>NW_027437185.1:30662500-33600000 GCF_033239565.1 Halichoeres trimaculatus | reverse complement strand
ATAGATACATAATTCATTACCACAACTGGTGCCTGAAAAACTGAAATTGAGCATAAGACCCCTTTTTAATTGTATGTAATTGATATATTGCCTTAAAAAAAGACACCATTAACACTACTGTAACCATAATCGATCAAAATTTTCTTTTAATTTCCTTTGATTTAAAAAAAGAATCTGTTTCTTTCTCCCCTCATTTCAGCCTCTGAAAAGCTTTATTTTAGCTACTGTCTCTTTAAGGCTCTCCGTCTCACAATCCCCTTACGCTCTGATCGGGCAGCTCTGGAGGCCTGTCGAGGGTGTAGCTATGGTTAGTGTTTGAGGCCTGCCCCTACAATGTGAGATGAACCAGTTAGAAGATACTTATGGGATGATTTCATTATTTTAGCAGGTCTGATAAAGACCTTGTGAAGATCTGGTGCTAGTTTTAGGGTTTTTGATCAGTTTACAGACAGATTCAGAAATTTCTACAACATACATGTACAGGTTTGCAATTATGTACATTTAGTCTGAACATCTTGAATTGTTGCTTTATATCTGTGTTAGTAAAATGTGTCACAGTCACATTGTTGACTATCACAGGGAGACAAAAGTTTTTATCCCTGCTGCTCTTAATGATTTAATTACTTCTTTCAAACAGTAATGTGTGTGATTGTTCTTCTTAGGGGGAATTGATGCCTTGGTGGTGGGGGGTGGGGGGTTTTCCTGGGCGTTCCAGGTGAAGATAGGAACCATTTGTTTACATAAACCTAAAATACTTTCCATTTCTGGGAATCCAAAGACTCCCCGCCCCCCTTCCTTTCATAAAGAACCACAAACGGATCCTCTTCAGTCCTCCTCAGCAGGAGACACAGAGCAGGCAGCTCCGCCTGCAGCTGAGTACCTGTGTGGGATCACCTGTGCTGACTTGTATCAGAGGTGAATTAATGACAGAGGACCGTCCAATCTGCTGCTCCAACCACGACGTCACATCGCCGCAGGTTTCACAGGAAGCTGAGTGTCAGTTAGGAAGCTGTACGATCATGTTCAGCCTCAGGAGCTGCTTCTGGTTTACACCTCATGTCGAGCTGGTTAACCTCAGAGTTACTCACGTACTGCATCCAAAAACCTAAACCAGGTGAATGTGAGATAAATGCAAATGACTATATAATCTTATTACACATTTTAGATGCAATTTTAAAACCTTTCCTAACTCTATCCTGATGCCTCTTTGCTCCTCTGTAGCTGTTTTAGTGCAAATGTCTCAACAAAATGAAAACGCTGGATGAAACAGAGATTTTACAAACCCAGAACAAGCAAAACTCGCTGTGAAACAGAGAACATGAGTGTATGAGCGTGGTATCTAGAGCAGATTGTGTAAACCAGAGTTTAGCAGCGAGAGCGAGCTCTCAGCCTGACGTCTGTGTGCTTCTGTAATCGTCTCCTGGCTGCCTGCCTCACTCTCTTAATGAGCTCTAATCCTCCATCAAACACGCAAAACTGTCGATGCTGTAAACAAAGACGACAAAGCAGCAGCCCATCAGCTGTCAGTCAGTCACAGCCTCGGGTCGAGCCGGCTGTTACCGCACCAAACACGGAGGCTGATGGGAAATAAGGCAATGAGGGTGAGGACAGAGTCCAGGAGTCTCTAAAAAAAAAAGTATTTCACTTAAAACTGAACTTCTGGATCATGTGAGGCCCCAAGACTTCTCACCCAAGATTGTCAGTTAGCATTTATCTTTACTGATGTTGAACAGGATATGATGGGGTGAAGTTCCTCTGAATCCCATGAGAAACTTATTCCTGGATAAAATGACTGACAGATGTTTGTTCGAAATTAAAATCAAATAAAGAAATGTGATATGTTACTTGTCTTTCCCTGATCTCTACTTCCATAATTTCCTGTCCCTCTTCAGTTTTCCAGTCAAAAGTTGCCTTAAATATACCTATAATAGTCAAAGCCTACTGCTGACTGAACCCATAACAGACTGAGCCTATAGCAATCTAAAGCCACGTTTTCACCAAGCAGACCAGTTCGGTTTGTCTTGGTGCGGCACACATTTTGTGGCTTTCCAATGACTTATCTCGGGACAGATTCACAAATAACCGAGTTGAGCCGTCCCACTTTTTGGGACAAGGCTAAGTCAGTGGAATAGCCATAAAAAGCATGTCATGCCTAAGGGTTGGGTACCTTTCACACTTGAAACAATATGGTACCTGGCAATCGGTACCAGTATTCAACAGTACCAATTTTCAGTACTTTTTTGTGTTATGTGGTAAAAAATATCAATTTGTTGAATAATAGAATATTAAATTTTTCAATTTAACATATTTATTTTTCAATAGATGAACTTGCAATGTTGTGTTCATGTCCAGCATGGAAAATCACCTACTCTTCCACTCCCTCAAAGTCACAAGGATGCGTAAAGGTATTTAAACATGGTACCGTTGATTTTACGTGAATCAGTACCTGGTACTGTTGACAGAATTGGGTTGGTACTTGTAAAAGTACCTAATTCGGTACCCATCCCTACATGCCAAGACAAACAGAACCACTTGGTAGAAACAGGGCTTACGCCTATAGTAGTCTGAGCTTGTAGTCGTCTAAAGCTATAGTAGTCTAGTTCCATACCAGTCTAAACCTATAGGAGCAGAAACCTACAGCAGTTATAAGTCTATAGTAATCTAAACCTACAACAGTCTATTTGTTCTGCAGTTTTAGCCCATAACCGTTCAAGCCTATAGTTACCTAAGCATATAAGTGGACTAGGGACACAGTCACACCAGCCACCCAAACCGTGCCGTGCTTCGGCACAGTTTCCCCTCGCAACACCATTCCCCTGCTACTCCATCTATTTACACAATCATGACAGTCAGCACAATGGAGAACACGAGAACACTGCTACAACTTTACAGACACTTTGGCTTATGTCAAGTGGTTTTGATCCGACACAGCCCAAACACCCCTGCTATAAAAGCATTGCCGAGAGAGGCGGTAGCAGCGATCGTTCGTAATGCCCACATGCCTGAGCTCATGCATGAAGGGTATTACACTGAAGAACATCTTTCTGATGCATGTCAAAGAGGAGACGTATACCAAGACTGACTATAGCTGAAACCTACTGTAGTAGCCCAAGCTTATAGTTTTCTGAACTTATAGTTGTCTAAGCCTACCACAGTGTAAAACTTTAGCAGTCCAAGCCTATGGTAGCAGAGGACGTAGCTTTATGAGCTATATTGCAAGCAACCAGCCAGCAGGGGGAGCTCTAAATTATTGTCTTTTGGAAAGAGGTCATGTCATCTACCTTTTGATACAATCAGCTCTTTGTGGTCAAACTGCTGACGTCAATTAAAATGAACTGTCACAACAACTAATATCTAATAAAATTCACAGCCACCAGTTATTAATTTATTCATATGCAGTCTGGTGTGCGGTTAATTGGTGTTATTAAGGCTAATTATTGTTGTTAGATGTCATAAAAGTGCATGATGAATACCTGTGGGTCATCAAGTCAAGTCGATGGTTATGTCTTTTAATTTTGTCCCTAGTTTAAAGACTCAACTATTTACTTTGAGACTCTGGGCAGCTCAGCTGTTTCAGGTGCAGGTACCGGCAGGTGACAGATGAGCTGGACACGTTACGATTGTCGCCGTTATTAAGTGGAAACTGGCGTCCTGTCTGAGACCTGCAGCTGTTTGTATTTCAAACATTCATGTAATTGGTGTTTTTGTGTTTTCTGCTCACCTGAACGACAGGTTTGGTCACATTGTCCTGGAAACAGAAGATAATTGTGTGTGTGTGTGTGTGTGTGTGTGTGTGTGTGTGTGTGTGTGTGTGTGTGTGTGTGTGTGTGTGTGTGTGTGTGTGTGTGTGCGTTTGTGAGATATACAAACATAATGTGTGAGATCTGTGTGTTTTCCACTTTTTCACATATTTATACCTTAGTCTAATTATTTTGTTTATTTCACAATCACACAATTATCTTGGGACCTGGATGTCACACGTTCTGCTTCCTGTATAATTGTTTCCAAAGATTAAAATAAATGTTACGTCTCCTCCTCTTCAGAGAAACATCAATCAATTTATGAAACTATTATTCTGCATCATTATAACATTTTCAGATCTGATAATGAAAACATTTGAATATTTACACCTTTAATAATCCTTATTATAGTTCAACTCAAGGCGCAACAGCTTCACAAATGATCACTTCCTACACAAAGAAAAAGTTAAGTAAAAGTGACAGTTCATAAACATCACAGACATGAGTATGTGGACAGCATCCACATAATACACAAACACTATACTACACACAACACCACATAAGATCTATACACTGTCCACACATGGATGTGTTTGTGTGTGTGTAAACAAAAAAAAGTGCACGCATCACACTTTTTTCTGAATAATGACAGCAAACACCGATTGCAGCGTGAATTTTAGCAACACCATTTTAACTAATAAAATGATGTAAACTTATCACTGGTAATGATGTGATTACCAAGAATGTAGGAAATGTTTAATAGGATTCAGACTAAAGTCAAATTTAAAAGTGTAAATGGAAAAACAGGCATCAACTTTGATTCTCTGACAACAGCAAAATATTTCCGTGATTCCATTTTTTAGCTTCATCCTCTAAGTGTTAAAATATGTTTAGTTTCAATTATTCTCAACTCCACACGTTTCATAAATGATTGTAAACAGAACATCAAATATAACTTTGTTTTACTGTTCAAACATAATAATAAAAAACTTTTAGGTATAAAACCCAGTTGTTTTTTTGTATGTGAAACAGCAGTTAGTTTAATGAAATGTTCATTTGCATGTGTTAATTTTAATCTGTTTGTTAATGGTTGGACCTTTATTTTTCTTGTATTTTTACCAATTCATATTTTGCTATTAACGTTTTTTTAGTTATTCATTTATATATTTTTATTTTGTTTTATTTTATTTTATTTATTTATTCTAAAGAGTACATTTTTTTATTGAAGTAAGCAGGTTGATACATATTGTAATAAAAACCAACAGTACATATCAAAGGACAATATATTATTGTAGATTTTAGTTGATGTGGCAGAAGTTTTAAATTTTGTGGGGAAAAAAGACGAAAAAATCTAATGAAAAAAATCATAACTTACATTTACATAAAAATCAGAAATTGCAGTTTAATTGCTACTTTTTAGTATCAACTAATGACCTATTCACTACAGCGTTATATGATTTTATTCATTTGTTTATTAATTTGTTTAAATATTTTATTTTCCTAGAGATTTTTAACTTTCTTTAAAGTTTAGTTAAAAAAAAAAGTCCAGGACATGGTATTTTCAGTGTTTTTGATCTTCAATCATTATCATTACCCATAACTCGTTGTATATATTTATGACCTTAAAGATATTTTGTATTTAAACTACTTTTTTTTAAAACGTGTATTTTGTTTCCAAGTTCCTACATAAATAGTTATCAATTTTTTGATAAAAGTAGTGAAACAAAATGACAAAAGACACTCTTATTACTTGAAAAAAAAGAAAAGAAAGGAAAAACTACTGTTGAATATCCCATTTTTCATTCCAGCACATAACGTGAAAAATAAAACCTGAAAAAGAAACCCCTTCAATGTTTACATGAACAAATATTATTGTTTATGAAAGCTGTGGTTATTTGAACATAGTAATTACTTTATGTTGCATTATTTATGCTTAATACAGTAAAAAAAAAATGTAATAATACAAAGAAACACCAAATTCAAACAACGGTATGACATTTTTAGCATTATTTTCTTTTTAAATAACCAAGCATGCTTAAAATTTAGATTGTTGCGGAATATAACCTGTTACTGTTTTTCATCAGGTGTCTGTTTTTCAAAGAAGTGAGTCAGTTTAATCCCCCTGTGTTAAAACATAAAACAGTTTACCTTTCTTTTCAGCTCTGAGTGCTGCACAGAGGGCGAATCAAATGGGAACAAACCAACAGAGAGAAATAACTGAGTGTGGAGCGCTTTAAAGTCAAAGCAAAATGTAGTTTTCTCCATTATTAAGTGTAATTATCTCAATCATTGTTCTGGAGACTCACAGCAGCTCTCATGTCTAATCACTCAACCTTCATTACACTTAATTAGAGCTCTTTCACTGATTCATAAAATAACATCTTTTACTGCTAAAGCTCTGTGTCTGCAGGTAGTCTATCATTTCCCCTTCAGCTTCTTTCAGCCAATCACAGCGGCCCATCCAGGTGGCTGTGTAGGAAACGCTCAGGGCGGATGAAGTTGCCCCGGGATGCTGATTCAGGATCAGCTCTTCCACCCCCAGGTTTTTATCGTCTGCGTGGGTTTGAGGCTGATCCGAGAGCAGCGATTACTTCGTCCAAAAACCCGCTCTGCTAGTCTGTAAACGCAGCTAAACACCAGAACCGATCATTAACCCGTCACAGAGGTCGTAAATCACACCTACCAGGTCTAGAGCCACAAATCATGGTGGGATGTTTGAGCCAACAGGCCTCTGGCATGCCAGGGGAGTTTTGAGAGAAAGTTGAGCGGTACTTTAGGTCAAATGAGGTGTTTTATGCAAAACGATTGTCGTCCAGAACACGAAGATCGTTTGCATCCCCAACAGTGAGCCGTCAAAGTTTGGCGTGCAGGTTTTCTAGTTCACGTGAAGTCTGGAGCACATTAAGAAGCATATTAACCCATCATCCATCATAGGAGCTGTAGTTGGCAGTTAGCGAGGTGGAGCATTCAAACTGTGTGTCATAAAAACTGATCGATGGACATGAATCACTGGCGTTTATGGACGTTCCTTTGTTACACCTTTTCTAGCAACTGCTGCTACATGTGCAGCTGCGGCTATTTGGGAAATTCACATTAAGTTTAACACGAAATTAACTCGTTAATAAACTTACAAGTTAATACAAGTTTTTATGAGTCCAGTTGTTTGAGAGTGCCACCTGTATTAGGCCCCGTTTACACGACAGTGTTTCATCTGAAAACGCTACAACGCAATGAAAAAAAATCGGTGTTTACACGGCAACGCCAACAGACTGACAACGCTGTAGTAAGCATGCCAGGCCTGTAGTTGGCGCTGTAACTGTAGAGTAGAGTGGAGCTGATCATCTGGTGTATTGGGGAATACTAAGAGCAGAGGTGAAGCAACAGAAGCTCATTTTGTTGCAAGAAACTCAGCAGATTGAGCAGCACAAGCACAACACGGTAGTTCGAGACGATCGTAACAATTTTACTGTTGTACTGTTGTATGCGTTGTTGCGTGGAGTATGACGTCAGCGTTTCCACTGAAAACGCCGGCTTACTGCTTACACGGCAACGGCGTCGGCAGCATTTCAGAAAAATCCCACTCTGGAGGCAGTTTTCAAGTTAGCATTCAAGGTCAGCTGAAACGCCGTTTCTGAGTAAAGTTGTCGTGTAAACGGCCCCTCAATCCGAGGCTATCTGTGTCCTATTTGCAAAAGTGGAACCAGTGGATCAAATGCCATCAACATTTTTACAATTTTGTACAGACAAATGACACTTTTTCCTTCTTTGGAACACTCTTTGATGCCTTAATGTTTAACATTTACCCACCCCAATGTTAGCATAATAGGCTCAGATAGTACACTCAAGAGTCACCATGCTCACAAACAGGCAAAGAACATAGTAAGATGGGGACTGGGAGATACAGTTTGCATGGACGTCACACTGCCAACTAGTGTTGGGTTAGGTATTGCGTATTAACATGCACTCGCTAGTGCACAAGCACGGGAACAATCATGTCTTTGGGGGATCATAAGGGACTTTGTTAGGACCTTCCCTTTGTGCAGGACCCCTAGATGTGCACTGCAGGGATATTCTTACATGACTTGTAGGGACCCCCTTACAACATAAGAACCCTAATGCTGTGGCGTATGGTTCTGCTTTGTGGAGGTCCCAAGTTTTGTAATGACACCAACTTCCTTTGGGGGACTGTGTTTGCCTCAGTGGACTTCCAACCTGACTTGTGCATGGCATGCTCCTTTGAACAAATTGTTTTTATTCCTTGTTGGGGTACTTGTGCCTTTGGGGTCTTAAATTCCTTTTGGGAGCCCACCTTATAGAGACCCTTAGGAATCCCTTTGCCTTATTGGGTACCCTTCTGGGTTACCTGGACAATCCACATGGGAACACATCTTTGTTTTGGGGGACCTCAAATGTAAATGAAACTTTCTAGTGTCTTCAGGGAATAATTTCACCGTGTTGGTGTTTTTACAATTTTGAAATGTGAGTGTGTTCGTGAGTGTGTGTTTGTGTATATATGTGTGTATGTGTGTGTGTGTGTGTGTGGGTGGAAATCCCCTTTCCCCAGCCTTGGCACCATTGGCCTTTTCTCTCCTCTCCTAACACATTCTCAACAAACTTTCCCTCAATCAGAACTGCTTTTATGAGCTTTTTATCACACACAGACACACTCACACACACACACACACACACACACACACACACACACACACAAACAGAAGTATGTCAGTAGTAACCATAAGCAAACACACACATAGAAGCCAAACGCTAAATGATGCCCTTCTTTGTTTAGACAGGCAGACAGGTGGATCATCGGAGAGCTTTGGGTAAATATATCTGTGGATTTCTTGTCATTACTGTGCATTTTCTGTGGATTTGTTGCGTTAAAGCAGCAGCAGTCGAGTGGATAAACACAGCCTCTGATGTTAATTGCTTTTATTTGCAGCACTTAAGCTGATTTGGCTGATTAGGGGTTTGATAACGAGCGGCTGGGTTAATTTGTCTCCTTTAGATAAATACTTTGATTACTGTTATGAGCTGCTCAGCCCCTCTGATCCAACCCACACTGAGGGGGTGGATGATTGATGCTAATTGTTAAGTTGAGTGATTGGAGGGGCTAAGGGCTCAACAAACGAGGGACAAAGTTTAAGTAGCACAGCACAGAAAGGTTAAAGGTAACTGAATGAGAAAACGGAAACAATAATTTGAGTCATCTTGGGGAAATGAAGGGTGGGAAGCTCTCAGTTTGATGACAGCAGGGTGAAATGTGTTAATGAAGAGAATCAAATGTTAAAAAGAACCCATTATGCTGATCTGTATTTCAACACAGATAACGTTACAGCATCAGCGTCCATTGTAAACTTCTTATTTAAAGTTTTATAGCGTAAGATCCATGAATGCTGTTCCTTGACATGCTTTCAAATCTAAGCAGAGTTTTAAGTCTATAATTGATGGTCGCCATATTGAAAATGTAAACTCAACCTAACTTTCTGTTGACAGGCCCAGGTGGCAGCCTCGTGCTGCAAGGAATGAAGCCTGTGCAGAAGTGTTAAACTGCAGTTCCATAAATGTCTACCAGAGGCTGGCTCTCGAGCTATTCAGACTACAACCTTTTTTGAACCTGGATTTTAACATGTTTATTTCTGCACCATTGATGACGGTAGCCTATTTGAGTTGCCCCTCATCACAAAGCTTCTTTTTTGTACTTTTTATTTATTTTCTTTCTCAGTACTTTCCTTTTGGTCGGCAGTTCTTATTAAGGTATCTACGAGTGGAAACACGCTGCTCCACAATTCTATTTCTGATTTTTGTGAGTTCTTACCCTATCGAGCCAGCTCCCAGTCATGGTGGAGCAGTCCCTTGGCCCTATTGTTTACATCAGGGACCAGTTGATGGAACCCCGAAGCAGCAGCTCGGTCAGGGAAAGACATGAAATCCCCAAGGAACTGCGGAGGAAATACAGAAATCTTACCCATATCTTCCTTCCATAGGATTAGTCGCCTGGGTAGAGGCGACTAGGGATGGGTACCGAATCAGGTACTTTTATAGGTACCGACCAAATTCTGTCAAAAGTACCGGTACCAACTCACGTAAAATCAAAAGATACCATGTTTAGGTACCTAAATACGTCCTTGTGACTATGAGGGAGTGGAAGAGTAGGCAATTTTCCATGCTGGACATGAACACAGTATTACAAGCTTTCATACTGAAGAATAACACGTTAAATTGGAAAGAATTTACATTTTATTTTTAAACAAATTGATAATTTTTACCATATAAACTAGGACTGGGTATTGCCAAGAACCTCATGATTCGATTCGATTTGAATCGATTTGAATCGATTTGATTTCGATTCCTTAGGGCGCAATTTGATATTGATTCGATTCGATATTGATTTAAATGCTTCGATTATCAATTTTCATGCCCCATGGAAACATATGTGGTATGTCATCTTGTGTTTTGGAGCCATTTTTTTGTTGTTTGGTCTCTGGTGGCCCTCGTTCATATAACGCAAATAACACGCACAGTCCCCATAACTTGCCAGGAGATGAATCGATTCAGAGGATTTGCCGAATCAATATTGAATTGGGCTGGGAAATATTTCAATTCTTGATTCATCAATATTTTTATCCACCCCTATCATAAACACACAAAAGTACCGAAAATTGCTACTGATGAGTACCGATACCGATTGCCAGGTACTGGGAATCAGTACTGTATCTTTTCAAGTGTGAAAGGTACCCATCCCTTGAGGCAACAGGCTTTGAAATGGTCTGTGAAGAACGGGGTGAGGGCATCAGGGGACTCACAGACTGCATTACAGACTATATCAACTTCTGCACTGACATCATCTCCGCTAAGACTGTACACAATTACCCAAATATCAAACCATGGGTAACTAAGGACATGAAGGCGACGCTGAACAGGAAGTAGGCTGCGTTCAGGAGTAGAGTTACAGAGAAGCTGAAGAAGGTACAGAGGGAACTCAGGTAAAAGATCGGTGAGGGGAAGGACTGTTACAGGAAGATGCAAGAGAGCAAGGGAGTGGGATGAGAACCATCACTGTTAACAAGGCGAACCAGGTGATAGGAGGACACCTACAGGAAGCCAAAACCGTGTTTTCAACAGGTTTTTTAACATCCAGTTGAGAACGTGAGGAGATTTCAGTCGCCTTCGACCTGGAAAGACAGCAAGCCCTGATGGCCCCAGAGTGCTGAAGGATGTGCTCGTCAGCTGCGTGGGATCTTCCAGTTTCAGTCTGAGCCAGATGGTTGTCCCTGACCTGTAGAAAACCTTGTGCCTAGTTCTAGTCCCCAAGACCCCCAACACTCACGGTGACAACACACCAGCTATTTCTGGCTCACAATGCTCCAGAAAATAACGGTAATGGGGTAACGACAAGTTTTTACATTTTTCCAGGAGAGTGAAGTAGCTGTCTGTTCTCGCCACTTCATTTGTAACACTTTTGTAAACAAAGGCCAGAATGAGTTGGATTGTTACCGTAACTGTTACTAAAAAGCAGCATGAGAATTTCTCTGCACAGGTAAAAGTTTTGGGTTGATTCATGACTACAAATCTGTGCAACAAACATCACCAATGAGCTCTTTGTCAGTGTATAGAAAAGCAAAAGGCTGAAAAGGGCTGAAGTCAGGAATCTTAGACCGATACAAGATAATCGAGGACGCTTTTTTAACTTCTTTAAATGTTAAGCTACTTTAATGGTGTCACAGATTGACATTAAATGCGAAGGTGAGTGCAGTCAATCTACTGTAAAACACCTTTTAATAACGTATCACACTTTGAGAATACATCTATATGTGTCATTTTTGTAATCTAGCAAAGATGAGGTCTGTTAGCCTTGTTAGCTGTCTTAAAAACAATAATCCCCTACTCAGCAGGACTTTGTGCAGATTAAACAGAACTAAAGAATAATTATTGGATAATTTATTAACCATCAAAAAGTCCTGGACTCACCTGCTTTTGTGTCTGTGATTTAAACTCTGAGCAGATAAAGAGAGGTGATAATTTGTTTCAGTCGTGCACCTACATGCCTCCCACCATCTGTTATTTCATTTCAGCTCTCTCATTGTGAATAATGAAACGTTTCCATGGCAGCAGCGCCAACATACAGGCAGGTAGAGGGGGAGGACACCTGACGCTGTGATGTCTCTGTCATTATATTCACAGTAAGGACTCCTTTTACACTCTTCATTGTGTTTCTCGCCTGCTCTTCTACTTCAGAACAATGCTGCTGTCTGACTCGTAAGCACTGATCGTTTGATTTATGGAGAAGATTTAAATCACGTTGGTCTTTATTGACCCCACAGCTCTTCTCTCTCATCAGTTAATACATTCAATCTAATATTTCTACTTCCTGCAGCATCTCCTCAGCTCTCTGTCCAATTCTAGGTCTTTAGCTGTTTGTTGTCTCGTCTGATCGATGCACTTTGCAGACCTTGATGATGCATGAAAAAACAATTAACACTCATAATAATTAACATTGTCAACATGTCCTGTCTCTCAGCAAACCGCTGTTACCTCATTTATTAATGCATGACAGTTTTACAGAGGTGTTGATTCCAGCAAATCTTCATTTTGTTTCAAATGTACCTTGTTAAATCCATGCATAATGTTCAAAATACGAGCAAAGAATGGATATGATAAAAAAATTAATTAATGTTTAAATTATCAATATATTTGTATGATTTAGACAGCTGCAAAGTGTCAATCATTATCTGTTTCATTAAAGCTCAGTGTCTTTTTTTGCAGCTCATTGTCTTCTGCCCCTGCAGGATGCACAACCAAAGATTAAAAAAAAATAAATAAATAAATAGCATGTAGGAAAAACTCCCAAATATCAAGAAAAAGTAGACTGATATCTACAAAGAAAAAAAGGTAAATTTTGCATGTATTTTTGATTTCAGAACCAAAAGGTTAGGGGAGAGTGCGGAATATATCTTAGACTTTTAATGCAGAATCCTTAAATTGAAAGATAATCTATGCTATTGCGGAATATTTACACATATCGAGAAAAATAGAAAGATTTAAACTGAATAAACAACATTTTTAGAGACTGAAAGTAAAGTTAAAAGGTCCCGTTTACTGTTTTTTTAACTCATGACATAAAAACTTGTATGATAGGATGTTGATTGAATAAAAAAGTCATTTGTGGAGGATTTTTCTTGTTCTTTTCATACAAAATGCTCAAATTAGGTGGAGAAAAGTATCACATTTGAAAGGCTGCAAAAGTATTTTGCATAAATAGATTTATCCTAAAAATAAGACAATTTTGAATCTTTTTGTTGTAGTTTTGTAAGGCAAAATGTAAAGAGAAGGTGGTATATGTTCACCTTGATACACAGCTGGAGCACAAAACAGTTTCTGTTCAAAAACAGGAGAGATTAAATGCTTTTTAAAATCAAGAGCACAAAGCAACTTAGAAATGATTTTAAAGATTTTACCCCGATATTTTTGTATGATTGTTTCTCAGTCTGGATTTAAGAGCTGTAGAGGACAGATTTAGAGCTCAGGTGGAAATAATATGAGGCCTTTAGAGAAGAATTTAAACTAACAAAATAGATTCCTGCTTTGCTTCCTGAATTGTTCAATTCAACCTGTTAAGATGTTTATATATTTTCCAATCATTTCTCCCATTTGCTGAACATGATTTTCTGTTGTCAAGGCTGATGAAACACATTTAAGAGTTGAATTGCACATGCTGTATCACTCTGTGTAGGTTTAAGTCTGTCTGCATGTGTATCTGTGCAGACAAATTTCGATTCAAGAGAAAGCTGTACATTTCAGATTAGGGGTTTAATACAACATAGGCAAAATGTCCGTTTAAATTTGGTTTTTACTGCCTTGACACTGGTCAGATTGATTGTGAGAATTAATAGCAAATGCGTTTCTGCTTATCATATTTTCCTGACGTGTTGAACAGTAATTCATTTATTATTTCGTGTCACTTGAAAAAAGATCCGTCGAAATCGTGGTCATTGCAGGTGTTTACTCCCCGGATGATTTTATGATGAGGTGCGGCAGGAAGCGGCCTGTTTTCGGAGGAAACTTCAACTCAACTTCGTTTCTGCCCGTGATTAAAAATCAGCACAAACAGAGCACACACTAAGATGAAATTTAACGGATTTGTGTGGATTATCTGGGTGAATTACCTGTCCGTTGCGGATACTGTCAGCGCGAGCAGGTCCAGCAGCGAGGCCCGGATGTGTCAGCGGAGCAGCTGTGAGCAGAGGCCGCAGGAGGAGCTGGAACACCGCGGAGTGAGCTGCGGCGGCAGGCGGGGAAGAGCTCCGAGCAACGGTGGATTTTACAGGTCAGACCGCCTCCTTCTGCTCCATATACATGTGTTTGTTTCTCTTCCAACCGATATCGACCCGAAATACACTTTTTCACGTTTCTAAACGAGCTAAACCGTCGTTGTTTAATCTAACGGTTACAGTAGAATCAAGCTTCCGTTCGGCGGGAAACCGAGTCAGACTGCCTTAACGGTTCTGTGAAATCATGGAGCTGTAAAATCACAGTTGTAACGTTAGATTTATTTTTCTTCAACTGATAAAATGTGTATAGAGTATTTTCTGTCGTCTTATAGTCTAAATGGCTCTAAAGCAACAAAAGGATTCATTATTTAGGAAAAGAGATTCAAAACATTTCTCACGAAATTAAACATTCATAAGTGTTTAGACTATCATACGTAATTTCCGTGATACATTTTTTTAGCATCATTACTAAAGGTTAGATTTTAAATGGTATTTTAAAAGTGGTAGAAAACAGTTTTAAAAAATGTCTGTCAGCAAATTTTAAAACCTGGATTGCATCATTTTTTTTTTTTATTTCTTTAATTTTTTTATGATTTGAAAGATGTGTTGTCAAATTTACTCTTAAAAAAATGAAATTCCCACCAAAATCAAAAAATGTACCACATTTGTCTTCTTCAATCTATTCAGAGCATTGGGTCCATGCACACATTTTTATTCCTTGTTTCTTTTATTGATATTTTTTCCAAATCTGAACACAGGAAGTACAAAGCTCCTCGTCGTACAGTTAGTGCATTCGATCCTAAACGATGAAAAAATAGATCTGACTAAGAAGAGGAAGAAGAAAGAGAAGAGAAGAAGAAGGAAGAGAAGAGGAGGAGGAGAAGAAAGAGAAGTGCTACATAAGAGGAGGATGAGGTAAATCTGTCAGGAAGAAGAAACAAACAGGTAAACAGATGCAGTGAGAGAAACAAACAAACAATCCACACGTTATTATTATTGTCATTATTTACACAACAGATGCATAGAATACTTTTTCAAATCCTTTTTTACATAAATACCTACTTTTGTTTTCAAAAAGACAAAAAAAAAAACTACCAGCGGAAGGAAAAGTCCAAAAGCTGCTCTGAGATCAGCTGGTTCCTGAGGCTGCCACAGTGCCGCTGAGCAAAACACATGAAGACTGAATCGCTCTAAGTGGAGAAAACTTTAATAACCCTGCAGGACAATTACATTTTTTTTTGTTTTTCTTAAAAGATTTTAAGGTCAGGCAGAATTTAGAGATCAAAGAAGTAGAAGGTTGAAGGTTCCTCCAACAGAAAAATAAGATTTTCAAAATAAAACGCTACGAGTAAAAGTCTGTGTGATGTTAAACATATTCAACAGGCAGGCACATGTCCAGAGAAGTGCTGAGGCCCCAGGAGGTGCCACAAAATCTTAAACAGTGATTGGCTGTCTACCTATTTGGGGGCGGGGCTTATGTGTAAGTATAACAGTTTGGTTGTTGTCAGATTTGGCCTCACATTTGTTTTATGAAAAAGGCAAACAAACTCCTGCACACTTTCTGAAATATTATGTTAATTAGTTGCGTTAGCATCAGTCAAATCTGTATTTTTTGTGTGCAAGAGTTAGCTTAATTTTTTTTAAGCATGGTGAATTATGAATTAAAACAAACATCTGCTTTTTAGTTCTCAAACAATGAAGCTCAAAGAACCCAAACAGTTCCACCCTAGAATAAAAAACTCCCGATTCTTTAGAGTCTGTAGTTAAGATAAATGTGACGACTTGAGGCAGACAAATTAAATAAATTAATTAATTGAGTCGCTTCACATTGGCCACCTGAGTTGGGCCACCACAGTCAAAAAAATCTGGATACGCCCCTGTTCATACATTTATTTCCATGTTTGATCATGTAATTTTTTATCCTGTGGTTTTCCTTTTCCCTACATTTCCCAGAATGCTTTTCAATATGATCTTTGTCAGCTTTAAAGTCAAAAACCTGAGTTGACTGTCTGAAAACTCACAAACTAACGCAATGACGTAGAACGTTAAAGTTTGGTTGTTTTGATATAAACATAGAGATGTTTTTATCCCTTGACAGAATTTCTGTTTGATCTGATTTGCTGGTTTTCAAAACTCAAAAAGCTGACAAAAACAGATTGTAGGTTTCATTTGAGGGAAATCTCAGCAGGCTTTTGTAAAAGACGGTTCCTGTGGGTTTTTTATTCTGTCTGGATTAAAGTATTGGTCTATAAAGAAGTCTGGAATATGAAGAACATCACACAGTTTGTGCTTTCTGTGAGCAGCTTTTTTAACAGAGAAAACTTTGACAAGAGATGATGATGATGATGAATATTTCCACCTCAGTTTCCTCTCCTGCAGCAGGAACCTTATTTCCCCTGTCAGACATGTGGAGCAGATTTCCTGTGAAGCGCCGGCCGTCTGTTGCAGACAGACGCTCAGAAACCTTCAGCAGAGCAGCTTTCTCACTTTAATCGTCTCTTATTTTAAGACGCTGGCTTCGTTTGGCACCAAAATCCACCGTCGAGTGTTCAGTCAGCAGCTGTGACACGTTTGGACTCCTGTTTTTTCTTTTTTTTTTTCTTTTTAATGCCTCTCTGAAGCTTCAAATCTTATCGTCAGTCCGACTCCAACACGGAGCGACACTTTGTAAAATCTCCTCCTCTGAGGCTGGGCAGAGTTTCTGTCTTTTATCGTTTCAGGAGACGTTTGACCTCCTGATGCTTGCATGAGCGTGATGCCTTCAGGGACATCCATCAGTCCTCGGAAAAGGTGAAATCAGTGTGAAATGTTTGCGTTAATGTGGGTATGTGTAGTCTTTGAATTTAGGGGAACATACGATGTGAATATCTGAAGATAAACTGGGTTTTGTTGACTTCTTATTTTGTCTCAGGTATCTTTGGCTGCAGCAAAACAATAGTTGTTGCTCTACCTCTGCCTTGATTGGTGAATAAGTTTGAGTTAATGTGTTACCTTAGATCAGAGTTAAGTCTTTGATTTTTTTTTTTTGTTTGTTTTTGCTGGGGTAAAACATCTTCTTGTGTCAACAGAGTCTGGTTACTTGAGTTTTACCTCAGGAGTTGCTGATCCACTTTTGCTTGCTTGGTATATTTCTGTGCTATTGTCTTAAAAAGTTTTTTTGCTTGATCTGATTTACCGATCTACAAAGATCAGTTAATAACACAAACAATATAATAATTAAGGGAAAAAGAAGACCAACAACTACTGCTCTTTGCTGTTAAATTGCTGCTTTTTGCAAAAGAGTCTGGTTACAGTAATTTCACTCTATCTGGAACCATGTTATAGGGACAAGTAATATTTTATAAGGTTAAAATTGCTGCTTTTGTCAATAGTTACTCTAGTTTTACCTTAAATTTCACAGGAGTTGTTGGTCGGTTGCTGCCTGCCTAATTAAAATTTGTGTTATTGTTCACAAAATGTATCATTCAAAGTCTGATTTGTTGATTTAAAAAACAAAAATCACTCAGTAACACCATTATACAAATAATAGATGTGAAGGTAGACCAGCAACTTCTGCTCTTTGAGGCAGATTGGGGGAGTTGTTGGTCTACTGCTGCTTTCTTTCTTTTTTCAAAAAATATTATTTTGTGTCCATGTAACTCCTTCAAAACACAAAAGCTACTCATTAACACAATTAAACTAACTAATCGAAGTAGAGGTGGACCAGCAACTCCTGGTTTTGATAAAAAAAAATTACAGATTTTTTTCACTGAGTTATAAAACCAGCATTTTTTTTCTTTGAAGTACTTATTTAGACCAAATTTATTAAGATTTTGAGAATGTAGAGCTGTGTATTGACACAAAATATGCCCCAGGTATTCCAACATCTCAGCGGATTTTCTCTTTTATTACCAGTCAAATATATTTACGTTTGGCCAGAGTTAACCTGGAACAATCAAACGTGGGCAAAGAGTTGCTTGACTTCTGGTTCCTCTGCCTACAGTCAAACTGTAACAGGAGCTGAAGTCCACTTAAAGATGAAAAGGTTTAAACACCTTAAGTCTTTTCACTTTTGGCCTGTTAGCAGTGCTAGCTAAGTTAGCTATCCTGCCATTTACAAAAAACGTAAAATAAAGGCGTCTATGTAGTATGAAAAACCATTAGTACAGTTTGAACTGCCTAATATTGGATGTCTGAGGGTGTGTGTTTATGTGTGTGTCCATGTGTGTCTGTGTGTGTTTCAGTCTAGTCATCGCTGATGACGTCCACGTCCTCGCCTCCCGGCTGAAGCGTGGCTGCTCTCCAGCGGTTCACGTGTTGGCTGCCCTTCCTCTTCTGCTGAGCTTCAGGAGACTCCTCCTCCAACTTCTGACGCTTGTGCTTCGTCCTGCGGTTCTGGAACCAAACCTTCACCTGCAACACAGAAAAACACTCAGGTGAGTCTTTAAACATGGTGACAACATTTTAGTGGAGTTGCTGGTCTAACCCTGGTTAAGACGGTTTATTTTTTTTCCTGGTATAGCTTGGCATTTTCGTCATTAACCGAATCCATCAGATTATATGATAAACATTGAACAAAAATAAATTACACAAGGATACAGGAGTTGCTTATCTACCTCCAAGAGGTTTTTTCCTATTGTGTTCATTTTATACCATTATTCATTAGTAGTTTCATTTTTATACAGGATATGAGAAACATTTAACAAATAACTTTCACAGATCTGTACCAGTAAGATAAAGGAGTTGCTGATCTACCTCTGCCTTTGACTACTTGTTTTTTATTTGAATTGGTTGTTGTTAGTTAAATTGTTGAACTTTTGGATTATTAACTTCCATCCATCTCGTAATGTAAAGACCCTTTTGTTTCATTTGGGTTCAGGAGTTGCTGATCTTTTATTTATTTTTAGGGTATTATCAACTACAATTTTGACTCCATGCAATATATGTTAAACATAAAAAAAAAAAAACTTTTACAGATGTTTTATGTAGCAGGATATAGGAGTTGCTAGTATACCTTGACCTTAAATGGTTTATCTATTTTTGGCTTTATATTTTAAAGTTTTTAACTTTTTCTGAAATTAAACAGTCAGTTTTCCACGTTTCTGTGTTTCACATTTTAATCTTTTTCTTGCCGTGGATGATCTAGTCTTTAGGCGTGTAGTTCTACAAGTGTGAGTTCTCCCCTGACAGCTCTGAAACATCATTTAGAGTTATTAGTTCATTAGATTAAAAACCTCTTGAGAGTCAGACGTCTTCTGTTCCCTTCTTTCTCGTCCTGACAGTCATAATCATAAATGTGTGAGAGCTGCACGATGATTTAACGTGTGTTTGCTGGTAAAACATGAATGTGACATGCAGCACTGTTGGAACACGTCCTCCTGTCTGCAGGAGTCAAACAAAGCGCTGACTAAGAGATGAAGTTGCTCAATCTGTCAGAGAGTAACGACAATAAATCAGCGATCCGGATCGACACTGGAGCTGAAACCGCTCAGAGCTGCCAAAAGCCCGGGGAGACGCTTTCATATCAGAACATCTGTGTGACGGGAGCGAGTGTAATTATGACACCGAACACTGACAGATCTGTCACCGTCACCTCTGAGGCGTCAGGCGGACAACAAAAGGAAAAATTCAACTTGAAGTTTCTCTCTGGCTAAACATGTGCCTTTATTACATGTGCATTTTACACTTTTTATGTCCGACATCATTTTCTTTTATTGCCTCTCGTTTACTCTGATATTCAGCCGGTTTTACTGTCGCTACACTTGTTGGGTGACCTTGAATGATTTGGAGGCGCCCATAAATAAAAAATATTAATATTAGAACACAAACAGAAGTCTGAGGTCTTGTAATGAGCTTTGGAAAGTTTAGCTTAAACCAGGAGAAATATGACTACAATTTCCCTTCAAAGCCAAAAGTGAGATTTTAAAGCTACCTTTCTGTCAAACTAAAAGTAAAAAAAAAAAAAATTCTTTCACTACACAAGTTTTGAATATTTTTGCTTCAAAAACCTGCTGAAATTATCAGTCAGTTAACAGTAAATCCAGTGAAATGTTTGCACGATAGCTTTACAGTACATTTTTTTATTCCCTTTAAGAATCATTTCAGTGTACGTTCAAGTCTTAAAATTTATGTCTAATGAGCAGAGGTCTTAAAATAAAAAGCACACATCAAAAGCTTTTCAGCCTTTTAGAGCTCATTTTGTTAGATTTTGAATTTTGCTATTTAATTTTTCTAACAAGGCTATTTTTGCTCAGTCCAAATGTTTATTTAAGTTTTGAGATACACAACCATTTTTTTCTAAAATAAGTGAAAATCTTACTTTTTTAAAGTTGTCTAAAAGCTAGAAAAATGACCAAGGGTCAATGTGGAAAAAGACTATTCTCAAATAGATTATCTTCACTTTTAAATTCAGCAAAATTAAAATCATTGTTAACCCCAATTAGGTATTTTTTAGATACTTTAATGTATTTTAAAACCAAAAAGATTACTTTTTAGATAACGTTTATTGAGTAAAAAGTCATCAAAAATAGGAAATTCACTAAACTTTTGCAACTTTTTTAAGGGCAAAAATTGTTGTGTTTGGAATTTCTTCATTCAATTTCTTTGAAGGAGATTATTTTTACTGAGTTAATATGTTTTATTACCTCTTTTTAGATAAACAAACCTTTTAAAAACCACTTTAAATTCTTTAAATGTGTTAAAAAATATCTAAAAACTGGATAAATGTTTTAAAACATTTATTTAAAAATGTTTTTAAAACATGATTGTAACTTTTAATTTATTTAGAATTCAAAGTATGCTAAGTTAACTAAGGTATTTTAAAACAACTTTTTTTTCCAACCCTAAGCAAAAAAAAAAAAAAAAGTAAATTAATACTTTCTATGAAATCAGTTTTTTAAAATACTTGAAATATGTTTAAAAGCTGTAAATGGGATTATTTACATTTTTAAAATAAGGATTTAAATCAGGCAGCTCTTCTAAATGTTCCCTCAGAAGATAAAATGAAAACAACAAAGTTAACCTGAGTAAATTTAATTTCATGAAATGATTAGAAGAAATGTTTAAGAATCATTTTCAGTTGACAGCTGAGTTAAAAACTTCTGGACCAGAGCCTAAAAATCTCTTAAAGGAACACTCCTCGCTCATTTTTGGATGTCTGGAATAATAAATGATTGATGAAGCTTTAATTGAGCTCTGATTAAGGAGTAATGATCGCTGATTGATGTGTTTCTCTCTCCGACGCTCTTGTGAAATGAGCTCATAAATAACGTCGGTGATGATTCACGTCGTATCACCGGCGTCGGGCTCGTATCTCCGTGGAGACGTGATGACAAACACCGTCAATCACTTTGAGAAAGAAAAGATGGAGGGAGCGGTGAGGAGCTGACTAACCCCCACATCATTCCTGTGATGTGGATCAACGCCAGACACCTGAAGCGCAGCCTGATGTCAGAGTTTGTCCCAAGGTACACCGAGGAGAGGACGCATGACGGATGTAAAACTTCACATTTTATCTCCTGTGTGAAACCTGACATTTCATTTTGTTAAATCATTCAATCAACTTGTCGATTGGTGCGTAGACTTTTTTATAGCATGCTGTTTTACTTCCTTTTTGGCTCACTGTAGCCGAGCTTCCTGCTTCCTGCTGCCGTGGTAGAAACACAACAACAGCAACGTGCTTTTGAACTTCACATTTCACCTTTTAAAACTCCCACACACTTATCCAACAGGTCGACTTTGAGTGACCGAGTGTGAGCCAAGCATACAGGCGCAGCTGATCAGCCAAATAGCTTTGTTATTTGATTTTTCTGGTGACTTAATTTTGAAGAAATATTTCCAGTTGTTCCTGTCTTACCTGACGTCATATGTCGTGTATTTATTTATGTTGTTTTCTTTTCATTGATGGATTTTGTTTATTCTTTTTTTGTCAATCATCTTACCACAAAGGCTCCCATTAGCCGTCTCTTTCTAATAAAACTGCCGCTTCTTTAAATTCAGTTATTTGTTCGTTGTCTTCTGACTCGCACATGAAATTGAATAAATCCTTAGATCAGGTGTGTCCGTTGTCTGATTTCCCATGATGCCTACCTGCGTTTCAGTCAGACACAGCCCGCTTGCCAGCTGCTTCCTCTCGGCTCCGACCACGTAGTGATTCTTCTCGAAGGCTCGCTCGAGACGTAGCAGCTGAGAAGGAGAGAACGCCGTCCGGATCCGTTTCGGTTTCCTGGAGAACGGGCCGTGGAGGAGGAGGTTCTCTGGACTGCTGTCTTCACCTGAGGGAAGACACACGACACGTTAACAACATGATTCACCATACATAAATCTGAAAGAGAACAGAGAGAGGAGCTGAAAGTATAAAAGAGTATAAAATATATATAACCTGAAGTGTATACGTAAAACAGGACACCATATCTAATCTCTAATCCTCAAAACTAAAAGAGTCGACTGTTCACTGGGCTCACTGTGAGACTCAACCCCAGACTGACTCCGCAGTTGTTTCCTGCTGAGTCACTAAAATATGATGTCATTGTAAACAATGAAAGTTTACACACACATGTAGTTGTTTGAAGACCGTCTGTATCTGAGAAGTTTACATATGATGAACATGTGGCAACTTTTCAAACATTCACAAAGAGTATAAAAATCATTAATCCTAACCTAGCATGATGTTTTAGTTGTTTTATTGTTCTTAAATTGCTTTTAAAAATAATGTGAGTATTATTTTAGTGCTTACACTATCGTTTTAAGTTATTCCTTCGTCATCTTTTATGGACAGCACTTTGTTTCAGCTGTGGTTGTTTTTAAAGTGCGCTACAAAAAGGTTACTTAAGTTCATTTTAATTTAAATTTATAAAACACAAAGGCTGTGATTTACCAATCATTCCTAACTAAAGCGAAGGAAACACATCCACACATTAGTTAATGTGTCTTTATTTAAAGGTAAACTATCTGAAGTGCCTTTAATCCTTTGAAACCTCCATCTTTTGAACGGTTTGTTGTTCCTAAAGTCTGATCTGAGTCTGACCTCACCAATCGATCGATCTGTGCCAATTTCCTAATTTTGGGGGATTGGTGATTGGCCCATCCTTACATATGAAACTGATCTTATATACCTCCTAGAAGGTTTGACAGCCAGCCATTGTTGCTTTTTGCTCTGAGACCTAAAACTCAGGACACTTTATTGGTTGTTTAAGTTAAAACATAAAGATTTTATTGTTTCACAGGTATTGCTCAATGATTTTCAATAAAATAAGATTGGAACATTGAAGGTATACACTGTTAGTTATATAAAATAAAAAATAAAAATTGGTATCAGCCCAAATTGGTATTGGCAGGTCAAGCTTTTTAAAAATCGGTGATCGGCCAGAAAATTGTGATTGGTGCACCATTGGTTTGATTTTAAACAGTAAATCCTATTTATCCCAAATGTTTTTAACCCTTATTGAGAGGGCTGAACAATTAATCAAATTCAAACCGACATCGCAATGTAACAGAGTGAATGTAACAGGCTGTAATTTAACAAAAAAAAAAAAAAAAGAAAAAAGTTTCATGTACACAGACCTAAAGGGGATATAGTAACTTGTTCTCTTTCTTTCTCAAAACCAGCAAAAGTCAAAATGCTGTTTTTTCTGGCAAAAATATTACACGTCTACAAGGCTTGAAGTAAAATCAATCAGTCAATATTCTTCTGTGATCGCGATAGTTAAATTAAAGATATATTATTCGTATCAATTCATGCTTCAATCTATTTCATTTCATCATAACATGTAGGCCTGGCCTTCGTACTATAGAATGATAGAGAATGATTTATTAATTTTTTAAAGAAATAATGCAAAAGACCCCCCCCCCCCCCCCCCCCCCCCCCAAAAAAAAAAAAAAAAGATTGCATGCTAAATCGTAATTGCAACATTGGTCCAAATAAATCGCAATTAGATTATTTTCCAAAATCGTTCAGGCCTACTTAGTGAAAGTCTGAATCCAGACGGACACATTCAGCCAGGTCTCTCTTATAAAAGCAACACGTTATCTCAGTAAGACTAACCTGGATAATTCAAGGTTTTGTTTTTTTTTTTATATTTTAATTTTTATTTTAATTTTCCAATAGCCTGACAGAAACAATAGTCAGAAACTTGCATTAGCTTAAAACTCTGTTTGCAAAACATCAGTTACTACAGCTTCTTTGAAACAGGAGGAAGATGTGGTATGAGTTGAATGGTCACTAAAAACAAAATAAAACTGATTCATTCATAAAACTTTGTTGTATTTTAATAAACATATATGTATAATTTGAAAACATTCAAAAATGTTCTCATTAATTTCTTTACTTTTCACACAGCTAGATGTTTGGTCGTGTTCAAGTCATGAGAAAGTCTCCTTAAACTCTTCTAACCTCTGACACGAAAAACAGCCCAATTTTCAAAACTGTAGCATTAAAATCTGTTTGCGTTGAATGGCGTTTGCACAACAACTCAGAGAAAACCAACGTGCAAATTTTTCTACGTTAATCTGAGTAAAGTCACGAGAAAATGGATTACATTACAGAACAAAATTAGAGTCAAATCTCAAAGATGCAAAGCGTACATGAGGTAAGCTAACAGCTAAACCACGGCTAATGTTTTGAACTGCTGGGCTGTATCAGCGTTTCATGCACAGGTGCAGTTCAGCTGTGACGACTGTTCGTTTGCGGTTTCCAGTTTTCCTCCAGTGGTTTGGAGACGTTTCACTCCGTCGCTCCAAAATGAAAAAGCTAATTTGTCTATCAGGCGTGTCGCCGTGCGGTCAACCCGAGCGAGACTCTCGGTAAAACATCCTTTTTTGTTTCAAACCCACGTTCAACATCTGCTGTATTTCTCACGTAAATGTTTCTGATTATATTTTACATAAAAACAAATCAACGAACAACTTCTGACCATGTCGTCTGAAAAGAGCCGCCGCCACGCCGCCACGCCGCACGCAAAAGACTCGGTTTATTGTCGGCGTGCAGAAAGCAGCCGACTCGACACGCTCACGCCTTTTATTCAACGTTAGCGCAGATTCAAAAAGTCATATTCATATGCAAACTTCAGACTGAGGCGTGACTGATGGAGGTTAGCAAACGTCTCAGAGGAGCTCGGGTTGCAAATGCGACGGTTTATTTCTGTTGAATGACAAATCAGACGAAACGAGTGTAAACAGAGAGGTCAAAGGTCAGGGTTTAGGTTTTTAATTCAAGATTATTTTATGTGCTTTAGCTTTCATATAAAACAGGAAGTTTGCTAACAGATGTACCACATCACTCCAGGAATCTACGGTAGGAAAGACTAAACCTGGAGCAGGTGCCCCATGTAAAGCTGTGAAATCAAAACAACGAAGCAAAAAGACTTTAGAAACAAACTTATTGTGATTTTAAGACTCACTATGCTTGGAGAAATTCTCACTTTCAGAAAAACTGACTCAAGCTTCTTCACGTCTGCAGGATTTCACAACAAACTGACTTTAAATCCTGAACTTTTCAGGCCTGTAAAGTTTTTAAACTCCGTCTGCGAGTATCAGACGCAGCTGTTCAGACACACACAACCTGTGTTTTCACACACATGAAGAGGAAGAGGATCCTGTGTTACCTGTGCAGACTACAGGACTAAGCTTTTTTCATGCAAACCTGCAGTTTACAGATGATGCAACACTGCACTGGTTTACAAGCTGTTAAACCTGCAGGTAAACATGTCCGTGCACCAAAAATCAGAGCTTAGTTGCACAAAATAGAAGTTATTTCAGAATATCTACAACCATAGCACCAGAAGAAGACCCAGACTTTTGCAGAAACCAGTGTTTCTTTCATTTCCACTGATGTTGGGTTTGATTAAGAATAGAAATCTGGAGCGTACACGGACTGGGAACACGCTCTGCATCCTCCCTCCACCTCTGACGCTGGTGTTTACCCTCCTGTTTGAAGGCTGCATGTGTCAGAGTCTAATGACTGTCAGTTAGACGCTTTTAACTCTTCAGCTGACAAACTGGAAGCAGATAATAACAACATGCTGCAGACTAATGACGGACAATCCGCCCTCGCAACAAACAGCAGAAACAGAAGAAGGTCTCAGTTACTTCTAAAGTTTAGAAACATACAAACAGGCAACCAAACAACAGGAAAAATCTTTAATTTGTGCAGAATGTATGCGCACAAATCTGCAGAAAGGGACTGAAAACATCAGAGTAAACATATACGACTTTGTAAGACGAAGGAGGACGAGTATTTATGAGCAAATGTCACAAATTCCTCTCTGTAACTTGGTTTCAAAAGTTTGTGATAAGATGTTTTCAGAGTCAAAGAGGAGCCAAAACTTTACAATAAATCACCGATTTCTACAGATTACGTTCCGGTTTCAACAGATCTTTTGTTTTTCTGGATTTTGAAGCTGAAAAACTGATCTGATTTATATGCAGCAGACTGCAGAATCTCCACGAAAAGTTTCCACCATTTGTGAAAAAATATGCATTTCAGAGTTATCATCCCGACAATTTTCTGACAAAAAAAACTCTGAAGAAAGTTGTTTTTTAAATACTTGTAGAAATTTTTGGACCCCTGTTAGATTTTAAAGGTGCAGTGAGGAGCTTCTTTATGACCTATAAAAGCAAACAAGATCAACAACAACAAGACAGACAAGTCTATAAAGTTATTGTTCATGTCTGTAAATTCTTTAAGGCAGTGGTTACGAAACTTTTTTTGTCTTGAGTACCATCATTTCGTCATATCATGATTACCCCTTCACTCATATGTGCTGTTAATTCAACATCAAAACAACTGATTATCAAATGAAAATCTTTTTATTTTATGTCCTTAATTTTAACATTTAGTTTTCTGTCATTTTCTACTTTGTAACTCAATTTAAACATATGAATAAATAAATAAATCAAAATAATCAACCTGCTTTTGTTGCATACAACTCTTGTAACATTTACCACAACAAATGGAGCTCTGGTATTCTAACTTAAAAAAAAAACTGGTTGTAGTGCATACATACAGTTTTATTGACGGGTTTATCTCAGTACTTCTAAGTTAGAAATAAATTATCAAATGTTTCCACGCACCCCAGGTTGGGAATCAATGCTTTAGGGGGTCGGCGCCAGATGAGACAGACTACTGAACGCTTAAAAACAGCCTGTTGTTACTTTTTCCACAGAGGGGTGTTTGTCCAAGAAGATGTTTTTTTCCTTATATGGCTCAAACATTTACAGAGAAGAGATCTGAAGTATGACTTAGTCCACAGGGACCTGCCCACAGCGCCAAAATTTAACAGTTTAACAGTTTGAAACAAACTGAGTTTTTATGGTTGATCTGGCTTTAAAGACAAAAAGGGATGGATACCAAATTGGGAACTTTAATAGGTACTGACTGAAATCTGTCAAAAGTACCGGATAGCAATTCACGAAAAATCAAAAGGTACCATGTTTAGGTACCTAAATGCATCCTTGTGACTGTGAGGGAGTGGAAGAGTAGGTGATTTTCCATGCTGGACATGAAACAGAGGATTAATGGTAACATATTAAAGAAAAATATGTCAAATTGAAAAACAAAGAAACAAAAAAAAACAAACAAACAAATTGATATTTTTTAACAAATAAGCACAAAAAAGTACCGAAAATTGGTACCATTGAGTACCAATTGCCAGGTAACAAGCATGGGTGCCGTATCATTTCATATGTGAAAGGTACCCATCTCTAAAGACAAATATTAGGAATTGTATTCTATTATAAACCTTGTTCAGTTTTGTTTTTGTTGTAGTTGTTTTTGTTTTTGTTTGTCTTGTATTGGTGGAACTTAAGTTTTTTGTCTGTGGATTGTTTTGCTTTTCATTTTGCTCCAAGAATGACTCAATGAAAGGTTAACAGGCATGCTGGCCAAATAGTATTATTTCTTTGGTGTGTTAGTTTCATCCGGTGTTAAGCTAACGTTTTGTGAGAAAAGGGGCAGATGCAATAAAATTTTTCTTCCTTCTGCTCCTTTTCATTCATTTCAGATTTATTTTCAATTTTTTTTGCACAAATATTTTTTTTTTATATAACATCATGAGTGAAATAAGGATCAACGATACAATACTATACTAAAAGAAGAAACATTTAGCATCTAAAGAAACACTTCATCCCTCTTTAGTATCTGAGCAGCCGGATTGAAACAGAAAGGGACTCTGCTGATCCAGGATCACAGAGTCAGTTTGGGGTTAGGAGTTATGTCCTGTTCTGCTCAGTCATGAGGGAGGTTGGATATTTCTTCTCTGTGAATTAAATCAAAGCTGCAAAAATTATTACATCTCAACAACAAACTCCCATTCTGAAAAACTTCAAGAGAGAAAATCTGTTCTAGAATTTGCAGAAAACTAATTTAAGTCAAATTGTTGAGCTTTAGTATTTTTCCATATTGAAATGATTCTCAGGCTCCTCTTCATTTTAAAGAAACATGGAAAATGCATATTAGATAAGTAATTTGAAACTAATCAGGTCTGCAAATGAAGATACAAATCTTTATCTACAAAACCAGACTTTAAGAAATGTTTAACGACCCTTTAAGCTCTAATTAAGGTTCCAAAACGCTGCATAAAAACAAAAAAAGTCAACAATATTTTCTAAAACTCCTCACTGAAAAACTGCAACAATAAGAAGAGGAAGAAAAGGAAGGATGTAAACCATAGCAAGCAACATGTTATAAACCAAGACCTGTTAACTAATCTACGAGCTATGTGCCTTAAAACTACAAAACAGTCTTAAAAAACTACAACATGGCTGCCTGAAGCTCCACGGTGAAGGAGGAGAAGGAGGAGGTCTGTGTTTGACTTACATCAAAAAAACAAGCTTGTACATCGAGGGAGAAAGAGGAGAGGGTGGAGCGAAGGAGAGGTAAAGGAGGAGGAATAGAGGAGGATGCAGGAGTAGAAGAAAGAGGCAGAGAGAGGAAGGAAAGAAAAATGTGAAACAGGAATAAGGGAGACAGAAAGGAAGTGAAAGGGGAGGAGAATGGACAAAAAGGAGGAGAAGAGATGGAGGAGAAGATAAAGAGGAGAAAGGAAAAGAAAGGAGCTAAAGGAGGAGGATGAAGCAGATGGCACATCAGGCTCTCCTGGCACTGCAAGTCCAGACCTGTCAGAGTGTGTGTGTGTGTGTGTGTGTGTGTGTGTGTGTGTGTGTGTGTGTGTGTGTGTGTGTGTGTGTGTGTGTGTGTGTGTGTGTGTGTGTGTGTGTGTGTGTGTCACAGACACACTCCTCTCCACAGCATCCCCCAGTCTTCATCAGATCAATAATAAAAAATTGTTTGTGTTCATCTCTGATTAGCATTTAGCATGTGCTCCGCTAACTGTTTCTGTGGTCTAATTAGGAGAAATGCTAAGCTAACAGTGTTGTTGGATTTGACTGACAGCATTTAGCATCAAACTGCACTCACACCTGCAGCACACACACAAAATAAAAAGTAATGCATGGACGTTAAAGGCAACAGTTTATGTTTAAAAAGTTTTTAAAAATGGAGGCCCAGGTTTAAAATCTCAGAGTCAGACTTTAACTAAACTAAAGGAGGAACAATCTGAGGGAGGTAAGTGACTCCACTTCACCTCCTTCCTTCAGCAGGGGTCAAAACCACAACAACACTCGTAAAGGAGACGTTACAACAAAAGGAGGCCCCAGAGAGCTGAGTGCAGGCCGTCAGCTGCTTCCAGGTAATGAATAAAAATGTGTCTGAGTGAGAGGGAGACGAGGAGGAGGAGGAGGAGGAGGAGGAGGAAGGGAACAGTTGTGTGGGAGAGTACAGACAGGTAACTCAGCTCTGCTCCCTCACATCTGTTAGGAAGATACGGAGTCATCCACCACAGAAAATAGTCCCTCCTTTAACTTTGATTTCAAAAGCAAAATCACACAAGACGCTGTTTGATATGATGACTCAACCTTTTTTTTTAATGTGAAACTATAAATTTTAAGAGATATTTTGAAAGTTTTGTATATATTTTTTTTAAGTATTGAGATATTATAATTATTTTTATGAAAAATCCTACATTTCTGTGGTAACTTTTTTTTAAATTTATTCTCCCTTTCTGTTGACTCACTGAATGAGTTGATGTTGCAGGCAAGAAAAGTTTGTCTGTCCTGCTTTATTTTTATTTTATTAATTTTTTTCAAACCAAGCAGTATCACAGGCAGGATTTTAAGTCTTTTATTTTTTTTTCTTTAAGTTTTTTTTTTTCTTTATTTAATAGTTTGATTTCCTTCTGATATTTTTGTGGTTTTAATCATGTCCCTGAATTTTTATTTTATTTTTTTATTGTTTATTTTTGCTTTATAAAGCACTTCTTAATGCTGTTTTGAAAAGTGCTATGTGAATAAAGTTTAAGATAATCATGTTTTTTTTACCATTATTGTGATAATTATTATTACATTAGGTTAGGTAGAATTGTGCTACATTTAATAAGTCACATTACGCTGCATTGCTCTACACCGTGAAACGTAAAAGTACATTATGTTACGTGATGTTGCGTTATGTTGTGTTATGTTTCTACTCCACAAGGTATGAGATAAGACGATAAAACAAGATACAATTTAATTTGATCTGGAGTGAGATAAAACAATGTGACACAACATGATTGTGGCATGAAATTATAAAATATCATAAGAAGCGATACAACACGACAGAACACAACAGGAAATCTGAAATGCTCCTAAAAGACAGGAAACAGTTTGATGAGATGTGAAAACTTTCTGATTCCCCTAAGGATGTTTACCTTGGATTAAGATGTTTCACATATAAGGCTTCTTCTGTTTCTATTATTAATAAATAAACTGATTAACACAAAGCAATCAATATAAAACACAACAAACACGCCTGAAGAAAAAGTTTGAACGCTGTTGCTCAACTCTGCAGGAAACATAAGAAATCAAAAACACAAAAGGACTCAGCTGCTCGGTGCTCGAAGCTGGCGTTAAACACGTACAGGTGAGCTCAGTCAGACAACAGATCCTTAAAACGTTTCAAAATTAACTTCCTCTTCTTTTAATCTCCTGCTGTGCTTCGTGGACCTTCACAATTAAAGCATCAAAAGTTTCCTTAATCTCAGAAGAGTTTCAAAATCTCTTAAACTTAAAACACACAAAAGCTCAGTTTCACACCGAGCCTGAATGTTTTCACAGCCGTCACACAAAAGATCTACAAGCCTTTAATCTGTCGAGAGACGAGCTGAGTGTGTGTGCGTGTGTGTGTGAGAGAGAGAGAGTGTCTGTGTGTGTGTGTGTTTAAGCACTGACAGGTATCTACAGGTCTCCTGCAGCGATTAGCCTCTGACTCCTGCTGGGACCCTCTGACAGAAACACCCGGCCTCTTCAGGGTCCACTGCCACAGGTTGATAAACTTTAAGTTTTTAAACAAGAAGTAAATCTTTCAAATGTTTATCCAGAAAAAAAACACAATACAAGTTATCAATCCCTCCTTTACATAACTGAAATTTTTCAATCATATCAAGAAAAAATCTTGCTTCAGTTCCTTTATTTTAAAATTTGAAGTATTGTGTAATTTCATTCAATTTTGAAATCACCTACTATAAGACTTTAAAGTTATCTCTTTGAAAAGATAAATTTTGACTGTATTAAAATTGAGATACACAATTTTCTCTTTTCAATCAAACATAAATTTTATTCAAAATCTATAATCATTTTTTCCTACTGGCTAAAAATTGACTTTTTTCCTCTTTTTCCACAACTGCTCCTGAAAAAAAGGTCAAAAGGTAATAAAGGTTGTAAAATCTGGGCCTTCACTCAATAAAATTTGAAATGCGTGAAATAAAGTTTGCTCTTTCATTTGAAATCATTATCTCATAAGTAGCTTTTGTTTTTATAGGATTCAAGTTGTTTAAGAAATGTTATATTTCCAGATATTTTTTAAGAAGTGTAGGAAATAATTTAGAACTATGCATAAAAAAACAATTGCGACATTTTTCAGCAGCAGACGTCTTTTACGTTAATAAAATAAACTGTGAACTTCCAGACAACGGGCTGACTGACATGCAGTCTGTGTTGTGACTGCGTGACTTCCTGTGTCAATAAAGTTTGTTTGAACTAAACTAAACCTGTTTGATTCACTCATCAGCTCTGACAGGTGTGCTTAGGTAACCAGTGACATCACAGCGAAGGGCCAAAGGGCACAAAGAATCACAGAGGGAACTTTTGAAACTTAAAATCTTAACTCCAGAAAGTTTGATTCATTTTCTTTATTGCATTATCTACACTGTAAAAAAATATTCTGTTGAGAAAAAGTTTGTTAGACTAAAACAAAAAGTTCAACTTTTTCTGATGTTGATTTATGTTTCTATGGAAAAAGCTGATGTTGCATTTAGAGTTGGTTTTGTATTGGGAGGAAAAGCAGCACAAAAAACTTCCTAAAAACTTTTTTTTCTCTGCAAGACTTTAAGTTAAAAATTTGAATGGCAAACAGTTGCTCTCTCCTTTCCCTTTGTATCAGTTGATAAGTTAGCTAACTGTTCAGGCGTAACGGTTAAACTAGTCTTCATGGTTAAATTGTTAAAAGGCTTAAGCTGCATAGGAAATTTGCCTTTCACATGTAAATATCATAAAATAAGTGAATTTCTCTGATCAGCGAACAGAATAAAAGGAGAGATGCAATAAAAATAATTTAAAAAATTCAACTCAAAGGTAAACATTTCAGATTTGTGTTACCTCTAGGATTTAAGCAAATAATCTATGCTTGTAGAAAAACATGAGGTTGATTATTTATTTATTCATTGATTGATTGATTGATTGATTGATTGATTGATTGATTGCCTTTCTCTTTTTCTGTCTTCTTTTGTTTAATAAAGAGTCTCTCCTCTGAGCTCAGGTAAATTAATTCAGCAGGTAAATTTGACTTAAACTTCAGACTTTCTAAAAATTTGAATTGTTTTTACCTCCACCATATTATTATTTTCAATATTTCAGGTCAAAGATTTCCTTCATTTATTAAATAAATTGCTATGTTTTTGCTTTTCCAGTAAATGGCGCCATAAATTTTGCGTCTTGATTTGCGCTCTATATTTTTTAGAACGTTCTAGAAGCCTTGATTTTCCCGCCTTGATCGAGTGTTGTTGAACGGACTATATATAATTAAATCTGTCAGAGTGAATCATTACAACAAAGACCTGAAATTATGTGTAAGTCATTTTATTTTATTTTTTCTTCTGTCGTTTTGTTGAAGCGTATTTTTATTATCACGTGTTTTGGAAAAAAAATTAAATAAATGATTTTTTTTTTTTTATCTAAACTGATATCATGCTCACATAAAATCTGTATTTTTTGTTCTCTATGTGTTTCTTTAACTATGTTGAAATAAATGTCACGTTTGATAAATTAGAAGATTTACGGATTATTATCAAACGACCGTTTGTTGTGCGGGAGGCTGAAAAAGTTTGTTGCGCTGAAATAAATAAATAAATAAATAAAAACTTTCACATTCCGGAAAACAAGAGGAACGCATTCGTTTCTTTTTTTGGATGACATGTTACCTGCTGCTGTCAAATCACACACCTGTTATTTATTAAATGTAGCTGTAAAAATAACAACACACGGATTTTTTTTTTCTTTCTAAAGTTATAATCTAACCGGAAGTTTAAACACGCTGCAGACTGAGACTTAGAAATAAAGATGATTTTTTTTTCCCTCTTTACTTTAAAAAAAAATTACACATGACCTGGAATGTGTAAGTGAGGTTGTTATGAAAAATATAAGTTGCATTTTACTGTGATTACGACACGAAACAGCGCAAAAATAAATAAATAAATAAAAATCAACGAGTTAAAACAGATCCGAGACACTTGTAAAATAATTAAGATCGTATAGAAAAAAAATCTCATCTTCACTTATTTCATTTCATTTCATTTTCTGCATTAATTCATTTTAAAAAATGTGGTACAGGGTCTGTTTCTTTGAATAAAAACGATAATAGAAGTAGATCATTAACATACAGACATAAATCAGATCTAAAAAATAACAAGAAGAGCAACTAAATTAAAAATTTTTTTACACGATTTATAAAATAATGATTTTTCAGTGTTCTGTGAAGGCCTTGAATCCACTTTTCATAAACACCGCTGTCCATAAACAGGCCTGGTGAAAAATAAACTACAGGATGTGATCATTATTCAAAGGTCAGAGGTCACTGGAGCTCACAAAATTATATTTAAATAAAAAAAACTACAAAACACACAAGGTTTCCTAATGCAGGAGGGAAAGGAAGCAGCTAAATTAAATTCTGGTTGTTTTTGATGATTTATGGGTAGATGCGGGGGAAAAGAGGAAAGGGGAGTAAAGGGGTGAGAAGAGGAGGAGGGAAAGGAGGGGGGACTCGGAGTTTGAACTAATCCGGGTGAATACAGAAATTTAAAAAATGAGAGTTTAAAAAAAATTCTCTATATAAATGATCATGCAAAAATAATCAAAATCGACTCCTCTTCTTCAGTAGAAAAATAATAATTTTGTGCAAAATTCCACAAAAACAAGGAAATACATTAATAATCACTAAGCACTTAAACTGATCATTTTAGAAACATGCACGACAACTGCAAACAAAATTATTTATTGTTAAAAAAAATATTGAGAGTGTTTCGTTAGCTGCCACCAGGACAACAAATAAATCTGAGATATTTTAACTTATCAAATAATGACAACGTTCATGTTTGAAAAAGGAAAAAATGCCCAAACAGAGGAAATTTCTGCTGCTGAATGGAGAAAAAGTCAAGTTTAAGAGTATTTCTTGTATTTCTGGTAGAATTTCATTCAACTGTCAAAAACTCAGTCGCTGTGATAAAATAAAATCTGTTCAAGTGTCAAACAGTAAAAATAAATTGCTTAAGACGACAGTTAGAAAAGAAAATGTAAAAATAAAGATAGTTAAAGGTTTCTCCCCCCTCCCTCTTCCCCCCACGCTCACCTTGGAAGCGGTGTCCCAGGTACCGGCCCCGCAGCACCCACGGGTAGAAGCTGAGCGCCTCCCGGTGCTGCGGGCTGAAGAAGCTCTGCGGGGGGATCTGCAGCGGGTGCAGCGGCAGCGCTCCGGGGCTCTGCGCGTGCGTCCCGGGATCCTGGAGCACCATGTCCGGCCCGGCGGAGTACAGAGTCCTGCCGCTGCTCCCCTGAAAGCACGAGCCGAAGACCCCGGCGGCTGCGGCGGCTGCAGCTGCCGCGGGGTGCAGCGACTCCGAGAAGCGGAGCGCCGTGGGCCGGATGGGCTCGTCCCCGGAGCCGCCGCCGTGGCTGACCGCCTCCTTCCCCACCAGAGACTCGATGGTGAAGCATTTCTTGTTATTGCTGTGCTGAAACATTGTAGGCACCTGGAGCTGTGAGGAAGGGAAAGATGATGAAGATAAGAACAAATCCGTGTCCAACTAGTCCGGTTCCTCGGGCTCAGGGGGGCTCAGACTCCCAGATGCCCCCAGAGATCCATAACTCTCCAAAAGTGTGCGTAAAATCGCGTGCAGGTCCGGGTTTCACCACCTGGACGTGGCTGAAGTTCCCCCCTCTCACCTGTGAGCGGGGCGGCGCCTCTGCAGCCGCGTGCAGGATCAGAAAAAGTCTCCTCAAAGTGTCCAAGCAGAAGTCGCGGGGGGTCCTCGGGGCTGCAGCCGGGTTCGGAGCACTCTTCTGCGGGTTCTGTTCACTCGGTGCGTCCTCGCTCCTCCTGCCGTCACATGCTGCATCTGAAGCGGAGCCGGAGTGTGTGTCAGTCTGCAGGCTGCAGAGGGAGATACCTGCCCTGCCCTCCCTGGCAGAGGTGCGCTGAGCATGCGCAGAGGCAGCCACTCTGACAGCCATTTTGTTGATTAGAGGAGGAGGATCAAAGTGATAATGAGTGACAGGGATGAGGAGGATGAAGAAAATGTTTATGATTCATAACATGATGCTGATATGACACTGATGAGGTTATGGGAACGTCACAGAGGAAGGTTTGAGGCCTGAGTTAGTCACGACCAATCATCTGAAATTATCCACAGACTAAGAGTAATAATACACTCAAACTCCTGTTTGTATCCAAAGATTTAAAGCTACTGTGAGGAGTTTCATCGGGACACAAAAACCATCTTAAAATTACCACTCAAACCTTTTTATAACCCGTATAATCAAACAAACCATCAGCAAAAGTTTTTTTTTCTTTCTAAAAAGCGATTTGTAATATCTTAATATGCCATCAGGGGGTAGGTGGCGCTGGACTTACAGCTACATTTTTACATTTTGAAAGCAGTAACTTGTGCAAATTGACATATTTCAGCATTAAAATGACCCCGAGTGAGATTTTTTGTATGTAATAACAAATTTGACTTGTAAAATTAAAAGAAAAAAGCATTGCTTTGCCTACAGGGGGCGCAAAAATCATGACATGACATACTAAAAGCATCCTACGGCAGCTTTAGATCACCGTAGTCTTCTTTCATAATTAAAAAAAATAATAATAATTTTCTTTCATTTCTATCTTTTCATAAACACAGGAGTTCAGTTTAATACTGTGTTGATAATTTTTGTTTCATTTTCCTGAGTTTAAAATTTCCAAACATGCTTTTGGTCACATCTCTTCCAAAAATAAAACATATAATTTACTTTTATAGTTTACATGTATTTTTTTTGTTTTTATTTATTTATTTTTATTTTTTGCTTTTTTTCATTTTGACTTAAAATACAGTAATTGTCTGAAAGTTGGACTGTGTCATTATTCATATTGTAAAAATTGTTATACCTGCTTTTTTTAATCAGCCGTAATCTAACCCTTAATTGATCTCTTTTTTTTTGTCAGTAAACCTAGTGAATTTTTGTTTTTTGTTTTTTTTAGAAAGAGGTGTGGCCTTTTGTAATGGTAAGAATATTGTACAGCAAAAACTTTAAATCAGGCAAAAAAAATGTTTAAAAAATAACCAAAATAAAAAATTAAATTATGCTTTGCTGAGAATAAATTTAAGCCACAGTCTGTGTGTTATATCCAACTTAACTTTCTGGAAAATTACGACTGATATACAGAAACAGACTTGCCCTGAACGCCTCACGAAAGATTTTAAACACCGGTCTGTTTACTTGAGGGTTGTTGAAAAAGAGACTTGAACGCACCTTTAAAGTTACTTCGGTGTCTGACAATGACAAAGCCTGAGACTGGTGTGTGTGTGTGTGTGTGAGTGAGAGTGTGTGAGTGTATGTGTGTGTGTTAATCTGAGGGACAGGTCAATTGACCTAGAACAAGAGGTTTGACCCCTCGGGTTCAAAGGTCAGAGGAAACGCCCTCTTTTATCCAGTGCTCCGTGTTTATCACAGCGAGATGCTTCCAGCTCTCGTTTGCTCTCAGAACAAACAAAAAAACATCCACCTGTTATTATTCTTATCCATCACTTGAATTGCTTTTCACTTTGATTTGGTTCTGTCCTATCTCTTAAGATACTTTCTCCAGCTTTAGGAAAGTGCATGCTCAGTCGACTGATGGTTTACCGTCATTACCTTTGCTTTTAGCATCATAACCATCAGTTGGTTTAATAAATTATTTATTTTTTCCTCATTACCTTAGCCCTTTAATGGAGGCAAATGTTGTGTTGGAGCTGTTTACAGTCAATCTCACATTCTCCACCAGCCAGCTCTGGTTTCTGCTGAACTTCATAACACTTCAACGCTCTACCACCCCGATGAAATCAATGATTCTATCTCCTTCACCAATTTGACTTATTTCTACCATATCACTCTTTTTGACTGCTCATGCTGGCTAGGTTGGGTTTTTCTGTTGATATAATAACATTGATTTAATTAAGTGTCTACATGCTAGACCAGTAAAGATCAACAACAGACAATCACACCAGCAATGCACCAATCTAACAGTGGATCCCCGATCAAAGGAAAACAAACCAGCAAAATCAATCAAACAAAAATCATTTGAGCAATTAAGAAAATGATAAATTGGACATATTTATAAAGAATAAAGAAAAGTAAATAAAATCAGGTAAGTAATGTTTAAGGAAAAACATGAAAATGATGCTGTTGGGTTTTGTTGTAATATAATTTTGAGTCTCACTTCAAAAACTGATATCTAATCAGGCGTTTTAGTCTTATTTTCCGGTTGAAAATATCTTTTTAAACTTAAAATGAGCATATACCTAGTCCAGGGGTGGCCAACCTGTCAGAGAACCAAGAGCCACAAAAATGACCGTGGTACTACAGAGAGCCACGTCACACACGTGGTCTTATAAACACACTTCCTCTCACACATAAACAAAATTACATAAAATGAAAATCAATACATTTCTAATTTTCAAAGCAAGATTTATTGTGTTTGTGTGTTTAAATTCGTACTAGAGAAGAGAAACTGAAACTTAAGTATCAATCCCAACTGATCCCAATGTTGGCATTCATATATTTATAGTTTAGATTGATCAGCACACTACTGTTCATATATATATATAAATATATATATATATATATATATATATATATATATATATATATATATATATATATATATATATATATTTATAAATGGATCGAAGAGCCACACACCGAAAGGCAAAGAGCCACATGCGGCTCACGAGTGACAGGTTGGCCAACCCTGACCTGGTTAGTCCAGAAAAACGTCTTGTTTGAAGTTATTTTAAGATAAGAAAAAATGAGGTCTGAATTGCTTGTAACAAGTAAAAACAATCTGCCAATTGGAGAAGAAAAAAGTTAATTGTATTAAGACATTATTCAAGTTTTAAGCGAATTTTCGAGCAAACTTTCTCGTTCCATTGGCAGACTTTTTTTTACTGTTAGCTATTCAGACCTCATTTTGTCTTTAAATAACTTGAAACAAAACATTTTTCTGGACTGATAAGTTGAATGTGGCTCATATTGAGTAGAACAAGACAATTTTTACTGCAAATAAGAAAAAAACACTTGATAAGATTTCAATTTTTTAAAGTGTTTTTTAGCTCCTAAGTTTGTATTTGCTCATCTTTTTAAGTACTTCGTTAACCTTTGTCTTTCTTATCACTTTGAGCCTTGTGGAAACCTTATTGGTGGTTATAAAACAATCTTTAGTTATTGTATTTCACATTCTGTATATTTGTTTTATTCCAGAGGAAGTCTTTTCATACGTCTGTTTTCGACTCGTGTCTCCGTCACCTCTCAGCCTCTCTGCTCCCTGCTCCTGCACCTCCATCCTCCTCCTCGGGCCTCAAACCCTCCCCAAGCAGCTTTTGGACCTGGAGGACAAACGGCAGCTCATTCAGGAGCCTCTAATTGTGGCCCCGGAGTCTCCACAAAGCCCCCCTGCCTCCTCCCTCAATGAGCTGCCCTGTGGAGGCCCGTGTGAACCGCAGAGCCCCTTTCTGCTCCCCATCCTGGCCCCCTGCAGCCCCCCCTCACCCCACCCTCCTCCACCTGTTAATTAATAGTTCTTACAGCAGATTTGGACGTGGCTCAGCTTTGATTGAAGGCGGCCATTAGCGTCGATTAATTGTGCCTCTGGCGTTTGGTGGGCGCTCTGAAAGGAGGAATTAAGCGGTGTGAGTGATTGTGAGTTAAAGTGTGATTGTTGTCCCGCGGCCTGCAGCCAGCTAACTGCTGCTAAGCCCTCTTAAAGTGACGGCGAGACTCCTCTCATTAGAGCCCAGAAAGAGATGATATTAACAGGAAATAACTGCAGATTTCTCTTCTCTCTCCTCTTTAATCTCTGAGCTTTATGTCGCGTATGAAAAGGACACTTAAAAATGTAAAGGAGGGAAAGTGGAGTGTTAGCATCGAGGCTAAACATCGCCGGTGATGATACAGTCGTCCAGGCTGAGCACGTCACCTCACAGCTTCTCTTTTTTGTTTTTTACAAAGGTTCAGATTTAATTGGGCAACGAGGAGCAGCTGCAGGAAGGTCAAACATGGGCAGAGTGGCTCTGAGTCGCACTCACACGTTTTCTAGGGCTCAACAAAGTCCACAAGCAGAAAATGAAGAGACCGACTCACGATGATAGACTGAAAAGAAAAAAAAAAAACGGACGTCATCTTGCTTGGTTTGAAGTGAGGTCGCCACAAAAACTGCTCCCCCTGGTGCCTGGCTGCAGTATAGGTTAAAAAAATCCATCTCCCCAGTCATTCCAGATGGGCTGTGATCAAACTTTAAAAAATTAATGCATCTTACAGAAATGTCTCTGACATCCAATTACTGTGGCGATTTGAAGATATAATTTGGCTGCTTTGTTTTGAGGTCCTCTTTTTTTCTGAAAAGTGTTGTTTTTCATAAAAACGAGGATATACGTCACGTGTAACGATGATTAACAACTGATGCTCTTGTGTATTTTGTTTCTGGATTGTAAAATGAGTCAGTTGGGAGAGCCAAGAAGAGATTAGACTGGCTCCACTCAGATTCCCTCATAGCCTCTACTGCGCAGACTCTGGCTGCACAGACTGGCTGCCAATGGTGGCGCCCGTGACGGGGGTATTTTGGCTTCAAAACCGTACAATGGTGAAGCCACGCTGTCCACCTTTTATCTAATTTATGCCTAAAATGGACAAGGTAAGAAGTTTTCTAGCTATAAAACTGTTAAATATGAAAAATAAGAGTCATAAACTAACTCTGCAGTGCCCCTGATCTTAACTTGTTGTTGATAACGGAGCATCACCCCCTAGTGGCCGGAGAAGGACTGTGGAAATGTGTTTTTTGTTTAAATAATCTCTGCTATCACAACTTTTTTTTAAGTATGTCAGATTGATCTTAAATCAAAACGTTCTTCAAAGTTCAGACAGAGACGACAAACTGTGAAAAAGTTGTGTAATTCTCAAAACAACCACTAGGAGGATCATCTCCTGACAAACAGGGTCAATGAGCAACAGGACTGGGCCTAGAAAGGAGACTTCTGAGAGGCTGAGTCCTTTCAAAGTAAAGGTGAGAAGAGGTTCAACGCTCTGTGAGAACAAATAGTACAAAGGTTTGAGAATAGTGTTCCTCAGAATTAGTTGAATTCATAATCTAAAGATCATAACATTGTTAAAAAAGTCAGAGAAGCTGGAGAAAATTGTGCACTGTATTAAAAACAGACATGACTCTGTTGTGAAATTCACCACTTTAAAAAAAGAAAAAAAATCAAGTTTATTGCTGCTTTCTACTTGGTCTGGAAAATCTTAGTCTGACATTCTTCTTGGAAGTCCTGGACACTGTGTCTTTAGCTCTACAGAGGTGCCATGTGTTCACAGCTCAAAACCAGCATTATAACCTTATTGTCTGGGGATCAGAAGAGTCTATGTCATAGACTGCACACATTCAGACAATGAAATCTTCAGGAGGACAACAGCGTGGCTCTGTAGTAGAAGAGTTCAGGTCCTGACCTGACACCAGCTGAAAACATTTCAGACCTTTCCCTTCAGAAGCTGGTCTCCTGGGTTAACAAACTGTATTAAAGAGAGAGGTATAAAATTTAACTGATTTTCAAACTGTCACAATTTCAGTCCCTGTTTACTCGACAACGTTTCATCCGCAAACGCCAAAACGCAGAGAAGAAAATCTGTGTTTACATGGAAACGCTGAGAAACTGAAAATGGTGTAGTAAGCATGCCAGGCCTGTAGATGGCACTATGACTGTCTTGCCCAGAAGCGGCTTTTGGTAGATATAGTACATGGCAACGAAACAATCCACTCTGAAGGTTGTTTTGAAAAACTTGCATTTTAGGTTTGCTTAAACGCTGTTTCCGTGTAAACGCAAGGCCTAAACGTAACAATACTTTTGTGTTTCAGCCTAAAACTTGGCCCCTCAGAGTCATGAAAATCCCCCCATCCTTCTCCTCTCTGTTCACTCTCTCCTCTCTGCTTCAGGTGTTCCCAGGTGGCTGTGAAGTGTCATGGGAACTCTGTGACATGACAGCAGAGCCTGTGACCCATGGCTAACACACACACACACACACACACACACACACACTCAGCAGGAGCTGACCGGCAGCTTTCAGGTATTGTCTCATCCTGTCAAACAACTGCTAACACACTGATCTCTACATCCGCTCACACCTCTCCCTCTCTCTTTCTCTCTCACACACACTCACTTGTAGCAGGCTCTTAAACTGCAGGTCAGAGGTGTCGACCCTTTCTAGCCTCAGTACGATGAAAGTGTCTTGGTCACACACCCGAGGAAATACCTTCTCCTGCTTTCGTCTTTGCTGCTGCTCTCTGCCTGTCCACACGGCACATTGAAGGGCAGGAAGCTCCCAGAACAGAACAGAGAATTTCTTAAATTTAAACATTGTAATTTCACTATTTAACACTATAACACTGTTTCTGCTCCTTGATGGTTTGCCTGCGTTAGTATAAAGAAAGGATGCATCTTGTTGATTGTAAGCAAGCTGTTGGATCTCCATGGTCATGGTCTTAAAAGCTTCTCCAGGGGTCAAAGTTCACTGGGTGGAGCCGAGAGGACAAGAGTTTGAGGAAGTTTCTAGAAAAAGTTGAAGGTAGAAGTCTGTCCAAAATCTTTTTCCTGTTTGTTTCACAGCAGCCTGCTGGATGACCTGTGATATGAGCTCACAGGTCTCTACAGTCTCAGAGGAAACTCTGGACAGTCTTAACTGTCTTCTGCTGCACTCTAGTGGTCATACGGGTTATTGCAGCAACTGAAGCAAGCGTCCTTTTTACATTTGTCAAGAATGACTCAAGTACCCAAGATTTGACCATTTGCAATGGTACTTGTTTAAATTAAGCTTTTGGTAAGTTTAGAATATTAACTTAAAAAGTCCTGACAGGATTCAGGCAATAGAAAAACAACTTCCTTGGATGATCAAGTTGATGCACATGACATAAATCGCATCGTTATGTAGGTTGAATTTTAAAATCCTTATCCAATCAAACGATGAATTGATCTGATATTACAAAATTCTACAGTTAAGTTGTTTGTGTGGATATAAATTTAACATTTTGTGCTTTAATTGCTGTATCTCATACATCAAAATGTTGATTTAAACTATTTGGGGGCCTCTTATGGACTAAGTATGTTGTGTGCCCCCTTGAGTTAAATTCTATGCAGTGTGTATCGAGATCAGATTAATATAATCCTTACTTAATTTTCTAAAGACAGGAACCAAGTCTGTCAATTCACCTAAAACTGGTAGAGAAAAGAAATATAGAAAGGTAGATATCCTTTCTTTTTCCATCAGGTAGGTGTACTGCATACTTTGTCCACAGGAGGCGCCAAAATCAACATAAATTAAAGGTTCTTTGCAACTCAGTTTTATGATTTTATTTTTTTTCTTAAAGGTAGAGTCTGTGGTATTTTCTTAAAAAATAGAATGTCAACTATCACAGGAATAATCCCGCTCAATCGTCTCCTTCAGGGCCTCTATACATGCGTGTCAGTGTCAGTGTCTGCCTCAACCCCCTCCTCTGCCTATATTGTTGATGTTTTGGTTGCACTGAGACATTTCTAGGCAGAGGGTAAGCATGGTTACTTCAGCCAATCACGTGCCCAGTGCGTATATTACTTTCCGTGTTGATAGTAGCAGATGGTAGAAGCTATCCCAAGCGGCTAGTGTACGTAGCACAGGGGAAGAAAAACACAACTAAAGTGAAACAAAACACCAAACAGATACAGCTTTTACCTGAATGAGGATGAAACTAAGCTGAACTTTCACGCACTTTTAGGAACTTGGAGAGCAGCGGGATGAAGAGCAGCCCAAGCTGCCTTTCTGCTAACCAGGTATGTGTCAAATACCAGTGATTAGGTTGTGCTAACATGCTAAGTCAGGTACACAGCTCTAAAGTCTCTTCCACATATAAACGCAATGCTACTGTGCATCACTGGCACTGATCCAAGGAAGAGGAGTTCAGGTTGAACATTTTGTTTCCTAACAAGTAATGAAAATTGCTACAGACTTTAGGCTAAAAGGATACATACGTTACATACATACATACATAAAAGGCTTACCATGTTCACAAAACTACGAACTGTAACTTTAATGAACCAGGTCTAACAGTAAATCAACAACATGTCAAGCCATTCAAAAGCAGTGAAGTTATGACACTGGGCTCTGATAAAAGATTGATTTGAGCTTTTTATTAAGTCAAGACAAAAAAACAGTAAGACAAAAACCAGCTGGACTAAAATCCAACAAAGAAAAAAAAGAAGAAATTTAAAGACGTTTTTACATTTAGGATGCAAAAAAAATCAAAACTATACAACATGGAAAACTCTCTTATACAAACTGCTGGTAAAATACTGTCAAAGTGCTAGTGCATAAGGAGAAAGTTTCATCAAAACACAAACACTTTTCTTTTTTTGGCAATTCAGAGGTGACAATCCATAGACCGACGTCACATCAACAAAAGAAGGGGAAAAGGAAACGTTGTGGCATCAGTTTTCTCACATCCATAAAACACAACAAAACAAGAATCTCACCTGATGGCTTTTTAAAGGCAAAATGTTTACAGTGATTGACGTGCTACGATGTAAATGTTTAATATGCTACAACACCTGTTCATGGGGACAAGAGTCTGGATAGAGGCTAAGCTGATAACGGTCTCAAGAATGCTAACGTGAAAGAGACAAAGTGTTCAAAGATCAGCCGAAAATATCACGTTTACTGACAACAGTCATATTTAATCCAAATTTCACCTCTCCGATCAAGCCTGCTAACTCTGTGACCTTTGTTAGCTTGTCATTACAAATGCGCTGGAGTGTAATTAGCTAGCTTGGCAGCCACATTGGCTTTCCAAAGTTTTCCTAACAAATCTCTTTGCCACCAAAAGCTAACAGTTATCTTGCTAAATAAGGGTTACTTTACCCCCCCCCCCAAAATGATACAGACTAGCTAAATGCTTAAAGTTAGCCGACAAGCTACATGAGTTTTTACTTTTGACAGCTAAATAGCTAGTTTTTCATCAGGTACTTAGCAAAGCTATAAGCTTCTTGGGTTACTAGTGCCAGTGTTTCATCTACTACAAAGAGTGTTCTGGGTCACTAGCCATGTTAGCCTGCTAAAGAGCCTCAAAAGAGTACAACCTCTTAGCAAGTAGAAGTTTCCTTAACTGACACTTTGGCTGCCAAGCTAGCTAACTCATTTTTTTCTTGATAGTTACATGAAAACTCCCTAGGATAATATGCTAACTTAACAAACAATGAGTTGCTAATAGTTACATAGCCACCAAACAGTAAGTTAAATGGTTTTGACCAACTTTGTTTAGTATTTTGATTTCTTGGGAAGAATACTGGCTAATTAGCATTTAACAACCTAGCCTACACAACATCAATCTAACCAACCAGTTGTGTGGTTAAATGTCAGTGACCCAGCTAACAAGTTGTTTTTGAAAGAAAGCAACCTGCTTACCAGATTGTAATGGGTTAGCAGGCTAGCCGGGGTAGCTCAATGAAGAGGGAAATACCTCAAAGAGTTAGCTTGTTAGCTGGTAGTGTTCTAAGGGTTGACCATCAATGCTAAATTTTCACACTATTTCTGCTAAATAGAGCCAGCATAATACTGGATGGTGAGTAAACTGAAAAATGAGCTAAGCCATTAGCGATATTAGCCTTCCTTCAAGGACACCATAAGCCAACAAAGAACGATGCATTTTATCTGGTTCCCTAAGTAGCTGTAATATGCTACCTAACCAGCCCATAGCCTTCAGACGTTCCTGTATCACCAAAAAGCTAGCTTGATAACTGATATTTGGCAAAGACTTGGTGACCAAAGAAACTTTTGGGGCTTTCTGTGGATCTTACTGCCAAGATGATATTTGAAGGGTAATAAGTTATCCAATAGCTAACTGTTGTCTGCCAGTTAGCAAACTGGTTCAGACCCCATCATCTGCTCAGTAATTTTTGTTTTTGCTTAGTAGTTACTCAAAGGCTTCAATAGCTTCGTAAATAGCTCACACCCAGTTCATGGGTAATCCATTTTCACCTTTTTAGCTAGCTAATGCAAGCATGCTAACTACAAGTTAGATTGTAGCAGGTAAGGTGTAATGCAGTCGAACACATAAGTCGATCCATTTCAAGTCATCACCAAACAGAGGGCTGTAATCCGCTACCACATTTAGCCTACACGCAGTGGCCTAGCCAACTCGTTAGCCTAAATTGGGTTGTACAGGCCAGCATGACATTGCCTAGCCAGCACGCAGTTCTCTGCGTAAGGAGCCTCAAATAGCTAGCTTTGTCCGCGGTAATCTTCTTGGCGATCTATTCTGACTTGCCAATGACAGCCAGTGATTACTTGGCTAGCTAGCATTTGATTACAGAGCTCTCATTGTTCTCCAAACCTGCTCCATTCGTCCACGTACTCGCACAGTCTGAATTTTGCTGAGTCACTTTCTGCTATAACCAGACACTTAAAGCCTTTAGCCTCGTTGGCAACATCCACAGGGTTTAGCACTCAAAGCGGCTAATACTTTGATGGATAACCTTTGTTAAAAAACACTTTGATTGTGACACTTCTCACATTTTTTAAGCACAGCGTCTATCCCATTTATCTCCTAACATCTCCATTTTTGTTGTAATGGTGCTCACAGTTAACAGGTGTTTTAGCAACTTCAGATCCCTCCAATGTTATGTTAGCATGCTATGTTAGCATGACGCAGAGATTTGTTTGAAGAGTATGCTTTTTGTTGAGATAAAAAAAAAATGATTCTCTTGCGTCTTTTCAAAATAAAAGAATCAAATCCTTGTGATCAAATCCCTGAACACTGTAAACACAGCCCACACATTTGAAACCGAAACTTAAGTGGTGGCTCTCCCAAACATACAGCTCTGCATTAAAAACACAAAGGGGGGTAAAAAATGAAAACAGTGAGTACAGTGAAATGAAAACACTCTGCACCAAGTTAACAGACTAAAATCACAGTGTTAAATGTTTTTTCTGCTAAAGGGGAGCTACAGTTTGGCTTTGTTTAGCTGTAGTGTAGTTGGTGACTTCACAGGGTTCACATAACATGAAGGTTTCTTGGGCATTGTTGGTTTAAAGATCAACTGTTTGGGATATTTCCTTAAAAGTCACACAGTTAAAACATTTTAGGGGAGTTAAAATTTGACAACACTTTCAGCACCTTTGACATCAAAAACCTTCAAGCATGAAAAATAAGTGCTGCCTGATCAAGTCTCAGAAACTTAAATTTTGAAGCCATAACTGGAGGAGAAATTGTCTCTCTGTTCCTTCTTGGAAACCATTAAACAACCATTAAATGTTATAAAACATCTTCTTATGATATCAAGCTTTAAGTAGGCATGACCATTCATTACATGAGCCTCAGGCACTTTGAGCAGGGAAATACAATAACAAGTCATATGAGTGTTTGCATTCCAGCATTATGATAACTTTGATTGGCAAACTTCTTCACAGACAGAGATTTCTATAAAACTTTGGCCTCAAAAACTTAAACAGTCAGCCGGTCACTGCTTTCACAGGGTTGGTTTCTATGACAGAGGGTTAGAGCAACACTAAGTTGTGATATTGAGAAATATATCCTTGGGGTGAGTGTGTAGACAGATAAGTTCTGCACCATCCTCTCTGAATAAATGGTAGTAATGCCCCAAAATATACCGCGAAAATTTAAAAGAAATGTATTTTTTCACTAAATTTAGACTAAATTCTCTTTAATCACATTATTTTGATCAAAATCTTACTTTTTTTCTTCCTCAGTTTGGCCTCTTAGACACCGATGAGATTAGAGACAGATAATCTTATTGAAAGTAAGAAAACCAAAATGATATTCAAGATTTAATGTTACCAGAATAAAGTCGTAAAGCAACAAGAATAAAACTGAAATTTCATGAGAATGAAATCATAATGTTAGCAGAAAACACAAGTCGTAATGTAACCAAAATAAATTTATACTGTTACCGGAATAAAGTTTAATTTTGTGAAAAAAATGTTAGCAAGATTGAAATCTTATCACTTCAAGAAAAACTTTTTTTTTGGGCAACTGTTTAGTCTGTATTTTATTTTGAAGGGACAGATAATTAGAATCCCCACCTTCACTTTAAACGAGAAATCTGGATTACTCATGAAGTTACGCTTAAAATACATTTTATTAAAGACCATAAGTAAACTTTCTCACATTATTCTCGTAATATTATAACTTTAATTTCTGAGGTTCTTGGTTACATTACGACTTTATTCTTGCTATATTATGTATTTATCCTGAATACTAATCTTTTTTCTTCCTTAATATTGCTCTAATCCTCCATCATCATCAAATCTGCAGCAGTAAAAATCTTCTTTCTTTCTTGTCTGCTTTTAAAGATTTTGATTAAACAGGGAAGTGTTCAGTCGTACGTTACCTGCAGGTTAGCTTTTTTATTTAAGAAAAGCTGGCTCATGCTTCTTCTCTTGGCACTTACGATGCCACACTGAAGGACTGAAACACAGAGGTGACGTACGGGGAAAAAAGACAAGGAGGAACCTTGAAAATCTGCTGCAGGAAGCTCTGCAGTCAGACGACAGTGGATGCTTCACTGGTTTGATTTCCAGCTACAGTAGAGAGCCGATCAGTCGCCACACTGATCCTTCTGAGCCTGTTTCTTCCCCTTTCACGTAACAAAAACTGTCATATTAAGGGCTACACTGGTGGAGAAAATCATCACAGTTTGGGCTGAAACTGCCACGATTATCTGTCAGTAGAACAGAATTCAACATAAAAACACCTCATTAGACTCTCATTACGTTTAACCTCCCAAGGCTCAGTAAGATTCTGCTTTCTGGGCCGTAGTTTCTATCTACAGTGAGCGACAAGGGTCACATGATCATCTGGGCGCTATTTCCTGCATCATGGCGGGCAGGTGGATGGTTGGGCACGAGTCTCTGTGTCTCAGTTTGAACATCAGCTGCTCTTTTTCCTGAGAGAGGTTCTGGTTGGTGATGGCCTGTCTCTCCAGCACCACCTTCAGGTTCTGCTGCTCCTTCGACAACTGCCTGAAGATCAGAGAACAGGAAACATGAACATCAGAATCAAAGAATTCCAAAAGAAGCTGGGACGCTGTGTAAAAAGCTGATTTCTGCGTTATGCGGTGACTTCCACTACAGAGTCATGTCTGTTTTTAATACAGTACAGAGATTTCTCCAGGTGTTTTAAATCTTTGAAAATTATTTTAAACTGTAGATGATGAAATCCCTTTACTCTATTCTCAACATGTATTCTCTCAGAGAGCAGAGTCTCCTTTTAGACCCAGTCATGTGACCAACCTGTTAATAATTAAGAGATGTTAGTTAAGACATTTTCCCCTAGCTGTTTTTTTAAGCTTAACACAACTTTTTAATTTTTTTATTGTAGCTATTCTAAGGCACAACATTCAAAATGAGCAGATCCTCACCATAAAAAAATAAAATTTAACAAATTCAACTTTTAACATGTTGGCTTTTCAGTATTTTTGGGTGAGTTTTGGTTTCAAATGATCTGAAAACCATCAAATTCTTCTTTTATAGACTTTTAACTCTGTTTTAAGGGACAATTTTGAGATCTTGAGTTGTGGGAATGAGGCTAAATTTCAGAAAATAAGAGTTGTAATTTGTAGATCATTTAGAAGCCCCAGGTTAAAAAGGAAAAAATATATAGTTTCTTAATTTTTCTCGTTTTCTTCTATAGAGCTGTCATGTCTTTATCATGCATTCAAAGTGAATTTATGGAGGCGGATTTGGCCAAATACACAGCTCAAAAAAGTCAGAGGAACACTTTGAGAACACATTAGATCTAAATGAGAGAAAGAAATTACCTTGGTCATCTTTCATTTTATAAGTTGATGATGTATCAGTAACAAAAGATGCCACATAATTTGATGGAAATGGAAATGATCAGCCTATAAAGGAGTGAAATCAAAGACAGCCCATATATGGAAGTGAGAAAATGATGCAGCAGATGTTTTCATTTTGCCCAATTGTTATTGTGGCTCCTCAAAATGATACTCAACAGTTTATTTGTTTGTATGTATTCCCTTAATGAGACAACAAAGCAGCTGAAACTGATTAAAAAGTGTTCCTCTCATTCTCTGGAGCAGTGTAGTTCAAGCCTACGCCTGACTCCCGTCCTCGACTATTTGCGGCATGTCTTCAGACACTCACGCTCCTGTCTAATAAACCCCCCACTCAGAGTCTGTGACCCCCTATGAGGGGATGTAAAGACGGATTATCAGTCTACGACGTCATCATGAAGATGCGCGTGCATCTTGACTGCATAAGCAGCATTTAGCTCCATTCATTAAGACGAGTTAGCGTTTTTTAAACACTAAATTTAACCTGTTATTGGCATAAAAATGTATGGTTGTTCTGTGGTCAGTTTTTAGAAACAATACTTTACAACAGAGGCAAAGTCTAGCAAGTTGTAACCGTCACAGAGCAACCGGTGTTTTGGAGTTAATAGCAACCATGCTAACTGGTGACTCTCAGTTGACAGCATCAGTGATTAACGGCCGAGAGTCACCAGTTAACAGGGTCACACTTTATGCTGAAACACCAGCGAGGTCTACGGGTGAATAATTAACTCTGGACGTAGTTTTCTGGTTCTTTTGTTATGAACCTGGTCTCAGACTCAGCAGGCTGTGTGCTTTTTGGTCTAGGAGGGTTTCTGATTTATTGACACACGTTTACGTCCTGGTCTGTCACAGTCTGGTAAGTATCCACGGATAATACAGTCATGTGCATTCTAGTGAGAGTTGTGTGTTTAAATTGCTCTCTAGGTACACGCCAGGTTTCTTAACTAAAAACATCTGTCCACCTAATATCTGTCCACTTGCTGATCTCTTTATCAACTCACTGCTGTTTCACAAACCTGGGAGCTGTTAACCATCCATATAAGTGATATTTAGTTTAAAATGTGTTTTTTGGTGGTCAACTCCTCCACGTCAGTAGACAAACCATTATACTCTGCAATGCTTCTGCACGCAAGTTTGCATACGTGCATCCCGCATTGTTGATAAACAAATAATCCCTCTATATGACCGCAGACATCTTAAAACTCCAACAGCCCTGAGGAACTGGGTCACCAGCTCCACTGATTGGGTGAAGACTGTCCAGCGGTCTAGACTGCTTCCTATGGGGTTCACCCTTAAATGGGTGGCCTGGGTTCAGATCCAGTCTGCAGCATCATCCTAGCAGATCACTCCTCACTCTCACCCTGTTTCCTCTTCTATCCACCGTCCTTCCCCGTCTGATTAAAGGCATGAAAAGCTTGATAAAAATATCTAAACCAAAAAATCTCTGCCAACGACCCAGAGACGACCGTTGGAGGAAAGGATCAACCTCTCTAAGAATTCCTCCCAAGTCCAGATTCCTTTTAAGGGCAGGCTTTAAAATACCACAAAGCTAAATTAATATTCTGTAAATTGAGTCTCTGTTAATAAAATAGTTATGAGTAGACGTTGAAGAGCCAGCAGGTGGCGCCAGAGTCCCGCATCTCAATCTGCAGTCGGTGATTTAAAGGAGACACCTACTGAATGAGAGTCTGACAGTTTTCTATCCGAACGTTCAGATCCTCGTTCTGCTGCAGGACGTGGATGATCTGATCCTCCAACGCCAAGTTCCTCTCCACCTGAGAAACAACAGAAGAAGAAGAAGAAGAAGAAGAAGAAGAAAGTGATGTATAACTGTTTTCAGACATATAATTGGATCACACTGATCTCCTCCTGCAGTCTCACCAGAGCGTCCATCTGCTGCAGCTTCTTACTCTGCTCCTGAACTCGCTGACTCTTCATCTCGATGACGAACACCAGAGACTCCTGCTCGGACTCCCAGAATGCACCTGGGCTGCCATGTGCCTGCAGGATGGGAACAAGATGATAGGATTTTCTTCCTCTAAAGTCATTTCTTTTGATCTGGACTTGATAAAACGCAGCTGATGGATGGAAACTCACCTGAATGTTCCTCTGCAGGTCTTTCTTAAACGTGGATTCTTCCACTCTCCTCTTCAGCTCGTGGTACACCTGCAGCTCTGACGTCAGCTGCGTCACCTGCACCTAAAGTTACAGCAGGAGTTTGAAATTAAAGCATAAAAACAATGTTGGTGTTAAAGCTCTGAAAGAAGACATGTTTGAGCATGAAAGGTGTGTGAAATCTTTCTCTACCTTGAGGTCGTTCTGAGTCACCTGAAACTTTTCTTTAAGTTCAGTTTGTTCTTGTTCGTGTTTTTTCTGCAGCTCTGCAGACGAAAAGACAGAAACACAAAGTGAGTTTATCCTGAACACCTTTGGTGCATTCATTTCTGGCAGCAAGTTTAAAATCAAGTTTGTTGACTTCATTTGGGTCAGTAGGTTTCGAAGCTACATAGAAACAAAAATAAGAGAAAGAACGAACGTGATTCCACTGAAATGGGTAAAACCCTTTCATGAAACATCATGTTATCAAACAGCAGAGCTAATGATTTCTTTCATCATCATTTTATGTTGTTAATATTCTCAGGGGTTATTAAATCATTTACTAAGTCTACCTCTGTTAACGCTCGTCACATTTTACCCAAAAAGCCGTCTTCAGTTTGTGATTTTTCTCCATTTAATGATCCTAAAGACGCCAAAGACTCGACGCTGACTGTCAGACGTGATAAAGAGGAGCAGAAAATCCTCAGATCTAAGAATAAAAATGACAAATGTTTGACTGAAATGATCCATATGTTCTCATCTACCTCTTGAAACTTCACAATCTTTGCAGGTTAAAGATCATAAACAGAAAAGGATGCAAAGACGTTTGCTGTTTTGCTGGTTTTATTACAACTTCTCATTCTCAACCTTGTTTTGTGCCTTTGTAAAAAAAATAAATAAATGACGGCACATCAATCCTCTGAATGCGGCTTTGTCTTCCTTTCTCTTGCTCTTTCCTTAAGGAAATGGAGAAATAATGGAAGGTGGAGTGTACAACTTCACCCATGCTGCCTCTGCCAACTCAGACTCTTTAAAGAGAGGGTATTGTGCTTTTTTCAATCTTTATTCTGTCCCCCTAAGGGCCCCTAGTATCTTTACATAATTAAAACGTAAAAATGATCTCTGTCTTTCTCTCTCTGGTGTTTTAGAAAACCCTTATTTCAGCCTGTCTGAAGCTCTGTGTTTTAGCTACTGTCTCTTTAAGGCTCCCTGCTTCATGAACCCCCTTCAGAAGGGGCGGAGCTATGGGCAGACTTTGATGTTTGAAGTTCATAAAATCGGAGCATCTCCAAATTTGTAGTAATAAAGAAACTTTAGGAGTCTGTTAAGTCCCCAGCTTGCTCACACGTGATTGGAAAACAACAAAAAAATAGGGCGGGGCTTTCTCATTTTCAGTGACCCTGTCGAACCAACCAGGTGTTTTTTCCAGGGATTTTACCAGTGTTCTCTCAACGCTCGCCGATTTAAAAAAAGGTAAACTCGCTGGGGATCGATAAAGCCTCCTGATCAGTCCAAAACAACAGGGAAGATGCTCCGGTGGAGGGTTATACTTCAAGATCGCTGACTGGCTCATTTCACTGTCAATCAAAAAGGGATTCGGCCTCAGACAGATCATCCAATCATCATGCAGAAGCCCAGCGTCCAGGCCAGCCCACTGCCTCATAGACCCCCAGAGACGCTGAGCGTCCGATGGGCGGGACAAAGCCCAGCGTTTATCCAATGACCGTCCAGTTTCCACAGTGGAACAACCCACTCTACACTTCCCCGCTGAAGTCAGAAGATGCTCAGCGTCCGCCTGTGTTAAAGCGCTGAGACGATGTGGGGATGAATGAGAAGGAGGTGGAGCCAGTTACCTGTGATAGGAGCTGATTCTGAACAAAAGATGAAAGAATTCTAGCTTAGATTTTGTCAATGAAATGTTCACACAGCAGAACATATCACCACTTTTTTTAGGGACATTTTAGAGGAAGCTGAGCTTCCCTTGCAGTCTAAGAGCAATCGCCAATGCTTATTTTACAAATCTGCTGTTGACAGAACTGTTAAAATTGGAATAAGACCCACTGTTTGCTCCCAGTCTTCTAATTGAATCTAAAAAATTATCCAGCTACTTTGAATCATCGTCCTTTTGGAAAAAAAAGTCTTTTGGGGATTTTGAAATTAGAATCCTGGAGAAAAAATGGCCCAAAAACTCACTTTCTTTCAGGATTTAGGAAAAAAATGTTAAAATTCTGACTCCCTATTTACATCCTGCAGCACAATTTTGAAATGTAAGTCACGTTTCTTTGACTGGAGAAAGAAGTTTGACTTCTTTGTCTCCGAATTTTGTCTTCTTTAAAATTTTGAGATTTAAGTTTCAATTTTGACACTTTTCTAATAAATCTATCAGCATTTGTCATTAAAGCTATCATTCTGGGAAAAAAAAAATCTGGATATATACTTAAATCTCAGAAATCTGAGAAAAATAGTTGAATTTCGAAATTAAAGTATGAAAATCAAACAGTGGAGTATCTTTACATAATCAACACTTAAGAATAATCTCTGTTTTTCTCTTTCTAGTGTTTTGGAAAACCCTTATTTCAGCCTGACGCTTTATGTTTTAGCTACTGTCTCTTTAAGGCTCACTTCACAAACCTCTCCTCTTCTGTGATTGGCCAGCTTTCTGGGGGCCTGTCAGGAGCAGAGCAATGAGCAGACCTTGGTGTTTGAGGCCCCATCCCTCCAATGTGTCATTAACCAGGTGGAGGATCCCTGTGATGATCTCCTCATGTCACCAACAGAGTGTTTCGATCAGTTTACAGACAGATTCAGGGATTTCTACCACATGTGAACATGTAGGGGTTTGAAAATCTGCACACGCTCAGTCTGATTATTCAGCATATTTATTTGACATATGTGTTTGAAGTGTGGGAAAGCAGAATACCCCCTCTTTAAACCTGGACTTTTAAAGATGCTCTCTAAATAAAGATGATTACTAGAACAGAAGCTTTCATGCAGGAGGAAGCCAAGAGTTTAATTTCAAAGTTCTGCTGACCAACAGCTCCAACAGGAGCTGCAGCTAATGACATTTCCAGGACAGATGAAGGTTTTTAAAACATCCCGTTCAGACATGAAGATTCACTGATACCATTTAAAAACTCAAAGTTTGTGTCCGTATATTTTTACCGTCCAAGCTCCTCTCGTGTTCTTCTTTAGCAGTTATACTTTTCTGTTCGTGCAGCGTGTTGAGGTCAGCCGTCGTCTCTGTTTTCACCTGAAATAACAGGAAAGGGTTTAATGACGGTTATCAGAGGACGACTGAGGTTTCACAGGGCACAGAGGTGTGTCCGGGCTCTCTGCAGGGTCACGGTCGGGACAGATTCAGATTAAATAAAACTCCTGGCTGCAGACTGAGGCGGTCAGGTGACCTCAGCTGAGCCAGATCAAAGGTCTATGAATAACTCCTCAGGATGAGTTTCTGACGGTGGAGCAGATTTTTCTCCCTCTGATGATTAAATTACAAACTCCTATCTTTAAATCAGGAGACTGAAGTCTGAAATAATGACCTTAAAGCTGATTTATCCTCGTTTCCTCTCCTCACCTTATCCAGGATGCTCTGCACGAGGGCGCAGACCTCCACATCCGCGTGGTCCTTCAGTAGCTCCGCCCTCTCCGGGTTCCCATTGGCTGACAGCACCTCCTTTAAAATCCTCATCTGCCACTCGAAGCGCTCCAGCTGCTTCTCCAGACAGACGTCCAGCTCAACTGACGCACATTTACCTGCAGACGGACACAAGACAACAGACAGCAGCTGTGAGGAGCTTTCAGGTGATCCAGATTAACTTTGAAGAAACAGGATCAAAGAATAAAGAGATGAAGTGATCCTGATGGGAAAAGGTGGATTTCCAGATCCAGATAAAACATTTTGAAAAAAAAAAAAACACCCAAAGAAATCATTAAAATTGTTAGTTTAATGTGACATAAGCTACATTTTTCACACTTTAAATAATAATTAAGTTTTTTTTTTACTCAAATTGGTTGATTTTTAAAACTTTCAAGTCAAACAACCCAAATTTAGAGTGCAGTAAAACACTTATATAATGAAAATCAAAGTTTCTAGAGCTCTCATAATAAACTTGTTATTTCATCGAGTATTTCATAAATATTTCAATGAGTTACCAAGTTTGCTACTCATGAAGAAAATCTTTAATTCAAGCTTTTAAATCGCAATTATTTACTGAATTTAATAAAACTTGAACATGAAAGAGAAAAGAGGTGTGCTCTCCCCGCCTGAGCTTTTCCTCTGCACCACTAAGCTACGTTCCCCTGACAAGTCCAGGAAAATGTCTTATTTCAAGATATAACGTATAAAAATAATGACACCTGAATTGCTCTTAAAGGGTCCACAATAATCTGCCACTTGAATAAGAAATGTTAACTTTATAATTTTCTTGAACTTCATTACAAGAAAACTAGCATCAATTTTGTTTTCTTGTCACAAGCAACCAGTAGCTTTTCTGTCTTTAAATTTCTTGGAATACAACATTTTTCTGGGCTTGTGAGGTACATGTGGCTCATATTAAGATATTAGACAAAAAAAGCCTATTTTTAGGTTTTTTAAGTGTTTGCTCATGAAAGACATGAGGTGTGCCCTCCCTGCCTCGACTTTCCTGTGATATGACAAAATTTAAAACTAAATGAATGTTTTTGTCTTGTTTCAGGTAAAAGTGTCTCAAAAGACTCCCTTAAAGCTAGATTCTCCAGACAAGGCCAGAAAAATGCCTTCTTCATTAGTTTCTTCATTAGTGACAATATTCTCTTTTTTTAAAAAAGAACTAAAATGTTTGTTTTGCTTTAATTAATTAGAAGATTTTATTCAATTATTACAAGCAATTAAGGCATTATTTTGGGTTCTAGTATACTGTGTAAATTAAGTCTAATAAGATAATTTCTCCTGCTTCACTCTCATTTAAGAACACATCATGTATTGTTTGCCATTGGGACATATAAATCATTTTAACCAGTACAACAAAAAGTCTATCTGAATCAAACTACGAATTATACCTTTAAATTAGATTAAATTGGATTACAGTGGACTAAAAAAGGTGCCTAATTTTAGGGTTTTTTTTAAGTGTTTGCTCATAATAGACATGAGGTGTGCTCTCCCTGCCTTGACTTTTCCTGTGAACTGATAAATGTATTTCTTATTTCAGGTAAAAATGTCTTCAAAGACTCCCTTCAAGCTAGATTTTTTCAGACAAGGCCAAAAATGCCTTATTACTAGATATCAAAAGACAAAAATGATGCCAGGTTTGCTTCTTTTTTATGTGTCTTCATTTGGGACAATATTCTCTTTTTTGAAAAAAAATAAAATAAAAAAAACAAGAAGCTATCACGTTAGTTTTGCTTGATCTATTAGAAGATTTATTCAATTGTTACAAGCAATTAAGGTCTTATTTTTGTAAATTAAATCTAATCAGATGTTTTCACAAGAAATTCATGAAGAGCTTTTGTACCACAAGGACATGAAAGAAAGTGGAGGTGTGCTCTGCCTGCCACAGGTGTTGGTATTCATATTTAAAAGACTGGAAGGTCCCATAACAGAGACATATCTCCTGGTTTAACTTGTTACATGACAACAAAAATTTCTTATTACAATTTTTAAACCTTTAATTATCAACTGTTGCCTGTATAGTTGATTTTATGACCTCTCTGTTTTGTTTTGGTCTATACTTAAATGGTTGGTAGCTTGAGTTTTGGAAAGCACTCTAAAATGTAAAGTTTCTCATTACTTGGTTTTTATGGGTTTCTTCTTTTAAATAAAATATTTACTGATTGAATCAAAAATACAGATAGTTGTTGTGTTAAATACACTCATGGGGAGGTAAAGGGTTAAACAGAAACTGCTGACAGATCTACTGATAAACCTTCAGGTTGTGCTTTTGACTGTAATTTGAATACAACCCAACAATTACATCATGGACAGGTTCAAACACGCTCACATGCTCACACACACACACACTCAGTTTCAGTGACGTCTTTGGTTCAGAGTTAATCATAAACATCTCCACCGTCATAAACATAATACAAAAAGTTATTTAGACTGTTAAATCTAAACAGAGAGGAGGTTATAAAGTGTTTTAACTCTGCAGAGAATCAAACAAACATGGAGAACTTGTTATGACTTCCCGGATGTTTACATTTTACACAGATAAATGGTTTCGTTTAATTAAAAATCAGATTTTTTAAGCTTTTTTTAAATTCTTTTTCCATTTGATTTGATATTTTAGTGATAATCAGAGTGGAGGTGAAACAGGTCGCAGCCTGCCTCCAACACTGCATTGATTTCTAAACAAAGAGCAGCTTTGGCTTTTTCTTCTGCTGCACTTTGTCAGTTAAACACAAACACCGGAGCTCTGTGATCATTCAGGAGGCGAACAGGAGGAGGATAAAAACAGAGAGGGTGGAAAATCACAAGATGTAATAAATCTCAGGTGGTTTTTTTTTTAGCTGTGCACTGAAGGAGTTTTCATTCAGCTGCATCTGTTCAGTGATATCGGAAAGAGAGGGGAGGCTTTGTGGGGTTTACTGGATCATGTGTTTTGGGTAAAATGTACAATAAATGAGTTCTTATGAAGCTTATTGCTGTAAAAGATTAAATATGAAACATCTGAGAGTTATTGGATCCCATGTCTGTGAGAATAAAACAAGTTTTGTTTTGGTAACACGAAACAGCTTAATGTTCGGTCTTCATCACGGCACTAAAATTAAAGTTAGAGCAATAAATATGAAGTCAATGCAACCACAGAAGAAAATCATAATGTTGAGAGAAAAAAGTCCAAATTATGATTTCATTTTTGATAATTATGGAAAAATTCTTAACACAACAAATTATATGACGTCGATAAGTCATACCTTGAGATCTAAATTTGTAATAAAAGAGAAATAAGAGATACAATGAGATGATTATGAGATTTAAAACAGGAAATATGGAATACAGGATTAAAATATCATAAAATAAAGAAAGAATAATAATTTTATTAATCATGATGGGAGTAAAAAAAACATTAATATGAGAAAATTAGCCATGAATAGAGAACAAAAATAATCTTCAAAATTAATCATAATGAGAAAACTGCTGATAGCAGAGATATAGAATGTTATATATAATTAATAAAATGACATAATAAAGGGTGATAAATCATATCTATCATATCTTGAAAAAAATGATAAAAAAAATCTCAAAGTTTAAGATAAAACAGTTATGAGACTTAAGGGTCCCATATTATGCAAAAATCACTTAATTAAGTCTTTAAGTGAACCTCCTCCCCACCCACTTCCCTCCCTGCTACTGGAGAGAAATCTCTCCAGCCACGGGGAGGAGAATGCCAAAGTTGAAGAGCCATCACTGCTCTGTTTTTGGCTGTAAACAGCCACATAGTTCCATGCACAAGCTTCCCATCTCGGAAGAAGACAAGACTAAGTGTCTGGAGATCATTTATCAGGAAATGTGCCAGCTACACTCAGTAAAACTGTGCATGTGTGAGATAGTCACTTCACGGCCGACTGCTTTTCCAACTTTGGACAGTACAACAGAGGGCTAGCCAATAGACTGGTCCTGAATCCAGGCGCATTACCAACCATCCACCAACAAACCTGGGACCCTGGAAATGTGAGTATTTTAAATGCTGTGTGCTGTGGAGCAGATGGAAGAGCTTTTCCTCAGTGTCCCCCCTGTCTCTGTGTTAGCTTCAGGATGCTAACTTTAGCAACGGTTAGCCTGTTGTTTTAGCCTGTAGTGTTACGGTAAATGAGCTTTGCTGTTTTCTAAACATTGTGCACTCAGAGCTTGTAGCGCCGCTCTCAGTGACGCTGAAGAGCGGGGCACTTTCAGCGGTGACTCATTTACATATGAAGGCCACGCCCACTTAATCAGAGCGTTCTGAACAGAGGGGCTATGAGAGCCTGGAAACAATGCTGCTGTTCTTGATTTATTGCATTTTTGACCAAAACATGTTATTACCATTTCATGAAGACATCAATGATCCAAATTAAACTGCAGAAAAGGAGCAGAATATGGGACCTTTAAGATGTCTGTGGCAGAGACTCAGGAGGGGGATGAACTATAGGCCCCTGTGGCACAGCCTGAGCTTTTAACCTTTTTTTCCCCCCTTTAGGTTGCTTTTATTTTTATACTTTAAGTAGTTTTGAAACCAGTACTTTTACACTTTTACTTTAGTAAAAAGCTGGAGTTGATACTTCAACTTCTACAGAAGTCTTTTTAAACCCTAGTATCTATACTTCTACTTGAGTTACAATGTGAAAACTTTTGACATCTCTGCTGATTTATAACAATAACCTGAAGTATAACAACAACCCATAATCTAATACAAAAAATAAGTAATATAACCTAAAAATTTAAAAACTTTTTTTAAATGTGTTAATTGTCCCAAAATGTATCAAATTTTTACACTTTGGGTCAGTTATTACATTTCGGGTTTTATCACAGTTTTTTAAATTACATGTTGGGTAGTTGTTATGTTTCAGGTCGCTGTTACGAATCGGGCTCCAAGAAGGTCAACATGGACAAAATCCCCAAAATTGGGAAAAAAACAAACAGACATACTTTTTATTCACTTTTTCTTCTGTTATCTTTTTACTTTATTTCAACCTTTTAGAGTTTCCTTTGAAGCTCTGACTGACTCTGTTAGTGGTTCTGCTCGCTGCCCGGTCCCTGCTCTGCTGAGTATTTGGGTCAGCATGACGGTGTTTGTGGGATTGATTTAATAAAAGTGTAGCGTCAGAGCTGCAGCGAGGCTCATTGATCTGTTTTTAATAGTTCTATAAACAAAACAACATGCTGTCACACACATGACATCTGTTTTCAAAGTCATCAACTCAACTTTCTACTCACATTTTAACTTCAAACTCATACTTCAGCAGACTAACACACCCAAAAAGCTTCCTGATAACAGTTTTTGTTCCAAGTGTTTTTACTGTAACAGCTCCACGCTGACTCAGAAAAAGATGACGACAGATTTTGAACCTTCCTGTTTGAAATGAAAGGTTTCTGCTTCACTGCTTTAAACTGTACAATCTGCTCATAAACAGGAGGAAACCAGGCGACAGAGAGAGCGCCGGTCAGCGCTGACTCACAGCTTCACAGCAGATGTTTGATTCAGTCACACACACACTAAACGCCAGGATTCAAACACCTGTGTTACCTGCAGTTTATCTCAAACACATGCCTGTTTATCGTGGTCTCCCGGGGAACAGGAGGGGTAGAGTTTAAAATTTCTTTTTCAAGTTACACTGTGGAGAACTTCTGCCACTGCTTGCAGTGAATGATACGTCTTGGCGTAACAGATAAAGAAACCAGAGGAATTCAGGATGGTGCCCTCTAAAAGCTTATTTTTGGAAAGGCTAATTTGGGGCTCCAAGTCCTTTTGTTGATTCCTCATGATCCTCAAAAAACATTATGTGAAAACAGGAAGTGACAGAAACTCAAAAACTTACAGATTTACAACAACCAACCAAAACACCAGCACAACATCAATTCCTAAATTCTAGTGACTCACCTCCTTCATCCTGATGAGTGTTTTCTTTCTGGATCTTCCCTCCCTTCTTGCCTTTACTTTTCTTCTGAAATGACAAAAAGAGACAAAAAGGGAAAAACTTCAGTCAAAACAAAAAAGAATCACAGGAAAACCAAAAATGTGGTCACATTAAGTGATTGGTATGGTGGCACAGAGACAGAAATGAGACCTAAATGCTCAGGAAACATCAGGAAAATATGTCTCAAGTTATCGAGATGGTAACAAAAGACTTAGGCTGGAACAATATGCTTTTCTCCTGATTTGATTCTTTTACAATTTTTGGGGTGCCAATATGATTTAAATTGCGATTCTTCCATATTTCTACATTTAATCTTGCTTTTTAACACATAAACAAAGACTAAAATGAAGGAATCAAATAAAAAAAAAGATATTTGAACAAAAAAAACACAATTTAAAATCTTGAAACAAAAAATCACGATGCTACAAAACAATGATTTTTTTCTCCCACCCCTTCAAAGGAGACTCCTATCCCTGCAGTAGGAGGATTAATAATCAACCAGTCTTTTCCAGAATTCTAGAGCTCTAACAGAATTCTGGAATGTCAGGCGATATCATAAATGTAGGGATGGGAATCAAAAACCAGTTCCTGTTGAGAATTGACAAGAAATGTTTCAATCCATCGATATCGTTATTGTGCTTAACAATCCCCTTATCAATTCTTTACATTGTGCCGGGGCCGCTGGGCCATACGTCGACTAGTCTGCTGCAGCTATCTTAGCTTAGCAGTTAGATAACGTTTCCCAAGAAAACTCTGATTCAGGATTTTCAGATTGAAGTTTTACTGAAGAACTGACTTCATAAAGAAATGTACATCACTCTCTCTCAGGAGATTCATATTCAGTACATTTGAAATGGTATTAATCACCTTATTTACCAAAATAACAAATAGCAAATAGCTTCAGAATAGAATTTCAACTTTCATCACAGAACATATCACATCAACTCTTTGTAAAAAAAATACTGAGAATTTCAAATGTCAAAAGCTAACAGGCTAATGAAAGGCTCATGGCTGACTTCATAACAACGGAAAGCTTCCAAACAACTTAAACCATTGCTATAACCACTTTGAGACACTAGATGGCCTACTTGAATTATTGATATATTACAACACAGTACATCAACATCACATTGTGTGAAATTTTTATCTGTTTCTGTATAATTATGTCCAGATATATCCAGACTCAGGGACCAATTACATTTTATTCACTTACAGTATAAACTCAATTAAATGTTGTTGACACAGAAAACCCGTAAAGCTACTTTTTGTACCAAGAAAATTCACAACAGGAAATGACAAGGGAATTGATAAAGAATCAGATGGATAAGCAGAATCTATAAGGGCATCGGTATTGACAAAATCTTATCAATTCCCATCGCTACTTAAATGTTACCTTAATTCTAGAATTTTACCAGAAGTCTAGAATACTACAAGAATTTGAAAATGTCACCAGATTTACGGAATGCTATCAGAAATCTAGAAAGTTAGTGGAATTCTAATACATTACCAGTATTCAAGAGTATTACAAGCATTCTAGAATGCAAACAGATTCAGAGAATGTTACTGGTATAACAAACTCTTATCAGAGTTCTAGAATGTGACTAAAACTCTACAATATTCCCAGAATTCAAGAATGTAGCTAGAGTCATTGGATGTCACCAGAATTTTAGAATGTTGCCAGCTTTTTTCAAGAACATTACCAGAAGTACAGAATGGGATCATTAACAACCTAAATGTCCTTCTGTTTTACCTTTTTCCTTGATTTAAAATTATTAAAGTGTATTGAACTGTTTATCTTCAAAACATGCCGTTTACCTTATTGTTCTTCAGTGGTTATTTTTACTTTTTAAACTTTCGTTGTCCTTTGACAAACTAACACCACGATAAACTTTGGAGGACAAACATAGAGCTAAAATAGTGAGGTAATAACAGTAGAGCTAACTTTGTCACTGCAAAGATTGTTTTCTCTGTCCTAGGATTTCTTGGACACACTGTGTTTGAGGCTCTGTCCTCTTTCTGTTTGTTTTATAACATTTAAGAGAGTTTCATAATCCAAAGTGACATCAGGTTTCACGTTTGATAATAGTAGTGTTGTGAGCTAACAGCTTCAGACTGCAGCAGGCTAATCTCTGATGCTAGCAGTGATTATATGAAGTGTGTCTGGGACATGAAACAGACCTCCTGGCAGCAGCAGCAGAGTCCTGGTTCAGGTCTGGCTGATAAACTGGAGCAGGGAGGCTGTTATGAAAGCTGCTGATGGAGTCTGAGTCTCTCATTAGTCTCCACATGAATGACGCTGTAACTTTCCCTCTTTTCTTTCCTCTCTTACATAACTTCAGCTGCTGCTGCTCAAACTGTTCACGCTCAGAGATGAACAACAGGCACGGCTCATTCTGATCATACCTGAACATGTCACCTTACAGCACACAGGCAAGACAGCTGGTTGTTTACGTTTAATAATATCTCTGTCAAAGGAGGAGGGGAAAGTCAGCCAGAGTCTCAGAGAGAAAGCTGGAAACATCTGTTTGCATGCTAAATGCACTCTCTAAAGACGAATTAAATAAGACACATTGCTGGGTTTTAAGACACTCAGACTTTTACTTTTCTTGTGCAAAAATCAAACTTTCATGCAAATTTGCACATTTAAAGAGTGTGTATTCTGCTTTTGTATTCTGCTCCCATTTTTTAAAGATGGAAATAAATTAGCAATGTTGGATGTTTGGACTGAGCATGTGCCGATTTTCAAACCTCTACATATTCATATATTGTAGAAATCCCTGAATCTGTCTGTGATGATCAAACTGTTGAAAGCTTTCACAGAAATCTGGTCAGCAGACGCTCACACTCCAGCTCGGGCGTTCATCCAAACATTCACAAACACACAGGAGCTAAAAGATCACGCTGCAGGCCACGTACACACAGAGAAAACACACACATGCTGAAAAACTGACTGTATTACCAAACACACTCATATTGCTCAAACACTGTGAGGTCAAACAATCACACCCTGAAACACACACGCACACACACACTCACACTGGGACCCTCCCTGTGAATAAACACTTTAAACTCTGCTCAGAAAACTGGACTCCTCTCCATCCTGACCCTGGGCTGAAACAATAAATATCTGTGGTTTAAACACTTCACTGGGTTCAGGAGGAGACGCGAGCTCCTGGAGGAGGAGGAAGAGGAGGAGGAGGGGGAGGTGAAGCGTACGTTCCTCCAGGCGGCGAGGGGGCCCTCACGGTTAGAAATGTCATAAATCAAAGCCGAGGCTCGTCTGTTTGTTCAGCACTTCACCGTCCAGAAAAACCTGACTGCAGCGAACTGAACGTCTCGTCCCTCAGAGAGAAACAGAGGAGGGCGAGATTCTGCTGAGGATACAGAGCATCTCATTGGCTGCTTTAAACCTCAGGGGGAGGGGCCAAAGAGTTTGAGTGAGGTGACTTTAGATTGAAGTCAGATAAGTAATAAAGGAAACCACAAGTTCATGTCTCAAAGACAGTCTGAAGAGTTTCATTTTTGTTCTCTAGTTTCAGCTAACAGATGCATGCATGAGTAGATCAACAACTCCTGTGTTATTTTAAGTCAACTCAATTTAAAGGAATTACTTGAGAAATTAAGAGACTTTTTTTTTTTTATCAGCTGTCACATAACTCTCTACAAACTCAATTGACTTAACACATAAAACGGCGATTTCACCGAAGAGGAAACAGGAGTTGTTCGTCTACCGTTACCTCCTACAACTTTAATTTGTTGGTCTGTTAAACATTTACTGAAGCAAAGTCTTACAAACCAACCAATTGAAGCAGGAGTAGACCATCAACCCCTGTCCTACAGGTAGACTAAAAATATCAAGAACTTTAAAAAATGAGAGAAAGACAATCAACTTTAACCAGAAACAGCAGCAACATCACCCTCTACCAACCAGAAAATTAAGGTTTTACCTGACAGGAAGTGGGAGTTGCTAGTCTTCTCTTTGCACCCACAGTTTACGAATCAACAAATCTTGAACAGAGTAGACAAACAACTTCTGTGGATGATAATTTATTTATTTATCCTAGGAAACCACTGTTGCACCAATCTTAATAGATAACCAGTCCACAGTGATGTTAATTTTGTCTGACAGGAAGTGGGAGTTGTTGGTCTACTGCTTCCCCTATGGTTATAATTTTAATCACCAGGGCCCTGTTCTACGAAGCAAGTTCAGCCTAGGGAGATAGCCTTGGAGCTACCTCACTGAACTGAGCGCGGTAGCTGGCGGTCTCGCTACACGGTTTTACGACGCTGGTTATCAACCTCATAAGTGGATCCAGCTCGGCAATGAGCGCGTGAACGCATATAAGGCGGAGCCCGCTGCATCTGACCAATTGCGAACATGGAGCAGTCTGGAGTGTCAGAGCAGGCTGGAGAGAGAAGGACCGCATACTTCACACAGGAGGAGCAGGAGGTGATCATGAGGAAGTATGACGAGGTGAAACATGTAATTAACGTTCAAATCAACACTGTCGCCGCTGTTAAAGCACGGAAGGAGTGCTGGCAGAAAATTGCTGACAGTCTAAATGCGTTAGTGTAGTGCAAAAAAAAATATTTTGTGCCATTATCATCCTGAAATAGCACTGTTCACCATGCACTTTCACTGTAACATGCAACATACTTCTTAGATGAATTTATTCATTTTTTCATTCCTATCGTGTTTACATTTTTTGTGTGATATGTAGCCCACACGAGCCCTACATGAATTCCTGTCACAATTTTAAGACGGGCAATAAAATATTGTCATGGAGCAGAAGTGTTGGCATTGAAGATCTTCATTCCCTTTAACTACCTGTAGAAAGTGTCATATACTACCAACCCCTCCCTGGAAAACTGGTAACTTTCATAAAGGTGGTCATCAGAAAAAGAGAGTGGGTCGGGCTCCGATGTCCACGGGATCCTCTAAGAACGGACGAGCCATTTTTTCGTGAGGGCTCATTGGTCAGTGGGCGGGGTTTTAATAGTCCGCGAGTTCAATCTGGAACCTAACCTGCCCCAGAGCAGGTTAGCCGTTCAGTGTATGTTGTGATGGAGACTCGCCTCGCTGAGGAGTGATCCGGTGTCGTTGAACAGGGAATACAGAACCTATCCTCAAAGCTACCTCGCTAGGCAGTAATCCTGCTTCGTAGAACAGGGCCCTGGTCTACTGCTCCCTTTTAGGGTTAGCTTTTGTGCCAACATGCCTGAAAGAACAAACATTTTGGATCCAAATTAACCATTCAAACACCAAAGTAAGACACTGATAAAATTTACAAAGGTTGAGTGCACCAAAGGTAGACCAACAACTCCTGTGCTCTTCAAATCAAGACTACTGGCTTTCTGGCTCTAAGGTAACGCTTCAGCTTTTAAAATGATACAATGCTTTTTTTAAAGAACAAAAACAACTTGTACAATTTGTATGAAATACGTTTTTGTTTTATTTTCACGCAACAATCCACCGATGCTTCTATACGCTTTTCCAACCAGCAGCTTCTGTGCTTTTTAGCTGCTGCTGAGATTTTATCCCTTTGTTGTTCACAAAAAGTCTTATACCAGTACAGAGCCGTGATCCCGGGAATTCCTGACAGATTACGGCGTTTTCTAATAAACTAATTTCCTCCTGAGCTGTTGTATTTCCTGCACACAATGATTTCACTCACATGTGAGGAGGTTTGCCCAAATTCTTCAGCTTTTCTGGGCGTCACACTAAAACACCACAGCACCAGAAACCAGCGCGTGTCAGGTGGAGCTGAGATAAAGTCTGTTAAATCAGAAAATCTGTCGTCCACGTGGATTTGTCAGGAGAGTAATCATGTCTTTGTTTTCAACGTCAAAACAGCAGCTTTAGACGTTTACAAGCCGTTTGAAAATCAAACCCATGAACTCTTCGACGGTTTTAATGAAGTTAAGCTGAAACAGGAAGGATGATGACACTATGCGTTTGCTCACACAGAGCGTCACTGTTTCTGTGAGCTGACCAAGCACATTCACACAGAGACGAGTGAACACAGTCGACCTCTGACCTCTGGGTCCCCAAGAAGACAGGAAACATTTCCCGTCACTGAACGCTGCACAACTAACAAGATGGAGATGATGGAGATATCTGATAACTTAGAGATTTACGATGATGTGACCACATCTGAGTAGACGTCTCCTCTGAGCTCATCATAATAATGAGACAGAAAGTCAAAATCAAATAGTGGTCAGTCATAATTGAGAAAAAAATCTAGATAATGAGATAAAAGTTGAAAGTATGTGATATAAATGGGAAAAATTGGGGGTAATTAGTCACATAAGATTTAAAGATAAAACTTCCTGATAAACTTTCATAACTATGAGAGAAAATATTGGCAATATGATATAAGCAGAAATTAGATGTTGGTAGACTTACTTGAGATAAAACCTGATAAAACTTTTTGATATAATTTTATAAATGAGGGAGAAAAGTTTTGTACTATGAGATGAAGAGAAGGAATCATGGTAAAAAGTTAAATGTATGAGATAATAATTATGGGATAAAAGCTAGGATTATGAGACGTAAAGCAGAAATCATGAGCAGAAAAGTAGAAATCAAATAAAAAGTACAAATTATGAGATAAAAATTACGATTTAAGTCAAAATTATGAGCTAGAAAGTCAATTTTAGGAAAGATAAACTTCAAATAGTGAGATACAACGATTAGTTTATGAGCTGGAAAGTCTAATTGAAAAGGTCGTAGGTCACAATTAACAAAGACAAAACTGTGAATTAAATTGATAAAAGAGAGAAAATGCTTCAATCATAAGATAAAAAGAAAAAACTATGATTAAAATTCATACTGAGGAAAAAATTAATTGTGAGAAAAAAGATTTTCAAAAATGTGATGGTGAAGTCGTATTATGAGATAAAAGAGTAGACAGTAAGACTTTTTATCTTCTGACAGTTTTATCTCAAGACATGGTTGAATCTTAACTGTGATACTTAAAGGGCAACTCTGTTTTTTGACACCTGGACCTTATTTATAGGTGTGTGCATGCTCATATACTCTCTCAGACAAACATCGTGCAGCTCGGAGTCCTTCAGAAGTTATTTAGATCCAGCTGATTTTAGCCGCACTTAGCGGGGGCCACGGCAAGGGAGCTTCAGCGCGGGACATAATCTCTGCAAAATCACTCATTTCGGCTATATTTTTTCATCCATCGCTATCCATCGTCATCACAAACACACTCCTCTTCTGTTGCCATAGGCGAACACTGTCCACAAGCGCACCACCAGTTCACATTGAGTCGCGGACGTGCTCCTGTTTGTTGTTCTGGAGCCAGCTCTTCGTCTCTCTCCCTCTGCATCCTTCTTTCATGGAGCTCCTCGTCCGTGTACTCAGGCTCAAACCGGTAAGGACAACCGTCAAACTCGAAGTCTTGGTCCGAAGATGGTAGACGAGCTGACTTTATGATAACACTAGTGATGGATAAAAAAATATAGCTGAAATGAGCGATTTTGCAGAGATTATGTTCCGCGCTGAAGCTCCCTTGCCGTGGCCCCCGCTAAGTGCGTCTAAAATCAGTTGGATCTAAATAACTTCTGAAGGACTCTGAGCTGCACGATGTTTGTCTGAGTGAGTATATGAGCATGCAAACACCTATAAATAAGGTCCAGGTGTCAAAACACCAGAGATGCCCTTTAAGCCATGAAATGAGAAATAAATCAAGTCTTTTTATCTCAAAATAACACATAACATTTCGATAGAATGTTTTATTAAAGGACGTAGTCTCCCTGCATCACGCGTCTGTTTCTGAAACCGGCTGTTGGAAGTGACGTGGACTTTGAGCACAGCTATAGGGCGTCCATCAGTCACGTTGGCTGAGCTGTGCCTCTGATTGGGTGGGCTCTTCATATCCTCTGAACAGCCGAGTTGGGAAAAAAATTCACCCTTGTACAGTGTGTGTTGATAGTGAAATTAACAATTCAGACAAGAGACGTTCTTGAACCAAGCTGTAAATATGTTAATTTCTGCTGTGAAGATGGCTTTTTTTGGCTTGGTGTGTATGTGACTTCCTGTACTTCTGAAGCCAGCCTCAAGTGGACACTTGAGAAACTGCAGATTTTAGTACTTCAGCATTGTCTCATATTTTTAGGCCAGAGGTTGCCACTTGATCATAACTGACTAAAAACAACATTTAATACTTTTCCTGATTTAATTTAGGTTTATTTTGTTATAATTTTGAACTTATTCATCTGATAATTTGACATTTATCTCATAATTACAACTCCACACTGTTTTTATCTTCCCAATAGGCCTCATCTACCTTTTCTTTTTCTAATCCCCCTTGCAGAAGAAATTGACTTCAGAACCTCTCCAAACACACCATGTGGCTGGTGTGATCTGAGCTGGTTCAACCTCTTTTCTGCCCCAGACTTGTCCCAAAATCTTCTAAAATTTATCAGGAGTGTTTGTGTAAAAATGGGTTTAATGTGTAAAACTTAAAAGTTAAACTTAGCGAGTAAAATCCCTCATAAAATCAAATGTGCAGCTGTTTTTGTTCCGTGTTGTGCTGTTGTCTTTCTGCAGTCTGCGGTGACAAACATGTTCCCGTGCTGCAGTAATGACTGTTTTCATCCTTTGAGAGAAAAACCACATAAAGACTAAATAAAGAGGAATTTTAATTACTGTGCTCTCACTCAGTTTTCATCCTCTGAGCTCATTTTTGACCCTGATTCAGTCTCAGCTTCAGGAAAAGTTTTCTGAAAGTTCACCCTGAAGGGTCGAGCTCTAACACCATGTGAGGAATCTCCTGAAGAGGTTAAACTCACACAGAGGCAGCAAAGAGACTCTCATTCCCCCTCAGAGTGTCAAATGTCTCACGTTCGACCTGCAGACGGAGGGTTCAGACGTTAAACTGAAGCCTGAAGCTGCTCCGTCTGCGTCTGGTTAACAAGAAACGCCGTCTACAAACCGAACACCACCTGCTGCTCAGAGAGGAACGGAAAGAGTGTTGGAGCGGCGTCATTAAACGCTCATGGGGGGAAAAAACAGCTCTTCATGTGGTGTCGAACAAGAGAAACACGCTGTGAGGTTTTCATGAAAACAGGAGGAAGTGCTGAGGTTTCACTTTGTTCTGCTTCCTCTGATGAGTTACACGATGAGTTTAACTCCATAAAAAAAGCTGTTAAAGACTTAAAAGAAGATTTTTAACAAGTGAATTAAACACAGATACAGCTGAAGAAAGGATGAACCAAGCAGTTCATTTTTCACATCAATTTTTAAAGCTGGAGTTCAGAAAACTGTATATTTATATCATTTACTGAAAAGGGCCAACCGTAGAATCAGGGTGTCTGTTTTCACTTTGCGTCTTGAATCTTTAAATTCATAGTTTGGCTCAGAAATCCCTGAATCTGTCTGTAAACTGATCAAAAAGCTCCCTCTAAAAATTGCACAAGATCTTCACAAGACAATGTCATTGCACAGGCAGGCCTCAATCACCAAGGACAGCCAATAGTTCCTCTTAAAGCTATGGTCTACGATTTTGAAGCTTGGTAATTATTAATAACACTGTTTATCAGGCCGTTATCGGATGGATGGTCTGGCCTACGCAATATAAAAAGCAAAAAGGACGAATAAATCCATTCATTACATCAGCTGCTAAACGGCTTAACACTTGACCAATCTAAACCACCGTTCCCATGGTCCCGCCTCGTCCTTCCCCACTACCCCTCTCACGTCAGCTAGCTGCTCAGCTACTGAAGCATCATGGAGCTGAGCAGCTTCCGAAACCAGGAAGCTGCTACTTTTACCCTCCACAGGGAAGGGAAGAAAACAAAAAAGTTGGGAGGAAAAGGCTGAAGCAAGGAAGAATTATGAGCGATACAGGTGCCAACGGTGACTGAATATTGGAGAAACGACCGGTGGAAAAAGCTGCAGAGGGATTTGAGGCTGAAGACTGACACTGAGACAGCTGAGTTTTTGTTGAACAGGTAATGACTTTGTTTCCCACAGTGGGAGATGTCAGCTGAATAACTCTGGTTAGTCTGAGCCTGTACTGGCTAATGACTGAACGCTGCTGGTCAGAACGGGAAGTCTCTGTTAATAGATTTTAGCATAAGTTAGCCACTCATCTGTAGCATTGTAAACTGAGCTGGTGAAGACATGCTGAGAAAGGTAAAGCCTAGCCCACAGTGAGCTCTGCTCTGATCGGCTGGCAGTGGCAACGCCAGACCTGCTTCGCCCCGCTAATTTATGGTTTTGATTGCGCCGGTCCAATTGAAAAAGCTACCAGCGTGTGTGACACGTGTGTGACTGGCGTGTTTGTTACATTTTCTGCCAGCCGGTTTCTTGCTCTGTCGCAGGGTTTCAGATCGTAGACCATAAATAGGCTGGATAAAGAGAGAATAATAGATTTTTTGAGCTTTAAGTCATGTGAAGAAACCACAAGAACACCAGAGGGACAAAATCAAGATTTCTTTGCTTTGAGAGAAAGTTTCAATATGACATGTTGTATTCTGAAACAAGCTGCACAAATTAAGTTTTAGAGCCAGTGACGAGAAATTATCTTGCGTTTCTGCTGTAATGAATTCTGGATTGCCGGAGCTGAGACTGTGTCAGAGGAAGTAAACGCATTGACTTGAACTGTAACCAATCAGATCTGATGCCATGACGGAGTAGAGACAGACCAGATATCCAGACATATCACTGTTAAGCACTGTAAAGTGTTAAGATATCAAAGGATGTGAGGAGAGGAGGTTCAGATCAAACCGTCAGAGTTTGATTTTCTTTCCTTTACTTCCTGTTTCTGTCTTTTTCACACTGTAAATACAGACAGGGGTGCAGACACTTTCACTTCTTGTTGTGAGGACAGTTCTCATGTAGAACTATTTTTAGGCCTCTTCTCATGCCCACGTTCTGTAGATTTATCTCAGCGGCAGTGTTGTGTTTCCCCGTTACCATGGAAACCGAGATAAATCCTGACATTTACAGCAAAAACACAAGAAGCCCCGTGAATGCCTCGTGGTTCACGGTGACATTACATCAGATTCACATGAAGACGGCCTCAGAATGATCAGGACGTAATCTCTGCTTCAACCTGAGTCACATAATAACAGGTGGTTTCTTCCACTTCCTGTTTGTGTCTTAACCTTCAGTTTAAAAGCCCTTTTCATAAAAAGTCTCATGATCAGCTGCAACGAACTGCTTGATGGTTTTTAAAGTTTAAAGAACAAAATGTGACCTACATCCCCACTTCTTCCACAGATACCAGACTGAAACATGACATCTGAGGTGAGTAATCCAGCTCAGAGTTAAACCAACTTCCTGTTGTAGAGAAGTGAACATTTCCAGACAACAAGAAGGCGTGAAAGCAGGATGTAAACAAAGCTTTGAAGGATTCAAAGTCATACACAGGGATGACAATCAAGAGCCAGGTCCAGCTGCTTTCCACCTTTGACAACATTTACCTTTAAGCTTAATGAATCATTGATTGATGCCTTCAGTTTCGTTCAGCTTCCCTCACGAAACAATGACGTAACACACTCCCAGAGGCAGTCAGTGCAAGTCATCCAGAAAGGATCCAAAATGAAATTTTGGCACCAGGAGCAACAAACTGAGGCTTAATTTTACACACGACGATCATCACAATCACTTTATGTCATTTCAAGAGAGGATGGGAGCACCAGCAACATGCTGAAATATCTGTCCACATAGCAACAAAATTGATGATACAGCCAGAATTCAGAGAGAGGAAAGTCAGAAAACTGGGATTAAAGTCTTAATTTATACAAAAGTAAAAAAAAATGTGCCAAAAAGTTTGATATTCAAGAATAACCTGAGAATCTTTAAATGAAAGGTTTTCTCAGACTTCTGGGATCCAAAGACTTTTTTTTAACATTGTTTGGCCCAGTCAGGTGAAAGTCCCCCTTTAAACCAGATCACTTTTTAAACCACAACACCGGTCAACAGGTGCTCCCCAGTCTGAGCAGGGCAGTGAAGGTTTGTGTGTCCGGTCTCAAGACTTGGAAATCCATAAAAACTGATGAAAGACTTAAAGAGTGCTGAATACTGTGCTCTCATTGGTCAACCCAACTTAAAACAAACACGATAACTTTGCAGTCAAAGAGCAACTCGGACGTCACATTGATTGTCGCTAGCTGACCTTAGTGCTAGCCGTGAGGTATGTCCGATACTTTGGGCCTTTAGAGATAAAACTATTTATACAAGATTAAAGTAGCATTTCTGATGCTGGCTCCGACTGATCCTTTGGGCAAAAAAAACAAAGATGTAATCTTAGGGTGTATTCACACTAGAGCTGCACGATTTGGGGAAAAGGTGCGATTTGCGATTAGGTGGACAATATTGCGATTGCGATTGTGCTTGCGATTTAATAAAAAAAGTTGTGTCATGATGAGTCTACATGCTTGCTTGGTTATCATGGAGAAAAATCTGAATTGCATGTGCTGACATTGCGATTGCGATTGCGATATCCTCTTTTGCGATTACATAATTGTGTGTGCTGACATTGCGATTGCGATTGCGATTGCGATAATCGTGCAGCCCTAATTCACACCTGGATCATTTGGGGCAGTTGAGTCCTGCACGGGTCCAATTTTCAAGATCCGCACCGCCCCGACCTGGGGACGTACAAACCCGCACCCAAACCGCAAACCCGCGCATCAGTCCGATTAGTACCGCAACCCGATCCGACTCGTTGAAACACGACCCGCAGCCCGACCCTTAACCTTATTTAGAGTAATCATTTTGGGTCATATTGTCTGAAAATTGAACGGTTTATCGCCATAGTTCAGATGCCAGTGAGTTAACAACACACCTGAATGAAGCAACTCTTCCAATAAAAGCCTAACTTCAGCTCCATCATCAACCCTCTGTGATCTTCTCACATACAACTGTAAAATCACTTGTTTTTTAAGTTTAATGCTTTTAAACTTTTAATCTCTTAAAAGGACCTTTACATGTGTAACAGTAGACTCACTTTCTGTCCAGACTTAAGCGACGCTCAGCAGGTATAAGCCGTGATCATCAAACATGGATGTATTATAAGAACTGGATAGCGTGGCCACAGCCTTACAACCAGCTTACAACTTACGTTTTAATTTTATTGTATTTATCATTATTTTATCTTAATTTTGGAGGTTTGGAGGAGTAGAAGAACAATTGTATCATTTTTGCCCCTGAATCAGAAGAAAGGGAACAAGCCACAGGTGTGAATACACCCTTAGAGTCGAGAGGTGCCTGTGAATATTCTGAACACTGAACGTAAAACACTTCACAACATCTGCTGCAGTTTGCAACAAGACAGACCCAAGCGCTGCTGGGTGTCTAAAACTCAAAAAAGCAAAAATAAATAGATAATACAGTTTAATTGTCTTCATCTTGGAGATCAAAGGACACAGAGCAAGACACAGTCAAACACGAGTAACCATCATCATCATGTGACCCCAAAGATCCTCCTCCAGGTCACAAGACGCAGCTGAAAGTTTGAGTCTGAAATGTCACCTCAGAAAAGTCAGGGTCTTCCTGCAACAATTAGGATTTGATTTAATCACTTAATCCACACCGAGCGCTCCTCGCCAATGATTCGAAGAATTTATTAATCTTTAGATTCAGTCTGCTTCCTGTTTCCAAAAAGTGAGGCGGTTTGGGTTTTTCTTCTAACAAACAAAACGTTGTAGGAAAAGATCTCTGTGAAGGAGACGATGCTCCACCAAACATTTCTAGTGTCAAATTCCACTAACAGGACTGAAACGGAGGGACTTATTAAACAAAACAAAGATTTATTTCAATAAACTTGTTCCAATGTCACTAACATATCCAAAAAAGACTGATGTAGGTCAACATTTCTGGATATTTAAAAAGTATTAAAAAGGTTAATTTTTTTCAGTACAGACACATCTTCTCTCTGTTTAACTAATGACACTTAAAGGTTAGACAAAGACTTAACGATGAACTCAAATATTTGGGTCTCTAAGCTTAAAGTCCAACTTTAAAAACACTCTCCTCAGTGTTCCTGAATTGTCTTATCCTTTAAACAAACGGTCAGCTGGGTGTGTGACACCTCAAAGTGTTTTCTTGGGGCCCGTTTCACAACATTTCAAAGCTTAAAGTTCAATAGATTAATTCAGGAAATAAACAGTTTGATTGACACGGATGTTAGTCCAAGTTTCAGCGACTTAATCCTTAAAAGCTGATATTTTCTTAGTTTTTGAAAACCAAAGCTTTCAGAACTAACATGTTAAATGTGATGAAATTATGGTTGGAAATTTTTGAATTACATTCTATTTTATCCATTATGGCGCACTGTAGCTAATCTGCCACAGTGTCTTCTTGGTTCCTGCTGAACAACAGTGATATAATTAAACTTCTCAACATATTTCACTTCTGAAAACTTCCGGTTAGATCAGTTTATGAGTCCAAAGCAAGTATTAAATAAGTCAAATCTTTTTAAAAGACATTAAAAACCCGACCAGTGGAAAAAAACTGGAAAGTGATTGAAATGTTATTAATCTCAATTAACTGAGTATCTGTTCTCCAGCTCCTGTCCTCTTGAAAATCTCTAAAAATAAAAGAAAAATTGAGCGGTTTAAGTGAAATGAACGGAGCCATGGTCTGTTTGAGTGCAAACACTGAGGGTCAGACTGAGGAGCAGAAACTTTTTAGCTGAACTTCTTTCAAATATTTGGATTTTTTAAAAGCTCTGAGTCAAACCAGCTCTTATTTTCTAAACTCTCCTCACACGGCGAAGTTTTTATCTCTTAAACAACCTGTCGGCTCGCTGTGTAACACCTCAGACATAAACTCAGTCCAGGTTTACAGTGTGAAGCTTCAGCCTTGTGGAAAACTGTAACCTCAGAGACCTGCGGACCTGCAGACCATCTGTTGGCTCTGAGACAACTGGACGAGTGTGAGACAGAGAGCTGGAGGCGTGAAAACCAACATTTTACCTCTGCACGTAAAAGTATTTAAAACTGTGAGTGTGTGTGTGCAAAGTAAAATATGAGTTTTACAACTCATTACCTAAAATAACACCATGAGATCGTTTCTCCTTATGTCTCCTTATGTCACTATCAGGAGCTCCAGCAGGTGAGTACAGGTGAATCTGTTTAATTCAATCAAACCTTTATTTAAACTCTCAGCAGGGGTCTGTGGTTGGTGTCACTGATCTCCTGCAGCAGCAGCTCAGCCTCTGAGCCTCTAAATCTGTTCTATTCTCAGCTAATCAAAGATTTACTGCGTCCACGTTACGCAACGGCACCTAAAAGTGCTCCTGTGGGGAAACCACCTGGATTACAAACAGGTAGAATACATATTTCTATCACTGTTACAGCGCAAAGATCTATAGATCTGGTAAGAAGTTAAATCAGCTCCTGATTAAAAGAGCCTACAAGTCCCAGGATGCATTGCAGCATTAGCTCTGCTCTGCTTCATTTGTACAACTGTATCCAAACACTGTCTGCAGAGCCACCAGCACATTTTCAGACCACAAATCAAAGCTCATTTAGTGCACAAACGACTTCAGATGTTAGAAAAAAAGAGCTGGATCTTTGGATAAAAGCCGGTTTACAAAGAGATGTGACGTGATTCAGCTTGACTAGCGTGATAAAATGTTATCAAACTCAACACAGGCAGCTCCTGCTCAGTTTGGAAACCAGTGACCCACATGGAGCCTCGGCCACTTCGTCATTTTCTATCAATAACCGTGAGAGACAACAGCTGTCCAAGTTCTCCCCTCTGTGGGAAAGAATAACTGACATTAAATCCTACGGCACAGAAATACTGGCACTTTAAAGGAGCGCACGATCACACCAATTTAAAGTTTCAAAGTGCAACTAACTTTACAACTGTGGATGACTCTTTTTTTATATCAAGATTATATTAAACTGAAAGATGAAATACAGAATGTTCTAGCAACTTAATTTAAAAAAGGGCAGTGTTTAAAAACTAGGGCTGTCAGAATCCTCACAAAGATCAGGACACAATTAAAGTCTCATATTTTTCCCCTCACATTCTATTTTGTCCACTTTGGTACCCTGTAGTTATGCTGCCACTGTCTTCTTGCTTGCCACAGGGAGCTAGCGACACCACTGCATGTTAACAATTTAATAATCATTAATATACTTTAAAATCATAAAAACACTCCTTGTATGGTGTGTTTATGTGACATTGTTGCTTTGGCACTTTTCAATTACAACTTAATTTTGCTAATTTCGCGAAAACAAATACTTTTTTTAAGGTATTTTGTGCAGTTTTCCTCATGAATATAAAAAATGACTGTTAATTGTGTTTATTTATGTTACCACACTGCATCATATTGATAAAAACTAGGGATTGTGAGATATTATGGGATATCCAACAAGATTTTTACTAGGGATGCACAATATTGGATTTTTTCCGATATCCGATATGCTGATATATCGAAACCCCTTTTGGCCGATACTGATAATCACAAGTTTGTTTGTTTTTTTCACTGTAAAAAAAAAGCTAAGTCTATCCTGTACTAGAATTTATATGTTACTCTTATTGTGACGGTCTTATTTGTTTAAGAAACACACATAAGATAAGACAAAAAACATTTGATTTTACCATAAATAAGAAATGTATTATTTTTTCAAACTCAAGACATTCAGTATTGAAATACAGAAAAACATTTTTTTTTGATCACATGAACTTTAAATGTACAATGCATTTTTAAACATAACCAAGTTGCATTTGATTATTTTAGAGCTACTGTAACAACCTGGTGACAGACACAGAGCTCTGCAGTGCAAATAAATGAAGTGCTACATTTTATTTAAGGAGCTTATTTTTCAGATAGAAAATAATACTTATCAGCTGTGCCTATCGGCAGAAATTTTTATATCTGCCAATACCGATAACGTGTTTTTAAGCTTATATCAGCCGATACCGATATTGTGCCGATAATATCGTGCATCCCTAATTTTTACTACTTTAATGAAGCAGATACGTCACTGCATTATGTCCGAAAACAGAAAAGACACAAGGCTCCATAACAATGATTAAGAAAAACACATTACATCACCCAATTATGTCACAAACAGTAGAAAGTTATTTAAAGTAAGTTAACTAAAGTCATTAAAACACTATTTATTTGTCTGTGTTATTAAGAGGATAGCAGAGGAGATGAAAACATGGTGCATTTAGGTGTCATTGATACTGTGGAACTTTTCAAATTACTTTGATACCACAACAAAAAGAGATTTTCTATGGTAAACTAGTGTAGTTTTCCATATAATGCAAAAAAATATATATACATACAAAAATATTGTTAAAGATTTAGAACCAAAACATGACTTTGAGTAAGATTATTATAATTTAATAAGACACAGTAATTATTTTTATAAACCAATACATGTTAACGAAAATACTTTCAGGATATTTAGACCTATGAATGCCTAACTTAAGGGATAGAATCACGATAAATCCATTTAAAATCGTATGTATGATAAATTTGTTGTAGGAGGATGATTTTTGGGGTAGTTTTCGAGATAAAAACGTCCACATGTTGCCTTTAAGTGCCATGTATTTGGAAAACCAGTGATGAATGTCCATCAACGCACAGGACCGTGAGAAAGCAGCTCTGAGATTCAAACACGGAGTGAGATGAAAAACAGATGTTCACTAAAGACGGACAAAAAAGTAGCGTTAACGTTTTTTAATCGTGATTTTAAATTTAGGCGCCAAAGAGCCACCAAGCTTCACTTCTGTTGCTCATAAATAAAACATTAATTTATAAGAAGTAAGTTTGGTTTTGTGCACACGGTTCATTTCAACCCGGAGCTCATTCCCTGCACGTTTTGTCGCCGTGCAGCAGCAGCAGCCACCGGCCGCCTGCTAATGAACTCACACCGCCAGAAACAGCCGAACTTCTACCGATAACCTGAGGTTTTCTACCGGTTACGGTGTCTGTGGTTCTCACCTTACTGTGGCTGCAGCCCATCCCTCCTCCGCCGAGCTCTGTGTCGGTGTGAAGCCGCTCAAGCTCTCCGGTACTCCTCTTCTGTTTGTTCTCTTTCTTCTTCCTCCCTCCAGGTCTGTTGACAACTTTCAAACACTCTGAAAAACTCCCTGAACGCACCGCTGAGACCGCCAGCAACGGGGGGCGGGGCTTGGCTGTGCTGCTTTCAGGGACACACCGGAGACTTCCAACACGACTACTTTTACCGTAAGAAACAATGTTAAGGCTACTAAATAAAGTTTTATGAGATTAGGTCTTAAAAAAATTAAATGACGGGATAAAAATCTAATTAAATATGAGAATTTTGGGGTAAGACTTCGGGGGAAAACGTCATAATTCTGACTTTAAACCCAGAGTTTGGAATTTTAAGAGGGGGGAGGTGAGTTTTCTTTTCAAATTTTTTATTCTTTGATTTACGGCTCAATAAAACATCTGTGTTTCTCTCTCTAATGTTTTTAGTAAACACTTATTTCAGCCTCTGTCAGGAATGATTAATTTAGCAGTTGTTTCTCTAAGGCCTCCCGCTCCACAAACCCCCTTCACCCTGATTGGTCAGCCCTCTGAGGGGCTTGTGGGAGCACAACTATGGTCAATCCTTCAATATATCACAAACCAATTAGGCGGCTACCTCATCATTTTAGCTAATCTTATGAACATCTTGTTACAATATAATTACGATCTAGATTGTTTTGATCAGTATACAGATTAAAGGGCTTTCTACAACATATGAATATGTAGAGGTTTGATAATCTGCATGGTTAATCCCAACATCAATGTTTATACCTCTGATTACAAGATTAAAAGGCAGAAAATCTGTATTTAAAAACAAAAAAACAGTGGATATGTTAATTTGGACTGTAATGTTAACATGGGGCTCTATGGGGACTAATTCTGTTTTGAAGCCAGCCTCTAGTGGACACTCGAGGAACTGCATTCTGTGTCTATCACTTATCAAAGCTGTGATGTTTTCTTTCTCTGGATCATCTGAGATATCAAGCCATCACAAGAAAAACAATCTCTGTTATCCTGAGACTGGATGTCAAACTTTGTTTTTAAGATATTTGTATTGATTATTTAACACCTGAAGGTGTCATGCTTAGGTGTTATCAGCGTGTTGACCTGCAGCTGAACTTCAAGGTGCTTCCACTTAAACACCGTCTGAAACCTGTGACATCATCACATTTTTAAAGGCTGATATCAGCCTTTGAAAACTGTGTGTGTGAGTGTGTGTGTACAGATGTTATTGATTAAATCCCATCAGTGTAAATGAGAATTGAATCCAAGTTGGCGACTGTAGTTGTGGTTTTAGTCTCAGATTTATAGTCCTGCAAAGGTTTTTCTCCTCCTGCTTCTGTTTTATGGATGTTTATACGAGCAAAAGTTAAACCTATAAAACACACACACACACACACACACACACACACACACACACACACACACACACACACACACACACACACACACACACACACAGACTCGCACTCACAGGATGTACAGGGCACCCCTGAAGTCTTGCTTTGTGTTTAAAGTTACTGGTTTTTCTGCTCTTATGAGGACATTTTGACTGACAAACGCACACGCACGCCTTTATTACCAAGTTATGTAAGTTTATTGCTTGAACAATTTTTTCCAGTATCGCTAAGACGATGCAAAAATAAATAACTACATATATTTACCATTACAAAGAAGAAAAGATTTTAAGTGTTACAACAAAACACTCCACATTCATGACAGCAAAATGAGCTAATCAAGGTTTGGTCTTGATAAGCATTTAAAGTGCTTTTCAACCACAGGAATTAGGGTCTAAGTTTAGCTCCAAGGGGTAGTACTTTCCAGGGATCCAGGAACTTTCTGAATGGAGTTTTTAATTACCCTCTGCCCCCAATAATATGACCTCCAGCTGTGATGGACTTGGTTTAGTACCTCCGAACCAATGGTCTTCTTTGAGCCTGATAGTGTGAATGTGTCTCTGTCAGCTCCTGGTGTTCCAGTTTAAACAGTGACCCTGTAAACTGGAGACCTTCAGCTGAATGTGTCAGTGGATATCCAGTTTACAACAGCTGTTCAAAAACAGAAGAAGTCCTTGGGATTGCATCCTAGTGTCCTTTATCATTGTGTCATAATGTCACATAGGCTCTTAATGTGGAAACTTGTGTGAATTAACTGTCTTGTATATGTGTGTGCAATCTATTAGAGGTTTTACGGTAACTAGGACTAATACAAAAATACTTTAACATCAGTCATAAAAGATATAAATTCTCTCAGAGTTAATGCCTCCATCATTCAACAACAACAACAACAAAGGCATTTTGGTGTTTAGGACCTATGTAAGGGGCGTGGTCTGTCGTGTGATGTCATGACACTGTGATGTCATGTGTTGCAGAAACAGAAAGTGAAGCAGCTGTTGGAAAGTTGGATGAAAGTTATTTTGACGCTGAAAACAACAACTGCTGCAAGTTCAGGCTAAATATAAACACAAATACACATACCACACAGGAACCCACCCCAGAGAGAGTGTGTGTGTAACATACATGAACAGGCCTGTGTGTGTTATGAGCCGTGTTAGAATGTAGATAAGTCGCCTACATCTGACTCTGCTATTCAGAGGTCAGAGAGGTTTGTTCTCACAGCTTGGGGGGTTACTTTGGATTTAGAGGAGCATAAATACAGAAATATAACATGTAGTTTAATATTCCTATCAAGCAGCAACAGTGATGTTAAAGGTGAAGAAAGAAGACTCACTAAAACTGATTTTAGATACAATAATCAGATGAACACTACATTTTAATCTTGTTCTTTCTTACTTTAAATGTAAGTGCATTTTTACTGAAGTGATACATTTCATGTGCCAACAGGAGTTTGCCCACATTCTGCTGATGAATTCTGTATTTGACTTTGTCCTTATATACTTGTGGGGACATTCTCTTGATGTACGACTTTTCTTTTGAGGACAGTTTTGATTGTGAGGACATTTTCTGAGTCTTTGAGTTTTAAATTTAAAGAGTTTCAATCTCTACCTTTGGTGGCTGGTTTCTCTTTTAAACCATCAGAGATACTCGAGAAGTGGGAGTCTGCACTTAGACCTAAGACCATGTTGTCTTTAAAAAGTCTTAAAGGCACACGTGTGTAAGGAGCTCTTCACCCAGGAAATAAATGATTCCTGTTTCCAACCAGGTCTGACAGCTCTTCATCTCTGTCAACCTGTTAGCATGAAGGATATTTAGCTTGTGCTGGTTTAGATGGTGCTTTCACAGCAGATGGATTTGTTCTAGAGCTAGCTCTAGCTAACTCTAGAGACAATGGTGACTAAAGTTTCTTGTACCTCATATCTTAGCCGTTTGCCCTTTTTCTCAGCCAAAAATCAACTCAAACACACATTAAAGTTTCAACATCTCCTGATGCACCTGAACTCCTCACCTCGGCTCCTTCTTACCTGATCCAATTAAGAGCTTAAAGCTGATTGGCTGAGGCAGAGCGAATGATGGAGGAAATGTGTGAGGAAGTCTTAACCTGATCTCGTTCACAAAGATGAGGATTACACACTCACACAGGAGGAAGGAAGGTGTGATACCTGCTAAAAACACCTGCTGAGTGATTCACACCCAGCAGGACATCAGCTGATACTCTGTAATAAACATTTATACAGTTACGTTTCTCCATTTCAGGGGCAAATATTTTACTATTTACTGCTCTATCTTTACGTTCCTGCTGAAAAACACACCTCCCTGAATTCTGAGTTTCAACTGACTCCATGTTTGAGTTCCTTTCTGTTGAGGCGTGACTCACTTTGGGCTCCGTGTGGGACAAGGAGTCTGGTTAGGGCTGGGTGTTTCTGTTTTTGTTGCGATAAAGATGACGTGTGTTCCGGCTGACGATCTGCAGGTATTTGTGTTGGCAGAAAAACAACATGGCTGCCAGAGGAGAAAGAGAGCAGACAGGATGTGGAGGAGAAGTCCGTTTTACTGCAACACCCAAGAAGTGGTATTGATTCTTTGATTCCCCTCCTCTCTTCTCGATCCTCTTTCCTCGGAGGTAAAATAAAACTTTGGGATGTTCTGTGACATAAAACTGACGTCTTCAGAGGTTTTAGGGCTTGTTAAAAGCTGCTTCAGAATAACGTAATTTTTTCAAAAAAAGTTGTATGTGTTTATGATTTCATATTTTATTTTGAAGGGCATACATTGTTGTTTTCATGTGCTTCTCGACTTCCTGTTTTTTCATTCACTCATTCATTTTTTATTCACATTTTGTGTTTGTAGCGCTTAATTTTTCAGTTTTCTGTCTTGTTTTCAGGTTTCCTACTGTATTAATCTACTCTCAAACTTTTGTAAACACCCCTGTGTCTCTCTGAGTGTATTCCTGAAGTCTTCAGTTGGTTTATAGTTTTATTTTGTAGTCTTATTTCTGGGTTTGTCATACTAATTGTAGCAATTATACTTTTTGTGTTTTCCCTCCTTTGTGATTGTAAAACAAAAAATGTACAAGATGATGAAAAACGTTTATGACTTTTTGTGTGATCTGACACTTTTTTATTAAACATCACTTTTGTATTTTTAACGTCAAACTTTGGTTTCTGTCTGAAAAGTTTCACTCCTCTTTTTGTGTGTGAACATGCATAACATACCTGAGTGAGTGTGTTTGTGTATATGTGTGTGTGTAGATCTTAATATAAACTGAGGCCGAGGTGTTCTATAAATACACATCAGTTCATTGTGAGTGATTAAAGCTCAGAGAAAGCACACATACACAGTGCGAACAGGCGTTGATGTTACACAGAGCTGCCTAATTGATTATATTCTGTTTAAGGAGCTTTTATCCTCATAACTACAGAGCCTTTAATAATATTTATTCTCTTTCTTTTAGAAAAACTTACTCTATAAATCATCAACAGCACATTTCTGTGTTTAATGTCTTTGTGTACAAGCTGCCCCAAACAAATGAGCTTCAGACAAATCAGTAAAAGTTCTATGAAAGAATGAATAAACAGTCTTACTTACAGGTAATCAACATGGAAATTATCAGTTTTTTTAGATTATTTTTTATTCTAACTTTAAAATCAGAATTCTAGAACTATGGCTTCAAAGTCAGAATTTTTTATGTCAGTGCAAGAGTTCTAGAATTTTACATCCTACCTTAAAATCTCAGAATCTTGATTTCATGGTTCCGGAATTCCGACACTGTGGTAAGATTTCTTCCTGGTTTTAACGTATGACATCACATCTCTCTTGTCCCCGCTTCTCTCCTCTGGATCACTTTGCGTTTCAGAATCAATTTTAAGGTTTAACTGATCACTTTTCAAGCTTGTCAAGGTCTTGCCCCAAGTTTAATCTCAGAAAATTTTCAACACTTTATGAGCCAAAGCCAAGCCTGAAATTAAAGGGAATCAATGTTTTTTCCTCTGGGCCCCTTGGCTTCATAACATCCTTTCTGAGGAGATAAAGCTCAGTCTGTGATGTCTCTTAAATCACTTCTTTAAACTCACAATTACAGACCTGCTTTGATGTAGTTTTACCTTTTCAAGCATGTTAAAAATTCTAATGTGTGAATTTCACTTTAATGTGTTTTTTTTTTTTTGGTTATCTTTCTTAATGGTTTTATTGATTTATTTATTTTATTTCTGTAATCTTTACACCCCTGATTATTGATTCTCTGTCTGTTTTTAACCATCGAAGCATTTTATAAATTTGTTTTTTTTAAGTGCTACATACACATGTTGATAAAGTCATGATCGTTATCTTCCTGAAAAAGAGGTCTAAAGTCTGACTTATATTTGATACTTGAATCAACACCTCTTGAAGTTCATCTTAACTCAGTGTTGGTGCAAACCAGTGCTGTAGTATCAGTCACCAAGTTTTAAATGAAATGCTGCCACCTTGTGGTGAATCTGGCCACTGCAGCTCCTTATCAGTTTATTAAACAGTATTAAATGTTAAGTGACAGAAGAGACAAAATAAATCAGATAGATTTTAGCGCAAAGATAACCAATCAAAAACCAGCCAGTGAGGACCTGCCGATATAGTCACATGACTCTTTTCTTGAACCTTTAAATCATTAAAAATGTATAAATATATAAACACATTAAAAATAAAAAAATGTAATATCTCCTCTCCTGACTTTGACCCTTGGCCCTAACAACCAGCAGCTCACTCCTCTCCTGTCAGTCTAACATGAGGGCAGACCTGAGCCAGTACAACAGGTCCAGGTCCAGGTGAACCCTGCAGAAGGTGAGGATCACTCCGAGGGCTGAGGAACCAATGAGCATCCAGAGAACCTGAGCGCTCAGGTAAAGTGGAGCCAGCCTGAACACAGACACATGAGGTTATCTAAAGTCTTCTCAGAGTGTGAATACTTTGAAAACATGCCAGCAGGAGGCACTCCATACCGTCCCTGAGTCGACTCTGAATATCCGTGAAAGTATCTGAGGCGTGCATAGAGGTAGACTAGACCACAGAGTGAGGACACACCTGAAACACACACTCAGGATAAATACTTCATAAAATACTGAGAGAAAAGGCTAAACTGACTGAGTTAGTGTCCTTCAGCGCTTTGTTTTGGTTTTTAGACTTTGAACACTCCACCCTCAGACCCTGAATCTGAGAATCTGAGAGTCAGACAGTGAGCTTACCTTGGCTAAAGAAAAGTCCAGACATCCAGAGGACGATGATGAAGATAGGGAAATACTCTGAACAGTTTGCTCTGAACACACAGACACAGAAAGAGAGAAACCTGGAGACTTTAAACTGTGGATCTATTACAGTATTTTAAGACCTTTATGGTTGAATCTTAAGAAAACCTGCTTCTTAGAAACATATAAACTGATTTCTAGAAAAAAGTCATAAATAAGAGGGAAAAAAGTGAAAACTTGAAATTTCAGTAGTTTAAATATACATTTGCAAGTATATAGAAGTACAGTCATGATTTTATAACATTAATCTTGGAAACTTTAATTTCTTAAAATAAGACTTAATCCTCATAACATCAACACTTTGTTCAAATTAAGTTACAGTTTTATTCTTGGTAATTCACAGCTCTTGTTCTTTAAGTTTATTAACTCATGTAGAATGACAACTTTATTATTTTTAATTAAAACTTAACTCTTTCACAAACAATGTCTTCTCTTGCAGCATTATTCCTATAAATTAAAACTATATTCTGGGAAAATTTTGATTTGTTCTAATAAATTCATAACTTTTCCTACACTGAAACTTTATTCCCATAAAATCATAAATTTATTCTTGGGATTTATTTGGGTAGTACTTAACTTTTTCGGTAAGATCTGTTGATTTTATCTCATCTTTTGTTTGCTTTCCACATTATTTTGGAGATGGTGGGACAAAAAAACCCAAAAGATTTAACATTTTATAAGTAAGATAAAAAAAAAGACTCACTGAGCTCGGAAAAGCCTCTCAAACTCTGGAGGCCCAGTGGTGGCGGGTGGAGAAACTGAGTACTTCCTCCTGGCGTAGATCACCTGCAGAGAGAAATAAGCTGCAAACACACACAATCAATTTTTACCCAAACTTGTAATTGTTTAAAACATGTTGAAATTATTCTTTTTATTAGAGGAAAATCAGTAAATCCAAACACCAGGGAGTAAAATTTTAATTCTGCTCAGATACCACTGACAGAAGAAAAAGCAAAGCATCATTTCCATTTGTGTGTGTGTGTGTCATAAATGCAAAGTGGGTCCATAAAGCAAAACAACTTCCCCTGAGGGCAGACGAGTAACAGAACAAACCTACAGAAAACCAGAGCAAATCCCTCACATCTGATAAAGATCAAACTAATCTGAGTTAAAACTCCTGTTTTTAGTTTTCATCTGTAGAAACTGTCACAAAACCTCCAAACAACCAAACATTGATCAGTTTTTATCAAATCAAGTGGCTTCTCTTTCCCATTTCCCAGCATGCTTCACTCACCTTGCTCCAGAACCCCGAGCACGGTCACAGCAGCGATGATGACGGCTTCATCCAACATCTCTGACGACAGACGAGTAGTCAGAGCCACAAGTGAGGACTGAGAGAACACACACGCTGAGCAGGTAACACACCTGAAGGGGAGGAGCTTAAACACTCAGTGAGCAATCAACCAGACCAGGTTAACCCACCCTAAGGAGTCCTGATGGGTCAGATCATGTTTCTCACACAGCGTTTGAATTTTCTTCTTTGTTCATTTTTGGAAAGAAAAAAAATCAAACTAGTCAGAAAATAATAATCATCACATGTTGTCTTTTAGTTTTTAAACTCCTATATCAATATCTGTTCTTGGCAAATAATATTCAGAACGTGGCAGGCAGAACATCAGTAAAGGTTTAACTTTTTAATGTGAGTAAAACTGGATGTTTGGGCCAAAAATTATGGACCTCAGGCCAGACTTTGACCTGCCTGAGAAAAATGAAAACAGTCATCTCCTGTATGTCAAAATCAGTGGCAGGCAGAACATCAGCAAAGTTGGATAAAGCTTTTTCTCACTGAGCTGAATGTTTTAATGTGAGTAAAGACAGAAGATTGGACCAAATAATAATTAACCCCATGCCAGAATATAGGCAGGCCTGATGGAAAATTGTAACTCATGTCCTGTTCACGTCAGCAAGTAACAGGCAGAACACCAGCAAAGGTTTTAGATTCTTTAAAGCTTCTTTTCAGAAAATTAAATGTTCGAATAAATAGGAAATTTTGGGACCATATACAAATGAAACTCAGGCTTAACTTTGAAATCGAAAAAAACAACAACATTAAATTCTGTTTTTTTTACGGTGGCAGCAGGCAGAACATCAGCCCTGATTTTTAATCTCATTAAGCTTCTTTTCACTAAATTGAATATAATTAGATAGAAGTTGTTACCTGAATAAAAGCACAACTCAGCCCAGACTTTGGACATGTCTGATGGAAATCAAAACACTCATCTCCTGTTTCTTATAGCCTGTGGCAGGCAGAACATCAGTGATGGTTATTAGTTGTTTAGAGCTTAATTTCACTGAATTTTTCATCTAAGTAAAGGCGGAAGTTTGGAGCTGAATACAAGTTAACCTTAGGCCCATATTTAAGCATGCCTGATGGAAAATTGAATCATTTGACCCTTTTTTGTCATAGATAGTTGCAGGCAGAACATCAGCTAGGGATTCTGTATTGTCAGAGACTCTCTTCAGTAAATATAATGTTTTAATTTGGGGTTGAATAAAAATAGACTTCAGCCTAGTTTTTAAGTATGCCTCATGGAAAATCAAATCATACCCTGGTCATGGTTGTCAGTGGAGGGCTGAACATCAGCAAAGGTTTTCCATCTTATAATGCTTCTTTTTAATATGTTTAATGCTTGATGTGAGTAAAGACGGTTGTTGAGGTTTTTCCACCTCATGTGACCACAGAGACACGCAGAAAGAGTCGGACAGCAGACGTGTTTCTAAAGAACTATATTTACATAATACTCTTGTTTTACAGAGAACCATATCAAAAGTATAAAATACTTACAAAACTCCGCTGCAATATATAAAAATAACATCTATCTTCTCCAGATCAATAGGAAAGGCTTACATACAAAAAATATATTTATAGACATTTACACAGAGCCCGTTCACAAGACAGAAACCCAGAGAACCTGCCGAGCCGAGCCAAAGGTCGACAGGAGAGACTCCAATAAAAACAAGAACCCAGCCCCAAGCTCTTATCGACAGGAACAACTTTACAAACACAAAACACAAACGCTCTGCAGACGTTATGAACAGTACAGTAGATAGAACGACCAGGCTCATAATTCCACCTTAAAAACAGGTCACAGGTCCGCCTTAAAGACGGGCTGCAGACAGACTCAGAGCTACGAGTTAGAGAGGGTCAGACGAGGAGTGTGAGGACGAAGGCGGACGTGGAGGTCAGACCTCTTTAGAGAAGGAGAACTGTGACGTCTGAACGCCGTCCTGATTCATCGTCAAACTCGTCATCTGCAGTCTGATTGGACAGGATGGAGTCTGAACACTTTAAAGGATTAACTCACTGAAAACATAAGACAGCTTTACAGTTCAGGGGCAAAATGCTGCGTTCCAGATGTTTCAAGAAAATGGTAAAAGGCAAACCTGTAACGCCTAACAAGTCAAAGACTTCCGACATTAAGCAAACACGATTTTTGAGTTAATGGGACGTTATACTTTGATTTCAGACTTACATTAAAACTGTCCTCCCTTACAAACAACCAGCCTGGAATTTCCCGATTGCACTTGAACGCAGCATTTTTTTACAGTTAGACAGTTTTATGAAACTGTAACACAAGTTCTTGTTTTCTGTGCTGAGATAAATCTTCAGGAGGAGTCAGAAAATTTCAGCGCTTGCTGAGTTGAGGAGTTTAATGCTTTAAGTCTGAATAATCTCCAATCAAATTTTCTTTAGTGGCTTTGATCCTCTTATGCAGTATTTCCAATCAGATCTGGTGTCTTTGAGTAGCTGTCTATGTAAACATCAGACTCTGTTTATAAAATCAGCATTGGTTTTCAGTGAATTAATCCATGGCTAATCTGTTGTTAAAGTTGGGATTCATCTTTAACCCGCTGCTATCAGCTCATAGATGGTTTCAGTCAGTTTGTGAAGCAGGGATCAGAATTTTATCAGCTGTAGTTTTCATCGCATGACTTCATGATTTTAGATTTTAAAGGAGCATTCCTGTTTTTGCAAGTTTTTACGGTGAGTTCTGTCACTAGTGGTGATTCTTCATAAAGCGCACAGAAACGTGAGTATTCAGTCTGATGAAGGTGACAGGTGACTGGAAGTGTTCAGTCTGTTCACAAAGTTCAGTCTGTTGTCTGAAAATAACCCGTACACATTACTGCAGCTCATTTCCCTAAACAAAACAAAACAAAAAAACAGCGTGGGTTGAACCGTTCATGGAGCGGTGTGTGTGTGTAGGTGTTTGTGCAGATATTTACCTACAGCATGTAAATCAGCCTGTTAGACAACACGTCTCTGTTTACCTCCATCACAGCTACACGGAGCTGAGCTAAGACCTCAGTCAAATCAGATCAAAGACGGACGTAATGGAGGGACTTTCTCTGTAATCAACTCAAAGGTTACCTCAACAATTTTTAACCCTGGTCCTTTTTTTTAAAAAAAGATGCAGTGTGTATTTATTGGCAGCATTTTGCTGAACCGATCAGTAATAATTAGATATAATGTTCATATATGTGTGTGACATATCTTTGAACAAGTGAAAAATAAACCTCATAGAAACTTGTTTTCTTTTGATCAAGTTATATGAAAGCTTTTTTTTTTAATATTACTGTGGGTCCTGTTCACAGAGGCAGACATCACAAACCCCCATGTTTGTTTATGGCAGATTTTGCGGGACAGAAAGAGCGAAACGCATTTTTAAATCTACCTGGAAATCAGGTGGGGAAGAAGAGACGGGGTGGTTGTTGTTTTTTTACAGTCAAAGAAGATTTTTTTTGTTGTTTTTGTCGTTGTTGAAGAAGAAAAAGAAGAAGAAACAGGGAATATATTTTTTCTTGTTTTGCATGAAAGAACTCATATTTAGAGTATTTAATGATGGAGAATGACAAACATGCATCCCATGAGTGTAAATCCATCAAATTTTGGTCCAAAAAGATCAGGAAGAAATGAAGTAAAACTGCGACAGACAGACAATGACTAACAGGAGAGTAAACATCGGGGAAAAGATCCCAATCTGAGAGTCATCAATGAAAAAGTTAGGTCTGAAGGATGATGCAGAAGTTGGCTGTTTCTGCTCTGGAGTTGCTGATCTACCTCTGCCTTAACTCATTAGCTCATGATAATTGTCGTGGATAACACAAATATTGTGTTCAGCCTGAACAAAGCATGTCAATCACAGAGACTGAAGCATTAAAGCAGAAGTAGATCAGCAACTCCTTTATATCTGTGTAGAGCCCTGATCATGGAGTTAAACAAAGGTGAACAAACTTTATTTAAAGAATGATGTTGCAATCATTACTTCCTGAAATAGCACCATGGCTCTACAATAACTGACTTTTAGAGTGTTTCGAGCTGTTACTCACAAATAACTGCCAAAAATCTACCATAGGACCAAAGTGTTAGAACCCTAAACCATAAAATATTCAGACCAGGGTTTCAAATATCCTGTAATATTGTCACCAGTTTGGTAAATATGACGGTTAAGAAAACAGTTTAACAAAAATCAAAAACACTTACTTGAGGTAAGACTTGCAAAAACCGCGGAATGCTCCTTTAAAACCACTTAATGCTAATGTGATTCAGTTTTTCAGGAATATTTTTACCCTCTCCCTGCTGTAAAGCTGAGTTTAGGCGCAAGAGAGTGAAAGTTTTAAAGGTTTTGAAGCTGAGGGTCTGTAGGTGGCGCTAGAGTGGGTTCAGTAGTCTTAACACGGCTCCTCCGTTCAGTCTCAGATTAATAATCTGCACCGTTGCAGACTCTAGATCAGTCTGACCAGTCGCTCAGGTAACACGTGAAGGTAGAACAGAGCTGAAATATGTCGGTTTGACTTACTGTTTTTCTGAGTGTAGCTCTGCAGTTTGGTGTTTCAGCTCTGACCGACCAGGTGTGTGACTCTGAAGCAGGTAACACAGCATGAAATTGGTCGTGTTTGAGTGGAGTCTGGTGTGAAGAGGATAGGACTGGTTTTTCAGTGAGTCAGCTGTTGGGTTTTATTCTCTGAACTCTCAGCAGAGAGGTTTAGATGAATCTGCGTGACCGACAGATTCTGCTCTGATGAAGACAGAAACTCGTCACATCAGGGCAGAAAACGTCTTAAACTTCATGATTTTACTGATGTGAAGACATGAAGAGAACAGACCAACATGTAGCTTCAGCTAGCTGTGGCTAATGCTAACACACACTTCCTGTCTGAGCAGTGCTTCATCAGAGACTCGTCCTCAGGTCTCTTCAGACCCGGGAGCAGACGGCGTTCCAGGTGTCCCTCAGGTGTGTCTGACTAGTGGTGGCTGGCGAGTAGCTCATCGAGGTCAGCCATCCACTCCTGCGTGCTCTGGCTCTTCAGCAGCGAGTCGACCAGCTCGCTCTCGCCAGCGAAGCTCCCAGACGCCACATTGTAACCGAATGACACCTGCTGCTGCTGCTGGTTGGCAGTCCTGCTCACCTGGTAACCTTGGTTACACTGAAGTCCCTGGCGGCCGTTGCCCTGCGGCTGTCCGAACGCCGCCAGGTCAGGCAGCACCGCCTGGCCCTGATTAGCCTGTTGCTGAGTCTGCTGCTGATTGGCCATCGGCTGGCCGAGGCTCTGAGGGTTTGGCGGCGCCCTCTGCTGAGCAGCCATGTTTGTCTGCATCATCTGCTGTGCTGGATTCAGGCCGCCCATCGGACGCCCGCCGGGGTTTGCACCAAAGGGTGCAGCATTGGGCGCCATCTTGGCAATGCGCTGCTGCTGCTGCATGTGGAAGGCGTTGGGGTTGTTGTTGAAGGCGTTGGGGGGCAGGCCAGTGTTATTAGAAGGCGTCTGATTGGCCAGCTGCTGCTGCCAGGCAGCGCCCTGAGGCCCCTGCATGTTACCCGCCATGGAGGCGGGCAGGTTGGCGCCCATGCTGTTCTGCATGGAGGCTGGCATGCGGGCAGCGGCGGCTGCTAGCTGCTGCTGCTTCAACATGGCAGCATTGGGCTGCGCCTTCAGGTGCTGCTGCTGAGCCAGCAGGTTCTGCCTGTAGGCGGCGTTCATCGGGCCCAGAGTCTGGCGCTGCATGCCCGCCTGCTGGGTCGGGTGTGACGAGTGTGACGGGTGGTTGGGATGTGACGGGTGGGAGGGATGGTTTGGGTGAAGGTTCATGCTGTTGTAGAGCGCCTGCTGTACGTCGACACCAGCCCCGCCCCCTCCGCCTCCACACGACGACAGACTGATGTCAGCCTGGCTCGCTGCAGGGGGTGGAGCTACGCCTCCAGCTGGGCCATTGCCCTGACCCATGTTCATTCCCATCATGCCTTGGTTTTGAGGGAACATACGCTGGGCGCCGGGGGCGGGGCCTCCCATCGAGCCGACGCTGCCCATTTGCTGAGAAGAAGCTGTTGAGAGAAGAGGTCGTAAACATCAAAATAAACTTTAATCATTTTTTTTATTTTTGATCTTAGAGACAGATGTTTCTCTCAGAATCTTGTTTTAATTTCAAAAAGGTGAGAAATTTCTCAAACAGGATGTGATGTAATAGTTTTGTGATAATCAGCTGCTGCTCTGCATTACTAACAAACAAAGAGCTTCTGTCCAGGTATTTATTTCACTTTTAAATCAGTGGTCAGCGTTACTTGCACGCTTAGACTCACACACAGAGGGTCTGTAACTCAGAGACAAACCCTTCATCCTCACCTGTAAACTGGTTGACTGGCTGCTGCGGAAAAGGGTTCTGACTGGCCGGTTGTACCGGCTGGTCCTGGTACTGTGGGGGAGGTCGGGTCAGGTGTCTCTGCAGCTGCTGGTCCTGCTGACGCTGCTTCTCCTGCGAGGTCAGGAAATTAAAGTCAGTAAAAATTCATTCAATCTAAATCAAATGAATCTGATTTAAACCCTGAACAACTCTTCAAATTTTTATCAGATATTTTAATCGTACTCTTGTAAATTTTTTAATTATAAGCTTTTTTGTGGCTTACAAGATTTTAAATTTTCATAATCATCAAATAATTTCTGATGTTTTTCCAAGGGACAAAATTAAATCTACCTCATCTGCAAACAAATTAGCAGCTAAAAAGAAATACTTTGCAGACCTCACAAAGTTTAAGATTAGATATTTAAAAGCTGAAACTCATGGTTCAAACTGACCTAAAGTCTAAAGTTTGTAAACAAACAGCTCCCTCTAGTGTTTGAACTAAGATAATTTTTCAAGAAGATTGTTCTGGCTCAAAATGCTGCTGCAGGTTAGAGAGTGAAAAAAACACACCCTGTGGTTCATGATAAGAAAAGACAACGTCTAAAACAGAATTGCAGTTGTCTGGTTAGTCCGGGATGTTGTTCACATATCCATCCTGAGTCCAGCTCATGTCCTGATCCAGAAGACTCATAACCCAGCATGGATTCAGGAACAGTTACTGTCAGGCTACAAAACTAGATTTTACTTTTCAAAAACTTTACATCAAACGGAGCTGGAAGAACGCAGGACAAACAAGGGACGAGCTGAAGCTTTAACAGACATCTGATTGAAAGAGTCGACTCAGACTCGAGGTTTTGTGACTGGTAATCCAGCAAAAAACAATGAAAGTTCATTTCAAATCAAACTGCCAAGAGCATTGACGAGAAAAAAAAGGCATAGAGCTAGTCGCCTGGATCGGCACCATGGTCCAATCCAGCTTTGAGGGGTACCGATACAAGGAAGGTGATGAACCACCTTTTAACTAAGACTAAGCCCAGATTTCAGAGATTCTCCAACAAACAGGTTCACTTAAAACTGGTAAGCTTAATAACACCTTTATGAGTCAGAGTTCACAGAGGAAAAGGCGACTCAATGCACCATAAGGAAAAATTGGGGAAACTTCTGTGCAAATAGGAGAAAGCTGGAGTTACCTGGTGGTGTGGCCTTGATACCTTTTGTAAAACTTTATTTTTAGGGTTTTTAGACTTTAATTTGGAGAATGAGGCAGTTGATAAAGCAGAAAATCAGGCAGAGAGTCAGTTCTCGATGCCTCTAACACACAGAGCACGCCAGGGTTTAAAGGTGAGACTGTTACCTGTTCAGCCATGAGCTGCTGTCGCTGCATGTACTGCTGCTTCTGCTGCTCCAGAAGCTGCTGCTGCTGCTGCTGTTTCAGTGCTGCTGCCACCGCCGCCTGGCTGCTCAGGTACGCTGCGTTACTGTGGTTGCCTGCCATTGCGTTCGCCCCCTGCTGGGCAGCCATGGCGTTGTTCCCAGGGGCGGAGGTCATAGAGTTGGCTGGACCTGGGCCATGTGGAGGAGCTGGGTATGTGTTCTGGTCCTGAGGGACAGGAAGACAACACAGAGAGTTTTTTAATTTGTTGTGTGACAGGCTTTAGCTCGATTAAGGGGACATATAACAGACACGTTTTCCCTTAAGATGTTGGGGGCTATTTTCAGACGGCGTGGAATAAAGATGCTTCTGTGGTGTAGATGAACTCTGTAACTTTCCACCATGTCTGACAGTTAAGTACAGAAGCCTAACAGGCCACAAAGTGAAGTTTGCATGTTTCCTAGTTTGTGTTTGGTGTTGATAAAGTGCGAGGCCGAGCAGGAACACAGCGTCCGCCTGCTCAGAGGAAAAATACAAGCAGAGCAGGAGCAGCTATATTTAAATACAGAGAGAGGGAGAATATGAAAGGCTGCTTTGTCACTGCTTCGCTTACCCCCCCCTGTGTGAGCCGGAGCAACCAGCTGCTTCACACACACACACTCACACACACACAGTAACACACAGTGGATGCAGGAGCGTGGGGCCCCGGCCGGTCTGAGGCAGAGCAGCTGAACAAAAGGCCTCCCCGCTGCAGCCTGACTTCACCTCCACTCCAACCAACCGCTCTGTTCTGGTCTTCTTCTGCACCTGTTGGACCTAAACCAGTCCAGCTCTGGCTTCAGGCCAGTTTGACATTCACTGAGTGAACTCATGCTGCACAGACATGGATTCCTGATTATTATGAAAGCCTGAATATCAGGACACAGTCTCTATTTGTGCACAAACGCTAAAATGTGACAATTTCTGTTTTATTTCCAGAGTTTATCTGGAGTTCAGTCTGCAGGAATAACTTTAGATTAAAACTCCAAACTCCAAATTAAGATAAATTAAACAAATCCCATATGTACACCTGTAATTTTTATACATTAAAATCTAGAAAATGAATTTCATCTCATAATTCTAGAATCAAAAATACTGACTTTAATCACTGATTTCTAGTACTGACAATCTGAGAATTCTTAAATGCTGACTTTAATCTCAGACTTCAAGCAAAACAGACTTTTATATCAGAATTCTAGAACACAGAACAAAAACATCAGATTACTGACTTTAGTTTTGCGATGCTAAAATTCTAGAATGCTGACTTCAGTGAGAGACTACTAGAATACTGACATTAATCTGAGAATTCTAGAGCACTGAATGAAATCTTGTGGCCCTTGGAATTCTTGAATACTGCCCTTCATCTCAGAATTCTAGAGTGTTGACTTGTAATTCTAGAATACTGACTAATCCCACAAGTCAAAAATACCAACTTTAGATACTGATTTGCAGAATACTGACGATCTAAGAATTCTGGAATGCTGACTTAAATCTTTGAATTCAAGAATACTGACTTTAATCTAAGACTTGGAGCAAAACTGACTTTTATATCAGAATTCTAGAACACAAAACATAATTATCATATTACTGACTTAAGTCTTGTGTTGCTAAAATTCTAGAATACTGACTTCAGTGAGAAACTACTAGAATACGGACATTAATCTGAGAATTCTAGAGCACTGAATGAAATCTTGTGGCCCTTGGAATTCTTGAATACTGCCCTTCATCTCAGAATTTTAGAATGCTGACTTTGTCCTAATAATTCTCGAATACTGACTAATCTCACAATTTAAAAATAACAACTTTAAATACTGATTTGCAGAATACCGACAATCTAAGAATTCTGGAATACCAACCTCAATCTTTTGACTCATATTTTTTTTTTCTTAATTATGGAATTCTAGAAAACAGAAAAATAAAGAATATATATTACAGACTTAAGTCTTGTATTGCTAGAATTCTGGAATACTGACTTCAGAAAGACTACTAGAAATTTGAAATTAATCTAAGAATTCTAGAGTACTGAATGTGATCTTACAGCCCTTGGAGTTCTTTAAGACTGCTCTTTAGTTCTGAATTCTAGAGTGCTGACTTTAACCTCATAATTCTCGAATACTAACTTTATTTTCAGAATTCTAAAAAACAAAAAGCTCAATCTCAGAATTCTGGAATTCTAGAATTTTGACTTTAATCTAAGAAGTCTTGAATTCTCAAAAGAAGCCAGATTACTTATCCTGATCTCAAAAGTCCAGAGTACTGACTTCTATTTCAGTAGTCTAGAACACAGTCTTTAATCTTAAAAATTTTGAATACTGCAATTGACTTCAGTTTCTTTGGAAACCAAACAAACAAGTAAGTATTCTGGGGAAAAATTTGGGGGAGTTTGAATTTTGCAGGAAAAAGTTAGACCTAAAACTTAATTTGAATTTGTTTAGGTCAGAGTTTTGACTTAAAGCTGAAATTAAAAAATGCTGTTGGCCTGGCCTCCAAACTTTTATTTCAGTGGTCTTTATCTTTCTCTACAGCTACAGGTGTAGACACTAAATGTGAACACTCTCAGGTCCTTTAAGCCGATCTGTGTGTCACAAACGTCAAAAAACTCCAGAGTGAGGAGAAACCTACATCTTCAAACCTGTCCTGCTTCCTTCTGACATTTGATGAAGTATTTTTTACGACTAAAGGTTCATAAGCCTGTTTACATTTTCAGTCATGTGACACACAGACACAAACGGCACACACAGCAGTCAGGTCTGTATGTTTAAAGTGAAGAAGGAGCGGCATCAGAGTGAAAGACTGACTTTTGTTAACGATCAGCTACAGAGAAAAGACAGCGCTGGCAGCGTGGAGTGTTTCAGACACTTCCATACGGTTCCTCACACACACTGACTCTACGTTCTCTGAATCCAGAACAAAAAACTGATGAGCACCAAAGAGCTCTTCTTTCTTCTGCCTCGGGAGAGTTTTGTAAAGTGTCTGTGTCCAAACTGAGTCAGCCAGCAGGAGACTGTTCGGCTGCAACAGACGCTCATTGTTCAAAGTGTTCGGCCTCCTTCAGTCCACCACAGCTGTGTGGAAGTGTGGAGCCGCGTTCGCTTCACTTATTAGAGAGATTTAAAGACTAATATATAAGTCATATCTAATAATCACTCTGACACTTCAGCTGGGAGTCTGTGCCTAAAAAGTGAAAATGTTTTAAAGAGTTTGGAAAAACCGCAGAGCTACTCTTTCACTCAGATTAGGGAAATGAAGCCTTCAACACACTGTGTGTAACTGTGTGAGTGAGTGTGTGTGTGTGTGTGTGTGTGTGTGTGTGTGTGTGGGGTACAGTCCAGGAATGTGCTGCCGGCCTGGTTATGAAAGCAGAGCAGGAACACTGTGATCAGTTTGTTCAGTTGTTGTTGTTGTTGTAGCTCTCTGATGTTAGCACCGATGCTACAGAAGCTTCAGCTGAAGCTCACCACCAAAACCTCCACAAGAGGTTTAGACCTTTACAAACGGAGCCAACACTAACTTCTTCCACCTGTGTAATCATCATGTGATGCATGATGGGAATTTTTCTTAACCCATGTAAACAATGAAAGGTTCCGTCATGATAACTTGCTTGGAACAAAAAAAAAAAAGCTGATGTAAGGTCTATAAAAAGGCGTGTCTGCACCCCAGCTGTCTTCGCTGATGCTCTCCCTGTCTTGTGAACATGAAAGAGATTGGGGTTGTGCTCTCCCTGCTTCAAGCTTTAGCGGGTCAACACCACAGTAGCGTGCTGAGAGTGTGTTTCTCACCTGTGCGTGCGGTATGTGCTGCCTGAAGTTCATGCTGTTCTTCTGTTTGATCTGCTGCTGCTGCCTGAGCAGGGACAGCAGCGCCGCCTTGTTCTGGCTCTGGGTGTTCGGGGGCCGCGGCGGTCCAGGCCCCGCCTCAAAGTGCGACAGAGGTTTGGTGTTGTTGTAGTTGGGCATGTTGGGCCCAGCCTGGCCTCCCGGCGTTGGCGGGTGACTGAGCGGACCCGAAGTCTGGTGACTGAGCATGTTAGGGTGTCCGGCGGGCCCCTGCATGTAGCTGCCAGCCCCTGCCTTCGGGGAGCCTTTGTTGGGCTGAGTGGGCATGAGCAGCTGCTTCTGAGTGTTGGGGTTAAAGTCCGGCGGGTACAGGGAGGGGCTTGTGGGTTTGTCCATACCAAACACGCCCCCTAGTGGGCTCTGAGAAGTGTTGGCCATTTGGGGCCAGGCTTGGGGGTGGGCGTGGGGCCCCTGGGAGTGAAACTTGGTCCCCGGTTGAGGCGGTTTGTGCTGCATCTGGCCGTGGAGGTGCTGCGCTCTCTGCTGCTGGGCGGCCAGCTGCTGGAGCTGCTGGGCGGGGGACAGGTCTTTGGGCACAGGGGGGCCAGGGGGGAGGAGGTGGTTTGGGGGAGGCTGGAGCTGCCTGGGTGGAGGAGCTGGCTGAGAGGGAGGCAGAGCGGGGGAGGAGGCTGAGGAGGATGCGACAGGGGAGCTGGTGGGGAGAGGAGGAGGTCCAGAGGAGGTGGACCTCACATGAGGGGAGCCGGTCCGAGAGTCCTGCTCGAAGGCCACCGAGGCGGGGGAGAACTCGGTCTTTACGTTGACCAGATCAGGAGGGAGCAGACCCTGGGACGACTGCCCCCCTCCACCTGTTGACCCTCCTGCTCCTCCTCCAGCACTGCCTGGAGTAGGGGCCAGCTCCAGGGGGTCTTTGCGGTCCTCAAACCCATCATTGAGGATGTCCTGGATGTCCTCGTAGGCCACAGAACAGTTCAGCTCCTCCATCAGCTCCTTCCACTCCTGCTCATTCAGGTTCAGGTCCGGGAACAGAGAGTTGTTTCCTCCCCCTGATGGAGGCATGATGGGCAGAATGTCATCCGGTTCCTGCTTCATCTCCTTTCGATGGATGTCTAAAACGGCCTCCCTCCCGCCATCAGAGGTGTCTCCTGCTGGTCCGTGAGTCCCATTAGAGTTCAGAGCGTCGCTGATCCCCAGCTTTGAGTCCAGCGGGGAGCCGTTGGTGGTGCCGTTGTCCAAACAGGCTTTCTTGTTTGGAGGGAAGCCGTCGCTGAAACCGTTCACCTGATCTCTGCCCAGAGGAGAACCTGCGCTCTCCAACTTCCTCTTCACCGTCTCCTGAAGCTGAAGAACAAACAAAAAACACAAAGAGTAAATAAAAGACGCAAAGAGTCCGAATTTATTTTCTGATTAACAAATGATTCATCTGTGAAAGTAGATGTAAATTAATCTGGAGAGTTCCTATAAAAAGCAGCAGCTCATTTGGGTTTGACTTGTCTTCATGTGGATCTCAGCGTAATGAACTTGGGGTTATTTAGTGGTGCTGAGTAGCAAAGCCAGCTGTCCAAATATGACAGAATTTCTATTTCAGTATCTCAAGAGGCAGATTTCTGCCTGCAGGGGGCGCTGCAGCCGCTGCAGCTGAGTGGACAGAGTTATGAGAGCTGAAGCCAGCAGTGGTCAGAGTCAAAAGCTGCTGCTGTTAATAGAATCAGCTGCAGGCAGGCTTACATAATGCAGATAACAAAGAGCTTCCTCAGAACAGTCAGCAGATCACATCTGTCCACTCTGCAGGCAGAACCACCCGCCGGATCTGAGTGGAACATTCAGAACATCAGCTGATCCTCGCACGCTAAACTCAGACGTTATCAAACATCAGGCAGAGAGGAGCGGACAGGTGAGGCCAGGTGAAACTGTCACTGCTGTTTACTCTCAGGACGGTAAACAAGGAAGTCAAACGGATGGAAACAACCTGTTTTTAAATGTCAGCGTGCTCACCAGGATCTGACCTTTGACCCCCATCACTTCTTGTGAATGTCAGATCCTGAAAAACCAGGTTCAGTCGGAAACACAGAGACTATAAGGAAGTTTTCCGTTGGATGAAATAAATAAAAAAGCTGGGGCTCTTTATTTGAAATGTTTTGTGTGCCATTCTTTGTGTCTTTTTTTCTCCAAACTTTCTTATGGAAATGTATTGCATTCACTTGAGGAAAAAAAAAAAAGGTTTTTCAGAGTAATTTATTCTTCGGTTTGTTTTTTGTGGTGATTAATTTTGTTTTTCTGATTAATTTATTTTTTTTATTTATTTTTTTAAAATAATTATTTCTGTTTTTATGAGTAATTTTTCTGATTAATATTTTTTTTTTGGTTTGTTTTTGTTATAACTATTTCTGCTTTTATGAGTAATTTTTTGTGGTTATTAATTTTGTTTTTCTGATTAATATTTTTTTTATTGGTTTGTTTATTGTTATAACTATTTCTGTTCTTATGAGTAATTTTTTTGTCTATTTTCAGATTACTTTTTCCCTGTTTTTCTAAGTAATTTTTTCCTGAAGTATCGAGCTACTTCTAAATTCCCATGAGAACCTCCAACCTGCAGACGACTCCCGTGGATGTGTGGTGGCTCCTGTGTCCCGCACGGATCAGAGATCCTGTTCGGCATATATATGCCCTATCCTTAACTTTCTACCGGTCCGAACCGTGTCAATAAAGGTAAGGTATTAGCCACACACAGGGTATGATACCCTTGTTATGTTTTTGACTTTATCCTTTTATTTTATAAAAGCCTATTGTTAAATGTAATAATTAAGGAATAGACGAAGATGTGGCATTAAAAAAATGCATTGCTTCTTAAATTGGAAAGCTGGTAGAAAGTTTATTACCACAAAAAACAAACCGAAGAATAAATTACTCTGAAAAACCTGAGTTTTTTTTTTTTTCTTCAAGTGAATGCAATACACTTCCGTACTTTCTTCATATTATATTATTTTGTAACACCCTTTGTCAGTAACCTGCTTTTGCTCAAGTATTCTTCATCCCCACATCAACTTTTCTCCTCTCACTCAGGCAGAGGGGATCTGAGGGCAAAAACAGGTGAGCAGGGGGAAAATATGACTAAATCTCAAAGACAAATCAATACAGCGTGTTTGTGTTTCGAATAACGTTGGTCAGATGAGGCTGCTCAGCTGGCAGAAAGGTCTCACAACTCGTAGTCTACAGAGCATCGCCTCCTTTTATAGTCTTCATTCAGGATGTAAGTTAAGGACAGTTTGTAGGAGTGAGGCAGAGATGAAAACACAACAGTAAGGATGCAGATCTCCCCGTCTACATTCTGTTGCTAGACTTTGCGTCATTCATACTCTCAGATTCAACAGTAGGAACCAGAGTCCTAATTTAGGTTCGGAAGTAGTTGATGTAACCGTTTAAAATGTCCCTGCCCTGGGCTTCAGGGGTAGAGCTTCCCAAAGATGAGGAAACTTCCAGGATCAACAACAACAAAATATAAAATTGGATGACACAAATCTCAAACTGGTGTGATGCAGGAGATAAAATAACTGATGCAAGAAAATTCTTGAAAAAATGAACTAAAACCACTTAAAGATCCTCTTCAGACAGTCTGCTTCTGAAGTGATTCAGGTTCCTAGTTTCCTTCCTCTGAGTCAGGATGTAAATCTAAAATAGAGATATCATCCAGGAAACACACCTTAGTATTAAAGGTCTATGAATGAGAAAGAAAAGCCTCAGCTCTGGAATGAAAACCCGATCAGATAATCCTCATATGTAACAGACAAAGACTCATCAGAGGAAGATCAGCAGATAGAGACTTCTGCCTCCTGAGTGGAGTGGCGTCACAGAGAGCAGAAATGTGACGTCGTCACCAAAATATGCAGAGAATTTCCTGATTAGTGCGAGCGGTGCCAAAATGGCAGAGTCGAAACATTTGGACGGAGACGTTGGCCAGGAGTTGTGCAACCAGGAGGGAGATGCTGGATTTAAAGAAGCATGAAAGTTTAACTGTGTGTGGAGACAGAATCAGACCTGATGAGGAAAAACTAAGCTTTAGATTTTACTTCAGGGATCTCTGTTTTAATTTTCTCACACCTCAGAAAGTCTCTGCACAGCTGTATGACATTTTAAAACTCTTCTGAACAGTTTCATCCTGATTTCTGCTTTAACTGAGGCAGAGTTTGAATGAGAATCCAGAAAACAACATCTGTGTGCATTCAGAAATCAAATCAGTCTCATTGCTTTTAAAAATGTGGCTTCAGCTGAAGGATTGGTTTTGTGTTTTTGTCAGGAGAAAACAAAAAACAGCAAGTCCTTGAAAATGGTTTCGGTTTCTTGTTGAGACTTCTACGAAAGACAACTCGGGCCACTGGAAAGTTTCTCTGAAGGGTTAGCCTGTGTAAGTGTTTTTTGCAAAATGCATTTTTCAAATTCCAACTTCTGAATTCTGAAATCAAAGTTAGAGTTCTAGAATTTAGGTCAGATTTGGAATTAGTCATAATTCTAGAATCAAAGTTAAACTTATGGTAAATAAGTAGGAATTCTAGAATTTAGGTCAGATTTCTGGGGTTGGTCAGAATTAGACATGCACCGATTTCCTTAATTTTGGGGGGAATCGGTGACCTCCAGGAAGGTCTGACTAGGGATGGGTACCGAATTATGTACTTTTAGCTGTTAGGGGCTGTTAGGAATTCTGTCCAAAGTACCAGGTACCGATTCACGTAAAATCAAAAGGTACCATGTTTAGGTACCTAAATGCATACTTATGACTGAGGGACTGGAAGAGTAGGTGATTTTCCATGATGGACATGAACACAGCATTACAAGGTTATATATTGCAGAATATATATGTTAAATTGAAAATAATTTATATTTTATTATTAATCAAATTGATATTTTTTACTACATAAACCCACAATAGTACCAAAAATTGGTACCCTTGATTACCGATACCAGGTACCAAGAATCGGTATCGTATCATTTCAAATGTGAAAGGTACCCATCCCTAGGTTAGACAGCAAGCCATTGTTGCTTTTTGCTCTGAGACCTAAAACTCACGACACTTTATTGATTGTTTAAGTTAAAATGTAAAGATTTTATAGTTTCACGGGTATTTTTCAATGATTTTCAATAAAATAAGATTGGAACTTTATTTACCCGCTTCTGTTTTTCTTGTAGTTCTTGGTCTAAACATTGAAAGTTTATAAATAATATATTTTAAAAAGTAAGATTGGAACATTGAAGGTATACGCTGCCAATTATGAAAAATAAAAATCAGAATCGGCCCAAGTTGGTATTGGCAGGTCTGGCTTTTTAAAGATCAGTGACTGGTGATTGTCCAGAAAATTGTGATCGGTGCAGCCCTTGTCAGAATTCTAGAATCAAAGGCAAATTCCAGGAGTCAAAGTGTTCTGAAACTAGACAAAACTACGGAATTACAATTGAATTTCCAGAATTGAGGTCAGAATTCTAGAATAAAAGTATAATTTCTTGAAACAAAGTCAGAATTGTACAATTTCAGCTAAACTTTTTGAATAAGTCAGAATTCTAGAACAAAAAAACCCCCTCATATCTGAGGTACAAGTAAGAATCCAAATAGAAAAGTCAAAATTCAAGAAAAAGTTGTACTCTAAAGATAAATACTGAAATTTAAGTCAGTTTGGTCTTTTTTTCTTAAAATTTTGACTCAATGTTAGACTTCCTTAACTTCAGAGTTCTGAGAAAAAGTATCCTTGACTTCAGTCTAAACTGTAGATAAATGTTAAGGGGCTGTGACCTCTTTTCAAGATTTAATTTTTTCCTTCCTTGCTTAAATTAAACTTCTTCCATAGAATCCATCAAAAGGTTACAGGTATTTAAAGGGTATGTTAATGTACCAACACTTCCATGACTAAATGTTTCTACCTTTCAGTCCACTGGTCCGTCACAGCACCCAGATGTAAAAGAGTTTCAGTTAAATACTGTTTTTGTAACAAAGTAATGGAAACTCATCTCTGTACACTATGAAAAGCCTGTATCACATGTCCCATACACAAACCTTCATGACCACGCTGACCGTCGTGGTGATTTAGCTTATCTCCCTACTTTTTCAAGGCTTATCTAATTCTGTTTTCCCCTCAGCACTGATTCTTCACGTTCTTTGGATGTTATTAATATCCTGTAATCAGCAGCATCATTTACACCGTGGTGTTGATAGCATCGCTGCCTCTGGGTGTTAGTTGATTCTGGACTGATACGAGCCCACTGCCTGCTGTCTGTGTGTCTCTCTCTGTTCAGGGTGGAATAAAGTGAAGCAGAGCTAACAGCTTCAGTGACGGCTGGTGATTCAGCTCTTTTTGTTTGACCAGCTGCAGCTCTGATTATGTCTGTAACTGTCGGAACAAGAGCGGAGCTGTTTTTGACTGAATGGATGCGAGGGGATCGTGTTCAGTTGGAAACAAGCTGTTCATGGTTCGTGCTGAATTTTAAAATCTAAGAGTCCCAAATGTAAACTTTCAGGCCTATTTCCCTCTTTTTTTTCCACAGAGGAGACAGAAAAAGAAGAGAAAAGAAAAGTGGTCGCAGGTTTGAACCAAACAGGGGCCTCTTACTTGAGGACTTTGGCCTCCATAAAATAGGGTGCATGACAACCACAAGAACTGACCTGGTAGATTTATTGAGCCTGCAACAGCGAAACATTATTTAAAGAGGGGGCATTGTGCTTTCTTTTAAATCTTCATTCTATCTTTCTGGTGCCCAGAAGTGGTTTCACATGATTTACAGCTCATGAATTCCCAATTGTCCCTCACTGTTGTTTTATAAAACCCTTATTTCAGTCTCTGTCCAAACACTTCGTTTTAGCTCTTCTCTCTTTAAGGCTCCCAGCTCCAGAAACCCCCTTCCCTCTGATTGGCCAGCCCCCTGAAGGCCTGTAGGGGACAGAGCTATGTAGAGCCTTGAATATCTGCACATGCTCAGTCTGAACATCCAGAATTGATACTTTATATTTACATTATTTAAGAAGGCATAATCTCCTCTTTTTGATATTACCAATACAACCTTTTTAATAGACATGCACTGACCGACTGATCGATGGGTGCTGATTTCCTTAATTTTGGGGGATATGTGATCGGCCCATCCTTACATATGAAACTGATCTTACCTCAGGGAAGGTCTGACAATCGGCCATTGTTGATTTTTGCTCTGAGACCTCAAACCCAGGACACTTTATTGATTGTTTAAGTCAAAACATTAAGATTTTATTGTTTCACAGGTATTGTTCAATGATTTTCAATAAAATAAGATTGGAACTTTACATATCCACCTCTGTTTTTCTTGTAGTTGTTCTTGGTCTAAACATTGAAAATCTAAAAATAAAATATAAAAAATAAAATAAAATTGGAACATTTAAGCAATATGCTGTCACTTGTAAAAAAAACTAAAAATAGGTATCAACCCAAATCGGTATTGGCAGGTCAGGCTTTTTAAAGATTGGTGATCGGCCAGAAAATTGTGATCAGTGCACCCCTACTTTAAAGTAGAGATGGACCGATATGGATTTTTTGGGGCCGATACTGATACTGATTATTAGTAGGCAAGGAGGCCGATAACCGATACTTGAAGCCGATATTCATTTGCCGTCAAAGTGAAAATACTGGCGTAAAAATTTTGAACAACACAAACTCCAACACTTAATTTCATTAAAATCCCTTCAAGCATGTTTTTATTAAACAGCTCCCAGGCTTGGCAGCATGTTTTATAAAGTTAAACGAAAACAAAAAAATAAATAGCTAAAGTTTTCTACAGTAAATAAAGTTTTCTAACTTTCTATGTAACTGCAATAAAACTGGACAGAATTGAGTTTGCAGTTGAGTTAATATTCTGTTCGGTTTTACATGACTGATTTTAAATGACCATCTAGGGCTTCCATAGTGTAGACAGGGAGAAATTCTGTGCTGAGGAGCATCAGAGCCAAAACAAAACAATTTTGAATGGGTTTCATATCAGCTGTTGGATTTAAAAAAAAAGGCCAATGCCGATATGCCCCAAAATGCCAAATATCTGCCCGGCCAACAATCGGTCTATCCCTTCTTTAAGGTCTTGTTTTGTTCCCTGGACTCAGATTGTGATCCAAGTGTCTGAAAACTCAACAGAAAGAATCCCTGCAGAGAGAAAGAGAGCTCCCAACAGCTGTTACATTCCTTTTCTTCAAAGCCAGCACTGACCAAAATAAATGAACCTTACAGGACGCAGGAGTTGCTGGTCTACCTCTTTCCTGCTGTTTTATAAGATTAAAGAACCCCTTTCCTTATGAAGTCAGATTTACCTTTAACAGGATGTGTGCCTGAATTAAGAGACGCTACATCTGGGCCATCAATTAATGGGTTCATAATGTAATGAGTTTAAAATCTAGTGAATGAATTATTTAACCAGATAAATGCTTGAGTGGCTGAGAGAGACAGAGAGCATGAGAGAGAAGGAGATCGTTTGTGCCTCCAGCTAAAGGACACTCCAGTGACTAATTCAGCCTCTCAAACCTGAAATACTGGTCTGACCCTGCCCCCGTCTCTGCTACCATGGATATATGACTTGTTAGGGGGGGCAACAGAGTGGGGGGAGGTCCTGGGTAGGAGATCTGCAAAGCTACAACACTGTAGACATCTGAGGCATTATGGGAAACTGAGTTTAATTCAGGGAATAAATCATCATACTCAAACTATAACCCTCATAGTGAAACTATGATTACTCAACAAATCTTTTCAGTGTGATAAAGAAAAAAGCTGCTCCTGGAAAGTGGAACAACTGTTTCTGACTCTGTGTTTCTGGTCTGCAGGTCAGGGGTCAAAGGTCAGAGGAAGCTACAAGCAGTGGAGCCCATGGTGGTGATTTAGGAAAGGACAAGGGGTTGAAAACGTAAGACGATCTTTTGAGGATGATCTTGTGCAACATAGATAACGTAAGGTTGGATTTAAGAGCCAGTAAACTGAAGAAAGTTTGTCACGGATCAACATTCTGTCCCCTTTTTTGTTATCATACAGATATTTATATATATATTTAGATATGTTTGGATATATGTATGTAAATAAGTGTATTTGATTGTGCAATGATCGGAAAATTAAGACTAACTAACTAACTAAATATTTAATTGGAATACTGTGTCATAAATAAAATGCTGTAGCAGAAGTTACATCAGCACAGGACAGTCTGCAGATCATTGCTTTGTTTATACGAACATAAAAACAGAAAAATTCTGCACATTTCTCAGCAGCACGACCAGTCTTCTGTGGAGATACTGGGAGCCTTTGTTTTGGCTGCAACGACTAAGTCTGCATATTTAACATTACACGCAGACAAACGAAGGTTTCTGAATGTCTCCACAGTGACTCATCCTCCAGCTTTTAGCGCTCTCTCTGCCACAAAAATCCTGAATATCTACAGAGTTAACGTCAGCTTATCTTTGCTTGATTGCACGCTGAAGAGTTAAGTTTCTGACACTTTCAGTTCTTGCCTTCACACTTCAATCACAGAGGTTCAGTCTTCAAACCTTTGTTTACTAAATTTCTGGAACAATCTTTTCTGGTATTTGCCAGAAAACATGGATAAACATTCACAACCAGACTGACAAATATTGTAAATCATACTACGCTGTGTTTGAGAGTCTTTCCATTGTTTTTAGACCTGCATTTTATGTAAAGAAAGCAATAATAATCTCCTTAGACATTATATAAATTCAAGATGACTTCACAACAAGTAGCAAAATTTGAAGAAGAAATTACTTCTTTGTCCACAGTAACAGAGCTTCCTTTTGTTTGTGTCTAAATTTAATTTCAATATGTCATCCTTAAATAAGCTAAGCTAGTTTGGGGTTTTAAAATCAATAGATAACTGTTTTCATAAATGCTTTGTTAGCGACGTGAAAAACAGAAGATCTGGAAAACATATGCAAAACAAATGTTAAGATGCCAAGCTTTAAACATGTAAGTAAATAAACTTTCAGATCACATTTAAGGGTAAAAGTTTCTGCATCTGAAGGTCTTATTTAAAATAAATGCCCATAAATAACTTGTTTTAAGTGAGCCAGAGCCTAAAAAAGGTGTAAACATAATATGTGGGTGTCTGGGGTAAACTTTCTGACACTTATTTTTAGGAATGGGTACCGAAGTAGGTACTTATGTAGGTACTGACCAAAATCTGTCAAAGTACTAGGTACCGATTCACAAAAAATCAAAAGATACCATGTTTAGGTACCTAAAAGCACCCTTGTAACTATGAGGGGGTTGAGACTCCTACGAAAGACAACTCGGGCCACTGGAAAGTTTCTCTGAAGGGTTAACCTGTGTAAGTGTTTTTTGCAAAATGTATTTTTCAAATTCCAACTTCTGAATTCTGAAATCAAAGTTAGAGTTCTAGAATTTAGGTCAGATTTGGAATTAGTCATAATTCTAGAATCAAAGTTAAACTTATGGTAGATAAGAAGGAATTCTAGAATTTAGGTCAGATTTCTGGGGTTGGTCAGAATTAGACATGCACCCACTTCCTTAATTTTTGGGGGATCGGTGACCTCTAGGAAGGTCTGACTCTGGATGGGTACCAAATGATATACTTTTATAGGTACCGACCAAAATCTGTCAAAGTACTTGGTACCGATTCCCGAAAAATCAAAAGATACCATGTTTAGGTACCTAAAAGCACCCTTGTAACTATGAGGGAGTGGAAGAGTAGGTGATTTTCCATGCTGGACATGAACACAGCATTACAAGGTCCAATATTAAAGAATAAATATTTCAAATGGAAAAACAAAAAATATTTAATTAAACAAACTGATATTTTTTACCAAATAAGCACCAAAAAGTACCGAAAACTGGTATCGTTGAGTACTGGTACCGATTGCCAGGTACCGGACATCTGTATGGTATCATTTCATATGTGAAAGGTACCCATCCCTACTTATTTTATCATTTTCTTCTCTAAGAAAAGTTTTTACATAATGCAAACTCCCTACTAGGGGTGTAACGGTACATGTATCCGTGCGGAACCGCTCCATAATGGTGTGGCCACACCAAACGCGAATTTGCGGCGCGATTACATACAAAGTCTATGCAAAGACGCGTTTAGCCGCCGATTCGCCTCTCGCAGCGCGATTCGCGCGAGTTTGGAGCGTTCACGCGTTTGGGCGGTAGACGCGAATTCGCTCGAGTTCAAAATATTCCCCCACGACGTCATTGTTTTGACAACGTTGGGGGGCAACTGCCGCCTGCTCCGGCTCCAACTCCGCCGGAGGATGGAGGAGAAAACAATCTGTGCGGTGTGTCATCATCCAGAGTTATACGATACGACGTGTGTACTCTACAGAGACCGGGAAAAAATGATCAGGCTTGGTTGAAAGTCTCTGAGGAGACAGGTTTTGAATGTAAGTTCTGAAAACATTCGTTCCCAGCTGGATCTGCCTGTACGGGCTATCACTGAGTCTGACTGTGTTTTCCTCAGCGGAGTTTTAAGCCTGATAGAGAGGAGGAAAGTGCGGGGCAGGGGCAGAGCCAGGGAAAAGATGAAAGTTCTCTGTGCTCCTCTCTTTCCTCCACCCCTTCATTATCCCCAGGGAGACCTCCGGGAACACGGGTCGGGGGTTCGGGTGGTCGGGGGTACGGGGTGTCGGAGGTTCGGGGGATCGGGGATGAGATCGCAGGGAACAGCCAAGCAGGGCTGGTGGATTACCAGGGAGAGGCAGCAGGCATTGATTGTGATCTCCAAAGCTTTCACACACTCTCCTGTCATGCTTTGGAAACCACAGCTCATTGTTTTTCAGCTGCTCTTTTGGACTTTCGGTCTTTAAATGAATGAGCTCTCTACTCCGCATGCGCAGTACCGCGCATTCGCGTGTTCGCGCCTCAGGTTGTCAAAAAAGTCCAGCGGCGAGACTCGGGCGTTCACGCGGCGCGTGACAGGCCATTCGCGCGAGTAAATTCGCGTGTTCGCGTTTGGTGTGGCCGCGGCATAAGGCTGTTCGGTTCGGTACAGCGCTGTATTTGAACAAGTACAGCAAGTTTACGTTAGCCGCTGCACATGGCTCTTTAATATTCACGTGAGTCCTCGTCTATGATTGGCTGAGCAGGGAAGGCGTTTTAATATTCATGAGAAAAATGGTCTGCGATTCCTGCTTTGTGATCATGTGCATATCATGTGGACGTGACGTCTCACGGTGAGCCAATCAGAAGATGAATATCAAAGAGCTTCTGTAGTCACAGGAGCTTGTGTCTGAATTGTGCATCATGGCTGCTGCTAACAACCAACCAGAGATTGAAGAGCCTCCCCCCTCGCTGTATAATGGCAAGTTTTTGGTTTAGTAAACATGCTAAACAAGCAAATGGTTTTGTGTTGTTCCATACTGTACCGAAAATGTACCGAACCGTGGCCCTAAAACCAAGGTACGTACCGAACTGTGAATTTTGTGTACCGTAACACCCCTACCCCCTACACATAACATCAATTCTTATCCAGAAATATTAATTTATCAATGGCCTGTTGAATTTGGAGATCTCTCTCTTACATGAAGCCCTGGTCAAAAGAGCAGCATGAGCTGTTTCAGACAGACGATGACCGACGTGAATAAAATAACCTAGTTTTAGATTATTAAGCAACAAAGATCAGGATACAAAGAGAGCCGCGGACCTCTTACTTTAGTAAACAAACACAAACAGGAAATAGAACAAACAGCTCTTCTTACGTAGTCATAAAAAACTGAGAGTATCTTCAGTTCAGTCATAATAAACAGGATAAAACTGGACTAACCACATCTCTGTTTAAAGGTCTTAAACCTCCACTACCACTGATAAGAGCCAATCACAGCCCAGTTCAGCTGAAGATGCCCCGCCCCCTCCCCTGCTCTCTCTGTCTCTAAGGTGCAGAGTGGGAGCGAGGCGTTTCCTGACAGTGTTAATATTCAGCACAAACACACACAGAGTGATGAGTCAGCTGTGAGGGGGCGGTGGGGGGTTTCTGTTCAGACTGAGTCACCTCTCAGGACTCCACTCTGTGTTTGTGGCTCTGTTTCACAGACTTCAGAGCAGAGACACAGACGCTGGTGTCAGTAATGTGGAGTAATGAACTTAAACACGCTCAGTAGAGTGAAGGGTAGACGTTACAGAGTGATTTCAGTGAGATTATCTGCGTGTTTGATCTGCGCCAACAGCTTCAGGGATCCCTCCTGGAAGCAAAACATGATCTCTCACTCTATCTTGTGTCTGAAAACTACAATCAACACATCAAACGTTCTACAAAAACTCCTTTGATCACCTCTAAAACCTGGAGACAGAATAAAAACTACTTCATATCAACTTGATCCCTCTGCAGAAGAACTATCAACTTTTAACATTTAGAAAAATAGGCAACTTGGGGGTCATTAGGGCTTCACCTGTAGCAGGGTTTAACATCTTCAATTGACAACAAGCGCTTCAGAAAAGCTTTAAAACTTCAGGACTTAGAGAAAGACAATAATCCTGTAAGAAAAATGCCTTAGTGTTCAGCCAAGGCTGCACTCTGCAGGGAGAAATATCTCAAAATTAGTATGACACTAAGTTGCACTGTGGTAAAAACAAAAAATAAAAACTAAATCCAAAAGTTTTCTAGTCTAAAAGTTGCCCAATAGTTGAAAATTAATGGTGTGGGAACCCCAAAACACGGCTTCTAAACTTAACATCTCAAGGAGCATTAGGATCTTTGCCCACTGCTTGTCTTACTTGCACATAAGCAGCTCTTTCTTTCTGAACAACATAAATGGAGTTCAACATTTTCATTGCGTCAGCTGTACTTCTTTTCTCCAGCTTATAGCACTGTGAGCTACAAACAGTACAACCCTCACAGACCAATCAAAATCAAGAAGAGGCGGGACTTAAGATGACAGCTTTGTCAACGTGATTAGCAGAAGAGAAACTACTCAGTTATCAGATGCATCGAATATGATTCTTAAAGGTGTAGGCGTTTTCGTGTTGAATTTATGATAGCATCAAATAAGTACATGTATTAAGCCAATACAACCTAACACAGACTTAAACATCATTACTAGGGGAAACAGAAGTGATGCAAGTTGACTTTTGTGCCCAAGCATTTTGAAATTGAGGTTGTGAACGCTACTAATGGACACACAGGCCTTTAAAACTTTGTCAGACCACATTTTATAGATAAATTTTCAAATTGCAACTCCACATTTTTGCATATCACTGATATAAGTTGCAAGGCGCCGCCCTGCTGGCTATGGCTGCCTTTTGCAGCAGCTCTCTCTTCACTGTCCGTTTCTTGAAATTTTTTTCGTCTCTTTTTTGTAATCTTTGTATTTGGAGTGGATCATTACTTTGTATGGCTCATTTGTTGGTCATGGACACCAAACTTTTTGTTGCTTTAGTGATATTTTTACTACTTTTTCTCCTGTGTTTGTCTGGAGATCCTACATGTAACCATGGCTGCATTGTTTACATGTTAACTCAGCTGTTTGCAGCCTGTATCATGTCAATGCTAACTGGTGCTAGGCCTGATGTTTCCCCACAAGGTGAGGAGAAGGAGGTGAGGACGACGTGTTGGTTCTCAGGTGTGAGCTAAGAAGTGACGACATCAACCTGTCCTTCCATCCATCGTTATTGGGAACGTAAGATCTATCTCCAATAAGATGGACAAGCTAGCTGTGCTAACCCAGCAACAGAGGGAATACCAGAAGGCAGAGTAGCAGCATGCTATTCACAGACATGGCTAACGGAGCTAACACCTGACACCAACGCCACATTGGAAGAACTTCAACTGCTGTGAGCAGACAGGATCCAGGAGACAGAGACTGAACAGACTGCTGAAGAAGCTCAGTCCTGGACCCTGTGGAGGTGGAGGCTGGCTGACTGGACAATGATGGACAAGCTGTCACCATCTATTTTCTTATGGACCTTTTTGCACTTTCTGTACACTTTCTTACTTTGGTTTTCTTGATTGCTGCTGTGACTTCAAATTTTTTGTCTTTGTTTCAATGACAATAACGTTCTATTCTATTCAATAAGTCCTTCAGCGTCTCTGAAAACAAAATAAAGTGAGAAAAACAAGTACTGTTAAGTGATTCAGGCTGAAATAAAAAAACAAACTGAGCCACAGATTAACAACAGAGGCCAGGTGCAGAAGGTGAATGTCTTCATCTTTAATCTTTTCACTGATTTTGTATTTTTCCATCTACGACACAGTTTCATTTTTGGATTTAGTCCGCTCTGTGTCTGTATCTCTCCACTCCAGATGTTCACTGTGATGCAGTTGTTTGCCAACAGGAAGGGCCAAGAGTTAAGAAAGTTTTACACAATGTTCAGGTGCTGGAGTCTGGATGGATCAAACTGTGCAAACTGCATTTTAAAACCTGGACACTTCAAAGTAAAACTCCTAAAGTGATTCAGTTTGGTAAAGTTATCTTAAGTTGAGTCACTGTTATCATGTATGTACAGTTGTGTTGTAGCTGTGCAGCCCGTCTGGCGTCTTCAGCTTCAGTGTAAACCTCATAAACACAACCGACAGGCTCTCACCTGCTCGGATACTCGTCTATCAGACGGACTTTAGACTCTTCTGCAACCCTCTCCTCTGATTCTGTCTCTACTCACAGAATCTCATGCCTGTTCTTAGTTCTTTCTAGAGCTGAAATGATTTGAGGTACTCGATTACAAAAAATACTTGAGTAATTTTCTCCGCCTCGAGGAATCGTTTAATTTTAAAAAAGATCAAAGAGTGGTATTTCAAATAGAGCTGTGGCCATATTAAGAGTTTTCAGACCCCCCAAGCCACCTCTTATACAAAATAGCACCTAGCAACAAATCTAGCTTCTTTTCTGGAGTTTGGAGACTAATGGGTCATTCTATGAAACGGGTGCCATTTGGGTCCGCAACATTTGATGAGATGTACAAGGCACAAAAAATGTGTCAAAGTGTGTTTACAGATTTTGGAGCTACCAAAGCAAGTGCTCTTACTGACATGCTGTATCAGAAAATTCTATTTCTTAAAGAGAAAAGTCTTCATTTGAAAAATAACTGCTCTTTAACTAAACAAAAATGTATTTTATCCGATTACTTGATTAATCGATGGGATTTTCAGTAGAATACTTGAATACTAAAATATTTGATAGCTGCAGCCCTGGTTCTTATGAAAGTAAATCCTGAAATCTGAAAATTTTTCCTGCTCCATTTCGTAACTTTGATCTGATCTTGTGTCCTCTACTGTGTTTTTTGAGCTCTCTCAATTTCGAATCATGACAACTATGTTGTCAAAGACGCCATCTGTCAGAGTTGTTGAGTTTCTGCAGATTTAGCTTTGTACTAGAAGCCTATGCACAGTCCAAATGTAATATAGTGAGATGTTGCAAGACAAACTTTGGTTTGGTTTGTGACCTAAAAGAGAAAATGTAAATGTACGCATCATTTAGTACAGTTTTTAAACTATTCTTCCTTACTATCAGCTCCTTGCCCTAAACAGAAGTAATTGTAAGATGAAGGCTTGGGCCATGATTGCCAGCATAAGTCGACCCCTTTAAACTTACTGTAACCATCAGTAAAATGTGAGGCTTTGACTATTTGCAGAAGCTGCAGTCAAAATTAAGTTTACTTTGATCTATAATTGCTTGATTTACAAAGTGAAAAAGAAGAATAGCAACCTCACGCTATAAGTTCTTCAGCTATAAATCAGTTAGTCTACAAGTTGAACTACAGTTTCAGTACCAACACTGCTTAAAAAACTACACAGCAAAGAGGTCAAAGGTCAGAGCGCAGAGCTGGTTTGGTCACCTTAGCAGCATAAAGCTGTAAGAGAACTCAATGCTGATCTACGTCTGTGAAAGCAGCTCCAACCAGAGCGAAAGGAAACAGAGGTCACATGACCCAACAGCCACAACACAACACTTCCCCTGTGTGTCAATCACCGACAACACACTCTGAAAACACACACACACGCACACACACTCTGGAAACACTCACAGAGGAGGGTTCAAGTGAGAGCAGAGGTGGAGATCAAACACCTCAGATGAAAACATCCCGTTTGTTTTTAACATGTGATGTTTGGATTTGACTCTGTGCTCTGACAGACTGCGGGTCACTGTGTCAGGACGCACAATAATAAACTCAACAAGTTTAGATAAACGTCTCATTATCACAGCACAGAAGCGTTTAATTATCATAACATCAAATATGGTTGATGACACTTTGACAGGATGTCTTTCTACACAGATATCTGCCATTCATGGCTTTGGAGTTTGATCTTCACAACACAGACAGCAGCCAAACAAAAGCCAAGAGTAACAGACTGATAATGGAAGCTGGTTTAGGGGGTTAGTAAGAAGAAGGTTTCTGGTTTGAGGTCCTGGCAGGACAGAAGCCTTTTTGCATGTCCTCACACAGTCCAAATGTGCTCTTAAGGTTAATCGGTCAGTCTAAATTGCCTAAAATTAGAGAATGGTCGCCTGCCTCAGACAGTCAGATAGTATCATGAAAGCTATTTCTTTTGGCAAGACAACATGTCCTGTTAAAAATGTCAACTCCAACTCCTCAAAAAGAGCATCAGCACTATGCCTAGGCCTGTCACGCTAACAAATTTTGCTATACGATAATTTCCCAAAATATTATTGCCGATAAACGCTATTATTGTTGATATTATTTTGATTTTTTTTCCATTTTTTCATTGATGTAGTTATGATAAATGGGATAATAAAGTGAGTACACCATATCAAAATTAAGAAACTTTAATTTCTTTAGAGTATTTAATGGTAATTAAAAGGTCAGAATCTTTTAAATAAAATAAATTAAACAAAAAATATAATAAATTTAACAAACAAGAAAGAGAAAAAGAATACAATGAAAATGAAATGGACTCTCTTTTAGAAAAAATACATATCAATGAAAATAATTAATACTAATCAAAAACAATAAAACACAGACCCTGTCTCTAAAGAAAAAACAAAACTAAAAAAAAGACAACAACAATAAAAACTATAGCCTAAATAAAAGGGACTTTATACAGTTCCTGAATTGTTTGTAACATGTTCTTTTTCCCAGTCAATCCGTATTGTCTTGTCAAACATTTTGAACATTTCTGGCTTTCAACCGTATTGAAGGGCTGCATTTCTTTGGCAATGTAGCTGTCTTTGAGCGCTCACCATTTGGCGCTTTTATTTCTATTTACTTTGCAGACCAAAAGCCTCAGTAAGAGCGGATTGTCAAAGAACAAGGCTCAGCTGCACCTCCCTCTTCTTCTTCGTCGCCACTATTTTCAAACAAATGCGACATATCAGCTCGTTGGTGTTCATAAGCTCAGACTTTGTTCATTCTGATAAAAAAACAAAATATTCCCACACTGGGACTGTGGCAGACGGCTTAAGAACCGTATCTTTCGTGCCATCACTCATATTAGCGTATGTTTCCTCCACACCCCTCAGGACGCTTGCTTCAGCTCTGTATGTGTGTACCCGTGAGCAGCCCCGTCGCAAAAGATGCCAAAGATTGCATCTTTTTGCGACTCACTCCGCTATAAATCCGCTATAGACGTAGGAAAGATAGATGTAGTAAGCTATCTTCTCATTCAGCCTCTTTGGCCGAAAGAGAGGAGGAAAACAAACACGCATGCATGTGTCAATTTATCGAGGCTGGCAAACTTACCGAGGATGTTTTTATTTATCGTTCGGTTAATTGATTTATTGATTATCGTGACAGGCCTACTCATACCTCAAACATTAGAAGAAATGTGTGGCTGGTTTTGACAACAAGGGACACTTCTATGCCTGAATGACAAAATTAAGGTGTTATAACCAATACCACATCTGATATGTGACAAAGTTACTATAGATAACTGGGACAGCAGAAATCAAACAAACTGTCTAAAGGTTGTGCCAAGTCTCAGCAGGCTTGGGAACTTATGATGGAAAGTAAATGCAGACAGCAAGTCTGTCTGCAGACCAGCAGCATCTGTGCCATCTAAGTTTGTTTTCTACTGCCCTGATCGTTTGCACTCCAGACTGAACTCTGACCATGTCTTATTCTTCTCAATAATTACAAGTGGTTAGAAAACTGGGCGCTGTGAGTCAGAAATTCATTTTAGTTGAATTCTCTTGTTGCAGCAAATCCACATTCAGTAGTTTGAACCTTGCTCGATATGGCTTGGCGTGCACTGATTTCTTTAAGAAGCCTGCTCTGTATGTGCATATTCAGCATTTTAGACCACTGTTAGGGACCTATTTGTTATGTGGCTATGCAATAAGTGAGGTTATATACTCCATGTTGCTGTGGTTAACGCATGTGGTGTTGTTTTGATCAGAGTTAACATTTCTGAAGATGTTTCATAGAGGATGCATCCTTCCTCTGTGCATTAATGGTATTTCAGTGTTATTGTAAAGATGCTTTTATGAACAGAGTTATTAGATTCGTGTTACTATGTTGTTTCAGGAGCAGCTTGTAGTAGTGTGTCTCTAACATCCAGCGTGTCTGTGTGCCCTGTGCATCCGGCGCTCACTCACCGCTATCAGGGTGCTGTTCCTGCTCTGCTCCGCCGCCGTCCCTCCGCCCTCCCCGTGCTCCGCGCTGCCTCCTCCCCCGCCGCTGCCCGGTGCTCTCTGCCCGGCCTGGTCCCCGCTGGTCTGGGGCTGCCGGTGCTTGTTGGACCGCTTGGCTTTGGCCTGCAGACAGCGCTGGTGCAGGGCGAAGGTCTGCTGCCTCTCCAGCTCCAGCCGCTCCAGCGTCGCGTTCTCGTAGCGGCTCTCGCAGCTGTTGTGATGCTGCCGGAAGAGCTCGATCCTCCGGCGGAGCCTCTCCATCACCGCGCTGTGTCGCGGTGTAACAAAATCCGCCATCATCAATAAAGACTTGTAGTAAACTCCCGGCTCAGGTTGCGTCCATAAAATGCTGAATTAGGCTCTTTTTCACTCTGGGCGTCTATACACCCCCCCTCGCCCTTTACAAAGACTCCTGTGCTGGCTCCATGCAGGCGACCTTTGTCTTGCTAATGGCCTTCACTCACTGCCGGAGAGGAAAATGAAGGTTTTTGGGTGCATTTTACTCACTTAAACCCAAGAGTCTACTTACTATACGCCTTACAATATACAACAGCTCATTTAAGCAGCTGTGTAAAACAGAGGAGTCTTAATAGAGCCACATTCCGCCCTAGTTTAACCCAAATCAAAAACACAAACATCCCATTTATCCCTGTAGTATGGAAACAAAACCCAGCCTGCTTCGTTCCCACCAAATCCTTTACATAATTAATATTTAAAATAATTTTAAATCAATGAAACATGCTGCTTCTTCATTATCAAACTCACCCAGTTGAGCTAAGTTAGGTTAGCACATTCCTCCACTCTAAATCAAAGTTGGAGCGTCGAAAATTCCCTAAAAACTATCAAAGATGACGTTTAAACCAGCCTATTTAAGCCAGTTCATCGTAGCTTCTGATTTTAGCTCCGTCATACAACATATTAATATATCTGAATCCACAAATGGTCCCTAACTGTTCCCTCAGTTCTCTGAAACTTTATTTTGCTCAAGTATTTGTAGTTAGCTCGGGTAGCATAGTAGGAGCTAGCTGGCTAACTTAGCTTGTTCAAAAACTTGAAGACGATGAAGTTAGTGTTGTATTTGTAGCTTCTGAAAAAGAAGGATAATCGTCTTTACGTTCATGTTTTCGCTTCAGAAAAGAGTTCTATAATGGTTAAGGTTTTATATAGATAGGGTGTCGATTTTTTCGAGATAACATGATCCACATCTGACATGTCTGTTAGGGTTCTGGATCATGACCTGATCCAATGTGGTTCAGACGACAAGAATGCGCTGATATCGCCATCTTTACACATCTTCACAATTAAGATAAAGAATGTTTACAATGATTTAAATGTTTAAATCCGTTGCTGAGTATTCTAGTCGAGATCTGACAAGTCCGGTCTTTTTAGAATTAATATCTTTTTCCTAAATCCATCCCCGTAACAGCAGAATTGAAAGCTACGAATGAGACACAAACTTCATCGTCGTACAAACTTGGCAGTAATCACTCACTTTCTGTCAATATTATTTCATCGAAACTACGCGCTCACACACGGGAAAACAAACGTCAAACCATCACGGGTCATAAGAGATAAAGTAGGTTTGAAATATACTTACTGTGAAAGCGTTGTTGCCCTTTCTTCTACAGCATCTGTCCAGAAACAGCTGATCCTCCGCCTCCTTACAGCCTTTAGCCGTTAGCTGCTAACAGTGTGTTTTGGGCTAACCAGAATCGCTTAAATGAAGCCTCATACTTTAGAATAATGTCCTCCAAGGTGACGGCGCGGATAGTCCAGACTGGAGTCCGTGTGTGTGTGGTTTAGGACCGGATAACGGTCTAACTCTGCCCCTCTGTTCTGCTTCTATTGTTTTCAGCGGACAGGCAGGTCTACGCCGCCATCTTGGAAACTTTCTCTTTTTTTCCATCAGGAGGAATGTTCCTGCTCCCGCCTCACTCATGATTGACAGCAGGGGCAGCCAATGGAGAGCGAGGATTGTGGGACAAACGTTTCAATGGTTCTGGATGTGCGAAACAGGGAAAACAACTCGCTTGTTTTATTAAAATAATAATAATAAAAAAGCAACCAAGAACTCAAAAGTGGTGCTACCAATATATGAAACAAGTTTAAATGCTTAAGAACCATACAAACAGAAAAGAACACTGAAAAAAATAAACAAAAACACCTTTAAACATAGTTTAAAATGCATATAAAAACAAAGTAAACGTGAGAAAAAATGTAATGAAAAACTTTAGGGACTTGAAAAACTTGAAAAACTTTTTTTTTAATGAGTATTAAATTCTATCAAAATATACTCTAAGTAGAAAGTGACACTCAGGGGTGAATTCACCAATAACAGCTATCACCTTTAGACAGACACAACATTACCATTAGCATAAAATCAGAGTTGTAACTTTTTCATCTTATATCTCTGTAATTACATAAGTATGCAGGGATAAAAGTCAGATTCCTAAAATAAAAATTCATTTTTTTTTTCTTAGAACTCTGTTTTATTTTATTGTAGCTCTGAAATTGATGTCAGAATTCTATGATAAGACAAAAAAATCAAAGTCATTTTTCTTTTTTCTTGTTCTTTTTTTTTTACTGCAGAACTCTGGGACATGAGTTTAAGTCTGAGTTCTGATTTTGAATTTTGAATTCTTCATTTTTTAGTCCAGCATTTTAACAATGATATAAGAAGTATGAGAAAACTTTGACTTTGATTCCAGCAAACTTGCTCACTTTAACGTCAATCTGACATCAGAATTTTACAATTAAAGTCACAATTTCGGAAAAAATGTCATAATTGCATCCAAAGTCATCATTCTGGCACTGCTCTCCAAATTTTTTTTTTTTTTTCAGTTGTGCTGTTGCTTTTAATTAGAATTCCGAGATTAATGCCAGAATTCTAGAATTTTGAAGATTTTTTTTTTCATTTTCACATTGGAACTCTACAGCTGATGACAAAATTTTACAATTACAGTTAGAGTTTTGGAGTTTAAGTTGGAATTCTAAAGAAAAGACAATTTTTCATCTTTTCAGCAGTCTCATTAAAACTTAAAAATTGTTGCTGATCTTAGAATTCTCACATCTCTAAACAGTTATCAATTCTGCAATACTGACTTGGATTCTAGAACTCTTAAAATGAAGCGAGAATTCTCGAGCAAAAGTCATAAATGAAATAAAATGTTGGAAAAACTTTGTTTTTCTTTTACACACCTTAATTAACCCAAATTGTTTCAGTTGCCCTTATACTATTATGTAGCTGCAGCTTATGTGATACAGTGCAAAGTTTCATTGATTCTTTGACTGTCATTTGCCACATCTCTGTCCTGAGGAGCATTTTGAAAGCTGATGAAACTTAAAGTTTATTTTATATAAACATGAACCTCACCTAAAGATGAAAACAGAGAAAAAAGTCACAGACATAAAAATTCATTCTCCATTTGGCCTTTTTATTCATCAAAACAAAGTCGACTGCATGTCTACAAACACACCCAAGGCTCCATCATCACAGTTTTCTATTCAAAGTTGGACCTGTGTCTGGTGTGTGTATGTGTGTGTGTCAGCAGGTCCACCCCCAACAGAGTGTGTACATCAGAAACAGGCTGGGCCAACCATTCAGTTTAGTTCAAACACAGTAAGACAAAAAATAAAAAGTACAGATACAGAGTCATGTAAAGTTTCACCAGCAGGTACAGTGTTCAGTCTACAGTCTGTTAGCTTAGCTAGGCAGCTTCAACCTGACGCACAAGGAGAGACAACGAAGAAATCTGACTAAAAAATAAAAAAAGGAGAGCAATGAAGAAGAGTTGGCTGAGAAATCCTCGACAGGAATGTTACGCTGCTGAAAAACAGAAAGTCTACGCAGCACAGCCAAAACTTTGCTAGCTTTTCAAGGAGAGGGAGGAAAATTAAAGGTTAAAGGTCACCAGACATGGAAGCAGGAAGGCCCAAAATCTGAACACACCCACAGCCGAAGACGTCATGCTTTACCCTGCCCGCATGTCCAAAACCCGCCAGCCAATCACAGCAGAGCTTCAGTGGAAAAAAAGAGCCAATCCTGACCTACAACAGACGTTCACTGACCAAGTTTTTTAACTGAAGTGGGACAAAGACGACATCGACAGTCCCCTCATGAACACCAGAGCAGACACATGTGGATACTTAAGTTTTTCAGACACGGATAGATTTAAATTCATGATCAAACTCTAAAAACTTTACACTGATCCCACACTCTGCTCGTCAACCATCCCTTCATGGTTTCATGATGGATAAAAAAAGAACGTATAAAAAAGATTTTAGATCGGTCAACAAACTTATGAGGGAAATTTGTGCATTTACTTTTGTCGGCTCTTTCTGAATGATCCCAAAATTATTCAGACGATGTGTAAAGAGAAAACAGGAAACTCTGTCAAGACGTATATTGGCTTGGTTATCCTCCAGGTAGGCTGGGGTTTTTTTTCAACCTAAGACTGAGGTCATGTGACAGGAAGTTGTCATGTAGCAGCAGATGATCAAAAATTAAAACTGGTTTGGAAAAATTCACAAATTCATCTTTTAGTTGACTAAGGCGACCTGATGACTGGTGGATATTAGCCATTAAAGGCTAGCTGAAAGTTGAAAATCATTAATTCACCTTCCTGACAGGCTACAAGCTCATGATGTGAGTTTATATGTGTGATACAAAAGTAAATTCAAGGTTACAGACGACCAGACGCTCAAGTGCCATCTCTTTAAACATGGGGGTCTAATTAAGGATCCAGGCGTCTAATTGGCTGAGGTGTTGTGGTGCTGCAGGTGGACAGGTGGGAGGTTAAGCGCCTGAGTTTTCCCTTAGTGCCTTTTTCTTTACATATGGGGTCAATGAAAGAGGGACTGGGTGTCTGTCCACCTGCTGACACCAGGAACTTTAGATCCAAACAAAAACGAGAGCAGCTCCTTTTTGTAGAGGGTCTGTGTGGTTTATGTTGAAGAAATTTAACTAGCAGGTTGAGGTTGAATGAAAAGAGAGGGATTCAAGTCTGCTTTTGCATTTGCCTTAGAGGCTGAACTCAGGGCAAAATCTCCAGAAGACAATCTGATAGTAAATGGGAGAATGTTTGAGGTAAAATCTTGTTTCTTCGGGTTTAAGTTCAAAAAAGTCCCTAAAAACTGTTGAAAATGTTGAAAATTTGGTCAACTGGAACCTTTTGTCCTTTAAAAGCCCTTTATCTGCCAAGTCTAATATTATTTGAGACCAATGAAAACAAGCACTACATGAAATAAGAAGGTAGAGGGGAAAAGAGCTGCTCTCGTGTTTGTATGGATCAAAAATGCACCGACAAATACAGCGAGGAGTGGAGTAATGCAGAAGATGCTGGAAATCATTAACTGAAGGTGGTTTGGCATGTATGACGGGTGACTTAAAAGATGGAAGAGCAAGTTTTGCTGTTCCAAGGCCTCAAACAAAAAGATATTTCATTATCAAATGACAGATTTCCTAGCCGAGCTGCAGAAGGGAAAAACTGCTTTGAGTCTTGGTTTGCAAACTCCTGAAAGTCTAAATTCAGAGAATAAAGAATTAAACAGGAAGGAGTTAAATGAGCTCAAATCAGATTGCTAATAATAACCACCAAAAATATAAATTATGTGTCGATTTGGGGTTTTCTGTTTCTGGATTTAATGAAAAGATCATCTGCAGCTGCCGGTCACTATCACCGAGACCTCTGACCTCCCCTGAAGCCACAAGGACAATAAAACACACGTCCAGTTTCTCCAGCATCAAGCTTTTCACGTTCATGACACAAACCAGTGATAAATCTTCTATCAGCTGGAGTGTTCCCATTTCATCTCTTTACAACATCAGCTGAGGCCGACCTCTAAACTCCACAACACAAAAGACGAAAAAAAAACAAATGTTAGTCTGTGAGTTAGCTTCTCTACAAGCTAGATGTTGGTCAGTGAATTACCATCTGTGATGCTCGTTAGAGGACAACTTGTAGTCTGAGCTGATGATAGCAAAAGAAACTAAAACAAAGATGTTGGAAGCATTGATTGCATGACAGACAAAACCTTTAGAGCTCCATCTACTGGCTGGGTGCAGCATAGGTCTCAGTAAAATCCAGATCCACAAATCTGATGCTGAGAGGAGAGGATGTAGTGCGATGATTGACAGCTCTGTCGACCAATGAGACTCCAGCAGTGCTCCATACACCGGACAATCAAAGGAGAGGAGGAAACAAACTGACTAGAGTCAAACTTCGTCCAGATGTGCAGTGTTTTGGCTTCACTTTTGTAAAAGAGGAGTAATGTCAGCCATCTTTATATACAGCCTCACCTTTAGATCTCCCAGGTGTTTGATGTTGGAAGGCTTGTCACATTGTTATGAGGCTAGATGGTCAGCTGATGCTTTTAGAGGAAGTTTACTGACTTCTGCTAGCCAAATTGGAGCATGCTAAGCTAGCAGAGATGCTACCTCTGAATCTTGCAACTGTGTCTGCAGATTTGATCATTAACTCTTCTCATCAGCACACTGACTTTTCAAACACCTTGATGATGAATCATTTCCAGACCCCCCCCCCAGTAAATCAAGCTAGCTAGTTAGCAAGCTAGCTATTAGCCTGGCAAACTGGACTTTATACGCAAAGTCACACACTTCACACTCATGCTAACAGCAGTCCATGGGTAGAATTGGCATAATTTTATTGCCACGACTTTAACTGTTTGCTTTGCAGTTTTGAAAAATGCTAACCAAATTAGCAACCAAATTTTTAGCCTTAACAAAGCCTCACACTGAAAGCCAGCTGAAAGCTAAATTTCCGGCCCTTCAGAGGACAAGCAGATGTTTAATAATCATTATCTGCAGAGTTGTCAGCGTCTCTCAGCGGTAAGCTGTTGGGTATCTGGGGATGGCGTTGAGTATCCGATGATCTGGTGGTTTTGAGTCTGCTCAGGTGTTGTTAAGGAATGATGCAGGAAGTTTTAGTTAATCTCTTTCAAAAACAAAAATCCTTTTTAATAAATCACACTAACTCAGTCCTGTTCGTACTGGAATCATCATCTTCATCTTCTTCATCAGGCGTCCGTATCGGAGGTCTTGATTGGGTTCCTGCAGGCTTCACTGCTTCAGACGGGTTCCATTCAGGCTTCATCGCCTCGGAGCAGAGGAGGAGAGGAAGAGGAGGAGAGGAAGGGGGAGATAATCTAAGGGGGGAGAAGGGGACAGGGGGGAGTTCAGGGCTGTGGAGTCAGAGATTTCAGTCCCTTCTGACCTTCCTGTTCCTGGGAGATCTCCGCAGAACGTCGTCCTCTGACTTCTGCAGGAGCAAACAACACGCCGTGTTTAGGTACAAACCACAGAGGGAAAACAAGTAAATAAAATCTACTTCAAACAAAAACAAGTGTCCTTACATCATCAGCTGACGCCTCCTTCTCTGCTTCCTCTTCCTCTTTCTCTGCTTCCTCTTCCTCTTTCTCTGCAGGACTTTCCTCTCCGTCGCTCTTCTCTTCTGCAGCTAGAAGGAAAAACAGTAGAAGTTAGACAAAGTGGCAAAGAACAGAAACCTGGTCCATCAAAGTCTGGACATGGTGTTACCTGGACTGCTCTTCTCTGCCTCTTCAGCCTTCTCTTCCTCTTCCTCTTCCTCTTCTTCTTCCTCCTTCACATCTGGCTGAGCCTCGTCAGTCTTCTTGTACTCGGCTGCTGGCGTAGCTGGAGTCTTCTTCTGTGGAAGGAAACATGACAACAGTTAGATTTTGACTTCATTGCTTATTCAAAGACAGACAAATTATTAATACCAAAATTTTCTGAGTCACTTGACAGATATACCGTGTGTGAGAAGCTCTTAAGAGCCACTTGACCTCATCGACACAAATCTTTGATTTAAATTTTAAGTTTTACTTAAAATTGTTTTACTTTCCTCTAGATGCTTAGTTTTGAATAAAAACTTAAATGGCACAAATATACAAGCAAATAAACGCATTATAAGAACAGCAAGTCCAATAATCTGAAGTTAAATTTATTGTTATTTGATGGAGTCTAGGGGCTAAAAGTTAAATCAATTCTTAGCTGTCAGAAAAAAAATCAAGACTGAACACAGATACTAAACACTTTCAACTCATTCTTTAAATTAATAAAATTAAGAATATCTACAGGAAGACAAAAAAGATGTCCATCTACGCTACAGCACCACAGAACTTCACCACCATCAGCACAGAAACACAAACATGAAGCTACACTAACAGCAGCAGCGTCAGTCACCCGGCCTGAGGAGGCGGTGGCCAGGGCTTTGGGGCGTCCAGCTTCTTTTAAGTCTTCCTGTAAGCTGTTGAGACTCAACTGACCCTGATCTGATCCTGCAGACCTCTGTGGATGGTCACACACACACACAAACACACACCAGACTCTGACATGAGGGGGATTCACGATCCAGACCAGGATCCTGGGTTCTACCTCACATCATGAGGTGCAAAGACTCGTCTACAGCTGGCTCTGAGAGTGTGTGAGTGTGTGTTACCTTTCCAGTGCAGCAGAAGACGATGATGAGGACGAGCGGGAGAGCCACAGTGAGGACGTAGACGACCCAGAGCCAGGGACGCTCCTCTGCGGCGTTCAGCATCTGTGTAGCCAGACCGGGCTGCAACGACAAACGCACAACAACCTCAGCATCGACCCAGCCACACAAAAAATCCTGCTTCATTATAGACCAGCAGAACGATCCTCACCTCAGCGGCGCCCTCTGCAGCCTTCTTCAGCCCCCAGCTGTCAGCAGCCCAGCGGTCAGCTGTGTTTCTGTCGTCTGTGATGAAGAAGTTGTCGAAGAAGATGTCAGACGTCATTGACCAGAGCTCGAGGCCAATGGCGCTGAAAGGAGTCATCTTAAACGGCTGCAGGTCCTCGAAGAACGCTGGGTTCTGGATCTTCCTTGGCTTCCAGACGCCCTGAGAGCAGAAACAGGATTTAGAAAACATAAAAACCAGCTGAGTCGTGTTGATTTGTTTGACAGGCTTGTAAATGTACCTGGTAATTGGGGTTGTCGATCATGGGGGGCTTCCACTTGCCCTTGTAGCTGGGGTTGTCGATCATTGGTCGTTTCCAGGTGCCGCAGCCAGGGGCGGTCTCACAGGCGGGGTTGGGGATCTGAGGGGCCTCCCACTCGCCATCCATGTCCTCATCCCTGACAGACAGAAGCAGAGACAGTCAGACGACAATTTATCAAGATTTTTAGTCGCTGATATCAGAGGTGAGCACGTTAAACTCACCAGTCTTCCGGTTTGACAGCATCGGGGTCTCCAATGTACTCTGGCTCGTCGTCCAGCCAGCCGTCTGGTTTCACTGCATCTTCATCAGGGATCTGAGCAGGAGCGTCCTCGTCCCTGAAGACAAATAAATAAAAAACAGATAAATAAGGCATCCATCTAAAATATGGATCTTTATCATAAGCTGCTGTACAGATCACATGAAAGTCCTTCAGTGTCCTGGTTCACTGACCAGTCCTCGGGTTTGGTGGCTGTGGGGTCCTGGATCTTGGCTCTCTCATCCCAGTCTTCAGGTTTCTGGTCATCAGGGTCCTCAATCTCAGCGGGAGGGTTCACAGGAGGAGTCATGTCTGTCAGCAGGTTGCCGCTGTTCACCACAGTCTGATCAACCAGCACCTCGAAGCTGTTATCAGGGTTCACCACTGGGGGGCGACAGAGTGCACAGTTAGGAAGTAGTCACTATGTATAAAGCAGTGTGTGTCAAGGTGTTTGTCTCACCGAGTGTGTACAGGTGTGTCTTCTTGTCGGTGAAGTAGGTCCTCAGGTCACTGTCGGGTTTCTTGGCGTGTTTCTCTTCAAACTCTCCAGTTTTTGGGTTCTTGTGTCTGAAGATGAAGTGAAGCTTGTAATCCTCTCCACACTTGTCGGGTCCGAACATGATGGTGTACGGGGTTTTATCAGCCAGCTGGTCCTGAGGACACACAGGAATCACACACAGACCACTTTCAGTTCCCTTTGAACTTGGTTATTCGGACTGTACTGAATAAAGATCTGTGCAGCTGAATGTCACGTCTGCCGCAGTAAGTGTTGATCTATTTTTTTCTGTGCACTTACAAAAACCATTTTGGAGATCTTGAATGAAAACAGTGAAACAGAGTTTTCACAGACACTTTTTAAGCTTCAAAAATACCAGGGTTACCAGTTTTGAAACTGTTCAAAAGTAGTCAACAAATTTAGGAAACCCTTGAGGATTTGTTCTGACTTGTTATAAAACCAGACTGTGATCTGAGTGTGAACTGACCAGGTCGAGATCTGGAGTCTGAGTGAGCAGCTTCACGTAGGCGCCGCCGCAATCGATGCCAGACTGGAAGTTCACCTCATACCTGAAGAAAGTAATGAAGACAATGTAAGATGAAAAGAAGAGGAGAAGAAGACAAAAGAAAAGAACACATTTGAGAAGAAGAAAAGAATAAGGATGAAAAAGAAGGAAGAAAAAAAGACATGGGATAAAGAAACGAGAGAAAATTGAGGATGAGAAACATATGCAAGGAAAAATGAACAAATATTAGAAAAGTAAGAAAGAAGAGACAGAGGAAAACAAAAGTAAAGAGAAAAAGAAGAAAAAGAGAGGGAAAAAGGGAGTAAAGGATAATGAGAGAAATTGAAAAAACAAAGAGAAAAAAGGGAAAAAGAGAAAAGCAGATAAAAGAAAGAAAGAGAAAAGAGATAAAAGAGAAAGTAGAAATAAGATGAGAAAGGTAGACAGTAAACATTGAAAAAAATGAAAACAGGAAAAAGAAATTGGAAAAATGAAGAAAAAAAAGTAAAAAAAAAAAAAAGAAATGAGGAACGAGAAAAATGAAGAAAAAAAGAAAATAAAGAACAACGTTAAGAAGACGACATTAAATTTATTTCTTACTGGACGATGAGCGGCTTGGACTCGAAGGTGAAAGGTCGCAGGAGCTGGGCGGAGATGGCGTGATGTTTGGCTCGAGACTTCAGGATCAGACCTTTGTCACCGGGCAGCTTACTGTCCCTCATCTCCTCCACCTCCCATTTACCTGTTCAATGACATCATCATCGTCATCATCATCATCATCATCATCATCATAAACTCAGCAGGTGGGAGACTTCTCAACATCATCATCAAGTTACAGCTCGTATGAACTCACCGTCATATTTCGCGATGTCCTCATCGGCACCCTCCTTCTTGGCTTTGGACAACACCCAGCTGGAACACAGAGACAGGTGCAGGTAAGTTTAATGATCTCACCTGATCCTAAAATACTCAGAGTTCACTTCTTAAAACCGAACCAACTCACCCATCAAGAGTCCCCCTGTCGAAAGACTCGGCGATGTAATGTTCCCCCATCGGCTCTGGAGCTTTGTAGGTCACCTGGACACGATGTAAAGAAGAATCAGTGAATTTCTGTTTTTAATGTCATATTTGGGGCATGTCCTGTTTGGTCTCCATCGTGTTTTAAGTCGTTACAGTCTGTTGCGGGAGTGTGATGCAGGTCAGTAGATCAGGAGGTCAGCATGCTGTTTGTTCATCACACTGACCTCCTGATCTCACGGTTAATGAGTCACTAAAACCTGTTCAAACATCCTCTGATACAAAGGTGAGCGGCCTCTTTCGCTCTTATCAGGAGAAGAATAAATCAGTGTCACTGTTTCTTGATTATGTGTAATAATTTTGGACTTTACAAATCTTTTCAAGCCCTTAAAGATTCAAATAGGAGTGTCTGTTTACAAAATTCACCTGTTACTTTACTTTTTCTTCCAAGTATCCCAGACATTTACTGACTTTTCCAACAGGATCATACTAAAAACATCACCCTGTGAAGGCGTTTTCTGGTTTCTGCCTCCTGATGTGTGTGTGCAGTCTCACCTTGGGTACAGGAGGAGTTTTAGGTGCAGGCGGAGCGTCTTCTTGTACGTCTCCCTCCAGTTCCTCGTCCTCAACTCCACCCAGACCCAAGTCCAGGTCCTCATCTTCCACATCCATGTCCATGTCGTCACCGAGATCGTCCTCGACCAGGTCCTCAGCCCGAGACACGGGGGCCAAAGAGAGGCAGAGGAGGCCCGCCGCCAGAAGAACGAACAACCCGACCCGCTGATTCATCGTCTGCAGGAAGAGGAGAAGATGAGGGTTATGCCTGCATCACTCCTGATTTCACCCCAAACACTCTTTAAAACACTGTTACTCTTAAAGTGATACTCCAGGATGGAACAAGTTGGGTCCTATCACAAGGTTTAGGGCAGAAATTACCCCTACAGCAGTGATTTTGTGCAGCAGAAGCCCAGAGCGCTCGCACCAAAGACCCCCTCCCTGCTCCTCTGCCAGTTTCCTCTGCACTCAGACGGGGCCAATTTTTTACTTGACCAAAAACATAAATAAACGGACTCCCACCAAAAAAATCTGATATCGGTCTGCATTCACACTTTATTTAGAGAATTTTCAGCGCGTTACTTTCACACAAAAACACCGCTAAATAAGGCTCTAGTTCTCATCGTGTCTCTTCGTCCTGGCAGACTACCTGCGTTTGTTTATATCTGGCACGCTGCGCGCGGACTGATACACTAAACAGCGAGCACCTCATAGCCAGCTGTGGCTCTGCAGCGGAGGTAGCGCCGTTTTACGACACAATGAGAAATAGAGCCTTATTTAGCGGTGTTTTGCGTGAAAGCAGACCGATATCAGATTTTTTCAGTGGGAGTCAGTTTATTTGTGTTTTTGGTCAAGTAAAAAATGGCCCCGTCTGAGTGCAGAGGAAACCGGCAGAGGAGCAGGGAGGCGGTGTTTGGTGCGAGCGCTCTGGGCATCTGCTGCACAAAAACACTGCTGTAGGGGTAATTTCTGCCCTAAGCCTTGTGATAGGACCCAACGTGTTCCATCCCGGAGTATCACTCACAAGGTGTTATTTTTTTTTCTGCTCAAACTTCACCTGAAAATGTCGTCAGACTAACAGGGATGGATGTTTGTATGAGATGGGTCGAGTTTTCCCTGATGAGTTTCTATAAACAGCTTCATGATGACAGCAACAAACATCCTATTGTGTTTAGTTTACACACACACATGCACACAAAGACATGCTAATGATGTCCACACACACACCCACATGGCTGTTAACATGCATCGCCCTGGCACCCGTTCATCACCATGAGAACCAAGCAACACCCACAGGACACTAAGCCTTAATGAGATTACACCCCATGGGATTACTGCAGCGCACACACACTCACACACACTCTCACACACACACACACACACACACACACACACACACACACACACACACACACACACACACACACACACACACACACACACACACACACACACACACACACACACACACACACACACACACACACAGGTCTATTCCTCTGCACATTGATAATGTGGAGCCTGTGGGTTACTCACTGCACACACAACCTGCAGGAGTGAGGCACTAACATTGTGTTTGCAGGTAAATAAAGCAGGGTGCATTTATCGTCTTAGAGGTGCATTTTCTCCCTCATCTCTTAATGTGCGTGTGCCTGAATTTAGTTTGTTTCACGGTGTTTACATGCTGTTAAATGTCTACTTGTTTGCTTTTCTTAAACCCCATTTAACGCTTCAAATCTTTTGAAAGAAACCACATAAATCAACCCACTCTGCTGTTGAAATCATGTAAGGACAAACATTTTGTTTCCCAGTGTTTGAGCCTAATCATGTAAACAGTAACCAGTGCTAAAATTAAATATATGTGCTAATACGCTTCATGATTTTGTCTCCTTAAGTCACCCAAAAGCTGAGGATGATGGAGGAAAGGATGTGCACACAATACTTGAACGCTTCCCTTTCACTGACTCACTTTAGGTTTTCATAACTTAAAGAAATAAGTTTTGGGATTGATCAACTCAGATGTTTTTTATGTTTACTGTTGATTTTGTATTTTGTTTCTTGAAAAAGTTGAGGTCTTTTTAGTACAAGACTATTAGCTTCTTGAACTCTCTTGAGTTTTTGCACCATCATTCAGAAAAAAAAAAACCTCACACATCCTTCTTCTGACACTTCAACCCTTCTCATATGATCATAACTAATCTCATAATCAGATAACTTTCCTCACATCAAAGAGAAAGCTGGCTGTTAAAACGTTCGTGCTAAAGGAGAGGAGAATATTCTCTCGTTAATAAAGTCGTTAAACTTCATGCAGATCTTTGCTGGTAAGCTGGTTTATAAACTCACTGCACTCCTCAGCAGACTGCCAGCCTAATCAGATTAACCTGCCGCAGGATTAGCATGCCTGGCTAACGGCTCTGCAGAGTAATGATGAGAGTGACCACCACCAACACCACGACTAGCTGTTAGCTTAGCATTAAACCTGTCTGACTGCTGAGGGAATTAACTGCAGAGCTGAAAAGAAAACACAGTTTACCTTAAAAATACCGATTTTAACACTTGAAATAGTGAAATGAGACTAAGGGGAACAGCATCTGAGTTTGGAATTTACTGAGGACTATTTTTGAACAAATGTACAGTAGAGGATGAGACACAATGCCGTTTTTGCCTCGGCTTCTTTTTCTATACGTTTTTCTTTTTACTGTTATTTCTTTCTTTTTTTTGTATCTGTTTTTAAACTTGTTTTTTATACTGCTTTTACCTTGTAAAGCGTCTTTGAGATTTTGAAAAGCGCTCTATAAATAAAATGCATTATTATTATTGTTATCAAAGAGAGACATCTGGGTTGACTATCCAAGACCTGATCCCTCATAAGCAGGAGAATATTAATGGATAGCTTTTTCTTCCTTAAATTGTTTTTTTTTAACAAAAAAGATTAAAGTCAGAATTCTAGGACAAGAAAAAACATAATTTGGACTATAAAGCCAAAATGTTGACTTTGCAGAATCTGAGGTATGTTACCAAGTATTCTTGGTAACCAAAAAATGTTTTTCTCAATTTATTTTTACTTTTTTCCCCTCATTAACATTTTGCTTTCACAGAAGTTGACTTCCACAAAGTAAAGTTGTTTGTTTTTTTCAGAATTCCAACATTTTGGTCTTAGAATTGACATTTTTAAAAGAGTATCCTGACATTTTACTTTGTGATTTTGCCTTTTATTAATTCCCACAATATTTTCTCGGAATTGGAACTTTTTTTTTAATACCGACATTTTTTTGGGATTTAAATTTTCTTTATTTTGAAGAACTTTCTGGAATTTTAAGTTTTTTTTTTTCGTTTGAATTCTGTCCTTTTCAGTATACCTACATTTTATTCTTATATTTTGCCTTTTTTCATATTATTTTTTTCCCTTAAAACTCAGTTTTTTTTTTTGACATTTTTTAAATGAAGAATTCTGCCTTTTTGCATGTTACAACCTACATCTTCAGATTTAACCCTTTTTTTTCCAAATCTTATTATTTAGAGTTCTACCTTCTTTTTTTTTTACTTGGAAATATGAATTTTAAGTCAGAATCTGAAACAAAATTGAGGTTTTATAATCTTATTTTGGCCAGATCTCTGAAACGAGTCTTTTTTGGCCTTTATTTGTATCAGAGGGACTTTAAAATGCCTCTGAAACTTTATTTTTATTAGCAAGCTTTCACCTTTTTTCCATTTATTTCTCTTTTCTGTAATCTTATAAATATCTGGGATTTAGAATATAAAGTGAGAATAACAGACAACATGAGACAGTAAAGGAGATTTACTGATAAATTCACAATATGTGAGGAACTCACTATGCCTGAAAAACAGCTCACATATACAAGACATTATTTTGAGTTTTTTTTCTAATTAATACAAATGAAACAATAAGAGTATAGTTTTCAAATAATGGTTTATTAATTAAATGAAAATCTGCATTATTGGAAACTATTTTCTGCAGCTTTTGCTGTGAATTGTCTGTTTATAGTAGCAGGTGAGTTTAGCAGAGAACGAGTAAAATAAACATCTTTTCATAAAAGACTGGCGCTCGATAAACTCGAATGCAGACCAACTCTGTGCCTGTCTTACATCCTGCAGCAGTAATAAGCTTCCAGAGGCTCTCTGATTGGCCGATAAACCGGCAGAGCCTCTTCATCAGCCGCATAAAAAGCAGCTGAAGTTGCTGCACAGACTGACAGGAGCATCGCCGGAGTTACAGTCAGAGTTAATCTGATATTAGGGTCCACTCAGTCGGCAGGACATCTGCCGCTCTGATAACAGCCTCAGAGAATCTGAGGCAGTGATAAGGAAACACAAGACGACTGTCACAACGAGTTTTAATAACGCGCCTAACATTCATCTGCTGCTCATTCATCCCTCGGCTCCTTCCAGCCGTAAACGGATCAGTCTTTGAAATGTCAATAAAACGTCACAAACCTTAAACTAAATTCCTCAGAGTCCATGAAGACGTCTTTTAATATCTGAATTTGTACTTTTTGATATAGATGAACTTATGCGGGGGCAGATACGAGCTGCTACATGAGCCAAACATATGTTTCCCATATGTTTTTCTTAAATACAGTAAAATCTGGAATATAAGTCAAGTTGGTATAAAAAATCATCTGTTACTGTTTTTCTGTTCTCTGCAAAGAAAAAGACTAAGATGTGCCTCCTATTTGACTTCCTGTTCTTATCCTGCCAGCTATCAGTACGATGAATGAGCTCGAATGTTGCTGAGACTCCCCCTGCTGGTCACTTATGGTAATAAATTTGATTTCCTCAAACACCACTCCTACTAATTTCTTTAAATATGACTAATTATGACACAATGAAGCAAAAAGCTTCTCAAAAGCCATGCAGCTGTTACCGGTTTCCTTTTCACGCGCCATCTACTGGTCCGAACATGTAACAACATGAAAAACCTGTGTGGCAATTTTACACAAGTTACAGATGTAGCTTACTCTTTAGATGACAGATTAAAAAAAGCATAAAAAAAGGAGTCCTATAGGGGGGCGCTGTTGGCCTAATGGCTTAGGCCAGGGATGTCAAACTCATGCCGTGGAGGGCCAAGAGGCTGCAGGTTTTCTTTCCAACCAAAAACTCCACCAGCTGATTTCACTGATTAGCTCACCTTCAAGCAGAGAGCAGGGACTAATCAGTGAAATCATTTGGTGGAGTTTTTGGTTGGAAAGAAAACCTGCAGCCTCTTGGCCCTTCATGGCACGAGTTTGAGGCCATGTCCACACGTAGCCAGGTATTTTCAAAAGCAAATATCCCCCCCTCTTTGGATTTTAAAAATACTTTCGTCCACACGCAGCGAGTATATCCACCGGTGAGTGCGGCTGGAGGCACGCCAAACCCATAATGGGCAGTGTTTTCCAAACCTAAAACCTGTGTCAGCCAACCAGAATGAGCCCCCGTCATTCAGCTGACCGGAGTCCACACAAAACCATGAAACCGGAGTTCTCCAAAATCTCCACTTTGGCCGGAGTTTTTAAAAAACGTTGTTTTCAGTGGTGTACAACTGACAGGCGTAAACACATAAAAATATATGCGTTTTCTTAAATACCCGGCTACGTGTGGACATGGCCTGAGATCCCTGGTTTAAGCATACGCCCCATGTACAGAGACTATGGCCCTCAGACGCCTCATCCACAATTTCCTACACATATTGTGCTACCCCCTGCTTCCTGACTCATCATCTGTCGTACCAATAAGCACCCCAAAAAAATGCAATTTAAAGATGTCTGTCCTAAGTTGCATTATCTCCTGTCTCCACTAAAGGGGAAATAAGCACCAGAAGCATCAGTGTAAGATAAACTGATTTAGGGACGCCTTTATAGCCTAGCAGTTAGATTGCCCGCCCCTTGTGGTTCGCCCTCTAGCAGTAGACCAGAGTTCACCCTGTTTCCTGCTCTATCCGCTCTTCAGTCCTCTCTAAAAAAAGATAAAGAAAAGGCTGAAAAATAACTTGTATAACATGTATCCAAATGAATAAATAGATAACGTCTGCAGACACTGCAGGCGGTTTCATAGGTGTGGCTGCTGTTGAGCAACGTAAACGATCCTTTTTGTCCATTTAGTCATTCTGAATTCTACCTGCAGAGCTGTGGCGGCACCAAATCTGACAAACCAGAGCGAAAACAAAAATATCACACATGCACCAATCTGAGCCGATTTCCCTAATTCTGGGGGATTGGCGATCGGCCCATCCTTACATATTAAACAGATCTTGTATACCTCTGAGAAAGTCTGACAGCCAGCTATTGTTACTTTTTGCTCTGAGACCCAAAACTTTATTGGTTGTTTAAGTTAAAACATACTACTGCGCAATGATTTTCAATAAAATAAGACAGGAACATTAAAGTTATATGCTGTCAGTTATAAAAAATAAAAATCGCCATCAGCCCAAATCGGTATTAGCAGGTCAGGCTTTTTAAAGACTAAAAAATGCACCCCTAAAAAATATCTATTCGAAAGCTTTTCAGTGCATAATAGACAGAAAATCAGGGCTAACATAATTTGCTATAACACTATAAACAACGTGATATCAACTCAATATACAGGCTGTGGATCAATCGGCTTTCCAATTATTGGGATCAGCCACTGAGAAAGTGATATCAGTTATCCACTAGTTTACATCTTTTGGATGCAAACTATGTATTTTTGCCGGACTTCTATGCTACAACATCTTGGGAAACTAGATACTTCACTCAAGCAACTAATTTACAAATTTATTGACATGGAAGAGAGAAGAGAAAGAGGATGACTCAAATCCGGAAGTTTCAGGCGAGCATGAAACTTTTAGGAAACTGTCGTGATCAAACAGCTTTCTGATGTAATATTTCAATATGGACATGAAACGCACTTACACAATTCCACCTCATGTTTGAGCAACAAATACTACAACCAAGATAGTCTTTTATCTTGACATATGACATCAGATGACCGCTATACTTTCTGGATTTAGGCACAGCTCTTTTCCATGCTTCATGTCATGAAAGATCTCTCAAAAGTCGACTTGTTTCCTGACGTTTCTGCAGCTAAAGATGATTAATAACCAAACATCCGAGCAGCTTCGCATCATTAAACAGCAAAATTAGCCTTTACCCGCCTGCATCAGTTAACCCAGCACCAAACAGACAGGACGGGCGAGTTACTGTGTAAACTGAAATAAACAGAAAAGAGGTCACTTCCTTTATAGAGACAGGAATACAAACACTGAATCAATGACTCACTACAGATCTGTCACTCATCTCTGCCTCTGGCACCAACCTTTACCATGATTCAACTCTTTCAAATGACGTGAAATTTGTGAATATGATGTCCAGTTTTTCTGCTTTTACCTTCGAAAAATGTTCTGCAAAACTGACTCATGTGTGCATGATTTTACTCCGAGATTAACAGGATTTCTGTACCTAAAACACCCAGATTTAGCTCCTTTAAAGAGCAAAAGCAAACAAATTAATGTGGGAACTGTACTTATAATTAGAAGATTATTGTTTACATCCAATCAAAATTGATATTTAAGTCTAAAGGATGTGGGATCACACAACAAACAGGTTTTATTCCATGTGCTGACATTTAGTGTTTATACTTCACTCTGCTGCTCAGCTAGAAGCTTCCAGAAACCTGAAAGTAATCTGGTGTATCCACAGGCTGGTTTCTATCTGATTGACTTTAAATCAGAGCAGGCGAGCGAGGAGCAGGCGGACAGGCGGGGGCAGCAGGCAGATACAACGCCCTGCACCCGCACAGAAACCAGTGAGTAAAACTGGACTGAACCAGTAAAACCAGATCACCGAATAACAGAGGTGATCCAACCACAGATATAAGATCCTCTCCCATGACAGATGCCTGGATCCGACTTTGAAGGAGCAGCAAGGTTAAGAGATGCTTTGAAACGCAGCCAGTCGAGGCAAATTTATCAATGACAGCTTCAAGGATTTAACCCTTTCCTTTGTTTAATGTCAGATTCAAACCTCTGAAATTCTGCCAACATCTAACCTCCTCTTTTCCTCCTAAACCAGACATGTTGATGAAAAGCTGAATGATGATATAAAAGCATACATTTGAGGGTCAGGGATATGATGAAGGTTATATTATGTTATTTAAACATTTCATTTGCAGAAGACAAAATATTTAAACCCTCTGACCTTTATCAATGTGACTTTTGAACCACTTCATCACAGTTAAAAAGACATATGTGCATTAACTTGGAATATATCTCAGATTAGAAACATGAAACTCATTCATCCCTACAGAAATAACTCCATTAGAGGAGATGCATTAGCTACTAGGAGGCAGGGAAACACAAGGATGAAGGTTGTGAACTATGGGTAAAAGGATGTGTCCAGTAAACTCTATATGAGTTTATTTATCTATATCATATTTGTGAAATATATCTATTGGGATGGATCAATCAATTTCTGGTAAGGTGACATAAATCTTTCAAGATTAAACCTCAAGTCATATTTATGTGCCAGGAGGTTGCATTACAACTACCGTGATGCACTAAAAGACGCATAAATGACAAAGTATTTGCTTCAACATGGAGAGAATTTGAGGGGATGCTCTGTTTTCAGTGGGGTCCATTTCTTGTTTATAATAGTGCCCCAGCTGCAGCTGTAGCAACGCCCCATTTCACCAGAGGCACAAAACACAGCTGAGCTTACAACTGCATTAATATAGAGATAACTAAGATGATTGTAAATTATAGTTTTGACCTCAAACCGTGACTTGGCTATATGTTTATTTGGGTGTTGAACTTTTTTTGTCCGTTTTTGGTTTGCCTATTCATGTTTTCTAATGGCAGGGGGTCACCGGCCTCCAGTCCTGCTGTTTTAGAGGTCGTGGACTGAGAGGTTTGGTAACACCTGATACAATAAACATGTGTAGTCCCTAAGCAAGAGGTAGTGTTAGAAGTCAGCACAAAGCCACTGTTCAACCTCCATGGTGAAATCAACAGTAAAATATTCAAATAGTACAAGCTGAGAGAACAGCACCATCAAATCAGCCATGGATGCAAATAAACCAACATCCTGTTTAATTCTTATGAAGATATTAACTGCAAATATGCAACTCCCAGTCCTTTAACAGCAGAATCCTCTGATGCCCCTCACTGTATTCTGAATAACAAAGCTGGTTTGTCACAAAGAGGTGTGATAAGCACCTGTGTAATTGTTTCTTTACTGGATGTTGTTCTTCATATGCAACATGTATGCCAAGCTAGACCTTATCAAACTGGTTCTACTATCTGTTTGACACTAAAGTGACTGAGCAGGCAGAAGAAGAGGAACAAATGTACATTTCAATCAAGCCTACATTAAAAAGTAGTATGAATTGCATTTACAAAAGGTGCAGAGGTTTGAAATACATTGAGAATCACTTAATCGTGAATTATTTAGCTGTAAACAGTGATTGCATACTGTTCTGTGGATGGATTATTCATTTATCATGAAAGATTTTCTCCTTTTCTATGATTTTAGGTAATTTTGAGTGAATATTTTCAACTTTTCGATCCTTTCTTTGAGAGACAATTTGAGCTATCACTTCTGGGTTGTCGACATTACATTGAGGACAACATTTTTCTCAAGTGAATGATTGATTTAGATGACTCAATAACAGTCTTGGAGTAATCATTAAATAACCTCCCTTATCGCTGAATTATCTCAAGTACTTATTGAAAAACACATGTTTTAGTCCAATTTTGAAGATTATGTTGAAGCAAAAATACAGTTTGAATGGATGGCAGCTTGCTAAGTTAGCATCCCAAAGAGGCCTTCATTCATGTCATGCTGCATTACAATCTCAAAACCTCCTTTGTTTGCTATGTCACTGTGATTATTTTTAATGTAAAAATCTCTCGCTAACTGTCTTCACTGGAACAGTAAGTCCCCGTTACACACACGGCTCATTCAGTTAGCTTAGCTTAGCTGCTTACGAAACGACTGTAGGTACAGGAGCTGAGCCAACAAATTTCAGCTTTCTAATGACACAAGACAAATGACTCTGAACCCCAAATTTTAAGGAGATCTCTGTGGATTACATTTGAGTTTAATAAACAAAGTGGGTGTTATTTAGGCCCACGCAGCAGGTTGAGTATCGCAGACTTCACCTGTAGTTAATTAGCTTCAGTTAGCCACTCAGCCTAATGCTAAAAGCATGCTGGAGACGCTGAGGTTCGATTCAATCGCTAAAATCAGACATTTCTAACACAAATAGTCTATAAATACTTTAATTAAAGTATTTTGTCTCATTGGACGCCCTCTCCTGCTGTGTTACCCTGTAAAAAGTGACATTTATCGCTCTCTTTACTCACCTCCTGCTCGCCGATGTGACCGCCTGGGAACTACTGAGGAGGGTCACGTGGGATAATGGATTGTTGAGTCCGCCCTCCTCTATCGCTGATTGGTCGCTGGGGTGGAATATTTGACGTTTCCTGTCAACTGTCAATAGCTGATTGGTCGCGGAGGAATCTCGGTCGAAGTGGACAGAGCCCGCCCCCCGGAGCTGCACCTCGTGGACAGCGACGATTGGTGGAGCCGGCGGGGGAAGTGGGCGCTGATTGGTCGTGAGGAGGCTGATGAAAAGGCTGAGATTGAAACGGATTTTATTTACCGTCAGAGGAAAACACACGTAGATTTGGGAACTTAATTTTTTTTATAAATGCATTTATAAGACTGGGGGTAAATTACCACACCTGTTAAATAAAAGGGCGCTAAAATTTATTATATTGTCACCATACACGTCAATCAATTAAAAATAAATCATTAAAGTTTGATATTTTGTTTCTACTTTTCTTCACCCATGCGCTCTCTGTCTTTTTTTTTTTAACAATAACTTTATCTGCATTGACTTATTTTGTAATCTTTATATTTTCTCTAATAGTTTTTTTTTTTTTTTTTTTTTTTTGTTTTTTTTTTTTTTTTTTACAGAAGCCATATTTTGGTTGCAGAATTTACACAATATTTATGTCTTTCAGAACAGACTGATTATTTTCTCTTTGTTCTAATTAAGGTTAAAAGCCTGAAACACTGAACTACTTCATTAACTGCTCAGACTCACAGCACAGAGCTGTGAGCATCATGTGAACTCTACCATGTGACCGTCACCTCAGACTAAACAACAGGCTGCTTTTATTCCTTTTATTCACTCTAATGAAGCATGAAGCTGCTCTAAAACTTTATAGAAGCTCCATGTCCTCTGAAGAGTTACGTTTTGAATCTGAAGGCTTTTGTCAGTTCCTGGGACAAATGACATCAGTGTTCTCTGTTCATGCAACACAAATGTGTGGTGAGAATGTTAATGGTTAAAAACATGACAGGCTCTTGCTCTAAGTGTCTCGTATCATTTTAAAAAAAGGACCCAATAGAGTGCCCTGAGTCCCAGGCTGTTCTAGCTGGTTCTGATCATCAAAAGTTTACAAAAAATAAAAACAAAAATCTGGAATCTGCTGCTCTACCTCTATGGTTTTGTCTACTTTGTGTTTTAGATGGCTTGGATCTGGTGTCTGGAGAGTCTTTGCTTTGAAGTTATGAACCTGACACTAACGCCACAGTACACAGGGTTTTGTTGTCTAAGAAGCTGCTATGTTCTGAAAGATAAATTAATATAGGTAAATTTTAAAGTGAGCAATGCTCAGGGTGTAAAAAAAATCCTAAAACCTCAGATTTAAAAATAACCAAATCATCCTTCAGGGGAAACCAAGTTTCTTTACATCTGCTGCCAGTTTTTACTGCATTAAATTAGAAATAAGTTCCACTGTAACGGCTTCCTGTGATGTTTGTATTTCATCAGCTGCTTTGATATAACCTGATGACATTCCCTGAAATCATCACAACATCCACACACACACACACACACACACACCCTGCATTCTAAAAACACACTTGAAATAAAGAAGCAAACTCTCAAAGTCTCTAAAAAACAAACCTGCATCAGAAAAAAGATCGTTTTAATTTCTGTCTTTATTACAATTCACATACTGATAGAAGTTAAAGATCATTTAAATAGAGTTTATCTAAAGGATACAAAAGACAAACACAAGATTATAGCAATGCATTCCAGTGCATCTTACAAAGAAAAGTCGTGAAGTCATGAAGCTTGAAGACGTTAAGTTCACTTCAGATACGAGAGATTAAGTCCTGCTGCCTGTTACATGAATAAATTAATGAATGAACAGATGAATGAATGAAGACCAGTTTCGACGGTAGAGACAAGTCTTCTTTTTTTGCTAAATTGCTCCTTTAAATTTTGACCTCCTGAATAGTCTGTTGGTTCCTCAACAACTGCTGTGTTTGTCATCGTGATTCTAATTTGGGATGCATAATCTGAAAATGTATGAGAAAAAGGCAAAAATAACATAAAAAGAGTGATTCACCAAAAATGATTGTATGTGAAACTGAAGCCAGCATTAAGACAGACTTACAGTGAAAAAAAACAAAACTTGGCAGAAAAATAAACTATTCGTTGACGTTTTTAAAGATGTTTCAAAGTGTGAATGAGAGACAGCGTGTGCAAATAAAAGACATGAATCTCTTTTTGCACTGGACTGAAAACTACAGTAAAGAACTGCTGAGTATGTGAGAGTGCTGTAAAGTCAGTTAGAGCTCTGAAAACACACTAAAGTTCTGAAAAGTACATTAAAGTACGTCTGACTACTTCTGAGCACAGTAGAGTACTGTAAGGTTACTGTAAATTTAGTTGAGTTCAGTAAAATAAGGTTTAGGTCAGTGAAACGCTGTAAGACAAATTTAATAAGTCTAAAAGTACTCCAGAGAAAAATAAAGAAGTTTGACGAAACCCCTGCTGTCCAGCTCTGCACAGTACTGTAAAAGACATTATACACTTCATTACATCAGGGTATTTTAAAACTCATCAGGGTGATATGAAGTATAAGAATACTGAGGAGGGTTAGGGCCACTGAAAAAAAAAAAAAACGTCCAAATTTTTTTTTTACTTTTTTTGTTTTCTTAGAAAAAAATCATATTCTGATTTTTTTTCTAGGTAAAAAAAGTAACCAAAAAATGTGGACTTATTTTTATTTTTTCCCTTATCCTCTTCCGTACAAGAAATTGCTGATAGGTTACTAAAAATATTTTTTAGAATCGAGATTTAAATGAAAAAAAGTGAAAAATGACTTAGATCTGTAACGTACAGAAAATAACTGAAGCTGTGTGAAAAACTTCTAATAAAATAAAAGCTCCTAAGAATATTCAAAGTACTGTTGTTTACATTGAATTACTGCAATGATCACAGGAGTATGAAAAGAGAACTTAAGAGTACTGAAAGGAATTTTACGGAACCTTAAAGATGATATTCGTACTGAAAACTTTAAATTCATTAAGAACATGAGATTACTCAGAGGAACTTTAGAGTACTGTTCAGAGCATCAGTGAACAGAGAGGAACCATAGAGGACTTTAAAGAACACTAAACTACTTACAGGAACTTTAAAGTGCTGAAAAGAACGTAAGAGTACCAAGAGGAACTTCAGAGTACTGTAAAGAACTGTAAGTCATGAGAAGTTGGAGTACTGTAGATTCTAACAGAGTTTGTCATTAAAAGGCCTCAGTAAACTCAAAATAAAACATTTTAAAAGACTTCATTTAAAAAAGTAAAACAGCTGTCATCAGTAGTTTCAAGCCACAGAGATGTGAGAAGGTCCAAGGTCGCAGCAAAGGATTGTGGGTACTTTTGTCGCTACATGTTGCAGTGTTTCAGGGCTCACTGAAGTTGATCTGCTCTTCTTCTTTAAGGCAAACTGCTCCGTGACGGGTGCACCGAACCCCGAGCAGCGACCACACACACACACACCAAGAGGGCATTCATATGACGTGTGTGTATACAGCTCTCGTACTGTGGGGGACTGTGGGGGACTGAGGGGGACTGTGGGGGGCTGTAGGGGGACTGTGGGGTGGCGTTGGTAGAAAGGTCCGGACAGAAAGAGGCCTTCAGTTTTTAAAAGCAGCAGTTTCATCATCAGGACTGATGAGTCGGCTATCACCAGTGTTTCAACATTTACTAACTGTATGTACACATAAATACAGACTCCTCGGGGTTTACTACAGCCTCATCAGTCCATCTGTGGCATCTCTGAGCTCTGCAGTAACCAGGTCCGGCCAGGCGAGGGCGCTGTGGCACCACGGTGGGTTTCTGGTGAGCAGGACGGCAGCGGTGAGCCTCTGGGGGGCTCGGCTGAACGCTCGAGGAGCTGAGGTATCACTGGGGGTGGAGCTTCACTCTGCTTTCTTTATGAAGATCTGAGGGCGGCAAAGAGACCAGTGAGAACCAACAGGAACCAACAGGAACCAACAAGAACCAACAAGAACTTACAGTACAGGTATTAAAAAAGGAGAATGCTGAGAACAGGCGAACTGGCTTCAGCTTCCCTTTAAAGTCAGTTATTTTGATTTTAATGATTTAATTTGTTTCTCATCAGGATATTTGCGTACCCAGTGACACACTTATAGCGCCAGACTAATTCTGATTTGTAAAAGTTTGATAGCGATCCAGATTCTCCGAGATGAAAGTTTAATGTTGAGCTGCTGAAAAAGACGTTCAAATATTCAGTGTTTACTCCAGAAATGTTCCCAGTGCCTGTCAGGACGGCAAAGCCTCACAGACCTCATGAGAAGTCAGTAAACCCTGCATTCCTTTGAGGGGTTACCGGAGACTTTCCCGATAGGAACCCTCAGAGAGGTCAGGGGTACTTACTTAGTCCTACTCTTTAATCCTTAAACACCTCATTACGAGCGCTGCAGTTAAAAGCAGGGAGTAGTTCTTTAAAACTGACTTTTTCACGTCACTGTTAGTTTGTACAGTCGCCTCACCTCGCTGAGGATCACCCAAACCGGCGAGTCCGTTATCACTGTGAGTCGCATCGCCTCCAGTGGCCCAAAGGTGGGGTCAACCTCCCCCTCTGCGATGCCGTTCTGGAAGTTTCCTGAAAGACATTAAATCAAAGAAAACATTTATTCACACCTGAAATTCAATTTGTTTCAAGTTCATTAAGTTTTACTCATTTTTGGTTGTCCGGTGAAAAGCACGTTTGTGTATATTAATGAGAAACTGAGGGATTAAATGTACCTCTGTGTGCCCCTTCTGAAGCCAACATACACAGATACAGCTCCACACAAGCCTATCTTGGATTAGCTGTAAACTGCATTGTCACAAAGCTGGAAATACAACTGTTCCTCTGAGTTCAGGAAAAGTTTAACACAGGGTTAGTGTGGCTGCAATCATGTGATGATCTTTTAAAGTCTGACAGGCGACACTTCACACCTCCTTAAAAACCCCTGAAGCTTTGAAGGAGTTCCTTAACTCTCTACAGAAACTTCATGAGGATGCTTCAGATCCCATTAAAACAGCTTTTTAACACCATCAACTGCTCCCTCAGTGATATTCCTGAAAACTCCAACCAGCTCTTTGGTTTTTAAGCATGCCATAGTACACACAGGACCCCTGACTTGGCCTTTAGAGGTTTTTTTTTTCCAGAATGTCGTGACCAAGAGTCTGCAACCTGTAATTTTTTGAGTCCTTTGCAGTGGCTCCTTGTAGCTTTAAGAAATCTTACTGAAATAAAGAAATTTTATTTTTCTTACAGAGGGTACTAATGATAAAAGACATTTACACTAAATTAAATCATTATTTTACATTTTGTTGAACTAAATCTTCATCCCATCTGTCAATAAAGCCTTCCACCGCTCTACTTCACCTCCTACATCAACAGCCCACCAACTTTCCATGCACCTGTGGATAACCTCAAGTTTTACAGCCCTGGTAAGAAAAGTAAATCTACAAAAAGACAAATCAGGAAGAAAATAAAGATTTTCATTCTGTTTGGATGTATTAATTCAACTACCAATTTGCATATCAAAAAACATGCTTGATATTTGGCAAGACATTAGCAAATAAAAAATAAGGAGTTAAGAAATATTATCAATATATGTTACCGAATTCAAGTGTTCTTTCAAAAACTTTGACATTTTGAAAATTTATCAAGTTTCTTTTTTTATTTTTGCAAATTTTTGAATTTTCAAAATTGTTTGAAATTGTTGAATTTTTCACATTTTTCAATTTTTGCAAAGTTGAGAAATTTTATTTTAATTTTTTTCAAATTTTGCAATTTTTTGCAAATTTATTCATATCATTTAAAAATTTCAATTTCATTTATTTTATTTTTTTTAAGTTTTGGAAATTTTTAAACTGTATTTTTTAATTATTTGCAATTTTATTTATTTATTTATTTATTTGAAATATTTGCAAATTTATTTAAAATGAAAAACTAAGACATCACATGTTCAATTTAATGCATTCAAAAAACTTCTCATTTAGGTAGGGTTTTTTTTTTTTTAGATTTTAACAATAAATAGAGTTTTATACACTTAGTTGTCTTTACTGTGAAGGTAAAGTAGATTTTGTGGGTCTGGAATGACTTCATTCCAGGTGAGCTGCTTGACATTTTGTCTTTAACTACTCAAACTTACTGAGCTGGGACACCAACAGGCCATCATAACCAACACTTTTTCCCACTGATACCTTCAAGTAACCCTTTGGGACACGACCAAAACTCGCTCAAGCCTTTAATGGACTCCAAGTTTACTTCCTTTTGTCCTCTGGAAACATTTTGAGCATCCCAACAAGCCCAGCAGCCTGACTGACCCTGTTTAGACCTCATGGCCCGTCAGGTTCAGGCAAAGATCTAATAAAAGAGAGAGCTAAAAAAAACGGATTGTCATAAATCCGTCATAAATCGTATAAAACTCAACTTATGGCCTTTAAACTTCTTCAAGGACACCTTCCAGAAACTTCCCTCTTTATTCTCAAAGACAGAGAAAACTTTCACACTTCAATGGAAAAATCCACACTGAAGCTGCAGTAACGTTAGGGTCGAAAACTATTAATGCTCAAAAAGTCTTAGATGGAAAAGTTTTACCCTCGTTTTCAGACGTTTCTGTCTTTAAAAAGAGTGAGTATGATGAATTTTTAATGGATGGTCTCTCAGGTTATTGTTTGTTTGTTTGTTTGTTGATGTGGCTGAGTGACTGAGGGATTTTTATGGATTATTTGAGCAGGTTTTTTGGTTAATTAGTGGTTATTAATGGAACCATTAGTCCATTTGGGCTCCCTGTGGCTCTGTTTAACAGTCCACTGTCTCCATCCATCCTGCCCTCAGTGCTTTCTCCTGTTCCTGCTCCTTTAGGCGTCTGCACCTCAGCAGAGCGATAATCCCCGTGAGGATTCATTTAGTGAGATTATCATGCCGCCAGCGATGCTTCCAGGTACGAGTGATACAATAATCGAAAGAAAGAGCAGCGCCTGTGTGTGTGTGTGTGTGTGTTATTGTTTTATCAGAGGCTAGTGTCTCATATCGCTGAGGGTAAAACTGCTTTTGTTCAATTTCAGGAAACATTTAGAGCTGCTGGAGAGTTTTTCAGAGGAAAAGAGAACACACAAAGGCCAACAGAGAGGGAAATAAAACCCTGAGGTCTGAAATAAAAAATAGAAACAGCTTTAATATCCTTATTCTTTTTAACAGTGAGAAGAGGGTATGATCAACAAAAAACATTTTTTATCCAACAACCAGGTTGCAGTTGATTTTCAAACCTCTATCCAAATCTGTCTGTAAATATAGTGCAAGATATTCACGACACACTGGAGGAGCAGGCCTCAAACACCAAGATCTTCCCAAAGCTCCACCCCCACCAAGCCTCCAGAGGGCTGGCCAATCAGAGGGAAGAGGATCCGTGGAGCTGGGAGCCTTAAAGAGACAGCAGCTAAAACGAGAAGCTGTAATAAGAGCTGTCTAAAACTCCAGAGAGAGAAATGTAAGGATGTTTCTGAGCTGTATATGTATATGTATGTAATGTTACTATGGGGGCACCAGAGGGACAGAATAAAGACTACAAAAAGCAAATTATCCCCTTTTTTAAATATAAAGAAGAATCAAAGAAGAGGACAGTTTCTCAGAACTAATTAGATGTGCATAGAGAAATGCCTGAAGGTGGTGTTTCAGTTTACAGCCTTCAATCAAATGCTGCACTGCAAAAAAATGAAATTTTATCAAATGTTTTGTCTTATTTAAGTTTAATTGTCTTATTACACTTGATATTAGCCACATTCAACTCATCAGTCCGGAAAAATGTCTTCTTTTAACTTATTTCAATACAAAAATGAGGTGTGAGTTGCTTGTAATGAGTAAAAAAATCTGCCAATGGAACAAGGAGATTAGCTTGAAACTAGAATAATGTCTTTATTCAAGTAACTTTTCTCTTGTTCCACTGGCAGATTTTTTTACTCATTTTTGTCTTTAAATAACTTAAAACAAGACATTTTTCTGGACTGGTCAGGTAAATGTGGCTCATGTTAAGTAGGGATGGGTCCAGAATCAGGTACTTTTATAGGTACGAACCAAATTCTGTCAAAAGTAGTGGGTACCGATTCAGGTAAAATCAAAAGGTACCATGTTTAGGTACCTAAATGCATCCTTGTGAGTGTGAGAGAGTGGAAGAGTAGGCAATTTTCATGCTGGACATAAACACAGCATTACAAGGTTATATTTTGAACAACAAATACGGTGAACTGAAAAATATTAATATTGTGTTATTAAACAAATTGATATTTTTTACCACGTAGACACAAAAAAGTATTGAAAATTGGTACAGTTGAGTACCGGTACTGGTACCGTATCGTTTCAAATGTGAAAGGTACCCATCCCTAATGTTAGGTCTAAAAAGACGTTTTCTACTGAAAACAAGACAAAAACACTTGATAAGTTTTCAATTTTTTGGAGTGTGAGGCTGATTTTTTTAATGCCATTATTTAAGACTTGTACTTATCATAAAAGTTTCAATTTAAATTTCCAAATTAGTAAATCAAAACTGTTTAATATTAGAATTTTAAACTCTTAAGAGCAATGTACCCTTTCAACCTGGAAAAAAAGATGAAGATAAAAAACCTTCACCTCTGAGAACGCTTTACTTAAACTTTGAAGGCTGAAAACGAAGTGGTCCAACTTCTAGCTGTACATGAGCCTTACAAGGCTTATGAATTAAAAAGAAAAATATCCATACATGGATAAAAACTTCTTGATATTTCGGAAAACTCTGGTGTTAAATTTCTCTGTGCAGCATTTTCACTCTAACGACTCTAAAACACGACCTCCCGTTCAGTCTTTAATCCCCCTGACAGCTGATTGAAAACATATTCAGATACTTAAATCCTCTCATGAGAACCAGAGATCCAAATGAAGGTGTGTTTGTTTCTGTGCAGACTCAAAACATCCTGAAGCTAAAATTAATAGAGTTAAAAGAGTCGGCCGATCGATCCACAGACTCATCTGAAAAATTGATGAGGGTGATAAAGAGCTGCTGGTGATTTATGACTTCAGATCAAACCTCCTGCACCTTTTGTTTCCTTAAATCCTTCCTGTGCTCTCAGTTACTCTCTCTTTCTCCTCTCTGACGCGCTCTCAGTAACTTGTCTCCAGGACTCTGCGCTGCTGCTCCTGTTCCTCCGCTTATATAAGACCCATGAAAGAAAATGAGAACTTTCCTAAAACTGTGAACTTTACGTCAGCGACTCCGCTCATAAATGTTCCACAAAAAGCCCTTCACATGGAGCTGCCCTCAGTGTGTGTGTGTGTGTGTGTGTGTGTGTGTGTGTGTGTGTGTGTGTGTGTGTGTGTAAGTGTGTGTGTGTGTGTGTGTGTTCTTCCTCAGTTATGAGGACCAACCACACATTTGGAAAGACTGACTTTTATGTTTTTTTGCGCTTCTTTCACTCTGCTGAAAGTTTCTGGAGGGATTAGTCTTGATTTAAGGATTAAAGTTAGAATAATGTTTGTTTTAGGTTTTCGGCTCAATAAATGACGTAAAGTTCACAGCTCTGGGAACATTTTCATTTCTTTTATGACGGTTATATAAGCAGGAAACAGTAGCAGCAGCGGTAGGTCCAGTAACAGTTATACAAAGAGTAATAGTAGCTATAAAAGCTGTTAAGTCATATTTTTAGTTGTGAACTGGTGACTTAATTTACAATTCTGTTCTTATTCTAACCCTCTTTAAAACTGAAAGGACTCGGCTGAGGTGGTTTAGGTATCTGATAGACGCCTCTATTAAGAGGACTACAAAGTGGATGGATTGAACTGTGTGATGCACCTAAAAAAGCCGAACTGAAACTGATCCAAGTTTTAAAAGAAGGATCACTGAAACAAAAACATGTTGCTAGCTCCCATCAAAAAACATCCAGCAGTTATTTTTGAGATTTTAAAGGTCTCATTCTATGTAAAAATCACTTTATTAAGACAAAACCTGTACTTAGTAGTGCTTGTGAATATAAAATCCTGACCTAAAACGAGCTGTTTGGATTTTGGGGATTTGACATCGTCAGCGATTCCCTTTTTTGACCAATCAGGAGCAAGTCTGACCAGATTGGTCCACCGGAGCAGATACCCCTGAACCCCCTCCCCGCCCACTCCCCTCTCCGCTGCTGGAGAGATGGAGAATGCCAAAGCTGAAGAGCCATCACTGCTCTGTTTCTGGCTGTTAACAGCCACATAGTTCCATGCACAAGCTTCCCATCTCAGAAGAAGACAGACTAAGTGGCTAGAGTTCATTTATCAAGGAAATGTTCCAGCTACACACTAATACTGTGCATATGTGTGCTAGTCACTTCACCGCTGACTGCTTTTCCAACTTTGGACAGTACAACAGAGGGCTAGCGAATAGACTGGTCCTGAATCCAGGCGCATTACCAACCATCCACCAACAAACGTGGGACCCTGGAAATGTGAGTATTTTAAATGCTGTGTGCTGTGGGGCAGATGTAAGAGCTTTTCCTCAGTGTCTCCCCCGTCTCTGTGTTAGCTTCAGGATGCTAACTTTAGCTGCTGTTAGCCAATTGTTTTAGCCTGTAATGTTACAGTAAACAGGTTTCACTGTTTTCTAAACATTGTGCACTCAGAGCTTGTGGCGCCGCTCTCAGTGACGCTGAAGAGCGGGGCGGTATCAGCGGTGGCTCATTTACATATGAAGGCCACGCCCACTAAATCAGAGCGTTCTGAACAGAGGGGCTATGAGAGCCTGGAAACAATGCTGCTGTGCTTGATTTATTGGCTTTTTGGACCAAAACATGTTACTACCAATTCATGAAGACATCAAAGATCCATATTAAACTGCAGAAAAGGAGCAGAATATGGGACCTTTAATAAAAAAACTTTCAGAAATGTCCAATTTCAAAAGTTTTACTAAGGTACAGGAAGTTTTTTTCAATTAAATTTCAGAAATTTTGTGGGAAAAAAAATCAAGAATCTGAATAAAGTCCTCAAACTTCTCCAGAATATTTTTCTGGATAATTATTTTGAGAGTCTTGAAAATTCCCCCAACATTTCTGTTCAGTTTCTAATCGAAACCATGTTTTTGACTTATTTCATAAAGCACTTTTAAGCACTCATGAATCCTTTATTAAGTAACAAAGATTCCTAAAAACTTTAACCCCCAAAAAATCTGTTAATTTCTGAAACTTTCTGGATTATTCCATTCAAAGTCCCCCAAATGTCTTCATAATTCCCATTTTTTCTGAAAAGTGTCAAGAGTGACTCAAAGCTAGAAAAGAGCATCACTTTTTATAAGCATATCTAATTCTTTTAATTGTTTCCCCAAATTTTTGAGGGCTTCACTTCAAGTTCTGGAAAAACTTTTCAGAAAACGTCACCGTCGTTTGAAAACTCATAAAAACTTCAACTTTAAATTCCTGAAAATTGCTGAAACAGTGCTCTAGAAAAATCATGGCACACACACTCAGGCATGTACATGAGGTTTTAATCCTCATGGCAGCAGAAATCCAAACACGTGGGGAGACTGTCCTGGTTGGAGACGACAAACAAAAGCAGAGGAATGCTGTCCTGAATAACTCCCCCCTCTGTCATCACACAGCTCGTTAAGCTTGTTGAGCTCGCTAGAACAAACACTAAACTGTCCGATCAGCACTGATTATCATCAAGGACTGAGCAGGTTGTTCAGGTTTCTTGCACAAAGGCACTCCAGAAGCTCACATGACGTCTTTACTCACCTATTCTGATGAATCCGTCTTCTGTGCGATGGTACTTTGGCGTTCTCTCCCTCCCTTCTGTCAAGGCCTCTTTCTCCGCCTGGATATTCTGTAAGAAAATCACAGACACACATTCACACTCTTCTTCACTGAACCCTAATCTTCCACATCCTTTTTTCCTCATCATCCTCCGCTCCTCCTCTTCTTCTGGTCAGTGTTACTGCGGTAACCACCTCCTCCTCCTCCTGAGTCTGCTATCTCAGCCTGTTGTTGTGTTGATTGGTGTGTTTGGCGTCTTCTTGATTCCTCTCTGCTCTCCAGCTGAGACACTTTTACTTAATTAGCCTTTGTCTTATTCTCAACCACAGCGCGAGACACAACCATCTCTCACTCTGCCTCATCATCAGCAAATAAATGTGACTATATAACCTCTATTTACAGATCAGAAGAGCTCAGGTTTCTGGTTATGGTCTGAGAATTATCGACCAATGAGGCGTCAGCAGGAGAAACAGCTGGAGTTCTAGAATTCTGAGATCAGGGGCGGAATTCTGCTCTGGATTCCGTTTTAGCTCTCACCAAGAAACGGCTCCCAAAACACTTGGTAGTTGGAACACTCTTGAGTTGTGGTACTGATGTTTTCTAGTATTCTAAAACCAGATTTTGGGTACTGGAACTAAGGCCTGGACCACACGTATATGGATATTTTTTTATATATATTTGTCCTCGTTTAAAAAAAAAAAAAAATCTCTGTCCACACCACAGAAATATTTCTGTCCATACAAAGAGGCAAAACTGAAAATGATCACCTCTGAAGCCTGTAATGCCATACCTGGCAAAGTCAGAAAAATGTGAAAACCATAGAAGAAGAAGGTTATGAGCATGCTCAGTCAAAGATAGGAAGAAGAAGCAGTCAACGGAGAAAGGACATGGCGAAAAATAAATAAATAAAATTGAGTCTTCATGTGGACAGACGATGAGGTGGACTTGTTACTTCATGAACATCAACAACAACATAATCATCAACAACATTACATTCATGTGTAGAGCTGTAATGGGGGCAAACAGTGCAAAGAACACAGAAATAGCATGGTAAATGTCGGCCATTGTTCTTGTTGTTGGCAACCGTTGCTACAGTGACTTGTTGCTAGGGGCTTGAAGTCATTGCGTCAACACCAGCTCTGTGTGCACAGATTAGACCTTTAAGAGTCGAAAACAAAGACTGAACAATAAAAAAAGCAGATACTCTTAAATTTATACAATCACAATATTTCACAAGCTCTGGGAAACTTCTGGTTTCTTTTTTGAATTTTTACAAGCAGATTTAAAAAAAAACACGAGTATGATTTTCCTAAAAAAATTGCATTTACCTATCAAATGAATTTAAGTATTCAGTTAAGAAAAAAACAAAACAAAAAAAATCTTCCTGGATGAACGAAATTCAGACACGTGTGAAACAACAACTCAACCAAATGGTAATTTAGTGATTAAACATGGATGAATTCAAACATACTTCAGGTTTTGTGACTTGGGTTAAAATTGTGTCGAGACTTCAACAGAAGTCATTCAGACTAACCAGAATAGACAGGAAAACAAATTTAAAACTGCATTCAAAAAAACACATTTGCTTAAAGAAAGGTAGCATCAGATCAAGTTTCCAGAGTGGCAGAGCAAAAATTAAGTCATAAAAGGCAGGAGACATGGGTTGTCAATTGGTGAGCGGATCCTAAAGGAGATAAATGTTTATTCAGACCCATTCTTGTAAAATTGTTCTGATTCTACTTTGTTTCCTCCTCAGGAATAAGTCTCTCTGAGGTTGTAATCCTAAAAGTTTGAGCTCCTTAACTCCTTGGATACCTCTTTTAAACACTTCACAATGCTCACAGAAAAGACAAAGATACAAAAAACAGACCTCACTTTGGTGTGAAGTGGTTCAGAGTCTGTTTTAGAGCTGGGTTTTAACACTTACATCAAACGGTAGAACCTCCACTGACGTGTTGAAGAGTTTGTCTCCTGGATGTTCGATGTTTCCGCTCCTAAAAAAATACCTGGAGAGGTGAAAAGGCACAAAGAAAAAGAAAGTGATCAATGTGGCATCAGTAGTAGGAGTGTTCAGGTTTCTGTTGCGCCATAACCTGATAGTGTACTTGTCTGTTCTGCAATAGAGCTCTCAGTGGTAACCTTGAGATCATATAAGTACCTAAATCTTTGAAACTCATGTTGTAATGGTTGTGATGGAGGGAGGAGAAGAGTCACAAACAGAAAGATAAAGAGAAAAGCATTTTCAGAAGAGATCAAAACAAAATACAGGAAGTTCATTTTCATCTGTGCATCCGTGTGGCAAGACGGTAAACGCTACAAGTCCTGCTGTCTTTTTCTTTAGCCTGAAAGTACAGAGGTGAAAATAGGTATTGAATGTGTCAACTTTTTTCTCATCACATTTATTTCCAAAGCTGCAATTCAAACAAAATTTCGACCAGACATTGGTATAAACTCAAATAAATAATGATTATGTGGAATTAAGTACAATGCCACAGGAAAAAAGTATTGAACACGCTAACTGAGACTCATCTAATACTTAGTGTTTTTGGCTGATGTGCAGAGCCATTTCTCCTCCAAACATGGTCTGTAGTATGACAGCCCAAAAGTTCAGTTTTGGTCTCATCTGACCAGACAACATTCTCCCAGTATTCTACAGGCTTGTCAAGATGCTGTTTAGCAAACTTTAAACCAGCTTCAACATGCCTTTTCTTGAGGAATGGAGTCTTGCGGGCTGAGCGTCCGTAGAGGCCATGGTGGTGGAGTGCATTGCCCATTGTTTTCTCTGTAACAATTGTACCTGCTGCCTCCAAGTCTTTCTGGAGCACTTTCAGGGTGGTCCTTGGCTCGTTGAGTCCTCTTCTGACTATCTTTCTGACTCCCTGGTCAGAAATCTTCAAGGAGCCCCTGTGTGTGGCCTGTCGATGGTAAGGTGGTGCTTCTTCCACTTGTGAATAATGGCCCCAACGGTGCTGACTGGAATATTCAGGTGCTTTGATATAAGTCTGTAACCAGTTCCATTCTGATGCTGAGCAACAATCAGGTTGTGAATGTCTTCAGAGAGCTCTTTGCCTTTACCCATCATGAGGTGCGTGGTATTTAACTGCTTGGTGATAAACGATCTTTTTTATAGGACCATCAATTTGCTCTGGCCCAGCTGATGTTGGTTTGCATTAATTGGAAGTTCAAGTAATAATTAGTGACAGATTTCAGGTGGTATGGTGCATTTCCTTGCCAAAGTATACAGCCTTTCCATGGTGTGTTCAATACTTTGTTCCTGTGGTATCGTACTTAATTCCACATAATCATTATTTCTGGACCTGAACGTTGTGATTTCTTTTCATGTGTGAATTATTTGAGTTTATACCAATGTCTGGTAGAAATTTCGTTTGAATTGCATCTTTGGAAATAAATGTAATGAGAAAAAAGTTGACGCATTCAATACTTATTTTCCCCACTGTATCTGAGTAAAAGTACCAACCTCTCGATGCGGACTGGAGTGAAGAATCGTATCCGTATGAAGTCTCCAGCCACAGGTGTGAAGGCCCAGAAGAAGTCCTCTCCCAGGTAGGCTTTCTCTAAAGTGAAGTGCTGGTAGGTCTTCAGGCTGGTCGTCACCTCCGCCAGCGGGTTGGCGTGACCTTTATGGAGGGTCTGTTTCCCAAAGTCCTTATCCTGAAAGAGAAACGATGATGGAGTCATTTTCGTCAGTGTTTATTCTAAAGACGGGGTGTGTATCCAGGTATCAGGGAGTGTGTTCTCTGAATCTCTGAGAGTCAATAGGAAGTGGAAAACATCATTAAGTGTTCATCATCTTAGATCACTGACAGTATTTCACACAGACTGGTGTCACTGTCCCCTCAAGGAGCTGACCTCGATGACTAATCCTGTTTCCGGTCAGTGGTGATAAAACATGAGGGTTCAGTAAATAACACAACTATGACATCACCATTAGTTTTATAACTCATCTCTTTGCCAACGTTTATAACTCAGAAAGTCTTCATTTCTCTCTTGATTTGGGTTTTTCTGCAGCACTTTATCCCAATCAAACAAATCTATTTGCTAAACTCTCTCTACACATGAGCAACTCTCCCTTCCACTTTCATTTTCCTACTTTCACTCTCATGATGAAACCCTGAGCTGATTTTCGTACTAAACCAGGGTGAGCATCTAAGGCTGCAGGGTAATGGCTGTGTTTGGCCTCCCATGCAGCCTCGGCCTCTGTGGTTCAATCCCCACATCGAGGAGCAGCTGGTGTGTGACGGCCGGATCGATATCCAATTGATGGGAGCAGATTGCAGCAGCAGTCAGCTCCGCTCTTAACACAGTAATCAGAGGCGAGGCGTTGGGCTGTGAGCGGCTGCCTCCGCTGAGAGGCTCTGCAGTTTGTGTCTGATCGTCGTCGACTGCAGAGGCTTTCAATCTTCGTGTCTCCAGAGACGCTGGACTGAACTTCCACTGAACCTGATAAACCCGGTGAACCTCACGTTCCTACTTTGACAGCTCACCAGTTCAACCAGTCTGCCACTCAGAGCTGAAGAGGCTCCATCTGCAGCGTAAATATGTCACAGAGCAACACGGGATCAGAAGAGGCGCTGAGTGAATCCGCAGCCCATGATAGCATTAAAAGCCAACGATCAGCGCTGGAGCTGAGAACAGACTTTATGATGGAGGAGGGTGTTAAAACTTTAAACCTCTACAACCTTTACTAATTGTTAAACTGGTATGATTCTAACTGTAGATCTGTCTGAGCCATCCTGCAGGGCGGGCACAGTCAAAGCCCATAATTTAAGATGTCTTATTCACCAACAAATGTGGAATTGGGCTATTAGCAGAGTCATAAGCCTTGTTCCTGAGAGTCATTAAGGTTTTTGGTCTGTGGGTTCTCATTGTGAGTTTGGCCTTAAAGAAAGTTTAAAGTAAATCCTTCCTCTCCCCAAAGATCGGCGTCTTTGGGTTCTCACAACTACACAACTAGGGATGCACCAGTCCGATCCTGGTATTGGGTATCAGCCCCAATCCAGCCCCTAGAAGCTGGATTGGGTATCAGTGGGAAACGATCGGTCCAAACTTGAAACTAGGGCTGAACGATTTTAAGAAAAGATTGAATTGCGATTTTTCTGGCAGATATTGTGATTTCATTTCGATTCACAATTTTCTTCAAATCAAGCTTTGGGATATTCACATGTAGGGCTGATGAATTTTAGGAAAAGATCTAATTTTACTGGCAGATATTGCAATTCACGATTTTTTAATCATCAGTAGTGATGATAAATAATCTGTTTTCATCAACTTCTACTCCTAAACAGAGGCTTTGTGTTGTTGACCTGCTTACCAGCACTTTTAACATATAGATTGTCCACAAATTTGTAAAACAGAATGTGTATAATACTTGACACAACAGATCCTGAGTCAGTCAGGAGCGCTGCAAAAAAATTGCTGCTTTGGCGATCTCAAAATTGCATTGTCTAAAATTGCGATTTTGATCTGAAAACGATAAATTGTTCAGCCCTACTTGAAACTAACTAATTTTTGTGGCATTTCCACTGACTTATCCCGGTACAGATCCCCAAATAACTAAGACGAGCCGTTCCACTTTTAGGGACCCCTTTGTATGGGTGCCAGACTGAACCGATCCGCTCTCGGAAGGTGGAGCTACAACACTGCAGACCGTTGATTGGTTTAAAAGAATCTTCACTCATCCTGCAACAGCAGCTGTATTTCTCCTGGCGGCACACAGACTTCTCTGAAACAAAGCTTGATTGCACTTCGTATCAAAGAGCTACATGACAATCACAGAGAGGGAGAAATGCTGCATGTCTTCCATGCTCTTTGTTTACTGTGTCGCGTTTTTCTTCTTTGTTTGATTTATTAACAGGGTAAACTTTGTCGCGCTGCTACCGCGTCACGCTGTCATTTAACAGCTGCGGCTTTTGGCATCCGGCTTACACGCTGCCTACCAAGAGAGTGCACAGTTTGCTGTGGAAACACAAACGGGATCAGGCTTAACTGTACCAAACCGTGCCAAACCGGACTGAACCGAACCAGACTGCTTGGTGGAAACGCGGCTTAAGGTTGAATTGTGATTTAATCTACTAGGTATGAGATTTTACAATCAAAGAGTCATTTCAATAAATTCTGAAGCATTTTTTAACCAAACTTCTGTTGAACATATTAACACTTACAGTTTAAATAAATATTAACTTCAGTAATTCCATATGTACTCATTTTTGTCTCTACTCAAAACCTTACCAGTCTTATCCCACAGTAGAGCATGCAGGTTAACATTTAACACTGGTATCGGATCAGGATTGGTATCAGTCAATACCTAAAGCCCAGGTATCAGTATCAGGACCAGAAAAGTTGGATCGGTCCCTATACACAACACGATGGATTAAGTAAGAAAATAATTTGATTCCAGTTCAGTGTGAAAACAACATTAAAGGACTCTTTCAAGATCTCCATTCAGGAAAGTAATCTGTCGTAGGCTTGAGAGAAAAGTACGATAAAAAAAGACTTACAGTCTCATTAATTTAACGCTGCAAGGTTGAGATATTTCTCAGTACTTTATGTTCGACCCTTTCTATAAATATGAATGCGACTTTAAATTAAACCTGATGTTACCACTCTCTCACACTCACACACTCACACGTCTTCATTACCTTGAGTTTCTGTATTTTCCCCGCGAGGGAAGAGTGTGTGCCGACGTGTTGGAAGAGAGAGGGTTTGAACCGGATCCTCAGGTTGGCTTTCTGTCTGTCACAGTGTTTCTGAAGGAGAGACAAACAAACCCTTACAGACACATAATCGGTTTTAATCCTTCAACAAAACACAACAAAATATCCTGGCAGGAAACACAGACCGTCAGCGTTACTCCACAGCCTGTGCAGGAATCTGAGGATGGTGGATTTTAAGTCTCTGATCTCAAACTAGCTGCTAATTGACCAATCTCGAATCCATCTGCTACCGTCCGATGACTCCATACCTCATGGCGTGAAGAGATAAACCTCAGATTTCTTTTCCTGTGCTCTGCCGGTTTTACAGCTCAATTAACCTCAGATACAGAAGCAGCCATGTGTTGAGATCTAAAGTGAAATCTGATGCTCCAGTAAATGCTGTCGCTCCAAAATGACCCCCAAGATAGTGGTGCTGGAGATCAGTGGACCCCCTGCTGTGGGAATACACAAACAAGCCGATGCAAAAACAAACAAAACAGGCCAAAGTTACTTAAATTAGCTGGTTGGTATAGAATCAGTGTATCTATTGACACATGTTGCTATGACAACTGATGCTGCTTTATCTAGGCTTCGTCACCTCGGGGGTCTCCAACAAAGAAGAACAGATCACTCATTTTTTGTTGACATGGTTATATAAAGAACGGAACCTCCATTTTTGTACTTAATTTCACAATAATGAATTAATATTACTATTAAAGATCGTTTTTGATTATGGAATGGATTTCCTAACCCACCAGTCAGTGTTTTGCAGACTCCACTTTGACAACAGTTTGTCTGCTCAAGTGTTGTCTGCTCATCTGTTTGTGGTGAGTCTCAGTTTCCCTGTTAATAGTAAGTCACACAGAGGCTACGTTTACATGCAGCCAATATTTGGGTTAAGGTCTTTGGTTTCTGAAACATTCGGAAAAACCTGTTTACATGTGTGAGCAAACAGGGTTATTCCTTTTTACATGGTATCCCAATTAAAACTCAAAAGACCAAGATTCCTTGCAAATAAAACACGTGCAGAACACAAATTAATGTTTCTTTGGATAAGGATATCCCAATACGCATATACATGACCAAATATTCAGGTTAGAAAAGAAGGAACCCAGGGGAAATTTTGGTTTTTTTAAAAAAAATGTAATCTGAGCATATTATTGCTATTGCTAATATGCTAATATTCCGAATATGAAAGGTTTAATGATAATATGTAAACAAAGCCACAGAGACTTTATTCAGAGTAACAACCCGACCCTTTTCGAATCAGCGTTAAAAAACTCAAGGGGGAAACTTTAAGGAAACTGAGCAACCCTGCCAACAAAGCATATTTTAGTAGACAAAAATAATAATGTTGAACGAATGAAACCAAAAGACTCCTGGGAGACAGTATTTGAATAACAAAAAGCTTACTATTTAATCAAAATAAATGCAATGGTCTCCTGTGCTTCCGGTGCGTAATGACAGTCAAACAAAAAATCTGCCCTAATAATGCCCCAAACACAGTCTTTTCTAATCCTAGATATAAAAATCCAAACCTAACGACAAATTAACTTGCTTGTCCCTCTTGAGTCAGTTCAAATTGTCTTTGGCACAGTCTTTGTCCACGTTGCCCACAAACAGAAAACGCCAAAATCCTCTGAAAAAATAAAAAGGTAATGCACACAGAAAGGAAAAACCCCAACCCAAAAATTTGTGATTAGATCAACAAAAAACACTGGTATACAAGGAAAAATGGCAAAAGAAAGATTATTTCACCACCTGGAGTTACGTAAACCCACACAGGTCGTTCTGCTCCTGGCATGCACTCCAGGTTACCTCCCTCCACCCTCCGTTTCGTTATTTTTGGGTTTATTGACCCTTTTTCTGGCTTGTTACAGCTTGTTACTTTTTCTTTCTTTTCAGGCCCTTACTCCAGGAATGCCTGTTTTATTGTCTCTTCCCTCGCGATCTTCCTCCCTTTATAATTTCTGCCTCATTTTCAATTTTTACTCAGACCCAAACTCAGACATAGTGACAATAGGTACCCGAACATATCTTTACATTTTTCTTACAGGGATTCATTTTTTATCACACATCAAACCAACCCTTCATTTCGTTGATTGCGCCTCTGTTAATTCTATTCACTGTAATATTTCTCTCATTTAATTAAACTTTCTTTTTTGGTGACACTGTCACACAGGTTTCTTTCAGCAGTATGAAGCTGAGACAGAAACTAATTTTCTTGTGATACAGGTCTGTTAAATTTGTGAAATTAACATAATTCAGGCTGTTAAACGTCAAAAGTTTTTGATTGATGAAGTCTGACCAAAGAGGATTAAGGTCACTGGTATTTTTTGTGGATCTGACCTTTATAAAGAACACTTTTTTTCCCTCTAAATTCCAAAGATCAAAGACGGAACCCTGCCTCTAAATTCTGTCATTGATCTCAGAATTCAGCTTGTTACTTTTTCTTTCTTTTCAGGCCCTTACTCCAGGAGTGCCTGTTCTATTGTCTCTTCCCTCGCGATCTTCCTCCCTTTATAATTTCGGCCTCATTTTCAATTTTTACTCAGACCCAAACTCAGACATAGTGACAATAGGTACCCGAACATATCTTTACATTTTTCTTACAGGGATTCATTTTTTATCACACATCAAACCAACCCTTCATTTCCCTTCATTTCGTTGATTGCGCCTCTGTTAATTTTATTCACTGTAATATTTCTCTCATTTAATTAAACTTTCTTTTTTGGTGACACTGTCACACAGGTTTCTTTCAGCAGTATGAAGCTGAGACAGAAACTAATTTTCTTGTGATACAGGTCTGTTAAATTTGTGAAATTAACATAATTCAGGCTGTTAAACGTCAAAAGTTTTTGATTGATGGAATCTGACCAAAGAGGATAAAGGTCACTGGTATTTTTTGTGGATCTGACCTTTATAAAGAACACATTTTTTCCCTCTAAATTCCAAAGATCAAAGACGGAACCCTGCCTCTAAATTCTGTCATTGATGTCAGAATTCTAGAACTCTGACTGTTTCTCCAGCTGACACCTGATTGGTCAATACACCTTGGACTACAAATCTATTTACAATGGAGACCAGCACATCAGCACATTATGGACTTACCGCATCCTTCTCTGGATTGCACACTTTGACCCACATGATGTGGTCGAGCAGCCAGTCGATGGGTTTATCTTTGTAGAACATCAGCATGAACTCCACGATCAGCGACAGGTCCAACGACTTGAACATCTTACCTGTAAGAGAAAAGGAGAAAGTTTGGTTAGCACTCATTGTACAAAAACAACTTCCCAGTGTCTCATTAAATTAAACTTTGGATTAATTCCTCATTTTCTTTTCCAAAACAATCAACATGATTCAACAATGAAGATTAATCTGAATGAAAAACTCTCATTTACACAACTAATGAGTGACATCTGTGGGGTTTAACAAGAAACTGGCACAAAAAGCTCATTTTGTCTGCGAGGGCAGAAAACTGCAAACTAATTAGTAAAAGGCTGCCGGTTCAGTTTGGAAAGATCTACATGAAGCCAACAAGCTGTGAGTGAGTTTCTGGTAGTTTCTGCCCGTCTCACAGACTTTGGTTTAAGGGTAAACGAATGTTTCAGAGCAACCAGAGTCTGAGAAAAACTTTCTGATCACAGACTGAAAGTTAATGTTTACAGAGGACAACAAACTCTTTTTTTAGTTCTAAATGTAAATCTCAATTTCCCAAGCTAATCATTGTGTTTTTGGCTGACTTAAAAAAAAAAAAAAACCTTTAACTTTAATAAAAAAGAAGAAGGAAAACAAACTTCATTTTTATTTTTTATTTTCAAAATGACTTCTTAGGGATTAGATGTTATGAATTTATTTTTCAGATGAAAATGAAAACTTGTTTAAAAAATCAAAACAAAAAAAAACAAAAAAAACCCTGATAGCTCAATGAACTTTTTGCTTATTGAGTTAATTTTTCTTGCACAGCCTGAAAAATGTCAACTGTTGCCGTATGGGTGATTTTATTAGCAATAAGCCTGCTAGCTTGCAAGCTAATCCAAAATTCTCTAATTTTGTTAACTCTCCAATTGTAAGTTGTTTAAAATCATGCCCTTAACTTTCTCATCTTGAAAATATATGTGAGAAAAGATCATCTGAAAAAGTTTGGATATAAGCCTCACACAGTGTTGCCAAAATATGACAAAAGAGCTCAAGGTAGTGAGCTAGCGGGTAGATGATAAGCTAACAAGCTCTAAGTCCTGTCAAATAAATTAACTGAAGGGATCTTTTGCTAACAAGTTTCAAATTATGCTAAGATGCTTACAGAGTAAAGCTGTATCCAACAAAGTCAAAGTTTGTGATAGTATGCTAATGGACACTGGCTAATGCTAGCAGGCCATGTTACTATACAGAGCAAACAGATTCATCCAATAACATCCAGGTGCACTGTGGGTAAAGGCATCAAGAGACCAATGCTAAACACTTGTAGTGCGCAGGCTAATGCTGTACTAAGATTAAAGCTTACAGATGCATGGAAAACAACAGCATGCTAGTGGACTCCAGGGAAAGCTAGCTAGTGTTATGATCACATGATACTCGCCTCAAAGAAACTGGCCAAAGACTGTGATGTCATGCTAACACGCTCAGGACAAAGCCAACAGGTCTGATAGGCTGAGTGATATGATGAGAAAACAAAGGCAACTGCTAACAGCCGTTAGTATGCTAACATATTTAGCAGTGTATGGCCATACACCCACATGTGGCAATTCTAATCTAAAGGTTTGCTAATGTCCCTAAAAGTGACTGTTTTTCCATTTCACTTTAATTTTAAGTAACACAACATCAAAAAGTTGTCAGCATATGATATGCTAAATGTTAGCAACACTGCATTAGCAGCTTGTCTGGGTTTTTTTATAAACTTCAGTTTTACATTTGTGTGTTCATAGTAAGTGTTGTACAGGCTATAGCAGAGACTCTCGACGACTACAACATAAAACTGCAAAAAAAGTGAGTTTGTTTAAGCTAAATAGGACCTCACCAAAAGGTCAAAGGTCACAGGAGGGTAGTTTCTGCAAAATGAAATCATTAACTGCTTCAGCAATCACTGAATAAAACTTCAAGCCCTCCAGTATGTAAGAGTGAGTTGGTTTGAAGCACAAAACAACTTCCATAATTGGATTTCTGTCAGTGAAATGCACCCTGGGAGTTGTAGTTTATTTCTCTCCAGCTGCTTCTATGTCAGCCGGCTTCTTACTTCTTTGATTTGTTATCAAACACTGCACAGATATTTTCTACCTCAGCTGTTTATCTCCTCTTACTGGAGACTTTCATATCGATCAAAGGCTGAATCAGACTTCCTCTGCGGGATGCCCGGGCGCCTGTTGTTCGTTTTCAGTCCACTTGTTCCTGAATCTGTCTGAAGGCGGCGTTGGGCTGAGCTGAGCGAGCTTTCTCTGGGAATTAAAGGTCAGGATCTGAACCGAGCAGACCATCTCGATGATGAGGGTGAATTGAAAGGCCAAGAGAAAGCTCCTTCCTGCTCCGGCTCCCCCTCAGCTCCGCCCTGATCTGTTTGGACGTTTCAGCCTCTGCAGGGCTGATTGTGCAACGAGGCGACAGAATTAAAAACCTCCCCCGCAGACGTAAATGAGGCTAAACTTAGCAAATGCAAAACCCAAATTTGAACAGCTGAATTACAGAGAGGGCCCGCAGCGCCGCAGCTCGCTCCTCCGTCTGATGTAATTCAGTGAGTCAGCTCCACCCTGATGAATTTGTGAAAGCAGCCGCTGCTCGCAGGCGACTCCGGTCATGGAGGATTCGTGAGGTCACAGGAGGAGGGGATGTTTCCTGTGTTCAGACAGTCGCAAACATCATCCAGCTCAGAGACGAGACCCCTGCTGGGCTCCATCGCTTTATCCTCCGTCTACATTCACCTCCATCTCCCTTTAAATCACTCCCCCTCTCTTTCTCATCACTTTCTCATCGCTCTCTCATCTCTCCATCAAATCCAGTTTCAAACAAACCCTGCTGGCAGAGCGACAGGCTGTGTGATGCCAAAGATTGGATGAAAACAACGGCTGAATATTGTGCAGTCGAATTGGTTCAGAAACCAAACAGAGGGAGAGCATGATGGGAGCTGCAGCTCCTCTCAGCTTCGTATCGATCAGATAACAGGAATCATTGGAGGATAATGACTGAAGTCACGTCTGCAGAGTGGACTTCAGGAGAAGCTCAGAGTTTCTCTACCAGGAAAATATGAGCTGGGTTTGGGAGTTCAGTATTTTAACCCTGTGAAGTCGTGGAAAAGGAAAGTTTATACCATGTTTGTGCCAAGGTTAGAATAGTTTTGGATTTGTCATTATAGTTTAGTTTTAGTTGATTTTGACATTTTTTTTCCATTACAGTTTAGTTTTAATTAGTTTTAGAGCAGATATTCTAGTTTTGATTTAGTTTTGATTTTTGCAACAAGGCTTAGTTTTAGTTTAGTTTTAGTTTTTTCATACCTTATTAACCAGGTGCAGGATTCAAAAAGGTCAGCGTAAATATTTCGTAATACTGTTTATTTTCAAGTCCAACATAGTGCTCACTGCTCAGTCAATGCTGATACTGAACTGTTGGTTGCTGCCTTAAACACAATAAAATAATATAAACTTAATATGAAAAATATAAACATGTATTATATAAAAATAATGTTAACCTGAATTACATCAAATTAAAATAAACATAAATTATATAAAAATAATAAAAACATAAATTATATAAAACAATATAATATGAGCTTTAATGATCAGAAACTTGGACTCTGTAACAATAGAGTCAGACTCACATGAAATTAAACTATTACAGATGCTCTGATTCATTGCTCCACTACTTTTGGTTGCAGCACAGCGCACAGCCAGTCAGTGCAGGAAACAAGCACGTCCCAGTACGTCACTATGATGGTGCTGTACGGCACTGACAACTGCCGAAAAACTGTCGTAAAATTTGTTTGGAAAATGTGTCAGATTAATTTAAATCCTAAAGGCTATTAATATTGTCAGAAACTAAAACTAAGGACATTTTGTCTTTAATTTTGGTTAGTTTCAGTTAGTTTTGTGAACACAAGATACAGTTTTAGTTAACTTATTGTTTGTGTTTTCTTTTCTAGTTTTTATTAGTTTCAGTTAACTGCAATGTATTTTAAATTTTAGTTTTCGTTTTTGGTTTCGTTTTAGTTAACTATTACAACCTTTGTTTGTACTAATACTTTTAAAGATGCTGTGAAGAGGATCTGTTTTGATTGAACTCGCCACCTTGTGGCCCGCAGTCTTCGCACACTGTCATAAATTACTTTTAGTGAGGCGTGTGTTTGATTTTGAATTAAATGGAGATCAGATCCCAAAAAATTTTATTTGTTTAAGACAACTGTTTACTGAATACAACGTGCTGAGGTGAGGTATTTATCAGTACAGTTATGTAGCACAACGGTTTGAAATGTGACATCAAGTTGGCTGTATGTTAGCGAGATCTGCAGCCCCATGCTCCAACGTGACACAAAGTAAACACTGTCAGCAGCTGGCAGCCTGGTGCTCTAAGACAAGTCCGTAATGTAGGGGTGGCTCGCGAGCCGCATGTGGCTCTTTGCCTTTTGGTGTGTGGCTCTTCGATCCATTCATAAAAAAACATGTATAGTTATGAGTAGTGGTGTGCCGATCAATCTAATCTATATAAATATGGATGCCAATGTTGGGATCAGTTGGGATTGATACTTAAGTTTCAGTTTCTCTTCTCTAGTATAAATTTAAACACACAAACACAATAAATCTCGCTTTGAAAAATGGAAATGTATTGATTTTCATTTTATGACAATTCGTTTATGAGTGAGAGGAAGTGTGTTTGTAAGACCACGTGTGTGACGTGGCTCTCTGCAGTACCACTGTCTTGGTCTCTGACTGATTTGGCCAGCCCTGCCGTTATGTGTAACGTTAGTGAATCCTGGTTGTGTCTAAAGCTAAAGGCTAATTAGCCTTGAACAGACCACTGCAGAATGAGTGCTGCATGTGGGTTGGAATGAACATTAGCAAAAACAGATTAGCCCTTTTAGCCTTTAGCTCGTGCTCTATCTCTCTCCTGTTTATCTTTCTTCTGCTCTTCTGTCCTTTTTCTGTCTGACAGTTAGGCTCCAGTGTCCACCATCACTACAAAATTAATCACAGAAATCGTTTTCAGCAGAGAAAAACACTAAACTTCATCAGCCGGCGTGGTGTTGTCATAGAGACTTAGACGTGCCGTAAATCAATCCAGTCCTAGTCGACCCAAACTGGGAGCCAAGAAGTAGGAATTTAAAATACTGTTTAACCAGTAATATTGGCGCTGATAATCTCATTTTAAAGTGTGGATAATGATCAGGCAGATATCTAGAAGGGAGACTTTTTAAAGATCACTTTCAAACTCCTCACAGCCCCTTTAACAAAACACCTCAGCTCCTTATATTTTCCATTCTCTTTAAAAGAACATGAACTCTTTTCATTTCCATTTCTGTGTTTCTCTGAGTGAAAGAGAAGAGGAGCTTCAGGAAACAGACAAGAGGGACACAGAGGTGTGTAACCGGGTTAAGACAGACAGGAAGTCTGGCACCTCTCCTCCAAAGTGTGCAGACAGAAAATGAGACGAGGAGAAAAGGTGTGAGTGGGCTCCTGTATCTCTATCTTTGTGAGGACCTGTTAAATTTTCTGAGGCTGAGAGTGAGGACTTTCTCTTCTCTGAATCACTTCTTCAAAGAGCTGCTGGGACGAGGGCTTTGGTTTCAGGCCTCGGGTTTAAATTACCTCTGATGTCCAAATGATGTGTCTGCAGAGCACTCCAATCTTTCTGAGAGAATAATTTCATACGGTGGATGACGCTCAGCCGTAAGAGATGAGGTATGGAAAAAGTAGTATAAAAGTCAGACAAACTCTGGTTCTGTGTTAAATACGAGCTCTGTGAGAGTTAAACTGTCTTATGTTTGCTTATGGCTAAAAAAAGGAGTTCAAACACCTTTTATTGTGTCTGTATTAACAGACTTCAGCACCACGGACAGCATCTTTAATAGGCAGGAAGTCCCCCTGTTGACACTGTCATAAAAAATATTAGTGCTGTCAGGCAATTAAAAATATTAGTTTAATTAATTACAGGATTTGTTATAATTAATCTCATTAATCTCATTCTAATCTCATATCTGCTTAAGGTTCCCAAGTACAAAAAAAATGAATTCTAGGTCATTACAAAACTATAGTGCATGACGAATCAAATTAATAAGCAATAGAGAGAAGATTTGTAAATCCACATTTTTTTTCAATTCGTTTTTTGTTTTTAGGTTGTGCATGGGAAAAGAGGAAAGGCTGATTCATGTGTTTGAACTATGTCCTGATCTTGATCTGACAAAGGTAACTGGACTTGAGTTCTTAAAGAAGGCTTCTTTACTTCTTAACACACCAGTGGACGAAGCTTGTACATCTAAGCTTCTAAGAGTTGTAAACAGAGTCGTTGACAATGTGCCTGGGAGTCGTGACAGACCTAAATCAAGAATCTTTGATTGTCTATGGTTGTTGTAAGCAAAGTGGTAACCCAGTTTCTGAAAGTCATTGAGATCTTCTGTCGTCCGAAGTTGTCGTAAGCCGAGTCATTCCCTCATTTCTGGAAGTTGGGAGTCTTCAGGTGTCTAAACTCTTGAAATCAGAGTTGTTATAGTTTAAGTGTTGCCAGGTGCCGCCTTGTTGGCTATAGCTGCCTTTTGCTCTCTCTGCTTTGTCCGTTTCTTGTGATTTTTTTCGTCTCCTTTTCGTAATCTTTGAATTAGGAGTGGATCATTACTTTGTTTGGCTCATTTGTTGGTCATGGACACCAAACTTTTTGTGTCTTCAGTGATATTTTTACTACTTTTTCTCCTGTGTTTGTCAGGAGATCCTACATGTAACCATGGCTGCATTGTTTACATGTGAAATCGGCTGTTAGCAGCCTGTAGCATGTCAATGCTAACTGGTGTAAGGCCTGATGTTTCCCCACAAGGTGAGGAGAAGGAGGTGAGGATGACGTGCTGGTTCTCAGGTGTGAGCTAAGAAGTGACGGCATGGACCTGTCCTTCCATCCATCGTTATTGGGAACATAAGATCTATCTCCAATAAGATGGACGAGCTAGCTGTGCTGACCCAGCAACAAAGGGGATACCAGAAGGCAGAGTAGTATCATGCTATTCACAGACCTAGGAGCTAACATCAGACACCAATTTTTCTTTTTTTGATTGCTGCTGTGACTTCAATTTTGTTTTACTTGTTGCAATGACAGTACATTTCTATTCTATTCTATTCTATGTGGTTGTCATTAGCAGACTTCAGTATTTTGTTGTCATCCCGAGCAGAGTTGTGACCTGGTTCCTGAGTCTTTAAAGATCCGTGGTCATTGTTAACTTGTTGACCTAGTTACTCTGAGTCATTACAGTTTTCGGTCGTCTGTGGTTGGTGTTTGCAGAGTTGTTAACGTAGCTACTGTTGTGACTTGGGCCAACAACTCTACTGACAACTCTACAGGACAGTACCGGTAACAAATGACCCTTCAAGGGTTTAATTTTCTAGCCCTGTCCACCAGTCTGTTAAGAAATGAAGAATCCTTTCAGAGAAGAGGTGACACGTCCTCAGCAGCTCCACCAGGTCCAGTTTTCCCTTTATAGGATCAGTCTCTGGACTATGATGACCTGGATGACTGAGGAACTTCACAGACTTTAACCCATCTTTAACCCTCTTTAAGACTTTCAAAAAGATGACACTTTAAAGAAAAGACCTGAACTTGTGTTAAAGTTTTATCACGGTGTAGTTTTGATGCTTTAGCTGCATTAAATGCGATTACTCTGTCCACCTCGACTCTCTGAACCACATCCTCGGCCTCAGGGTCAGACGAGTGTATAATTCACTACAAGACGTCACAATAAGGTCTCTGCGAGTTTTTTTAAATCCTGTTTTCTGCTTTAATATAACTCAGATGAAGAGACTTCCTGTTGTGTTTATGCCTCTAAAAGGTTTCTGGCTGTTTCCACCGTGTCTAAACTTATAAATATATCTGTATTAATGTTTTTTTTTTTAAGGCAGGAATGAAACTAAATCCAAGCAGACAGAATTTAATAATTTATTATCTCACATTTCATAAATAATTTTGCACCTGGGATAAAATAAGAAGCTCACCTCTACGTCTGAATCCTGCATGGCGGGCGTCCTCTCTATGCATCATTTATGAACTGTATCAATATATTATTATGGCTTTTATTCAAATGGCATGTAAATGCATTTAATGGGATATGGTTATGATTTGTAAGCTGCTTATTTCAGGTAAGTCTTCTTTTGTAAGAGGAAGCAGCAATAAATTATGTAAAAGTAATTACAGCCAGGCAAAGAGGGAATCTTTTTAAGTATATAAAATCTCTGGCACTGAAACTAAAAGTTGGATTTATCTCTAATATTTAACTTCGAGTTTGAGAGCCAAATAAATTACATCCTCCGCAGTTAAATTTGTATTGTGTTTTGCAATAAAACTATCCAGATTCAATTAAGCAAAAGTGATCCCACAGCTAATCTGGAGCCCATAAGTAAAAAAAAAAAAATGTATTGAATTTAGGGATGAAACTTTTTGATATTTGTTGGTGCAGGAGATAACATTTACGATTCTTTCTCTTGCAAACACTGCATTTTTACCTGATGGTTTATCTTCTTTTACAGGTTTTATTTTGCACTGCTGTTGCATGCAGTATTCATGAGAATAAACTGATTTTTTATTCTAACTTACATGCAAAGTTTTCTTCACGTCGCTCAAGCATGAGCAGAAAGGTTTCTTTACAAAACTTCAATTTTGTGCCTGTTTTGTGATTTCAGTTTCCTCCAACCACTGACAAAGACTGTACTTTAAGTTTTCAATCAGGTGACTTTAATTTGCATAAATTTATGAAACTGCTTCTTAGCTCTCAAACTGATGCCTTTGTTGAATTATCTCAGTGTCTTTTTTTCTAAATATATCTGTTTGCTACAACAACTGATGATTTTTCCTTTCCTTTTAAACATTTCTACTAAAACACACTTTGCCTCAATTTTTGCACATCTTTAACTGTTTTGCTCCCATTTTTGCCTGCAATATAGTTTATAGGGATGGGAAAACCGGTTCGTGTTCAGAATCGATAAGAAATGTTTCAATCCATTGATATCATTAGCCTTTGTGCTTAACGACTCCCTTATCAATATTTTACATTGTGCCGGGGCCGCCAGGCCTTACGTCGTTAAGTCTGCTTCAGCTATCTTAGCTCAACAGTTAGATAACGTTTCCCAAGAAAACTCTTATTCAGGATTTTCAGCTTGAAGTTTTACTGAAGAACTGACTTCATAAAGAAATGTACATCACTCTCTCTCAGGAGATTCATATTCAGTACATTCAAAATGGTCTAAATCACCTTATTTACCAAAATAACAAAATAGCGCAAGCTTGATGCTAACGTATATGGGAAACTGCATTGATATGCTAACAGTTAGCATACATCAGTTTAGCTTCAGCTTCAGAATAGAATTTCAACTTTCATCACAGAAACATATCACATAAACTCTTTGTGAAAAATACTGAGAATTTCAAATGTCAAAAGCTAACAGGCTAATGAAAGGCTCATGGCTGACTTCATAACTATGGAAAGGTTCCAAACAACTTAAACCATTGTTATAACCACTTTGAGACACAAGATGGCCTACTTGAATTATTAATATATTACAACACAGCACATCAACGTCACATTGTGTGGAATTTTTACCTCTTTCTGTTTAATTATGCCCAGAAATATCCAGACTCAGGGACCAATTACATTTAATTCACTTACAGTAAAAACTCAATTAAATGTTGTTGACACAGAAAACCTGTAAAGCTACTTTTTGTACCACAACAGGAATTGATAATGGAATCGATAAAGAATCAGATCGATAAGCAGAATCGATAAGGGCATCGGTACTGACAAAATCTTATCAATTCCCATCCCTTGTAGTTTATCATGTATGGTTTATGTACAGTTTTCAGAGCCTTTGATTTTTACGAGCCTTACATAAATGAAGCGAAAGGTGCAAAATCGGTTGAAGGAGGTGGTATTGTGCTCTTTTTTAAATCTTTAATGTGTTCCTTTGGGGCTCCTGTAGTATCTACACATGATTTACACCTCAATAAAGAAAATAAATACCTATTTTTCTGTCCCTAGTGTGTTTGAAAACCCGTTTTTCAACCTTTTCTTTCAGCTGCTGTCTCTTTAAGGCTCCCTACTCCACAAACCCCCTTCACTCTGAATGGCCAGCCGTACAGAAGAAAAGTTTATTTTAGAAGTTTTCATACTATCGTTTGATGAATTTTGTGTAATTATTATGTAAAGATGATGATGACGATGATGATAGAGTGTCTTCATCATCCCCTGCCATCCACCTCAGTTCCTCTCTTTAACTTGAACAGTGGCTGACAACAGGCGAGCGAAACAAACACATCCTCTTGTTAACTTTACTGGCAGAGTACCCACAATGCAACCGTTTCATCAGCCTCACACACACACACATCCATCCACACACACACTCTCTCATGAAGTGTTTGGTCGGCTGTGTTTTGGTTAAAGTCGTGAAATTATCAGATTAAAGATCTCAAAGAGGAAAGTAACGCTCCATGAACTCCAAAAATAGATCTGATTCCACTTTGTTTAGTGTGTGCTTTAGTGTGTATGTGTGTATGTGAGTGTGTGAGTGTGTGTGTCCCTGAGGCCCTCAGCAGCACGGTCATTATAACACACATTATGATATAATTGACTGTTTTGTTGGCTGCAGTTTGTCAAATCAATAATTCACACTTTAAATGTTTCACTTCTTTTGACGGAGGACGGTTGCCCCGAGCGGAGAGCGGGAACAAAACGAAGACTCAAACACGAACGGCTTTCGCTCATTACTGCAGAAACGTTTTATCATCACACTCTGAGTGTGAGCTGAGCTGAAGAGAGGACTGTTCAGATTTTTATCTGACTTCTGGTTTCAGATTTGATATATTTCTTGGTTTGATATGTTTTTAGATAAAAGTTTTGACTCTTTCCTGACCCTTTTTGGTGAAACACACAGGTTAAAGAGGGGGTATGCCACAATGTAAATTCTTAAGCAGAAACCTGAATGTAAACTGCTCAAAATGTGCCTGAAACACTTAAGTTTGCCCATAACTCTGCCCCAAACAGTTCTCCAGAAGGCTGACCAATTAGAGTGAAGGGGGTTTGTGGCGGGGGGAGCCTTAAAGAGAAAGCATAGTGTTTCAGAAAGAGGCTGAAATGAGGGTTTCTAAAACAACAACAGGGTGTCCATTTGTTTCTAATATTGGACACCTTAAAGGGCATTATTCTGCTTATACCATGAAAGAAAGAAATATTAAATCAATCATAAAAACACTAACAGGGTGTGTTTGACAAGGAAACAGCTTCATTTTCAGCAGATATCACTGGTAAACTGGCATTTTGACCCATCAAAGAGGGGTTTTGTTGTTTTTTTTATTCTTTACTCTGTCTCCATTTCCCCCCATGTCTCTATTTTCCCCAAAATTTGAACCATTATACCCCAAAATATTCAACTTCACACTTGCAAAATTTTGACTTTATCTCATTAATATATGACATGATTTGCAAGAATGCTTTTTTAATGAATTTGTGACAGTATTTTCCCCAAATATTAAACTTTTTTTTTTTCCAATTTTCGTTTTGACAATTTATTCTTGCAGCTTTATATTTTTTCCCCCCAAAGTTTGAATCTTTATCTTGTAAAGTTGTTGCTAAATTTCAGAAATTTTTAACATAAATTTAAAAAATTTAAGACAGTATCCTGAAACTTTTTATTACCATGCTTTAAATCAAACTTTTATCCCACACTTGGGATGTTACACCAAAAATGTTTTTCTTTGATCTCATCGTTTTATTACTTGGTTCTCAAAAATGTGTAACTGTTATTTTTTTTCAAATAAAGTTCTAATTGTCCCCTCCTGATCAATTTTATTCTCATAATTTTGTGACTTTATTCCTAAAATGTTTCAACTTTTGGTCTCATTACTTTGTTTCATTATTCCTGAAAATGTTCAACTTTTTACATGAAATACATTTTTTTTTTATTTCTTAAGAGCTTCAACTTGTACGGCATATAAATGTGACTCCATCGTCTAAAATTTCCAGCTTGTATTTTTTCCCCCTGAAGGTAACCCTAAAAGTTCTTTATAGATACACAACTTTTTTTTTCTTTTCTCTCATAAGTTGTGTGTTACATCAGAAAGTGTTCATCCCAAGATTAAACAGTTTTATGAAATGATTTTTAAAAATTTGAACTTTTTTTTTAATCAATGTGTGATTCTCCCCCAATTCAATTTTGTTCTCATAATTTTGTTGCTTTATTCCTATTTTTTTTTTGTGTGTCCTTACTTTGTTGCATTATTCCTAAAAATGTTCAAGTTCTTACTTGTAATACATATTTATTTTATTTCTTAAAAGTCTCAACTTTTTCTGAATAAAAAAGTGGCTTTATTTTCTCCCCCTGAAGGTTATCCTAAAAGTCCTTTATAGTCACACAACTTTTTGTATCTTTTCACTTACTTCAGACTGTAAAATGTAAAAATCACCCAGGATTGAAACACTTGGATTCCCTTTAAAACTAAGCTCAGGTCTAGACCCAATACTTCAGACCTTATTTGTGACAAAACAATGTTGTTTTTTGACTGTTAAAGTTGTACGTTTTTCACAAGAAGCAGCTGAGTGGATTATTTAATATTTCTCGTTGTTGCGTGTTGCCAAGGTCGACCACAGCTGTGATACAAAGTATCATTTCAGAGGGCGAATGCACCTCTTACTGTTTGTGTGTGTCCAGAGGATGATGGGAATTTTTTTTCAAAGAATCAAAGTCATCAAATAGGTTACAGAAAACTATAAAATCACTCATGTTTTGTCTACTGTCTTGCCGTTATGACTAATAAACTGTGAAATTGCGTATGTTCACATATGTTCAGAGTTTCTGTTGCCATGGTTACCAACTAGCATTTGAGCCAGTGCAATAATTTAGAGCAATCAACCAGACCATGGAATAAAAATCACATAAGATACTACAAGGGCCTCAGAGAAACAGATTAAAGACTAAAAGACTACAAACCCCCTCTTTAATGAGTCAAAGCAACAGTTTTTCAGAGATATCTGCTGAAAATGTGTTTGTTTCTTTGTCAAACACATCCTCAGATCACTTTCAACACAAGAGTATTAAAAGAGTTTGATTATTATCGCAGAAAACTTCTTGAAAATATCTGTGAAAACATTATAATCATCTCCCCCTCGTCTTTCTGAGTGTATTTTTATCTCTGTGTGTTTGATTTGAAGGTTTTTATCATTTCAGCACTTCGAGGTGATTCTCATCGTTCGGTTTGTTTGGTGGCTCGCTGACGCTCAGCCTCCAGAGGGATGACGTTTGATTCGTCAATCCCCGACCGCCGTAATGACGGGCTGAGCACTCAGGGACCTATTAGAGGGAAGTGGAGCAGCAAAGCCTCATGGGAAGGAAATGATGCTGGGTAATTTTATACATGTGTGTGAGGAGATAAGCTGAAGCTGTAAACACAGAGAGGAGGAAAAACTCCCCCAGAGATAGATGCTGTGTTTTCTCTGCTATAGCCTGACATTTATAAACCGTCTGGTTTTAACTTTCACTGATCCAAAGTTTCGGTTTCTTTGAGCTGTGTTCGCTCTGATGTTGAGTTTGAATCTGGCTCCACATCAGCTCGACGTTCCAGGCGAGTAAAAACTGCGTTCCAGGTGTCAGCTGATTGGATCCAGGACTCCAGACGCCATTGATTAGCTCTGACAGAATAATTAGAAACCAGGTCGACTGAGGCTGATGCTTTAATTAATCTGCTGGATTTAATTTAACCCTCAGGTGGAGCTCTGCAGCTGCAGGACCTCGGATCACTTTGACCTTTCATTCAAAGGCTGTGAGCTTCACCGCTCCATCAGAGACGTCTTTACTCCGAGGTCGCTCTGTGGAGGTCTCCTTACACCGTTTAACCACAGCAAAGAGTACGACACAACTTCTACCTTCTCACATCCCGGTTTTCTCTGCAATGATTTAGAGACGTTGAAGTCAGACTCACCGATGAAGCCGAGCTGAGAAAACTCCAGGATCATCCACTCCTCCGACGGCTGCTGCAGAGCAAAGTTCTTCATGGTGGTGAAGTAGTTCGGACGAGCCACGATGTCGTCTTCTAGCTGGAAAAAGAAAGACAGAGGTTGATTGATTACAGATCTCATCATTTATCAAAATACTCAAAAAAAATTCACAAGACACCGCACAATTCCTCATTTTAGTTGAGTTGGCTCACTCTTCCCCTTCCCTCAGAAAACAAACAAAAATCAAGACAATGTGCAAAACAGAGTGAAAATATGATTTACTAATAAATTTGTATACAAATTAGAAACACATTTTTGACATTACTTTGGAAACTGAGAAACTTAGATGTTACAATTTGTGATTTTAACACTAACCTTATTCAAATGGTTACTTTGTTCTGATAAGTTAATAACTCAATTCTTATAAATTTGTGACATAGTGTTGTCTCCCAGGAAAAAAAAAAAATCTTTTTACCTGTCAGTTTTTTTTTTGTTTGTGACTTTTTACAAAAAAAAAGTATTAACAAAATCTCATAAATGTATGATTGTATTCCCCAAATAATTCAACTTTATTCCTGTAACATTATATCTATTTTCCCCATAAAGTTTAACATTTATCTCAAAAATGTTAATCATTATATCCCAAAATCTTCAACTTCATATGATACTTGTAAATTTCTGTCTTTATTTCGATAAAGTTTATTTTATCTCATAAATTTGTGACTTGGTTTGCAAAAATGTTTTAGTTTTTTTGTATATAATTTGTGACCCTATTTACCCAAAATATTCAACTTTTTGTAAATGTACCTTTTGAAATTTATTCTTGCAGCTTTAAATATTTTTTCCCCAAAAGTATGAACTTTTATCAAGTAAAATTGTTGCTCGATTTCAGAAATGTTTAACTTAAATCTCATAAATTTATGATTGTATTGTTAAAAGTTTCTATTTTTATACTTTATGCTATACTTTCCTCTCATAAGCTTACTATGTTACACCAAAAAGTGTTCATCCCAAGATCACAAAGTTTTATGAATTGATTTCTAAAAATGTTCAACTTTTTCTTAATCAATTTGTGATTGTCCCCTCTCCCAATTTAATTCTATTCTCATAAATCTGTTACTTTATTCCTTTATTTTTTTTTTTAACTTTTTGTCTCCTTACTTTGTTTCATTATTCCTAAAAATGTTCAACTTTTTACTTGTAGATGTGTGATTTCATTTCTCAAGAGTTTCAACTTTTATGGCATAAATATGTGGCATAATTCACATGCTTTGAATTAAACTTTTATCTCATACACTTGGGATGTTACATCAAAAAATGCTCATCTTTGATTTCATAGTTTTATTATTGTTTTCTTATTTTTTATTTTTTTTAATCATTTTTGTGATTGTCCCCCCCAATTCAATCGTATTCTCATTTTTTTCTTTATTTTTAACAGTTTAAAACTTTTTGTCTTCTAACTTTGTTCAACTTTTTACTCGTAATACATTTCTATTTTAAAACTAAAAGTTTCAACTCTTATGGCACAAAAAAATGGCTTCATTTTCTAAAGTTTACAGCTTCTTCTAAAGTTCTTTACAGTTACACAACTTATTGTACCTTTTCACTCATTCAGACTGTAAACTATGAATGAATGAATGAAAGTTTATTTTGAAAATGTAGAAGACGAATAACATTATTGAGACAGCCAACAAAAGAAAGTAGTAAAATAAATAAATAAAAAATAATAATAGTAATATTTTAAATCCCTAATTTAAAATATAAAAAATCACCCAGGATTAAAAAACTTGGACTCTTGTTAAAACTAAGTTCAGGTCTCGACCTGATACTTCAGACCTTATTTGTGACAGAACAGAAACTTTGCTGTTTCTAAAGTAAAAGAATCATAGACGCTCATACCTTCTATTAATCTGAATACTTTCACAGCCGTACTGTCGTTAATGTCTCATTTTGATGTTTCAAAAGTGTTTTATGAATAAATACGGATTTGGTAAAAGTTTAAACAGAAGTTAAATCCCCCAGCTGTCACTCCAAGGCAGGGTGAGGACAGGTGTGCTGGAAAGGTGAGTTTGTTAATGGCAGTTAAAGAGCTCCTCTCCCGTGAAAACCTTGTCAACATTTCCTGATCTGAGTCCTGATCTCGGAGTCCTGCAGCAGACACTCTGCTTGTGCAGCTTCATGACAGACATTTGCTCCCTCAGCTTCAGGAACCGGAGAGTCAACGGGGAGTAATTACCTGCCCTCCCTCCCTCCTTCCCTCCCTCCCTCCCCCCTGCTGCCGTCTGTCACCGAACACCTCTCAGGAGAAGCTCTGCGGAGTTCAGAGTGAGTTTAGGTGTCAAAACAGCGCCTGGGCTCTGTGTTCCTGTCAAAACGCTCCGTGTGGGAGCAGCCGAGGCTGCGTCACCTCCAGCTGGGACGGTGATGGAGAGGAGATCGCTCCGTCGTAGGGAAATAACACAGATCAGCTCCGGCTGGGAGGGATGCGTTCAAGGACACATCACGAAACAGAGACAAAAACATTTGATTCAAGTCCTGACTGAGAGGCTGCAGACTTCCTGGAAACAGTTTCCTGTCAGCGAGCGGAGAAAGTCGGCTCGTTTCAGCAGAGAGGGGTTTTATTTAAGTCGCTCTGTCTGCTCATCTGTAACCTGGCTCTGCTTCTCTCATTATTTCTGTTTTCCTGCTTTCAGAGAATCCACAACACAAACTTTTCCAGGGGAAACTCCAGAAACTCAGGAGCTGTGTCTGGTCTGAAGTGAGTTAATAAAGCAGAAGTTAACTTTTAGACGCAGCTTCTAATTCAGGAGCTGAAAAGACGGAGGCAAAAACTTTAAGCTCTGCAAGACAGAGGCTCTGTTTCAGCAAAGTCCTGGACTTGAAGGTAATTTTTGGTCTTTTTAGCTTCATTAGATAAAGCAACTGAAATACAGTTTGACCTGGACTGTAGTTTCTGTACATGGGGCGCCTGCTTGACTATCTTCAAATCTGATGTTTCAGACTTTTGAAACCAAAAATTTATCCACAAAAGCCACAGACAAAAGAGAATTTTGTCACATCTACATCTCACATGACCTGATCCAACCAAAAGTCTTGAAAAGTAGTCTGGGAGGTGGAGCCTTAAGTGAGTCCAGCTTGGACCAGTGCATAGTTCTGACACTAAAGACTGAGCCTGATGAAGGAAACTTCTTCAAACTTCCATCTCTCTTCATCCTCAGTTTTTTCAAGTTCCTTTTTGTGTGGGTTTCTCTGGTCCGATTACCCTTTCATCTGTTTAAACATTAAAAAATTCAGTTTGAACCTGGTTGTGCTTTGAGTTTCTACCAGAGTCACTCAGTCTCCTTTATTGCAACCAGATAAGTCAGAGATCTCTTTTTAAATTCAGACCTTTGCCGAGAATGACAAAAACAGTTGATTTCTCTGTCTGAATCATGAGCCCCATCTATACAGCATCACAGGAGGTGACGGTGCTCATGGGAAACAGAGTCTCCATTAGTCCAAAAGTCACCACCTGGATTTAACTAAGCAAATAGGTACGGGCCTCCTGTCGGATAATTGCAGCATGGGTGATAACAAGTTATTTAACCCCAACTGGTGCAATGAGTTGCTTCTCATTTCTTAAACAATCACGTGGAAAGACACAACCCGTGGTCGTGGAAAAAATGTTAGTCTGTTTGACATGCATGCATCAAGCAGAGAAAACATCTAAGGAGACTGTAGAAACGACTAAAATTGGGTTAAGAACTGTCCAACGCATTATTAAAAACTGGAAGGATAGTGGGGACACATCATCTTCGAGGAAGAAATGTGGCAGGGAAAAATCCTGAATGATCGGCAATCATTTAAATGTTGGGAGAAATCAAATCGAAGAAAGAAAGAAACAAGCAAAAAAGACAAACATACAAAACACAGTAGTCGTAAATTTAAAAACTACTCCTGCCTTTCCCTCAAGTCTTGCCTTATTTCAATGTATATAACAATTTTTTTTGTTTTTTTTTCTGCAAGATATCAAATACTTTAGAGAAAGGGAAGAGGATCTTGGTAAAGGAAAAAATGAGGATTTTTTTGTGTATTTCATTCATTTATTTGTTTATTTATTCTTTAATAACACAGAGCCATTATACTTCAATATTCTAGTTATTTTGAAAAGCATGTATCTTCGTATTCTGTATTATTAATGTCTCTTTTTTTTCTTATCTCCCTTTTCATTGCTGTTGTCACTGCCTCTTTTTTTTAAATTATTGACTTATTTATGTACCAATTTATTTATTGTCACAGTTGGGGGACACATTTTTTTTGACACCACATAAATCACAAAAATGTAAAATATTGTCATCCTTGGGTCGAATTTTAAAAGATTTGTATTGAAGGTAAAACCAAGGTTGTAATAGTTAACTAAAACGAAACTAAAAACAAAAACTAAAATTTAAAATACATTGCAGTTAACTCAAACTAATAAAAACTAGAAAAGTAAACACAAACGATAAGTAAACTAAAACTGTATCTTGTGTTCACAAAACTAACTGAAACTAACTAAAATTAAAGACAAAATGTCCTTAGTTTTAGTTTCTGACAATATTAATAGCCTTTAGGATTTAAATTAATCCGACACATTTTCCAAACAAATTTTACGACAGTTTTCGGCAGTTGTCAGTGCCGTATGGCACCATCATAGCGACGTATTGGGACGTGCTTGTTTACTGCTCTGACTGGCTGTGCTGCGACAAAACGTAGTGGAGCAATGAATCAGAGCATCTGTAATAGTTTAATTTCATGTGAGTCTGACTTTAATTGTTACAGAGTCCAAGTTTCTAATTATTAATGCTCATATTAAATTGTTTTATATAATTTATGTTTTTATTATTTTTATGTAATTTATGTTTATTTTATTTTATATAATACATGTTTATATTTTTTATACTAAGTTTATATTATTTTCATGTGTTTAAGGCAACAGCCAACAGTTCAGTATCAGCGTTGACTGAGCAGTGAGCACTATGTTGGACTTGAAAATAAACAGTATTACGAAATATTTACTCTGACCTTTTTGAATCCTGCACCTGGTTGATAAAGTATGAAAAAACTAAAAATAAAGTGAAACTAAGCCTTGTTGCAAAAATCAAAACTAAATCAAAACTAGAATGTCTGCTCTAAAACTAATTAAAACTAAACTGTAATGAAAAAAAAATGTCAAAACCAACTAAAACTAAATAATGACAAATCCAAAACTATTATAACCTTGGGTAAAACATGATGACAATAAAAAAGTACATCTTTGGGATGTACTTTTTTGTATGAAAAGTGGTCTATAAATAAAATTTGATTTTATTTTATTTGATTTGGAGAAGGCTTTGCACAGCAGTCAGACTCTACCATCCTCAATGCAAGATCTTGGTGAAAAATTAATGCAACACTGGATGGAAATAAATCTTGTGACATTGCAGAAGCTTATTGAAACAATGCCACAGTGAATGTGTGCTGTAATCAAAGCTCAAGGCGGTCCAACAAAACTTTTTGTTGGTGGTGACTTTTTTTTGGCCAGGCAGGATAAATTGGGGATAACATCTTTTATCTCATAAAGAAGAAGGACATGTAACTGGAAAAGTTAATGCAAAAGACTGAAGAAGAAACAGTTTTCGTACAAATGTCTGTCTGTTGAAACCCAGCGTCCATCTAAATGTTGAAACTGACATCACAGAGTGGGTTTCAGTAGCTTCGTCTTGGGGCTTTTACTGACTGGTTTTGAAGTCAGAGGACTCGCCGCTTAACTTCTCGCTGTGAGAATGAGCGACTTCTTCAAATTTTAGGCGCATGTCTCCTCGTCCTTTCACGGAGCAGATGTTTCTCTGCTGTCTCTCTTTCTGTAAATGATATTTCTGACAGGAAAGTGAAGGAAACCCGTCATCGTGTGAGTCTTTCTTTTGGCGGTAAACCTTCAGAAAGTGACGCGGGGCCGAGCCGGGCTCAGCAGCTGCTCTATTCAAACGTGTTTCCTCTGTCGGAGCCGCGCCGTCTGTTTCTCCTTCCTCCTTTCATCTTCACAGGGAACAAAGAGCGAGTGATGAAGCCACAGAGACACCTCCATTAACGTCCCTGTCACTCTACCCACAATGCAACAGTTTCATCAGCCCCACGCCGCAGCTGAGTTTCATCAGACGCTTTTATTTTAACGGCCGTCCCGATTCATTACGTTCAGAGACGAGATGAAAAAGTTTGCTAATGCCGCTCGACTTTTAATCCACCGAGAGACGAGGAGCAAAAGAGGAGAGGAGGGAAGGGGAGGAGGGCTTTTATTTTGTAGATACTTCAGTTTTCACACCTCAGACTCATTTAGAGACAAACTGTTGTTTACTGTCAGCTCCTTCAGATGTTTCAAATCAAAAGCGTGTCCGTTGAAGTATTTTCAGCTGTGGATAGGCTTTTATTGTGAAAATATCATGCTTTTATTTTCTTACCTGGACGTAATAAGTTCCTTTAGTCTGAGCGTACATCATCAGGAAACAATAGTCCAGGTTCTGCTTCGTCCTCCACCTGAGGAAGAGGAGGAGAACGTTAGTGAGAAGAAGGAGGAAGAAGATAAAAGAAGAAAGGATTGAAAGAGAGAAAAAGACAGACGAGGAAGGTGAGGTAAAGTGGAGTGAAAGAGGAGGAAAAAGAAGAGGATGATGAGGAGAAACTGGGTAGAGGTAGAGGATGGAGGAGGGGGACAGAAAGAGGAAGGACAAGGAGAAGAAGGACAAAAAGGGATTATGGATAAGGAGGAAGGATGGCGTAAAGGAGACAAAGAAAAGAAGGGAGAGAAGGAGGTAAGGACAAAGGAGGACTGGAAAAAAATAGGAAGGAAGGTAGGAAAGGTGGAAGGGAGGAAGGAAATAGAAAAGGAGGGACCTCAAGTGTGAAATACAGGAAGGAGGAGGAGTAGAGGAAAGAAGGAAAGAGGAGACAAATGATCAGAAATGGAATGTAAGAAAGAGGTGGAAAGGAAAGAGGAAGTAAAACGAATGAATAAGGACGACAGGAAGATGAAGAGAAGGAGAAAAAGAGGGGGGAGGACAAGACAAAAATCGTCAACAAGACAGGATTTTTTTCTCTAAACACACACACACACACACACACACACACACACACACTCACACACACACACACACTCAATCACACACACTCATAAATGTGTAGGTTGTGTAGGTTGTGTGTGTGATCTCACGGCTCATTGAGTTTTCTCTCCCCGAAGGCATTTTTGTGATTTTCTACTGAGCAGCTTGTTATTATAGCTTACTGTGTGTGTGTGTGTGTGTGTGTGTGTGTGTGTGTGTGTGTGTGTGTGTGTGTGTGTGTGTGTCTGTGTGTGTGTGTGTGTGTGTGTGTGTGTGTGTGTGTGTGTTTTGATCCTCCCAGTGTCACCAGTGCAGCTTCTGTGGGAGACTAATCTCTGATTAGAGAAATGACATGCAGCTGTTCGGCCAATCAGCTCACAGCGCCGCAGAGTCTGTTATCATCTTCAAAATCTGCATCTGTGACGTCTCTACACCTTCTTCATCATAGTCTTCCTCCTCCTTCATTATCATTATCATCATTATCATCATCATGTCCTGTCCTCTACCTCCTCACGTCAACATCTGCTGCTGATACATAAACAACCTGAGTAAACAAATACATATGAAACAAAGTTGTTTAAAGTCCCTTTGAGGAGTGTCTAAGTGATCTTGAAAAAGCCTCCCTTCTAGACATATGCCTGATTGAATCCACACTTTAAAATAAGATTATAAGCGCCAATGTAGGTTTTATTTTGAAATGCGATTTCTGTGATTAATTTTGTTGTGATGGTGGACACTGGAGCCTAACTGTCAAACAAAAAAAGGACAGAAGAGAAGAAGAAACTTGAGCGTCTATCAATAAAATGAAGAATGAGGTTAAGTTAGCTCTGCTTGGTAGATGACTGGCAGGACATAACCAGCATTTACTGACGTTACACATTACAGACACGTCTCACAGCATCTGGCTGTCAACGCTACATATAGACTGCTACTAAACTACTGTACAAACTGAAGGTTAGCCTACAGATATGCTGTAGCACCAGGCCGCTTGTAGTGCTACATACAGCCAGCTACTGATGTACAGTACAAACTATTGCTACGTATGTTTGCTTCTTGTCATGTTTTAAACAGCAGTGCCTTGTAACTGTATTGATAAATACCTTACTTTGTTGCGTTGTATTTGGTAAAAAGTTGTTGTGAACAAATAAAATTTATTCCAAAACAAACACGCCTGGTTAAGAGTTACATCCTTATGACAGCGTGCGTGAGACTCCGGGCCAGAAGGTGGCGAGGCAGTCCAATTAAAACAGATCCTCCTCATAGCATCTTTAAAGGTCCCATATTATGCAAAAATCACTTTATTAAGTCTTTTAGTTAAATTTGTGGGTCTTTGGCTTTGTTCCCAGCCCACAAAATGTGATATTTAATGACAAAACCTGTATTTAGTAGAGCTTGTGAATGTAAAATCCTGACCTAAAACGAGCTGTTTGGATTTTGGGGATTTGCCGACGTCAGCGATTCCCTTTTTTGACCAATCAGGAGCAAGTCTGACCTGATTAGTCCACCTGATTGATTGACCCCCGCCCCGAACCCCCTCCCCGCCCACTCCCCTCCCTGTATCTGGAGAGAAATCTCTCCAGCAGCGGGGAGGAGAATGCCAAAGTTGAAGAGCCATCACTGCTCTGTTTCTGGCTGTAAACGGCGCCACATAGTTCCATGCACAAGCTTCCCATCTCGGAAGAAGACAAGACTAAGTGGTTAGAGTTCATTTATCAAGGAAATGTGCCAGCTACTCTCAGTAAAACTGTGCATGTGTGTGCTAGTCACTTCACGGCCGACTGCTTTTCCAACTTTGGACAGTACAACAGAGGGCTAGTGAACAGACTGGTCCTGAATCCAGGCGCATTACCAACCATCCACCAACAAACCTAGGACCCTGGAAATGTGAGTATTTTAAATGCTGTGTGCTGTGGAGCAGATGTAAGAGCTTTTCCTCAGTGTCCCCCCGTCTCTGTGTTAGCTTCAGGATGCTAACTTTAGCAGCGGTTAGCCTGTTGTTTTAGCCTGTAATGTTACAGTAAACAGGCTTCACTGTTTTCTAAACATTGTGCACTCAGAGCTCGTGGCGCCGCTCTCAGTGACGCTGAAGAGCGGGGCAGTATCAGAGGTGGCTCATTTTCATATGAAGGCCACGCCCACTAAATCAGAGCGTTCTGAACAGAGGGGCTATGAGAGCCTGGAAACAATGCTGCTGTGCTTGATTTATTGGCTTTTTGGACCAAAACATGTTACTACCATTTCATGAAGACATCAATGATCCATATTAAACTGCAGGAAAGGAGCAGAGTGTGGGACCTTTAAATGTATTACACAAAATATCTTGTTTGTTTCGTGTCTGACTGTGTTGCATCATATTATGATTGGTCACATACTGTCCAGACGTAAAGAATCCTACGGTATCTTATTGTGTCATATTTTTATGTATCTGACATGTATTGTGTTCTATCATGTGATATATACAACATTTTCTTTTAAATCATGTAGCATCTCTTGGAGTTGTTTCGCATTATTTTGTATTATATATTATCAAATGCTGTCATGATGTGTTTTCATTCACTGTTTGGTACTGTCTGGTAACGTGACGTAATGTGTCTGACTGATCGTGTTACATCATATTCTGTCATGCCATGTCATCCTATCAGATAGCGTCGGTCATTTCCTGTGACTGAATCCCTCCTTCAAAAGCAAGGAAAAATTTACCATGAATGAAAAATTGTCTTGACAGTTTTGTTAGTATTCGAGAGGTTTCTATAAGTTTTTTTTTTTTTTTCAGATTGTTTGTCTGGATTATTTCCTGTCTGGATGAAAAGAATGAATCTTTTTCATCTCAAATCAAATTTGGCTTTAAAATGATGCTGTCTCATAAGAAAACTAAACAGCTGCTCTGTTGGAAGAAAAACCAGACAAATTTGATTCTGGAAAAAGAAAGCTGCTGGTTTCCTTCTCCTCTAATCTTCATCACTTGAGCGCGTCACTGAATTTATTTACATCCTGAGCAGGAACAAAATCTCCTCCATCAGTGGAAACAGGCGCAGAGATAGTGGATATGTTCAGACTGTGTGTCTGCAGCAGAGAGATAAAATATCTGCTGTTTCTGACATGAAGGATTAAAGTGTTAACTCCCAACGTTTCCGTCCACGCGTCAGTCTGTCGTTGTGAGTGCGGGGAGGAAAAAAGAGGAGAAAGACAGCAGCAGTCGACTGAATCTGTGTTTGTAAATACCAGCTTCAGCAAACATGCAGAGCTCGATGTTAAAAGAAGCAGGTGGGCTGCTCTGCTCAACTTAAAGCTCCTGTGACAATTTTTTAATGGTGATAAAAAATGACTGAAAATTGGTTTGGATGTCTCTCTGTTCTCCACAAAAGCAAATAAAATAATCTGGTATAATTTTAGAATTACTTTTTTGTGAATTTTAATGCCTAAAACTCTTACAAAGGGGGGTAGGTGTCAGACGAGGCAAATTACAACAAAGTAAACAAAAAACTGTTTATATTTTTTTCATTTTACAAAAGGGAATATCTTTCAGAAATTATAATTTAAATACTTACAGAAAAAATAAGCAAAGGTATATGAGGTAAGGATTTGTCCACAGGGGGGCGCAAAATTCAACACAGGAGCTTTAATCTTCACCAAATCTTCACATTAATACAAAAGGTCCCAGAAACTTTGTTTGATTTCTTTTTTATGTGAAAACACTTGATGTTTAATATCTTTTAAATTATTGTGCTTTAATTATTCATACAGTGGAGAAAATAAGTATTGAACTTTTTTCTCATTACATTTATTTCCAAAGCTGCAATTCAAACGAAATCTCTACCAGACATTGGTATTAACTCAATTAATCCACACATTAAAAGAAATCATGACATTCAGGTCCATAAATAATGATTATTTGGAAAAAAGTATTGAACGCACCATGGAAAGGCTGTATACTTTGGCAAGGAAATGCACCATACAACCTGAAATCTGTCAGTAATTATTACTTGAACTTCCAATTAGTGCAAACCAACATCAGCTGGGCTAGAGCAAATCGATGGTCCTATAAAAAAGGTCGTTTTTTTCACCAAGCAGTGAAATAGCACACACCTCATGATGGGTAAAGGCAAAGAGCTCTCTGAAGACATTCACAACCTGATTGTTGCTCAGCATCAGAATGGAACTGGTTACAGACTTATATCAAAGCACCTGAATATTCCAGTCAGCACCGTTGGCGCCATTATTCACAAGTGGAAGAAGCACCACCTTACCATCAACAGGCCACGCACAGGAGCTCCTTGAGGATTTCTGACCAGGGAGTCAGAAAGATAGTCAAAAGAGTGTTATGGTTCAGAGGAACCGATGTGTTTTTAAGTGACCCAAAAGCAGGCGGAGGCAGTAGAGACAGTAGATGAGTTTTTATTGAGAGTTGTAGATGAAAAGGTGAGTCCAAATCCAGAGTTCCTTTGTCAGAGAGTTGAGGCTGTGTGAATGTTTTCAGGGCTGCTGCAGGTTGAAGAGGAGGCATTAGATAGGTTCAGCACTGGTACCGCGGTCGAAGCTTCAATACTCTGGCACCGGTCTTCACTCAAGCCAGAGCTTAAGAGCAGGAGTGGCTGATTGCTCATGCGGCGCAGGTGTGCCAGGACCTCGTGCAGCAGCTTCAGAGAGGGGAGGAGGGAGAGGAGGAACAACTCCACACAGCCAAGGAATCACCACAGTATCCCCCCCTCAACGGACGCCTCCTGGCGTCCTTCCAGGCTTGTCCGGGTGGGAGGAATAAAAGTCACTAATAAGAGTTTCATCCAAAATAAGCTTACGTGAGATCCAGGCTCTTTCCTCTGGACCGTAGCCCTCCCAGTCCACGAGGAACTGATATCCTCGGCCTCGAGGCCTGGCGTCCAGAATCTTAGAAACAGTAAAGGCCGGGTGGTCGTCGATGATCCGGGGGGGTGGTGGGGGAACGGCAGGAGGGCTGAGGCTGCTGGAGGCGACTGGTTTGATGAGTGAAACATGGAACGTGGGATGGATCTTGAGGGATGCTGGCAACTTGAGTTTCACTGCGGAGGGGTTAATGATCTTGAGAATGGGAAACGGACCAATGAATCGTGGGGTGAGCTTACGTGACTCAGTTTGTAGCGGTAGGTCACGGGACGAAAGCCACACAAGTTGTCCTGGTTGATAGTTGGGAGCAGGTGAACGGTGGAGGTCAGCCAGTCGTTTGTTCCTGTCGGCTGACCGGAGCAGAGCAGCTTTAGCCTCCCTCCATACTGCTTTAATGCGGCGGTGGTGCTCCCTCACCGAAGGCACAGCTGCGGTATGCTCCTGCTCAGGAAACACAGGGGGCTGGAAACCATTACAGACCATGAATGGAGACATACCTGTGGCTGAGCTGGTGAGGGAGTTGTGGGCATATTCTACCCATGGGAGGAAGGTACTCCATGAAGCTGGCTGACGCGCTGCCACACACCGAAGAGCAGACTCCAGATCTTGGTTGGCCCGCTCTGTCTGGCCGTTTGTTTGGGGGTGATAACCCGAGGAGAGGCTGGCTGCTGCGCCCACAGCAGAACAGAACTCCTTCCATACTTGAGACGTGAACTGGGGTCCTCTGTCCGAGACGATGTCAACAGGGATGCCATGGGGTCTAAATACATGTTTCTCCAGAAGGTTAGCAGTCTCAAGAGCAGAAGGTAGTTTAGGGAGGGGCACATAGTGGACCATCTTAGAAAATCTGTCAATAATAGTGAGGATGACTGTGTTACCTTCTGATGGTGGGAGTCCGGTGACGAAATCCAGAGCAATGTGAGACCATGGACGACTTGGGATGGGAAGGGGGCGCAGAAGACCAGCAGGAGGTTGGTGGGAGGCTTTACCTCTAGCACAGACAGAGCAGGCGAGGACGAATTCTTTAGTGTCTTTTGAGATGCTAGGCCACCAAAAGTGCTGCTGGAGGAACTGCAGGGTTCTGGTTACTCCGGGGTGACAGGTCAGCTTAGAGGAGTGACCCCACTGGAGAACTTGGGAGCGAGCAGAGTCCGGAACAAAGAGACGTCCAGAGGGTCCAGTCCCAGGATCAGGCTGATCCTTTTGAGCCTCCCGAACCACCTGTTCAATCTCCCAAGATGCTGCCCCGATGAAGCAGGTGGGTGGCAGGATTGGTTCAGGCTCCTCCAGAGCTGACGAGGGGGCGTACAGGCGAGAGAGAGCATCTGGCTTGATATTCCTAGAGCCCGGTCTGTAGGAGAGGGTGAAGTCGAACCTGTTCAGGAATAGGGACCACCGGGCCTGGCGGGGATTTAGCCTCTTGGCAGATCGGAGGTATGAAAGGTTTTTATGGTCTGTCCAGATGATGAAGGGAACAGTCGAGCCCTCCAACCAGTGCCTCCATTCCTGCAGAGCCCACACGACAGCCAACAACTCTCTGTTTCCTACGTCGTAGTTTCTCTCTGCTGGTGAGAGGCGGCGGGAGAAGAATGCACATGGGTGAATCTGCTGGGTGAGGGGATCTCGCTGGGAGAGGACTGCACCAGCCCCAGTGTCAGAGGCATCCACCTCCACGATGAATTGAAGAGATGGGTCCGGATGTCTGAGAACAGGTGCACTTGTGAAGAGAGTCTTTAGGTGCTTGAAGGCCTCGGCGGCTTCAGGGGTCCACAGAAAAGGCGAGGCGGTGGAAGTGAGACGGGTGAGAGGGCAGGCAACTTTACTGTAGTCCTTGATGAACCTGCGGTAAAAGTTGGCGAAGCCCAGAAAGCGCTGCAGCTCCTTACGGGTGGACGGGTCGGGCCAGTCAGCAACTGCCTTGATTTTAGCTGGATCTGCTTGGAGCTGGCCCTGTGCTATGATGTAACCCAAGAAGTTGACCGAGGGGGCATGAAATTCACACTTCTCAGGCTTCACGAAGAGACGATTCTCCAGAAGGCGTTGAAGGACCTGGCGCACATGTTTTTTATGCTCAATGAGGGAGCGGGAGAAGATGAGGATGTCATCGAGGTAGACGAACACAAAGTGGTTGAGCATGTCACGGAGGAGGTCGTTCATCAGGGACTGGAAGACTGCAGGGGCGTTTGTGAGCCCAAAGGGCATAACTTGGTACTCAAAATGGCCCAAAGGGGTGTTGAAGGCCGTCTTCCACTCATCCCCCTCTCTGATGCGAATGAGGTGGTAAGCATTTCGAAGATCCAACTTTGTGAATATCTTAGCCTCACACAGTGGCTCAAATGAGGGATCAATGAGGGGGAGAGGAGACTTGTCTTTGATGGTAATTTCATTGAGACCTCTGTAGTCAATGCAGGGGCGCAAAGAGGAGTCCTTCTTTTTGACAAAGAAAAAACCAGCACCCAGGGGAGAGGATGAAGGACGGATGAACCCAGAGGCAAGAGAGTCCTTGATATAAGCCTCCATAGCCTGCTTTTCAGGGCGAGACAGGTTGTATAGGCGGCTGGAGGGTAGGGGAGCCCCCGGGAGCAGGTTGATGGGGCAATCGTAGGGACGATGAGGTGGCAGGGTTAACGCCATATCCTTACTAAAGACCGGGGCCAAGTCGTGGTATTCAGGTGGTACTGCTGATAGATCTGGAGGTGAAGGGGGACGAGGAACTGGGTTTGCAACCGTAACCGCTGAATGGAGACAGTGAGCGTGGCAGTAAGAACTCCAGCTGGTAATGGAGAGGGTGGACCAGTCAATCTGAGGATTGTGTTTTTTCAACCAGGGGTAGCCTAAAACCACCGGGGTGACAGGTGAGGTGATGACAAACGGTTGAATGGTTTCACGGTGGTTACCAGAGATCACAAGGGTAAAGGGTTCGGTTTGGTGTGTAACCATGGAGATGAGGCGTCCGTCTAATGCAGTTACCTTCTTGGGTTCCTCTAAAGGCACAAGAGGTAGGTTAAGCTGCTGGACCAAACCCAGATGGATGAAATTGTCATCAGCTCCAGAATCGATCAGGGCTGGGAGTGAGGTGGAATTTCTCTCCCACAGGACACATGATGGCACCAGCATACGTGGAGGAGGGCTTGAAGGGGTTGAGGTCTGGCTTACCATTGTGCCCTCATTCAGTGGTAAGCCCTCCCTTTTGTCGACGAGGGACAGGTGGCGATGAAGTGACCTGCTCCCCCACAGTAAATGCACAGGCGCTGTTCCATGCGCCGTTGACGCTCCTGAGGGGACAAACGGGTCCTGCCCAACTGCATGGGCTCCTCAGAAGCAGGGGTGGGGGCAGGTGGCATGCTGGGAGGTGGTGCATAAGGAGCCATGTTTGGAGGGGGAGGTACAGGGGAAGCTAGCCTGTGGACTCTGCTTGAACGCTCCCTAGCCCTCTCTCTCAAACGGTTATCTATCTTTATAGAAAGAGAAATTAACTCCTCCAAGGTGGAGGGCTCATCCCTGGAAGCTAGCTCATCCTTGAGTTGTTCAGAAAGCCCCTTGGCATAAATCCCCATCAGTGCCGGCTCATCCCACCCACATTCACTAGCCAAAATCCTAAATTCAACTGAATAATTAGCTGCAGACTGGGTGCCCTGAGACATGGCTAAAAGGCGGCGAGTAGCCTCCTTTCCTTTAACAGGATGATCAAAAACCCTGCGAAGCTCAAAAGAAAAAGTCTCGAAAGATGATAACACAGGAGATTCGCTGCTCCACAAAGCAGTAGCCCATTTAGCTGCACGACCACGCAACAAATTAACCATAAAAGCTATCTTAGCTTTGTCCGTAGGGTAACTTAGTGGCTGTAAATCAAAAACTAAAGAACAACTCAAAATAAACTGGCTGCAGGAACCTAAATCGCCAGAATAATGCTCAGGGGGTGGAACAAAAGGCTCTTTAACTGGTGCAGGTGACTGAGGGTTGCTAACAGGCTCAGGGGAATTACTCACAGGGGAAGACGTGCTGCTGTTGCTTGTTTGAGCCTCTACAGGAGGGATCTGAGTTGTAAGGTGATTCAACTGCTGGTGAAGGGATTGTAGAGACTCCATGATGCCTTGGAGCATCTTATCATGGCGTCCGATGAGTATTCCTTGGTTGGTGAGAGCCTCCTTAATAGCCTCCGGTGTTGGGTCCATGTTGGCCAGAGTATTCTGTTATGGTTCAGAGGAACCGATGTGTTTTTAAGTGACCCAAAAGCAGGCGGAGGCAGTAGAGACAGTAGATGAGTTTTTATTGAGAGTTGTAGATGAAAAGGTGAGTCCAAATCCAGAGTTCCTTTGTCAGAGAGTTGAGGCTGTGTGAATGTTTTCAGGGCTGCTGCAGGTTGAAGAGGAGGCATTAGATAGGTTCAGCACTGGTACCGCGGTCGAAGCTTCAATACTCTGGCACCGGTCTTCACTCAAGCCAGAGCTTAAGAGCAGGAGTGGCTGATTGCTCATGCGGCGCAGGTGTGCCAGGACCTCGTGCAGCAGCTTCAGAGAGGGGAGGAGGGAGAGGAGGAACAACTCCACACAGCCAAGGAATCACCACAAAGAGTACTCAACGAGCCAAGGACCACCCTGAAAGTGCTCCAGAAAGACTTGGAGGCAGCAGGTACAATTGTTACAGAGAAAACAATAGGCAATGCACTTCACCGCCATGGCCTCTATGGACGCTCAGCCCACAAGACTCCATTCCTCAAGAAAAGGCATGTTGAAGCTGGTTTAAAGTTTGCTAAACAGCATCTTGACAAGCCTGTAGAATACTGGGAGAATGTTGTCTGATCAGATGAGACCAAAACTGAACTTTTGGGCTGTCATACTACATACCATGTTTGGAGGAGAAATGGCACTGCACATCACCCAAAAAACACTACACCAACAGTGAAGTTTGGAGGTGGAAGCATCATGGCATGGGGTTGTTTCTCATCTCATGGTGTTGGCAAACTTCATATAACTGACGGAGCAATGAATGGAGCCATGTACGGGGAAATTCTTGAACTGAATCTGCTGCCATCCACCAGGATGATGAAGATGAGACGTGGCTGGACCTTCCAGCAGGACAACGATCCAAAGCACGCTGCAAAGTTGACTCTCAAATGGTTTCAAAAAAAGAAAATCAATCTGTTAGAATGGCCTAGTCAATCACCTGACTTCAATCCAATTGAACATTTGTGGAAAGAACTAAAGAAAAGGGTTCACCAGAGGGCACCAAAGAATATTCCAGATTTAAAGACAATCTGTGCAGAGGAATGGGCCAAAATCACACCTGAGCAGTGTGGGCCATTAGTTCAAACATACAAGAAGCGTCTGGAAGCTGTCATCACAAACAAAGGCTTCTCCACCAAGTATTAGATGAGTCTCAGTTAGTGTGTTCAATACTTTTTTCCTGTTTATCGCACTTGATTCCACATAATCATTATTTATGGACCTGAACGTTGTGATTTCTTTTCATGTGTGGATTATTTGAGTGAATACCAATGTGTGGTAGAAATTTTGTTTGAATTGCATCTTTGGAAATAAATGTTATGAGAAAAAAGTTAACGTGTTTGATACTTATTTTCCCCATTGTACATTTGGTTGTGGAGTTCATTTAAAGTCTTTACATAACACTTACTTTGTATGAATTTTCCTCCAGGGGTTGATAATAACAGTAGTATAAAGTAAACACTTCCGGCCTGGTTTCATTAAAGAGCAGCTCCTGTTTGGTAATAAATAGATAAACAAATAAAAACAGTGAAAATAGAAAAATCACATGATAATATTTCAGGAAACAAACCAGCACTTGTCATCTGTGCTGTTTTTAGCCTGCTGGGAAGTTTTCACATGAAATAAAGCTCCTCAGGCTTCCCGTCTGACCCTTTGACTGATAAAAAAGCATCAGAAATCTGTTCCCTCTAAAGGTTTATGCAGCATGTGATGAACACATGTCGTCTGACTCCTCCAGCCCTGCAGACATGAACCCTCCATCTCCTCACAGAGCGGTTTCACGGGTTTTTACAGCAGTCAATCCTCTTTTTATAAACAGCAGACGCCTCAAAACAATCCTGTTTTTATAGGAAGACAGTAAAACTCACACAGAAGCAGCTCCCTCTCACACACACACACACACACACACACACACACACACACACACACACACACTTTCCCACCAACTCCTTCACCACACAGCAGGAACCAGGGTTTGAGAGTAAAAAGAGACTTTTATTTTGAAGAAGCACTCTGACCGCGGTGTAACCGTGACGACCTTTAAAATCTGATTTCTTAATTTTCTGTCGTCAATAATTTTTCCTCTGACGTCCACAGCCGTCAGGATGAAAGTTCAAGTTACATAAATGTAATTTAGAGGGAGAAGGTCTTTGGTTTCTCCAATGTCAGGGAAACTGTAGGTGAACTGTTTTCACCCGGCGGGCTGGAAAGAAAGAGATCTGAAGCAGGGATTGTTGAAGTGTGGGCAGGGATTTCTATTTAAACAGTGGGTAAAGATGCACAAAGTGTGGGCATTGTGTTAAATGCTGTGGGCAAAGATTTACAAGTTGTAGACACAGATTTTATGTAAATTGTGGGTTAAGATTGTCTGTACACCGACACATTTTTATGCTAACCATGAACTGAGACTTGACAACTGCGGACACAGTTTAGAAACCATTCGTCAAGATTCATAAGCAAAGTGGGACATATGTTTTACTTAAAACTACAGGAACCATAGGAAAGGGTTTTTAAATTGTGGGCACAAAATTTTATTTTAACTGTGAATATAAAGTTAGAAACGGTGGACATGGCTTTATAGAGTTGTTAAAGATAAGTGAAAGTGTGGGCAAAGTCTCCTAAAATGCCCTGTGGTTTCATTAACCCTTGGCTCAGATTTCTGCGACCTGTGGACTGAAATCAATGAAGTTTCTTCACAACCCTTTCTGTGACCAAAGTTTAGAAGCTGTTGTCAAAGATTTCTTAAGAGTGGGCAAATAAATGTAAGCTGTTCACCAAGACTCAAACTGTAAAAAGAAATTTAACAGTGTGCAAAGATTTTTTAAGAGTGGTCAAAGACTTGAAAATGGAAAAAGATTTTGTATTATTTGTTGAGGTTTGCATAAAAGTAGGAAAGGATTCTTAAACTGTGGGGGTAGTTTAAGCTTTTGGTAAAGTTGTAGAAGTGAGAAATGATTTGCAAGCTGGTGGCAAAGATTTAAAAACTATTCGCAAAGTCTCGTACGCTGAGGGGAATGACACTTAAGCTGTAACCAAAGATTTGTGGGTTTTGGGCAAACATTCATAAACTGTTGGTAAGGGTAGAAAGCTGTGGGAAAAGATTCTTGAACTATTGATGAAGATTCATAAACTGTTGATAAAAATTCCTGGGCCATGGTCAGAAATTTGTAAACTGTAGATAAAGATTTATAAACTGTAGGCAAGGATTCGTAAACAGCTGCTAAAGATTATAAACTGCTGACAAAGATTCATAAACTGTTGGAAAGAATAAAAGACTTTGGGTAATGATACTTATGCTGTTGGCAAAGTTTTATAGGCTTCAGACAAATATTTCTAAACTATTGGTAAAAATTTGTAAACTGTAGGCACAGATTCATAAACTGTTGTAAAGGATAAAAAGCTGTGGGAAAAGATTCATAAACTATTGATAAGATTCTTAGGCCCTCAGAAAAGATTCACAAACTGTAGGCAAAGATTTGTTAACTGTTGTAAAGGATAAAGAGCTGTAGGCAAAGATTAATTTACTTTGGATAAAGATTTGGAGGCCATTGGCAAAGATTTGCAAACTGTAGGAAAGAATTTGGAGGCCATCGGTTATGATTCGAAAACTGTAGGCAAAGATGTTTATAAGGACTCGTAAACTGTGGGCAAAGATTTGCAAACTGTTGATGAAGATTTGTCAGCCATTGGTAAAATTTTGTAAACTGTAGACAGTAATTTGTAAACTGTTTAAAATGATAATAAGCTGTTGGCAAAGATTTATAAACTTTTGGTAAAGATTCGTAAACTGTTGGTCAAAATTAATAAACTGTTCATTTAAATTTGTTGGCCATTGGTAGAAAATTGAAAACTGCACACAATGATGTATAAACTGTTGAAAAGGATGGCAAATATTCACAAACTGTAGGCAAAGATTTGTAGGCTATTGATAAACTGTTTATAAAGAGTCATAAATTGTTTAAAAGAATTCATGAACTGTAGGCAAAGATTCGTAAGATGTTGATAAAGATTCATAGGCCAATTGGCAAAGATTTACAAACTGAAGGCAAAGATTCATGAACTGTTTTTACGGATTCATAAACAGTAGACAAAAATTTGTAGACTGTTGTAAAGGATAGAAAGCTGTGAGCCAAGATTCTTAAACTATTGGTAAGATTCAAAGGCCATTTAAAAAAAGATTCACAAATTGTAGGTAAAGATTCATAAACTATTGAAAAGATTCATAGGCCATTGACAAAGATTCTTAAACTGTTAATAAGGATTCATAAACTGTAGGCAAAGATTCGCTAAATGTAGGTTAAGATTTGTAGGCCATTGGTAAAGATTTGAGAACTGTAGACAAAGAACCATGAACTATTGATAAGGATTTATAATCCATTGGCAAAGATTCGCAGACTGTAGACAAAGAATCATTAACTATTGATAAAGATTCCTAAGCCATTGTAAAGGATTTGCAAGCTTTAGGCAAAGATTTGCAAACTGTAGGCAAGATTTGTAGGCCATTGGTAAAGATTCGTAATCTCTCGACAAAGATTCATTAAATATGGATAAAGATTTGTAGGCCATTGGCAAAGATTTGCAAACTGTAGGCAAGGATTCATAAGTAATTGGTAAAGATTTGCTAACTGTAGGCAAAGATTCGTAAACCATAGGCAAGGATTCATAAACTTTAGGCAAGGATTCGTAAACCGTTTGTAAGGATTCATAAACTGTAGGCAACGATAAGTCAAATGTTGACACGGATATATACACTTTTGGTAAAGATTTGTAGACCATTGGTTAAGATTTGCGAAGTTTAGGCAAAAATTCATAAACTATTTATAATGATTCATAAACTGTAGACAAAGATTTGTAAACTGTTGAAAAGGATAAAAAGACGTGGGAAAAAATTTGTAAGTTCTTGGTAAAGGTTTATAAGCTGTGGGGAATGATACATAAACTGTTGATAAAGATTTGTTTGCCATGAGCAAAGATTCATAAGCTGTTGGTTCAAGTTTTAAAGGATTTGGGGAATGATTCTTTTTTTCTGTTTGCAAAGATTTGTAAGCTTTGGGCATGGGCACAGACTTGATGTAAACTGTAGGCAAAAACTCATGCACTAGTTTCAAGAACATTTCAAAAACAGTGGCATAGTTTTTCATCTTAAGACCCAGTTTAAAAAAAGAGCAAAACACCTGCAATTTTTTTCTGAAATACAAAGAGCTGGGTGACTTTTCATCATCTTCTTGGTTTGAAATAGAAACTCTGGGTTTATCTTCTGGGAGTCAACTCTGATCACTTAACATACAGCCCATGAACTGACAGTATCGAAAATTCATTCTTTCTCAGTGAATCTGATCTACTTATTTTTATTAATTAGCCCATATTTTGGTCCTTGTTCCACTCATAAAACAGTTATCTGAAATCAAACAAACAGCCCCACACACTCAGCTCATTATCCTCAGATCTCTCGCAGCGAGCCCTCAACACAAGTTTCCTGTCCTGCAGTGATTACGTGTCCTGTTTCGAACCAGTTCAGCACAGCTGGTTTAATTTTCATGAGAGGTTTAATATGCACCATCACGACTCTGCAGCTCATTTCACCGTCCACCACCTGCTGCTGGGAGAACACCTGAGACCAGAGAGGGAACACACTTTAATGGGTTTAATGGTTTCTCCTCTCCGAGTCAGACGATCCAGTTTGCATTTAAACAGTGTTTAAAAGACAACTGGCATCTGTCAGTCCGTGTTCACAGAGTTCAATCGCTGTGAAGTGTTTGAAGAGGAGAAAACTTGACTTATTGAGGCTCATTTGCTTTAATTGATGAGCTCTTTTCTCTTGTTTAAGCAGACGTTTAAGTTTTCTACTACCATCCAGATGACGCCTTTTTAAGGGAAGTCTTTACGTATTTCAAATTCTGGTTGGATTACAACACTGTGGCTCTGTAGTAGAAAAGTCCAGATGATAAACTGACCTGGCCTCAGCTTTAACTTATCACCCAAGAAGAGATCTAAAGAAATCACATCAGTAAACACGAGCGAGATGAGATGTCAAGTATTTTCTACGAGTACAAATATGTGAAGATGATCTTTAATCTGAACAGCTGCTGAAATTAAAATCATCTGATGATTCACTTCATGTTGTTATTAAAAAGGATGGTGTGTGTGTGTGCGTGTGTGTTGCTCTGGTACAGGAAACTCCCCTTTCACCATCACACACTCACACTCATTTAAAATCATAAAAATGCAAGGTAGTTCCAAAAACACTGAGTCATTCTGCTGGCAAGGTGTTAAATAAACCAAGAGCTTGATTCCTCACACACACCCACACGCACTTACAGACCTGACTCTCTCCTTGGGGTCTCCGAAGGACTCTCGCAGTTTGGAGAAGTCTGGGTAGAAGTGGACGGATGGAGAGACGACCTCCAAAAGACCCGACTGGATCTCTGTGGGAAAACTGGAACAAGAAGAGAAGGAGTTTACCTTGATGATTAAAACCAAGTGTTCACACTTAACAACAAACACACAGAGACGGGGAACACGTTTAGTCTCCTGCAGAGAAATAAAAGATTAACTAAGTGTTTCACTAACTCGCAGACTCCTGAGCTCGGGGATTAAATCTGCCTGTTGTTGTGGTTTTAATTTAATTCTATTTCTGAACAGAATTCAAGAGAGCACAAACATCCAGAATTCAAAACAGATGTGTGTGTCAAAGGTTAGTATCCAGAAAGTACCTGGGCCTGGTTGTGTCTTTATAATCTAACTACAGCTCATCTTTCTTTGGAAGTTTGTTTTTTCCTGTATCAGGTAGCCCTGCCCACGTTTGTTCTGCTTTTCAAAGTAGTTCAATCAACTGATTCTGATACAAGCTTTAAAAGCTTGAGTTTACAGACGCTCCAGATCCTACATTTCCTTAAAATGGGAGTATTCTGCTTTCCCACATTTCAAATATTAATTAAAGCCACTACACGTGTGCAGATTTTCAAACCTCTACATCAGGGCTACATCAGACTAAGGACATAGGCTCAGCCGCACATTTTGAGCGGCAAAGTTAAGCTGCTGTAGTCCTCTCCTGAAGTATGCAAGTCTGCTTTATTGTAGTGCAACTCCAGTTGTAAGATGCAGTCAAACTCTAAATTTTAGCAGCCCCCTGATGAGATCCCGCGGGGAAGTTTCACGGCATGTTTTTCAGTGTGGTGTCTTTGGCCATTATAATCTTCAGCACTGCAACAGGCTCATAGCAGTGCACACTCATTGGTCTGGTTTTTGGACTTGGTGGTAAAGTACACTGCCTGGCCCAAAAGAAAAAATTGCCACCAAAAAAAAAAGGTCACATACTCTAATGAACAGACTGCTGGGGAGGCTCAGTCCTGGACCCTGTGGAGGTGGAGACTGGCTGGGCTGGAGAGTGGTGGACGAGTGGTGGACGGGATGTCATCTATTTTCTTGTGGACATTTTTGCACTTTCTATACACTTTCTTACTTTTGTTTTCTTGATTGCTGCTGTGACTCCTGAGTTTCCCCTCGGGGGATAAATAAAGTATTTTCTATTCTATTTTATTCTATTCTAATGTTAAGTTGGACCGCCTTAAGATTTGATTACCGCATGCGTTAGTTGTGGCATTGTTTCGATTATTTATTTTCTGCAATGTCACAAGTTTTAGGGGCCGTTAACACGACAACGGCTTAAAGATGAAACACAAAAGTTTTGTTGCGTTTCGGCCTTGCGTTTACACAGAAATGCGACGTTGTAGTTGACCTTTAATGCAAAGTTTTTTCTTTAAGGACTTTTTATTGACATTTTGTCACATCCAGTACAATTATTGTATCAATTATTTAGCAATTTTACACCAAATAGAAGAATATATATATATATATATATATATATATATATATATATATATATATATATATATATATATATATATATATATATATGTTAAAAGTTAGTAAGAAAAGGGAAATGGAAAAAGAAAAAATAAGACTTAAACAAAAAGGAAAAAGAACAAAACAATAAGTTATTTAACAAAGGTTAAAATCAGAGCTTGGCAACAATGGACACACCAGTATGACATGGTACAGGTAAACAGATTTCTTAGCTATATAGGCCCTAGGGAGAGGGGTAACCAAAAATCTGTTGCTGATTAAGTTTTGAAAGCTTTACCAATCGCCCACACCTCGGTTTGCAGCATTAATACTGCACAGATAGCGTTTTCACTTAAGATTATAGAATTCTGTTTTGTTTATTAATTTAAATGATAAACCCTCCAGAGCAGCTTCTCTACCCAAGTGATTGTGCCAGAGGTTAACCGATGGGACAGAGGGAGCCTTCTAACCCAATACAATTAGCTTACGTCCCAACATTATTTCTGTTTGTACCCATTCTGCCTCAGGGGGAGGAAGTACCCCAAGGGGCTTTGGGTCCCCGAGGATAAACAAACCTGGACAAAAGGGAATGTTGTGCTTAATAATATGTACTAAATTTCTGTGGACGTCAGACCAAAGGGCCTGAATCCTGGGACAACTCCATGACATATGAATTAATGTGCCTTGTTCATTACAAACATTTGCTTGGGTGAAAATCACCCGGCGATAGTTTTCTAGGGTTAAGAGTGAGCTGCTCTTGTAAATACTGTTTTTGTAGCTGAAATTAAAATCTAATAAACCCACAGAAACCCTATCTTAACAAAGAAGATGGCAGCCACTTGAAGTAAAATTTTGAGGGCAGACTGACGAAATATTTACCTTTTTTTTTAATTTTTTTTAATTATTACTATCAAGACAGAACTCTTTCTAAACTCAAGAATTAAAGCCTTTCCTGTGTTCACGTGAGACTTGATTTTATCAGCTCCTCCATTTCTGAGAAAGTCATCACACGCGTCACAGCGTGTGGGCTCAACTCTTTCGAAGAATTTGCTTAGATGATGTGATCAAAAAAAGAGGGGGTGTTTATATGGCTAGCTTTTGAAAAAAAAAGGCATACAAGACCTCATTTCAAGATATTAGTGAAGGAGTTAACCAAATCCATTATAATGATTCTGAATCAGACTACATGCTACATTCTTTGTCCACGGGGGGCACCAAAGTCCTCACCAGAGCAGCACTCTGGATGGATTGACTTTGGAGGCGACCTCAATTTTTTCATGTCTGATCCTACGGTTCACTTGATCAAATGTTTTTCTCTAATCTGATCAGATTACAGCAGAATTTTGACCTTCAGGTTTATCTAATGACCAGGAAACAGACCAACACAGCAAAAAGAATACATGACAAAAAAATAAAAGTAGTCAGAAAAGAAAATCAAGAGAAAGATTTGAAGGAAAGGAGGAAGTGGGGGAGGAAAGGAAAGATGAGGTACACAGGTAATCAAAGGTTGGGACGAAGGAAAGGAAACATGTTTCATCTGTGAGGGTGAAAAAGGTTCCTGCTGCTGACAGTTCATCCTTCAGGCCCAGTGTGTGTGATCGAGTATGTGTGCACAAGTGTGTGTGTGTGTTAGAGATGTATTAATCATGCTGCTCTTTGACTGCTGTGAACAATGGCACACACAAACACACACACACACACACACACACACACACACACACACACACACACACACACACACAGAAACACAGCTGTTCACACAGCGATGATCAAAGGCTTCTGTGTAAGAGCTGACATCAAACATCACACACACACACACACACACACACACACAGAGACACAGAGTAAGTGGAGAACCCCCTCTTGGGTCCGTTGCCATAGAAACGACATCCCATCATGCAGGTGGACTTACAGGCGCTTCAGGTTGTCTGCTACACTGCTGGCGTACTGCTGGTCAGCCTGAAACACACACAGAGAAAACACACACATTTAGGTGTTAGGTGGTGATGTGACATCAGCAACTGTCTTAGACTCCGCCCACAGAAACAGGAAGTGATTTTGAAACAGCGGCCTCTCCAGATTCTGCCAGCCATGTGACACAACCAAACATGACTGGCTTCCTTTGAAAACTGTCACAAACATCCTGAAATGACACTCTGTGGAGTCACAATCTGTTTTCTACAACTCAAAAATTGCTAAAAAAAAAAAAAAAAAAAAAAAGGAACAGGAAGTGGAGTCATCTTTAATGCAGAGGAAGTTGACAGGATGTATACATGCTGCTGCTGTAAGTTGAAAATTGCAGCTCAAACTGAACTCATTCTGTAGTAGCTTGAGATCCTACTTTGTCCAAGGCTTTCCTAACATTTGGCGTTCCCCAAGGCTCCATCCTCGTCCCACAGTCATTCTGTATGACAGTGGGCTAAGGACTGAAGTTACTTCCTGTGTTCACAGACAAAAGGAAAGCTCTGGATTGGAGCGCATTTGAAAGTACTTGGAAGTCTTCATTTTTTTAAAGGAAATACATGGTCAGAAAAAAGAAACAGAAACTCTGGGAGCAGATCTTTTTAACACAACTTTTCACAACTTTGTTTAGGACAACTCTACCCAGGATGTAAATTGACAAGTTAATGTATTTATTAAAAGTTACATAGCACTACTGTTTGAAATATAATCAAATAATCAAACTTTGTGAACTCAGATTTTACCATAGTTTAGTAGCCGGCTTTATTTAGCCTCTCAGCCCGTTGCTCTGAGACATGTCTGTAACATGAAATGTCAGTGATTCCTGGTTATGTCCTGCCAGTCATCTACCAACCAGAGCTAACGTAACCTCACTCTTCATTTTATTGATAGACTCTCAAGTTTGAACAGATCACTGCAGAATAACTGCTGACTGTGGGTTGGAATCAACATTAGCACAAACAGTTTAACTCATTTTTGGCATCGAATCGTCCAAAACGGTGCATTATCATCGTTGCTGTACGGTTAATACTAACAGTTATGTTCATGTTTTTAATTGTGGCCTGATTTTTTACGCACTAAAGGAGATTACACGTTATCGTACATGGGTATCCTTTTCAAGATGGGATGAAAACTCTTTCAGCCATAACCAAACCACTGCTGTGTGCTGTAGGAGAGATATAACATGTTGAATGGACTGAAAATGAATCTCTTGTGAGGAAATTATGAACATTTGTTTTTTTGTTCAGTGATGAATGTTAATATTCTGCTGGAAAAAGATATATCAATGTATGCTAACTGCTAGCATACTAAAGCTGCGTTTCCACCAAGCAGTCCGGGTCGGTTCAGTACGGTATGGGACGGTTTGGGACAGTTAAGTCTGATCCCGTTTGCGTTTCCACAGCAAACTGTGCCCTCTCGTGGTGGGCGGGGTGGAAGCCGGATGCTGGAAGCCGCAGCTGGTAAACAATAGCTTACCCCGCTATTAAATCCAACAAAGAAGAAAACGCGACACAGTAAACAAAGAGCACGGATGGAAGACATTCAGCATTTCGTCCTCTCTGTGATTTTCATGAAACTCTATGTTACAAAGAACAATCAAGCTTCGTTTTCAGAGAAGTCTGTGTGCCGCCAGGAGAAATGCAGCCGCTGTCGGGGTAAGTGACGATTCTTAAGACCAATCAACCGTCTGCAGTGTGTTGCTCCACCTACCGAGAGCGGAGCGGTTCAGTCTGGCACCCATACGAAAGGGTCCCAAAAAAGTGGGACGGCTCGTCTCGGTTTTTAGGGATCCATCCGGGATGAGTCAGTGGAAACACCGCTAAATGCGCACCGTACCGAGACGAACCGACCCAGACTGCTTGGTGGAAACGCGGCTTAATAGAATTCCTGATGCACGTTAGCATCAAGCTAGTGCCAAATGCTCCAGATCGTTTTTGGTAGATTAAGAGGTTTATAACATGTTTAATGGATTAAAAATGACTCTTGTGCGAGACCATTACACTTGTTTGTGTGTTCAGGGATGAAAGTCGAAATTTTGCTGAAAAAAATAAAGTTTATCGATGTGTGCTAACCGGTCGCATATCAACGCAATTTCTAAAGTGCTCTATATCAATTTGGAAGATTCAGAGCTATATAACATGTTGAATGGATTAAAAATGACTCTGTTGTGCAAGACTATCATTTGTGTGTTTGTTGATGAAAGTTGCCATTTTTTTGGGAAAAACGAAGCTTTATAGATGTATGCTACCTGCTAGCATAGATCTTGTAAGAGGGTTCTGTATCAGTGGGCTTTAAGGGAGATCTCTTGTCACCCTGCTTTTACCTCGTGCTTTTATAAAAGTACAAACATATGAAGTAAGAGGTATATACATATGATAACACTTACTTTAAAGTATGGTTGACCGGAAGCTCTCTACTTTAAACACAAAAATAAGTCTTCTAGCTCAGCCTAGCTACTGTTAGCAAATTACCTGCAAAGCTTCGAACAAATAAAAACATTTTATAGCCTTTATACGACTTGCAACTTGGTGTTGTACTAGATACCTGTACGATTCTCTGTATATCATTAACAGAAACTTTAGGCGACTCAAGCAAACACCGTATTTTTTAATCTCAGCCATCACAACACTGTCATTTTCAGTGACCGGATACACTCATGCCACCGTATGCCAATGCAGAAGTGATCTGTGCATAAAGCCTTTTCTAGAGCTCCGGCTGCTGCTCTCCAAACTGTTTCTCCTGACAACACCTGATTGGTTGATTCTCAAAACACTTCCAGAGTCCAGTTTAAACCCCTCCTGTTATAATTCATCAGGCAAGATTTGATTTAAAGTCTTGATCTCTCTGTAAAAGTAGTTTATCATGAAATTCACTTTGTTATCCTGACAGGATGAAGCTTTAAACGTCTCCTGAGGACATATTTGGTGCCTGTTCCCTGGGAAACTGACGACAAATGAAACCAGAGACATGTTTTTATGTTTATGAGCAGGGAGAGTTTACTCATCTGTCTTCATTAACTTCCCTGGACACACACACACACACACATACCAGACTGACATCATCTTAATATTTCTGCCTTTCTGCAACTACAAACACACAGTCCCACATTTTCTCCCACTCGAACATCAACAACAACTTGAGCAATGCATGACATCATCACTCAGCCTCGAGCTCGGCCAATCAGGGCCCAGATGTGCTCCCTGTGGGGCTCCATCGTCTTGCTGTGAAGGTTCCTGCGAGGTCACACATGTTTCCCCAAGCCGAGCGAGGCCGCAGCCCGTCGGCACTCTGCAGAGAGCCTGTGTGGTTTGTTTTGGCGTCCTGGAGGTGCCAGCTGGGTGGAGCTTACCACAGAGCTCAGTGTTAACGAGGAGCAGACGCAGCGTAGAGCTGCTCGGCGAGGAGGATCTGACTCCTTACTTTGTGATGCAAACAGTGAAAGCTGTTGATGTGACGCGTCGGCACATCTGATTACTGTCATCAAAGCGCTGAAACTTACTCTGCTCAGAGAAGACCTGAAACAAAGTCCAGACATGTCTTTGGATGGTGTTGGTTTGGTGTCAAGCTGCAGGAGTTTGTCTCGGTTTGGCAGAAAACACCAACAGACAGCTTTACGAGGTCTATATCAGCAGCTTTAAACCAAAGCGCCCACAGAAAGCTGCTGCAGTCTGCTCGCCTGTTTGGATTTCTTCTGAAGGGTCAGTGGTCGGCCACTGTCGGCCCTCAGGGTGAGCCTGGCCTTCAGACAAAAGTGCATGTTGTTTCAGACAGAGATGAGGTCGTTACTTTCAGAGCTCATTATAAAACAGAAAGAAGTTCAAAGAAAATTTTATAGAAAATCCTTTTTGATAAGGCTCACATAAATCTTTGCGAATACAACCTCATTATCTTAAAGGACACATACTATGAAGATCTGAATTTTGCTACAAACAAGGGCTGTCACTTTAACACGTTAATTATATTCAATAATTACACCCCAAATTAATGCATTATAAAAATTAAAGCAATTAACTCATTGGCTGCCAGCCATTTTCAGAGCATCTTGAACAATCTTTCAAGACCCAAATGTCACTGTTTTCTCTGACTATGTCAGGGGTCTGCAACCTGTGGCTCTGGAGCCTCATGCGGCTCTTTGACTCCTTTGCAGTGGCTCCTTGTAGTTTTATAAAATATTATTGAAATAAAGAATTTTTGTTTTTCTTACAAAGGGCATTGATCATTGACACTAAATAAAATCATGACTTAACATTTTGTTAAACTAAACATGCATCACATCTGTCAATAAAGCTTATTTTTTTTTATATTTTAATTTTTTTTACATTTTTAATTTTTTTTGACATTTTTTGAATCAAAAATTTTTAAAATAAAAAAAAAATTCAAAATGTTTTGAATTTCTAAAAACTTTGCTAATTCTTTGATTCATTTTTTTGCACATTTTTTTTCTATTTTGCAAATTCAGACAATCTAGTAAATTTTAAAAATTTCACAATTTGGGGAACTTTTTATTTTTTCACATTTTAAATATCTTTTCTTTTAATTTTGCAAAATTTGACGAAATTTCATAAATTTTGGCAAATATAAGAAATGCATGATATTACACATTTATTTTGATTATTTTTTATAACCTCAAATTTATTATATATAAAAAAACAAGACATCACATGTACAATTTTTTAAACACAAAAATCTTCTAGTTTCGATAATTTTGCAAGAGTTTTACTATGTGTACATTTTTTCACTTTTTTCGTCTTTGTTTTAAAGATAAAGTAGATTTTGTGGCTCCTGAATGACTTTAGTCCAGGTGAGCTGAGGCAAAACGGCTCTTATGAAAGTAAAGGTTGCAGACCCCTGGACTATGTAAACACTAAAACTACCTAACAAGAGTGGACTCTCTTCTTTTATGTCTCTCCTCCTGTTTTTGATCCAAAAAACAGACAAAATGTACTTTTTCAGATCACTTTCATCCTTTGATCCTCTTCATGATCTCAGTTGTCTTTTCTCAAGATCACGCCTGCCTGAACTTTTCAGACTAGCAGCGTCTCGCTATTCCTCTGTCATCTCACATCTTCTTCTTATATCCACGCTGAGCTCTCATCAAAAGAGTGCACCGCTCTCACCCACAGTAGCTTACAAGCAGGATTTTGATTGACAGGCTCCACCAGACTCCATCTCCCTATGCTGAAAAACACAATTTACTGCTATAGATGCAATAAACGGTTGCAATCGAATTGACGTCTATAGTCGTCAATGGCAGACATTTTTAAGGTCCCATATTATGCAAAAATCACTTTATTAAGTCTTTTAGTGAAATTTGTGGGTCTTTGGCTTTCTTCCCACCCCACAAAATGTGATATTTAATGACAAAACCTGTACTTAGTAGTGCTTGTGAATATAAAATCCTGACCTAAAACGAGCTGTTTGGATTTTGGGGATTTGCCGACATCAGCGATTCCATTTTTTGACCAATCAGGAGCAAGTCTGACCTGATTGGTCCACCGGAGCAGATACCCCCGGAGCAGATAACTTCAGGCGTGCTTGCCTCTTTTGCCTCTTTTGGCTCTTTTGGTGCGAACGCACATTAAGACAAAGACCATTTGTCTTTTTATTATTTTTTTTTTTTCTCTTGAGCAAATTCTAATGATATAAATTGTGATAAACAACGTCACAACTGAGAGTAATGTTTCAAAGCTATCGTATAGTTGCTAGCTAGCATGGGCCCAATGATCCCTGAAGACTGATAAGCTGCACAAACATTCATTCAGAGTTGTTGTGAAAACACGGAGAAACCTCTTGAAACATTTGCTCATTTTGAATTCATTCAAACTTTAAGCTAGAAATGGTAAACAGCTATTTTTCACTGGGATGGAGCCAAACAGGTGAACTTAAAAATGTATCATAACTTGAGAAATGAGCTCCAGAGAGCCAAACTGTGTTTGTACCCAGCTGTAAACATGTTTACTTCAGCTGGAGTTGGACATTTTAGGATGGGACTCCTCTGGGACTGAGTCACTGTGGTCGAGTCATTTTTTTAGACAGTTTGCAGCAGAGTGTTCGTCAAACTCTTATCCGATGAGTTTGCTTCAGATCGCATGTGGTGTGTTAATAAAGTGTGCTAAACACTGAGCTGGACTTAAAGCTGTGCACATGAACTGAGACATCCATATTCTGGTTCATCATGAGCCTGTGCTGTTTTAGATTAGTTACTTCCCGTACGTTCCTCAGGTATCAGCTGATCCTATGTGACATAAATCCTGTGTGGATGATCGGCCACGTTACGTCACATGTTCAGCTGTCATGTAAAATTCATGTTACACATCTCTTCACTTACAAAACTCAGAGCGCTCTCGCTGCTCGTCGTTCATGTGCAGGAACAAAGCCCGCAGAGACACCGAGGGATGAGTTTGTCCTGCAGTCCGCTCAGATCCAAGAGCGCCCAACACGTCAGAGAGAAACAGGAACTGAGCTGTTTTCACTTCAACAGAGAGGGAACAAAATCCAAACTGTGTCTGAGAGATAACGACAAAAACCCAGAGAGGAGTTTGAATATTATATCAGCCTGCGAGGTGACAGGAAGGAGAAAGATTTGGACAAATGAGAAGAAGTTTACAGAAATATGAGAGTAAAAGTCAAAAAACTGCAGTTTCTAAAGTGTCCACTAGAGGGTGTCTCCAAAAGTGAGTCGGTCTCCACAGAGCTCCATGCGAAAATATCACAGGATTAAACCTGGCATAAAAACAGGTAACATAAATCAAATTAAAGAGCTTTGTTTATTCATTTTCTAACTCAAAGTTTGATTTAATCTGAAGCGAAAAAGTGTTAGAGGGAATTACACAATGTTCTAGAAACACGACTAAACGTTTGTCCGGTGTGTTCGTCTTCAAAGAGACGATCAAGCTTTGAGCTGAGAGGAAACGACAATAAGTCAGACGGCAATTAGGATGCACTAAAACACACACACACACACACACACACACACACACACACACACACACACACACACACACACACACACACACATTTTGAGCAAAAACTGAATATGAAGAAAGTCTAAGTGGAATAAATAAGATTAAAGAGGTTAAAATATCAAGTGCAGAGTCGATGCTGCAGCACAAAGAGCTCAGAGTGCAACTACATCAGTCTGACTGCACACACACACACACACACACGCACACACACATAAATAAGCTGATGTGATGTAAATAAGAGCGCACACTTCACACTAATATAACCCCACAGTTTAGACGTCTCACTGCACGCGCAGATAGACACGCAGTGATAGACATACGTAAACACATCCTGTACCCTGCAGCAGTTTGATATTAGCATTAGCACAACAGCTAACGCCATTATCACTGTTTGCTGAGGTTCATTAGGTAAACCACTGACCTTTAGAAAGCATCTGAGGAGGCACACGCATCAACACACACACACACACACACACACACACACACAGACTCTAACACACTCTCTCTAACACACACACACAGACTTACTGACCTCAGCGATAAGGACCACGATGACGCAGTCTTCCTTCTCGGCGGCGCTGAGCTCCGACATCAGAGAGCTGAGCGTGTCCGTCAGGTAGGAGTGAACCTCCCTCTTCACACTTGGGACCCCCATCACTATGGACACTACACACACACACACACACACACACACACAGAAACAAACAGAGTTGTGTTGGTGATTTAAAGGGCGAGCAGATGGAAGAGAAAACAACAGAAGAAGAAGAAGAACGACGTCGCTCAGAGCGAGAAAACAGCAGATGTGCTTTGTTTACTTTCTGAGGAAGACAACAGAAGGATAAACATCAACACAGACGGTCAGGAGACCAGCCGTGAGGGGGTCAAAGGTCACAGCGGAGTAATGGAGCTACTACTCACCTTTGAAAATATACTTTGGGGACTACGTCGTAAGCTGGCCGCCCTGTTCGGCTCTAATCCGTTTAATGTTTCCGGCAGAGAATACATAAAGTTGGTGTAAAGACGCAAGCTCACATTGGCTGACGTTAATGACACCAATTATAAGCTTGAATGGTGCTAGTTCCAGGTGTGTTTAATGCTCTACTTCCTTCAATACATATTTGTGAGTGTTGAAAAATCTGATCTTTAGGTAATCATTCCTGCTTTGACAGCCAATCAAATTCTATGGTGACGAATGACCAAACAAAGCAGAGACAGTTGATTTATCTGCTGTAGCGACAGCTAAAGCTATAGCTACTATTAGCTACACCGATATCAGACCAGGGTGGACGGACTTCACTGCAGTGGGCTACATTTTATGACTAGTTGGACAGATAAGCTGCATTCAAGAGCTGCATCAGCTTTACAAGCTATCAAAGTAAACGTTATGGTTTTAAGAAGCTACATGACACAGCTTCTGAATACTGCAATGTTTGCTTTTCATGATTTCGCTGTCCCGTTACTTCCACCAAGGAGGTTATAGCCGCGTTTCCACCAAACAGTCCGGTTCGGTTCAGTATGGTTTGGCACAGTTTCATACAGTTAAGCCTGATCCCGTATGTGTTTCCACAGCAAACTGTGTCCTCTCGTGGTAGGCGGCTTGTAAGCCGGGCGGATGCCGAAAGCCGCAGCTGTTAAACAATAGCATGACGCTGTAGCAGTGCAACACAATGAACCCCGCGACACAATGAACCCCACTAATAAATCCAACGAAGAAGAAAAATGCGACACAGTAAACAAAGAGCACAGATGGAAGACATGCAGCACTTTGTCCTCTCTGTGATTGGCATGTAGCTCTTTGATAGAAAGTGCAATCAAGCTTTGTTTTTGTTTTAGTTTTGTTTTTTGCTGAGGATTTACCTTAATCATGAAGTTGAACTGGTGTATAACTTGTACAAAAATCTTTCTTGTTTGATGAACTCTCATTTGTGTATGTACCCCTATATTTGTATTTTACCGGAAAGTATAATTGTACTCTTCAGCTGTAATGCCAAGGTTATTTAGATCAACATAATTTAGGTTTATCCTGTGTACTCTCTTGAAAATGCAAAATAAAAAGTATATTAAAAAAAAGCTTTGTTTCAGAGAAGTCTGTGTGCCGCCAGGAGAAATGCAGCCACTGTCGCACAGTACGTGACGATTCTTTCAACCAATCAACAGTCTGCAGTGTTGTAGCTCCACCTTCTAAGAGCGGATCGGTTCAGTCTGGCACCCATACGAAAGGGTGCCAAAAAGTGGGACGGCTCGTCTCAGTTATTTGGGGATCCGTCCTGGGATAAGTCAGTGGAAACGCCACAAAATGCACGCTGTACCGAGACGAACCAAACCGGTCTGCTTGGTGCAAACACGGCTTATGTTTTTGGGAGAGTTTGTCTGTTTGCCTGTGAACAACATAACTCAAAAAGTCACAAACAGATCTTGATTAAAACTTCAGGAAATGCTTAAAATGTGATAAGGAAGAAGTGATTAAATTTCGGAGGTGATCCGGATCACCGTCTGGATCCAGGATAGGGCCGTTCTCACCATATGTGTATATAACTCCACGATAAATGGTTGGATTGCTTTGCAAAACAATACAAGACAAGGTCACCATGATTTCTGACAGATGTAAAAGTATGATCCAGATCCTGGAAATACTCTGGATACTAAGATCTGGAATATGAAATATGAACTGGGTCATCATAATTTTAAACACTGTCAGGAAAGAAATTATCGTTCAAACCTGCAACTAACACCAAATTGTAGCAGACAGTCTGCTGAAAGGAAGTATAACATTAAAGTAAGACTAAAGTGTTGCATAACAATCACAATATGCTTAGTGGAGGTCTATAAACTCTGAGTGTTTTTCTAGTTATTCTTGTGATGTGGTGCATCGTTACCTATTTTTAATTTTTTTAATAAAGGGAATGCTGATGATGAGGAATGACAGTTGGATTCGGCCCTATACCACTCTTTTTGAAGCTGAATATTGAAGATAACCTGGTCCAGATCAGGTGATGTTACCTGGCATTGCTAAATAAGTTAGCATGGTGAGCTAACTCAACTCAGTGTATCAAACGCCCCCTCAGCTCTGAGCCCTGAGCTCTTCCTTTGTTATTATGTTCGTATAATACTGGACTCCATCAGGACGAATAAGGAAACCTGAGCGGACTTTAATCACAGGCCTGAAGAAGTTAAATATACACACTCTAATACACACAGATGACCAGATGCAAACACACTCTCACACACACACACTCTGCAGCCTTTAATCTTAACATTTACAGCCTTTCTATCGGCTCTAACCCGCTCCTCTGTCCCTGTTCCTCAGAGCCTGTTTAGTTTCAAAACTTAACAGATAAATCCGATTCACCACACACACACACACACACACACACACATAAATGTATAAATTTCTGGCTGTGTGTCTTCTCTTTGTTTTTATCTCTCCGTCCTTTGCAGCACCATAAAGCACTTTCAGTCTGACTAACCTGTTTTACTCAAAGTGCATCATAAATACATTTGACTGCACTTACACACACACACACACTAACACACACACTAACACACACTCCTATCTCCGTGATGTGTTTGTTCTCACTGGTTTTATCTGTTTTTATGCCCTCTGTGCTCAAAGCAGGCTTGTCAGGAAATGGTTTACTAAGCAGAAAAAATGCTTTATAAATAAATTAGACCTGACAAACACACACACCACACACACATTTTAACGCACACACTTTAACACACGCACACAGTGTGTGACCTTGCTGAAGCCTGGTACTTTGTTTTATCCTCCAGGGGGAGTGTGAGTGTCTCAGGGGGCTTCAGGCAGCTGCTTCCCCAGGGAGGGTGCACCGTGCCTGGGCTGAGGGATCTGAGAGGTGCCCCGGGCCTCCAGGAGGCGATGTGTGTGTTTGGTTCTGCGTGTGTGATCATGTGAGATTAAAATAGCTCTGTTGAAGTGTTAGCACAGTGTTTGTTTTTACCTCCAGTGCGTCCCTGTCCCAGGTGCACGGCAGGAAGCAGGGAGTCCTCGCGGTTCAGCAGGTGAGGAAGGTGGTGAAAGATGGAGGGAAGCTGCAGCACGTTTTTACTGCTGCTCACATTCCACAGCTTCAGCCGTGTTTCCTCTGAGACAACACACACACACACACACACACACACACACACACACACACACACACACACACACACACACACACACACACACACACACAGACTCCAGGTAAGACCAGAAAACTCTACTTCAGACTTAATTTAATAAGTCCAGGTTGAAGTTGGTAGTCGTGACTCACCTGAGAGGCTGCTCCAGGTGCGGTTGATGTCTCTCAACGCCTGTTTCTCAGCGATCGCCCTCTTGATCTCCTCCAGGACCAGGTTTAGCTCTTTAGAGCGCCGCAGGTTCTCCTGCTCGGCCGAGTGGAGGCGCTCCCTCAAAGCCAGGAACTCCCTCTGGTAGATGTCCACTACATCTCCTGCAGAGGAAGAGGAAGAGGAAGAGAAGTGAGCATTATCAGAAAAACAGAGTCTACGCAGCCTCAGACCTCAGAAAATGTCTTCAACCTGCATTCTGCCTAATGTCCAGCAGGGGGAGAAACATTGTATAATATCTGGATCTTATCTCTGTGACATCACTCAAATGAGTGCGAGTGCTGAGTTTTAAAGCCTATCATTGACATGGTCACATCAAGAAAGCTTAATTCAACCAAGTTTTGTTTGAGTCAGGATGAGGTAAAGAGGCGGGGCTTAAGTCTCTGCAGACAGGTACAGGATGCCCACCTCACAGTCAAGTCAGCCATGCCCTTATATGGTCAAAACCCCAAAATAACAAGTTGGAAAACTCTTGAACTCATAAACAACTGAAATCAAACTGAACACAGGTTTTAAACCTTCACAGTTAAGGTCAAGTGCTGGCTGGAAGCAAACACAGCTGTTACCATTCTTAGTGTGCCTTGTTTTTAATTTCCTGTTTGAACTGGGAATTTGTTGTTTTCAAGGTGGATGTGTTTTTTTAGACTATTATCCTGTATTTTTTTTTTCCATTTTATTGCTGGTAAATGCGCGTTTTATAATCTAGTTACTTTAAGGCCCAACTAAGGACAAGAGTTGGAAAATAGCACTTGCTATAAACTTTCTGTGCAGAACATCAGATTCATGCTTTGTTGAGAACTATGTTAAATTGCATCATTACATATTTAAATTAATACATCCAAATTCAAAATAAATTCACCTTATGTTCAATGTGTACTGACAAAAAAAATGAGATATTTAGGCTAAAACGATTTTAGAAACTAAGCTTCAAAGATCAGCCTCTGGTGGACACTTGAGGAACTGCAGTTTTGAGCTTCATATTTTTAGACCAGGGGTTGCCTCTCATGTAGAAGTCTTTGAGACAAAGGTGCTAATTAGGGATGGGTACCGAATTAGGTACTTTTATAGGTCCCGACCAAATTCTGTCAAAAGTACCGGGTACTGATTCAGGTAAAATCAAAAGGTACCATGTTTAGGTACCAAAATGCATCCTTGTGAGTGTGAAGGAGTGGAAAAGTAGGGGATTTTCCATGCTGGACATGAACACAGCATTGCAGAGTAATGTATTAAAGAATAATTTTTCATTCATTCATTCATTTTCTGAACCGCTTATCCTGTTCAGGGTTGTGGGTGGCTGTCATTGGGCGAGGGCCAGGGTACACCCTGGACTGGTCACCAGTCAATCACAGGGCTAAGAATAAATATGTTCAACTAAAAAGAATTTACATTTTATTATTAAATAATTCAATATTTTTTGCAACATACACACGCAAAGTACCGAAAATTGGTACCATTGAGTACCAACTGCCAGATACCGGAAATCAGTACCAAACTGTTTCAAATGTAAAAGGTATCCATCCCTAGTGTTAATTCTAGGTTGATTTTACAGTTGATAAACATTTGTTTGGGGTTCTTAATTTTCTTAACTGCAGCCAAAGAAATCAAAGTTTTTGTTTCTACCTCTCTATTCAAACTTGCTGACAGGAAGCTGGACCCTAGAAAAACTATCCATTAAAAACTTCAATTACATAAAACATGGTTGTACGATTTCATTTCAACTGGTATCCATGAGAGCACTCTGATTTAGCTTTTACTAACTACCAAAATGAAGTAAATACTGCAAATTTTCAGCAAAATAATCATCAAATAGATGCCCATGTGACTTTAAACGTTCACTTTCGATGGAAAAAAATGGCAGAAATTTAGCAGTTTTTGGTATAGTGACTCAAAATGATGTTAATTTGTCGAAAAAATGTGTAATATTATGGACAAATGTAGCTTTTTGGGGCTTCTTTTTGGCCTAGTTGAACTCATCTATTTTCTAAGTTTCTCCAGAACTTTAAAAGTTTTGTCCAAATTTGACTTCAAGAGTCAAAACACTGCAAAACCTGCAATTTTAAGCAAGTATTTGTTTCTCATTTTAAGTAAAAAAAAATATCTTGTTAGACCTCAGAATTAAAAAAATTACCCATTCAGTTTCTTGCAATTAGACTATTCTATCAAGAAACTTAAAAATGACAATTAACAGTTACATTTTTTTCCCTTAATCCATTGGTAGATTTTTTTTTAATTAAAAAAGGTATCTTTGTTTCATTTTTTAAAAGATCTTGAAATGAGACATTTTTTCTGGACTTGTCTGCTGAATGTGGCTCATATTGAGTCAGTAGATTGACTGCTTCCTGTTTCAGTGCTGGAAAAAGACAAACATTGATCCTGTTGGAAGTCAGATCTGATTTCTGACTCAATTTATTTAATTACTCATCCATGGACTGAGAGACAGAGAGGAGTGGGAGAGAAAACCAGATTAAGACCCCACTGGATTACAGCACAGAGACGATGTTTGGGACTGACTGTACCAGCTCGCCACCATCAACAGGTGGAGGAAAAAGACGACATAATCTGAGTAAAAACATGAAAATAAAAAGCTAAATCCTTCATCTGCTGCAGCAAACATCATCCATCATCCCTCCATCATCCCGCTGAGTTAATGCTGTGTGAAGGTAAATCTGCAGTAATCCCTGTTAGGCCCACACGCAGACATCTCCATTCACTGATTCAGTCCGCTGACTTTAATGTCGCCGCCGTCTGCGGCAGCTGATGTGCTCCGTAAAATAAATGATGAGCTGGACGCGTCAGTCAGGCTGAGCAGACTGATAACCCCGCTAAAAGATTTATTCTCCGTGCTAAAGTTTGCACAAGTGTTGGAAGTGAACTCTGGAGATAAAGATAGTGAGCTCCACACCTCGACAGAATCACCGACCAAACACAGACACGTGATGACACAATCCATTCATACAGACAGAGCTCAGAGTCCCTGCTGATACAAACACACTCACTCTGAACAAGGAGGGATGTCATTAGGCTGTAGCTCGTTATCAAACGTTTTCTCAGCTCCATTTTCACATTTTAAAGAAATTAGAGACATGACAGGGCTGCATGTCTTTCCCATGCTTTCACAAATTCTCTTCAGATGTCCTGCCAGGGTCTGAAGACGATCTTGTTAAAGTAATTGGTTGCAGGAATTGTTTCTGAGTGTTAGTCTCAAATAGTTTTATTAGCATGTGTTTGTTTCTGTTTGGTTTCATGTAACCAGAATTTTTAGCTCGCTGCAAACAGAGGTTTCCAGAGTCACCCTACTAAATTACACCTGAGACAGGTCCCAGGCCTCCGCAACTCTTAGTGGCATTCTGTATTTATATACACTGCTAGGGCACATGGTGTCTGTGCACCAAGTGGCACGGACCAGCTGTCTGTGCTCCACATGGCACGGACCAACCAATTTCCCCCCTGGGCATCAATAAAGTCTTATTTTATCTCGTATTCTTACATCTTTTTGAATAATATCTAGTATCACGTGGTACCCTATAATGTCATGATGTTGTTTTGTATAACATCCCTATGTGTTGTAATATGTTGCTCTTTTAATATGTAGATGACTCACAGTTGTACATTCCCCTCTATCCCAAAAATTCAGGTCCCATTTACGGGGCGTTTCATCTGAAAAAACCAAAATGCAGTGGAAAATAATCTACGTTAACACGGAAATGCTGCTGTAGTAAGCATGCCAGGCCTGTAGTTTGCGCTATGACTGTCATGTCCAAAAGGCAGGACAAAAAGGAATTTTGTATTTTTGAATTTAAGGAATAAAGAGAGTTGAATTTTCAAGGAGGTTAGAGCAGTTTAAAAGCAAATAAATTCAATTTAAAAACATTAAGTTAAATTTCAGCCCGTGCAGGGTGTCCCTTAACTTTTCAAAGTGAAACCCAACAAATCTGAAAACAGTTCTTTGGTCGTTCCCACTCTTCAACCCGTCTCCCTAACTCGATCCTGCATGATTTATCAAATTATCACAAAGGGCTGTACCATTATGATACATGAATAACCTAACATGACGTAACATGACAAAACATATAACGTAGGAAATTTTATGATTTAGAATATTCTATCATATTATACCTTGCTATGATGTATCTTACAGTTTCACACTTCTTGTAAGTAAAACAGTGCGATTTCTCCTTCACTTTTTTTTAGTTTGTTCTGACCATAGACTGTAAAAAAATGGTCGTCATCTTGTAGACTTGAAGTGAGGTCACCACAAGAACTGCTCCCCCTGGTGGCTGACTGCAGTATAGGTCAAAAAGTCCATCTCCCCAGTCATTTCAGATGGGCTGTGGTCAACCTTCAGAAAATTAATACACCTCGTAGAAATGTTTCTCACATCTGATTATTGTGGTGATTTGAAGATATTATTTGGCTGCTTAGAATTTTTTTTTTTCTGAAAGGCTTCATTTTCATTTGTCAACAGAGGTTAAAAATGAGGCGTCACGTCACGTTGAACGATGATTGACTGCTGACGTTCTCGAGTATTTTTTGAGGGGATTGTAAAATATGTCGGAAGGGAGAGCCAAGAAGAGATTAGACTCTGGGAAGACAAAAAAGAGTCACATATAGTTGTGACTTTTTAGCTGATTAAACACCATTAAACACCATTTTAAGCTTCCCCTTTAGTCGTTTCTGAATTATTTATTTTGTTTTGTTGTCATTTGTTCCATCCTGTCATGTTATATATATTCATATATTCAGTTCAGTCACCAGTGTGTCAAAAAGTTTTCAATTTTAATTAAAAACCAAACAAAAAACAAAACCTTTCTTCCTGCTTTTCAGAGCTAATTTCTGCAGCTGGCACTCCTAAAACCACAGCCTGAGTGCTCATAATATTTGCTTTTATTCCCTCACCTTCACTAAAAAACTGATTAAAAAAATAATTTGAAAGGCAGGAATCCTTCATGGTTTCATTAAAATTCATATTTTCATAACTAATTTCTGCTAAATGATTTTGATGCAGTATAATCAGTCAGTTTACATGCAGAGTGAGCTTTTAATAATGTTTTTTAGTTCTTTAATTTTTTTCTCTCTTGGACTCGCTGATGATATTTGGAATATTTTACATTTAATATTTTCAATCTCAGGCTTTTATTTCAGCCTGTAAACACCGCTGTGATTTTAAAATGTGCCGCACAGATGAAGTGGATTAGACTCACAAAAGAAATAAAATATGACCATAACTTAGACCTGATGGTGGCATTAAAAGAGGTCATACATGGGGTGCATTTATTGAGTAATTTTCATGTCATTTCGTTAGCTTAAAACGTTCGTTGTTTTGTTCACGGCGCCTCCCCGCTGAACTTTAATTGATGGAAAAGTAAAAACACAGAAACGATCTCATTCTGCTGTAATTATTCCCCCAAACCCTCATTAATGGAGCACAATAGACACATCTGTTTGGCTGATAAGTGAAGAGAGTTTATGAGCACACACACACACACACACACACACACACACACACACACACACACACACACACACACACACACAGAGGAACACACACACACATACACTGTGCCGGCTGATGGGTTTTTAATGATGCTCCTGCCCAGTTATTTATCTGCTCTGATGAAATAATCTCCTTCCTGCAGCACTCAGTCTGTTAAACAGTGAACTCTGTTTCTCCACACAGAAAAAAATACTCACACCAATACACAAACTGTCTTTAAAGGGACAGTTCAACATTTTTCCACCAAAAGGAGATGAAATTTTGACTCATTTGTCACAAATGCTTCAAAATTTTGCAAATTCAAATATTTTTAAGCATTTACAGAGAGGAGGAAAGAGACAGAATTATACAATTAAATAGTGTATGGTATGGTAATACTTATGTGTAAATAACAAAACTTTACAGGCAACACGAGTTAAGTTTTGAGTCCCTGGACAACGTTTCAGGCAGGGACAGTGATGAGGAAAGACGGATGGAGATGGGACAGCGAGGCAGGAAACCAAATTTTAAATCCTGACTCAAAGATGTGTAAAGCTTCAGGGGTGTTATTATAAAATGCTTCTCTAGAAACTTAAATTTAACATTTTTAAATAAGAGAACTGAGACAGTGTGTTGATAATTAAGAGGGTGAAAACTTCAAAACAAGATACTCGTCAGTGTTTTTGTTTCTGGTGCTGATTTCTGATATAGCCTTTGGTCATTTAATTCTTTATGGTTTCACTGTTTTGGTGAATTTGCGTTTGACAGTGCATTTTAAGAACATGCTGTAAACAAAATGTGAGGGCGCTAAGTGTTAATCTGATAATCATTAGACTCTGTTGGAGCCAAAAACACAGCGAGAGAAAATGAGGATTACATAAGCGTCACTTCAAATATCAGAAATACATTTTAATAAGTAAATAAGCAGAATTTTCTCGACAAATAACAGCTGAACTCTCTCTGTAGCAAGCATCTATAGCATGGGTCAGCAACTGGCAGGTGTGGTCTGGGCCCAGACCCAGATACCACCCTATACTGACCCAGATGTAACCCAGGTCACTATTTTGCGTACTTTGTAAAGGTGAATGTGCATGGTAAGACTGAATTGTGGTATTGCCAGTTCTTTGATTCCACTTTATTTGTTCTCAAATTCCGTGTTAATTCTCGTTTTACATTAGGTCTCGCGGTAAGTGTATTAACCAGTCACGTTCCTTGATTCAGAGTGAAGCCAGAAGTGTATGCATAAGACGGTGCAGTTGATAGCCTGAGACACAGACTCTGGACCAAAAAGTAGATAGTGCATGGAGTAACTGAACTTATATCTTGCCGAGTGGTGCTGGATGAGACAAGCCGTCGTATTAAAAAATAGATTTTGATTGGACTTGGTCATGTTTTGAGTTGCCTTTTCCTTCTGGTGTGGAGCGATGGCGAGCTGAAACGACAAACGAGGACATTGGATTCTGTCTGTGGCGCAACGACCACATCAGATAAGCTTTTCTGTTGAAAGAGACTATTTTCTAGCCTTTTGGACGATCGTATCTTTGGAGGAGAAAACAAAAAAAATTTTAAGTATTATGTACTTTGAATCTCGTGGACAATCATGATCACGGATCACATGTAAACGCCTTATTTAAACATTAAGTTGTGTTGATTTCTGGGTTTGGGGAAGTGAATCGAACTCACTGGTAAAACTGAAGAACTTGAAATATTTTGTTGTGGTTATTTTCTTTCTTTTTATTTTATTTTCCGTTATATAAAAATACAAACTATACTTTTGAAAACCTCATTTACTGTCTGTTGTGCCTTACTAAGTATTGCCACCTCCTTTATTTCCCTCTTTTGAGTTTAGATCTTCTGATTTCATTAGCCTTATCTTCTTATGTTATCCCTACGTTTAAGCTAAAGTAAGCCTTAAAGGTAAACATATGTTACAAGACCTATTTCTATTTACACTGGTACAACTTTTAGAGCCTTTATGGTATTGATTGGGCAGCAGTAAAACACACCAACCAATTAAATTTGAGTAATCCCAAGTGATGCTTTTCAGCCAATGGAGTCTCTGCAGTTCAGGCACTACGTTGCGTGCAGATGAAAGTTCAGAATGATAGACGAAAGGTTGATGGAAAGAGAAAGGGAAAAGAAGAAAGTGGTACAGAGAGGGAAAACAGAGAAAAGTGAGCCAGCAGTTAGGAGAGAATGATGCTCAGTTACTGAAAGTGATTTTTATTTAGTGTTATTTCTAAACTGTAATTGTTTCTCTTACTTACTTAAAGGTGCAGTATGTAGAAGATGTCCGCATTTTACCGAACAGAAACGATGGCAATGAGATATAATGTAAATATATGTTTGTGAAATATTTTGAAATAAATGAACAAAATTCCCATAAAACTTAGTTTTCTTTTCATCAAGTTAGAGAAAGCTTGTTTTATTTACATTACAGTGGGTCTTGTTCAAAGAGGCAGAATTAACAAGCAACTATGTTTGTCTACGGCAGCTTCCAGGGGACAAAAAGAGCAAAATGCAGTTTAATGAGCCTGAAATCTACCTGGAAGTGAGGTAGCGAAGAAGAGAGGGGGCGGTTGCAGGTAAAGAAGAAGAAAGATTTTTGGTGTATTGAGCAAACAAATTCATACCAAGAGTATTTTCCACCACATTTCCAATTCACATTTGATCTGCAAAGGCTTCCATAATTTATGTTTCTACACACTGCACCTTTAAATGTTGGGTGACCATGAGTGTTATCAAATTTATATATATATATATGTGCTTAACAAATTTATCAGACCCCCTGTCATGAAAACAATCCTTAAGTTATTTAGTTTGAACTTTCTCTTTCTCAGAGAGCTCACTGCAAAACTACAGGAAGTTTTACGCTGAACTCAGAGCACTGGATTCTCTTCGAAGACAGAAATTAATCAAGAGTAACATTCAACACACCGAGCCATTACTATTCAAAGACATCTGCCTCTAAACTGAAAGCCTCCAACAATCAGTGTTTTCTTGCTTCATATGAACCAGATCCTTGAACTCTCTCCTGCTTCTAATCGTGCGCTCTAACACGGTGGTGAATAAGAGCTGATGTTTGTGAGCCCTTTGTGCAGCTATACAAACCAACGTAACTCCACGAGGGTTTGTGTTTCACACTCAGGATCAGGGTCAGAGGAGACGTTTTCTTTACGGTGGCTCATGAAAAGAAGCTCTCGCTGTTTCACATCAATATTTAGATCAATGACACGCCGAGCAGCAGGGAACATCTGGATGACACATCGCGGCAGCTGTAATTGTCCAGATGTCCTCAGGAAGGCGATGCAAACAGCAGGCTACTGCATCAAGACGGAGGAGCGCTGAACATCAGCAGCAGCTGCTTCTGCTTCACGGAGGATGAGCTCAGAGACGTGTTTCCTGGAGGCGGTGTGAGTCCAGGTTATTTTAAAGATGTGAGTGGATGCAAACAGACAGGTGGCACAGAGTCAAGCTTAGATGAGTAGAAAGCCTTTCTGCAAAAGCAAAAATATATTCGTAGTCTAGAAATTTAAGGCTCTAAATTACCAGAAAAAATAGTGGAATTTTTTTTATCTATAGATTTTACATTATCTACAATGAATCCTTTAGACTTCCTGTCAGTTTTACTTGAATCAATGTCATTTGTTACTCTGAAGATTAGAATGTTGTGCACATTTTTGTGAAGCATTTCTAATACTGTTATACGATGGATGCGGATGATTCTATTTTATTCTATTACAGGTTTTAACTGGCCTCATAAAACACTCAATTGACAGATAAATTAGTTTCTTGTGAGACGAAAATGGATTTGTGGTTGTGTGCCTGTTTAATCTGTTTGGTTCAGCGGGAAATATCTGCAGATGTATTTTTCCTGACCTCTAAAAAAATGCAGTTGTCCCTATGTATTCTCGGAAAGAGCCTTTCCAAATCATCTTATTCCAATATGATTATAAAAACACATGATTTATTGTGTCTTTTGTGTCGAAATTCTCAAATGTAGCTTCTCTTTTGGTGTTATTGATGGCTGAAATACAGTATGTGTCCTGTAGGAGGCATCTGTTTGGTCATGAATAGTAACTAATAAGCCCGACCTTTTTTGTGGCTGTTATACACTCTGTGACCTGTAGGGGGCACCTGCAAGGAATTCAACTTACACAAAAAAAAACATTAAAGTAATGTTTCAGAAGTTATTCTTTAAGGTAGAATAACAAAAACATTTTTTTTTCACAACATTATTGTTTTATGCAACTCGTGGCTGCAGTACACTTCATGGCCTGTAGAGGGCACCTGCAGGAAAATGAACTAAATGAAAAATTTTAAGTGGTATTTTTGTCATTCAGCTCAAACAAGAATAAGTAACACTGTGTGGCCAGTGTCTGTAAAATACTTGGTGGCCTGTAGGGGGAGCTCCTTGGTGTTAACAAAAAAAAAAAGTAAATAAAGGATGTGGTCACTTTCTGGTAGAATATGACAAAAACAAAAGTGTTTTTCACCATATGACCTGTTTTTGAGTAACCGTTGGCATCTGCAGAGCACAAACCTAAAATAAAAAAGTTGAACTGATGTTAAGTTTTTCTTTCAGGTTTTTCTTTTAGGATGAAAAAAAGAAACCTTTCTCTTCAACATCATCACTTCTGGTTTAACTGGTGACTGTTAGGGGGGTGGTTTATCTGATTTCCTGATTAGATTCAGTTATAATTACCAACCCATTTCCTGATTACCAATGATTCTTAATTAAGGCTTTGTGATTTTCCATTTTACAGTAACCCAAAATTACTGCACCATTAAAAAAGGGGAAAAAAAACAGTCTATTGCTGTTACCTGATGTTTCTTGTCACTAGTTTTGTCTCTAGTAGTTCTGAGACTAAAGAGAGATAAACAGAACTGGCTTCACCACATTGTTAATGCTTTTGTTCTCATAACTCTTCAGCCAGGACAGCACACTGCAGATAACAGAGATAACAGTCCTTTAAAGCCCAGAAACAGCAGAGCAGCCTTTTACATTGTTTTAAAACTATGCAACATGTTGTTTTAGCATGTTATCAATTTTTAAAAATATAATAATGAATCCGTACACATCATAACAGAACCAATATTAATCAATAATTGATTTTTTCCACCAGTGGCTGTAGTACACTATGCGGCCTGTAGGGGCAACAGTGTACATTAAACTGTATATAACAGTAAGGTGTAAAAAAAAAAGGAACAGATCTGTTTTGCGACAAACCAATCAGGTAAACAATTAGGTTGTGTTTGTTAGTGATACCATGCCATAAAAACACTGTGTGTGTGTTTCATGATTAGGCTTTTCTGCATGTTTACGACCTTATTTATTCACACCTTGACCTTTGACCCCAAGGTTATTGGTGGCATTTGTGTGTCTTGGTTTCCGATTTGGATATGATTAATTAACGAGTATAACGTCAGTGTCAGGACAGTAAAACTGTCCAATGAGGTCAGAGGTCAACGGGCTGCAAATGGGTGATAACACACGCTTTCTTGTTTTTGTAGCAAAGAGAGGACCATGAGTTGAAATGAACCAAGAGGGGACCTTTGACCATGCTGCTTCATTTCTATGAGTACAGTCCTTTAGATATTTGAAAAAATAAGGTAAACATTTATTATTGTTACGGTTGTGTTTTTCAATAAATACAATTTCGCTTCTAATAAAATATAAGACAAGATAAAAAACATTTTGAGTGACTTTTTTGTCTTATTTGTTAAGTTCTTCAGTTTTCTGCCCAGAGATTAGAAAAAACACCCCCTGAGACACACACACACATACACACACACTTTGACAGCTCAGATCAATAGCTCAATGTAGACGGATAAACAGCACTAATACACTGTAATCCTGCACTGTAATACCGCAACACACACTCCTACACACACATATACACACACTCATACACACACTGTGCATCTGATGTACAGAGTGGAGTTCAGATGGTGGTCAGGTTGAATTATCCCCCACTGTATATGTGTGTGGGTTTGTGCCTATACATGTGAGTGTGTGAGTGTGTGTGAGTGTAATAAAATAATAGCCACCCGCTGCCGAGTGGAGACCACCCAGGTAATGAGATTACCCAGCATCCTCTCCCTTTCTCCCTCACATTACTACGGGATGAGTCACAGTTAATGGTTTCTGGGTTTTGCCGTTGACAGGAAGGAGGCGGTGGATGCGGTGGAGTGAAAATGAGTCCTGAAGCTCCCCGCTGATCGATACGTGTCTCAGTATTTTGATGATTAGTCTGATATCGATCGATTAATTGACTGATTTGGAGTGGAGAGAGACTCGGCGATCTGCTGATCACAGGTCTGGCAGAAACATTTCCGTCAGTCAGCAGATAAACTTCAAACCACACTGATGTTTTACTCCAAGCGTGACATGGCTCATGGAAACAGCATCTCATCCACAAGTTAATGAAGTTACTCTCAAACACTGCTCGCCACAGCACACCTTTACCCTACACCCCTTATTCTCCAACTGATAGGGATTATACTACGCAGGAAACAGACTAATGTGCCAAGAGAAAGTGAAATATCCATTGTTTTACAGTAATAACACAGTAGACATCTCAGAGTCATTTAGCTACTATGAGCAGATTGTTTCTATCTCTGGAAATAATGGAAAACTTTCAAGACTTGGAGTACTTTCTCATGTAGAGCATTTCCAAGGTCCGATAAAGCAGCAACCTTTATCCACAGGAAACAATGCCAATGTTGAAGTGCTAAAAACTACAGATGTACAAGAAAACACCTACACACTCATTCAAGAAGGCCGCTTTCAGCAGCAGAAATAACATGTTTACAGCTGAAAGTGAGTATTTTTTTCAATACAACTTTGATGGAATTCAGTGAAAGTTCTGTTTCTATTATGTGTGACAGAAGTTAGCTAAAATTTGATATTTCTTATACACAACTTTCACAAAAGTTAGCTTAAAATTGGCTTTTCTAATAAATAACTATGACATAAGTTAGCTTGAGTTCAGCATTTTGAATAAACGGCTTTGACACAAGTTAGCTAAAGTTTGGCTTTTCCAATAAACAACTGTGATAGAAGTCAGCTTAAGTCCAGTGTTTCCAATATTTAATTTTGACCGAAGTTATGCTAAAGTTTAGCTTTTCCAATATGACGATCCTAAATAATCAGCTTTAGAACTCCCCTGCAGAAACAGATTGGTGACATCATAGAGGCTAAGTCCATGTATTCTTCTTTCTATCGGGGCTCCAGAGTGTGACCACAACTGAACTCACTCTTAGGGAAGGGTCGTACTGTGGTTTAAACCAATAAAAGACGGAGCTAGGGAAGTTATTTTCCTCTGATTGGCTGTGGTCCTGTTTACTCACTGTTCTAAGTTGTATGTGTGTTCCAATTTCCAGCTCTGCAATGGTTTTAGTGTAAAAATGTATCATACATAAATGTGCATCATCATCCAGTTTAACAAATTTAAAGCAGTTGTTAGGACTAGATGAAAAAGATGACCCTTGAAATTAGTTAGTTAGTTAATTGATCTTTACTTCATTCATGTTGTTGTATAAGAAGATATATACATACAATACAAATATAAGAGAAATCTGAAATGAATGGAAAAGGGAGCAGAAAGAAGAAAAATCTTATTATATCTGCCCCTTCTCTCATTAAACTTTAACTAAACACTTGTCAATACACACTCAAAAGAAGTTACACCTTTTGGCCCCTATGCCATATTAATCTTGGTGCAAAACGATTCAAAAACATAAAACTCAGTTTCACCCACTCAAAAGAAAGGGACAAAAACAATACAAGAACAAAACAAAACACTACCAGACAGAGATTGGAATGTCTGTGATTCCCTATATCTTTCTAATGTGTTGGTTTTGATTCATTTTTTTGAAGATACTGAAAGTTTTGGCTTCTTTGAAATTACACAAAAAAATAGGCCAAGCCCCCACCAGGCTGTAAACTTAGGAGAAACACTGATGTTGTGTACAACATTGCCAAAGAGATGTTGCTGGTCACCAAATTTAAATCAGAAATTCTTCTCATGAAGAAAAGTGGATTAACATAAATTCAGTTCAGTGAAGAACTTTAGTAACAGAAATGTTTTATTTTTCTTCGTTTGGGTTTAAAATGTTCAATTTCAGCATAGTGAAGCACTTTGAATTCTTTATAAAGTTTTTTTTTCTCTGTATATTTGTGCTTAAAATAAAGACAAACTTTTCCCTACACTTTATTTTTGTTTAGAAATTACTTAACTTTATATGAAGGTCATGGAAAGCGATAAAAAGTTGACGTGATGGCCTTCAAGGTGGCAAAATTCAAAATTTGGGTGCACTTAAATTTTGTGCTTTACAAAGTGAGCAAACATGCATCTGTGATTTTAACTTCACAATCCAATGAAATAAAAAAATAAAGCAAAAAGGAACATTTTTAATGGAATGTTCAAGTTTTTCCTCAGATTTGAGAACCTGCTGTTGCTCTCCATACAGACTGTTTTTTACAGCTTAATCCTGATTGGTTGATACTACTTTGAGGACAAACAGAAACCAGAACACTCAACAAACCAGCCCCTGCGCACAGATCAGCATTGTTTAAGGAAAATCTGGACTTGTCACTGAGTTTTCTCAGGTGTTTCAAAACTTTTACCACTACTGGAAAAATAAGGTGGTACAAAATGTTCCCTTTGAAATAAAATGTGTAATAATGAAAGAGCCCAGAACGCTCTCTTGCTAAAATCCAGAGCCCCGCCGTCAGATCAAAGCTGCAAATAGAGGTTTAAAGGAGTAACAGGCTCCATGTACAAAACTCTGACTACAAGAGAAAGAAAAACAAGCAGCCCTCGAGCAGGAAGGCTAAAAAAAGTGGAAATAACACAGAGACATCCACAGAATAAAAACCAGAGGGAGTTTAAAAATGTCAGACAGGATGTCAGAGCAGCAACAGGACAACTGACAGGAAAGGAGAGCTCTGAGTTTCACCTGCTGAGTCAGAGCAAAGGTTCAGATTAACCGAGGGGAAGGAAACAAAGCTGCTGAGGGGACATTAAGTGATGGGATGGTCACCGTCCTGTGGCGAGGATTTAACATTTAACACCTCATGTATTCATCAACAAGGAGCAGGGCGGGACAAGGAGAGGGTTAAAGATACAGATCTGAATCCTGACTCCTTTAAAGGAACTCTGTGAAAGTACAACACCAGGGTTCAAGACGTCAGGACTTGAAGTCCTCATTAGGAGAATGTTTGTGGAAATGTTGGCTGAACCACCGACCCCCAGAGTGTTTCCACTTTCACCTTCACAGAGCCAAAATTATCGCCTACTATCGCAGCGAGATCTCTAACCAGCTGTGACAGACGGGAACAGAAAAGCAACATGAGCCTCACAGATGTTTGAAGTCCTGTCTTCAGGCGTAAAGACTTCATTTGCTCAGATTCTGTCCCGTCTGTTTCAAACCCAAACTCAGAGCGGATTGATTTCCTCTTTCTCTGACTGTGGTCACAATGAGGCGTCTGATTCCAGCTCACCTCTGCGTCCAAACACAGCTCCAGTTTCCAGATGATTAAAACAATTTTATCCGCTTCTGTTTTTACGCCTCATTAAAACCACTTAGAATAAGCTGAAAGAGCTAAATCTGCTCAGTTTGGGGTCTGGTGACGTCAATCTGACTTTCTGAACCTGTGTTTTTGCTTCGTCAGGAGCTTTGCTGGAAGTAAACCGCCGTAATTTTCTGCTGTAGCAGGATCTGCTATTTTTGTGCAGTTGTTGTTAGTGCAGTGGAGTTTTCTGCATGAAAATCTGGTCAGCAGCTCCTGACCTGCGCTCTGTTCTTTGGGACGGAGCGAGGAACAAAAGAGAAAAACAGCTGGAGAGCCAGAGAGATAGAGAAAAAACAGGTGATGAATCCAATCTGGCGGTGTCAGAAGAAGTCAATTACCACTTCTCTGTGCACACACACCCACTGAGACAGGCAGGTGTGTGCGCGCAGTGTGAACGCACGGTGAAGGCTGAAAGTTTAAAAATGACTTCATCCTGCCTTCAGAGGTAAAACTTCTGTTGAAGATAAAGAAAGTTTCTGAGTTTCTTGATGCTTTTATTCTGCCCTCTTATTTGCTCATGCCTCGGTTACTTTGTTTCTAGCTTTGACAACAATTGTGCTTTTATTTTGAAAGGTCATCTGGCTACTTAAACTAGACAGAAAAGCTACAAGGGTAAATAAAAACTGCTAAAAGTCGAGTCGGTAGAAAATGTGTTGGATATTAGCAGCCCATGTGGAGACACTAGCTCTTATGTTGTATACAAATCAAACATGAAATGAAGTGAATAAACACTAGTTTTTGTCATACGGCACATATTATGTGAGTCACACAAATGCCAGGAAAATTTAACACTCACTTCGCAAATCATTTAAGAGAAACAAACATAAATTTTGTGCATTGCTATATGTATTTGGAAGCTCAGTCCTGGACCCTGTGGAGGTGGAGGTGGAGGTACAATATGAAAACTCATTGCTTGGCGCCGCCCTGTTGGCTATGGCTGCCTCTTGCAGCAGCTCTCTCTTCTTTGTCCGTTTCTTTTAAATTTTTCATCTCTTTTTCATAATCTTTGAATTTCGAGTGGATCATTACTTTGTTTGGTTCATTTGTTGGTCATGGACACCAATTTTTTGTGGCTTCAGCGATATTTTTACGACTTTTCTCCTGTGTTTGTCTGGAGATCCTATATGTTACCATGGCTGCATTGTTTACATGTGAAATCAGCTGTTAGCAGCCTGTAGCATGTCAATGCTAACTGGTGCAAGGCCGGATGTTTCCCCACAAGGTGAGGAGAAGGAGGTGAGGATGTTGTGCTGGTTCTCAGGTGTGAGCTGAGAAGTGACGACATCGACCTGTCCTTCCATCCATCGTTATTGGGAACATAAGATCTATCTCCAATAAGATGGACGAGCTAGCCGTGCTAACCCAGCAACAGAAGGAATACCAGAGGGCAGAGTAGCATCATGCTATTCACAGAAATGGCTAACAGAGCTAACACCAGACACCAGCACCACATTGGAAGAGCTTCAGCTGCTGTGAGCAGACAGGATCCAGGAGACAGAGACTGAACAGACTGCTGAAGAAGCTCAGTCCTGGACCCTGTGGAGGTGGAGGCTGGCTGACTGGACAATGATGGACAAGCTGTCAGCATCTGTTTTCTTATGGAGCTTTTTGCACTTTCTATACACTTTCTTACTTTTGTTTTCTTGATTGCTGCTGTGGCTTCAATTTCATTGTACTTGTTACAATGACAATGAAGTTCTATTCTATTCTATTCTATTCTATTTAGGGACTCCGTACAAATCTCCTTTGTTGGGCCACAGTGTTGAGCAGTGTAGCTAACGAGACTGACCACGACTTTAAACGTGTTTAGTGTTACCTTGCTGGGACAAAGAGCTGCAACTGAACAGCTGAGCAGAGAAGAAGTAAAACTGGTTTGTTTAAGTGCCCTCTGGTGGATGCATTGTCTAGTATCCATGCAGATGTAAAGGAAGCATGGTTGTAACAGTAACACAGGAGTCATCACTGCTTTAAGTTCAGTGTCTCATGTGAAACTCTCTCTGCTGAAGTGACGTGAAACTTTAATCAAAGTTTACTTGAAACAAACCTCATAGTTCACACCTCGCCTGTGATTTTTCACGACTCCTACAATCCACCACTGCTGTTCACGCTGATTTATAATGTGAGAAGTCGCTCTCAGTAACTCCTCTGTTTGTCTTCTTTAACAAAACAAACCTGACGCCGAGTCCTGAGTCTTATCTCCTGCTCTGAAAAGTATCTGGCAGAGTGATAAAAGCTGGAAAAGCTCTGAAATGATGGAAAACAGGAGGTGACCAGAAAGTGGAGTGTGAAAAGCTGCAGAGGAGACCCAAACAAAGCGCTATTCTTCTTCTCTTCCATTAATTCTCACAGATCAGAGTGGAGGACTGGTAGGAGCATTAGCATTTCAGCCAGACGACTGAAACAGAAGGAGAAAGAGTGAAGCCAAGAAACCCCGAACAGAAAGAAAGGATCTGAACGTAAAGAGCAGAGCAGACACAAAAGAGAGGGAAGCTGTTAGGAGCATTAGCATGTTAGCCAAAAAAAGGCCAATATAAACAAAGGCCAAGCCTGTTTTAACTCTGCAGCACCGACCCAGATGGAGAGAGAAACCTTGAAAGCATCAGTCTGCTCTCCGTCAGGTGTGTTGGTTGGAATAACTGCAGATTTGTCTCTTTGTTTCTATTCTTCATCTGTGGAAATGTTGTGTTTCCAATCACCTGTCAGGTGTCCGTCTGACGCTCTGATCAGGACGTGTTGAGCAGATGCTGCTTCACATGGAAACTCTATTTCAGTATAGGATGATGCAAGCACCATATGGTTGGATGTTTGTTGTTTAAAAACACCTGCCAGGAAAATGACAACAGGAACAAGGACGGCCCAGGGAATAATTTGATTTCTGAACAAAAGGCGAAGATTAAAAATGTTCACTGGCTCTGGTTTTTCAAACAGGACTGACGATGATTAGTTTCCACTGACCTGTCAGGATGTGTCGAGCTGATGAGATGAGAATAACAAAATCATTCCCAAGAAACCATCATAAACCATCAGTTTGAGATCTTTGCTGGAGAAGCATACAATAATGCAGTTTGAGACGAGTTAATGAATTATGCTGTTATAGAAAAGATATATGCAGGAGAAGCATAAAACACTTCATTCAAGGGTAATCATGAACATTTCAAGCTTAACGTAGCGCAGTCTTGGGGTATATATTGGCAAAAAAAGCATGCGACAAATCTATTTGAGAAAACTTAGCGAGAAAACAGAGAATGTTGCGATTTGAGAGGCCATCTTTGAAGGAGAAGCATCACAAAATGGTGTTTGAGACAAGATCTTTGCAGGAGAAGCACAACTAACTGCATTTTGAGAAAAAAACAAAAGCAGAACCATAAAATAATACTGTATAAGAGGAAGACTTGGCTAGAGAAAGAGAAATTTCATGCAGGTATTTGCAGGGGAAACTGGAAGTAATGCCATATGAGGGGACATTTTTTTTGCCAGAGAAGCATAAAGCAATGCATTGGACAGGGGAGCTTAACAAGGAAGCTGAGACCGTTGTAAGTAGAGGTCATATTTTTGGCCAGAGAAGCATCACTAAATACTGTTTGAAACACAATCTTTGCAGGAGAAGCACAATTAATTGCCTTTTTGAGAGGAGAAACTTAAGTATAAAGAATGCCGTACAAAATGAGAGTCTTGCAAGAAAAGTAGAATGTATTGAAAATATTTGCAGGAGAAACTTAAGTCTGGCCATTTGAGCTGAGATTTTTGCAGGAGAAGCTTCAACTAAGGCCTTTTAGGAGGAAAACTTAAAGGTCCCATATTATGGAAAAAACACTTTAAGTCTTCTAGTGAAATTTCTGGGTCTTTGGCTTTCCTCCCAGCCCATAAAATGTGATATTTAATGACAAAACCTATATTTAGTAGTGCTTGTGAATATAAAATCCTGACCTAAAACGAGCTGTTTGGATTTTGGGGATTTGCTGACGTCAGCGATTCCCTTTTTTGACCAATCAGAAGAAAGTCTGACTGGTGCAAATACCAAAGAGAATGCCAAAGTTGAAGAGCCATCACTGCTCTGTTTTTGGCTGTAAACAGCCACAAAGTTCCATGCACAAGCTTCCCATCTCGGAAGAAGACAAGACTAAGTGTCTAGAGTTCATTTATCAGGAAATGTTCCAGCTACACTCAGTAAAACTGTGCATGTGTGTGCTAGTCACTTCACGTCCAACTGCTTTTCCAACTTTGGACAGTCCAACAAAGGGCTAGAGAACAGACTGGTCCTGAATCCAGGCGCATTACCAACCATCCACCAACAAACCTGGGACCCTGGAAATGTGAGTATTTTAAATGCTGTGTGCTGTGGAGCAGATATAAGAGCTTTTCCTCAGTGTCCCTCTGTCTCTGTGTTAGCTTCAGGATGCTAACTTTAGCTGCTGTTAGCCTGTTGTTTTAGCCTGTAATGTTACGGTAAACGAGCTTTGCTGTTTTCTAAACATTGTGAACTCAGAGCTCGTGGCGCCGCTCTCAGTGACGTAGAAGAGCAGGGCGGTATCAGCTTATGATTTATTGGCTTTTTGGACCAAAACATGTTACTACCATTTCACGAAGACATCAATGATCCATATTAAACTGCAGAAAAGGAGCAGAATATGGGACCTTTAAATCCTGATCTGATGAGGAGATTATCTTAAGTGTATATACATGTACATCAAACTAAACTGAATATGTAAGTTATAGATCTTAGAAAGCATGAATCAGTTGGACGATAGAGTTTCTTTGCATTACACTTTGCCCTTACATAGCAACACTTGTAACTAAGAAACTAACGTTGCAAAGAGCTGAAGTGAAGTGGGGTAATACAGCACACTTTTGTAACTGTGCACTTTATGAGCCTCCCCTACTGTTGCCTCTGAGCTTTATAAGAAGCAGGTTGCCTCTTGAGAATATCATTTACCGTTTGGCATCGTATGAAATGTAACACACAACTCTAAACACACACACAGTCTCCTCAGGTGAAACCCAAACAGTTTCATCTAACACCATGACTTCATCGTAAGAAGTCTACGTCAGTGTGTGTTTGGTGAGTGAGTCTTAATGTGTGTGTGTGAGTGTGTGTTTAGACCATCTGAGCTCTGGTTTCAGTCGATATGTGGAGTGGATTTGTGTTTATTTGAGCCTTTAGTCAATACTGCTGTCTGAGTGTGTGTATCTGTGAGTGTGTGGCTGACCATGATAATGCCTCTCAGTTTGCTTTATACCAACACACACACACACACACACACACACACACACACACACACACACACACACACACACACACACACACACACACACACACACACTCAGGCTGGTTGGTTTGGCAGCGCTCAGATATTTTCACATGCCGCTTCCCTTCAATATGAGCTGTCACATCCAATAGGAACAGAAACAAAGAGATGGTAGGAACCAAAATCTGGCAGCAGTTTGGTTCCTACCCTCCTGTCACAGCAGATGAACTCACTGGTTTCTCTGGCTTTAACTGGGACGCAGGCACTGAAGAGGAATGGTCAAGTATTCAGGCTTTCTTTCTCAGATAGACAAGAGGACATTATGTTCCTGTGTTCGAGTTTCACTTCTAAAAACACACAAGATTTTCTCCTAGGGATGCACAGAGTTTTACATTTCTATCTATTTCATCACAAATACATGTTGAGATAAGAAACACAGAAGTCATGGGAAGGAGGGAATCAGTCAATTTGTTGTTGTCTTACTGTCCTCTACTGGTCTGACTGTGTACTGCAACTACTTTTATTTTTTCTCCATACATCAATGACCTGATCTAAGTGATTTACCTGGGTCTTCGGCCTCTGGTGGAAACAGAACCAAACAACAGGCCACAGGAACAATTTGATTCATGGTAAAAGCTGCGTTTAGACCACAGGGTCCAGGAACTTTTATTCTCCAGGACTACATAGTTCCTGCACCACATTGTTTGTCTGACTGTGAGGCGGAAGACTGAGGTAAATCATGCAAAAGAGGACAATGACGTATGGAAAGAAAAATATACAGGTTACTGTAAAACACCACCAGACCAGTAGAGGGCAGTAAGACAACAAACAAAGGTCTGTCTGTTAGCATGGAGGATACCCAGCTTGTGTTGGTTTCGGTGGGATTTGTTGACCAATGAAAGGAGATAAGCTCCAGAGACAAAGTTGGTCGAAGCTGTTTGTTGGAGCCATAATTTAGTTTTGTTTTCTTCTTGGTTTCTTTTGTTTGTGGTGTGTTCAAGAACGCAAATTTTGGTTCTGCCATTAGGTGGTGTTTGAGAGAGATTTAAGAAGCCTGAGTTAATGAGCCAGGTGTGTGTGTGGAATGGAAGGCATACAGTTTTTCAACCACGCTGCTTGTAACGGGTGGTAAACGTTTTGGTTATTTGTTTAACGTGGATCATTGTTTTCCTTTTTTTTGGGGTGAATAATAAACGGGTCAAGGCATCCAAAGCTTGAAGGACAATGGTATTGGTTTTGTTCAGTTTCGATTTCCGTTACTACTTAAACGTGCGTCAGAGAAGTACTTCCCCGCACACCGGAAAAATGTAGTCTTATTGGAAGACTCTACATTTAAGTTGAAAGCTACAAACAGCTTCGAGTTGGGATGGGCGTTGATGAGATTTTATCAACATCAATGCCCTTGTCGATTCTGCTTATCGATCCATTCTTTATCCATTCCCTTATCAATTCCTCCTGTGAATTTTCCTTGTAACAAAAGTAGATTTACAGGTTTTCTGGATCAACAACATTAAATTTAGTTTATAAGAGAATAAATATGTGTTTGGTCACTGGATCTGGATATCTCTGGGCGGAAATATACAGATATAAGTAAGAAATTGCACATCATGTGATTGTGATGTACTGTTTTGTAATATCAAATTGACTCAAGTAGGCCACCTAGTGTGTCGAAGTGGTTATATCATTGTTCTAAGTTGTTTGGAAACTTGCCTTAGTTATGAAGCCAGCCATGACCCTGCATGTTTAATTTGAGTATTTTAACATTTGGAGTTTTCAGTATTTTTTTACTTAGTGTAAGTTTTGTGGTGAAAGTTGAAATTCTATTCTGAAGCCGAAGTTAAACCGATGTATCCTAACTAGCATAGCAATGCAGTTTCCCATTAAGGTTAGCATCAAGCTAGCTCTATTTTGTTAATATTGTTTTTGGTAAATAAGGAGATTTATAACATGTTGAATGTATTGACTAGCAACCTCAAGTGAGAAAGTACTGGACATTTCTTTGTTATTTCAATTCCTCAGTAAAACTTCAAGCTGAAAATCCTGAGTTAGAGTTTTCTAGGAAAATGTTATCTACCTGCTAAGCTAAGATAGCTGCAGTAGACAAGTCACGTAAGATCCTGCAGATCTGGTGTAGTGTAAAGAATCAATAAGGGAATCGTTAAACACGAAGGCTAACAGTAGGGATGGACTGAAACATTTCTTATTGATTCCCAACCATTTTTTTGATTCCAATTCCTAGCTTTGAGCAGAGAAACAGCAGACTGATCATTTCCTGTCCGAAGCATGAAGACAGCAGAGATAGAGCTGTGTTTGAGCTTCAAAATGAGCCCTTTAATCGAGGACTTTGAACGAGACCATGAAAGTCAGGCATGCTGTTAATGCTTCAATCAGGATATTTGTCAATCTGCATCTTTTATTTATCAACTTCAGTTAAAACTGGGTGTAAAACTTGTGGTATATGCAATATAAAGTAGGAGATGGCAGCAGAAAGAGTCAGAAGAGACAGCAGCAGTGGAGGCAGCAGAGTCTAATGTGCAAATGAGTCATAATTAAAGGTCAGGTGAAGCCAGGTGAGGGAAGGGAAAGCCTGATCCTCCGGAGAGAGGAGAGGAATCAAAATGCTAACAACAGAAGTGAGGAGGAGGAGGAAGAGGAGGAAAAGGAGGAAAAGGAGGAGGGTGTGTGGATCAGGCAGCTGGAGGAAAACAAACTCACACTGACTGATTTTTTGACGTTTGACTGAAAATCTGCGGAGAGACGAGCGACAGACTCTGAGATCACAGCTGACGGAGACGCTAACGGACCGCAGTCTGTCCGTGTCCTGCTGCACCCATCGCTGCCATGACAACTGAATGTGTGTGTGTGAAGAAATCGACTTGACTCACACCATCTCCAATCACTCAACACACACACACACACACACAAACACACACACACACACACACAACGATGAGATCAGATGTCCTCTAGACTGTGAAGCGTGTCCTCATCACCCTGCTGTCTCTCTGCTGCTGCAGCTGGTGATAACATGAACACACACACACACATATATAAACACACACACACAGGAGAACACACCTGAGTTTTATTCTGTGTGCATGCAGTAACACTTTCAGAATACTAAAACACACCCAGAGGGTCGAGGACATGTTTAGATCGGCTGTTTAAAGCCTGCATCAGCCGAGAGTTTTTCCTGTTTGTGTTGAAACCACGTCATCGTTAACTTTTGTTTACAAATGTTTATTTCACATGTTTTTCCTCTTATCATGTTCCTTTCTCATTTTCAGCCTTGTTGGTTATATTTTACTGAAGTATTGAAGTGTAATGAGATCAAAATAAGAAATCAAAAAAGCAAAAAAAACCACCAAAGACCAACAGAAAAACTACAACACTGCTTTCAAGATGTCCAAATGAGATTTGGTGTCCACTGCAAAGTATAATCTTACAAGCAACAAAAGCCAATAACTGTAAAATGATAGAGCTGTAAGTAACTGATGTCAAGATACAAATTAAAAGTCACAACCCTGATTAGATACTAAAAATGAGAAGTTTCTTAAAAGACAATGCCCCAAGGATTTCCACAAAAACCCTCTACGCAACCGTCATAGTGCCAAACGAGGTCTTACCTGCACCTCTTTGTATCTGGATTGTCCTGCAATACTCCACCTAAACACTTGAAGGCTTAATTATTTCAAAGAACAGGAATTTCAGAAATGTTGAAATCATAAATTATAGGGTTCATGAACTTTTTCACTGGGGGTTGAAATAACTGCCCCTTTGCTGGTAAACAGGTCCGCTCACAGGATGGTAGTAGTCGTGTGGAGAAGCGGCATATTTCCTTGACTCATATAAAAGTTTTGACGAACCAACCAGGTTAAAGGTAGAAAAAAGATGATCAAATGATGAAATGACTGAGTAGAATTCATGTAATACACCAAAACACAGGACCACAGAGTCTGCAAGCAAATGAGGCCAAAATAAGTGTTTTCCTGCAGTTCCTCGACTGTCCACAGGGGACTGTTTGCAGAAACACAAGAAACCACACTGCAAAAATAAATCTTATAAACGTGTTTTTGTCTTACTTTAAGTAAAAATTTTCTTGTTGAACTTGGTAAGAGACACATTTAACTGGTTAGTCTCATAGACCAATGGTTCTCAAATGGGAGTACGCAAGATTCAAAGGTGTACATTCAAAAAACAGCAACCCAGCAAAATTCCTTTATCACCATTTATTTAATCAATGTTTGAATCCAATATGAGCGTGAGTTCATAAATTGAATCTCATTTTCAATTGACACTAAGTGTACAGTGCTATGTTTTTTTCCATCCAAAACTGCTTTTTAGGGGCTACTTGGCGGAAAAAAACATATCACAGGGGGTATAGACTGGGGTGCCATAGACTGTGTATCAAGGTTCAAGGTTATCTTTATTATCCCTACAAGAGGGCAAATTGTCTTGCAGTCAGCAGCAAGGAAAATACACACATACTGTACATACAGACTGCTCTAAACAGACAGACAGCGAGAATGTACACACAATTGGTTAGTTGTTAAGGAAATTAATAGCAGCAGGAACAAATGAATTCCTTAATCTCTTTGTCCTGCATGCTGGCAGGCTGAATCTGCGGCCAGACGGTAGCAGCTTAAAGGCCCCGGACAAGGGATGACTCTGGTCTGCCCAGATAGACTGAGCCCTTTTTGAGGCACTAGGCTCTGTACGAGTCTGCAAGGTCAGAGAGCAGAGATCCTTTGATCCGGGCACAAAGTTTGATGATACTCTGCAATTTGTTGCGTTTTTTTATGCTGAGTGACCCGTACCATGTGAAACCTCGTTTTTAACCTCTTATAACTAATGAAAACGAAACTTTTCAGAAAAAAAGAGAACTTGAATCCAAGACAGCCAAATGATATCTTCAAATCACCACAACAATCAGACGTGAGAAACATTTCTACCAGGTGTATTAATTTTTCAAAGTTTGACCACAGCTAATCTGGAATGACTGGGGAGATGGATTTCTTTTTTTTTTTTTACCTATATTGCAGCCAGCCACCAGGGGGAGCAGCTTTTGTGGCGACCACACTTCAAGCCGAGCAAGATGACATCCATTTTTTTATAGTCTATGGTCAGTCCGGGACGTCTTGTTTTAAATGGCCAAAGACATAATGAGGTCTGAATCTCTTGTAACAAGTAAGAATATCTGCCGGTGCAACAAGAGAAATTTGCTTCAAAATTTGCTCGAAACTAGAACCATGTCTTACTACAAGTAACTTTTCTTTTTTTTTTTTCTCATTTTTGTCTTTAAATAACTTGAAATAAGACATTTTTTTGGACTGCTCAGGTGAATGTAGCTCATATTATGTCTAAAAAAAACTTTTGAACAAAACACTTCTGGAGAAAGCTGATTTTTTCAGCAGAAATTAATGTTCAAAACCTGGTTCGAAAAATGTCTTCGATCTGGGCATAGACTAAAAAAAAATGGACGTCCGCTTGCTTGGCTCGAAGTGAGGTCTCCACAAAAACTGCTCCCCTTGGTGGCTGGCCGCAACATAGGTTAAAAAGTCTGTCTCCCCAGTCATTCCAGATAGGCTGTGGTAAAACTTTAAAAAATTAATACACCTCATAGAAATGTTTCTCACGTCCAATTGTTGTGGTGATTTGAAGATATCATTTGGCTGTCTTGTATTCAGGTCCTTTTTTTTCTGAAAAGATTCATTTTCATTAGGTATAAGAGGTTAAAAACGAGGCTTTATGTAAAGTTTAACGATGATTGACAGCTGACGTTATCGTGTATTTTTTTCAGGGATTGTAAAATATGTCGGAAGGTAGAGTCAAGAAGAGGTTAGACTCTCGAAAGGAAAAAAAGTAATTATAATTTTTGTCACCCAGCTCCACTCAGATTCTCCCAGAATCCTCCATCATCTCTACTGCGCAGACTCTGGCTGCAACTGCTACCAATGGCGGTGCCTGTGACAGGGTATTTTGGCTTTAAAACCGTACAATGATAAACAGAGGAGCCATGCTGTCCACTCTATATACAATCTATGGGTCTGAGTAGCTCATTTCTCTACCAACACACCATGAGGAGTTTTATTATTTTCCTTATCGTCCGCTGTGACATCTCAAACCTGTCGACTTCATTAGGTCAACACAAAGCGTTTCATTCTGAAAATCCACTGGATAAATCTGTGAAATTATACGTCACTTAAAACAAACACAGCCGACATTCAGCTTTATCTCCATCTGCCGTCTGTGCTTGTTTACATCCAGGAAGTAGATCTCTATAGCACAAACCAGGAGGGCGTGCTCCAGCTCAGACACAACATATGAGCAACATGTCGCATGTTTGCACTTCCTCTTCATGAAAGCAGGCCCTGTGTTTCTGTGAGTCTGAGAGCGGAGACGCCTCATCCTCCACACACCCTCTGATAGCTTTCCTGTCCATATGCTGCGGGGAGTGGAGTTTCCTCTATAAGATAAAAGCTTCCTGCACTCTGATGCTGCTCACTTCATCCAAAAGGTCAAACAGATTAACATCTCCCTCCCGCCCGCTTCTCACGTAGGTTTACATCCAGCTGGCCGGCGCCCTCCTCCAAACAACATCAAACCTGTGTTTATCACTAATCCTGTTCATATTATGTAACTGACCCACTGCAGCATCATCATCCACCTGTACAGCTTAGAGGAGGCTGGAGCCAGTCAGTTACATTACCCACAATCCCACAGGGAGCCATCAAGAGGTCAGAGATTGGGCTCAGTGTTTCCTGTTTACTGTTTGCTCTGAGTCCCCGAGGATCAAACTGAACCACGACGGAGATAAGAAGATGAAAACTGTCTTTACAGAACTGCAAATTATTTTCAACAAATCCTCTGTTTGTTTTCCAAAATAATCCAGAAGCAGGGGATAAATCAAAGATGTTATCAACATCGAGGCTCTCCCACGGTTAAATAAACAGCACAGACAGAAGAGCTCAAGGCTAAAATCAGAGCATCGCCTGGAGGAAACTCGCTGGAGTGATCTAGCCAGAGGGTGATTGAGAGTTTGGCTTCACTTTTTGGGAAGCTGACCTGCCATGTTACACAGAAACTGGGACTGTCAGAGCCAAAGCCAAACCAGAACCAGAAGTTTCTGAGAGTCAACAGCTTTAAGCTTCAAAGAGGTGGTAGTGTCACAGTCTCAGTTTCAGTTACTGTGAAGAGGAGACTTTGAGATACAGGTTTGACAGATCAGACTGCAGAATTTTTGTTATTTTTATTATTATTATTATCATTATTATTATTATCATCATTACTATTATTATTTCTGCCAGAAACACTTTGTTCACAATTTGTCAATGTCACTGTCTTGTCTTGTTGCACAATACAGGAAAAAAAAGTAAAGGATGGTTGCTCAGTGTGTGACATCTAGGGATGGGTACCTTTCACATTTGAAATGATACGGTACCGATGCCTGGTACCTGGTAATTGGTATTGGTACTCAAGGGTACCAATCTTTCGGTACTTTTTTGTGTTTATGTGGTAAGAAATATTAATTTGTTTAATAATGAAATATTAAAAAAAAAAAAAAAAACATGTTTCTTCTTCAGTATATGACCTTGCAATGTTGTGTTCACATCTAGCACGAAAAAAATTGCCTACTCTTCTACTCCCTTACAGTCACAAGGATGCATTTTTTGATTTTAAGTGGATCAATACCCGGTACTTTAGACAGAATTTGGGCGGTACCTATAAAAGTACCTAGTTCTTTACACATCTCCAGGTATTTATGATTTAAGACATTAACACTCAATAAAATCATGCATTAACATTTGGTTAAAAACTTCTTGCAAATCAAAAAAAAATAACAATAATTTCTGCTAATTTTGCATTTTTTTTGTGCAAAATTTTGAACATATTTTTAAATTTTTAATTCACTTTTTTTGGTAAATTTATGAGATTTTTGCAAAATTTTGAAATTTTACAGTTTTTGGAATTTTTACAACTTCTTAAAATTGCATAAAGTTGGAAAATTAATTAAATTAATGAAATTACAATTTTTTCTTTTTTTTTAATATTTGCAAACTTATCCAAGTAAAACAACTAAGATATCACATGTACAATTTTATTTACACAAACCTTTTTTAAAAGTACAGATTAAGTACATTTTGTGGTTCCTGAACTGGTACTCAACAGGACCGACTACCAGGTACTTTTTTGCCACATGTGGTAAAAAATATCAATTTGTTTAATAATGAATTATAAATTTTTCAATTTAACATATTTCTTCTTCAACATATAACCTTGAAATGCTGAGTTCATGTCTAGTATGGAAAATTGCCCACTCTTCTACTCCCCTCACAGTCACAAGGATGCATTTAGATATCTAAACATTGTACCTTTTGGTTTCACGTAAATAGTTACCCGGTACTTTTGACAGAATTCAGTCAGTACCTTTCAGAGTACCTATTTTGGTACCCATCCCTAGTGACATCAGATGCAAACATGGAGGAGAAAGCATGATGGTCTGGGGCCGTTTTGCTGGATCCAGGGTCTGGGGCGTGTACAGAGTGTGAGGCACCCTGAAACAAAAACGGCACCTGCAAACGGTATTCTGCAACACTCCCCATGTAGTACCCTCTAGAATGGGACTCACTGGTTAATGGTTTCATTGTACAGCAAAAGATTGAGCTGAAACATCAGTCTAAGTTCTGCCAGAACCACTGTAAGAATGAAGAAGAAGATAGTCAGCTTGAAAAATAACAGGCACAGCAGGTACATCATAAAACTGTTGTTTTTACTCTCAAGACAAAAAAAAAGACAAGTCCTCTCAAATCTCTCAGATGACGCAATCTTTTGAATGTCAATAACAAAAATCCATTTACGTGTTCATGTGAGGCCAAAACAGAAGAAAAACATTTCAACAACAACAGCAAACACAGGGACAGGAAGTAAACTGTGTCGAGTCATGATCCAAACCTCACACAGCAATTTCTAGAAAACGGTAACAAAACCTGTCAATGTTTCACTCCCCCAGTGAGAATATATAATCCCATCATGCACTTTTTTGTTTAAGTGACAGTTGCAGACCGTTGTACCCGTGTAAATATGTCACAGAGTTATATGTACCTTTAAAACACACCACATCATGTGACCACGACCGTTAACCCAGCAGAGGAAACGATCTTATCAACCAGCCGAGCATTAAAGCTCCATCAGTCCTACATCTGTCAGAGAGATTTACTCCTACAGCTAACTTAAAGCCATTAAGTCTTTAACACACACACACACACACACACACACACACACACAGACATACACACACACATTAGGGATCATAAACGCCTCTGTTCAGCTTTAACTTCCTCTTGTAGTTTCCAAGAGAAGAAGAAACGTTGGCAGGAAGCGGGTTAAGGGTTTGATTTCAGTTTAGATAAAAGTAAGAATCAACACACAGACTGACACTCTGATATGATGTGTGTTTAAAGCTTTACAGCCATGGAAATGTACTCCACTGTATAAGCACAGCTGTTTTGCTGGGTAGAGGAAATAACGCCAACTTTATGACTTAACGCCACAGAGAGGGAAATATTACAGATATACTTCAAATTCTCTTCAAGCCAAATAAGAAACAGCTCATTGCAGTGATGAACGGTATGAAGGCAGAGCTCATTTCAATGACTCTATGACAATGGGAGGTTGGCCCCTGAACATGAATTGAATTTGCTTTTCACTTCGTCTGAATTGGCGTCATTTCTCTGTCCTCAAAAAGTGTTTCACATGTTTACGTCTGACATGATGACATCACAGGACTGGACTGGGTTCACCTTTTCACCCTCTTTCTGCTGAGTAAAGTTTTAGCTGTCTCAACTATGAGCATCCTTTACACAAACATTAAACCCATGAACCCTGAGTTTTTGTCTCCTGATGAAGTCTTTACGCCTCTTTAAATGCACCGCTGTGAATACTCATTTTAACACGTTATAAAAGTAATTACTGTCAGCAGATGCTCTCAGCTGCTCCCTGTGAGAAGCTTTTAAAAACTCATCAGCTCTTTACATCAAATATTTGCTTTAAGTGATGATTTTGTTTATGTTTATTCAACATTTCAGGAGCAGACAGTGAAAAGCTGTTATTACACCACATGAACAAGAAGGTGAATATTTCACTCTATTCCAAACACACTTAAAGAGCTTGTTTGTAGACAGATGCAAAGAATAAACTATGATATATATTTAGTAACTAATGAAAGCAAAATAAACTATTGAGAAAAAGACTGTAAAAGAAACCAATAAGAAGCAGTAAAAGAGAAATCAGGGGCTCAGAGGGTTTATTCTATATACTGGTGGTATTGAAGAGGAAGTTATAGAATACAGTTCATTGGTCAGGGGGTATTTATCTTTTTCTTTTAGTATTTATTCTGTCCCTCTGGTGCCCCTGTAGTTTCTTTACGTGATCTACAGTTTTAAAAAAGTCACAGTTTTTTTTTCTCTAGTGTTTTGAAAAACCTTATTTCAGCCTCTGTCTGAAACACTATGTTCTCGCTCAAGGGTCTTCAACCTGCAGCCCTGGAGCCACATCTGGCTCTTTGACTCATTTACAGTGGCTTTTTAATAAGTTTAAAAAATATAAATTGAAATAAGGATTTTTTTAATTTTTTTACAGAGGGTATTGATGATTAAGAAAGCCTGCAACCACTCTCCTTCACCTCCTATAACATCAACAGCCCATCAACTTTCTATGCACCTGTGGCTAACCTCAAGTTTTACAGCTCTGATAAGAAAACTAAATCTAAAAAAGACAAAACAAGTAGAAAATATTAATTTAGAAAAAAAAAGATGAGATAAGATATAAAATCGATACATGTTATCAAATTCAAGAATAATACAATTTTTTTGAAGATTTTTTTTAGATTTCTGGAATTAAAAAAAAAACATCTGCAAATTTTTGCAAATAATTATTTTTTTCAAATTTTTTTGCAAATTGTTGAAATTTTTTTGAATTTTTAAATTATATATTTTTTGGCAAATTTTTGAAATTTTTGCAAAACTTTTGAATTTTTACAACTTGTTAAAATGTCATGAATTCTGCAAATTTATGAAATTAATAATATTCAAAATTTTATGTACAATTTTAGTTACACATAAAACATTTTTTTAGATAATTTATCATTTGAATTAAGGACATTTTGTGTGTCTCAATTGACTTAAATCCATGTGAGCTTAGGCAAAATGGCTCCTATGAAAGTAAAGGTTGCAGACCCTTGTTCTAGCTGCTCTCTCTCTCTCAAAAAAAAACAAACAAAAAACTCCCTGATTGGCCAGGCCCCTGGAGGCCAGTCAGGGGATGGATCCAGCTGGAGCCGTCCCTCCAGTGAAGCAGTTAAGAGATCAAACTCTCAGACCAACGTCCAGACCACAAAACAGAGAGGTGGTAATTTCTAAAGGGGAATAACTCTATAGACAAACTGCTGTTTTCACTAACGTTACAGCTCTATAGATCGACCCGGGCTGTGTGTGGTGGTGACGCAGGGGCAGACAGAGGCTGACTGTAAATATAAAGAGAGACACAGGGAGGTAAAGCTGTCAGCACAGAAGGTCAGAGGTCACATCTTGTGGTGTGTCAAAGCTCTAAAACACTTGACCTGCTCCCGACCCAGCAGCCGGGCGGTCGATGTGCTGCGGTTGCTACAGAGATGCTCTTACACCCTCCCCTCTTCCTCTTCCTCCTCTTCCTCATCACGTTAAAGCTCAGACGCCAACTCAGCAGCTTGGATCATCACTAATTATTTAACACGCGCCGACTAATCACACAGTATCCAATCACTGCATAAATTAGGATTAAACAGACTCCCAGCTTCAGAGCAGCAGTCACATTTTCACATATCACTGCATATCTTATACATTACAGGGCCGGTCTAATTACTGGAGTATAGGTTTTACCAGGTAGGTCCAGTGGCGTGGCGTGGAGATTTTTTTTGAGGAAGCCAAGTGAGACAAAGCCTGTTATCTGTATTTTTTTAGGGAGTGGGGTACATAAAAGGCCATGTTGCAGTTTGTATCGCTATTTCATGTAACAGACCTGTTAGAGCGCCCAGAGAGCGCTCGTTTTACTTACTTTGAACACCGACACACGCCCTTTAGCTCTCCCACCCTCACTCACTCGTTCACACACATACATTGTCCTCTTGACTTAGCTTAAACATCGTATTAATTAATTCAACCGCCCACTTAAACACACAACCGGCCGCTTCGTGCACACTGCTAATGTGCTAACCTCCCTGATTTCATTCAGTGGCTTGATGATGACAATACTGTGATTTGATTGGTTTGAGGCCAAAGACGGGGTGGCTTCCCTTGGCACAGTCTTGGTCAATCACAGATGAGCAGTGTCATGACCACGGCCTCATCTGATTGGTTAATCATTCTTGTTTTTTTTCATTAAGGGATGCCAACTCTGCTTGGCTTCCTTGCGGACAACAGCGTGCAGTATCGTATTTTCACCACGCATTCGCCACAGAACATTTACGAGGGCGCTGTTTTACACATTGTAAAATGCTCAATAACTAGAGGAGAGGAATAAGGAAGAGATGACGGTGACAAAACACAGAAGAAGTATCAAAACTGTTAAAAAGGAATATTTTCATTAAATCACAGCTACAGTCTAAAAAAAGAGAGGAAGCATGGCTTCCCTTGGCCTCCGGGAGAAAACGCCACTGGGTAGGTCACTGATTAGACTGACTCTCTGAACACTTTCAAGTATGAAGGTCAGAAGACTCCTGACTTTTAACTTGTTTGAGCTCCTTTTTTTAAAAAAAATTCAGGTCCAGAGGAAACAGACCGACTGCACAAGGGACATGTTTCAAGGTCTACAAGAAAATCCAGTTCTGACATGCCAACAAAGTTATCGACCTACACTTAATACAACTCTTTTTTCAGTCAAAGCTTTCAGAAAACTGGACTAACAAATGCCACGTTCCATTTAAATTGGAACTGGGAAGTGGAGGGTGGGAATAATGTCATCTTCGAGTTAAAGGAAATTTAGTTGCCAAGTCATAAAAACATCCCCTAACATCAAGATTTCTGTAAATAAACATTGAACAACACTATGTATACGGATCATTTATTGCGACAAATACTAGTCAGAAATTCTAAAATAAATGGAATATAACAGGAGCGTAATTACTGTGGAGCAGCCATCTTTGATTGTTAACTCAGGGGGTGGTGGAGATCCCTCAACTTCCCAGTAGGAAATGCCGACTTTGAAATTTCCCACTTGGAACTCATAAATTCCGACTTCTGAGAACAAACGTAATGCACCAAAAGTCATGAACGTCGTAAAAGTCAATGGGAGTACTATGCAGGATTTTTTGATTGTAGCTCCTTTTCAATTTAGTTGATCTTGACTTATTCCTGTGTTGATATATTAAATCATATTGCTTAGACTGTGGAGGTTATCTCCTAAGATTTTATTTGTGTTATGTTGTGGATTGTTGTAAGCACCACAAGGCCACCGTAGGGTTGGCTGTAACACAGCACACTTAGCTTTCATCATCCTGATGAAAGTCACTGTTAGCTAAATTCACTCCTTCGACTTCAGATCTCTTCAGTGTAATAATTAGGGCTGCGACGACATGCTACTCTCATGATTCAGTTCTATTCCAATTTTCAGGGTGCCGATTAGATTTAAATTGCTATTCTTCCATATTTATGATTTTTATGATTTTTAGTTTCCTTTTTACCACCAGACCATATGAAAACGTTAAATGATAATGATAACGTCTACAGACTATATGAGGAGCCATATTTTCCCATAAAATGCACATCATGTGAGTTAGAGAGAAACATATCACCCTCTGCTGGAGAAAAGTGGTAATGTTTTTCCAATCCAGTTTATAAACAAAGACTGAAATGAGGAATATGAGTTTAAAAAAAAAAAAAGATTTTTTGAATCCTGATTTTGATATTGTCAAACAAAAAATCCTGATACATCATATTTTGTTTTTTTCTCCCACCCCTAGGAATAATAATATTACTTTTTTTTTATAAAACTGAATCAAATGGGCTCCAACATTCCTGAAAATATCACCATTCTCATGCAGGGATAATTTTTCTACCACTGCTTTTTTTCCATTTTTTTTTAAACCAGTTTAGTTTATCTTTACTATTTGGTACAATAAATCCAGCCTTTGAGATAATGGAAGGTGTATTTCCTATGTTTTCTTGGGTAATTTTTATGGCTTGTTGTTAGCCTCACCAGGTTGCCATGGTTACACAATACACTTAACTCTGAAGACAAGACAATAAATGGGGCTGAAGAGTAAGAAAATTCACCAATAAGGAAAGAAACATACTAAACATCTTGTTTAGTTCCTTGCACAAACAAAGCCGAGTGAAGGACTCAACGTATGATGAGTGAACATCACTACATCAATTCAGACATCAATTTTTTCTTTTAATGTCTTAAATAGGACATCTTCTGGACCTGTCAGGTGAATGTGGCTCATATCAAATCCAATAATACAATTTTTACCAAAAAGAAAATTAAACACTAGTAAGATTTCAGTTTTTGCAGTGTACAGACTCCAGAAATTTCAAAGATCCAAGATATACCTCATAGAGCTCAATAAAGTCAAAGAAAGACCAACAAGGATTTAAAGTTATTGCCTCAGCCACATGCCTACCAGGTTTGAGGGTTTGAATTTTAACAATGGGCATCAATTCAATGTCGAGTTGTTTGCATTTTTGCTACAGTTTCTTTCTACAACAAGATGATTACAAGAAATAAAAAAACTCCACAAAAAATGACAACTAGAAAACAAACTGTTGAACAATATCGACAATAACTGAATTCAAGTGACATAAAAACACAACTGAAGAATCAGAATTCAAAGACTAGACCTAAAAAAAACTATAAAACTGTTGGACTAAATGTATCATCTTAATTTAAATTGTTAAACGTGTGGAGAAATCCTCGACTGATTCGTTTACAGACAAGGAACTTATGTCGTGAGAAAGATCCATCAGAAACCTGTCTCCAGACATGTTATCTGTGATCATGATGAGCACTGTGCGTCCTAACGGGTGTGTGTGTGTGTGTGTGTGTAACGTGAGAGTGTTTCAAGGGGAAGTTTTCTTTGGCTGGACTCACGTTTGCCAACAAACACAAATCTCATTGATTTCTCTTGACTGGAAATTCACTGAGCCGCTCTTCCTCGAAATTTCTGCAAAAACTCACTGAGGTAAACACGGGAGACAAGTGTGTGTGTATGTGTGAGTCAGAAAAGAGAGTGTGTGTGAGTGTGTGTGGACCTGATCGTGTTCCCCATGCTTGCTGAGTGGACTTTACACAGAGCGTCTGTTCTCACACAAACACTCATTCAGCTCAAGTATCACTTCTCTTTACACAAGGCAGCAGTGTCTCTTCATCCCGCACAGCCCAGTGTGTGTGTGTGTGTGTGTGTGTGTGTGTGTGTGTGTGTGTGTGTGTGTGTGTGTGTGTGTGTGTGTGTGAATGTGTCATCTGGAGTGTGTTTACTATTTAACAGCCGGTTCAATCCAGATGTTTTACCATAACACAGCAGCAGCGGCTCAAACCGAGGATGTTCCATTAAAGCAGGATCAGGTCAGTGTGTCAGTCCTAAATCTGCTGATTCAACCACCAAAACACTGAAATCTGGTTTTAATATGAAAAAAAATCCAAAGATCCAAATAAAAAACACTCAAACTGCTTCACACGCAAAGACAAGTTTACTTCAAGACGAGACGAGTCTGAGTCACAACACAGACAAGACGTGTCAGAGTCAAAATATCCTCAAAACAAGATAACATGAAGTCACATCTCGCTGCAGTGAGATAAGTGTGACTCAAACCTGTTACGAAACCAGACAGAACCAACACTTATCTTATTTCTTTCAAGATGTGCTGCTGCTCTCAGCAGGAGAGAGGGACTGAACTGTCACTTTCATCCTCAGAAGGTAAAAACATCTAAAACGAGCCATGATCTTGGTTTCTCTAATGCAATTTAAAGGAGAGACTAAATCAGGTAACAGTCAGTGTCAGTGTGATCTGATGTGTTTGAAAAATAATTGCAAGAAGAGTTTGTGAAGAAGCAGCAGTTTAGAAGATATACTTTATCAATCAGGGGAAAATTCAGTGACTTGATTTATTTGGGACTTGTATGATATTCAAGTTTCAACTTTCAAAGATCTCATCCAGGTGTTTGATATTTAGAGGATGGGAAAGAAGAGAAGAAGATTAGCTATTCTGAATATCTTTTCCCCCATGGATGAGAACAGTCATTTTTCTCCCTGACATTTGAAAAAAAAAAAAAAAAGCTTTTATTTGGTTTGAAGCCAGTCTTTAATTTTTTTTCCTGCAATTTTCAAAAACAAAGCCAGAATTCAGACTCAAAAAGCCTAAAATAAACTTTTGAGTTTCCAATTTGAATTTTAAGGCCTGTAAAAAAAAGGAAAGATTTCTGAGAATACATTTAGTATTCAAGAATCAGTGTCAGAAAGCTGGGGATTGATCCCCGTCTGTTTAGAACTCTAACTCTAATCAGAATTTTGGAATTCTGCCACTGGGGTCAGAATTCTAGAATCCCGAGTTCTAGAATTCTGACTCCTTGAACTAAATCTTCAAACCAGTCTCAGGATTCTTGTAGCCTTACTCTAATTTGAGTATTCTAGAATTTTGACCTTAACCTCGGGAATCTAGAATCTTGCCATTGAAGTCAGAATTCACGCTAAGGTTATAGAAATTCTAACTTTGATCTTAAAGTGATACTCCGGGATGGAACAAGTTGGGTCCTATCACAAGGTTTAAGGCAGAAATTACCCCCACAGCAGTGTTTTTGTGCAGCAGAAGCCCAGAGCGCTCTCACCAAACACCCACTCCCTGCTCCTCTGCCGGTTTCCTCTGCACTCAGACGGGGCCATATTTTACTTGACCAAAAACACAAATAAACGGACTCCCACCGAAAAAATCTGATATTGGTCTGCATTCACGCTTTATTTAGAGAATTTTCAGCGCGTTACTTTCACACAAAAACACCACTAAATAAGGCTCTAGTTCTCATCGTGTCGTAAAATGGCGCTACCTCCGCTGCAGAGCCACAGCTGGCTACGAGACGCTCGCTGCTTAGTGTATCAGTCCGTGCGCGCGTCGTGCCAGATATAAACAAACGCAGGTAGTCTGCCAGGACGAAGAGACACGATGAGAACTAGAGCCTTATTTAGCGGTGTTTTTGTGTGAAAGTAACGCGCTGAAAATTCTCTAAATAAAGCGTGAATGCAGACTGATATCAGATTTTTTCGGTGGGAGTCCGTTTATTTGTGTTTTTGGTCAAGTAAAATATGGCCCCGTCTGAGTGCAGAGGAAACAGGCTGATGAGCAGGCAGGGGGGTGTCTGGGCTTCTGCTGCACAAAAACACTGCTGTAGGGGTAATTTCTGCCCTAAACCTTGTGAGAGGACCCAACTTGCTCCATCCCTGAGTATCACTTTAAGACTGAGTCTAGTATTCAGTCTCAGGGGTGTAGTCTTCTGATTCTAATCTTTAAATTGTAGAACTCAGAATCTTATCTCTAGATTCTAAAATTCAGCCTCTAATCTGGGGATTCTAGACTTCAATCCAAGGATTCCAGAATTCCGGCACTGAAGCCAGAATTCTTGAAACATGTTTCTAGACTCAAATCTGAGAGAGTCAGAACACAGTTGGGGGAAAAAAATCAAACACACTTCTTACAATTCTAATTAAAAGTTAAGATTCTTTTAAAAATTAAAAAAAAAAATTGACAAGAATTTTCTCAGAATTCAATTTAAAAGAATCTTAAATCCTGAGTTTCAGATCACATTTTCTTGTTCATTTGCCGTTTTCAGATTTTTATCGCTTTTTTAAAGCACCTTCTGTCTGCAAAATTTCCTGAAGTGAGCTCACATTCAGACAGAAACACACCTAGTGTGTGTGTGTGTGTGTGTGTGTGTGTGTGTGTGTGTGTGTGTGTGTGTGTGTCTAATTGGATCACTTCTTCCCTCTTCCTGCTCTGAGAATAAAAACATTCAAACCAACCACAGAATCCTACACACACACACACACATGTATGTTCTTCTACAGTTGTGAGGACCCTCTTGACATAACACAGAAAATTCCTGTGGTCCTTAAACTCACCGTCATCCAATCTGAACCCTGAATCCAAGACCAGCACACACTCTGTTGCTTTCAAACTTCTGTGTGTGTAAATGTGTGTGGAGAGGGTTTAAGGGGGGCGGTGGGGTTCATTGGGGGGGAGATGGGAGCTTTTGTTACCGTGGGAACAGACGCTTGACAGACAGGGCACTCGAGCGTTGATGTGGTAACAGGAGATTCTTATCTCTCTCAGCCAATCAGATTCTTCCCTGGGGAGTCTGTGTGACCTGGGACTTTACAGTACGCCTCCCTCTGTGCGTGACAAGCACCCAAACAACATTAAAAAACAAGAATAAGATGTTTTTGTGATGATGAGTGTATGTTAAAATACTCCAAAATTCATTCCACAAAGTTTAAATCTGTCTGAAAAGACTAAAAAACTCTGCTTCAAATGTTTAAAATGAAAGACGTGAAACTTGAGAGTGAAACAGGCTGAACACAAACACAAAGAGTTACCTATAAGATCAGGGAAACCTGATGACTAAACACACACACACTCGCAGACGGGGGATAAGGTGTTGTGGTTAATTGGTTGGTATTTCAGCTCCCCTCCAGATGTGGCCCCTCGCTCTCTAAATGCCCTCTTTGTGTCAGAGGCAGCTACGCTCCGTTTCCACAGACCCTCTCATTCACAAGCTGCTACCTGACTCCGCTCACCTCCACCTCCCAGTCGGGTGGAGAGAGGGGGAAGGGGGTGACAGCGTCTGGGTCTGGTCTGAGTATCCAGGTCTCCATCACGCTGTAATAGAAATTTCACCTGCCGTAAGAAGAAGTCAAGGATCATTAAAGTCGGGGTCCTGTCCTCTGAAGTGTCCTCGTCTTCAGACCCAAACCTGACCTGGACTCTGTCTTTCTCTCCACCTGTATGACATCACACCTGAACTATGTCTCCAGGAGCAGCCGGCTCACAGACTCCTCAGGGAAAATAAAAGTAAACTCTAAATTACAGACATCCTGCAGGAGGAATTTCCTTCTCTTGAAGGTAATGACAGAGCGAGCACGCTGTAACTGAAACGTATATACGAGTTCTTTTTTACTGAAACATTAAAAACTTTCTTTGATTAACTTCTTATGATCTTAACAAATTAAATACAAAAATGTTGAAAACATAGAAACTTAAAAACATGATTTAAAAAAAACAAAGTTGAAGACTTGAACTGAGCAAGTCTTTTCTAATACTTGTTTGGGGTTCCTTTGCTGTCTTTCTTGTTTTTTTTATTTGTTTTGATTTTTTTTTTGCTTAATGTTTTCTTGTATTTTTATGTTGGTTTTGTTTTTTTTTTTTGTTTTTTTTTAAAACATCAAAAGGGACCAAAGCTATCTGGAAAATATGGCATTGAAGTTCTAGCAGATAGAATGAATAAGTCAACTAACAAATAAAAAAAAAAAAAAAAAATCTAAAATACATTTCTTAAAAATTCTGGCTTCAATCTTGGGATTCGGCACTAAATTAAAATTTGTACAAGTTTTTTTTTGGGAAAAAAAATCAGGAATCTTGATTGCAATCACATTCTTAAAATTTATCTTAAAACTATGGAATTTTATCTCAAAGTTTTAAGTTTCATCTTATCTTGAATTCTATCTTAAAACTCTAGAATTTTGACTTTAAAGACAGAATAGTGTAAAAGTAAGATTCCTTAGGCCTGAACCAAAGGTATATGGATATATTCCTAAACGCACATTTTTCTGTCCAATTGGGCCTCTCAACCACACAAACATGGCGATTTCATCCACATAAACAGAGATTTTTTAAAACGGATAAAAAAGTGAAGAAATTATGTGGATGGTTGAGTGGATCCGTGTAGCGGTGTTAAACGAAGCTGGTGTTGATGCGATGTCGTCAAGCGCCTAGCAACAAGTCACTGTGTTTGACTGCGCATGCTCACAACTTTCTTCTTCTATGGTTTGCACATTTTGCTAACCTGCCACTGCCAAGCATGGCATTACAGGCTTCAGAGGCGATCGTTTTCAGTTTGGCCTCTTCGTATGGACAGAGATATTTCTGTGGTGTGGACTGAGATTTTGTTTTAAACGAGGACAAGAATATCCGATCAAAAAATATCCATATACGTGTGGTTCAGGCCTTAGAATTAAGGAATTCTAACTCTAATCTCCAGTTCCAGTCAGCCTCATTTTTTTTCCAGGGTTCTGGAATTCTGAAATTGATGTCAAGATTCTAGAATTCAGTCTCAGTATTCGAGAATTCTGACTTCAAAGTTGGAATATCTGAGAAAACAGAAAGGATTCTTTGTTAGAATTTCCGCCTTATGGTTTCAATCAGCCAAGAATTCTGACTCTAATCTCTGCATTCTAGAATTCTATGATTAAATTCTAGAATTCCAACATTGAAGACAATTTGTAACAAGTCAGTGTTCTGGGAGAAGAAAAGGCAGAATTCCATGATCTGAATCAGGAATCTAAATTTAATGTCTGAACTCATTTAACTCTCTTTTACCTTCCAGATCAGTCTGACATGTTGAATAATCTGGGTTTGATATTTCTCTAATTGTCCTCACTGTTTTGTATCTGCTCCTTACACTACCTCTTGGTCAGTGGTTTGGTTCTCAAATTGGTCTGCCTGGTGAAATAAAGGTTGAATAAATGAGTCATAAAAATATCCTTTCGTAAAAAAATTGTAGCTGTTTACCCGACCTTTGTGTTTTTGTTCCTCTGAACAATATTTTTAAACTCTCTGTAGTGTTTCCTTGTGCTTTCATGTTTGTTTGACTTCAAACTTTCCTGTCTTCTTGTTCTGATTTGTGTCAGTGCATCAATTTAAAAAACATGTCGCTATCAGTGAATAAATAGTGCTGTGTTGTTTTCATCAGTCCAGAAATCTCATGGCTAAAGCTAAATCAGATCCAGATTACAGAGAACAGTCTGGCTCTGCTGAACGAGGGACTCTATGGGTTTCAGACGCTGTGAATCCTGTGAATCTGTTGATCATCTACCAGAGAAATCAACCCAGAGTTCACAGGAACCAGGCTGACTCACCAAATTTGGCCCAATGCAAACATTAACTTATTCATCATCAGCAGATCTTCACATTTACAAACCCAGAGCGGAGTTTGATAGAAGACAGTTCAGCAGAATGAACATAACCACCTCAGGTAGGAAGACCATCTGACCAAACCACAATAAAGCAGCCGAGAGGCGTCACAGCAGCATCATGTGATGTTTCTGAGGAAGTCTGCAGGAAGTCTGAGGTCAAAACCAGCCAAGGTAAAATTATTCATGATGGTTTAGATGCAAGTGAAACAGAAATGTTTCCCACGATGACTCAGAGCCCTAAGTGAGTGCTTCATGAAGTGTTTTTTTTTTACTTTCACTTAAAAAATCTAAATTATTAAAAAAACAGTAATAAAAGAAAGTTAGTTTATGTGAAAGAAGTTTGAGAAACAGTAAGTTTGACCCGAAGAAGCCACCATTTACTAAGACAGTGTGTGTGTGTGTGTGTGTGTGTGGTGTTTGTGTGTGACATTCACACAGTCCTTCAGGGTCTCTGTGTTCTATAAATAGAGTCGGTGCAGCAGCGTTATGACCGTCACATACCAGCAGAGGAACATTTGTCCCACATGTTTCTCACGGTCTCTCTGTCCGAATTACACACACACACTCACACACACACTGAGGTGACATCTTCTAAGTAATAGCTGTGGCTCCGCCCCCTTTTCTTTAAGCTGGCTGCAGTGGAACTGGCCACAAGGACAGAGGAGGTGACAGAGGGAGGGAAATCAAGTCCTGTAATCAATCAATCAATCATTTCACTAGATCTTCAACTTTTCTGATGAACGCTCTCTGCTCCATCAGCTGGAAGCTTGCACAAACTGTTGAGATGATGCAGAATTCACAAATTGCTTGAGTGGTAGGTTAATTCTTTCTTTTGGATTCAACGTGTAGTGACTGAACGCTTTGAACGCATGCTGCATTTACGTGGTCTCAGACACTTTGAGGAGGTAACCCTCCAACACCCAGGTAGGGCAGTTTTAAGGGTGGAATTAAATCCCCAGAACCAAATTTAGACTCCAGTAAGAATAGAATAGAATAGAATAGAATAGAATAGAATAGAATAGAACTGTTCAGTCTCTGTCTCCTGGATCCTGTCTGCTCACAGCAGGTGGAGTTCTTCCAATGTGGCGTTGGTGTCTGGTGTTAGCTGGTGTGAATAGCATGATGCTACTCTGCCCTCAGGTATTCCCTTTGTTCCTGGGTTAGCACGGCTAGCTCGTCCATCTTATTGGAGATAGATCTTACGTTCCCAATAACAATGGATGGAAGGACAGGTCCATGTCGTCACTTCTTAGCTCAAACCTGAGAACCAGCACGTCATCTTCACCTCCTTCTTTTCACCTTGTGGGGAAACATCAGGCCTTGCACCAGTTAGGATTGACATGTTACAGGCTGCTAACATCTGAGTTCACATGTAAACAATGCAGCCATGGTTACATGTAGGATCTCCAGACAAACACAGGAGAAAAAGTAGAAAAAAATATCACTGAAGACACAAAAAGTTTGGTGTCCATGACCAACAAATGGGCCATACAAAGTAATGATCCACTCCAAATACAAAGATTATGAAAAAGAGACGAAAAAAATGACATGAAACAGACAAAGAAGAGAGAGCTGATGCAAAAGGCAGCCATAGCCAATGATTGATTTGTAACAAATGTCTGTGTATAAACCTGTATGAGTTCCAAGTCTAAACTTTTCCCTGAAGCGTGAAGTGTTTTCCTCGCCTCTAACAGCCTCTGTTTGCTGTCCTTGAGTCTGAACACTCAGTGAGGGCGTAAGGTTACTCAGCCTGTCCAACATGTGTCCTCATAGCTCAGTGTGCTCAGGGACGGACGCCAAAAGTGCAAAAAGTCCATAAGAAAATAGATGCTGACAGCTTGTCCATCATTGTCCAGTCAGATGATGCTACTCTGCCCTCAGGTATTCCCTTTGTTCCTGGGTTAGCACGGCTAGCTCGTCCATCTTATTGGAGATAGACCTTACGTTCCCAATAACAATGGATGGAAGGACAGGTCCATGTCGTCCCTTCTTAGCTCACACCTGAGAACCAGCATGCTGTCCTCACCTCCTTCTCCTCACCTTGTGGGAAACATCAGGCCTTGCACCAGTTACCATAGGCAGCTAACATCTGAGTTCACATGTAAACAATGCAGCCATGGTTACAGGTTGGATCTCTAGACAAACACAGGACCAACAAATGAACCATACAAAGTAATGATCCACTCCAAATACAAAGATTATGAAAAAGAGACAAAAGATTACAAGAAACGGACAAAGAAGAGAGGGCTGCTGCTAAAGGCAGCCAAAGCCAACAGACACCGAGCAACAAATTTTCAAACGGTGAAAACGCAGCTTATAGAAAACTTAATTTCAGTCTCTGTTTGGAACACTTTAATTAAGTTACTGTCTCTTTAAGAAACTTAGCAGTACTGCACAATCAATCCAGCACTATGCTTGCGCATTTCACATAGGCACGTGGAAGGGCAGAGAGCTCACAGAACAACTTCTCCTCTTGGTGAGAGCAGCCCTCGCGTGAGTTTCATGAGTCCGTAAAGTTTATAAATAAGAAGATATAAGCAACTGCATTTTATTAAACAAAATATTTAGAGTAACTTATAGGTTAACTGGAGCTTGAAGCTTGATTTGCAGAGTAAATACAGCACACACTGTAGTGTTATAAACTGGAGGAAACACATTCTCACTTGATTTTCTGTGCAGAAAATAAATCATCTGAATAATGTTGGGGAAAACCAAAATCCAGAGCTGTTGGCCTCTGATGAAAACATGGAATAAAATCATCCAGGTGGCTCCAGCATGAAACACACACACACACTGATCCCAGCATGTGTGTGCTAGGTCATGTGATCCATGCAGAACCATGGCTGGCGTCCGTCCCTGAGCACACTGAGCTGTGAGGACACATGTTGAACAGGCTGAGTAACCTTACACCCTCACTGAGTGTTCAGACTCAAGGACAGCAAACAGAGGCTGTTAGAGGCGAGGAAAACACTTCACGCTTCAGGGACAAGTTTAGACTTCGAACTCATACAGGTTTATACACAGACATTTGTTACAATTCACTAACAGGCTACAAACACAATCATTAATTTACCTCAGTAGTAGCCAAACTAATTATTACTAACTACTTTTTTTAAACGACTCCTCAAAAAACTTTTGTGATTCAATTACTTTCAAGTCTTGTGGCATTTACTGCCTTTGTTTAAGTCCAAACAGCTGCACAGCCCACTATGTCTCACGGAGATATTTCTCTGGAACGTTGCGCTTGCTTTGGATGTTGCCGTAAAATGGGTATGAGGAATTACAAAATCCCAGAGGAAGACTGAACTGATCATTACTGAAGTCATGTGCTCCCCAGATGATCTTAGTGTTCGCGTTGAGAAGCTGGTCTTCTAACTTTGGGTTGTTGACACTCTTATGTGTCTCTGTCATCACCTGATGTTCCAGTTTGAAGAGTGACCATGTGAACTGGAGACCTTCAGCCCTGCGGTCAGACAAACAATGGGCCAGAGGAACTAAAAGTTCCTGGACTCTGGTCCAAACATTTTCAAGGCCTGAAAGCTGGTGGTCCTAGCTCTACAAGTTTACCCACACTCTGCGAAGCAATTCCACAGACGATGTGATCCTGTTTTGACTGTTTCTGAGTGTTTTCTATTTTACAAGCTAAAAAACGTTCATACTTCCAACATACAAAAACTCAACACCAGGTGTTCAAATGTAATCTAAAGCAATCAGAAAGGGTCGGTTGCTAGGCGCAGCCCTGTTGGCTTTGGCTGCCTTTAGCAGCTGCTCTCTCTTCTTTGTCCGTTTCTTGTATTTTTTTTTGTCTCTTTTTTTGCAATCTTTGGACACCAAACTTTTTGTGTCTTCAGTGATATTTTTACTGCTTTTTCTCCTGTGTTTGTCTGGAGATCCTGCATGTAACCATGACTGCATTGTTTACATGTGAACTCAGCTGTTAGCAGCCTGTAGCATGTCAGTGCTAACTGGTGCAAAGCCTGATGTTTCCCACAAGGTGAAGAGAAGGAGGTGAGGACAACGTGCTGGTTTTCAGGTGTGAGCTAAGAAGTGACAACATGGACCTGTCCTTCCATCAATCATTATTGAGAACGCAAGATCTATCTCCAATAAGATGGACAAGCTAGCCGTGCTAACCCAGCAACAGAGGGAAAACCAGAAGGCAGAGCAGCATCATGCTATTCACAGACATGGCTAACAGAGCTAACACCAGACACCAACGCCACATTGGGAGAGCTTCACCTGCTGTGAGCAGACAGGATCCAGGAGACAGAGACGGAACAGTTCTATTCTATTCTGTTCAATTCTTTTCTCACCTAATTCTGGGGAACAACAGGTGGATCTTTATAAATTCAGATGGTTGAATATCGAACAATTTAGCCTTCAGCTCTGTCGGCTGCACAGCAAAAAGCTGACATCCTATCAAGCGTTTTTGTCTTACTTTGAGTAAAAATTATCTTGTTATACTGAGAAAATATCTTGTTTTGAGAGTTTAAAGACAAAAATGAGGTCTGAATTGCTTGTAACAAATAAAAAGAATCTGCTAATGGAACAAGAAAAATTTGCTCTAAAATTTGCACAAAACTAGAATAATGTCTTAATACATGTAACTTTCTCTTGTTTCTCTCTCTATTGGCAGATTTTTTTTTCTTGTTAGAAGCAATTCAGACCTCATTTTTGTCTTTAAATTATTGAAATAAGACATTTCTCTAGACTGGTCAGGTGAGTGTGGCTCTTATTAAGTAAAACAAGACATTTTCTACTGAACATAAGACAAAAACACTGGATAAGATTTCAGTTTTGTAGTGTGAGGCCTCCAGTTATGCGCCAGAAACGGAGGAAAGTTTCAAAAAGATGAATCACAGCAACATGTTTCTGTTCTACTTTCACTTTTTTCTGTTTCTGCTGCTGATGAAGATAAATAATCTGCTTAAAAACACACACACACACAGAAACACATCATCATCTGGATGAGAGATGCAATCCTGCAGCAGCAACACACACACATTTCTGCACACACACTCATTAGCTGCACAAACATGACCGCGCACACACACACACAAAGAGCGCGATGGCAGATGGTCGCCTGAGAGGAAACAGAGATACCTGAAACTCAGAGAGAGAGAAGAGAGATTTAACTAATGTAATGAAAGTGATTCACACACACACACATACACACACACGCACATTTATGCAAACACACACAAATGTGCACAAACACACAGACACATGCTGCCCATTTGCCTGGACAGTGCCATTACTCATCTACAGTAAATGAGTGGGCAGGGCCCACCCACACACACACACACACACACACACACACACACACACACACACACACACACACACACACACACACACACACACACAGATCCTGGTGGACAGATGGTTCTCTCTGTGTGAGGAAGAAGATCTGATTCGGTACAGAGACTCCCCATCACCTCCTCTTCCTCCTCTTCCTCATCTTCATCCCTCTTTTCTTTAAAGTCCAGTCAGATTTATTTTTAAAAAACACAAATGTGCTTCAAAGGGATTAAAATCTGTAAAGCAGACGACACACTCCGTCCTTCAACTCAGTCCAGAAACAGTAAAACTCCTCAGATGAAAAGAAAAAAGGCAGAAAACTAAAGAAACTTCATCTTCAGGCTGGAAGGACGAGGTCTGTTCGGCTGTTTCATGCCTCATCTTTGAAAATTTGTTCTCATTGGCGATGAAAAGACACTTCAAGTAGTTCAACATCTGATCAGGATCTCATCAGAGTGTTACTTCAAACTGTGAGGGAAAAACTCCTCGGAAAACAGTTCAGGAAATTCTACAAAGAGTGAGACTTCACTTTGACAGAGACCACAAAACCTCTTCCTAACTTTAGTTCCTGGGGAGTTAATCTCCTTCCTGGAACTCTGTGGGTGGGGCCTGCAATGCTGAGAGTTTCTGATTGGTTGAGGACGGGCTAAATCTCCTGCATGCTACTAGGTTAATCGTAGCATCAAACACGACCATGTCATCTGTCTGTCATTTTTGTTGTGTGGCCTTTATTGCTCCAACTACTGCCCCCTGCTGGTCTGGAGGTGTTTTGCAGTTATATTAACGTTTCCACATACGTCACTGGCCTGGTTTGCGTAATCTCCATGGAATCAGCAAGAGAGGTTTCTTGGGAAAAAAGTTCCTGGTACTCCTGATTAAAATGCACCTATACACAGGATTAAACAGCTTAAGTGAAAATTTAATTTTGGTGGGAATCCACATATTTGTGGTGCAGTAGAGTGTGTGAGTTCTGATCGAAAGTCCAAAACACTAAGCTCTGCTCATAATCATGAATTGAACAAGGCATAATGTTGGGACCAGTTACTTTTAATTTTTTTTTTTTTTTTTTTTTGCATAGTTAATATACCCATAAAGTTTCTCTCCAAGCGGTGTAATTATTATTATCATTTTCATATTTTAAAAACAATCATTAACCAGCCTGGTTAAATAAAGGTTAAATGGTGACATCACAAGTTGGTGATTGGCCTTGAGAAGGAATGGAACATAAGAGTAACACAATGTTTGTGGATTCCGGAATGCTGTGTTCTAAAGTGTTCTTAAATTCCTTAAAGAGACAGTGACTTAAAATTGAAATGTTTTAGGGGCTGAAATACAGTTTTTCAAAAATATAAGCCAGAAGTTAAAGTTTTTAGAGATTTACATTGTGTAAAGCAACAGCGAAATAATCATAGCGATTATATAAATATCAGAAATAACTATAAATGAAAAATTACTTGATTTTACCTAAGCAAAACCAGAAATATAACCTGTTTCACCTGGGGTGTAGGGCTTGTTTCTAAAGTCTCATGAGATTTCAGTGAGATGACATTGTGATTTGCTCAAATTGTGACATCACCAGTCAAGGAATTTCCTTAAAAGGGTGAATTTTTCAAAATAGAAGAATACAGTAACAAACTCTGTTTGGTTCCAGAATGCTGTGTTCCAAACTGCTCTTAAAGAGACAGGAGCACAAGTTTTTCTCAAGGGGTTTATTCAGGGAAGGTTTAATACTTTTACTTCATAACTGACTTTAGTAAAACAAAAGAACCAGATCACTGTTAGCTTCTGAAGTTTCTGATGATGTAACGTTACTCAAGCGTCCTGTCTGTGATCATATGAGCTGCAAACAGCAGCAAAACAAAGAAACCGAGTCCTGGCTGGGCAGCAGAACAAGAGGTCAAAGGTCATGTCAAAAATCATAAAATCACATACAAAAAACACACACACACTAACACACACATAGTCACATGCTTCAGGCACTGGGTCACATGTTGTCCTCCTGATACCTCTGGCACACACACACATACACACACTCACATATCACAATGTCAGCACTCTGCCTGAGACCAAACACTCATCAGGGCTGTTACTACAGAGTGTGTGTATCTACGTGTGACTGTGTGTAAAGGGGGTAATCTGCAGTGTACGAACACACACACGCACACATACACACAGCAGCTGATAAACGACTGCAGCCGCCCGTCAATCAGTGTCTGGAACACTTGTCAGGATGACATGGACTACACACACACACACACACACACACACACACACACACACACACACACACACACACACACACACACACACACACACACGTCAGTGAAATATGTAACACCCACAGAGCCGCTGTTTGAACTCTGATGTTTTGGAGGGATTTAAAAGAGATGAAAAGTTCCAGCTGGGTTGTTTTTCCTATTGTGATGTCATTTACTGGCTTCTAAGGAAATTCTGCAAAACTCCCAAAATATCAGAACAGCTGAACCAAAGAGTTAAAGAGGAAATCAAAATTCTCTTCTAAATTAAAAACATGTCCTTTTCCCTGATTAAACATGGGCATGTGCTTTTTTTCTGAGTCTAAAACCACGAACAAGAAAATGTCTTGTAACATTTGTAGAGTTATCTGAATTCTGAGCGCCCCCTACAGGCCTGGTGCACTTTTTTGTGTTGTTTTTATTTCTTTTGTTCATTACTAGGATCCCTGTTAGAAAAAGGAACAAGCACCTGCCATTCTTTTTCTCCATAGGGAGTATAAGAAATGTACATAGTCTCTGTGACATCACTCACTAGTTTCTGATTCAGAGTTTTGAATCCCATCGTCAAGAGAAAATAGTGTAAATGTGAACTCAACCTGGCTTAGCTCAAGTTTGATTGAGATACAACGGTGGGCCTTTTGCCTCTTTGCTGAAGTTACAGGATGTCCACCTATCAGTCAAAACAGTTATGCCCTCATACAGAAAAAAATAGTTTGTAACTTCACGAATACAAAGTTCTGTAAATATTCTTCTCTCTTTCAGCGTGTGCTGATAGAAAAATTAATATTTCAACCAATACTGTTTTTGAGCTAGGCTGTAAACAGGTTTATTTCTGCTGTAAAGATGATATTTTTGTATGGGTGTGTATGTGGTTGCTAGCGCTTCTGCAGCCAGCCTCTAGTGGACACAAGAGAAACTGCAATTTTTAACACTTCAGCAAAGGCTTCATAATTTCAGTGTCTGTAGTCAGTATCTTAGTCTTTTATCTTGCAATTGTTTGATTCTTCTGACTTTGTTTCTTTGAATTAACTGATGGCAGTTTTTAAACATTTAACTTCTTTAATTTCTTTTTATCTTTAGTGGTCTAAATACTTGTTGCTTTACCCGTATATCATGGCTTTTAGATCGTTAACTCCCATGTTTTGGTGTCAAATTCTAAATTTTTCAATCATAGTGTGATAATCTTTTACTTTATTTGATTTTGTTTAATTTTTCTCTTTTTTGTTAATGAGAATCTTGCTACTCTATTTTGAACTCATATATATAAGTAAGGTTAATTGTAATATGTTTCAAAATCAGTGTGATTTTTTTCCTATTTTCTAATTTTTTTATTTTTTTGGAGGGGGGGGTGCACATGCTGTTCAGAGAAGAGAAATTAGGACGCTTTCAGGAATTTTGATTGAATATATACATCTTTCATCATCTGTGATCAGTTTAAACAAGATTATGCAACAGAAATCTGCTCTGGCTCATCTGCAGGAGGTTGGTTTTTGCAAAGATGGCGATGCTGGTACTGCAGCTGTTCCCACCAATCAATGCTCTTTCGGGTCGCTTAAGGTCACTGCTGTGCAGAAAGGGAACGGCACTAAAGTAAAGTACAGGTTCCTCTAAAGAGGTTCCAGAAGTACAATCTTTTAAATGCCCACAAGAAAAACCTGGCAAACATTTAGCTGTCTAAAAATATATAAATAAAAAATGTATTCTTTACTGTATTCAAAACTATGTTAATTACAGAATAAAGCTATAAAAACGAACAAAGAATAAATGTTTGCTGTATTTCATTATTTAAATGCTGTTTTCTCTTAATTCTAATCTGAGGCTCACATCAGCAGATCAGGTGTCTCTCACAGCTTCTGCTAAGTCATTTTAACTGGATAAACAAAAAAAAAAGTCAATTTTAGAGCCGAACATGAGCTGAGGTGACTCTTTAGAGACTGACACAGAGGATCGAGTCCTTTAGAAGGTTTCTGTGTCTGAGTGCAACCCGACCTCACGGAGCACACATCAAATATTCATCAGCTCCTTTCACAACGTCTTAAACTCTCCAGGAACACAATGTGTGTGTGTGTGTGTGTGTGTGTGTGTGTGTGTGTGTGTGTGTGTGTGTGTGTGTGTGTGTGTGTGTGTGTGTGCTAAAGCAGCATGATGTCATTACATTACTATTAAACTGGATATTATGCTCTAATGTCTCATAATGAAACAATGATGCTTCATGCGAGACTGATGAAAACAATTAGGACTGTAACTAAGAGTGTGTTTACTGAAGTATTAAAGTTATTCACACACTCAGCCTCTTGTTATTCACTTGTATTTGTTTTAACTCAGTGTGTTGTGGATGATTGTGTTTTCATTGTATGAATTTGCACTCCTGCTAACAGCAACTTGTTTACACCCTGCCTGTGTTTCTATCAAACAACAAATAAATGAAAAACTGTAACAGTTTTATTTAATGAATATTTGTTCCTTTCTTCTGCAGAGGATCTTGAAAAAAAAAACAAACTCAGAATCAGAGAATGAGGTATTGAAAAAAAGTGAGCAGAGATTAGGCCAGTATCATGTTGTATCATATTGTGTTGTATTGTTTTCTATCATGTAGATTGTATAGTGTTTTGTCCAGTTGTGTTGTATCTTAGGGTTTTGGGTTGTATTGTATAATATCCTGTCTATTGTATCATACTGTATTGTGTCAGGTCGTATCGTGTTGTACCATATGGTGTTGTATCGAATCATGTTTATTGTATCATATCGTTTCACATAGTTTTATGCCTATGGTTTCATATTGTATTGTTTGGTATTACATCATATTGAATTTTGCCATTTTGTATTGCATAATATAATGTCATGTCTAGTTTGATGCTAGCATTTTGTCTATCATATTGTTAAATGTTATATTGTATTGTATGATGCTGCATCACTCCTATTTTGTTGAATTATATTGTGCCTTGTCATTTCATATCGCATGGTAAAGTTTAAATTGTGTGATGTTTTATTCTGTTGTGATTAGCGATAACCTGACACGCCATACGGACAGTTTCATATATCCGCCACGGAATTATTTCACAAGTCCATCTGGGTAGCAGCTCTTCAGATTTGTTTTTAGCAGCGGGACTTTAAAAACAATCAGCAGCTGGTGATTGGACAACCGTTCTGATTAACACACTCACCACGGACCAATCCACATCAAGCCACGGGATGACGTAGCTTATGTGAGCCGACGCTTCTAAGAAACGATGGATGAACAACTACAGGAACACGAGAAACAGCTGTGAAAAAGGTGTTAGACGACAGCTTCTGTTTTAAAAAAAATTAACTTAAGAATCAAAGGAACGCTGACAAGTATGAAAGTCTGCTGATGTCACGTCTGCTCCCACAGCTCCCGCCTCTCTTCCCTGATTGGGCCAGTCAGAATTCAGCCGAGTGAAATCGTTGGTCATTGGAGCCTGACAAGATGGACCTGCAAGAGTTCAGAAACTGAATCAGGCAGGTCCTTCTGCTCTGCAATGTTAGATTAGGGATGGGTACCTTTCACATTTGAAATGATTTGATACCAATGCCGATACCTGGCAAACAGTACTGTATCATTACTTAATGGTATCAAATTTTGGTACTTAAGCGGTAATAAATATTGATTTGTTTAAAAATAACATCACAAAGCTTTTAATTGAATACACTTATTTCTCAATGTATAAACTTGTAATGTTGTGTTGTCCAGCATGGAAAAAAAACTTCTCCTCAACTCCCTCACAGTCAGGTGAATGCGTTAAGAATAGTACCGTTTTATTTTACATGAATTGGTACTCGATACAGACAAAATTCAGTCTGTACCTGTAATAGCACCTAAGTCGGTACCCATCCTCAGTTGTGATGTACCATAATGTGTCCAATTGTGTCATGTTCAGTTGTATCTAATTGTATGCTGTCGCTTTGTACATTGTACTGTATCACGTTGTATTATTTTGTATCGCACCATATCTTATCATAACGTGTTGTATTGCACTGTAACATGTCACACATATTGTATCGTAATAGGTCATATGATATTGTTATGTAAATCGTCCCATTATTGTTTCATATTATATTGTTTTTTTATCTTGCTGTATCATATTCTGTTGTACTGTGTTGTGCACCATACAATGGTATCATAATCCGTCTATAAATTCCACTTTGATCTCTGAATTCTAGAAATAAATTCAGAGTTCTAGAATTCTAACTTTGATCTCAGAATTCTGAGTTAAAATCTTTTTGGACAAATGTTTGAATTTATTTATTGATACCACTGACTTAACCTCTTTCTTTTTTTTTTTTTACAGTGGCTCTAACCCTCTTCTGTAATGAAGGCAAGCTGTATTGGATATTTAACACTGTCTTGAATTTAGCAAGAGTACACTGCAAATTGAGCATACTCAGCAGATCATGTGTCAAACCGATGTTATGGAAGAAAATTTAAGCAAAACAAAAGATGGTGGTGCAAGTGTTTTAAAGAATGTTTTGGTCAGGTGTATTGCTGTTGTCCTCTATGGAAAGCTCATGAGTCGTTTCTCTCCAACAACACTCCAGAAACTCAACTTAAGGGATGAAAACATTTGGACGTGTCTGAATTTTGCGTGCTGTAGAACGAACTTGTGGAGGTGGTTTTGGTGAAAATTTAACTTAAACTCGTTTGTGGACAGATTCAGTGCAACACACGAACAAACACACACATACACACACACACATACTTGGCTTGGAGCTGGAAACCGCCCACAGGCAGCAGTAACAGCTCCAACCATGACAACCGCCTGCAGGAGTGAGCATTCAAGAGGAGGCGGGGTGTTTGGGGGGAACGGGGCTGTACAACCCCCGAGGTGAGGGCAGCAGTCAAGGTCAGAGACACAAAGCGGTGTCGGTCTGCTGATTTCACTCCCGCAGGTTTCAGCCTCAAGAAGAAGCTTTGAGGAAAATACAGAAGCAGGAACATTTCCACATCTACACATCAGGAGAGAAAACCCTGACAGCATCACAACTGGCTGGTCCTGATACAATAAAACTGCGACACTAAGATCAGGAACAGTTCAATATGGTATGGCATGACACGATACAGCAAACAAACCAAAATATGAGACGATAGGATACAAGACAACAAGATACAGCGCAACACATCAGGTACGATATGCCAAGATACAATAGATGTGACAAAGCAAATCGAATAGATATGGCAGGATAAGACACGGTACGGTTAGTTGAAGTATGGTAGAGCAAGCTACAGTAAGGTACATTAAGATACAGGTATAGTATGATATAACATGACACAGCAAAACATATGACAACATGAGAAAATATGATACGACAGAATACAATATGACCTGGCACGGTACAGTGTGGTACGGTACAATACAATATGACCTGACACGACATGGCGCAAAATGTCACAATAAGACATGATAAATATGATACAGCAAGAAAAGACATAGCTCAACATAATACTGTGTACTACAGCATGGTACGGTACAGCAAGGTACAGTATGTTACGGTACATTACAGTATAGTGAAGCACAGTACAGTACAGTACAGTACAATAAGACACAACATGACATCCCAAAACATAATACAAGACCTGACAGGATACAATACAAGGTGATACAATGCGGCACAACACGGAGTGGTGGTGAAAAAGCAGTTTTCAACAGTTACATAAGAGTTACGCAACTTCATGACACTGTAAAAACTGTTTTGGTGTCTTCCTCATCCCTGCACTGAGACTGCTTTTGACACAGTCAACCATGACATACGACTTAACCAACCACAGAACTGGGTGGGACTTTCTGACATAGTACTGAACTGGTTTAAATCCCATCTAAAGGACAGAGACTGTTTTTGTCTATAGGTAACTGTGCATCTGAGCAGACAAGAATAACGTGGAGTACCCCAGGGCTCCATCCTGGGGCCTCATCTGTTTGAACATCTTGATGCTCCCATTGCCTCAGATTATAGAAAACTACAAAGTCAGTTCCGGTAATTATGCTGACGACACACAGTTATGTTTTACAAGGTCACCAGGCAATCATGGCAGCATGCAGGCTCTGGGTAAATGTTTTGAACAAATGAGTGAGTGGATGAGCCAAAATTTTCTCCAGCTGAACAAATATCAAACTGAGGATGTTGTTTTTGAAGCCAAAAAAGAGAGATTTAAAGTCAGTGAGTAACTCTAGTCGTTCAACTTCAAAAACCATGGACCATGCCGGAAACCTGGGTGTGATCATGGACTTGGACCTGGATTTAATATACACATTACGACAGTCATAAAGACAGCCTACTATCACTTAAAGAATGTGTGGAGGATGAAAGGACTGATGTGTCAGCAGGACCTGGTAAACGGGTCCATTCGTTTATCTTCAGTGGGCTTGATTATTGTAACAGTGTCTTTTCAGACCTCCTAAAAAAAAAAAACAGTTGGATTCAGACTCAGTAATTTGAATTGCCTCGTAAAAATAAACATGCCTTGCCTTGTCTTGTCTCACCATACAGTACGACATATCGTGACACTGCAAAACACACCACTATACCGCGTGACACCAATCATATCAACCAAAGGTTAACGGGTTTGGGGACGTTGTGCATCAGCTTGAGACTTTATAAAAATGGAGTTCATTTTTCTATTTTTTTTACATAATTAATTCAGACCCACAGGAGCTTGATCAGAGCTGACAGCTGAAGGAATTAGTGTGTAACACACACACACACACACACACACACACACACAGATAGAGCTACAGTCAATAATAGTGTGACTCACGCCTCAAACAGAAGCTTCAGTTGCAGGAATCACTCTAGAGCTCACATTACCCATATATATACACACACACACACACACACACACACACACACACACACACACACACACACACACACACACTCAGTTTCATATTGACCAAACTGTCAGAGATCCTCTCATGTTAACAAACAAAACCCGAAGGACCAGAGGAAAGACTGACAGGAAGGAGGGAAGAAGACAAAGAGGAGGAGAATGGAGAGTGTTTAGAAAGAGAAAAGGGAGGAAATGAGACTCCAAAAACGAGGAATCAAGAGAAAGAAGGATGAAGAGGAGGGAATCAAGGAGGGGGAAGATGGAGGAGGTGAGATTAGGAGGAAGGAGGCAGGAGATGGAAACAAAAAGAGGCAGAGGAGGGATGACGGAAAGAAATGGGTTTAGCAATTAAGAAAAGAAATATAAATGTTTAAATATAAACATGTGTCAATATGAGTGTATAAATGTATCAGGAATAGATGATAATATGTAAAGAAACACAAAAAACACACTAAAATAACAAAAATGTGTAAAACACAAAGGAATATGTATACAAATATGTAAAAAAAAAGGAATGTTTATATATAAGTATGAATAAGAGAATAAATTTGTGCAAAAAGATAAAGAACAAATACAAGTTTGTATAATATCTGAATCTTCCTGAAAAAATCTGAATCTTCCTGAAAAAATGAAAATATGTGGGCAAATTTGAAAATATGTGACTGATTATGTTTCACATTTATTTATCCAAATGTGTAAAAATGCACGCTTATGAGATGTACCAAAATTTAGCATTGTCTTTGTGAGAGTGGTTATAACACTCGAGCAGAAATCTGTGTGTGTCTGTGTGTTTGTGTCTGTGTGTGCAGTTGTGTTGTCTAATACGAACAAAGGAAAGAGGACTGAAAGCAGAGACGAATCAATACTCCTGTCCTCGTCAGTCTGAGCTCTGAGTCTCGTTCTTTTCCTTTGGTTTACTGATAATCTGAACGATCTCATGCTGAAACTAATCCTTCATTTTTAGAAAATGTTATTCGGACTAATCCACTTACTTTAAAACCACTTCACAGAAAGCTCAGAGCAAGCAAACGGAGCTAAATCGTTGTTTAATACAGGAAATAATCCAACAATTAAACATATAATAAAAATAAGCAGAGGACTTTACTTCAGACTACAAGGAGAAACAAAATATCACTGAACCAGGAGCCAGGAAGTGTGTGTGAATGCAAGTGAGCGTGTTTAAAGCCCCATTTCCACCACCAGTCCGGTTTGGACAGTTTGGCTCAGGTTGGATCAGTTAAACCTGATCCTGTTTGCATCAGTGAGGTTACAGCGTGACGCCAAAGCAGTGCAACACAGTGTACCCCGCTGATAGATCCAACAAAGAAGAAAAAAATGCATCACAGTAAACAAAGAGCAAAGGAGGAAGACATCCAGCAATTCATCTTCTCTGTGAATCCGAATTAGTCGGACGGTAAAGTTTAGTTGTTCGGGGACCTGTTCTGGGATTAGCCAGTGGAAATGCCACAAATCTGTGCCAAACCAAGACAAACCAAACTGAGCTGATTGGTGGAAATGGGGCTTAAGTGTGTGTGTGTGTGTGTGTGTGTGTGTGTGTGTGTGTGTTTGTGTGTGCGTGTGTGTGTGTGTGTCTATTTGAGTGACAAGAGGACAAGGCCAGGCATGTTCACTTCTAGGCTGAAAGAGGCCGTTGTGAGTGTGTGTGTGTGTGTGTATGTCACCTAATCTTGATAAGCCTTCTGCAGTTTCCATGCAGTAAACCCATCTGTGTGTTTGTTTTACTACACTAACAAGGACCAAATATTGACGAACACACTTTCTCATGAGGACGTTTTTGCTTCCATAGACATTTTTTGCCACTGATGAATGCTATGTGTTTTGATCAAGCGGCAACCTCCGGTCTGGGAACATGTGACAATGCAGAAATGCTAAAATCTGCTGTTTCTTGAGTGTCCGCTTGAGGCTGGCTACGGAAGTACAGGCAGCCACATACATACCAAGCCAAAAAAAGCCATTTTCAAAGCAGAAATTAACCTATTTACAGCCTGGTTCAAAAAACGTCTCCTGTCTGAGTCGCTAATTTTACTACCAGCACCCACTCTACTGGGGTGAATTTTTTTCAAACTCAGCCATTTGGGGGTTATTGAGATCATGAGCTCCTCCAATAAGAGGCACAGCTGAGGGTCATGTGACTGACAGGTGCCCTATGGCTGTAAGCGAAGCCCTTGCCACTACCAATATGGCCGCTATCGCCGATGTGCTTCATTTGCCGTTTCAGAAACAGACGGGTGACGTCGGCGAGACTACATCCATGTTTTATACAGTCTATGGTTTTGATGTGACATTTTTAGCACCATAATAATAGCTATTTTTATTAAAGCACCTGGTCTTTTTGTCTATTTTTGTCAATAATTTTGTCAAAAAATGCCTTATGTGTAAATAATTTACACCATTTTTTCCAGGAGAAGTAGTAGTTTCAAACTCTGTCAAGTATTTACCATTCTTATGTAATAAGATACCTAAAACTGTGTGTTATAAAAGGAAAAGGACGAAAACGGAATTGAATTTTCTTCAACTTTCTTCATATAAAATCTTAAAAAAGTGCAGATTGAACATTTCTGATATTGCAAATATTTAATTCAAACTATTTTTCAACAACTCAGACAGTTTCACATTTCTGGAGCTGCCTGAGTCCATGTTACAGGCTGTATAAGTTGTCAAAAAGCCAGGCATTTTATTTTATTTTAGTAGTGGTAGACTGTGAAACAGTTCCTGTCCACCTGAAGACAGAGACCCACTTGACACACAATGGCAACAACAATACACAATGGAAAAACTACAAAAACACGGCAAAACACGCACCAAAAAACTCGCCAAAATGTGGAAAAAAACACAGTAAAGGACTTGATCAAAAAACACACAAGAATTGCAAAAATACGTCAAAATCACTTTCATTAAGACTATTATTTACAAGATTCATATTTGTTTGCACAGGTTACACCTCTAAAACTCTCCTGAACTCCAAGAAAGCGAACCGAAAGTTGATTTGAAGCCTCTGCTCTCTCACACAAGCACCGCTCGCTCCTCCTGCTCATTCCCTCTTTCCCCACACAAAGCACTCAGTCATTACCGTAATGTATGTAATATCACCAGAAAGCCCCGTTTCACCGCTTTCAGGGGCACTTTGAATGATTAAAATTGCACGAAGTAGCGAGGAGTTCCAGTAATTTGAAAAACACTTGTGCAGCGGTGTCACCAGTGATCCCCGTGGTTTTAGAAGGGTTTTAACTGAAACTGCGTCTGGACCAGGCGGTCCAGGAACTTAGACCAAAGTGTGACCTGGGCTGAAGATCCATTATGTAAAACAGGAAGATGAAGTGTCGAGGAAAAAATACATCAAATTACACCACAGAGGGACTGCAGTTAGCCTGTTAGCATTGAGGACATTCAGCCTATGCTGGTTTTGATGGTGCTTTATTTTACTGCTGATGGATTTGTTGACACACTCCAGAGACAAAGCGAGCTAAAGCCAGTCCAAGCCATTTCTAAAAGCCCCAAACAGCCCTGAAACAAAAGTTTTCAGGAGTAAATTTACAACCCCGAATCTATATTTAGACCCTAGCTCCTATAGTTGAAATGCAGCTCTACTTCATTCCAGCATTACTGAAAACAGAAGTCCCCTTGAAGAGCTTTAGTCATGTTGTCCCAATGATGTATTAAAAATGTGTTTACGTGTGTGGCTCCAAAACATCCCCGAAAAAAAGGAAAAAAAAAAAGAAAAAAATAATCTTGATTTTAAATAATACAACAATAACCTCCAACATGGCAGTGGCAGTAGACTCTGATACTCAGACAGGTTTTGACACACAGCCCGGCCAATCAGGAGCCAGGATGAAAAGGTGTTGACCTCTGACCTTGTCGCTGTTAACATGACATCACTGCTGCAGTTTCAGAGGAACCAATAAATCAAACACACCTTTACTGACTGGACTAATTTACTCTGAGTGCTGCCAAACACAGCACACAGCACACAGCACACACACACACACACACACACACACACACACACACACACACACACACACACACACACACAGAGGGTCTCTCTCACACACAAACACACACACAAACACACACCTCGTGGTTAAGTGCCATCAGCGTGCGAATCAATCACCGCTCTGCAGCAGAAACTCGCCTTCATCCTGCAAGAGGATGCAGAGGCAACACCGCTAAGTTGTGTGTGTGTGTGTGTGTGTGTGTGTGTGTGTGTGTGTGTGTGTGTGTGTGTGTGTGTGTGTGTGTGTGTGTGTGTGTAATATCTCCATTTGCATCATCTTCTTTAAGTAATTCAGTCCAAATAAACCCAAAACCTGCAGGATGTCAGCGTTTCCCCGCTGACTGACTTCATGAGCCATTTATCAATGAGTGATTTTTCAGAGCAGCTGTGATGAAGATCAGATTTCATCCTCCAACAGCTGGAAGTGTTTGTTTAAAGAGTCTCAAATCATCGCTCTGAAACCTCCAGAAATCCCTTTAATATTTCATAAACGACAGCAGGGATAACACTTTTCGTCAAGGTGAGGAAAGTTTGAAGAAACGTCCTTCGCTTGTGAAACAGTCTTTTACAGCCAGACTGTTTTCTTACTTTGCCGCTGCAGATAAATCTCAAACAGACGTGAGGTGACGAGCGAAAGTTTAAATTAAATGAAGAGAGTTAATCAGAAGAAGAAAAAGTGATGAAAGAGAGAGAAATGAGCACAAAATGATGAAATTAAACCAGATTAAAGTCTTTGAGAGTTATTTTCCAAGAGGTTAAAAGTTAATGCTGTACCAGCAGGAAAGATGAGCTGCAAACAAAATTTAAATTCCTATCAGGGCGAAGATATCGCCTATCTAACTACACGGCTGCACATGAATGCACCATAATCATCAAATGCAGCATAATTTGCATTTATTCAAGAAAGCACAGAAGGAAAGAGCTGTGCAGCCAGGGAGAACAGCAAACTGAGGAAGTAAAGTATCGAGACCAAAAGAGATCAGAGTAAACTCTTGATTGTGTGTTTTAGGAACAAATTCAACCCAACCTCTTTGTGGATAGATAAGATACAGAGTGAAGATGTTGTCAGCATTTCAGAAACAGTGAACATGTATGCTGTTGTTGTTGTTTTTAACACCACAGATTATATACTCTGCTAATCCACCATTAACAGATTATTTTTAACTAATTCTGTCATGTACAGTCGTGAAAAACCTGAAAGAATGAGGCCGTTTCCCATTTCAAACACCATTAAAGCTGAGTGAAACATTGCTAGTTTCAAATGCCAACTCCTCAGAAAGGAAAGTTGCTATTAGCTGCCCCAGAAGTCACTAAAAGTCACTTAACGATGCTGCTTTCTAATTTGCATAATCATCAATTTGCATGTAATTGTCATGGACTCTGTAGGAGAGAGAAATAACATGAGAGCGACAGACAACAGGTAAAACACAACATCATAAATATGTTTGAAACTACAAATTAACTTTCTTCTGTCCATTCTTGTTTCTTTTATGTCTAAATATCAACCCTCCTCTTTTATCTGGGCTGGGGACTGGCAGAAGTGACCATAATGAGACACACACTTGTGTGATTGATTTGAATGCAGTTGTCTGCTCTGGAGCAGCAGGAGGAGACTGCTATGAGCGAGGAGGACTGTCTGTTTGTGTTTTGGATAGGGGAGGGACTCACACACGCTGGCCATTGAGATCAAAACATGCTTTAACCTCAGATTCTCCAAACTCTAGAGAAGTCACCTGAAGGGTCTGAAAAGTCATTAAACGTTGCAACAAAGTCTGTAAGTTGGCAACACTCAGTCGTGGTTTTATCCTCCACTTTCTTACCGAGAGCTCACACTGAAACTAAAGGGCGTATTCAGAACTGGACTGTTTGGTCCACTTTAAACGAACCAGGGTTCGTTACCCACGCTGGTGCGGACTTTTCATGCAGGTGTGAATAGACACAAACGAACCCTGGTGCGGACCAAACAACCGGACGGAAACCCACTTTTTGAGTCCTGGTCCGCTTCCAAACGAACTCTGGTGCAGTTTGTGGTTCTCCGGTGCAGGTCTGAATACAAACAAAGGTCCATCCGACCTAACTACAGGATACATGCTTTTGGGCCTATAAGGCCACCGTAACCTGATCCTCTGTCTTCTGTTTAGCCACGCTGTTGCTAGCATGTTGTGGGTCAGGACACGCAGTGCATAGCGTCTCCTTGCTGCGTGCGTTCGTCTTCGCTGTTCCATAATTTGAAACGGTTTTGTTAAGCCTGCTTTGAAGGAGCTGCTCTTGAAACTGAAAATGATTTAGCAGCTCTAACAAGAGCACAAACACACACGTTTACCTCCATTTCCGGGTCTGTACCCTGTGTGCCGCCTTTGTCAGTGCTGTCCAATAAGAGCACCGATCATCACAAACGTGGATGTGTTTACAGAATATAGTCCACGTGCAGAAAGTACAATCTGAATACGAACCACACCAAACAAAAAAAAAAAAAAGTCCGCTTTTAGTCCAGACCAAACAAGTGGACCAAAGGACTTTTCTGGTTTGAATACAGCCTAAATCTATCACATTTTGGTCCAAAAAGATCAGGAAGACATAAAGTGGACGTATCAGTATTTATTTATTCTAAACGTAATTGTTTATTGTGTATGGTAAAGTCTAACAAACTTAAGCATTTCTGATTTTTTTTTCTATATGGGTGTCAGAGGCGTGTTTGAGGTTCGCTGTTGAAGGCTAGCACCATAAAACAGAACATGAGCCATCACAGGGTTATGTTGTTAAAATTCTAACTTCTACGCATTGCACCTTTAAAATAAATCCTGAAGTGTACAGAAGAGGCCACAACAGGGGGGAGTAGAGCTACATCAGCAAGAGATGTTAATGAGTTTCTGTGCAGGTGTGTGTCAGAATTAATTCTGTGTGTGTGTGAAACTCTGCAGCTGATTTGATTAGTAGATGATTATCAGCAGTCTGACATCACATTTGGTCCATGAGTCACAGACATGAGGAACAGGAAGCAGAAAGCAAATATTCCTTGGTGGTATTTTCCTCCATACATTTGATGCTTGTTTTTCCCTCAGACGGAATGCATTCAACTAAGGATGCACAATATTATCAGTGCGATAATGCTAACAAGCTACACCAAAAGACAAAATAAGACTATCTCAGGCCCAGTTTTGAAGTTGTTGTAGGTCATTTTTAAAAATGAAGCACAAAAATTGCATTATTTCTAATGAAATGTGTCCAAACACTATCAACCAACACCCGACCCCTCCCCACCGGCATGCAAAATAAGCGCTCCTTCAAAAAAGCTGCTGAGCTTCCAAACCTGCAGAATTTGATTTCTCAGCTGAACTTTATGCAAACATTTCCACACTCCCTCCCACCCAGCACGACTCATCTCACAAACTGAGCCCCCTTTCTACTCAGAAGCCGCTTTGTCTCCACCCGTCACAAACACACTGAGCACAGCAGACCGTGGCTCCAGACAACATCTGCCGCACAACAGTCGCACCCCGCTCCCCTGCTGTGTGACAAATCACAAACCAGGCACCCTCTTTTTAAGCTGCATGGCATGTTCAAACAGCTGCATAAATCTGCTCAACAAGACCCTGGGTAAAAGTTACAAACCTCCTTCTCCACTGGCTGTAAAAGGGACCAAATCAAGCGCGCCCCTGGACCTGCACCTGACAGCTGGGCCTGCAGAGCTCCTGTGTGTAAACACCCACATGTTGTTCTTGCATCATAGCTTCATGCAAAGCAGCTGCAACAAAACACACATAAACACAAAGACCCCCCTCCCCAGGGCTGTAATGTATCATAAATCAAGCGCTCCCTTTCTCTCCTGAGGCAGCTGACAGTAAAAACCAGCAGATAATGCCTGTTTACATCCAATCATCATCTGTTCCCACGGCAGAGGTTATTACCGCTAAACAAAGAAAATAATACATGAGCCGTCTCCACCCTACAAGAATGGATCATAAATGAAGCATACCCTTTGGCTGGATATCTGCAACCGTAAACCAAGCATCCCCTTACCCTCCTCCTTTGTAGAAAACTTTATATCTCTACAAACTCTCGTCCCATCATTCCACCCTTCTTATCTGGCACGCCATGCATTAACAAACAAACACGCCCTTCACCTCAACAACTGCTTCACCTGAGTTAGAGTTCAAACTTCCTCACACCCGTCTGTTCCTCTGCTGCAATAAACAGCCCAAGATGCCTCCTGTGTCACCTGGACCATGAAGTGTAACAAATCAAGCGCTCCCTGGTTAGTCTGGAGCTGCTGAAGCTGCCACCTCTGGAATACTGATTCTTGAGTATATGTGAAAACAGCGGCATGGTAGAATAACCTCCTCATATTTTATGCATTCATGGTTTATGCTGGATCACAAATCAAGCGCTCCCTAAATTTTTCTCAGTGTGTGGAGCTTCTCACGTCATGTACTCTGAGGTTGATGCTGCTCTTACAAGAAAAACCAGAGGCACGAAACAACTTTTTAATCCTAACTTATCAAGCTTGGATGTATTCAACCACAAACCGAGCGCACCCTGGTTACTTGCACAGCTGCGTTTTATCTCATGCTAACTGCTTTCCTCTTCCGTCTTCAGCTCCTGCTGTAACTCCAACACTGTTCCCTCAACAAGCTTGTGACCTATCAAAAATCAAGCACTCCCTTTATTACCTCATTCTACTGTCACACTCCAAGTATCCCCTCTTGTTTAAGCCCACTCTATCCATAAAACAAGCATCCCCTGATGTCTCATTTAGTCAGGATCACTGTTAGCAAAAGATTTCATTATTTTCAAGCATAAATTAATACTTGGTGGTTTGGCTCTGCTCTGGAAGCACACACCTCACATTTATGAGCATACATATTAAGGCAAACATGGGGAGAGCACACCACCTGCACTTCTCTCTAATATGCTTCCATACAACTAAAGCAGAGCACACTTTCTTTCTCTTCTAACATTAAAAGTCATGGAAGGTAGAACACATCTCCTTTGTCACATGCATAATGAAAAAGCAAAGGTAGGTAGAACACATCTCCCTTCTCTAACATATGCATTATTGTAAGGCAAAGGTGGGTAGAACACATCTCACTTCTCTGACACATGCATAATGAAAAAGCAAAGGTAGGTAGAACACATCTCCTTTCACGAACATGTGCATTATTGTAAGGCAACAGTGGGTAGAACACATCTCCCGTCTCTTACATGTGCAAAATTAAAAAGCAAAGGTAGGTAGAACACATCTCCCTTCTCTTACACATGCATTATTATAAGGCAAAGGTGGGTAGAACACATCTTCCTTCTCTTGCACGTGCATAATTTAAAAGCAAAGGTAGGTAGAACACATCTCACTTCTCTTACATATGCATATTTAAAAAGCAAAGGTAGGTAGAACACAACTCCTGTCTCTTACATGTTTATAGTTAAAAGGCAAAAGTAGGAAAAACACACCTCTTTTCTCCTTCTTTTACGTGATAACCAGAGCAGGAAGAGTCAAAAAGCAGGCTCGGTACACAGACCTACCTCCTTTTCATACAGTAGGCAACCAGAGCACACCTCCCCTCTCTTCCAAATACTTACAGAGGGAGAGCACATCTCCTTCCTCTACCATAAATGGGAACGCAAGGAAGAAGAGCACACCTCCACTGTCTTTCCCTCATGGGCATGAATGGAAAGCCAAAGCAGGGAGAGCACACCTCCACTCTTTTCTATCTGTTTACAGAAAGGAAGAGGAGCAAAGACCCTGATTTCAAACAGAGGGAGCATCAGTGATGATACTCATGACACCTGCCATAAAATGCTGCTAATAAAGTTCTTCTCTTCTCCGACTGCGTGAAGTGATGTACAAATCAAACACTCCCGTGATTACCTCATGACCTGATGAAAGGTTCCCTGTCAGCTTTGTTGCTTCATAAACAAAGTGGTCCGTTTCATACCCTCTGGAGGCTGCAGTACTGTAACTTAATCCAGCCACCTCCTGTTTCCGCCTCAAGATGCATTACAAACCAAGCGCTCCCTTACATTACCTCACTCACAGAAGAATCTTGTGTTTCCTCTGTAACAAACTGGCACAAACTTCCTCCGTTTACTTCCCTGTATCGTGTTTTCTTCTCTAAGGTGTTAATGACCTTATGAAGTTTAGCTCATCTGACATGTTCATCTTTAACACCAGAGGAGGCTGCAACAAAATCAAACTAACCCTCCTTCTACAGGCCTCATACCCACAACTGATGGATCTTTCATAACAGATTTTCTTTGGTTGATGGTTGCAGATTTCAAACCTCTTCTTTTGCACATCTTCACTCCTTACCTTCTATAACCCTCCCCTCTAAGCTACAGTGCTTCACAAAACAAGCACCACTCCTGCCCCTGGAGTGTGCGTCTTTTATTTGTGTTCAGGTCCATTTATTAAACAGCCTGTGGCCTCCTATGTGCAACAACAGGTCGAGTTTCTGTGCAACATAATCATCTTAACTCCTTTGTGTCAAATCTCTTGTAACTCGTCTCACCTGAGGGGAAAGATGCAAAACGAGCGCTCCCTGGTTAACAAATCTTTTTATTTACCTGCACAGCTGTGATTCTCTCTCCACTCTCTGCACCTGCCACTTCACTCTAAACACAACTTTTACTTTTCTGGCACATGAAGCATCTTGAATCAAGCGCTCCCTCGCTGATTGATGAAGTGAAGCTTCTTGCAAATTCATCTTTTTGTGTTTATTCTTCATTACGTGCGTTTGAGAGAGAAGACATGCCTGGATGTGATGTCTCTCGAATCAAGCGCCCTTTAATCCATCACTGCTGAGGCTTCCCTCGATATGCACAAGCATCTCCACAACACTATCAAACAAATCCTCTTTCCCATGAGCTTTTGTGAGATGAATAGTGAATCAAGCGCTCCCTTCTGCCCCATGAATCAAAGTCTCTACTGCAGCTTTTGTTTACGTTCCAGTTTTGTTTCCTACACCTCCTCTGCCTCCAAGAATCACAAATCAAGTGCTCCTTCCACTACCTCAGGACAAAACACACCCCTCCCTTCTTTAACCACCTTTTTAACCGGACTGGCATGAGGTTTGATCATATCAAGCAGTAATTTGAGGAGTGTGTGGGCCTTAGTTGTTTAAAATCCAATTATTTTTTCACAATAAAAGCTGCAGAGAAACCAAAAACCTTAACAAAACTCCTCCCATAAGTTGACCTGTGCAATGTTTGGCCTGGTGCAACATGGGCTGCAAATCAAGCGCTTCCTATGGCACATAAGGATCTTCATCTTACCTGCACACAAATCAAGTGCTCCTTTGACGACTCTGAGAGCCAAATTCGAAACACTTCTCCCCAAAGTAGAGCTGCAAGAAATCAAACTCCCCCTTCGCTGTAATAATCAAGCGCTCCCTTCTTTTTCCCCATGCAGAAGCATTTTGTGATTTCTCTGCAACACCAACCAAACGCTCCTCAAACCCTCATCACAAATCTGGCCTTGTATACCTTGTTTTGGTGCAAAACAGGCCACAAATGAAGCGCTCCCTCGGGGCAGTTGAAGGTGCCCAGCTCACCTGCTCAGCCACACTTCTCCACAACCAAATCAAACACACCCCTCCCCTTTTTATCTACTACTAGCTGGCACATGAGGCACCACAAATCAAACGCTCCCTTCATTACCTCATTTCTGGAGCTCCCCTCCTCAGCAGCTTGTGTTTCCTCTGCAACAAAATCAACCAAACTGCCTCCTTCCCCCCTCTCCTCTGTGCCAGTTTGTGTCATAAACCAAGCGCTCCTCTCCTCCTGGAGCTCCCCTCTCATCAGCAGCATCATGTGTGTTTTTCTTTTCTGTCAGACAAAGTGGAGCTGCAGCCAGGCCCTCCCCTTTACGCTCCTGCATGTGGACCTTCTCAGCTGGCGTGCACCGAACCCCAAATCAAGCGCCCCCTTTCCCCCAGACCCTCGGTTCCTGCAGTCTTCCTTCACATCAACAGCACCAGGTTCTCTCCTCTGCAACATCCAGAAACACAAAGCGGAGCTGCAACCAAACCAAGGCGACCCCACACATCTGCAGCCCGGCGTGCGGAGCCGTGACACAAGCAAACACACACACGCTCACAGACTCAGGGGACACACACACACACACACACATACACACACCGGGTCCGGGTCTTACCTCTGGAGCTGCTGAAGGCGGTGTACCAGGACAGGGAGACCAGCCCGCACAGCCCGAACAACAAGACCGTCAGGAAGGAGACATTTCGGAGCCTCATCTCCGGAGCCCCGGGAGCATGTCCGCACCGAGAGGGGGGAGGAGAGGGACGGACGGAGGGAGGGATGGAGGGAGGGGGAGGCAGGTAGAAGGAGAAAGAGAAAGACAGGTAGATAGAGCCGGAGAGACGCGGAGAGAGGCGGGCGGTGCTGTTGCCGTCTGAGCAGCAGCAGCTCGACTGAGGAGAGAGCGACAGAGGAGGAGAAGAGGAGGAGGAGGGGGAGGAGGAGGGGGGAGGAGACACAGGTAGAGAGACTGTAGAAGAGAGATAGAGAGGGAGAGAGGAGGAAGAGGGAACAGAGAATTACAAATCCGCTCAAAATCAACTGTTCCTGAAAAGGTACTATGACGTCATGTGTCTTGTTATAAGTAAAACTACCGTAAAAGATCGTTTTTTCGTCAGAATCAAAATATGAATTTATTCATGAAATCGAACAATCTGTTATTACTTAAGAAAAAAGATTTTATTTTTTATTTTTTTCGAATCATGCTTAATCATATCAGGAAAGCTAGATATTTGAAGGTCGACTGCTTGAACATTTCATAAAATAAATAGATAAAATAAAGATAAAATATAAAAAAATGGGGGCTGGAATAAATTCACATAGCAAAAAAAAAAAAATCTAAAAGTTAACATAAAAGAAAAAAAAACAGAAACAAACTGCAACTTCTAACAATGCATCATGGGAAAGAATTCGAAAGAGGTGTGTTACTCTCCAACGTTTGCATACTCCTCTCATATGACACTAAAACATTTTGCAGAACAGAAAACAGTCTTATGAAACATGAATTATTTTATAATTACAAAATCTTGTACAAAACATAAACATTAAACACTAACCCACCAAGGGAAAAAGCATGATATAAAGGGATATTTTACAAAACAGTAGATCAAAAGGTCAAAGGCCAAAGGTTTCTTTATTGTCCCTAAAGGGAGGTTTGTTTGCAGCTGTAGATATTCCACAAAATGTTGGCATATATTCATAGTCACAAATTTAATTTATTAGAAATATCCTTCTACTTCATTCATGATTTTTTTCTCTGCCCTCTATGAGTTGTTTTTTTTTTATTTATTTATTTGTTTATTGTTTATATATATATATATATATATATATATATATATATATATATATATATATATATATATATATATATATATATATATATATATATATATATATATATATATATATACATACATATATATATATTTTAGACTTTTATTGACACTAAGTCCATAAAAAATATATTTCTATATAACCTACACAACCATCAATTTTTCTTCCTTTCTGTCTCTTACCTCTGTTTTTGGTACATTCTACAGCAAATGCCAGCGTATAATAACAATTATAATTTTAAAAAATCCAACAAACTCTAGTCATGTACATCATCATGTTCCAGATCAGATCAGTAGACTTCAGTCAAAACTGATCAGATGAGGTCTTTCAAAGTTAATTTCAAGGTTTGATTCAGTAAACAGACATTTTATCACAGTCTACAGCGCCCTCTGGTGGTCAGCGTGTCCTCTCTATACAAAACAAGTCACAGATTGTGACTTGAGATGTTTTGTTTTACATGATTGTATAAAGCCTGAGTTGTCTATTCGAACTATAAAAGACTGGTAAAATATTTCAGATTCAAAAAGTATAGGGTTTCATTTAAAGAAAAGGATGGGGCCAATGACCAAAGAAAGAAAGAAAACCTGAGTGGTTTGGATGGATGAAAAAAATGCTGAAACTACATTTTTGATGATTTGACTTTGAAGTCTGAATCCTATGACTAGACAGCAAAATTATGTTCTCAGAATGCCAAAAACTGACCAAGAACTGACTTTTGTCAGAATTCTGACTGAATAACCAATTCTTGCATCAAAGAAAAAAAAATCTTAGACTTGAAGATTTTACCTAACTCACAATAAATGTTTCTTATGATTTCTTTCCACTGTCAGATATTATTTTTTTAACTGTTTGTATACCTTTACTATCATCCTAACTCCAACTCTTCAAACCGATTTGATGTTTTTAATTGGTGCTGTGGAGTGCATTATTGTCCCACACTGACGTCTAGTGGTCAAAAACAGGAGACACAACTCTTTGCTCTGTAAACAAATCAGATTCAGGTTTATTGACTGAGGAGGATTTAAACAGTGTTTGTAGCAGTTTATTTTAACAGTCACAACAAAGACTGTTGTGTCTGCTGAAGAAAAAAAGAAAGAAAAGAAAGACAGAAATTCACATGATACAAAACATGATAAATACAAACAAAAACTAAAACTGTTTAAAACACTTAAAGTGTAGGTTAAAAAACATTTGAAAATGAAACTGTAACTGGAAAATGAGATGGTAAAAGTACAACAGTGGTTTTTTGTTGCCTCTCTGTTGCTCCTAAACCTGTGGTTTATTGTTCGGCATCAACGGAGCCTTCACATGTGTAAGTCCCCCTCTTCTGATCATCAGATCATCAAGAATGCCAGCTCTGAACTATGAGGTGAGAACAAGACTGGTGCTCCCTCTCTGCTTTAGAGCCAAGGACACTGCATCCAGGATTTCCAAAAAGAGTGACTTTTGGATTTGTCAGACCACGGGACCGTTGGATTCAGCAATACACTTTTTCAAAAGTTATATTTGGGGGTGTTATTCAGATAGAGGACGGTAGATAGAGTAGGAAACAGGGCGACAGGGGAGTGGCATGTGGGTAAGGGCCACAGGCAGGACTTTGAACCCAGGCCACCCATACTGAGACAAACCTCATGGGGCATGACCTAGGCCATTAGGCCATCTGCACTAAACTGGGTTTTGAAGTGATTTTGAGCTTATGCGGGGACTTCCATTACAGAGTCATTTTCTCACACAGCCTCTAACTGAGTGATGAACCTCTTCACATGGTTTTAATGGATCTGCAAACCATCAAAATCTGTCTTACTGGAGTATCAGAGTGGTCTGACTTTGAAGCTGCAGCTGATACCACAAAGATAAGATTTTGCTGAATTGCAGCAGCACAAAAACCTCACCTTTGAAGCAAGGAGCCTTTTGTTGTCAATGCACATTAACATCAAGCATGTTGTGAGAAAGTCTTTGACTAAGGTGTTTGGCGTCAGCTCCCAGGATGAAAATATGAGATAAAACCAAAAATAACAACAATGAGGAAGGAGGCGAGTAAACAAAAAGAGGAAGGAAAGGAGACGTAAAAAGAGGAACAAAGTGAGGAAGGAAAGGTGTCAGGCAAACGTGGGTAAGAAGCCAGTCATTCATTTAATGGCTAGGCTGGTTTATTCAGGGTTAGGCAGGAAGGGAGGAAGGAAAGGAGAGAAGGAGAGGAGATGAAAGGGAGGGAGGGAGGAGGAGTAAATCAGTGTTGGAGACTGACGCGGAAGGAGAATCAGCCTCAGAGGAGGAAGAAGAAACCTCGAGATGAAGCAGACCCCTCCGGATGAAGTCACACTTGTTGAATAACGTTTACATTCAGACCTGGAGCGCGGTTCGGGTCGATTTAACACCCGGGTTCCGGCGCATTTCTCCCGGGTGTGGACCTGCTGATTTCAGGCTGCACGGCTGACTGACACACCGGCTGTTTGTGACTGAAAAGACCATCATTCATCCATTTCACAGATACAGACTCAATTAAACTCAGCACACAGCTCTGCTGGATCGATACTTCATTATTTATTCATCCAGCTTTTCAAGCAGGGGGCTCCGGGAATCACGCCGAGCCTGGCGCCCTGTCGTCGGTGCAGCGCCGCTGGGTGGCACCGCTGTCTCCGGGCGGAGGGACTCTGATCTCGGCGTGGTGGGCGATCTCTCCACCGTGAGAAGACGACGTTAGGAGGAAAACAAAGCCTCGCTGCCACCCTGGACCACCTAGTGTGTGTTCAAGGAAGCTGGATACTCTATTAATATTTAACGAGCTGGATATTTCGCTTGCTTGTGTGGCGGGAAGCTGTGGTAGACACGCCGGCCTCAGCGCTCCCTCCGCCGGGCTGCACTGCTGGGTGGCACCGCTGGGTCTACCCGGAGGGATGACTCCCCTCTGGTGGTTAGCGACGTCACATTAGAAAACTAATCTCGTTTGAAGAACAAAGTCGTGACCTGGTAGCCTAGTCTGTATTTTTGGACCTGGGTAATTAGCTTCTGCAGCAGGGGAAGCTCCAGCACACACACCGAGCACGGAGCTCTTTCCCCGGGCTGAGGAGCTGTGTCCGGCCCGGTGAAATGTCTCTCCACGGGGGGTGGAATATTTTCTAGAGATCCGGGCTTTTCTGCAGCAGAAGTTAACCCAGTCATACCCTGAAGCGTCTCCCGTGTGAAGGATTGTGCAGGTGGACATGGCGGACTCAGGCAGGGCCAGACCGGCGGACCCTGACGCTGCAGACAGCCGGACAGAGAGCCCCATAACTGGGAAGAAGAAGGCGCAGCACTCCCCGAGTCCTCGACCCAAGTACCAGAGCTCTGCTCCGGGTCACTGCCTCAGGAAAGTCACCCTGACCAAACCCACTTTCTGCCACAGCTGCAGCGACTTCATCTGGGGTCTCATCGGTTTCCTGTGTGAAGGTAAAACACACCTTAAGGTCGTCATCCAGGGGAGTGTGTGTTATTTAAAGCAGCCTTTGGTTTATTTAAGGTGATATTTTGAACTTGGTGGCCATCATGAAGCATCCTCAGTCTGCAGGTGACCCTGAACAAGGTGTTTGGGTGTCAGGTGGCAGAACAAAACTATTATTTCTCTGATTGAGTGATGTAGATGAAGGTGTTAAGACCAGACTGAGAGATCTGGATCTGGATCTGGGTGTATAAAAGTTGCATGATGAAAGATGCAGAGTTGAGTGTTCACTGAAAGATGCATCAACTGCAGCAAAACATTAGCAACCAGGAGAGCATCCTGTCCTTCCTTTCTGTTGTTTCCTTTCCTTCTGTATCCTTTCCTCCTTTTCACTCTTTTTTCGTCCTCTGATTTACTTTTTCCCTTTCTCCTTTCTTTCACTTGTTGTGTTTTGATTTACATTTCTGCATCTCGTCATGTCTATATCTCCTTTCCTTACAGTCCCCATTCTTCCCTTTATTGTCTTCACTGTTTTACCTTAACATTCCTGTGTCTCCTTGCCTCCTGTCCTCTTTCTTTTTGTATTTCTGCTTCTTTCCTTTATGTACTCACTGCTTTCTTTCCTTCCTTTCCTTCCTAGCTCACGTTCCCCATCCTGTCCTTGTCTTTCTGTACTTCTTAGCTTCCTTTTTGTATAATTTTTTCCTCACTTCTCTCCTATCCTTAACATCCATCCCTTCTATCTTTTCCTTATCGTTTCTTTCTTTCCTTTTTTCTCCTCTCCTTCTTCCTTCCTTCCCTTCTCTCCTTTCCTTATCCTCCTATGATTCCTTCCCTTCTTTCATCCCTCATCTTTCTCTCTTCCCTGTTTTGTTTCTATTTGTGTCTGTCCTTCCTTCCCTCCTCACTTTTCTCTCTACTCCATCCCTTTCTACCTTTTCTCTCCTTTCCTTTTCTTTGTTTCCTTCCTTTTCTTCATTTCCTTGCTTTCACTTCTTTTCTTTTTCCTTTTCTCCTTATTGCATTCTCCTTTCCTTTACTATTCCTTTTAACTGCTTTTCATTTTTCTTTTCATTCTCTCTTGACTTGTGCCTCCTTTTTCCTCACATTTCCCATTTTCCTTTCTTCTTTTCTTTTTCTTCACTTTTTTCCTTTCCCTTTTGTCTTGTTTTTTTTTCTTTTCTTCATGTTTCCCCTCTTCCTTAACTTCCTCATCTCTCATTTTCTTCCTCCCTTTTATACATCCTTTTATTTCTTTCCTCTTTCCTTTTTTTTCCATGTGTGATTTTCCTTTCTTTGACTTCATCATGAATTCAACTGGCAAACTGAAGATACAAGCCAAAACACACACACACACTCACACTATCTGCCCAGTAACACACACACTGGCTGCCCATTCCTTTCATTGTAATTGTGCGTGTGTGTGTGTGTGTGTGTTGTGTTCCTCGAGGTGTAAAGTGACTGTTGCGCAATCGCAGCAGTCAAGTCGTGATTTACTCTCCTCCAGTTGTCATGGTAACAGGCGGTGTGTTAGTGTGTGTGAGTGAGAGCGGGCAGAGAGAGGTGACCATCATCATCCTCGCCCTCTTCATCAGCACTCACAGCTGCATTAAAAGCTGCATGAAAACAACAACAACATGGGAAACAATGCTGCGTGCTGTCAGAGATCAGCTGATTACGTAACAACACAAACGTTTGTTCTTTAATCTGTCGGATTAACACGAAGCTGTACTGTCACCCAGCGGCTTTATCTGTCTTCCCTTCATGATGACGGACCCAGATCAGCAGAACGTGGAGGATCGTTAACGTCCCTCTGAGTGGGTGTGTTAATGATCCTAGGTTAGAGTTTAGGGATCATGTGACTCACTAATTCACATCAGGCCTCTGGAGCTCACTACGTCAGGGCTTTAAAGATCAGAACAACTGAACATCATGAAACACACAGAAACCAACTAATGACATAAACACGTCAACAAATATCAGAATCCTCTTTCCTTCCTTTGCTTCTTTCTCTCCTTTCCTTTTTTGTCCTTACTGCTTACCTTGATTTTCACATCTGTCTTTCTGTTTCTTTCTTCCTTGTTCTTTCCTTGCTTTAGTTCCTCTCCTTTCCTTACTTATATATCCATTCCTTTATCCCCTCTAATTCTTTCTTTACTTCCTTTTCTCCCCTTCTTTCATTACTTAGTTAATTTTCCTTTTCTCATTTTTTCTTATTTCGTAAACTTTCTTTACTTCCTTAAATTTACTTTTTTCTTTTCATTCCATGCCTCCTTCCCTTGCTTTACTCCCTTTCCTTTTCCTTCCATACTGTCTGACCTTTCCTCACTCACTCCCTTTCCTTTCCTTCCTTATCTCCTTACCTTTTCTACTTTATTTACTTTCCTTCCTTACCTTCCCTAACTACATTTGCTTTCTTACATCTTTACCTCCCTATCTCCTTACCTCTTATCCTTCCCTATCCCTTTTCTTTTCCTTCTTCACCCTCTCATTTTTCCAAAATGTCCTCCCTTACCTTTCTTAGATTACTTTCCTTACCTTTCATTTCTGCCCTTTTCCCTTCATTCCCTTGCTTTCCTTGCCTCCTAACCTCCTTATAAACTCTTACTTCCTTTTTCTATACCTACCCTTACTTCCTTCATCCCATTACCTTTCCTTACATTTCCTTTTTCTTCTCTTCCTTCCCTCTTGTCTTCCAAGTTTCTTTCTTTACCTCCATACCTCCTTACTCCCTTTCCCACCCTTCCTTCCTTCTCAACTCCCTTTTCCTTTCCTTTCCTTTCCTTTCACCTTACTTACTCATTCTTATCTCCTTCCTTACCTCTTGTCCTTGCTGTTCTTTATGTTTCTTGTTTTCCTTACCTCCCTTTACTTGTCTTTTATTATTCTCATTTTATTTCATTTTCTCTCTTCCTATTCTTTATTTTCATTTTCTTTTCTTTCCTTTCCTTGTTGCCGCCTTTCCTTTCCTTTTACTGTTGTATCTTTGTTTCTTTTCTTTCTTTCCCTCCTTCATGTCCTCCTCTCTGCTGTTAACTTTTTACCACAGAGTCAACAGGCAGATGGGATGAGCAGGAGCGTTCTGTTCTGCTTTGATCTGTTTTATTCTGTTTCCTCCATTTTTAACGTTCCAATATGAACTGTTGCTTTTTTGTTTCAGTCGACGGCTCAAACTGTGAAGTCTTGTAACACCACGTTCACACCGCCCTGAGCGCGGTCACGGTTAAAAATAACAGTTTGAACTTCTCTTAGTGTGAACAGCCTAAAAACAGTCGTTCTAAAAAAAACAACCATCAGTCTGTGCAAAAATCTCAGCAGGCGGCTGAGCTTCAGCTGGATTTTAATTTTAATTATTTTACGCTGAATTAATCATTGTGTTGGAGCTTTAGTCAGTAAACCTGGCTTTTAGCCGATGGCTGAAAGAAACTAAAGTCAGATGAGATCAGTGTGTGAAACTGGCCTGAGCGAACACGTGAGGTTAACCACGTGTGAGAGAATAAGCTGAAAAATACCACAAACTAAATGTCAGGACAGTTACACACTGACAGTGGGTTTAGTTTGGCTAATAAAGAAAGATGACACAATAATTCAGCTCAGTTTCCCTTTTAAAGAAACACAGTTGAAAGCTTAAAAGAATTACCTTTTTGTACTTCATTAAATCATAGCTCTTTTTTGTTTTGTTGAATATTTTTGTGGTAGAAACCCTGACCTCAGAGTCTGATCTGAACACTTCCCTTTTCAGTCTGTTTATGAATAAAGTCTCTGTCTTTAAAGAACACCACTGAGAGGAGATTAAAAGTATTTTCTCTATATTTCATGAAGTGTAGCTGTATCTGAATGAGTTAATACATTACTTTTACACTTATTTTTTGACCACTTGTAAGACACGTTGCATAAAAAAGCTCCAGTGAGAAGTTTTTAGCTGGTTGAGAGCCTCTATTTCTGTGCATTTATGCCAAAAAATCGTGTTTTTCTTATTCTTTTTCTTCACATTTCCCATATTTTGGCTTTTTTCTTGTGTTACATGTGCTGTTTGTGGTTTTCTTGGTTTGTATTACTCTGGTTGCCCAAGGAAGTTTGGCGCACGCAGCACTGGAGTCTAAGACAGTTTCGCTGAAGTGTTGCGTCATACCGTCTTGTTCCCATGGCAACAGACTTTATTATACCTGATCTTGTTGTGTTTTGTATTTTAGTGAGAAAAGTTGAATATTTTTGTGTTGAATTGTATCATTTTGTATTGTTTTCATCAAGTTATATAGTTTAGTGTAGTGTGTTGTATTATTTTATATCAAGTAGTATTAAGTTGTATCGTAGTGTGTTGTATTGTTCAGCATTGTACTTTTGCTATATCACATTGTTTCATATCGTAATGGATTGTTCTATTTTTTGTTATATCAAGTTGTGTTTAAAGGGTTGGGAATCGAAAACTGGTTCCTGTTAAAAATCGATAAGAAATGTTTCAGTCCATTGATATCGTTAGCCTTTGTGCTTAACGATTCCTTTATCAACTCTCTACATTGTGCTGGAGCCACCGGACCTTACGTCGCCTAGTCTGCTGCAGCTATCTTAGCTTAGCAGTTAGATAACGTTTCCCAAGAAAACTCTGATTCAGGATTTTCAGCTTGAAGTTTTACTGAAAAACTGACTTCATTAAGAAATGTACATTACTCTCTTTCAGGAGATTCATATTCAGTACATTCGAAATGGTATAATTCACCTTATTTACCAAAGTAACAAAATAGCACAAGCTTATTGCTAACGTATACGGACGGGAAACTGCATTGATATGCTAGCCGTCAGCATAAATTAGTATAACTTCAGCTTCAGAATAGAATTTTAGCTTTCATCACGGAAACATATCACATCAAGTCTTTGTAAAAAATACTGAGAATATCAATTGTCAAAAGCTAACAGGCAATTGAAAGACTAATGGCTGACTTCATACCTACGGAAAGGTTCCAAACAACTTAAACAATTGCTATAACTACTTTGAGACACTAGATGGCCTACTTGAATTATTAATATATTACAACACAGCACATCAACGTCACATTGTGTGCAATTTTTACCTTTTTCTGTATAATTATGCCCAGAAATATCCAGACTCAGGGACCAATTACATTTTATTCACTGACAGTATAAACTCAATTAAATGTTGCTGACACAGAAAACCTGTAAAGCTACTTTTTGTGCCAAGAAAATTCACAACAGGAATTGATAAGAGGATCTATAAAGAATCAGATCGACAAGCAGAATCGATAAGGGCATCAGTATTGACAAAATCTTTTCAATTCCCATCCCTTGTTGTTTAACATACTATTGTTTGGTATTGTGTAGTAACAAGTTCTAGGGTGTTATTCTGTTGTACCGCTTTGATAGGATTCATTATGACTTGTTTCATGACGTAGTTTTTTGTATCAAACCATCAAAACATTCTGTTGTATCGCGTTGTACCAGATCATCTCTCTGAATTTAGAAATGAGCCGTCAAAAGTCACAGAATCACTGCGACTGGCTCGAGCTGCTGGTCAGTCCTCTGTCCTACCACTGCTTGACTGCTTTTGTCACAGTAAACCATCAAATCTTCCTCTCCACACTCTATGAGCTTGGCATCTCAGGATCTGTGCTGTCTTGGTTCAAGTCCTACCTCACAGACTGACCCTTCAAAGTGTCATGGCGAGGAGAAGTGTCTAAATCACTTGGCTTATCAAGAGGGGTACCCCAGGGTTCAGTGCTTAGTCCCCTACTCTTTTCTTTATACACTGCCTCACTTGGTGCAGTGATCCGCTCTCATAGCTTCTCCTACCACTGCTATGCTGACGACACTCAGCTCTTCCTGTCTTTTCCTCCTGACGACACAACCTTCTCAGCTCGGATATCAGCGTGTCTGGCTGATGTCCCCACATGGATGAAGCTTGAATCAAATTCAAAGCTCTTCTTCTGGCTTACAAAACATTGACAAAAACAGCTCCTGTCTACCTGGGGTCCCTCATCCAGGTCTACACTCCTTCTTGCCCACTACGCTCTGCTTGTGAAAGACGCCTGGTGCTCCCAGCCCAGCGCAGCTCCAAATCACTAGCCAGACTCTTCTCCTCTGTTGTTCCCAAATGGTGGAATGAATTACCTAACTCTATACGATCTACACAGTCCTTTCTACTTTTAAGAGATGTCTGAAGAATCAGTCAGTAGGTCTAAGACTCAGCTCTTATTAATTTTATGCACTACTACTGAATGTTGTTGAAGGTTGAAGTTTACTGTTGCAGCAATTCATTGTGGTTTGTTGGTTTGTTGATTATCCCCCCCCCAAAAAAAACAAAAACAAAAAAAAAAACAAGCAGTACATGCAGCTGAATAACTTGTAGCACTGTTGTCGCACTAACTAAGGTTTGCCTTCTGTCTGAATTCTTTCTTGTGTTGCTTTGGACAAAAGCATCTGCTAAATGAAACGGTAAACTGTAAAAGTACCGGTATCTGGTCTTTGATAATCAGACGTGGTACGGGTATTAAATCATCATCTTTTCAAATCGTCATCTTTTTTCACGTTGAGGTCGTAATGAGGGATGTCCTAATACAGATTTTGCGTTTTTTTTTATTAATATGTTTTGCCGATACTGATAGCTTTCTCGGAAAAATCCAGTACTCCGTTGGGTGACTTCTTATAAATGATGAATCATATTTGTTGTATTAAAGTGACCCCTGTTGGTGCCTCCTTGAGGAACACACACTTTACAAATGTTGCAAGATGCTGTTTTACTATCATTGCTTTCCAAAGAGAACTCTACTGGAGTTGGCTCTTGGATGTTGTTTGTATTCTCTTTGAGGTGTTCAAACATTTATAAAAATTGTCCTCCCCTGCAGGAGAGCATCATTGTGGTTCTGTTGGGAATTGCTCCTGACCGCCTCTCTGTCCTCTTCTTCCTCAGTGTGTAACTTTATGTGTCACGAGAAATGTCTGAAGACGCTGCGTTCAGCCTGCTCCAGCATGACTCCATCTCTGGTTCGGGTGAGTATCGAACATCTGGAATTATGTTACATTACATTTCATTCAGATTTAAGGACAAAGAGATGTGTATTTGACGTTGTGTTGTTGCTGCCCCCTACAGGTCCCCGTGGCTCACTGCTTCGGCCCAGCGGGTCATAAAAAACGTTTCTGCTGCGTCTGCAGGAAACAGACGGAGGGAAGCTCAGCGCTGCGCTGTGAAGGTTAGACCAGTTTGAACATCACCAGTTAAACCAGTCATAAACCAGTCAAACCAGAAACTAAATTGTTAAACGTGTCTTAAAGGTATATTACGCAAAGTCTCACAGTCTAAACATGTCTGGTAATTATTTGTCATGTCTTGATTCATGAGGAGATTTTATAGTTTATTCACAGTGTAGATTTTTGTGTTTCTGAAGTCTTCAAAAAGCTTTGATAGCTTCTCTTTGTTTACCTACATGTTTCAACATGCTCTGATTTTATCTGAACTGTGGGTGAAACAAGCTGAGGGAACTGAGACAGAGTTAAAACCTGCTGAGTAAAGATTAGAAATCAGCAGAAGCAGAAGTGAAAACAGTTAGAAAGTGCTCTAAAACTCAAACAGAGACAGGAGGATGAGTGGGTAAAATGAGCATGCTCAGTGAGACGCTGCTGTTTTTGCTGCTCAGACCATTCAGCGTAAAGCCGTGAGGGTTGGCCGACCTTTGACCTCAGAACATTCCTCACAAGCTGCTGTGAATGGGATTACACACAGTTGATTTGTGTATGTGTGTGTGTGTGTGTGTTTTCAGTGTGTGAGCTGCACGTCCACGCTGACTGTGCCGCTTTCAGCTGCGCAGACTGTCGCTGCAGTCACCTGGACACCACTCTGCAGCAGGTGAGTGATGATGCAACAAAAGTAAGGGTCTTCAACCTGTGGCTCTGAAGCCTCAAGTAGCTCTTTGACTTCTTTATAGTGGCTCCTTGTGGCTTTGTAAAAAATTTATTGAAATAAAAAATATACATTTTTTAACAGAAAAAATGATGATTAAAGACATTGACACTAAATAAAATCATGTGTAACATTTTGTTGAACTCAATATGCAACATCTCTTGCAATAAAGCTGTCACTTTCTTTGGAGACTTTTGCAAATATTTTGAATTTCAATTTTTTGATATTTTGCCAAATTGAAAGAATCCATTTTTTATTTTGAAGATTTTGCAAATTTTTAAAATGTTTTTAAATTAGAATTTTTTGAATTTCTGCATATTATTGCAAAATATGTAAAGTTAATATTTTTTGGAAAATTTTGCAATTTTTTTTGCCATTAATGCAATTTTTGAATTTTTTTGTCTTAATAATTTTTTTAAAAATGCACTTTTTTTAACACATTTTTAAAGTTTCTTTCTTTCAAAAAATTGCAAATTTTTGAACAGTTTTTGAAATTTCTAAATTTTTGAAAAATTTTGTAACCTATAGAAGTGTCATGAATTTGGAAAGTTACGAAATATGTGATATTACATTTTTTTCAATTTTTAAATTTTTTTTGCAAATTTAATTGGAATAGAAAAACAAGACATCAAATGTACAATTTTCTGAACACAAAAAACATCTGGTTTGGATAATTATTTGCTAAATATTTTACCATGTTTAGAGTTTTGTACACTTTTTTTGTCTTTATTTTGAAAATGAAGTAGATTTTGTGGCTCTGGAATGACTTTTGTCCAGGTAAGCTGAGGCAAAACGGCTCTTCTGAAAGTGAAAGTTGCAGACCCCTGATCTAGAGGAAATACCGTGAACACTCTAATCTAAAATAAATCCTGGATATTTTTGATGCTTTACCTTTATCTGCTGCGGAAGAATCACTGTCTTCAGTATATGGTCAGAGTATAATGTGTGTGTGTGTGTGTGTGTGGTGTCAGATTAATGACCATTGTGAGTGACTGCTATCGATCACTCTGACGCTCTTTAATCAAAGTCGTTCTGTGAGACACACTGAGCAGTAAATGAAGACGTCTGTTCAGGGCGATCGATCACAGCGAATCGATGAGTCACTGACGCTGAGTGTGAGCTAAAACGTGAAGCAGGGAATGTCAGAGAGACAACAGCTCAATACCAGTTGAAAAACATATCCAGTGAAGCATATTGGAGAGCTTATGGATCTACTTTTTCTTGCTGCAGGATACGTTCCACCACCACTGGAGGGAGGGGAACCTGCCGTCAGCAGCCAGGTGTGAGGTGTGTCGGCGGTCGTGCGGCTCGTCTGATGTCATGGCGGGGATGAGATGTGAATGGTGCGGCATTACGGTGAGAAACCACATCACACAAACCTGAGAAAGTTCTGGTAACTCCTTCACAGCCAACAATCATTACAAAGGTCCCAGTTTCACTGTCAAGAAGCCAGTTTACGGACACATACTTTCACCCACAACTTAAAAACTAATGAACATCCTCAACATTCAGCACACTCCTGGAACCATCATCAGATGTCTCATATGCCAGGTTTTGGCTTCGCTCATTAAACTAAAGGTGCAAAGAAGTCCTGGTTTTACCTTAGTGTTCGGTCCAACCTGGTGTTAGCATCACTTTTTTTCTGTTAAACCTGTGCATATAACACAAAAAGACGCCACTAAATTCACAAAGCATGCGTAGAATGGTAGACTCAAAACTGCACAGTATTTAAACGACTCACTCTACACTAATTTGGGGCAAAATGTGCCCCTTTCTATGCAAATTAATCTTTAAAAACTAAACTTTAAACACTAGCACTAACATGCTAACACAGAGTTAAACACATATTTATTGTGTGTTAAAAGTTTGTTGGAGTGGTGCTACAGATCTTGCAACAGATTTCTGTCCATGACTCAATTCTAGCGCATACTAGCATGCTTTTTTTATAATCTGAAGAGGCTAATTTATGCTAACAGGCCACAGTATACTACTATACATAAACACACTAAAAAAACGTAGTGTTAAAGCTCCCATATTATGCTCCTTTTCTGCAGTTTAATATGGATCATTGATGTCTTCATGAAATGGTAGTAACATATTTTGGTCCAAAAAGCCAATAAATCAAGCACAGCAGCATTGTTTCCAGGCTCTCATAGCCCCTCTGTTCAGAACGCTCTGATTTAGCGGGCGTGGTCTTCATATGTAAATGAGCCACCGCTGATACCGCCCCGCTCTTCCGCGTCACTGAGAGCGGCTCCATGAGCTCCGTGTGCACAATGTTTAGAAAACAGCGAAGCTCGTTTACCGTAACATTACTGGCTAAAACAACAGGCTAACTGCAGCTAAAGTTAGCATCCTGAAGCTAACACAGAGACAGGGGGACACTGAGGAAAAGCTCTTCCATCTGCTCCACAGCACACAGCATTTAAAATACTCACATTTCCAGGGTCCCAGGTTTGTTGGCGGATGGTTGGTAATGCGCCTGGATTCAGGACCAGTCTATTGGCTAGCCCTCTGTTGGACTGTCCAAAGTTGGAAAAGCAGTCGTCTGTGAAGTGACTAGGACACACATGCACAGTTTTACTGAGTGTAGCTGGAGCATTTCCTTGATAAATGAACTCTAGACACTTAGTCTTGTCTTCTTCTAAGATGGGAAGCTTGTGCATGGAACTATGTGGCTGTTTACAGCCAAAAACAGAGCAGTGATGGCTCTTCATCTAATCTCTCAAGCAGCAGGGAGGAGAGTTGGCGGGGAGGGGGTTCTGGGGTATCTGCTCCGGTAGACCAATCAGGTCAGACTTGCTCCTGATTGGTCAAAAAAGGGAATCCCTGTCATCGGCAAATCCCCAAAATCCAAACAGCTCGTTTAAGGTTAGGATTTTACATTCACAAGCACTACTAAGTCTACTACTATTACTACTACAATTCTAATTTTTTAATTAGAAATAAGACAAAAACAGGTTTGCGCTTTGTTAGGGAGTAGAGACCAAACTGCACAGAGCTGCAGAGTGTTTTGGTCCAATTGGAGCTTTGATGACGTATCATACACCTTTAACTTTGTTTTTGCAAAAGAACACGGGTAAAAAGTGTTTTTAACAGAGTTTTAGAAGATGGGATTAAGAGTCCTTAAAGGAATCATCTAAGGATCAGAAATGAACTTGGGAGCTGCTTCTGTTTCCTCATCTGTGTCGGTTCCTGTCAGTTTAACGACCTGCTGAATATCTTATCACACTTTGAATATTCAAAACTCTTTATCAACACATATGAACAATCTGCTACAGGATGAACAGGAGTGAGGTACTGCAGGTTGTGTGACTGGAAGGAAAGGACCAAACACTGTGATTATTTGTCTAGTAATCGAAAACTGATCCTTTGTGTGTAATGTTGTTTCTGCAGATTCATGCAGCGTGCTACCTCAGCGTGCCACCAGAGTGTGCTCTGGGACGTCTGCGCTGCATGCTGCTGCATCCGGCCTGCGTCCGCCTCGACTCCAGAAACTTCAGCAAGATGCACTGCTACAGAATCACAGAGAGCTGCAGCCACGATCTGGGTACACACACACACACACACACACCACATCCTGCTGATAGTCAACCACAAACACTCGTCCTTCTTCCTGATTGTTTCACTGAAAAGAAGCTTTTTCTCAGCATCATGATGAAAACAATGGGTGCTGGTTTCTAGAGCGTCTGATGGAGTTAAACACAGGAACATTAGATTTAAATATTAAGCATTTTTTAACTCAGATCTCTCTGAATGAATGTCACTTTCCTGTGTTTTTATCAGATAACTCAGATGATATTGATCCGTCTGCTGCTGTGTCTAAAGACGGTCAGTCAGCTGCTCCAGAGTCCGGTCAGTCCACTCATGCAATTCTGTTCCTAAAGACTCTGCTTTATTTATTATTTTCAAAGCTACAGATATGTAAACCAGAAAATTTGAAGTCTTGAATTAAAAGGTTTTAAAGTAAAGAAAATATTCCAGATTGTATCCCATTTTTTTATCCTTAGGTAAGCAGCTCCTGAAGGTGTTTGAGGGCGATGATGCAGCGAAACGTGGGAACTTCCGATTGGTCTCCATCCTGAGAGCTACGAGGAACGAGGAAGTGGTGGTGAGAGCTCCAGCTCTTTCTAATAATTTCCCTCCTGAGATGAATGACAGAAATACACTGGTACAAAAATGTGTCTGCACAATTGACTGATTATGACTCTACCTGATTTTTCCTGCAGGAGGCGGCGCTGAGAGCTTTCTACCTCCCTGATGAGCCTCAGGACTTTGAGCTGCAAGAGATCGGCGGGACGCAGCGTCTTCACAGCGATGACATCCTAAACCGTAACGGCGGTCCAGATAACAGGAGCTCCCTGAAGGATGGAGGAGACTCCTGGCTGCTGAGGACCAAACCACGAGACTCTGAGGTCATCCAGGTGCACGCCGGCTGGCACAGGTGAGACAAACTCTGCTCTTTACTTACAGGTGAGAGTCAAACATGTTCTCATTTTAACTTTTCATTTACGCCTCTATCTGCTGTGTTTTAGGTCAGGTCCAGCTTTTGTCTCAGTGTCTGTCTCTAAGAGCAGCACAGCAGCTTCAGTCCTCAATGAGGTCCTCAGCCAGCTTGATAGACAGGTGAATTTCACTTTTACTTTAAATATCAACGCTAGAAAACGTCTTCTACTTTAACCTACTGCAGAAACACTTCTTGATTTTTTTAAAGGTTAAAAACTTTGGATGGTGTCATGTTTTTCTGTTGATCTTTATCCAGTGCTAAGCTAACCTTCTGCAGCCTAAAGCTGGATATGTTCTGACGGAGGGTAACCTCTTGAAAATATTTTGTCTTGTTGGGGAAAAAACTAAATTAAAAGGCCACCAGTAATGGTTGGGAAAGGAAATCAAAGTGCTCAAAGGGCACCTTATGCTAACGCTAGGGTCGTAGCTTATTGGTTATAAGTGTTGGTCACAATTTTGCAGTATCTCAGCACCAAGCTGTTTGTGATCTTCAAGATTTTTATTATGAAACTTTGGATCTACAGGAAGAGAAAAAGGCCTTGAAACAAAAAGAGTTCAAAGATTTTGAAAGACTTTCAAAATAAAAGCCAAAACTCTAGCTTTTATCCCAATGTTGATGTTGGAACTCTGAAAGAATAGTCAGAATTCTGACTTTTGTGTCAGAATTCCGGAAAGAAGCCGAAAAGAATCTCAGAACTCCTAGAAAAAATAATTCTGACTTTACTGGTAGAGTTGAACTTTCTTCTGAGAGTTCTAAGATTGAAGTCAGAATTTAGATTTTTTTTTCTATGAATTCTAAATATATATTTTTTAAAATTCTAAAATTAAGGTCATAATTTTGGTTTTGATCTTAGAATTCCATCCATCGATTCGAGATTTCTGAAATCAAGATCAGAATTCTGATTCTGTAGATTTCTAACTTTCATCATCGAGTTCTGGAACTTTTCAACGTTGAGATAAAACTCCAAATTTGAGCAAAAGTTTTTGTTGAGATAAAACTGATGTATCTAAAAGGACAATCTCTTATAAAGACTGTTTGCTGGTGTTTTCTGTTTCAGGGAGAAGACTCGTCTAACTTCAGCCTAATGGAGGTCTTCATGAGCAGCAAACAAGGTGAGGACTCTGTTTTGAAAAATCAGCTTTTCAGACAGAGTCAGCGACCTTCAAGCTCACATAACTTCAAACAGGATCTTTGTACTTAAGACAATAACTGTCCTGTGTGTGTGTCCTCCAGTGCAGAGACAGACTCTAAGTCCTCAGGAGAATGTTCTGGAGAAGCTGCAGGAGATCAGGAAGGTACAAAGACAAAATCCTGCTAAAAATACTAAACAGCTGATCTTACTCTCTATTATCTATCTCTATCTGTTTTTGGAGATGAAATAAACCTGATGTGTGTGTCCTCAGATGTCTTTGCGTCAGATGAATCAGACTCGCTTTTATGTTGTGGAGAACTCGAACCGAGTCATCCAGATTGGCCTGCTGATTGGAGGACTGCCCCCCCTGCTGTCCAAAGAAGAGTACGTCCAGCTGATCGAAGAACACCTGACCATAAAGAGTGAGTCTGAGCTCCTTTTCATCCTCACCTGAGCAATGTTTACATTTCTCATCCCTCATTTACGCAGTGTCATTCTCTCTCTTTGTCTGTCTCTGCAGGTCACCTGGTTAACTTCAGCCACATCTATGCCAGCCAAGGTGAGACGCTTGTTGAAACAAATCTCCTGGCTTCAGAATTTAAGGATTTTATTTCATTTAAGAAGAGATCGTGGTTATTTTTATTTTTAAAACAAATATTTAGTAAAAATATTGGATGTTGTTGCAAGAGGCGGGATAAGTTTCAGGCTGTGAGGTAAACATGTGTTTGAATAATCCCAGGATGAAGCTTTAGATTGCTGTGAGTAACCTGTTCCAAAACGTGGCATGAGATTTCAGTGAGATCAGCAGGAGACTGGTACAAACTGTGACATCACGAGTTGGAAATTTTCCTAAAGAGGTCAAATTTATTCACTTTGCGTTACCTGAATAGTTGATGTTGACACAGGGGACAGGCATGGGTACAGAGAATCCAGTTGTTTGTTATGAACATACTGAGATTACCATTATAATTATAGGTGATCCATATTCCTCAAACAGGGGTTGAGGTATGACAAAACAAAACCCAAAAAGTTAAAATTACTCGACATGTCTCAAGACAATATAGAGAATACAGTATCAAATAAATATAAACATTTAATAACTCACAAATAGTATTACAAACATCTTTTTTACTTTATGGAAAAAGACTGGAGGGAATAGTTTTGATTGACAGTGACTGCAGTTGACTGATGGGTGTGAGGTCACAAGGAGAAACGGAACTGTGTTGCATGGCGACTGTAAGGGAAGGTTCTAGAATGCTGAGTTCTGAAGTGCCCTGGGTGTTTCTTCAAGAGACAGGAGCTGAAATAGAATGTTACAGACACACAGTGAGAGTCATCTTGGACAGCAGTCTGATAACACACTTCTGTTACTCTATCTTAAAAAAATAAACTGAAGAAGGAGAAGACAATCTGTCATCGATACTAGAAAGGGAAATCCAAATCTTGTGGTAGATTGTGTTGAAAATATCCATCAGATTTACATGTGTAGATTAGATTTGGAGTTCAGCTCCTCTGTTGGTAAATCTGATCAGCCTGATGTCTGCTGATCTTTTTATAGACGTGAATGTGATTATAAAGACCTGGTCTGTGTGTGTTCAGGTGCGGTGGCGTTGCAGATCTCGTGTTTCTCCGAAGCAGAGAGGCTCTACATGTTGGCAAAAGACACAACGATCAACAACAAGACGCTTACATCACTTGTCATCCCAGAGATCCTGGTAATGGTTTGCTCATGTCAAAGCCTCATGCTGGGAGTGATTAGATCAGGGTTGTTAAGAGTTCCAGAAATATCCTGTACGAGAGTTCTAAATTAAGAGTCCAGAATCCAACAGTAACTCACTGTTCACCTTCTGTTTCTCAGCACAACAAACTGTGTGAGGACGTCTGCCCTCTGCTGGTGTTCGTCAATCCAAAGAGTGGCGGGCTGAAGGGCAGAGAGCTCCTCTATGGTTTCCGGAAACTTCTGAACCCTCACCAGGTCTTCGACATCTCAAACGGAGGACCACTAGCTGGGTGAGAGCCACTAACATACCACAGATCAAAGTCTGAGAGTCCAATGTAAAGGTTTTGACGTTTTAATATCTCCTCTGGTTCAGCCTGCACACGTTCAGGGAGGTTCCCAGGTTTCGGGTGCTGGTCTGTGGGGGTGATGGGACGGTAGGCTGGGTGCTGGGAGTCCTGGAAGCTGTGAGGCACAAACTGGTGTGTCGAGAGCCTCCCATCGGCATCGTTCCTCTAGGAACAGGTCAGAGCACTAAGTCAAAGTTTCATTTTGATGTTCTGACGTTCAGGGTCTACTTAAGTCTTTCCGTCTCTCCAGGTAATGACTTGGCTCGTGTCCTTCGATGGGGGACTGGTTACAGTGGGGAGGACCCACACCACATCCTGGTCTCTGTTGACGAGGCTGATGAGGTCCTGATGGACCGATGGACCATCCTGCTGGATGCTCAGGACATCTCTGAGGACGGGAAGGAAAACGGATTCTTGGAGCCTCCAAAGGTCTGTCACCACACCGAACATCAATCAGAATTTTCGAAAAGCTTGTTTGGTCTTTACATTTTTTTAAGGTGTCTGTTTAAATGTTCCTAACTAGAGAAATCAGCAGACGTGTCTTTAGATATCACAGATACTAAGTCCAGAGATCATACAGTCTATGGGTACAAGGGTTTGTTCTAAGGTACTAAGGTACTTCGCACTGTAGTTTACTGGTTCCTGGGCTCATTGTTTTTTCTTCTCTCTCAGATCGTGCAGATGAATAACTACTTCGGCCTTGGCATTGACGCCGAGCTCAGCCTCGACTTCCACCAGGCCAGAGAGGACGACCCTGATAAATTCACCAGCAGGTAACGTTTCAGTTTACTTCACATCTTCAGGGCTGAAAATATGTTTCCGCGAATAACAACCTCGTCCTCTGCTCTCCACAGGTTCCATAACAAAGGTGTGTACGTGAAGGTGGGCCTGCAGAAGATCAGCCACACCAGGAGTCTGCACAAAGAGCTGCAGCTGCAGGTCGATGCTCAGACCGTCCAGCTGCCCAACATAGAGGGACTCATCTTCTTAAACATTCCCAGGTAACACACAAACACACGCAGTTCACACACAAACCCACTATGACCCGAAACTCATCTTCCACCATGTGTTTGGGTGCAGCTGGGGTTCAGGTGCTGATCTCTGGGGGTCAGAGGTCGACGGTCGACACGGTAAACCCAGGATAGATGATGGCCTGCTGGAAGTGGTTGGAGTCACCGGAGTCGTTCACATGGTGAGATTAAAATCACACACACTCCAGGTCCACCTGTGAGCTTTCTTCAGAGTTTTAAAAGTGTGTGTGTGTGTGTGTCTGTGTGTGTTTTCAGGGCCAGGTGCAGAGTGGCTTGCGTTCAGGGATTCGTATTGCTCAAGGGAACTACATCAGGTTGACTGTGAGCAAGCCCATACCTGTGCAAGTGGATGGGGAACCGTGGATCCAACCGCCGGGACACATTATCATCTCTGCTGCTGGACCAAAGGTACGCTCTCTTTGACCCTGAAGGGCAGCTGGGACATTTGAATATTTACCTGTTCTCTCTGCTTCACCTGTGGTTTTTCTTCAGCTCAATCTATGTTTTTTGTTTCTTTTTGTTTCTTCAGTTTGACTGGCTTTGTTTGCATACCTGCAGTTTAGCTGTTTGTTGTATACTTTGTGTTCATATGTGTGTTAATCTGTTGTGACCTTAGGTTCGGATGTTGAGAAAGTCGAAGCAGAAGCAGAAGAAGTCTTCAGCTGGCGTGAAGGATGGGCGTTCAGAGAGTCCTTCCTCCAGAGACGGAGGTCACTGAGCGGCTCACCTTTAAACCAACGTCCTGCCTTTTACCTGAAGAACCTGGGAGATTATTTTGGTGCAGGCAGCAAAGCTGTGTAGTGGTGCTAACAGGCCTCAGACCTACGTGAAGAATGATGAAGGTTTGATGTTTGCCTAAACACGACGGGAGGAGGTTGTGAAGAACCTCGAGTTTGGCTTGCATCATTTCCTTCCTGCTGATAGAAAGCATCACTTACACATTCAAAATAACAGTAATTACTAAGACTTTTAACGTAAACAAAGACTAAAAAGGTTACAAATATAATTACAACAAGATTTCTGCTCAATAAGAAGAGTTTTGACGTTGTCTCAGTCTGAATAAGCTTCAGAGTTTAACAAAGAAGAAGTATTTAACAGGAGTTGTTCCATTTCTGTGCTGAAGTGACCGTGCATTTGCAGTAAGTAGTGGTAGGCTCAGTGTCAGTTCTTATGTTAGTCTGATGTTAGTGCAGCTATAGAGCGATCTGACCTCACAGTTGGTCATAGTTAACACAAAATATGAAGAAACAAATACTGAAGCATTATGAAGAGACTGACTTTTTCTTTAAAAAGCTTTAACCTCACAACATTTATCTAATCCAAAACTCCTGGGAGGCTGAACTGGATTTTTTTCTTCTTCAGTGATGTGAAACTGTTTGGTAATGTTGATGTTTGAGATTTACGCTGTGGTGAAGCTTCCAAAGCTAATGAGCGCACAAGATCCAACAAGAGAGCCCCTGATTTTCTGAAACCACAGTGCCCGCTGGAACAGGAGCTGGATTTACACAGGAGCTGAGACACAGATTAGAAAATAAGAGTCAGATTAGTCAGAGATAAACTGCCTGAAGCACCACTGCTGTAAATAAAAAGATGTGCAGAAGAAGTTTGTTTTGCTACAAATTTGCAAACTTGCCCAAAAAAGATATGGTTGGGCAGTTAAAGATCTCAAAAGCTTTTGAGCAATTTCTTTAAAGAGTCCACAGACACAAAATTTGGCAGCTACGATAAATATACCTGCTTTTGAAGTTTCTCACTTCGACTATTTGCATATTAATGAAAAAAAGGAAAACAATTTGTATATAAAATCTCACAAAGTACAAAAATCTAATTAAAAAAATGAGCTAACATTGGTCTTGATGAAAGTTTTATGTTAAAGCTGATTAGCATATGGCTAACTGAGCTACCTTAAGGGTCCCATAACTGTAGAATTACGAAAAATAACTGAAGCAGCTAAACTTCTCCATGAGAGTGAATTTTTGTGATGACAAGCTGCTCTAGGAAATCCAAAATTTCTGGTCTTTGTAACAATTTTGTGAAGCTACGTCACCAAATTAACGTTTGGAATTCAGATTTCATTAGCAATATGGAAAAAAAAAGGTTGAGTGTTGGAAAATATCCGGAAAAAACTGTTGTTTCTATAACAAGTAGCATCAGGCGCTAGCTAGAAAGCTAACTGCATTACTACTAAAATTAAACGACTTCACAATCTTTCCAAGCTAGTTGACTAGCTTACAAACAAACACCTTACATGCTAAATTGCCAAATATATACAAATAATGATAATAAAAAAACACTCAATTCAAAGATTAAAAATAAAGAATTTCAAAATATTAAAGTGTGTGACAAAATGTAGCACTTCAGTTGTGTTTCACTCCTAATGCTAGCAAGAAATTTAGTGACATTACTAGCTGACCCAAGCTAAAGGAATTATCCAGCTTTGCAAGCTAATTTGCAAGATTACCAGAAAGCTAGTTTGCTAGTTTCTTATCAAGATAGCTAGCTTTCTAAAGACATACCAGAGCATCATTTGCTAATTAATTTCACGTTTGAAATTTTGAAGAGTAAAAAAAAATGGCAAATGTGCTGCCAGAAACAAAAACCATCTTGATTGTACTTGAGTGTGTTCATAATAGAACAGGGTAGCTAGCTTGCTTGCTGGAACACATTTCATGAGGCAAACTTTTTAGCCATTTCTTTTATTTAATCTTTATGCGATTTAATTGAATACTAGCATTAGCATTATTACTTTTTTGATTGTATACCACCTATTTGTGTGAAACAATTGTACCCTTTAATACCTAAAGCAGTTATAAATAAGGTTTGTAAGCAAAATGACTGCCTCAAAACTTTTGGTCAAGACCAAGCTCTTCAATTGTGTACATTCTGTAATTATAAAACATTTTAAACATCTAACATTAACATTTATGCTACATTTGCATAAAACTGGTTTTCAGGACTTCCATTGTTTTCATTAACCGGCATAAAATCGATGATTTGAAAGCCCTGCATTAGCTCACTTTGCTGCCACTGTGTCTGATGATTATTTTAATCAATCAACTCTGGTGTATATAAATATTTTACGACTGAAAAAAATAGACCAGATAGAGTTCAAACTCACCTGTTGTCACCTTTAATTTATTGTTTCAGTTTGCTCTTGAGCCCTTTAAACAAACTTTTTGAATTAAGCTTCAGCTGCCAGTTTTTAATCTGAAATCTCTGAAAGGCGGTGAAGGAGTTAGTGAGCTTCGTCCACATTCCCAGAGGTGCAGAAAGTACAAAAACTGGACTCAACAGGGAATCCAGATGCTGAAGGCCCCAGCTCTTAATGTAGCCACAACAGTATTGGATGACTGTACTTTGGTTTTGATGTATTTTATTCTGCATTAAGTGATTTATTTTAAAGTTTTTGGTGCTAGATCACAAATGTCTTAGTTTTGTTCCTGATCTGAGATCTAAGACTGAGTGCTGATACATCGATGGCATTAACTGTTAATTTTATTCACTGTGGAGTAATCAGCAGAGTTTATGACTCTGTGCTCATGGTGGACGTAGCTGTGAGTTGTCCGAAGTTGGAGAAACTGTCACAATGTTCTGAAACATGCATGAAGTACTGTAGTTCTGAGTGTTTTTCATTTATAACAGCAGTTTGTCGCCTTTTCGCTTCCTCAAACGAGTCAGACTGCCTGCTGTTGCTGTTACAGATCAATAACTGCTGGTTTACCACGGACCGTGTATAAGAAATGAGTGAAGCTTTTGTGATGACACCCATTGGTTAATGGATTTATGTTTAAAAACCTCAAAAGAGATTGGAGGAGGATAGGGCCAATGAAAAAACATTCATACATTTTTTAAGACTCTAAAGTCAAAATTACGTCTGAACTCACAAAATAAAAAATCTAAGATGAGATTACTTACTGTAAACTCTGAACTCTAGAAAAAGGTCAGAGTCATGAAAATTCTAAAAATTCTAAGGAGAAAAAGTTTAGAGGAAAAATGGTCCAAGCTTTGGAAAAAAACCAAAACAAAACAAAACAAAAAACGCTGATTTGAGTCTTAAAAACTGAGAACTCTGAGGAAGAGGGTCAGAATTCTGGGGATAAAAAAGTTCAAATATTGGCCTTTTTCTGAAAATTCTAGAATACTGAGATTAAGACAGATTCCAGGGAAAAGGTCAGAATCTTGGCATTAATCTCAAAGTTCTAGAATTATAAGAAAATGCTGGAATTCTAAAATACTTTCAAAATTCTAGAATTTTAAAATGGTAGCCGGGTCTTTCTCTCCAGGACATTTTCTCGTATAACCAGACTGATTTTTACAACTGATGGGAGACGCCCTCTGCTGGAGATAAGAAGTACTGCAGGTTTAAGAAACCTCAGCACTGATGCTGTACATTTCTTATATCATGCCTGTGGTTTTCTTTTTTTAAACCATTAACTTTTGCTGCTGCTTTTTTAAACCAAAACATAAAAATATCTGCTTTATAAAAGCAAAAGTCTGAAGAAAAATGTGCAGAAAATTGTTTTTGTTCTGGTAACTTTGCTGTTTCTTTCAAGCCAACCACAGAGGCCACACTGTGTTCAAGGACTGTGAGAAGAGACATTAAAATCTAAAATCATTATAAAAAAAAAACACATTGTATAATCAGAATACTGTAATGGTTCATTAGATGTTTATTTTTAGCTCTATAAGGAACTTTCTGCGAGGGTTGATTTTGGCACCCCCTGTGGACAAAGTGATACGTCACATTTACCGCTGTGAAAAAAAAGAGACCCTACCCTGACAGAAATCAGCTGATCTCAACCTGCCCCTTGTGGCAATTGTAGGTATTTAAAATTTTCAAGTCTTCTATATCCAGTGGGAAAAAAAGCCCACAGGAGCTTTAAAACACATGAATGGAGTTGTAAAACTGCTTTTAATGTGGCTTTATATTTCTTAAAATGAAACAGTTTGAAAAATGTCTCACGCATCATTTTAAATGGATTAAATATCTTAAGATGATTATTTTTATAACATCAGGAGCGTTAAAATGAATCCCTCTAAAACTCCAGTGTTTAAAAGTATAAAAAAAAAATATTCTCGCCTTTATGATGCCACAGTCTTTTATTTTTTTAATTCTATGTTTGCCGAATGTTAAAAATGTGCTTTGACGTGTTTTTCTGCTTCTCTGCGTCGATTGTGCCTCATAGTGTCTGACTCACCTGTTGTTGTTAAGCCCCACCCACCTGACAGTCGGCCAGGTAGTGATTGGCCATTTGGTGTTTGGCCCGCAGGTGGCGGTCTTTGTAGTGCCTCGTAGAAATACGTTCACACGCTCAGTGCTCTGATGTTTGTGTGTTTGTCCTGCCGGTGCAGTGACGTTCTGAGCTAATGTGCCTCCTGATATCATCTAGAACTTTCTCTTTCTTTGCTGTAACTTTGTTTAGTTTTTACCTGAAGTTTTATTAAATAGATGATATGTATATTTTTGCAGACAGAAGCTGTTTTTTAAGTTTAACTGTAAAGTTTTAACTGTAAATTGCACTAACTGTTTTACAGATGCTCTTAGATGTGACGTTCGATTATTATGAATGTTGAAAAGCTAAATATATATATATATATATATAACATATATGTAAAAATAACTGATTCTTATGTGTTTACTCAATAAACTAAAGACCATCTAAGAATTCAATAATGACTTTTGTTTCATTTTTCTTTTGAAAAAAAAGAAAAGAAATTGGGGTGAAGTTGGAAAACAGGTCTTATGTGAACAAAGGTGATCCACGCTAAAAGCTAACAAAACCGAACTTGGGAAGCCATTTTTTTCCCTTTTTTTTAAGAGCCAGAAGTCTGACAAGGAAGTTTATAAGTCTGAAAAAAACTTCTGAATACCAACTTACGCTCAAAATTCAAGAAATCAGAGGAAAAAAAGGTCATAATTCCTTAAATAGAAAAAAGGGGGCAAAATCTTGAGTTTAGTCTTATAATTCAAGAGTACTGAAATTCTAGAATTTGAAGGGGTAAATAAGGTTAGAAAGAATCCTGGCTTTGGTCTTAATTTTTTAGAGTTCTAACAAAAAATTAAGTATTCAAGGAAAAGTCTGGAATTGTACCTTTAGTCACAAAATTCAAGAATTAAAGTTGTATTTTAATGCGTTTAGTTTAGCTACTGGAACAAAATGGAAACATTACATTAAAAATATTGTTAAAATGTTAAAGAATATAGTTTTTATAAAAACTGTTTTGATTTCTACTCAATAAACATTATGGAATAGAAAACAAAAAACAAAACAAGAATTTGCCAGTGGAATTATTGTCAAGGAAAATTACTTTAAAATTACCAAAAAAAAAAACATTTTTTTCCTCAATTCTTTATATTCATCCCAATTTTTCAGTAAGCATGTGAGAAAGAAAAACATCTTGTGTGAGTTGTAGTTCTGCTGTCTTTGACCAGCAGGGGGCAGAGAGTCAATAGCCTACTACACCAAAGATTGTATGTAAAAATTGAGATGGTTCACTGCACTTTTTGTGTTGTTTTTCCTGGGTTATTCAGAGACATTTGCTCCAACATCTGTGCTGTGTATGAGTCGTTTGACCGACACTGTACTGAATAGTCAGTGGGATATATTGCACAGAAAAAACTTTTCTTTAAAACTTGGGGTTGTGCTTTCTCCAGTTATGTACAGGAGCTAAGACCTTCCATCTCTACTTAAGATTACGCCAAACCTCTTAAATCAGATTTATCTGGTCTCAGTCCAGCCGGATTTAAAGAAATGAAGCTTCTCTCATTTTGGTAGAACTGGTTTACACTTGGTTTATAAAATGATTGAGATTTTGGGGTTTATTTTAGACCAATTATGTTCTTAAATTTTTGTTTCTTTTTAAATGTCTATTATGATTCAGTGTAGGATATAACATCTTGGTCATCATGTTAGCCTTGGAGTTTTCTGGTTCATTCACCCAGGTTTCAACTCAGCAGTCACTCGCAGTGTGCTGTATTTGGTTGGAAGGGTTTCTGGGTTTTTGAAACAAGCTTATGTCTCCATATTTCACAGTCTGTACATTTCTATGGATAATCAAATCACAAACATTAAGTGGCATGAAGTGATTTCGAGTGTTTCTGAAGCAAGCCTCTGGTGGACACTCGAAGAATTGCATTTTTTCGTAGAGTCGATGCTTGGTTTCTTCTTGTCAGAGTGAGACGTCTTCCTGTTTAGCTCGTCTCTTGTCTACTGTACGTCAGAGGGAATTTCCAGAAGGGAAGGAAATCAAACTTTAAGAACAACTGAGAGAAACTCTGCTTCACCTGTAGGATTTAAACATCAGATTGTTTGTGTTAGGTTAAAGTTGTTTTATTTTTTTTAACAGTGATGACCCGGTTACTCTGCGTCATGACGCGCTGGTTGTTGTAAATGGATCCGCTGGTTCAGCATAGGCAGGATGAGATAATGTGTACAAGTGAACTGAAGTGAAGTGGACTGTCACTGAACCCGAATACTGACCTGACCTTCATAACCAGGTAAGAGCACATTAACTGCCTGCTCTAGATAACACGACAGGTGTGCGTTTGTACTCATAACTACAACGTTATTACGACCGTTACAACAGTTGGCAGCTCGCTTTGTTGTGCTTCTCACTTCCTTATTAGCCAGGTAACTTTCAGAACCCTGTACCAAACTCTGTCTTTGAAAGCATATGCTTTAAATGTTTCTGTGATATCACCGATTAAATTTATTTTCTACATAAATACAAAAGTTATGCATGTAGTCTGACATGTTGTGGTTGGTTCGGCTCAGATATCAAACACGATGCCCCTTTACTGGTCTTGTACATTTCAATTACCTCCCGCTGTCCATGCTTCCGAAGGTAGTGTCTCTCAACGAACAAAGCGTGTTCAAAATTAGACTCCCTGACTTAATTAATCAACTCACAATAATTTAGTATTAGCCGAAAGCTCGCCTGAATTCGGTTCAACCTCATTTGTTTCATATAATGTTCTGTAACCCATTATTTTAATGTCAACAGGGGTAGAAGCTTAAACTTCTATATTTTTGAACGGGGTTTTGTGTTGTACTCCCCGCACACAGAACCAGAAGGCGCTAGCTCCCCGTTAGCAAGGACAGGTAGCGGTTTGACTCTTTCAGGGCATTTACTGTCACAAAAAAACATAGTCAGTGTCTTATCTGGGGTATTTCTTGTTGCAGTGTTAGCTTTTAATAACTCTTTAATCATTAAACTAGAGTTGTAAAGTATGAAACTAGTAAATGTTATTGCTAGCTGTTAGCCAGAGTTAGCACAAGCGCGTTCACGTGAAATCAGTGCGGGGACGCGCCATGCAAACGAGCAACAAGTGTCAGAGGGGATATTTTACATTAAACATGTTGTCAGACGTTATAATAATATTGTTAGGGGTAAAAGTGAGTGATCAGAATCTTGTCTTTATTTAAAAAAAAAAAAAAAAAAAGCTAGAAAACTGTCATGACCAAACCAAAGTCAAAATTCTAAACAAATGTCAGAATCCTTTCGTCTGTCAAAATTATGTCTTCGATGCGCTTAAGTAAGACTTCTAAAAAAAAGAGATTGTTATATGCCCTTCTATCAGAAAATTATTGAATTCTGAGGAAAAATCATTAGAACTCTCACATAAGTCTGAAAACTCTAGATTTCTTAGGAAAGGGGTCAGAATTGGGTAAAAAATATCAGAACCCAACTTTAGTAGAAATTGTAGAAAATTATATATATATATATATATATATATATATATATATATATATATATATATATATATATATATATATATATACACACACACACACACACACACACACACACTTTCACTAGCTGTCGGGTTGGCTTGGTTAAGCCTTGTCCTGCTTGTATTTCCACAGCCAACCGTGCCAATGGGCTGCAGTTTTGAAGCACCACCTTAAGGGATTGGATCAGTTCAGTTTGGCACCCCGACATTATGTTTTGATCTGTCCAGGGATTAGTAGGGATGGGAATCGAGAACTGGTTCCTGTTCAGAATCGATAAGAAATGTTTCAATTCATCGATATTGTTAGCCTTTGTGTTTAACGATTCCCTTATCATTTCCTTACATTGTGCCGGAGCCGCTGGGCCTTACGTCGACTAGTCTGCTGCCGCTATCTTAGCTCAGCAGTTAGATAACGTTTCCCAAGAAAACTCAGATTCAGGATTTTCAGCTTGAAGTTTGACTGAAGAACTGACTTCATAAAGAAATTTACATCACTCTCTCTCAGGAGATTCAAATTCAGTACATTCAGAATAGTATAAATCACCTTATTTACCAAAATAGCAGAAATTAGCTTGATGCTAACGTACATGGGGAACTGCTTTGATATGCTAGCAGTTAGCATACATAAGTATAACTTCAGCTTCAGAATAGAATTTCAACTTTCATCACAGAAACATATTCACAGCCATGCTGTTGTAATCTGGCTCGGTTTGTTATGACAGTTTGTTGTTGTAGTCAAGTTTAGTATGATCTGGTTTGGACACCTTTTCTTTATTTTGAAAGTCATTGGACACTTTATGTGGTTTCCCCAGCACTACTTCCTACCTGCTTTTATATGAAATTGACTGCCTCCATATAGATAACTGTTAAGAGTATTTACATCATACGACAGTAACAGTGGTGCTGCAGCATATAGAGGGCATTGCAACACAGAGGGTGCGAAACCACATTGTGCACAGATTACAACAGCATGGCTCTGTAGTGGAAGAGTCCAGGTGCTGGGTATCAATTTGGTTGTTATAACTTGGTTATCAGATTATCTATGTTGTTTTTAACCGACGTGTTTCATCTTTTCAGACATCATGGCTGGAGAAGACCACTACCTTCATACATCAAACCAGGTAATCTCACCTGGGGCTCCTTTTTCCTGCAGCACAGCAGCAACATAAAAACATGTTATCACAGGATTTAAATTTTTCATTATAATGTTTGAGGGAGTTGTTGTTCTGATGGTTTTGTGTCATCATCTGCGGCTGAACAAAGTGTTTGATTATGTTTAATTCAAACTCACTTTGTGGCAGAAAGACTTCCTGTGCAGCTCGGATGAGTACTTCCTGCTGTCATGTTGGTGCAAAGTCACAAAGACAATCAACACTATGACTGAGGAGCGTTGTCAGCAGACAAATTGCTTCTTGTGCTCTAGAAAATAAACTAATCCAAGCTGAAAGGGCATTTATTTTGACTTCTAGAGCCTTCACACACAGCTTTCAAAATTAGAGCTGCAGTGATTGGTCTGATTTTTGACACTTGACCAACACGGCAGAAATAACATTTCCTGTGGTCGCTCTGGAGCAAGAATTTGCAGTTCTTGTTGCTATGTAGTTATAACTCAGCATAGTTTGTCTAACAAGAAGTCCTGAAGCTTAACAGAAGAAAAGTTACTTTCTAAACATAAACAATTGAGATAAAACCATAATAACATACACACACATTTTTCATTTAACAGATTATCCTCAGTTTCAGCCAACTTTGAAACTTTCTGGTTGCTTGAAAACGTCTTTTTCGATTCATTTTGTCAATTTGATGTCTAATTAAGTCTTCAATTATAGCATATAAAAAGGTGCTTAGCACTTAAAGTGATAAAAGAAGAACATAACAACATAAATAACATTTAAAGAAGGTGTTAAAAAATGGGCCACTGAAAAAAAGGCCAAGCCATCAACATTTTTTTTCCTGTTATCTACATTTTATAATTTTTAGATTACAGTCAGAAATCTGACAAAATTCTGAGAATCCTGCTTTTGATAGTAGCATTGTCTATTTTTCCTTTTATCCATTATTGTGATCAAAATTTTACCTTAACCTTAAAATTGTGAGTTCAGTTCGTTAATGTTAGTATATTCTGATTTTTTCCTTATAATTTTGACTTTTATAGTACTTTTTTAACCCTGTCTTAAAGTTTTGACTTAACATTGAAAATCTCTTTTATGAAAGTTTTTTTTTTCCATTCCAACTTTCCATTTTGACCGAATGTTAGAGTATTGACTTTTCGACTTTTTGATTTCGACTGTTCCTAAATTTTTTGCCGTGGTGTGAGAATCCTTTATTTTAATTATTGGACGTTTTACTATTTTGTCAGAGTTTTACTGTAAAATAATGACTTAAAGAAAAAACAAATCTATTACTCTGGCTGCCATGTTTAAATTCAGACTTTTGCTTTATAGTTCCGACTTCGACCACGTAATTCAGGCTTTGATTGTAGAATTTAGACTTTTTGTTGAACCTTTGTTGTTATTTTTCTTCCTACTACTTTGACTGTTAAATTCAACTCTGACTGCTGTCGTTGAATTCAGACATTTATGTTAGAATCTGGATATTTTTTTTAAATTTAGAATTTTCTTGTTGGATATCTGACCTAATTGTAGGGATGGGAACCGAAAACAGGTCCCTGTTGAGAATCATTAAGAAATTATTCAATCCATCGATATTGTTAGTCTCTGTGCTTAACGATTCTCTTATCAATTCAGGATTTTCAGCTTGAAGTTTTACTGAAGAACTGACTTCATAAAGAAATGTACATTACTCTCTCTCAGGAGATTCATATTCCGTACATTTGAAATGGTCTAAATCACCTTATTTATGAAAATAACAAAATAGCACAAGCTTGATGCTAACGTTTATGGGAAACTGCATTGATGTGCTAGCAGTTAGCATACATCAGTATAACTTCAGCTTCAGAATAGAATTTCAACTTTCATCACAGGAACATATCACATCAACTCTTTGTGAAAAATACTGAGAATTTCAAATGTCAAAAGCTAACAGGCTAATGAAAGGCTCATGGCTGACTTCATAACTACGGAAAGCTTCCAAACAACTTAAACCACTGCTATAACCACTTTGTGACACTAGGTGGCCTACTTGAATTATTTATCTGTTATAACACAGTACATCGACGTCACATTGTGTGCAATTTTTACCTGTTTCTGTATAATTATGCCCAGAAATATCCAGCCTCAGGGACCAATTACATATTATTCACTTACAGTAAAAACTCAATTAAATGTTGTTGACACAGAAAACCTGAAAAGCTACTTTTTGTACCAAGAAAATTCACAACAGGAATCGATAAGGGAATCGATGAAGGATCAGATCGATAGGCAGAATCGATAAGGGCATCGGTATCGATATTCTGTATAATTCTGAAGTTATTGTCCAGGTTTTGTCTTTTTTGTTGGAATACTGATTGTTACATGAAGTTTCTTGTTATTTTCTAGCTCTTAAAATTTACTCCTTTATAGAACTTTGAGATTTCTAAATAATAGAAAAGGTTAATATCTTTTTTAGACCTTACCTTGTTTATCTCAGTAAAACTTTTCTACATGTTTTCAAGAATGTGAATCCTGCTAAATTTATACGAATGCTCTAACACTCAGTGAGTTTCTTCAGGACCTCCAAGTGATCTTGGTCCAGGTCTGTCAGAATGAGAGTTGGGGTCTTGAACCAAGTCTTTAACAGTGCCTTAAAGGGATAGTTTGATGTTTTTTTGAGGTGCTATGAATCCACTTTGTTGATCGTTTGTAGTGACGTGTTGTGACTTCATGTGTGACCTCTCCTTACAGATTTTTGACAACTTGATGATAGACACGTGGGATTATTCACATTACCCTGTGATGTCTCAGAACACGCCCCTGCGCACAGGTGAGCCTCTTACACCTTCACCTGAACCTCTGGTCTGTATGTGTCAGATAAAAGTTTTCCTCTCATGACGCCATGAGAAAGTCTGTCTTTGGAAAACGAATGTGTGTGTGTGTGTGTGTGTGTGTGTGTGTGTGTGTGTGTGTGTGTGTGTGTGTGTGTGTGTGTGTGTGTGTGTGTGTGTGTGTGTGTGTGTATGTGTGGTTTGAAAGGTCTTTATTGGTTTTAAAGTGAAAGCTGGGTTTCATGATGCGCTGGTTTCTGGACTCTGTGGTGAAAGTGGGTGGAGTTATTCTATCTGTCTCTCACTTCCCTGTTTGTGCACACAATAGGACTCTGACTGAAGATAGATCAGGAGGTTAGAGATGTGTAGGATGAGGGGAAAGTATCTCCTCTGGACATTTACATGTGTGTCATGAATGTGATTCACTTCCTCCTTGGACGACAGAAGGAGGTCAAAGGTGGAACAACAGCAGCACAGATGTTCTGACACAGACGTCAGTTTTATTTTGTTTTTATATCAGACTGGAAGTCACAGAAACCTGTTTTTCTTTACAGTAAGGTGGTTTTCTTTCAATGACTGTACTTTCCTCTATCACTGTTTTACACCTAAAGAATGGATAAGCACTGGTATTCCTTTGTCCATGTTTGGTTAGTAAAATGTAAAAAAAGAAACAAAAACATTTCATAAGTTACATTAAAATGTCTTTTTATAAAACAGCCCATCACAAATTGGAAACATATGAACAAAATTAAAAGAATTACAGTAAGGATAAGAGCCGTTGAAAATGACTTGTCTGACGTTAAGTCAAACAAAAAAAAACCCTGATTATTTCAATTTTCTGATTTTAAAATCATATTTATGAGGGGAAAAGTCACTGTTATAGCATTTGACTGACTTTTACACAGAATTCTAACTTTTGTCTCAGAAGAATCCTCATATTTTATCAGGGATTTCCAAGAATTCTGTCACGAAACTCAGAGTTCTATCAAGAATTCTAGAATGAAAGACAGAATTCTGGAATAAGTGTATTTAAACATTTTTCTGACTTTTTACACAAAAATTCTTGCTTTGATTATTTTGACTCAAATTATGACAGCATTCTGACATTTTTTCCACATAATTCTATCTTTTAGAACTCAGAGTAGAGATGGGAGAAAAGATTAATGTATCATAGCATTGGGGTTTTTTGTTGAACAATTTTAAATCTGGATTTTAATTTTTGAAACTGATTCTTTTTTTAAGTTCAAGTCCTTTTAGTTTTTGTTTATCAGCTGGGTTGAAAAAAAGTCGAGACATCAGATCCCCTGAATAAGCCTTAAAAACTGACTCACATGTGATGTGCATACTTCGGCTCCTGATATAGTCTGTGGACAACATCATGATTGAATTTTTTTACATGGTCTAGTGGTAAAAGAGCAAACCAAAGTCACAATAATCAGAAATAATGAAGAATCACAATTTAAATATAAATCATAAAAGAATCAAACCAAGAGAAATGCATATCATCCCAGCCCTAACGCTGAGACATAAAAGTACTATATCTGAGATTAAAGATAAAGTTATACTAGGAAAAGTTAGTGTAAACAATGTATTCTGTATTTTCTATCTGAGGTTTACATTTTTTATTCTCTCGGAATTTTGACACCAATTTTATCATTAGGAGAAAAAAGTCAGCAATCTGAGAATGAAGTACTTATTCAGAATTAACTTGTAATTATGTCAGTAGTCTGAAGTTTATCTCAAATTTTTTCCCACAGAATTTTTACTTAAATTCTGGAATTATGACTTTGATCGCAGAATACTGTTTTTTTTATCAGACTTTTTTAAAAGTCCCATATTATGCTCCTTTTCTGCAGTTTAATATGGATCATTGATGTCTTCATGAAATGGTAGGATCATGTTTTGGTCCAAAAAGCAATAAATCAAGCACAGCAGCATTGTTTCCAGGCTCTCATAGCCCCTCTGTTCAGAACGCTCTGATTTAGTGGGCGTGGCCTTCATATGTAAATGAGTCACCGCTGATACCGTATCACTGAAAGCGGCGACATGTAACCATGACTACTGAGCTCCGAGTGCACAATGTTTAGAAAACAGCAAAGCTCGTTAACCGTAACAATACAGGCTAAAACTACCGGCTGACCGCAGCTAAAGTTAGCATCCTGAAGCTAGCACAGAGACAGAGGGGACACTGAGGAAAAGCTCTTACATCTGCTCCACAGCACACAGCATTTAAAATGCTCACATTTCCAGGGTCCCAGGTTTGTTGGAGGATGGTTGGTAATGCGCCTGGATTCAGGACCAGTCTATTCGCTAGCCCTCTATTTTACTGTCCAAAGTTGGAAAAGCAGTCGGCCGTGAAGTGACTAGCACACACATGCACAGTTTTACTGAGTGTAGCTGGCACATTTCCTTGATAAATGAACTCTAGCCACTCAGTCTTGTCTTCTTCTGAGATGGGAAGCTTGTGCATGGAACTATATGGCTGTTTACAGCCAAAAACAGAGCAGTGATGGCTCTTCAACTTTGGCATTCTCCTCCCCGCATCTGGAGAGATTTCTCTCCAGCAGCGGGGAGGAGAATGGGCGGGGAAGGGGTTCGGGGGTTTCTGCTCTGGTGGACCAATCAGGTCAGACTTGCTCCTGATTGGTCAAAAAAGGGAATCACTGACGTCGGCAAATCCCCAAAATCCAAACAGCTCGTTTGAGGTCAGGATTTTACATTCACAAGCACTACTAAGTACAGGTTTTGTCATTAAATATCACATTTTGTGGGCTGGGAGGAAAGCCAAAGACCTACAAATTTCACTAAAAGACTTCAGTGATTTTGCATAATATGGGACCTTTAAAATTTCAAATTTTTTATTTTTTTTAACATGGATTCTTCCCTTAACCTCAGAAATAAAGAGACTTTAGTCCTCAACACAGCGATTGCTAGTTAGACTCCCAGCCTTGATGCTTTCCCTCATGTTCCTTTAGTCACGTAGGAAGCCTCCTCCTTCTTCAGCTCACCACTGTTACTGTAACATTATCAACATCACTCGACTCTGAACATCTAACATCTGAACCTGTGTCTCTGCTTTCAGTGGATGGACCGTCTTTACAGATCGTGGAGCAACCCAAACAGGTAAAATTTACCTGTCTGCTTCCTCCTCTTCATCCTCCTCCCCTTCTTCTTAATCTGTCAGAAGGGAACTGATCTATTTTTATGTTTCACATGACATCAGTCAGGTATTACTGTTAGTAAAAAGTACTGTGGGTGGATCCGTGAGTTACGGAGGTATCATCTATCGCCTCTTATACACAATTTTCAGGAACCCTGCACCAAATTCTCCTGAAGTTTCCTGTTCAGACAAGCCCCTCATGCCTTCCCGGTCAGATGAGTTTGTGGAGGAAGTGACATCAGATGTTTTTATCCATCCTCTCACATGCCCCTTCTTTGAAATCACACCAAGCAAACATTATAAAGTTAAATTTGCTCAATATTTCCCCTGTGCCCTTGCATTGAGCTGACTTTTTCTGGGAATTTTATCAGAAGGCTGAGAAGAAAAAGTCATAACAAAGTTTGGCCTGAAAAATTTAATCTGTGTGATTTTTTTTAATTGGTTTTGTTGATTCTTTTTGTGTCTTTCTGTTGCAGCGTGGCTTCAGGTTCAGGTACGGCTGCGAGGGTCCCTCTCATGGCGGTCTGCCCGGGGCCTCGAGTGAGAAGAACAGGAAGACATACCCGACTGTTAAGGTACCACTTCCTGTCCGTAGCAGAAGTTACCTTCTGTTTAGATGATTTACAGGTTGTCTGTGTGGAAAGTAGTCAATATATTGTTCAAAAAGACACATGAAAACCTTGAGCTTCAGAGCTGCGAGTGTCACAGCGAGCTGATGGAAATGTTTTTTCTAATAAACAAATAATGTTCAGGAAGTGATGGGAGCATTTGCTGCGGTAAGCAGAGAGAGCTGAGTGTGTGGTTGAGCTTTTGTTTCCTGTGGAGAGGAGAACTGGGAGGTCTGTGACAGGTTAAGCTTCACCTAACGTGTTTGGTGTTGTGGTTTAGAGGAAACACAAAGCGGCAAAGCAGCTGCATGTTTAATCTGTGTTTGATTTAAAGTCTTTGTTAGACTGTCAGCGTTTATTCCACATCATGCCGCTCCTGTTGGTGTTTAGTCAGGAGTCTGACTCTGCCACATAATCTGACCAAACCAGCAGAGATGGGAAACCCCCAGATTCTTGCTGCAGTCTGACGCTCCGACTCTGCTCACTGACTTCACAGTGGAAAAATATCCTGATCAAATATGATTCAGGAGAATCCAGGCTTTAGACACGTCCCAACAGATGCCACATCTAATGGTGTCTACAAAACAAAAACCAGGGGTGGGAAATTCAGACTTCATTGGGAGGAATTCTAAGTATTCTTGAAATACTCTCACTTTTGTATACCTGTAGAGAGGTGGGAGGTGTGCTCCCCCTGCCACTGGTTATCAGGATTGTCACCAACACTTAAGTCTTACTTTAATGTTATACTCCCTTTCAGCAGACTGTCTGCTACATTTTGGTGTTAGTTGCAGGTTTGTACGATAATTTGTTTCCTGACATTGTTGAAAATTATGATGACCCAGTACATATTTCATATTCTGGATCTTAGTGTCCAGAATATTTCCAGGATCTGTATCGTACTTTTACATCTGTCAGAAATTATGGTGACCTTGTCTTGTATTGTTTTGCAAAGCAATCCGACCATTTATGGTGGAGTTATATACACATATGGTGAAAACAGCCCTATTTCACAATGATAAAGAATCCTTTAAAAAAGTCCTGGGTCCAGACAGTGATCCAGATCACCTCCAAAATTTAATCATTTCTTCTTTATCTCATTTTAAACATTTCCTGAAAATTTCATCAAGATCCGTCTGTTACTTTTTGAGTTATGTTGTTCAGCCCATTTTTGGGGTTTTTCCCTCATACTCAAGTTATCTACATTGTCCAACTGTGCATTGCAAAATCTAACACAAAGCAAGTTTTTCTAGTACAAAAATCTCTTATTCGACTTAAGATGAGCCATTTTCACCTAACAAGCCGAGAAATATGTCTTAATTTGAGACATGGAAAGACAAAAGTGAGCTCAAACTGACTGACCGTATTGTATGTTAAGTTTCACAGTCTACTGAAAGTGTTCATGGACATTTTCTGCCATGATGTCATCAGTACAAAGGAGGAAGTCATCCCCCTGTGTCGCTGTATAACACGTGTGTGCGTTTTATGTCTCTTCACGTTGTTGTGTGCATGTTAAGGCTGCAGAATGGGAAAAACCCCTCCTGTTGTTCTGGTTGGATCGATGCAGAGGAGGAGGATGATGATGATGATGATGATGATTCACTGAGTCTGTCTTTGATGTTCAGCCTTTTTTAGAATTTTATGAATATTTTTCTCCTAAATTGAGAGCCTCGTCCTTTAAATGCAGTTTATCAGAACATTAAAGCCATGTGGGTTTTTGTTTTTCTACCTGTTCTGCTTCAGTGTGTGTGTGGTTCTCCAGAAGTTTTGAAATAACTGTTGTATAAGTCTGTGATTTCCAGAGAATGTCCTCTGACACTTCTCAGGAAAGACTTGGGTTAACCGCTCTTTATAACAGCTGTGCTAATTATAAACACAATACAGTCAATACAACAAGGTACATGTGTTTTCACTGTCATGAAAAAAACTACAAACCATTGAAATACTGATCACTTGCTCAGAGATAAACAAGTAAAAACTGTAAAGCAGTTTGTGGCCAAAGCTAGCAGCCTGGTTCCTTATTGCTCTGGTCTAGTGGTTAAAATAGAATAGAATAGAATAGAAAATATTTTTATATATCCCTGAGTGGAAATTCAGGAGTCACTTCAGCATTCAAGAAAACAAAAGTAAGAAAGTGTATGGAAAATGAAAAAAGGTCCATAAGAAAATAGATGATAACAGCTTGTCCATCATTGTCCAGTCAGCCAGCCTCCACCTCCACAGGGTCCAGGACTGAGCTTCTTCAGCAGTCTGTTCAGTCTCTGTCTCCTGGATCCTGTCTGCTCACAGCAGGTGAAGCTCTTCCAATGTGGCGTTGGTGTCTGGTGTTAGCTCCGTTAGCCATGTCTGTGAATAGCATGATGCTACTCTGCCTTCTGGTATTCCCTCTGTTGTTGGGCTAGCATGGCTAGCTCATCCATCTTATTGGAGACGGATCTTACGTTCCCAATCGTCGTCACCTCCTTCTCCTCACCTTGTGGGGAAACATCTGGCCTTACACCAGTTAGCATTGGCATGTTACAGGCTGCTAACAGCTTATTTCACATGTAAACAATGCAGCCATGATTACATGTAGAATCTCCAGACAAACACAGGAGAAAAAGTAGTAAAAATATCACTAAAGAAACAATGTTTGGTGTCCATGACTGACAAATGAGCCATACAAAGTAATGATCCACTCTAAATGCAAAGATGACGAAAAAAAGAGATGAAAAAACACAAGAAATGGACAAAGAAGAGAGAGCTGCCACAACAGGCAGGTCTTGTTAGGTCAAGTCACGTGAAAACGGGTTACATAAAATCATGCATCAGGTGTTTTAAAGCCATGTCATATAAAAGTCACATCATGAAATGCTAAGTTTCATTAAGTCTTTTCATGAAAAGTCATGCAACATCAAGTCCTATAAAGTAATGCCATGTAAATTTACATTAAATCATGTTGTTATAGGGGTGATTACAGCCCAGAGCCTCACGATGATAATATGATAATATAATATGATAATATCAGGATATTGTGATTTACTGGGATATTCTACACAGTTAACTATTTGGTTGAAAACAACCTTTCTATTTTCTTTTGTTTGAAATAATGAAAGTCAGATGCCGTGTTTCATTCACACACTTAACTTGAAAACATAAAGTGTATCAAGTTTGTGACATTAAACTAGTGTTGCAAAAAAATATTGGGTGAAAGACTTGGTTAGTTGGTGAAACTGATAAATGCCACTTGGTGTAACCAATTTTACTCATAAAAAAAATCTAATATTGCGCAAAACTTGACTATGATTATTGTTTAATCAGTCTACTACACGGTAAAAATTAAACTTTAAATGATTTTTAAACTTACTGATCCAAGAATAGAGAGGAAATGTTGGTGTTTGCGGCTTCAAAACCCACATCATCAAGTTTAGGAATAAGATATTTTGAATATGCTTTGAGATTAGATTTATTACACAGTTTATGGGCAACATCCAGCAGAGTAGCTCTTCAGTGCCATCTACCGCAGTGGAGGTGTGAAAGACGTATTATACTTCCAACTCACCCAAAAATATGAATTTTAACACAAATATGGATATTTAGCGTTGAAATGTCAATATTTTATCACAGGTCAAAGTATCGGGATAGATAGCAGTACTGATATTTTTTCACACCTCAACCAAGTTAGGTCAAGTCACATGAATTGAAGTCATGCAAAGGGTATGATGACACAATACAATGTGATGCAGTATATCTCATGAAGCACTCTGATAGAAAACAACACGATTCACTACAGTACAATACAGTATGATTGTTACAACATGATAGGAGGAGACATTGATTTCAGATCATGTAATGCCAGGCCACGCCACGTTACTTCAAGTTACATCAGGTTACATCACTTAAAGTCATGATGTAATGTGATGCAGTTCAGTCCGACATAGTGTTATATGACCCATGCAGCTAACTTTACCCCTGGGGAAATTTCTCCCGCTGCCCACGTTGAGTTGTCTTTACTATCGTTTAACTTATAGTTCATGAAAACCCGCACAGGCCTATGTCGTTAAACGAGCAACGTTGCTGATTGGTTTTTGATGAGACGGAAAAATGATTGAAGTAATTTACTAAATTTAGAGGATGACTAACTCTGGGGTGTGATTATTTTTGTTTGATCTAAAATATAAGATGATATCACAGTTAAACTTTTCTGTAGAAGAAGAGTATCCTGCTGGCCTGGACCTGTCCTGGTTTATACGATCTCTCCCACACACTCTCACACACACACACAAACACACACACACCTCGGCTGTGTTTTATGTACATTGGGAATTTCCTCCAATTACACCCACTCATGAAATTAAAGGAAGTTACATGGCGTCACAGAGAGGAGAGAAGCTCAGTGTCAGCTCAGAGATGAAAGTTAAACATGCAGAGGTGTAATATCCGAGTGAGCGCCCACTCAGACTCAAATACTGTCAGCTTCTGAAGCCTCTGACTTGACCAACACATCACTCCAGCGCTTCATGTTTGCACGACACCGAGAGCTGCTGAGAGCTGCAGAGCTCAGAGGAAAGACTAGCTCACACTCAGCAGTCTGTGATCATTTCCTGGAACCATTTCTGAATGTTGTTCTGCACCAAAAGCCTCTTTTCACTCACTTACTATTCATGGCGTTGATTTTGTTGCATTGAAAGGACATGAGTCCGAACTAGTTTCAAACTGTACCCCTAAGTGTGTTAATGAGATAAATTTTACAATATAATGATGAGTCTCTGTAATCAGTTTGAACTTGGTTCAAACGTACCCTTGAAAAAAAAAGTAGATAAGTGCGGCCTGAGTCGAAACAGAAGAGTTATTTGGAGCGCTAGTGACAATATATACCAACAATTTGTAATATCCAGGTTAATTTCATCAATTCATATGAATAAAGTCATTAATATAAATGAATCTACTAAATGTGTGAAAAAAGTAGTGTATTTAGGAGTAGAAAGTCAAACATAGTTGTACATTTAAGAAAAATATAAAAGTAGATTGAATTTTCAGTAAAAGCAGTTATTTCATCTGAATATTTTTCAGACAAGGGGGAAAATTAAAATGAAAAAATTCTAACATTCATCCTTAGTAGCATTTTTTAAAGAATAAAGTGGTAAACTCTCAAGTAAAAGGTCAAACATTTACCAAAACAAACTTGTACATTATTTCATTAAAAAGAAAATTTAGAAGATAATTGTCAATCAGGTGCCATGCAATGAAAGTGGTAAATTTAATACGAAAATTCAGCTATTTATCCAACAAAACAGTGAATTTATAAGAATGAAGCAGAAAACAGTAATAGATTAAAGTTGTAAATTTGTGTGATTAAAGGGTTAAAAAGTTAAACATTTATAAAAAGTGAATTTAGGACAGTGGTGATTGCTCTAAGACTGCAATGGAAGCTCAGCTTCCCCTAAAATGTCCCCAAAAAAAGTGTTGATATGTTCTGCTGTGAGTACATGTCATTGAAATTCCTTCATCTTTTGTTCAGAATCAGCTCCTATCACAGGTAACTGGCTCCACCTCCTTCTCATTCATCCCCGCAGCGTCTCAGTGATTTAACACAGTCGGACGCTGAGTGTCTTCTGACTTCAGCGGGGAAGCGTAGAGTGGGTTGTTCCACTGTGGAAACTGGACGGTCATTGGATAAACGCTGGGCTTTGTCCCGCCCATCAGATGCTCAGCATCTCTGGGGGTCTATGAGGCAGTGGGCTGGCCTGGACGCTGGGCTTCTGCATGATGATTGGATGATCTTTCTGAGGCCGAATCCCTTTTTGATTGACAGTGAAATAAGCCAGTCAGCGATCTTGAAGTATAACCCTCCACTGGAGCAGCTTCTGTTGAGAGGAGCTTCTCCTGTTCAAAGCTGCTCAAGTTTTACACCCGCAACACAATGGGCCAAGGCCGTTTAAGCAGTCTAGCTCTGCTGGCCATTGAGAGAACACTGGTAAAATCCCTGGAAAAAACACCTGGTTGGTACGACAGGGTCACAGATCATTTTCTTGAAAAGGAACGGAGGGTAGAATTTATTTTTAAATAGATAAACAAATTTATGATGTAAGCCGGAAAAAAATGAGCTTCCCCTCCTTTACTGACCAGCAGCCGCCACTGATTTGGGATAATATGAAAAAGTCAGGATAAAAAGTCAGACGTTCATTAGGATGGCGTCGTAAAGGAATGTGCTTAAACGGTTGATTTTAGCGTAAAAAATTGGACCTTTTTAAGAAAGATTTTATATATCCTAAATAAAACAAAATAGCCAAATTATTGGGAATAAAGTTGTAAAACTGCAACGTTAATGTCAAGTATTTGACAAAACAAAACTGGGAATTTAGGACAGTTATGTAAAAAATATATGACTAAAAAGTTGGACCTTTTTTTTAGAAAAAAGTAACACATTTATGTGATATAAGTGGTAAATTTGCAAGTAAAAACTCAGACATTTGTGTGCCAGTTTGAAAATGAGGAATGTGGTTGTGAAGTTATACTTTATTTCTGTCAAATTTCATGTTTTGTTTTGTGAAATTACCACCTTATCTTTTTACACATGACTTTTTCACTTCACACCTTTTCTGACCTTTTCTGAACCTGTCAGAGACAAAAACAAGAGATTTTGGAGGCCATGCTCTGACCCATTCAAGAGTTATGTTGCAGGCATTACAACTGGTGATAGGCAGAATTAATATACTGGAAACATTAGAACATTTTGTGTAAATGTAAATCCAATTATGATCCTAAACATGTAAAACATGACCACATTTTTTTTAACACCAGCTTCTGGCAGCCAAAGTCAGGAAACCATTGAACAATAATACTCGCTGCATTTCGAGGAACTGGGCTGGTTTGTGATTGGCTGTCTGAACAGGGAAGAGGAAGTGGGCTCGAGTTTATGTACTGCAGCAGTTGCAACGTTCCTGCAGGCGAATACCTGCAGCGACCGTATTCAACCCACAGAGCAGGAGCAGGAGGGCAGGGCTCTTTTAGATTTCCTCTCTGCCGAACAGCTCAGACACAATGCAGTGAAGTGATAATATGAAAATCAGCATGTGGGAGATGCTTCAGAGACGACACAAGAAAGGAAATTAGTGGTTTGAAACACTCAGACTGAATTTGACACCTGCCCAGAGGGTCTGAACTTATGATTTACAATATCTGCGCCGTGAAAATTTGGCTTGAAATGGCGAAAACATTTGCCAACATCCCATGAGGGGCCCTGCTGTTCACTTTTCATGCGATGGAGAAAGTTGTGAGTCATCTGTGTGAGTATGGGAAAGTGTTTTCAAACCACAGCAGAGACAAAATACCCAAATCACGTCTCAGTCTGAGTCATGGAGCATCAATCAAACCTTTCTGATCCAGTGATCCCTCTCAGGGTCTAGACTTTCCACGCCATTGAATATTGGGCTGATGAAAATTGCCATCTGATTCCAGATAATATACTTTTGGTAAAGTGTAAAATTTAGCCTTGAGTAAGCTTTTTTTTGCACATAATAATAATTGTTTGTCTAATCCAGGGGTCTGCAACCTTTACTATAATGAAAGCCCCCCCCATCAAAGTCGAGTAGTCTGGAGCCGCAAAACATAACACAGCTTGTGAAGTTTTATAAGTGAATTTTTTGTCTATTTATTTATGTCACAACAAAACTACTTTGAAATGAATTTAACATTAAAATATTGAGTTCTTTCCATATTTGTGTAAAACCAATAAATTAAAAACCAGCCCACTTTAAGATGTATAAAAAGCCCATACAGCAGCTGCTTAGCAGCTTGGTAAAATGTAAATACACAAAAAAGGATTTTTATGACTGTGGCTGATATGGCTGATGATTTATGGCTATGAGATGTTGCTTTGATCTCATTTTTCAAGAACAGTTTTGAAATCAATAAATTTTGTTCGTCTTTAATTTGGTAATTTTCAGAAAATGCTTTTTGCTTGTTCTGAAAATGTGTTTTCAACTGTCGTTTTTTTTGTTGTTTGCTAATTTCTTGCCACATGTATGCGTATTGTTGTTGAGAAATGATATTTTTTTGATTTGATGACAACAAGGAAAGAAAACTGGGCAGCAGTTACTCACAATTACTTGTAATTGTAACCAAATGTTTAAAACTCTATCATTGTTTCGCAAATTTTGATTTATTACGAATGCAAAGCGATTCTTTTTGGTGTTTTTGAAGCTATTCTTGGGAGATTTTTCTGCCTTTATTCAGAGAAGACAGTGCAGTGGATGGAGCAGGAAACAGGCTGGTGAAAAATGTCCTTTACTGTGTTTGCAGACTGATAACATTTTAAGGAGAGTTATCTCACCTTTGAAAAATGAAGAGGACAGTTTAGGCAACTGGCTGCAACTGTAGATTATTTAAATAATCAGTAACTGATAACTTTGAAAAATCTACACCTTTTGTCTTCATTTTTTCTTTATTGAAAACACAATTCATTCAAAATGAAGCCATTTAATCAAATTGGGGACATTTAAGGAAAATAGAGACACTTGAGCAGAAGGGCTTCAACTAATGTTTGTTTAAATAATTGATTAATATGTGGATTAATTGAACATAATTTTAACACCTTTTTTCTTCAATTCCCTGTATACAATAAAGAGTAATTATGCAAAATGATTTTTTTCCTGCAAATTTAAGATAGCTAGAAAAGTTGGGATGATGAAGTGTAAGGGCTGAAACTAACAGCTATATCCAATTAATTGATTAATCTACCTATTATTTTTTCGATTAATCAATTAATTGATGAATCAGACATAAAATTTATAACTGTTTCTTCAATTCCCTTTATACAATAACAGTGCTTTTGCAAAATGAAGATACTGGAGCAGATTAAGTACGCATGTGGAAAGTAGTGACTATTTAGAGGACAATTAAAGGCTGAAATTAACGAATATTTTAATTATCAATTAACCTGGGGATTTAAAAAAAAAAAAAATGAATGTATCAGACATAAAATCCACACATATTTTCTTTGGGTTTTTTTCACTTTAAACTTAGAAACAGATTTTAGTGAGAATACTTTTTTAACAGGTGACATTAAAGGAAAGTTTGTCAATCTTGCAAACAAATGACTTATTAGGGAAATGGTTTCATTAAAGCTGGGACAATATTTGAATTGGAAAGTGAAGGTTTTTATTTTGGTTAAATGATGAGATGTCCACAGGGATTGAAACTGAGGTACTTGTGTGTTTCAGATCTGTAACTACCAGGGTCCAGCTCGTGTTGTGGTTCAGCTAGTAACGGCGCTGACCCCCCACCCTCAGCTCCACGCTCACAGTTTGGTGGGAAAACAGTGTGACAAAGGGATCTGCATCGCCGACCTACAGCCTAAAGACTCAAACATCAGGTCCGCCTCACACACACACACACACACACACACACACACACACACACACACACACACACACACACACACACACACACTGTTCAGTTTAAGTTCACCTCGACAGCTCACAGTTTACAAACTCATTTGTGTGTTTTTATTTTTCTTAGTTTTCCAAACCTCGGCATCCTCCATGTGACGAAGAAGAATGTGGCAAAGACGCTGGAGGAGAGGATGATCGAGGCCTACAGGATGGGACACAACATTGGAGTCTCCATCCACCCAGAGATCGACGCCCTGCTGGGAGAAGTCCGAGTCTCCAGAGAGCTCACAGGTCAGTCACAAAATACTGTTCACATCTTCAAACCTCATGTAATCTTCCTTCTCAGATTTAAACTGTTTCTCCCTTCCGTCTTCAGACCACCAGCGCAATGTGATCAGCTCAGCGGCAGCGCTACAGGCCAAAGAAATGGACCTCAGCGTGGTTCGGCTCATGTTCACGGCATTCCTTCCAGACAGTGACGGCGGTTTCTCCAGACGGCTTGAGCCTGTCGTGTCTGAACCGATCTACGACAGCAGTGAGTCAACGCACAGTCACGTTTATGCTCTGCAGACTCCTGAGTTCTGCAGATCAACCTTAATTTTCTTTAAATGTTGGGGAAATCCTCCTCTTTAGGTTTTCTGTGTGTTTTATTTCTCCTGAGCTCTCAGTATTGAGATTGAGCTCTGATATAATCTCAGCCCTGGTAGGATTGTAGTGAAGTCGTGTCAGGCCTGGTTTCATTTCCCTCTTCCCGCTCGGTTGGTTTCCGTACGCTGCAGCTTCCTCTCAGAGAGCTAAAACCTGCTGGTCGAGAGCTCAGGATGGTTTCTCTCTTTCGCTTTACTTTCAGTTTGTATATTTTGGAGTTTTCTATTTCCACTTTTAGCCAATGATTTTATTTTTTAGTCAGAGATTTTTTGAGGGAGCAGTTTCCCCCCAGTGGCTACAAAAGTTACTACAGTCGAGTGTCAGGAGTGATGATTCACATTTCAGTTACAGCCTCAACTTAAAAACAGATTTGTGTGTTTTAATCTCAAGGGTTCATCTTTGGAGATAAGGAATGAGTTCAAGAATTACAGCTTGATAAAGAGATGAAACAAACTTTACTCATCATCGCCAGGGGACAAATTAAATTTGTCAAATATTCATGATGAGAAAAGATCAAAGTACTTTGGAGGCACAGTTTTATTCGTGAAGATAAACATGTTAATTTTAATGTCGGTTGTCATAATGAAACAACAAGTTTCACAAAATTGCTTATTCCTTTGACTTCAACGATCAGTGATTCTTCCTATAAGAGCACAATAAACCAAACTGTCTGACCAAACTGGGTAATTTAATGCCAAAGAATTTTTTAGCTTGGCAACAGCGGAGGAGGCTGCTGGAGAGCTTACTAATGAGAACAAAATTAGTTCAAAATCAAAGCATACAGTCATGTTTCATCAATCATCATTTAGATAAAGCACGAGTCAAGTCAGTGGTATTGACTTTTATAGTTTGGCAGCAGTGGAGGAAGCTCCTGGAGAGCTGACCAATCAGAAATCAGGCTTATTATAGGGGGATGTTAAAGGGCCAGGAGCTGAAATTCTAGCATTCAAGACATCTTTAGTGTTGATGTAAAGATGCAGTAATGTGGGTGCCAGTAAAGCCAAGCAGCCCGGGTTTGAATCCAATGTGCGGCCTCCTACTCTCATTCTGTTTCCTGACCTCTCTAAATAAATCCAGAAAAGTAACTTCCTGCTATTCGTCTGTTTTCTCCTTCAGAGGCCCCAAACGCCTCCAACCTCAAGATCGTGAGGATGGATCGAACCGCCGGCTGTGTGAGCGGAGGAGAGGAGGTCTACCTGCTCTGTGACAAAGTCCAGAAAGGTGAGACACACTGGTCCATGACATCAGACCAACCAAAGGTTAAAAACTGTGACACACCACTTTCTGTCACTCTCATGTCATAAAGAAAGGCTTTATCCGTCATCTGATGTCACCACCTGCTGGAGGCTCTCATAAATCACCCTCACACACCTGTCAGAGGGACATTTTGTCATTATGTCAGTGATTTCCCTTTCACCGTTCTACTTTCAGATTGAGACTTAACAATCATTTGTCTCAGTTGGGAAAGTTTGTTTGAATTCAAAGTCAGATGGCGTCAGCATAACTTACCGAAAGATCCAACCAGAAAAAAAACTCCCCCTTGCTGCTGCTTTTGTTTTCATATATGACACAGGTTTTATTGTGGTTTGGGCAAATGATTTTTTACAAGGGAGGGAATTTACTTGAAAAGTTTATCCTGAGCTGGGGCCAAAATTCTGCATTCTTCCTACAAAAGTCTTGTGTTGTTTTGATTTATATTATGTAACAGATATGACATTGAAACCTCCACATCAGAGGTCGCCAACCCTTTGATCGCTATTGACCGGTCGATCTTTGAAGCTCCCCTAGTAGATCTTGAAAATAATACAAAAATGGATCATTCCTCATCGCGCATGATGGAGTTCCGCCCCATAGCTCACACATTATAGACAAATACAGACCATGGCTGTAAAAGTTGCTTAAGGAAATCAAATCCGCACTTCCTATGATCATTTACCAGTGTTTACAGACGCGCTATCATGTACCTCTGTGTTTTCTAGGTTGTAATGATTCACGTCATGACCTAAATATCCCGTGAGTTGCGGAGAAAGCTTCCTTTCTACATTATGTCCAGATTTATAAGATTCAGCAGCATAAGTTCCCTCTGTCACTCTGTGTGGGTTATATTCAATTTAATCAGTCTGTGGATTCTGTAATGATGAGTGCTGCGCTCCGGCACTCTCGTGTATTTCGCATCAGCTGATCGTTAATCCTTCAAGCCTTCAATAGGTAGATATTGCATTCACGCTGGTTGGGTTTAGAGATATTGGACTCAAAAAGGTTGGTGACCACTGCTCTAGATGGAGGAACCTTTTTGCTAAATTTTAAGTCCCTGAAATCACAATGCCATCAACTGGTGACCCCCCACTGTCGCTCTAGGTTTATCATAACTTCATAACATCCCAGATGTATGATTTCAAAGTATTTCAAAAGGCTTTAAGCAAAAAAAAAAAAAAAAAAGTTTATGTATAGCACAGGTGTTATCAATGTCTTTTCAGTGTCATTTTTGTAACAGGCGCTGTCCTATGTCCACCAAAAATGACCTTCAGGGTCTTGTAGCAGAAAAAAAGGCTGAAAACCGCAGATCAACACTTGTTCTGTTTTTCTTTTTTCAAACTTTGCCACAACGTATATTGTAATTAATAGAATAAATACGCAGTTTAAAACAACTCTAAATTTCAGTTTCTTTGGGGTAGCATTCTGCAACCCCTCAATCGATGTCCAGCTACCCTAGGCAGTCTAAACCCCAGGAAACACCTGGGTACAAGGACACATTTCAAGCTAAAGAACATGAGCTCAAAGTTTCATCTATAAAAGCTGAAGCTTGTACAGCAAAAAATGCCTCGACATTAGTGTCACAGTGGGTGGATTCATGCTTTCCTAAAGCAGCTCAGCTGGTTTTTATGAAGTCTTTATCTGAATGTATTGAGGTTTATCTCTATGAGTTTTGACTTTACAGTTCACCCGGTCTGAGTGTTTTTGTTCTGCTGGAGGAAGTCCAGCTTCAGGGGTTTCCCCCCTCGGATATGTAAATCCCTGAGGAGGAAGAGAGCCGTGTTATTTGGGATTACTGTTTCCAGTCCTGCTCCTGTTGCCCTTTTTCTTCCTCTTTGCTTGTTTTGATTTGTGTTTGTTGTTTAGAAGAACCAGTCAGAGTGGTTTCTGATTCAAACACTCAACGATAAGCATGAACAGTAGCATTTCTAGACCAAGAGAAAGCAGAAATGAGCCTCTCTGTTCTAATCATTTTGATTGATATCTATGTTAACTTCTTTATGTGTGTTTCTAGATGACATCCAGGTCCGGTTCTATGAGGAGGACGATACGGGCTTGACCTGGGAGGCTCTGGGAGATTTTTCCCCTACAGATGTTCACAGACAGGTCAGTGTGAAGTGTTAGAAATCCTTCTGTTCATAGTGGTGGAACAATCAATACCAGTCACAGTTAAAGCAGCTGTGGTAAAGGCGATAGTTTAGGGAGAGTCGTTGTGCCCAGAGATCACAAAGTGTATCAGTCTGAGAAGAATCGACCAATCAGGCGTCAGCAGGAGAAACAGCAGAAGTTCTAGAACTCTGAGAGGATCAAGAGCAGAACTCCAGAATCAAAACCAGAATTTTGACTTTTGTCTTAGACTCAAACTGGACAGGATGGTGCCAGGCTGTTCACTGGAAGCATGTTGTTCCTTTTTACTGTTTTGCTGATGATGTGCAGCTGTATCTGCTGTTCAAGGCCTGTCTTCATGGATGGATTTAAACTTCTTAAAATTCCGCTATGGTCAAGGCTAGCTTTTTTTCAGCTGAGGCTTCAAGCCAAAGTAAAATCATACTTAAGCAAAAAAGTTCTTGAAAAAGTTGCCCATGCTTTTGTTTCATCTCTCCTGGACTACTGCAATTCCCTGTCCGCACTGAGTCAGAGCTCAGCTGCCCGCAGCTCGTTCACAAAGCTGCAGCAGGTCTCCTCACCAGGACAAAAAAAAATCATGAGCACATAACTGGTACTTTCTTTACTGCACTGGCTTCTGGTTAGGCAAAGGATTGATTTTAAGATTATTTTATTTGTTTTAAAATCTCTGAATAGTCTGGCCCCTGAGTACCTATCTGACCGTATTAAGCTGCATCAGCCCTCCAGAGCCCTCAGGTCAGCTAACCCGGTGGTTTTAGATCCACGTTCGTTTTTAAAATCCATTGACTTTGTTTTTTTATGCAGGAAAGACAATTTATATGGTATTTTATTTCTATTTATATATGTATTTTGAACAAAGTTTATTTAAGATTTTTATAGTACAATGCAATACAATACATGATATTAGGTTGCCCTGACTCCCACCCCCCACCCACAGTAACATTGAGGAGGCCACTTAATATCAAAGAGCGTAATGAACAAATAAGAAGACAAAATCACAACAGCAAAAATAATAATAAGGGGAAAAAATAAAAAATAGATAACTATAGTTTAAAAAATTTAAATTAGATCACTGTAGACAAATAAAGTATAGTATAACATTTAACATTTTTATCTGTAAAAACTTGTCACCTGACCTGAATTTTAAGAAGAAGAAATTTAAAAATTCAGTAAAGACAGGGTCCAACCTTACTCTTCTCATCCTCTTTTGTAAACCTCAGCTCAACAAGTGTCTTCAGTTTTCTTCAGTATTCTTCTCTTGAGGACAGACCTCATGAAGTTTGACTTTATTACTAATCTGATGCTGTTTCAGCAAACAAGAGATTCAGATTTTTATCACAAGACAATCAGTCTGTGTTTTAGCTTCATACTGCTAAAGGTGGGCAGAGTGAAGCCTCTGTGGGACTTTACAGTCAAACTCAGACTCACAGAAAACATGTGAACAGAGCTCCTCTGGGGGATGTGATGAGCAAAGGATCGGTTTATATTGTGGACAAATTTTAGAGGACTCATTCACTTCTAATGAATTGTAAACAAGCAGTACACAGCAAGAGGAGGTTGTTGTTAACTTTATCTAAACTAATACTCCTAGGGATATATATTCTGTCAGATATTTGCTGATGGGCTTTTAGACCGATGAGATTGCCTTGATGAAGGGTTCAGCTTGTGACTTTGGCCATAAGTTCTTTGCAGCTAACCTTATCATGATGATGTGTTTTCTGTCGCCAGTTTGCCATTGTATTCAAGACTCCAAAATACAGAGACCAGAACCTTCAGAAGCCCACATCAGTGTTCGTCCAGCTGAAGAGGAAGTCTGACAACGAGACCAGCGAGCCCAAACCCTTCACCTACCACCCCCAGATCATAGGTGGGTCAGGAAGATCCTTTCACTCAGATCTTTACACCTTGTTTAATCCCAGGTTCAGTCATGTTACACTGAGGTGTTGATGAGCTGCTGTGATGATCAGGTGAACACCGCCCCCTGCTGGATCTGCTCACCCTGGTGAAGTCGTGACTGTGTTTTTAATCTGTGTGTGCAGATAAAGAGGAGGTGCAGAGGAAGAGACAGAAGACTCTACCAAACTTTAACGACTTCAGCGGTCATGGAGGAGGAGGAGGAGGTCTGTACCGAGGTGGAGGAGGGCCCGCTGCAGGAGGAGGAGGACCTGGCTCAGCAGGAGGAGGTCCAGGTTACTTCCACCAGGGCTTCACCACCTACAACTACGGTGGAGGAGGAGGAGGAGGTGGAGGGGGAGGAGGCTTCCAAACAGGATACTCAGCTAGTCTGGGAGGAGGAGGAGGAGGAATCAAACATGGTGAGAAAAAGAGTTTATTGGTGAAAAGTTAACATGATTTTAAGGGTTTTAAGGAAACTAGAGCTCATCTGTGTGTCACTTTATCACGTGTTGATTCCATGTGATGATATGTTTCAGCCCCTGAGGGTGATGCAGCAGATGACAGCAGCGATGATGACAGTGATCCAGACGATGACTCAGGTTCAGGGGCTGCACTGAGACTTTCAGGCCAGCCAGGAGGCCCGGAGGTGGGAGAGAGGATCGAGGAGAGAGGAATCAGTGTGGAGCCAGATGCAGACAATGGTAAAGAAGACGTCGTCCAGTTTATTTATCCTGCAACTTAAAAAATCTTTATTTGAGGTTAACTGAGATTTTTTTCTCGCTGTTAAAATTTTGTTTTTGTGTGTTGAACAGATGAGCGGTTATTTCAGGAAACCAGCAGACAGCTGGAGGCTCTCTTTAAATACTCTGTCACAGGTGATTCAGCGTACCTGCTGGCTTCACAGCGCCCCCTAATGGATGCACAGGATGAAGACGGAGACACGTCAGTAAACACAGAATCCAAAACTTAAACCTGAAAACTGCACACAGCATCATCATGTTCTTGGTTTATTGAACATCAAGTCTTAAAGATGCACAGATTCCTTCAGCAGTGCATTGACTCTTTTCCTGATTCTCCTCTCAGTGGGCTTCATCTCGCAGTTCTCCACAGCCAGCAGGAGGCGCTGAAGAGTCTGACACAGGTTGTCTCAGCTTTGCCTGGAGAGGAGGTGCTCAACATGAGGAACCATCTCTACCAGGTACTAAACCACAAATATCTGCACCTGAAGTGTCTTTTTTGTATGAACTGCCACGATGTGTGACCAGGAGAAACCAAACCAAACAAAAGAATGTGTTAGAAACTGAGGAGGTTGACAAAACAAATGTTAAACCAGACAGAAAGAAGTTTGTAAAATACTAACAATGCAAAATTTATTCAAGAATAGCAGTGAACAATATCTGAAACATTTACCTCCCTGTTCCCAGACTCCTTTGCACCTGGCTGTTATCACCCAGCAGCGGGAGGCAGTGGAAGCGCTCCTATTGGCCGGCGCTGACCCAACTCTGACGGATCGTCATGGCAACACAGTACTCCACCTGGCGTCCCAGCTGGAGGGAGGAGGGATGGTCCGCTTTTTACTCCAACACCCGGAGCTGAGGGGACTGCTGGAGCACACCAACACAGCAGGTACACACACACACACACACACACACACACACACACACACACACACACACACACACACACACACACACATACACAGTAACACACACATTCTCACACACTGACCTGTCTGGTAACCCTCCTGTGTTTCGTCTGTAACAGGTCTGTGTGCGATACACCTGGCTGTTCTGTCCAATCAGCTCTCATCCCTCAGGGAGCTGCTGGAGGCAGGAGCTAACGTGGAGGCTCAGGAGCGCAGCTGTGGACGAACTGCCCTCCATCTCGCCACCGAGGCTGAAAACGTGTCTCTGGCTGGATGTCTGCTACTGGAGGTAAACTAATCAGAGCACAGAGTGGAAACCTTAAAGAGGCGGTATCAGACTTAACGTGCAGAATTTCAAACCTCTATGTAGGCTGTAAACTGCACCAAAAGCTTTGCCCCAAAAAACATCAAAGTCTCTGCCAGTAGCCCTGCCTGTTCCAGAGGGCTGGCCAATCAAAATTAGGGCTGCAACTAACGATTATTTTTAGTGTCGACTAATCTATCAATTATTTTTTCGATTAGTCGATTAATCACGATTATTTTGAGTTTCAACCTAATTTGGCCTTTAAAAGGTGCAGACCTTTATAATTCAACCTGTGTTTTGCATTTTTACTGCATTTACCCAGAGTTAGGTTCTCATCTCTGATTGGTCAGCCCTGTGTCACGTTTGTTTGTTTGTTTGTTTGTTTGTCTTTATTTCATTCATGATGACGTGAAAAAATAAAAGTACTTGGCTATACAAAAAATAAATAGGCTAAATCTCAAACTGAATGAAGCAGGTAACAGGGAAATTAAGTTGTTGTACGCAGTGTTGGACAGACCGCTTATTAGTGACTTTGGGCTCGTTTTCTAATGTTTATTTGCTCATTGGGGCTTGCTTTGCTCTCTGTGCGATCCCGTCTGACTCTCCCCCAACTCTCCATGACAACGCGTTAAGTTTCGTTTCTCTACATACGCTACTTCCACTTCGCTCATGCACACTCCGCCCCTCCTCCTCCCCGCTGAGTGTTACCGCTGCAGTGTGAGCTTGAGAGTGATAAATTTCCTCTCTTTTCAAAAGTTAGGGGAATTTTTTACACTAGTTTGTCGCTTAGATCCTGAAAAACTGTCGCTAACAGAGAGTGAAGGAGACTCTCTAGATCACGTTATCAGACGCTAAACTCCGGGAGCTGTCAGGCTGTCCAAGCCGGAGATGCAGAGCCTCCGTCAGCGCACAGCGCTCTCTGGAAGTGGAGTTTTTCCTCATCAATTTTCCGCACGTATGAACTTAGTGATCTTTTCCCATAAAAGTATCCAATAACACAGCACCTCATGCTGTGAACTGAAGTTACAGATGAGTATTACCCCCTGGTATTTGATTTCACCATGTGACAACAACAATAAAAACAATAATACGACGCGTCGACTATTAAAATTTGCGTCGATGAATTTTTTTCGTCGACGTAGTCGATTATGTCGACTAATCGTTGCAGCCCTAATCAAAATAAAGGGGGTCTGTGGAGCAGGGAGCCTTAAAGAGACAGCATCTTTCAGACAAACACCAGGGAGAGAGAAAAAGGATTTTTATCAAGCTGTAAATCATGTAAAGAAGCTGCAGGGGGCCCCCTGGGGAAAGTATAAAGACTAAGAAAGCACAGTACCCCCTCTTTAAACTCCATCCTAATAGTTTCATTTACCTGTGGTACTTGTGAGAAAGGTCTGATGGTTTGTTTTTTTCGTCCTCAGGGTAACGCCAAAGTGGACTCTCACACCTTTAACGGCTCCACCCCTCTCCACATCGCAGCAGGGAGGAGCTCTGTGAAGCTCACTGCGCTCCTCATGGCTGCAGGTAGAATACACACACACCTTTCACAACAGCACACACCTGTATAGCTAAATGACATCACCATGAGTTAGAACAAGCGCTGTATCTCTGTTTGTGTTTCAGGTGCAGACCCTCACAGAGAAAACTTCGAGCCACTGTTCTTCAGAGAGGAGGAGTGTTGTGATGACGAGAGGGAGGAGGAGGAGGAGGAGGATGAAGGCTACATCCCAGGAACGACTCCTCTCAACATGGCTGCAAACACACAGGTAGGAGGACACGTTTTATCTGTGTCCTTTTAGCTTTCATAGTGGAGTCGAACTTGAGTTTAAAAGGGTGTTTTGTGTGTTTGTGTGTCTGCAGGTGTTGGAGCTTCTAAACGGTAAAGAGTACAAACCAAAAACTCCACAGAGAGACTTCATCCCTCCTCAAGGTGAGTTATTATCATGATCTTAACTTAAGTTAGATTTAAAGTTAATTTAAACTGACCTCCAGTGATTAAAATACAGATCAAAACTTCCAAACTGATGGTTAAACTGCAGGTGTAATGACAGGTTTCGCAGCATTAACGTCTTTCTGTTTTCCTGTGTGTGAAGGTGACCTGTCAAGCCTGGACGTGGAGGTGAAACAGGAAGTCTGTCGCTCTCTGGAGAGTGAAGGATGCTGGGAAAATCTGGCACACAGTCTTGGTCTGGGGATCCTGAATATGGCTTTTAGGCTGAGCCCGTCCCCTGCTAAAACACTGCTGGACAGCTACGAGGTCTGCACACACACACACACACACACACACACACACACACACACACACACACACACACACACACACACACACACCCAAACACACACGTCTTCAAAGCTGTGACCTCTGACCCAAGCTGTGATTGGAGGAGCTCTAACCGGTGTGATTTTGTCCTGCAGGTTTCAGGCGGCACGGTCCAGGACCTGCTAGCTGGTCTGAGGTCAGTTGGGGAGAGCAGAGCACTGAGTATCCTGGAGGGGGCGCTGGGTCACCACGAGGACCAGAAGACGCAGGAGGCCCTGAGCGCTCGGGTTCAGGACCTGAAGGTGGATGTTCGGATGGACAGCGGGGTGTGTGACAGCGGGGTGGAGCTCTCTGCAGCGTGATAACATCATCAGAGGAAGCAGAATCCATTCATCCACCTGTCGTCTAGTAACTATCCACCGAGGAACACTCCTCCTTCCCCTCCTCCTCCTCCTCCTCTTCCTCCAGGGCTCAAAGTTTCTCATCACAAACATTTTAGCTAATTTTTATGTTTTTTATGTTTGTAAACCCGATGTTGCAGAAAAAAAACTTAGGCGAAAACTGAAAACATCCCAGCAGTTCAAGGCATCAGATTAAAAAATATAAACAAAGCTTGTTCAGACGTGTTTCAGCCCACACTACACTCCAATATTTCTGTTGCTCCCTCAGGAAAATCAAATCATTTAAAGGGGCTGTGAGGAGTTTGAAAGTGATCTTGAAAAAGTCTCCCTTCTAGATATATGCCAGATAGTAATCCATACTTTAAAATGAGATTATCAGCACCAATATTACAGGTTACAGGTTATTTTAGATTGCTACTTCTTAGTTTCCCGATGGGGTCGAGCAGGACTGGATTGATTTATGGTACGTTGAAGACTCTATGACAACACCACGCTGGCTGACGAAGTTTAGTAGAGAGAAGAGACATCTGAAAACGATTTCTGAGATTAATTTTGTAGTGATGGTGGACACTGGAGCCTAACTGTCAGACAGAAAAAGGACAGAAGAGCAGAAGAAAGATAAACAGGAGAAAGATAGAGCACGAGCAAAAGGCTAAAGGGCTAAACTGTTTGTGCTAATGTTGATTCCAACCCACAGTCAGCAGTTATTCTGCAGTGGTCTGTTCAAACTTGAGAGTCTATCAATAAAATGAAGAGTGAGGTTACGTTAGCTCTGATTGGTAGATGACTGGCAGGACATAACCAGGATTCACTAACGTTACACATTACAGACATGTCAGCTGCGCTAAATATAGACGGCTACTAAACAAACTGACAGTGTTTACTTGTTGTCATGTTAGCCTACAGATACGTCGTAGCACCGGGCTGCTGATAGCGCTACATATAGCCAGCTACAACAACGTTTGCTTGATGTCATGTTTTCAAACTGTAGCGCTACGTAACTGTACTGATAAATACCTTGCCTTGGTGCGTCGTACCCAGTAAAAAGTTGATAGTGGATCTGATCTCCATTTAATTCCAAAACAAACACACGCCCAGTTAAAAGTCCCATCTTCACGACAGTGTGCCTGAGACTCCCAGCCAGATGGTGGCGAGGTAGTCCAAATACAGCAGACCCTCCTCCATAGCATCTTTACAGCAACCTAACAAAACTGACTGTACACAAAATTGAGAAGCTTTGTCTTATTTTCCTTCAAAATAGTCTTTGACTTAATATCATTTACATTCATTTAAAGTCCAGAAAAAAATCTTATTTCAGGACATTAAAAGACAAAAGTGATGCTTGACTTGCTTGGAAAAAAATGATGCAATGGTTCTTGCGCAGGTTCTTCGTTGGGAACCTTGGTATGACTTTTAATTCATCCAGATAATCCAAACAAGCGCCATAACACGGAAGAAAATACCTCAAACAAAGGTACAACCAAAGTTAAGCTTATGCCCCTTTTTAATGCCTTAAAAAGTAATTAACACGTAGTTCCCAAAACTCGAGGCTCCAGAACCGAGGGGGTAGATTTGACCAAAGCCTGATCTGCAAATTTGTCCCCATTTGGGATGGAAAGATATTGAACAAGAAAAGCGAGATGAGAAAGGTTTATCTTGTCAGCATGTGAATTTGACCCTGAAGTTGTTGGGTTGCCAAACGTCAAACAGTACCAGTTTTTATGTAATGTTGCTTTAAAATAAAAACATCCCGGAAACATTTATTGACTTTGGCACGTCTTCAGAAAAGAAACAATAAATACTGCAAAGTCAGGAAACAAGCAGATTAATATGTGGAGTCGTTGAACCTTGTCACATCTCTGTTCTGTGGCTGCTGAATGAAAAGATAAATTAAGAGTTGAATGTTTTTTGTCGCAGATGTCAGCTGTCTGCGAGGGAAAGGTGCTAATGATACCCAATGATTGTAAAGAGGCTGACGTGCCCCATCCGTCTAAATGCAACAGTCATGTCTGAAAACGTAAAAACACAGACGTGGGATTTTTGTGTTACAGCGAGTACGATTGTGTGTGTGTTTTAAGTTTTTCAAAACCTGTTTAGTGTTTTTTAATTTTTACTTCCTGTCTTCCCTCGACTCACACCTTTAAAAACTCTGACAGCGAGGTGGTCAGTTTGTCTTCCTCCAAACCAGATTATCTAACGTGGACTGTTAGCGTCGCAACTTCAAATACAGGAAAATAATTTTGAAAGGCATTCTGGGTAAGATATGTGAAAAACCAAAGGCTCCTTGTGTGTGTTCATCAGATGGTATTTATATCTTTGCCCTGCGCTGTACAGTTCTACACCAGCTTTCATTTTTTAAATAAAGTGTTTTTTTTTTATATTTAGGAGAGTGGTGTGTGTTTGTGTTCTGCTTTAATTTATCCAGAGAAGAAGAAACTTGAGAGCCAGGCTCATTAAGGGAGATGCCAGAAAAAATGAAACTTCAGTGACCCTAAAAGTTGATGGGGAAGTTTTTTATCTTATTTTATTTTTTGGCCTAAAACCCACATTTCTTGATTCCCAAAAAAACAAAACAAAAATCACAGAAATATGATTCTTTCTGACATAACCTCTTCTTTTTCAGTTGGCCCTTTCTTTTTAATTTTACAAGAGAACGTAAAATATTTGGAATAGATAAAATTGAGCTAAAATTTACTGTTAGGGTAGGTCAAGCTTACAACAAATGTAAACAACAATAAAATGAAAAATAGAGTTTTTAGTCAATTATAAAGAACCTTCAAACAAAACTTAGTAGAATAAGAAGCATTAAAACAGAGTATGCATGAGTAAACAATAAGTCAGCGATACAATTAGCAAGAAGTAGACAAAAATAACGCATATAAAAAATAAAGCAATATTTGAATAATATCTGGAACAAGATGGATTAGGATATTACACTTGTGAGTTATATAAAAAAGTTTGCCCTTTGAAATTTTTTAGAAATAGATATCGCACTTGGATTGTGTCGAAAAAGATCACATGACAGTTTTATCATGAAAATATATTTGTAGAATTTATTTAATTCATTTTTTTTATTTAATTATTTGATTATATTACGTTTTACTCAAAGGAACTGAGTAATTATTTGAATAATTATTAGTGAAAAAAATACATTAAATTACACTTATATTAAAAATTAGCGAGGTATCAAAATATGTTTTTGTTAAGGGTTTTCGTTATTCTTTTTCCTTTTTTTTTACTGTTTAGCGGTTGAGTTAATACGTGTAATATAAAAAAGTTATATGAACTACTGTTTGTAACAAAATTATAAGTCACACTTTTGGGATCTGTTTTTATTCTTTTCAAAAGAACTACAAACCGATCATTTTTCCTGCCGCCATGTTGTTTGGCAGCCCGTTTCGGTGCTTTGAAATCGACTCGAAGTGAGACCCCCTGCTCCTCTGACAGCTGCTCTCTGTGTGAAACGGAAGACATTTTGAGCAGTTGCGGTCGGTTCGGTCCGTTATTTGTGTGTCAGCCTGAAGTCCGGGCTGACGTGCCGGGGGACGTCAGTCTCCAAACCGAGCTGCTGTCGAAGAAAAAGACGAGATTCACCAAAAATAACCAACGGTTAACCGGCGAATGTGTAGCACAGCTTAGCGCCTGAAGCTAATCACAAAGATAGGAAAGTCCTAGATGCTAGTTAGTTAGCATCACCTAGCTGGCCTCCTCCTCCTCCTCTTCCTCCTCCTCCTTCTCCTCCCTCTCGACAGCCGGTCCCTTTACGCCGACACAATGGCTTTAAAACGAATCAGCAAGGTAAGGGAATGAAAAAATTAACACCTTTATAACATTTTAAGTCCAACATTTGTCGGTTGAAGCTGTCAGCAGCGTTCGCTTCTCTTACAGTGACACAACGATTCATGAAAAGCGTCAAAATACTGAAGGCTTTGTTACATTTATCAGGATTTTTATGTGTTATTTGTGGGTTTGTATGTATAGTTATAAACCTTGGTCTAACAAAGCCCTCCTTCCTGCTTTGTTGGGTCAACACAATAAAACAAAGGCTCAGTTTACTGACCTGACGTTAGCTTAGCTTCAGTCAGACAGGCCTGTAACTGAAACACTGTGTGGCTTATTTTCACTCCTGGGTTTTTAAATATCTCTGATACCTGCTGCTATTTCAGGAAAACAGACCTCTTCTCTCTCTGTACACAGTAAAGTTTTCAGTCTCAGGTGCTAAAGCCTGAACTTTCTCTCAAGCTCTTACTCCATAAACTATTTTCACCACTCAGTGTAAATATAACGGGTGTGCTTTTACACCTGTGGCCGTGACACGTGATTTTATTATTACCTCCACAAAACAAAACAGGCAGGCACCTCATCCTGCTATGTATCTGCATTTAGAGCTGTTAGTGATTTATTAGAGGCACTGTTTAGACTTTATAAGAGATCTGTACATAATTGGTCATAATCCACAATATCAAATTAGATTATCAGCCCCTGAATCTGTTATAAATGCAATTTCTGAGTGTCTATGGACAACCAGGACAATCTACATGTGCCATTTTTCTGTGAAAAAATAATAGTGTGTAAAAGAAGATCTGTTTTCCTAAACAAATGCACACCTTGGCAAGAGTCACTCCTTTATGATGTTTGTGCTCATGGGAAACAGAGTCTATATTGATAGAAGGATACATCTTTAAACCCAGATAGTAGCTTGTGATACACAATTTACACCAGTTTAACAGGAAATATAAACACTATACACAAAGAAATGAAACAAAAATACAACCTCAAAGTGCAGTTATTTATTAATATTTATCTTCACAGGTCATTATTGAAGTTTTATTCACACTTAAGTGACTCAATTCTTCTTTGTTGGTGCATGAGACATACATTTGGAAATATTTGACGTGTGGGGAATGAAGCATCATTGCAGTTTTCTGAAACTGTGAAACAGCTTCTGAGTGATTATCCAGGCCAATATGTGGTTAATTTTTAAAGCAAAAAAACTCCAGTTTGGTCGGTTTCTTTGTTTCTTAAAGGTCCCGTGTTTGTGAAACTATAATTTCTCATGCATAATCACAAATTTGAAGATATTGGTATAGGTAGTGTGAGGAAAAGGCGGAGGCTTCGAGCCCCCACACTCACTAACAGGTACAGTCTTCCTGCCTTTCAATCAGTTCAGTTGTAGCTCTGATTGAGCAAAATTATAATTCCCCATTTCTCTACCACACCGGAAACATTTTACTTTTGAATTTGTGTGTATGTGGTTCCTGCAGGGAGCTTCAAGTGGACACTTCATGAACTGCAGGTTTTAGCTAGAGCCCAACCGATTAATAAGGCCGATTATGCCTGTCACCAATTAATCAACATTAGCCAAAATGTAGCCAATTATAAAAAATTTTGCTCCGCAGCGATTCTGTCACTCCTGGTCCTGTGTGTCTGTGTGTTGGGCTGCATACTGCCCAAGTGCCCGCCCCCTCCGTCCACCATTATGTAATGTAAGACTATAAAACGGCGTTTTAACATCGTGTTAGCTGCTTTTTTGAGAGATAAACAGAGATAAATGGTACTGTTAATTCACACGTCCACCATTATCTAATGTAAGACTTTAATACAGCGTTTTAACGTCGTGTAAGTTGCTCATTTTGTGTTAACATTTTAAATTTTTGTTTATGCTTACTGTGTTTACAGTTTGACTTCTTAATTTATTATTGTTTACAGCTTGTTCTTATTTATCATTGGTTAACACTACAGTTCTTATGTTAATAGTTTTATAATTAAAGTTCCTTGTTTTAATTTAATAGTGTTCTGTCTCTGTCTTGAATCATATGGGTATTATAATGATTTGTGTTCATATACAGTATATATCCTGTGTATATCAATGAATTTATTATAAATATCAGCCGATATATCGGATATCAGTCTATTTATGGGATATCGGCGTATATATTGGATATCAGCTTTTTTTTTTACCCCAGTATAGCTATCGGCATCGGCCCCAAAAATCCCATATCGTTCGGGCCCTAGTTTTAGCACTTCCGCATCGCCTATTTCCCATCAGTCTAATAAGCTGCGCCTGCATGCTTAGCTCATAGGTGGTAGGGATGGGAATTTACACTACTTCCTGTAATCAAATACTCTAAAAAAAAAAAAATGATCGCATACTCGCATATTGTATTTATTTTTATTCAACTGTAGACAAAAAAGGGTCCGTTGGACACGGACCTCCTGGACTGTAATTACAGACTTAACGTTCATCTTTTCCACTCTTGTAGCTCTCGTTCTCCGTGGCGGTGGCTTGTACTCTAGCTCTAGAAATGCAATCAGCTCTGTGACTTCTTCACCAACCACAAAACTTAACAGGATGCATATCTCCACTTACCAATTTGGTTATTAGCAGGCTAATCTTCTCCACTCTGGTTTTGTCACTACAGTGTGTGCTAGCTAACAGGGCTAGCAGTTGACTTGATTCAATTGAAATGTTGCAGGTGTAGCAGACGGTTCTGTATTTAGTATGCTTTTGCTTTCAGTGTAGTAATATGTGCCTATAGAGTTGCCGTATTTGCCATAAAACAGTTGTTTTTGCTGAAACCTGGCTCGGTGTGCTGAAGCTGCAGAGGGAGAAGTCACAGGTTTTTATCCCGTTAACTATTTTCCTACCAAGTATCTAAAGTTAGACGAAGACAAAACACTTTATGTGTTCTAGTTACTAGGGATGTCCCGATATTACATTTTCACTTCCGATACGATACCGATACTGCAGCATTGAGTATTGGCCTATACCGATATTAATCCGATACGATATCAGCATTAAACATGCATACTTTTATTACTTATTTTGTAGTATGTCTGTCATGTTAGAAAAGGCTTGATGTGATATTGAAGTGATACTATTTAAACAAAGTACAGTAGTCAGCAACAGTAGGTAAGAGGAAAAACTGACCCATTTATTATTAACCAATGGGTAACAGAAACTGCTTAAATTGGAGATTTTAGATGCATTCCGATACGATGCAGATACTTGTTTTTTTGCTGATATCAGACCAATATCTGATATCAATATCAGACTGGGGCATCTCTACTAGTTACAGCCCTAAAAGCGGCAGTTGCACAGGTGCAGGAATAAAAAACTATTATCCCAACAATGGAGACAACAGCAAGTATTTGTACAAAGGCTGGGCAGTTATTGCAAAAATCAAAGTCATGATTAAAAGAATCTTCTACCTTGATTTTGGTTAATTAATGATTATTCATCTCTGAACTCAGTTTATTCTGTGAATATTTGTATAATTTTGAAAGAAGTAACTGAATTAAACATGCACCGATAAAGAATTAAGGAGTTACTTGTTAAGACAACAGAATTGAAAACACACATCAGCTAGAATGGAAGTTTTTTGTGGGGGAAAAAATTATATTTACAGAGAGGGGGGAATAATTGAAATAAACGACACAGCAGTTTTCTGGTGAATAGAAGCTCGAAATTGTCAGTTTTGATTATTTGTTGATTATCACGCAGCCGAAACTTGTACCTATCTCTAATAGGTGGTGGTGTTTTTCATCTTTTGGGTGGAGGGACAGACAGACATTAATAAACATGATTATCAGTCATGTTCATGAGTTTCTTTTAATGACAGCAAACAATATAACAACTGAACAGTTATTTGAAATGTACATTTTAATACACTGACACCGTTATTAAAAATTGTAAGCAATTGTGTAAAAAAAATAAAATAAATGAACAAAAAAAGATAAGCTATGTGATATAGGGAAAGACGCAGGTAACCATTGAAGAATTTGTGCTAGGTGCCCCATGAGACAATGGTTGGAGAAACCTTACCATGAAAACACATGAAGCAAGAAAACACCTTAAAATAAGAGAAATAAAATTTGACATCAAGAATGCAGGGGTTTATGCAGTTTTATAAAATATTTCCCATGAAGTTTGAAAGAGTTTCCAGTTAATGAATCGATATTTTGCCTCATTATAGTTCAGTTTGCTGAACCATTTTCTAAATTATAAGAAGCTTTGGTTTCAGTGAGACCTTAGAGTTTGTGGTGCAATTTTCAAAGTTTCATAAGAAGGTTGTGAGTTTTATTAAAAAATCAACAAGTAAAAGGATGCAGAATAGTTTGGACGCATTTACCTGAAGTTTTGATATTAACTCAGAGATTTCAGATTCAGTGTAAACAGAAACTGAGAAATTCTGAATCAAAGCATATTTATTAAGAATATATCTTGTATTCCTAATATGTGAAAGTATGTGGACCAAATGAATGAAAAACAATTACTTCAGACCTTTAAAGAAAACAGAGTCAAAGTTTGAGGTAAAAAAAATTCAAAAAGAAAATAAAAATTGCCTAAAATTTGCACGATTCCCTGAATTTAAGCAAGACGTCGTGAGTTTGAGAAGCAGTGGATGTGAGGGTTTAATTTGGGGAAGTTTAAGTAAATATTTAAAGATAATGTTGAAAATAATAACTGTGTTGGTGTGTGTTTGTGTGTGTTCTGTAACCAGGTTAGTGTCTGCCCTCACAGCTGCTTCTGTCACAGTCACCCTCTGAATTCCTGCCCGTTTTCTCGCCTCCTAAACTCAGCCAAACCTGAAAGATGAGCCCTGTGTGCAGAGCCTGTATGTCACATACCGACACACACTCTAACACACACTCATGCAGGGCCAGCTTGGCTGCAGGGAGACCTGAAGGCTTGAAACACAAACCTGTCGTTCTATAAGCAGCACTGCTATATCCTGATCTCTGCTGTCCAGGGTAAAAATAGATCCTCTGCTTACACATCAGAACTGTGTGATGTGTGTCTCGGTCTGTTTCTGAGGCTGTGTTCAACGTGTCCAAGCTGCTCACAGCAAACGTGTGTGTGTGAGTATCAGGAGGAGACAAATATCAGGAATATATCTCCATCCCTACTTATACAATACAACATCCTGATGGATTTATCTCTAAAATATGTTTCTAAAAAAGGATGTCCTCCATAAAACTCAATAAGTTAAAGATGTCCAGCATGATATCCTTGAAGTTCCTGTGACTGACGACTTTTCAAGGCTTTCAAAAATGAACAAGACAGTTAGGGAAGACTGATTATTTCTGAATAGTGAAACAAACAAAGTCTGTCATCTCGTTTTAGACCCATTTTATTTCTTTCAGCACTTTAGATTGATTTCAGAGACATGTTAGACATCTGAAATAGACAACAACAATATAATTCTTATAAAAAGGTTATCTTTGTCAGATGGAACTTAAAAAAATGAATGGAATAGCAAAATACTTTCTTCGGAAACATAGATCAAAAAGCAGAATGTAAAATTTGGCTTAAGAGGAAGTGCTAACATTGCTTGACAGTAGCCACACTGACAAAACTGCCTGCAGTGTCTGCAGACCTAGCTTTTTTTATTATTTAGTAAGCCTTGCGAGCCGCAGGTACTAGGCAATGTCAATTATTTAAAAGCAGCACTTACCGTCTAAACGATTATAGTTTAATTGATGTTTAACGTGCAAAAAACGTACAACAAAACATATAAAAATTCAATAAAGGGGTGTAAAATTGCTGCTATTTATTTTGCCTTTTTCAAGAGACAGATACACGCTACAGGATAATCAGGCTGATTTTTGACCGGGGGGGTATTGCACAAAACCAGGATAAGGGATTAAGCTGGCAAACATTGGTTATCCTGGATGAAGTTAGCCCCAAGTCGGTTGAACAAAAGCTGGCCAAATTTATCCGGGACTAGTTACCATGGCGATTTATTCTCTGCAGCTAGCCTGCTCCAGACCAGGCTAACTACCAGGATAAGATTAATCCTGCGCTGGCTCTGCTCTCTGTAATGTAAGAAATGAACGTGGTTTACAGCATTTCCATGCTTTTTCTACACATTACATCATTTAATCATCCTGCATCCAAATCTTACTACTGTAGTCATTGCATTTGCTGGTTGACTTTAGTATTGTTTATTTGCACAGATTGTATGAAGACAAAAATACCTTTTAACACAGACTGTTGAGAATCCTTTCTTTATTAATACAAGTCCTACAATAAAAGGTTTAAAATTATTATAAAGAACATGGAAAAAACAGGCCTCACTGAAATCAGTACTAAACCAAACTGATGAAAAAACAAAAAACAACCCTAAACCTACAGAATGAGAAAAAGGGTAAACAAAGGAAAAATGAATATATCACACCACTGAAATGGACTACAATACAGACAGAATATAATTTTGTCTTTACTGTCTCTTAAAATAGGAAAATCGTCCTGTTTTAAGACTCCACCTTTAGGAGTGAAAGGGTCCCACATCATTCTGACTCCACTTTTTAACTTAAACACTCTTTCTATTCATTCATTCTGTCTCATTGTCAGCCCTACTGTTATATTGCCATACTAATAAAGACAGCTTGTCAAACTGCTGTCAGAGGTTTAATTAACATGTATATCAGTATCTGTCACAGCCCCCCCTGGATCCCCTCCATCACTGGCCTCCCTTTATTTAAGTCGAGTGCCAGCTCCTCTGCTGGGGTCAGGTCCTGGCTTGGTGGACCACCCCCTGTGCTGGTTTGATGTGTCTTTTTTTTCACGGCAAAAATTGTACAGAAATTCTTTCTCAGCAGACAACAAATGTATCACTTCAATTGATAATTGCTCTTTGGGCCACACATAAGTAACTTACCAGACTGCAGAATATTTTTATGTTTGTTTTTCACCTGCTGCCAGGTTCTTTTCTGGCCAGACAGGTTTGTTCTTCATGACAGATGAGGGATGAAACAGAACACAACATAAGAACAATTGATTTAATAGATAACACGGGCACAGAGTTTAAATTTTCTTTGAACTTAATTATACTTCAAATAACCTGAGTAACATGCACTTCTATGGGCCACATTAAAGAAAAACACAAGTATTGATTAGCGGACTTGAAAAGTCATCGATGACTGTGCGGATGCGGAGCTGATCAGCTCCACACCCTCAAACTGTAATTATGACAGTGTGTGGAGTACAGTTTCTTAATTGTACATGTTCGCGCTACTTACGTATTAAGCCGGTCAGTTATTAACTGCCAGGCTTTTTTTTTTTTTTAACCACACTCGTGTTGCCTTTCTTGTGGATTATATGTTTTACTTCTTTATTTAGGTGAAGAAGCATTGCCTGTTCATCCTGCTTGAAGAAAGATGCATGTCCTTGTTCCATTTTCAATCTGTGATTCTGTGATCGATCTCGTGGTCTTCTTAAGAAGGCTGTGAACGCGCACTTATCCAAATGATCCACACCTGGCTTGACTAAGCCGCGTTGTTTCATCCTGGCTCGCCAATCGTGCAACCAGTTAATCCGAGAAAGCGCCGACTAGGCTTATTCAAGCCGCGCCTGCTCATTTATCCTGGATGTATTTATCCTACTTTCGTGCAATACCCCTCGGATCTCCCCCTTACGATCAAAGCCAAGCAAAGGGACGATCGTCTGATGTTTGCAAACAACATTGTGTGTGATTTTCCTGTGGTGTGGGGTGTGTGTCACAATGTTATAGAGTGCAGTTTTCAAATCCCAAAGGCTGCAATGTTAAAATAAAAGTGCATTTAAAAAGTGCATCCTATAAGTTTACATATTTAAGTAGATGAGCCAAAACTTTCTTTTTATTTATATTTCTGCACTTTAGTTTGTGTTTTGTTACTGATGAAAAATCAGTAAGATTTTTATATATTTGATTAGTCACACAGTGTTTCTTTTTCATTTTATAAAACTGCAATCAGCATGTTGACATATTTCAGTGGTTGAACTGGAGATTTTGTCTTGTATACATAACTACACTTTTTTCAGCGTGACATTCATAGAAGATTCATTTTTGTTTTTCAACTATTGTTCATACCAGGCCTCTTGTTCAGCAGTGCTTTGCTCCTTCCTCTGATTTTATTTGAGAAAATTAATGATAATTTTATCACACGTCTACAAGGCTTAAATCAATCGGTCAATATTCTTCTGTGATTGTAATGGTTAAATAAAGATACGTTATTCATATCAACTCATGCATGAGTTCATCTCATTTAATCATAGCATAGAGCTTGCCTATGACAGGAAAGAATTGTTTATATGTTGACTAGGGCTGCACGATTATCGCAATCGCAATCGCAATGTCAGCACATGCAATTCAGATTTTTCTCCATGATAACCAAGCAAGTCAGTAGACTCATCATGACACAACTTTTTTTATTAAATCGCAAGCACAATCGCAATCGCAATATTGTCCACCTAATCGCAAATCGCACCTTTTCCCCAAATCGTGCAGCACTAATGTTGACAGTATCCTTTGTCATGTTGGTCATACTATAGAACACTTTATTGCTTGTGTTAAATTAATTATGTAGAGGATAAACATCCCCCCCAAAATTGCATGCTAAATCGTAATCGCAATATTGTTCCAAAAAATCGCAATTAGATTATTTTCCAAAATTGTTCAGCCTTAGTCCAGTCGGAGCCGCTCAGAAGGCCTCTGATAGGGAGATTGTACGTAGATAATGAACATGTTTAATATTTACGACTAGAAATCTTGTAGTTTGTGGGGTGATAAGAGGAGCCGGGCACATGCAGTGTGTGTAATGTCACATGTACCGGAGGAAAGCCAATCAAGATGCAAGCTGACTCAGCTAACTGACAGAAGAGGAAGTCAGAAATCTGTCTGTAATACCTGTGAAGACTTCACTTACCATCATCTTGCTCTGTAATGCGTACAGCCCTCGTTACTGCCATCACCATGACTTCTTCTATCATCGTTTTTCTCTTTTGTGTGTTTGTTTTGAATTTTAGTGGCCAAAAACAATCATAAATTCTTCTTCCGGTTCATCCATCATGTTTCCTTACAATGAAGTCACATTTTACTACGTGAGATTTGTAATATTGAGCGTGAAGAAGCTGAAGCTCTGTTGAATAATCTGTTAGTGTGTGGTGTCCTCCAGAGTGCACACCGCACACTTTAAGATCAGAAGAGAAAATCTTGTGTGATCTGTCTTTTTTTATCATCAAGTGTGTGCTCTCTGAATGTGTGAAGTTTCGGCGAATCCTGTAATGTGTGCCAGCCTTTAGACTCTGAGACCAATTCAGAAAGAATCACAGTGTGGCTGCTGCTGCCAGTCCACCTCAAAATCACGTTCAATATGTATTATTTTCTCAGGCATGTCACTAAATAATTGAATAATCATAAGAATCATGTTTATCCAACTATTTTGCTTATATTTGTGTGTAACCCAGTTGTTTATCCTTACATGAAAGTATTCCATCAGAGAAACTTACTCAAGATTACAGAGTAGTGGCCAGGCTCATGAGAGGCTGTGATAAGGGTTTTCTTTAAACACCAGTGAGGGAGAAATGAGGATTTTATTGAGCTGAAAATCATGTAAAAACCAGAATACCTGCTCTTTAAACTGTTAGAAGTAATATCTAATAACCAACATGACATTTATACATCATAAATACAGAGTTGCAGTTTGTTTAAAAAAAAGTAAAAAGTGTGTTTGACCAAGATTTTGTCCCTCAGGAAGAATATTCCTGGTGAAATAAAATGATAATTAAATACATGAGGTAAAAATTTAGACAGTGACCCAAATATTGAGTCAGTTTTTAAGAAAATCTCTGATTAATGTGGCTCCTGAGTTTTACATGTATGTTTGGTTCCCCGAAAACAAGAGCGATCCTTCCTCTGGATGCTAACTGAATTTGTAATGCGCCCATGAAAGAGACAGCTGTTTGACCACAAGACGAAGTGACAACTGGGTGAAAAGTCAGCTGCCTGGAGTGAAATCTTTAACATAAACAAGATTACAAGATTAATCCAGCAGAACAAACCTGTTTCCTACTTGTTTTCAGAGTGAAAAAGGTCAGGTTTACGTGTTTTCCTGGGAGAAGTAAGTCTTTATGTGCTCAGAGGATTGTGTCTGAGCTGCACTCACAGGGACAAAGTCATATTTAGAGTTTGATTCAGAGCCTGCCAACCTGAAACCTGACGACTGACCGACAGTTAGTGGGTCGACTATTTCCAACGAGCTCTGACATGTTGGATAAAAACTGCTCCACAGTCACAGAGTCACAGAGCAGGGAGGGATTAGAAAGCTTTTATGAAAACAAGTAAAATCAGATTTATTCCGTCCAACACCTCAGACGTCTTCTCGGGTCAGAACAGGTCTGGGCTTTTCTGCAGGATTCAGGATTTGTTGCTCTACTTTCACTTTGTTTCACAAACTACTTCTGCTAAATCCTCTCACTTCCACGTCTGCTTTGTTTGGGTTGCTTAATGGTTGGCTGACCGAGTACGACACACACACACACACCACACACAGATCAGTGGTCAGTGCCAGCATCTCCTTTATCCTTTTTCATCTTAACTCTGAAACCCTTGTGTGTGAGTTTCCTTCATGCAGAGAAACTTTCAGTCAGGTCTGTGAGAGTGACATGTGGGGTTGTTTGTTTTAACCTCTAGTTTTCCTACACCGTGTGTCTTACTTACTGTAGGTGACGTCAAAACATCATATTTTGAATATTTTCCAGCCCTCTCTTTCAGCACTGCGCTCACACTGAACAAATCAGGGCTCAAACATCAGTTTATACTTCTGCTTTTGGGTTTCATATACTATAAACTGTTGATGTGATACTTTGTTGATCCCTTTTTGCTTTCAGAACAGTCTTAATTGTTGGTGTCATAACCTGCATTGGGACCAGAGGGTCCAAACTAAATAGAATAGGTCCCTGAACTAAATTGTTCCTGGATTTGATGGTGCTTTATTTCACTGCAGATGGATTTGTTGACTCTTGAAAGGAGATGAGCTCTAGAACCAAAGCCGTCTAGTTAGTCGAAGGTGTTTCTAAAAGCTCCAAACAGCTTTGAGTGGAGCATAGACTGTAAAAAAAATGGACGTCCGTTTGCCTGGCTCAAAGTGAGGTCTCCACAAAAACTGCTCCCCCTGGTGGCTGGCTGCAGTATAGGTTAAAAAATCCGGCTTTCCAGTCATTCCAGATGGGCTGTGGTCAAACTTGAAAAAATTAATACACCTGGTAGAAATGTTTCTCACGTCCAATTGTTGTAGTGATTTGAAGATATCATTTGGCTGTCCTGTATTCCAGTCCTCTTTTTTCTGAAAAGTTTCGTTTTCATGTGTTATACGAGGTTAAAAACAAGGTTTTATGTAACGTTTAACGATGATTGACAGATGTCGTTTTCGTGTATTTTTTTCGGGGATTGTAAAAGATGTCGGAAAATAGAGTCAAGAAGTGATTAGACTCTTGGATCATCATTAAATCCTGATCTGATGAAGAGATCATGACACGTAAATACACGTATATCAAACTGAACTTTGATGACTTTTCGAGAACTACTTCTGTATTTGAACAGCTGTTGTAAACTGGATCTCCACTGACACGTTCAGCTGAAGGTCTCCAGTTTACAGGGTCACTCTTTAAACTGGAACACCAGGAGCTGACAGAGACACACGACAATGGTTTTGGGATAAAACACAAAAGTATTGTTGCGTTTCATCCTCTCGTTTACACAGAAACAGTGTTTTAGCCAACCTAAAATCCAAACTTTTGAAAACAGCCACTAGGGTGGATTCTGAAAAGCTGCTGACGCCTTTGCCGTGTAAACAGCAAGCCTGATGTTATGATAGTCATGGACTACCGTGTTGTGCTTGTGCTGCTCAATCTCCTGTATCTGCTGACTGTCTTTCAACAAAATGTGCATCTGATGCTCCACTTCTGCTTTTAGCATTCACTAATACACCAGAAGATCTGCTCAACTCTACTTCAGTGGAGATCTCCCAAAAGCTGCTTCTGGACAAGACAGTTAAAGCGTCAACTACAGGCCTGGCATGCTTAGTACAGCGTTTCAGTTCCTCAGCGTTTCCGTATAAATGCAGATTTCTCTCTCTATGTCTTTGTGTTTTGGGGATGAAACATCATTGTGGGAACAGAGCCTTATTGTGAAAAGTTCCTGGAACTCTGGAAAGTACTACATCTCTCCCTCAGGAAGGGCTGTTTTCAGGGGTAAATTTATCCCCCAGAACTACATGTAAACCCTAGTTCCTGAGGTCAAAATGCAGCTTATGATTCGTCAAGCTGCTGAAAGCCTTCTTAGAGGTTTTGCTCCATATTGACATGATAGCATCACACAGCTGCTGCAGATTTGTGGCCTGAACATCCATGATGATGATCTCCAGTTCCTCCACATCCCAAAGGTGCTCTATTGGATTGAGATCTAGGGACTGTGGAGGCCATGCAGGCTGAAGTGTTGATCCAAAGTCGGGTCCAAAGGTTTGGTGAGCCTGTGTGGACTGAAGCTTCAGTTTCCTGTTCTTAGCTGACATAACGTCTGCTTCAAGGTTGGACGTGTTGTGTTTAGAGATGGTCTTCTCTGCACCATGCTGTGTTCATTGTCTTAAATCACCTTTCTTCTCCAGTCTGATGCTCAGTTTGAACTGCAGCACCTCATCTTCCCCGTGTCGCGTTGCTGTCATGTGATTGACTGATTATATGTTTGTGTTGACTCTTGTCTCTGAGCTTCTACTGGTTTATTGACAGTTTAGTCCAGGTGCTGACAGACAATCAGATGTGAGGCTTTTTTTTTTTTAAACTGACAGATCTGAGGAATGACGCTTCCTTGTGTCTCTCCATCATCTGTAATCTTATGGTAGAGGGTGATAAAGATGAGGAGTCGGCCACCTTGCAGCCAGATGTCACAAACAGGAAACGGAGCAAAATGCAAAACACAGAGCTACAACTGACACACCTGATGCACAGTTTGAGTGATTTGTTTAAGAAAACCCCACAGAACAGTGACACCTGGAGAACTGGAGCAAAGATAAAGAAAGTCGAGGCAGATAATATCAAAAACTCCTATTTCACAGCTGCTCTGTCTTTGTAAAGTGTTAAAGGATCGTAATCACTTCTCTCTTTGTCTCTCTTCGTGTGTTTCCAGGAACTGACCGATCTGTCCAGAGATCCTCCGGCTCAGTGCTCTGCCGGGCCCGTCGGTGAAGACAGTAAGAGGATTTATTCATCACACTAATAAAAAAAAGACACACCAACTGTTACTTTTGTCAAATATGATAAATTAACTTCTTTTTTCATCCTTTTTCAGTGTTTCATTGGCAAGCTACTATTATGGGGCCAGTGAGTATCAAACTTCTCTCAGATTTTTAAGCAGATACAGATAAAGGAGTATAGCCATTTGCTACAAAGTCGCAGATTCAGAGGCACACGATACACAGCTGCTCCAAACATTTACTTTCAGTCCATGTAGAAAATATGACATGTCAACATGACGCTCTCCACTTTAACAGCACCTCTCATCTCAACATTAATAATTAACAGGAGACAGAAGCATAAATGTTCCAGCAGAGTCAGCATCGGCTAAAACAGACAGCGTCTTAAAAAGTCCACTTTATGTCAGAGCTGTTAAATAAGATCGCATAACGCTGAACAGATGGATCCAATAAAAACGAGTAAGTTAGACATGAGCAGTGACGTGAAACACAGTTTTGAAAGGAAAAACAGGTGTGTGAGATGCAACTTTAAAAGCTTTTCTTGGTCACATCATGAGCAGCTGATCTGTATTGAATGCAGATGTATTCTGTTGTGTTACAGTGTTTTATCCAGAAGATGGCGCTCAAAGAAGCAAACCAAAGTGTGCTGCAGTCATAGCATCACTTTCTAACACCTTCCACTCTCATTTAATTGTACTCCTATATTGTGACTCTAAATAATAAACTATTTCTGTTAAAGAGAGCTAGAGAAAATATGAGAAAATATGCACCAAAGAAGTTGCCCGTATCGTAGTTTACCTTTATATTTTAGTCAGTTCGATGAGGGAGTGTTATTTAGTATTTTAGTGTCTGTTGCTAAAAGAAATTAAAACATCAGTAGATGTAAATTCAAAATGTGCAATCATTCAGACAAACATTATGTATATTTTTTTAGAGGTGCCGATTTCCTTATTTTTGGCAATCAGTGATTGGTGATCTGCCCATCCTTACATGAAACTGACCTTGTATTCTTTTAGAAAGGTCTGACAGCCAGCCATTGTTGCTTTTTGCTCTGAGACCTAAAACTCAGGACACTTTATTGGTTGTTTAAATTAAAAATTAAAGATTTTATTGTTTCAAAGGTATTTTTAAATGATTTTCAATAAAGTAAGTTTGGAATATTAAAGGTATATGCTGTCAGTTACAAAAAATAAAAATCATTATGGCTCAAATTGTTATCGGCAGGTCAGGTTTTTTAAAGATCAGAGATCGGCCAGAAAATTGTGATCGGTGCACCCCTAATTTTTTTAAGCTGCTTTGATGAATTCAACTGCATTAACGTAACATTAAAATGCTGTTTGTGTATTTGTCTCTGTCTTCAGGAGTATAAATATCTTTCTTTCTAACTCGTGTTTTCTCTGTCTCTGTCTTCCCCCTCCCAGCCTGACAGTCCCTATCAGGGCGGAGTTTTTTTCCTGACTATTCATTTCCCTACAGATTATCCCTTCAAACCACCCAAGGTCAGTAAAAACCTGAGACTTTGAATATTTCTCTGTGTAAACACCATTCATTTTTAAATGGGGAACTGTTTTTACATTCATCCTATATGAAGCAGTTCAAGAGCTAAATATGGCTTCACCTGCATCTTGTGTCATCTTGTGAAGGAGACACAGATAAAAACAAACCTTTTTTTGTTGTTGGAAAAGTTTGAGACATCAGTTTACATGCAGTCAATATTCAGGTTAAGGTCAATATTCAGGTTTCTGAAAAATTGGAAGTAGCGCGTTTACATGCATGAGCCATAGACTGTATATAGAGTGGACAGTGTGGCTCCGCCATTTATCATTGTACGATTTTGAAGCCAAAATACCCCGTAACAGGCTCAGCCATTGAAGCAGTTGTGCAACCAGTCTCTGCGCAGTAGAGACTGTGAGGGATTCTGGGAGAATGTGAGTGGAGCCGGGTGACAAAAATAATAATGATATTTTTCTTTCGTGAGTCTAATCACTTCCTGACTCTACCTCCCGACATATTGTACAATCCCCCCCAAAAATACACAAGAACAGCAGCTGTCAATCATCATTAATCATAACCTTTATATCATAATTATAACCTATATTGCAGCCAGCCACCAGGGGGAGCAGTTTTTGTGGAGACCTCACTTCGAGCCCAGCAAGATGATGTCCATTTTTTTTACAGTCTATGGCGTGATCAAACAGGGTTATTCCTGTTTACATGGGATCCAGATGAAAACAGTGTCAAACGGAGGGCGTCTTGATGCAATAGGCATGATTTCCACTTCTTCCTGTATCCACAGCAGCAGCATGGCAGAAAATTAACAGCCCAGAGCAGTTGCCTTCATTTGAGCTTTGGTGCTGGTTCTGACCCACTACCAGTGTGTGCCAATTTACAGCCAGGACTTCCTGTGCTTAAAAGAAGATTCCTCCCGAACAGAACATGCAAAGAACAAAAATTAATGTTCCTTTGGATGGGGATATGCTGATAGGCGTATACATGACCAAATATTCAGGTTAGAAAAGGAGGAACCCAGGGGTAATTTTCAGGTTTTTAAAAACTAGAATGTGAGCATATTCCGTTTTTTAAAAAGGGATGTCTGTGCTTATGCAATGGGGTTATTGCTAATATTCCTAACATGAAAGGGGTAACTGGCTGCCTCTTAACGTAGCCAGTGAAGAAACCAGGAGGCTTGAATTTTCTGAATTCTTGTCATGAAAGACATCCACCTCCACCTGTTATTTCTTTACTTTGACATGCAGCTGTCAGAGGATTGAACTGAGTTTTATTTATTTATTCAGTCTGAAGACAGTAGACTTAGAGCCTCAAGCATGCATGTTTGACCATAAAGAAAACAGTGTTTCTCTTGATTAAATCGCAATTTCTTTCCCCATGTTGCAGAAAAAAAGATAAAGTACATATTTTAATGTTTTCTCAGTATCATCAGCAGCTTTTTGTGAAAAAAGAAACCAATGCTTTTTCTTCAACATGTAGGGTGAAATCTGAAGAAACTGTGACATACATTTGATTTTTTTTACCTGCAGGGATCAAATTACAGCTCTCCTTTTTGTAAATGTTTGAATAATGATATTAAATGTTGTTTTTCTCTATCCACCGTCAGGTCGCCTTTACAACAAGAATTTATCACCCAAATATTAACAGTAACGGCAGCATCTGCTTGGATATATTGAGATCACAGTGGTCTCCAGCATTAACTATCTCTAAAGGTGAGAAACACACAAACAACAACTGGATTACACGAGTAAATTCATGATTCATCCAAAGACGAAAGAAGTTTAAGTTTTACACATTTATATAAGTATTTATGTTATTGCTTAGGGCTTTACTACCAAGAACTGGGGTTAAATATCAGATAAGATCTACTGGATGATGTGGTTGCTGACTTTAGGTTTTAACTTCATATATAGGGACTAGAAAGAATACGTCATCAAAAATACCTGAATTTATGAAAGAAATTAGCATAAGTTAATATTTTATTGAAATTATCCAACAATAAAATTCAGACATTTAATTACTCATTAAAACTGATCTAGAAGCTGCATCATTGTCAGACAGTGTTGATTATTTTACAAGGTGCGTCTTGTTTTCTCTCCACAGTCCTTTTGTCCATTTGTTCTCTGTTATGTGACCCGAACCCCGACGACCCGTTGGTGCCAGAGATTGCTCGCATCTACAAAACAGACCCCACCAAGTGAGTTTAGTCCCGCACAGTTTACAAACTACTGCATGATTCACCCTACTGCTGTCTCAGAGAGGTTTCTGTGTTTTAAATGTCATCACTTGTTTTCACTGAAGTTTATCAAAGTTTGAGCCAGTGAGAAACAAAAAATTAGAGAAATTACAATAAATCATTTTTAATTCTCCAGATAAAGGTTCTGAAGAAAGGATTTCTTAAAGTTGGAAAAGGTCTACAGGAGGGCATATCTATTTTTCCTCTTATTTTCCTCTTCCTTTATTTTCTATTCTGTCTCTTCCTCCTTTGCGTTTCTCCCTCTCCTTCTGGCCTTGTGAGTCTGGGCTCTGTAGATGAGTTTTGAAAGGACTCTGGTCGACTGTAACATAGTGTAAACAAGTCTGGACTCAAATCAAGCAAGTTTCCTAAAAGTGTATTTTTAAAGGTTTCCCGTGTTAGTTAAAGGGATATAAACAGGTATAAATCGAGGTTTCTCACCTGGTACCTTGTCCTGCCGGTTGGTCTCAGGTATAACAGACTAGCCAGGGAGTGGACAGAGAAGTATGCCATGCTGTGAGGGTAAGAGCTCAGCTGCCTGCATCATGTGGATGTTAAACTGACTGACTGTAGCACGTTGATGCAAAGCATGGCTCCACATGAGAGGACAGAGTCTGAGCTCCTTTGAAGGACTGCGACTGGTTGATGTTTGACTGAAATCTAAAAAAAAAAACAAAAAAAACTACATCCTCAGAGGTTGTAGACTGTTAAAGGTGCTTTTCAACTGCAGGAACCAGAACCAGGGTCGAAATTTAGGGTATCCTTTAAAAGTTCTTGCTTATGGGGTAATACCTCAAGAGTTTCAGGACCTGCTTTGCTGACTGTCCACAGTAAGATGACCCCCAGCTGTGATGGACTTGGTTTAGTACCTCCTAACCAGTGGTTTTCTTTGAGCCTGATAGTGTGAATGTGTCTCTGTCAGCTCCCGGTGTTCCAGTTTAAAGAGTGACTCTGTAAACTGGAGACCTTCAGCTGAACGTGTCAGTGGGTATCCAGTTTACAACAGCTGTTCAAACACAGAAGAAGTCCTAAGGAAGTCATCCTAGATTAGTTTGTGTACGTGTCATGATCTCCTCATCGGATGTGATGACGATCTAAAGCTGTTAGAGAAGGATGCGTCCCGCTAAGCATCTCCAGTTAACAGGGTGGCTCTTTCTGTCATAACACCGGTCATCTTTGGTATGGCTTTAAAATTTGTCTTCCTGCTCTGAGTCGAGCATTTCAGGGGTCTCGGATCCTCTTTGTTTCTACAGCTCGTCTCCTTGATGAATGGTCTTCATCTCATACTGCCCTCTACTGGTCTCGTATGGAAGTGCAGTAACTTTTTTTTCTTTTCCACGTCACTTTCCTGATTTGCGTAATCTTAAAGGGGCTTAAGGTCACAGGGGAAACAGATAACAGGAACCATTTAGTTCCTTGAAGAGATCTAAAAGTTCATGGTCATTCTGGTTGAAACGCACCTAAAAAAAAATTAACTCCTCGTCAGTAACATGTCTAAGAAAAGTTGGACTTTTGGTTGAAAGTAACCGGAGTTTTGTACATGACAACTTTACATTGTCTCAGAGACGAATACTTCACAACTTACTCTGAGTTTAATGTTGTAGCTGCTCAAAATTCAGCAGTTCTTAAAAACTTTTTCCAGAGTTCAGTTGTTTGATCCATTATATCTGGTCCTGCAGAGACAGGTTTTGTGCAAGTTCGTTGTTTTTGAAAACTTTTCTCTCTCTTATAAACATCCCTGCTGGGGTAAAACGCTCATTCTGGGGGTAAAACGCTCATTCTGAGGGTAACAGTGATAAAATGTGAAGTTTAACCTAACTGGCTTGCACAGGTTTGCTGTTAAAAGGGCAATTTCTAGATTTAAAGATTTGTATAACCACAGTCCACTGTGTCTGATTCGTATGTTTGTGTTTGCAGCACTGAGCGTGTGCAAGAGTGTTTCCAGGCATGGCATCGTCCAGCTCTCTGCTCACCTCCTAACACACCTGGACTCACCTGTTGTGTGTGTTTGTCTCTGCAGGTACAGCAGGACAGCTCAGGAATGGACTCAGAAATACGCCATGTGATCCTCCTCCTCTCTGCTGGAACAAACTCTTTGATTTCTCCTCCTCCTCCTCTTCATCAGCCAATAACAGCAATTTGTTCACGTTTCTGTTCGTCCTCTCCCTCACCCTTTAAAAAGGCTTTTAAATCCTTTATTTGCCCTTTTCTCTGCTTTCTAAAATAAATAAATTAAAACAAAGTGAGGGGCTGAGGACTCTGAGCTGTGAATGTGCCAACTGCAAAACAAAAGAAACCCAACAAACCGGAGCGGACTCAGTCAGACCGGACCGGACGGAGAACTGTTACAATAATGAAGCAGAATAATTTAATGCATGTCAGTGATTGGTTCATGTGCTGCTGAGATCTGTCCACTTTTAAAAAGAAAAGAAACGAAACGAAAACTGCTTTTTTTGGTTTTATTCAGTTTTTCTTGTTGTTTTTTGTTTTTAGACGAGAGAGCCGTTAGTTCATCCATCATCCACACACTGTTCTCCTCTTTTTGCACTGAAGATGAAACTCAAAGCTCTCAATGGCTGATTGATCAACTAATAGCTCTGTGATGTTTTCTTTCTCAATAAAGTTGAACAAATTGCACTTTCTCCTGCTGTGATTCTTTCATTTAGCGACGATAGTTGATTTTCGCGGTGATATGAGTGGCTATTTAAAAGGATAGTTTAGAATTTGCTGACAAACTTTCTGTAGATGCTGATTTGGCCCCTGCTCACAGCGCCAAAACTTTCACCAAATTTACTTACAGTGATATTATCGTCTTATCCTGAGCTAAATCTGTTAAGAAACTTGAGATACCTGTCAAGAAGCAGAGAAGAAACTCAATTTCTTATTAAATAAACACACATTTCAGAAGTTTGACGATTCTGTTTAAAACTTGTATTTGAAATTGCTTTGAGAAAATAGTATAATAATATCAGGTACAGGTTTTCTTAAAGATTACACTTGGAAACTCTTCAATGTTTCTGTCAAATGAACTGGTTTCCTCCACATACTGTAGCGTGGGTGGCATAGTTGAAGAGAGAATAAGCTAATTAAACAGATTTTTGTGGTTCCATAAATCTTTTACAAATATCCAAATTTTTCTGATTGATTATTGAATTAAAAAAGGCAACAGTCAATCCAAGTTAGCGGGTTAGCATCAGAGTTTACAGGTGACAGAGTCTGGATTTCCAAAAGTATGCCCGTTTCTTCATCATAAACTAAAACTGAAAGGGGAAACCAGCTTATGTCACTTTTTGACACTGCAGCAACATCAATTTTTATAGTATGAAAGTCTATCCATTTTTTTTAGGCTTCGAAGTGAATGACATAAAAATGACCAGCCTTAACTCCAAAAACCTACATGGTCTTTTCTTGAGTAAGACAGCTAAACTTGTGGTGAGAGGACTTTTTATGTTTTTCATGTCAAATTGTAAATATTCAGCACATTATTAATTCTCTTCTAGCCTTTTATACAATAGGTTTATATATATATATATATATATATATATATATATATATATATATATATATATATATATATATATATATATATATATAAACTGTTACCCCTAAAACGCGTGAAGGGAAAGCTATAGTTCAGATTGTTATTAGCTAGCTAACTAACAAGGTGGATGTTAGCTTGGATGCTAATAAGAAATTCCATTTGGGGTTGACTGTCACATTATCTTTGGGACTGGTTGTCATACGTATGTTTGTACGTATGACAACCAGCGTATCTGCCTCAGTCCCCTCCTCAAGCTGTAGGTTGATGTTTTGGTTGTTTCTAGACATTTCCGGGCGGAGAGTAGCCATGGTTACAGCAGCCAATCACAGCGCGCCTCGTGCCGCAAATGACTTTGCGTGTTGATAGTAGCAGATGGGAGAAGCTAATAGCTATCGTTCCTTAACGGCTGCCATAGTGGACGTAGCTTGGAGGAAGAAACACACAATTAAAGTGAAACTCCAAACAGATAAAGCTTTTTACTAATTTAGGGTGAAGTTTGGCTCGACTTTCACTCACTTTCAGGAACTCGGAGATCAGCACGGGAGAAGAGCGACGTGAGTTAGCTTACTGCTTACCAGGTATGTGTCAAATACCCGTGATTAGCTGGTGCTAACATGCTAAGTCAGGTGCACAGCGCTCCAGTCTCTCCCGTGTAGAAACGCAATGCTACAGGTGTTTTAGATACATATTTGTCAGCTTGTCGATGCAGTTAAACTTTTACATTTAGTTCTGCCTTCTTGCCTTTTATATTATAAAATACCCCGTTAAAATAACATAACGATAAACAACTGCGTAGTTTGTGATAACCGTTCCTGTGATGGTGTTGATTGTCTCAATGTGTCAGACCGTCTTTGATAGTGAATTACCTTACCTCTGTGTTATAATGAGTTGGAAAGTGAGAAGGAAACACATTTCAAGCTTTAATTTGTAGCAGTAGCGTTAGTATGGGAGTAACTGTTAAAAGAGGTTTTGATGATGAGCAATTCATAACAGAGTTAAAAAGTGTGAAAGCCTGAATTTATAGGGTGAAAAGTGAAGTTAGTTTCCTCAGACACACCTTTATTTGCCTCTGCTTCTGTAGTGTCACACTCCTAATAATCCATGCATGATGTGGTTCAAAGCTGATGTTGCGTTTGGGTGTAATGTGCCACATCGTCCACCAGAGGGAGCTCTCTGGCTTCACTTAAACGTCTAATTTCCCAAGGTCTCCTTCGTCCTCCTCCCAGGTTTCCTCTTAAATCATACAATAACTTTTACTCAAAAATTTCAACCACATTTGAATCTGAAAGTAAAAACCAAAGTCTGGTCCATGTGCGCTGACTTTTTCAGGGAGTTTGCAGAAGCTGGTGAATTATGACGTCTCTTCTTTTAACATTAAGATGTGGATTATCACCTGTTGGAGGTGTTTTCTGCTTTTTGGTTAGACTTGTGGAAGTATGTGAGTTCTAGTTCGAGTGTGGAATCACCGAGGAGGACAGAGCGGTAGTGTTGTGATCAAACTGCGTGGTGCCATTCACAGGAAGGAGATTATAGTTGTTCAGGAGCTAAGGTGGTGTTTGTTAGGAAGCAGATTTTTATCAGGTATGAAAAAGGAAGGCTTTGTTCTTATTAAAAAACAAACAAACAAACAAAAGAAAAAAAAGGAGAGGGATATGATGTTAGTTTGTAAGATGTAAAGTTAGAAAAATGAGAAAGTGAATCATTATTATTAAGGGATAAAAATGTGAAATTATGAACCACAAGGACACAAATATGACATAAAGAAGACATAATTAAGAGATAAAAGGTTAAAATAAATAGATAGCGGGCCACTATAATGAGATACAAAGTCATGATTGTGAGATAAAAATTCAAATTATAAGACAATAAGTCAAATTATATAAAAATAATAGTCAACATAATGAGATTGAAAGTCGTAAAGAGATAAAACTTGAAAACTTTGATTTTAGGACATAAGTCATACTGAGATAAAAAGTCTAAATTTGAAACATTTTATAAAAATGGATTAGAAACGCATAATTTTGTGATAAAGAAAACCCCTGAGGTAAAATAAATAAATAAGTAACTTATTGGCTCGTAGCTTAATTATATGAGGGAAAAAAGAAGAAAATATGCGGGAATAAACCATAAATGGATAAATGAAAAAGGCTCAATGAGAAGATAAAGGAAGAAATTTGACTTCATATGATTATTCCACCAACATGAAAAAAAAATCTAAACTATGAGACATTATTTTATAATAGTGAGATAGAAAGTCATAACTGTGAGATACAGATTTAAAATAATATAACAAAAAGTCATTAAAAAAGGCGGTAAAAGGTTGAAATGATGATAATTAGGTCAAAATACTATGGTAACTCATACTAAGGAACAAGATATTCAAATTTATGGGTTTAAAACTCATGTTAATGGAATAAAAATGTTACAATTACAAGATATGAAGTATTTCAAATAAGAAAGTAAGTCATAAAATCTCAAAATCTTAAGTTGTAACATTGAGAATAGAAAGTCAAAAATGACATTGAGTCAGAACAAAATGATTAGAAAGTTCCAACTACATTAACAGTTGAAAATACGAGAGAGGATTTTTCTAATGACCCATCACAGTTTCTTTATCCTCGTGGTTTTAGGCCTGTTTGTTCTTATACTTTGTCAGTGACTTTGGGGGTTTTTGTGGTAATTGTAAGAGAAAACACTTTCACTCAGCCCAGCTCTGCAGTAGCCTGTGTTGTCCACTGAGTGGCGCCCTGCTCCTGCAGACTGAGCTGTCTGTCTGCAGCTGTTAGCGGGAGGATTTATCTGCAGCAGCAGTGAAACAGAACAAAGTGCCATCTGTGTTTTTACACTCCACAGAGCCTCCTCTTCATCAGCGAGCAGCAAATTAATAAAGTCATCCTGGAAAAAAGGGGAGAGTGGGATTAAAAAACAGGTTAATCTGGATTAAGAGCCTCCTTCAGGTGATATTGATGGCTTTTAGTGAGCAGATTAATAAAAAGTTCCTTTAAAATTAGAGATTAATGATCACTTTAAATAAAAACATTAAAACTTTAAACTTTTATTCTTTTCTCTTAAACAAAACGGATTTCACCTCCAGGATCAGTTCACACACATGTTGGGTGTCTGAGGGTTTGATTTTAAGCTCCAGGAGTGTTCAAGGCAGCTGGATGTGTTCTTAAGCTTTTTTGTCACATTTCAAGACCTTGAGAGGATACTCGTAAGCTTTCCAATGAGGTTTTGATACGTTGTGGAAGAGTTTCAGAGGATGGAGAATAGGTTTTGATGATTCTAATCCAACTTCAGTGAGACAAAATGTGTCTTTAAGGTTTTACGCGTTTTCCAGGTTGGTTTCAAGGATTTCAAGGAGTAGTTAGAACAGCAAAACCCTGAGAGGATAATTTAGATGTTTGAAGGGAGGTTTCCGTGATATTTGGGGGTTTGAGAGGATGTAGAAGACATTTTAAAAGACAAAGATTTCCCAACTCTGGCTCGGTGTCCTCAACCACGTTTCAGTCTTGATTCCAGACTTTTCCGGGCCCCTCAAGGGGATTTAAGGTGATCTATTTAAGGGTCGGATCACGTTTAAAGGCCCGAAGAGATTCTTTAAGAGGTGTTCCAGAGAAAGTCGAATGACATCTCTGAGACTTCTGGGTCCTGGAGTGGATTTCATGAGCCTCGAAGGATTTCCAGGGAGGTCTTGAAGAATTTCCAGGTGTTCTCTTCAGGGTGGTGGATTTCAAAGACTTTTAAAGGGTGATAAGAATTTCTACAAGAAGAGCGGCTGTTTTTTCAGAGAATTGAAGGATCAGGAAGAGATTTTGAAAGCTTTGAGGTATCTTCAAGGATCCTTTGGAGAGTTCAAGAGGCTTCCTTGAGGACTTAAAAGATTTCCAGGTGCACTGTGCAGGTAGTTTATCTGGTTTCAAGACTTTTAAAGGGTTTCAAGGGAGTAAGAAGAGATTTGCAGAACAGGAGTGAAATTTAAGATCCTTGAGAGGCTTTAAGGTCCAACCTTGATGATTTAAATGATTTCCAGGACGTCTGGAAGAAGTTCACAATATTCAAGAAACACAAGGGGATTTTAAGGACACTCCCTCAGGATTCAAAGGATTTCAAGGATTCTCATGTTGGAGGGAAGCCTTTCAGTGTTCCAGGGTCAAGCCTTGAAGAATTTTCAGGCGATAGACTTTTTTAAGAGGGAGTTGACTAGGTTTTTGATAGAAAGAGAGGATTGAAAAACGATTGAGAGAGCTGGGAACTGTTTTCAAGGATCCTGGGGAGGGTTCAAGAGGCTTCCTTGAGGCCTGAAAGGATTTCCAGGATGTTTTAAAAAGATCAAATTAGTTTTAAAAACAATCAGGAGATTTAGAAACACAATGAGTGGCTTTTGAGAAGCTCCATGGTGATTCAAGGACTTTTAAGGCTGGTTTTATGGTGGATGCAGCAGTTCCAGGATTATTTAAGGTTGTTCCAGGTTGTTTCCTCAGAGGATTTCCAGGTGTTTTTCACATAAGTTTAGTTTTTAGGTTTTCACAGGGGTTCTGGCCATTTCAAGGGTGTTTGGAAATGATGCACAGAGGGGGTTCAAGGGCCTGCCTTGAGGATTTTAAAGGATTTCCAGGATGTTTTGAAAGAGTTGAAAGAGAGAGAAGCAGATCGCCAAACCCCCTCAAAGGACCTGAGGACTTTTGAGGATGGTTTTATGGGGATGCGATAATTCCAGGATTATGTGTGTTTGTTCAAGGGTTTTGAAGGGAGTGCTGGAGGAATTTTCAAGGGTGTAGATTTGAATCCCAAAGAGTGAAAGTTTAAATACAATTTTGGGGAAATTTTTAAAGACTCCTGATTTCAGGTCCTGGATTTTTTTGTAGAAAAAAAACTTAAAATCATAGATGACGAAAAAACAAACTCGATAATAACCGGAAGTGAAGTTGTCAAAAATCAAAAGCAGAGAGGCGAACGTGGGCTCCATTTGTTCCGTTAATTTTTATTTTATATTTTTATTATTTTTATATTTAAATCATGAATATTTGAAGCAGGGTGAAGTGTATTTGTGTTGATAAGGAGTTTTATTACTCCTGTGATATTATTATAATAATAAACAACATGAAATCACATTAATAATTACAACATTAATGATAATAAAAATAAAATAACTTCTCATTAGCAGCGCGCGGAGCCTGTTGCCGTCTGGTTTCTAATCCGGACCCTCTTCATCTTCCTCCTCTTCCTCTTCATCTCCAACATGTTTGCAGCGTCTCATTGACTTTTTCTCTCCGCGCGCGCAGATATTTTTCCAGGCTTTCCAGACGTTTCTGCGTCCCTGGAGGAAGGCGGCGGGCTAAAGGAGGATAAATATTTAATCAGCGCTGCTCGCGAGTTTGGGCTTAATTAGAGGAATTCAGCTCGTGCCACGAAACCCAACAGAATGACAGCCCCCCCAAAACATCAAACACACACCTCCTCAAATATTATTATTATTATTATTATTATTATTATTATTATTATTATTATTATTATTATTATCATTATTATTATTATTATTATTACGGTGGTACGACTGAGGCCTTCTCTCTCTTTACTCCAGAACTAAAGTCTCAGATTCTACCAGAGTGAAATAAAACACATCTTATTAGCAGCTCTCCCTCCTGCAGTGTGTGTGTGTCTGAATGTGAGTGTGTGTGAGCGCCATATGTCCGTGCGTAAAAAAAAGCACAAATTGGTGCCAAATTTACGCGCCTCCCGTGTCAGTCAGCCTGAACGCGGGATGACAGAGGAGATTATTCCACATGAAACCAGCTAATCCCCCCAAAATCTGCAGAAATCTGTGAGGCAGGAGGAAGTGAATACAGATCTGAGAGTCAGTATTACAGTCTCGTATCTGGAGCGGGCCTGGGATGAGGAGGACTGTGCGCTTTGACAGCCTCTGAAGATCACTTAATGACGGATTCCTGCGTGAAAATCAACAGTTTACAAAACAGAAGTGACAGATTCTGAAGAAGTGAAGTTTGATGGATGGTGTCAGTGTTGAAATGGCGCGAAACTCGGAAAATCGGGTTCAAAACTCTCCACATGTTCAGACTCCTGCGCCTTAAACATGTCTGAATGTTTGACAGAGCATCCTTCGCCTCCCTGTTGTGAAGTCTCACCTGTCTGTTTGGTTTAGGTGTGTTCACGCCTCCATCAGTCAGATCTGCTCCTCATTAACTCTTTTTTTTTTTTTTTTTTTATCCACTCAACTCAAACTGAAGCCTCATTTTTTACAGCGCGCGCAGAGAAACACGCGGAAACCCTTATTTGGAGCAGCTTTTGAACAAACAATGACGCAACGCGCACCGTCAGCCAATCAGGCTCCAGGGGTGTGGCTGATGTGTGAATAATTATCCCTTATTTGGTGCGGGCTCCGCCCCTGTCAGGTCCATGCCGGTCCCACGGGAGCTCCAGAGCCTCGGACCCCGGGAGAAGGAGCTCTCCGCCGGGACAGAGGAGCCATAAAGAGCCGGGGAGGGAGGGGGATGAGATTTCTCGCTGCCCAATCCCCCTGTTCCCCCGGGAGCAGCAGCCTTCCTCGGTCCGTCCCTCCCTCTTGTTTGCTAATCATTTCATTTTACTCCTTTTTGAAGCGCTCTCGTGTTTTTTTATCCCACTTTTCATTTCTCCACAATCCACGGCTGCTCGCCTCCCTCTGATCCCCGGCTCTCCGCGCTCCATTCTCCCGGCGTCAGGCTCTCCGGATCCCGGCTGATTGTGTGCTCTCTCTGCCGGCTCCTCTGAGATGCTCTCCCCGCTCCGCGCTCCTCTCTCCGCCCTCTTTTAACTTCACAGAGACGCAGACTGAAGCCCGGGCAGCTGCGAGCCGGGGCTGGGATCTAAAACAACCCCGGAGAAACCCAGAGGGATCCCGGGCTCTTCTCTGGATCAGGACCCGGTACTTTGGGGAAGCTCGCTCTGTGTGTCCCTCCTCCCCTCCTCTTCCTCCTCCTCTTCGTCGCTCCTCTTCTCTCCACCTTAATCCAGGTGGTCCTTTGGCTTTTTTGAGTGGCTGCTACAGGGAGGATTACTCTTCTTCTTTCTTGTTTCTGGTGAAGACGAAGCTCCCAGAAGGACACTTTGATGTTCTCCATCCAGGACAGCCTCCCCAGGGGGGCCCTGACCATGAAGGAGGAGCCGCTCCCCACCGGCATGACCCCGGTCCGCTCCTGGATGCAGGGCGCAGGGATTTTGGACGCGAACACAGCGGCCCAGAGGTAAAAACATCACCGAAACACTCCAAGTTTCTGCTCCCTGCGCTGCGCGGTGCCAAGCGGCTGATTAATGCCACAGATAGAAAACTCCAGCGTGAAGGTGAAAGTCCTGCTCAGGTTCGAGTCCTGCAGGATCCGGGTTCGAGGGAGCGTTAGAAGCGTCACAGGGGCAGAACTGGTGGTGCAGAGAGGGTCAAACTGAGCAGAAATAAAACGCTTCAATGTGGAGGAAATTAATGTAAACTTACCAAACATGAGAAGGTGTGAGTTTGAAGTTTGTGAGAATAATAAGCAAACAAAAAAAGACGAAACATGGAAGCAGAAACTTTCACACCACGATGCGTCAAAACCATCACTCTGGATGTATTTCTCTCTCAGTTAAAACTTTAAAATGTTTAAAAATTAAAGTAGAATTACAGGAATAATATGAATAACAACTTCCTTATGTAGGAGAAGTGATTTAGTGAAACCAGAGCAGCCACTAAAGGTCGATTCCCCTCTAATCTGAAGCAGCAGCCTTTAAGGTTTCAGCGCTGCGCGGCGAGCCCCCTCACCCCGGCTCCCTCCTCCTCTGCGCCGGGTTCAGGTCCAGCAGCTGCCCGCTCACAGCGGGAGCCCCTCACCTGAATCCAGGTGTGTAAATTAACATTGAATCAGACTGAAATAAGGTGGGAGTTTCCCGCTCTGCAGCTCTGATCGTTAATTTCAATAAAGCTGACGAGCGGCTTCGTTTCTGCTCGGGCTGTCCGCGCGCAACGAGCGCAGAGAGTCCGCGCGAGGAGCGGGGCGACAGCTGCTGCACGAGCCGCTTCTCCCGGATTTAAAACGTTAATTTAAACCAAATTACTCCCAGATTAAAAAAAATATTGTTATAAATAACTTTGTAGAAATTTAAGAGGAATAATCTGTGAAGTAAATCGATTCTGACGCGATGAGAAAATTTAATAAAGTTATTTCTTATTAATGAAGCGACTCAAAGAGGAAATATAGTGGAATTAAAAAGGGTCACAGGTTAAATTAAAGCGCTTTGTAGAGTTTGACACGCAGGATAAAGTGGATAACCCCCGTGTTCAGAAACCCACGCAGCCCGGCTGACTTCTGACGCACAGACTCACTCTGATTCAAGATTTTACGACAGTTTAAACGCTTTTTAACAATTATTCTAATGATTAAATCAAATCAATCTGTAAAAACGTTTAAGAAAATTGAAGAAGCAGTTTGATTAGAAAAAATGTGTTAAATACAAATTAACTCTTCTTCATCTTTGTCTCCAAACTCAAGAGCTTACTTCTGGTTAATTTTATCGCCATTAAAGAGAAATATTGGAGGTTTAAAGATTTATTTTGAGAAATGTGACAGTAAAATAGGATAAATCCCAGCAGGTTGGAGCTCCGGTTAGAAATCACCTGAAAACGTGAGCAGCTGGAGCTCACAGAGACATGAATCAAAACAGATTTATCTTAATTTGTTTTACTTCACATCACTCTGAAGCTTGAATTTAGTGCAGAAATCTGGAAAATTAAAATGTTAAAATATTCTCTCAATGTGTCCACAAACTTGAAGTATTTTTGCTTCTTTAAAGTAAGGATTTATTTTAGTGTAAATCAGCTTCTTTCTTCATTCAGAGGAACATAAACCTGTCCGTCCTCAAACACCTGTTTCACATCAGGAAACCTTTAAGAGCTGTGCAGAGACATTAAACTCCAACTCCTAACCCATTAAATCTGTGAGCAGAGGAACAGGAGGCAGAAAGAGAGCAGACGAGAGAGTTAAAAATATTTATTTAACTTTAATTTATTAAAGCTGAAGTGAGAAACATTATTTTAATGCTTATTTGAATATCAGAAAGTCGTAAGAATATTCAAACAGGAGAATTTCTCCATCTCTGCTTTAATTTTGTCCCTTTGCTTTAAATTGATCCTCTTTAAATGCACCAATCTTAAACTTAACAGTTGTGGTTTCTCTGCTGCAGAAACAGTGTGCATCCAAACCACTCTGTGCACATAAATCTGTTTACCCGCACACACACACTCACACACACACTCACACACTGAGTTTGTGCAAACTGTATTTAACTGTAATTTGAATTTCTGCTGCACCAAACCTCAAAATCAGGGATTAAGTCTCAAACAGAGGAGAAGAGTTGATGCATCGTGGTGTTTTAAATGTAAAATGAGCCGTGCATTAAAAAAAAACCTGCAGGTTAAAATCTTTAAAGAAGGTAAAGGAGGCAAACTTAGATTATCACCAGATTATGGATGTCAAACCTCTTTAATTCAACATTTTAAAGTGTTTTCAGTCTGAGCAGAGAAGGTGTCAGATTAGCAAAGATGTAGTTTCTCTTTTCTGTGATTGAAGCTGCAGATTTTTCAGATTTGTTGTGATTTTAAAGCTGCGTTCAGGGGCAGCAAACGCTGACGTCTCATATTACCGAGTGTGTGTGGGTGCCTGTTTGAATCGTCCAGCATCAGACGTCTGCTTTGCTCTCATTTAGACGATGAAAACTGCAGATTAGAACAAAACACTCAGACAAGAAACCAGCTGATAAATCTCTGACGCTCTGATTGAGACGTTCCCGCTGCTCATAAATCTGCTCTGACTTCAGGCTGCGTTCACAAACCAACCGTTTGGTTTCTCCTCTTCTCAGGATCTTTATAAATATCAAACAAGATGAAAAACTCCTGAATGAGTGAGATAATCTGAAGTCAAGTGATTTTAAATTGACCAGGAGGAAAATGTAGCACAAATATTTCACCTTTCCCCTCTTAGGATTGAATTAAACTTTATTTATGTTGAGATTTGGAGATTAAAGGAGATTATTTACGCTCAGGAGTAAATGTCAGTAAAATTAAAGCTTTAAAGCATCCTGTAAAGACATATAAATAAACAAAAAGAGGATTTTTTTTGCTGTCACTTTAAGATTTTTCTCCTTGACTCACCGTGAATCCTCCGATCAGACTCTGAGTTTCTGTGAGTGTCTTGACCCCAGGTGAAAAACCTAAAGCTGCAGCTCATCTTTCACAGATTATCAGAATTAAATCGGCTGATTTTAACTTCCAGAGTTCAGATCTTTGCGTTGTCTCTTTAGTGTCTCTTTTAGGTGAGAAAATCTGAGCGTCTGTTCTGCTTCTGTTCGTGCTTTGTGCTCAGATTAAACTCTGGATTTTAATCCTGTAACTGATGCTTTAAAGACGTCTGCAGGCTGAGAGGAAATGAAGAGAACTAAAAGATCAATACGCCAAAATAAGATTTAAAATAGGCACACTTTCTTTGAACTTTAGTCTGATTCTTGTCGAGATTAAGGGAAAATAATTCAGACACATCCGGCAAACGTTTCATTGAGATTTCAAATCTATATTTCTACAAGTGTCCAGGCAGAGCCTAATAAGACAGAACAAAACAGAAGAGAGAAATGAGACCGCTTCATGTAGCTTCAGCTCATTATATTATTTAAATGAAGCTCGGAGTCAGAAATCAACAACTTCCTGCAACAATAACTTCAGCTTTTACACACAGAGAGAAATTAAACTCAACATTGGAGGAATAAACTCTACAGAAGCTGACGTATCTTTGTTATTTTTATGGTTAAAATATGAACAAAAAAACAAAAAAAAACAAAACAGTTTTTTGTCGTTATTTGAGCGCTTCAGTTTGTTTACGAGGGATCAAACTCTCAAAAAAACATCAATACGTGACAATTTTGACTGTTTTCGTCAAAGCCACATCCTAAACTCTCAGATTTCTCTCTTGATCAAACAAACATTGTTTAATATTTTGATTAACTGTTTTGTTTTTTTCTGGATGCGTGCAAACCTCTCTTTGGCTAACTTTGATACAAGTGCATTTCTGCTGCACTGAACCCTTAAAATTTGGGATTAAAATCTCAAAAAGAAAAAGTCAAAGAGGAGAAAGAGTGGAAGCATGTGTCAGAAAGAGCTTCTAATGCTCATATTTTTGCTTTATGTAGCTTTTTATTCAAGGTTTAAGAAATGAAATGCATAAAAACACCTTGAAATCACATCTGTATCTGTTTTAAATATTATAATTATATTTAAATGTACTTTAATGAAGTCACCTCAAAAACAAAGTGTCAAAGACTCAGACCTTCAAAATTAACCTTTTTAATCCTCAGAGTCACTTTATCAACAAACCATGAAATAAAAACAGGAAGAAGTTTTACTGAACTCTTAAACGAAGAACAAACTCAGTTAAAAAAAGTGTGAAATGAGCTGAAAAAGATAAATGAGAGAAATGTTTGAAATCATTGAAATAAAAATGATAATGTTGAAGTTTTTGGGAGGTTTGAAATGAAGTTTGCGAGATGAATAAGTTGAAGCATTTCCTTCTCTTCTGTGTTTGCTCGTTTCTCAAGTTCAGTCTGAGAGATGATGGAGACGTTAAATAAGTATTTACACGGTGAGTTTTACAGATAGAAGTCACAGAACGTTACACAAAGACGGAGAGATCAAACCAGATTAAAACATCCATGATCCAGAGACAGAAGCTGAGTCTGATCGAGCTGCACGCTGCAGAAACCTGCAGAGGAGTTTCAAACCTTTGTCATGAATTCAAGTGTTTCATGTTGTCTGTTGTCGAGCAAACACACAAAGAAGAAAAACCTTAAAAAAGACAAATTTCACTCATGTCCAGTTTTAATTTCTCTGCAGCGCGCCCAGATAATCCCACCTCTCCAGAGATTTAACCTCTCAGTTTCACATTTAAAAACTCAGCGTCATCTTCGTGTTTCTTTGTTAAAATGTGACTCAATAAGATCTGCTTCAGACAAACAGACTTAAAGGATCATTACGTGTAAAAACAGAGGTCTGATTTTGGAGATTTTGTTGTTTTGCTGTGTCTTTCTGGAGGCAGAAGCTGCAGATTATGTTGGATTACTAAGTGTGTTTGTGCTGAATCGACCGTGGTGTGGTGTGATTCGTGTCCTGTGTGTGTCGGAGATGTTTGTTGAATGGAGCGCTGAAGTCTTGTGGATCTTCATCAGGAGGTTAATCTGCAGAGATCAGTTTCTTGTGCTGGTTTTGATATGCATGCTTTTAAAACAAGGTGATCTGACAGGAACAGAGATTATTTCTGCGTTGAAAACCCTGAAATCTCTCCTGCATGATTTATTTTGCAGTTTGCATCTTTTTAAGATTTTATCCCAAGCTTCCTGCAAACAAATCAGTTACATTTGTTGCACCATCGCAGTGCCGTCTGCACAAAAGACAGAAATCAAAATTCGTGTTAAAAAATTAAATCTTGCAGAAACGATAAATTCGAGGTTTTAAACAAGCATTTTATTTGTTGCCGCAGCTTTTCTTTCTGCAGCCAGAAAGCGCCCAGATGTCACCTGAGAGTCTGCCTGATGTGCAGGTGTTTGAGAGGTCAAAGGTCAGGGCGGCTTTAAAAACAGCTCAGTGTGTGTCTCTGTTTGCACACAGATGATTTGAAAAGTGTGTGAACATCTTCATTTGTTCTTTTTTTAACCTGGAGTGAAAATTCCTGAAGTAGAAAATCTATTTTTCCTCGAAGCAGCTGCAGAAATCCTCAACTGCAGACTGTGATACAGAACGCAGCTCTGAGGTGAAACAAATAAAAGCTTCATGAGACGTCGAAAACATCAGATTTATACACGTGTAACTGAGATAAAGTTATCTTTAATACAGACACACTGATTTATCTCTGCAGCTGAATCCAGAGATCCTGAACTCTTCATTCTCTCAGTTCAATCTTAACTAGAGTCTAATTATTTTTACATTATGAATGTTGTGAATAATAACAAAAGATGACATCCTAAAAAAATGAGTTTCATAAATTTTAAATCTTCTGCCTCCACTGTAGCCAAAATTTAGCTCCCATAGCTCTGCAAAAAGCACATGCATGCACAAAACTCCAGAACAATCCTGCAGAAATATGAAGGAAAACACACAAACCAGATCACTGTGAGGTTTCTGCATGTGTGTGAATATCTGTGAATAAGATCAGCTGAGAGTTCGGTTTTGTTAAAAATCTTCTGCAGGAGATTATTTGTGTTTGCACACACACACAGGTGACGCTGGCAGTAAAGAGATCAGTTATTTTGCAATATTTTCGTGCATTTCACACATTGTCTTCAGCTCTTTGTGTTCGGTTTGGAGACGTGATTCAGAGTTTGTGTGCAGAAAACAGAAGTCAAGACAGTTTGATATCTTTACGCTTGTTTCCAAACAATCTGTTCTGTAAAATTGCTCAGACCTGACCGAGCTTTGTTGTGACTCCTCACCTCCCTTAGTCAGAGATCTCCAAGCTGCACATTCAGGCACCAAAATGCAGAAACATTAGATTTTAAAGACTTTTTGTCGCTCTTAATGCATGATGCTCCCATGTTTTTATTTGGTGTGAAATCTGTTTTCTGTTATTTTTAGTTTGTGAGTGGTCGCTGCTGACTGTAGAACAAATGACCCCTTGGGGATAACAGGGATTAACCGCAAACCTCAAAATGTCTCCTACCAATTTAAAAAAAAAGATGCAAAGAGAGAAGACCAATGATGTGAGAAGTAACACCCTGCATGATGAGAATATTAAACTTTATTTGTAGATCACCTGTCGGACTGAGCGCTGTCATTCTGCAGGATAAAACTCACCTATGAGATTTAAAGTAGGATGAAATTCATTGAGCCTTACTGGAGGAAATTTCTCTTTACAGCAGTTACAACCAGAGACAGATAAAACAGGACAATACATACTTAAAGAGTTACAATAGAATAGATCAAAAGTTAGAATATAAAAAAGTGAATAGAAACACTAATTACTTATGCACAGAGAAGTTACTGCATGTAGGAAACTGTATCAGGTTGCTTTAAAAACACACACAGTGTGTTTTGTAGTGATATAGAGGAGAGGCGCTGCAGAGTGAACATGCACCCAAGAAGACAACAATTATAACAGCTACTTAAAAATATATGTTAAAATGTATAAAATAACCAAGCTGAGATTGTAAAAAAATATATATCTGAGATGTGAAATTCTTCAGAAGGTGAGGGTCTCCAGATTTCTTCCAACAATAAAACGCTGTTAAAATTGTTGTTAAAATATATATTCATTTTTTTTCCTTAATCCAATACAGTACAATACATCCAATACATTTTTCCTAACCAATACAGTCATCACCGATTTTCTTTTTTACCTCCTTGCCACAACACCCGTGAAGAAATTATCCTTGGATGCAGTTTTAAGCAACATTTCGCTTTCCTCAAGATCAGCAGTGTCTCCTGTCTGCCTCTTTTATCTTGGCAGGTGAAAAAAGTTCAGTCAAACTTTTGTTAAAAGTTTAGTTTAACTTGTAAACATGCCCAAATATTTCTCAAACTAAGAGTTTAGATGTTTTTGTATCAAAATAAGGCAAAATCAGTGTTTTGCACTCTGTGGTAGAGGTGTGACGTAGTACTTAAAAATCTCTTGTTCATGAAGTTACACAAGATTTCAGTGAGATTGTCACAAGATTTGCTCAATTTGTGACATCACACATTGGTGAATATCCTTTAGCCCTTTGGTGTTCAGCTCAACGGTTTGGCAGAGCACATTGTCTCTACAAGCACGGCTACGGCGCTTAAAATTTTAAAGAATTAGTTTTATTCGAAAAGGGGGGGAAAGTTCTTAAGATGAGTTTTCTTACAGTTTTCTATTTCTGGGGCTCAATTTTATCTTATAACTGTTGTTTTACATCATTATCAACATTAAGTAGCACCTTTTACCAGGTGATAGAGCTTTGTGTTTTAAAAATTGGGAGGTATGTAAAAATATTTCTTCCTGATATTTTTTATTGGTGTGTACCTAATCATAAAAAAACATAAAAAATGCTAAAAAAAATATATCAATATTTTTACATTTTTTATTCTTTGATTGAGCATTTAAAGACGTAAAGGGACAGTTTTTACTTATATATAAAGATAAATATAGCTCTGGTCAAGGAGCATTCCGGAATGTTAGTGGGGTTCCGAGTTCCGAAGTGACTTGATGTTTCTTAAAGAGACAGTAACTGAAATGGAATGATGCAAACAGAAGCTGAAGTGAGAGTGTTCAAAAATAAAAGTTAGAGAAAAAAAAAACGAGTTAAGCTTTAAAAGATGAGTCCTGTGTGAGGCTTTATTTCATAAATCTTCACTCAAAAACTTTATTTTTCTGTCCGTAAAAAAAACTTGATTCTTTGTTTTTTAGCTTTATATTGTTAGGATGTGGAACAGGAAGAGTCGTGACTTGTTTGTCGTCGTATTTGTGCTGAAAATCGCTCAAAAATTCCTCAAACTGTGAATCATCTGCTGAAGTTTGACTTGTTTTCAGGAGAAGTGTTGGATTATTTGGACTCATTTAAAGGCAGAGGTAGTGTGTAAAGTGTGTGTGTGTGTGTGTGAGTGTGTGAGATAAAGCGCCAGGTGCACAGATTTCCCTCGACCCTCCCTGAGTCCCAGAAAGAGGAAGAAAATAGTGATCAGAGTGAGTGATCCTGCCCTCCACGCCCCATCTTTGTCCTGTGGGGTTAAAGAGAGGCTGTGTGTGGTGGAGTGGGTGAGGTGGGGTGAGGAGGGGTTATTAAGCCCAGGTTCCCAGGCTCGCTGGGGGAGGCGGGGGAGTTCAGGTAGGGTTTGGAGGAGGTGAATAATCGCCAACCGGGGGATTCCCCACCTCGTCGGCGGCGTCATTCGTCATCGGCTCAATCATTCGGTGCTCCCCGGTGGCAGGCGGGAGGGTAGGGGAGGAGGGGGAGGTGGGGGAGTGTGGCAGTGATGGATGTGAGCGCGGAGAGACTTTTTATCAGAGCGCCGTAACTCATGAAGACGGTCAGCTGAGGCCTCGACCAATCACTTCCTGTTTTTATCTCCCTCTTTTTTTATATCTTTCTCCCCTGGCGGATGAGGAAAAGTGCTTTTTCTCCTGAGTTTGCATTCATCAACATCCTCCCCCTTTCCAAATCTTTCTGTTTACATAGAAACACTGAAACTCACCTGAACACAGCGTTAAAATGACGTTAGCTTTGTTACGTAATCCCCCCTCTTCGTCATCCGTGTTGTCTTCTTGTTATCGTCATCACCGTGGCGGTCCAAGTGAAGTTGACTCGTGTAAATAAACGCTCGACACTTGAGCTCAGCTCCCTCTTCTCCTCGTGGCCTCTGCTGAGCGTCTGCGGCCGCTCGGCTAATCAGAAGCAGCGATGCATCAAAAAAAAAAAAAAGCTGCAAACAATTAACCCTGAGCTGTGTCTGAGAGGCGCAGGTGACCACAGTAATGAGCCAGGCCTGTGTGTGAGTGTGTGTCTGTGTGAGAGTGTGTGACAAGCAGCGTGTGGGTAAAGGATGTGTTCGGCAGGAAACAGCTGAGTAGAGAAAACATGCAGCTGCAGCCGTCGGCCTCTCCATCCATCCCGAGAGCCGAGGGGTGAAATATTAAAACATCACAACAAAACCTCAAAAAATAAATCTGCACAGAGCGCCACGCCAAAAGAGACAGCGAAAACATGTGGAAACTCAGATTTACTAGGCCCTGAATGCACCGCAGAGAGCAGGGTTTGATAAATTAATGAGGGACGTGAGAGACGCCGGTACGGACAGCCTTCAACACCAAATTCCTTTAAATAAATCTGTTTTTACGACTTCATGAAGACGTAAAGTGCTTTACCTTTTTATTTTTAAAAAGCAGAATTATTAACAGGTTATAAAATATAACTCAGACATTCCTGAGTGAGAAAAACTCAGATTTACAGAGCCCTGAATGCACCACACAGACCTGACTGAGAAGAAATGATTGTTAAAAACACTGTAATGCTTTATGCTCCAGATTCTAAAATCTCCATCTGAACTAAACAATATTTAAATCTCTTATCCAAACCTCCACACCTGCAGGTCGATCTTATTTTTTTCTTTAAATCGACTTAAACATCAAACTTCATTCATATGTAACCTGTTTTCATTTGCTCCTTTTGAAACTTTGTCTCCATAAGTCAAATTTAATCGACCGGACGAAAGCAGGTGACGTTTCCCAGAGCAGAAAAAGTCAGATTTACAGGACCCTGAATGCACCACAGGGACCAGACTTCCATGATGGAAACAGGTTTTGCAGATTTGACGGTTTTATTCACCAAGTTCCAGGTATTTTACAACTTTTACTGAAAGATTAACTTGAAAATAAATTTACTACATTCGAGAATCAGATTAAAACAAATCACTTTCTGTAAATCTAAATTTTTACGACTTAATAACGAGATAAACTGACTTTCCTCTGACTTTATTGACGAGCTCCGGCGGTCTGTTCCTCGGGGTTTCCCGTCTTAAGAAGCGCCAGAATCGACAACCAGAAGTTCCCCGCGGCAATTCAGGAGTCTTTTTGTCTCTGAGTATCTTGAAATAAGACATTTTTCTAGTGTTGTCAGGTAAATTAGATTTCAGTTTTTGCGCAGCATTCCTGGATTCAAATTCTCAGATTTACAGGATCCTGAATGCACCACAGTGAACAGAGTGTAATGTCCCTGACGGGAAAAGTTGGCAGACTCTGATGATCCTCCACACCAAACCCTTTAGGAAAGTGAGGAATTCACACTTTTTACTGAAAGATTAACGCCTGCAAAGACATTTGTTAAATTTCCTTTTCTTATTTTATTTTATTTTATTAATAAATGAATACTGTCATTATCTGCCAAGCACCTGAGGAAGGAGATATGGGCTTGTGCAAACAAAATATTTGGAGGGCAGGTCAGTGAAAAGACCTTGTGCTTCTTTTCAACTCAGAATCTTATTTCTCAAAGTTTAATTTGGACAAAAGATGTAGAATAAAACTTTTTTTTTTCTTAGATATTATATGATGCTTACAGAAGATGATAAAAAAGGCTACGAAAAATATTTTTTCCTTCTACAGTCCTGAGAACTTTTAGAAGAAAGCCAAAAGTCTAGAACTTTTTTCCCCTTAATTCTGACGTAAATGTCTGAACTCTGGGAAAAAAGGTTAAAGTTCTAGAATCTTTCCTTTCTCTTTCTTGAAATCTCAGCGTTCTAAGATAAAAGTCACAGTTCTGAAAAAAAAAAGGATTCCAGAATTTTGCCTTGTTTTCCTCATTGTTCTCAAAACTCTTAAAAGTCAGAGTTCTAGAACTTTGCGCTTTTCTTTCTCTAAATCCTAGAGTTCTGAGATAATGACTGTATAGAAATAAAGGATTCCAGATTTTTTTCTTCTGTTCTCAGAACTCTGCAAAGAAAGCATTTTAGCAGACCTTATTTTTTTATGTTCGTCAATAATCAAGGAGAGAAAAGTTCATATTTTACTGAATCTAGATTCAAATAAAACTTGTGTACAGCGATCTGAATGAATCTCAGGGACTCGATTTAGATCATTTCAAACTAAAAAACTAAAAAGATTAACTAAAGATTAAATTCATTTAGTTTTATTTTTGATTGATAAAAGTTTCATAAACAAAACTCCATGTGAAAAAACAAGTGAAAACTTTGCCAAATAATATGTAAACAGTTCCTGACTGCAGAAAGCCTCAATCCAGACAGAGGACAGACTGACCAATCAGTTTTTACCAAACTCTGACTGTTTCATTTCTTTAAAAAAACCTTTTTGTCAAAGCTAAACTTCATAAAGTGAAGATATGTGTGTGTGTAACCTCACTGAAGAGCAGCAGGTGTAGAGTTTGAGGTGTTGAAGCATTTGTGTGTAGTTTTATGTTTTTATTGTTTACTGTTTGTGAAGTAGATTTTCTGAAGTGGCAGAAAAAATCAGCTGCAGGTCAGATTATAACCCACGTCAGTTTTACAGTACGTTTTCAAACACGGAACATGACAAAGAAAGTACTAATTAGCACAGACACACACACTCAGACACACACACACACTCACAGTCGGTGAGGAGTGTGTGTGAAGCCCCTCAGTCTAAAGACTAATTTGTTGGTAATTGCAGCATGACAGGAGCAGCCATTCCAGCATCGAGCCACCGGTTTCCCCGAGCCAGTCGCCCTAATTAGGAATGACACACACTATTAAGGTGCACAAATGGAAATCAGTCAGCGGCCGCTTCCTCCCCGACGGCGCCGAGACCACAGCGGCAGAAACCTCCCACAATGCATCTGTGACAGAGGGAGTCATGTAACCTGTTAGCTGTAACTACCTCTCCACTTTATGTTCAGAACAAAGAGGGAACAACTCGGTTCTTGAACGCAACATGAACGCAAAACGGCAATTTATTCAACGGCGAAAAAATTATGATTTTTGAATGTTTATGAATGAAAATGGGTAAAAATGAAAAAGGAGAGGGCTGAGGTCAGAAAGTCCACCAGTGATGTCACACACGCACACTCACACACACTCACACACACACGCGCACTGATCGGCCTTCTGTCGTCTCACCATGCCCCAGCCTGCAGTCATTAGTTCATATTACATGGCTAATAAGAGCCAAACAAACAGGTGTTTGTGTGTGTGTGTGTGTGTGTGTGTGTGTGTGTGTGTGTGTGTGTGTGTGTGTGTGTGTGTGTGTGTGTGTGTGTGTGAGAATATATTCATGTATAATTGTTCAGACTTGCATAAATTTACGCACACACCACATTACCGTACATGAACAATATGTGCATATTTTAACCAACTAAACATCCATGGCAATCTGAGAGAAAGTCTGTATGGTGTATGCTACTTTGGTGTGTGTGTACAGTGTGTGTGTACAGTACTAATTGCACAGTTCTCCAGGACATATTTACACTCAGTGTGAATGTTTGGAGCAAGGAAACCAAGAGGAAGTGGAGTGTGTGGTCCAAAAGTCACACCAGGTTGTGTTACATCGTGTTGTTTCTTTTGTTCGATTCTCAGCTTCCGTATTTTAATGTAAATTTTAATGTCTACTTTTCCTGCATTTGGAGTTGGAATTTTTCATACCTCCTCAAGACAAAACACATAAAAAACAATTAAAATCATGGAGACAAAATGTTTATACATTGATGTCCTGTTTGATCAGCAGAGGGCACTAGCTGTCCCGCCTTGCACTTCTGTTGTTCTACCTCTTTACGTCTCTTTTGTCTTTGAGGTTAGGTTTTTATTTTCCTTTCAGCTATTTTGAATAACTTCCGTAACTTTACCATCAGGTGGAAATACCTTGTTTGTCTTTTCAAAATAAAAGCTTGTCAAATGTCAAAACAGGAAAAAAGCTAGTAAGGTGTAAGATAAAACAACAGCAGTTAACAGAAAGATGTGATCTCTTCTATGAACGTAAAAGAAGTTTTGGAGACATTGAGCTGCACTCAGTAGCACTTCCTTGCAACTCGCCGGTTCAGTAAACCTTCAGACTTAGGTAATCTGGCGGTTCTACAATAAAATGTCTGAAGAGTAGGGATGGGGTTTGGTAAATAAGGGTAGCTGTTCATATTTGATCTAAAATCACGTACGCTACATTACTAAACAAATATTTATTCAATATTTTATATTTTTTACCACATAAACACAAAGAAGTAACGAAAATTGGTACTGTTGAATACTTACACTGATTACCAGATACCAGGCATTGGTACCATATCATTTCAAATGTGAAAGGTTCCCATCCCTACTGAAGAGTTACTGAATGTGTACAGGTCGGTCTCAAAGTTGGCTAATCATGGTGGCTTGTGCAGTTTACATTACTGCTAAGGCTAACTAGCCCAGTAATGTTCGTGGATATATTTGTAGTTTCCAATTACAGCCAAATACTCTGGGACTCATCTCAACAACAGTTACGTAGCTCAGTGCATTTGGAGGTTTGAGTACAGACATCATTACATGATATCTAGGGTTGGGTACAGAATTAGGTACTTTTACCAACTGTACTCTGTCTGTAGTTAGGGATGGGTACCTTTCACATTTGAATGATACGGTACCGATGCCCGGTACCTGGCAATCGGTACCGGCACTCAAAGATACTAATTTTCGGTACTTTTTTTGAGTTTATGTGGTAAAAAATATCATTTTTCTAATGATAAAGTATATATTTTTTTTCAATTTGACATATTTATTCCTCAATATATAACCTTGCAATGCTGTGTTTATGACCAGCATGGAAAATAACCTACTCTTCCACTGCCTCACAGTCACAAGGATGCATTTAGGTACCTAAACATGGTACCTTTGATGTTACATGATTCGATACCCGAAAATGTGAGAGAAGCTGTAAGTCTGGTACTGTAAGAGTATGAACCAACCAGATGAGAGGATTTATAGAGAAAGCATAGTAATGTACGCAATTTTAGATAAAGTATGAACAGTTATCTTAATTCACCAAACCTCAGTGACAAAAACATCATTTTACTCCTCTGAACACAGTGTGAGTGGTGAATAAAATGCTGCATTGATTAGAGAGTTTTGGGTCAGACAAGTGTTGCAGTGTGTGTGTGTGTGTGTGTGTGTGTGTGTGTGTGTGTGTGTGTGTGTGTGTGTGTGTGTGTGTGTGTGTGTGTGTGTGTGTGTGTGTGTGATGTCAGAATAAGTTTGCTCTGTTTCCAGATGAATCAGATTTAAATGTCTCGTTATTTGATTAACATCTCGGCAGTCAGTGTTGGAGTGTGTGTGTGTGTTTTAGTGTCTTTGTGCGTGTGAGTGTGTACAGTATGGCTCATTAGGCTGGTGTGTGCGTTTGTGCGTGTGTGTCAGTCTGCAAGCCACGCTGGTTAAAGACTCAAACAGCGGTCACACTCCATCTCCTGTTTGATTAATGTCATGGTGTGTGTGTGTGTGTGTGTGTAAGAGTGTGTGGTGTGTGTGTGTGGTAGCATTCTGCTCTCTGCAGCCAGTCCTGGATGGTGCTTCAGGAGGAGTTTCAGATTTTCTGGATGTCAGATTGAGATAGATTTATAAAGATCAGGTGTAGCCTGAGAATAAGGTGGTTCTGTCTTTATGTTCATAGTCCTCGTCTTGGAGAAACATCCAGCTGCAGGTTGATGCTTCAGGCTGTTTTTTTTTTTTTTTCTTAAAGAGGGAGTATTGTGCCTTTTTTAGTCTTTATTCTGTCCTTCTGGGTAGAGGTGTCCCAGTCCGATATTGATATCGGATATCGGTCCCATATCAGCAAAAAAACAAGTTTGGTATTGTATCGGAATGCATCTAAAATCTCTGATATGAGCAGTTTCTGTTACCCCTTGGTTAATAATAAATGGGTCAGTTTTTCCTCATACCTACTGTTGCTGACTACTGTTCTTTGTTTGAATAATATCACTTAATCAAGCCTTTTCTAACATGACAGACATACTACAAAATAAGTAATAAAAGTATGTATGTTTAATGCTGATATCGTATCGGATTAATATCGGTATCGGCCAATACCCAATGCTGCAGTATCGGTATCGTATCAGCAGTGAAAATGTGATATTGGGACATCCCTACTTCTGGGGTCCCCATAGTGTTTTTACGTGACTTAAGGCTCTAAATTCTTCCTTACTGTTGTTTCAGAAAACCTTTATTTCAGCTTTTATTTGAAACACACTGTTTCTTTAAAGCTCCACACTCCAAAACCCCCCTTTCTTCTGATTGGTCAGCCCTCTGGAGGTCTGTCGGAAAGCAGAGCAACTGGCAGACCTTGGTGTTTGAGGCCCTAACCCTCCAACAAATGTGTCTTATGTGATGACCTCATGAATTCAGCGATTCTGGTGAAGATTTGGTGCTGTCTTTGGAACGTAGCATCTTTAAGTGGACAGATTCCTACAACATATGAATATGTAGAGGATTGAAAATCTGGAAACGTTGAGTCTGAACATCCAGCATGAGGCTCAGTAAGGAGCTAAACATCTCTCAACATCTGTAAAAGTAAAGAAAGTCCAACAAGATCTTGAGAGTTAACAAAGCAGGAAGGAAACAGACTCGAAGCCAGCCTAAGGATCTTGTAGCGTCACAAAAAACATCTAGTGTATGATGTTTTCTTGCTCTCAGTTGAACTCTCTAAACTAAAAAGGTGTCGTCTTAGATCCTCGTGAAGGTTTAGTTTGTTTGGAAAAGAAGTCAGGGTTAAAACAGGTGAAGAAGGTCTCAGGTTGTTTTTTCCTCCTGCTACTGGACGCCTGCTCTAAAACCTGTGAGAGAAGATGATCAACCAAACGTACAAGCAGCAGATTATTCATGTGTGTGTGTTTCAGTGTGTGTGTGTGAGATATGAACCAACAGCAGCGGCTTCTCGCTCAGTAATTGTTTGCAGAGTGCTCGACACGACTCCCGCTGACCTTTAATTTCAGGCTTTGTGATGAAACGTGCGGATCGCCGGCCCTCGTTTGCCTCCCTGTGTTTGTTCTCTTTCAGAGTGAGTGCGAATGTGTGTGTGTGAGAGTGTGTGTGTGTGTTATTTTCCTCATCTCTGCCTGTTGGCGTGTGATTTACACTCCGGGCATGTTCAAGCGCGCCGTGTGCCATCGATACTGTTTTTATTACACCTTGTGCCAAGTGCTAACAGCCGGATACGAGGCGCGGCGACGAGTGGCTGCAGCACAATTAGCATAATTGAAATAATAATAATGCTAACGAGCTTTCTGAGTGGAGGCAGAGCAGGGAAGAGAGGCTGAGCGGCGGTGGCGGCGGTGGTGATGGGCTGTCTGGATAGCATTGTGTGTAATTGGGATAATGGGCTGGTTTAGTGGTGAAAGTGATGCTTCTGATGAAACAGGTGCCAAATCCAGCGAGTCCGACTCGGCTCTGTTTGTGTTCAAACTCGCGTTTGTGGAGCAGCTTTGTCTCCTGAGGCTTTCTTACAAATCAAACTAAAAAAATAAGAATCAAAGGGACTTTAATCAGAAAAAATGACACGATAAAAACTGAAAAAGGACTATTACACTTTTCTTTTTGTTTGTTTGGAGGCAGATTTGACTCAAACTCTTCACTTATTAAACTTCACACTGCAAAAAATGGAGGTTCACCTTGTCAGAGCCAGTTTTTAAACTGTAAGTGAAGCAGAAATGGTACTTTCTAAATACAAGACTGTTAGAGAAAACTTTAGCCATCCTGTTCACTGAGCTTAAGTGTTAAAGTCATTGAAACTGAATTTTGACTATCAAATTTAATAAGTGTGAGTTTGTTTACCTTGAAACTTGCTTTTAGCTCAGTGTGGTACGGCTATGAGGAAGAGTAATCAAGCACAGATTTACAGAAATCCATTTCTTCTCTCTAAAAAGTTAAGTTTCAATCAAACCAGATTCTTAAGTCTCTGGTCTTTAGTTATCTTGGAAATCGTCTTAGTCCTCCATCGTCATCCATCAAGTGAGGAGTATAGCTGCAGACTGTAAAGGTGTTTTCAAGTAGCATGCACCAGCATTGAAACGCAGAGTTTGAAGAAAGAATAAAAGCTTTAAAGACTGATGCTCTTTGAGACTTGCATACGAATTGCTAGGATGGTTTATACGTAACTCTGAGACTTGATATCTTAAAAAAGGATGAGTTAGGAAAAATGAATATCTTGTAGCATGTAAAAAGGGTAAAGAGAGGAGCCCATTTAGACAAAAATGAGTTGTGTATCTGGCTGTAAACCTGTTTAACATTGCTATAAAGATTTACATTTACTACAGGTGTTAATGGGCTGTCCTTTGCTTTTTGAGGCCAGCCCCAAGTGGACACTTGAAGAACTGCAGCCTTTTGCTCTTCCGCTTTAGTTTTGTAATGGACGGGTATAAAACAGCTTACTTCTAAACTTTGGTTAGTAACCTGGAGTTTTGTTTACTTCAGTGTTGGAACTCATCCTGCTTTTATTCAAGACAGGCTTTTATTCTTCTTATTATTAGCAAAAATCGTGTACAGTGAAAAATGAGAAACATAAAAAGATAATCTTAATCTGGAGAATCTTTTTTTTTTTTTGCTTTGTAATAAATCAGGAATCAAAGGTGAGACAGAAGTGTTGTTAAATAACTCATAAAAGAGGTGCCCTCATATCATTATATATCATTTCTGGAGCATTTTGTACAGAGAGGGGTACTCCGGAAATATACAGGGATCTTTATAAGTTTGAGTGTACTTTTATAGGTACCACCCGAATTCTGTCAAAAGCACTAAGTACCGATGGTACAGGTAAAATGAAAAGGTACCATGTTTAGGTACCTAAATGCATCCTTATGACTGTGAGAGAGTGGAAGAGAAGGTGACTTTCCATGCTGGACATGAACACAGCATTACAAGGTTATATATTGAAGAACAAATATGTTAAATTAAAAGAATTAACATTTTATTATTAAACAAATTGATATTTTTTATCTCCTAAACACACAAAGTGCTGAAAATTGGTACCGTTGGGTACCGTTACCGATTGCCAGGTACCGGGAATCAGTACTGTATCATCTCAAATGTGAAAGGTACCATACCTAGTCAGGGGTGGGAGAAAAAGTTGAAAATCAAAATATTGGGATTTTTCGTTTGACAATACCAAAATCAAAAAAGTCTTTTTTTTTTTTACAAATTCAAATTCTTCACTTCCGTCTTTGTTTATAAACTGGAAACTGGATTGGAAAAAAGTTTCCACTTTTGTCCAGCAGAGGGTGAAATGTTTCTCTCTGACTCACGTGATGTGCATTTTATGGGAAAATATGGCTCCTGAAACAGTCTGTAGACATTATCATCATCATCTAACTTTTTCACATGGTATTGTGAAAAAAAGGAAACTCAAAGTTGCAAAAAATATAAATATTGAAGAATTGCAATTAAAATTGAATTGGCACCCCCAAAAGTCGTAATGGAATCAAATCATGAGATATTCTCTCAGCCCTACATTTTTGTAAAGAGGGATACTTCAAAAGTATACGAAGATCTAAGTTTCAGCATACTTTTTGATGTGAAACCCACTTTAAAAAATTTCACTCGACATTCTGTCACTCACTGAGGTGTAATCCCATCTGTTCTTCACCCATTACTCACTTGTTTAATGCTCTTGAGCTGATTTTTCACCTCCCTGTACCTGCCAATGCGAAGTCGAGTTTTTATTTTTATGTACTGTCTCTGATGAACTGTTTTATCTTTAAATTTTTGTCCTGCAGTCAGGACACACCAAGAGCCTTCAAGTTGGCTCCACCTCCAGCTTCTTCATCACTAAGGAGTTAATAAAAACCCACTCTCTGTGTATGTTTTGAACACTTTGCAGACGATGGCGTGATGCTCCTCTGTAACACCGCTCTTTGTGTTTCAGCGTCTTGTTGTCGACGTGTTTCCTGCAGCTGCTCCTGTACTGTCAGCTCCGAGCTTCAAAATAGAAACAGAGATAAAAACAGATGCTTGTGGCTGTTTTTTTTCCTCCTCACAGGAAGTCATTGAAAATATCTGCTGTTGAAAGTGTTGAAGGCTGCCGTGCTGTGATCCCTCTGGCTGCTATTTTCTGTTTTTACACCGTCGTGTTTTCTGACACGTTACTCCCAGCGAGCCGTCTTTAAAACTCACACACCTGAGCTGCTCTCCTCCTTCTCCTCCTGCACGCTCTCCACGCCGCCGTCCACCCAGTCGGAAGAATTAGCTCCCAACAAACCGGCCTACAAATGAGGCATTAAGCATCGGTAATGGGGGTGCAGAAAGGTCACGGCTGTATTAATCTGCCGTCTGGGGAATACACCTCTGAGCCGGGAAACACACAGACCGGGGGAGAGCGGGCTGCTTTCCAAAAACAAACCCAGAGCATGAATAAATATTTATCAGTGCCTGGGCCATCATATTGATCATAAAGTGTTTTAGGAAACAAAACAAGCGGGAAAATGAGATTGATGTAAAAATATTCGGCTGTTGCTCTGAGCGTTTCCCCCTCGGACTTTGAGAGCGTCTGTGGGCTTAGAGCAGAGGTCGCTTCCTGAAGGAATATCGATTTTATTTCAGGATCAGCCAGGATTCCCGTCCTCCTCCCCTTAAATCAAAGGCTGGAAATTAAGTTACTACTGGTTTACTGTTAATACACTTGGTAACTGTTGTTTAAACATTTGAAAAAGATAAATAGGTTTGTTCTGTGTCTGAAAATAAACATAAGCTTTTATTTTGAAGTTCCAGCTGGCAGAAAAACCAGATCCAAACTTAGATTTCTTTCACTGCTGTTCCTCTTGACCCAGAAACATCTCTAGTCATCAGCCCACCTGTTTGCACCTCACCTGGGCTTTTGCTTTTCCTTTTCCTCAGTGTTTTATTATTAAATCCATTTTCTCTTTCTGTTTCAGTGGTGTGGGTTTAGCCCGAGCTCACTTTGAGAAGCAGCCGCCGTCCAACCTGAGGAAGTCCAACTTCTTCCACTTTGTTCTGGCGCTGTATGACCGACAGGGTCAGCCCGTCGAGATCGAGAGGACTTCTTACGTCGACTTTGTGGAAAAAGATAAGGTGAGGCCACATTCACACATGAAAATGAAACTTGATTCAACTTTTAACAGCGCTAAGCTTGATAAAGTGCCCTTTTTTGCTGGATTATTAAAAGCAAGAAAGTTATTAAAATGAAAAAAGACAAATGTTAAGTCTTTATAATGAGACAGAAAGTCTTAATTAGGAGTGTCAAAGTCTAGATTACAAGAAAAAAAGTAATTCTGTGGGAAATGAATAAAATATTTAGAGATAAAAAGTCCTAAAAATAGACTTAAACAGACTTAAAATGAGATGCATGAAATATAAAGTGCCAAAATAAAAATATAATGAAGGGAAAAGTTGCCAAATGAGATGAAAAGAAAGAATTATAAAAAGAAGGTAACAGTTTTAAGATATTATGAAGGATGAAAAATAAATATATTTTGATTGAAAGTCAAAATATATGAAAGAGTCATAAATATGAGACAAAAAATAAAATGATAAGATTTTTTTTCTTTGTTGGAGAAAGTTTTGCAAACTTATATGTGATAGATCAGATAGATTCATCAGAAAGTGATAACATAAAAAGTTAAATATGTCTCACGATGTTCCTTTTATTGGAAAAGAAGGCGAAAGTATGACATGGTATGTCAATATAATGAGATAAAAATTCAAAATAAAGAGATAAAATGTCATTCATATAAACATTTTTTTCTAATTTGTTCATATAAATAAGAATTACAGTTTTAATTTTAAGATAATTAGTCATAACATTATTATATTTGGATATTAGAAAGTTAAAACTCTGAGGAAGCAAGCCGATTTATGAGATGTTTATATTAAATTTAGAGATAAAAATCTATTAATAGTACATTCAAACCAAAATTTTAAGATAAAATGAAATATGTGAATATATATGAGGAATTAATTTTTTTTTTTTTTTTTTTTTATAAAATATTAAAATGATGTGAACCAAGGTTATAAATGTGAGTAAACAAGAAAAATAATGAGATATTTGGATTTTTCTTGGGGACATATTTTAAAATGTATAGAAACTGATAATAACATAAAAAGTCAAACATAAACTCACAAAGATCTTTTTTCAGAAAAAAAGTTTGCAAAAAATGATGTAGAAGCAGTGCGTTCTAATATTGAGATAAAAATGTATAAATAAATTAGATAAAAGGTCAATGTTATGAATCAAGCAGGAGTTAGACACTGTTGGTCATTAATTATGAGATACATCTCAAATGTTGACGTTTTATTTCATAGTTTTAACTCAATTTTCTTTTGTCACAGCTTTATTTTTGTTTTAGGCAAAATCTGTGTCTATTTTAACTTGTTGACAATGGGGGTCCTCAAAAAACTGCACAAAAAGGGATTCATCCGCTGCTTAAAGTAGTCCCTGGCAGATGCCTTATTCCCTCTTTATTTTGGGGGATTAAACTTTTAATTCTTACAAATAAAACATAATTACGATGAAGAACGCTTCTCCCTCTGACGAATATCAGAGTAAAGAGTATTAATAGTAACTTTCAGTCATTATTACTGTAGTTATGATATTTAAATATCCAGACAGGTTAGGAGAGTTCGTCGGTGTTTGATCCTCTGCCAGCTGGCAACACTTCTTCCCCTCCAATCCACCCACTCATTCGCTCACCTCACCTCGGCTTTGACCTCTAGTCTCTCACCCCGACATCCCCCCAGCTCTCTCTCTCCTACACACACACACACACACTTTTACACGTACATGCACACACACTGGGACTGAGCCAACACTCCCGGGCACAGTTGGCACCGAGCGGCCAGCTGATGGAGGCTGAAAGCAGAGAGATAAAACAGGAGAAATGGCTGAAAAGAGGAAAGAAGGGAAAACAGAGGGAGATAAGAAAGAAAAGACAGAGATGTGGACACAGGGATGAAGGCGTTAGACGAGTCTGGGGTGGGTTACTCTGAGCATGCAGACCACCGTCAAATTTTATGGCGACTCAAACCATAAAACTGGCGTAAAGATCTTTGATTTTCTTTTCTTTTATGACTTATTTTTACTTATGTACAGAAAAATGGTGAAATAGAATCAAAGAGATGCTCTTCTCCTTTTCTAACTTTGAATACTTTAAATATTAACACACACACACACTCACACACACACACACACAGTTTGTGCTCATTTGACTTTGACAGCAGCAGCTCTGACTGTGAGCTCTGAGCGTCCTGCTGTTTCCAGCCTCACAAACACTCAGCCCACTGCTACAGAACTGAACATGTTTTATCTCACCTTCATCACACTAAGACCTGTGTGATCTGTGTGTGTTTGTATGTGTGTGTGTGTGTGTGTGTGTGTGTGTGTGACAGGAGTACAATGGAGAGAAGACCAACAATGGGATCCACTACAGGCTACAGCTCCTCTACAGCAACGGTGAGTCTTTAATACCAAAAACTCAGCAGAAATATGACATATTGCTTCAGCTAGGGGGTGCCATAATCAACTTGAACTAAAAAGTTTCTACAGGATGATCTGCATGTAGTAAATACAACAACCAAACTGGGCTCCTCTTCCTTGGTTCAGTGCCAGCGGCAGCGCACACCCCCTGCCTCTGACTGTGACTACGTGAACACATTCACTAGCCCAGCAACCACCTGTAGCATCGCATTTCTACATGGTAGAGACTCAAGAGCCATGCACCTGACTTAACATGTTAGTACAAGCTAACCACGGGTATTTGACACATACCTGGTAAGCAGAAAGCCAACTCGTGTCGATCTTCATCCCATGCTACTCTTCAAGTTCCTAAAAGCAAGTGAAAGTCGAGCCAAGCTTCACCCTCATTTAGAAAGAAGTTTGAAATGTTTAGTGTTTTGTTTTTCTTCCTCTGTGCTACGTCTGCTATCGTAGCTTCTCAGGATAACTTCTTACACTCTCTATCATCAAGATGCAAAGTCATCTGCACACTGGTCATGCGTACTCTCTGCCTAAAAACATCCTGATACAATCAAAGCATCATCATACTGGCAGAGAAAGGAGGTTGAGGCTGACACAGACACTGACACACATGTATAGAGGTCTGTAGGAGACGACTGAGCAGGATTATTCTTGGAAAAATTGAAATTTTATTCTTTAGGAAATCATGCAGACCCTATTTTGGAGAATCAATTTTTCAATCTTTACGAATAAAGAAGTCAAGAGACTTAAGCGTTGAATGTCATGCTTCTGTTGACTTAAATAAATGGGATTCAATCGCAGATATTTTTCCAGAGACAGTTGATCTTTCAACCAGATCCATGTCCAGTACTTCTCCACTTCTTTGTGGAGCAGCTGGAGCCATGATGATAATATCTTCATCTGTGTTATCATTGTCCTCTGGAAATCTTAAACCTGTTGACTCCAGGCCTGGCTCTTCTCACTGTGAAGGTTTTTTGTTGTCGTTATCACAGAGTGCTTCATTCTGAATGTTCTGATGCATTTTCGTCATCTGACTCTATGTCTCACTCTTATCTTATATGACTTCAGTGTATTTGTTATGAACATCCTCTTTCTCAGTCTTTATTATGTTTAATTTCTATGTTCCACATTTCTTAAACTTTCACTATTTTCCCCTGATGTGTTGTTGTCATCACCCCCAATTTTCCTCCTTTGTGCTTTTATTTTGTCTTCATAACAGTCAAAACACTTTGTAAACATTTGTTTTTAAAGGTTCTGTATAAATGAAGTTGTTATTAATGCTGTTATATAACCTGCATTGTGCTGATTGATGGATTGCTGCTCCTTCATCTGTTGACAAATAGAAGACTTGTATATCTGCTGTGGAGGGATCTGGATTGTCGGATCTGATATGGAGCAAAAAATAGAACAAGAGTTGACACACTGACTAGAATTCAAAGCTTTCAACTGTGGTGTCATGACAGAGCGGAGACGTACTGGAGAGAGATCTGGTGAAAATACACCAGGTGTGTCTTTGAGGTGCAGCTCTATCCCTGCGCTGGCAAGTTGCAGCAGATACAGAAGTCTCCTACTTTTCAGATGCTGGAGCAGCGATGCATCAATAAGCACAAGTGGGACAGGAAGCTGTGAAATGAAATTGCATTACATCATTTAGCGACTTTAAAAATAAGACAAAGCGTCTCCAATCTGGATGGATTTTATCTTGACTAAAACATCAAACCGACATAATGAGCAGAGCCAGACCAGGAATCAACAGGTTTGAGGTTTTACAGCCCAACATGAACCAGGAGAGGATCATCATTGCAGTGGTCTCACCGGTGTGAGCTGACGCGTGAGAAAGCATGCAGTCAACGCGTCAGAGAGTGGCGATGTAGATCTGGTGAAATTCGGCTGTTAGCTCCGTGACAGCCTTATCGTTTCACTCCTACAAGACAAAAAAAATTCATTTTTCCCAAACTTGTTCCACTAATGAGCAGTTTAGACCCAAAATAAGAGAGTCAACATCCTGGTTTAAGGAATTTCCCTTCAGGTCCCTCCATGATTAAGTTTTATTCGCACGTTTCGTCGGATTTTTCTGGTTATTTTCTGAACTGATTGACAGAATAAGATTAAAACTAAGGTGAGCAGCAGGTCAGGTGAGTCTTTTTGTGGACTGCTGCTCAGGTTTGCAGAATTGATTGATGGAGTTAATTTAATGGCAGCTCACTCGCTCCCACAGGTGAAACTAAGTGTGTGAGCTGGTTTGAAGCTGAACTTTGCTGCATGAATTAGAGTTTGGAGGGAAGGAATTTATATTAAAGGTCACCTCAGTGGAAAACTTTTTCATTATCAGCACAGAGAGAGAGCATCTGGAATATCTGACAGCTAACTAAACCTGAACTCTGGTTTGTCCATCGGGGAGGCGGAGACGCCGCTCGGCTCGGTGCTGGCTCCGCTCCAGACCTGCTCTCAGACCCCTGCAGGAGCTGCAGATAAAGTGGGACATAAAAGAGCGTTTTCTTCCAAAGGGGGGATAAATCACTCTAATATGAGTCGGCGTCGTCGGATTAGCATCGTACGGAGGTAATTGACCTCATCTGCAAGCGGGACGGATAGCCGCCATTTAGGCCGCCGACTGCTCAGCGCTCAGCGCCGGAACGAGGAGTGAATCATGTCAATTAGAAAGCGCAGGAAGCTGCGAGGAAACGGCCCGACAAACACAGGGAAAAAAACAAAACAAAGCCACTGAATACAATTAGAGGCGCGGCGCCGCTAACAGGTGTTCCCTGCAATTTCCTTCCTCCACCCCATGTCGTGTTTGTGTCACATTTACGCTCGGATGCATAGCTAATAAAAGACAAGCAGTCCTGATTGATATTTAATTTGTGGGAGAATGAGGATTCCTTGTTATCCTTGAGGAAAAAGGCAGCAGGGGGGAGGTGAGAGGGGGAGATGTGGGGGGAGAAGTCGGCAGTTAAAGGCGGGTTTGGCCTATAAATAATAAACAGCTCTGGAGCAGCGCTAATGTTTGTTTTTGCTGAGGGGGGTGTTAGCGTAGCCGGGACGAGACGACAAGAAGAGCTACAGAAAGCATAAATACACAACCGGGACATAAATAATAAGAGAACTCACTCACTGAACATTAATACCAATCCACACTTTGGTTTTTCCTCCGCAAACTGAGATCACATTAGCATATCAGGCTAATGCATGCACGTGTTGGAGCGTGAATGTGTCGACACGCAGACAGGCAGACATAATTATGACTGAAAACTCAATGTGTGTGTGTATGAGAATGTGTGTGTTTGGCTCATTAGTGTTTTTGTGCTTTTCAGGCATCAGGACAGAACAGGATCTTTACGTCCGGCTGATCGACTCCATGACCAAACAGGTGAGATGACACACGCTCCTGGATCTGTTCACAGAAAAAAAAGCAAAAAAGATCCCTGAAAAAAGCTCAAAACGTCTGAAAGTGCATGTGTAACAAAGGGAAGAAAGAAATGAAAATGCATATGAAGCAAATCTTTAAAATATATCTTTATATTTACAAATAATTCCTGATCTACTGGTTTAAAAATAAGGAAAATAAACCTTCCCCCTCTCTGAATGTTATGAAAAGGGTTTCTTCTGAAACTGGCATTTTAAACAGTTTCCCTCCTCAGTCAAAGATGGAAACTTTCCAAGCTGTACGAATACTCAGAATCTTCAACTTCAGCATCCTTCTTACTGTACAACACAGGAACTATCGTTGATTGATGCTGTGTTGGAAATACTGACCTTTCAGGTTTCTTTTAGCCTCCTTAAAGTCAGCTACAGGGTTCCCACCTGTCCATCAAATCAACAAAACTGCTCATGAAAAGTTGGAAAAGTTTTATCAGAGACTATCTGAATCATTTGGGTCAGTTCAGAGATATTTTTAAAGGTTGCATCCAAAGAGGGGAAGAATGTTCACGTCTGGAAAAAAAACGATGGCGGATGTTGCTGATAACATTTCATTTTCATTTCAAATCTGATTTTGTGAAATTTGAGTTAAATTTCAGGAGTAATGAGCAAACTCGTGAGTTACACAACTTCAAAATCAGAAAAGTTAAGTCACAGTGTGTGCCCAAACTATTCTGTGAACCAGGCTGTAAACCTTTTTATCTGTAAGCTGTAAGGATCGGCTCTTTGAATGGGTGTGTATGTGGTTTCTGCTTCTTCTGCAGCTGGCCTCTAGTGGACACTTGCTGAACTGCAGTTTTAGCAATTCTTCATAGACTTCATATTAAAGGATTGGAGGTTTCCTCATGGTTATTTCCTCTCTCTTTTTCTTTCAAAGTCACATTTTCAGGCTGATTTGACAGAATAGCTGAAATAAGAGGAAATATGGAGTAGAGCAACAAATGGTCAAGGTTCAGAGTCAAACTAGTGACATGTGGCCTCTATATCCGATTGCACGCTTAAACTGCCAAGTTTGGCACCCCAAGCCTCATCTTTTTCAAAGAACATTCCTTAAATAAAAGTTTATAGCCCACAAAGTGCGATAACTCTAAGTTCTTTTTGCCTTTGGAGAAAAAAAACAGTGTTTCCCCCAAAAAATAACATTGTGTCTTTTTCTCAAGTCTTTTTTTTTTGCAGTATTGAAAGCTGTTGCTGTGAATTTTCACACAGGTGTGTTAAAACATCTGTACAATGAGATGTGTATATGTTGTTAAGACAAACAGGAGCAGCAACAACAAAACTTGTAATCCCACTTTGTTGCAGTGTTGTTGCAAGACCCTTTGTTTCACTTTAAGCCTTTTTAAAGTGAAAGTTAAAAGTTTCAAGACGCTAACTTTTTGAGCATTCTGAGGCAAAATAAAACTCTTACTTTGGACGTAATGAGTCTGACACTCGGGTGGTTTCTGTCTGATCAGGACTGCTGGCTTGAATTGTGACACAATAGTTTATTGATGCAGGTGATGATTGTAAACACCCTGAACCTCAACTTACCATAGATGTGAGAAACACCGGTATAGTTTCATTTTCTAATCTGGAAAATCCCCTTTTATCTTTAGAACTTAAAACATAAACAAAAAACATTTTGCAGTACCATGACTGTCCAACAGGGGGCTTGTAATCTCTACTGGAACAGAGAGTTCCAGTGTACCAGCATCCCGACTCATCAGCATGTGTGGTGTCTTCTTTGACTCAAACGCGACTTTGTTGGCTTAGCATAAGGCTGCAGCTAGGTAGAAACTGCTAACATGCTCTGCACAAATCTCTCTTTTGTTTTTGTTCATTTGACGGAAACTGAACAGCAGCTATGTTTCTGGGCAGCTTTGCAAACTGGAAATATTTCTGAGCTCTTCTGCAGACTCTCAGCTGGTTTCCACCAAGCAGAGCCAACAAAGCCGCTAATTTACTCTGACCCACAGTGACTCGGGCAACCCGCCCTCACCTGACACCACAGAAATTATAAAACACCCAGCATACGAGATGAATCCGTCCTCTTTCCAACCCCGGATTATGTCTAAAAGTAAAGAAAACTCTCCTCCTAACCAATGGTCCAGCTAACATTCCTCCTTCTCCTCTTTCTTTCCTGACTCCTGATGTGTTTTCCTTTCCAGCCGAGTCCAGATCCTCCTGTTCCTCCCACTTTTCCGGTTTTCACTCACTCAGAACCTCCGTGTGGGATCTGAACCTGTGAAAGCTTTCTCTGCCAAGAAAAAAACCCCAAATATTCCCGTCCTGCAGGCCAAGCTCCTCGCTTCATTCCTGCACATCGTTCAGCTCCAAATGCTCCTGCTGCTCTGAACACTTACAGTTTATGAGAAGAATAATACCAACGTTACTGCCGGGTTAAATCACGTTCAAGACTACTTATTCAAGAGCTCTGAGCGTATAAATCAGTCCTAAATACTTCTACCTGTCCTCTCAGCCTCACCTCCTCCTTATTACCCCCCCCACCTCAGTCATATCAGCCCCCCTCCTCCACCCGCTGGTTGAAGCCTGTCGGCATGTCACCGATCGATGTACCAAGCGGCTCCTCAACAAAGCGTCAGCCATGAAAACCAATCAATACGCCCTAATGTGGCACAGCGACGGCACAGTGGAGACAATAATCCTGACACCTCCTCCTCCATGACACACACACACACAAATACACACCTCCACCTCCCACCACATGACACCCCATTGGCCGACAGACAGAGCTGACAGGCGGGTCGGCTGGAGTCCCTGTGGATCGATACGACCCCACTGTGGGTCCGTCAGGGGCCCCGAGTCGGAGCAGCATTAATGCAGATTAAACTGTGAAGAGACCCTCGACTCTCACACACACGAACACACACACACACACACCACACACACACACCTTAACCTTTCCAGTCACACAGGGTGAGGGTCTCAGTCTGATTTTAGTCGTCAGAGCTCGTCTGATTTTTTATTCTTGATTTTGGACGTTGCGTCTGGGGGATGCAAATTTGACAGCCTGTTTGCAGATGCTGTGATGTCACTAACTGGTCTCTGAAGAGGTGTTACCAAACTTGTAGACAGTCACCATGCACGGAAGTCTCACTCAGCTACAGTTTTTAAAGACTGAAAGCGTCAGTGTGGCTGTGATGCCAGCAGAGGGATTGAAGCCGATCCAAAAAGTCCACCAGTGAGAAAAGACTGGAAATGCTGAAAACTGCAGTTCCTCAAATTACCACTAGAGGCTGGCTCCAGAAGCATCAAATACCACATACACACCCATTTTAAAAAATAAAAATGTTTCCTCAAGAGCAAGACCGATACGTGCTTTGACGTCAGAGTTTCCGCACTTCAGAAGAGAGTCGCTAAGTTGGCCACGCCAACAAAAAAGCTAACGGCCGGCCTCTTTACATTTTGTTCGGTTGATCAAAAGTTCGATTGAGTCAACGTTTCTCATTCAGAAAACCACAAACTACATGTTTCAAAACTGTGTGTAACAATTAAATAAATTCCATGTTTTTACACTCTGGGATTGGATCTTACAGCATCTAGTGGACACTTGGGGAACTGCAATCTTTTTTTTTTTTCTTTACCAAAGGGATCTACTTTTCCATGCCTTACTAACCCTTAAAATACAACTTAAACTTCATTGGATCAGAGTTTCACACTTACAGAAGGTTTCAGCCCTTTAACAACCCTCTACAAAGACAACAGTGTTGTGTTTGAAATTTTTTAAAAATGTTTTCTTGTCATAAATGTTCTTTGTCTCTTAGGATTTCACCATCAAGAATGTCTATAAACTGACTCAAATTATTAAAATCTTGTGTGCTAAAACTTCTCAACCTCTTATAAACAGATTAAACTCTGAAAAGCACCTTTATCTTAAATGTTTGTTCAACTTGTCTTTGATTTCCAATGAGCTATGCCTCCAAAAAGACAGCGAAATTCTCCCAAACTACTCTAAATGAAATATAAAACATATAACGACACACTCTTTTAAAAAAATATTTTTACTTTTTTGAATCCCCGTCAAACAAAATTCTATCCATGATGTTGTAGTGATTAGGAAACCTCTATTCTAGACCTCGTCTCACTTCTGAAAAATTCTGTCTTTCTGATTTTGTCCTAAATTCCAAAGCATCTGCACAAAAAATGAGCCCAGGCATTCTGATTTTTCCCTTTCCAAACACTTTTTAAATACTTTCCGTAACGCCCACTTTATGGAAAAAAGCATCTTTACTAGTGGACCTCAGAGTCCAGGTGTTTGTCCCGAGCTGGTCCTCACAGAGATAGAAAATCACACACATCCTGGCTGCAGAAAGTGGACACACAAAGAGGAATAAAAGTAGACGTACAATCACACACTGCTGGGATTCTTGCATCAGGAATGATGATGTATAAATATCGACCTCCAAATCCACACACTGAGGAAAGATAGTGTGTGTATGTGTGTGTGTAAGTGTGTGTCTGATGCAATCCCTGCTGGTCAAACTGGAGGTTTTAATCCAGAGGAACAGAGCCAGGACCGGGATCAATAATGCAGAAGTGGTCGTTATCCTAAAAGTATCGTCCCCCTGGGTGTGTGTGTGTGTGTGTGTGTGTGTGTGTGTGTGTGTGTGTGTGTGTGTGTGTGTGTGTGTGTGTGTGTGTGTGTGTGTGTGTGTGTGTGTGTGTGTGTGTGTGTGTGTGTGTGTGTGTGTGTGCAGGCAGGGCGTAGGTCTGTTTTGACTATAAAGGTGGATGAGGTAGTGGTAGGTCATTGTAGGGAAAAAGGGGAGGACACACACATGCACATATACAAAATCACACACACACATGCACATACACACACACACACACACACACACACACACACACTCACACACACACACACACACTCTTACTAGAGTTCATTTACAACCACCAGGGTATTACAAAAAGCACCACACACACACAGAAGCACACACTCACACACACTCAGCGGTCATCCGTCATCCGGACGCTGACATGACAGCTCAGTGGGGGTGAGGAGGGGGGAGGAGGGGGGCTGAGGAGGAGGGCTTCATCCTGGGGCGCCGCCCGCCATCTGGCAGGGAATTCTGGGAAGGCTGGAGGAGGCCGAGACCACCGAGAGGGGAGAGGAGGGGGAGGAGGAGGGAGTCAGAGTTGTGGTCGGCGGCCATGTTTGACTCTGTTTTTATTGGGAACAAAATCAAATGTAACACCTGCAGAAGTCAGCTCACACCTGGATTATGAGTCACCCGAACTGGTCCCAGTTACACTGCACTGGTTTAACTTTCCCCTTATAAGAGGGTTACCAGTCTAATAACACTTAGCTGGTAAACTGGTTTATCTCACTTTAAACTGGGACACTGCTACACAGAGTGGGGGTCAAACAGATTTTTTTTTATTTAGATGAAACTGGATTTACGGTCAAATAATCTGGTTTATTTATGAGTTTTGTGTCTTATCTTTGAGGTTAACCAGGTCACACAAGGAGAAAACTTGTTAAATGGAGGTACTAACTGGTTATTTGTGGAGTAAAGTGGTTATTCTGTGAAGCTAACCTGGTGATCTTACTGTGCAGAACAAAACGGTTAAATGGTTAATAAACTTGTTTACAAAGAAAGGTAACATGGTCAATTGGTGAATATACGCAAATAGATATTTTTTTTAAATCAACGAACATGTATAAATCTTAAAATGTGTCATAAACAGGTTTAAAATGTTGTTTTTACTTTTAGAAGAAACTGGTTTATTTTGGGGTAAAATGGTTTATTTATCTACTGAAGTAATTAATTGACAAAAATAGCTAATTTCTGGATTAAACAAGTTTATTTTGAGTAAAGGAAGTTGATTTCTAGATGACTAATGTTAATTTGTAAATTAAACTATCTCTTTTAGGACTCACCTGGTCAAACTGTTTCGAGTAAATTAACAGAATAAGTCACTAAATAAGCTTTTTGAAGTTGTTGTTGTAAGTTATTTTGTAATTAATTTATTGCTAATGTATTAATTTCCAATTTACTCATTTATTTTATTTGAATTATTTTTTTAAGGCAAAAATAAGTTTCATTTTGTATATTTCAATTAATTCCCATCAAGTCTTTAAATAATTTTTTATTGAGTATAACATAGTTTTTTTGTAAACAGAACTTGTAAATTCTTCTGAATTAGTTCATTTATTCCTCAACCAGTGCTTTCTTTTAGACTAAACTTCATAAGTCAAAGACAGAGATAGTTAATTTTATACAAAAGTAATTTCTTTCAAGATTAACTGGTTTAATTTTAGGAGATTAACAAGTGTAATTATATCTTGTAGTACTTAGATTTGACTCTAACTTAATCAGTTTACAGAGCAGCTAAGATTTTATATCTGCTGCTTAAAAAGATGAAAGAAGCTGTATAGACCCATAAAAAGTGCACCACAGGGATGTTTTGATAACGTAAAGTTAACACCGTGAAGTGAACTTGTTTGTTTTGTCTGATTCTTAAAGCAGACAGATGAAAAAAACAGGATGAGCTTGATGATTTGTTGGCATACAGCAGGTTTAGAGGTAGAAGGAGGCATTTAGACAGGTAACAGGTTCAGGTAGGAGTGTTAAAAGCTGAAGGAAACAGGAAAGGATGATGAGAGTGTAAACAGGTGTGAGGCTCAGACAGGTAGAAGAAGCTCCTCTTTATTTAAACTCAGATTGTTAATGAGTCTTACCTGTGTGTGTGTGTGTGTGTGTCCCCTCAGGCCATCCTGTACGAAGGTCAGGACAAGAACCCCGAGATGTGTCGCGTCCTCCTCACCCACGAGATCATGTGCAGGTAAAATCAAACCCTGTTTTCTGCCTCACAGGAGCTGCTCGTGTTTCTGACGTGCAACCTTTACATTTAAATTTCAGCAGTGTTTAAATCTGGCCCCTCAGTGTGAGTGTGTGTGTGTTTGTGTGTGTGTCTGTGTGTGTGGCTGGGGGCTGGTAGGTTTTTGTTGATGCATGTATGGAACTGTATGTGTGTGTGAGGGGTGTTAATTATGCCTCAGAGGAAGTGTTGGTGTGTGTTTTTAACAGTGTAGCTGTCATGTCTGAGACCGTCAGAGTCAGAGGATTAAAATAACGCGTTTTGGTGTATTACAGCTCTGCAGTTTGCACTTTTTTTGTACATCAAACCCACAAAAGAGTTTAATTTAATGTGTAGCTGAGGTGCTTTAAAGTGGGGCTTTCTTTACTATCTATTCTGTCCCTCTGGTGCCCCCGTAGTATATTTATCTGATTTACAGCTCAAACAAATCATTTTTTTGTAAGAAAAATACTTTTTTTAAATCCTCTGTCTGAAAAATACTGTTTCTTTAGGGTTCCTTTTTAAACAGACCCTTTTTCCTCTGATTGGCTAGGCCCCTTGTGGCCTGTATGGAGCATAGCTATGTTCAGACCTTGATGTTTGAGGCCAGACAACTGGAGATCTTATGGTTTAGGATTGTTTTTAAATCTGTTAAGATCTGAAAAGTCTTCCTGTGTTTGGCTTTAATCCATCTTCCATCGATGTTTTGTTGATTTATATCCTTTAGACCCAACGTTTAATGAAACTAACAGCCAGCTTTAAACAAGTACTTGAATCCACCTTAACAGGTGTGATTTTCTCAATTTTTATAGTTAATAGTGTTGATTCAGTTTCCCTTATGTCGAAAATTAATCAACAAAAGAAGTTTCTCTGTGAAATAAAGCTGCTTAATGTTCAGTAGGAGGAACTCTGTAAAACAATATGAAGCAGATGTGTAGAAGTAAATAAGTAAGAAGAGGATTTAGAGGTGAACACAGAAAAACAACATCCAGACGGCATCCTGACAACACCTGACTGTTTGTTTTTTGGCTTGAGTGTGTGTTTGAGTGTGCGTGTGCGTCTTTAAGAGAAAAAAAAGAGCAGCTGTTGGTTTGTTTGTCGTTCATCACACCAATCAACACGTTTCCTGCCCTGCGTGTCTCTGCTGATGTCTGAGAGTTAATGTTTTTACTCGCTCAGACACAGGAGTGAAGAGGAAGAGGAGAGGAGGAGGAGGAGGAGGAGGAGGGGATAAAAATAAATACAAACAAACACAGAAGCACACATAGACAGCTGCTTCAGAGCATCTCTGTTTCTGTCGACGTTTAAAAGAGAAAATGTGTTTTAACTCTGAGTTTATTGGATCAGGTCTGACGTTTCACCAAAACAGATTTAAAAGAGCTTTAAAAGAGCTGGTTCGTCATCAGACTGATCAGGATAAAGTTTTAAAGGGCTCAGTGTCAGTTATCAACAAGTACTTTTTATGTCTTTGATGCGACAGTAGGTAGAGTAGGAAATAGAGCAAGAGAAGGGAGAGACATGAAGGAAACAGGCCACAGTCTACACTCCAACCTGGACCACTTGGCAATCTGTGTCTCAAAAGCCTTTTATCAGCCAGTACTTTTACCTCTGAATTCTAGAATCATGACATGATGTCTAACTTCAAGATTTATGAGATGAGGCCAGAATTCCGGAATGCTGACATAATGACGGAATTCCGGAATGCTGAGATAATGACTGGATTCCGGAATGCTGAGATAATGACTGAATTCCGGAATGCTGATACAATGCCAGAAGTCCGAAATGCTTAGATATTTTCAGAATTCCAGAATGCTGAGATAATAAAAGAAATCCAGAATTCTGAGATAATGACAGAATTCCAGAATGCTGAGATTATGATAGAAATCCAGAATTCTGAGATAATGACAGAATTCCAGAATGCTGAGATTATGATAGAAATCCAGAATTCTGAGATAATGACAGGATTTCAGAATGCTGAGATAATGACAGAATTCCAGAATGCTGAGATAATGACAGAATTCCAGAATGCTGGGATAGTTCCAGAATTCCAGAATGCTGAGATAATAACAGAATTCCAGATTGCTGAGATAATGACAGAATTCCAGAATGCTGAGATTATGATAGAAATCCAGAATTCTGAGATAATGACAGAATTTCAGAATGCTGAGATTATGATAGAAATCCAGAATTCTGAGATAATGACAGGATTTCAGAATGCTGAGATAATGACAGAATTCCAGAATGCTGAGATAATGACAGAATTCCAGAATGCTGGGATAGTTCCAGAATTCCAGAATGCTGAGATAATAACAGAATTCCAGATTGCTGAGATAATGACAGGATTCCAAAATGCTAAGATAATGACAGATTTACAGAATTGTGAGATTATGATAGAAATCCAGAATTCTGAGATAATGACAGAATTCCAGAATGCTGAGATTATGATAGAAATCCAGAATTCTGAGATAATGACAGGATTTCAGAATGCTGAGATAATTCCAGACTTCCAGAATGCTGAGATAATAACAGAATTCCAGAATGCTGAGATAATGACAGGATTCCAAAATGCTAAGATAATGACAGATTTCCAGAATTGTGAGATAATGACAGGATTCCAGAATTGTGAGATAATGACAGGATTCCAGAATTATGAGATAATGACAGGATTCCAGAATTGTGAGATAATGACAGGATTCCAGAATTGTGAGATAATGACAGGATTCCAGAATTATGAGATAATGACAGGATTCCAGAATACTGATATAATTACAGAATTTCAGAATGCTGTGATAATTCCAGAATTCCAGAATGCTGAGATGAAGGCCAGATCTTTATGATCTTTCAAAAATAAAGCTTAAGATTCTGGAATCTGAAATAAAGGCCAGAAATCTCGAGTCTTAAGATGAAAGACCTAAACTTTGTAAACCTGTGAAAAAGATCAAAATCCAAGAATCTGGAGACAAAGATTCAGATTCAGATTCAAAATACTTTTTGTACTCTTGGGTAAATTTGGTTTTCACTCAGTAAGTTCTCTCGAAGTGTAATGCACAGACCAACACGAGACAAGACAAAGTGATGGCAGTGCTGCTTAGGCTAAAAGAACAAAGAGGACGGTCCCAAGATAAAAAGCAATATAAGTTAAAACATACAAAACCAAATGATGAAAATGTACCATTCATAAGACAAGATGAAAGAAACAGTACACGGAATGAAAACATTAGTTATGTTGCAGTTTCTCTCATTTGTTAATAGGACAACAGGTACAAAGCTGTTTTTGAAGCATCTGGTTTTACAAGCAGGTATCATGAACCTCCAACCTGATGGGAGCAGCTCAAAACTCACCATTAAGAGGGTGGGAGTCATCTCTTACGATAGAGTCAAGCATCCTTTGTAACTGTTAGGTGTATGGTGATTCTGGGTGAAGCTGAAACTCTCCAATCAGCTTGCTAGACCATTTCAAAATTTGGTTTAAACAATCTGTTTTTAAGGACATGTTTCCAAACCATAAAACAAGATAGAAAGATAAAACTGATTCAATAAAAGCATGATAAAACAAGGTCAATGTAGTCCTGTCAGTGTTAAAAATGGACAGTTTTCTCAAACAGAAAAGGCGCTGTCGTCCTTTTTTGTACACAGCTTCACAGGTTGCCTCAAAGTTCAGTCTGTTGTCGATGATAGTTTGAAGATGAAGATGAGGAAAGGAAGGGAAGGGAAACAGGAGAGAAGCCATGTTTTACAAAAATCAATGATCATGTCTTCTGTTTTAGAAATGTTCATCTCCAAAGGCTAAAATTTTCATACTTTGAAATGAAGGAATTCTTAGATTAAGACAAGAATTCCTGAATCTTCTTTCAGTAAGTTAACATGCAACTTAAGAAAACAGACTATGAGCTTAGTCAAACTAATGAAATTAAACTAAACAGTTTATTAGCACACATAGATTATGCTATTGCTATTAGACTTGGATTCAGCAGGACTGGCCCTGTTTCAAGAGGAAGTAGATGACCATGATAAACAGGGTCACTGCGCTCATACAGTCTAAAGTTTGCCCTCCTCAAACTCTCTCTGTGTCTCCTCCGCTATAACTTCTGTAAACTTCCCTCCTCCTCTCTGGACTTTATCGAGCCGATCGGCCTGTTCCTCCTCTGTAAGGCGCTTTAGATCGGAGCTTCATTTCCATAATGACGGCCTGCTGTCTGTCGGAGCTTCAGTCATTATGTGATTGAGTGAGATTATTAAGCAGCCTTCCCCTGATGGATGCTGTGTTTCCTTCACTAATGAGAGAGAGATCACTCTTTCCGTCCCTCTCTGTCTCCCTGCTCCCAGGTGAGCTCGTCTTTATGGGTGTCCCTGTTGGTTTGTCTACCTGGATCACAGTGAGCAGGCTGCACCTCCAGGTGTGACACCTGTTTCAGAGAGGACAGGTGAAAATGAGGCTGTTGTTTTCCAGTTTGTGCTCATGTTTGAAAGTTAGGCACATAAACACATTTGGACATCATTTTACCTGAGATTAAAGAGGTCTTCGTGGACTGAAAACAGCTTTGAACCATGTGAGAGAAAGAAACAAAAAAATGTTGAAGGTACCTAAAAACAGACCTAAAATTATTGGAAAAATAGAGCTGCATGGTGGCGCACTTATAGCTCTTGGTGGTCACCAGCTCAAATCCTGGTTCGGGCAAGGTGGGCCTGCGGGTGTGAGTGTGGCCGTGCGAGGTTGCCCTGTCAGACTGGTGACCAGTCCGTCCAGGGTGTACCCCACCTCTCACCCTAAGACTGCTGGGATAAGCTCCAGCCCTGACCCTGGATAAATAAATAAAAACAAAATTAAACAATACAACAGTTGAAGCTACACAGGAAAACATGGGACCGAATATTTAATCTGGAGGGTACCTCAAACTGTTTTAAACGAAAGCGTACCTTTAAAGACACCTTACATCAGCATCAAACAGATGCTCATGAGTACGTTCAAACAAGCATTTTAAAGAAAGCTTCAGACACTTAGGGTAACTTAAAGAAAGTACCAATCAGGGGGTACCTTAAAATAAACGCTCACAAAGTGTCATAGCCAAAATAAAAAGCTACCAAGACACCTCGAAACAAATATTTGGAAAGTAACTGATACTGTAACAGCTTAAACATGAAGAAGAGTAGAAACAGTGAGGTGTTTTTGAAATAGACTCAGGCAAAAGTTAGACATTCGTCAAGAGCTGCGTTTCCACCAAGCAGACCGGTTCGGTTTGTCTCAGTACAGCACGCATTTTGTTGTGCTTCTACTGACTTATCCTGGGACAGATCCCCAAATAACCGAGACGAGCCGTCCCACTTTTTGGGACCCTTTCGTCGGGGTGCCAGACTGAACCAATCCGCTCTTGGAAGGTGGAGCTACAACACTGCAGACCGTTGACTGGTCCAAAGAATCGTCACTTACCCCGACAGCAGCTGCATTCCTCCTGGCGGCACACAGACTTCTCTGAAACAAAGCTTGATTGTTCTTTGTATCAAAGAGCTACATGACAATCACAGAGAGGACGAAATGCTGCATGTCTTCCATCGTTGGTCTTTGTTTACTGTCTTGTTTTTCTTTTTTGTTGGATTTATTAGCGGGGTAAACTGCGTTGCGCTGCTACAGCTGCTAAGGGGTACCTAAACATTACCCAGGAAAAGAAGACCGTCTCTACATCTAGACACTTGAGGTATCTAAAAGTAGTCTTAACCAATCTTCAGAGTGACCAAAAGCAGATGCCAAAAGGTGCCTTAAAACAGTCTTTTTTTGCAAGTGGAGGCCAAAGGAAAAAGCCACTTAACGCACTTAAAAACAAGTATTTGGAAACAGAAGAAACCTAAATAGATAAAACATGTGGAAAGGAAAACAGGCAGTTTGGGGTCCGTTGACTTGACTTGAAACACAAGATAACTTGTGGGGACCTCAGGACAACTACCTTTGCGTAGAAACCCCAAAAGACAGATGTTCAAAGTGTATGTATGAAAGAAACAAAGACTTTGGGGTTCCCTTACAACAAGTCAGACAACAAAATCTTCCTGACCTGAGCTGAGCGAGAGAATTGAGTTTCTGAGATATTTTCAGTTGTTTTTCTGCCTGATCTGTGGCATAAAATCAACAAAATCTTCCTTTCTGCTGGATTTGTGTGTGTGTGTGTTTGTGTGTGTATGTGTGTCAGCTGTGACCTCTCCATCTTGCCACCGCGGCACATTAACCATTCTTAAATGGGCCCGCGCATCTTTCCAAAACTACCAATCACAAACCAGTGAGCAGGCGCGGCGGTGGCAGCCAGGTTGGCACACCAGAGTCGCCAGCGGGCTCCCGGAGGCTCGCCAGCTCCGGGCCGCTTTCCTCTCCTCGCCTCGCCGACACCTCGCTCCCTCGCTGGCTGCCAGGCTCGGGGCAATGCTGAGAAAAACCTGCTGCCACGTTCGCCGAGAGGGAAGCGGCGTCCCGGCCAGGCGGCGCTGGCTCGCCTTCTGGCTGGCAGGCACAGCAAATCATCGAGTCTGGCTTCCACAGCGTTCCAGGCCTTCGGGTAATTACAACACTTGCCCTTTGAAAGCGAGCCCTGTGCTGCCGGTCCGTTATCTGGACGCTGTGATCCGAGCACCGGCCTCTGACGCGGCGCTGCACGGCCCTCGGGGAGCCTTTGAAGGGCTCTCTCAGTGTGTGTTTTTTCGCTGCGAGTGTGTGATAGTGCAGCGCAGACGTGCCCGGACAAACCTTCCCTTTGTGCTTTAAGTAGATTCCACTTGTGGCGACGTCTGAAGTGGCCGAGGAGGAGCAGCCAGCGGTAATGATGCCTGTGTGGCCTGACCGGGGCTCACTGGCCAAACCGGCTCCCGTGGCAGGATTATTTCAGGCCCCTGAGTGTGTGTGTAAGTGTGTGTGTAAGTGTGTGTTAGTGTTAGTGAGGAACAGTGTGAGCGTGCGACCTGAGGAAATTTTCTGTAGCGTTGACGATGGATGAAATCTCAGCGTCAAACTGAGTGACAGCCCCACAAACAACACAAACACACACTGTTTGTTTTATTTTAACCTCACACACACACATTCACACACTCACAGCTTCACACTCCTCTCAGGTCCGTGTGTGTTGTTCTTCTCAGTCATTAGCCGGCCGTGGTGTTAGCCTGTTTGCGGCCCGGGGGGAAACGTCATTAAGGCGATATTGTGGACGCTCAGCCAAGGTTTGTTTTCGTCTTTGGAAAGGGGCCCCAGGTCCCTGGAGGGGCCCCGGCAGTGCTCCTGGGGTCCGGTTTGTTTATAACACTTCTTTGGCAGTTTGGAGGAGGTTGTCACCACAGCAGCACCAGTGGGTTTCCAATGCTAATTGGTCTCCTGGAACTTTCACTAATGGTTCCAAGTAGCTGGGGGAATAAATTATTGTGGCGCGTTCTATGGCAACACACACACATACACACACACACCCATCCAGACACAAACACGGCGCTTAGTTTATGATTTTTCTCTACTTAGAGATCAAACGGGGCGATAAATGATTCATAAAGCGTCTCATTTGGCATTCGCAGCCTCGATTTGACGCTTGTTTGTCAAATGGCAATTTGATTCAGGACAGCGTGGGGCCGACGCAGGAGCGTAATTGGACGTCGCGGGTCAGATGCAATATGATTAATTTTTAAGAATTACCGGAAGATATGTTAATGACCCTCACAGCGACGCAGGGATACGAGGATTGATTGTGCGAAGCAGCTTGTCAGGTTATTACAGGATGGAGATGGAAACTGATGTGGGGATAGTTTTGTAGTTATGAACGTCAGATTCTGTTTCTTCATTTCATAAAGCTGCTGGACTTCATACAGATGTTTGGTGATCCAAATTAATTTTGACAAAGTTCTTACATCGCTGTCCCGTTGGAGGTAGAGAAAGTGAAAGTTTCCTCTAAGGATGAAAGTGACTCAGTGACAGAAACGCTCAGATGTAGACAGATGAAGACAAACTAAATCACAATACTGAGATAAAAAATAAAAATTATATTCAATAAATTTTGACAGACTATTGATTGCAATAGAAAATTATTGCAACAGGTGGCAAATAGAGAATAATTTGAAGGAAAAACAGAACTTAATGTGGGTGAAACATGAAAGATAAAAAGTAATGAAGAAATGAAAAATTAAACAATCTTATGGGCATTTTTTTAATAAATGTAATGTCAAAATCGGAAGTTATGAAAAAATATTGCATGCATTTAGCCATTAAGTTTGAAGCTATGATGTAGCAAGACTTTTATTTATTAAAGAAGCAAAAATCCAGATCTTTCAGTTCATCAAACACAGATTTCATCATAAAGTAAATCCAAGTTTTCATTGCAAACATAAAAAATAAAGACAACGTTTGTATCCAGCTTCTAATAACTTAAACACAGGTATGAGCAAGACGACAGCTGAGTCTGCGGTCAATGACGGTAGGCTGTGTAGGTCTTCCACCCATAGGTGCGCCCTTTTGCCCAAAGAGAGAGCACAGAAAAATAAATTACAAATTAAATCAAAATACAGGAAAATTAAACATAGCTCTTACACTTATTTCTCTGAGAGCAGTGTTGCCATTGTAGCAACTTTGAGGCTATATTTAGCAAGTTTCAGACCCTCTCATGACTTGTTTTTGAAAAGCAACGAGACAAGTATGGGCACAGGAAAGTTTATTTATAGTTTTGAACATATTTATGGCGTTTTTCACTCTCCCATGATGACATTACTCTCTCCTACAGCCAAGGTTATAATAGTTTTGGATTTGTCTTTATAGTTTAGTTTTAGTTCGTTTTGAAATTTTTTCCCAATAGTTTAGTTTTAATTAGTTTTAGAGCGGGCATTCTAGTTTTAATTTATTTTTTGATTTTTGCAACAAGGCTTAGTTTTAGTTTAGTTTATGTTTTTTCATACCTTATTAACCAGGTGCAGGATCCAAAAAGGTCAGAGTAAATATTTTCTCATACTGTTTATTTTTCAAGTCCAACATAGTGCTCACTGCTCAGTCAATGCTGATACTGACCTGTTGGCTGCTGCCTTAAACACATGAAAATAATAAACTTAATATAAAAAACATAAACATATATTATATAAAAAAATAATATAAACATAAATTATATAAAACAATATAAGCCAGTCAGTGCAGTAAACAAGCACGTCCCAGTACGTCCCTATGATGGTACTTTACAGTACTGACAACTGCCTAAAACTGTTGTAAAATTGGTTGGGAAAATGTGTCGGATTAATTTAAATCCTAAAAGCTATTAATATTGTCAGAAACGATAACGAAGGACATTTTGTCTTTAGTTTTGGTTAGTTTCAGTTAGTTTTGTGAACACAAGATACAGTTTTAGTTTACTTATCGTTTTTGTTTTCTTTTCTAGTTTTTATTAGTTCGAGTTAACTGCAATGTATTTTAAATTTTATTTTTAGTTAACTATTATAACCTTGCCTACAGCGTCCATGAAAACTGACAAAAATGGCTTGTTATGCAACTTAGGCGTTGGCGTCATTTGGCATCTTCTGGGACAGCCAATATCTACTGTCTTCACTGAGGAGTTGACAGTACAACTTGAAAACTGTGACTTAGGATTCAATTATATGACCTCATAATCACATTTATTTTTTATCTTAAAGACAGCATAATGTTGAGAACATTCTGTTTCCTCTGGATGAAGCACGACAGAATGTTAAGATCAAAGGTAAAGGAAGCGTGCTTCAGACACAAGTCAAGCTAGATTTTGTAAGAGAGCCTGATAGTGCTGAGATTCTACAAAGGCTTTATTGATGCACCAGAAAATGCTAAACTATACTTCATTTAAAAAAGCATATGTGTTTAATTTCCAGGGACAATGCTTAATAAAACTAACAGTACACAAAGAAACGACATCACAGCATTAAATTTAGAGAGTAGGAAGCCGTAGATTAGGGGTGGCCAACCTGCCACATGCGGCTCCTTGATCCATTCATTATTGTTATGAGTAGTGGTGTACCAATCAATCTAAATTATTGATATATTGATGTTGTGATCAGTATTGATCAATACTTGGTCAAACTTTGTTTGTGTGTGAGAGGAAGTGTGTGTGTGATGTGGCTCTTTGTAGTGCCATGGTCATTTTTGTGGCTCTTGGTCTCTGGTTGGCCACCCCTGCCGTAGATGTTAAATATGTGCAAGACAAGCAGGAAGAAGCACTACGCAAATGTTGAATGAAAAACGAAAAATAAACAAATATTAAGGCATCGAATGGGAATAAACAAGTTTTGACCCTTTTGGAAGTGGAATACATATTTCTGAGAGGGGAATAAAGTTTAAGAGATTCCAGTTAAAGTCTTTTCAATATTCCACTTCGGACTTAACAATAGGTCTGCTAGTGAGTCCTCTGATTGACTGTAGACTGTGTAGTATAAAGAGAGATAGCTACCTCAAGTGAGGCAAGAATAGTTAGGGCTCCCCCTGGTGCCTGGCTGCATTATAAGCCTTTAACTGTGCTTCCTTTAAACAGTTGGGACCAATTCAAAAATCCAGAAACAAGTCAAAAGTGATTCTCAGTCATGGTTTCTGTCACTAGAGTCGGCTCCTGTCGCGTTGATTATTTCCAAGGAGTTTATTTTTCAGACAAATTTAGTCTGAATCTGGAAATGCTCGTGGTGCGTTCACTGACAGCCTCACGCTGTTGGACACTAAACGCACCACATTAAAACACTTCATCATCAAGGAAAACCTGCTACACACCGTCTGTTTGACGGATATTAATGTGCAGCTTTCAGGCCTCTACTGTCCAACATGACACACTGACCCTGCCCCCTAGAGGCCATGTTTGGCTCCACCCACCCCCTGCAGAGCTGAGACACAAACCCAGCGCTCCCTCCCTCCCTCCCTCCCTCTGGATGCCAGCACAGACGGTGGACCAGCTCCTGTTTGGTTTTGGTTTCACGTTGGACTCAATGAAATGCTCACCGGGCGGTTTGCCCTCTGGCTACCTGGGCGGCTGTTTGGCGAGCAGCCGTGCGGTTGGCTGGCTGGTTGTCAGGGGGTGACGGTGCCGGGGGTCAGGTGGGGGAGGGGTTGGGGGGTCCACAGTGGTGCCTCCATTGCTGGGTGTAGTCCAACTGTTGGTGACCTTGGCTTGGACCCCACCCAGCTGGACGGAGAGAAGAAGTGTGTGTATGTGTGTGTGTGTGTGTGTGTGTGTGTGTGTGTGTGTGTGTGTGTGTGTGTGTGTGTGTGTGTGTGTGTGTGTGTGTGTGTGTGTGTGTGTGTGTGTGTGTGTGTGTGTGTGTGTGTGTGTAAGGGGAGTGGGCTGCTTTTCCAGCACAGTCTGAATTCTGGAGACAGATTTTGACAGCATTTTTTTTTGCAGGGTTATTATTTGAATTTTTTGTGTGTGTCTCTGTGAAACTGTTTGTAAAGTTTGTGTTTTGAGATGAATTTGGTGTGATGCTTCCTTTTTGTTTGTTCACTTCTGTTGCTCTTGGACAAAGAGGTTTTTCAGTTGGATTATGATGAACTAAAAGCTCTCAGGGCCTGTTTTCACTGGCAGCGTTTTTCAACTTTTCAACATATTTTCAAAACACACTGACAAACTTCAGTTGTTCTTTTTTTCTTTACACTTTCTCAGAAAGTAAAACCTTTGGAAGAAACTTCCTTCAGCCATTGAGGCTATTTTAAAGCGTGTAGCAGCTGTTAATGCCAGGACATGAATCTTTCTTTGTTTTTACATATTTGTTGTAAAATTCTTTCAAGAAAGTGCTAACTGTAATGATACAGAGCAATTAAAAACAAACTAATCAGTCACAACCAGTGCAAGTTAAAGGTCTTGTTGGACACAGGTTGTTGTGTGACAGGTACATTTTGCAGTAAAGTATAATCACTGTCTCCATATTTTAAAGGTAGGGTCTGCAGGATTTTGACCACGAAAACCAAAGTGAAATGAAACGCAAAACAGATAACGTTTTTAACTAAACAAGGGCAAAGCTTGGCTTGACTTTTACTCGCTTACGAGAACTCAGCACGAGTTAGCTTTCTGCTAACCAGGTATGTGTCAAATACCCATGATTAGCTTGTGCTAATGTGCTAAGTCAGGTGCACAGTTCTCGAGGCTCTCCCACGTAGAAACACAATGCTACAGGTGGTTGCTGGGCTAGTGCCAAGAAGGGAAGGAGGAGGAGCCCAGTTCGAATGTTTTGTTTACTGAAAAGTAACAAAATTTCCTGCAGACCCTACCTTTGACGGTTTTAAACTAGGCTGCGATAGAATATTAATATCCATCTCACATTAAACTCGCTTTCAAAAGAATAGAGTTCTCACTGTCTTTGTCCTTTTATTTTTTATCTTTTCTGCCTGTGTATGTCTCTGTCTGTCTTTAAAGTTTTGTAACTTTGCGTCCTCTCTGTTGATTTGTTTCTCTGCGTCTTTGTTTTTCTATCTTTGTTCTTTGTCCATCTCTTCTTCTTTTTGTCCTCTTTCAACTTGAGGCTCTGTCTTTGTATCTTTGTGTCCCTACATCTCTGTCTCTTGTCTTTCTTTTTCTGTCCTTAAATTTTTTTTATGTATGCCTCCATGTTTTCCTTTCATATTGTTTACGTCTTCATCTCTTTCTGTATTTGTATCTTTTTCTTTGTTCAGTTTGTGTCTTTGTGTCATCTTTTCTAGTCTATCGTCAGTTAAAAATCAAAGTGTCGACCTACTCTTGTTACTTGGTCTTTGCCTCAGGAAAAAGTCTTGTCCTCTCCTCACATTGTCGTTTCTGTTTTCTTCCAGTCGGTGTTGTGACAAGAAGAGCTGTGGAAACCGCAACGAGACGCCCTCTGACCCCGTCATCATCGACAGGTAGGACCTCACCTCTTCCTTCCCCACTCCGCTTTCCTGTCTTTAAGTCCAGTTTGGGTTCTTCCAGCTCAGTTCAGGACGCTCATCTTACTTGCAGACACTTGGAGTGTGCAGCTTGAGCTCTGGTTTGATGTTTTGTGCAGGTGTTGGTGTAAGCATGTGTTAGTTTGATTATGTTTGTATCAGCTGAGGGGATTTCTGTTGCTTTCTGAAGCTCAAACCAGATTTTCAAACACTCATAAAAATCTGGTCGGAGAGTTAAACCCAAACTCTACCAGCCAATCAGAGGGCTCCAAACTTTATCAGCTGCTCCTTTATTAACGAGCTACCCCGCCTCGCCCTTGTGTCCTTGGAGTCGGCGTCTGTCGTTATGGCGGCGAGCTGTGATTGGTTGAGTGACATCAGGGGGAGCTGATGACCTCAGAGGAGGTCAGGAGGGACGGGGGGGATAACTCCATGTTGGCTGGTTAGAGAAGCTTTGGACTGCAGCCACCACACACACACACACACACACACACACACACACACACACACACACACACACACACACACACACACACACACACACACACACACACACACACAGACTTCCCAAACACATGTGTGTATAGGAGACAGTGAACATGTTACATGCTACGTCCATATTTTGAACGTACACACCTCAGAACACTCACATACACACACACACTGTCCTCTCACCTCAGCCTGTGTGTGTGTGCGTGTGTGTCTGATGGGTGTTTTTAGAGGTTTTGTCACCTCTCTGTGTGTCCTCTCACACATGAGATGGATTCTATACATCTGACCATCACCTCCCTCCCCCATGGCATGTTCAGGCACAAAGCATTGTGGGTAAGAACCTGTCTTATACATATAGAGACACACAGCAGCTCTGTGTGTGTGTGTGAGTGGTTGTGTGTGTGTGTGTGTGTACACAGCTTTAATTAGGACACAACAGGACACTGACACTGAAAACACACACACACACACACACAGTAACTGTGAACTGTGTGCATATTAATGCAAACACACACATATATGTGCAGACACACACACCGTGTCAGTCCGTGTCTGTGATTTACGGCAGCGCTGCTTGTTTCTCTGCATTTTAGAGCCTGTTAAGAAATGCAGGATTTATTAGTGTGACCTCCTCTGACACACACACACACACACACACACACACTTACAAAGTGGCGTTGGTGGTGGGGTGTGTTTAGTGACCCATCATGCAAATGATGTGTCTCTGCAGCTACAGTAAAACAGTTTAATGTTGAGAAAATTCATGTCTCTGAGACATAAATCACACACACACACACACACACACACACACACACACACACACACACACACACACACACACACACACACACACACACACACACACACACACAGGGTATTTGTGATGTTTTATGTCGCAGTGACTTCCTCCATCATCTCTCATCATTAATTATTCCTAATGTCCAGCTACTCTGACCTTTGACCTTTGACCTTCAGACTGCTGCTCAGGTGTTTCCGAACTTTGTGAATCTGGCTTTAAAGAATGTAAACGTGTTGGTCAGTTACAGAGTTTACTCTCTAAGACACAGTTGACAGTCAAACCAAAGTAAACAAACGGTGCTGTTGGTCTGTGGTTTCAGAGTGCGCCCCCTGTACAGAGTTCAAAGGTCTTTGCACACTGAAATGTTTTTTTTTGTCCAAAATTGATGCATGTTACAAAAGAAATTCAATCCTATGTTTTGTCAATCACATTTGCACTTTGTTGTCGAAACTTATAACTGTCTTTATATTTGTAGGAACAGGTTTGATTTTTTGAGTTTTTTCGCGTCCACCCAGCTCATTTCCTGGGTAGTTTGACAGTTTAAAGACGCTGTAGGCTACTTGTAACATCACATTCTTACATTTTCTGACACATTTTCTCTACACATTTAGGAGTTGTTTAGATGATGAATGAAGACTTGTGTATATGCGTGTGGCGGCCAGGGATGGGTACTGAATTAGGCACTTTTATAGGTACCGACCAAATTTTGTCAAAAGTACCGGGTACTGATTCATATCGAAAGGTACCATGTTTGGGTACCTTAATGCATCCTTGTGACTGTGAAGGAGTGGAAGAGTAGGCAATTTTCCATGCTGGACATGAACACAGCATTGCAAGGTTATATATTGAGGAATAAATGTGTTATATTGAAAATTTGTTATATTTTATTTTTAAACAAATTGCCACATAAACACGAAAAAAGTGCCAAAAATTGGTACCGCTCAGTACGGGTACCGATTGTCAGGTACCGGGCATTGGTACTGTACTGTTTCAAATTCGAAAGGTACCCATCCCTAGTGACAGCATATCTGTGTGATTTTACCTATGTTTGTGAGCCAGAGCGTGCATACCTCAAATATACTAACAGGCGCTGCTCAGGATAATTTGCTTGATGGTTCCATTTCTCGCACTGCAAATTTTTGCAATTTATACACAAATTAATGCATCAGATTCAGTGTGCAAGGTGTCTGTGTGTGACTTTTTTTTTTTTTTTCGATTATGGATCCAAAAATCTCATCTGAAAAAAACAGAATGTGTGCAAAAACCTTTTGTCAGAAAATAGCGCCACCTATATGACGCCCAAAGACTTTCCAGCGTGCTTGTTATCTTTCAGTCAAGTGCCTCCTGATTGACTTTGTGTCCTTGAGCATGTCCCACAAAGTGGCAAACTCCGCCACCAAGAAAAGATCGAAAGTGCTGAAACTGCATTTCCTCAAGAGTCCACTAGAGGCTGGCTGTGGAAGCAGCAGAAGCCACATACACACCGGTTCAAAAACATTGGTCTGTACAGCAGAAATAAACATGTTCACAGTCTGATTTAAAAAAGGTACATTGTTTGTCTGGACAGGGGTTGACATTTTTTAAGAATCATGATCCTTTGAAGTTATTGAAGATTTTTTGACTCTTGCTGCCTTAACCAAAGTTAGGTTGAGTTTCCAGTGTGGCTTTAGTTGGAAACAGGGTTCAAAATTATCATAAAGTCTACGTCCCTGATTGGGTTCGGAAAGTGAAATCGCTTCACGTTCCTCACCCCACAGGAGAATCTGACAAGTTAATCTTTCGGAATATGAAAATATCAGGACTTTGCCGACTTCTGTAAGAAGACACAACTGTCCAGATTGTACCTTAGTGTGCATTCAGCTTTGGCAAACTTTGATGTCACTTCAGGCAGCTTGGAAAATGACTGACTGAATGTGGGTGGAACTGCTAACACAGCTAATGTTTTAAAGCTAAAAATTTCAAGTTTCAAGCTTTGTGCAGAAAATTCAGGTGCAAAAATAAACACTGCTTTTACTACAGGAGCAAAATGTTTCTGCAGAAAATGAGTGGAACAACCCTTTAACTCCTCAGCTGAAGCTTGGATGGAGAGCTGCTGTTGGTCACTAACAGGCCTGTGTGTGTACGTATGTGTGTGTGCGTGTGTGTGTGAATATAAATGCGTGCTGATGCTCCTCTCAGAGGTCGCTTTGTTTCCTCGCTCCCCCGTTAATGGCTGAAATCCTGCCGAGGCAGCAGAACGCGGCGCTGACGGATCGCTGTAACTCCGCCGTTATTACACGCTAATATTGCAATTAGATGGGTGGACAAGTTGCCCGAGCGGGGCCCATAAATCCCCCCACGGTGTCAGAGCGTACGAGGGGGCCGAGCTCTAATTACCCAGAACACACCTCTCCCCCCTCCTCACCCATCCTCCCCCCTCCTCAGCTGTCTGACCATCGCCTTGCTGCTTTAATGGTCGAGCCTTACATGGAGGTCACGACCTCCACACCCCCTTCAGATCAACACTTGTTCTCTAACACCATTTGCAGCTTTCATGTCATCTGCAGAGAGGTGAGTTTAAGTGATGGAGGGTGACCTTTGACCTTTGGACACGCCATCAGACTCCTGATACGTGTGAGCCGCTCCGCAGACGGTTTTATCTTTTATTTAAGCCAAACAATAAAAGAATCACCCCCTTCCTTTCTTTATTAAGAGAACTACATTACCCATCAGCCCTCTCTCTGCTGATAATAAACACATTGTAGTGATTTAACCTCCTCTTCTTTTTTTGCTACCTGAACCAATTACAGTTGACTGGGAGGGAGAAATCGAGGCTGAGCGTGTGATTTTATTTCCTTTAAGTGTTTCCTGGTTTGAGAATAAATCATCATTTGCAGAAACAGAACCCCGCACGCCGTCTCTGTCCCCTGTTAAGATGTTTTATCGTCTCGTGGGAGCCGAGGAGCCGCAGAGCGAGAGGAAGGTTTGATTTAAAGAGACGATTCAGGAGGAAACAACACTGAACACGCCGCAGAGGGTTCTGTGGTTTAAAGGTTTATTATGCTCCTTCTGTGGGAGGTAACACACAGATGAAACACACCTTTAAACAATCATTTTATCCTGAAATCAAGGAGTAAAATTCTGTTTACTATCACATATTTAGAGACTAAGACTGTGGCCCAAAGGTAGCTCTCTGACTCTAAGCAATCTACAGACAAATGGAGATTTAGATAGTTAAGATAAATTAAATTTCATTTTAAACAACTAAAACTTCTCCTTGGAAAAAAAACCCATCTTTAAGAGCTTATAAACAGGCGTTAATTGTGGTATTTGAGGCTGGTTCTGACCTGATTTTTAGATTACGCTACTTCCAAAGTGGAGTTGTATTTTAGCTTAGTTGTAAATCATTTCCTGTGCAGTGTCTGAGGAGCATAGGAGTCAAATATTAGCTTCTCATTGTCAGATGAATGGCTGAAACTCTGCTCTGCCTTAGGAAGCAAAGGACTTCCTATTAACATGCGTGTTAAAATGGGAAGTCTGAAATTTCTACAGCAGAATTCAACATTTTAAGAGCATGGTACAAAAACAGTTGTGGTAATACAGAAATCAGGTTTAATCTGACTGACCTCTTCTAGATCAGCGTCTGGTTAGTCTCTGCTCCATCACAACATCAAAAATCATAGCTTTTAACTCTTGTGAATGTGTTTACTTCCACTGGCTCGACTTGGTTGCGTTTCTGCTCTGTCTTAGCTTCAGCAATCTGAGTCCTCTGCAGCAAATGCACAAAAGTTTTATCTACTTTTGGTACTTTTTGCCATTATTGATCAGACCGCTAAGAAAAGACAGGAAAATGAGGGGCGTAGAGATCAGGGGAAGATGTGCAGCAAATGGTTGAGGATGGAAGGGGGCGCAGGGTTTAACTACCAGACTAGGGCTGCAGCTAACGAATATTTTAGTATTCGAGTATTCTACTGAAAATCCCATCGATTAATCGAGTAATTGGATAAAATACATTTTTGTTTAGTTAAAGAGCAGTTCTTTTTCTAATTAAAGTTTTTCTCTTTAAGAAATAGAATTTTCTGATACAGCATGTCAATAAGAGCACTTGCTTTGGTAGCTCCAAAATCTGTAAACACACTTTGACACATTTTTTGTGCCTTGTACATCTCATCAAATGTTGCGGACCCAAATGGCACCCGTTTCGTAGAATGACCCATTAGTCTCCAAACTCCAAAAAAGAAGCTAGATTTGTTGCTAGTTGCTATTTTGTATAAGAAGTAGCTTGAGGGGTCTGAAAACTCTTAATATGGCCTCAGCTCTATTTGAAATACCACTCTTTGATCTTTTTTAAAATGAAACGATTCCTCGAGGCGTAGAAAATTACTCGAGTAATTTTTGTAATCGAGTACCTCAAATCATTCGAGGAATCGTTTCAGCTCTATACCAGACCAACAACATCATAGACTTCTATTTTTGCTGAATACATCAGACACCACTCAGCACAGGACAGGTTGAGGGGGGTAGGAAGTCAGACACTGAAACAGAGTTAAAAACACCCGGAGAGAAACTCTTCGTGTTGACATTGTATGGTCATGTAGAGTACAGACAGGTATGAAGTCAACAGGTTAGAGCTTCCCAGAAGATGGTGAAGACAGTGTCCTGACCTCAATATTACAGAAGAGCAAAGTAGAATCCACTGTTGCCAACTTAGAAAGTCTGTCTCTATAGTTTTAGTTTTCAGACCCTTTTAGCGCCACTTTTTCTATCAAAGTCTAGTGACTTTTTCTGTTGCTTGGGGGCTGTGAAAGCACGATTCAATCCAGCTGTGGGCCCCTCTCTGTTGCACACCACTCACGGGCAGATCTGAGTGTCCCTTTTGGGTCACTTTGGGTCTTTCTATCTCTCTCATGATGTTACATTTCTACCCTACAGCATCCGTGATAGTTACATGCCAATGGACATATTTTTGCAAATTAGGCGATGACGTTGATAAGCGACATCTAGAACAGTCAATATCTACTTTCCTTACTGGGTTGTGAGTTGGGAACACTGGATGGATCTTGGGTTAGCTGCTTTGGGGAGCCCAAAAACCCACCTTAGCTCTTTTAGTCTTAGCTAACTGGAGTTAGCTTTTCCAACATGGCAACCTCCATCCTTGGGGTTAAATCGCCTCTACAGAAACCAATTGGTGATGTCACCGAGACTGTGCTGATGCTTCATACCAGCGATTATCACAGCTCAGCTTTTGGTGCTTTTAATTTGAAAAAGAGAAGGTTTGTTCCCTCTTTTGTGCACCAATGTACCGATCAATCAGACTCAGAAACAAAACATGATCAGATTGAAACTTTGGCGTTGACCCATGGCATGACATGGCTCTGTCAGCCACTTTATTCTTCAAAGACTGGGCACCATGACAGACTTTTTTCTGTCTTCAGTTCCAGTGCTTTTGCTTCCCAAAAAGTGTAAATTAAGCATTTGAGTTAAAAAACAAGTTTTAAAGTCAAAGTTTCAGGAGAAAAAAACAACGAGAGGAGTCGACTTCAGCTTCTCAAGTATTTCTGTGAGGAGATCTCGGCCTCATCATGGATGAATTAATTCATGTTGCGGAGTGGGTATGTGTGTTGGAATCTATGGAGGGTTAACTCCACGGGGGGCGTGTGGTGGTGGGGCTGGTTGGGGGGGTTATCTGCCCCTGTGGACCCTTCCCAGCAATCGTAGCGCATCGATCGGGTGAGCGAGGCCCATCGGAGCCGGCCAGATTAAGAGTATAGATTTACAATAAAAGCAGGACATTACTGGGCAGGAGAGGCTAAAATTGAAAGGAGAGAGAAACACATGAGGGGGGGAGCCAGAGGGGGAGGAAGGCCTGCAGGGCTGCTGCAGGGGGTTCTGGGTAATTTGAGAGGAGGATGCGGGTGACGGTGGGAACAGGCGGGTCAGCTGATCGACCTGGTTTCAGGTTTGGTGAAAGGAGTCGATGTGACAGCAGCGTGTTAATGTGGGGTTTATGGTGTGAGGACGTGCAGAAGCATTGCATCATGGGTAAAGTAGGATTCTTAGAAGTAGAGGCAGATTCAATACGTCCAATCGATTCTTTACACTTACAGCATGTTAGTGTCGATATGTGAATCAATATGTTGAGGTATGCATGTAAAATATTAAGAATTATAACTTTATTTATTTCCTGTGATGTCACACACGATCCCCTCACTATAGGGCAAAAAGGCTTCCTGAGGAAATTTTAAAAGTTTGCTAAAAGCTAAAAGTCTAAGACTAAAAAATGCCCTGAATTTGTATTTTTAGTTGTTCTTCTAAAGCAGGGGTCTCCAACCTTTACTTTCATAGGAGCAATTTTTCCTCAGCTCACCTGGATCGAAGTCATTCCATAACCACAAAATCTACTTTACCATTGGAATAAAGACAAAAAAGTGTATAAAATTCTATACATGATTTAAGTCAAGTGAGAAGTCATCTAAATTAGAAGTTTTTTTGATTTACTAATTTGAACATGAGATGTCTTAGTTTTTTATTTTAGATAAATTTGCAAATATTTCAAAAATTTGCAATAATTAAATAAAAAAAAATGTGAAATTTGCAAAAATGTTAAAAAAATTGAAATAAGATAATTGCATTTTCAAAAAATAAATTTAAAAAATGTGCAAATTTCAAAAATTGCAAAAGTTCAATTTTTGAAATGCCAGACTGAGAGAAATTCAAAAAGATTTCAAAAGAAGAAAAAAAGAAGTAAAATATTCGCAACAATTTTAAAATTTAAAAAATTTTGCAAAATTAAAAAAAAATTTTTTAAAGATTTAAAAAAAAATTAAAAGGATACCTGGCTTTCATTACATCTATAATGTCGCTTAACCTTATCATGTTTATTTTGCTAATGTCTTCATTTCAAGCAAATATACTAAGTTCCCACATTGGAAGTTAAATTAATCCATCCAAACAGAATGAAAACCTGTATTTTCTTCCAGATTTGTCTTTTTGTAGATTTGGTTATCTTCCCAGGGGTCTAAAACTGGAGGTTAGCCACAGATGCATGGAAAGTTGGTGGGCTGTTAGTGTTGTAGGAGATGAAGTAGAGCTTTATTGACAGATGTGATGAAGATTTAGTTTAACAAAATGTTAACCCATGATTTTATTTAGTGTCAGTGTCTTTTATCATCAATACCCTCTGTAAGAAAAATAAAAAATCTTTATTTCACTATTTTTTAAATCTACAAGGAGCCACTGCAAATGAGTTGAAGAGTTGCAGGTTGCAAACCCTTGTTATAAACCACCCCATTGTAGTTAATAGATTAATGCTTGTAGGAAATAAAACAACAATTGAAGTTCAACTGAGTCTGCTCCACACTGCCCCCTTTGATTTCCAGTGATACTGCAGCATTAAGTACATATTTGCAAGCCTTCTGAAAATATGCAGAAATGCATACTTACCTGTATTCGTACATGAGTCAGACATTTAGCATAAATAAGAGTAAGCTTTTATACTTCCTGTATGAGCCTTAAAGATGCTTTTACACCCAGAAAACAAACTAAAAACTTAATTTCTGATTGTTTTGGATGTCTAACTTTATCTTTAAAGTGCATATCCTCAGATTGATCCATCTAGTTTGACTTCAGAGTGAAAAAAGGCGGACACTCACTCCTCCTCTGACCCCCGGCTGAATCTAACTTTGTGTGACTGTTTGTTTGTTTGTGGAGGATGCTGCACTGTGAAATATAGATGGATGCAGGTGGCCCGATGTGCACACTGAATTATTCACACACAGGACTTTGAGTGGAAACAAACACAACGACACACACCTACGTTTTATTTGTCATCTGTAGGCAGAAAACATGTTTTATTCTAAAGCCTTGTCATTAAATCAGTTAAATCTGTTCATCCTGGGTTTGTTACGGTGCTTTAACCAGTTTGGAGTCCAGTTTGTAAGATTTTCTGTCAGTTTGGCAGGAAAAGGAAGAGAGGTCAGAGGGTTAAGAGCCAGCTCTGTTTTTAGCTTCTTGTTTACTTTCTATGAACAGTTACAGCAGCGTGTGTGATCAGATCCCATGATGACCTCTGACTCTGTTTTCCAGAATCATCAGCGCCTTGTTTACATTTAGCAGGAACACAGAAACTGAACCACCCTTTGGTTCTTCTTTGTCCTTCTGAGGAAGTCTGCAGAGTTTGAGTTTCTTTCTTTAGTCGGGGGAGGTAGTGAGGAGAGGGGTGAGGGGGCTGGTAACCTGTCCATGTGTCTGGGTGTCTCCATTAGACCCTGGTGGAGCTCAGGACCTGCAGGGGCCCTCGGGGCTTGCTGAGGTTTGATGTAATCCAGGGAGAAATGTTCAGTGGCCCGGGGAGCCCAGAGCCATTTACCACAGGGGAGGAGGGGGAAGAGGCACTTCTCCAGTTTGGGTGATTCACCTGAAGTCTTGACCAAACATGTTCATGAGAAGTGGACAAAGTAGTTGAGAGTTTAATTTAAATAGAAATGCAGTGAGCATATATTGTTATTCAAGTCCAGCAGGGGGCGACTCAACTGAATTATTTCATATGATATTGCGTAAAACAAAGCCAGATGAAAAAACTACCACTAACATTTTTTTCTTTTTCATTAATTTCCATTAATCATCATACCAAACCTCACCTAAAGGTCATATAGTGATATAGAAGTCATATAAAAGTGGACTAAACCTGAACCCACCCCTCGATCTGCTCCATCAGCTGGTTACCACTTCCTGTTGACTCTTAATTGGATTGGTGAATTAAGTCTGAATGTGATTACATCACCGCCTGCAGCTTCGTTAGCCGCCTCACCGTCAACATCCAGCGGTGCTCTGCTGGAAACACTCCCCCTCCACCTCCAAATCTACACCCCCCACCTGCCCCCCCAACCCGACCCAGGGCGGGGTGCTCACCGGGGGACCATGGGAACTTAGGGAAGTCCTCCCCACCCCTTCTTCCTTCTTCCTCTCGCCAAATCCCACTCCCAGCATGCACCTCAACCCCTCAAGGCAAATCACCTTGTTAATCTCAGTGTACACACACACATACACACACACACACACACACACTCACACACACACACACGGCTGCAGGTGTAAACAGATCTCTGGCTCATCGCTCAGTTCATCACTCCTCCTCTTGTTTCCTCGGTCCGTCATTGTTGACATAAAAGCTGTTAGTCCGCTCTGAATGTTCTGAAAAGGATCCAGAAATGTTAAATTCTCAACAGTCAGCGCCTCAAACAAACTTTAATCACAAACCAGTTAACTGCACCACAGTGACCTCGTCCTAAAACATGAAATAACTGTAAAAAACTATATTTGAAGTCCCAAGTTGATGCTTGTCCTAGATTTTTCCTCAACAGGCTCAAGATATAATAATAGCTCAGGATAAGAGCCGCAAATAAGAGGTGAAGGTAAGGCCAGTTAAAAACTGACTAAAAATAAATCTCTCTGAATTCTCTGTTATTTTGAGACTCTATTTAGAATTCTGAAAATAAATTCAGAATTGTGACTTGATTCTGGAAATTTTAGAATTTGAGACTTCAGTTAGATTTCTGACTTCAGTCCAAAAATAACTGAAATCCAAATATTCTAGAATTTTGAGACTTAAGTCAAATTCTAGAACTAGAAGAGGATGATGATGGTAGCTTTATTTGTCATTGCACATATTTCAGAGCAACAAAATTACATTTTAGTTTCACCACGTCTAAGAACATATAAAAAGACAGCAACAAGGACAGGGGCAGGACAAGAATGGGAGAACTAGGGGGCAGCAGTGTGCGCAGTGCCCCCACTCATATGAGGAGTACAGGAAGTAAGTAGAGGTAACAGAAAAAGCAATACTAGACTATGCTCCTGAAGAGGGGGCATATTATGAGATTAAAAATAAAAAAACTTAGCATATAAGCACATGATAACAACAAACAATAAACTCGAAGACTTCAAGCATTTTTAGACTAGAGTTAGAACTCTAGAGTTTGAAAACCAGTGTTACATTTTTGTCACATCACTCTCAGTTTGGATGAAGTCAGGAAATCACGCTATTCCAAGGCTTGAGTTAGAATTCAGACTTGACTCATAGATTTCGGTTATAATTGAGATTAAAGCCAGAAATCCAACTTTGATTTTGAAAATTCTGGAATTCTAACCAAAGTCTCAAAATATTAAAGCTGTGTCTTTAGTCTCCAAATTCTAGAACTCTGGAAATCAAGTCAGAATTGTGACTTATATTTTAGAGTTCTAGAATCCAACCTGAGGCGCAGTATTCTGCAATTCCTAGATTTCAGTTATTACCTCTGCCAAGGAGGTTGTGTTTTTGAAAGAGTTTGTCTGTTTGTCTGAACAAGATAACTCAAAAAGTAACAAACAGAAGACATTGAAGACATTTTCAGGAAATGTTCAAAATGGGATAAGGAAGGAGTGATTACATTATGGAGGTGATCTAGATCATCATCTGGATCCAGGACCTTTTTAAAGGATTCTTTATCATTGTGAGATAGGGCCGTTTTCACCATATGTGCATATAACTCTACCATAAATGGTTGGATTACTTTGCAAAATAAACAAGACAAGATCACCATAATTTCTGACAGATGTAAAAGTATGATCCAGATCCTGGCGATATTCTGGATACTAAGATCCAGTATATGAAACATGTACTGGGTCACCAAAATTTTCAACACTGTCAGAAAAAAAAATATTGTACAAACCAGCAACTAACATCAAATTGTAGCAGACAGTCTGCTGAAAGGGAGTATAACATTAAAGTAAGACTAAAGTGTTGCGTCACAATCACAATCACAATATTCTTGGCGGAGGTCTACGATCTCTGAGTGCTTTTCTAGTTTTGAGAATAAATTCCGAATTCTGTGACAGAAGAGAGAAAGAACTGAACTCCAGGACAGTTTATGATCAGAAATGTTATCGTTACCCGGAGAGGCTGCAGGAGCTGGTGGACGAGGTCTCTGTGTTATGCTGGACTAGTTTCTCAGTTTTTTACTGAAATTACTAAACACGTTAGTGGACTCAGAAGTTCTTTTCTCTTGTTTTCCTGTTCTCAGTTTGGGTATTGAGTGTTAAATTGGCTCTATCACAGGTGTTGCTGTTTGTGTTGCCTTCATCTCTGACAGTTTACCTGAGGAAACAGTGATGATGTCACAGACATCAGGTGTGGAGTTAACATCAGTATTCACATCCTCTCTCTCACTGCCCTCCCTCCTGTTAATCACTCGAGTGTTTTCCCAATTAAGAATGCACTGATAACCTTCCATCTCTCTCTCTCTCTCTCTCTCTCACACACACACACACACACACACACACACACACACACACACACACACACACACGGTTTAATCAGGAATATGAGAGCGGTGTGGCTAATTAAGGACGACCATCCGTGGGCTCCTGCCTTGCCAGCAGATGTGGGGGAGGGGAGAGTGTGTGTATAACTGTGTGTGTTAGTGTGTGTGTGCTGCATCCAGCATGTTAGTGAGTTTGGAGACATTTGTTTGGCCCTTCTGGTACTTTCTGTCAGAGGACGGGAGGATGGCAGCTGATTGGTTCACGGCTGCAGACGGTTTAGACGACTAGTCGCCATCTTGGAAAAGACGTGTTTGAGTTGTAAGTTTGGCTTCGGTTGAAATAAATCTGGAAACATAGATTTGGGTGTTTTTGGAAGATATTTATTTTCTTATAGTTGACTTTTTGGACTCTTACTGTCAGAAAAACTTAATAGTGGAAAAATCAAACGTGCATGACGTTTGTGAAGCTTTCTAAGAAATTTTGGACAGGAAATTGTTAGATAGGGCAAGAAAACATGTCCAGTTTCTTTGCAGAGGTATACAAGAAACATTGGACAAAGAAGCTGGTGAAAAATTGAGAGAACATATTCTTTTTTTGTTGTTTTTATTCTTATTTAGATTCTATTGTTTTATCAAAAGCCTTGTATTAAATACATGATATTCAGACTGTTTCAGCGACTCGTTTAACCTCAAAAAATACGACCTGAGGCGAGCAGCGAGCTCCATCCGTGCAGACAAAATAATAAATAAACACTGTGTGTGTGTGTGTGTGTCCTTGTTTTGTGTGTTTTGTGTGTCTGTGGTGTGAAGTGAAATGTGAGGCGGACGAGTCCAGACACAACGACAGCAGGAAAAGAGATGGAGAGACGGGTGAGGTGTGGATGGACAGGTGGGGGAGGGGGGTGCGAATGAGACAGTTGTTGTGTGGAGAGGGAAGGAAAAGGGGGAAGGGCCAGATTAAGGAGGTATTGATTTCTATATAAAGATAGAGGGATGTGATATGGGGGGAGGCAGGAGGGGGAGGAGGTCACAGGGGAGGAAGGAGGCGGTTTGGGTTACATAACGACTGCAACATCCGTCTGTCCGTCTGTCTCTGTGACACTGAATCAGAAATCATCAAACCAAAGTCCATCCAAAAACGAGTGGTTTAGTGATATCTGTTGTCGGTTCTCAAAAATGGACCTGACAAATCCTGAAGTTATACTTCACACAGATCAGGATCATGATGTTAAGATTTCAGCACCATGTCCGGCCTTTAAACCACTTAACTTAAAGTGATACTCCGGGATGGAACAAGTTGGGTCCTATCACAAGGTTTAGGGCAGAAATTACCCCTACAGCAGTGTTTTTGTGCAGTAGAAGCCCAGGGCGCACCAAACAACCCCCTCCTCGCTTGTCTGCTGGTTTCCTCTGCACTCAGACGGGGCCATATTTTACTTGACCAAAAACACAAATAAACGGACTCCCACCGAAAAAATCTGATATCTGTCTGCATTCACGCTTTATTTAGAGAATTTTCAGTGTGTTACTTTCACACAAAAACACCGCTAAATAAGTCTCTAGTTCTCATCGTGTCTCTCCGTCCTGGCAGACTACCTGTGTTTGTTTATATCTGGCACGCTGCGCGCGGACTGATACACTAAGAAGTGAGCCTCTCGTAGCCAGCTGTGGCTCTGCAGCGGAGGTAGCGCCGTTTTACGACAAGATGAGAACTAGAGCCTTATGTAGTGGTGTTTTTGTGTGAAAGTAAGGCACTGAAAATTCTCTAAATAAAGCCTGAATGCAGACAGATATCAGATTTTTTCAGTGGGAGTCCGTTTATTTGTGTTTTTGGTCAAGTAAAATATGGCCCCGTCTGAGTGCAGAGGAAACAGGCAGAGGAGCAGGGAGGGGGTGTTGCCCTAAAACCTTGTGATAGGACCCAACTTGTTCCATCCCGTAGTATCACTTTAAAGAGTAATAGAAAGTTCCAGGTAACTTTGGTTGAAAAGCACTGTTAGGTACAGTGAAACTGAGACTCACTGATAGTTCCCACAGCCTTTATTTTGTGTTGATTTTGGATGAACTGACCCTTTACAGCATGAACTCCAGCCCACGTCTCTCAAACTGAGTCTGCAGGAGCTTGAACATGCTGTTTACACACTTTTTATAATTACACATGAAGCAGAGTAATGACATCACACACACATGTACACACACACACATGTACACACACACTCTCAGCAGCAGCTCTGGAGCATGACAGAGTGTGTTTCTACCTGCGGTATGGAGACGTGTAATCCCTTCGCACCGCGGCAGGAGTCCATCAGCTCCACCTCACCCATGCATGCATGTGTGTGTGTGTGTGTGTGTGTGTGTGTGTTTGCTGGTGCATTATGAGTGTGAACACAGCCCAGCAGGGGGGCAAGCGGCGTCATCCATATTCGATGGCACTCCCAAAACAGAAACATGCACACACGGTTTACCTGCAGACACAGAACTACAAATCCATGAACATGTCAACACACGGACGCAAACGCAAAGGTAGATCCTGCTCACCTGTGGAGGAGGGGGGGGCTTAGAGATTAGGGAGCAAGAATACACTGATATCCTTTATTTTCTTTTGTTAAAGTCTTCATTTAATCACTGTGTCGTCAAACTCAGATTTTCTGTTTGTGGTTGTTTGCAGTGACCCCTGTGGTCAGGACTGGTGGTGTTTCTCCAGGATCAAGACATTTTCTGACAGATCTGTGTAGTTTTTGAGGAATTGAGCCCAAAAAATTAAAATAAACCAAAGTCCAAAGGTGAAGTGTAATCCCAGAAACATACACACACACTCACACACACCTTCACATTCTCTGTGTTTCTTTCCAGCGTTACAAACTGTTGCCAAACAAGCAGCTCCACGTTTTTTTCTGAGAAAGCGTGAAAACAATCGAGCAGCTGAGCTGAGCAGCATCCTGCTGCTGCACACACACGCACTCACAGACACACTAACACACACACACACACTCCAGCTCACTCACCCACAACACAAATCAATACCAATTTATAATTCAGGATTGCTGGAGTTTGGGTTTTAGGGCAGCCTGGCTTCCAGCCTTCATAAATATTACAGTGTTATTGACTTGATCTCAATGAATTGGAGATTTTCTTCTTCTGCGTTTTTTTCCCTTCATTGCTCCTCCCTCCTCCCCCTTTCCTCCCCCCTTCCACCCTCCCTTTTCTTTGGGGTGTTTCTGAGGGATAAAGTCTTCTTCATTTATTCTCTTTGAGTTTGAGATGAGACGACTAACGGGAGATAACGTGGTGGCTAATAGCCGATGGACGGGCCGAGACCCCCCTGACTGACACCCCCCTCTGATCCACTCTCACACACACACACTCAAGTGCACACACACACACACATACTAGGTGCTTGTCTGCTCATTTCTTGGATGCAGCTCAGAGAATTTGCCGTCCTAAAATCGGAATAAAGACGCCCTCGTGTCTGATCACCAGGATGTGTGCACGCACCCACGTGTAAACAAACACATGATGGGTAGAAAACACACAAAGCTAAACGGCACTAAAGGTGTATTTCACTGTCATTTAATGAGCGTTTGAAGAAGGATTCTACCCAGAATCCTCCTCTCCTCCCTCACTTCTTCTTCTTTTATTCCCCTCCCCTCTCCTCGATCCTCTATACAGTAAAGATGGAGGTATCGATTTCAGTCCTGACCACCAACACTGCTTCTTATTTTTGTCTCATGTGCTGCTGACACACATCAATGACAGACAGTGTGTGTGTGTGTGTGTGTGTGTGTGTGTGTGTGTGTGTGTGTGTGTGTGTGTGTGTGTGTGTGTGTGTGTGTGTGTGTGTGTGTGTGTGTGTGTGTGTGTGTGTGTGTGAGTGAGTGTTAGAAGTCCATCTAGGCTTTATTTTTTCTATATAATTGTGATTAAACAATAAAAGTCATACATAATACTATATATTGACAATTATATCTACATGATGACAATAAAAGTGGTGATTAACACTGTTATAATATCCAGGTCGATAAACAGCGCTGAGCTGATCGATCACATGACCTTTACTGATCCCTTTAGAAAAACTGCAGAGGTGTAAATAGAAGTAAGCACAGAGGGTGAATATGAAGTTAGTCTGAAAGGATTTCATGAGATTAAGAGTTAAAGAGGGGGTATTCTGCTTTCTAATATTTTAAACATGGAGTTAACCCCTTAAAGGTCCCATACTCTGCTCCTTTCCTGCAGTTTAATATAGATCATTAATGTCTTCATGAAATGGTAGTAACATGTTTTGGTCCAAAAAGCCAATAAATCAAGCACAGCAGCATTGTTTCCAGGCTCTCATAGCCCCTCTGTTCAGAATGCTCTGATTTAGTGGGCGTGGCCTTCATATGTAAATGAGCCACCGCTGATACCGCGGCACTGAGAGCGGCGCCACGAGCTCCGAGTGCACAATGTTTAGAAAACAGCAAAGCTCGTTTACCGTAACATGACAGGCTAAAACAACAGGCTAAACCTCAAACTTTATAAACACGTAAATTTTCACCTTTAAACTCACCTGTGTGATCAGAGAAGTATTTATGAATGGAGGTAGCTGATCAAACAGGTGAATCTGTGTGTGTGTGTATGTGTGTTTGTGTGTGTGTGTGTGTGTGTGTGTGCAGCAGCTCAGTTTCAGGCAGGGTTTGGATTTTTGGTCACGATGGCGACGGCGTGCTGATCCTCCAGCTCTGCCCTTTTGGCTGCTGGAGGATCATCTGCTGCGGATAATCATGACTGAAATATTGAAGCGGCGGCGTTTTGGAGGCGCTGAAATTTGGCACTTGGCAGCGCCGTGCAGGAGGGAGGGAGGGAAAGAGGGGGAGGCGTGAGTTCATCCTCTGCCTGCCCGCAGTCGTCTTCCTTCAGCCCCGCAGTAAAACCCTCTTAGTGGGTAGAGCCATCTGGACGGGCCCCTGGCGGAGGCGTAACGGCGCCCAAAAAACTCGGGGTCGCGATGCTTTACTGCCCAAGCCTGCCGCCTGCAGATGGCAGCGGGCGTGCCGCTGGAAAACGCCAAGGTCGCTGCGGCATGTGGCACAGTGGATGGAGAGCTAAATGGCAGCAGGGACTGGGTGAGGGGGGGAGGACAGAGGGGGGAGGCACCGCTGGAGCCATAGCAACATCAGGGCCATGCTATGCTACATTAAAGAGCAACGCTAGCTCGCCATATGGGAGGGCTACTGCTATCAAAGCTAATAGCTATGTTAGCTTAATGCACACACAAACCCACACACACACACACACACGCAGTGAGGTGGCAGCTGGTGGAGTGAAAAGCCTCCGAGTACAAAGGAATTTAATAAGAGAACAGCTGAATAAGACACACACACACACACACACACACACACACACACACACACACTCACACACACACACTAAGCCTTTCACTACCTGTCTGTCCGTCTTAATCTCTGATTAAAAAATTACTGTGGTCGCATGACACGTGTTTATATGATTAAAAAACAAAAATGAAGCAGAAGGGAGGACTAAGAAAATTAAATTAATATTTAATTTTGAGGTCGAGTCACCTGAATTTGAGCTCTGAGTCTTAAGTCCACTTTGTTTGAGTCCAAGTCAAAGTCAACTAGAAAAGAAGAAGAAGAAGAAGAAGAAGAAGAAGAAGAAGAAGAAGGAGAGAGGACAGCCCTAAAAAATTAGTGTTGACTCAATTAATGACTTATGTTCTTGTCATTAAATGATAAATGCTAAGATACCATGAGAAAATGAGGGAAGTAAAGGGAAAAGAAGAGAAGAAAAGACAAGAGGTTATACTAAACTGGGCTGATATTAGAGGATATGATATGAGATCAACTGAGATAAAAGAAGAAATCATACAAGCTGAGAGGAGAGCAGATACATTGTGATGAGAGAAGAAGAAATGAGCTGAGAGGACATGAAACATGATGAGATGAGCAGTAATGAGATAGGCTAAGGAGACATGAGATGAGATAAGCAACAATGAGATAAAAAGAGATAAGCAGACATGAAATGAGAGACCTGGGGCCTGTACTACGAAGCTGGATTAGCTCTTAGAGAGATAACTTCCTGGATAAGTTTCGGGTTTTCCGCACTACCAATGTGGATCTCTTTTAATCCAGACACGTTGCCACGGTAACTGATGCTGAACGCCAAACCTGGTCCGGAGCAGGTTAAGTTCCAGGATAAGACCAATCGGTTCTCTCCAGCGCGGGACCGCCCCCTGTCTTTTTGGCCCAACATTTTTTCTTATGGGCTGTGAACAAACAATATCTTACCATTCATCATAACTGAGACATTGTCAGGGAAAAGTAGAAATGTGTGCAAATGGAATCTTTCAAACTTACCACTTTAAAGGATGTTTTTATATTTATTTTTTATTTGCTCCCACGTCCTTTTTTCCCCACTGCTATTGCATCTGCAACACAAATTGCCTATGATGAGCGTTTTCCTTGGGATTTGTAGGAAAGTGGACTCTTTCTAATTAGGAGGTCAGATATGCTGATCACACACACACTGACTGACAACATGAACGAATAAGGACCTAACTGCCCGTGTCGTCACACGATGAGATAGGTCTATTAATATCAGCATTTAGGAAATTTACGCGTTCACAGAGTCTGCGATTTTTTGTCAGCAATCCCTCCAGATTCTCACGGCCGCAGTCGTGTTGCTCCTGGCCTGGATAATACTGCAGTACTCCTCGTATTTTTTGCAGGATTATTTGCTGCTCCTCCGCCGTTAAGTAGGCTGCTCTCTTCTCCATTGTGGAAAATGCTCCTGGGTCACTAACCACGCCCATTTTATGTGTGCGTGCACAGATCCCAGCCAGATTCACTTATCGAGTTGATAACGAGCTTCGTAGTACAGCAGCTCTGGATGACAGAGATCCGATGAAGTTCAGCGAGTTGTCGCAGAGTTATCCTGGATGACAGCTTCGTAGTACAGGCCCCTGATGACGTGAGTCGAGATAAACTAAGCTCAGATGTGATCAGATGACTCAAGAAGAGATGAGTTGGGCAGGCATGGGGTTAGTAAAAATGAGATGAGACAGAATTAGACACGAGATGAATCTTGATGACATTAAGAAGGATTAAAAAAAGAAAGGTAGCTGAACTAAAATGAGATGAGAAGAGACTTGCTAAGCGATCATTAGCTGTAATTGGATCAGATGAGATGGAAAAGAGGAAATTTTGGATTCCGAAAGACAGGAAATAAAGTTTGATTTAATTTTTCCTTAACATTTTGAGTCGACACCTTTAACCAAGAAATCTGTAAATCTTCATCCTGCGCGCTCTTTCTTCTTCTTCTTCTCTTTTGTCCTTTTCACCCCCCCCCTCCTGCAGCTGAAGATGAGCCTGAAATTAATTTGGGGGGTTTCATTACATTCACTTTTTGGCCCATTTCCCCGGGTTTGGTCCCAAAACACACACACAGAGTGAACTACACACTGAACCACACATACACACACATGTTCTCTGTCCATTCAGCTCGGGAAGAAGGGTTTCTGAGTGTGTGTGTGTGTGATGCTGTATTTTAATGATCAGAAGCAGGATGCCCTCAGGAGTCATCAATACTTCTGTCTCCTAATGAAGTTCTTACACACCCACACACACACACAAACACACACACATTTTTCATGTCTTTTTCATAGCTAGCTACAAGCTAGCTCGACAGATTAAAAGGAACATCGTTTGTGTTTTATAAAAGTGTTTAACTCATAGGTTTATCATAAAAAAGAGTGAAAATACTGATTTGATCAAACAAAGAAATGCTTAAGAGTATCTTAACTTTACATTTGTGGGTACCTTGGCTTCACTTGTGGCTTTATACTTTACAAAGTGATAGATGTTGAAACAGATGTTAAGTAAAGAGGAGCAGGATGATTAAGGGTTCCTCAAGACAGAAACTTATCAAGAATATTTTCCTTTTTAAAGTATGAAATTGATCACATTATTGGATGTTAGCTACATACTACGAGTAGCTCCATAGATCCTCCAGTAAGACATCAGGATTTAGATCCAGAGCCTCATTTCTTTTATCTGTTATCAAAACCCTGACAAATTAAACAAGATATCAGAAAAACTTTGTTCTCCTTAGAACGACAGACTGTGAACAGATTTATTTTCCTGCTGCACGTTTGGTTTCGTGACCTTCCTCCTCTCTCAGATCCCTCTCTCTGTTCCCGTTTTGTTTCAAACACTCGGCCTCCATGTTCTCCCCGTCCAATCTCCTCCGCTGTCAGAGCACCAGCTGCTTTCTGCTGCTTCAAACAAAATTCATTTTTTGAGAAATCTTCAGTCCGTTCGCCGCTTTTCCCGCCGCCTCTCGGACTCTCACCTCCTCAGGTAGATTGAGTTTTCAAGGTGAACGTCCCATTACAGGAGAAGGTTGACAAATTAATTTGGTGCGCGCCTTGTTGCGGTGCGGGTAGCGATAGTGACCGGCCTGTCAATTTGAGAAATGAGGTGTAGCTCAGCGAGCCAGATGGGAGAGAAATTGAACAGCACATTAGCTAATTACTTATGCAAATCAGCACCAGTCGCTGCACCTTAACTTAAGCAGGCTGCAGGATGACACTCAGGGAGGAGAGTTTTAGCTAATGCTAATCCAGACGTACACCCAGACCCCCCCTCAGCCCCCCATCACCTGCTGCAGGAGCAAAAAATAGATCACACCATGTGAAGCAAATATTGTCTGAGAGGAGACAAACACAGAAAGTTTATAGACTTTAAAGTCTGAACAGTGCATCTAAAAGGAGCTTAACAGAACAGGAAGTCATTCAAAATAAAAGACCACAGATATCTACATAAATTAAAGTTGTACTATAGAATTATTGCTTCTTAAAAACAGGAAAACCTCAAACCTTCAAAAGGTTTCTGTTGAGTAAAAGTCAAATGCTGGGGCCACACTGGACGCAAATCGAGACGCGCGTCACGCCTGAGGCAGGACTATTTTGACAAGCTGAAGGGCGATGCACGGAGTAAAGAGCCTGCTCATTATAGACTGATACAGATATCACTAAAATAAGTTGGCAATACTTTATGTGTGTGCATACTCATCTCTCAACAAAGGCCTGCTGCCTCTTCCTGGTAATCCACCTCCACTGGCCCTGCCTGGCTGTTCCCTGCAACCTCAAACTCGACCCCTCGACCCATGTTCCCGGAGGTCTCTCTGGGGATAAGGAAGGGGTGGAGGAAAGAGAGGACCGCAGAGAACTTCCATCTTTTCCCTGGCTCTGCCCCTGCCCCGCTCCTCCCTCCTCTCTATCAGGCTCAAAACTCCATTGAGGAAAACACAGTCGGACTCAGTGATGACCTGTGCAGCAAATCCAGCTGGAAACGAATATTTACAGAACTTACCTTCAAAACCTGTCTCCTCAGAGACTTTCACCCAAGCCTGCTCTTTTTTTCTGGTCTCTGTAGAGTACACATGTCCTATCATATAACTCTGGATCATGAAACACTGCATAGATTATTTACTCCTCCATCTTTCGGCGTGGTTGGAGCCGGAGCAGGTGGCATCATCAAATCAATGATGTCGGGGGGGGATGTCATCGCTGATTGGCTGCTGCGACACAGCCTCACGCAAATTCGCATCGAAAGTTCAATACTTTAAACTCAAGTGTAGGGGCATCTGACGCCCCAAACGAATCTGCGTCCAAACGTGTCTTTGCGTTGACTTTGTTTGTAATCTCGACGCCAATTCGCGTCCAGTGTGGCCGTACCATAAGGCTACCATAAAACGGACTGAAAAGTCAAATCAATAAAAGCACAAGAGTGTATCTAAAAAAAATTGATGCATGGATGAAGTGTTCCTCACAAATTCATTCTGAAATTTTCCACAGGACGAAATAATGGGGAACTCCTACTTACCATGAATGAGCACCTCAACACAGACCCAAAATAAAGACAACCTGGATTGGCCTAACGTTTCTCAAAATGATGTCAGAGAGTTAAAAAAAAAATAAATAAATAAATATACGTCACTTTTTGCAATAAAGCTTTCAATTTTTTTAAAGTTTTTGCAAATTTTTGAACTTCAATTTTTTGACTTTTTTTGTTAATTTAGAAAAAAATCAGTTTTTCATGGATTTTGTATTTTTAAGAAAATATTGTATTTTTTTCAAATTTAGCAAATTTTGGAAATTAAATTTTTTTGCAAACTAATGAAATTTTGGCGCATTTTTGGGATTTTCTTTTTACATTTTTTCTATTTATTTTTTTTATTTAACAAATGTTTAAAATTTAAAAAGTTTTTAAAAACATTTGTGAATTATTCAATTTTTTAAAAACACTTGCAAATTTATTAAAAAATTTAAAATTAAGACATTACAGTTACAATTTTATAAACACAAAAACTTCTTGTTAAGTTACTCACTCCTTTTTTTTTTTTTTTTTTTTTTTTTTTTACTATTTTTAGAATTTTAGAAATTTTTTTGGTCTTGATGGTAAAGATAAAGTAGATTTTGTGACTCCTTAACAACTTTAATCCAGGTGAGCTGACACAAAATGTCTCTTGTGACAGTAAAGGTTGCAGACCCCTGGCTTAGGGTGTCTTTAAATAGATGAGAATAAGGTAAAGTCAAAGGTTTGGGGTACCTCGAGCAGAGAGCAAAGTTTAGCTCAAAGATTCACTTGATAGTGCTGAAATAATGTGGGGAATGGGTCCCTAGATACGGGAATAGTTTATAATAACCATAAAGAGGCAGTGATGGCTTCTAGACTAAATGTTTGAATAACGGCTTCACACTCGAGCACAAAGAAACAGACCCAGCAGTCAGCCTCCATTAGTTTATTAAGACTCCTACACTGACCATTAGGAGCCTCCTGTGAAGCTGATCCCTTCCCATCTGCAACCTCCTCCTCCTCTTCCTCCTCTTCCTCCTCCTCCTCTTCTTCACTCCTCTGCTTCCCGGCCTGAGACTCAGTGGCCAGGTGTTCATTTAATGCCTAACGGCAGCTCGGTAAGGACGCCCCTGAGTCCGCTTCACGCCGCCGCCAGCCGAGCGAAGACTCAGCTCTGCCAAGACTCCCCTCGCCCCCATAAACCCCCGCTACACTCCTCCTCCTCCTCCTGCTCCTCTTCCTCCCTCCATCCTTTCTTCCTTCCCTCTTTCTATTGTTTCAACTCGTACACATTAACCTCCGCACTGATGTCACCTTCCTCCTCCTTCTCCTCCTCCTCCTCCTCTTCTTCCTCCTCTGGTGGCGATAAAGCGTGCAGACGTCCAGCAGCTGGACACTAAAGGCTCCTTTACTGCTGGACGTACGGGGGGCAGGATGGGACATATTTGCTTGACATACACCAACAGTTTTTATGGTGTGAAACAGTGCAGGCGGTGAATTTTAAAGCAAACTGACCACAAAGAAAGATTATCGTTAAAGGAAGCTGAGAAGACGTAAGGATTGAAAGTTGAGCTGAAACTTATTTAAACGTCCAAGAACGTCACCAAAACAACTCGAACCAGAAGATTTTATTCATGTATAGTTTTTCAAGATTGGTTTTTGGGACAATGAGATTATACACTATGGTTACGTTTACTCATATACCTGTTACTTTTGTCTTTTCTTCAAAGAGTGGCTAACATGTTTACTAAAAAATCAGTCTTAAAGCTCCCATATACAAGGCCGTATAGGTGGCGTGATATTTTGTCATGTTTAAAACAAATAAAAAAGGTTGGTTTTCCGTCTTAAAAGAGGGAAATGTTTCAAGTTTTAAGGTGTTGGAGTAATCTCTGTAGGTCTTCTTGCAAGATTTCCACAAGATCAACACACGATTTGCTCAACTCATGACATCACAAATTGTTGAACCTCCTTCCAAAGGATAAAAGATAAATTTAAAAGAGAAACACAACTCTAAGTGAAGGAAACCTTTCGAATGCTGAATTCTGGAATACTGTGGAGGTTCCAAAGTGCTTTGTTCCTTAAAGAGACAGTAGCCCAAATGTAGTGTTCCAAACAAAGACTGGAATAAACAATTGGTGGTCAAGTTTCTTGAATTTACAATGATGTCTTACTACTTTTAATGAGACATTTTTTGGGACTTGTCAGGTGAATGTGGCTAAGATTAGGTCTAAAAGACAACTTTTACTGAAATTAGACGTTAACACTTGATTAGATTTCAGTTTTTGTGGGTTTTTTTTTTTTTTTTTGATATCATGTCCTCTACAACAGTGGTCCCCAACCCCCCGGTCCGTGGGTCAATTGGTACTGGGCCACACATAAAAAAAACTCAACTTACATTATTTCAGTTTGATTTATTATCTGATTCTGAATGATGTTTTATTTTGAAAAATGATTGGATTCTCTATGTCATATCCATCTATGACTCATTCTTGACGCCAAATCCCCACAAGCTAGCAATATGGACTAAAAAACAAACATCTTTGGAAAGTTTCTTTAGGCAGGGTAAAAGAGCCAATGAAGAGACAGAAGAATATTGTCCGACATTAAACTGGTCCATGGCTCTACAACATGTCCTAGTCATCCTTCAACAAGGTTTTCAATTTAACTGCTAAAGTCATCACAAATTCATAGCCTCAGATTTGATCAGTGTGTTGATCTGATTGGGCAGGAATGCTATGATACAAAAGAGCTGCACTGATTGGCTATCTGAAAGCTGTTGTGGGCCTTGTACACATGTAGTCAGCTATTTTCAAAAACTAATATCACCCCCTCATTCGGTTTTAAAAATACTTCCCTCCACATGCAGCGGACAAACCCACTGATAAGTGTAGCTCGAGGCATTTCAAACTCATATTTGGCAGTGTTTTTCAGGATGTAAAACCTGTGCCAGCCAACCAGAATGAGCCCCCCGTCATTCAGCTGTGACGTTTGGCCGGAGTTACAGAAAACATTGTTTTTAGTGACGTAGAACTGTGGTTTAGTGTGGATGACGGAAGTAAACGTATGAAAGCATATGCGGGTTCCCAGATACCCGGCTACGTTTGGACATGGCCTTAGAGGGGAAATGTAGAGGTGGAAAAACACCCGAACACCACTCCAGAAGAACTTAAACAATTTAAATAAGTTGACAATTGACACAGTGTCTGTTTTACACACCAAACCATGAAAAAGTATGGTGATTTTTTTTCACTGAGGCTGATAAAAATATTTGAATTCCTTCAAAGTGAAAATGATGATTTTGTAGGCAGGGTTTGGTGCCTTTGAAGACGGCGCTTTTTTTCCATGACCAAAACTGGTTTCTTAATTCAAAGTGATTTGTGTTTTAAAACAACTTTTTATTTGTGAAAAAATTATATAAACAACAACTTAAAAGATGACCTGCGTCCAGATTTTTCTTTATGACGTTTGAGAAATTGAAGGAAATTGATAATAAAGAGTGATTTTAGTAGCTAAGACGTGTCTAAGTAAACAGGGTTACAGGGTTGGTGGTGGGTGAGGAGAAAGCAGCTGAGTAGGGTCAGGTGAGGGTCTCCCTCTTGCTTCCCCTCCCAGCATGCTCAGCTTTCCCTCCCTGGGCTCTACAGCGGGGCTTAGCTTTCCCTACGTGGACCGTCTTCCTAATCACACCTCGCTAATCCGACCCGTCAAAACCGGTCCGGTCAAACAAGCCCCCTAATATCACCCCCCCTGCACAGTCACCCACTAATTAGCTCAACAAGGCCTCTGCTGGTGCATGCTGGGAAAAAAAAAAGATGGAGACAGAAATGGAGTGAGTGCTGCGGCTCTCCTCCTCGCTCCTCTGGAGGCTCCACGTCCGTTAAAAATCGAGCTGAGCCGGGGGCGGCGGGCCACCTAGTTCACAGCAGGTGTGTGTGTGTGTGTGTGCAGGTGTGTGTTTAGGAAGTGAGAATGATAGACCTGACCCTGTGTGTGTCTTTGAGTGTGTGTGTGTGTGTGAGAGGGAGTACAAGCATTGATCCATCGATCGGCGTCGGTGTGGCCCCCCGAGCGCCGGCAGGCTTAACTGTTATTACTGCTGTGGCTGTTTAGCCGTCAGTCATTAATTAATGCACTCACACTGCTAGCTGTGTGCACCTGTCAGTCACACACACACACACACACACACACACACACACACACACACACACACACACACACACACACACACACACACACCCTCAGCTGTGAGTGATAGCCTCTCAGTGTGGAGTGTTTGATTCCTGCCTGCTGATGTTAATGAAGTATGTGTCTCTGACTGAGGGTCCGACTTCAGACTCCCCCATCACCTGTCTGTCGTTCACTCACCTGTCCGTCAGTCTGAGACCTTTTAAACACTTAAATCTTCAGTTTTTGTGGTTGAAACAAGGCGCTTAAGGCTGAAAACTCCCAATAGGCTCTCTATGTGTCACTATTAGAGACGCAGAGAGTAGCAAAAGTCGTAATGTTGCAGAGTTAAGTCATAATTTTTTAAGACTGATTGCAAAATAATTCTCATAACAACGTTATTCTCATAGCATTTGGATGATAATCCTGTAGTTTTTGACTTAAATTTACAAACACTGTGACTTTATTTTGATTAAATTATGGCTTTAGTCGGAAAACACTGAAAACCTAATCATGAAAAATTCAAACTTGACACTTAGAAATAAAAGTTTTGAAGTATAACTCTATTCTCATATCATCCTGACCATACTCCCAAAAGAAAAAAATGCAAATCTCATAAAAAGACAAACATGAGTTTATTTTCATTTTGACATATCTTTATTCTCAACTTTAATCTCAGGACATAACACTTATCAATGAAAAAAAAAAAAAAGAGAAAAATTTGTCTCATAGTATCAGGATTTTTTGTCAAAAAAAATTTAATCGTGATTTTTTTTTGTTTTTTTTGTTCAAAAACTTTTTCTTTTCAAATTTAAATCCTTCATTTTAGTGTTTCTTTATGAACTGGGTTGGAAAAAGTTTAAATGTCAGTTTCCCATAATAAATCCTAAAAACTGACTCACATGTGATGACCATTTTGGGGTAAATATAGCCTCTAATGTACTCTGCAGACATCATCATTATTTCTATTCAACTTTTTCACATGGTCTTTTTTTTAAAAGAGTAAACGAAAAATCGCAAAGAAATCAAAATATTGAAGAATTGCAATTGAAATGGAATTGGCGCCACAAAAATCATAAATGTATTGAATCGGGAGAAAAGCATATCGTCCCAGCCCTAGTAATAACCTCATCTCATCAGAAAAAGGCTTAAATCTCTTTAAAAGATTTGCAGTGTGGCTTTATACTCTAACACTGTGGCTTAAACCTTGTAAAATCTGTTAACATAACACGCTTTAAGACTTCAAGCTAAACATTGGGTGTTTGATTCAGCTTCAATCTCTTAACATTAAAATCTTAACTTAGCCATTGTGACTTTATTCTCATCACTCTAGGACTTTGGACTCGCAGCAAAACAATTTTATTATTGTAACATTTTGGCTTTAACCCAGTTATTTTACACGTTTGATCTTGTAACATTATGACTCTGTTGCCTTAGCGTTATGTTTTTAATCTCATAGCGTTTAGCATTATGACTTTAACCTGAGGTCATGTGACTTTTATTTGGAACATCACAAAATCAAGTTCACATCATCCGGACTTTTATTTTGTAGTGATACTACTTCACCTCTTTCATGCTACGACTTTAATCCCTGTTACTGTAACATCACTGCTTTTCCACTTTATTACAACTTTACTCTTGAACCCTTTTCCTCCCACTGCAGCTCGAATCCTCTGTTAGACTCTCCACTTTAAGCACCTCCACTTTGTGTTTCTTATTTCTCTGCGGAAAAATGTAATTCAAACTTCTTTTCTCTGTTTTTCTTCCTCCGTCTTTTCTCCTCCCTCATCCAAACACTCCACTTCAGCTCCTCTCTGAAGCTGCGTTCACAAGCTCCCTGCGTTCTGCTCTGCTTCATGTCACAAATCACTTCACTACATTTGACTCTCCAGAATCCCCCTGGGGAAAGTCCAAACCCCCTCAAACCACTTTCAGCATGGCCCACCCCATCACGGAGAGAGCACGTGTTTGTGTTTCTCACAGATCGAGCTAAAAGAGTTAAACTCTGAGACGCTGAGATCAGAACAATCTGGTTGTTGTACATAAGAATAATTAGCGTAACATGTTTGGACATGATTTCTGTCACGTCAGGTCGTTAGAATTGTCTTTGATTTCTGCACAAACTCGTTCAGTGTTTGAAGTCTTCCTCGCTGTGGTTTGCAGCTGCCTTCCAGCTGTTTCTGGGGGACGTTTGTGAACATTGCACCACATGCAGATTATTGTCGACCTTTTGTTGACCTTCTCTGGTGTTACACCCAACGCTTCACATCCACCTGCTGCAGGTCCACCTCAGGCCTTCAGACTAGTTCAGAGACTCTAGAGAAGGCGAGAGAAAGATTCCTCCTACTCTTTATAAACGTCATACCTTATCTCTGTAAATGCAGTAGACTGATGAAGCCTCGCATCTTGGAGAAAAAAGCTTGCTGCTTTCAAAGAAACCTTTTTTGCACAAACACTGATTGTAAATTTCGATGAACATAAAGCTAGTAAACCAAGAGAAAGAGAGCCAACCTGAGTCATAAACTTGTGTGAGACTTCTAGTTTCCTGCTCCCTGTGCCATAACAAACAGGAAAAGTTAGCATGTAGCTTCCAAAAGCTACAAGTCAGTGACGCATACTTCTCTTTGCTCTTTCCCGTGACAATAACTGAACACAAGCTTTCTGTCAGCTCCAAAAAACTCAGCCCATTTCCCCCTAGTCCAGGTTTACAGTAAAGTTTGACACCACATTTGATGAATTTGTTCAGATTAGAGGCTGTTTTGTCACCCCACTGATCAAGAGGTGGCCTGATTTGAGGCTTTTTGTTGCAATTATTTGTCCAAGTATTCGATGTCACACAACTATTTTGCGATCAGCAGTTGCAGCCTTCAAGGTTGGTGATTGTTTGAGCTGTAAAAAAATATTGATACAGCAGTATGTTGCGATACTTTGTCCTGTGATAAAATATCAACATTTTAACTCTCAATATCAATATTTCTGTGAAAATAAAAATTCATATTTTAGGTGAGTTGAAAGTACAATACGTCTTCCACACCTCCACTGAAGTAGATGGCGCCAAAGAGCTATCCGCTGTATGTTTACCATAAACTGTATAATAAATATAATCTTAAAGTATATTCTAAATATCTTATTCCTAAACTTGATGATTGGGTTTTGATGCCATAAATATTAATGTTTAATCTTTACAGTGTAATAGACTGATACACAGAGCTGGGACGATATGCTATTCTTACAATTCGATTCTGTTACAATTTTTAGGGTGGCGATTAATTCTAAATTGCGATTCTTTGATTTTTAAGATTTTTGTGGTTTTTAGTTTGCGTTTTTAACATTAGTCCAAGTGAAAAAGTTAAATGATGATAATGTCTATAGACTACATCAGGAGTCATATTTACCCATAAAATGCACAACATGTGAGCCAGAGAGAAACAGTTCACCCTCTGCTGGAGAAGAGTGGTAACTTTTTTCCAATCCAGTATAAACAAAGACAGACATGAAGAAATTGAATTTGAATTTGGAAAGAAATAAAAATAAATAAAAGATTTTTTGACAGAGAGTCCCAATTTTGATATTGTCACATGAAAAATATAAAAATATATAAAAATATATCATTTTTTGATTTTTTTCTCCCACCCCTACGGATAAAACGATAATCATAGCCATGTTTTGCACATTATTAGATTTTTTTATGTGTAACATTGGTGACATTAGTTTAATGTCACAGTATTTTAAGTGACAAAATTGATGCACTATACGTTTTCAGGTTTTTTTATTTATTTTTTTAATAATAAAAAAAAGTTTTTAAGTAAAGTGTATGAAACACTGCATCTGACTTTCATTATCTTAACCACAATAAAATAAAAAAAACTGTTTCAACCAAATAGTTAACTGGGTAGAAGATCACAATTCACCACAATATTATTATATTGTGGTGATATCGTATAGTGACGTTCTTGCCAGTACACACCCCCAGTGATTGTACATTTTAAAAACATTAAATCTTCCCAACTCCTGGTTGAACTGGTTCCAACTATATTCCTGCAACAACCAACTGGTTCCAGCTCAGAGAGCTTAAACTAAACCGTACAGAACTAAACCTAAAAGAAGAGGAAACTGAAGAAGAAGAGCAGCTTGTGGCGTTTTTACCCAGATTGATTTTTTTAGCTTCTGTGTGATCTCATGTCTTTGGGATTGTTGCCCCTAAAGTTGTGGCATCTTGGTCTTCTGGTATCTTTTGGAGTGTGTTCAGGAGATTGTCGTGTGAAAAGTTGATCCTTATATGTGCGTTCTTTCACTTTTCTTAAACTAATTTAGCTTTAAAAGTCATCTTACATGTGGTGACTACCATATCGCATTGGCGACTTACTGTGCCACCAGAAAGGCCAACCCCTCTTTAGCTTTTTGGTGCATTCTTCTGCAGGATCATTCAGTGCATATATTAATCCCCGAGGAGGAATCTGGAAAAAGGAAGAGTTCATGTTTAGTTTTATCCAAAAATACAGGATCAAATTTGCTCTAAAGTTTGTGTACCTCTCATATTTCTGCGTTCTCCCTTCAGTTAAATCAGGATACATCTTTGTAAAGCTCTTTCCATCTGGCTTTGAGCAGAGACCCTCACCGTGTCTGTTCTCTGTCAGGTTTTCAGAAACATTTCTGCGGTTTAAGCTCTGAGTTTTTCTCTCTCTCTGTAAACAAAGTGTGACAAACCTGCAGAGCTGAACTCATCTGATCGAGTCTTATCGATCCTCTGAGGTTTGCAGCTTCCTCCAACTTCATGATGCATGATGTGCAGCTTCCGGTCGACGACAGAGCGACACATGTTCTCTATTAAAACACGGAGAAGGAGGGAGAGATGATGTGGTGGGTGGAGGACGGAGAGAGGAGAGGAAGTGGATGATGGGAGTTTCTCTTGGGAAACCTCGTCTCTTCCAGCTGAGTGCAGATGTTGCACCACCCGTCCAATCCCACAACCCCCTCTCCCCCCCTTTCATTCCCCCTTTTCTCTCCCCCTCTTTTCACGACCTCTTCACCTTTACACAAACTGTCAGCGGCAGCAGCAGCAGCAGCAGCTCACTCTGTTTCAGCACAAAGATTTCACTTTCCGCTGTGTGACTTTTATTTTTAGATGAAAAACACTCAGAGAATCAGGTGATAGAGGAAACTTAGTTTTTCTTCCAGCACAAACACGAGCGTCAGAATGATGGAGCTCAGACTATATCTGACTCATCAGCAGTGTTCAGCAGTTTCTGTTTCTCAAGTTTTTGTTTGAAGGTTTAGAAACGAAATGGAGGAGATGAATGGTGATGCTGGGTAACACACACATAATGACACAATACAATAGGATGAGTAATGTTGTGTTACTAAATGCTACCTCACAGTACAATACAGAGTGACAAGATAGCCCACAAGTCAAACAATAAGAAATGACTCAATACAATATGTAACAATTAAAGGTGATTTAATGTGATTACATAATGCTATAATCTGATATGATATAACACGCTATAATCAGATAAAGGGATACAATACTATTATGTTACATTCAAATTAAGTTGAAATTAAGTCACAACCCAATGTCACATTACTATAGGTTATATTATGTTGTGTTATATCAAGTGATATTCTATCAAGCAATCATGCAGTTATGTTGAAGCACCAGACCTTGAGGTATGATGCAGTAAAATATGATAAAATGCAGTCCACTGTAGTACAATGCGGTACGTTGAAATATATGTTGTAATATGAGACGTAGAATCATGACACAACATGACATGTTACATTATGATTATGTTACAGTAAGCTACATCACAATTATGTCACATCTCCCTACATCAGGTTATGTCACTTTATGCTATTTCACGTTAAGCTATGTCATGTTACGCCACGTCCTGTTTCGCTGCGTTGCATTAAGCTACATGGCACTACGCTACATCACATTATGCTTTGTCATTTTATTCTACGTCACGGTGAGCTATGTCACATTACACTACATCATGTAACACAACATCACGTTACACTACGTCACTTTATTCTACGCAACAGTAAGCTATGCCACGTTACACTACGTCATTTTATGCTACTTCAGGTTAAACTACGTCACGTTAAGCTATGCCACGTTAAACTATGCCATGTAACGCTACATCACATTGCGCTATGTCACTTTATGCTACATCACAGTAAGCTACGCCACGATACACTACGTCATGTAACACTACATCGTGTTACACTACGTCACTTTATGCTATATAACTTAATGCTACGTAACTTTATGCTACGTCAAGTTAAACTACGTCATGTTAAGCTATGTCACGTTAAGCTATGTCAGATTAAGCTATGTCACGCTAAACTACCCAATGTTATGCTACATAACGTTTCATCATTTTTCCATCCGTACAAGTATTTTACACCATATTGTGTTAGGAAAAATTAAAGGTTAATTAACCTTAGAATGTGATAGGTTGTGGTGAGATATATTAAAATTTAATTTCCGTTTACTTCAGTACAATGATATTTAACAACACGATACAAATACAGAATTGTGATTTAAATGATATGATACAATAAAGTAAGCTACGTCATGTCAAGATTTAGTCACAGTTATATCATGGCACTGCCATAAAGATATGTTGCAACACTGAAAACATCATAAAGCAAAAGCTTTTTTCTTTTACAGTTTAAACGTAGAATTAGATTTGATATGAGCGAAATTTACCAGATAAAGCTAGAACAAAATAACAAAAATATTAATAAAACAAATTGTTTAAAAATAGGATCTGGATCTTTTGTTATGAGAAATTAGAAGCTGCAGGTATTTGGAGGGAAAAATCTGATCATGTGACTAAAATCACCAATAGTAACCTCCCCCTCTCCTCCTGCTCTCTGTATTTTTATTTCAGCTCACATTCATCGACTGGTTTTATTGGCTGCAGTAACTGCAGCAATGAATTATGGGATTTCATTGAGTCATTATGTGTGTGTGTGTGTGTGTGTGTGGATGTGTGTGTGCGTTTGTGTGGGTGGTGTTGATGGGTGTAAACAGAGATAAAGGGGAGTTAATGAGCCGCAGCCTTTTATTGGATCTGACTGTGTCACTGAGAGCGTCACTGCTGTTCAGCTAATGTGACAAAACAGGAAGTCAGCGTTTGGAGGAGGTCACATGACTGGTGGAGGAGGGGCTATAGATGATTGACAGTTGGTCCCTCGTTTAAGTGTGTATCACTTTAAGACAACCAATGTAAACAAAACACATCTTTTAACACCTGCACAGGATCTGGTAAATCAGGAATATATCAGTTATTTTATGAGATACATGAGTGTTATTGGATAAAACAAGAGAGATGGAGCATTTTTCTTCAGGGGAAAAACTGAGCAGAGTTTGTTTTCTCTGAGTGATTGTTTGGTGAAAGTGTGACTTTGGTCCTGGCTCGGTCCACGTTGACTCAGTTCTGTCCAGGGGGGTCTGGTTTTGTCCTTGGTGTCTCTCCTTTGGCTGGCCTGGTTCTTCTCTGCGGGGCTGAAGTGACCCGCCTGGCTAGTCCGCTGCCAGGTCGCACTTTCCCACTGAGGGACGCTGGACGCTCGAGCTGGCTGCGCGCCCTCTGTCTCTTTTTTTTTTCTCTGCTTAGTTTGTTTTTGTCGTGCTCTTTTTCTCTGCCAGAGTTCTGTTCATCAATTCCATCTTTGTTGTGATGTGATGTCACTTCTGACCAGCCAATCACAGCCAGTGAACTCTGGCAGCACCTGAACTTGTGTTTATTGTCACCTGCTGAGCGTGGATGAGTTTGCTGAGGATCTGCAGAGAAAACATATCCCCGAACATTTGACAGAAAGGTTTGAAACTGCACAGTTTCATGGAGGGCTTCTGAAAAGGACAGAGTCATAGTAAGGAGAGAACTAACCTAACTGAGAGTGAGTCCGGGCGATGATAAACAAAAGATGACATGCAGTTTACTGATGTGTCTGAAATAAGAGAAATATTCAGAAGTCCTGCCTTTGTCTCTCAGCTTTGGTCTGAATTCTTTGGAAGTAGATCAGGGACAATGAATAAAAATCTTTTTGGAGGTTAGACCAGTTATGGAAAAAAAAAAAAAAACAACACAAATTCTTTTAGAGTTCTGATTTCATTGAACAGATTCTGTATCAAAGATGGAACGCCAAGAAAAGAGTCAAAATCAAGTGAAGTCAGAATTCTGGTTGTAACCTTAGAATTTAAGAAGTTTCAGAATTCTAAACTTTCTTTGACTTAAATCCAGTGATTCTAGAACTCTAGAGACTCTGCTTTAATATTAGAGTTCTAGATTTTAGATAAGGTTAAATTTTGATCACAGAATTCTAAAATTCTGAAGCTCAAACTTTAATCCAACAATCTCTAGTTTATGTATTATTTTATCATTTTCAGAATTTCAAATACAAACTTCCAGACTTTCATCTTAAATTCTGACTACTTGTTGTCATTAGTCTCAGGGATCTAGAACCCTAAATAATTAGAAAATTTAATATGAGGATTCTAGAATTCTGTAAAATTCTGAGACACTGTTCTCAGTATTTGAAATTCTTAAGGTCCCTCAGACCTTTATATAAGAATCTTGGAAATTCTGAGGCTTATTTTTCACAAATTCTTGATTTTACTAAAATAAGGGGCATTAAGCTCAGAATTCTAGACTCCTTGAATTTCTTTTTTTTTACTCTAATCTTTGGAATTCTCAAACTTTAAAAACTCTGAGACATTAATCTCAGACTCCTAGAATCCTAGAATCCTAAAGATTTTTTTTTTAACTTTGATCAAAGAATCTAAAAATTCTGAGATCATATCTTCAGAATTCTAGAACTCGGTAAAAAATGAAAACAAAAACTGAGACTCCTCAGACTATGAAGAATTCTATAATTCTAGAAAATTCTGAAATTTTGAAGTTGAATGAACTTGAAAATTCTAGAAAATATGAGACCACATTCTTTACTTAACCCAGTTTTTTAGTTTTAGTCTTTGTTTGACTTTACTAAAAAATTACATTACAGAATACATTCATGGAACACATGAAAAAGTTTGAACATTATTGAAAATGTCTGCAGAGTCCGCTCATTTAAGGTGGAATGGAGTAACTAACAGTTAGAAAAGCCATACAATAAAAGTTCAACCTGGGAAGTTATGAGACTTTTAACTCCCAGATTCATTCATAAGTTAAAGCTACTTTAAAGAAATCTCAGTTGGTTTTCTTTTTCGTCAGTTTACTCAGGTTAAAAGTGTTTCCTCACAGAGAGAAAGATGTCAGAGCGAGAAAATGAGAGTTCAGTTTGAGGAAGGTTTTAAAGGTCGGCCTGCAGTTGTGGCAGAGTTGAGTTCATTGATGACTCATTCATAAAAGTGTAAGAAAGAGCCTGAGTTAAAGCTCTGCTGTGTGCTGTGAAACTGCTTGGACAGAGGTATGTGTGCGTGTGTGTGTGTGTGTGTGTGTGTGTGTGTGTGTGTGTGTGTGTGTGTGTGTGTGTGTGTGTAGGCCTAATAAACCCTGTCTCTGAGGAGGGGGCGGAGCTGTGATCTCAGTTCATTAAGTGACTCGGTCCTCTAACGTGTCACGGCGCTCGCTCACACTCGGCTGCTTTTTAATTAATCTTTATTTTTCCTGCGGACCCTTCCCTCCTCCCTCCTTCCTCCTCCTCCTCCTCCTCCTCTCTGATCCTGCGTCGTGTTAACACCTCGCAAAACGCCGTCGAAGCTTCGGGGAAAGTGTCAGGTGGTGTGGACGTGAGGGGGGGAGGACGATGCTGAGTTTAGGGAACAGAAATGTCTCGATAAAGGTTTGATTTGAAGGATTTTTTTACCTGCTGCTGCTGCGTTGGAGGTTTTCTGCTATTTATCAAACATTGGAGGTCCCAGCCTCAGGTGTGTTCTGACAGCCGCTGAGTTAAAGAGGGAAGTGTTTCTTTCTTCACCTGTAGGGCTGCAGCTTTTAAAATTCCCTCTAAAGTCTCTGTCGGAGTTTTACCGCTGAAGCGTGGCGCTTGCTTCAAACAGAAACACTAATTCTGAGTAAATGCTGCTCAATTTCTCCCAGAAGCTGAAAAGCCTTGGTTGTTGGGCTCAGGGCGGGAGGAGCCGGAGCTTTCATCTGGGTGGAGGTGATGTGGGACCTGCATTAAAACAACTCGATTGTCTAAAAGCGATGCTGAAGAAGAAGAGTGTATAAATTTAATGACAGCGATTATCTCAGAGGCTACAAACCTGCTTTGTTCTGTTTCCCCTGCAGTGCACCTCCTCCCCCTCCTCCCTTACTTCCCCCTCCTCATCTATCTCAATCAGACGTGTTGAAGTCTCTCCAGGTGAGCAGCGCAGTATAGTTTCCAAGAGTCGACGCAGGCTGTGAAAAGTTGAAGCATAAACTTTGCATTTTCATGTTTTATTTCACATTGTTTCATGGCAGCGTTTTGGCCTCCGCACTCGCCAGGCTACAGGCTCTGTAGTGTGTGTCTGTTTGGTGAGGTGTGTGTTTTTGGCGTCGTGTGCAGGTGGCGGTGGTCGAGGTGCGTCAGCCTCACGCTGTGTAACACTTGTGTCCTCTGTTAGCGCTGACGCTGCAGTGTCATCTGTGAAGCTGGGAGCCGGGAGTGCGAGAAAACAACACAGAGAAAGAAAAACTGCAGTGGTATCACCACATCCTCTGACAGACCAAATACCAGACCAGGAACCAAAACTAAAAGAGTAAATACATAAAGAATGACAAGAACTGCAAGCTGAAAGAGCAAAGACATTGACCAGGAACCAAATAACAGCTAACTCATAAGGACCAGGAAACCAAAAGAACAAGAAGGGACCAGGAACCTAATGACAGGAGGAAGAAATGACACCCAGGAACCAAACATTGTTTAATTATTGACAAACATACAAAAAGAAGAAGAAGAACAACAACAACAGGTCCAAGGTTCCAAAATGGGCCAATCGTCAGGAGATAAATATTTACAGAGCCAACTGGGAAAGGAACCAAAACTAGACACTAAAAAAAATCAGGGGAGACTAAAAAGCTAACAGAGCAAAGATACCACTTAGACCAGGAACTACAAATAGATTAAAAAACTTCTGATGATATTAAAGAATTAAAAAACTGGAAAAGCAATGTCGCAACAAAAAACAAAATGGGAAACTATTGTAAAAAGCCATAGAAGCACCAGGAACTAAAAACTAATAGCAAAGGTACAGCAGAGACCAGGTGCTTTGATACTAATGAAGGTGATAATTTATGACCAGGTACCGGGAACAGTAACACAGTGAAAACCAAGGAACCAAAGACTACTTTAGTGAAAAAAAATAAATAAATAAATAAATGAATAAATTCAGGAACCAAAAACAGGACCAGTTACAGGAACCAAAATTAAAAAAGCAAACACAAGGCAAAAACCGATACAAAGATCAGGAACTAAAAATTATATGAGAAAGGACAGTCACACAGAACGATTGAACTAGGAACCAAGAACCAACTATGTCAACATTTAACAGTCATTAACCATATATTGAAACACAGGACCAGGAACTAAAAATAGAGGGATAAAGGAAAACAAACAGGAACCAAAATCTTAAATGCAGAAAAGTTATTTTCATTAGGGGAATTAGGAAAGAAAAACAAACAAAAATAACCAAAAAAATAAAATAAAATAAAATAAATAAAATGAAAAAACCCATGAAAATCTTCAGGACGTGTAACCAAGTAGCAGAAAAACGGTCCCACAAATCAGAAAGGCAAATGACAAAGACAGGAAGCGACAGAGACTGGGACCAGGAACTAAAAACAAGGCATGAAAAAGAGAGGGTGAGATATTAGTAGCCATGAAACATATGTAGGAAGCAGGAACCTTAGTGAAGGTTTTTAATTAAAGTCCAAGACAGTAAATAGATGAAAAATACAAGGAACCGGAAAAACAATCAAATGAAAAGAGAAAAAAATCCGGAACCAGAAATGAGTACTTCTTAGATCCTGGGAACTAAAAACGGAGAGAGCCCAGGACTGAGTGAGTGACATGGAGTCGACAGCTCTGTGCAAGCGTCCTCTCAGCATTTGTTCAGCTAAATGAAACACTCAGGACTGTTTTCACCTGCTCAGGCAGGCAGGCGCACATATGGCCTGCAAGTTAAAAATAAAGACAATGCGCATATATTAGCATCCATAATGCAGAGCGACCCCCATTTAATATGCAAATTCCCTGAAATATTACTGAACACCTTCTGTTCCCAGAGAATACATTTGAATTTGCAATTAGAATTATCCTGTATAATTAATGAAAAGCGTCAAGTTTTGGCTGCTCGCTAATTTGATTAAACATGTTGATGAGGCGTTTAGAGGCGCCGCAGAATGCAGGAGAACAGAGACCCGGACCTGCAGGAGACACATCAGGTGAGCAGGTAACAGAGTCCTGCAGGAGGTCACCGAGAGGGGAGGAGGTGAGGTTCAGATACAGGAGGAGGTTGCTGTGATGTCAGTGCCATCTTTGTGTGTGTGTGTGTGTGTGTGTGTGTGTGTGTGTGTGTGTGTGTGTGTGTGTGTGTGTGTGTGTATGTGTGTGTGTGTGTGTGTGTGTGTGAGAGAGAGAGACAGAGAGAGACCTGGCAGTGTGTCAGCTTTGTGATGACATCTCCAACACAAACAGGATCGTTTTATTTATTTTATGGTTAAATGTTTCTAAAAATCAAGTTTACAGCTTTAAACGTCTCATGTCGACTTAATTACCTTTCAAAATAAAAAAGTCAAAGTAATGTTTGTGTTTTTCTGTTTTTCCCAGTTTTATTTTGTTAATATTTGAAGGATCTCTGAAGTAAACACAGAGTGAGTCCTGCAGTGTCTAGGTAAACACACAGTTAGCCTTCATTTCCCATGATGCCTTGTTACTTGATAGACTGACCCTACAAGTAGGATACACACACACAAACACACGGACAAGGACACACACCACAACATCATTGCCTTTCTCTTACATCTTTCCTCTTCTTGTCTCCTTATATCCTTTTCTTGTTTCCTCTCAGGTCTCCTTTTCTCTTTCCTTGTCTTATCTCCTCATCAGGCGTCCTCACCTTGTGTCCTTCTTGAGTCTCCTCTTTTTGAATCCTCCTCCCATATTCTTCCTTTGAAGTCTTTCCTTATTTCTCACTTTGCCTCCTCCTTTTTGTCTCCTCACCTTATCCCCCTCCCTAGTCTCTTGTCTCCTCGTCTCCTTTTCTCTTTACTCTTTGTTTGTACCCAGAGTGTTCAGACCTTGTCTCCTTCCCAAGTCTCTTCTCCTCTCAACAGCTTCCTCACCTAGTCTCCTAACTTGTTTCACTCTCGCTGTCTCATCACACTGTCTCCTTCTTTGGTTTCCCCTCCTAGTTTCCTTTCTTCTTTTGTCTCCTCCTTAAGTCTCGTCTCCTAATCTTCTTCTTTGTCTTTGTTTCTCCTTATCTATTCTATGGCCCTTGTCTGTCCTTTCCTTGGTTTGTATGCTTTCCTTTCCTTGTTTCCTAATTCAGTCATCTCTCTTTTTTGTTTCCTTCCCTTGTCTCCTTTACTTCTTCTCTCCTCCTCTTCTTACTTTTCTTTATTTTTTTGCTCTAACCCCTTGCTTCTCCTCCCTCCCTCCCTCCCTCTCTTCATATCATCATTCCCTCGCTGTGTCTCCTCTCCTTGTTTCCTCTCCTCGCCTCCTCTCCTGCCTCATGCATATTGATGACATTTGTAATAAAGTGCGTCTCATTGATCGAGCTTTGTTTGTTAAACACAGATCAGATAATTATGCTCAGTTTGGCCTCAGGATTTCTCTCTCTGTGTTTACACGTATGTTTATCTGTTTAATAAAAACTCGACATAAAAACATAAAAGCAGAAACTACGGGAAGCTGCTGGGCTCATTTTTAAATTCATGCTTCTCTGAATAATCAATCAGCTTTTCTCTGAGAAAAAACAACAGCACGTTCAGCCGTAATTAAACTTTGCTTTATGTTGTAAACACAGGTTCAAATGTGTCTTTGTTTCACACTCCGACTTTAAACGACTCCAAGTTCAGCTCTTTCATACACTCACAGGTTTCATTCATACCTGTGCTGTTGGGTGTTTGGTTTGTCAACATATACCTGAAGTTTCCTCCTGTGTAGCTTGTTTGTTTGTCTGTGTTGACATAGGTATCATGTGGTAAGATGAACTCGAGCTTGGTTGCTTTAAAATCTGTCATAAAACGTGGATTTAGTTTGTAGTTTGAAGTGGTACTGATGTGGTACTGATAGGGTCTATAGGGACCACAAACAGTCCACACTCCTATTTCAGCATGATTTCACTCCTTAGTCATGTGAAAAGGTGAGTAATTTATGTGTTCAGGCTGTAAAGTTGTCTTGAAGACAGTAAGAAGCTAAAGAGACTCAAAGTCTTTCTAACAAATGAGAAAAAAAAACACTTTTTGGAATTTTTTGATAAATGTTTTTACTCTTTGAATTCAAGTTTGAAGATCAGTGTCAAAATTCTAGAACTCTGAGATCAAAGACAGAATTCTAGAGTTCTAAGAACAAGATCAGATTTCTAGAATTTTCAGATCTAAGTTTGAATTCCCAAACACTCAGATAAAATTATGAATTCTGGAATTCCCAGGAAAAGATTCTTAAATTCCAGAAATCTTACAACAAAACTCTTTTATCAAGTCAGAATATTTCACCTAGTCATGGATCACAGAATTCTAGAATTCTTGCGTCAAGTTCAGAATTCCAGAATTCTAGATCTGAATTCCAGAATTCTCACCATAGAGCTCTTAGATAAAAGGGGGTATTAATTTCTTCATCGAACACTGAGATCACAGTCAGGATTCTAGAACTTTCAGATCTTGTCAGAGTAGTCTGGCTTAAAGTAGTCTGAACACAACTCACATTTAGTGTTAACTCTTAATCCTTCCTGAGCTGATGCTGAGTCTTGAACCACGTGTGATCAGATGTCTCATGTTAATTTTTTTTTAAACCCACAAAACAAAGATGTTTGCTTCAGCTATGGAGCCAGATCATTGTCAAAAATCACAAATGCGGAATTTGTGTGTGTGTGTAAATGCATCCAGAAATGCGTAAACTGATCAAATATGATCATATTCGACTTTGTGTGGTGTGAGAAAATACTGAGGAAACAAACGATAAGTGGGATCAACTCTAGTTCGCTGGAAGAATCTGATGCATGTGCTGTTCCAGATAATGAGGGATGATTTTCCTGAGTCTGTACATGTTAAAGGATTGTGATGGTTGCTTCCTGTGGTGTCTCTGGATCAGTGAACCGAACCGAACATCTGCAGCTGAAAACCTGATTCTGTTGCTCTGTAATGAGACGTAATTTATCTTCAAGGATACGGTGAAGTTTTCAGGCCAGGACGAATGTGAGGACGCTTCACATAGGTTTGGACGAGGAGAGTTCACATGATACTGTGCAGAGTGTGGAAACACACACACACACACACACACACACACACACACACACACACACACACACACACACACACACACACACACACACACACACACACTATGATCCCTCAGGTATATTAAGCAGGGAGAGGAAGCAGAGTTTGGAGCGAATTCCTGGGAAATACCAGAAACTCAGCGCTCTGTGTTTCTGTCTTTATTTAAACTCCTTCTCTCTCTCTCTCTCTCACACACACACACACACACACACACACACACACACACACACACACACACACACACACACACACACACACACACACACATACACATACACATACACATACACACAGCGTCTGGATGCCATTAGCTGTGAATGATTTCATCAGTAATCCACTTTACAGCAGAATGGAAATCTGAAAAGATGGATGCTGACCTCAGTGTGCTGCGTGGATGAGGTGTCGCTCTCTGTCTGTCTCTCTTTCTCTCTTTCTAACTCGGCAGAGAAACAAATAAGTAATGGGTGAAATAATCTAGCTGCTTGGATGTTTGGTTAAACCTTTGTAGAGCTGAGGTTTGAGTTTTTGAATCCTGTAGATCAGTGTGTTAGTTTTGTCCATGAACTGCTAAGAAGCGTCAGCTTTTTGCTTCCGCCTGTAATTTCCGTGCAGCGCTGAACTTCCAGGTTTGTGTGCTCCTACTGCCTTCTTATTATTGGGTTGATTTAACTTTTCTCTGTTAAATTTATTTCAAGAGGAATTTTGCTTTTTGTTCTGTTAAATTTTCCTTGTCTATGATTGTTTCACACTCTTTTTTTGGTTGTTTTTTGTCAAGTTGGTTGTGTGACTCTCCCGTCTTATGTTGTTGTATTCCTCTTCTCTCTGTTTGTGACAATACTTCTCTAGATGTTTATCCTGATAAATAAAATCCAGTGCACATATAAATATCTGTCAAAATTGGCAAAAGAGCAAAAACCGGCATAAAAAGTCATGTAAATGGTGTTTGAAAGATGGTGTAATTACTGATGTTGACATAAATTGAGAATTCAGAGGGTTTGAAAGAAACAGCTAAGCCTCTTTTTAATTTACCTGACCCCAAATCAAAAATATAACAGCTTAAGCTGAACACACTTGTGTTTGTTGTGGCATCAAACTTCACAACTATTAACATCAGATTCATAAAACAAACAATAGAAGATGTGTTATATTCTCCCAAAACAGGGGGCCCCAGTTGGGGGTGGGTGAAAACGTGGATCCACATAAGTATCTGCATTTTTTATTTTTTATTTATTTATTTATTTTTTTTTTAGTGATTTAAAAATCATGATGTTTTTGTTCAAACAAATATTTATTTATTTTATTTTGTTTTATTTTATTTTATTTCATTTCATTTTATTTTTATTTTTATTTTTATTTTACATCCTTCATTTTTGCCTTTTTTTTTTATAAGCTGGGTTAGCGAAAAAGTTACCGCTTTTCTCCAGCAAAGAGCAAAATATTTTTCTTCAACTATCTAGCAACATGATGTCAGATCTCCCCTGAATAAATCCTTAAAACGGACTGACATATGATGTGCATTTTGGGGAAAATATGGCTCCTGACATGGTCTGTGGACGTGGTCATCATTTTCATGTGGTTTCATGGTCTGGTGTTAAAAAAAGCAAAACTGAAAACTGCAGAAATCGTAAATATAAACGAATCACAATTGAATTCATATCGCCACCACAAAAACTTAAAACAAATCGAACCTGAGTTGAGCATTCAGCCCCAGCCCTAGCTCTCGACTTTAAAACCCCCCAAAATAGCGTTCCAAAAAACAATCCTAAAACAGACAGTTTGCTTTTTAATATCATGAAATAACACATTTTTTGGACTTGTCAGTTGAGTGTCGCTAATAAAAAATCTAACAAGACACTTCCTTAGATTTCAGATTTTTGAGGGCAGAAATCTAAGACTCAGACTTTTTAGCAACAATGTGCATTTGATGAAAACAGCACCACATCGTGCTTCACGTGTTGTGCAACAAGCGGAAAAAACTCATTTTACGATATCTGGCTGAAATCTGGCTTCAGGATGTAGTTTCTGCAGATTCCTTCCCGTATTACTCAGGGGTGATGATAATAAAATTTACAGCATTATGAGCGTTTTTTCATATTTAAGGGATGTGAAGCTGCTGCAAAATTATGTCTGAAAATTATCAAATGCATTGTATTTTTTTTTTTTATTGTGGATGCAAGAAACTCTGATTCCTTAAAATCCAAGTTATGTTTGTTTAACTTCTGGGTGCAGAGAAATATGTCTAGGTTTTGCAGGATCTGTACAAATTTTCATTTTTTAAACGTTATTATGATTTATCACCCTGCGTAACCTTTAAGCGGAGATTTTAAGGATGTAATGCATTAGTTAAAACTGAGAGATAACTTTGCAACACGAGAAAACCCCAGAGTTGCTGCTGCAGAGTTCAGAGGGTTAAAAAGCTGATTAAAGCGTCCGCTGAAGCAGAAACCAGGACGTGTTCGTTTAACAGGATGAGGCTTTCCGTCCTGTTTTCTCTCCTTTTTTCTCAAACCCTGCCTCACATATTCATCCCTCCGTTGAGCCGGGTGCGGCCCAAGGTCAGGCCAGATGGTGCGGCTGGCTTCACCTTGCTGCTGACCGCTGGTCCCAGCGCAGCGGAGAGGAGCCGCCGCCAAACAGATGGAGAATATCAGCGAGCCTAAAACCCCGAATCTGCAGAGGAGGTTCTGCAGAAAACACGGCCCGCAGAAAACATGTTTTCTCCGAGCTGTTTGTGCCAATTAGGGCTCATTTTTCTCTGCTCCTTCTTTAGATATATCTGTGTGTGTGTGTTTAATGTGTGTGTGCACATATGTGTGTGTATGTGTGTTTCATTTGGCCCCACCGTCTGACTTCAAAGGAGAGTAAATTACATTTACTTTGTAATGCTTGCATCATTATTCCTCCTTTTTATCAGCAACCAATCAGCACAGTAACTCTGTCTGTGCGTGTGTGTGTGTGTGTGTGTTCAGTATACTTTTAAGTGTTATTATACATCCACTGTGATCCAAAGTTCCTGTTCTCCACCACACGTCTGTCAGCATGATCGTTCAGATCTTTAAACCAGGACAGAAAAAATCAAAACAAGAATTTGAAGAAATTTTAGATTGAAGATGAGAACCAGAGTCTGAAGAAGTTGGACTTGAGAGTTTAAGTTTTACAGACGTATCGGCCTGTAATTGTGTGCAAGTTTAACCATCTCTCAGGACGGAGGGCGTCACAGGTCTTAGGCACCGATATTTAAGGGTCATAGGCTGAAAAATTGGGAACCCCAAATATAAACATATAAAAATGAGCATTTTACAATGGAAGAAAGTTGGTGGCTCTCTGACACAGTCCAGGTTCCTCATGAGGCCCCTGGTGAAAATTAATTGCCCACCCCTGCCTTTGAGGGATGCGTGTGACTATCACGTAGTATTTTTACTAATATTATTGAATGGCAGCAATATACCTTTGTAATTTTTCCCTGCACACATCATTAGAAATCATTTTTTGGGACTTCAGGAACTCTGTAAGATGACATGAAAAGCTGCACATGAAACAAATGTGTTTCAATTTAATTCAATTTAAAGGTAGTTAAAGAATTTGCCTTAACTTGTGTCAAAATATGAACTTGCTTAAATAATGGCCTACACGGCCTTCCATAACAGTAAAGTGTCTGAAAACTGATGTATGATTCATAAAACACTGATTGAAGATAAAGCAAATGTCTCACTGGTTATTAGTTTATACTACCTTCAGAGTATTCAGCTAAACCCTCAAAATCTGTGTTTCCTGTTATTTTTCTGATCTCGTCGTCTGTGATTATTGACTCTGTGAAGTTTTCCGTTCTGCGACACAGAAACATTTTATTTTCCTTCACTCTGAGCCGAGCAGCAGCAGGAAGGTTAAAGTGGCATGAAGAGATATTGAAATGAAATGGTTGGGAGGCAGGCCCCAGGCGATTATTCAAATGACCAGTTTTTTTTTCCTCTCCTTTAATTTTGGTTCAATAAAGCTGGACGTTGAACCTTCAGCAGTCAGACAGTTAATTAAAAATGTGAGCGCAGAACGAGCTGTTTGGAATAATAATGATCATAAAGAGGAACGTTTGTCAGAGTGATGAGTGAGAGTTCATACGACTGATCGGATAAATAAACTAAAGACTTCACACTGACAGACACGCACTGATTCTCCATCATCAAACACTCCCCACAAAGTATTAATTATAACACTGATGGTCGTCTTAGCAGCTTAGCTTTCTTTATATTACATACAACCTTTATTTCACTTTGTGAATTAAACCTTCTACAGGCTAACAGACATTACACCATCATAACACTTCATGTCTCTTCAAAGTATAGCTAGCATTAGCTACTGTTGACTGTGACTTTATCATCTGGCAATGTTTCATTTTGGATACTTTAAAAATAAAGGTCCATTTGTGAGCTGTTAGGTTGCAAAAGGGAAAAACAAAGGCATCATGAATAATAATTAATGAGACAATATCATCTTTAAGCATCTGAAAAAAATAGAGTTAAGTCCAATAAAGTAACGGATGATAATAGGGGTGGGTACTGAATCATGTACTTTTTGTAGCTTGTCCATCTTATTGGACAAAGATCTTATATTCCACATAACAATGGATACATGGGTGGAAGGACAGGTTGATCGTTTCTCCTTAGCTCACGGGGAACATTGGCCCTAGCACCAGTTAGCATCTACATGCTGCATGCTGCTAACAGCTGAAATCTTGTGTTTAGGTACCGAATCCTGTCAAAGTACCGGGTACCGATTCACATAAAATCAAAAGGTACAATATTTAAGCACCTAAATGCATCCTTGTGACTGTGAGGGAGTGGAAGAGTAGCTGATTTTCTTTACCGGACATTTACACAGAGTTGCAAGGTTATATATTGAAGAATAGATATGTTAAATTGAAAACAAATTTTATCTTATTATTAAATGAATTGATATTTTTGTTGCATAAACACAAAAAAAAGTACTGAAAATTGGTACCGTTGAGTACCGGTACCGATTGCCAGGTACCAGGCATTGGTACCATATCGTTTCAAATGTGAAAGGTACCCATCCCTAGATGATATCATGTCTTATAGTCCTGTATCTTGATATATATTCTCATGTATTGTATCAAACATAATAGAATAAAACAGATTAGAATGTTCTCTATTAAATCCTGAAGGGAAATTTAGATTCACAGTTGCAGAACAAGACAGTATATCGTCCAAAAAAATCAAGAATTTGTACATATAATAATAATACAAGTGTCAACTAGAATAAAAATGTCCATCAGAGACGACAGCTTGGCAAGATTTTCCACTCATCAACCACCTCCACAGGGTCCAGGAGGACAGAGCTGGCCTACTTCACCACTTAGTTTTGTCTCACAGTACTGTATCCTGTCTGCTTACAGCCAGTAAAATCCTTCTAATGTAGCGTTTGTGTCTGGTGTTACCTCTGTTAGCCATGTCTATGAACAGGATGATGCCCTCTATAGCATAGCTAGCTCATCTAGCTCCATCTTATTGGAGAAAGATCTTATATTCCGCATAACAATGGATAGATGGATGGAAGGACAGGTTGGTCGTTTCTCCTCAACTCACGGGGAACACTGGTCCTAGCACCAGTTAGCATCCACATGCTGCAGGCTGCTAACAGCTGTCTTGTGCCATCTTGTGTGTAAACAAGGCTGCGATGGTTACATGTAGGATCTCTGGACAAGCACAAGAGCAAATAAAGTAAAAAGACCACTACAGACGTAACCAGGGTGATGACAGTGGTCAACAAATGAGCCATAAAAAGTAATGACAGGCTCCAGATTTAAAGATAACCAAAAGTATCGTGAAAAATGAGAAAAAAGGAAAATATTGTAGCAAACAATGACATATTCTGTTGTGTTATACGTCCTGTATTGTTTAGTATGGTTCTGTACAAAGAGAAAGTTCCTCACAGGAGCGCTAAGTTTTCATACTTTAGCAGATAAAACAAATGTAATCACTGTATTCCTCCTGTAGGTGAAATACTGTCCCCTCTGTATGCAGAGATGGAGTGAACGCCAAAGCAAACATATTTCACATGATGTAAAACATTAATTAAAATCGTTAGCGTCTGTCTTGGCTGAGATGTGGAGCAATAATTAAATCATGTTGTACATATTAAGAATTTACTGCTCAGGCAGGCGGAGCGGCAAGTGTGTTAAATGAATCATAAAAGTGGAGAGGAACATGTTTTTTATAAATGAGACTGAAGTGCTGAGAGAAACCATTACTGTCACTTAGAGAGGGCTCTGACCTTTAGAAACAGGGAACTGTAGGTTAATCAGGGGAAAACCAGGGAACAGGCGCTTAGCTTACTCTAAGTTTTACAAATTTAAAATTAATCCTTACACTTTAATTCGGTCTGTAGAATACTTTAAATCAGCCATTTTTAGCTGCTAACAAGGCGGCTACAGCAATAAACGGAAGAACGAAAAAGCAAGATTACCACCCAGAGGTCAGAGCATGGCATTAGGGTTATTTATTTTATTCTGAAAAGTGTGTTTTGTATCACACAAACATAAATTGTTTAAAAAAAAACATATCCACGGAATAATGCAGTCTTTTTTTTAAATAGTGGCAATTTATTAAACATATGTGAAGACATGTTAAGAGTTGAAATATGTAACTCTGTTATTGAAGGTGGATGTACTGTGTAACAAAAAAACATACATAAATCTGATTTAGTATCTGTGGGTGAAAGGTCACTTAAATTTAATTTCCCTTTCATACACATACATAAAAAAACTACAGGCAGGGAGAGCATCAGCAAAATCCTCTGGAATCAAAAATCCCCAAAGCAAAAAACATCTGACACACTTGAAATATAAACCAAAGCTCACTGTCTTTACACAAGTCTTTGCAGAATGCCAAAGCCTCAAGAAAGGAGAGCACACCTTTTTTTTCTCTTTTATGTGCAAAAATTGTACATCAAGGCAGGGAGAGCATCAGCAAAATCTTCTGGAGTCAAAAAATAAGAAAAAGCAGAATCATCTGAAACACTTTAAATATAAACTAAAAGCTCATTGTCTTTCCACAAGTCTTTGCAGAATGCCAGAGCCTTGAGTAGGGAGAGCACACCTCTTTCATTGCTTCAATCTGATTAAGTATCTGTGGGTGAAAGGTCACCTTAATTCCATGAGTGATTACAAGTCTTTTTTTTATTTTTATTTTAGTTTTAATAAAACACCTTTGATACAGGAAAGCATATACCCCAAAGGGTTTACAGAAAAAATTAAAATGAAATAAACGAAATGAAATAAAATAAAATAAAATGAAATGAAATAAAATAAAATGAAATAAAATAAAATAAATTAAAACAAAATTAAATTAAAAAGCAGGTATGGACAGCAGTTGTTAAAATAAACAAATTAAAGAAAAAACAAAGAATTTAAAATGAGTACAGTAAAACCATCAAAAAGTAATCAGTAAAATAAGTTAAATTCAGCAGAATATTAAAAAAAAATATTCAAAACCCAAATAAAATGCGAGAAGAAATAAATAACTCAGTGGGGTTGTTGTTTTAGGGCCCATACCCTTAGCCTTTAGTTTTGCACATTTACGTTCAGCTAAGGGGTGTCTCAATTCTCTGTAAGGTCAAGGGGAAAGGCTACACAGCCCTTGAAATGAAGACAAACCAGGACCTCACTCAAAACCAAGGGGTATGACAAATTTACCATGAGATATTGTTTTTGTCAGATACCCAATCTTTTGCTACTTCATGTAAATATTAGCCATGTTTTGAATGGTTGGTTGTATTTTCAAATCACTCTTTATGATTTAGCTAACGCTAACAATGAGCAGCTACAGCTAACAATAGCTACACCGATGCCAGACAAGGGTGATAAATTCACAGCAAACAGACTTCACTACAATAAACTGCATTTCATAAATGATTAAACAGCTAAACTACATTAGCTACATAAGCTATGATAAGCTAACACTACAGTATTCTGATGGTACATGCTACATAATGAGGTTTCGTACTTTTGTGGTTTTTTTCATCGGGTCTTGAATCTAAAAGAAGTGTTCATAAAAACAATGGCCTCAATCTGTAAATCCACCACCAAGAAAAACTTAAAACTTTGTCGATTGTTCCAACTTAGCAGAAAATTGCTGACATGGAGGAATTGAACAGTTTGTCTAAAACAGAGTTCACATAGGGACTAGACTGACTCTGCTTCGAGTCGTCTGCTCCTGCTGAAAAAGCGGTTCTGCAGATGCAGCTTGAGGAGGTAACTCTGCTTATTTGCTGCTTTGAGTAACAACAGCAAATGGATGAAAAAGTCCCGGGTCAAAGAGGAGTCGACAGGTCAATAACTCATCAAAGTTTATTGTCTGAAAACTGGGTCTGTTTCCTCTTAAGAGGAGCTTAACGTTGGGCTGCTCCACATCTGTTTGTGTAGTTTTATTCCCCTAATTTGATCCGTAGTATTTGGCAGCGTGGCTGAGATTTTGAGGGTTAAACACAAGCAATGCCACTTAAACTGACCTCAGATCAGGATTCATCAACTGCTGTGGAGCCTTAGACAACCTGACAGTGATCAAGCCTCTGAAAGATGTCAACTTTTCAGGAAAAGAGGTGATTTTTCTTTTACCTTGAGGCGGTGTGGAGTTAATCTGCCGGGTTTAGGGGGATTTCATCAGACTAGGAGCTGAAGGATCGTCTCCGTCCAAAGAGCAAAAGAAATCCTTCAGTTCAGCACAGAGAGCGGGGAAGCGTGATGGTGAAATACAGACTGAATCATACTGGAGTTATGCTCCAGATCAACTAAAAAACAACACAAAAACAAAGATTCATAACTGAGAATGAGACCGGAGCAGACTGGACAGAAAGTTATTCAGAGTGAAGAAAGGAGCTTAAATGTCATCACTGTGTTTTTGAGGTTTTAAGTATTCCCTTAAAATGTGTAGTAAATGACCTTTGACCCTTAAAAGATTTACTCTGACTCTCAGGCCCAGAATCGATTAGTGTCAGTCCCAAAGAGCTGCATGTGAAGACCTTGGTTGTTGACCTCTTTATTAACCTCTTTTTAACCTCAGCGCTGTCTACGATTCTGCTTTTCAGAAAATGCTGCTAAAAGTTTAACAGATAACTCAGAGGCAAACACACACAAACACTCATACACACAATCATACACACACACAGGATGGAGGAGAAAGCTGGAGGCTAAGCGTTGCACTGTATATGAGCCAAGTGGAAGTTTAGGCTAATTGTCGTTTCAAACTACAAAAGTAACGTCCGCTCTAACTCAGACAAATGTTTTGTAAGTAATGGTAAATAAAGAATTGATATATTTGGGTGTTTAAAACTGTTCTAGGAGCTGCCTGCTCTGTCATGTGTTTATGTGAAATGAAAAATTGGTCAAATACATATTTTCTCCCTTTCATGCGCATATATGAAAACCACAGGCAGGGAGAGCACCAGCAAAATCCTCTGAAGTCCAAAATCAGCAAAGCAAGAACATCTGAAACACTTGGAGAGTAGAACCAAAGCTCACTGTCTTTCCATAAGTCTTGCCAAAGCTTGAAGAGGGGAGAGCACACCTCTTTTTTCACTTTTATGCACAAAAATGAAACATCAAGGCAGGGGGAGCATCAGCAAAATATGTTGGAGTCAAAAATCAGCAAAGCAAAAGCATCTAAAACACTTTAAATATAAACCAAAGATTAGTACCTTTCCGTGAGTCTTTGCAGAATGCCAGAGTCTCAAGTAGGGAAAGCACACCTCTTTCATTGCTATAATGTACAAAAATGAAACATTAAGGCAGGGAGGGCATCAACAAACTCCCCCTGGTCAAAAAACAAGAAAAAAAAAAACCTCTGACATACAATAATCCATTAAAAAAGTGGAAGACCAACTGCAAATAGTCCTGGCTGTTGCTCTTCCATGTCTTTAAGCGTTGTATTGACTTGAACCAAGTGGATGTTCAACTCACTATCCTCCATGTGCCTCTTTGGAATGCCAAAGTGGGGAAAGCACACCACTTTCCTCTCTTTGAAATGTGCACTTATCAAAAGCCAAGACAGGTCGAGCACCAGCAAAGTCTTCCTGGGGTCAGAAACTGTCAAAACAAGACCGTCTGAGCTGAAAATTAAACAAAAAAGTTAAAATAAACTACAACAAAACCAGTATAGTGTAGAGACTTTATGGCATACAGACGCTCTTCCATGTCTCTAAATTTGGATAATTTCTGTTAAATTAAATTCAATCATTAACATAACATTTTTCGCCCCTGGAGCTCCCTGGAAGAGCCTTGAAGGTTGCCTGGAGTTCTGGACTGTAGCTCGACAGCCACCAATTAGATTTGCATATTTAACAGGACAAAACGCTGGCGGTGTCTGAACCTGAGTGTGGAGTCATTTCATGAATTTAGAGGTCAAAGACCAACGCTCTTTCCTGAGAAGTGAGTGTGTTGTTTCCAGGTTGTTTCCAGGCCTCTTCTCCCTGTTTTTCGTCGTCTGTTAGGATTTATCTAGCGGCAGCTGTTTACTCGACGCTCCCTCTGTTTGACAATATGCTGCCAAGCTGTGCACAAACACTGCTCCACATACTGTACACTACAGCTCCCAGAATCCCCTGGGGCTGCATCTCGTCTGGATGGTGGAGGGACAGCGTCTGCTGGTCACAAATAGTTCTGAATGTTTTATTAACTGGGCTGACTGGGTGGTTACTGGAGGGATTTGGGTTGTCCCTGCTGCTGGTTTTACAGGTCGGTTTGAGGTTGTAGTTGGTCTCCCAGTTATCTAGTTTGCTTGCTTACTGGTTATGCTGGTTGAATATAAGAAAACAGTTAAAAAAAAACATAGAGTGTCAATCCTGTTTTCTGTACCAGGCTGTAAACATGCTTATTTCTCTGGTAGATTTTTAACATAGGGTTCTACAGGAGACTGAGTCACTTTTGAAGCCACCCTCTAGTGGACACTGGTGGAACTGCAATTTTTGGACATTGGCTTTATTCGTATTACTGTACTTTATTTTGAATAATATTTTTTTTAACTGTTAAAGAGAGTTTAAATGTGTATTATCTATATATGTATGTGTGTTATCTGACTGTTAGATACACACTTCCATAAATGTATGTCTTCATGATATGAATCTGATAGTCTGCACACTTTGTTCACCGTGTTTTGATACAGACTCAGATGTTTTCCTGGACTTTTAAATCTCTTCTTCCATTTCCACTTCATATTTCTGTCATGATATCATACACACACACTTACACACTCAAATTCACATGAATACAACACACACGGCTGCAGCTTTGCGTCACACAGATGATTTTACAATCCCTGAGACAAATATGCTGATTGTCATGACAACACTGCCAAAATACAGCTGAGGAGAAACCTGAGTTCACGGTGTGTACGTGTGTGTCTACATGCGTGTGTCTACATGCGTGTGTGTCAGTGTGTGTTGTAGAGAAAACTGTTTTACTCGAATAAAAACAAGAAAATTCTCTTTCAGTCCCTCTCTCTGAAGCAGTATGAAATAATTATGGGAAGTTCAGTTCATCTCTGCGCTCCAGGAACTCAGCATGTGTCTGTACATACACAACATCTCTTCACAACATTTGTGCACTCACATACACACACAGGAACACACAAACACACACTTACATCTCACCTCCAGCAAGCAGGAAACAACAGAGCACCAACAGGAAGAGTCTACAACACTTTCATGTGAAAACATCTCGGCTCACATCCTTTTTGTTCTGTTTGTGGCTCTGTACACTCCTCGTTTCTTGTCTCTGCATCGTCTTATTTTAGACATTTATCCATCACAGACAACTGAATGGTAAACAAAAGTTCTACATTCATTGAAATTAATTAACAATTAATGATTGATTGATACTCATTGTAATAATCACCAATTAAAGTAAATAATCTGATTTTACTTACATAGCCCCATGCCTTATGGATGTTAATGCCTCCAGCAGAGGGCACTCCTTTTTCACTGCTGTCTAACTCATGTTTAGATCTTTTCTAATGTTTTTCTTTGTTGTCCTTTTCTGATCTGGCTTAAACTATTGGCTTCACTACTCAACACTGCCCCCTATGATTTAAGGTGGTGCTGCGATGTTTGGTTTTGCACAGAAGAGTGTCTACATAGTATAGTAGAAGAGGAATGACCAACATATTTGAGGCTAGGCCCTGAAAAAAGGAAATCCATCAGTTATTTTTCTGTTATTATACTTAAAGAGTCCAAACTCTAAGCCGAAAATCAAAGTTCTATCAGAATTCTAGAATCGTCATAAGAGGAGACATAATCAAGACTTTGATGTTGGAATTCTACGATGACAAGTCAGCGCTACAGCCTTAAAATCAGAGATCCAACTTCAGGGCAGAAACACATCCCCAAAGTCAGAATTCATGAATTCTGACTTTGAAGTCAGCATTCTTGAATACTTTTAAAATGAGTCAGAATTAAACTCCCAAGACAGAGACTAAAAACAAATTCCTGTATGTAATGTTAGAATTCTGAGGAAAAAGTCAGTTACAACCAAAAAGATCTGAAACTTCATTGTCTGAGTGATTAAATTGAAGTCAGAGTTCTAGAATTCTGATATCAAAGAAAAAATTCCATAATTCTGACCCAGAAATCAGAGTTCTAGAATCTTAAAAGTCAGAGTTTACTGAAAAGAGTAAGAAAAATCAAATGCTGACTTCAAAGTGAGGGTTGTGACATCAAGTCAAAGACCTCGAATTTTAATAGTGAAGATTCTAGGATTCCTCAAAAACAAGTCATAATGATTACTTTTTTTTAAAAAAACAGAATCTTTATCTAAAAAAAGCTAAGCTAAGATCTGAAAATCTGAATTCTTATTTGATTTCAGAATCATGAATTAAAAGGCAGAATTCCAGAATCCTGTATTTGATTCATAGTCTGAGACATTGAATCAAAGTCTGAGTTCTAGAATTCTAATGCCAAATTTTGGATTCTGGAATTCTGACCTCAAAGTCAAATTCTGAGATGAAATACCAGAGCTAAGACCTTAAAATCAAAACTCTGACTTCAGAGTTAGAATCATGACTGTAAGTCAGACTTAGCTTTTTTAGAAAATGAATCTGAATTCAAGGCTTTTGACTTAGAATTGGACCCTAACTAAAAACAGAGTTCTAGAGCTCTGACATCAAATCTGTTATTCTAGAATTCTGACAATGATGTCACAATTTGGAGATCTTAGTCAGGGTTACGACTTTGCAATCAGAATTCTGACATCAACACCAGAATCAGAATTCCATAATTCCTTGATTAGGTTTGAAGAACGATTGTATGTTGGAATTCTGTGATAAAAGACACAGTTCTGGATCTCGGATCAAAGTCTAGATTCTAGAATTCTTAGTTAAAGTCAGAATTTTGAATCATCATATAAAGAGAAGTCTGGCAAGAAGTTAGAAGTTACAGTTCTGAGAATTTGCAGTTGATGTCCTGGTTGGGAATTTATTTTCCTTAGTAGTCCAGATCTTTTTCTATCAAATTAGTCAAACAGCTGACAGCATGACGCTCTTGAAGCTTTTAGTCTTTTGAATCTAGACATATGTAAAAGTAGCCTTTAAAAACAGTGTAATTTCACTTTAATAAAACAACACTAGATGTCAGCCCATTAGAGGTTGAATGATTCCTCCCAGCAGACAAACTTCCTCATGTGTTTTTACATTTCTTCGTTAGCCATCGATCCCGTGATTGAGTCATCACCAATCCGTCTTTTTTCTCACCATGGATTTTATGTCACATTATTTTTAATGCAGAAAAATTTCCCTCCGGCCACAGAAGACGAGGAGGAGGAGGGTGGAAGAATCTCCTTTTTTTATTGCGATCGATTCGGATTGATTAGTTTCAGATATTTAATGCGACACCTCCACCCTCGATTGCTCTGACGCTTTATTGGCAAAGACCAAAAAAAAAAAGGTGTATGGCGTCCCGCAGCCTCCCAGAATGCATAATGGTGGCACTCAATATTTCAGACGGAACAAATGAATTGCACGAGGCTCTTTTAGCAGAATAAACTGCTTTTGCGTGTCAAGACAAAGTCTGGGGAATAAGGGACCGAGGACCTAATGTGTTGTGACAATAGACAGTACAGAGTCTGTGTTTGTGTGTGTGTGTGTGTGTGTGTGAGTGTGTCTTGGTGTGTGTGAGAGAGACACACACTGAGAGAGACAGAGGCAGATCTGTTCCAGGGACTGTTTTAGTGCCTCATCAAATATTTAGTTTGATTGTACATGGTCCTGTAATTGCCATCTTGGCTTGTGAATTATTGATGGCGTGTAGCAGAGCCAAGGAGGGCCCTCGTCCACACACACTCACACACACACACACACCCTCACACACACACTCCCCTGCTCGTGTGCTGTAATAAGGCCAGACAAAGCAAACACACACTCTGAGGCTGGTGCTGGGGCCAGTGAATCATCATGTAATGGTAATGGGCATGAAGCTGCTCTTGTTTCATATCCTAATTAGCAGCCGAGGAGCATCATGTGAATTCTTCAGTAATTATTTGAAGAGGGCGTTTCAACAACACCGAGAGTCAATATTAGACTTTACTCATCCTACTAATGAGCTGAACGCCTTCCCCCTCTTCCTCCTCTTCTCCTTCTTCTGATGTTTTGCAGCACGAACCGCCTGCGAGCTTCTTTGTTTCTCCTGCACGGTTTGTTCGTTAGCCACAAACAGATGAGCTGTGACGGCGCGGCGGTCGGCGGGTTAACCAGGACGGATTGTTGTTTGCTCGTCGCGGCCTCGGCTCGCCACGCTTGCTTTGTGCTTTGTTTCACTTTGTCACCAGAAAGACGAGGCCGGCCCGGGCTCGCCAGGTGGGCGGTCAGGTGGTAAAGTGGCAGCGGCGGGCGGCGAGGTGGCTCCTCACAGAGAGAATCAAAGTGTCAGGGCGAGCACAGCTTTTAAAAATACTCCTGCTGAAATATTGATTTTTTTCTGCTTCTTTTTCTTTCTTGCCTAACGTAATAAGTGAGAGACTCCAGGGAGCGTGTGTGTGCATGTGTGTAGCCCTTCAAAGTGTGTGTTCTCATACAAGCAGTGTGTGTCTGAGTGTGTGTGTGTGTGTGTGTTCATCAGGGCCTTGTAATCTGAGCTCGATGTAATTGCTTCCCATAGTGCACTGGGTGTGGTCGGGGTGACATCATCTGGAGTGGCCGGAGAGAAATGCTGAAGTCAGACCAGCGCCTCCCTCCTCCACCTCCTCCTCCTCTTCCTCCCCTCATTGTGAGCTAGATTGGCTTTAGATCGGCTTCTCTGGAACAATTAGAGCAGCCTCCTTTATGTCCCTGCTTTACTCAGGATTAAACCGGAAACTGGACTTGAAATAAAGTCAAATGCTCATGAAGAAAATGATGCTTGAAGCTCTGAGGCTTCTTTTTTTTTTCTCTTACACCTCAGGCATCATCCACAGTGAATCCTGAACCTTTTCAGGTTTTGTAGCTCTTATTTTGGTCCAAACTGACACAAAAAGCCAATTTGAAGTCCTCTAGAGCATGCTAACATTTACATCCTGACCACGTACGAGCATAACCACAAAACTTCAATCATATCAGGAAAATCTTCACCTACACCTTTCTTGAAGTAGCAGCAGCTCAGCGACAAGTCCTACATTTGAAAACTGTCTCTGCAGATCGCCCTCTGGTGAGAGTTGAGTTTCAGACTTAAAACAACTAACATCTGGTTAGACTTTTGACCAGAGGTCTCCACAATTCTAGAATCTGACCTAGAATTTTAACATTAAAGTCAGAACTAAGACCTTGAAATCAAAATTCTGACTTCAGAGTTAGAATCATCCGATAGATAAAAGTTGGAATTCTAGAATTCTTACTAAAAGACTCAGACTTACAACTAATAAGTCAGAACTCTGGGATTTAAGAGGGTTCTAGAATTCTCACATCAAAGGCAGGATTCTAGAACTCTGGTTTTGATGTCACAACTCAGAAATCTAAGTCGGAGTTACAAACTGGGAGTCAGAATTCTAGAAATCTTAGAAAAAAAAGTGAATGTAGGACATTTCAGATGCTGACATCATTTTCAAGACATGACTATTGGAATGTGTTGTGATTTCCTGAACCATACGTGGAGGGAGAGAAGGTGTGTGTGTTGCATTAGTGGCATCCATTCTTAAAAGTAAATACACATCAATGTCACATCCAGTGTCAATCATACGAACTCACAATTCTGAGAATCGTTCTCGATGTTGACAGCTATTAAATTATTTTCTCTAGTGGCTCTGATCCTCATCTTTATACGTTTCGGCTCTTTAGGTAACAGTCACAAATGTATAAACAACAGATCAAGTGGTAAATTCTGAATGATTTAAATTTCTGATTCGCTTTCTTAGAGCTATCTTGTGACATTTTCGTGGTTTCTGTGACATCACTTGTTTGTTTCTGAAGCCGAGTTTTAAGCTAACCATCCTTGATGGTTTCCATATTAAAAATGCTGACTCAACCTAACTTTGGTTGAACTAGCAAGAGTCAGACATGTTTAGATTCACATTAGCTTCTTTGAATGGGTTTGTATGTGGTTTCTTGAGCCTCTGCACCCAGCATCTAGTGGACACTAAAAGAACTGCAGATATAAAATTTTCTGCATCATATTAATTTATTATAGCTGGAGGTTGTTTATCCCTATGCAGCTTAGACCAGCAAAATCATAGCAAACCTTAAGTTTCCTTCAAAATATAAGCATATACTTATCTTCCTATAAAATAAAACTCCATAAGTCGCTAATTTTAGTTATGTAGATAAAACTGTTTGGGCTCAAGATCCTGGTTTCAGTTTTGAAAAGGTGCATTAAAGAGGTGATATCCCAGGTAAATTTGGAAGAACTATTAGTGACCCAAAGTAGGACAAAGTTTATTTTGTTGTGCCATCATTTTATAAAACGACACTAAATACTGGGATTTCGGGCTCAATGCACTGTGCTTTGATTTGAGTAACTATGAAAAGTCTGACAGTTTGCAGACAATGTTCAGGTTTATCCAGTGTGTGGGTTAAGCTTTTTCAAAGTGACGTGTCAAACCTGCAGGTGAGAACACGTCTGTTTTCTCCTTCACATAGAGCAGCAGTGATTTCAGAGCTGCTTTCAGCTCCACACTCTCTCTCTGTCCTCCTGTAATTGATTGTCGGCTGGAGTAATGAGGTGACAGCTGACACCAGCACACTCCCTCTCTCATTATCTTCACCTCCTCTTGAAGAGCTGGAGAAGAAAAAGGAGGTAACCGCCGTTTAAGGAGATCCACAGTTGTCCCTTTTTGGTGTCCTGATTGTGGTCAAATCTTCTAGAAAAAGGTGTGATGTATGACACTGAAATTATTTTTCGCAGAAAAAAGTTGTTGATCTACCTTCTGCCTCTGGTAGCTAGTTGGTTGTGTTGTTGTGTATTATGTAAATGTCTCTGATGTCTGAGCCTGCTTTTCTAAACACAGAATTTCCAACATTACACAAACTTGCTTATTAAAATAGGGGTGGATCATCAACACCTGTGTTTAGTATCCTAAAATTCAATCACTGTTTTTTGTCAAAATGGTTTGGTGGGGCTAAATCACTCTACAAAGACGCCAGACTCCACTGACAAAAACCCTTATTTCAGCTTATGGAACAGACAGGGGCTACACAAAGACTCAAACAAACTCACAGATCAAGGCATGTGTAGACAAACAACTCCTGTTTACTGCTGTGAAACCAAATGACTAGTTTTCTCAGTGAGGTTTGGTTGTGGTGTATTTCTCTCTAAAGCCACTAAACACCTTTCTTATGAACTGCGGTTATACCTGAAAGGATCCAGGAGTTGTTCATCTACCTCAGCTCACACACACAATGTAAAGTGGAAAGGCGTTAGGACACAAAACACTCAAGTGAACAGACACAGGGAAATATGGAGTCAATAGAGGGTGGAGATGTGAATATATATATATATATATATATATATATATATATATATATATATGGTATAGTATGTATGTGATGTGTATCCCTGTGCATGTGTTTATACATCCTTAAGTGTTTATTTGTGTGTGTGTGTGTGTGTGTGTGTGTGTGTGTGTGTGTGTGTGTGTGTGTGTGTGTGTGTGTGTGTGTGTGTGTGTGAAAAAGAGCTTGTCGTGCCTTTGTATTGTGTATTACTGATTGTAAGTGTGTGTGCTTTCTGTATTATTTGTGTACAGTGTGTGTTTTTATTTGTGTATTTTGTGTTTGCAGTCCTGTTTGTGTATTCAGGTAAAGTTGTCAGGTGTGTATTATGTGTGTATGTTGTATTTTTTTCAGTGTGTGTGTCTGAATACAGATGTCTGGTGAATGTGTGTAGATATATGTGTGTGTTTTGTTTTTGTGTACAGTGTGTATTTTGTGTGGATATTGTATTTTTCTGTGTCTGCTGTATGTGTGTGTGCCAGCTGTGTGTGTGTGTGTGTGTGTGTGTGTGTGTGTGTGTGTGTGTGTGTGTGTGTGTGTGTGTGTGTGTGTGTGTGTGTGTGTGTGTGTGTGTGTTTGTGTGTGTGTGTGTGTGTGTGTGTGTGTGTGTGTGTGTGTGTGTGAATTGGAGCCGTATTGATCGGTATCAGCTCTCTGAAGGACTCGGGATCGTCTGAATGGAGCTCCACATTATTCTGTTCTCGGCCATAAAGGGCATTAGAGCCTCACAGCAGCAGATCAGCTTTCAGTCGATACACACACACACACACACACACACACACACACACACACACACACACACACACACACACACACACACACGCAGAAACACACACACACACACTGCCTATCTCTCTCCTCTCTGTTTCTTTAAAGGATCATTTCACCCAAATCGCAGACAGCAGCAGCATTTTCTCTCTTTTCAGCCTCAGAGTTTTATTTCTATCTCAGATTTTTGACATTTTGAGTCTTTTTCAAAAAATTTTCAGAGTTAATTCTTAAAACCAGTAAGCTACTGTTGCATTTTGGTTGTCCCTTTATGAGGATAAATTTGGTTTCCAGTGACAAAAATACAAATATTCTGTCTGCAAACAAATGTTTTTGAATTTTTCAGGGTTAACAACATAGTCTTGGTCATAATTGCTCTCAATAATAATAATAAAAAAACTTTTTGTTCAGAAAAGTGATCATCTCTAAGTTTGATTTAGATTTAAGTTCAAGAAAAAGCCAACGTGATAAAATCCCTTAAAGATAAAAATATTAAAGACGTGAATGAAATAATCTCAGGTGATAATTTCTGTAGTTGAACCCAAGCTGCTGTCAGACCAGCTGAGCTCCTGCTCTCTGTTTTTAAGGATATTGTTACTGTCTTATTAAGGTGGAAATCGATGCTCACCTCATTTATAACCCCGCCCCCCTCCTGGTGCCCTCCTAGCATGCCTCACTGAAGAAGGAGAAGGAGAAGAGGGAGGAGGGTGGGGATGGGTGTGGGTCTTCTTCGAGGTTATCCCCTGGTTAATGTGACATGTCTGTCTGCGACCTTGCCGCTTGTTAACTGCCTGGATTATTATTGTGATAATGTGGCAATTAAAAAGGAGGCGCTCCATCAGACGAGGAGGAGGAGGAGGAAGAGGAGGGGGTGCTGATGGTCCGAGAGATGGATGTGTGCAGATTACAAGGCAGTGTGAAATGCATTAAGGTGGCAATCCATCCTGACCCCCCCTCCATCCTCCTGCAGAGATGCGTGTTATTACCGCCCGTCCTCATTGATATCCATTCCCAATCAATACTCCTCTGCTGCCGTAAAAACGGGCGTAAATCAACACACGGCGGGTGAGAGGTCGGACGAGAGGGAGGGAAACTCAAAAGGAGGTTCCTAATGAGGCGCCATAAGTCAGCAGGGTGTGTTGAGTGTCTTCATCAGGATGCTGCTACAGAGTGATGATGTCATAAACACAGGACCAACATGACAACAAACAGAGCCTCAAATTATTCAAGTTGTTTCCTCAAACCCAGACCACCTCAACAAACTGAAGTCTGCTGTAAAATGAGCGTCCTGTGAATCCAAAACGAGCTGATCCTGAATCCCTGTTTGTGTTGAATGAAAGTGGAGGATTGTGGGTAATAAATCTGCCCTTTTGTCTTTTTGTCTCTCCAGATTCTTCCTCAAGTTCTTCCTCAAGTGCAATCAGAACTGTTTGAAAAACGCAGGAAACCCCCGAGACATGAGGAGGTTCCAGGTAAGACCCACCACACCTGGTCCAGACTGATCCAGCGCCCTGCTGCAGGAGATCCTGATTTCTCTGTGTGTGTGTTTTTGCCACAGGTCGTGATTTCCACCACAGTCAACGTGGACGGTCATGTGCTGGCGGTTTCAGACAACATGTTCGTGCACAACAACTCCAAACATGGCCGCCGCGCCCGACGCCTGGATCCCTCTGAAGGTTAGACGTCGCTCAGAAATTAACAGAGTATCATTTCACAAAGACACTCTTGAGGACTATTAAAGACTTGTAGACTCCAGGAGACTCTTAGAGCTCCTCTGAGAGTCTCAGGGACTCCAAGACTGTGCCATGAGGGGATTTTAGAAACCCCAACAGACCCTCAATCAGTCTGAGAGACCATCAGAGTTGAAAGGAAACTCGAGAGACAGAGTCAGAGTTTTAAAGACTTCAAAAGATTTAGAAATCTTGAAGGTGATCTTTTATTTGGACTACAAAGTCAGAATTCTCAGGGGAGGGATTTCTGGAAAATAATCTGAATTTCCTCTCAGAATTAATTTCAATAAATAAAGAAAGAAAGAAAGAAAAAAAGGAAAAATAGCTCTTAAACTTTTTTTTCATCCAGAATTCCAAGAAACAAAAGGGGATTCAGAATTCCAGAAAAGAGATGGAAAAACTAAATTCCAGAATTTTTATGAATTTATTTATTTTTATTTTTTAATTTTATTTATTTTTTATTTATCTAGAACATGAAAGAAAACATTTTCTTTTTACAAGATTAATTCAGGATTCAAGAGTACTGTTCAATTTTCTTGAATTGACAGGCAGGAACAGGGGTTAAAAGAAGATGTTCTAGAATACTTCAACAAAAAAAGGAAAAATAAAACTATTCTTGAATTCAATTCTAAGGGGGGGTCGGGGGGGTAAAATTCTTGATATCACAGATTTTTAAGGAAGAAAAGAAACTGAGGAACAGAAAGATTAGTCTGAGTCTACGTCCAAACGTTGACCCTATGGCAAAATTCTAGATTTCTGGGCTGGGAGGGGTCACAATTCTGCAGAAGTTCTGTAACACCGTTTATCCTTCTAGAATTCAAAGAAGAGAAATTCTAGAATGCTAGAATTCTAGCGTAAACATCGGCCTAACCTTCAAAAAGAAGATTTTTTTTCTTTTGATCCTGATCTTTGTCTACAAGTTCCATATTTTCTGTACTTTTAAAATGTAATTGCGCTCCAGAGCTTTGTTACGACTGGCAGATTTTGGAAAAGAATGCTAACACTAAATCTGAGCTGCTGAGTTAGAAATATGTTCCTCTTCCATCCAAAACACTGAATCCTATATTTCCCATGATGCATGTTTAAGAAACTGTGTCTGTGTGTGTCTTTCTCATACTTTGAGGTTAACTGAAAGAAAAACTGAACGTGACAAAGCCAAAGTAGGTGAGAGGATGTAATGTGAGGAAACTGTCCTTTAAAGAGTGAAGCAGGTCTCTATGAAACCTCCGGTTCCTGGCACGTTTCCGTCCGGCAGCGTCAGGAGAGCACGTCGAACAAACGCTCCGTTCTTTCGGCGTCCACAGCGAGCAAATAAAATTCATCACTGGAGTATAAACTTCACACGATGAAACTCGACTCTGAGAGCTGGAGCTCAGAGGTAACATTTCCTCTGATGTAGTAAACTTTAATACCTCTTAGCCCTGTCCCCACTCTAATAAAACCCTCCTGGCTCACTGCAGAGCTATGACATAAGTCCTTCGTTTGATTCGGCCCACTTTGAGTGCCAAATGGGTGGGGCTTAACCGTGCCAGAACCAGGGTTTAAAACTACATCAGAAAATATGTGGGTCAAAGGAGAACGGACTTTAACTTACTCCAACTCACTATCCAAGTACTTATTGTTCTGTCCTGAGCCCCACCCGTCTGGCAACAGCAGGAGGATAAATCAGACTCAACTTGTATTACCAAAAAGTATTGTGTTCATCAAAACAGTTTTCAAATTAAAAAAAAATTGGGCTTTTAAAAAGCTTCAGCCGTTTGTTGTATCCACATTGAGACACCATAGGGGTGGAGCTTATGATTTAAAGTATTTGCGCAGCTTTGGATTACCTCTTGGTATGACCAAACGTGGACAGTTAAGTACACCAAATGCTCCTATTGCTTGCTGTTTCTTGGCTGAACTCTCTCCACCCCTCTGGGTCGCCCACAAGACCGAAACAAGCTTCCCAAAAAGTTTGTCCCACGTGTTATCCTCCCTGTTTCTGACTTTAAACCGGCTAACTCTACAAGTCACTTTGACTTGTTTCAAAGTTTGAGGCTTTTCTTGGAGAGGTGCTTGTTTTATTCCTCTGGGAGCCCCAGTCGGGTAGGTCTTGTAATATCACAGCATCACAAAGTATCAAGTAGAACATCCAGTAAAAGAAAAGTACACCACTGACTCTCTGTCCTGGCAGTCTTTGGAGTTAGTTCCACCCCTCTGGGACGTTCAAGAGAGTAAAACAAGCCCTTAAACAATGTGCCACCAGCCAGACTTCAAACAGCCGTCGTGTCCTCGCTGTTTTCGCCTCCCTGATGACGTCTTGTGCTTCTTTCTTAACTTGTTTTAAAGTTTAGAGGCTTTTCCAGAAGCGGATGATGTCACTGTCTCGATTGATTTGACCTACATGCAGCACCAGGCGGGTGGTGTTTATCAAACCGGGACAGGATAAGGTGTCTGATCAAAGAAAAGGGGAGAGATTTGACCTCTTGAGTGCTGGAGGTCTGTGCTGTAAACCCCACCCGTCTGGCGTGTCCAAAGGGACGCAACAAACGACACAAATATGTCATTCACTAAGATGAGATGCTTTTGTTCCTCACCTGTGATGACACCTTGAGGAAACGTACCGATGAGTGTTTAAACATTCATGTTCGGAAGAGTGTGCGCTCTGAGTGTACTGTACGGTGTCCTGCAGGGGCCAAACAGGGGATCTGTTGTTTACCAGCGACTCTGTATCTCAGCCCACGGAGGAGAGCTCGCCGTCTTTCATCTCATCCAGACTGGGATGTTTTCAGAGGGGATAAAAAGCCAAACATCTGCTCTCGCCTTTGTCCCCAACCCTCAACCCCCACGTCTCCCTGATAAAACTTTCCACCGCCGCTCCTCGCCTTTGTGCTTGTTTGATTGGAAAGTCCCCGACCGCCGCCGACACTAACTCCACCCCCCTCAGACCCCTCGGACTGTTTGTTTACAGCCGTGACAAAGGAAGAAAATTAATAAGCAGATGACAATCGAGTCCTTCGAGCAGGGAAAACCCTCGACCCTCGGCTGCTGCTTTCTTTTCTTTCCACTCATCACTTTTGAAAGTTCATCCTCTACTCCACCGTGAACCCGACTGAGACTCCCCGACAGAAATATCTCCTTACATGTCAGCGTTGTGGTGCTCTTCAGGAGCTGCTTTCTGATCCACATACATAGGAAACAATCCGTGCAAACCAGAACCTTTCTGTATCTCGGGCAACCTGATCTCATAGAAACACAAAGAACAACCTCTTAATGTCTTTAACTGATGTTCCTCTGAGTGCATGTAAGGAAACATGTTATTACATGTGCTGAATGTTGCAGGAACATCTTAAAAAAAGAAAAAAGTTTGTGCTTTTGTTTCAAACATGCCGTCATCCAGAGTGAATAATCTATAACTAACTCTCTGCTTTGTTTCAGTCCAACCTGACTCCACTCAGAGCAGAGAAAACCGTTCCTGTAATGTTTAATAGCGTCTCTGAACGCAGCTTTATGGATCAGATCTCCGAGTAAACAAAGGAAACTCCGAGCTCTGACTGGAATATAAAATCATCCTCTCAATAAAACGGCTCCCGCTCCGGGAAAAAGGCCGTAAACCTGCTCGGGTCCGTCCGCCTGTCTGACTCGACCGGACTCGAGCAGTCTAGTCATCACGGAGACGCTGTTTATGTGGAGTATTGATCTCTGTGGCGTTGGAAAAACCAATCGCTTTGCATGTGTTAGAGCTGATGAACAGGCTGCTGAAAGATCTGTGAGGACGGGAAGGTGAATGTAAAAACATCCAGTGATTGGGTGTTAAACACAGGTCAAAGGTCAACAGGAAATACTCTCTGAGGCTGTGATTAAACAGGAAATATGAGACAAGGATCTGCTGTCCAATAACAACCAGGATAAATCATGTGATACAAAAATGTTGGAAGTGAATGTTTCATCTCTGATGTTGATTTTGGCAGCTCTTTTAAAATATTTTTAAATGACATTTTTGACTTTTTTGCCCTTTATATTTTATCTTGTGGAATAGTCATCTCACTTTAGTCAGTGGTTCCCAAAATCAGGGTCAGGGCCCTGTGGAGGATTATGAAATACTGATTGAAAGTAATGAAATGCCTTACAAAATCAAAACTATAAATGTTTCCTTTAGATAATTATTGTAAAATATAAACAAAATTAGGGAATAAATTTACCCACAAGCTGACTCAACCAGGACAACAATGGCATGGTAGGTTTGTAACTCCTTGAACATGAGCAAAATCAAATATCCTTTTATTTTTATTTGTGTCTCTTTTTGGATTTTCCTGTTCGTGTATTCCCACAGCAAGGGGTTTGTCAGTGTCCAGCACTGCTATATTTGGGTCGAGGGCTGAAAAGCTTCGTGCAGCCTGACCTTAAATCAAGATGTTTCTTCTCTTTTTCTCTCTTTTCTAAGGTTGCCCCATGTATTTAAAATCCTTTCTAAAGAAACTAAAAAAATCATTCTTCAGCTTTTTTGACTGTATTATATCTTTGGACTCCAAATTAAAGCAAAATGAACATGGAAAAGGTCAGGGTTGTGTTGGTATCGTACTGGCAAAAAGACCTAAAAAGAGCATGTATTACATCCTGTGTTGGTGAACACACTGGACAGATATTTAACTTACTCGACATGTAATTACATTGAATTGTTTGACGATTAAGAACTCGTTGATTCATCTCCAAATCCTATAATGAATAGATGTTTAGATAAACAGTGTTACGATCTGTATAAAGGAAGCCAGAGCGTAGCATTAAAGTGATGCTGCCTTCCTCCCTCCACACAATGACCAAACAGACAAATACCTGCCGTCAAAAAGTTTTGATCCTTTTTTTAAGGCAAGGGACTATATTTGGTAACATCAGAACAAATTACACAATGAAATTTTTTTAGTCATGTTATGTCCTCTAATAAAACTGAGGGGATGAAATTTTGAATTTCAAAGTATCTCAAAAGCCCTGTTTCCGCCAAGCGGTTCAGTTAGGTGTGTCTCGGGATGGCAGGCATTTTATGGCATTTCCTCTGACTGATCCCGAGACAGATCCACAAAAACCTGAGACGAACCGTCTCACTTTTTTGGTCAAAAGAATCGTCATTTACTGTCCTTTGTAACAAAGAGCCACATTCCAAAGGAAAACAAATTGCTGGAGGTCTTCCATCATTTCTCTTTGTTTGTGTGTCGCATGTTGTTGGATTCATTAGCAGGGCACACTGTGTTGCACTGAAACGGCAACCTCTGTCCTAAGAATATGAGACAATGCGGAAGTGCTAAAATCTGCAGTTTCTTGAGTGTTCGCTTGAGGCTGGCTCTGGAAATACCGTAAGTCACGTTCACACCAAGCCAAAAAAAGCCATTTCCAAAGCAGAAATTCACCTATTTACTGCCTGGTTCAAAAAACGTCTTCTGTCTTAGTCGCTAATTTTACTACCTGCACCCACTGTACAGGGGGTGAATTTTTGTCTAAGTCGGCCGTTCATAGAATTTTAAGATCGCGAGCTCCCCCAATAAGAGGCACAGCTGAGTGACTGACAGGCGCCCAATGGCTGCGGGCAAAGCCCTTGCCACTACCAATATGGCCACTAAAGCCGATGTGCTTCATTTTCCGTTTCAGAAACAGACAGGTGACGTCGGCGAGACTACGTCTATGTTTTATACAGTGTATGGTTGCGCTGCTTTGGCGTCAAACTATCCCGTAGCTGACGCAGCTAGCGTCACCCAGCTTACACGCTGCCTACCATGAGGGAGCACAGTTGGCTGTGGAAATGCAAACAGGATCAATCTTCACTGAGCCAACCCGTACCAAAGTGTACTGCTTGTTGAAAACGGGGCTAAAGAATGCCCTATAAAGGGCTACATTCACAAGATTACTGAACACAAACCTCAGGGTGAATAAGGCAGAAATAACAGACAAAACATCTTTTTTTAACCAAACTAAAGACAAAACCTTACTGAACTACCTCACAGAAAAAGAAGACAAAACAGACATTCAAATCAAAACAAAACCTTTCTCCTCATTGAAAAAGTTTTTAACTCTCAAAAAGTTACAACGTGTTCTCTATAAACGCCCCATCAGCTGTTTTCAATCAGCAGCAGACACCTGGGGCAGAGGAAGGAGAAGAGAAAACTGAACCACACCAGACCCACAATCATGACAGGACTAATTATGTCTAATATAGAAAAAAACAGAAAACCTATAATATGTCTGTTACTAAAATCTCAGAGAGAAAAAAGTGAAGCAGGTCTGATGGTTTTGATACAAAAGATAAAAGTTGATTAGAGTTTGAGTTTAGTGTCCTGTTCTTGTGTCTAACTCTTTGACTAATCTTGCTGTCGTCTCTCCTGTGTTCCCGAAGCAGCCACGCCCTGCATCAAAGCCATCAGCCCGAGCGAGGGCTGGACGACCGGCGGAGCCACCGTCATCCTCATCGGGGACAACTTCTTCGACGGACTGCAGGTCGTCTTCGGCACCATGCTGGTCTGGAGCGAGGTGAGAGGAGAGCTGTTCTACTTTTTAAGTTTGCAAAGTCTGATTTCATTTCATACCTGTCAGATCTGCAGCTTAGTCATCAGATGAAACCAACATGCAGAGAAATTTTAACTACATTCGGTGCAGAGTCTAAAAACAGCTGCACATCATGTGCTCTATCATCTTCATCTGCACACACATCCTCTGAAACACCTGCATCTGTACCTGCACCGCTCTGCCGGGTCTGTATGCCCCCAAAAATATGTAGATTGAGCGCATTGAGAGCGAGGAGCTGCGCATACGGAGCAACATGAAATATTGAAGCGGGTCCAGAAGAGCAGAACACCTGGCAGGGAAGGAGGGAAGGAGGCGAGAGGCAGACAGATATACCTCCACATGATGTTCGCTGCACATCACACACCGCTGATGGAGCTCCTCACTTTGATCAGCGTCGTCAGGCGGCGAGCAGACGGACTCCAAAGCCCAGCATCCCCCTGAACACGGGCTGATGATGACCCAGATTGGAGGAAGACAGTCGGACTGTTTTTTACAGAAAGTTTGTTTCAGAAAGAAAAATCTCTTGCGCTGCAGGAAGCCACGAGAGCACCTGAAACTTTATCTACATCGACTGCTAAAGAATCTTTCTCTGACTTTAGGCCTGAAGTGTGAGTCAGGGTTTGAGTATCGACAGTGGTTAAAGTGTCAGTTCAAACATGTAGAGTCTGCTTTAAATCCAGGAGACCTTTGTTTGGTTACTCGTTAAAGGATGTTTATGTCATATATCCACAGATTTTATGTATACGTTTGTCTTTCAGCTGATCACCCCTCATGCCATCCGGGTCCAGACCCCCCCTCGTCACATTCCCGGCGTAGTGGAGGTCACGCTGTCCTACAAATCCAAACAGTTCTGCAAAGGAGCGCCGGGACGTTTCGTCTACACTGGTGAGTCCATGAAAAACACAACAGCAGGGTCAGTGGTGACAGACGGAAACAGACGAATTATTTCACGATTTTTTGAGCCTCCACTCCTTAACCTGTAGAGTGATGTTGATTGGTTTCTGTTTTGGGTCGATGGTTTATGGCAAAACACTCAAACAGTGCTTCTAGTTTTTTTTTACTAACTGTCACATTAAAAAAAAGTTTCTGTCATGAAGAATTTTATACTCTTCTACTCTTTGACATATCTTCTTTTCAAACTCATATTTTGAGATCTAGATCAGTGCCACCTAGTGGTTCACTTTGGTTCAGTACAGTTTGGGTCAACATTTCCTCATCCTCTCTCGTTATCACGCAGGAAGCTAGTTGGTGGGAGGAAACCTTGTTATTCTGAAAGGATTTGACTTTCATTTTAGCGTCCATGTAAACAGATTAGACCATTGACTCTGCTGGCGTTGGCCTATACCAAGGGTCTTCAACCTGCGGCTCTGGAGCCTCATGCGGCTCTTTGACTCCGTAGCAGCGGCTCCTTTTAGATTTAAAAAATATAATTATAATAAAGAATATTGTTTTTCTTACAGAGGGTATTCTTGATGAAAGACACTGAAATAAAATCATACGTTAACATTCCGTTGAACTAAATATACATCACATCTTGCAATAAAGCTTTCCATTTTTTTTTTTGATTTTTGCACTTTTTTTTTTTACATTTTTTACAAGTAAGAAAAACAAACATCCATTTTTTTGTATATTGTACATTTTTTTGCACTATATTACAACTCAATTTTTTGAAGAAAAAAAAACAAAAACAAAACATTTTTTAAATATTTTTGCAATTCACAAAATTTAGCACATTTTTTTTCTTTTTTGGGGGGAAATTTTATTTTTTTTTGAAAAATTTGCAACTCTTTAAGGTTTCGTAAACTTTGCAAATCCATGTAATTTATGAAACTACAATTTTTTTCCATTTTATTTTTTTTTTTCAAATTTACTACAAAGAAAAAAATTAAGACATTACATGTTCAATTTTCTAAACTCATAGAAAACAACATTTAGATAATTTTTTCACTAGATTTTACTTTGTTTAGAGTTTTTTTTACCCTTTCGCCTTTATTGTGAATATAAAGTACATTGTGTAGCTCCTGAATGACTTAAACCCAGGTGAGCTGAGGTAAAATGGCTCTTATGAAAGTAAAGGTTGCAGACCTCTGGCCTATGCGCTGAAAATCTAGAGAAAGAAGGCGTTCGTCATGTACCTCAGACCCAGAGAACAGAGAAATAACATGTTGCAGTTTGTCATGTTTGTGTCCACAACACTGACATTATGACATCAGGGAGTTCCGGAATGTTTCTGACATCGCTAAAGGAATTGCGGAACACTCTTCAAAATAAAAGCCGTAAACATTTTCTTGATATGGAGAGACCCCTTGTTTTCACACCATGCTTTTATTTTGAAGTTGTGTCCAGGACAGTTATTTGAATAAACAATACACCGTGATTAGTGCTTATTTTATACCTATGGTGACCTCTTGTTTGAAAGAAAGGACGTACTTTCTCTAGTGCAATATCATCTCTGTGTTTCTAATAAGATCATTTCTCAACTAGACCAAGCGTACATGTAAAATACAAAAGCATAACCAGATATAAGAAAAAAACAGACATGGAAATTTCTAATCAAGTTAGATAGTTTACTGATGAAAAACATCATCTAGCACCACCATGTTGTGAAAGATACTTGGTATCCCAACAAAAGGTGCCAAAAAAAACTAAGATTGGTATGGATGGTCATTTTCAAGCTTGGTTTGAATTAGGGATGCACGATATTGGATTTTTTGCTGACATCAAATATGCCTATATTTAACAACTCATTTAGCTGAAATGCATATTTTTTATTTGCAGAGGACATCTACTCTCTTCTGTATGTGAAGCAGGCTATTGTATTATGGAGTATACTCTTGTCACATATGTTATATTATGTAATATTTAGTTCTTTTGCAAAATAGGAAAAATATATACTTGAAAATGTATATTCATTTATGACGATTGCTTTTAGACAAAAAATTTAAAAGGATAAATCCTACTTGAAGGCTGGATGATGCTATTCCTGAGAAAATCATAACAATACCCACAACCAGGGCATATTTGGCTAATTTCATAATTGACAGCCAGTAAACATAAACTCTGTTTACAGGTAACATATGAGAAATGCAACTGTACAGCAGTTAAACCCAAATAAAATAAAATAGTTTACTTTGGGAAATGGTAGATGTACCTAAAATAGTCGGATACAGATACCATACAGACTGCTGGTTAAATTTAAGTTTAACTTAAAACAGGAACCAAATATGGTACTGCTCAATCTAAACTGTGCAAACAAAACCACATAAAATTAAAAATATATTGGCAGCTTCAGTCCATTATTTAATGGTTTATTTTATCGGCAAAATTTAGAGTGTTGGGCGATATCCAATATTTTATTTTTAAGCTAATATCAGCTGTCAACGTGCATCCCTGAAGACACAAATATTTTTGACTTTAAGGTGCAAAACCCTTTACCATACTTGAGTTTTACACCTTTTGTCTTCTCTCATGAGGAAAAACTTGGTTGTTTTGGAAGCAAAGCTATCTGAAACCAAATTCTTTTGATTTTTAAAGGAGATTGAGCTACATAACTGAACTCTCGCCATGTATTTTAATTGTTTAAAGTGACATTAAAAGGTTTTTTGAGAAACAGAGAGGGAAAATTTAGAGGTTAACATTATATCAGTTAGATTTTTTGTTAACAGAGAAGTCTTTTTTTTTTTTTCTGTGGTAATGAGATGACTGTCAGAAATCTACCCCTAAAACCCTAAATTTTTAACCTTACTGTCCAGTTAAAAGCTGCCTCTAAGAGGTAAAAATCTTGTCCATCACTTGAGTTCAACTCACTGAAACACAGCTGCTGCCTTTTCCTCAGAAACTTTGCGATCTGGACTGGAATCTAAATTAAAGAGCATCATGTTTACGTTTGGACTGAAGCTCTCAGAAGGCTTTAAGGGGAGCTTAAAGTGAAGGTTTAAGGTCTTTAGACTCAAGGATCAGGTTTGTTTTTGACTGTAAAACAGTTTTCGACACCCTAGAAGCGAAGTAAACATTTCCCCGATGTGTCGATCCTGCTCTCCTCTGCAGCTCGTCCTTCAGACTCTTTGTCCACGCTGTACGTCCAAAGACTTCTTATCTCCGTCTTAAATCGGTGCTTTTACTGTCCCGATTATTCCATCAGAATATCCAGATGTCATTCAAAGTAGCAGAAAGGTCAGATGGAAGGCTGTTTAGTGCGATAAGTAAATGTCATTGCTTCAGGTCTTGAAAGAGACGAGCGTGTTCGTGCTCTCTGTTTAACACCAGTTTATCACGCTTCCTTCCTTCCTCCTCTTCTCTTCTTTGTCGGAGCCGCCGCCTCCTCTGACGGGCGGCACGACACCGAGCAGGACGAGATGGACGCTCACAATGGACAGTCCAGCCACAGCCTCCTTTTGCAATGCTAATCTGTGATTCCATTTCCAGATAGGAGCTCTGCTTTCAAACAGAAATGTGTTGTGAATAGAGTCTGTTATTATGTGAGCGTCCATTAGAGAGCGTTTTCCTCTGAAGCATGTTTTCATGTCACAGCTGATGGTATTTGAGGTGAAACTGACTTTCCTCTGTCATTGGATGAGAAAGGTAGAGAAATTAAAGCTTCTAAAACTGTGAACTAGTCCTTTAAAACTCCAGCGAAGAAACCTGAACATCTGACTCCAGCTTGATTGATAGGAAACAACAAAGCGGCGTGTCCCTGAAGGCATCGCGGGGCTGAACCCCGACAGGTGGCTGCATCATAATGTCGCTCAGTTTCTTGTATTTCTCCCAAGTCTTCTCCCCGCTCCTCCTGCCAGCGAGGCCGCCATATTGTGCGCCCGTTCGTCTGATTTACACATCCACATTTAAAGAGAGCTAGGCGTGTACAGAGCGCGCTCAGTGTGCCAGCAGAGCCGCGCTGCTCCTGAATGTGAAATGAGTCGAGCTTTTAAACCTTAAACAGGCGAGCTGAGGATAATGAAGCGGAAAGAGATGATGTCATTTCCTTTAAGAGGTTTTAAACGACTGGAAGCATAAAGGAAAATACCAGCACGTCATTAGACTGCACACAGGAACAAACATGGCTGCCAGAAAACTACGCATTATAACAAGGCGCACCGTTCACATGTGACCCCCACAGGTTGACCTAAAAGGTCTTAAGGAGCTCTGGTGGTCCTTCTTTGTGTTGAAGTCTCTTTTTAGGGAGTTGTTGCCTCAGGAAGTCAAGAGTGGATTTTAAAGTTCCAGTACAGTGTGATCAGGTTTTAGGAACTCTGAAGTCAGGCAAAGTGTCCTCAAGAGTTTTTAACCGGCCTAAGAATTAAATATTCACAATGCGAGATGATGATCCGCAGGTGTTAGGACGAAAAGTGGATCTTGTAGTCCTCGAGTATTTGTAGGTTCTCTTTGTTAATTTCTGGCTTCATCATATGACTTTGACCCCTTGTCTCTATTGACACTGTCTCCTTGACCTTTGATTTCTCTGACTTCTGTAGTCTTCTTTTGACTCCTGTGACTTTGACTCCTCAACTCTTTGACCCCTCTGACTCCTCTAATTTCTCTAGTCTTCCTTAGACTCCCTCCTCTGACTCCTCTGACTCATTTGACTTTGACTCCGCTGACTCTCCTAGACTTTCTCTGACTACTCTGACTCCCCTAGTCTTTTTATGACCTCTCTGATTCCTCTATTCTTTCTTTGACTCCTTTGACTTTGATTCCTCTGACCCCTCGGACTCCTCTAAATCATCTAGCCTCTTTCTAATTCCTTTAATTATGACTCCTCTGATTCCTTTAGTCTTTTTCCAACTCCTATAACTTCGACTCCTTTGACTTCTCTAGTCTTTCTCTGGCCTCTCTGACTCCTCTGATTCCTCAAGTCTTTTTTGATTCCTTTTATTTTGACTTCTCTGATTTCTTCAGTCTTCTTCAGACTCCTGTTACTTTGACTCCTTAGATTCCTCTAGTCTGTCTTTGACTCCTCTGAGTCCTCTGAGTCCTCTAGTTATCCTCTGACTCCTAAGGCTCTGGCTCTTCTGATTACTCTGACTCCTTTGAGTCCTCTAGTCTTTCTCTGACCTCTCTGATTCCTCTAGTCTTTCTTTGACTCCTGTGACTTTGATTACTCTGACCCATCTGACTCCTCTGATTCTTCTAGTCTTTTTTTGATTCCTTTGATTTTGACTCCTCCAATTCCTTCAGTCTTTTCCTGACTCCTGAGGCTTTGACTCCTTAGATTCCTCTAGTCTTTTTTGACTCCTTTGGGTCCTCTGAGTCCTCTAGTTGTACCCTGACTCCTGAGGCTTTGACTCCTCTGACTCCTTTGAGTCCTGCAGTCTTTCTTTGACCTCTCTGATTCCTCTAGTCTGTCTTTGACTCCTCTGACCCATCTGACTCTTCTGATTCATGTAGTCTTTTTCTGACTCCGGTAACTTTGACTCCTTTGATTCCTCTGGTCTTTCTTTGACTCCTCTGAGTCCTCTGAGTCCTCTAGTCATCCTCTGACTTCTAAGGCTAAGTCTAAGCCTTAAGTCTAAGCCCTAAGTCTTTCTTAGACTCTTGTGACTTTGACTCCTCTGATCCCTTGTATTTGACCTATTGAACTCAGACTACCCTGTCTCCTGAGGCTTTGCCTCCTGTCACTCTGACTCTTCCCTCTCATGACTGTGACTCCCCTGACCCTCATGATGGTCACTTTACCTGTGCTGGCTTTGACTTCTCTGAATCCTCTTGCTGTGACTTCCCTGACTGTTCTTCTTCTGACATCTCTGTGACTTTTGTGACTTTGACTCCCCCAACCTTGCCTCTTGTGAGCATTTGAATCCTTTTCGGTGACTTTTCAGACTTTGACTCCTTGGATTTTGACTTCCTTGCATGGCGCCTTTGTTTGTTGTGCCTCGGACTCTTCAACTAAAACCCTCTGAATTGACTGTCTCTGACTCCCCTGACTTTGCCATACCTGGTATTGACTCATCTGACCCCGTCCTCTGTCTTTAGTTCCTCTGACTTTTCAGGTTTGCACACCATCACAGTGACTCCTCATCCTCTCAGCTGCCATACCGGGGAGGTGCAGCTGGAGGTGAAGCGTCAAGCAGTCAGATCCGAGTGTTTTCCCAGAATTCCTTCCTATCTGTCTCTCTGCAGCTTAGAGCAGCTTCAGGATTTGATCCTGCAGCTCCGCTCGGAAAAATTGGCCGAAGGCGAGAAACTCCCTGCAGAATGACAAGTGAGAGGAGGAGGAGAGGGAGGAGGCATTACTCCTCCAGAGACGTGTCTCTTTGCATGTTTTACTGTATTTAAGGTTGTGCAGATCTTCTTTTTGGTATTTTACCGCTGATGCAGTGATAGTATTTGATTTTGCACTTTATTTCTTGGCAGCATGTGTGTAGTTTGTCGTAGTTTGTCGTAGTAGTTTGTTGGTTTTCTCTGCTGGTGCTGCCCGGTCCACGCGGCTGGCCTCTGAGGTTGTAATGCTGGGATCAATGCGGCCTGCACAGAGGGGGAGGAAGGGGGAGAACGGGTGAGGAGGAGGTGATGTTGTGGGATCGATGGGTGCTGAGTTATTGCGGCGCTCGGCCACTGATTTTTAGAGAGCTGTGTTTTCCCAGGAAAGTCAATACCTCCAGGCTCCTCTCATTAATTTCAACCCCCAACACCTCCCCCCTCCTCCTGCTGCACCGGGGGATCTACAGGAGCCCCAGAGAGGGGGAGGATGGGGGAGGAAAGTGGGGTACAATAGAGAGAGAAACAGAGATGATGGACGTGAGACTCAGGGAAGAGAGAAGATGATGGAGTCTCAGGTGTGAGGATGAGAGGAGGATGAAAAGAAGGAGGAGAGAGCAGACAGAGAAGATGAGACGCTGTTGTTCCTGGTTTTAGAAAACAGACAGAAGGAGATCATCGATTGCTGATATGGAGATCATGTTTGCAGATTATCGATGTGGACTCTGTTTCTGGAGTTGTCCTGTCTGTGGCTGGAACCAGGAACTGTTGAGCATCTGTTTATTTCCTCTGCAGGTTAAACTGACGAGTGTGGGGCTGAACTTTTCATAATTTACCCTGAAATGATGGCTCTGCTGCTCCCGGAGGAGGCTCAGCTTTCACTTTTATTCCACACGCTGATGTGCAGAGAGGAGGAGGGGGGTTTCCTCAGCCTTGTGGGGGTGTTTTTCTCTGGGGGGTTTGCCTCTGGCAGGCCTCATCATGCCTGACCCCCCCTCAGCGAGGCCTGCTGGGAGCAGAGGGGTATCTGCTCTGAGTAAAGATGGATGACATCATGCGTGAGCTGCTGAGTGTTCAAACTGCAAAAGGACAAAAGTAAGCGGACAGCTGAACATTACTTGTTAATGTGCAGCTGGTTCCAGTCTTTGGACCAGATGTTGAACCTTCTGCAGGAGTTTGCTCGCGTTGAGAAGCAGAAACATAAACTGAAAGGTAATGCAAGGACCACGTTTGTAATGGCTTGGGTCATTTTTTTTTTTACAGCCAGGACCACTCTCGTCAAAAGAATCAATTATTTTAATGAAATGCGTTAAATGTGGTGGTCTGTTTTGGGCACTCCCTGCCTTTCTCATATGATAAAACCTGAGGTGGGGAGAGCACACCTTCCCTCTCTTTCATTTCAATAACTATAAAGTCAAGGCAGGGAAAGCAGCAGAAAGACTCCCAGGTATATCAGGGCAAGCATCAGTGAGAGTTTACACGACTCTGGTAATATCGGACATAAAACCATCAGGTGGTTATAAAGTGTATCATAATGTGAAGTAGCCTTCTTTGATATCTGAAAGCCAATAAAAAAATTATGTGTGCATAAATGTTTTTTGTTCAGGGTTGTTAACAGGTTTATTTCAGCTGTAAGGTTTTCAGCATGAAGCTCTATGGGAGCTGAGTCACTTTTGGGGTCAGCCTCTAGTGGACACTCCAGCAACTGCAGGTTTTGGGGGTGTTCTTTTTTTTAGCCACTTTTGTAAGTAACTTGAACAGAATTTTAAAATAAGTATTGGCGAATACCGACGCCAGGTATCGATACTCGTAAAAACTGCCAATATCAGCAGCTGATACTCGAAGCAAAAAAGTCAAGCCTTGAGTAAGTCCTCCTCACCATTAGTTGCCGCTACATCACTGCTGTTTGTTAGCCCGGCAAATGAGCGCCAGGTTCTGTTCAAACAATATAAATGAACCAGGGAGAGTTGATTGTTAAACTGTTTTATTTTGCTCTTCGGTTTATTAAGAAAGAAACAACTTAAACTGACAGTTGTTAGTGTTTTTTCCTTACTTTTGCAGTTTTTTAAAATTTATTTTAAAAAAAATTCATGAACTCAAAGACATTTTTTTGTGTTTTATTTGGACTTAATTGCAGACTGACTGTGCTGTCTTTGATCAAAATGATCTGTCACTGTTAATTGAAATTTTATGTATCAAAAGAACTAGTGGTGTTGGTACTCGGTATCGATGAGTACTCAGGAGAGAGTAATCGTACTGATATTGGTCTGAAAAAAGTGGTATAGAACATCCCTACTTTAAAATGTGCAAAAAAAAGAGAGATAGAAAACACATATGTCTTCACTTATATCATAAAAAAGTGAACTAGAGAGGCTTAAACTTTTTCTGTAGCAGATTGTGAACATTGTTATTCCTGCTGTAAAGTTTTTAACACAAACAGCCTCTTCTGGTCTCTCCATAAACCACAGTTTTTGAGACTTAAAGACTTAAACTGTTACTATACCAGGCTGTTAACTTGTTTCTAAAGTTGGACATTTTAACATGAGGATCTATAGGGAATGACTCACTTCTGGGGACAGCCTCTAGTGGAGGTAACTGGCGGTACACCCGTCTTTAAGGGACTTTTTAGACTTTGAACCCTTCTTTCTGCTCTTTTAACTCTGTTTTGCTGCATTTTTTTGCAGCGTGGGTGTTCACTTGGGTGTTCACTTGGATTTCAAAGCTCTCCAAATAGAGTCCCAACACTACACAACCAATTCTTCGAGTAATATTTCCAAAGCAGTTTTATTTCTTAGAAAAAAATCTGCTCATTTTATGTCCTCTTTCTAAAGTTTCCCAAATGTTCTCCCGTAGTTTGTGATTAACTTTTGTTTTACTGAGAGGTCAGAGGTCAAATTCAGTGTTCACCACATCTTTTCCCAGAAGCACAGAGGCTCCCAAACTCTTATTTCCCTCATAAGATGTTCCTGTTTGTTTGTTTGTTTGTGTATTTAAAGGGAGTTTCTCTGCACAAAGGCTTCATCAAACAAAATAAATAAACAGTTGTTGTTGATAGGAGAAGTTGCAGTGACCTGGACACGAGCAGCTGCCCCACAGCTCCTGTCAGCACAATTGGAAATACAACCAAAGCTCTCTGTACGTTTTGTTCCTCCAGCCTTTACACACACACACACTCACACACACACACACATGGAAAGCATTAGCAGATTGTTCCATCAGGGTCTGCTAAAGGTCTTGTGAACATGTAACCGAGAGGAGAAAGTTAAACCTCAAATCTGAGATGCTGTAAAGTTTTCTCCCCCTCCTTTCTCTCCTCTTTCTCCTGCTCTTCCTCTCTGTCCTCCCCCTCTTCTTCCTCTCTTCATGTTCCCGTTTGTCCTCTCGACATGTGAAGCAGCGCTCACTAATTGACTTCTGAATTTTTATTGTTTAATTACTGTCACAGTAACACATGGAGGCAATTATGTGTAAGCGGCTCAGAGAGAGGGAGGAAACACTCTTTATGGTTTCTAAACGGATGTTTGACTGAACAATCACCGACTTCAGCCCACTGTTTGGTTACCAACCAAAATGTTTTGGCGTGGGGATTTTTCTGTGCTGAAATAGAGCTCACATTAGGTGGCTTTAACTCATCCAGAAACTTGTGAATCTTGGCTCGTGTTGTAAAGGAGGGGGCGTGGCAAAATCACCCCACGGTCCACTGCCTTCAAAATTCAACAAATCAGCCTCTGGGGTAGTTTTTGTTTCACCTACTTGCTTAAAAACTAGTAGTTAGATGCATCATACCAAGATTTATAGAAAAGTCTCAGAACATCCTGGTGGGAAACAAACTTTGGAGTCATCATTTGGATTTTATTATCTGGTTTCGGCAGTTTTAAAGGGTGTGGGAGTTGTCCAAATACCTTAAAGCTCTCACGACAAATGAGATGCATTTTAACACTACCTGAAATACGACAAAAAGTATAATTTAAAACATTATTTTTAGAATTTTTACTGATAATAAACTGATTTATACTTCTGAATTTTAAGATCTGTTAGTGTTCCAAGCTTGTGTGTCCACAGGGGGCGCCATTGCATGTTTTGGCTGCCCCAGAGCATCCTTGACTCTGCTAAAGTAGCAAAGTTTATTTACTACAAAGATTGGGCCTACAGAGCCCATCTTAAAGATCAGCCCGGACAGGAAGTTAGGCAAGAAAACGACATTCGACATTAACTAAATTTCAAAATAAAACACCAAACATGGCAACCTTTTATTAACTTTAATAAATATGATATGGTTATTTATGATAGATATGAAAGTTGACATTAACGAAGCAGTAACATATTGCTGATATAAGTTGACTACAAGTTTTTAGTTTTCAAGTTATCTGGAGGAAAGAAATAGGACATGTATGACGTTAAAACCTGTAAGAAAAAAACTTCATTGGTATGTAGCACACTCAGAAATGGTAAAAATCACCAAAGTAATAGCATAATACTCAAATGAGCAGCAATACAAGCACAGAAAGCTACTGTAACAAGTTTGTATGCTGTCCTCTCTGTACCAAACCAACCTGTGTAGCAGGGTGGGCATAGTCATGTGGAGTGAAATTCTGGCGCTGTCGGAAGGTGTCATGTGGAAATTTGTGAAGCTCAGTCACACCTGTGTTTTTTTCTCACAACATGATGAGTAGTTTCTCCTCGCGGCTCGTCCACAGGACAAAGAAAGATTCAACACGAGACACTTGATCAATCAGAGGAGTCACTAACACCTCCTCCCCCCTCCACTCGCCTCTGCTGGAATCGATGCTCATAGAAATTTCATGAACTTTAAACTGTGATTGACAGGAGACTCCAGCCCCGACCACCGAGCCTGGAGGTGTGAGGTTTCAGAGCAGAGGGGGTGAGGGAGACCGCCACAAACACAACAACTGGATAAATATCTTAATGGCATAAATGGGCTAAAGTTATTTTCTTTTGGGCCTTTTATTTTTTTACATACACCAGACGATCTGTGTCAAAACTGGAATTTTACAGAGCACAAGGAGTTGTTGGTTTACTTCTGCGCTGAAGTTTTGTTTATGTTTGTGTGTGATTGTGTTGTGTTTTGTTGAGTTAAATCTACCCTTACAGTTTGAACCACATCAAACAAACACAGAGAGACAGGGGGAGAACAACAACTCCTTTGTCCTCCAGAAAATCCTTTTTTTGTTCCCTGGTTGATTTGAAGAGACTCACAGTGTCCCACTGTTTTTGATTGTATAGTCTTGTGACTTCTAAGAAAGAAAGATGGAACACAACCAGACTCCTATTGACATTTTGTCTCTGGTTTGGGGTTGGTAGACCTGCAACTCCTTTTTACTGTGGAGTAAATTTCTTGTTTTTGTTGATATAACTTGTTAGATTTGAAGAGAGACTCTGAAAACCTCCAGACTTCGTTGAAAAAACTCACATTTTGTCATTGATCAAAACAAGTAAGTAGTTGGAAAGGTTGGTAGACCAACAACTCTTTTTTTCTTTAAAATTGACTTATCTTGTTTTTGTTAATGTGCAGTTTTGGGATGATAACCAGACTTAAGATATTCAGAGTCTAAAGTGTCTTCCCCCAGCAGGAGAAAGGTGAATTTATCTCCGTCCAGCTCCTCCCAGGTGCTCTGACCTCCGACAGAGCCTCCTGGATCTGTGGCGGGGTAAATCGTCCTGTGTGATGTGTAACGAGGCGTTTATGTCGATCACACGGCGGTAATGAAACAACACGAGCGGTTCCTCCTGCTCGTCTTTGATCTCGGCTCTTGTCTCGTCTTTTAATAGACAGCAGAAGTGTGTTCTCCGCCGGGGGACTTCCTCCTCCGTCAGCTCCACATTTCATATATCAAAGAGCACAGCGGCTCCGCTCCACTTAGGGAACGGGGACTTGTGGAACTAATGTCGGATAATTAGCTGTTTCTGCGGGGGCATTTTCGGCCGCCACTCCAGAAAATAATAACTTCTCAGGTGGGGGGCCTATTTCTTTGAGGCACACTAAAGCTCTAATCACGGGAGGTAATTATTCCCTGATTAACATGCTGGATCTGGGCGGATGTGCGCTCTAATCACAGAGGTGGTTTCGTCAGCGGCGGCTCTCCGAGGAGGAGGCAGAAGGGGAGTAGGTGTTCTCTGTCGAGTCCTTCGAGTCAAAGGAAGACGGGAGACGACGTGAGCATGTGGGTTAGAGAGACGATGAGTAGATTCCCAGGTGAGCAGACCAGGTTACGTGCTGAGCCCTGAACCCTCCCCTTTGGATGGTTTCAGTCACCTGAAGAGTTACAAAGCCAATCAAGGTTAAAGATGTAGCATTAAGGGCCTGTTTCCACTGATTGAATCCTTTTTTTTCCATCGTTAGCATTCTTAACCTCAGTTTCACCAGTATTTACTGTTTAGAGTTTCTCCAATTTGTCCTGAGATTAACTTTTTAATTATGACAGTTTTCAAAAATTGATAAATAAAAGTAAATTAGCCTCAGGGTGATAAGGCAAGTTGTAGTACCACAAAAAGACTGAAGGGTACCTCAAATCGGGTACCATTGACTTGAATTGTCACTAAAGCGACACCAAAGCTACTGTTACATGTTTAAGGCTTTGAATTAGGGGTCACCGGTATCATATGTTGCCACGAAATGAATTTTTGCCGCGGTAAAGCATTGTTACACATAATTTAGTCCAAGTAGTGGTTAATCTATGTGGGAGGTTTATTTCTCTGGACGTGAGAAGACACCTTTCTGCCACTGTCATTCTGAAAATACACCTTAAAGGTCAGTAGCACAGAGTCAGTGACGTGACAAAGTAAACATTTACCTGGTGTGCATGATGACGGCCCTTTTTTGGACACAGGCTGTACATCACTATAGGTAAGAGTCTATGGTCAAACCTCAAAACCTAAAATGTGATACAACCATTTTTGACAAAAGTAGAAGCATCAAAATAAATATTTTGAAGCAAACTGAAGCCGTAGTTTGCAGACCATGAGCCGCTACATTTTTCACATGCTTTCGAACAATAGTGCGGCTAAATCATGGATTTTTGCGGCCTAATGAGCTTCATAGCCTCGAAGCATTAAAACCAATACATTTCTCGATTATTTTTGTTATCAATAAAATACGTGCCAACGAGAAATGTGAGTTTTGCTGATCTTTGACGGAGTTTAGGCATAAATAGCCAGTCTGCTCCGGTGCGTCCAGACCTAGTGGGTGCTGTCATATCAGCAGGTGTTTCTGCTGATGAGGAAAGGTACATCAAGCGTTGTGCTAGTTTGCTATAAGTTTGTTTTCACTTTTTTTGTTCAATAATCATTTAGCTACAAAATCACTTTGATAGACTCTTGTTCAGAGGATGAATGAATGAATCCTACCTTGGATTGATAAAGCTGTAGATCGAGAAACTGCCTGTAAGTTTTTGTTTTTTGGTCATGGTTCAGGCTCTGAGTCCGAGCTATGGCCCTCTGTCTCTGTCTCTGTTTCTGTCTGTTTGTTGTCCTAAAAAACCACCATAGCGGCAGAAAAATCACACAAGTGAAATGTTCTGTTTCATGCCACAGCCGTCTGTTTTACAGTAGCAGTTTTTAGAGGAATAAAAGCTCTGAAATCTTTAGTGCTTCATTAGAAAACCTTACAGGCTTCAGAAAACATACAGAACATAAATTTAGGAAAACTCATGGAATGAAAACAAGTTAAGTTAATTTTAACAAATTTATTGGAAACCAAAATGTTATTACTTAATTGCTCACCCTTTTTAAATAAAAGGCAAAAAGTTTTTTTTGTTTGTAAGTATTCTTCATTCCTTAGACCCAGTTTGCTCACCAGTACATTTTACTTCAAGCTTGAAATGGGACAAACTTCTTTTCCTAAAGCACATTGTGGGTAAAGGCCTTTTTCTAACCCAGTATTAGACATTTTCCACCTGCTAGGTACACTTAAAACACAGAACAGAGTCGGAAACATGTTTTGAAAAGACTTCACTTAAGTATAATACTGTTATCGCAATATGAAGGAAAAAATACTGTGAAATAAATTTTGGGCTATATCCCGCACCCCTACTTTGAATGAACTCTCAGTGAAGATTCAAAACAACACGAAATAAATATTAAAAAGTTTGAAGCCAAGTTACTTGTCTCAAACTATGGGAAATACACCTCTCATAAAAAACTTCTTTTACCTCAAAAGATGTTGAAACAGCTGCTCATCGTACTTTAACAGATATCCAAGTTCCCACCAGCAACAGATGGGCAGAGGGGTACCTCGAAACAGACGCTGCTCAGCCAATTACAGCACAGTATGACAGCAGCAGTGATTATTAATGGAAAAAGAAGGCGGGGCTTAATTAGAGGTTTCTGATGCCTCCTGTGAGTCTGTTGTGATCTGATCTCCAGGTGCAGCTCACCTGTCCTCTCGTCTGATGAAGTCCAGCTCAGCGCTCCTCTTCCTCTCCTCAGTCTGGGATCATTTGTGTGTTTTTGCCGGCTGATATCAGATCAGAGGATCAGCGGTCTGGGGGGAGGGAGCTGGATTACCGAAACATCTCTGCAGGCTCATTACCCCGCTCACACCGGCGGCTCCCACAATCCATCAGGCCTCCGCGCTTCACAGGAGCATGTATACATCCTCTAAGCTTCTGTTTACATCCTCCTCCTCACAACTGTTTACATTTATTTAGCTCTCCTATTTTTCATTCGCCCGTTCCCACCGAGCCCCTCGCCGCTCGCTCGCTCGCTCTCAGAGTGGGAATCTGTTTTTCTGCGCTGATGGTTTGTTCATATTTACCAGCCGGAGATGAAATCTGCACTTTGGGGGATCCCGGCTCACCTTTACCTTTCTGTTTGTGCTCTGATGGCCTTTTCAGAGGCGCCGCCATGTCCCTGATAGACTTTATCAGGCGCAGCTCTGCGTGGCTTCCTCCTGTATTACACTTATCATTTTCAAATAGACTCAAAATTCCATATCAAACACCCACTTCTTATTCTGCTGCTACATGTGCTGAGATTCCCCATCTCCCCCGGCGCTTTGATTGATGCAGGTCAGAGCGGCGTAAGTCCGAGAAGGACGGGGGGGGGGTTAGATGCACAACACACCGAGGCTTAAGTGGACACCTGATTTGTTTTGCTGCTTGTCAAAGTGGCCGAGCGGCGTCAGCTGGGTCCAAGCAGCCGTGACGCCCGGGATGCATCTTTTTAGCCGTTTATTGATCCGCTGTTTTATTCCTCCATCTTTCAATTCATCACTCAGTCATCAGAGAGGAAACGCAGCAAGGACACAAACAACAACACAGAGACACAGCGGGACGGCTGGTTACTGATTAGTGCTGGTTACAGATTTATTTATCGGAGCCTGACACAAACCTGAAGATAAACGTAAAGGAGTGATCTGATTTACTGACAGGAATCTGACAGATACTGAGGTCAGGTATATCACACTCTAAGGCTCGTTTTCCTGTGAATTTGTCTATTTTGAGACAGTATTTGCAGTTAATTTAAGTCAGATTGGTGCACCACTAATCCACTAATCCAGAAATCTACTCTTTTTTTTCACACATTTGAACACTTTCAGCTCATAAGAACTTTTTGTAATTCACACCACCTCGAATAAAGCAGCTTATGTTAACCTGAGTTACCCTCATTTCCAGAAAAGATGGTGATTAATAATCCCCAATAATGCAAATACAAAATGCCCTTTTCCATCTGTTTCTACCATGACTGAAGGTTTGCACAAAATCAAGGTACTAGGAGCTCGTTTGCAAGTTAGCACAACAGTACACTTACCTTTGTTACACTTTGTTATGGGTCTGTTAGTCTTTTAAGTGCATAAGGCTTTAGGTACCCAACTTTTATTTTGACGGTAACATTATGTCGGGTTACATTCCCCTCTGCTATGACTTCCTCATAACACAGTTTGATGTTTTATTTCTTGAGCTCTAGATTTAAAACATTTAGGAGTCTTGTGTCTGTGTGAAGGTACCCTCTGATACCTGATAACTTTGGTTTCTGTGTTAAGGACCCCTTCATGTTTAAGTAACAGCAAAATCTCAGACATTAATTGTAAAAGTAGCTTCAACTGACTCTAGAAATTGAGATATATTTGGTATCAAACTTTAAAATTCTTAAATTAAATGGAGTTTTTTTGTTAAATGCATTGTCTGTATTCGGGTACCCCACTCACTACTTTATAATATTTTCATTTTTTGCCGAAACAAATTCTGAAGTGCCCTTTTTAAATCACACTTCAGCGTGTTTGAAGTTGAATTTGAATAACATTAAGAATCTTTTTCACTTTGTTGTGTTCGTATAAGGGTACCCTCTTACGTCTTTTTAATGTAACCATAGCATCTGTGCTCAGGAACTCTTTCAAATCAGCCTTCAGAATCCGTTTAAAGGTACCTTTAGTGTCACTCATGGGCAATGTTTTTTTAAAGACTGTAAACCTCTTTTTTTGAATTTCTTTAATGTAACTTAAGTTATTACCATCTTTATTTTCTCGCGTTTCCACAAAGCAGTCAGGTTCGGTTCAGTACTGTTTGGTACAGTTAAGCCTGATCCCGTTTGCGTTTCTACATCAAACTGTGCCCTCTCGTGGTAGGCGGCGTGTGAGCTAGATGCCCAAAGCCGCAGCTAGTAAACAACAGCGTGACGCCGTAGCAGTGAGACACAGTTTACCCCACTAATAAATCCAACGAAGAAGAAAAACGGGACACAGTAAACAAAGAGCATAGATGGAAGACATGCAGAATTTCATCCTCTCTGTGATTGTCATGTAGCTATTTGATACAAAGAACAATCTAGCTTTGTTTCAGAGAAGACTGTGTGCTGACAGGAGAAATGCAGCTGCTGTCGCACCAATCAACGGTCTGCAGTGTGTTGCTCCACCTTCCAGTTTGGCACCCATACGAAAGGGTTCCAAAAAGTGGGACGGCTCGCCTCGGTTTTTTGGGGATCTGTCCTGGGATTAGTCAGTGGAAACGCCACAAAGTACATGTCGTACGGAACCGATCTGCTTGGTGGAAATGCAGCTTTAGTGTCAGTATCAGGCAATGACCACTTTGTCAGGTTGAAGTTAAGGTTGTGGTCTATTTGGTGCATTTACTCTGTGTTTAGAAACCTAGCTTGTTGTTTTATCACAAGTTTTTATTCAGTTTTCTAAACTCTATGGTATCTTTCTCAATATTCACTTTGAAATACTTTAGAACTTGAGCCTTTGGTTAAAGATACCTACCCACCCTAGAGTCTACTTTCATATCACTGCGGCTGTTTTAAGGTACCCTCTGAAATTTTGTCGGGTAATTTTATTACAGTTAAGAGAAACTCTTTGGTGTTCCCTTTAGAGCAAAACTTCAAGACAACTTGACGTTGGTTTTTGTCTCAGAGTCTTTTTGAAGACTTTATGCATTTCATCAGCGTCTGTTGAAAGTAGTTTGAGACACATAAACCTTTGGTGTGTGAATCAGCAGCATAACGCATCACTTTCAGAGGATGTTTAAGCATCTATTTGAAGTGTGTTTGTTGTACACAAATTTGGTGTCTGTTTTACGTTACCCCACAGTGATTTTAGGTACCTTACATGTTATCAGATTGATTCTAAATGGGTAAAAGAAACTGCTAGACCTAGACCTCAGTATTTCCTCAGATCTGTTGAATAGGACAAATTCTGTGTTTTTGTCCTGTTTCATTCTGAATTTATTACTTTTCCCGCCTCCTGTGATTTTTACCTGGAATATATTTAATCTAACTCTTTTTATCCCTCCTTTAAACCCACTCTTCCTGTAGTTGGAGTGTTATAAATGAAGCAGGACGTGTTGGCTCATTAATTGGCCCGCACGTCTGAGTGTTCACACGTTTCTCTGCTGCTTTCGTAGCTGCATGAAGTGAACATCTCTGCTCACACACGTGTAAATGTTCACAGCTCTGACCTGCTGTTTCACTGCGTCTCCTCTCATGCTACAAATCTGGCGTCAAGAAATTAGTTTAACGTGTAACCGCCTCCCCCTTCCTCCTTCTCCCCGCGTCTCTCCCCCCTCTTCCTCTCCTCAGTCACTTAGTCGCCTAATAACAGAGCGCTCCGATCAGCAGGACGCCAACCAAGCGTTTGATCACTTTCACAGTGAGGAGAGGGAGAAGAAAGCAAACGGAGGGAGCGATAAATACTTGATTAAATATATAAAGAATCCCCCTTCTCTCCTCTCACCTCTGAATTATCTCCCTCTGCTCCTCTTCTGATTTATAAAAAACATCAGACAGCAGCAGAGAGCGACGGCCGCGGCCTCCTCACTCGCAGAAAAAAGAGGAGAGAGAAAAATCAATACAAATTACGATGGAGAAAGTGGCACTGATGCCTGGAATTGCAGCATATGTTTACACTAAATCAGGCAATCTGTCTTCATATGGGCGGTGTAATGCGTGGGGAGGGGGGTGAGGGTGGGGGGGTCAGGGTTCGCGCTGCCAGCCGCCGCTCTCCAATTACTCCAGCTCTTTGCAGGGAGGCAGCCGGTATCGATTGGCTGGGAGGAGCACGGGGCCCTGCAGGCAGCCAATGGGGCGCTGGGGTCAAAGTGCGGCGAGATTTTAATAAGTCTAGGTAATGGGCTTAATTTCTGCAGAGGGAGGGAGGGAGGACGGGGGAGGATGGGGGAGGAGGGGGAAGGACTATGAGCCGCCTGTCCAGAGGTTCATTAAAAGACTCCATCTTTGTCTCCTCCTCCATTCTCTCATCCTCCTGATGATGTCAGAGGAAAAGATCCTTCATCCACCCAAACATGGCGTCTGTTCACAGAGCTGTCGGTTCAAATAACAGCTACTACGGTCAGATTCATCTCCATGGCAGCAGATTACGAGTGACACTTAAATAAAACTTAAGTTTGAGAAATCCCACACTTTAATTGTAAAGAAAAAGTCTGTTGCAGCAGATGTGAAAAAGAGTTTTTCTGTGTATTTAGCATTGACTCTTTAAAAAGATGAATGTATGTAAAAATGAAGAACATGTGACGTAAGGTGTGAAGGTCTTGACTATTCCTTTATTTAATCTTTATTTGAGCAGGTTTGTATGGGAATACATTTTAAGGGGCAGGCCAGTTTTGATTTTTTTTTTTCTTTTTTTTTTCTTTAATAATTTTATTTACAGTTTTTTTGTTTAACAATACAAGAAAAACAAGAGGCAGAAAAAAGAGAAAACAACAAAAAACAAACAAACAAAACAATCAAACAAAAAGGAACAAACAAGTATGCACACTACCATAGACAGTACAACAATAATAGAAAAGTCAAAATTCATGCCAGTCCAGAATTGATATTTACATGAGATGACAGTCCAGTCCTTAAGTCCAAGATTAAATTAAAGATCCAAGTGCAAAGTCCCAGTGTTGATTCCACAAGGGAAGACCTTGGCTTAGATACATGGAGGGATGATTTGTAACAGATAACATCACTTATACACATTATCAAAACCTCACAGTACAACAAACAAACAAACAAAAAAATATACATACTTAGTTAACAGACTGTTCCTTCCCCTTTTTTATATATTCAATAAAGGGCCCCCAGATATTTAGGAACTTTGGGTGTGAATTGGACTGTGTGTAACGAATCTCTTCCAAGTATAAGCAAGAAACCATATCATTCAGCCAGGCTTTAAAAGAGGGAGGGGTGGTGGACTTCCATTCTTTCAGAATTGTCCTTTTTGCTATAACCAGGCCAAATTTTGAGGCTTTTTGCAGGGCAGAAGGAAGGGTTAAAAAACTATCAGAACAGCCCAAAATAACAAGAAGACAGTCGGGAGATAAAGGTTTTTTATATATGATTCTGTAAAGATGAAAAATGTCTTCCCAGAAGCCTCTGTGTATCGGACATGACCACAGTTGATGAGCTAATGTCCCGTCCCCTCAGTTTTGAGTTTTAAAGTCAGAATTCTAAAAAAGTCAAAGTTCCAGAGTTCTGTTCTAGAATTCTGTCTCAAAGGTTAGAGTTCTGGAATGTCAAGGTCTGACCTTTAGAACTCTCATCTTTACATCAGAATTTCTGAACTCCTACCTTTGTTACAGAACTCTGACATAAAGGTTGGAGCTCCAGAAGTCAAAAATCTGTCAAAAAATCTTAGAGTTCTAGGATGAATCCCAGAGTTCAAACGGTCAAACCATTCTAGATCCATGACTGGCGCTTCAGTTTACACAGAGATGATCAGCTGGACAGGAAGTTAGAGAGAGGAGGTCTTAACATCAAAGGCAGAGTTCTAGAACATTGATATTGAATTAGAACTCTGACAAAAGTGCCACACACACACACAGCTGGTGTCAGTTGATGGATGGGAGAGCATGTAGGCAACACTGAGTGGAACTGGAATAGGACAGGGATCTGGTGTGAGTCCAGCGTTAAGCTGCTCTTTTTCCTCCAGTTTTGTAGGTCTTTCTTTCTACAAATCGGAGCGATTTAAACTGGAGCAACCTGTTATAGAATATCTACAACCTAGTTTGTGAAACACATTAGTAAGTTGAAAAGCATTAAGGAAATCTGCTAGCTGTAGATTGTTGTCAACCTTGCAGAGCAGACGGACCTGCCTGATTCAGTTTCTGAAATCCTGCACATCCATCTTGTCAGGCTCCATTGACCAACGATTTCACTCGGCTAAATCCTGACCGGCCCAATCAGGGAAGAGAGGTGGGAGCAGTGGGAGCAGACGTGACGTCAGCAGACTTTCGTACTTGTCAGCGTTCCTTTGATTCTCAAGTTAAATTTATAAAAACGGAAGCTGTCGTCTAACGCCTTTTTCACAGCTGTTTCACGTGATTCAGTAGCTGTTCATCTATTATTTCTTAGAAGCATCGGCTCATATAAGCTACGTCATACCGTGGCTTGATGTGGATTGGTCCGTGGTGAGTGTGTCAATCAGAACGGTCATCCAATCACCAGCTGCAGATTTTTTTTAAAGTCCTGCCTCTGAAAACAAATCAGAAGAGCTGCTACACAGATGGACTAGTGAAATATTTCCGTGGCGGATATATGAAACTGTCCGTATGGCGTGTCAGGTTAGATTGTTGTAGGAATGTGAAAACATTCAGTGTGATTAGTTTTACAGTTTAAAATCAGTCTGCAGATGTTATCTGGCTGTCAGACTGGCTATGAGGGACTCGGAGGAAATTTGGGTGTAGCCAGGTGACAAAAATAAAGATTTTTTTCTTTTGTAAGTCTAACCTCTCCCTCCCGACATATTTTACAATCCCCGAAAAAAACACACGAGAATGGCATCTGTCAATCATTGTTAAACGTTACGTAAAACCTCGTTTTTAACATCTCATTACTAATGAAAATGAAACTTTTCAGAAAAAAGAGGACCTGAATACAAGGCAACCAAACAATATCTTCAAATCATCACAACAATAAGACGTGAGAAACATTTCTACCAGGTGTATTAATTTTTTAAAGTTTGACCACAGCCCATCTGGAATGACTGGGGAGCTGGATTTTTTTTACCTTTGCTGCAGCCAGCCACCAGGGGGAGCAGTTTTTATGGCGACCTCACTTCACGCTGAGCAAGATGATGCCCTTGTTTTTCAGTTTATGTATTTGACAGTCAATGAAACATGACACAAATAGTGACATAACCAAACAACAGACTTACAGTAGTAGTAGTATTTTGTAAACATGGTTTTATATTTGCACTGAACAACTTCAGGTCTGATCCAGAGTTTGTTGCCAGATCTTTGGAAGTTTATATGATCATAAAGTTGCAAAACAAAGCGTGTCAGCTGAAAACAAAGAGAAAATTAAACCCTCAAGTTAAAAAGTGACGATGTTCTGAGAGAGTTCAGTGTGATGACTTTAAAGATAAATGTTCCCATCAGCCGAGCTTGGCCTCTTCCTGCAGCAGATCAGAGCGGCTCATTCGATGCAGAAGAAGAGTTAAACACCACCTCTCTCCTCTCTGAGTGTAAATGGGTTTTTATTCAATTGCAGTGTTTCCCATAGTGCCTTTCACTTGTTTTATAAGTTGGGATGTATGTACGCAGCGTCAAGAGGTTTATCCGGTTTGCTGCTCGTGTCGTTATCTCCATTCATCCTCCGCTGCTCTGCATCCCCCCAAAAAGTCTCTTTGGGATCCCACAATGAATCCCTCTTTCAAGCACGCCGGGCGAGGTAATAGATTCAGGCCGCCGCCGCCGCTCTCTGCTTCCTCTCAGGGAAGAAATCCAACATGGCAGCCCCTGCGGCGAGGGCCACGTCCCTCAGCGCTCTGTCACCCTTCAGATATCATCCCCACCCCAGTCGCAGCCTGAAAGCCCTTTTTCTCCTCCGCTCCGCTTGAAACGGGCTCCGACAAATTTGATTTAGCAGCTCGCCGTCGCCCATTCCCGGGGAAAGAAAACAAATATTGTTATAATGGTAATAACATCTATTCGGAGCGCGGGCGACAAACGGTGGCGGGGCCCTTTGAAGGAGACCCCTCTGTGCTGCGTATAGCTGCCTTATTCTTATTCATGAAAGCCGCGGTTATGCATATTAGTGCAAACTAGCTATTCTACTCAGCGGCATTTGGTGTGTCAATCATCCTTACAGACTACAAGAGCCAACGGTGACAAAGCGGAGTGGGCAAGATCGGCTGACAAATTGTCCCCAAAGTCAAATTTGACAGCCTTTTATGATTAATGGGCTTGATTATGGAGAAGTGTCTCCCTGAACTCATTTCCGGGTGTTTCTCCTGCTCTGCTCTCTGCGTACGGAGAGCGGCAGCAGCAGCAGGAAGAGGAGGAGGAGGAGGAGGAAGGCCGAGTGTTTTCGGAGGTGAATGAGCGAGGTAAAGAAAAGAAAGGTTGGATTGAATTAGCGGAGCAGGAGCAGAGCAACGGCGGAGCGGGGAGGACAGATGGAGTGTGAGGTCTCACACTTAATAAACAGCAGGACGATCCCTCCTTCTCCCTGCTTCTCTCTGTATCGCTCCGTTAGCGTCCACTCTTAATAAGAACCAACAGACTGAAGCTGGAGATCACTGAGAGGTTGCTCTCGTGTTTTCAGGTGCAGCAGGCGTCTGTTTCCACCTCTGCTGATATCACTTTAGTCAAATTTAAGCAAAATCACTGCAAAAAACTGAAATCTTATCAAGTGTTTTTGTCTTATTTTTAGTAGAAAATGTTTTTCAGACTTAATCAGAGCCACATTCACCTGACCAGCCCAGAAAAATGTTTTATTTCAAGTTATTAAAAGACAAAAATGAGGTCTGAATCGTTGTAGCAAGTTTAAAAATCTGCCAATGGAACAACAAGAGAAAAGTTAGTTCAATTAAGAGATTATTCTAGTTTCAAGGATTTCAAGGAAATTTTTCTAACATATAACTTAAATAGAGACATTTTTCTGGACTGATCAGTTGAATGTGGCTCATATTGAGTATAATAAGACACTTTCTACTTGAAATAAGACAAAAAGCTTGATAATATTTCAGTTTTTTGTAGTGAATACCAAAAGAAAGCTCCAGTTCAGTGAAACCTGGGCTTGGTTTTTACATATTTTGAGGTCTAAACCTCTAATACCGTACGTCACCTGGAGATTTCTTCAGTGTCAAGCGTCTTAAGCTTACAAGAGTGGATTTTTAACCACCAACAGCCCTTTAAGATTCTCTAAAAACACACCAGACTACATTAGGGAAACAGAGAGTTGAACTAACAGGTCACAGGAGTTGTTGATCTACCTCTACCTTGATGAATCGGTTTCTTTCTTTGGTAATTTATAAGTTTCATATCATTGTAAGACCGGAAAGTAACCCTATAACACAGGTAACCCTTTCATATTTGGAGTATTAGCAATAACCTGGAGTAAACTCATATTTTAGGTTTTAAAAAACAGAAAAATCGTCCCAGGGTTACTTCTTTTCTAACCTGAATATTTGGTCATGTATACACCTATCAGGATATCCCCATCCAAAGGAACATTTATTTGTGTTCTATGCATGTTCTGTGCAAGGAATCTTGGTCAGGAAGTCCGCCATGCTGCTGCTGCTGCTGCTGCTGTTGTTGTTGTTGCTGCTGTTGCTATGGATACAGTAAGAACCCTGTTTTCTCGCACATGTAAACGGGTTGTTCTGAATGTTTCAGAAACCAGAGTACTGACCTGAACCATGAAAACATATTGACAGATTGAAGTAGAGGTAGAACAGCAACTCCTGTGTTTTGTAAGAAGTCTGGTGTTCCTAGTAAAATACATGTATTCATCGCCAACACTATAAAAACTTCACCTACATGCAGGTTACCTGTTTTGTAGGGGTGGGAGAAAAAATTGAAAACTGATATAATGGGATTTTTTATTTGACAATATGAAAATTAGGATTCTTTGTCAAAGGATTTTTTTTTCCAAATAAAAATTCTTTATTTTAGTCTTTATTTATAAACTGGATTGGAGAAAGTTACCAGAGGGGTTAAATGTTGCTCCTGATATAGTCTGTAGGCATTATCATCTTCTTTTAATTTTTTCACATGGTCTGATGTTAAAAAAGCAAACTATAAAATTGAAAAAATCTTAAATATCGAAGAATCCCAATTTAAATCTAATCGGCACCCCAAAAGTCATAATAGAATTAAATTACAAGAATAGCATATCTTTCCAGCCTCTGTTTAGATAGCATAATGTTATCATGAGCGAATGTTATCGAATATTAATCATATACAGGAAAGTGGGAAATCATGAGGTGGGGCAGGACAAAACAAACTGTGGTGTGTAAAAAGAAATTAAAACACATTAATAAAGATAAATAGAAAATGTTTCTGTGTCATTCTTGAGTCAGTTCAGTTATGTGACTCAAACTCTTTGAAAAGCAGAAACCAAAGCAAAAAGTGACCGGTTTAAAAGTCTACATTTTTGTTTTTATCATTATTTTCTTGTAATTGAATATTCTGACTGTGTGTATTTCACCTGTGTTTGAGGTTGCTCTGATTATAAACTGATTCCTCTTTGTTTCTTCTCATTTGCAGCCTTGAACGAGCCGACCATAGACTACGGCTTCCAGAGGCTACAGAAGGTCATCCCTCGCCACCCGGGGGACCCTGAGAGGTTACCAAAGGTCAGTCCTGATGACTCATTAAGCCCTCTCTGCATGCTCAGGTCAGGGGGTCAAAGGTCAGGTTCAAGGACCAGAAAGTGAGACAGCCTGGTTCATACCTGTGTGCACCTGTCAGTCAGAGCTTAAGGTTAACAGGCGCATTACAGGCTGGCTGAAATCTGGAGTGGCTGTATGTCCCTCTGTGGACACCGTAGACCACCTGCACTGCATGAATTAAAGCTTTGCTGTAATATTCGAGCCGCCTGATGTGATTTGTTGGTTCTGCTCGGGACACTCTTGGCAGAGTCGGTGCCTCCTCGCTGCCAGCCGGCTGATTGTCCCCGATCCTTCAGACGGGAAACAGCTGTACATGGGAGAGAATCTGCTGCTGCTCGCACTTAGCTTTGTTTCCCCTCGACTGGCGAGGAGGAGGAAGGTTTGGATGGCGGTGAGATGCTGGCAGAGATGCAGGGAAAGGCATGATGTTGGAATCTGACCGGATTGGTTCATCGGAGTGTGGAAGACTCTGGTATCAGATCATGTTTGTGTGTTTGTGAGCACATAAACAGAGTTTGTCCCGTCAAAATGAAGCTTGTGGGAAGTGAGCTGACTTTTTTACAGTGTTTATAGTCTGAGGGGCATTGACCAATCAGGTGTCAGCAGGAGAGCAGCTGGAGTTCTAGAACTCTGAGGTCATTGGATGAATCCTGCCTTTGATCTCAGAGGGCCAAAGAAGCTATGACATTGGGGTCCATTCAACAAACAAATATTCAAGAAGTAGTTTGATTTTTGGCTTATGACTAATCTTCAGCATGATCATCACATTCATCAGAAGAAAATCAGTTTCTGTTTCAGCTTTGTACGCCTGAAGGAAGAGAGAGAAGCCTCTGTGTGACTTACTGTTTACAGTGAAACTCACAACAAACTGATGAACAGGCACTGCTTTGAGTTTCTCTTCTCCTTTACCTGTTCACATCATCTCTTTACAAGTTATTGATTGGATCGTGAAATGAAGTTTGGGCTGGAAGTTTTAAACTCCTGAGGCTAACAGGTGCTACCTGTTTGGGTCTTAGATTGATTTACAGATAGAACAAATGTCAACTTGCAAAAGAAAGAAAACTCTGAGTACTCAAAAGTACAAATAAACAAAGCTTGTGTTAGTTAAAAAGGTAAACATCAATAAATTAGATTTTAATTTGAATAGAAGGGATTTTTTTTACAGAATTTTGTGAATCTGGGATAGAAAAAGCTGAAGGGAGACAGGAAATGTAAAGAGTAGTGAGTAAGAGAGGATTTCCATTTAAGGACCATGAGTAGGAGTTAAACCAGAGACCACCACGATTTCAGCTCCTGTATCTCAGTTTTGGAGCAAGTGGCTCCGAAACAGGGGTTGTGAAATGCACATCAAAATCAAAAACGATGAACAACTTCATATTTTATTCATTATTGTTGAAATATAAGCAAAAATAGTGATTGCTAGTCTCTAGCATCTCATTTTTGGAGGTGGATTAAAAATTTAGGAACTCAAATTTGAAAAAAAAAAAAAGTTGAGGGAGCCTTGATGATGGATAGTCGACTAGCTTGAGAATCCTGCTTTGGCATCAAAACCAGAGACCACTAGGATGGTGACTAGCTTCTATACATGGGGTGCATGCTGGATCCTATAGGGCAGTTGGAGCCCAATAAGTGTTTTTTAAAGTATCAAATCTTACATCTAATCTTGGGGAAAACATTGCTTAACATTGAAAAAAGATTCTGAATCAGAGCGAAAGCAGGATACACAAAGAAATAACTCTGTCCCATTGTTTATAAATTCCTGTTTTTACCTGTGACAGTAACGTTTGAAAAGTAAATAGTCTTTCTGTAATCCAATGAGCTTGATGAACAAAAATATTCTACTCCAATGAAAAATATCACAAGATAACTTAGTCAATATCCCCCAATAATATTGTTTTTGAGCTATTAAGGTTGGAAGTACAAGTGAAGAGATAAACTGTTTAAAGTCTGTCCAGATGGATTTTTCTACAGCCAAAGGGATTTCCAACCAAAACACATTTAAATCTACTTAACACCAGCATCTGAAAATAAAAACATAAATAAAACAGCTTCAGAGTGAAGAGAAGTGTCTCTGATTTGTAGTTAATGGTGTAAAAATCACAGGAAAATCCCTCAGTGTGTGTGTAGAGAAACATTTGTGGTGAAATCTGTTATTTTGGTTTCAATATTCACCAACAGGAAGACATTGGTATGCACACACATACACACACTCACACACACTTACACACACCTGCCCTGGTTAGTATGAAGAGATTATTCGGGCTGCTGCCGGCGGCGTGCTAACTGAGGCAGATTCTTTGAGGCAGCGAGCAGCGGTGGCGGGCGGCGAGCGTCAGATGGGCTCTGACACTCGAAAGCAGCTGCCAAATTGAAACCATTTATCAAAATCTGACATCGGAGATCCAGTCGCCAAAAAAGCAGTTTATTTGTAAATTGATACTAATAGTGAGCATACATTGTCTGGCCTCTTTGATGGCCTGATTTACAGCCAGAGTGGGACGTCAAACCCTCCTCCTCCTCCTCTGCGCCTTTTAAATATTTATTTATTCAAAAGAAAACTCAATAAGACCGCCGAGTTTTTCCTTTTGGACATGAGAGAAAATCACAGGGAGAGGTGGCGGCGCCGCAGCGAGCGCTCAGCTCTCAGCCGGATCATGTGACCGAGCAGTGACGGGTTAACTCGACTTGTCACTTCTCTTTTGTTTTCACCGGCCGGCGCGCTGCGGAGGACAGGAGGAGGGATGGAGAGAGATGTTTGGGTGACGAGGGCTCTGCTTGTGGACAGGCGGCGCGACACGGAACAGATTGATTCGTTGTTGGGCGTCAGGTGGAGGATTGTGGGTGCAGCGTGGAGGCAGAGTGGGTGTGACTGTTCAACTAAACAAGAACAGTGAATATGGAAAACAGGAGGGAGAACACATAGGTCTAGATTTAATCTGACGGACATGAAACTGCTCCAGAGTTAAAGGCACAGGAAATGGTTAGCCTAGCTTAGCACAAAGGCTACTGGTTAATTGGAAAACTTGATCAAATGTGCAAAAATTGAAACAATCTATATTTTTTTGGTGTATCATTTAAAAAGATTGGAAGATGATAGCTGTCTTTAATTATGATTGACGTCATTTTGCCAAAAAAATTTAAACAACTGAATCAAACTTTTGGATTTCAGGAACTTTTCGGTCTTGGTTGCACTTTACCGGCTTCCGTTACCTCTTCACAAGATAGTCACAAAATCTTTCACGAAACTTACAAATGATGATGACATTAAATGTATCCTCTTAAGTGCCTGATTGATAAGTTTATAGATATTGATATGAAGTGTAACTTTTGTAAAAACAATACAGAAACACTTTCCCATCTTTTTTGAATTCTGGATTCTGGAAAGATGTCAAATCTCTCTTCTTCTCGGCTGCTAACTGGATTTACTCTTTAAATCTTAAAGAAATTGTTTGTTACTATAAAAATAAGGAATAAATTGCTCTGGAAAATGCCATAAATTTTGTTATATTATATGCTAAATTTTTCATACACTAACAGAAATTCTCCAAACCTCTTCCAAAGTTCTCAATTTTGTATCCAGAATTTGAATCCCTTATCAAATCTCTGCTTTTAATTAATGACAAGAAATGTATTAAATTCATGAACTCTTATAAAACAATCTTCCCTAAGATTTTAAGGCAGTGATTTACACATTAAGTTTGTGCTCTTTGGTTTTGTTTTGTTTGTTTTTTTAAGTGTTCATCTATTTTGAAGGTTTTGGGTTTACGTTGTTTTCAGACATGCACCGACTGATCGATCGGTGCTGATTTCCTTAATTTTGGAGTATCAGTGATCGGCCCATCCTTATATATAAAACTGATCTTATAAACCTCCGAAAAGGTCTGACAGCCAGCCATTGTTGCTTTTTGCTCTGAGACCTAAAACTCAGTACACTTTGTTGGTTGTTTAAGTTGAAAAATAAAGATTTTATTGTTTCACCGGTATTATAAAATGATTTTCAATAAAGTAAGATTGGAACATAGAAGGTAAATGCTGTCAGTTATGAAAATAAAAAATAAAAATCTGTATCGGCAGGTCAGGCTTTTTAAAGAACGCTGATCTGCCAGAAAACTGTGATGGGTGTACCCCCAGTTGTTCTTCTTCTTTCCTTGAACGTTTTTTGTCTCGTTTTGTATTTTATGTTTTGTCCTACAATTTAATGTGTCTTTAATACATTTTTAGATGCCACTTTTTTCATTTTATGTAAGTGAACACCAGATATGTTGAAAATGAATTAAGAAAAAAAAACAAAAACTGCCCTATGCTCTGCCCTCCACAGGCCTCCATAGAGCTGGCCAATCAGAGGGAAGAGGTTTGTGGAGCAGGAAGCCTTAAAGAGACAGCAGCTAAATAAGAGGCTCAGATAAGGGATTTCTAAAGAAATAAGGATATTTTCTTTTTAGCTTTAAATCACACAAAACTTCTACACCAGGGGGGCAGACGAAACACTAAAAAATGCAGAATACCCCTCTTTAAAAGTGAAGTTGTGTTTTTATTCCTCATCAACCTAAAAGCTGGTCACTTTTGTCAACTCTTCAACGTGACAGTGATGCTTTGTGTCAGCTCTGAGTCTGCTGGACGGACGCTGAGGTGTCCGCTTGCAGACGAGCCAGACTGTAAATGAAATTAGAGGTCTGAACTTGATCCAGGAGAGACCCCAGAGGTCATCAGTGACCAGTTGGCCAAACAGCCTGTCGCACCGCCTGCTAACAACCTGTCTGTCTCACACAGGGACTGACTGACTCTAAACACTGTGTTTTGGGTTTACTTTACTGTAAATACCTGGAATAAAGCTGCGGTTTTGCACATTTTCTAAATCCATTGAAAGGGATAAGATCTGGACACTCTGTGGTGGAAACAAACCAACCTTTAGACACAGACTCAGGTCATAATGAGCTGAAATGAGCTGCAGAGAGATGAATCTCTGCTGCTGATTTGTGCGCCTTAACATGGAGATTAAGCGTGTTTGGCGTGTAGCGTGTGCACCTTTAGCTCTGATCATTGACCCCCATCCTGACTCCTGAGGAGGAGGGCACCCGACCGTTCAGGGATTATTAATTCCTCCCCACTTCATGAATGAGGAGATTTCCTGCTCTCATTGAGAATAATGAGCAATATTCAATTCATGAGCGGAATTTCAATCTGTGAATGAATTAACCCCACACCATGTCCTGCATCATTAGAATATCTCTGCGCCTGATAATCGCTAATCTGGAGATTCGGTGCGATGTGGCTGTGCAGCTCCGGCTCCGCGCACAGGTCCATCCATATTTTATAGAGATCAGCGGGGCGGCGGCTGTATCTGTAGCTGCGCTCGGGGTGATTTATCATTGTTAAGGCCGCTGTCTGATGGCTTCTCCTCCAGGGTCACGATGATCCCTGCTCGCCCCGAACCTCCTCAGCCACGGAGCCGGCCCCCCGTAATTAAGCCCCAAGAAACCAGAGCAGGAAAATAGAAAGAAATAAAGAGGGAGGAGGAGAGAGAAAGCGAGGGATATGTCAAGAGATGGACGGAAGAGGGGCAAGGTCAGGAGGGTGCAGCCTCCCAGAGGGGGGAGGATGAGGAGGGTGAGGAGGGTCTGTTTACATTTAGATGAAAAAAACTGATTCAATGCAAAATTTAAATCATTCACAGATTATCACAAAGATGCCTAAAGCTTTAAAACAGTCATACTGTTAAAATACACAACACTTCTCACCATCATGATTTATGAGTTTAAATTAATTAAATATACAGCTCTTAAAAAAACTCTAGAAATATAAAAATAGATTCTTTCACAAGGAGCCAGATGGTTTACGACATGAGGGATTTCTTTATTTAGCTGTTGAAACATGCTAATCTTCAGAGTAGACAATTAATTCAAATTGTTGTGATTTTATCACAACAAAGTACAGTTTTTAATTTCCGGTTCATGATCTCACAGGAGTCGGCTCATTCTTTTGTTTTCTAAAGTTAAACTTTTATCTTGGTTATGACCTGACGTGAACTCTTCAGAATGCCGTAAGGTCAGAGATCAGATTGGACAAATGTCTCATAGTTAGAATAATTTGGATTCTTTTGAGGTGCTATTAATCTGGCTTTCAAAAATTTAGTTTACAGCTGTTTTTATATAAAAAGGAAAATTAACTGGCCCTTTAAATCTACTGATAATGTCACAGTGATGGCATCAAGTTGGAGATGAAAATTGTCTGGCTGAAAACCAATGTTGGAATCATTGTTGAGCCATTATCACCTAAATTTGGTGACTGGTTTCCTGTGTCAAGCATCTGCTCATATGACATGGCACATAAAATTGGTCCAAAGATAATTTATAAAACCAGTTTTGGACACCTGAAACAAAAAAATGAGGCAAAAATACACAAATTGTTCAACTGATTAGTAACTCAGGAAGTAAAGCTGGGGGCGGAGAGTTTTCAGATGTTAATTTTGGAAGAAACAGGCTTTAGAGAGGCTTCATCAAGTTCCACATGAAAACCGGTCTAAAGGGAAGAAGATGCTAGAATTTCGTAGAATGTTGTTTTTATTTTTAACTAACTGGACAAAGATTCTAGAATGTTTTACGTTTTTCTTTTTATCCTTAAGTAGCTGGGAAGATGGTTCTAGAATTTTGCCACTGTGCTTATATAACTGAGGAGAACAATCTAGAATGTCCCAAATTTACTGTAAAGATATTTCAAAAATAGCGCTTTTATCCTGAATTGACTGGAACAACCAGTCTAGAATTTTACTTTAATCCTTGATTAACCACCAAAAATATTCTAAATTGTTTCTTTTATTCTTGATTTATTGGGAAGAGTCTGGAACCTTCTATCTTTGTTAAGTATGAAGAAAGTTCTAGATTTTTTTTTTCCCCAAAAATTCTAAATCCAGTATTGAGAACATTCTAGAATGTTGCTTTCATTCTCAATTACCTGGGAAGAAAGTTCTAGAATGTTGTTTTGATTCCAAATTCACTGTCAGATGACTTTACTATGTTTCTGCTTTTCTTAATGAACTGGGTAAAAAAAAGAATCCAGAATGTGGCTTCTGTTCCTAGTAAACAGGAGGGAGAATCTTGAGATTCAAACACTTCAGTAACGGATACATGTGTGGTGACTATCTTTCAGATTTTATACTGTGTGAAGGTTTTTGTGGAGAGGTCAAAGATCGGCATCAAAACAAACTTTCCACCCCTCAGTCTGTTTTTTTTTTTCAGATATTTCAAGAAAAGTTTGAAGCTCAGAAAAGTCTGATTGGACACTGAATCCAAAACAGATTTTTATTTGAGAAGAAAAAGAATGTGAACACAACCAACCAACCCCACCTCAGGCTTTGGTTCGATGGAAGCAGTTGGAAAGGCAGAAAAATCTCAGAGAACAGGACCACAGCTCTAAATTTAACTTTGTTTCTTGACTCAAGTTTCTCTTTGGTGCTGTGGTCTGATCTCCTGCTGCGGGGTGTTTCACAGAATCTGTTCCTGTTGTGAATGATCTCTTCTCAGGTGAGCGACACCTGTTCAGGCTTGGAGCAGATCATCCAATCAGCTGCTTCCCTCTCTGAGCTCTTTGATGTGTCCAGTTATCCTCCCCCCTCCTTTCATTCCTCTCCCCTGACTCCATCCATCTCTCAGCTGAAGGGAAACACCCAGGGACCCTCTCCTCTTCCTCCTCTTCCTCATCTCCCAACTCCATCTTCTCCCATATTCCCCTGTCTCCCCTGTCTCCCCCGTCCTCCCCCCTCTCAGAGGTGTGGGTCAGTGATAAGAGATGATGATGATAACCGGGAGCCAGTGCATTACCGTATCGATCGGGGCCTTTCAGCGCCGTTAAAGCGCCCGCCGCTCTGATTGCCCGCACTCGCGCTGACAGGAATCCAATGGCACTGTCTCTCTTTCTCTCTTTGCTTGTGTGTGTGTGTGTAAGTGTGTGAAGGGTGTGGCCGGGCAGCTGGTGTGTGTGTGTGATGGTGTGAATGGGACCAAGGCAGCGATCAACTTGTGTAAGAATAACGAGCTGAACTTCTTCTTCTGTGGTGGAAAAACTATAGCTGCAGCCCACAGTGTGTTATCCACAGATCAGAACGTTTAGGCCAGGAACAAATGAACAAGTGCGAGCACAAACACACACAAGTAAACACACACACTCACACTAACACACACGCACACTGAGCAGCAGCAGCGAGGCCTCGGAGGCGTCATTAACTTGAGAAGGCTGTTGTGTCTGTCAGGACCTAATGAAAATAGAAGGAGGACACACACACACACACACACACACACACACACACACACACACACACACACACAAACACACAAACCCACTACTCGTACATAATACACACTGTTCACGAGACATACACAAAAGCTAAACTCTTGTATGCAGTTTCAGTGTCAATGAACTGTATTTTTCAAGTGTGTGCTTATGTTAACGTACATATATAAATTAAATGATTGTGTGTGTGTGTGTGTGTGTGTGTGTGTGTGTGTGTGTGTGTGTGTGTGAGACAGGCAGCTGCTGCCTCTCAGCGTCTTGCTGCTGCAGCTGAGCGAAGGAGACATTAACTAACTTCTGTTTTCTAATGGAGATTAATGAAGCCAGAGAGCAACACACACACACACACACACATACACACACACACACACACACACACACACAGACACACACTATAACCCCGCCTGTGATGTTAGGGCTGGTTCAATGTGTAGTTCAGAATATTTACGAAGATAAACATAAATAAAAATAAACAAGAGAATAAAAAGAGGAAACAAAACAGAGAAAGGGGAGGAAACAAGGAAAGGTTATAAGGGAACAAGGAAATGAAAGACGGCAAGAAGGGTTGAATTAAATGAGAATGAAAGAAAAAAAGAGAAGTAATGAGAGAAAGAAAGGAAAATAAACAAGGGATGGAGGGGGGAATAATGACAGGGGAAAGACAGAAGGAAATGAACCAAGGGATAAAGGACAGAAACCAAGGAATAAAAAAAGGGAATTAAAGAAGAAAAGAAAGTAAACAAAAAGCAGAACAAAGTAAACAAAGAAGAGAGGAAAAAAAAACAAGTAGTGAAATAACACAAACAAGAAGGAAGACAGGAAAGGATAAAAGGAGACATAGAAGAAAGGGAAGAAGGAAAGAAACAGATGAAATACATGAACAAAGGAAAGGAAAAGGAAGAACAATAGGGGAAATGGGAGAAGATAAGGAAACAAAGGAGAGACTAAAAAACAGAAGGAGAGGGAAATAAGAAAAAAGGAAGAAAATGAATAAGGGGAAGAAGAAAAGAATAGTCAGAAAGGGTGTGAGTGAAAAAATAAAATAAGGAAATTTAAGACACAGACGGGACATTTAAGACGTAAAACTAAATATGACAAAAAAAAGTCACATCTGTCTTGTTTACACAAATATACAAGTCAAATGTACACAAATATATTATACAGTAACACACACACACACACACATACACTGTTGGCAGGCTCAGGCTGACAGATTGTCCTACAATAGCGAGGGAAGCTGCTGGGGGGTTTGATTGACAGGAGACTATTCATTCACTACCCACACACACACACACACACACACACACACACACACACACACACACACACACACACACACACACACACACACACACACTCACACTCACGCACACTCACGCATACACACATCTGTGCAAAACGTACGTCTGCAAACAGAGAGGTTGTACTAAAGCCCTGGGTCTTATCTTTTACCTTGTGAAGTGTAGTTCAATGCCCTACAGGAAACTACAAACATGGCCTCTTTACTAGCTTGATGCTCAAGAGGCCTCAGCTAACAGCTGTGGGGTGATGCGTTCAGGGTCAAAGCTGGTTAAAACATGAGGAATTTCCTCAGACGGGGAATTCTGGACTTAAGTCATGACCTTGGCTGAAGATTTTACGTGATGTCAGTGAACACGTCACATCAGGCTTCAGTTTCTTACTGTAAAGTTTTGACCTCAGCACAATCTTTTTATCTGAATAAGGCTTTTTGAAAATTTTGACAAGTGTGGCATTCACTGGTAAGCTGCCCTGTAGGAAAATCAAAAATTGGACAAAAGTTTTTTTGTCGTTGTTTGTTTTATATTCTTGGATTTGATGGTACATTTTCAGAGTTTCAGTCAGTGTCAGTTTGTGGGTGTGGAAAAAAAAAAAATCTCTGGATGTTTTTTGTTTCCATCTCTCTGTGTTGGACCGTCTCCTTCGAGGTCAGCGTCTGTCGTGGGAAATGAGAGCGATTTGTGTGTTTCTGTGTGTGTGTGTGTGTGTGCTGGGTTTGTTGGCAGTATCGGCTGAGCGCTCTGATTGGCTTAAAGGAAAACAATGTGGCCGATGGCGACTGTTTCTGCTCTGAGTCACAGCGGGCTGGAATAAAACCTCGGTAGAATCCAGAGTAGAAACCGAGCGTCTGTTTTAAACTGATCTTATTGAAATGAAAACCCTCTCAGGATGGAGCAGCAGGTGATTCAGACAGAGAGGAGGAAACATACTCTCTATTACAGACCTTGAATGTGTCACGATGAGTTCAATGACCTCAGGTAAAATAAACCAGGCACACTAAATACCTCTATTTTAATATTCATTATTATTTATTTTTAGGTTAAAATTGTTGCACATGAAGCTTCTTTCAATGTGAAAGAGTTTTATTCTCATTTCAAACAATCAAACACGTATTCACTAGTAAGAACAGCAATATGGACAAAAAATTTGGACATTCAGTTTCAAATAAAAACTTTACATTTATTTACTGGTGGAAGTTTTGTAAGATAATAATGTTGAAATAACAGTGAGTCCAAATAATGTGATTAAAAGTCAAAAATACAAAAAAAACTTTATTACTTATGGAAACTATATATTTCTCTTATGGAGAGTTGAAATTGTTATAAAAATGTCAGTTATACTAAGTCTATATGTTATTATAAAATTCAAAATAATAAAATACTTAACAGTGCAATGAGAGGAAACAATGTAATCTTAAGCATTGTTATAGATAAAATTTCAAATTACATGGTAAACTGTTATCATGTAAGAAAAATTAAAAGAACAAGTTAATGTGTGATTATGTTATGGGAAGTTGAAATTATGGGATACATATAAATCATTTGGGGATTAAAAAAAGTTACATTTTTGAGAAAGATTTAAAGTACTCAAAAGTAGAAAAAAAAACATTTTTAAAACATGGGATACAAGTATGAGATAATACAACATTATTTAAATGTTAAACAAAGAGACTTGAAATTTCAAGCTATGCAGTCATCATAATGGGATATAAAGTTGGAGCTACAAGGTTGTTAATTTTTAAAAATTGTGTCATAATTACTGGATAGTAAAGCATTAATTTGTACAGAAATGAAACTATAGTTTTTTATAAAACAAAAAGTCAAATTGTGATGTTGTTATTCATCATTGGATAAAATGGTGAAATTATGAGATTTTAAGTCATTGCTTTAAAAAATGTCAGAATAACAAGATGTTAGTTTTAATTATTACACAAAAAGTCAAACTTATGTTTCAACACTTCATTATTATGATAAAATAAGTTAGAATAAAGGCGATATAATGAGATGAAAACTTAAAACTGCAAAATAGTTCAGTTGTTTTGGGATCAAATGTTAAGATAATCAGATAGTAATCCATCATTGTAAATTTAAAGGTTTAAGCTAAGAGGTTGTGATTTATTATTTGCAGACAAAGTGGAAAATATTAGACTGAACGTCTGAATTTTGAGATATTTAAATTTGAATTAAGAACTCAAACTATAGCTTAGTGAGTCATTATTCTGATAAAAAGTTATTTTCTATTGTTTACTGTTTTTTTTGTTTTGTTTTGTTTTGTTTTGTCATTTAAAAAAGAGAAATCTCATTGTGATAGTTTCAAATAAAAAGTAGTCCGCCAAGGAGAAACCAGTAAAATCCTCCTTAATTTATCTCCTTTAAACAAAATGTAGGGGGTCGTTTTACTATGACCCCCCTCTTTCTGTCCCTCCCTGCTGCGCGCCTGCTGCGTGTGAGTGTCTCCCGCCTCCTCTCTGCTGTAATACCTCAGGGAGCTCCAGCAGAGGCCTCCACCTCCCCGCTGCTGCTCCTCAGGGACTCACACCTCCTCCTCCTCCTCCTCCTCCTCTTCCTCCTCTCCTCTCTGTCAGCTGATCATCCTCAGGTTTCTGTGTGTGTGATGTGTTTACACCTGAGGCTGACGTGTGAAAAAACACACCTTCAGTCACACTCCTGGGAGTGTGTTCACCCTCTCTGTCTTCAGATTACTTTGTCCCTTTGAATCCTTTCCTTTGTTTTATGCTTGTGTCCTTTCCTTTCTCCTTTCCATCCCTTCCTACCTGCCATCACCTTCTTTCTTTCTTTCTTTCTTTCTTTCTTTCTTTCTTTCTTTCTTTCTTTCTTTCTTTCTTTCTTTCTTTCTTTCAGTTTACATCCTTTGCGTTTCTTCCTTTCCTTGTTCCTTACTTCCTGCTCTTGATCCTTCATTTATTTCTTCTTCTTTGCTGTCATTATGTCCTCCCTTTCGCCTTCTTTCCTTTCTACCTTCTATGCTTCCTTCTTTCCTTCTTCCCTTGTTTCATTCACCCTCTTCCTTGATTCTAATTTCCTTCCTTCCTGCCTCCCTTCCTTCACTCTTTGTCTCCTTTCTTCCCTTCTTCCTTCCTCTTCCTTCCTTACTTCCTTCCTGTTTTCTATAGTCTTCCTTTACTTCTTTCAATCCTTCCTTTCCATCCTTCCTGCTTGCCTTTTTTCCTTCCTTACTTTCCTGCTTCCTGCCTTTCCCTTTTCTTTTTTCCTACCTCCCTTCCCTTCTTCCCTCCTGTTTCCTTTCTTACTTCCTTTCTTCTCTACATAACCCCTCCCCTTGTTTCCTCTTGTTCAGTCTCCTTCTCTTCCTAATCTCTTTTTCACTCATGTTACTTCTCCACCTTCCTCTGTGTGAGTGTGTGTGTGTGTGTGTGTGTGTGTGTGTGTGTGTGTGTGTGTGTGTGTGTGTGTGTGTGTGTGTGTGTGTGTGTGTATTATCTATTTATCAGCCCTGTTATTGTTATTAACAGCCATCTTCGCGGTGACCCGCTGTGCTGGGGGCGCTCAGATTGGACGCTTCCTCTCCTGTGGGCTGATGGGAAAACAGCCCCGGGGCGAGCGAATAAGAGAGAGTCTGAGGCTGTGTGTGTGTGTGTGTGTGTGTGAGTGTATGTGTGTGTGTGGTCTCGGTGTTAATGGCTTCCCCCTGACTCTTCCTCTCTCTTCCTTCCCTCCGGCTATAAACTCTCATCCCTCCATCAGCGGCCATTTTGGATCTGAACGATCATTTACCGTCAGTTTGAGCTCGACTCGCCCTGTGTCTGATATCTGTCCTCTTCTCTGATTGGATAGCTCTGGCTTTTCTCGGTCACTCTGATTGGTTGGTTCTGCTTTCTGCAGGTGTAACAGGATAATCTGTTACCTGTGCTGCTCAGTTGGTGATGTCATATTTCATTTTAATCATGAATGAAAAGGAGCGCAGTGATTGGACGATTCAACAAACAGCTGATAAATCAATTACTGCATTTATTTTCATCTGGGTTTTTTTTAAGGAAGGAGGACAAATTTACAAATACACTTATGTGATAAAAAAGTCATAATTTTTTCTAAATTATTTTTCTTCTTTTTTTATTAGGTATTTTAAATGTCTAATTTTATTTGTTTATTATGTGGACCAATGTAAAGAAAAATAAAAAAAATGCTTGGTTTTACTCATTTATGATTTATTAAAAAAAGAACAATAAATAAAATATTTTTTAAAATTTTACAGACCAAGCTCAGGTATTGAATCAAAACATTAAAAAGTCATAAAAGCTTATGAAAACTGATTGAATTAACCCTGGCATGTTTTTGTGTCTTTCAGGAGGTTCTGTTGAAGCGAGCAGCCGACCTGGTGGAAGCTCTGTATGGGATGCCGCACAACAACCAGGTGAGTTAGCAGCTTCACTCTGACCTTTGACCTCAGCTGGCACCCTGCTCACACATGGATTCTTTCACAAGTCTCTTTTTCTCTAGATATACATATTTATATATATATATATATATATATATATATATATATATATATATATATATATATATATATATATATATATATATATATATATATAAAAACGTATTTTTGTGCAGTAAATTAAATTTGGGGTTATGGTTCAGTTCTGGGAGCTCCCTGTCCTTCAGTGAGCCTAAGTGGGGTGCCAAACCTAGAGGCAGACAGAGCAGCAGCAAAGATTAAGAGTGAAAAAGGTAGAAATTACTGACAGCACAAATGTGTAATGCCACAGTCAGAACAGAGTGAGCATCATTAAGAATACACCTGACTCTGGTAAATTCACACATAAATCAGGATGTCTGCCCATCTTTGAAAAGTCTTTAAAAGTCTTAAACTCATGTTTCTAAAATTAAGGCCTTGAAATGTCTTAATTTAAGTGAAGATGTCATATGCTGGTATTAAATATATTACTCAGGGGTCCTACATTTTTCAGGGCAGGACTGGTTAATGTCACCGACATCTTTCGATTTTTTTTCTATGTAGGCTACAGTCGGGCTTTTATTGTGGTAGCGAGCATCGGTGTGCCTTGTACTTCCTGTCATGTCCAGACTCATACTTTGGGCTCTGGTTTGCAATTTATTTACCCAACCTACAAAAGAAGTACCAGAGAATAACAATTCGTAAGATGACGGAGCGTCTCAGTTACACCACGTACAGGCAGAGGAGACAGTCGTGGAGCCGACACACTACGTTAGGAACACATGTTCAGACAACACGCTTTAAACTGGAGCGTTTGACAACAAAATTCTTCCACCAAATTTATAGGAAGCCTTCAGTTTGTTTGCTAGTTTATTTCTTCGATTTATTAAATAGGTTGAATTCAGTATTTGGCAAAATATCTTTCATGTATATATAAATATATATATATATATATATATATATATATATATATATATATATATATATATATATATATATATATATATATATATATATAGTTAATATTCTGGGAAAGGTAAATTTGGAAACTTGAGAAACGTGTCAGTTTTATTCCTGACATAGAAAAAAACTTCAGTTTTTTTCATTCTGTAGGAAAAAATTTCAGTCTTTTTTTGGTTTAATATATGATATAAAGTATCTGCATGCTAGCTAGCCAGCCTGGGACTATGAGTAATTGCAAAGTCATTGGGGTTTGGCTGGATGAAGTCTGTTAGGATTGCAATACAGCAGAGTCCCCCAACCATTGCATGTCTTTACAGCATTTTTGGCCTTAAATTTAATTAAAGGTGGCATCAAAAAGTCTTAAATTTGAATTGCTGAAACCTGCAGATCCCCTGTAAAGGAGATGCTGAGGTGAAGTTGGTTGTCAGAAGGAAGCTGGTGTTAAGATTAGCTGATGTTCTGTCAGCCATCATGACAAATATCAGGTTGAATGGAGCACCTTGAGTTCTCACCTGTACACAAATCCACTTTAGAGGGATACATTTGATTCTTTTAGACCAATAAATAACAGTTTTCCTCCTCTCTCCCCTTCCTGTCCCCTTCTGGTCTGCAGGAGATCATCCTGAAGCGGGCGGCTGACCTCACCGAAGCGCTCTACAGCGTCCCCCGCAGCCACAACCAGCTGCCCTCCCTCACCGGCTCAGCCGCTCACTCGGGGATGATGGGAGTGAACTCGTTCAGCAGTCAGCTCGCCGTCAACATCTCTGAGGCCTCGCAGGCCGACCAGGGTGAGGAGACACGAGTTCTTGCATTAGAGAAATAAACTCCTGCCGGATTTTCTAGAGGGGCACAGTTTGTTTTGAGGTGCAGATGTAAAAAATATGTATTTTTATTGCCCTTCAAGTTTATTTTCCTGGTTTCAGTCGACACTTTTCATCTGCCTCCGTGTTCCCTGTCACCAGTCGTTTCTCTTCATGTCTCTGACGCTCAGGAAAACGTGCAGCAAACCGCTCGCTAACACGCGTCGACAGGAAGCAGATCGAGCTGCTTTTACTCCGTGGACACCCCCCTCCTCCTCTTCTGAACCACGGTCTGCTTTTCCCATCGGCCCGGCAGCGAACACCTTACAGGAATCTATGAGGTCATGGGAAACGAGTTGCTGAAAATTCATAACTCGGTAGTTTATGTGCGCCGAGCTCTCCGGTCGGAAACATTACACCGAGGATGTGACCGCCGGCCTCCCCGCTGTCATGAAGTATGAATCGGCTCTTTGTGCCCCTCGCAATTACACGGCGTGATTAAAACATTAATAAAAACAGCGGCTCCCGAGCCCAGGCCTTATCAGACGGACGAGGAGAGTAATTTACGGCGCTAATTCAGAGCAGCTCGCCCCACTCGGCGTCCTGCTCAGCTTCTCCTGGAGGTTTCTTCCTCTGGAGTTTGTCTCTCTGACAGCTGCAGGTGGAGGAGAGAGCAACGCTGGAGCATGATGACCATGAAAACAAGAACCAAACATGACGGCAAACGCTGACAGATAGTGGTTCAAATTTATAGGCTGGTGCAGCAGCTACAAAAATGATCCTGGAAAGATCTTTTAAACCAGCTCTCTAGTGATCAGACTTCCTGATGTGACAAAAACAGAATGACAAAAGAAAAGAGAAACTTTTCCCCAAAAAAACAAATCTGTTGTTTTGAATATGATTTTAACCACCAAGAATCACATGCTCAACCACATGGATCTAACCGAGAGATGCTGATGAATATGATGAAATAAATCAAAGATCCAGGAGCTTCCCCTGCAACAAAATCAGGAACTTAAGTGGACACACAAATCAAAAATTAACACATCAAAGATTATTTTGTTGACATTACAGCCTGTCTACCTGCCGTCTAACTCCTCCTCCTGTCTGAAACATTTGGTATAAATAGTAAAATGTTAGTTTTACACATATGCCTCCTGATGTCAGTTGGCCTTGATAAAAAGTTACTAGGATATTTCCTCCTGCTTACATCCTCATATACCTGATTGCTCTCTTTTTATTCTACATTGCGTTTTCTGTCTTCTGTGGTGGCATCGCTAATGTTGCGCTGAAGCGATAGCATAGACATGGCGTTTAGCTTATGTATAGAAAAGTTGTGACGCCAACGAAATGATGTCACACCCCAGAGTGCATTACAATGTAAACCAGTGGTTCTCAGTTGGGGGTATGTGTACCCCTAGTGGTACGGGAGGGCACGTATTTTGTAAAAAAAAGCAACCAAACGAAATTCCTTAAACACAATTTATTAAATCAATGTTTGACTCCAAAATGAGTTTAAGTTCTTAAACTGAATATTATATCCAATATACACTAACAGTACAGCGCTCCGTTCAACGTCTTTTTCTTGTCTTTGCACTTGTTAGGGGGCACTTGGCACAGGGGCAGAGATAGAGCGATATGGATTTTTCTGGGCTGATACCGATACAGATTATTTGTAGTCAAGGAGGCCAATAACCGATATTTGAAGCTGATATTAATTTGAAGTCAAAGTGAAAATATTGGTGTCAAAATTTTGAACAATACAAACTCCAACACTTAAATTCATTCAAATGCCTTTAAGCATGTGTTAATTAAACAGCTCCCAGGCTCAGCAGCATGTTTAATAAAGTTACATTAAAACTCAAAAAAATAAATAGCTAAAGTTTTCTACAGTAAATAAGTAAATAAGTTTTCCAAAATGTCAGTGTAACTGCAATAACTGTAATAACTGCACTGCTGATTGGCTGTTTCCCAAGCCATGGCTCTGCTTGTAACCAATCAGATGGTACTGTGGGTGGGACAGTGCTGGGGACTGTGTAGTGACTGCAGACAGTGGAGCAGCTGCATCAGAGCTGCAACAATGCAGTTTTAAATTTGTTTCTTATCGGCCGTCGGATTAAAAAAAAGGCTGATGCCGATATGTCTCAAAATGCCAAATATCAGCCCCGATAACCGGCCTGGCTGATAATCACTCTGTCCCTAATGAGGAGGACATCACTGAAAAAAGAGGTTAAAGGAAAAAGGAGGAAAGGTGATAAAAGAAAAAGGAAGGAAAGGAGGAAGATGGAAATGAAGAAGGAAGGTAATGAAGGAAGGGCAAATAAGGTCCTCAGCTTGAGATCTAACCTCAAGGGATACGTGACCTGAACCCTTGGGCCTTACCATCGCCCCAAGTGCTTTTATCTTTAAGCTCAACTCAAAATGTAAAAATCTCTTAACAAATCCTGAGAATGAGCGTCCCTTATAAGGTTTAACCTTCAAACAATTTACATTTTTCCCAACACTGACCCATTCCCTATCTCTAAGTCAATGTAGTCTGGATAAAGAAGACTGTATCCTCTTCAGAGACAGCTACAGGGTGCCCTCAAAACTCTCAATTTTAATATCTCTAAAAATAAAGATAAGTTATAGGTTCAGTGTGTGCTGATGAAAAGATTTATTCTGACTGAAATCATTCTTTGAATCAAACTGTAAACATGTTTATTTCAGCTGTAAAGATCGGCTCCTTTGAGTTGGTGTGTATGTGGTTTATGGCAATTCTGGAACCAGCCTCTAGTGGACACTTGAGGAAATGCAGTTTTTAACAGGTGTTCTTTGCTCTGATATTTATAGAAAAACAAATTAAATCCACTGTTCAACAGCCTTTAGGATCTAAAACATTTTAAAAACCAGGGCTCACATAAAATTGAGGAGTTATTTTAAGTTTTAACACTTTTCTGGATTTAACCAATGCATGTTTTGGAAACTGTTGCACAAACTCAAACATCTTCCTGCTGCAGATAAATCCAAACTCATAAACAACCAGTTTGACCACGAGAACAACATATAAAGTGACGTCATGCAGCTTGTGGTCGCTTTTAAGCCCACACACATCAATATTTAAACACATGGAGCTGAAACGAGGAATAATTGGGTATGTTTGGGGAAGTTTAGTTCGTAATTATGACTCCAGTTTGGACAGGAATCGTAATTTAAGACAAATTGTTTTTACTTTTACAAACCACAAGGAGAAAACATCCTAATCCTTTAATTCAGATCAAAAGAAAGACTAAAAATGACTTTAAAATATATGTTTGAAACAGCATCAGTCAGAGGAGAGCCAGGCGGCAGGACTGAAATTCTCAAACATGAGGTTTAAAGTGTCCAAAGAAGAGATCTGGTGTTCATAAACGTGTGATTTTCTGCAGGTTTACGTCCAGCTCGGCAGCTGTGGTGTTTTTATGTCAAACAGTAAAGCTGTGATGCATTCAGGTTCTGCAGTAAAGTCCAGTTTCATGAGAACCGGGCTGGTGTAGGTGACGTTGGGAGCGTTAAACACCTGCGGGGCTCGGCTGGGTTTGACGGTTTACTCAGAGAAAGCAAACTGTCAGTCATCGCGTTAATCTGCAGCTCAAACTGCAGCTGAACTCTGAGCCGACACATGTTTCAGTTTGAGTCTCTGTGAGGTCGAAGGATGTGATCTGCATCTGATCCTTCCCACGCCGGCGAGGGAGGAGGAGGACGCACACACCAAAACCAACACGGCGAACACTGCGGCGTTTGTTAAACGTTTTATTATTAAAGAACAATGGTGACATTTAGCTGTTTCTGTGACGCGCTGCAGATCTCAGCCGCTCCCTGCTCTCCTCTCCTCCACATGTGTTTCCCATCGCCTCCTCCCGCTCCTCGCCTCCTCCCCGGGCGGCGCTCCATCACACGCTCCTGCTGGGAATTGCGTTGGCCCAAACCAGGAAGTGGGGGAGAGTTTGGGAGAGTGGACGGGGGAGGATGGGTGGAGGGGAGGAGAGTGTAATGTGCAGCTTGGCACACTGTTGGCCCGGGCTGCACAGTGTGCTCCATGCATGGACGGTGGGAACTCCAGGGCCTCCTGAGGGGGTCAAAGGTCAGACGCAGCGCTGCAGGGAACATAGGTATTCAATGCATCTTAGATGAGGGTCAATCAGGGGGAGCACGGGAGATAAGGGGGGTGTTCAGGTGAGGACTTTGCCTGAGGGAAGCGGTCTTTAACAGGTCGATGATATCATCGGTGAGGTCACAACATGGGGCGAACCAACTCACTCCATCCTTTGAGATTCACACAATTTAAGCTCAAATGAAACACGGTTTGAGGGTGAAAGTGTCGAACAACTCGTCATGTTTTTCTGCAATGTTTAAGTTTAACTTTTGACTCTTTATGTGGCTCACTAGCGCCCCCTTTCAAGCTTTTAAAAACAAACTGACACTGTCGTGTCTCCTCCTCCAGGTTACTCCCGTAACTCCAACAGCGTGTCGCCCCGCGGCTACGTGCCAAGCTCCACGCCTCAGCAGTCCAACTACAACACCATCACGTCCACCATGAACGGATACGGAGCAGGCATGACCAACCTGGGCGTCCCCGGATCTCCCAGCTTCCTCAACGGATCCACCAACTCTGCTTACGCAAGTGAGTCCGGGTCAGAGACAGGGTTTACGAACAAGAACCTCATCCATGTGAGAGGCAGGGAGCAGGAGGGAGTGTCTGAATGTCTGAGAGTGAATGAGCGCTGACAGATCGTTTTCTTCAACCTGACGCTGATTCAAAACGGCTCACAGGTTGACTTGAGTGACAAACTGAAGATTTAAAGGTCAGACAAGGAAGGTGTCTGACGCATTTGTTTAATCCTCAGAGAGAAAAAGAAGTTGTTGGAGAAGAGTTTGAATTTTTCTACGAAGCCAGGTTTTCTTTTTCCTTTTTTGAGATTTTATTGTTTCAAGTTGTGAGTTAAAAGTGAAAACACTGAGTTTATACACTTTAGGCTTTGAATTGGAACTTTAACCTCACAGTTCAAAAAACTGTGATCATAGTTCTGACTTTGATCTCAGAATTCTAGAATGTTGGGATCAATAGTTCTAGAATTATAATATCAAAGTCAGAATTTTGATTCTAACATTCTAGAATGCTGAGATAAACATGTTGACTCATTCCAGAATTCTAGAATTTTGTGATCAAAGTTAAAACTTTTATCCAAATTTCTATCTGATTTTTTTTTCTTTAATTCTTAACATTAAATTCAAATGTCTGACTTTGAAAATAGAGTTCTAAAGAAATTGACATCAAGGTCAGAGCTTTTAACTTGGATTTAAAAGCATGTAAGATTAAAGATCTAACTGTGATCTCAAAATTCTAGAACTTTGAGATCAAAGTCTTTACAATTTTGGAATTAGAGATATACTTAGGACTTTTCCTGAATTTAAGGAGATCAAAGAGATTGAAGTGAGAATTCTCATCTCAGGGTGTTTTTTTTTCTCTTAGACTTCAGAGGTATAATTTAGAATCTGACACTGAAGTCTCAACTTGCCTAACTGAGAGGTGTTTTGTTGACTTAAAGAAGTAAAAGCGTCAAAACTTAAAAGCTGATATTCAGTTTGTTCAGACTGGTGTTTAAGTATGTTTTTGTACAACTCATTGATGGCTGAGAGTAAAAAAGAAGAGAAGACACTGCTTTCAACCTGAGGTTTAGATATGTTTTTTTTCTGTGATGCTGTTGGGGTCTCATGTGCTGATGCTTTGGAAACTGACTTTGATCTGTTTGTAAAAAAAATCCCCAAATCATGCTTTTGACTTTTTAATATTCAAGAACTGTTAAAAATCAACACACACAGCACCTGTAAAAAACGTAAAATCAAAGAAATCAGTTTTTCAGCTCCCTGTAGATCTTTTAGCATTATATGTTATACGCACAGTGCTATATGCTTTTAACTGGGGTCAGTGTTTAAACAGTTTTGTAGTCCACCCACCAAAGAAGACTTTAATTTTTATTCATAACAATTTTTACACAGTTGATGCCCTAAAGAGTAGTTCTTTAAATTTTGATTTATCTGTTTTTTTGTGAAAACAAAACTAGAACTGAGTATCCAAATGTTGCTACGATGTAATGGTGATGCAAAGTTTCTGCCCCACAGTTATGGTGTGTATTCTGAAATAAATCTCACATTGTTTGAGTCGGTGTGGATGTTCCTGATGCAGAGCAGGTCGTGTTTCCTGGTTCAGGCGCCGAGCAGCTCAGAATAATAAAAGTGAACACAGCGAGTGTGTTTGAGAGGATGCTTCAGTAGTTTCTGCTCGGTCGTGTTGTTGCTCTGAAACTTTGCTCTGATTAACTCGCCTCCAGTCGGAGCGACTGCTTGGAAGGAGCAGGTGTGTTTTTGGAGAGCGGTAGAGTCTAAAGTCGCCCGCAGGGAGCGCTCCATTGTTTTGGCTCGTGTTTCAAAGAGCCGAGCGAGTCTCAGCGAGACTCGTTTAGGAGGTATCGAGCTCTAACTGCGTCTCCCTGCCAGGTGATGTTGTCGTCCCTGGCGACCAAACAAAAGGTGGGCTCACATCTCGCCTGGCTGAGCTACAGTTTCCCTCCACCGGGGCTCAGTGTTTGTGTGTGAGTGTGTTTTACTGTGAGTGTGTGTATGTGTGTGGACCGAACACTGCTACGCATTGTTCACCTCCTCCCTCCTCCTCAGACTGTCCCCCTGTCCATCCTCCCCTCCTCACTCCCCTCCTCCTCCTCCTCAACTAACCCCACTAACATCCTCACTGCATCCTTCATGCATTCATGCATCCTCGCTTTGGGCCGAATCCATCAATATCAGCTGGAAAAAGAGAGAAAAACAACAAGAAGGAGCCAAAAAGCAGCGATCCAGGACAGACGGAGAGTTGTTGGCATGAAGCAATAAATCACATTTACATTCCTCCGTTTCATTTTACATCTTCAGCTCTGCTGTCCTTGAATCATTTACAGACTCACTGCGCTCCATAAACTCTGTGGAAGCTCGTAAAGGAACAGTCCAACATTTACTGAAACCTTCTTCTCCTCTTTCTCTGTGAGGGTCAGACCTTCAGGTGGACTTCACTCCACGCAGGTCTATGGGTGAAAACAGAGCTGGAGATGGAGGTGGAGGTTAGCCTGGATTAGCTTTAGCTCTGGTTTTAGAGGGAAACAGCTAGCATGGCTCTCAATAGCGATAAAGAATACAACAGATCAAAAATTTTCACAAACAGAATCACAGACAACTATGGAGGTGTAAATTTGGATTATTGGTTTTAGCTTTGGAGCTCCCTGCACTTTCATGTAATTAAAGGGATAATAAAAACCTGAAGAAGGGAGAGCACACCTACCCTGTCCATCATGAGCATACACGGAAAGCATAGGCAGGTAGTGCAGTAGCAAAGACTCCAAAAATACAAAGCAGAAGGAGCATTAGTGACAGTACATCAGAGGAAAGCCAAAGCTTGGGCTGGGGGAGCACATCTCCTCTTTTTCTCATGGGTAATTAAGAAAAACTTAGACTGGGAGAGCAAAAGCAAAGACCCCTAGGATGTAGAACATACCATGCCTCAGTGATGATACTTCAAATACGTCAAATATGTCAGATGCAATATCTGAGGTAGGGAGAGCACACCTCCCCTGTACTAATGAGCATGTATGAAAAGCATAGGCAGAGCAGTAGCAAAGACTCCAAAAATAAAGAGTAGAAGGAGAAGTAGCATGACAGTGCATGAGAGGAAAGCCAAGACTTGGGCTGGGGGAGCAAATCTCCTCTTTTTCCACGGGTACGAAAGAAAAAATTAGGCTGGGAGAGCAGAAGCAAAGACCCCTAGGACAAAGAACATACCATACCTCAGTGATGATACTACAAATATGTCAAATTGAATAACTAAAGCAGGGTGAGCATATCGTTCATCAGGTATGATCAGCCAAGGAAAGCAGAGCAGCAGCAAAGTGTACAGATGAGAGTTCAGGTGTAAGCGACAGCTTGCACATTGAATGCTGTTAAAGGGTCAAGAACAGCAAGCAGTGTGACTGTTTGTTTATGTCAAAACTGAAGAAGGGAGAACATATCTCCCCTGTCTTTAATGGTCAATTCCAAAGGAAAGCAGGCAGAGCAGTAGCAAAGAGTATAGAAAGGAGCATGACTTATTAATAACTCATATCCAATCCAATCCAACCCAACTTTATTTGTTAAGCACTTTAAAAAACAATCATATGTGCCAAAGCTGGAGGCAGGGGGAGCACATGTCCCTTCTGTTTCATTTGCGTATTCAAAAAGCCAGGGCAGGCAGAGTAAGATATTAAGATATTAAGATATTAAGATATTAAGATATTAAAATAGAGAAGGGCATCAGTGTCATTACATGAGACACTGTTAAATCAGACTGTGTATTAAAGAAGGAGCTGATGTTCTGTCAACCAGACCTGACTTTGTGGTCAGAGTTTGAAATCTAAGTCCCTATTAGGAACCCAGAGCCAGGGGACGTGTCTCCCTTTGTTTCCAGTGTTTATGCTAAGCTAGGCTAACCCGACCCACTCCACCTCTGTAACTTAAAGCAGTGACTGGAGACCTGAATGTTTCCAATCATGTTGAACTGTTCCTTTAATCCGGACTTCATAGTCTCAGAGGACACATGAGGAGTTAAGGTGATGTGTTTATAGGAGATACCTGATGCCTGTTCTCACACACACACACACACACACTCACACACATGTACTCACACACACCTATAAAGTGTGTGTGGACGGAGCTGCTGCCGCTCAGGTTGGGTTTTTGTGTTTTAATAAAAGTCCTTCAAGTTATGGATCAACTTTGCCAGATGTGTGTGCTCGGAGCATGACCTCGGCCCGGTGTGAGGCAGGGACCATTCCTCCTCCTCATCCTCCTCCTCCTCCTCTTCAACCTCCTGCATGATACACCTCATCTCCATCCGATCACTCACCTCCTCTGACCGCCTGCCTGCTCGCTCCCCCCTCCCCCTGTAGGACTCCTCCTTCACCTCCTTCCCCCCTCCTCCCCTCTTATTCATTCTCTCCTGTCCATATGGTTTCTGCAGTCAAACAGAAGAGCGCCTTCGCCCCCGTCGTGCGGCCACAGACCTCCCCGCCCCCCACCTGCACCACCACCAATGGCAGCAACCTCCAGGGTGAGCATCCCACCCCCCCTCCCACCTGTCAGCACCCCCGCCCTCTGCTGTCCTCCTGTCCACGTCTCGCCTGGACACACAGACATCCAGATGTAATGGTGATCAGATTTAAGAGAGATGTGGAGGAGGTCAAAGTTGATCCATAACTTCTGGCACACAATAGAAACACCTCAAATCATAAATATGTGTTCAATACTGAGTCCAAACTGAATAAAATCTATTACCTTGATCAAACCAAAATCAAACTTTCTGTGGTCTATTCAAGAAACCTGCGAGAAAAAAAAAGTTTTTGTCTGAGAGGAGAGCCAGAATTTCACAGAAGACAAGGTGGGGATCTCAGGTACTCCCAGTAAGATCGGTGGTAGGTAACATTTCTACAAAATGAAGACTTTAAGTTAGTGCCGTGTCAAAATTTTACATGAATGCAAACGAGAGACCGCATTCCCCAAATCTTGCCCTTTGTCTCAGCCTGCAGCAGCATAACTAAGGGCTGGTCCAAGCCTGAGTCAGCTCTAACCTTAAGCTCTTCCAAAAAAGGGCTGCTTTAGCCCACTCTTGCAAGGAAAACAACCTGATTGATTGACAGTAGTATGGGAGGAAAGACCCCCAGTATTAAGTCCTTCTCCTTTGGAATCCTCCCAAGCTAAAGGCCTGTGTGCTGAAGCGACAGAGTTCTAGTGTGGCAAAGGGGAACTGTGTGCTCAAAGTGTATGAAGTCATACGAACAGACTACCTGAGAATCGTTCACACCAAGCACCCTGCATTTCGCTCGTAGCTCTTAGTAGCATAACGAAGAGCTGGTTCAAACCTAAGCCAACAGTTACTTTAATCAACTTCTGGCCAAAACTACATTTTTAGGTCTGTTTCTACAAGTTGCCTGCCCCAGAGACTCTAATGGTTCTTAAAGAGAGGAGAATGACAACTAAAGGCTTGACCTCCCATACTACTTTCAGAGACTGTTGTTATGACTGGGCCTGTGTGCTGGAAGTGTAGTGTTATAATCCTTTTTGTTCAATAGAAGCTTTGTACACAAACATTAACGCAAACAAATTGTGTAAAGGAGGGAAAGGCACTTGACAGGCAGTCTGAGCCTGTAGCAACATAACTAAGAGCTTAAAGCAATCAAAAGAAAAGTTTTAGGTCTGCTCCTACACGTAGAAATAGTTTCTACTATCCTTTGTACATCTTAGGTCTCCAAAAGTTGTATGGGAGGTTAAGCTGTCAGTTATCAGAGTCCTTATCTTGGAACTAATCCAGTTTTAGAGACACTGTTCTAGAGGGGTAAAAAGATAGAAAATTATTCTTGATGGCATTTAGATAGAGAGGGAGAGAAAAGGGGTCTAAAGCAGCAGATTCCCAGGGAGTCTGGGCCTGTAACAGTACACCTCAGTGCTGGTTCAAGTCTAAGCCTGCTCTAACTTTAAGCTCTATCAGATTCCTTGGTACTGAGGTTCTGTGGCAGCACAAAGTGAAAACAGAAGTCTACACTGTAAAGTAGGTTGTCATCAGGCTCCTCTTCTTTGGAATCAGTTTGGGAGGCAGACACCTTTGAGAATTTAAAGACTTTTAAAATGAGCAAACCTGCGTGCTGGCAGTGCAGAGAGCAAGAGGGGTAAGAGGGTACTATGACATCAGTATAGATGATGGTTTACCGGTATAGAATGGGGAAGGTGCTCGTAGTGTAAGAGTACAGGGTTGCCTGAGCCTTTAGCAGCAGAACTCAGAACTGGTCTAAGCTTGCACCAGTGTTTTAGGAATGGCTCTCTTCTTTCCCTTCAACCATTGCTTTTAGGAAGAGCGTAGAGAAGGTGCCAGCCTCCAAACCTCCAAGGAGTAGAGCCAGATAACTGAGGGTTCAACCTCCCATACTACTTTTATGACTTTTCATGCATTTGTTAAGAGATTGTGAAATAATAGTGGAACTAGGCCAAGATTTTGATTCAAACTCCAGGTCTTCTGTCCCTGCAATGTATGATTGAACCACTCCCAAACTACTTTTAGAGACTCTAAGTACTACAAGCAGGTCTGCAATCCTAGAGTGTGATGTGTCATCAAATTTCTTAAGCTTCTCAGGTCAGCAGGATAGCCCGTCCTGTGTAAAAGAAGCAATTCAGGGCAAAAAACTCCCATTTTGATTATTTTTCAAGACGTAGACTAACCCTGAAAGAAAAACCTGAAAACATCTTGATTGGATTTGACATCTAGAAATGAAACGGCCAAACTTCTCACTTCCTGGGCTCAGTAGTTGACAACAGCGTGGTTTAATGTTACACTTTGTTGATGGAAAACTCAGCCGCCGGAGTCTTTTGGACCAGAGTTGGTTGAGTCAAACAAAATCTGCTGACATCAAATAAAGAATGAAGAGAGAATAACACCAAGGATTGAGTGTTGAATGTTTTTTTGTTCTGCTCAACATGTTTCAGTATTGGACGTGTGACCGTTTGTTTCAGTTGTCCTCTGTCAGCCGGTCTGATTGTGTCTCTCTGCTGGTCTTACAGCGATGGCCGGTCTCATCGTGCCCCCCATGTGAGGAGGACTCTCTGACAGACACCTTCAGATCCCCCCACCCTTCAGTTTCTGGTGGCCTCGCCCACCTGAAATGCCACAATGAAAAACAACAGCAACGGACAATTCTTCCCATAACCCCCTGGATTAACTCTAATTGACCCAGAATCCTTCACTGCATCAGGAGACAAACTCTACATCAACATCGTGGGACTGAATCTCTGAAGCTGCACACGCTTGACAGGAAACAGGAAGTGTGTTTTGGGACGTCTGCAGCGGCTCCACAGGAAGGCGGCTCTCCACCAGAGGACGTCAAAGCTCCGAGCGAACTGAAGGGTGAGGGGGTCTGCGGTCACCATGTGAATATGAACAGTTAGTTTGACTTCAGAAGTCTGTGAGACTGAACAGGTCTCAGATCAGTTTGAACCACTGTGAGACAGGAAGGAGGCGTGGCCAACGAGAGCTTCTGACTGTAGCTATGACATCAGAGGGAAGCGGTGATCTCATTGGATAAAACTCACAAATCAGGTGAACACCCAACTTTTAAACTTCACTGACTTCAACCGTCATTCATCTCATTTTATTACTTTAGTTTAATTTACAAAAACCAGCCCTCATGACTCTGATGGGGTCGAAAGAAGACCAAAATCCCAAAAGTTTTTTCTAAATTTTACCACAAATCCAAGAATTGTTAAATTTTTATTTTAAATCTACTGTATGTAACCAACTTAAAGTCAAAATGAAAGGTATTGACCCGAACTTTGACCAAAAACTGTTGATGATAAAGCTTCAGACATCTAGATATATAGTTTATGTTTACTTAGTTTAAAAAGTATTACAATATTTTTCTAAAATTTTCTAAAATATACAAATGAATGTGTATAAATCATTAAATAAGACCGTCAATTCAAGTGTCTGTGTTCCCAATTTCCAAACATTTTAGGGGACACAAATGGAGGGCATAAACTCTGTTTTCAGAAGTATCAATTTGCAAAAGTTGAAGCTGCAAATGTTGGTCAGTTTATCTGTAAATTGATTTACTGAAGATAAAATAGTACATAGCAATTAGGAATGTTGTTCCAAATTTAAGTAATAGTTGTCAATATTATTAGTTTAGGAAAGTAAATAAGTATTTTTGGTGTTTTATGTTGACTTAACAACATGGTATGTTCTTGACCAATTAGGACACATGTTTTTCCATAATTACTGTGATCCTTGGAGTATAATGCCCATAAAATTCTTCAGTAATCTACAAAGTGAGCTGTGTCCTTTACATGAAAGTGATTTGGTGTAAATTAAAAGAACATTTACTCATTGAAAGGACAAAATTGAATACTGTTAAATAAATAAAACGTGTGAAGCGCTGAGGTGGTGCAGACCTTGGCAAGTTATTTGACCCTTGAATCTTAGACACTCCCACTTTGTTCAGCAATGTGCAGTTTCTACACGGATGTGTAGCTAAAAGATTTCCTCTAAGCCAAGTAGTGTGCAGTCAGTTAGCTACACACCTGCACAGAAACTGCACATTGCTGAATGAGGTCGAAGTATTTTAGCTACATAGCCACTTTCCACTACGTTCAGCAATGTGCAGTTTTTATGCAGCTGTGTAGCTGCAAGATTTACCTTTTAGTTTCACCACTACATAGAAACTGCACAATGCTGAATGTAGGGGGAAGGCTAAACTTTTTTCCCTCTACATCTTCAATGGATTATGACGTATATTCCAGACTTTATGGTTTTTCCAGAATTAAATCACTTGTTTATTGTGAGAATGAGAATAATAAAGGAAATCGACCAACACTGATTGAAACCACGTACTGCATCCATACTATATATCAAATAAGTGAGGATATTTCTTTGATTACACAGTCTGCTGAATTATTTTCATTCATTCGGATTCCAGGTAAACATTTTAACCTGGTCATAGTTGGTTTCTGCGTGATTATCCTCGGTAAGCTCACTTACACCCTCTGATGGTTTCTTGCTAGATCAGAAGCTCTTGTTGGACACTGAACCTGAGTCGGACCGAGTCCAGAAACCAGGAAAAACCTAACTCTTGAAACCATTTTTCAAATCTGGATGAACCGTCAGACGGTTTCTAGATTTGTTTTCAATCAAGAATCCCCCTTTCCCCCCCCGAGTTCCCCTGGAGAACCAGACTTTCTGATGAATAAAACGTCTTTTAGCATTTTCCTTTGTGTACCATAGCTTTGAACGATGTTTGTGTCTCATATTCTGAAAAAGGAGGACAATTTTCTAAGAACAGACGACGTGCAGCGGAGAGAAAACAGATGTTACAGTAACATTTGTGTGAATAAAGTCCAGGCAGCCCGAGCTTTTTCTTTCCTTTCTGTTCAGTTTGATCTCATTTAAACTCCAGTACCATAGTTCTGTTTCGCGGGTGTGTCGAGTGGTAGATTTAACCAGAAAAAGCTTGCAGCAGTTTTAATCACATTTAGGTACAGATCTTCTTGTTCTTCTTCTGATTGTGCTTATTTTATATGTATTTATAAAGTATGTTTTGGGGAGTTCTTTTGTGATTTAGGCCTGAATGATAGTCTCAAATATATATGTAAACACATTTGATGTCTTAATACCTTTTAGATATTGTAAAAAGAGTGAACAAGTGAGAGGATTAAACCCTTTTTGTAAAAACGAAAAACGTCACGACATGGTCACCCTGTTTTTGAAAGCAGGACGTAAAAAAACGCTTTCATCACTTTTGTATAAAATGCTTTTTTCCGATACGATATTTAACTTTTTGTAAACAGCATCATTTGTGTTTCCCCTGGTTCTTCTCGTCCTTTGTGTATTATTGTGAAATGTATAATCATGGTTATTTCTTAATGCACTATTTTTTCTGTTGGGGCACTTATTAAGAGCAATGCATCTTAGCAAAAAAGAAAAAAAAGCTAAAAGTTGACGAAAAAAAAGATGAAGCTAGAACGATATGCACCAATGTTTTCTTCTGCCATTCTAAAGTGGCGGGAATTCTTGTCATGTGAAATTTTTTATATTTCAGAAGCTTATAACGTCATGATATTCCTCCACGTTTACTTTTGGACCAAGCGTATCTCTTGGTTTCGGTGTTTAAAGACGATATTTTATCCATCTTATTACTCCGCCCGATCCGTGTCTTTGTGTTTTTTGGTGAGAGCGATTGATTTTAAAAAACAGGAGGCAGAGTTTAAAGTTTGTTCGGGTCACTTATCTCAAGGAAACGTCCATCGATGTTGGTGTTGTTGTTGATGGTGCTGTCCTCGTCGTTGCACACAATCTGGATTGTTTACTTATGCAACCGTGTTCCTGCTCTGAAATGCAAGCTCGCCAACGTTCAGAAAACTTCGCTAAAGGTCAAGTTAATGCCTTACAACACGAAATTTTCTCTGATTTGTTTTTGTTAAGTTTACATTTGAACCATTTGTAAATTCTTCTACAGTCAAACTGTAAGAAGTTTGAATGACTTTATTGATTTTTATATTTTAACATTTATCCCTCAGGTTACCTGAAACAAACTAAGTTTGTATTATGAGCTCTAATATTTTGCTGAAAAAATCAGTCATTTGTTAGCTTTTTGGATATCGACATGTTTCAGTAAAAAAACTTTTTTTGTCAAACACTGCCCCCACACCCCCTGAAAAGGTACTGCAACACAGTCTTCAAAACAACAAGACATGCATCTCTTGATTACACAACAATTTTCTAAACAAATTGTTTTTATTTTTGTGTTATATTCACCAAAAACAAGTTAAAGCTCCCGTGAGGAACTTTTCAGTTTGTGTAGATTTTGGCGCCCCTCCTGGACAAAACAGTAACTGCTTCCAAAAGTTCTTTGTCTCATCATGCCTCATTTAAAGGTCCCACATTGTGCTCCTTTTCTGCAGTTTAATATGGATCATTGATGTTTACCGTAACATTACAGGCTAAAACAACAGGCTAACTGCAGCTAAAGTTAGCATCCTGAAGCTAACACAGAGACAGGGGGGACACTGAGGAAAAGCCATTACATCTGCTCCACAGCACACAGCATTTAAAATACTCACATTTCCAGGGTCCCAGGTTTGTTGGTGGATGGTTGGTAATGCGCCTGGATTCAGGACCAGTCTATTGGCTAGCCCTCTGTTGGACTGTCCAAAGTTGGAAAAGCAGTCGGCCGTGACGTGACTAGCACACACACATGCACAGTTTTACTGAGTGTAGCTGGAACATTTCCTTGATAAATGAACTCTTGACACTTAGTCTTGTCTTCTTCTGAGATGGAAGCTTGCGCATGGAACTATGTGGCTGTTTACAGCCAAAAACAGAGCAGTGATGGCTCCTGATTGGTCAAAAAAGAAAATCGCTGACGTCGGCAAATCCTCAAAATCCAAACAGCTCGTTTTAGGTCAGGATTTCACATTTACAAGCACTACTAAGTACAGGTTTGGTCATTAAATATCACATTTTGTGGGCTGGGAGGAAAGCCAAAGACCCACAAATTTCACTAAAAGACTTAATAAAGGGATTTTTGCATAATATGGGACTTTTAAAAGAAATACAGCTTGGGTACCAACAAATCAACATTCTTATTACTTGTCAGTTTAAATTGAAAGTTTAATTTTTCCCCAGATTTTTTTTTTTTTCACAATTAAACTTTTTAGGATAATTTTAGAATATTTTTGTAACAATTAAAGGATTTGTTTTTCTGACGTACAAACAAACTGTTACTCTTTAAAACTAAATGTTACAGGAAATAAATACCAGACTGGAATCTGAAGTTAAACAGGTTGAACTTTTACTTTATGCAAATTGAGCAGCACTGACAGAAACTGCAGATCGCATACAGATGTTCACACACACACTGTTCCATGAGTGTGTGTGTGAACATCTTCGCCGTACCTGCAGGTAAAGCCATTTTTCCAGCATCACAAACAAATCGCCGCCTGCAGAGCAAACTGTCTCACATCACTCACTCCGGTCTGTCTTTTCTAACAGCTTGCTAAGATTTGTTAGTTTTTTGGTCACAGTTGTAGAAAGTTCGCTTCTCACCGTCCTGTTTCTTTTCCAGACTGAAGAGTATACTTTCTTCGATGTTTTCCTCAATGTGAAAGAGGGCAGAGGTACTGCATCTTTGTGAAATATGAAATATATCATCAAAGTATATCAAAGCACAATGTTTAATTAATGTCTTTAGAATACCAAGTGGGGCAAAAATCACCCTGCTGTTTTTTCTTTTTCTGTCTCTGGCCATGCTGTAAATAGATGCATGTTTTTTGTTGATTTTTGTTCAGTTTTTTCCTGTGATCAGTGCTTTTTGTACAGAAACAGTCTAATAAAGATTACATTTGGCTTGAAATCTCAGCTGTCTTCTGTTCTGTTTAGTGCCACCTTAAAACGTCAAGACTTTCCTTCAGAGTCTGATAAGTGCTTTTGAAGGTCTGGAGGTCTGGAGGTCAGGGACGGGCTGTATCAGACCTGAAAACCTGAACAGGAAGTCTGGTTTTCCTCATGGAGGACCAGAGCAGCGTGGTATCAGCAGGTTTGGGAGTCAGAGGTGAGGCGGGTTTGTTTGGCAGAGTTTCAACCTGCTGCAGACGTAATTAACTTTAACTCCACTGTCAGCACCGGCCTTGATGAGCGGTGAAATCAGTTTGTCGAAATACACGGCGAGCTGCGCCCGAGGCCGACAGACCTCCCTGAGTCTGCACGTCTTCAGCCAAACTCCTGGTGCTGCTGCCAGAGCGAGCTGAACCTGAACCAACTCGTTTTCCCCAGAAGAAGAAGAGCTGAACGTGAACCAGCTCATATTCAGCAGGAGAAGAAGAAGTGCTGCGCTGATGTTAACAATTCGGACAGATTGTGATGGATTTGGTGAGTGGGAACCGCTCAGTCAGGACTTCTGCAGAGATCCAGTAGGGACGAGGAAAAGGTGGAGGCTGACAGGTGAGTAAATTCATGCGAAACTTAAGTTTTAAACACTTTTTATTAACTTTTTCTTTTCTTTACTTTTCTTTTTTAAAGAAGCTAGCTGTGATAGGTCTGTTAAAGAGCTGAATGTGAAGATCTCCGTACTGGTTTATGACACATTTGAGAGGACCTTAAACACCAAGGTCTTCCTTAAGCTCTGCCCCCCGAAGGCTGACCAATCAGAGTGAAGGGGGTGTGTAGAGCAGGGAGCCTTAAAGAGGCTTACATAAGCTACAAAGAAGTTTTTCAGATAGAGGCTGGAATAAAGGTTTTACTAAAACACTACGGAGAAAAAAAATAGAGATTTTTTTTTTCTTTTCTTTCGAGCTGTAAATCATTTGAAGATAATATGGGGGCACCAGAGGGACAGAAGCACATGTACCCCATCTTTAGCACAGGGATAACGGGAAGCCTCAAAACAACAACAAACAACAACAAAAACAAAAAAAAACAAACAAAAAAAACAAACAAACAAAGTTTAATGAGAAAAAAGTCTTGGATATCAAAAAATTATTTCTTCATGAAAGTTAATTTCAAGAGATCTTGAACTAAGTGAAATACACTAAACTTCAGTTAAAATTCAGGTTTCATTCTAGACAGGAGCTTAATTTTAGAAGAAAAAAAAAGAAGAAGAAGAAAAAAGCCTAGACAAGCAAAAAACAACTGCTTTTTTGCATAAAAATGATTCAGTTTGAGATTACTTTAAGTAAAAATAAAAGGTTATTTTTATTTTTTTATTTTTTTAAATAAGAATGATTCCTTTTGAGATAACTTAAAGAAAAAAATGTTTTTATTTATTTATTTATTTTTTTTATTTGTGCACATAAAATGGACTTGGGTGAGAAAACCAATTAAGCTTATTTCAGCATTTTTTTTTACCTTTATTTTTAGATCTTTGGACAAATTGAGGCAAAAAGAAAAAAAAAAAAAAGAAAAAAAAAAGAAATATCAGACTGATATTACTGGCCTTATTATCTCGGTTGTATGAATAAATCAAACACACCCTTCCCAACACTCTGTGTCTATCAGGCCTTAAATAGTTTTTGTAACCTGACTTTATTTTGTGCATCTTTGAATTTTATGTTGCCGTTTGTTTTTTTTGGCTAAATTTTGTTACACTCCTAATATCTATCACGCCTCAACCTAATAAATTAAATCTTTGCCAGTGTTAAATGATTGCTAGTGTGTGTTATTGCCTTAAATCTATTGCAAATTAAGGCCCAATAAATAATTATAGATAACTTTAGCATTTAAGGAGGCAGTAACCTGAAGGGCAAAGTACTGTAAACTGCAGTTCCTTTGGTGTCCACTAGAGGCTGGCTTCTACAGTGAGCCAGTCCACATAGAGCTTCATGTTTAAAGATCTACAGCAGAATTAAACATGTTTACAGCCTGGCACAGAGACAGCTTGGCTCTCAACGTGCACTCTTTTCCTCTGGAAAACATGACGTGATCCTGTTTAAAAAACGATAAACAAAAACTCACACCTCCAGAACTCTGCCGCAGCAAACGTCACACACCGTCATTTTGTTGCTCTGGATTAAAGTGACAATAACTGAAGACCTTGTTGGAAACTTTGGGACAACTCCTGACTCTCTGCAGGTGTTTCCTCTGGAGGAGCTGCAGAACAACGATGCCTTCAGGGGCTGCTCGTCTTTTTGAGAACTGGTGTTAAATTAAATGATAAAGCGCTTTATCCCAGAGTTTGTCAGTGAGCTCCAGTTTTTGACTCCAGCAGCTGTCAATCTTGATTTGTCAGATAGTTCATCATGTTAAATGAGCATGAAGAGAAACAGAGAGATGAGGAGCTCACAGTGAGACGGAGAGAGATGTACGATGTGTTTTTTATCTCCCAGGCTCCGAGTCCAAACCAGCTGCACAGAGCTACAGGAGGAGAAAAGGCCAAAAAGCTTTTCTCCAGCTCGTGTTGCTGATGTTTTGGCTTCATGAATAGTTTGAATATTTTATAATCAGAGGGAGGAAGAGGAGGAAGAGGAGGGGCGGAGTGTGTGCAGGTGTGTTTGCTTTGGATGAGGAGTGGAGTTTAGTGACATTATGTCACCGCTGCTCTCCATACATCTGCGCTCTTAATGTTAAAGAATTAGACCATTTCCTGTGAGCTTATGATGTCATTGTGATACGACTGCGGGCCCAGGTTTGGGTTTTTCCTCTGTGTGTGTGTGTGTGTGTGTGTGTGTGTGCGTGGACTGACAGGCGACTGTAAGTCATCTCTCACAGGAAGCGCCCGGGGCCCGGCCCTCGCGATGACACCGGACCCTCGCCAACATGGCTCGCAGCGAGAGGAGGTATGTAAATCACTCGTCCAAAGGTTCACGCTCGCCAGCAGAGTTTCCTGGGAAGGACGAGGTTCTGGACCAGAGTCTGAAATCTGATGTGGGTCCATCCAAACCATGTGTTGCTCAACCTCGGCTCTGAATAAAGAGGGAACATTTCAGGAGGAGGGTCAGGAGCGGTTTCCTTCGCCAGAGGAGACGTGTGAAAAGTTGCTGTGGTTTAGCGGGACTGATCCGGCCTCCGCAGACGTTTTCTGACCTTACACCATCGCTTCCTCCTCTGGATCAGACTCTTTGCTGGTTTCTTTGTGTCTCAGAGTCAATCTCAGCTCGAGGAAACGTTGGGTTGATTTTACAGCTTTCAAACCTTCCACACAGTTTATAGCGTTTGAGCGGGGCGTGATAAATCAGGTGTGCTGACAGGTGTTACCTGATCAGGCTCAGCACGCGGAGCTTCAACTGTTGTTCACACTTTAAGTGAATCCAGGAGACGCTGTCGCTCAAAAACACCAGCTAATTTAATTCAGTCTGTGCAGCTGCTAAAAGAGACATCTCACTGTGTGTGTGTGTGTGTGTGTGTGTGTGTGTGTGTGTGTGTGTGTGTGTGTGTGTATCAACTGACACTAAACTAACTTAATGTTTCTGACATCATTTAAACAAGACTTGTCGTGCTGAACACACACACGCGTCATGCCAAAAAGATAAAATGTTGTTTTTGTTTCCAGTAGGTTTGTTAAAAAAATAAGTAAACTGCAGTTTATGTCCCTTTGTCTAAATCTTATTGTACAATATTCCGTTATATTGTGTTTTATGTCCGTCTAGTGTTTCAAGATTTGCTTCTCTGTCAGAAATCGATGAAAAAGTCACATTGAAAGATAAAGTGACAAATGTTAGATCGTGAGTCTTTGTCTTTTTGTCCTCTTCAAGCTCCTGTACTCAAATCCACAGGCACAACTAAATACAAAAAATCTCTGAAAGAGGCCGATAGGGAAAAAGAAACAACACAACACAAAAACACGTTTTTATAAAATCAGATTTTAAACAATAAAAAGGTAAAACAGCAGAGGATCTCATTTTTTTCATTCGCGGTTTAAAGTTAGTATTTAAACAACTTTACCTCACAATGTAAAGAAAAAAAAATCTATCCCCCCCCCACCACCACCACCACCAGAACAAAAAAAAAAAAAAAAAAATCTAAAAAAAACATAAAAAAAAAATTAGGAAACATGAAAACAAACAAAGAAAAAAAAACAATAAAAAACAAACGACAAACAAAAACATCTTTATTGTTGACATGCTTACCATTTTGGAAACTGTACCTCACAATAAAAAAAAAAAAAAAAAAAAAAACAGCTAAAAAACAAAACCAAGCAAAAAAAAACAAAAACAAAAAAAAAACACCAGAAACAAAAAATAAACAAAAAAAAAAAAACTAAAAAAAAAAACATAAGATAACATAACACCCAAGATAAAGACAAAGGATGTAAATGAGGTTTGAGCATTCAGGAAAGTTAAAATGTCAGAATTAAAGATGAAAACAAAAATAAGATAAAAAGCAGGCTGTAATGTTTCACCATCAGAGCTTGATGTCCAAAAATGCTTCAACTTTTTTTTATTTTTGAATTCCATTTTAGGGCTAAAGGGAAATATTGTGAACTGTAGAAATTACATTGGAGTAAAGATTATAACATGTTTTAGAGTCCATTCAGAATTCTGTCTTAAGATGCTATATAACGAAGACTATTACAGAATTAAATTATATCACACCAAATTGAAAGGTATTGTTTCAGATTGAGTCAAATCTTATTCAATCAACATCAAGTCAAAAGAAACTTAACTAATCACAATTTGTACCGTTGTACCATTTCACATCTAACTGATTGTATCTTATTGTATCACATCATGAGGATTCGAAGTGTGTTGCATCAAACTGAACCAAGTCAAATAGTATTACAACACATTGAATTCTATCATATCGTGTGATATCAGATTTGTATATTTTCACATCTGAGTCAGATTTAACTGTATCAAAGTTTAGAATCAAGATCAAATTAATTGAATCATTAGGGCCACTGAAAAAAAGTCCTATTTTTAATTACTATTTTTGTCTGAGAAAAAATTCAGAATGCTGAGATTCAACTTTTTTCTAAGAAAAAAAAGGACATTTTCTTTCCCCCATTGTCCCTAATCCTTTTTTATACATATCACATTAAATGGAATTTATATTTTTTATTATCTCATCGTACCAAATTGTTTCATATTAAATTTTACCATAATGCATCAAAACAAATTGAATCAAATTGTATTGTATCTTTTCTTATCATGAAAAACTGCATGGTTTTCTTATCTTACCTTATTATATCATATTTAAACAATTTTGTAGTATTTCCATAACACTCAGCTAAATCTTAACATATTATAATCAAATTGTATCGTGTCACATCAAATTAAATGGTTTTGTATCTTATAACCTCTTTAAACCTCAAGCTGAAGCATTCATCTGTTGTTTTGGTTTTGAGAAAAAGCAGTGTAGAAACTTGCTGAGAGGGAGCACATCGCCCCCTACTGCAGCGGAGGGGAACATACATTTGTAAATTCATTGATTTCATGTATACTTTCATAAGAACTAACACTGAGTGAAATGATTTGATTGATCAGTTATCGACTACATTAAGTCTAATGTATCACTTCACAGGTTTCCATTATAAAGCATAAATTTAACTGTGTGTAAGAGTGTGTGTGGCCTGTTTCTGAATATAAGAAGGCTACACACACACACTTTCACACACACACTTAGGAACCCAGGCTAATAAATAGAGTGCAGAGAGGCGAGTGCAGCCTGTTTCCCCTCCCATTAAACACACCATCACTTCCTCTAACAGTTCCCATGAACGGCTCCGAGTGTGCGCGAGTAGAAAACCTCCTTAACTGTTGTTTTCATTTCCTCCCCCCTCCTCTCTCCTCCCCCTCCTGGGTGAGATGTTTGCAGAGGACAGGCTCCTGCACACCTCCCTGTGAGGACACTTTACACCTGCTTCCCTCCTTCATCTGTCTTCATTTTTCTGGAGGAGGCAGGATGTTTGGCTTGGCTGCGACCTGCTCCATGACTTAATCCCTGGGTGCTATTGTTAAATTTTTCGAGCTAAAAAATAATGAAAACCAAATGCGGCCGAGGGACCTCGCTTCAGGTTTCAGGGCCTGCGCTTTAACAACGCTGCGTTTCCAGCACGTCGAGGCCAAATAACTCACTTATGTTTCCCTTGTAATATTACGCCAAACATGAGATCTTTACTTTGTCAAACCTGGTAAGTATCAAACCAACTGTATCAATAGGAAAACAGTTTTAATAAGCATTCCCAGGCGGCGGCCCAGGAACACCTCTCACCTGGAAGCTATTACGACCGACAGGAAATGGAGGCAGAGATCGAGTGCTTCCCAATAATGTGTGTCCCCCCGGAGAGGGGAAATATGTAGATTCATCATAAAACATATCTGAGCGCTGGGCCTGAAACAGAGGAGAGAGGATCAGCAGAGACAGCTGGGCACCTCCAACATAATATCGCACAAACATCTGTGGATGCAGCGCGCAGATAGCGTTTCATCGCTCATGTCGAACCGTCTCTCCTGACAGTCAGACTGTAAACACCTTCTCCAGATGGAGCCGCAGGTTTGTACGGAGGATCGTTACTGCCAAAAATTAAAAAAGAGAGTACAATATGGCTGAATAATCACATTATGAAATAAAAATATATTGTCAGGCTGTTAACACCTTTTTTTGGGTGGATATGAAGATTTCTATGGAGGATAAACACTGCATAAAGTTACTTTAAAAAAAAGGAACAGTACGGCTAAATGAATTAAAAATGTAGGGTTAGGCTATACACAGTTTTTTTAACGGTTATGTTTAAAAAATACAGCTAAAAGTTGAATTGATTTGATAAATTAGGTCTATCTGTAATAGTTTTGCACATTTGTACGGGAGGCCTTTAGTGCCAAAATTGAAAAATAATAATAATAATAATTTAAAAAAAAAATTCTAATTTACTTTTCAATTTTTTTCCTAAAATCAGACTGTTACAATCATCTTTCATTAGCTAACACTGCCAGAGAACACTGTCCGTAGACACTCTCACCTGCTACTCTTCATTTACAAATCTGTCCTTGGGCTGCCTCTGTCTTATTTGACCACATATTTGATCAGGTTGAGTAACCATCGTGGAATGTGCTCACAGCATTTTATTAAAATGTTTGTACCTTGAGTCAGAACAGAACTGGGTAAAGGTCCCTTGTTATGCAAAAATCACTTTATTAAGAAGACAGACTAAGTGGCTAGAGTTCATTTATCAAGGAAATGTGCCAGCTACACTCAGTAAAACTGTGTGAGCTAGTCACTTCACGGCCGACTGCTTTTCCAACTTTTGGACAGTCCAACAGAGGGCTAGCCAATAGACTGGTCCTGAATCCAGGCGCATTACCAACCATCCTCCAACAAACCTGGGACCCTGGAAATGTGAGTATCTTAAATGCTGTGTGCTGTGGAGCAGATGTAAGAACTTTTCCTCAGTGTCCCCCCTGTCTCTGTGTTAGCGTCAGGATGCTAACTTTAGCTGCAGTTAGCCTGTTGTTTTAGCCTGTAATGTTACGGTAAACGAGCTTTGCTGTTTTCTAAACATTGTGCACTCAGAGCTCGTGGCGCCGCTCTCAGTGACGCAGAAGAGCGGGGCGGTATCAGGGGTGGCTCATTTACATATGAAGGCCACGCCCACTAAATCAGAGCGTTCTGAACAGAGGGGCTATGAGAGCCTGGAAACAATGCTGCTGTGCTTGATTTATTGGCTTTTTGGACCAAAACATGTTACTACCATTTCATGAAGACATCAATGATCCATAGTAAACTGCAGAAAAGGAGCAGAATATGGGACCTTTAAGATTGTTGGTGATTTTAAGACTGTGTTAAGGGACCGGAAAAGAGCTAGCCTTGGACAATACGACTGTTTCAATTCTTGACTGCTTCTTATTTTCTTTTGAATTGGTGCTTCTATTATGGCTTGGTTTCGTGTAATTGTCTGCTGCTGCCATGCCAGGTCGCTCTTGAAAAAGAGATTTCAAATCTCAATGAGGCCTTTATATGGCACTACAGAGTTCTCCTGGCCTAAGATCTTTAAAAAAAAATCCTTTATACCAGATATCACCGCCATTCTAAATACGACGGCGTGAAAAACCAACAAAAATGACCTCTACTATTTTAATACTATATTACTTATTTAACTAGACCTTGTTTTACCTCTACTTTTATATTCTGTCTTTTTGATTTATGTATGACTATTTTGTATTTCAGTGCTGTCTGTCTCTTGTGCTAGTGAGCCAGAGTTAGTGGACACACTGCAAAAAAATGAAATCTTATTAAGTTTTTTTTTTTTTGTCTTATTTTCAGTTGAAAATGTTTTTCTTTAGACTTAATATAGACCAAATTCACCTGACCAGTGCATAAAATTGCCTTGTGTCAAGTTATTTAAAGACAAAAATGAGGTCTGATCTGCCAATAGAACAAGTTAAAAAAAATCTGCCAATGGAACAAGAGAAAGGTTGTTTGTATTAAGATATTATTTTAGTTTCTAGAAAATTTTCTAGAAAACTTTTTCTTATTCCATAGGCAGATTATTTTTACTTGATACAAATTTTGGTTTTGTCTATAAACAACTTGAAACAAGTTGTTTTTCTGGTCTGATAAGTTGAATGTGGCTCATATCCAGTACAATAAGACGATTTTTACTTAAAATGAGACAAAAAATAACTTGATAAGATTTAATTTTTTTGCAGTGCAATGAAGAACCATTCTATTCTTTTCTATTCTAAACATAAAATCTATGCAGACCAACAAAATATTGACTCATTCATAGATACATACCAAGATACATATACCTGCACAAACACATATATACAAACATGCAAAAATACTGAAAAAAAGGAATGGTAAACATTATTTTGCAAACTAATAATTTGTACTTGTATAAATCATCATTACATGTATAGTATGAGGTGTACAGGTAAATGTGTAAAAAAAAGAATTGACAACAGTTGAAGGTAAAATTGTGATAAACTTTATCAGATATGATGACTTAATTGACTCAATAACTAACTTAATGATCACTTTGTCACTTTCTCCTCTTTCTGGCAGCATGGGGCTTCCGTACATATATTTTTGGCAGTTTAGCAGAAATACCTGGCCTTCTGAAGGCTGGATTTATTCTGCGTCCTTCACATTAGCGTCCATTAAAGTCCGTCTTCAGCAGGTGATGAGAATCTTCATGGTCTCCATTGAAATTCTTGCAGCAGAGTGATCATCATCAGGACGGTCTCTGAGGCCGAAATCAGCGTTAATAAATCAATCCCCGGCCCGGGCGAGCTCTCCATCGCTCCCTCAGCTGCTTGCTAAACAAATGGATTCAGCATGTTTAATGAGGGAGGGGGGAGGGGGAGGTAACTAATACCTGTAATGATCTCTGCAGACCTAAAACCACTGGCACACGCCCAGACAGAGTGGTCGGGGGAGATGTTTTGGATGAAGACGCTCAGGTAGTTTGGCAGATTTACGACGAGGAGGAGGCCGTGAATCAGGACGGCGGTGAAACGGGCCACACACTGACATCACAGCCTGCGGACGAATCACAGAAACCCTGGTGGTACGAGAGGTTAAACGGAGTCTGGGGTGAGTGAAGTGATGACACGGGCAGATGAAGATCCAGATGCAGGAGGTTTTCTCTGTTTACTGTTTGGAAAACTCAGAGAAACTATAAAACTCTGGAGCTCTCCAGTTACCGTCTGCAGTTAGGGGCCTGGACAGGTCTTTAAAGAGAAGTAAAGTTTCTGACAGTAAAAGCCTTTGAGACAGTTTCTGCACATTGAGTGACCCAGCATGTTCAGTTTTAGCTTTGTTACCTGACAATTTGTCCTCCAAAGCGGTTTAATCCTGTGATCCAAACTCCAGGAGAAAGAAGAAAAACATCCAACTTTTTGATGACTCAGTGTATCTCTTTGCTAAAATATGCAGAAGTCAAAGAAGACATGTATTTATATCTTTAAAACCAGGATTATTTGCTTGAAAAAGTAAGAGAAAAAACTCTGGTTCTTGAAAAAATGTCTAGTTTAAGTAACACATGAATCTCAGGGAGCACTCAGTAAATGATCGATGTTTTGAATCGTGGACTTTTCGGCCTTCGGGGTGAAACTGTTTGCTTTAAACACTTGAAAAGCAGATATTTGGGTAAGATTAGCACGTAGGAGTGATGGAGAATGAACCGTTTGTCCCTCCTGAGCTCTAAGATGTCTCCGGAGAGAAGACGATTATGTTTAAAGGCTTCAGAAACATCATGGAGGGCACAAATGGATTCTGGGGGCAACTGGCTTGTGTCCATTATCCACTCAGAGATGGCCCCCACGAAGAGTCCTGCTCGCCGGAGGTAGTTGATTATATAATATGACCGTCAGGCTCGTGCAAAAAAAACATCATTGTTCGGTGATTTCAGCCTTTCCATTACGGACAACAGGCGATGTCCTTCAACGCCAAGGACCGTTTACCGCAGCAGGAAGAGCGTCCGTGGGGAGCAGCGAGGTTATAACCTGCTGGGCTGTTTGGATGTACATTACCTTTAATGCAGCTCTCCACATCACCACGGGGAGGTCCCTCTGCTGTTTGGAGATGCAGCGCTGGGTTGCATTGCATATCGCTGCACATTTACTAACCTATAGCCTCCATACGTCCTGCATTCAGCTGCTTTCACATGTAGGTTAAATAAATCAGCATATTTTACACAAACACAGGAACAAATATGGATTGGGCTCATACAGCTGGGAATACTGAGGTTTGAACCATGCTCGGGTTACATAATTTAGGATCCCACTGGCAAAACCTGATGTTTTCTACACAAAATAAAAGTTTAGAGATTTTATTTTCATAGGGTAGACCTGACAAATAAAAGGGTCTTATTTGCTTTGACCGGTCAGTTCAGTAAGATTACTTAGCAGTGTAGAGATTGGGTTTTCTTCATGTTCCAGGTTCTTCTGTAAATCAACAAAACCCAATTTTACACATGACAAAAACAAGTTTTATTTTGTTTTGTCCTTGTTTTGTTAATATGGTGGAAATCAAAAAGGAGTTTTGCAGTAGAGGGCCACAAGGTCAAATAAAAAGAAAAATCAGACATTTTTCTTGAATTCTGACTTTAAAAAATCATACTTTTTTCTTTGGATTCTGACATTACAGTCAGAGTTCTTCAAGATCAGAATTTAGAAATTATGAAATAGTGACTAAAATAACTGAACGCTGCTGTTCAGAAACATTGTTCGTAGGATAATAACTGTGTTGTTCCAAAATGTAACTCTGATAATGTCAGAGTATCAATGTTCTAGACCTCTAATTTTAAGACCTCTGACTTTTTTGGTTAAGTTTTGATGACACAGAACTCTGACTTTGATGTTGGAGTTGTAGTCTAGAAATCTAAATGAGGTCTTAGAATTTAAAAGTTCTTGAACACTGGCTGTAATGCAAAAACTTTCCTGATCTCTGATTTTAATGTTGGAATTTTCATGTTCTGGAGCTCTAACAATGTTTAAACCCTTGTGTTCTTGAAATGTGCTTTAAAGTGATACTCCAGGATGGAACACGTTGGGTCCTATCACAAGGTTTAGGGCAGAAATTACCCCTACAGCAGTGTTTTTGTGCAGCAGAAGCCCAGAGCGCACGCACCAAACACCCCCTCCCTGCTCCTCTGCCGGTATCCTCTGCACTCAGACGGGGCCATATTTTGCTTGACCAAAAACACAAATAAACGGACTCCCACCGAAAAAATCTGATATCAGTCTGCATTCACGCTTTATTTAGAGAATTTTCAGCGCGTTACTTTCACACAAAAACACCGCTAAATAAGGCTCTTGTTCTCATCGTGTCTCTTCGTCCTGGCAGACTACCTGCGTTTGTTTATATCTGGCACACTGCACGTGCGGACTGATACACTAAATGGCGAGCATCTCGTAGCCAGCTGTGGCTCTGCAGCGGAGGTAGCGCCGTTTTACGACACGATGAGAACTAGAGCCTTATTTAGCTGTGTTTTTGTGTGAAAGTAACGCGCTGAAAATTCTCTAAATAAAGCGTGAATGCAGACCGATATCAGATTTTTTTGGTGGGAGTCCGTTTATTTGTGTTTTTGGTCAAGTAAAATATGGCCCCGTCTGAGAGCAGAGGAAACCGGGTGACGAGCAGGGAGGGGGTGTTTGGTGCGAGCGCCCTGGGCTTCTGCTGCACAAAAACACTGCTGTAGGGGTAATTTCTGCCCTAAACCTTGTGATAGGACCCAACTTGTTCCATCCCGCAGTATCACTTTAAATGAAAGAATACTGATATTCTGGAACTCTGTCTGTAATGTTGAAGTTCTGACATTCCAGAGCTCTGCCTGTAATGCAAGAATCTTTATGTCATAGAACCCTGTTGGTAATGTTACTATCCTGAAATTTTGAAATGTTACAACTCAGAAATTCTAGAACTCTGACTTTAATTTTAGAGTACTTATGTTCTAGAAATCTGACTTTGATTTAAGACTTCTGAAGTTCTAGAACTCTAAAGTTAGAGTTGTGATGTTCTGGAACTCTGACTGTAATGTAAGAATTGTAACATTCTAGAACTCTTATTTTAATCTTGTAATTGACAGAGTTCCAGATCATCAGAATTCTAAGATTGGTAATTACTTTAATGATCTGCAGAGTGAATCAGCATTGTTGAGGAAAAGCCGTTTTGCAACACTGACCAAACAGACCTGTTTACCATCTCAGTCAGCCTCATGCCCCCCCCCTGTTGTTTAAAGCTGATCTGCTTCCTCTACTTTTACCATATTTACTGACAAACTCTCACCCAAATGTTTAAGTATCTGCATATTTAACTGCATTAAAAAACAAATTAATGAATTTTTAAAGAAAAAGTAGGATTTTCCTGAACACCATCAGTGTAAGCTGAAGCAGATCTGCTCTTTTGGTTCCACGTTAACTTACACTCCATCTCTGCCGAGTTTCCAAACGTTACCTCATGTTGAGAAGAAAAGAGCAGCTTTGATTTACGAGCAAGCAGACAAGCTGAAGTTGCATCACAGACTTATTAAGGCCGCATAGATTTACACCACATCAGACCTCTTTTACAAGACAGCGATGAGATTCAAGTCTCCTCGTTCACACAGCAGCGTATAAATATTTACCTGCAGTGCGTCTGCCTCCATCTGTCCGGCTGGTGCTGCCCTCGTATATTTCCCTGTGGGAGCTGTGAAGATGTAGCAGAGATCCGGGCTGACCGAGACTCTTATTAAAACAATGAAGCTCATAATTATCCTGGAATTCCAAAGCAGTGCTGTAGTCGTAATGAGGCCACACAGGAGCCGGCTTATAAAGAATGAATGTAATAAATAAGCCATTAGATGGGCAGTAAAAAGAGCAGGATGTAAAAAAAAGAGACAACAACGCTGAAATGAGTTCAGACAGGTCTTGTTGTCTCTTGATGAGCACTTTGAGAAGTTTCTATTTTAACCTCACACTGTTTATGAGTCTGTGTGAAGAAATAAGTTCAGTTAACTATAATGTGGATACTTTAAAAACCTGCACAACACATCAAGAAATCCTGCTGACCATCATTAATCCTGTTTCCTGCGTAAATTAGAGCACAGAGAGAATATTCAGAGATTTCTGGAACAATCAAGAGTATTGAATTCAATGCTACAGATACACAAAGAAATCTCTGACCATGTAAAAAAATGAAATATTTAACAGTATGGTCAAACAGATTCAATGCTTAAAGAAAAAAGGCAACCTCCAGGCCTCATAAATGAAGCCGAAGTCTTGACAACTCTGGTTCTTGAGGCCGTTATTAAAGGTGAGATTTTCTTCAGAGGTTAAAAAAAAAATAGAAATTAAAAATCTACAATTAAAGCATCAAAACAGCAACTCTAAGGCCTGAGATATAAAAGAGACTTACCGTCCCCCAAAATTGCAGTTCCTCCAGTGTCCACTAGAGGCTGTCCCAAAGGTGAATCAGTCTCCATAGAGCTCCATGTTATAAACTTTACACCAGAAGTGAATCTGTTTTCAGCCTTGTTCTCCAACAGTTTTGTCTTAGATCATTTCTATATTTGAGAGTTGTAATATATATTTACAGTTTCAGGCTGGACTGCTTGGGCTGTTAACTTCCAACTTCCAGTGTTATCTGCATTTTTTAACTTCATTGCTAAAAAATCACCGGGACGACCAGATGACGATGTCTTTTACCATCAGTGTCAGATAACGTGAGCTTCTGTGATATCTCTGATCTATGGTATTGTTACCGTGATCAATAAGTGTGTGGTCCCAAACTTTTCAGCTGGTGACCTGAAATAGCGGCGCAGGCTATTAGCAAGCCCTTTCCATGAGTATTGCCGTAATCTGGCACCAAAGTTATCTACAATTCATGATGATTAATGGACAAACTTAAAGACTATCGACCAGTTTGGGATGTGTAAGTCAGTAAAGTCAGTCATGTGAAGGTAGGTGCATGAGACAGTGAAGTGTTGTCAGAAAATAGTACAAGGCAAAAGGTGCATATATGTATGTATGTGTGAGTGTGTGTCGGGGTGAGCCCTGGTGGTTTGGATAACCAGTGATGGAAAACTAGACAAAAGGGGGCTAGACAAAACTGTTTCGGAGAAATGGGCAGAGACTGTCACGTAAACTAGCAGACTAATCAAAACAAAAAAAACAAAAAAACAAAATCAAGTAAAATATTTAATCACGATTAATCGTATGATTATTCATAGTTCACTGGCGATTAATCACAAATTAATCGCACTTCTTTTTAAAAAAAAATCTTTTCCCTAAATGTACTTTAAAGGGATAATTTTCAAGTTCTTAAACTCAACAGCTTGATTTTTTAGGCAGTTCAACACAAACTGATAGAGATCGGCACGGCACGGTCTAGATGACCAGTGTGGCATCTGGCAGAGCTTTGTAGCTGAATTTTCCTTTTAAAACACAGTCTTTACTCTTTCTGCTGGTCAACCACAATTTTATGTTAGTCCTTTATTAAATCCTGATTTCCCAACCTATGGGGCGGGCCGAGGGTCATATACAGAAAATAAATTATGGGCATTAAGAGAAATTTGAGGTAATGTGTTAGTGTTGCGTCAATTTTGACAGCCCCACAAAAAAACTGAACCAACAAAGAAAAACAGATCAAATACTTTGTTCGCATGGTGTTATATCAAATTTAACCTCTATTTTTGTTTATATTTTTATAACAATAGATGAAATATGCAAGTGTAAATAGTTTTTGATTTTGATTCTCCAGGACTTCCCCTATAAGGCAAGGCAAGGCAAGTTTATTTGTAGAGCACAATTCATACACAAGGCAATTCAAAGTGCTTTACAGCTAACAAAATAAAATCACAATAGGCAGAATAAAATCATTGCATAAAATCACATCATAAAACATTAAAAATGATTAATTAAATTAAAAGAGGAGAGTGCAGATAAAATACTTTCAGTTGTCGTATGCAATGCTAAACAGAACTGTTTTCAGCCGGGCTTTGAACATTGTCAGAGATGAGGCCTGAGTTTCATGACCCCACTTTGGGGACCACTTGTTTGGCAGTCTTCTGGTATTATTTAGTGCCTGTTCAGCAAATTATAAAGGTTGAAATGAGTCTAAACTGGTGTTTTTTTGTGTAAACTTTCACAATTTTAAACCCAATTAAGATCTTAAAGTCACCCCCTCCTCCATGCTTTAATTGAGGCAGTGTAATCAAGATTGTTTGCTTCTAATAATTCTCTATCCATGTGTACATTAAAAAATGGAGAAGAGTCAGAGTTTCATATATCATTAATCTAACATCTGATCTGTTGAAAGTACAACATAGTGGTGTTTTTGTGCACTTCAAACAGCAGTTAGACTTTATAAAGTGGGAAAACTCAGCTCAGTTTAGCATCAATTCCAGGAAGCTGCAGCTGGATCCTGTTCTCATCCAAAGCTGGCTTCATCCTAAAATTAAACCTAGAAACTGAGACAAAAATTAGCTTGTAAATCAACAGAAAAGCATTAAATTAAAGAGCTTTTAAAGGGTTTGTTTCCTCTTTGAGAACCCTCACTGCACCTCTGATAACGAGTGAATGTGTTGTCAGATATTTAAACACAAGGCTCTTATTTTGAAAATGAAGTTAGTCTTTAATTGTGTTATCTCTTCTAAAAATTGTATTTAATTAATTTGGTGGTTAAAACCTCGCAGCAGGCTCCTCAGTTATTCCTCCTGCTGCTTTTATTTTACGATTGTTTCCCGGTGCGCCGCTGCGAGTTGCTTTGTTGAGCAGGAATACTGATCAGATGCTAAAATGTTTTCTCTGATAAACAATTTAAAATATTTGTCTTCGGCCTCCTCGGAGCCTTCCTCTGCGTCTCTGTCTGCTGCTGTTTATTATTTATGACCGACGCTGAACCCCCTGTAGGGCTGACGGGAGCCGGCGCCGTTACCCAGAATACCCGTCAAACCCGGGCAGCCTCCACGTCTCCATCATCACGCCGCCGTGAAAATCGTCCTTTTTTTAACGGCTGCTTTGAAGTCAGAAGAATTATCATATCGCTGGAAGTATTAAAGTTCCCCAGAAGGAACCCTACAGTTTTATTAGTTTTATGGCCGCTGTCTTTTTACACATTTGACCGCCTTCCCCGAGCAAGTCTAACACAAAGTTAATGTGTGACGGAGAGAAAGTCAAAGGAAAAGTTGGCTGATTACAGCCATAACTCCTGCTCATACTAATTACCAGTGGCTGTAAAATAAGTCAAACTGGTCATCCTAATGAGTCCACCAGAGACCGATTGTTAAAGTCCATTAAAAAGATCTATTTTCCTTCTTTCTTTTTTATTTGTGTTTTAGCCCGCTCCACTGTCAGCGTCGTCTTATCAAGAGAAACCAAACAAAGTCTGTTTAAAGGTCATGAAGCGACAGAAACAGTAATTAATGTGAAATTAATCCTGACACAAACAGTCCACATGTATCCCGCTCTGTCTCTTCATTAACTGTGAGGGTAAAGTTTGTCTTCAGGTGGGTCAGGTTTGACCTTAACGAGCCCAGGTAAGGAACAGACGTGCTCATGTTTCTGTGGAAGTGGATCCTAAATCACCTGCTGGGACTTTTATCTAGAGCTAAATGTCTGTTTTCATTTCACTGAAACTGTTTCTGCCTTCATGAGAAAGTCACAACACAGATAACAGGAAGTGAATATCACTCTCAAAGTTAGAGCAGTCTGCAGACAGTCAGCAAAGTTTGACCTTCAGTCCGTCTTTAACCTTTCACAGAATTATATAACAAGTAAAATTTGCCTTGTCATACTCAATAAGAGCCACATTTAACTTATCAGTCCAGAAATATGCCCCCCCCCCCCCCAAAAAAAAAAACAAGAAAAACTTACCCAAAAATTTGCATAAAACTAAAACAATGTCTTAATACAAGCAACTTTTTTATTATTTATTGTTATTTATTGTTTTGTTATTGTTATTTTATTGTTTATTTTATTTTATTATTAACTTATCAGTCCAGAAATATGCCCCCCCCCCCAAAAAACAAGAAAAACTTACCCAAAAATTTGCATAAAACTAAAACAATGTCTTAATACAAGCAACTTTTTTATTGTTATTTATTGTTATTTATTGTTTTGTTATTGTTATTTTATTGTTTATTTTATTTCATTATTAACTTATCAGTCCAGAAATGTGCCCCCCCCCCCCCCCCAAAAAAAAAAAATACAAGAAAAACTTACCCAAAAATTTGCATAAAACTGAGACAATGTCTTAATACAAGCAACTTTTTTAATGTTTCATTGACAGATTTTTTTTAACTTGTTACATCAATTTAGACCTCATTTTTGTTTTTAAATAACTTGAAAAAAGACATTTTTCTGGATTGATCAGGTGAATGTGGCTCATATTAAGTCTAAAAGGTCTTTTTTTTTTCCAGTGTGCCCACTTAGGCCTGAACCACACATATATGGATATATTCCTTAACGCACATTTTTCTGTCCGATTGGGCCTCTCAACCACACGAACACGGCGATTTCACCCACACAAACAGAGATTTTTAAAAACGGATAAAAAAGTGAAGAAATGAAAAAATATCCGGTTGAGTGGAACCGTGTAGAGGTGTTAAACGGAGCTGGTGTTGACACGATGACTTTAGCGCCTAGCAATAAGTCACTGTGTTTGACTGCGCATGCTCATAACGTTCTTCTTCTATGGTTTTCACATTTTGCTAACCTGCCACTTATTGGCCAGGCATGGCATTGCAGGCTTCAGAAGCGATCGTTTTCAGTTTGGCCTCTTCGTATGGACAGAGATATTTCTGTGGTGTGGACGGAGGTTTTTTTTTTAAGCTAGGACAAAGATATCCGATCAAAAAAATATACATATACGTGTGGTTCAGACCTTAGATGGTGTATCTTTAGGTTGGGTTTACACGATGCCAAAAATGGTAAAATCCGATTTTGTTGCATTTTGTCCAAAAACTGAAACTGTTGAAAACACTCTACAGAGTGGAGAGTTTTCAAAACTTTCCTCCATCCAGACTCGTATAAACACAGAGCAGAGCGTTTCAGGGTGCAACGCTGACATGGCGTATGCAGCCATTCTGGTCCAGTTGGTGGCGGTAATGCGCCTCAAGGTTGGATTGCCAACGGTCTCACACAATAAAACTGCAGAAAAAGAAAGAACAACCACAGCTGTGTCTCAATTCAGGGGCTGCAGCCTCCGTAGGCTGTAGCCTTCAGAGGACCCGGCCTTTGTGTAGACCACAAAAGCCGAACTGAATTGAGACGGTCTGGTCTACGAAGCATTTCCTGTTTGTCACCCTCGACGTCACACAGCGCCGCCCTCACCTGTCAGGCTTACATTACTTTTAAACACAAGTAAACCAAAACCTCACATTTAAAACAGGATCTTTTTTACCATTTTTTTTTTACTTTGCATAATATTATTATTATCATAATAATTATTATTAATATCTTTATTGATATAGTATAGAGCCACCATGTACATGAGAGTAAGGCAACAACGTACATTTTCAACATTTGATCAAGTGCTGAGGGGATGATAAATAAAAAAAGTATGAAATACAAGCTGCTGAAATGAATTAACATCTTTTTTGAATTCCCTGTAAAAATAAAACAAACAACAACAAAAAAAAAAACACCAAGTAAGTTTTTTTCCCAAGAGAATTTACATTTATGAACATATTTTTAAATAATACTGAGAAGATTTATAGAGAACTGTTTTTCCTCAGTGTATTACTTGAAAAGAGCCCAAACAACACATTTTCACACAGAAAATAAAAAAAAATTCTTTGATGTTTTAGAAATACAATCACATAGTTGTTGCCAGAAAATCTTCACATCTTGATAAAACAGGACTCCTTTTGGAGTTCGGCCGTGTCCATCATGTTCGGCGTTCATGCGCAATGAATCTTGGGATATGTGAAGCTATGAAGGATTCACTGAACCTGTCCTTTGCGGCCCCAGAATTGGAGGACGGATTCGTCGGCCGCATTTGGAGGAGCCTCCGTATTGGGACAGCCTTTGACGCACCGCTGTGACGTAATCGGTCTTGAAATCCAGCCTCTGTAGGCTGCAGCTCCTGAATTAGGACACAGCTAAAGATGGATGATATCCGAGTAGCATATGTACACACATATATCCACATCGCCAACTACTGGCCTGGCATGGCCACTACATCGTTGTGACTTGTCCTCTTGGAGTCGTATGAACGTGTATTGTTTTCACGTCGTCCCCATGTAAACACAAATGGCTTTTGAAAACGCAAAGGAAGAATCTTTGCTGAAAAACTCTGGTTTAGAGAACAACAGCTTCTTTCCATATGCCTGGTGAACTCACTAGCATCGCAATTTTTATACAACAAAATCCAAATTTAAAGATAACTTATAATTTTGTGAATGTGTTCCTTTCTTATAATTTTTTTTTAACAGTCAAATACTGTGATTGAATAGCGTGTCTGCTCCATCTGTGTCCGCTCCGTCTGTGACTGCTCCGTCTGTGTCTGCTCTGTCTGTGACTGCTCCGTCTGTGTCTGCTCCGTCTGTGACTGCTCCGTCTGTGTCTGCTCCGTCTGTGTCTGCTCCGTCTGTGACTGCTCCGTCTGTGTCTGCTCCGTCTGTGTCTGCTCCGTCTGTGTCTGCTCTGTCTGTGACTGCTCTGTCTCAAAGAGGTCGGTGACCCATGCTCTAGAGCCACTCTGGAGAAAATTCAAGAATGTTTTTTTTCTTCTTACAAAGCTCTGAATGGATTAGGGCCAAAATATATCAATGATCTTTTGATCCCATATGAACCATCAAGACCACTTAGGTCATCTGGATCAGGTCTGCTTTCAGTCCCCAGAGTCAGAACCAAACATGGAGAGACAGCATTCCCAATTATTTGGAGCTAACTGTCAGAAAATATCAGGTCAGCTGAAACTCCAAATTCCTTTAAATCCAGGTGCAAAAGTCACCTTTTACAGCTGCCTTTCATAAGAGCAATTTAACAATTCATTAAAATCACTTTTCTTAAAAAAAAAACAAAAAAAAAACAAAAACAAAAAACCCCCACTAACTCTTATCTTTGAATCTGTTTTTAAAATCTGTTTTAACTTTTTTTCTTTTAATCCTATTTTTTATTGTATCTTATTATTTTGTATCTGCTTTTTAGGCAAGGCAAGGCAAGTTTATTTGTAGAGCACAATTCATACACAAGGCAATTCAAAGTGCTTTACAGCTAACATAAAACAAAGTAAATCACAGTAGACAAAATAAAATCATTGAATAAAATCACATCATAAAACATTAAAAATGATTAATTAAATTAAAAGAGGAGAGTGCAGGTAAAATTCTGAATTCTGGTCAAAATTCCGGAATCTTTTCAAAAAAATTCTAGAATACAGGACACTTTTCTTTTCTCTCAAAGCCACTCTAGTGAAGATTCCGGAATGCTTTTCATTTCAAATTCCAGAATACTTGAGGCTTTTTTTATGTCATCAGGTCAGACTTCACAGAAATCATCACTGGAGCAGCTGAGGATCTCTGAGACATCCAGAGACACTTGAGGTGCTGGACCAGGGAGCAAGAGGAGACCTGAACCTTTGAGGCGGGATGGTTTAGAGTCACTGTAATGTTTTGTTTTGGGATCCTGGCTTGTAAAAGATCCATTTTGCTGTAGGTTTTAGTGAAGAGGAGGAGTTTTTCATTGACTTGGCTGATGTGGAATCTGAAGGATTCAACTTTTGGATGTCAAACAGGCATGACTCTGTAGTGGAAGTCACATACAGGCTAAATCTGTCCGTCTGTGATCTCAGTTTTTTAAAGGGGACATATCATGCTGATCCCTGATTTAATACTTACATATAATATAATAAATTGAAAACAAGACCTTTCACCCCCTGAATTTTCAAAAAATTAGATATTGTATTTTTTCTGATATCCTAGAACGAGATTTGACGCCTCTGAAAATCGGTCATTGCCATTTGGCCGCGAGATTTCGACCATCGTGACGACACGAGGATCCTTTCTTTTTATTGGAGTAATCTGATAAAGCAGCTCCTCCTCTGTGATGTTAGTTAGTCACACAACCGCCACCGAGGGGTACACCCACCAAGAGCCGAGTATAAACGTATAAACTATACACATTACAGTACCAGTTTGACTCACCACACTGAAGCGTCCTGAGATGATCTGTGTCGAGGTGGATTTTCTTCCTCCTGAGCTGCAGAACCGTCCGGGTCTGACTCGGGGTCCAATACAAAAAGACGTATCCTACACTCTGCCATTTTATTAGTGCTATCAATGCCTTACGGTGAAGTTTTGGCAAACAGCAAACTCGCTCGGTCTGCTCCATCCAATGTGCCGATTTTGTAAATACTGCCTTGCTGCAAAAACCGCCCCCTGGCTCTACCCCCTCTGCCCCTCTGATAGAACTGACCAATCAGAGCACAAAGGGCTGTGACGTTGCGAGGTTACTGGAGGTCATTCTCCAAACGGAGTGTTTCAACAAGATCTTCAGAATGGCCTAAAATGAGGATATTGAGAACGCTATTGTGGGGCAATGAAGGAACTAAATGACTTGTACTGAGGGCAGAAATGCTTTACAGGCATCCTAGTCTGGCATAGTGAAAAGGAGAAACAAGCATGATATGTCCACTTTAAACATTAGCATCAAACTGTAGCATGCAGAGAAGGAAAATCAGAAAAACATTTTCCAGAAACATCAGGGACTTCTTTGGACCTGTGCCACTTTAAGCTGGACTGAGGGGAAAACTGTCCACTGGTGGTCTGAAGAATCCAAATAAAAAATATCCAGAAAAGACTTTACATATTTCAGCAAGATAAAGAGGGTTACAACAGTATGACTGTGTAGGAGAAGAGTCCTGGCCCTGAACTTGTTGGACTTTCGATCTCCAGAAACTGGTCTCCTGGGTTCACAAACATGATGAATAACATGACATTTTCATCATCTTTAGTTTAAACATTTGAAATGTGCCCTCTCAATTAAGTCTGTCAATGATTTACAAACCATCAAATTCTGCTCCCGCCAACATTTCACACTCCCTGTAATTGGGGTTGTTCCTGCGTGATGTATTAGTGAGCATGTTTGTTTCCAAATGCACAGAAAAATACATAAACCTGCCTTCGATGATTTCTGTAAAAGCATTTTTAGCTACCTGTATCTCCTCCAAAGATCTGCTGAAACCCGGGGATTATAAAGAAATGTTTGAGCGCAGCGTCAGGAGTGTTTTCAGCACACAGAAGACTGTTTAATGTAATGAAGTCTGGAAACAAATGAGAAGGTTTCTGTGTGGATCGGCCTGTAGGTAAACATTCACAGACTCAACATATGGATCAACATGTTCCTCCTCCATGCAGGAAGCAGGTAATGAGCGCCCCCGTCCATAAGAAGAGACAGAAACTGCACACGCTCAGCTCTCAGCATTGTATGGTGATGAAAGGCGGATCATCGGGGAGCGAGCGGCTGTTATTTTGGCTCGGCTAATGTTGCAGCGCTATACGTGCCATCCATCGCCCGAGCATCCAGGGACTCCCGGGGCCGTAAAAGCCTGCAGGGTGGGTAGAATCTAATAAAACGCACTTGACGTTTTAATTGCATTTTCCTCATCAAGGAGTAATCTGCAAGATGGTTGTGGCATTTCTGTTGAGACCAATAAGGCTGATATTATGATCAGTCATTTCTCTGATAAACACGCCGCTCTCCTCGCTCCCTCTCGATTGTGTGAGGAATATTGAGATGAAGACGCTCACACGCTCTTGCATCATTTCATCTGATGCGTTCATGGACGTCCTGTGTTTTTGGGGTAAATATTGTCTTATGCAATGTTTGTGTGTTAGCGTGTGTGTGTGTAATGTGGTGTGAGTGCTCGCTCTGACGGCTGCGTGAACACGCTGTAAACACGGATCTGGACTCGCTGCAGGTTTCTGACTCCAGTTCAGCGTCCCTGCAGGGTGACGTGACGATTATGTGGCCCATAATGGCTTTCAATTAGCTCACTCATGAACTCTGCGTGTCTAAAACACTCTGAGCTGAGCTCCTCACGATGTCTGTGCTCATGATGTGAAGAAACAGTTCCTGCAATCATCTGTTCACCTGGATAGTTTTTATTTATAACACTTTTGTTATCTCCTCGTCCACATCATTTCATTTCAGGGGAACATTTATCTGCTAAAACCATAAAAACACATCTCCCCTTGACATATTTTACAATCCCTGAAAAAAATACACAAGAACGGCAGCTGTCAATCATCGTTAAACGTGACGTAAAACCTTGTTTTTAACCTCTTATAACTAATGAAAATGAAACTTTTCAGAAAAATGAGGACTTGAATACAAGACAGCCAAATGATATCTTCAAACCACCACAACAATCAGACGTGAGAAACATTTCTACGAGGTATATTAATTTTTTTTTAAGTCTGACCACAGCCCATCTGGAATGACTGGAAAGCCGGATTTTTTGACCTATACTGCAGCCAGCCACCAGGGGGAGCAATTTTTGTGGCGACCTCACTTCGAGCCAAACAACATGAAGTCCATTTTTTTGTTTACAGTCTATGGATCTGACATCTCAATTTTCTTTAACCCAGTTTATAAAGAAAGACTAAACTTAAGGACTTAGATTTAAAAATTTGAAAAAAAAAAAGATTTTTTTTAACAAAAACAAATCCTGATTTAAAATGGTTAAACAAAGAATTCTGATACTACGATGTGATTTTTTCTCCCACCCCTATTGAGGCCCATTGCTCCAACTTAGAAGATCCTTTTGCAATGACATTATTGTTTCTGTAAGATCTTGGAAGATCTGGTACACACTGTCACACTTTTGTAAAAAGTTCCTGTTTTTAACTCTGCATTTGGTGAAAGCTGATGTCTTTTGGTTCCACTCACACTGTTTGATTTCTAATCTGCTGTGACTATGCGCTCACTCTGCATCACTCTGACATGACGGTGGCAGCAGAGGAAAACATAGAGTTTCATATTCAGAAAAATCTGTCGTATAACAAAGAGAAAGCCTGTGTTGTTGAAGAGTCTGCGTGGGACAGGTTAATCCTGAAAAGATGGACCAAAGAGCAGAAAACTAAAGCACACCTCCTCCTCCTCCTCCTCCTCCCACGTCTCCTCCATCCAGCTGCTGTGTGAGCGATGGTTTACCGTCAGCTCTCTGATTTGTCAGATACCAGTGTGTGTGTGCAGCTGCTGCCTTAATATGAGCCTCATTGTTTATCAATTAAGTCATCCTTCACGCCTGCTCCAATCTCTCCGTTTGATACGGATCTGACCGCTGCGATCCAAAGAAAACATGGCCGCCGTCTGTTCCACTGCGAGGTTAAACGTGTGCGTCTCTCGCTCCCTCACGGCTTTATCGCCGGCACAAAGAGCGGTAATTGGACCTAGTGAGCTAAAGCTACAAACAATCTCCTCCTCTCCCCCAGATCCAAATTTACACTTTGAATGGCAGAAGAAGCAGAAAAAAAGATCTTTCAATTACGCCCTTTCTCTTTTTCCCCGCACATTTAAATTGGAAGTGATCTCAGAGGAAATAGTTATCATTTTAATGACGGCCTCCATTCATTAAAACTCTCAGCTCCCCTCTCTGCCCCTCTCCTGTGGATTCAGAGCAGATTCCTACAAAAGCCTCGCTTCAATTACCTCCGAGTTAACCCGCCCTCCACGTTCACATGCGGGGCCCCCTGGCCCCCGACGTGTGGCCCTGAGAGCCCGACGCCCCACCTCCGCTTTGAGCGAACAGACCTGGAGCCAGAGCTGCTAACTGACGGGCTGGCATCCTTCATGTGTCGGGTTTAAGAGTCCTGCTGTTTGTCACAGACTGACAGAGAGGTCAAAGGTCACGCTGCAGAGGTCGACTCCTGCAGAAACTCCAGCACGCTATCTGAAGAGCAGAAATGCTGAATCTGTGTCGTCCAGGCTGCAGATAAATCATGCAAACTGAAATTATAATGCATGCTCTGCTCTCCTAAAAATGTCTGGACTTTGTTCAACAGGCTGCATGAGGGACCACTAGCACAGGGTCCAAAACAAAGACCAGCCAAGCACCAAATGTGGGTAAATCAGGGAGCTTTAAAGCTTTGAATTTTCATTTACCTGACTTTTTAACTAACTCTTATTGATTTAAACTCTTTTAGGGTGATTATCAAGTTTTGCACGAGGAGCAAAGCAAAGCAAACTGATCACACGTCTTATCCACCCACTGAAAAGAGTTCAGAAAGTTTAGCTTCTGCTTGTTGACACCACACACTGTAAGGTGAGGTGTAACTGTTAGCTTAGCATCAACACAGTAAACAACATTTCTTCGATGTTAGTTTCCAAAAGCATAAATTTGAAATAAAAATGTGGTGAAAATGTTTGCTTTGTTAGCACCATATTGGACAACAACAGCTGCGTTTCTGTTTCACTTTTTCCAAAATAAAAGTGACATTTCTTACTTGGTATGAGCCACATTCACCTGAGCAGTCAAGAAAAATGTCTTGTTTTAAGTTATTCAAAGAATTAAATAAGGTCTTAATTGCTTGTAACGTGTAAAAAAATCTGCCAATGGAACAAGAAAAAAGTTACTTGTATTAAGACATTATTCCAGTTTTAACAATTTTTTCGACCATATTTTTTCTGTTGTTTCATTGGCAATTTTTTTTTGTACCTATTTCAAGCAATAAGACAAAAACACTTGATAAGATTTCATTTTCTTGCAGTGTTTGACTAGAATTGTTCACAACTTGAGTAAAATCTTGTCCCGCTCAGTGGCGTGGCGTGGAGATTTTTTTTGAGGAAGCCAAGTGAGACAAAGCCTCTTATCTGTATTTTTATTTTGGGAGTGGGGTACATAAAAGACTGTGTTGCTGTTTGTATATCGCTATTTCATGTAACGGAACGACCTGTTAGAGTGCCCAGACAGCGCTCATTTTACTTACTTTGAACACCGACACACGCCCTTTCACTCTCCCACCCTCACTCACTCATTCACACACGTACGTTGTCCTCTTGACTTAGCTTAAACATCTTATTAATTCATTCAACCGCACACTTAAACACACAACCGACAGCTTCATGCACGCTGCTAATGTGCTAATCTCCCTGATTTCATGCAGTGGCTCGAGGATGACGATACTGTGATTTGATTGGTTTGAGGCCAAAGACAAGGTGGCTTCCCTTGACACAGTCTTGGTCAATCACAGATGAGCAGTGTCATGACCACGGCCTCATCTGATTGGTTAATCGTTCTTGTTTTTTTTCACCAAGGGATGCCAACTCAGCTTGGCTTCCTTGCGGACAACAGCGTGCAGTATCATATTTTCACCACGCATTTGCCACAGAACATTTACGAGGGCACTGTTTTACACATTGTAAAATGCTCAATAACTAGAGGAGAGGAATAAGAGAGAGATAACAGTGACAAAACACAGAACAATTATCGAAACTGTTACAAAGGAATATTTTCATTAAATCACAGCTACAGTCTAAAAAAAGAGAGGAAGCATGGCTTCCCTTGGCCTCCGGGAGAAAACGCCACTGGTCCCGCTAGATTCAATGTGTGACATTTCCTTAGGTTTCATTCCTTTTATGGCACAAGTTCCTGCTTAAAATTCAAGAAACTCTTGAATTTTGAAGTTTAAACAACTATTTGTGTTTTTTTTCCAAGTCAAAATCATCAAATTAAATTTGATATGAACCAAACTGGCCAAAAATACCAGATAAACATATCCTTTCAGGATCTAACAGGCAAAAATTAACACCATGCTGCACTAACATACTTTAAGTAAAAATAGTCTTTTAACTCTTGATATTAGTCACATTCATCTGCCAATGGAACAAAAAAAGTTTGCTCGAAAATTAGCCTGAAATTAGAATTGTGTCTTAACACAAATATCTTTTTTCTTTTACAATTGGCATTTTTCATATGAATTACAAGCAATTCAGACCTCATTTTTGTCTTAATATGAGCCACATTCACCTGAAGTTAAGTCTAAAAAGACATTTTCTAATGAAAATAAGACAAAAAAATTGATAAGATTTCATTTTTTTGCAGTGTAGCCTTGTTTCCACCAAGTGGTTTACTTCGGTTTATCTTGGTACAGCTTGGTACATTTTGTGGTGTTTTCCAAAGACTAATCCCCGATGGACTAAGACGAGCCGTCCCACTTTTTGGGACCCTTCTGAAGGGGTGCCAGACTAAACCAATCCGATCCACGAAGGTGGAGCTTCAACACTGCAGTCTGTTGATTGGTCGAAAGAATCCTCACCTAATGTAAGACAGCAGCTGTATTTGTCCTTCAGCCAAAAAAGATTTTTTTTTTTACTGAAATAAGACAAACTCACTTAACAAGGTTTCAATTTTTCGCAGTGCACAAGGATTTGAATTTGTTTTCTTTTTTTTCAGTTAGGTGGCTCACAAGTAAATTTAGACAATTTTGCAAAGTTTAAGAATCAAAACATTGCTTAGGTTTTCGTTTTTGCAGTGTAGTCCTCATTATTGCAGTCACTGATTTAGCTCCCACTATAAAAAAATGATATCTCACCTTAAGTTAAAAATGTCTTGTGATACTTGATATGAGCCACATTTAACTGGTCAGTCCAAAAAAATGTCTTGTTTCAAGTTATTTAAAGACAAAAATAAGATCTGAATTGCTAGTAGCAAGTAAAAAAATCTGCCGATGGATAGGAAAAGTTTGCTAAAAAATTTGCTTGAACTAGAATAATGTCTGAAAACAAGTAACTTTTCTCTTGTTCCATTGGCAGATTTATTTAACTTGTTACAGCAATTCAGACCTCATTTTTGTCTTTAAATAATTGAATTAAGACATTTTTCTAGGCTGATCCAGTAAATGTGGCTGAGATTAAACAAAAAAAAAAAAAGACATTTTTTTAAAACTGAAAATAAGACAAACTCACTTAATACGATTCCAATTTTTTGCAGCGCACAAGCATTTTAATCTGTTTGTCTTAATATCTTGAAGTCAGATATATATATATATATATATTTTTATCTTTTCCGAGTAAGGTGGCTCACCTTGAGTAAACTGGGACAATTTTTGCAAAGTTTAAGAAACAAAACTTTCTTAGGTTTTAGTTTTTGCAGTGTAGTCTTCATTGTAGTGATCACTATTTAGCTTCCACTGTAAAAACTTAAATCTTATCACCTTTTTCTGTCTTACTTTAAGTAAAAAATTGTATTATTTCTCTTGATATGTGCCACATTCAACTTATCAGTCCAGGAAAATGTCTTGTTTCAAGTTAATTAAAGACAAAAAAATCGGTCTGAATCGCTTGCAACAAGTAAAAAAATCTGCCAATGGAACAAAAAAAGTTTGCTTTTAACTAGAATATGTTCTTAATACAAGTAACTTTTCTCTTGTTCCATTGGCAGATTTCTTTTACTTGTTACAAGCAATTCAGACCTCATTCAATAACTTAAAACAAGACTTTTTTTGGACTGATCAGGTACATGTGGCTCACATTAAGCCTAAAACGATTTTTCAAAAAAAAACAACTGAAAATAAGATAAAATCATTTAATAAGATTTCAATTTTTGCAATGCAAGGTTTTTTTTTTTTTTTTTTTTTTAATAATATCTTGGAAGTCAGACATTATCTAGTCTTCTCAGAGTAATGTGGCTCACATTTAGTAAATTGAGACATTTTTTTGCAAAGTTCAAGAAAGAAGAACCTGGCCTAGGTTTAGTTTTTGCAGTGTAGCCCTCATTTAGGCAGTCATTGATTTAGCTCCCACTGTAAAAAACTGTGTTTTTGTCTTACTTTAGGTAAAAATGTCTTTTTATACTTGATATGAGCCACATTTAACTGGTCAGAAAAATGTCTTGTTTCAAGTTGTTAAAAGACAAAAATAAGGTCTGAATTGCTTGTAACAAGTAAAAAAACATCTACCAATGGAGTAAGAAAAAGTTTGCTTGAAAATTTGCTCAAAACTAGAACAATGTCTTAACACAAGTTACTTTTCTCTTGCTTCATTGGCAGATTTTTTACCTGTTACAAGCAATTCAGACCTCATTTTTGTCTTTAAACAACTTGAAACAAGACATTTTTCTGGACTCGTCAGGTGAATTTGGCTCAGATTGAGTCTAAAAAGACATTTTCAACTGAAAATAAGACAAAAACACTTGATAAGATTTCAGTTTTTTTGCAGTTTTGTTTTGTCCTATTATATCTCATCCTCTTTGTATTCGTCACTGACTTAACCCCTGACTTGGACCACTTACAACATGTGTTCCCCTCACGTTTACGTCCAAACGAAGAAAAAAAATATCCCAACAGTAAAACTTTTACCCCCTCCTCTCTCTTATTTCTTTCTGAAGCCCTGAGAAAGGACAGTTTCAGCCCTCAGTCGGTGTCAGTATCAGCGTAGGTCATGTGTTAGCTGCTCCGTGTTTCTCCATGGTGGTCTTTGTTCTCGTCAGTGAAGAATCTGAGCGTGTTTTCCCGCCGCTGGCAGCTAAACGATGTGAACAGACCCTCGACTACAATCATGATGAAATCAAAGCCGTTTGCTTGTTTCTTTTTGTTTGAGCATCTCATTAATCCCACAAACATCAAACAGAATCCGGGATGACGAGTCAGACGCCGCTCGTCAGCTTCACCCGTTTGTTTCTGTGAGTGTGAAAGAAGCTCTCCGACGTTAATTACCCAACGTTTCTAACAGCTCATTTACATACGGAGGAAGTCTGAGGAGGAGGCCGCTCGCTCTCACCTGAGGGCCGACACTGTTACACCTTTTAAAACGGCAGAAACAACATTTGATCAGGGACTGTTTTCTCTGAACAACACTTTGAATGCTTCCAGATCCTTCTCGGGATGCAAATGAGCGCTGCATTAATCGCTGCACACATTAGACAGTCAGAGCACAGCCCCGTGTTTCTCAGCCTCCTCTCATTGTGTAATTAGGGCCCAAATGTTAATGAATTATGCTAATTCCTCACAATTAGCATATAATATTGGAGACAATCAACAATTAGCATATGCTGCGCTGAAGACAATCAGAAGCTGCTGCGGTCCCACGCCGACGCTCGGCCTGATGTATAGAAGCAGCACGCCGCGCTCATCTGATTACATGCAGAATCAGCATGCTAATTACTGCAGCCTCCTCCTCTTACTCGCCGTACGAGGCTCCACAGGGAGGAGGAGGCGGAGGAGGTGGGCACCCTTACCCTGACAGACCCGCCCGGGATGCTGAGACACGAAGAGGAGGAAGCAGCGTTCGCCGGAGGTGACGGGATGAGGGTGCTGCAGCGTGTCAGACCAAGAGGAGGTGACTTGATCTCCTCCTCTTCATGTTCCTCTGAAGGAGGAGGAGGAGGAGGAGTTCATGTTCACACTGAGGCGTAAACAAAAAGGTGAAGAGCCGCTCGATTAGCAGACGTCTTTATCTGCATCACCTGCAGGATGTCAGGCTCAGTTTTAAAGATGGTCATCACTTCACGACAGAAACAGGTGAATCTTTAATGAAAGAGGAGTTTTATGTTCATTTTTATCCTTTATCCATGATTCTAGAAAACCTGTGTCTCGCCTTTTTTTTTTTTTTTTACTTGCTGTGTCTTTAAGGCTCCCTCCTCCATAAGCCCCCTTCTCTCTGATTGGCCAGCCCTCTGGAGGTCTGTCAGGGGGAGGAGCTTGAAGCAGACCTTAGTGTTTGAGGCCCCTGAATCCAATTAGAAGATTCTCATCTGATGATGTCATCATCGCAGCAAGTCTGGTGAAGATCTACGATTTCCCATGTACACCCGAAACACCATCTTCTTGTTCTCAAATCTCTCTACATGTTTTTTATGAGTCTTCAACTGCCAGAGAATCACCTCAGATCCTGTTTGGGGATTTTCTTGCTCTATATGTCAAATGTTTTTAACTGGACTCTGAATTTCATGGTTAGCCAAAGCAAAGACCTGAGATAGCACGGGCTCAGAGACAGGTTGCTTCAACAAGTGGTAAAAAAGATTCAAAAATCAAAATGAAACACAGGCATCAAGTTTTGCACCAAGCAGTTCGCTTTAGATCAGTATAGTTTGGTACCATAAACTGTAAAAAACAAATGGACGTAATCTTGCTCGGCTCAAACACTGCTCCTCCTGGTGGCTGGCTGCAGTATAGGTCAAAAAGTCCATCTCCCCAGTCATTCCAGATGAGCTGTGGTCAAACTTTAAAAAATTAATACACCTCATAGAAATGTTTCTCATGTCTGATTGTTGTGGTGGTTTGATAACATTTGGCTGTCTTATATTCAAGTTCTCTTTTTTCAAAATCATTTTCATTAGTTATACAATGTTAAAAACGAGGTTTTATGGCGATGATTGACAGCTGACGTTCTTGTGTATTTTTTCGGGGGTCATAAAATATGTCGGGAGGTAGAGGCAAGAAGTGATTAGACTCTTGAAGGAAAAAAATAATACTATTTTTTTCATCCAGCTCCACTCAGATTCTCCCAGAATCCCTCACAGTCTCTACTGCGCAGACTCTGGCTTCACAACTGCTGCCAAAGGCATGGTCTGTGACGAGGGTATTTTGGCTTCAAAACCGTACAATCGTAAATGGTGGTACTACGCTGTCAGTGTACACCGCTGATAAATCCAACAAAGAAGAAAAACGCAGCAATGGATGACATCCAGCAACTGGTCTTCTTTGTGATTGGTATGTGGCTCTTTGTTACAAGAAGAATCAAGCTTTGTTTCAGAGAAGTCTGTGTGCCACAAGGAGAAATGCAGCCGCTGTTAACTTTTACTTTTAACTTTATTTTATTTGTATGGCACTTTTCATGCTTGTGCAACACAAAGTGCCTCACAGAGGATAAAAACAAAAGGGAAAGGGTAAAAACGGAAAGGGTCCCAAAAAGTGGGACAGCTCGTCTGGGTTAATTGAGGATTAGTCATTGGAAAACACCACAAAATGTGTGCTGTTCCAAGTTTGGCCAAAGTGAACCACTTTGTGGATATGGGGCTACACTGCAAAAAACTGTAATCTTATCAAGTGTTTTTGTCTTATTTTCATTAGAAAATGTATTTTTTAGACTTAATATGAGCCACATTCACCTGACCAGTCCAGAAAAAATTAGTGCTGTCAGGCGATTAAAAAAATTAATCTAATTAATTACAGGATTTGTAATTAATTAATCTAATTAATCGCATTTTAATCTCATATCTGCTTAAGGTCCCAAAATAAAGAATTTGAATTCCAGGACATTAAAATTACATTAAAAGACACTAAAAAAAAACATTTAAAAATAAGGTGGGAATGTATACAACACATTTTTAGGTACCCTGATGCATAAGGAACACATAAAAAAATTAATAAGGTTCTACCTTGACAAAATCTACACATCCCTGCACCTAAGATAAACTGATTTGATTTTTAGGATCGTTTTTGCTTCTGTCACTTTTTTACTCAATGTGGACGTATTTTTTTTACTGCAATATGAGCTTCTTCTATGAGGTCAGGAGAACCAGGGCTAAAGGCTAAAAACTGTGAGGAACTATGTACAAAACACTTAATTCAAGTCTTGGATCAAAGAAAAGTGAAGTATTTTCAGTTTAACATGCTCTGAACACACAAACTGTTGCTGATTGGTGCAGAGCAGCCCCAAGCTGAAACATGACACCAGGTAGATGGAAGCAAATTTTCAAAGAATTCTTTAGATTTAAATACCAGACATTTATCGATCATTCCGGGCTTGTTTGATGCAGTAAAGAGTGTAGAATTACCTGTTTTTTTACAGAATTGATCTTGAGCAAACATTTGATTTTCTGCAGATTTTCAAATAGGACGTGTGAATAAACGCGATGTGGACGGCAGTCACAAATCACTCTCGCTTCCCTCCCGCCAGCATGTTGCTGAAGTCACGTGTGATACATTCAGGGACCGTCAGAAATGTGAAAATCTAACGAGAACACCTCTTTTTCCAAGTAGGACACGTGGTTTGTAAATGCCCGACATTTACAAATAAGTGCGTCTTTGAACGCCCCGCGGGTTTGGGATCCAGATTATTCTGTGTTAATTTTTATAACGCATTAATTTGCGGGGAATTAATTAATCTAATTAACGCGTTAAAATGACAGCCCTAGAAAAAATGTCTTATTTCAAATTATTCAAAGACAAAAATGAGGTCTGAATTGCTTGTAACAAGTAAAAAAAAAAGTCTGGAACAAGAGAAAGTAACTTGTACTAAGACATTACCCTAGTTTCAAGCAAACTCTCCTATACTTTTCCATTGGCAGATTTTTTTTACTTGTCACTAATTCAGACCAGAGTCAAAGCCTGGTCCTCTAGAGAGCCAAGACTTTGCTGAGCAGAAGATTAAAAAACCAAGACCAGCACAATAATTTGTTATTATATGTTAACAGTCAACATTAAGTTAACTTAGTTAAGTCAATTTCTTCCTGAAAAGGTCTGACGACAGGATCAAAAGGATCACACATTGGCCTTTTTATCCCTTCATCCAAGAAAAACTGTACCTGAAAGATAAATCAACTTTTTCCTTTGTGCTGAGTGGAGTCGCCCCCTGCAGGATGTTACAGGGACTGCATGTTTACGGCTCCATGTTTCAAACTTTAAGCTGTGTCTCCTTTTTAGTGCTCTTTGTGATTGATTAAGGGTTAAATGGAGCCTCATGGACTTCTTGTAGGACTGAGTGGTTAGGTCACACACCCTGTGAGGCCAGTCCTCGAGTGGTCGGCCTCTTTCCCACGTCAGTGCCCGCTCTCAGCCCTGAAAGAGGCAGAAAGGCCCAAAATAACTGATCCAGTTGAGAGGTTTTTTTTTTTTTTACAGTGTATGCAGGAATAGATGGGTACCAGAATAAAGAGTTAACTTTCCTCTTTCCTGTTGATTCTTGGAGCCATCCTCAGATCCAGGGAGCGATAATCTGACAGATCAGAGCTGCAGATAGTCCATTTGTCTGAGCACCATCCTGAGCTCAGCCCGTCCCTGCTTTCTGTCCAACGCTCGCTGATCTCACAAACATTCCTGAAGAATTTTAATCATTTTGGCACCGACTCGTTTGCACGTTTGACTTCTCCTGCAGGTTCCCAGGGTGCCCGTGCCGAGGCCCCGGGCCCCTCGCAGCACCTCACACCTCCTGATCCCGGCAGCAGTTGGCTGCGGGCCTGCAGTCAGGGCGTGGAGCCGGGACCTGGGTCCTGGACATCCATTTGGAACTCATTAAAGATCTCCAGCGGACACGGGGGCCCCGGTTCCCACATCCTCGGGGACCTCGCAGCGTCTGAGCTCATTTACAGAGCGTCCTCTCCCACTGACAGCCGCTAATTCGCATTTGAATTTAGGTCACATTGATCTGGGCCTCCGTCCAAAGCGGGGTCCCCGAGGAGCCCGAGGAGCCAACAAGCAGCCGGGCAGAGAGAGAGGGAGCATCTTCACTTCTCCTCCTATTCCTCACCCTGGGTTTTTCTCTCCGAGCACCGCAGTCAGACCGTGATGTAGAGCGGCGTCGACCCTGAAACAGACTGCAGCGCCGCAGGTCGGGGCGTCTGCGTGATGGTGAGGGTGGACGTGATGCTGCGCCGAGGACAGAATATAAACATTTGAACTGAAAACATAAACTTTTAACACTTCAGCTAAAAACTGAGCAGATGAAGAGGTCACAGATCTCAGGGTGACTTTGATTTTTGACGCTTCTCAGCTGCCGTACTTTGACCTGAACATGCAGTCGCTCCTTTCATTTTGTAGGATTTTCTTTCGCTGTTGGTCAAAAAGTTATAATTTTAATCAGACGGGCTGGTCTGAGTATTTCAGAAACTGCTGGGATTTTAACCCACAACCATCTCTAGGGTTTACAGAGAATGGTCCCAGAAAGAGAAAATATCCAGAGAGCAGCAGTTCTGTGGGACAAAATGCCTTGTTGATGCCAGAGGTCAGAGGAGAATGGACAGACTGGTTGGAGCTGATAGAAAGGCAACAGTAACTCAAATAACCACTGGTTACAACCGAGGTCTGCAGAAGAGCATCTCCGAACGCACAACACGTCCAACCTTGAGGCAGATGGGCTACAGCAGCAGAAGACCACACCGGGTGACCCTCCTGTCAGCTAAGAACAGGAAACTGAGGCTACAATTCACACAGCAACACCAAAACTGGACAATAGAAGATTGGAAAACGTTGCCTGGTCTGATGAGTCTGGATTTCTGCTCCACATTCAGATGGTAGGCTCAGAATTTGGCCTCAACAACATGAAAGCATGGATCCATCCTGCCTTGTATCAACGGTTCAGGCTGCTGCTGGTGGTGTGATGGTGTGGGGGATATTTTCTTGGCTCACTTTGGGCCCCTTAGTACCAACTGAGCATGGTTTAAAGTCCACAGCCTACCTGAGTATTGTTGCTGACCATGTCCATCCCTTTATGAGCACAGTGTACCCATCTTCTGATGGCTACTTCCAGCAGGATAACGCTCCATGTCATAAAGCTGGAATCATCTCAGACTGGTTTCTTCAACATGACAATGAGTTCCCTGTACTCAAATGGCCTCCACAGTCCCCAGATCTCAATCCAATAGAGCACCTTTGGGATGTGGTGGAACGGGAGATTCTCATCATGGATGTTCAGCCGACAAATCTGCAGCAACTGTGTGATGCTATCATGTCAATATGGAACAAACTCTCTGAGGAATGTTTCCAGGACCTTGTTGAATCTGTGCCACGAAGGATTAAGGCAGTTCTGAAGGCAAAAGGGGTCCAACCTGGTACTAGCAAGGTGTACTTAATGAAGTGGCTGGTGAGTGAATACCTATGTATACAGAACACTAAGATGGATAAGTTACAAGCTTTGAATACTAAAAACAATAGCATAAAATGAAACAGAACTTACAACGGTATGCTCACCCAACACAGATCCTCTTAATTCCTGCTATGTTAGCTTTCTGTTTGCAGATATTGATAGTACTGACCTATTGGTAGCTGCACACACCTCTCACTGCACTGTCTCAACTGTGACTGCACAAACAAGTTGCCACGTACCTGTAGATGAGTCCAATCTTAATCAGCTGGAGTGTCTTAGTACAGCTAATCAGTGGAGTTTTGCCGATCTGGAGGGTGAGCTCTTGATTTTTTGGAATCGGCATGACAATTTTAGTTTTAATCAGCATAAAAACTTAATAAACAGATTTTTTTTTTTAATCTATCCCAATGTAACTAAAGAAAACAAAACTTTTAAGGAAAAAAGTAGTCTTGAAATCAAAGCAGCCAAATAATATCTTGAAATCACCACAACAATCAGACGTGAGAAACATTTCTATGAGGCGTATCAGTTTTTTAAAGTTTAGCCACAGCCCATTTGGAATGACTGGGGAGATGGATTTTTTGACCCAAACTGCAGCCAGCCACCAGGGGGAGCAGTTTTTGTGGAGACCTCACTTTGAGACAAGCAAGATGGCGTCCATTTTTTTTTTTTTTTTTTACAGTCTTTAGTCCAACCTTGAAGAAGACAGGCTACAGCAGCAGAAGACCACACCGGGTGACCCTCCTGTCAGCTGAGAACAGGAAACTGAGGCTACGATACACACGTTTTCAACATCTGTTCAAATCGATTTTGAACAAACACCTGCTCACACACTCTTCCTAAGGTGTGTCTTCTTGTGATGGAGTCACACTGCGAGACTTTTAAAGGTTTACAGGTGAGGCTTGATGATGCGTCCCTGGACATTCTCATCTTCATCCCCATCATGGAGGACGACCCACGCCTCACTCGTCATCCTCGCCTTCATTACCGACTATTTTTGTGATGTTTGGAACAAATGATTCCTCTCATCACCTGCAGCTGCTTGCTCTGATCGTCCTGAATCAAAAACCCTTCAGAGGCAGATAAATAACTCCTCCAGAGTCCTGCTGCTTGAAGAAGAGGAGGCTGAGGAAGAGGAGAAACTCCTTCTTCGTCTTCTTCTCTCCCCATTAGAAGCTTCTCCTCGTATTAATTTTCGGAGCAGATTGCAGAGAGGAATTAATGCATTTTTCAGCAGCAGCAGCAGCAGCAGGCCAGCCTCACATCTCTCAAGAACTCAATTACTCTCAACATTTAAAATAAATAAATTAAAGGTGTCCTGTACCCGGCAGCTGCATCATTACAAGTGCTCCTGGGAGACCAAATTAAGCCACAGAATGTATATCTAATATACAACCCCACTAATGATACGTGTTAAAGGAGGCAGCATGTAGGCGCTGCTTAAAAATTACACGGGTCATTACGGCGAGTTGAGACCAGATTTATCTGCTGCCAACAAAACACATAATTTGTTTTACCTGCTAATCACGCAGCTCGGCTAATTACATGTGAACACAGAAAAGTCGGCGTCCTCCGCCTGATGGATGCCGCATAAAGTTTAATTTCATACAAACTGATCCCAGTTTCATGGAATATTCAGCCCCTAATGTGTTTGCATCTTCCTGCGTTATGTTGTTTTATAGCTGCTGAGTGTTTTTCCTTAAATAAAGCAGAAGTCTGCGCTTATTCTGTAATTTTCCTCCTGTCATCAAATCCCCAGAGCCGACTCCAGCAGACAACAGCAGCAGCAGAGGCTGCAGCGCGTCCTCAAAACATTAATGAAAACATAAAAATGAAAGAAGGAGCCTCATCACCGTCTGCTGTGCAGGATGCAGATCAACACCAGGGCGCGTGCAGACTTTCTGGACCAGGATGGGCCAACATGGGCCGATGATTTCTGTGCAACAACATCTGGAGATTATTTAACTATGACACCAGCTACACCAATCATATCTGCTCTGAATTATAACATGAAGGTGATAATTAGGTATGATTATTTCTACGTTAAAGGTGGATATTGCATAGAATGAAATGCAAGTGAGCTTGCCAAGTGCAAAAGAAGGGTCAACAGTCCGTCGTCCTGTCCATTGATTTATCTGTGTAACATACTTTGTGTTCATATGCACGACCAAGACCTCAACAACACACTCTTCACAAACTAAATGAGTCATTAAAACTCTTACATCGAAACTACACCCATCTCTAAGAGCTAAACTGTAGGCTGTTGGATTTTAAATGGAGTTTTCATTAAGTTACCAACTCTCCATTTTGGTCTCTTGCTCTTATTTCTTCTTTCTGTATTTGAAGCTCAGCTACAACCTTATGACGTCAGGAAAGTGGCAATTTTAGCGCCCATAGAAACCATAATCAGCGCACATAAAGGCCTCTCTCCACGTGCTTGCGGTCTCTTTTTGCGCTCTCGCTATCACTCTCCCTGACCTCGTCAGGAGTGGCCAACCAGTCAGAGACCAAGAGCCACAAAAGTTACCGTTTACAAAGAACAACATCACACACCTGGTCTTACAAACGCACTTCCTCTCACACATAAATGAAATGACATAAAATGAAAATCGATTCATTTCCAATTTTCGAAGCAAGATTTACTGTGTTAGTAAGTAGGGATGGGTACCTTTTACATTTGAAACAATACGATGCCCGGTGTCTGGAAATTGGTACTGGTACTCAACAATACCAACTTTCGGTACTTATTTGTGTTTATGTGGTAAATTTTCAATTTTTTTGATAATAAAGTACATTTTTTTTTTCAATTTAACATATTTTTCTTCAATATAGAACCTATGTTCATGTCCAGCATGGAAATTCACCTACTCTTCCATTCTCTCACAGTCATAAGGATGCATTTAGGTACCTAAACATGGGACCATTTGATTTTACGTAAATCACGTAAATCATTTGACAGAATTTGGTCAGTACCTATAAAAGTACCTACTTCAGTACTCATCCCCAATTGGAAGTGTGTTTAATTTGCTATCTATCTATCTATCTATCTATCTATCTATCTATCTATCTATCTATCTATCTATCTATCTATCTATCTATCTATCTATCTATCTATACATACATACATACATACATACATACATACATATAAATGGGTAGTAGTGTGCCAATCAATCTAAAATTCAGATATATTGATGCCAACGTTGGGATCAGTTTTGATTAATACTTGGTTGATAATGTTGATACTTAAGTTTCAGTTTCCCTTCTCTACATGTGCTCCTCTCATTTGCTCATGTGTTCATTGCTATCTTGCTATTATATCTATCTATCTATCTATCTATCTATCTATCTATCTATCTATCTATCTATCTATCTATCTATCTATCTATCTATCTATCTATCTATCACATGAGCGATTAAGAGGAGCACATGGAGAGAAGAGAAAGTGAAACTTAAATATCAACGTTATCACCCAAGTATTGATCAGTTTACAGCCCATCAATCACAGATAGATAGATAGATAGATAGATAGATAGATAGATAGATAGATAGATAGATAGATAGATAGATAGATAGATAGATAGATAGATAGATAGATAGAACTTTGGCTCCAGGTAAGAATTTCAACACACTTAAAAACACAAATCTCACTTTATAAATTGGAAATGTATCGAGTTTCATTTGATGTCATTTCATCCATGTGTGAGAGGAAGTGTGTTTGTAAGACCAGGTGTGTAATGTGGCTCTCTGTAGTATCACAGTGATTTTTGTGGCTCTTGGTCTCCGACTGGTCGGCCACTCCTGTGCTAGAGCCTCCTCCTTTCTCTCAAAACCAATCCCCCTGTTTCCTCTCTCCTCTCTTCATTTCCTTGAATCTCTCCATGCATCTTTGGTGGGAGGGACTAAGACGCAAGTGGAGGAAGGGAAGAGGAAACTTTTGAGCTTAGAAATTTATCCCTGGTGGGATTAAATTGAAAGACTCTACAGTATTGCTGGCATTTTGAAAGGAAGTGAGCCAAACTCTTTGTTTTAACCGTCTATAAGAGCAATGTGCTCTTTGGAGGTGGTTTGTGGCTTTTTTTTTTCAACTCAGATTTTGAGCTCTTATCTCAAGTTAGTCCAGTTTAAAGGGCTGCAGATGGTTTAAGTTTTGTGGTTCCGGCTGCTCAGGTTTAGGACGTCTTATAGAGATATTCACCAACGTGAGGTTAAGACGAGCTGCTTTTAGAGTATTGGATAAAGATGTCAGTGATCACAGGATGGAAACACGGAGCATGTTTGATTTCCAGCGTCCTGAAACAGACAGAAACCGATGATCGTGGCTCTAAATGAGAGTTTAGAGCAGATCCTGAAAAGCGCAGAAAAAAAGCGTTTTAATTACATCCACACAAACGTCGCCATCACAGGCTGTGTCGTATGGCGAACATCTGCATTTTAATCGATTTAGTTCCCTCCCCCTCCTCCTCTGCCTCGTGTCTTTCGAGATCATTAACTTTATTGGATTGGACATTCCTGTTGCAAAAACAATTCAGCATAATCATTTGCAATGCAACTCCCCAGTGCGGGATGCAAATGCTGCTCCGCTCGCCGCCCCGGCCTGGCAATTACTGACGGAGCACAGATGCGGGCGGCCGCTCCGTCAGAATAAAGTCGAGACTGCAAATAATGTGATTACTCAGTCATTACATATTGGAGTGCATTCATTAGAGCAGCAGAGGATTCTGGGCATTGTTGACATCGCCTTGGCAGAGCGCAGGACGTGACAGGATGTCAAGAACGTAACACCCATAATCTCATCTCCTCGGCGGGCCAAGACTCCCTGAACTCCGGCGAGCTCCCGTGGAACGCCAGCTGACTGTTAATGAGCGGGGAGGTCATGTGACTGCAGGAGGGGCGGGTCAGGTGACACAGGAAGGAAACATGACGGCGGCGGTGTCTGGTTTCTGATTTGGTTCAGAGGTTTGATGTAAAGGTCAGACCTGCTGCTTCACACGACACTCTCCATGTCCACCAGAGACGCAGCTGTGTGTGTGTGAATGTGTGAGTGTGTGTGTGTTAAGTGTGTGTAAGCAGATCTGCTGTGAATACAAATCAATGCATCACATTTCCCACTCTTATTTTCTTGCTAGGAATCATCATCTTGTTGGGAAAACACTTTTTAAAGAAGAACTGGAGTCTTGATTTTCCTTCGGTGTTGAAATTTGATAGAAATCTACTCAGAGCTGAGAAATAATTTTGTGTGACGTCCTATATTCATGCAAAAGCCACCTGTTATTTCAATGACAAGTTTCCTGACTGTGAAATGAAGCAGAAAATTTGTTGCTGATTTTTCAAGTTTTTCTGTTCCAGACTATCAAACATTGATTGCATTATTGGGTGGTTTACTTGGTGTTCTTGTGATGTTCAGATCTCCTTGTGTTAGTATGTGTTTGCAGTTTTTCCCAGTGTGTTGAGTCTTGTGTAAAATCTGCCCTCAAGGGCACAAAATAAAAAATGGGGAAATAAATTTCAAAGATGCACGAAATATACTCAAGTTTAAATAAATCAAAACGGCAGTTAAGTTTGATCAAAACTACAAACAGTAGTAAATATTTGCCATGCTTCAACATGATGTCTGTATTAGAGTTTGAGAAAAGAAAAAAAAAATTTGACAAAAGGGAAAACCTTAGTTAGTGTGACAAAGTGCAACAAGTTATTTGGTGCTGCCAACAAGTCCAAGAAGCAGTTCAACCTTCAACAACATTCAGTAATTAGTGCTGAAAATTCGCGAGAAGCTGGGTCTGAGACCTTCTGACTCATTCTACCCCTGAGGACAAAGAGGAGAGGGGTCAGATTAAGGGCCCAAGTGTTCCCTGAACAGATGAGTCTTCAGATATATCTTAAAAGTAGAAAGGGACTCTGTGGATCGTATAGAGTTTGGTAATTCATTCCACCATTTGGGCACAACAGAGGAGAAGAGTCTGGCTAGTGATTTGGAGCCAAGCTGGGCTGGGAGCACCAGGCGTCTTTCACAAGCAGAGCATAGAGGGCCAAAAGGAGTGTAGAGCTGGGTGAGGGACCCCAGGTAGGCAGGAGCCTACTCCTCATCAGCTGACACATGTCCTGTGCTAAGCTAGTAGCCCCATTGTAGTGGCTGTGGTTGTTTTTAGGCATTGGTGTTCACTTAAATTCTGAGGGTCTGAACAGGAAATGTGACTTCACGCTTTGTTTTCAGACTGATCCACAGAGAGCTGTCAGCTGCTTCATAAACTCACAATGTTGAGGAAGGTACGTTTGATTTATTAACCCGTTCTGCCCTGTTTGTGGAATAGCTACTGTGGATGGGCGTCATAATTCATTGGGATAGGACAATAATTCCACTGTCAAACTCTGCTTTTTTATTGTGCTGTTATACAATGAATATATTACATTCCTAATATTACTCTTAGTTCTTAAAACAATGATGCCAGTTGTGTCAGTCAGACATTTGAATCACTTCTTTAAAGAAAAACTGATAAGACGAGCATCAACAAGTATTGTATCATGAGCCCTGTATTGTTTTTGTATCCTGAGTTCACTATTTCATGACACCTCTTGTCTTTACCTGGTGGTGCAAGCGCTACATCAATGGTCACAATCTCTACCGACCGAATTCTGTCTGTAGTACTGAGTACTGATTCATGTAAATTTATAGGTGCCATGTTTAGATACCTAACCCATCCTTGTGACTGTGAGGGAGTGGAGTAGGCAATTTTCTATGCAGGATATGAACACAGCACTGCAAGGTTATACGTTGAAGAATAATTATGTTAAACTGAAAACATCTAAGATTTTTTATTAAACCATCTCATATTTATTACCACATAAACACACCAATACGGATTGCCAGATACCCGGCATCCGTACAGTATCGATTCAAATGTGAAAAGCACCCATCCCTACCTGGAGCCCTCCAATGTTGCCACAGGGGAGCCACCTAACCCTAACCCATGTTACAAAACAAACAAGCAAACGTTCAACTGCTGAACAACTGTGTGTCTCAATACAAACTATTTCATGGTCATATTTGGCTTTTCTTGCTGACAGTGTTGCCAACTTAACAACTTTATCACCATATGTAGCGACTTTCCGACCCCTCTAGCACCTTAAACTAAAAAAGTAACCAGTGACAAATGGACCAACTTTTCTGGAGTTTGGAGACTGATGTGAAAATACATATTGATCTTAAGCACCCTCTGCTTCTCAACAACCTCCTTGTAAGCAGATACGCAGATAAAGGATGCCGCTCACTCTTTGGCTACGTTCACACTGCAGTCAAATGTGACCTGTATCTGATTTGTTTCTGACAGTGTGAACAGCATAAGTCACATTGAATCTGACCTTTTCCAATCAGATTCAGGCCACTTTCAAATGTGGTACTAACTCAGATACACATCCGATTTTTTTTAATGCAACCGTGGTCTGAACAGCCAGGTCGCATTTAATGCGACTGAGGTCATTCTACAGCAGCAGTTTACCTCAGGGCAAATGGTTTCAAAGCCACTTCATGGACAGAACATAATTAGAGGTTAATATTTAATTATTAAAAAGTGTATGCATTTTTTTTAAAAATAAAGAGTTTTAGTTATTTATCCAGCTACAAGCTTGATTAAAGAGTGATGAGAAAAAGTGAGAGAGCGCTGGGACATCGACTGGTGTCTTCATTACACACAATAAAGGATAAAGGTGAATGAATTGTACATTTGTATTTTGATATCTAACAAACTTAGTTTATTAACACTGCAACTTTTTGAATGAATTAATCAGGCAAAAATAACAGTTTACCGGACGCAGAGACACCGATGATCCACTGCTGTCCATCTCATCTGTGCGTATTTGCGCGCTGCTGTACTTTCTTACAAGACAGCGTCAGTCAGAGATCCGTCTGCTCCTGTCTGATCTGCCCTCAGACAAACTACGAACATCAGAACAGACGACAAAACTAAGTTTTTGCCTCTTTGTTCACCTGTTCAGCGCACTACGGCTCTGAGATGTAGCAGGGTCGGCGGGAGAGACCCCGATGCGGGAGAGACCCCGTTGCGGAAGAGAGTGTCCGCCTTAAGGTTAATAAGAAATAAAATATAGCCATAATTACTTTAATAAGAGCTCACTCAAGGTGAGCTGCTGTAACCTCAGGTTTTGCGTTATGGAAACAAACTTTCCAGCATTGTGAAGCACAGTTTTTCTCTGTGTTTGTTGCTCCTCATCACACCGTGCTGTGCGTGATGTTATTAATGTTAAACTGAGCATGCGTGCCACCTCTGGTCGTGAGCTGTTCACATCACAGTCTGCAGTCAGGTCACATTACAGGTGTTATCTGAACAGCTAAACACAAAAATCGGATTTGAGCAATAAATCGGAATTGAGCATTAAGGGCTGCAGTCTGAACGTAGCCTTTGTTCCAGAAGGGAAAAACCTTTACGAGCTCAGAGTAAAGCGGTGATCCTGTGCTTTAAAAGAAGTCAGTTAAGGTGGTTCAGACACTTGATCGGGAGCCCTTTCTGGGTGTATCCAACTGTGAGGAAATCCAAAACCTGCTGGATGGGGTATACTGTATAATCCCTTCAGCCTTGGGACGTCTCCATCCCTCAGGAGCAGGGTAAAAACTCTGCTGCTGAGAGTGATGGCTGGGTTGACTTGGATTGTCTCGGAAGAAAAAGGACGAATGGACGAAGTCTTCTCCTCCAAATTTCAGCTGATTCTACCTCATTTTAATAAACCAACAAACACTCAAAAGCATCTTGTGTCCACATTTGTCATGTTGCATCTCTAACCCGCGTAAACACGTGAAAGCGCGGCCTGTCGGCGCCCTGATGAGCTGTATATTTTAATACCTCTGCAATAAATTAAAGAGCAGTTTAATTTAGCAATTTGGAGCCGTATGTTAATGCTGGGAGAAAGAGGGCCTCTCGCTCTGATGCATTCAATGAAATGAAATGAAATAACATATATTTGAAAGTGTAATTTTTCTTTAACACACATTATTATTATTTCAATCCTTGTAATTGAAACTGCAATCCAGGCAACTTGTATTAAATTAGATTGTGGTAAAATTGCACCTTTGGTTTTTCAAGGCTGACTGAGTCCTTGCATCAAATGAATTTAATTATTCCTGTAGCCCATATATTATTAATCATCTATATTGATTTCTGAACTCCCAGACTGCTTGTGGATATGCAAATGCAGCCGCAGCAATATCGGGATGGGCTCATTTGCATGGGAGCCCATTATTATTTTATAAGTAAATTTTAATGTGGACTCAATTAAAACTCAGCCAGTGGAACAGCTAAATTGGCCCAAGGTATGAGCTTTCTGAGATTCATGTGCGGAGCCGGGATATATCAATTAGTAAAGATCAAACTTTGGCTTCTCTGGAGGGGAAAGAAAATGCTGGAATTCAATCAGAGCGACGGCAGCGGCTTTGACTCTCCGGGTCCATCTTTGGTGGAAACGGTCCAGGTTGTAATCAGATCTGCCAAATGGAATTATAACCCGGAAAATTCCTCCGCTCAGTCGCAGCTTCGCTGACAAAGGGAGGTGGGGGGTGGGGGTGGGTCACTTCAATATTTTATCACCTTTAACGTGACCTTCCTGCTCCCATCACAGGTCAGGGATCCGTCCTGGTTTTAATGAACTTCACTGGAAATTACCTCCTGGATTAAATATGCATCCAGTCACGTCCAGTTCGTCTTTAAACACCTTTAACTCTATCTTTCTGGATATCTGCAGGAGAGTTTACTGAGTTTATGATGAAATCTTTGATTTGGACACTGAGCAGAAAAATGTCAGCAACTCTTTGCAGGAAAACCGTCGACCACTGGAGGTTGGCATCCAAACTCTGACTCAGGTTTCTTATCTTTATTCAATCAGAAGGTTTGATTTCAAACTTTATTTGGACTCTAATGTTTTGGACTGAGCGTTTAAAGATCAAAAGTTAAATTCCTTTTTTCTTTCAGTTGGTGGGTCTTCAAGATTGGACAAATTATTCAGCACGTATTTCTCACTGGATCCTGTACTCAGCTTTCTAACTTTGGCCCAAGATTTCATCCTGTTGAAAATTTAGATTCAGAAACAATATAAAAACAAAGCCAAATTTCAACTGAAGCCAAGGTCTTAGCTCCCACTAGGTCGCCTTGTTGGGTTACTGCTCCATCATCCACCAAAAAAACAATAAAACACGCTGTGGTGACACCAGATTGTGTTTTATTAAACTGCTAATAAAACATTATAATCCAGACGTATTCAGAGGATAATTAAGAAAACATGGATGAGGGAAAGGCTCATGATTGGGATTGGAGAACCACTGATTTGGGCCCCGTTTACACGACAACGTTTCGTCTGAAAACGCCAAAACGCAGTGAAAAAATCTGCATTTACACGCTGTAGTAAGCATGCCAGGCCTGTAGTTGGTGCTATAACTGTCTTGTCCAGGAGCCGCTTTTGGGAGATCTCCACGAAGTAGAGTTGGGCCGATCATCCGGTGTACACACGGCAACAGTGGTGGCAGCATTTCAGAACAATTCCACTCTGGAGGCTGTTTTCAAAAGTTTGCGTTTTAGGTTGGCCGAGATGCCGTTTCCGTGTAAACGCGAGGCTGAAACGCAACAAAACTTTTGCGTTTCACCCTAAAATCGTTGTGGTGCAAACGGCACCTTGGGTAATAACTTGGTCTAGGTCCAGGAACACAATGAGTTGGTGTTGGCAGACGAAGGCAGATGGAGGAGCACAAAGCTTAATCACATTCGAGTGGAGATGGACCACATGCGGATCTAGTGGAATATGGTGTAAATGATAAAAAAAACAATCCATTCTTTAAAAATCTATTACTTTCAATCCTGTATTTTATATGTGACACTTTCATATAAGGATATTTTATTTTGGTAGTCACCAAGTGGAGGTGAAGATCGTAGCTGAAAAGCGGGACTTGACATGAAACCATACCATTGTTCTTCATCGTATAAGATCTCTTTGAGATTTAGCGCAGAGCAGGAACGGGAACAAGGTACTGTTATGTTCTTATTGGTGATTTTTTGCATGTTGAGATGCATCGTTAAGGTTAAAATTGTACTTAACATCTTAGCCACACTTGCCTGTTGGCGCTGATTGTTTGTATTCTAGAGGTTATGAAACACAGCGGATTGTGCAGGTTAACTTTTAGTTACTGTCTTTGTGCTTTGTTAAGATGCTTTACAGATCTGATGGCTTACTTTGTGCCGTCTGTTTGGTAAGAGCTAATTTATGCTATTTGTCTGCTTCCTGAGAAACATCATTACGCATCATTGTCATCCAGCTGGGGTTCGCTACATATGGCATAAAGCATTTTGATGCCAAATTGACACATGCAGGACACATCAAAGCTAACACACTGAAAGCAACAGAGTCCAAGTCCATAGTGAGACCTTAAATATTTTAATTATTAATGCAATAAATGGCATTTTGGTTCTGAAAGAGGATCATCAAACACAGGTAAGCATGGCGACCCACTCACTGCATTTAGATGGAGCAGATTAGCCATTTAGCAAACGCATACTTGTATACAAACTTTTAATGGATTGTCAAATTGATCGGAGATGTGCAATATTTTACTTTTCCCTGGCAAAGTCACATCACGTTAGCAAGGATTGTTAGAAGGATGGTGTTAAAAAACACATTTTCGAGCTCGTGTCAGTCACATTGTCAAGCTGTTTCTGACTTTCAGCATAACTGTAAAAATCCCTTCTCTTCTTGTTGGTCTTGTTTGTTTTTTGAGGCCATAAAAAAGCAGCAGTGTTGATTTCAGTCTGTTTTTCAGCCTATCTTAAAATACTCTCACAGAAGCTCTTAGTGAGTGTTGTGGAGCCCTCCATCGACTAAACCATCAAACACAGATTTGAGATAAAGTTTGGAGCAAGTTTAACATTTCTGGACCAACAGAGTCCAGCAGGGTGGAGATCAGGGGATCTTCGTGGTGTGGTCGTAGTTTTGATTTATTCTGTTGTTTTTTTGGCTCATAAAGAGAATTGAACCTCTTACAGTTAATAACAGGAGCTGTCACATCTTATTTATGTCCTCTAAGTATTTCAGCACAGATCTGGATCCCAGTCAGGTCTGTCTGTTTTCATCACACTGACCTGGTGTTTCAGCTGTTTGTTGGATCAGGACTCTGCTGGATGAGTGATAAGACTCCCCGCAGCACACTGTGGACGTAATATCTCTGAACATAATATATCTGATAGAGTTACTGATCGATAAAAACACGCCGTGATGAGTCCTCCAGCTGCTCAGGCTCTCAGACTCTCACTGAGCAGACTCTGATCCGAGCCGAGAAAAGTTTATCTTTACTTTATCTATGAAGTGTAAAGATTTTTAACTGTGATGTGAACATAAGACAGGTAGGTGTTGGGTGAAAATATCAATATAAATAAAAAAACAGCAGGTTGATAAGTCTGTTCAGCATCTTTTAGTGTCCTGATGAAATTGTATAACTACCATATTTACTCTAATATATAAGACTGATGAAAAGTCATTTTTTAAAGTTGGAAATCAAGAAGTGAAACACCAACTCTCAGACCTGAATTCCACTTTGTCTGTCCTCTCCTGGTGCAAAAAGAGAGTGCTGGTCTGTTTTTCTTTCCTTTATAATCTCCACAAACAGATACTGCCTGTTTTTCTTATTTTATCTCCGTCCGTGTCCCGGTGGTCGAATCAAAGAGTTCCTCTGTTAATCAGCTCCTGGTTTAATGTTTCTATCAGCTGCACAGAAACTCTCAGAGATCAGACAGAAACAAGTCATCTGGAAGACCTCTGGTCGGCCTTATCACCTGCTGACTCTGTGTGTGTGTGTGAGAGTGTGTGTATGTTTTGCTGAGCAGACAGAAAAACAGTCAGTCTTATTATAGTGATTCCACTTGGTTTAAAGACTGAGGTACGGTGGCCCTGAAGTGCCAACACAACACCAACCTGTTGTTATTGTGTTTTCATTTTTTGAATGGTTGTTTTTTGGACTTGAGGGCCACCGTACTAAGAAGATTTCAGCTGAGTGGTTCAGGTGTTTGTGCGTTGTTGACCATCATCAAATGGATCCAAGAGCTGCTTCCTCTCAACGACTTAATTTTACCGTTCAAACTTCAATGAACTTTATTCATACAGCTCTTGTCAGGTAAAGATGCAGCCTAATGGGACATGTACTGTAATTTATTTTTTGGTATAATACTGTAAATTGGAAAACAGTATATGAATATTTTAGTTGCATGAATTACTTTATTTCATTCATGTAGATCAGTGGTCTGCAGACTGGTGCCGGTCCGTGGGTCAAATGGTACGCACATAAAAAATATTCAACTTAGATTATTTTAGTTTGATTTATCATCTGATTCTGAACAATGTTTTATTTTGAAAAATGACCAGATTCTCTTCATCAAACCCCTCTATGACCCAAGCTTGACGCCAAACCTCCAAGCTAGCAAAATAGACAAACAACAAACATCTTTGGAAAGTTTCTTTAGGCAGGGTAAAAGAGCCAGAAGAAGAGCTGGTCCATGAAAACACTGTCTCACATTAAACTGGTCCGTGGCGCAAATAAAGGTTGGGGACTGCTGATGAAGATGACAACTTAAACACTGAGTAATATTAATAAATGGTGATCAGAAAAGAAATGAAAACAGATTAAGACAATAACTTTCCAAGTTTCTCAGTTTACATGAGCAAAAAGGAGTAAGAAGTATCGACTTATTTAATCCTGCCCCTTTGTATTGTTATATATAATTATAATACTGTCTTGTTTATTTAGATGTTTTCAAACATGTACAGTGGATATACAATGTATCATTTATATAGAAAATACACTCACACTCATGTATTCTTGACAGATGTATTTACCATCCTTATCTAACATCTGATATCAAAGAAAACAAAAACAAAAAAACAACCCTGCCACTAGTATTTTACCGTTATTTTGCTGTGATGGAATTTTTGTTTTGACTGCATTTTGTAACAGTCAGTGAGCACAAATAGTCAGTCCGTGCCATGTGGGGCGCAGTCAGCCTGTCTGTGCCATGTGGAGTGTAGTCAGCCTGTCTGTGCCATGTGAAGTGTAGTCAGCCCGTCTGTGCCATTTGGGGCGCAGTAAGCCTGTCTGCCATGTGGTGTGAAGTCAGCCTGTCTGTGCCATGTGGTGTGAAGCCAGCCTGTCTGTGCCATGTGGAGTGCAGTCAGCCTATCTGTGCCATGTGGAGCACAGTCAGCCTGTCTGTGCCATGTGGGGTGCAGTCAGCCTGTCTGTGCTATGGGGAGCAAAGACAACCCGTGCCCCCCAGCAATGCGACATATCTATGTAAAACAGAGTCTCATATCCACTGCATTACCTCTTCACTCATGGTTACAAAACACAGTCACAAGAAAAATTACTTTGCTATAAAATAACAGTAAAATACTGTCAACTCTTCTGCCAATATTTCTCCATCATTTTACGTAGAAACTTTTTTACAGTGCTGTACTTAAACATAACAGGATTTTAACATTGAAAATTTTCACTTAAATTTATTTTTTTTAAGTTAATCCCCAGAAAGCTCATCCTCTCTTCTTCAAGGAACTGCTTAAAATTTTTCTTCTGCCCACATTGTTGAAGAGTTACGGTAATGAGCACAGCTTGCATCACAGTGTAAATTTACAAGGGAGCTTTAATGGTTGAATCCTGATATGTTTGATTGCCTGTGGTTTGAGGAGTTACAGTAACTTAAAGACTGCCTTCGATCCCTCTGGTTGATCAGAGTTTGGGTTTCAGTGAGTTCATTCTGATGTGTTCACACCTAATGCAAATAAAACCGTTCGTACAGGTGAATGCAATGCATGAAAAAAACAGTGTAAGGATGCAATTAGACACGTTCTTGTTCAGCGATATGCAAAGTGCACAAATTGGAATGAGTCAGACCTGCAAATTCACAACTCTTCAAACTCTACTCACTTCGTTTATTCTCAACAGTTGCAAATGAAGTGAGTAAATGATTAAGTTCACCCCTGCTTCTGCTCTGGATTCAACTCTGCAATTATCAGATCGTTAAGATTTTAATTAAAGCTCTGATTGTTTCTGTAGATCTGATCCTGACTGAGGGAACGTGACTGTTTCCTGTTCTCACCGTTTCTTCTCTCTGACTCTGAGTGACAGCAGCTCATGCTCCTTAAGGTGAGCTGTGAGGCGTCGATGTTGAAGAAACTAAAGGAGCCTAAAGAGAAGCTGTTGATTAGTTAATAGTATTGATTGATTATCGACAGCCTCCCTCTGAGCACACCAATGATTTTTAACCTCCAAACATGCCTACATCATCAATCATCAATTATCCTGAGAAACCTCCAGAGAGCTGCAGAGTTTTATCGGCCTCTGAGGAGCTTTAACACCACCTTCCTCCTCCTCTTCCTCCTCCTGCAGACAACACCAGCACTCAGAGATAAATCTGGACACAAACACAGAGCTGTAAAGCAGATTCAGCCGCTGACACTTTAACATCGTCTCTGGGAGCGATGTGAGGATGCTGTGTTCTCTCCGAGGAGCTGGCAGGGGGAGATTCCTCCGCTGCCATCGGCTCTAATCCAGTCCGACCCGCCAGGGTCCTGGAACAAAGGAGGAAGACCGGAACGTGTTGAACGGCTCGGTGCTTTCTCAGGATGCAGGAACATCAGTTATATAAGCAGAGGAGAGGACGTGTGGGAGCCGTTCAGGCCGTGGGTCACAGATAACCGAGCACAGATCCACCTGAGACAAATATAACCTCGTGTTCAGGAAGTCCAGACAAGAGGACCTGCTGGGAGGCTGAGGACGAGTGGAAATCCTCAAACAAAGGAGAGCTGTAAAGTGAAAAAGAGATACTACCAGGTCTGAGGGGCCCTGCACGGAAAATTTACAGAGTACAACCTCAGAAAATAACCAGTGTGTGCCTTTAAGAATCCTAGCTCTTAGGTTGTTCCTTTACAGTTACCATATTTTTTTGTTTACTTGAATAAAATGACAGAAATAAAATAAGAATTAGTTCTTTCTTTTTTCAATGAATCCAACATCTGTGGTCTTCCTGCACTTAATATTTAGTTTGGAATCAACAGCTGCTCACAAAGTTTCAAATAAAAAGTAGTTTTTTTTTTCACCTCTTTTGAAAAAAATTTAATACTGACTCTTAAATCAGAATTCTAGAATACTGGCTTGATATTCCATTATTCTAGAATCAGAATGTTAAATTTATGCCTTAGAATATTACATTTCTGTCGCTGAACTTTTGAGCATGATTCGGAGTTCAAGACATCTGACTTAGACTGTTGGACCCATGGCTTGAAATTCTTGAATTTGGATTCAGAATCCTAGAATTCTGCACAATATTAGACTCATGACTGAGAATACAACTATTCTGAGTTGGATTATCTTGTTTGTCTTGTACTATTAGATTAACGTCTCAGAATTCTTGAATTTGGACTCAGAATTTTGAATGTATGACTTGGAGTATTTGATCTGTATCTCAGAATTCAAGATTTCAAACTGAAAATATTTGGATTTATGACAAGATAATTTAGCGATCTGACTTTTATGACCTGAAATTCTCGAGTTTGAATCTAGAATTCTGCACTAAATATGACTCATGACTTGGAATTCTTGCAACTCTTTTAAATCCAGGTCGAAGACTCACCTTTTTACAGCTGTCTTTTGTTTGAGCATTTTAACAATTCATTTTAATAACTTTTCTTTTAAAAAACACTGCAATTCTTATCTTAAAATCTGTTTTAAAATCTGTTTTAAGTCTTTTTCTTTTAATCTTGTTTTGTTTTATTGTATCTTATCAATTTTAATCTGCTTTTTAATTGAATTAACTTTTTTTTTTTTTTTAATTGTTCTGTCTGTAAAGCACTTTGAATTGCCTTGCTTAAATGTGCTATAAAAATAAACTTGCCTTGCTCCGGCTCAGATAATTTACAAAAGTTTAAACCAGGTGCGGTGTCATGGGTGGGCCTTACAGTCCCAGGCCCACCCACTTTCTGGCAGACCCACAGGAAACTTTTTTTTTGAAATTTTTTTCCCTTTTCTTTTTCTTTTTTTTCTCTTAAAAAAATAAAAATAAATAAAACAGTTTTGAAGAAGAATTTTTTTTTTGTCACCTTGCGCTCAGTTTGTAATTGTTAGATGCCCTCTCCTATTAAAATGAGCCAAGTTTGGCAATTTTTTAGCCTGTTGGTAAAAAGAAGTTATGACTCATTCAGCCTCATGTTATACCGGTCGAACTAGAGAACAATTTTGGGAAAAACTGTACATTTCTGTCTTTTATTTAACCATGGTAAATGTTGCCGCTCTTACAGCCTATAATACCTTGAAAGTTGAGGCAGAGCAGCCCATTGGTGTTAGAGCACTACTCTTTGGCCAATACCATTGAGAGCCATTACCATCTGATGCACCAAAATTTTATCAGATATTAAAGGATCAAAAAAACAAAATCTGCTTTAAAACATACACAGTGACAGTAATATATGTTTATCTGTATAGTAAGAGTTATTCACTAATTTTTGTAATTTAAGGCTCACCCAAAATTGAACTCCTGGCTCCGTCCCTCCTTAAAACTTGGGATATCAGATTTGTGACTTGGAATTCTGAAATTTGGCCTCAAAATTCTAAATCATGAAACTCTGAGAAAGTTAAGTTTTGTTCCTTTGACCGTCAGTATTTTTGGGAAAAGACAAGTTGTCAAAAAAGTTAAATTTTGGCTTGGCCCAGTGACTCTTGTCTGATCCTCTTTAGTATCTGATGCTGAATAGATACATCACAATTTGGAAGGGGCTGATAATGAAAGCCGATAATAAGATTCTATCTGTATTGTATTGACTAGTTCTTGAATGACTTTTGTAGTGGTTAAGTGATAACTAAGTGATTTTTAACACTTCCTGTACATATCATCTATTTAGAGATGTAAACAGTGCACTTAGAGAAAAGTGGACCAGATGTGTTTCTGTGTCTAAAGGTCAGAGTCTCCTTGTTCTCGGTGTAGACAGAGGCTTCATATTCTTTCAGAGTGTTACAGTGAGTTATATGTGGATAAATAGGATCCTGATGTCCACCTACAGACTGCAGGACGACCTCTGTGGACGCTCCTCGTCCTGCCGCGCCTCTCGCAGCCACAGAAGAAGAACTGTGTGATGGCTTCCAGATGGGTTGTGTCGACACATCCATCCTCCTCACTTATTCCTCAAATGTTGTTTGAGTTGAGTTTCGGCTCCCGGCTGACTCTGCTGAAGGACGCCGCAGGAGGAGATAGAGCGGGCGGGTTTAGCGGCAAAATCTACGGCGAGGTATTAATGTCTGAGAGAGCCGTGGCTCATCTGGGCTGATCCTCCCTGCGGAGCGGGGATACACGCAGCTTAGCAGAGAGGAGTTTGAGCTGCACCTCTAATTGGTTGACTTTTTATTTTCGTGCAGTAACAAGGTGCTGCGGCAGCTGTCAGACAAACACCACAGAAGAAGAAATACGGCGAGAAGACGAAGATGAAGGGAGGACAGATTGTTTTAATGACAAGGAGTTAGATCTCACCCACGTCGTTCACGGAGAGGAGGCTCAACATGTGGCCTCATCCTGACATTACAAGTGATGGGCTGTTTCCGCTCTCGCCCACAAGCCAACTGTGTGTGTGTGTGTGTGTGTGTGTGTGTGTGTGTGTGTGTGTGTGTGTGTGTGTGTGTGTGTGTGTGTGTGTGTGTGTGTGTGTGTGTGTGTGTGTGTGTGTGTGTTCATTCAAGCTCTTTGTATCTGCTCCTCTGAACTGGTGTTGTGGTTGAACTCTGACCTCCAACAGACAGGATATCAGAGTCCAGGCCGCCCACCAGGAGAGCTCTCTGCTCCCAGAAGATCAGGAAGAGAAAAAATGTAATCAGTTACATATTCTCCTTTTAAAACCAAACAAATATGAATGCACTTTGCTAGAAACACAGAAAAGTTTAACTTTTAGCAAAACATGAATTTCTTGTAGACAAAGAACCAAAAAGGTACGCACAACACATGTTAAGGGGAAGATTGGATCACTGAAACAAAACAACAATAAAACAATTATATCAGCCAGAATTCTAGAATTTTGTCTCAGTGTTCTGGAATTTTGTCTCAGTGTTCCGGAATTCTGATTTAGTTATGTAGAACTATCAAATTGTAGAATCTCAAAATTAAAATTCTAAACTCTTGAGGTCAGAATTTAAAGCTACTGAGTCAGAATTCTGGATTTCTGGTGCGAGTGTGACTTGAATGCAGACGCTGACAGTTGTGGACTGAGCTGGTACCTGGTGTGAAATGTCAATTACTGTTCTGCTGACTGTGCCGGTGTCTTTGCTAAAGTGTTGACCAGGTTTGAAATGAAAATGATATCAGTGCAGAAGAAGCTACCGCTTCCAGTTTCACCCAAGTGAAAATAATGATTTTATGTGGTCATTTTATTTTGTTTGTTAGTTTATTCGAACAGGTTAAAGACACAACAAAACAAAACAATAAAAGAACAAAGATAAATAAGATGTACAGCATGCGTAGAAACCCAAAACAGAAGAAAAGAAAGCACATCACAATAAAACAAAACAAAACAAAAAAAAGAACACAAAACATTTTTTAATAGTTTGCTTCCATCTCACTTTTGTATCTACTTTGACTAAGATTTATATAAATCTGTTTGAACTGGGTTTTTTTTACCACTGCATTGTTCCTCAAATGGACTACTTTAACTGATACGCAGTGTATTTTGGTGGTAGTTTAAACTGGCTGCATTTTGAAAAAGCATAGTCCACTGAGATTGTGTTTGCTTTCTCTTTTTTGAAACAACTTTTGGATGCCCAGTGGTAACGGATTCTGATTTGCTTTGTGCATTATTAGAAGTGTTTTGAGGTTGACCAAATTCATGGATTTTAGTGCTTTCAGTTTGATGAACTATCCACTAAAAAATTATTTTAGGAAGTAAGGCAAGTAAAAAAAAATAAAAACTGTTGATGATGTCATAAGATTCTGACTTTGAAGTCAGAATTCTGGCTGGAAATTCTAGAATTCTGCGTCAAAGAAGTCAGGCTTCTAGATCTCCCGTACATATAAATAAAAGCCTGACTTTGACAGTTTGTTCCATGATTCAGAATTCTAGAATTAGGACTGACAACGCCTAGAATTTCCACCCAGAGTTAAAAAATGTTAACAATCAAACCTCAATCTTAGAGATTAAAAAAAAGAAGACATCTGACTTAAATGTCAGACTTTTACAAAAGTCAGAAAAATGTTTGTTAGCTTGGCCCCAAAGTTTTACTTCTACATTTACGTTTGAATTCTAAATGTTTTGTTTGCAATAAAGTGAAACTGTGCACACCAGAAACACAGCCACAAAGGATTTCCAAATATTTTATTTATTTGTTATAAGGCGCCTTATTCCAAACCGTGGTCATATTGAAGTTACTCTAGATTTCCGACTTAAGAGAACAAGTTTTAGAATTCTGATTCAGAATTCGGCCCTTGCCCCCTAAGAATTCTTGCCTAAATCTCAGAATTTGTAAAAAAGTTCAGAAGACTTTTGGTATGCTTTTTTTTTTTTAATCTCAAATAGTTGTTTTTTTTTTTTAATATTTTTTTTCTCTAAATTCTGACATAGATGCAGTACTCAGGCTCTGCTGGTAGAATTCTGTCTTTTAAAAATCTCAGATTTCAGAATAAAAAAAAGTCACAAGCAAAGAAAAATCTTACATTAAACATTTAAACTTTTCAAATGAGTTTTCTTTGTTCTTTGCATGTTTAGAGTTTGTTCATGCACAATGTTTGGATCCTGAAAGCTTCAAGTTGTGGTTGCTCTTGAAAGTCTTTAAACTGCTGTCTTTGAGCGACATTATAAGTCTCGACAGACATGTCAGGGTCATTTAGAAGGTTCCAGGTTCCTCTGAGTTCTAGTTTCTGCAGCTGCACTGACCTGCAGTGTGCTGCTCTCTCTGCTGATGACCTGACGCTGTTTCAAATGTTAATGATTTTAACGCAGCGCTTACAGCCCAGCAGACAGCAGTGCAGCGGCACGTCCGTGATGAGCTTCAGTTTTTCTCCAGGAGCAGGACGAACTGTCTCAGAGGAGAAAGTTAACGGTCTGATTTAACTCTGCAGCAGCTCTGAGGTGAGCGGGCCAAATGTTAATCCCAGGACACGCGTGGGGGCAGAAGAACCAGTACCTCTTGGAGTCCATGGAACTCCAGGATCTGGTTTCACAGGGGGCCTGGATTTGGATGGACGTTTCTGGCACATATGGAGAAATCTCATGGAAGGACAATAAGGAAAAGGCCGGCGCATAGTCCATTAATTTCTTTTTTCCCCTTCAATAAGTAAACGTAAAGTATTCATGAAATGAGCACTAAAACCTCTTTAACAGTGTTTTCACAGCTGGCCGGCTCCCTCCCGCTGCTCGGGCAGTAAAGGTCCTTCCTGAATGAACATTAACATGGGAAGGCTGTAACATCATACTTGGCAGTCCTGCGTCACCACTAAACACCTAGTGAACCCAGCACATAGACCGAGCCCTCCAGGAAAACAGATCTGCAGCAGGGCCAGGACTTTCTGCATCTACCACAGACACATGAACACACAGAAATAAATCAGATACTTTTATCATCGGTAAAAGGTCAGACAGATATAACTTTATAACTTCTTGTGTAGTGTTCACTCTGCAACATTCACTTCCTCATAATGATTAAAATAATTATAATAATCTGATTTTACGTATAAAGCACTTTTTAGAACAGCCAGTAAAGAGATTTCTACTGGACAATACAAACAGTTAAAAAAGCTTACAGATGAGATGTGATTTTAAAGCAACATGGTGCATGGTGAAAGGTTACACATTGTATCATTTAATGCTTATTTTTTAAGTACTGTTGGTGCTTTTTGTGCCTTTAATCAGAGAGAGAAGGACAGAGCATCAATCAGGAAACAGGGAGACAATGGGATGTGATGTGGGAAAAAGGGCCACTGGCTGGATACAAACCCAGACTGCAAAGGTATCTGTTCCCCAATACCTCTGTATTTCCAATCTGAAAGTAAATTATCATTCATATTTTGTCTCATGTTTTGAGCTGATTGAAAAAGGTAATTCCCTATAATGAAAGATTAATATACAGCATCGTACTTTGTACTGAATTTCACAATTGAATCCTCGAAACACATCTTAATTCGCCAATATTGATGTTCTAAAAAGAACAACAGAAAAACAAACTAAGCTTTTTGGGGTCATTAATACCATAATACCACCATGGTTATTTCTAAATCTGCTGTTTCTCGAGTGTTTGCTTGAGGCTGGATCAGGAAGTAAAGGAAGTCACACACACCAAGCCAAAAGAAAAGTAGTTTTCACAGCAGAAATCACCCTGTTTTCATCCTGGTACAAAAAGAAATCTCCTGTCTGAATCGCTAATTTCATCATCAACACACACTGTACGGGGGTGATTTTTTTTTTCCAACTCAGTCAATCAATCAATCAGTTAGTCTTTATTTGTATAGCCCCAAATCATAAACGTTTTCTCAGGACACTTCCCAGAAACAGGTCTAGACCCATTCATTTTAATATATATATATTTTTTATTATTAAACTTTTTTTTTATTTTAGGACACAGCACATACATGTATCATTTACTTTTGTGCATATACTTTGTAAACATCTTATTATTATCATTAGAACATAAAAAAAGCAAAAAAAACCAAACAAATAATAATTAAAAAAAACTAAAAATAAAAAATAGACAAGTAAAATTATAAATTATAACGACAATTATGATAATAAACTAAATGAATAATATAATAATAACAATAATAGCAATAACAAAAAATAAATAAATAAATGAAAAATAGATACATATGTAAAAATAATTGGGCATAAAATAAAATAACTAAAAATCTGAGAAATTATAATAACTAAAAAAATAGCTGCAATTACATTAATGATACAAAGGCTTGTCTCATATGCACCTTCCTCTATCTGTGATTTCTCATGCAAACAATATCTCATTGCAAGGTGGTAACAGCAATGATAAGAGTAATAGCATCACAAATATTTTCAAAGTAAATAAAGATTACTTTCTACATGTATGATAATGATTAAGCTGATTTAATTACTGAACCTCATGGCTGCTCAAAGCGGAAGTCCTCCACCTTATTTTTAAATCCATTTTAATAAAATTTTAATAACAGAAACCCAACATCAAGACGAGATAAGGCGTCTTATCTTAACCCACCATGACTACAGCACTTTGCAGCATTTAACAACTCAGCAGTGTAAAATATATTAAGACCACAGAATCAGGGTCTCAGGTCTTATGACTGACAGGTGCCCTATGACTGTTGGACTTCATTCTTCCAATATGGCTACATAAGCGGTTTTGCTTCAGAAATACATTTTAGAAACAGCTGGGTGACATATAGTCTATGGTTACGTCCTCACAGCGCTGATCTACCAACTGTCTTCATGCATGTTTCTTCAATGTGCAAATGATATGCAAATGATATACAAATTGTACCATCTAGCCCTTCCCTTCTGCTCCAGAAAAGAAACAAAACTGACTGGTTGATTACTACACTACTGTTATTACAAAAAAGAAAACGTCTTTGAAACGTACATCAAATGTCATAACCTGTCCAAAAACCCTCAATACTATTTTCTTTACCAAAAAATTAAAGTTGTTGTTTTGGCTCCATCATGGCCACCATAACTGATGTTGGAGACAGGCAATGGAAACAAGTCTTCAAACCAAGAAATGTGGAGAACAGAACAATTTTTTTGTTTGCATGCTTTGATATAAAATTAAACCTCTATTTTTGTTTGTATTGTATCTTTAAAACAATTGACGGAATATATAATTGCAAATAGATTTTGTTTTTCAGAAGGAACATTTCAACCCATTTTCAATTTTTGAGATCCCAAGGGTCTGTTACAACACAGGTGTCCACACACATTTGATCAGGGTGAAATTAAAACTCCCTTTTTATAGTTAAAGACTTCAAACCTGATACAGAGCTGTAAAATCATCCAGTATGAGTTTTATTAAGTGTTTAACAGATCGTCTCCGCTTGCTGCCGGACTCCTCCAGACGTCTCCTCGACCCTCCACCGCCCAATTAACCAATTTGAGCAGGTCGGCCATTAATCGAGGTCGTTAGCGGCGTCCAGGAGATCATGGCCGGGCGTGTGGGCTCACAGCTGACTAATCAGCTGATAAATCATCAAACCTGCAGAGAGAGGCTGAAAATTGAGGTCATGTGAAGTTAAAGTGGTGGAGAGAGGACACACAGAGGGCCTAAACGAGGACAGAGAGGGGGAGGGGGGGACCACCTCCTGCCAGGAGCATCGCCCAACAAAACATCCATCTGAGGAAATTATAAGACCTGTTTTCTTCATCTTGAAGAGTTTACCTCTTGAAAATAAGCCAACAGGGCAACATCAGGCACTTGTTACAGAGGATTCACCTGGAAATAAGCTGCAGAGTTTTTAAATTAGACTAAAGACGGCACAACAGACATGACGGCAAAGGCTTCTTGGACAAATTTAAACATATACCGTTCATTTAGAGTAAAGTTTGTGTGTGTAATGGTGAAGATGTGAAATATTAAATCAAAACATAAAGACAGTACATATTCAGTAAGCTGTGTTGCATCACAGATCTAAGACCTGTGTCCATTAAAGAGTTAACAGTCTTTGTTCTGTTATTCTCCTAGGGCCTATGTCCACTAACACCAATAGGGCTTGTTTCCATCTGGGCTTGTTTCCATCTAGTCTCAAGCTAGTCCACCTCCAGGGCCTGTGTCTTCTGACTACTTGGTCCACTTTCACTCTCAGGGCCTGCGTCCATTTTTAGGGCCTGTGTCCATTAATGCACTAAGGGCCTGTGTCCACTCATAATCCGGCCCCATGTACACAAATGTTCAAGGCCTGTGTCCTAAAGTGTTTGAGGCCTATCCCCGCTCAGGCCTTGTGACAAAAAACATTTAGGGCCTGTGCCCACAGACAACCAGACCCTACTTTAACCAATGTAGGGCCTATGTCCACTAACACCTATTGGGCTTGTTTTCACCTGTGACATCTCAAGCTAGTCCACCTCCAGGGCCTGTGTCTTCTGGCTTCTAGGTCCACTTTCACTCTCAAGCCCTGTGTCCATTTATAGGGCCTGTGTCGATTAATGCACTTAGGGCCTGTGTCCACTCATAATCAGGCCCCATGTCCAAAAATGTTCAAGGCCTGTGTCCTAAAATTTGGGGCCTATCTTCACTTTTGCTCTCAGAGTCTGTCTACAAATACTTAGGCCTCGTGTTCAAAAACATTTAGGGCCTGTGCCCACTGACAACCAGGCCCTGTGTTCACTACTGTTCACTATCCTGTTGCAAAGCATTCAGGGTCTGTGTCCACAATCCATCAGTGCCTGTCTTGACTTTTCTTTCAGGGCCTGAATGTCAGTGGACACAGACTCCATTAACGTTAACGGGCCTGTGTCTACTTCTCTCTTTGCAGTGAACATTTTATTTTAAATTTCTTTATTCTTTTATTGGACGAAATTTCATACATAACACATAAAAAGAAACTATTCATACAAATCATGTTAAAGCTCTACACTTGTAAATGTACCCTTAAAACTATGAATGAGCTGTTTAGTAAACAAAATGGTAAGGGCGCTTGAAATTGGCTACGAAACTGCAGCCGTAGGCACATAGAGATGATAAATATTCTTCAGTTTTGCCTTTATAATCTATGTCCCTCCATGATGGTGAGCAGAGAGCAGCTTTTACTCTCACTGAAAGCTCCTTAGTCTGTCGTCAGCACCGCCCTGAAAGGCCAACCTCCCTAAATGAAATCACTTCTTCACAGTAAAATATTTAAAATAAATCCACAGCGTCTTCACTAAACTCTGAGCAGCAGCCTTGAAACACAGAACCAGTGATTAAGTTTTCAGAGCAGCTCTTAGTGTTTCCTCTCAGTGAGCAGCCTGTCAGAGACCGAACCTCCGCTCTGTTCCTGATACACAACACCAACCAGATGTCTGAGGGCGATTATATCTGTCTCGCTCAATATCTACCTGTGTCCATCTCTGCACAGAGCCACCGTGAAGAGCCGGCACTGTTCCTGCACGTCTGGCCAACAAAAACAGAGTGAGGGTGTTAGAGGTTTCTGCTGGCGTGAGGGATGCTGGCGTTTGTATCAGAGCACATGTTAGCGGGGGTGAGGTTTAGGGTATGTTGGTACCAAAGAAATTTATGTAAGGTCCTCAAAACACACCACAAGAACTTCCTGAGAGGAACTTTTAGTCAAAGGACTACAAGCACCTCCTCACTGACTGATGGGACCACCTCAGTGACTACAACTTCCTGTAGAGTCATCAAAGGACTAAAAAAAGTACCAAGGAGACAGCCAAGAAACACTTCAGTGGATTAAAAAGTCACTCTATCCTTTTTAGATGTACAAGAAACCACCTGTATGATCAAAAGTCTTTCAAGACCACTTTGAAGACACAAACTCCACCCTCTCTACTGCGTGGCGTTCCTCATGGTTTGGTTCTTGGACCACTTCTCTTCTCTCCACATGCTTCATCTAATCAGATCCTTCAGTCATTATACATCACTGTTTGCAGACGATACTTAGATCTACATATTTCTCTGCAAAAACCTCGGTACCAACAAAATTTATCTAAGGTCCTCAAAAACCACCTCAAGAACTTCCTGAGAGGAACTATAAGTCAGAGGACTACAAGCACCACCTAACTGACTGATGGGACCACCTCAGTGACTACAACTTCCTGAAGAGTCAAAGGACTGAAAAAGGATCAAGGAGACAGCAAAGAAACACTTCAGTGCATTTAAAAGTCACTTTGTCCTCTTTAGATGTTCAAAAAACCTCCTGGATGATGTAGTATGAAACCTTAAATATATTTGAGCCATCAAAAGTGATACACAGAGCAGCATAAATAAAAAAAAGTGATTAAAAATCAGCAAAAATTCTTCATTCATCATGAAAATACCCTTGATCATAGAAATAAACCTTCAAAATACTCAGTCTCTCACATGAAAATATATCCCATCATGAACCTTTAGATCTGTTTGGATTAACTTCTTTCTAAAGTACAAACTTGGCTGATTGTGTAATCATAGTTTAATGAAATTAAAAATGAAACATGTCAGAGTCTTTTATCGGACATGAAAACATTACTTTTGATATTTGACAAAGTCTAGTGAAACAAAGCCCTGAGTTTGGACAGAAACTCTGTTAGCTGGCGGCTAAACTCTGGGTCCTTTAATGTGATCAGGGACTGTACCTTTAAATGATCATCACACAGATAATGTAATATAAAATCTGTGTGATTTAATAAATCCAGACCAGGAGGAGTTCCCACACAGCTACAGCTTTTGTTCTGTTCGATAACTTTGTTATTTTTAAACACTGAAAGTCTATTTTTCCAGCTGCATGAAGTAAAACTCAGTCACACTAAACATGAGCCAGACCCGGTTTCGTTTCAGCTCAGAGGTCATGAGAAAATAATAGACCTAAATGTTGCAACGTTTAGAAATCTTTAAAAATCATCTCTGGACCTGCACCAAGAGTTAATCAGGTTTCCTGGACTGGAGTCAACTTCACATCACGTTAAAGACAAATCGGATGATTCTTAATAGAAAAACAACTTTGAGTTTCTGTTTGACAGTTTCAGAGGAGCTGTTTTCATCTGTTAATGTGAATCACTGACATCTCCATCAGCCCCATGAATGACTCACTGACAAACTGGAATCACAAGAAGCCATCGATGGATGATCAAGGTCGAACTCACCTGTAAGCTCAAGTGCTTGGGGTTCAAGGTACCATCAGGGTAAGCTCTGGGTTTTAGCGCGACAGAGATGGGAATTTTTTCTCTTCATTTTAAAGTTTTAGCTGTTTTAAATGTCCTTCAGATTTTGTTTTTATCTTGTTTAATGTGTTATCTTGTGTTTTTTACATATACTGTACAAAACATGGATATAGTCTCCCCGACGTCACCCGTCTGTTTCTGAAACGGGAAATGAAGCAGATTGGCAATAGAGGCCATATTGGTAGTGGCAAGGGCTTTGCCTACAGTTATAAGGCGCCTGTTGTTCACGTGACCCTGCGCCTCTGATTGGGCAAGCTCAAGATTTGAATAACTTATGAACCACAGAGTTAGAAAAAAATTCTCCCCCCTTCAGTGTGTGCTGATCGTTAACTTAGCAATTCAGACAGGAGACTTTTTTTTTAACCAGGCTGTAAATACATTAATTTCTGCTTGAAAATGGCTTTTTTTTTGGCTTGGTGTGTATGTGACTTCTGGTTCTTCCGGAGCCAGCCTCAAGTGGACACTCGAGAAACAGCAGATTTTAGCACTTCCGCATTGTCTCACATAAGACTGGAGGTTGCAGATTTTTTTTTTAGCACCTTCAATCTGTAAATAAAAAGATCAAAAGCAGATTTCTGTTTCGCATGAAGAAAGTACACAAGGTAATTATCCGTTCTGTTTTTTTTTCCCTGATCAATTAATAAACCAGATCTTAAAGAGGGGTATTAGGATTTTATTTTAGTCTTTATTCTGTCCCTTTGGTGCCCTGGTAGTATGGCTATGTGATTTACAGCTCATGAAAATCTTTATATTCTCTCACTAGCGTTTAAGAAAACTTATTTCAGCCTCAGTTTCTTTAAGGCCCCCCGGGCCACAGAGCCCCTTCCCTCTGATTGGTCAGCACCACAGAAGCCTAATGGGGGCATAGCCATAGGAAGACCTTGGTGTTTGTTTATTTAATTAACCAATTAAGAGCACCTTATGTGGTGACCTCATCATGACAGCAAGATCTAGTAAAGATCTGGTACCATTTAAAAAAAAACAAAACAAAACAGGGTGTTTTGATTGGTTCACAGACAGTTTCGGAGATTTCTACACCATATGAATATGTGGAGGTTTGGAAATCTGCACACGCTCAGTGTGAACATTCATACTCTAGATTGTCCACTACTTATATTTTATTCTAACATTCAATTTCTCACTTACACTTCCATTTTGGACTTTAGTATATTTGTATATTTTGTATTTTTATTTATATCTTACAATTGTATATTTGTATTTTCTTGTGTCTTATATTTTGCACTTTCTGTTTTTAACACTTTTTGAAGGGAGTTGCTGCAAACTGAGAAGCAATTTCCCCTTGAGGATCAATAAAATATTTCTGATCCTGATCCATATTTACAATTTAAGAAAGCAGAATACCCCCTCTTTAAATTTGTTTACTTGAGCTTTAAGCGTCACATCCTCAGGTGTGAACATTTGGTCTTTAATCTCAAGGTGATCATGGGCTACTTGCACCTTGAGAGAGGTTGTCTCCTTGCTTTCTTTCTTACTCCTTCGTATTAATTCAAAACAGAAATTTATGACTGTCGTTTTGAAAGTATTTGTGCTTTTTAAGTTGAGGTAAAACTTACTTTGGAGTTGAACAGTGGGCTGAAATGTAACGTCAGACTCCTCAGATCTGAATGAAACAAAGTTAAAGATAAAACGTGTCAAACTTGGACCAAAAAACACTTTCAGAGTGTCAGAGCTTCAGTCTGGTGTAACAATCATGAAATCCAGCGTTGAGTTTGTGACGCCTTCAATAAACTCTTTGTCCATTCGTGACGTTTTTCTCTTTGTAGATGTAAAGAGTGTTTCTTCTGCTTCTCATTAACACTCATTTATTCCCATTTAGCTCTCTCATTTTCTGCCTCCTGCTGAAAAACACTGACTGGATCCTATTTACACATTAACGGGAAAATAAACTTTATTTTCTGTTAAATTATGCAGGGATTTTGCTAAAGGCCTTTTTTTTCTGGAGTTTGTTGGAGTTATGATGCAAGACTTTCAGCTCCTTGCAGGGAGCTGCTCACTCACATTCTGGGTTAAAAACCAGTTTTTAAGTCGAGGTGGATCAGCTCAGTTCCTGAAAACTTTCCCTGATCGTTTTACTTTGAAAGGGCGGCGCAGAGGAAGAGGTGGCGAGGACGTCCTGGCTTTTGTTTCCCGGCAGTTCGTCTCACATCTATAATTCATTCTGTGTAATGGGCGCCTCATATTTTGGGGAAACACCATTTGCAGAAATCAATGGAACAAATAATGAGCAGCTGATGTCGGACCTGAAATCCTGGCTGACAGGAAGGAGAAGGTGCTGGAGAGCAGCCGATAATCTGATCTGAGTCCAAATTTAAGGCTGATTAATAAATAAATGATGTGCCTCCAACAAAAAATGAATAATTCAGACGTTCAGCCGTCAAAAAAATCTTAATAAGTGTTGGCCCACATATTGAGATGCACATTTTGGGCAGCTAATGACCTGAATCTAAATGCTGGGCCGTTGACTTGTTTGAATTTTAAACATGTGTGTTTTGCTGTGCGAGTGTGTGTGTGTGTGTGTGTGTGTGCGGGGGCTCAATCATCAGTGTGAAGATTTAAAGGGAAAACACGAGTTGACCTCTTTCTTTCATATTTTATTGGTGAGCTCCATTTCAGCCCGAGTTTCTCATAATCAAACGCTTTAATATTTCACTCTCTGATGCTGCAGATACTGAAGCTGATTTTCTGATCAGAAATCACTTCCTGTCCAGCTTCTCTTCGACGTATTAATCTGGATTTTTTCATTGATGCTTAACAGATAAAACGGAGGCTCTCCTGATGGAAAATGTGGTCAGTTTCAGTAAAAACAAACATTTCACAGTGACTAGTAAATATTTTCTTGATGAGTTTATGGTCTCAATCAGTAGTTAAAAGCCTTTTTCAACACAGCATGATGTTCATTTAGAAACATATTTGGGAGGTTAACAGGCAGCAGAGGGAAGACAGCGTCATGATGACCTTTAAATGTCTTATCCTGACAAGAGCAAATTCAACAGCAAAGTAAGAAGAAAACAAAAGTAAGAAAGTGTATAGAAAGTGCAAAAAGGTCCATAAGAAAATAGATGCTAACAGCTTGTCCATCATTGTCCAGTCAGCCAGCCTCCACCTCCACAGGGTCCAGGACTGAGCTTCTTCAGCAGTCTGTTCAGTCTCTGTCTCCTGGATCCTGTCTGCTCACAGCAGGTGAAGCTCTTCTAATGTGGTGTTGGTGTCTGATGTTAGCTCTGTTAGCCATGTCTGTGAAGAGCATTATGCTACTCTGCCCTCTGGTATTCCCTCTGTTGCTGGGTTAGCATGGCTAGATCGTCCATCTTATTGGAGATAGATCTTATGTTTCCAAGAACGATGGATGGAAGGACAGGTCCATGTCGTCACTTCTTAGCACACACCTGAGAACCAGCACGTCATCCTCACCTCCTTCTTCTCACCTTGTGGGAAACATCAGGCCTTGCACCAGTTAGCATTGGCATGCTAAAGGCTGCTGATAGCTAATTTCACATGTAAATGTTTACATGTAGGATCTCCAGACAAACAGCAGCAAAAATAGTAAAAATATCACTGAAGACACAAAAAGTTTGGTGTTCATGACCGACAAATGAACCATACAAAGTAATGATTCACTCCAAATACAAAAATGATAAAAAAGATGAAAAATTACAAGAAACGGCGCCTAGCAACAAGAATCAATTATCAACCGGCTTTCCAGAGTGACTTAAAATGAATTTCAAGATATAACTGGAATTTAAGACTCAGGCCTCTGTTCAAAATGTATTTTGGTCTTTTGAGTACAGGAAGTCCTAGCTGTAAAATGACGAAATGGGAGACTTCTTGCTGATGTGAAATATCGCACTTAACCTGAATACTGACTGCATGTAAAGGTAGCCATTGATTACAGCTATCAGTTTGGCTACCAAGTTAGCCCTGCAAAAAAAAAGCATAACCTGCTTTAACTAACAATGCAGTCGAGATTTACCTTGTCTGGTGGCAACAGACCGGAGTGAAGTTTGAAGGAAACTCTTCTTCTCTCACAAATTCACTTCTTAGGATAGTTATGAATGAAGAGAGTGATGTAGATGGGGTGTGATCGCAACATCGGAGTAAAGAGGAACCTTTAAGTTTTGAAAGAACTATTTCAGTCTGAGGCCATGTCCACATGTTGCCGGATATCTGAGATACTGCATATTTTTCTACACGTTTAGGCCTGTCATTCACTCAGAACTGCTGTTTAACGTCACTAAAAACAATGTTTTCTGAAAACTCCGGCCAAAGTGAAGGTTTTGGAAAAGTGTGGCTTCATGGTGTGTGTATAGGCTGGGAAAAGTAGGTGGTTTTTGGTTCTCCAACAACACAAATGGATGAGGGAAGTTCATCCTGATTGGCTGGCACAAGTGTCACATTTGAAAAACACTGCCACCTATAGGTCTGACAAGCTTAGAGCTGCACTTAACGACCGATTTGCCCAGTTAGGTGTGGATGAAAGTATTTTTAAAAACGAATCAGGGGGATATTTGTTTTTGAAAATATGACAATGTGCACACAAAGCTTGAGTCTTTTATATTTATGCCAAATTGGGACAGATTGAACATCATCGTCAATGTTCAAACTGCAATTTGGCAATTTTGTTAAAATACTAGATTTTTCCAAAAAGTGAAAAAAGGAAACAGTCTGTGAAACAAAATCAAACACAAAAATATCCAAAAAGCATCCTGGGATTTTGTTCTTTGGTTTTAGTTTCGTTCCTTGTAAAAACCTTTCCGTTGTTGGACCAACCATTGAGTTGCTCTCCACTTAATTAGTTTGTGTGTAAACGCTGTTTGTCGCTGTCTGTAGAAAACGTCGATCTGATGAAGTCAGTGAAACGAGATCCTCCTCAGTGACGTCTAAAGACAGAAAAAAGGCCTGATGGGAGGAGGAGAAAACATCGTTTAGCATCAGAATATTCTTCCCCGCGTCTCACCTGTCAGTCTCCAACTCAGCGTTTATCTCTGAGACCCTGAGAGGAGGTCTGAGGGGGTCTGAGGGGGTTTAGGGGGCAGAGCTGGTCTCTAATCCAGCTGTCAATCTCTCTGCTCGTGGAGGTGGGGGGGCGTCCTCAGCAGGATTGTCTAACCTCCGTCCTGGGAGGAGGTGGGGGGTGTCCAACACGTTAATTCCTCTATTGACAGATGTCCAATCAGAGAGTCCGGCCTGCATGTTAACGAGCTGCAGATCAGAGCGCGTGGGTCGATAACTTCTCTGCACATTAGCTCGGAGAAACACCGGGTGATACAGTCAGACTGAGAGCAGAGATCACCTGTCAGGACGACACCTCGGGAATATTTAAATCATGGGTTTGTCCAGTTCAGATGTTTCAGAAATAAAACCAGAAATGCTTCAGTTTCTTAAAAACAGTACAGCAATTAAATAAGGGAACAAAAACGTTTTTTCCAACAGCTGAAGACAGTTTGCTCCGTTTGGTAGATCAGGGATTCTGTCATGAACTATAATACCCATAAAGTAGATGACCCCCAAAAAATTTAACAAACAAAACTTTCTTTCCAAAGTTCATAATCAAAAGTTTCATGAGCTGCATTTTTATGCAAAATAAAAGTGATATTTATGTAGTTTTGAAGAAGTACAAATGTTACTGACTGTAACTGGCGGTTACGATGAATATCGAACAGTTGAAGTAGGGCTTTCACTTTAACACGTTGAATTAATTATACTATAAATTAATGCGTTTTAAAAATTTATAGAATAAAGCCATTTTCAGCACAAACTACCTAAGAGTGGACTTTTTATGTCTCTCCCCCAATTTTTAGATTAAAAAGAAACAAAAGAAAAGACAAGGCACTTTTTTAAATTGCGTCCATCTTGGGCGCTCCATCCTTTGATCCTCTCTATGATCTCCATCGTCTTTTCTCACAATGGCACCGCTCTTTCTCTCTGAGCTACCACGACACATCCTCAGTTGGAGCGTGAGCTGCCTGAACTTTTCTGACTTGCAGCGTCTCGCTATGTCTCCGTCATCTCTCATCTTCTCCTCATATCCATGCTGAGCTCTCATCCAAAGAGAGCACCGCTCTCACCCACAGTAGTTTACAAGCAGGTTTTTGATTGACAAGCTGCGACAGACCCTGCCTCCCTCACTGAAAAACATTTACTTCAATAGACGCAGTTAACAGTTGCAATCAAATTTACGTCTACAGACTTCAACAGCAGCAATCATGGACATTTTAATACTGGCCAGTTGAAAAAAAATGTAATTTAAAAAACTCCTCTTTTTCCTGTATTCATTTAATTAGTCACGCTCTACAATTTTGTAATGTCCTAGAATTCAAATTCTTTATTTGTGGATCTTAAGCAGATAGAAGTTTAAAATGTTATTAGATGAATTATAAATCCTGTAATTAGATAATGGGGGCGTCGGTGGTGCAGTTCAGATCAGAAGGTTGCAGATTCAAGCCCAGCTCTGGGCGACACATTGAGATGTGTCCTTAGGCAAGACACTAAACCCCAAGTTGCTCCCACTGCTGCGTCAGTGGTGAGTAAATGGGCATGAATGTGTTAGATATACTTGTGGATAACTAACATAGAAACTCTGTAACACCAGTGAGTGAATGTGAGAGCGAATGGGTAAGTGTGACCTGCGGTGTAAAGCAGCTTTGAGTAGTCCAAGACTAGAAAAGTGCTATATAAGCTCAAGTCAGTTTAATAAATATTTTTCTTAATCAACTGACAGCACTTATCTGAAGAGCTGAATCAGAATTTTGATGTGTGTTACTGTTGTTGCTGATGGTGTCAACAGACGAAGGCGGAGGGCGTTAAAATATTGTGACGTCCATCCAGACGCTGCAATGATCACAAACTGATCGGTGACTCAAAACAGGCAGGAACAAAACCTTTGATAAAAATCATCTCTTGATGAACACCAGAGTCTGTATGAGTGGCAGTCGCAACATACAAGGGACTTCTGGGAGAGGATTATGGCAGAGAAGGTGAGGAAGGTGTTTCCTTTATAATGTCTGGTGTTTTTGAGAAAAAAGTGTCTCCATTGCACTTCTGAATTAAACCTGAATATCGAAAACTTCTGAAGAACCACCTTGTGACAAAGTCAAAACTTTTATCCAACTTTGAGAGGCTTTTGGAAATATTAGAGTTTCCATTTTATTGCAATGTTTTGGTTTTGCACAATTGCAGAAGTAATGGAACAATGAATAAATAAATCAATCTTTAAAGGATGTAGCACCAAATCTGTCATTGTTTGGTTTTTCAGTTGTGTTTGTGTTTTTCTGGGTGTTGTGTTTCAACAAGTCTTGCGATGTGAAGGACAGAGGTCACGGACAGGGAAACTAATAGAAGAAAATCAGCACCTTAGTACAAAAACAAAAAACAAAAAACAAGGCCTTTGGGATCTAAAAGGTGGAATGGAGGTTTGACTCTCCACAGCCACCCACTGTATCTACTAAAAGAGCAGACAAACTGACAGAAAAAGACCTCAACCAAAGATGGAGTTGCTTGGTGGGAGAAGTAACAACTGAACAAAAAGAAAATCTCCTTAAAGATCAACCCTCTCAAATCACATACGCTCTGAAAACCTCTGATCACACAAACCAAGAGAAAGCAACTGAAAGTGTTGGCTCTCTGGTGTCACACACTAACTGAGGGAAAGATCCTCCTTTTATAGACTCCCCAGGCTGATGAGCAGCAGCTGGGTGCAACGAGGACAGGCGAGCTGAGTGAGAGCTCGCTAGGAGAGCTGGAGGTCACAAACTATACCTCCATCTGGTCTTGAGTTTCTCGGTTAATCTTTGTGATTCTTTATTTGTTTATCTTAATTTTTCTTGTGTGATTTCTGTTTCCTGTTTTTGTCTTTAGGTCTTCATGTGTGGGTCTTTTATGTTCTTAGTGTTTCTCCTTTATCTAGTTTCTGTCTCTATTTTTCCTGTGTTGGTTTTAGGATATGTCCACACGTAGCCGGGTATTTGGGAAACCGCATATAGTTTTGTTCATTTATGCCTGTTATCCACATGAAACGGAAGATTTGTTTCACAAAAAAAATATGTTTTTTTGAAAACTCCAGCCAAAGTGAAGATTTTGGGAAACTCCAGTTTCATGGTAGATACCGACAAAGTTTTCGTTTGGAAAACACTGCCGAATATGGGTTTAAAATGTCTTGACCCACACTTATCTTCAGATTTGCCCACTGAGTATGGACAAAGTATTTTTAAAAAACAAACCAGGGGAGGGTATTCATTTTTGAAAATACCCGGCTACGTCTGGGCATGGCTTTTACAGATGGAGGTGTTTTGTGACCTCCAGCTCTCCTAACGAGCTCTCACTCAGCTCGCCTGTCCTCGTTGCTCCCAGCTGCTGCTCATCAGCCTGGAGAGTCTATAAAAGGAGGATCTTTCCCTCAGTTAGTGTGTGACACCAGAGAGCCAACACCTTCAGTTGGTTTCTCCTGGTTTGCGGGATGAGTGTGTTTGGAAGTGTGTGTATGTATGTGTTGAGGAAAAGAGGGTATTTACATTTTAACTTTGGAGGGTTGATCTCCAAGGAGATTTTTTGCACAGTTGTTACTCCCCCCACCAAGCAACTTGACTTTTGTTTGAGGTGAAACGTCCACTCCTCCTTTTAGATCCCAAAGGCCTTGTTTTTGTATTAAGGTGCAATCTTTCTTTTGTTGATTTCCCAATGCCCGTGAGCCCTGTCCTTCCCATAATGGAACATGTTGAGACGTAACATGGCCTTAGTTCTCCTGGTTTGATTGCCCCTCATGTGTTTCACCTGTGTTTGATTGCTCACCTCTCTGTATAAGCTGTGTCCCAATTCAGGGGCTGCAGCCTACCAAGGCTGACACAGCAGTGCGTTAAAGGCTGTCCCATTTCAAAGGCTCATCCAAAATGTGGTTGACAAATCTGGCTTCTTTTTTGGGTGCCAAGAAAGACGGATTCAGCGAATCCTTCTTAGCCTTGTATATCCCAATATTCATTGCAAGTTAACACCGAAGGTGGACACGGATGTAGTTTGGTGTTGTAGTGATAATGGTGACACTGTAGGTCCACAGCTGCGGGCCGTCCACGGTGACAACCCCAACCCCAACCTTTGAGACAAATTCAGAGACAGCTAGAGAGAAGTGTATGGTCAGTAACAATAATGGGACATTAAGCCTAGAAGTTAGACTGACAGAGAGGGAAACAGGAGCCCTGTGTCAGTCTATACAAGTAGTGGCAGAACTAAAAAAAAAAAAATAGGGGGAAACACATCCCCAATCACGTCCATTTGAATGTTTACAGCTATGAGCTGTACTGCAGTTGAGGAAGCTCGTGCTTAAGTACAATACATATCCTTTTGTTGAACAAAAACTAATGTTTAACAATGCCATCAAGCACACCAGGAAGTTGAGACACAACTTACCATCGTTGACCACTCTCTCCAGCAGTGCTGTGGCCGAGTCGAAGCCGCTCTCTTTCTCCCGTTGCTGGCCGGTCTGAGACCGTAAATGGCGTCCATTTGGTCCTACCACTTCCATTTTCAGTGATTTGACTCACTCCGGCTGTTGTGGTCCTTAATGGCCCTATAATCACTTTTAGGATTTTTCAATTTCTCCTGGCATTGTTGGGAAGTCCGGTGGTAGCCATGCTCCTCCATTAGCCTCGAGACTTCCTGGTAGCCTTCTTCATTGCCCGTGGCTTCGTCCAGCTCCCGTTGGATCCTGTCCTCGGCCACCAAACCCAAAAAGGTCTGGACCTCGTCGTTGTTGGACCACGAAAAACTTGTCGGGACAACATTCTTGCAGTTGTTTAAAAATGCCAAGTGGCTTATGTCCTCTTATGTCCCATCTTGTTTTGGGCATCCTGCTCATGACTCATTGATGACAACATTGTCTGACCAATCAGTAGACGGCAGTCGGTGACGTCATCTTTTTAGTATCGACTCAGCTCGCTTGGAATCAGAGCGGAGTAGGTACTAAAACTAGCTTGTTTTAGGAGGTACCACGCTGCAAATCAAGTAGAGCTGAGCAGAGATGGGCGTGCTAGTGGAAAAGGGCCACTAGACGGATCATACGGAAAGATGTCTTTAAGAGCTCTTTAAGCCAGAAGAAGAATTTTAAACTCTTTTCTAGATGTAAAAGGTAACCAGTGTAGAGATGCTAACACTGGAGAGATGTGCTCTCTCCTCCTAGTCCCAGAACCAAAAGCACAGGCTAGTTTCTTTGCATCACTCTGAGACCAGATGTGTCTAACTCTCCTGATATCATGAAGCTCAAAAATGCCATCTTTGAGACCTGTTGGATGTGTAAGTTAAAGGACAGATCCTGATCCAAAAGAACTCCCAAGTTCTGAACAGACAAATAAAATCCTTCTGTACAAAAACAAAACACACGCCCATCAGACTGTCAGACAGAGAGAATCAAATAAAGTGTGTAATCTCTTTGTTTTCCCTGAGAGGGGGCAAGATGTTGTGTCCTGATCCTGTAAGACAACACTCGGGGCACAGAGGGAAATAACCTGAGCTGCAGTAATCAGAGTCTTAATGGGATTCAGAGTTTGTTTGGACCTCTGTTGATGTGTCTGTTATTAGAGCTCATAATTATCCGCGGCAATAAGACCATGCAATCATCATCATCATCATTGTAATCATAAGACGATGAAGAAAAATTAAAGTGACTTTATTACAAACCTTTAATGATTTCAAACCAATGAAACAAAGATGAGAAAACAAAAAACCACAACAAAAAAAATATTACAAAATAATCTAATGCAAACAAAATGAAAACATGATTTTTCCTGTTCCCTGTCCATCAGTGTGTGTGTGTGTGTGTTCAGCAGAGAGTAAATGCTCTGAGTTCTCTCCGTCAGCAGCTCAGTCTGCAGAGCTGCATCTGATGCACCAATGCTTTTAAACTCAGACAAAAAAAATCATATCCATCTCTGCACACACTCAAATCCTCACAGGACAGCTGTTTTACTGTGTGTGTGTGTGTGTGTGTGTGTGTGTGTGTGTGTGTGTGTTGACATCTCAGGACGGCTGACCTTTATTCACACTTCAGTTTTTCATTTTTCTGCAGATTTCGTTCTGCAGGAGTGAGGAAGCAGAGCGACCCTCTTCTTCTTCTTCCTCTGAACCTTCACAGAGAGCGGGGTTAATGTAAGGCCATGTCCCCTGGCGCGCACACACACACACACACACACACACACACACACACAGAATGTGGTTTGGACTTTAAAGCTCCAGTGAGAAGTTTTGAACTGCTCATGAAACAGCCGTTATCACAAACATGTATTTTAGCACCAAGAGAAGCAAACAAGAAGACTGAGAGTGAGTCTGACCAATTAGTTATTCTAATTTCTAATACCAGCTCTTACTGTGAGGAGGCGTGTCCTACCAGGTGATTTCTCGGAGTTTCTGAAAGAAATGGGACCGCAAGTCAACCTGCAATATATTTTTGTTTGAGGATCAAATTTTAGTAGGAACCACAAGCCTTTGTTAAGTTAGATGCCTCTTGTGGACATCGATATTAAGCAGCTGGATTAAAACCTTGTCAGTGTTTAAGTTTAATTCATAAAGCCCGGGCTGTATGAGCAAAAAGTACACCTTTGTTTTAAAAAAGGAAACTCTGTTTAAAATATTGTGGAAAATTTGGATCATAGAGAAAAAAGTCTGCTAATGAAAAGCAAATATTGCGTAGATCCTTGTTAAAAAAATAAGGGAGAATATGTTTTGACAAATGTTACTCAAACTTTGTTAAAAAAAATAATTAAAAAAATATAAAAAATAATTAAAAAGGAAACAGTTGTTAAACAAAAACAAATCATTGTGAAGAAGTAAACCTGTTTTCTTAAAATAAATAAATATATATATAAAAAAAATCCAAAAAACCAGAACTTTTCCAGAATAAAACCTTTATCTCTGGTGAAAAAAATGTTAAAAATGTAAACATGCCCAAAAATACTTTGGGGGAAAAAAAACATAAACCAATGTAAGAAAAAGAAACCTAGGATAAAAACCAAACTTCAATAAAAAAATGTGTTAAACTGAATCTGTCTAAAATACTATGTTGCTGACCTGTGGGTGACCTGGAAAAAATCTAGATCTCAATGGGTTTTTATATTGTTAAAGGTTTAAAAAAATACAAATAAAGTGATCATCTCAGGTTAAGGTTTTGTAGAAGAAAAAACGTTAACCTTAGTCTTCAATATTCTCCTCCCCTTTGATGAAAAAACATTAACTTCTGATTAAAAACAAAGTCTCTTGGTAAAAAAAATGTCAACCTACTTTTTTTGTGATATAACATGAACCACTCAAGAACCCCCCCCCCCACAAAATATGTTTAGCTCTAATAAAACAAGGTTAACCTCTGTACACTTAAAAAAAAAATAAAACAAGGTTTATATTTCAGTTAACTCTGTTATGTCTATCTACTTGAATCCTGGTAGAGCAACACAAATAAAAGAACAAAGCCATGGAAACTATGCAAATCGGTAACGTTAAGGATGTTCTTTACTTTCTAATAAGTCATAAAATCTGAAGTGACTTAAGTTTTAAAACCCAGACGTTCATTTTGACCACTTAAAACAGCTGAATATATACACTTTTAAAAAGAAAACAAAACAAAACAAAAAGGTTATCCATTGTTTGACTTCTGAAACTTCTTTTGACGTCTTCCAGATTCATCCCTGGTCACTGAAAAATAAGTATTGACCAGGGTTAAAACTTTTCCTGCTAAAAGATGAAGTTTTCCCAACTCTTGAAGTCTGTTTATGTTTTTACGGACTCTTAACTTCCTCTGAAATCTGAATCCAGCCTCCAAACTTTGTCTCGATACACTCTGGGTTTGGACTCGTAAAACGCTGCTGCGTTTCCTTTCCTCGATCCAAAGAAAAAACCCTCCACATATCCAGGACCGAGTCGACCCTTTACGTGACCCGCAGGACGGCAGCTCTGTGGTGGATCTTGTGGTGGGGTCTCATCGCCCCCCCTTTCGTGTTCCTGGCAGTCTGTCCTCAGGGACTCCCTGACTCCTCTAAGAGTTTTCCGCCTGCAGGAGCCCCTGATAGCAGTTTGACTCTCCATCTTTCTTTTTTTAAAGGAAAACATCCAGAAAAGGCGACTTTGTCTGCTTTGGAATGGTGGTTCTCATGGGTCTCTGAGGTGTAATCTGGATTTAATGTACAGCTAGCAGCAGTCACAGAACAGGAGACCCCGCAGAGAGGATCAACAGTCAAGAGTCCGGGTCTTCACTTAGAGAGAAAAAATAAATCTGCTGCTGGGGTTTGGCTTTCTTTTGTCAGTTAGTTTTGGAAAGAGCAAACAGAACCCTGAACACTTCCTCAAGGACCCCTGGAGCCAATCCAGGGTCAGGAAACCCTCTGAAACCCCTCATGGCGAGGTCAAATCACACATTTCAAGCAGGGTTAGCGCTCATTCTGGGGACCAGTTGGCTCAGATTAACAGTAACAGAGATCAGGCACACCTCAAAACCTCTTCCTGATCACTGAAATCCTTTCAAGTAACTCTTTAAATGTAAAAGTAACCAAGAACTCTTACTCCACGTTGGGCGGTAAAACCTTAAAACCTGTTGACTCCTGGTCTGGCTCTGCTCATTATGTCCACTTGTCCTTGTAGTCAAGCTAAATACAATCTGGTTTTGACTTGGTTTGTTTTATTTTGAAGGTCAATGGGTGTTTTTAAGCCGCATTTCCACCAAGCAGTCCAGTACGGTTCAGTACAGTTTGGTTTAGTTAAGCCTGATCCTGTTTGCATTTCGACAGCAAACTGCCCTCTCGTGGTAGGCGGCGTGCAAGCCGGATGCCGAAAGCGGCAGCTGTTAAACAATAGCGTGACACCGTAGCAGAGTGACACAGTTTATCAACGGTCTGCAGTGTTGTAGCGCCACCTTCTGAGAGCAGATCGGTTCAGTCTGGCACCCATACGAAAGGGTCCCAAAATGTGGGATGGCTCGTCTCGATTATTTGGGGATCTGTCCCGGGATAAGTCAGTGGAAACGCCACAAAATGCGCTCCGTAACGAGTCGAAACCAAACCGGTCTGCTTGGTGGAAACGCGACTAAAGAGTACCCACTAGGTGACCGACCACCTGAAGATGTACAAACCTATCTAGAATTAAGAGTCTTACCTCCAATTCATGCATACAGCAAAAGAGTTGAGATTTCTGGCATCCACCAAGAGCAGTGCGCTCCAGAGCGGCGCTGGATCCTTAAAATCACAGAATCAGATCCTCGTGTTCCTGCAGGAATCACACCCATGACAGCGTACTTGCATGGCGATTAATTAGCATCTGAAACTCACCTTGTCCTCTCAAAACTTTAACACCTTCAGTCCATTCCTTCTCCTTACTCTTGGTTCCGTATAGAAAGAATGTGTCGTATAAAATTATGAATTTTTTCACCTTTTCTTTGTCCAAAACACAGTTCCTCTAGATCAGACCTGTCGCATACTTCTGGCCATGCCAGTTATGTAGATAAACAAGGATGAGATTTTTGATCAGGAGCCAGAACATGGTAACCTTTCAGAGCAGATGGACCTGCCTGATTCAGTTTCTGAACTCCTGCAGGTCCGTCTTGCCAGGCTCCAATGACCAACGATTTCACTCGGCTAAATCCTGACCGGCCCAATCAGGGAAGAGAGGCGGGAGCTGTGGGAGCAGGCGTGATGTCAGCAGACTTTCGTACTTGTCAGCGTTCCTTTGATTCTTAAGTTAAATTTAAAAAAACGGAAGCTGTTGTCTAACGCCTTTTTCACAGCTGTTTCTCGTGATTCAGTAGTTGTTCATCTATTGTTTCTTAGAGGCATTGGGTCACATAAGCTACGTCATACTGTGGCTTGATGTGGATTGGTCCGTGGTGAGTGTTAATCAGAACGGTCATCCAATCACCAGCTGCAGATTTTTTTTAAGTTCCCGGCTCTGAAAACAAATCGGAAGAGCTGCTACCCAGATGGACTAGTGAAATAATTCTGTGGCGGATATATGAAACTGTCTGTCTGGCGCGTCAGGTTAAGAACATGGTGCTTTATTTTGAAAATACCAGATACTCTGATCGTTTTTGTGTTATCCTTTTGTGTTAAATGTTCTCGCAGCAGAACAGCCTTAACCAGTTTATGGTTGGACCAGGCATGGGCAAACTACGGCCTGGGGGCCACATGCGGCCCGTTAAACGTTTTAATCCGGACCGCCAAACTTGAAAAAATTAAATGAATAAACCTTGTTAATGTTGTATTTTCCCTGCAATTCTGATGGTTTCTATATAGAGAGTTCACATTTAATATCAAAATGTGACACAAAGAATTTAGACACAATCTTTTATTTTTGTTTTTTCATTTTTAAAACCAGGACAGAAAAAACGTGTTAATCTGTTTTTCTGTAATTCTGTTTTGTTTTTAAAACAGAAAAACAAAAGAACAAGTCAGTTTTTTTCATTTTTTTGAATTTTTTTTAAATAGAATAACGAAAGAACCATACACTGATTAAAAATCACATTGTAATTCCATTCTCTCATATTCTAATTCTAATTTCAAAAAATAGACCGTTATTTGTTTTCTGATTTTTCATTTGAAAACGAAAAATTGAATAACAAGTCGTTATCCATTTTCCGATTTTGGATTCTAAAACTGATATGGAATGAACGAATGATACACTGATAGTTACCAGAGCACTCCATCCATCTGCTCCTGGTCTGACCCCTTTGTCAAATGTTAGAACCTATTGTGGCCCACAAATCAAAAAGTTTGCCCACTCCTGGGTTAGACTGTTACATGACCCCCCAAAAATCCTGGACCCTGAAAATGTCATGAAACAGTTTCCAACCCTAAGAGCTAAAAGATGCTTAAAAACTTCCCTCAGGGACCTGGATCCCCAGACAAGGACTGTGACTGCACCAAGCACCTCTTTGAGGACTCGAGCCTCACCTAGACCCCTCTCAAGGACTCTTAAATCCTCTCACTGCCTTTTAAGACCCTCTCAGCCCTGTAGTCTCCTCTTCACTGAGAATCTGTGAGCTGCAGAGTCCGGTTTGGAGAAAGTAAAAGCGTGTTTGTTTAAGCTGAGCTTGGTCTGCAGGTCGTCTGCTTCTGAAGGCTTTGAGCTGCATGTCAGTAAAACGTAAATGTTTCTGTAAATGTTTGTCTTGCAGGAGGCTGGATATTGAAAATATTAGCTCAGTTATTCTTATCAGGCAGAGAAAACACTCGGCGGTGCCTTCAGGGAGAGTCGGTCTCAAAGTCTGAGAACACTTCAGCCTGAAACATGATTTATCTGATCAGACGCTGTATTTTTAGAAAAGCTCAGAAACAAAGGAGCTCTGGAGGGGAAGCCTCTTTCTTTCTCTCCTCTTCTCTCAGACGAGGGGAATCCTCCGGAGAGACGTCACCTCAGGGGTTTAAATGAAGGCTCGACATCTCATATGGAAATGAACGCGGCTCCTCTTCCTGTAAAGTGTCATCTTTCCTGTCTTTAAAGAGATCCCAACGCTTTGTTTTCTTTGATGTTATTGTGTTCTTCATTTCTTCATCGCCTCAGACGATGGCTGTACATATTCGAGCTGCTCCCCGGTGACGGAGGATATTAAAGCTGAACACGATGATGAAACACGGGCAGGAAAACGACAACACGCTTTCTGGAAAACCTGTTTACCTCCGTCAGCTGCTCAATATCTCCTCTCCGGTCCGCGTGCGTGCAAGCGCCGCGTCTCATCTCCAGGCGAGCTCAGACAAAAGAGGGCAGCGGAGGTTTTCACTAATTATGTTTGAGACGGGGAGCGAAAGAGTCGGACATGTTCGTGTGATTAAGTCAGAATGGCTTTTTAATGACTTTCACACTTAATCATTTGATTGCTTCAGACAAGAGGCTCTGTAAATATTTAGTGTTTGACACCAAAGCGTGGAGCTTTAATTTGAATGAAATGAGGAAACAAATTTAGTTTATTAGCTCTTAAAAACACAGAGTTTAAACAGCTCAGGAGGAGACGGAGCTTCAATCATTCCTTCAAATGAGATGTTTGTTGCTCTAATGAGAAATCTGGTCTTAATGTCTCAGACAGTCGGTTAAATTTGGTCACATTTCTTCCACATTGAACCCTAAATGTGTTCTTAATGTCTCTACAGAGCTTTATTAGATCTCCTCTGAGTTATAAATCCAATTCAGAAACTCCATGACTTCTCAGATTGGTCATCTGGGTGATTTTTTTTTGCAAATCAAAGTTAATTTTTTGAACAATCCGCACCAGGAGATCTCTGTACAGACCTTTTACAATATCGTGAAGATTATGAAGAATGCTCAGACTGTAGTTGGCCGCCATAAGTTGGAAAAATCAGCAATTTGGTCAACTGAGAAAAGACGTCTCTTTGAAGTGTTAGTGGAAGAAACTTCCTTTAATGAGCAAAGACCTTGAACAGACACAAAAGAAACATCTTTCTTATGTTTACGAGAAATGAAATTTACCATAAACTTGCTTCATTTAAACACATTTTAATGTCTGAATATTTTGTAATAACTCGCTCCATTGGCGTATCCACAAGCAACCAAAGGCACGAGGCCAGTTGGGCGATTTTAAGCTGTGCTAACCTGCTAGCGTAGTGGAGTTAAAGATTCCACTTGCCATCTTGTTTTATTGGATGTCCTTGTTTTGTTTAATGTAATGTACAAGTGTTGTTTATGTAAGTATGTGTTAGCCATGGGGAGCTAATGTGGCGCCCGTGTAGGCTTGGGTGGTGCAGCTCGTGTTTCCCTGCCAGTCTGTATTTAGCCGTCTTTGTGAGACAACACTTCTTCCTCTGTGTTAACCAGATTAAACAACGTGTTGGTGCCAGAGAGTTCAAGTGCTGCTTGATTCATCACACAGCACAACATCGAGTAGGGGTGGGCAATACTGGGAATTTTTGTATAGATCCGATACCAAGTAAATACAGGGATAGTATCGCCGATATTGATACTTTTTATATGAAATGTAATGATCATTGAATAATATTATGATTTTGCCCTGAGTTAGTTGATTTTGATTATGATTAAGGTAAAACACAGCACAAAGATTTTAGGCAATGAAAATGCTTTTTATTAACTAGCCCCAACACTAAAACAAAATTTTAACTGCATAAAAGTAATATAATTATTCTACCACCACAATTGCTTTAGGAAAAAAAATCACAAGTGCAAATTAAAAAAGGTCCTGCCTTTAGATGCGTTAGATGGAGGAAAGTTAAGTAAATTGCTGGACAACATAAGAGAAACTGCAGTATCGATCTCATCATGCTCGTATGGATCGGATACCAGTTCTCACCCTGGTATTGATACTCTCGATATTTAGATCGATACGCCCACCCCTAGCATAGAGTACACAGCCGCTACACTAGTACAGCCAAAAGGTGGAATTGAGGGAATGACAGCTTCGCAGATAATCCAACCACCTCACTCACTTTCCTCAAAGCAAGCTCCTGTAAAAGAAACGGACCATATCATAAAGATTAAGGAAGCCCTGAACAGATGCTTTCAATGTTTCAGAAGAATAAACCTCCATAGGTTTGTTCTTAACATAATACTCTTCTGAGCTGATTGGCCTTACTGAGCGACAGCGACTGCTTTATTTGTCCTTCTTTGTTGGATCTATGAGTGATGTACACTGTTTTATGCTGCTATGGCATCACGCTATTATTCAACTGACACAGCTATCAGTATGCAACTTACACCATGAGATGGCACGGTGGAAACGCAAACAGGTCCAACCCATACTAAACTGGTCTAAACTGCTTGGTAGAAACGAGGTTCTGGTGACTTTTAAAATACCACAAAGTGTGTCCAAACCACACTGTATTTATCTTGACTACAACAACAAACTGACATAATGAGTAGAGCCAGACCGGAAGTTAACAGGTTTAAGGTTTTACAGCCCTACATGAACCAGGAAGGGATCATCATAGGGGTGGGAATCAAACAAAAAAAAAAAAACTACACAAGAAAAGCTGCTGTCAAACATTGTGAAATGTGACATAAAACTAGTGATGGTGAGATGAGCCTCATGAGGCATCGAACCACTTGAACCAACTGGTTCTAGAAAGGGTTCATTTCTTGAAGTTTCATGTCCACACGAAACCACCTACTGGCCAGATTTATGATCACAGGCAGCTGTATCTCAACCGCATGTGTAATGCACAGACTTTTGTCTCTTTAGGCTCTAGGAAACAACTAATTTCTTCAACATTAATGATCGAATATGTTTAATAAAACGTTTTTTTTAATGTATTCTGTGTGTGTTGTTTTACCAGAATTGGTATCATATGACAAGTTGTGTTATAATGGTTTTGTCACTTAAAGAAACTGGCATGGGCTTAAGCAGGCAGTGGACAATGGAAGTGCTTGAGGAACTAGGAAAATGGCACCGAATATGCTTGTGTAACTTGGTAAATTATGTACAGAACAGGGTAGATTTTATTCATTTTTATTCAGAAATAACAGTTTCTCAACAGTTTTTTGGTTTTAAACAATTCTTTTCAAAAAAAATTTTGATATAACCTCTCCGGCCTTTGAAACACCCTTTCACACAGAACAGAAGATGCCGGTGTGCACAAAAACATAAGGGCAAGGCAGTATAAATTAGGGAACAGTGATTTTTGCCTCTCCCAGTCCTCCAACGGGTTTTCCATCCTGCTTATGTTTGGTCCGTAAAGGTAGTGCTGGACCTCCACAGCGGCATCTGCAGACACATCTTGGGTCTTTCTTGCCTCCATGACGCTGGCATCTTAACAATGCCAAAGAAATAATTGATCTCACACATACGCTAACCAAACTCTGCTATCCAAACTATCAAAACTCTATCTAAACTCTCAACTGACCGCAACACTCCTTCACAAACTAACATTTTCAATGGAGCCTGAGAGGCTTGTATCGCTGTCAAACCTTGAAGCAAAATCTGAACCATTTCCCAAAGCAGTCACATGGTGCAGCCGGGTAGCGAGGCTTCAGACGTCATTGTTTTTGGCCCCTCCGCCAAGTGAAGCAAGCCTCGCTTTGCGGAAACGCCCCCTCCATTACTTGGCACATGCTTCAAAGCCTTGGTATATCTCTTACCCTCACTACGTGAAACCCAGTTTTCAACGTCTAATAACTAATGAAAACAAAACTTTTCAGAAAGAAGACTTGAACACAATGCAGCCCAATAATATTTTCAAATCACCGCAGTGTACAGGTGTGAAACTCTCTAAAAGGTGTATTCATTTTTTGAAGTTTGAACACAGCCCATCTGGAATGACTGGGGAGACAGAGTTTTTGACCTACAGTGCTGCCAGCCACCAGGGGGAGCAGTTTTTGTGGCGCCCTTACTTCAAGCTGAGCAGGAGAGATCTCAGTTTAGATCCAAAGCAGTGGTAAATCTTCACACTGATGGCCTGCTTTGTTTTCTTTGGCAGACACAGACATTAGGTTTAATTAAATCTGTTTCATAATCAGGTAAAAACTCCACACAGGAGCTTTAAGGGAAGACGTTCCCCTCTTTCTTCAGGTAAACAACTCTTACAGGACATAAGCGTTATTCTTCTCTTTAAACTACAGCAATCAGAAGTGAAAACACCCCTGGTATAAAATAACAGGTTACATTATTGGGTTATTTTTATAGATGCGCTGACATTTCCATCACTTTGATGCTGCAGCTCATATAGGACGTTTAAGTGCTCCAGATAATGCTGAGTAGTTAAATTGGTATGAGAGTACAGCTCAGGGTATTCAGTGTTTAAGATCTGTTTTATTAGATCTAATTAAGATGATTACATCTATGAGAAGCTGGAATTATATGCACATTATGACTCTTCTTCCATTTGGAGACTTGTACTTTTGTTTGTGTTGCTCTATCTGAAAGTAAAACTAAATCTGAGAAAAGTATTTAAAGTTAGATTTTTGGCCTGCCTCTCCTCTGAGTTGTATCTGAGCCCTGAACTTTAGGAAAAGTGTTTTATCGGAGAGTTTCTGGGAGGTTGTGACCCTCGTGTTCAGATTTATTTTCGTTTGTGTCTCACAGTCGAACATCCAGCTGCGCTTGTTGCTGTCGCTGCTTCACTTTTCATTTTCCTGCCGTCTCTCTGAAATCACATCCAGATGTTGTCATCGGCTTCCTGTGTCCAGTTTTCCCAGCGAGCGCTGGAACGTGACACTTTCCTCTGGAAAATATAATAAAACAGAAAAAAAAGAGGCTCTGTGCAGCCGTTTCCTTTCATAAATCCTGCTGCAGCTCCCAGAACGTTCAGAGATTCAGCGGACACGGCGTGGAGGTTAGTGGCTGTAAATCCACCTGAGCCTCTGTGGATTTATGTCATGTGACCGCTCTGACCATCCTCTCTACACACGCTCGGGTCTCAGCGTACGACCAGCTATCTGTTAGCCAATAAACACCAAGCTCACCTGTCTGTACATCTCCAGGATTTACTGCTGGGAGGTAAAGATGGCAGACAGCTTCACGACTCCTCGTCTTCACTTCCTGCTCCAACTTTTGTTCCCTGTGTTTATTCACACCTGTAAAAGCTTGGACTGTGAACCAGGTCCGTTTCTTCTGTTGCTCCTGTTTCTTTTTTCTGATATCTGTGAGTTTGGAAAATTCTGATTCAGGTGAGTTGCAGTACCAGCACTGTCCACTAGGCCAAAACTGTTACTCAAACTAACAGTGTTTAACTGTGTAAATCAGAATGTAGGTCAATTTTTTTTCTTAATATTACATTTAAAAAGAAAAAAAGTTTAGTAAATTAAAAAACTGACCTTCTAAACTAAAAAAAATGATTTGAACTCATCAATATTTAATTATGTATATGCCAAAGTTTTCTTCCTCATAAAGTTAAAAATAAAGAAGTGGGTTTAAAAAAATTTCACATCATTTTAAGGCAGTGTCCACACGTAGCCGGGTTTCTGGGAAACTGGATATATATCTATACATTTAGACCTGTCATCCACATGAAACTGCAGTTTTACGTCACTAAAAACAATGTTGTCTGAAAACTCTGGCCAAAGTGAAGATTTTGGAAAACTGCAGTTTCATGTTTTTTTATGAAAACGCCAGGAGTTTTTGGTTCTTAAACACCACAGCTTAATGACAGGGGGTTAATTTTGATTGGCTAGCACGGGTTTCACGTTGGTAAAAACACTGCCCAATACAGGTTTGGTATGTGTAACGTATGCTTACCTTTAAGGCTTACTTTAGTATAAACGTAAGGATGACATAAGAAGAGAAGGCTAATGAAATCAGAAGATCTAAACTCAAAAAGCGGGAAATGAAGGAGGTGGCAATACTTAATAAGGCACAGCAGACAGTAAATGAGGTTTTCAAAAATATAGTTTAATTTTATATAAAGGAAAATAAAAGAAAAAGAAAATAACCACAATAAATTACACCCACTTCTTTAGTTTTTTTTTTTTTTTTTTTTCAGTGAGTTCACTTCACTTTCCCAAACCCAGTGAAGAAAAAAAAGAAAAACGATTATGGAAAAAGTTGTGGGGACAGCGGGGATATGGACTGTATAATAGTTTGAGTTGGAAGTGAGTAAAGTCGTCACGGGCATTACAGACAGATTTCTTCGTCTTCGGTCAGTCAACTCGTGTCTTGATTTGCTTTGCTCCAGTACACGTGACATTACACTCTGTGTGTGCTTGGCTCCCTTCGTGGTGCCCCGCACACTACAAGATTTCTAGTCACAATTATTAAACATGTTTGTTATCTATGATCTCTCAATCGATGTGGATGGAGGTGTTTTTAAAAACAAATGAGGGGCGGAAGGTGGGTTGGGAATTTGTTTTTGAAAATGGCCAACTATGTGTGCACCAGGCCTGGAGCTGGAGAAAAAAACACCCTACTTAATTAGATAATTGTAGACAAACTTCTGTACTTTCTATTGCATATTGTACTAAAATCAAATAATTAAGTGGAAGAACTGCAGTGTCTGTGGCAGCTGCAAGGCGGGGCTAAGTTCGTCCAATCAGGTTGCTTCCTGTTTGCATTCTTATTGTAAACATTCCAGAATCTCTTTGTTTTAAAATTTCACATTCCGGAATGTTGCAGATGTCTAAATGAATGAGTTTGAATCAACGGCTAAAAGTTGGACAGCAACAGCACAGAAACAGCAAAGTTTTCAGATTTATAGCTCTTTACATCATTCACTGATAAACTTCGTCTGAATGGAACTTTATTCAACACCAAGTATCCTCACATGAGCAGCTCGCATAAATCGGTCATGTTTTCATCCACTTCATTTTGTTTCTTGTGGGTCACAGAAACTAGTCCCAGCTCTGACTCCAGCTCTTTGACACCCCCCTTCTTCTTTTCTGGAGTAGGAAGTGACATCATCACCCCGCTGGATTAAAAGCCCGAGCTGTGGTCCGAGCAGCTTTAGCTCGACAGGCTAATTGTGTCTCTGGTGATGTTTGTGGTTTCTTCCATCTCTTTAAAATAACTCTGTATGAAGCGGTCTTCGCTGGTCTAACTCTGAGGATCTGATCTCTCAGTGATCCGAGGATCATTAGACCCGATCCGGAGTGAAGTGGACCAGAACTGACCCAGCACTGAACACAGACACTATTCATGGACTCATAGATGAGAGTGTGTTACCTAGTTCTCTGTTTTATGGGATGAAATTTAGCGCTGTGTGTTTCTGATGTTTTATTGTTGGGTTGTTCTTTCTGGTTTGGCTTGGTTCTTGAACTGTCACCTGACGGCTTGTTCAACTTCCCAGAGTAGAAACCGCTTTTGGTCTCGAAACAACTTTTTACAGTCTGGGTCTTGTATTGAACTGTCATTTAATGTGCATTGTCCCAACTCAATTGATGAAAGAAATTATATAAAATCACTTGGGTAGCCTCCAGGTTTAATGTCAAGAGTACTCAAGATAAGCTATTTGTATACATCATTGATGTGATAAGACTGAAATTAAACCAACAACTTTAGTTCGCTTGGTGTTTTTTTTAAATTGTGGAGATTTAAAAACAAAAAAACTTGTCCCTTTTATTTCACAGTAGCTTATATTGAAAAAGGGAATGTCATTATTTTATATATATATATATATATATATATATATATATATATATATATATATATATATATATATATATATATATATATATATATATTGATGTATAACACACTCTTACAATGGTTTACTGTGGTCTCGTACTTGACCCAGTCTTGGTTTTGCTCTGAGTAACTTGTAAGTATTTTTTTCCATGTGACTTTAAGAATCAATTCAACTCTATCAAAGCAAACACAGATAACCTTAACATGTGATTATTCTTCTAATTTATGCTTGTTAACATCTTCTTATATTTTAATAAATAAAAAAAAGGTTAAAATAAGTTATAAACTCAGAAAAAAAGAAAAAAGGGGAAAAAAAAGTCAAAAAGTTTAAGCAAATTGCGTTATTTACTCTATACAACCCAAGAAATTGCAGAACTCTTAAAATTGACTTTTCTGTTGATTAAAGCTGCTGTGAAGGTTTTTCAACTGGTTATAAAAAAACAGCTTAAATTAATGATAATGCATCTTCATGACCTAAAAAAAGCACCTGAGACTATCAGTAGTAATATTGATGACACCTGTGATGGGATTTGTAACGCCTGAAGCTACTACAAGGGGGGGTAGGTGTCAGACACACATTTTTATCAAACCTTTATCTAACCATGGTGGTCCCATTGAGAACAACAACCTCTTTTTAAAGAGAGACCAAAACAGGCAGCAGCAAAATACTAGTTACAGACAGGAAACAAAAAAAAGAGAGTCAATAAAACACAATATCACGGATTAAAATCACTTTCTAGGAAACAACCATTCAAACAACCGAGCTAAAACACTGGCATCTTATGAAACCAGAATCAACGTTTTTAATTTTAGATTTTAAAACATTTTAGGACACCAGCTCCTTGAGCTTTAAGTTGTTCTGCAACTGGTTCCATGATGAGGGTGCAGGGTACCCAAGGACCCTTTTCACAATTTCACATCAAACCATCAACAAAAAACAAGGAAAAAAAAAAGACTTATGTTTTCAACCCAAAAATGAGTGTTTTTAAAAAGCTAAAGATTTTCTTTGGTAAGAAATTATTTATTTGTATGGATGAGTCAAGATCAGAAAAGCTAAAAGATGAATCTTTGACCACAGGAGGCACCAAAGTCAACACTAGCTGGAAATTTCTCACAGAAGCTTTAACTGACGTATTAGTTGGTTTCAGTAGCATTTTTTTCCCACTTAAATTCTCCTTATTTCTTTTTATTTTCCCTGATACAATTATGTTTAATCTGCAGACAAAACAATCTCCATCAAAGTCAAATTTTTCATTTTTTTTAGGTGAACAAAGCTTTTATTTTTCTCGCTGTAGCAACCTTTTTTTCAGTTTAGTTTGCAGGACTTTACAAATATATAAATGTCAAAGTCTCTTTGATGCTTTTGTTTTATTTTGACCAACATATATTTTTTTAATTATCTGATTTCATTTTTCATATCAGTTAAATATCACAATAAATTTGAGCATGTTTTCAGCAAATATCAAATTTCAGAAGACGGACAATCTCCTGCGTGTTCCATTTCAGTTCTGCTTCACTTCACTGTTCTTTTAATTCAAGGTTAAGCAGTGAAAGTATGGTGGCCTGCAGGGACATACACCTCAAAAAACAGGTAAAGGCCAAAAGAGAGGTAGCGAGAGTAGGAGAGTTTATCAGCCCGAGGCGTTCAGATGTTTTCTGCTCAGAGTGAGAGGAGTCAGACTAAATAAAGTTGAAGTGAGGTGATAACTGTGGCGTTCAGGAGTTAAACAGCTGTAAAATTTCTGATTTAGACTTTAAAATGTTCACTTTCTGACCTGCTGTTTGGCTTTTTGATATAAATAAAAGTGATTAGAGGCGTTAAATGTTGCCTTCAGTTTGCCGTGTTCGATGACTTCCAGCCGCGTGTGCGACCACCTCCCAGACGGAGATTTAAAGCGCTTTCAGACGCTCTGTGAAGGCGTCATGTGTTTGTTATTAGCAGGTCGGTGGAGAGGCGAGAGCTGAGAGAGGCAGTAAAAGGTGTGAGTGACTGCCGGCTGCAGCGACCACCTGCACTCCTAAATTGGGCAATTAGAGGGCGAAGTGTTTTCTTAGCGGGTAATTCTCTGTAATGAGTTCAACAGTGCAGATCTGCCCGAGGCCCCACCTTCACCCCTCGTAAAGACGGAGGGATCGACACGACGGCGCGCTCGGCCTGTCACTCTTTTTAATCTCCGGCTTCAGCAGAAAACACACTCCTCCTCCTCCTCGTCTTTCCTCCTCCTCCTCCTTCGTATGATTCATTGACCGGAGCCCCACAGAAGCTGCAGCCGGCTCCGGTAAATCCCCCCCTCTTAATTAAGATTTCTCTCACCCCTTCTCCCAGCGCTCCCCCATCCTCGCCCTCAGCCGGCTGAAAACTTCTGCGGCTGACAACAAATCGATGTGTCCGCGGCGTTGGGGCTCAGGTATTGGATTGCAGGTGGGCCCAGGAGGAGCGCCGTCCGGCCCCCGGCCCCCCGGCTGCCGTACCGAGCTGTCCGCTACCGTTAGCCCCCGCCGCAGCCGAGATGTGAAGTCTTTGGCTGCCGGATAAAAATGTCAAGCACTAATAGGCTCCATTGTGATTAGGAGAGATGGAGTTCACAAATCCTCAGCAGAAAAAGTGTTAGCAGCGATCTTTACAAGGTCTCAGGGTCTGCAGGCCGCGGCTCCTCCCTCCTCTTTTCTTTCCATCAGCCTCGCAGGGAGCGCCGAGCTGCAGCCGCCATAAATAAATAATCGTCTGAACTTTCCGTCAATTAGAAAATAAGAAAAAGTGGACTTGTTGCGAAGCCCCTCACAGAATATTCATGAGCTGCTTCATTACCCCGGGATGCTCCGGTTTCAGGGATTTGTTTTAACCCCAGTGAAGCTCTCAGGTAGAAACATTATTTACACTCAGAGACGATTCCTCCCTGGCTCCTCCGCTCGCCCGCTCGGCTGCACTTTTTAGTTATTTAGCCTGAAAGTTGAGAGTGAATCCGGGCTGGGAGTCTGACCGCTCCGAGCTGTAAGGGATCAGAACAGAGAAAGGTATCATTTATTTAAAAATCGGACTGTTTTTAATCACCTGGAGAGGCTGCAGGACTCAGAGGGTTCACCAAGACTCGAGTGTTAAACACCTTCAGAGCAGACAACAGAAAAACTCTGAAGAATCTGAAACATGCAGATTCTTAGACTTTTAAGAGGGGACTTCTTTCACCTCCTGTGGTCGTCATCGTCGTATCGTCCTGCTGTCCCCATCTTGGCCCTCAGAGTGCTGTTATCAGAGGAAATGAAGGTTGAGGATTTATAAACAGGTTAACAGCTCGCCGGCTGCAGACGGAGACGTTAAAGTCTTTATGGACAGATCTGAAAGAGCCTTTCCTCCTTGGTGTCCTGGGAGCGCTAAACACTCGGACATGAGGACCTGAAGCTGCTGCAGACAGAGGCCGACAAGGACAAAAAGCTACATGATCATTTAAAACATGACTTTGTTTTATAAGAGGGGTATTCTGCTTCCTCATATTTAAAATTTAGATTTACAGAATGTAAAGTATGTTTAAACTGAACATTTGCAGGTTTTCAAACCTCTCCAAACTCATATGTTTTAAAAATCCCTGAATCTGTCTGTAAACGGATCAAAACACTGTTCACCAGATCTTGCTAAAACGGGGTCATCATAAAAAACCAAGAACACGTAAGTACTAGGCCACAAACACCAAGGTCTAACCACAGCTCCACACCTGACAGGCCTCCAGAGGGCTGGCCAATCAGAAGGAAGAAGGGACCTTAAAGAGATAGCATCTTTTAGACAATGCTACAGGAACACCAGGGGGACAATATAAAGACCATAAAAAAGCAAAACACCCCTCTTTAAGTGTTTCTTCCTCTCTTTGACTGTCTAAAAGAATTTATTTAACCTCCTGTTGAGTCAGAACAACTATTCAGGAAGTTTGTGCTCATCAAATCATTTTGTTCTAGAAACTGAGGGAGTTGGAGAGTGGTGTTTCACTTAGGCATGTGGAAGGGCAGGACACTCCCAGACCAGAACCATACCACCAAATTTCACTCATTGAATGCATCCTGACTGAAATACATTGTGAGATTTTAAACGTTTCTTCGTTATTACCATGGGCTGTAAAAAAAAAAAAAAAAAAAAAAAAAAAAAAAAAAAAAAAGGGACGTCATCTTGCTAGGCTCAAAGTGAGGTTGCCACAAAAACTGCTCCCCCTGGTGGCTGGCTGCAGTATAGGTCAAAAAACCTTTCTCTCCAGTCATTTCAGATGGGCTGTGGTCAAACTTTATAAAATTAATACACCTGGTAGAAATGTTTCTCACATCCGATTGTTGAGTTGACTTGAAGATATTATTTGGCTGCCTTGTATTCAGGTCCTCTTTGTGTCTGAAAAGTTCCGTTTTCATTAGTTATTAGATGCTAAAAACAAGGCTTTACATCAAATCTTAACAATGAATGACAGCAAGGATGGAGCCAGAATTTCATTTTTTTGCACAAAAATTTGTAGATCATTAATTAAATTTAAAAAACAACTTACAATAAAGTACAGTTACTATGTGGGGGTTTTAAAGCAGATTTTTTTTTTTTTTTTTTACCTTTAACTGCTTTTTTATAACCCTTTTGATCAGTCAGATCTATCTGCAATCGCTCTCCATGGAACTGACCACAGAGTGGCGCTCAAACGCACCAGTAGGCTGCACCGCTATGGCGTTCTGTTTATTATAAGCTGTAAGAGCAAGGAAATTAACCACCATTAAATAAAATAGAGACTGTCCAAAAATAATGTTCTGATCCCGCCCTCATAAAGCTGAATATTTTTTTAATCAGCTATTTTTTTTCTTTCCAACAGGCTGAAAAACATAGCTCATTTTACAAAGACGGGGAATCTAACACTAACAAAATGACATGATGTGAAAATTTTACAATGCTTTTCTTCCTCTTCTTATTTTGTTTCTTTTTAAACTGATTAAAATATATATATATATAAAACTTATGAGAACATTTAGAGCGGGCTTGTTGAAAAGTGGGTGGGCTTGGGACCTTTGGGCCCACCCATGACACAGCCCCTGATTGGCGGCTGCTGTTCTTTGTGTATTTTTGGGGGGGTTGAAAAATATGTCGCAAGGGAGAGCACAGCAGAGATTAGACTCTTGTAATACAAAAATATATTATTTTTGTCACCTGGCTCTACTCAGATTCTCTCTCAGTCCCTCATAGCCCCTACTACTCAGACTCTGGTTACGCCTTGGGTTTGAAAACCGTAAAATGGTAAATTGCGGAGCCACACTGTCCACTTTATATACAGTTTATGATTTTAACAGCTGCAGCCTATAAGGTTGAAAAACGTCCGTTTCTCTATAATGATTATGGACAGAGTATCAAAAGCATTTGCTCCAGAGTATTTTTACAGTAAACTTTCTTAGGTGTCTTTCCTCTGTCTTAAAGTGTGAAACACTGAAAACAGGCCAGCTACAGAGACCCCAAGGATCCTCAGCCAGCTCATAAACTTAGTCCTGCACAAAAACAAAATGTGAGTCGGCTGTCATATCTGACACCTCAAGAGTGAGCACAGGCTGCGGATATCCCAATCATTTCCTGAGTCATCTGTGGCCAGAGAACCTGTTAGCATGGGTTAATAAACTCTGACATGTTGGGTGTATGAAATCTCCACCTGATCCGGCAGCGGAGGAGAGTAAAACTGGGATTTCAACACTCCTCCACGAACACGGGCACATTCTTTAAACAGTTTCCTGGAAACATTGAGGAAACTGCTGATAAACCCGAGGCCAGAGAGTGTGACAGATCCAGTTATTTTGGCTGAAAGCTGATCTGATTCAGAGCAGAAAAACTCGCTGTGTTTGAGGCCGTGCTGTGAATGTTGACCTAACCTCCCGTAATGATTAGACGCCGTCATAAATTGCTTACAAATGGCCGTCTTGTTCTGCAGCTTTTCATGACTGTTTCTTTCCCAGATTAGCTTATTACAATACCATACGTGTCAGAATCAATGCCTCACATTATTCCTGACCCCCTCCCTCCGCCTCCTCCCCTTTCCTTCTCAGTGCAGATGTGAGTCTGAATCCCAGGTGGATTATTTTCAATCAATACAGCGAGTGCGGCGGTTCTGGAGCCTCTAAATATCCAGGATTGGCTGAGCGGAGAGCGGCGGCCTGACCCGAGCAACGATCCGTTCCATAATCACCTCGGACCGGCGGATTCTTTTACAGCGGCTGGAGTTTCCCTCCCAGGCTGCTCCGCTGCGTTTAATGAATTTCCTGTCTTACGGCCTCAGAAATGTCAACACTCAATCATGCTGTAATTGAATTTCTGCAGCAGTCCAACATTTTTGCTCTTAAAGCAGCACCATTAAAACATTCTTTTGTTTGCACTCTTGGAAAACTTACACTGGCTCTTTTTTTATTGTTGGCCATGTTTCATAATGTCTCTAACATCTGTGTGTGGAGGGGGGACCTGCAGGATGTCGGTGGAGGTGTTGGATGGATGGAGATTGAGTCAAACTGTTTCTAAACATGATGGTAATCTGACTCCAGTAATCATGTCTCATCAAATGCTTATTCCTCTCATCATAACACTGCTGCAGTAACATCTGTGTGAGGAATTTAAATCCCTGCACCAAGTACCACCATGAGTACGTTTAGTTACACTACAGTTTTTAAATCCTTTGATCATTTTGTCTGCTTGTGGATTTTTATTCCGTTCAATGTAGTTACGCCAGAATTAGTTTCTTGTTTCAACATTATTCAAATATTAGATTCTTAAAAAAAAAACAAACAAACATAAATTAATAAAAAAATAAAAGCCACAATCAGTAATGTTAGAAATGTGATCAAGTTTCAACCAACTGTATATTTCTGTCTGAGCTATGATGTCATAGTTTGTTCTTAGACAGTGTCAGTGTTGAATTTGTTCTAGAACCAGGATGATGTAGTTCTACAACTAGTTTAACTTATTGTTCTAGAAGCATGATGACATTTGTTTTATAACTGTTGATGAAGAATTTTTGCTAGACCATAGTGATGTAAATTATGCAAGTGGCAACCTCCGGTCTAAGAGTATGAGACAATGTGGAAGTGCTAAAATCTGCTGCTTCTTGTTTGTCGCTTGAGGCTGGAAGTCACATACACACCAAGCCAAAAAAAGACATTTTCAAAGCAGAAATTAACCTATTTACAGCCTGGTTCAAAAGACGTCTCCTGTCTGAGTCGCTAATTTTACTACCAACACCCACTGTACGGGGGGTGAATTTTTTTCTAACTCGACCATTTAGAGGATATTAAGATCACGAGTTCCCCCAATAAGAGGCACATCTGAGGGTCACGTGACCGACAGGCGCTCTGTGGCTATAGGCTAGACCCTTGCCACTACCAATATGGCTGCTATAGCCGATGTGCTTTATTTTTCGTTTCAGAAACAGACAGGTGACGTCAGCGAGACTACATCCATGTTTTATACAGTCTATGAAATTATGATCTAGAACCATGATGATGTAATTAATTTTTGTACACTATTGATGAATACTCTGTTCTAGAATCCTGTTGTCGAGTGTATTGTAATTTATCTAAACCAAAAACAGTGTTGATTGTTCTAAAATGTCTGCTTTATGTATTCATACTAATGTAGAGTTTTTTTTCTAGAGTAATGCTGATAACGTTTGGTGTACTATGATGTCATCGTGAATTTTGTTCTTTAACAATTTAGACAAGGCAAGCTCTTGAACCATTTTAATGTGGGGCTTGTTTAAGAACCGTGATGACAATGTTTGTTGTATAATCCTGCTGGTGTGGAGTTTGCTACTTATCCACATTGATCATTGTTTCCAGAGCAGTGTTGGTGTACTCTGTTTGGAAACCATGCTGATGAGGTTGGTTTAATGAACATGCTGATGGAGAGCACCATGGTGACGTACCTTTTGTTCTAGTACTATGGTGATGTACTACATTGGTGTAACGTTAATTCTGGAGCAGGATTAATGAATTTTGGTCCAGAGTCCATTTAATATAGAGTATATTAAAAAAAAATCTTGTTGAGTTTTTTCCAGAACAAATTGGAAGTTAAGTTTGTAGAACAGTCATGTTGATATAGAGTTTGTTCTAGAAACACGTTGGTTTAAGTTGTTCTTTCACTACTGTTAAACCATGTTGTTGTAGAGTTGTTATAGAAGAGTCAGTTCCAGACAATGTTGATGAAGTTTGTTCTAGAATCTCTTAGTTTGCTTTAGATGCAGTTAAGTGTGAAAATGTGATATTCAGGCAGAGATGAATAGTCCCCAGATAAGAGTCAGGATGTCTTTACAGGCAGGCTAGCTGACAGTCTTGCTTGGGGACAAAATGATATTAAATCCCACTCCCCCCATTGATTTAATAAGGGCCTAGTTCTGCCCCCCTGGGCCTGGGACAATAGACCTGTTTGTCCCCTTCTGATTACAGGTATCATTTCCTACCTGCTTTTACTCTCCATACAGACCATTTTCTGCTGATTGATCGATACAAACAGGACAGGCCATAGACAGAAACCAGAACACTTCTGAAATCAAAGTTTAATCCTGTGTTAATATTTTCTTCCTGCAGACTCTTTCTAATCAGATTGTCTGTGATTTCTTGTGCTATCAGTCTTCTCTCTCGTTCAGTCAATTTCTCCCGCAAATGTCTGAAACAGTTGGATATAAATGTCGTAGTAAAAATACGACAGCTGACTTTTATTTATAGTTTACATGTCTGTTTTATTCTTTATGTCTAATTGGCAGCTCGGTGATTCTTGGGGCACAGCAGTGGTGAAACAGGCGGCAGGGGGCCTGTCCCTGCAGTGGCCCCAGTCTCAGAGGGCCATGGAGGTATCCTTGACCGCCCTCATAAAGACCCTGAACCGTATTTTAACACTCTTCTTCTGCTAATAATACTGCTCCACCCCTGTTTTAAGTCAGCCTTCTGCACTTTACTTTAAACAGAGTATTTTCACACCGTGGTTTTGGTTCTAAACCATATGAAAACTTCCTCCTCCTCCTCCTCCTCCTCCTCCTCATGCGGCCCTGATCCTGGACTCTTTTCCAGGACGAACTCTGGACTCTGCTCTTGCTTTCTTTGGCCCCGGCTTGCTCGTATCAACTCAACCCCGTGAAGGGAAATCAATCACGGCAGACTGCAGCTCAACCTCCTCAATATGAACTAATTTGATTTCTGAGTTATAAGGCAATAAATAACTGCCATAAAACAACTCAGTTAGCCTTTTCTTCCCTGCTTCCTCGGGACAGAACGTGTATTGTGCTGACTCTAATTGACTGCAGGTTTTATTTTCGTCCATCTACGTCGTCCGGCGTGTTTTATTTCTTAATGAAAAGGAGTGAGAGCGGAGAGAAGTCGAGCAGGCCGGCCTGGGCGGCTGCAGGAGGTGCATCAGTGAGGGTGTTTTAGCAGCTATCAGGTGTTTGGGTGGGTGTGGAGTAGATTAGGAGGGTGGTGCAGGAGGGAGGGGTCTCTGGGGGTCACTTCAGGATGTGTAACCTGATGTAATTGCAGACATTAAGTGCAGTGAGGCCCCGGACAATCTCCCCCTTTGTGGAGTGAATTAAAGAATATTAGCTGCGGCCGCTCGCTGCTAATGGACAGAAAATGGATTGTGTGCAGTTTAGGGGGTCATTAGAATACAAAGCTGGTGTTAAAAGGGGGCTTGTCGCTGGCTTGAATCCACCGTGAACTCTGCTGCTTGGACCGTAAATCTTGTGAGAGTTGTGGAGCTCTTTCTGCACTCTGCCCGGGATGAAACAGGAGGAGGAGGAGGAGGAGGGGGAGGAGGAGGAAGGTGCTAGGAACTGGCATCCTCCCTGTTTCCTCTTTCTTAAGGCGTGCACAAAAAGACAATCCCACCCAGCCAAACACTGACTCCATGCTTACTGTTAGTGCTGCAGAAATAAGGAGAATGTTCGAAAACGTGCAGAGGAAAGTCTGCAAGCTTTGTACAGAAGCCCATTACTGCCAATAGTATATGGGCTGATTAATGCAAAAGAAAAACATTATGAAGTGAATCAAATCCTGATATTTCCAGGTCAGAAAAAGCAATGTTTACATTTAGTCAAGGTAGAAAATTTGGAGTTATAAGACACTGAAACATCTTTCTGATTTACACATCCTTGTTATTTTTTTATCCCTTCAACATTTATTCATGGAAAAACAAAAAAAAGAGCCTCAACCTAACCAAGAAAAAAGGAGTAAAAAGGGATTTTAAAAGTCAAATTTCTGCTGTAAAGTTGGACATTTTGACATGGGAAGTTACAGGGAGGGACTCACTTTAGAAGTCTGCCCCCAATGGACATTTGAGGAACTGCAGTTTTGGGCAATCATGATTGGTTTTTATTTTTCCGATACTGGAATCGCAGCTCAGTAAAGTTGCAGAAGTTTTTGAACTTTAAATCTATAATTTTACGATTAAAAAAAAAACATTAGTTTTATATAAGTTATTTATTATTATTTTTTTTATTAATTTAGGAAGCGCGGAAAATGTATAGAAGCCAATTTTTTTTACAGAATGATAAAGAGGGCTGTCAGCATATTTGAAAATTTGTTTTTGAAAAAATGAATAAAAAACTTCATCTTAAAATGTGATGACAAGTCATTAGTTATGTAACAAAAATTCAGATGTAATTATTTATTTATTTTTGTCTTTTTATATCTTAACTTTCACGTCTGTTACAGGTGTCATCCCATAGTGCTGACTACCTCATGATTAAGAGTCGCCATTTGTTTTTTGTTCTTTTTTTTTTTTTTCTCATTAAATCAAGTTTTGTTTCTTTTTTTTCAATAGGCAGTAAGGGGCTTCCATATAAAAGCCTTAATATTATAATTATTTTTTGCTAAGCATTAAGGGTTTAATTATAAAATTCGATTTCAATGTTGTAAGACATGTTAATATTGAAATGCAGCCTATATGCCAATTTTTTCTAATGGCTCAATAAATTTAAGGCTAAACCCCAAACTAAAAAAAATTGTTTGGATCACTTGTATTTTTCCAACAGCTTTTTCATTGACATGTTATTTTTTCAAAGAGCAGAGCTTTTCTTCGCCTCTAGCTTTTTTGGCCCTTTCAGGCCTCCATACAGAGTCAACCCTGCTGAATGTTTTTCTTTCCCCTCTCCCTAAGTCCTCATTTCCCTCCTCAGTCAGATCGGTAATGACTCGTATTTTCAAGTGATGAGATAATAACCTCGACCTGATTGTTTCAGAGAACGAGAGGGCGTGTCCCAGCGTCTGAGCGCGCTCAGTCAGTCAGCAGCTGAAGGTTATTCAGAGAGGTTTTTTCTCGATCTCTGTGGGCGATCTTAATGTGAAATCCAGAGAGAGAGAGCTGGCAGACTGAGGACATGCCATCGCTGTTCTCAACACTCGTCCATTACCGCGTCCTGCCAGCACGCTCTCACACTCTCAACACGTGAGGCCGCGCTCCAGAAATGTTAGGAAGCAGGAAACTCTGACTTCCAGCTGTAAAATATGTGGCAGAGCGGCACTTTGGTTACAAGTGGAAAAATAAATACAGGCCTTCATATTAGTTAACTGTGCGGTTTCCTGTGGCGGTCTGACTTAGAGCCAACATGGAGGAAGTTTTCAGATCCTTCTCTCACATGTTAACAATGAACTCCTGTCAGAGCGAACAGTCCCACACAAGCACACACACACACACCATGCAGAACACTCCTAACTCTTAAAAATTTAACAGTCAGGTGTTTAATGTCAGGATTTGATTTACAAATACAGACGTTAGCCTGAAGTATGGGAGCGTTACAGCGAGGAATGATTCAATCTCACAGTTTCTGCAACACTTTCCAAACATTTACCTTTAAAAGTCAGATTCTTTAACATCTTCTTAGTACACACTTCAAGGTCAGATTAACACCAAAGTTTTAGTCATGCAAAAGAGAGGAGATGAACAGACACAATGGTCAGTTATCAGTTTATAGATCCAAGATGCCACACTGCAGTTTACTGTGAAAGGAATAAAAACCTCCAACAATGAGAAATGAGGCAGATACAGACGTGTTAAAACTGCAAGAACGTCGTCTTGTAGCTGGCTGTGGAAGCACAGCAAACAACATACAGAAGAAGAAAAAAAAAAACGTATACAGCCTGGTAAAAAAAAAGGGGTTTTGTCCGAATAAATTATTTCTCTGTTGGAACAGCAGTAAAGTAGATTCTAAGATTACAAGATCGTCTAATCAGAGGCCAAGGCTGATCTGACTGACAGGCACATTGTAGCTGTTAGCAAGGAGTTAAAGGCCACCTAAATTCCACCTCTTTACCTTTGAGTTTAATTTTGTCAGAAAGTGCACTAGTCAGAGAATCAGGAGAACTAACAGGCTTTCTGCCTTCCTGACTAACATGCCTTCTGAGTTTCTGACCAACCCACCTTCTGATTTTCTAACACTCTTTCTGAGTTTCTGACTAACAGGCCTTATGATTTTCATTGGAAACAGGCCTTCTGAATTTTTGACTAACAGGCCTCCTAATTTTCTGACTAACAGATCTTCTGATTTCTTGTCTAACAGGCTTTCTGATTTTAGACTAACATGCCTTCTGAATAACAGGCCTTCTGATTTTCTGACTTATGGACCTTCCGATTTCCTGACTAAGAAGCCTCCAGACTAACAGGCCATCTGTTTTTCTGACTAACAGACCTTCTGATTCTCTGACTAACAGGCCTTGTGATTTTCTGACTAACAGGCCTTGTGATTTTCTGACCAACAGATCTTCTGATTACTTGATTAACGGGCCTTCTGATTTTAGACCAACATTCCTTCTGACTAACAGGCGTTCTGATTTTCTAACTTATGAACCTTCTGGTTTTCTGACTAACAGACCTCCTGACTAACGGGCCTTTAAATTTCCTGACCTACAGGCTTCCTGAGAAATAGGTCTTCTGATTTCTAACAGGCCATCTGTTTTTTCTGACTATCAGGCTTTCTGACCCACAGATCTTCTGATAACTTGACTAACAGGCCTTCTGGTTTCTGACAGGCCTCCTGACTAACCAGCCCTCTGACCAATTGGCTTTTTGACCAACTGGCCTCCTGAGAATGGGAGGGGATTAATTGCGTGGTCCGAGGTGACGTCCAGTTCAGCATTTTTTATACCGTACCCAACACCAATCAACTTCAAAAATGTGATTCAGAAACGGCTTAATTGAAAACTGTGTTTTTTCCTCCTAGCCTGATCTTCCTGTAGTCGTTTTTTGAAATCTTTCACAGAACTGAGGCATTTCCCTTACCCTTCTACGTACCCAATTTTTCTGAATTCTGAAATTAAGGGATGCCTACTTAATAATGTCCTGTGAATATGGGATTAATCCCTGTGCATGTCGTTATCACTGATAATGATTTCATAACCATAACATCACGACCATATTCAAAGCTTGGTTGAACTCTTCATGAAGCTTTTTGTGGTGTGTTGACTTACATGAAATGAAGCTTTCACAGTAGGAGCAATGATTGCTTCGAACTTTGACTTTAAGCAGAAAGGGTCATAAAGTAGAGGTTTAAGCTGCAAATAAAAAGTGAAGGTGGAATATTTGAGACCAGAAGTTGGCAATAACTGCTCGGAGAGTTTTGCAGAGTTTTCCGGAGACATCTTTGACACACATGTAGACGATGACAGAGGACGTTTATTTCGATGTTGTCAGACATTCATTTTCTGCCAAAACAAATTAGTTTCCTCCACAAATTCCTCCAGTTTGACCCCAAACAAAAGATGCTTTGCATCATCCCCACATCACTCCACTTTCAGACAATAATTACCGCTGCGTCTGCCAAACTCTGTCGTCTGCCTCGTAAATCACACCGCTCACCTCCTCATCCTGCCGATCCACACAGTGATCGATTGTCTCTTCACGCTGAGACGTCGGGAAAACATCCAGAGAGCTCGCCAATAACCTCGAGACCTCGCCGTCACCCCCTGTCGCCGCTCGCGTCTGTTTGTGACACATCTTGGTGACATTATCTCCTTCCTGTCTTCAGTTAGCGGGAGGCGACGCGAGGCCGAGGTCAGGATCGGGGTGAAGTCTGAGAGGTTGATGCCGAGTTTCTCTGACTCACACACACACACTCACACACACTGATGTGGTTTCTGAAGACAGGATGATGAAGAAGATGCTGAACTCTGGAAATTCTTCTGCATCGTGTGGAAAACAAAACAGCTGCATCACAAAAACAAACGTGGAAAATGTTCTGTGTCTCCATATCAACAGGATTAAACTCAAACAGTTTATCCACGTCTTAAAAAAAGTGTAAATGTTGGAGGTCTTTAAAGGTCTGATAAATCAAACTGTGAGTTCATGCACGCTGTATCCTAGTTTCCACATGCATCGACGAGTCACTGCTTTATAATTTGTTTCACTTGCTGCAAATAAAACATATTTAAAGGCACCTTAGAAACCTTGGGTGGAGGGAGATAACGTAACAGACTAAATGCAGAGCTCATTATGTGTAAGTGGTGTCTAAAGAATAACTGTGGTTTTAAGGAAGGAGTCATGAAAAATTTGTTTAGATTGTGAAACAAAAGAGTGCAGAACTACCCTCTGCAAAGAGCAGATCTGAGAGGGTAAAGTGCTGACAGGACAAGATGTTTCTTCTCTCAAGATATTGATTTTATTTTTGATATTGTTCAACAATAAGGGACAACAACACAAGAAAAAGACTATAACTACACTACAAGGAAGACGATAGGATAAAGAATAACTGAAGAAAAACAAAAGGAAATCAAGGACTAGCTGCAAAGTTTTAGCTGTCGCAGACTTCATTTATTATGAAGGCTAACTCCTTTTGTGCTACAAAAAACCAACAGTAACAAACTGAAACCCCTTCCAAAACCCCAAGATATTCAAAATTGCGTATTTTATCCATAATTGTAAAAAATACAAACAAAGATAAAGGCTAAATTTCATTTCTACCATTCACATAGAAAATGTTTAATCTGTTTTTCTTTGTTGAAGACCTCGAAGTGACTGAACCAGGAGAAGGACAGTATCAGTGGAGGACGATTAATTTAGGAAACCAACAATATGAGCACAAAAGTAGACTCATTTATAACATATTAGAGTATTCCCACAGCAGGGGGTTGCTGGTTTCTGGTATTGCTACTTTTTGGATTGTGGACTGAAAAGTTAAGCCATCCCTGGCGCCCAGTGGCAGCTCCAATCAAATTCAAAGCTCTTCTTCTCGTTTACAAATTATTGACAAGAACAGCTCCTGCCTTCCTGGGGTCCCTCATCCAGGTCTACACTCCTACACACCCACTAGGCTCTGCTTGTGAAAGACGCCTGGTGCTTCCAGCCCAGTACAGCTCCAAATCTCTAGCCAGACTCTTCTCCTCTGTTGTGCCCAAATTGTGGAATAAATGACCAAACTGTATATGATCCATAGAGTCCCTTTCTACTTTAAGAGATGTCTGAAGACTCATCTGTTCAGGGAACACTTAAGCAGTGTTGTAGCTCCACCCTCCGAGATCGGATCGATTATTTGGGGGTCTGTCCCGGGATTAGTCAATAGAAACGCTGTGTAATGTGTGCTGTGCCAAGACGAACTGAACTGAACTGCTTGGTGGAAACGAGGCTTTAGGCTCTTAATCTGACCCTTCTCCTCTTTGTCCTCAGGGGTAGAGTGAGTCAGAAGGTCTCAGACCAGCTCTTATCTTTAGCACTGATCATTGAATGATGTTGAAGGTTGAACTATATTTTTGCAGCGATTAATTGTGGTTAGTTATGGACACACTATTCTACATCTACAAAAAAATTGAAATCTCCTTGCACTAAATGGCAGCACCTGCAGTCAAATAACTTGTAGCATTTTTCCCTTCCTTCTAAATTCTTGCTTGTGTTGTACGTCGCTTTGGAAAAAAGCGCCTGCAGAATAAAACTGTAGAACTGTAGAACTTTCATTTGTTATTTGCATTCACACTAAACGTAAACACACTCAAAACAGTCAAAAACTTGAGTGTGGAATGCTGGACACTGGTTTTGTAGAGAAAGGGGTGAAAACAGATCAAATGATGGATGACTGTTGTGCAGTGGCGGCCCGTGATAAAAATTACAGAGGAAGCCAGTGTTCAGAGCGGACTTTTCCATCGGCTCTGCCCTTCGTTAAAGGATAAGTTCGGTTTACACAGCTTTTACATTGTTTACAGAATGAAGCAGAACAAAATACTCACCCAGAAGGCTTTCCTGATCCAAGCAGTGCTTCGGGAGATATTTAGATCCAAAATCGTGCAGCAGACGTCCGTAAAATGGGATCCATCGGGGCATAGACAGCGCCGCTCCTAAAACTGCATTAATCGTCCAAAAACCCATGTTTTTCACCATCATGGTCCGCTCCGAGATAGTCCTCTGCGTCAGTCTGTGTCACTCCAGACAGCGCTGTGCGGCTGTACTGACCTCTGAACTCACGAAGACTTTGTTTACGCTTGCCCCTCAAAGGAGTCAGCGCTTCAGAAAGTACCGCGCATGCGTAGTCGGCTCTTGACTCCTTTCTTTCTTTCTTGTAGCTGGAAGCCAGATTCGATCTGGCCTCCCTCACATTTTTTCTAATGAAGCATCCACCAGTAAGCGATGAGCCTTGCTTCAACCTGATTGGCCAATACGGGCTGTTTTTTTTTTCTAAGGGAGGCAAAGTGAAGCGGGCCTCCGAGCTGAGGCTCTGACATGCCCTCTGACAGGGCAGAGGGCATGAGACACGTAGTGTAATACACAATGAGAGCTTGACAGGAGGGCGCTGTTTTGCTTCTCACGCTCAGCCAAAGCAGAAGTGCGCCAGTGTAGTGTTTTGACAAGGAAATGACAATATAAAATACATTGTGGTTAATCTTGTTTATAGGCTATTTTATTTCTTTCTTGCAATATTTTTTGGGGAAGCCAGGCTTCCCTTGGCCTCCGTGAAAAACCGCCACTGCTGTTGTGTTTAGACTTGCAAAATTCTGTCAATTTCCAAAGTTGGAAACTTTACAAAAAAGTTATTGGAATGAACAAGAATTTTCAAGGAACTTAAATATAGCTAGGTTATGTATCTTGTAGCATAATTTTGCCTAAAACAACCACATTTAATGCAAGTTCACTTGAGCCCCATTTCCACCAAGCAGTCCGGTTAACCATGCCCCCTTGTGGTGGGCGCGTGTAAGCCAGGTGCTGATAGCTGCATCAGTTACACATTAGCAGGGCTGTTACACACAGTTTACTCCGCTAATAAATCCAACAAAGAAGAAAATGCGACACAGTAAACAAAGAGTAACAATTGGAGACTTCTGGCTGTTCGTCCTCTTTGTGATTAGCATGTAGCTTCTTTCAACCAATCTGTAGTGTTTCACCTCCATCTTCTGAGATCAGATCAGTTAAGTTTGGCACTCCAGTGGAAGGGTCCCGAAAAAGTGGAATAGCTCGTCTTGGTTATTTGGATTAGTCAGTGGAAATGCCACAAAATGCGTACCGTACCGTCATGAACCGAACTGAACCACTTGGTGGAAGCAAGGCTTTGTATATCTATATCATTCCTTGATAGCAGCACTTTGCTGACTGCAGCGCTACTGAAGCCCCACTCCTTACACGCTCTGTGCATGATACCCAAAGCTCAAGATCATTAAAGGCACCACTGAGGTGTAAACAGTCAAGTAAGGTTTGATTTAAAAAAATCACAAGATTTCCAACTTTCACCACCAAATTTCACCTGCAGCCTGATCCTCATGTCACTACACACCTCTGCCCTGTTTCCTGCTCTGTTCACTGTCCTATCCTCCCTGAATTAAAGGTATAAAACCCTAAACCACTGAATGTTCAATAAATATATTTAACCAAGTTAGCATCTGAAGAGAAGTTAAGGAGAGTGGCTTCTACCAGGGCGTCCAGGTTCAAAGTTAACTTCATGAAACAACGCTCTTAGCTCAGTATGCTTACGTTCACTGCCACTCTTGTGAGCTGAAACATCAGGTTTATAACAGAGGCAGCCAAATCTGGAATTTTAGTTATTAGTCATGTTTAAAATGTATGAATCCAGATCCAGAGAGGCGTCAAACTACATCTTAAATCTGCCTCGAGATTGACCAGCGTGAGGTTGAGTCGTCCACTCATGGTCAGACAACTTTTACTGAGGATGAAATTTATTCACATCTTCATCTCTGCTCTCTTTGTGTCAGTAATCTGGGTCTCTGGCTGTTTTTGTTATAAAATGTCTTCTGGTTGTCTTAAATAATCAACACAATCTCGATCTTTTGTTCCAGATATCTGATTTCAAACTGGAGTAAAGAGGAAACGAGCTTTGTTGTGCAGCTTGAAAAGACTCCAAATAACTCTTCAATAATGATGTTTTTTAATACAATAATTGATTTAGGGTTTTATTTCCAGCTCAGACACCAGAGGAAAAACATGTTTTAATGGACGAACAAAGAGACGATATCAAAAACAAACTGCAGCGCTGAAAGCGCCGTCTCTGGCGGCGGGGGATCCACCTGAGTCAGAGCGAGCCTCTGGCCCTGATCGGCTCCACGTATCGTATTTTAATCTCATGTTTTGGCTCTGTATGTAATAAACAGTATAGATAGAAATAAACAGCAGAGCTGGCTTTGTGGCGTCTGCCGGGACTCTGGACGGGAAGAGACGCCAGAGCGCCGAGCCAAGGAATGAGTCCCTGCCAAGAGCGGGGATCACCTGCTGCCATATTTATTCTTCTGAGGAGAGATCTACATTCGCTGCTAAATGTCACTGACGGAGTTTCTGCTTTACGTTTCTCTCTCCCCGTCCATCCCCGAGATGGATCGATCCTCGTCCCCGCCCAGTCGGCCATCTCCGCTCCACTCCTCGCCGTCGCTTATAGAAGGAAGCTCGGCCATATTGAGAGCTGGAAACGTCTCCCAGAGGAGGGATGTATTTTAGGTCAGCTACATGTTCTGCCATCTGTTCAGCTCCACAACTCAAAGATGTTGAGAGGGAAGAAAGAGGAGGGACCACGAGGGAGGGAAGGGGGGAGGATTAACCTGAGCGGGACCACAGGGGGGAGGAGAGAGCAGAAACATAATACAGAAGAAGAAGAAATATCTGAGGAGCCCCGTGCCAGCGAAGAGCAGAGGGAGGAGAGAGGGTGAGGATATACATTTATCATCCTTCCCACAATCCTTTGGAGCACATCAAGAGTGACGGCAGGGATGGAAAGTCCCCGGGTAGCGATCTCTAACATGTGTGAGTTTATGCAAATTACGAGAAACCTGAGCTTACTGTGTTTAGAGTTTAAACTCACGACATGGCGAGAAAGACATCCAAGCACGACCTTTAAACCACAGCAGCTCTGAAACCTGATGTGAGCTTTATTCTGAAGGGGAAGAAGTCAACTTCCTCCTGGCTAAGGTCCAGCACACATTTATTAACGATGAAAGTAACACGAAGGCTCAAACATCCTTATGCTATTATTACTGACCAAGCAGCAACCTCTGGTCAAAGAATATGAGACAACGCAGAAGTGCTGTTTCTCGAGTGTCCACTAGACGCTGGCTCCGGAAGTACAGGAAGTCACATAGACACCAAGTCAAAAAAAGCTGTTTTCAAAGCAGAAATTAACCTATTTACAGCCTGTTTCAAAAAATGCCTCCTGTCTGAATCACTAGTTTTACTATCAGCACACAGAGGCCGTTCAGAGGATGTTAAGATCCTGAGCTTGCCCAATCAGAGGCACAGCTCAGGGTCACGTGACCTACAGGCACCCTATAGCTGAACTCTAAGCCCTTGTTACCACCAATAAGGCCGCGATAGCCGATGTGCTTCATTCTCCGTTTCAGAAACAGACGGGTGACGTCGGGGAGACTACGTCCATGTTTTATACAGTCTATGTTCCAGCCTGATGAAACCAAAGCTCACCAGTCCCTCAGGTGTCTCTTAATTCCGGATGATCAGTAGTCAGTTTCCTGTAGTGTTACATGCTGCGTAAACATCAGCAAACTCTGCTTCTGACCAAATAAAAGTTTCTCCAATAGGGGGCGATATGGATTGAATATACCAGGACTGAAAAATAGATCAAATCAGGGGCCGTTTGGTGATGGATCCTGGCCTGACTTAGGACACACCTTTTATTTTGGGACATTCATTCAATCAGTTTGATATTTTGGTCTTAGTTTAAGGTAAAAGAATAGTTTTCTAAAACCACTAGCTTTGTGATTTTTCTGTAGGATTTTTTTGAATCATAACATCACGCTATGTAAGGATTTCCGTCCTTGAGGATGCAGTCAAATTGGCCAGCGGTCACTCTACTCCAATATGAACCAGACTTCACGCACATGCATGGCCTGCCTTTGTCATTGTAAAGTGTCTGTTTACATGAAGCAAGATCCCATCAGAGTCAGCACAAAGAGACACAGAGAGCACTGCTACAACTTTCAGGGACTTTTTGCCTCATGGTAAGTTGTTCAAGTCCGACACAATCAGGACTTGAGGGTTGAAGTCAAAGACTGTAAAAAAAAAAAGGACGTTAAGTGAGGTTGCCATGAAAACTGCTCCCCCTGGTGGCTGGCTGCAGTATAGGTAAAAAAATCCAGCTCTCCAATCAGTCCAATGATCTGTGGTCAAACTTCGAAAATGTAATATACCTCATAGAAATGTTTCTCACGTCTGATTGTTGTGGTGATTTGAAGATATCATTTGGCTGTCTTGTTTTTAAGTCCTCTTTATTCTGAAAACTTTCATTTTCATTAGTTATAGAAGGTTAAAAACAAGGTTTTATGTAGTTTCACGATGATTGACAGCTGCCGTTCTTGTGTATTTTGGGAGGTAGAGTCCAAGTGATTAGACTCTCGAAAGAAAAACAACAATTATTATTTAGGTCGCCCAGCTCCACTCAGATCCTCCAAGAATCCCTCACAGTCTCTACTGCGCAGAATCTGGCTGCAACTGCTGCCAATGGCTGCGCCTGTGACGGGGAATTTTGGCTTCAAAACTGTACAATGGTAAATGGCGAAGCCACGCTGTCCAGATAACATGGATTTATCATTCATTTTGCATAAAAGAGATTCTGAGAGTTTGACTTTAATTTTGTGTTTTCAAAATGTCTAAGAGCGCTGTTTCTCTAATAATGTGTTTGCAGTTTTCGAGTATTAAGTGTAAACAACACAACCATAACGATCCAGGCCGTGTTGGTTCATATTCCTACCTAGATTGCGTACATCATGTTTTTTTAATCTTTTTTTTTTGCATTTCTGAGGAATAAAGCTATGACTTTTCTTTATTTAGAGAAATTAATGTATAATGTTATTTTTTAAATTATTTATTGCACTTTTTAGCAATTTATTGAGTCAGTCCTGACAAAAGTCTATATTTAGTTAATAATTAAATTTAGGACATACAGGTTGTATTTATGTATAGAAAAAAGTTTTATGCAAAAAAAAAAAAACGCTTTCTTAGCATGTAAACTTGCAAAGACATGCTCTGGCAGACTTGGTGTGGTAGTTCCAAAGAGTTAAAGCAGTCAATCAAATTAACTTAAAAATAAACATTTTAGACCTTTACAATAACCATACAGAAGAACTCACTACTCATGCGGATGATCTTGTTTTCTATTCTGGGTCATAAAAAGGCACACTTTGATTTCACATTATTTCATAATCAAATCTCCTTACGTGATCTTTAAACAAAGCTTAGATTAAAGGATGTAAGGAGGTCTTTTGGTAAGACTTGGAAAATGACAGGTTAACACTGAAACCAATGAATATTAACTAAACGAGGAGGTTTAAAGAGGTTAATAAAGTGTGTTAAAAGGAAGATTAAGATGTAATCTATGGTTAAACGTAGGTAGAACATATTCAGGAGCTTCATTACAGCTGCAATGACGTAACTTAAAGAGAGACAAACTTAAATTAAATGTAAACTGAACGTTTCCCAAACTGCTTCGCTTCACACCTGATTTAAACCACTGTCGTCATCACACAGCAGCGCTGAGTGGAAAATGTGAGGAGAGGGGAGGAGGGTGAGGAGAGGGGAGGAGGGTGAGGAGCTCCTCTGGATGCACTTTAACACATTTTCATGAACTTCTCTTCAGTTTGGGTTTGATAGGAGCGACCGAGGAGCTGCAGGTGGGTCTTACTTACTGTAGGAGTGACCAAGTGTTCCCATCCTTCCCTCTTTCCTCACCCGTCCTCTCCTCCCCTCCTCCCGCCCTGAAATGTTTCTCCTTCCGTGATGGATGTCTCGCCTGATACTGCTTCAATATCAAATACAAAAACGTCTTGTTTGGGCCGCGGGCTCACACAGCTCCTGCAGAGCTGGATCTGATGTGGACCTGGGTTCGGTGGAGGTCGGCACATGTGGGATTTGAGGGGCCCGGGGCCGAGCTGAGGGGCCAGGGCTGAGCTGACGGGGGAAAATATTTTGTACTCTCCAGGGTGCAGCTTAGTTCACATTCAGCTCTGCTTTTACTTTCCTCCCAGGACCAGAAACTTGGCTTCAGTCATGATGACTTCTCCAGATGTGCACCTCCCTCCTCCTCCTCCTCTTTTTCCTCCTCCTGTACTCCATTGTGAATTTTTTGAACACCACAATTAACATCTATAAATCATGTCCCGAATACTTCCTGCTCAATCACAGGGGAATATCAGGGAACAGCCCAATAACTCATTACAAATTGGAGGCTTAAAGCAGCCAAAAAGATAAATTGTGTCGTGGAAAAAGCTAGAACAGGACGAGAGTCTCAGCGTTTTAATGACAGTCGCTCACTTAAATTAAGAGCAGACAATTAATAAGGAGCACCGACAGTCTGTTTGGCTGTCAGAAATAATTCTTCTTTTTTAGTCTTCATGATGGAGAGAATACGCCACAACCAATTAGACCACAGAAAAAAAACAGAACAGTTTGACAAATCCAGGACAAAATTTAACAACAAAAGAAGTTAATTATCTGTGTTTTTCTTCCTAAAAAGACATTTTTACAAAGTCTCTGCAGGGAAATGAAACTTCATCTCACTCCAGAGTTAACCCTCAAATGTTGTATTTTTAGTCTCCCTGATAAGAGATCTGGCATTTTATTAAGTTCAATTTTAGTTCAGCCTTAGAAAACAACAGTTAATTAAATTTAATTAAAACTGTTTATTTACTTTCTGAATTTTTGACTTAAGCCTAAGAGACAAAACCCAGGGCAGAAAGAGTCAAAATGTGCCTGTTACGCATCATCAAAATGTCTGTTTTCTTCCAAAAATCTGAGAGTCAGATGTTCAAACTGACACAGTCAAAGGTGTTAGCCTATTATAACATAAAACCTAAAGTAATTATAGGAAGATATAGGCTTTTCCCCATAGAATATGAAAACTAGAAAAGCACTCAGAAATCACAGACCTCCGCCAAGCGTATTGTGATTGTCACCAACACTTTAGTCTGACTTTAATGTTATACTCCTTTTCAGCAGACTGTCGATGCAATCATTTGCTACCTGACTGTGTTGATATTTCATATTCTGGATCTCAGAATCCAGAATATTGCCAGGATCTGGATCGTACTTTTACATTTTTCAGAAATTATGGTGACCTAGTCTTGTATTGTTTTGCAAAGCAATCCAGACGTTTATGGTGGAGTTATCTACAAATTTGGTGAAAACTGCCCTATCTCACTATGAAAAAGAATCCTTTAAAAAAATCCTGGATCCAGATGGTGATCCAGATCATCTCCAGAATTTAATCACTTCTTCCTTATCCCATTTTGAACATTTCCTGAAAATTTCATCAAGATCCGTTTGTTAGTTTTTGAGTTATGTTGTTCACAGACAAACTCTCCCAAAAGCGTAACTTCCTTGGTGTAAGTAATAATATTGAAAAAAAAAAAACAGCTAGCTTGGTTTAACATGACAAGAAAAAAGGGGAAATTTAAACTGTTTACTGATCGACAAACAACTTCCAGTCAAGAAGTAGCTTAGCTTTACCAGTTTCTGCTAACTGAATGAAGAAAACAGAAGCTGAGCTCAAGATAAGATGGAAATATGACGCAACAGCTAGCTTAGCTTGTCCCATTTACTGTAGACCTAGTTGAAACAGCTACCTTGGGGAATCATAATAATTAGGATTTTGGTTGAAAGGCCAGGTAAGTACTGAGAAACGATAAGAGTGGTAAAAAAAAAAAAAAAAAAAAAGAAAAGAAAAAAAGGGAAAAAAAAGTTAAAGAGGGGGTATTTTGCTTTTTTACAAGTCTTAATTTTGTCACTCTGGTGCCCCTACAGTATCTTTAATCACTGTCTCTTTAAGGCTTTCCACTCCACGAACCTCCTGCCCTCTGATTGGCCAGCCCTAAGGAGGCCTGTCAGGCACCCTTGGTGTTTGAGGCCCCCAATTTGCCATTAAGCAGTCAGAAGATCTGCATTTCAGAAAACCTGGTGAAGATCTAATATTTTTTCTTTACAACAGTATAATCTGTAGAGGTTTGAAAATCTGTTCAGTTTGAACATCCAGCACTGGAACTTTAAATCCACATTCAGGATACAGGTAAGCAGAATACCCCCTCTTTAATGTTAGTAAGCAGTATATCTTCTTTTTTCCTCGGCATTAAGAGCATAAAATATAAATTACAGTTATGTTTAAAATTAAAGCACAGATAAAAAGAAAGTCAAAGATGAGTCCAGGAAACAGACGAGCATGAAGACAACGTTTCCCTCTGAGATCATCTGACTAATGCGCTGAAATCTCCTCTTGTCACTCCATCATCATCATCATCTCTGCACTCATCTGTCAGTTTGATTTTCCCCGAGACGCACAAGAAGAGAAAGAGGAGGAAGAAGAAGAAGAGTCAGGAGAAGGATGAGGAGAATGGCACATGAGCTGGGAGTGATGTGATAAATAAATCAGTGTCTGAGCGGCGATGCTTCACTTCGTCAACTCCAAGGTTGTTTCCTGAAATCTCTCTGGGTCTGCCGGGATTCATCCGTTTGTCGGGTTTTCTGCAGCTGATCGATAACTGAGGTTAAAAAACAGAAAAGGAAAAAAAAAAAAAAAAACAAGAGCAGGAATGTGAATCTACTGTTGGTCCTCTGATGATTTCAAGGACCTCACTTCTTCACTTCTTTCAGGTTCAAACAAATTCTTCTTCTCTGTTTTTTTAACAACAACAAGGATCATTCTCTTGAGGTGTCAGAAATGTTTTTGTTTATCTATTTGAAGGTAAAAAGATTGTATTAGGGGAATAACAGTGAGGAATTAAAGTTTTGATTAAAGCACGAGAATGTAAATATGATAAAATTAAACCACTTATTTTCTTCTGGGGGCATTTCAATCATGACCAAGATATAAATGTAGGTGAGTTCAGGTTGGTACCATCATAAAATATGTAAAATTGCCACTGGGTGGCGCTGTCATTGTGGTTAAAAAATAACAATGTAGGAGTCTTCAGGGTTGGACTGTGATCATTAATCTCAAAAATGAGAAGAAATCATCTATTCAGACTGTAAGTGTGTTTATTTCTACTGTGAAGATCAGCTTTTTAATGGGTGTGTATATGATTCCTGCTGTTTCTGCAGATAGCCCCTGGTGGACACTCAAGGAACTGCAGTTTTAACAGGTTTTGAGGATGCTGCTTGCTTAAAATGTTCCAAAATCAGACATTCAAATCCAAATAGTTGTCTTCCTTCTTTCTAGAAGATTATTTATAAATGTTATTTCTTAGCTTCCTGATCGGGTCGTCCAGGACTGGATTGATTTGCAGCACATCAAAGTCTCCATGACAACACCACACTGGCTGACAAAGTTTAATAGTGAGAAGACAGTTCTGAAAACAATTTCTGAGATTAATTTTGTAGTGCTGGTGGAAACAGGAGCCAAACATACAGCCTGAGCTAAAGGCTAAAATACGAGTTAAGCTGTTTGTGCTAATGTTTATTCCAACCCACAGTCAGCAGTTATTCTGCAGTATTCTGTTCAAACGTGAGAGTCTATCAATAAAATGAAGAGTGAGGTTACGTTATCTCTGCTTGGTAGATGACTGGCAGGACATAACCAGGATTCACACAGACATGTTTAAGAGCTCTGAGCTGTGAGTAGTGCTGAATATAGTTGGCTACTAGACTATGGTACAAACTGAGATTTGCTTGTTGTCATGTTTCAAACAACAGCCCTACATAACTGTACTGATAAATACCTTACCTCATTGCGGTGTATCTGGCAAAACGTTGTTTTGAACAAAGAAAAGTATTTTTTATAATGAGACCTGTTTCACCTTTTAAGCAAACACATGCCTTGTTAAAAGTCAAGACAGTGTGAGTCTTTGGGGCGTAAAGTGTCCAGTTGAAACCAATCCTCTCTCAGCCTCTTTAGAAAGTGGACTTTTTTTGCAACATTTTTAACCCCTTTTTTTTTTTTTTTTTTTTTTTTTTGTGAATTGTTTAATTCTTTTAATCTGTTTTTGGTGGTTTTACCGTTTGTTTTTAATTTGATTCATTCCATAAAATGTTTGTTGAAGCACATTTTTTTTTGTTTTGTTTTGCTGTCTATGGCTTCTATGTGGCTTACTTTCTACCACTTATATATATACATATATATTATATTTATTCATTTTTAAAAATTAATACCTTTTTAAAAACTATACGTAAAAACTATTTTAACCATGGTATTCCTTACATTTCTTTTAGTTTGTTGGAATGAATTTTATGTACCTTATTTTTTTCTTTTGAAAATGTGCAACCTTGTTTGGTAAAGTGCTTTATTAATATTGTTGTTGTTGTTGTTATGATTCATATCTTTGCCTGTATAGATACAGAAAATAATTTTACAAGAAATGTAAACTATTTATTTGAGCATTTTTCAGTTACATAGCCAACATTTGTTTTGTTGTTTTTCCTATTTTCTTATTTCAAGCCCTTTTTATTCTCTCTTATTATTTTTTGGTTTCAAAGTACACACTGATCAGAGTGATTGGAAAAAGAAAAAAATAAGACAGGCCTTTTTTTTTTTTTTTTAAGGATGACTTCCATCCTTGAGATTTATCCATGTTACAGTGAGTTTGAGGGGAATCAGCTGTATATTTATCTTTAAACCTCGTCTGTTTGATCCTCAGACTCCTGTCAGTCCTCTATCACCCGCTCAGAGCAGAGACGGACAGTTTGGCACAGGGTTGAGTTTTGGCAGCCGTGGTGTAAATAATGAACGACTCCTCGTCTGTTTGCGGCCTCAGAGAGTTTCCTCAGTGCTCAGAGGAAATTTCAGGTTTTGTCTCCTCCTTACGTGACCTTCAGCATGTATGTGTGTGTGTTCATTTAAGAATTGAAGGAAGGGATTTCACGTTGTTTATCGTCAAATTTGAACAATCTGAAGATCAAATCAGACGAGTTAGCAGCCAGGTTAGCATCTCTGCAAAGCTATTAAAGATTTCTTCAGGGATTGTGTACATCCTCTGATGCATATGACCCTGAGTTCCTGCATGAAAGAAACCTGACGTTAAAGTCTGTGCACGCCTTCAGCAAACATTTCCTCCTGACTCATGGTGCCTGAGCTGCAGCAGAGTGTGCTGTGGTCGTGCAGTGGATGCCGTCTGTCTTTCTCTGGCTCTTGGAGCGGATTACACGGAGCAGAGCTGCAGATTTATCCGACTCCTCTCTCTCTGGTCGTCAGCTGCAGCCTGACAGCAGAGTTTTTCGCTCGTGGCTAAAACAGTGAAGTTCATCCCATCACACTCGACTAATTGCCATCGAGGGGAAACCGAGAGCCGTCTCTCTCATCTCTGAGAGACCGCTGCCCATGATAATGACCCCGCACGTTTCTCCTCTCTGAGCTGTGATAACAAGACTGAAGGCCGTGTTGGAGCGCTAATGCTGAGGCTCTTACTGAGAATGACTGTAAATGAATCTTTTTAGGCTGCCATGTTTGGTTTTTAGGGTAAATGTTTAGTATTTTGAGTCATATTAGCAGCTCAGAGGGAGATGTGTTTGAGTCTGTCAGTCGTTTTGATTCAGAGCTCAAAGTAAACACAGATACCTTCCTGAATCGTTCAGCCTGCCCACAGTTTGAACCCTGATGATATAAGATGTTTTATTCCGACTAAAAACTCCTGATTCAGGAATCTACGACCTCCACAGAGGGTTCATCAAATTCTTCATTGGCCTCAAAACACGTCCAGCTCTTTTTTTCATGCTGTGTTTGATTTTACCAGTGTCATATATATCCTCACTGAAACCTTTTCTGTTATTTACCCTGGAAGTCTTTGCTGATGCTCTCCCTGCCTTAACTTTGCTTTTCATATATGCACATGAAAGAAAGAGGATTTGAGCTCTTTAGACCTCGGCTTTTTATGTTTTCACATTAAAGAGAAGAAAGGTGAGCTGTCTCCACCTTGGCCAATAATGTATGCACATGAAAAAGGGAGTTGGTGTGCTCTCCCTGCCTTGACTTTTCATGTTTGCACATGGGGTGGAGTGGAAGTGTGCTCTACCTTCCTGGCAATTTCATGTATCACATTAAAGAGAGATGTGCTCTGCTTTTCATGTATGCACATATAATAGAAGGCAGGTGTGCTCTCCCTACCTTGGCATTTCATAGTTGAGCATGAAGGAGAGTGGAGATATGCTCTCCTCACTTCAGGCTTGGTATCCTGTGTAGGCACGGAGAGGAGCAGGGCGTTTATAGCATAAAAAGTGTTCCTGGTCCACAAAATTCATTTTCATAACAACTTTTTTGAGCTTCATTTTGTTGTAGATGATCCTTATTGGGCCTGGTGATTGACTGGTGACCAGTCCAGGGTGTGCTCTGCCCTCTTGCCATAAGACGGCTGGGGTAAGCTCCACCTGCAATTCTAAACAGGATAATGGAAAATGAATGGATGAATGATCTTTGTTGGAGACACAGGCTCTTCATTTCATCTCTGAAAGTCAAACGTAAACAAGCAGGAAAGATGATTCACCTCTGATGTTTTCCTCAAGCTGTCGTAGTTTGGATGTATTGATTGGCTGTTGTCATGGTGCTCAGAGTCACAACAACAGATGTCATCTGTCCTGACAAACCTGAACAGGTGTAGAAAAGCTCTGCCCACCCATCTGCTCCTGAACACAAGGCTCCTCTCCACCTGATCGTGGGAAAGTCCTTAGTGTTCAGACAGTACTTAGAATAGAATAAGATTGAATGTACTTTATTAATCCTCAGGGGGAAATTCAGGCGTCTGGCAGCTCATCTCCTGTTGGTTAGAGCAGCTGTTTTTTAGAGTGGGGGCCGCCAGGAGGCACTAGGGGGGCTCAGAAAATTGGAGGGAAGGGAAAAAGTAGAAGCTGATTTTTTTTTATTAACAATTTGTCCTGAACATGTAACACGTAAAGTGCCATAATCGTTGGATTCTGAAGTTTCCGGTTGTAGAATAGAACAGAATAGAACTTTATGGTCATTGTAACAAGTACAACGAAATTGAAGTCACAGCAGCAATCAAGAAAACAAAAGTATAGAAAGTGCAAAAAGCTCCATAAGAAAATAGATGATGACAGCTTGTCCTTCATTGTCCAGTCAGCCAGCCTCCACCTCCACAGGGTCCAGGACTGAGCTTCTTCAGCAGTCTGTTCAGTCTCTGTCTCCTGGATCCTGTCTGCTCACAGCAGGTGAAGCTCTTCCAATGTGGCAATGGTGTCTGGTGTTAGCGCCTTTAGCCATGTCTGTGAATAGCATGATCCCACTCTGCCTTCTGGTATTCCCTCTGTTGCTGGGTTAGCACGGCTAGCTCGTCATCTAATTGAAGATAGATCTTATGTTTCCAATAACGATGGATGGAAGGACAGGTCCATGTCGTCACTTCTTAGCTCACACCTGAGAATCAGCATGTCGTCCTCACCTCCTTCTCCCCACCTTGTGGGGAAACATCAGGCCTAGCACCAGTTAGCATTGACATGCTACAGGCTGCTAACAGCTGATCTCACATGTAAACAATGCAGCCATGGTTACATGTAGGATCTCCAGACAAACACAGGAGAAAAAGTAGTAAAAATATCACTGAAGACAGAAACAGTTTGGTGTCCATGACCAACAAATGAGCCATACAAAGTAATGACCAACTTCAAATACAAAGATTATGAAAAAGGGCTTCTCAGTTTTGCAGCACAGAGAGATGAGCCTTCCAATGCCGCTGTTTCTCTGGTCCACAAAGATGTTATAAAGTGGATGATCAGTGTAATTCAAAATGGCCTCTACTTTCTTCTGAGTATATCTTTCCTCTACTGCCCCCAGTGAGTCCAACCTGGTTCCAGTCACAGCGTAAGCCCTCTTCACCAGTTTCTCCAGTTGCCTCGCATCCTTGTGTGTTTTGAAGCTTACAGTCTTTGTTGGCAGGATTGTGTCTCTGCAGAAGTTTATTTAGGTAGAAAATCACCCCCCCAAAAAATAAACTTGATGTAGGAAATAGTTGAAATTGATGATTTATTTATTTTTTTTAAGAGGAAGTAGTTTCTGTTTTATGATCATTTTCAAGCTATTCTCCTTCAACTTTAACACCTTTTCCACAAAATTCTGAGAGACATATCAGAATATTTAAACCAAAGTTTAAAACATGTTTGGAATTTTGTTAAAACTCAGTACAATAAAGGGAAAAAAGAGAATTTTAACTTTAATTTCAGAAATCTAGGCCAGAGGTTTAACTGAAAGACTTAAAAAAAAAAAAAAAAAGATAATTAATGCAAGTCAAAAATTTTGCCTTAGTTTCATGATTCCAAGAAGAAAAGAAAAGAAAAAAAAAACATAAAAAAAACAAGACAACAAACAAACGAACAAACAATAAAATTAAAATAAAATAAAATAAAAATAAATAGAAATATTGAAAAAAGGGGCATTAAGAAAAATGTTTAAAAAAAATTTACATTAAGGTCAAGAGTCTATAAAGTAATTTTAATTTATATTTTAAAGCTCTTACTTTAATATCACAAATCTGTGAACAAAGTCAAAAGTTTGGGAAAAGACTTGAATGGAAGAGCTTCCTTTTTAGAATTTAGAGAAATGTGTCTGAACTCTCAGGTGTTAGATTTTTTTAAAGCCAAACCTTGAGATAAAATAACTCCAACTTTGAATCATTTTTCTGAAGTGAAGTAAAAACCCTGACTGATTTGATTCCAGTAACTGAGGTAATAAATGATTTCAGGAGCTGTTCACTGTCCAAACGGGATCCCTGCGATTAGTTTAACATCTTTATCTCTCGTTGCGTTGATCATTCGATCATTTATGAGAACAAACGTTTCAGTCTCTGATCTCTGCTTTCTGATCCTTCGACGACCTCGTCTCTCCGCCACCTCGCTGCAGAGTCTCTTTGTTCTCTTAGAAAATCCTTTAATTACATATTTAAGGCGGAATGACACAGTTAGCCGCCTGTGATTCAGCTGCTCTTCATATTTAAGGCGGAATGGATGAGCGGCTTGTTAAGGTGGACGAGCGGGTGCTGTGATTAGAGAGTCGGTGGATAATGGGTGGCATTTTCTGAGGCCTGTCGGGCGGAGCAGGGAAATGATTTAACGGCCTCTCTGCTCCTCTCCCTCCTCCTCCTCTTCCTCTCTCCCGGTGGTTTTGATCTATTTTTTACTGCCTGTCTCGGTCATTTATCACCAGCAGAATGGAGAGTAAAGTAATCTGACATTAGCACCCAGCCACTAATACCTCAGGAAAGAAAAGGAGAGAAAGCAGCGCTTGTCGTCTGAATAAATCATGGCACTCCTCTCCGTTAAATATGGAAATAAGAAAAGAGGAGGGGAGAGGGTCGGTTTGGCCTCTGAACCTCGGAGTCACCCTCAAAGAGGGAGAGGAGGTGAGGGTTAAACGTGGGGATGAGCGCTCTGATACACACATGAAGACTAATTATTTAATTATCATGAATGTTTGAATGAAAGAAATCCCTAAAGGCAGGTTCAGGAATCTTCATCGGAAAGCTCACTTTAAACAAAACAAAGACAAACCAGAAAATACAGAAACAGTGGAGATGATTTCACTGCAAAGAAATCAAGGAAATAAATATCAACATCAATCCAGTCTTAACTCTCTTGTTTAACAGATGATTTAGTGATGTATATTCAAGAGAATGAGACAAAGATGAGAAAAAAACTCAACTCTTGTCAGTAATGTAACTCAGAGTAAAATTCAGACTTTCTGTCACAAGGTTTTATCTTAAATCAAAGTTTTATCACCAGTTTTTTGGCGTTAATTGTTTGGGAAACTATTTCGTGTCGTCTACAAAGAAGAGAAACATTTAAAACAAGAATTTCAAGTCAAAAAATTAACAAAAGCTGACGTCTCTGTTGTTTTTTTTGATGAGCAAAAATCTTCCTTCTTGCTGTCGTCAAACTGACAACACACAATATTATTTTTGTATACCAACAATATCAATTTCACATTACTTTAAGATGAAATGCTGCATTACAAGGTTGTTATATTGTTTTTTTTTTCTGTCTCAAATCTCAGATTTCAGACTTAAAATTCTTTTGATAGTGCGATGGAAACTTCTCAAAAGTTAGAATTCTGATTCATTGAAATTTGTCTCGGTTATATGTATATATCTTGTATTTCTCTTGTTGCCTTTATGTGTATCAAATGTTTAGGATCTAGCCCTCAGGATTCTGCAACCTCTCCTGCAGGGAGCTTTGTGCTTCTGTGGAGTTGTGGATGTTCTGTTAATTGAGTCTTGTGTTTGTTAATACTATACCCCATCATACAGTTGTTTTCTGGGTGTTTCTTTTTATTTTACTGGGTCATTTTAGAAGATTGTGGATGATTACTCAGAGCTCAGACCTCCACCAAGCATATTGTGATTGTCACCAACACTTTAGTCCTACTTTAATGTTATACTCCCTTTCAGCAGACTGTCTGCTAAATTTGGTGTTAGTTGCAGGTTTGCACGATAATTTGTTTCCTGAAAGTGTTAAAAACTATGATGACCCAGAACATATTTCATATTCTGGATCTTAGTATCCAGAATATTGCCAGGATCTGGATCATACTTTTACATCTGTCAGAAATTATGGTGACCTTGTCTTGTATTGTTTTGCAAAGCAATCCAACCATTTATGGTGGAGTTATATACACACATGGTGAAAACAGCCCTATCTCACAATGAAAAAGAATCCTTTAAAAAAATCCTGTATCCAGACGGTGATCCAGATCACCTCCAAAATTTAATCACTTCTTACTTATCCCATTTTGAACATTTCCTGAAAATTTCATCAAGATCAGTTTGTTAATTTGTGAGTTATATTGTTCACAGACAAACACACCCTCCCAAAAACACAACCTCCTTGGCGGAGATAACCAGATATGCCTGATCCTCCTCATCTAGTTATCAGGAAGGCCTGACTGGGACTAGCCTGAAGCAATTAGACATCTAAAAATTCCTCAGAAGGTGGAGCTATTCTATCTATTTTACTGCTGTAATACCTGTAATAACCAGTAGGTGGAGCAGGATGGAAAGTTACAGCTAATGAGCATCAAAGAGTACGACAAACAAACCAAAGAAGGGCGGCTTGTTGTACCCATACCAAGATTCTTTCTGTTTGGTAGAGAAATATATTTTAGTAAAAGTAATATTGGCTGTATAACTCCCTCAGACTTTTGGGACTTCTTGTACTTCCTGTAGCGCCACCTACAGGCCAACATTGGCACCTATTGGTCCAAAAATGTAGCGGTGGTTTCTGATGTTGTCTTATAATTTCACAGCTCTTTAAATGGTGAACCTGCAACCTTCTCATATAGAGCCAGCCTCTGAGTACACTGGTCATGCAGTCTGTAGGGGGCGCTGTGACTGAATTGCAGAGAACTGAAACAGATACTTGAGGTTTTATCTGGTCAGACGTCTGTGAGGCTGAATAATCCTGCAGACGCTCCGTCCACCTGAATCGATCCTCCTCTGTGAGAGGTTTAGGGTCCGGGCTGTCAGTCAGTCATCCAGGCTGCTGGAGACGGATGGTTCAACCCCCTGATGACCCAACAATCCACTCACACACTCTCCAACAAACACACACACACACTCCCAACCCGACCCCGAGACGACCAATCAGCTGCAGGCCAGCGGTCAAACTCCTCGTCTGCATTATGCATGAAGAGCGAGTCCTCAGAGGAGACTGAGTCCACTCCTCTCATAATGTTTACACTTTTCACTGTGTGTGTGTGTGTGTGTGTGTGTGTGTGTGTGTGTGTGTGTGTGTGTGTGTGTGTGTGTGTGTGGAGGTCTCGACATAACCCAAACTGAGAGAAAAACCAACATCTTCCTCTCAACTCTTCGTTTCCTGAAAGTCACGAGCTGCAGAGAAAAGTCGTCTCAGATTTTTGGTTCGTAAACTCAAACACTGTGTCTGCGCTAATTTACCCATGATGCTCCCTGAGGTCAGACTGAGCAGGTCCTCCTCACACCGTCTTAAAGTCCGACAGAGGCTGAGCATTAATGCATTAGTGAGGAGCAGCAGGAGGAGGAGGAGGAGGAGTCCCCAGAGCCCCGCACTTCTCCAACTTAATTATTAAAATGAGGGAGGTGTGTGTGTATGTGTGTGTGTGTATGTGGGTGTAATGAACTGTAGGATTACTGAGGTGATAATCGCCGTCCTGGTCGGTGCATTAAAAGTCTCGCTCTGTGTCGTTATTGGACTGAAATGAAGTCTTTTATTTATGTTTCAGGTCATTCAGGGTTCACCTGTCCAGGTACAGACTAATGTGGTCAATCCAGATGGTGAAACTGATATTTTATCCTGATTCAGGACACAGGATGAAATATTCCAGCTTTTATTTCTTTTAGTTTTCATTTTCCAGCAGAACATGGCGCCTGTCCACACTGCCAAAATGACCAAAGACTTTATTCCTTTAAAATGTGATGATTATGTCATAAAGAGAAAGAAAACCACATGGTTCCTGGGACCCATTCTGTGTTCCATTTACACCGGAACTGGGAAGTGGAGAGTGGGAATGACGTCATCTTTGAGTTTAAAGCGTTCGATTTGCCGAGTTGGAAAAACTTGCCATAACATCCAATAATACTATGTATACAGCTGAATTCTTATTGAAGGAAAAACTACTCCAAAATTCTAAAATAAACAAAATATAACAGGAGCTTTTTTACTGTTTTACCCCTGAAGTGGGAATTTTCCTACTGGGAAATCAGGGTTGGTGTGTATCCCCCAACTTCCGAGTAGGAAATTCTGACTTCAGGGGGCATTTAGTCGGAATTTCCCACTCGTAACTTGAAAATTCCGACTCCCGAGTACAAATGGAACCAGTGGCGGCTGCTGCTCAGTCAAAGAGGGGAAGCTCATTTTTTTCCGGCCTACATCATAAATTTGTTTATTTAAACGTAAATTCTACCCTCCGTATCAGCTTGTTAGCAGCTGGAGCTGTTACTTGTGACTACGACAGGCTGTAAGTGTGAGTCACAGGGGGAGAAGCTCCACAGCTGTAGCTGTAGCTGCTTATTGGTGAAAAAAGAGAGAATCTTTAAACACAAAGCTCGTCGTTGTTAAGAAAAGTAAACTTGCTGGGGATCGATAAAGCCTCCAGATCAGTCCAAAACAAGCGACTGTAAAACTCAGAAGATGCTCAGGTGGAGGGTTATACTTCAAGATCGCTGACTGGCTCATTTCACTGTCAATCAAAAAGGGATTCGGCCTCAGACAGATCATCCAATCATCATGCAGAAGCCCAGCGTCCAGGCCAGCCCACTGTCTCATAGACCCCCAGAGACACTGAGCGTCTGATGGGTGGACAAAGCACAGCGTTTATCCAATGACCGTCCAGTTTCCACAGTGGAACAACCCACTCTATGCTTCCCTGCTGAAGTCAGAAGATGAGCCATCACACACAGACGGATCAAAAGTTCAATGACAACTGTCACGATTTTAGGGTCCAAGCGGCAACTTCTAGTTTGAAAATATGAAGTAATGTAGAATTGTTAATATCTGTGCAGTTTTTTTAATGGTTGTAGAAAACACACATACACAAAAACACCAAGCCAAAAAAGGAGTTTTCACAGCAGAAGTAAACACATTTACGGCCTGGTACAAAATGTGTCTGAATCACTAGTGTCACTACTGTACGGGGAGTACATTTTTTTTTTCTAACTCAGCAGTTTAGAAGATATTAAAATCATGAGATTACCCAATCAGAGGCTCAGCTCAGCTGACTTATAGGCCAGTGCCTTATAGCTGTTCATGCGAAGACTCAAAGTCCACCCCATTTCCAACATGGCCCCTGCTGATGAATTGCATCAAAACTCTGTTTCAGAAACAGACGTCCCAAAAACTACATCAATTTAATTTACGATCAAGATTCCACTGAACCCAGGGAAGGTCCTGGCTAGTTTTGCGCCCTGGGGGGATGACATCAGAAGACCTGGGCTAAGGAGGAAAGGAACTGGACTAAAGCTACGTGGTCCAGAGTATTCTTTTCAGATAGGGATTCAAGGACCCAGAGTCTGGAGGAAGTAGAGAGGCTCAGAATCCAAGCTGCTTTAAGTCCAGGGTCAAGTTTCCACAGTCAGTGATGGTTTTGGGGGTCGTTGCTGCTGGTCCACTGGGTTTTCTGAAGTTCAGAGTCAACACAGGTGATTACCAGGAAACTTTAGAGAACTTCATGTTTCATCCACTGACGAGCATTTTGGAGAAGCTGGTGTTATCTCCCAGCAGGTTGTGGCTCCTGCCCACAGCGCCAAAAGAACCAAAGTCTGGTTAAATTACTGTGATAGAAAATATATGAAATATCGTCAAAAGTAAAATGAGAGACACCAGATCAAGTAAGATGGATAAGATGGATGCTGCTATCAAAGCAGCCTGAGCTTCAGTGACACCTCAGCAGAGACACATTAACGCAGTAATTCATGCAAATATGATTTTATTTTCAATCCGCAGCACAGGATCATTATTAATCTTTAATCACAGATTATCATCTGAAACCCCTTCATACAGACTGTTTTCAAACAGGAAGTCAGTGACATATAACCTGTGCAGGTGAGCATCTCTTCTTCTTCTTCTGTGGTGTCTCAGCTGGTTTATTATTCATCAGATGAATTAATGCGATCAAACAGAAGCTGTGAGCTCGGAGGGTCAAACACATGCAAATATTAGCATGTCAGGATGCTCTTTAAACACTCCACCGTGTGTGTGTGTGTGTGTGTGTGTGTGTGTGTGTGTGTGTTTAATTAGCTTCCTGCGTACACTCTGAGGCTGCTAATGAAGCGCTGAGTGTCCGTTTTTGATGAATGGGAGGCGTCACATTCAAACATGATAAATCGGACCCAGCCCCTCCGGACATCAGGAACAGAGCGCCAACAGAGCGCCGTCCGAGCAGCACGGGATCATGGGTAAATGAGAGGAGTGAGGCATTGTGGGTAGTTGTGTGTAGAAATCATCATCAGGGCTGAAAGGCACTCTGAGCTGAAATGTCAGGCCCCTGAAGAGGGGCCCCGTCTGACAGAGGGAGGAATAAAACTCAGGCTGACTTTCATGTCGAGGAAATATTTACACACGTGGAGAAAAGAAAACATATAGAGCTCACATACACGAGGGAGGAGACGATGAATACCTGTACAGAGGAAAACACACAAAGAGGACACAAAAGCTAAAGAAAGAGGAAAAGATATGAAATCTACAAATGAGAGAAAGATTGAACATCGCAAAAAGACAAAATTCCCAGTTAACAGATTATTACTGTAATTAGAAGCTGTTTTGTCCCTTTTGGCTCCCTGTAGTTGAGCTGCCGCAGTGTCTTCCTGCTTCCTGCTGATGGTGAATAACATCTTCGCTGTGCTTTTTAAGACAAACATACTAATTTTTAAATGAATAAATAAAAAACTTGAGTGTTTTAGTGTTCGAGCAGTAATCTTTAAACTCCTGCTGGAAGCTGGCGAGGAGGAGTGAAGGAGGTGAATCCACGCTGAGGACCGAGCTGTTGTTCTCGTCCAAATACTTTTCTGCTCCATTTGCTGCTCTTAAGGCTGTGGAACAGCAGGGCCGCCCCACCGCCACTACCCACAAACCCCGGGGTCTGTGTGTGTGTGTGTGTGTGTGTGTGTGTGTGTGTGTGTGTGTGTGTGCTCTGACAGAGTCGAGGAGGCTGGGCGGAGGTGGATAAGGATCATAAAGATGGAAACTCCTGGAAAAACTGAACACCTGGGACTCACACTCACTATAGCTCATCCAGTTCCAATGAAACACAAATGTCAGGCTGGGAAACGTGTAAAAACAGGCGTTAAAAAGTTAAGTTAAATTTTTTACTTATTCTTAGAATGATCTGTCTGTTCTTACGATTCTTCAGTCAGGAGACTGATCACACATTTATCAATTTGTGCTGTAACTTCAACAAAAACACGACAAACTATCCAACCATTTAGCATGACCACTGTCACGTCAGCCACATAGTTCCTTCCACAAGTTTCCCATCTCGGAAGAAGACAAGACTAAGAGTCTAGAGTTCATTTATCAAGGAAATGTTCCAGCTACACTCAGTAAAACTGTGCATGTGTGTGCTAGTCACTTCACGGCCGACTGCTTTTCTAACTTTGGACAGTACAACAGAGGGCTAGCGAATAGACTGGTCCTGAATCCAGGCGCATTACCAACCATCCACCAACAAACCTCGGACCCTGGAAATGTGAGTATTTTAAATGCTGTGTGCTGTGGAGCAGATGGAAGAGCTTTTCCTCAGTGTCCCCCCTGTCTCTGTGTTAGCTTCAGGATGCTAACTTTAGCTGCAGTTAGCCTGTTGTTTTAGCCTGTAATGTTACGGTAAACGAGCGTCGCTGTTTTCTAAACATTGTGCACTCGGAGCTCGTGGCGCCGCTCTCAGTGACGCTGAAGAGCGGGGCGGTATCAGCGGTGGCTCATTTACATATGAAGGCCACGCCCACTAAATCAGAGCGTTCTGAACAGAGGGGCTATGAGAGCCTGGAAACAATGCTGCTGTGCTTGATTTATTGGCTTTTTGTACCAGAACATGTTACTACCATTTCATGAAGACATCAATGATCCATATTAAACTGCAGAAAAGGAGCAGAATATGGGACCTTTAAAGAATTTAGCACATGTTGGCCAGCCTCCCTGGGATTATCAAACAGCAGATCATCAAACATGCGAGACTTCCTGTTGAGAGGTCAAGCAACAATCAAAACCAGAAATTTTCCTCAGTGGTCAAAGATTTCTCAGTAATAAGCGACGTGGATGCGACTGGCGTTAACATCCACAGGGCTGCAGCTAGCATGGTTTTAAATAGGAATTCTTATTTTAGAGCACACACAGCTCAGAGACATGTGGACGTTTTACACACTCTGATATGTACACTCACACACACACGCAGCACAGTGTCCCTGAGCAGCAGCGGCTCCACAGCGCCCCCTGGGTCTTCCTCACAGCTGTGAAGCTCCAACAGCAGATTAATCATCTCTGTTCAGCCTCAGTGATAAATGAGCCGCCGCCACGACCGACACACTCTGCAGACCAACGGTCAGGAACCTGCACACACACACACACACACACACACACACACACACACACACACACACACACACACACACACACACACACACACACACACACACACACACACACACACACACTCTCACTTTGGTTAATGCTCAGCCCTCATGTTTAATTTTAATTTCAGGTTATTAAATTAACCCATGGATGTGGGAAAAATGAGTCAACTACAACTCCCATGATGCATTTCACCAGCAGATAACTTCTCACAGCACTCTAGCTTGGTTTTCAGTGTCTTTGCTAACAACTGTAAGCAACAAACTAGCCATTAGCATCAGTTAGCATCCAACACACAACACATTTTAAGTGCAAGTTTGTTTTAACAAAAGATCATCTTTATTTTATTTAAAAATAGTAATGAAATTGTCGTTAACAGCAAGGGGCTGTGATGACATCGAACAGAGCCTTCAGCTGCAGTTATTAAATGACTGATTTAGAAATATTTTTATTATTTTATATATATTTTTTAATATGTTTACACCCGTCATCCACACAAAATCGCAGCTTTACGTCACGAAAAATGATGATTTCTGAAAAATCCTGCCAAAGTAAAGATTTTGGAAATTGCTGGTTCATGGTTTTATGTGGACAGCTGAGCGACAGGGCCCGTTCTGATTGGCTGGCACTGGTTTTACGTCTGATAAACACTGCCAAATATGTGTTTGAAATGCCTCAAGCCACACTTATCAGCGGATTTGCCAACTGTGTGTGGACGAACGTATTTTTGTTTTTAAAAATACGTTTGTTGGATATTCGTTTTTGAAAATACTCAGCTACGTGTGTGCATGGCCTCGGACTGCAACACATCTGCAGCCAGTAGGGCGCTTAAAGCTGGACTCACCGGCAGCACATCAGGTAATCACAGGAGAGGCGACTGAAGGAGCTCCTCTGGTTGCTCTAATAATCACCTGCAGCTGGAAACAGGGCATGCTAATTTAGCCAAAGGCTCACTGCTTGGTCTCTGCTTTACCAACAGGGCATAATGAAGCTTCTCACTGGTCATGAGTGGATGTAAAAAACCCTGAAAAGGAAGAAAAAACTTCTTTTGTCTCCAAAATCCTCTTACATTCCTTTTGCTGAGCACTTGTCTTATAAAAAAGTAAAGGAAATGTTTGTTTGGTAGATTATGTTTTGGTGTAACAACCCATCTTGGTAGTAAACCTTATAAAGTTGTAAAGCCTGCTTGTTTCTTTCTAAAAGGAGCCACAGCTGAGGATATGTGTAACAGATCTTTTCTGCCAATACCAAACAGCTGTTTTTGTCGTTGATGTGGTGAAAGTACAAAAGCTTCCAAATTTGAATAGTGTAAGAGAAAGTTTGCCTTGTCTGGTAAAAACTTAAGGGAATCGACCAAAATTAAACTTTTACAAAAAGTTCCAAAGATTACAGATATTTTGATGAATGATTTAATTGATCCTTTAATGTATCATCCTTTCAATGTAATGTTTCAATATTTCCTCTTAAAATTAACTCCAAATGTTGAAAAAAAAAACTGTAATATTCAAGACTTGTGTTTGCAAAAAGTTTGAACTTTTCTGCAGCTTCGATTCAAATGTATTTTGGGTTAAAGAAAGAAAACAACAACAACAACAAAAAAAGACAGTTTTTGAAGGTAGAGTCTGTTGGACTTTCCTGAAAAATAAAACGTCAACTATTCTAGGCATAATCCTGCTCAATTGTCACTCATCAGCCTCTTTAAATGTATGTTAGTGTCTGTGTCTGCCTCACCCTCCCTCCTCAGCCTGGATGTTGATGCTTTGTTTGAGTTGGGGCCATGGACTGTATAAAACATGGACGTAGCCTCCGGGATGTCACCCGTTTGTTCCTGAAAACGTGAAATGAAGCCAACCAGTGGACGCAGCCACATTCCCTGTGATGCCGACTGAGAGTTTTTCTTCAATTGGTCACGTGACCTGAGCTGTGTCTCTGATTGGAAAATCAAACGATCCTAATAACTTCTAAACCGCAGAATTAGAAAAAAAATTTACTCACCATACAGTGTGTGCTGATAGTGAAATCACCGTTTTAGACCCAAGCCGTTTTTTGAACCAGGCGGTGAATATGTTTTTTAATGCCGTAAAAGTCTGTTTTTATGGCTGACCTCTGGTCTTTCTGCAGCCAGCCTCAAGCGGGTTCTCGACGAACAGCTAATTTTTGCACTTCCACATAGGCTTCATTTTTACCAAGCGGCAACCTCTGGTCTGAGAATATGACACAATGCTGAAGTGCTAAAATCTGCTGTTTCTTGAGTGTTTGCTTGAGGCTGGCTTCGGAAGTAGCGGAAGTCACATACACACCAAGCCAAAAAAAGCTGTTTTCAAAGCAGAAATTAACCTATTTACAGCCTGGTTCAAAAAACGTCTCCTGTCTGAGTCGCTAATTTTACTACCGGCACTCACTGTACGGGGGGTGAATTTTTTCCAACTCAGCTGTTCGGAGGATATTAAGATCACGAGCTCCCCCAATAAGAGGCACAGCTGGGGGTCACGTGACTGACAGGTGCCCTATGGCTGTAGGCAAAGCCCTTGCCGCTACCAATATGGCCACTATAGCCGATGTGCTTCATTTTCTGTTTCAGAAACAGACGGGTGACGTCGGCGAGACTACGTCCATGTTTTATACAGTCTATGGTTTTTACCTACCGGATGTTGCCCCTTGGTTGGGGTGTGTCTGGGCAGCAAGTAGAAGTGGTTACCTCAGCCAATCATAGCACACCCAGTCCGCAAGTGACTTTGCGTGTTGATGATAGCGAGTGGAAGACGCTAATCAGAGAAGCTACAATAGTGGACGTAGCAAAGAGAAACAAAAACACAACCAAAGGGAAACAAAACACCAAACAGATGAAGCTTTTTATTGAGGAGGGTGAAACTAAGCTAGACTTTAGCTTCCTTTCAGGAACTTGAAGAGCAGCTCAGGACGAAAAGCGACGTGAGTTAGCTTACTGCTAACCAGGTCTGTGCCAAATACCTGTGATTAGCTTGTGCTGACATGTAACAAAAAAACATTAATGTACAAAGACTGAGCAGGTCTCTATTAAAAAATGTTATTTTCATGCAGCTTTTCCACCCAGTAGGGTGTGTTGTATTTTATTTATTTATTTATTTATTCATTACCCGGAATGATCCATAAGCCATTCGGATTTTAGTGTTAACATTAATTACAGTAAACTTAGTTCCTGATTTATCTTAAATATTTCAGTTATGTTTAGAAACAGACGCTGAATATCTTCAGTATCTCTTTCTGAAATGATACATTAAAGGGTCAGAGTCATGGTTAAAGTTACTGTGGGTAGGAGTTTGGAGTAAATCTTCCTCCACAGACGAAACAAAAACTGAATCCTTGTTGTAAAAAGTTTGTGGGAGCTTCGTTATGAATTCTGTCGCCTCCTCTCTGAGTCCATTGTTAATAATCTGCTCATTTGGCTGCAGCTCGCTTTCCCTCCAGATGGATTTTCTGACTCTCTGATCCGTGTCGTGGCTCCGCGGTGCCGCCGCCTGCTGTGTGGTCCGGTCCTCGGGGCGGCTGGGGCCCTCCACAGGCCGTTTATGTTAATCACGTCATAATGTTATTTAGATCAATCGATTGGGCGCTCGCCGGGCGCTGCCAGGCTGAGGTCAGGAGCCGTGGGGGTGACAGGTTACATTTGCACAACACGGTGGCGCTGGGCGTCCCGTCGGACCGGGTGGTGACTTCTCAATGTGGCGGTTGGGCGGCGGCGTCCTCACGCCTGCGGCCCCACACTGAGCCACAGAGCGCTGGCCTTTTCCCCCCACCAGCCTGTCAGACGGAGGCAGACTGACGGGGAGTCCCAAACCCCTCGGCTGCCTTCAGACATCACTCCGCTCCTCGTCTCTGCTGTCAGACGCTCAGATATCACTCCGACTTATTCTGCAAACCCCGGCTCGCCAACACGCCGATTAAACAACAACTGAGCACCAGGAGCGAGGAGCGCACGGACCTCGTGACCTTTACTGTAAAGTTAGCTCAGATCAATGATGAATAACTGCAGCTTTGTTGTCACAGATAAGAGAGGAACCTTTAACACGCCCCAGAGAACATGTTTGGACTCTGCTGGGCTCTTTGTTCAGACTCAGGACTTCAGTTCAGACTCCAGCAGAGAATCCAAACAAACATCATGTGTCTGCATGTTTAAGCAGCGGCTCTGATATTCTCAGAGGTTCGGTGAGAGTAAGTTTGCTTTTCATTGTTCGCTTAAACTTCCTGTAGACTTCTCACTGAATTAAAATCTACTAAAGACTTTTTAGGGTCAAAGCTGCCTGAGACTCTGCCCTACTCGATGTCTCAAACTCAGAGTCTAACGTAAACACCATCAGAGACACAGACTTGAGTCGACACAACAGAGATGCACTTTGAGATCTTAACCTGATGAGCAGATTTCATTTCCAGTGTACCCCACCGTTAGGTCACATCCACAGTTCTCTTTGGTCCACTTTGGTCTGTCTTCTCAGATTGTCTAGTATGGTTGGGGTAGTTTGAAGCCCATTTAAGGTCTTTTAAAGTTTACTGAAATAAGTTTTGTGATAATTTAGTGGTAGATGAAGATTGATTGATGGATTGGTTCACTTTATAACACTTTAAGGTCTCATTTTGTTTCCAAACAAACCACCGGTTGGTTCACCAGAGCTGAGATTTGTGCCAGAAACTGAATTTAGTTTTATATTGAATTTGCAAAGCCTGATCTGAAATTGAATTGAATTCAGGGTTTTAAACTTTTTTTTATTATTATATTTTTTTTTTTGCTTTGAAACTGTTGTCAACCTACTTCAGATCTCTTTGTTCCTTAAATTAAAAAATATAAAATTCAACTTCAATTCAGCGTGGTGCAGTTGTTACATCATCTGTGTCTGTGAAGGAGAGTCATCAAACACAAATTCATAGAGTTCCTCTTCACGTTTGCATCTGTTTAGACAGTAACAACGTACCATTTATATCAATGGTGATGTAAGTGTTGTTCATAAGCAATGTATAATCCATGTTAAATTATTTTATGTGTTACAAATTAATAAGTTAAGTTATAAATGAGTTAAAACTGGAATGTTAAAAACTGTTTTCCAAAGAGGAACTTAACTTTGTCAATTTTTAGTTCCGCCACAGCGGTGTTGTGAGACGGACTCATGATATTCAATGTACACAACCTGTGAACTGTCAGACTTTCCAAAAGCAAGAAAAAAAGAGATTCACCAAAGACTCTTTTTATAAAAAGCGGCCAAAAAGGTAGTGCCTTACTTGTTTGTATTTTATTTGTAATATTATTCTGTGCAGTTTATGACATGTTCTTGTACTCGGTAATTACAGTTCTCATGGCATAAAGGTATCAACGTCTCTGTGTCTCAAGCTACAGGACAGCACTGAATAACCAGCCTGTGCCAATTGTTGTAAAAGGAGATGCAGGTGAAATAAAATAAATAAAATAAAAACTGAATAGGGTTATGCATGAGCCAGGTTAACACCCCAGCAGAGCATCAAATTTAATGGAGGTTGACCCCACATTTACAGACGCTAACAGCAATATTACCACACTTGTTAGCCTGATTTAAAAAATAGTGGACTGCATGCTATTTCATCACCGTTTTGGAGGAAATATGCAAAGAGAATGAATATTTACGTATTGAATAATTCCTCAGGGAAAGTATGATCTTAATACTTAAGTTCTATTTTTGACGTATTTAGTGTTTATTCACAATGATTGTACAATGAGAGTGTGGTTTAAAACTGAGTCAAATTCCTTGTATTCTTGAAGATACTTGGTGAGTAAATGCTATTCTGATTCTGATTCTGGTTCTAAGGGTTTTCCGAGAAGTTCCCGAACAGATGACTCACTGCACCTGCTGTGCTTTCATGCTGTAGTTGGTTTATTGCAGTGGTCCCCAACCCCCGGGCTGTGGATCGGTACCGGTCCGTGGGTCAGTTGGTACCGGGCCGCACATAAAAAATGCCCAACTTAATTATCTCAGTTTGATTTATTATCTGATTCTGAAAGATGTTTTATTTGGAAAAATGACCTGATTCTTTCTGTCATGCCAGTCTATGCCTCATTCTTGACGCCAAACACCTCCAAGCTAGCAAAATGGACAAAAAACAAACAGCTTTGGAAAGTTTATTTGGGCAGGGTAACAGACAGTAGAATAGTCGGTCTGTGAAAATATTGTCTGACATCAAACCGATCCGTGGCGCAAAAAAGGTTGGGGACCGCTGGTTTATTGGACTGTTTTTAGCAATTGTGCATGCGGCTAATGCTAAGGCCAAATCGGCTGTTCTATTACAGTACGTTGAGGGTCCTGTTTCTGTGATGAGAGGACGTGAACACAAGAACCCTTGATTTTTGAATATTTGTTAGCGTAGAAATGGGTGGTTTCATCTGACTTTTAATTTTTACCAGGGCCTTTGATGCTGTCATTTATTTCTTACAGGTTACCCGTCAGCGCTTAAAGCTTAATGTGATGTTGCATATTTGTTGTGTACCTTAATAAATAAAGCTGCTTATTTTTAATAATAATTTTTGAAGTGTAAACCTGACGTAAGAGGATTGTATTTGCAAACTTGACCATGAAGCCATGCTAATGCAAATGTGTCACCTGCCTGCAGCGCCATAATTTTAAGTTTGGAGCATCATCCTAAGCTGCTGATTGTTTTGAAAGGAAAGGAGATGATGAGATTGGAATCAGCATCTTTAAACTCAGATTGAACCCAGTCGTAGACAGACCCAGCCCTCTGGACCTCCTTTGTTTACAGAGTATCAGCCCTGAACTCATCTCTGATCATGTGGTTAAATACGACCAATGATTCTCAGGTGTCCTCGTGCTGAATCTCAGGTGTCGCTAAAACATTTCCTCAATATTTTCCTGCGAGCTTGTTTTGATTTATTGTCTGTACGTTCAATAAGCAACATGTTGCACACACACACACACACACACACACACGCACACATAATAAAGTGCATAAACTAAACATCTTCCTCTCCTGCACATAAACACACTCAGCTGCCGGCTCGTAAAGACAATCCCAGCCCCTCTCTCTGTCTCAAACACACACACACACACACACACACTCAAACACAGAGCCTTCCTCACTTGTTTGGCCTCCCCCAGGACCCATAGGCGTTGTTGGTGCGCGGCGCTGTCCCCCGGCGCTGCGGTTCACCAGGTGTTGTCTGCAACAGGCAATTAGTAGAATAGGTGTAGCTGTCAATCATGCGGCTGGAAGATTAGCTGCTTGGCCGTAATTAGCGGGTTAGAGGCTTCTTGGCCCAGAGGATAAAGGCTTTGCCAATAATGGGCCCTGGGGTATTAATTACTGAAGGTCGAAGCTGCCGAAAAGGCCAGGATCTTAGCAGCAGCGCACGTAAGATGATTGTTTAAATTTCAAAAATAATACTGGTCTGACAGTTGTTGGAGTCCCGCGGGGCGGCGGGTACAAGGTAGCCGAGGTAATTAGTTTGAAGAGGGAAAGGGCATGGTTACAGGCGTGTTTGTGAAGAGCAGGGAGGGAGGGAGGAGAGATGGAGGGAGGGAGGAAAATATAAATGTGAGAAGAGGAGAGGAGGGAGAGAGGAAATACAGAGAAATGTGGAAAAAATAAAAAAAAGCAAGAGAGAAAGGGGGAAATATGGAGAAATGTGAGAGATAAAAACACAAGAGGAAGAGGAGGAGTGATGGGAGGAGGAGGAAGAGGAGGAGGGATTAGGAGAGGGGAGAAATCTAAAGGGGGAAATAACAAAGGTGTAAAAAATGTGCTGTGGACGGAGGAAAGAGGAGGAAGGAGAGGAAACAACAACAACAGAAGGAGGGAGAGGAGGAAGATGAGGAGGAATGGGATTGCAAAGGAAGATGTTCAGAGGTGTAGAAATGTATGGGATGAAAAAGAGAGGAGGAAGAAGCAGATTTAAGAGGTGATGACGAGGAAGGAAAGGAGGAATGAGCAAAAGGAATCCAACAGAAGAGAGAGAAAAAGATTAATGAGGGAAGGAAAAAGTGGAGAGGAAGGGAGGAGCAAAGATAGAAAGAGAGAATAAAGAAATTCCCAGAAGGAAAGTAAAAGAGGTGGGGAGAGTATTTCAGGAGGAAAAGATGGATAACAGGATGACCTGCAGAGAAATGTAAAGATGGAGGCAGAGAAAAAGGAAGAAAAAAGTGTAGGATGAGAAAATGAAGAGGATAAGAGAGGAAACATTCAAATCACAGAAGACCACGACCACACACGCAACATGAAGGCGAACAATTTCATAGACATGAGGTCTCGTAGAATCTCTCATGGTTAAATGTGATTTCAGTAGATAAACAATCGTAGAGGGAGATCAATCGGCCCTCAATCTGTTTTTAAAGAGTGGGTGTTCTATATTCGGGGGTATTTCTATATTTTAAGCACAGAAGTAAAATGACAACGCTGGATGTTCAGACTGAGTGGGTGAAGTTTTTCAAACCTCTTCATATTAAAGATGCCATGAGGGAGATCTCTTTTAATTGGACTGCATCGCCACCTTCTGGCCCAAAGTGTCTCGCACACTGTCGTAAATTTGTGACTTTTATCCAGGCGTGTGTTTGTTTTGAAACTAATTTTCTTTGTTTAAGTCAACTTTTTATTGGATACAATACGATGAGGTAAGGTCTTTATCAGTACAGTTATGTAGTAACCTTGCAGAGCAGACGGACCTGCCTGATTCAGTTTCTGAACTCCTGCAGGTCCATCTTGCCAGGCTCCAATGACCAACGATTTCACTCGGCTAAATTCTGACCGGCCCAATCAGGGAAGAGAGGCGGGAGTGACGAGCAGACTGACGTCAGCAGACTTTCGTACTTGTCAGCGTTCCTTTGATTCTTAAGTTAAATTTATAAAAACAGAAGCAGTCGTCTAACGCCTTTTTTCACAGCTGTTTCTTGTGATTCAGTAGTTGTTCATCTATTGTTTCTCAGAAGCATTGGCTCACAGAAGCTAGCAGCCCAGTGTTATGACGTACCCATAGGCTTACGTGGCAACAAGCAAACTGTCAGTTTGTTTGTAGTTTAGTAGCTTTCTATAGTTAGCTCAGCTGACAGCCCGGTGCTCTAAGATGTAACTGTAATGTGTAACGTTAGTGAATCCTGGTTATGTCCTGCCAGTCATCTACCAATGAGAGCTAACGTAACCTCACTCTTTATTTTATTGATTGACTCTCAAGTTTGAAGAGACCACTGCAGAATAACTGCTTACTGTGGGTTGGGATCAAGATTAGCACAAATAGTTTAGCTCCTGTGTTAGCCTTTAGCTCGTGCTCTATCTCTCTCCTGTTTATCTTTCTTCTGCTCTTCTGTCCTTTTTCTGTCTGACAGTTAGGCTCCAGTGTCCACCATCACTACAAAATTAATCACAGAAATCGTTTTCAGCAGAGACAAATACAGATCTCTCTTCTCACTGCTAAACTTCGTCAGCCGCTGTGGTCGGGAAGCTAAGAAGTGACATTTTGAAATAACCTACATCAGCACCGATAATCTCATTTTAAAGTGTAGATTATGATCAAGCATTTATCTAGAAGAGAAAACTTTTCAAGATCACTTTCAACTCCTCCCTTCCCCTTTAATATGCTGTAGAAATCCCTGAATCTGTCTTTAAACTGATCAAAACACTTCTCAAGATCTTCACAAGACTTGCTGAAATGATGAGGTCATCACATCAGGGTCTCCAAGTTGTTTCATGACACACTGATAAGATGGACCTCAAACACCAAGGTACTGACCTGTACTGACCAATCAGAGTGAAGGGGGACGCCTTAAATAGATTAAAACAAATTGTTTCATACTGAGGCTGAAATAAAGGTTTTCTAAAACACCAGGCAGATAAAAATGAGAAAATATTGTTATATATATTGTTATTGTTAGAAAAAAAAAAGAATACCCCCTCTTTAAAAGTTTTTGCCAGTCATGCTGATCATTTTCAAAAGTTAATATCATAATTTGTGTTTTGAGAGGACATCACGTGCTTCCTTTGTGATGTCTGAACTTAATTTAGTTGTGGAAAATATGGAAACTGAAAATATAAACACTTAGGAGGGAGAAAGGATTTAGGAGAGAGGAGGGATATCTGCAAAAGTGTTTCTTGTATCCTCTCTGTTTTTGTCTGTGTGTAATATAACCTCCTTCCCTGTGTTTGAGCTCAGTTGTGTCTCTCCTCGGTGTGTTTCCTGTAATAACTCCTGACATGAGGCTGAATCTTGTTTTCTCTCGCAGACGTCTCAGCAGTAATAAAACGGCAGTAAAATACGTCTTCTCCTCCTCCTGTCTGTACTGTAAACTGTGAACGCTGCATAAATACATCAGCAGGTGATGTACTTTTACTGTCTGCCTCTGCTGCTCTTACTGTGCCTCACCTGATACTTCCCTCCGACCCGCGATGCAAACTGCAGCTGGGAGATAAAATCAGCAGATTATAACATCTCATCTGGCAGAACGGGGACAGGCGAAGTCATCAGCGAGGACACCCCGAACTCAAAGACAGATAAATCAAAACACAAACCAGGCTACAGGAAGTGTTTCTCAAGAGTTTAGCAATCATGTTGAAAGAAGCTAACATTCTGATTTTAAGTTTATCAAATATATGTCGGGGGTTGAAAACAGAGGAAAAGTTTAGGGTGTTCCTGTCACTCAAAGAAGCCACGCCCCCAAAATCTGTCCAACTTTAATTCTTTATCATGTGTAAACACCTGAGTTATACTTTTAAATTCATAAAAAGAGTAAAAAGCCACAGAGAGAAAAACTGTTTTTGTACTAAGCTGTAAACATGTAGATTTCTGTTTTAAAGTTTTTAACATGAGGCTCTATGGAGGCTGACTCATTTTTGGGGGCAGCCTCTAGTGGACACACAAGGAACTGCAGATTTGGTACATCTGCAATGCAAAAGGATACATCTGCAGCGACAGAGGTCACAGAAACCTCGAAATGGTGCAACAACTGGGGTAAGGGTTAGAGTTAAGGTAAGAGTGAGGCACTTTAAACATCTGTAGTGAACACTAGGTGGCGCTATTTCAAGCATCAAAGGTTTAAGAACTGTGGTCCCAGAACAGGGTCCTACACACAAAAACAAAACATAAAACACATCCTAAAGACTGACATGTTCTGATGAAAGCCAGCTGTTAAGCCCTTTTGCACACCAGACGCGTATTTTTCGCATGTTATTTATTTTTTCCGAACCCACTGTTTTTCCATGCAAGCTTTCACGTTGCAAAATTGCAGCTTTCATTTTTCTGGGCCAAGGTTGATTTTTCCAAAGTTTCGCTTGCGACAAGTACACATCCGACCAATCAAAACGCTTGTTTTTGACAAGTCACATGCCAAAACAAACATCTGTTAGCATAATCTGTCTGACATTAGCAGACAGCCTCTAGTGGACATTTGTGGAACAGCAGTTTCTGCATTTCCACGTTAGCTTCTTTTTATCGTCTCAAACACATATTTTTAACCAACGTGATGAAAGCTACAGAAATATCCAGAGAAGCTCAGTCACAGTAACAGTGTGAGGAGAAACTCCCCTCTGTGTCCCCCATCTCCCCCATTTACTGTCCCCCCTCTCCATGGCGACCATACTGTAAATCTCTCCTCATGTAAAACTCTGCACCTGTGGCCCCCAGCGGCTCCTGATCCAAGGGCCACAATAAACATGTCAGTCCATCCCTCCATAAATAAACATAAAAACACAGCAGCAGTGCATGCTGGGAGGAGCCAGGGGTCATTACTGTGTGTGTGTGTGTGTAAGTGTGTAAGAAAGAGATAGCGTGTGTGTGTGTTGAGGGATTTGAACCTGCGACTGAATCACCAGCAGGAGAGCAGGCAGGTCGAGCTGCAGAGTTTATCATTTTTATCTCCTCTGCGGCTCGTCCCTGTGTCACTGCGGTCGCTCTGCGGCATGGCGAGCTGCCCTGACACTCTCATGTGTTCATTCAAAAACACAAACCTTTATTTATCAACCGTTAGTTTCATAAACAACCGTCGCATTTAGTTTATATGTTTGTAGAAATAAGTGAGAGGACATGCTGAATGATTCCTGCTGATGGACGATTTCACTGTTGTATTGACACGTTGGGAGGGGCAGGCCTCAAACACCAAGGCTCAACCATAGTTGTGCATCTTAAAAAGGATAAACCAACTAGTTGACTCAAATATTTCTGCCTTTTCACTTGTTAAGAGTTTTAGTCTTACTCTCAGAAAAAGACTGAAGTGTTTCTTCCTCTAACAAAAGGAAACTTCTAGATTCCTTCGTCTTCTTTCCGTGTGTTCGGTCTTTAATGTGATTAAACCGACAGTAAGTCATTAGCGAGGGTTTCACCTGACTGCACGCTGATCACTGCACACTGATCACTTCATGTAATATGGAACAGGAGAAGAACTGAGCGTGCTCATTAACCCCTGACCCCTCTGCGCTCTGAAATGAAAAGTAAAACAGGCTGAAAAAGGGAAGAAAAGTGAATCAAGCCGTCCTCTCATGGAAATTAAATTCAGTGATAGTTTATAGAGTGTTTAATAATGTGTGATGAGAGGATCATGATCTGCACTCACAAAGACTTCATTACGAGAAAAAGTCAAACCGACTCAGGCAGACGGAAGCTGAGAGTAGAAGAAGAGAAGACGTATTTAAACTAAGCGTTTAAGTATCTTATCTTTAACTTATTTCATGATCAAACTGTTTCTCTAGTCTGAGCGGATGGTTCGAAATATTAAAGATTATCAACAGAAACATGGTGATAATCTTTTTTAAAGCTCCTGTGAGGAGTTTTTAACTGGTTGTGAAGAAGACTGAAATAAATCCTGGTGTCTTGAGAAGGCAAACAAGACCACAAGAAACAAGATTTACAGTTTTCATTGTCATACTTTTTTTAATGTCCGTTACTTTTGCAGGGGGGGTAGGTGTCAGACAGAAGAGCACACTCTTTCAATTTCAGCAGAAAATTTTAAAAGGTGACACATTTGACTCACAAGAAAAAGCAGGAAGTTAAATTTTTGAGAAATGAACATCTCTGGCCCCAGGGGGCTACAAATTTGACACAAATAGAAAAAAATCATTGCAGTTTTAGGTACAATTTAATGTTGATGCCGAACGCTAATAAAATAACTCATGCTATGTTAAGCTAATTCAGAGATGCAAGTTTCTGTCTTGTTTTGTCAATAAACCGGAATAAAATTTGAAAGAAACCCTTCCCCTTTGCAAGATTTACATCTTTTTGTGCTCATGAGTGAGTGCTCACTAATTGGTGTAAAAAATTGTTAAAATACAAAACAATCTGGTGTTCCTGAATGGAGGAAGTATTCATGTTTGCTCATTTACAGCTGGTAGCCGAAATGCTACATGCTCAGTTTATTTATGTTAAAGAACTCAGAAAGACTGAATCCTTAAAATTAAGATAAACTATGTGCACAATAAAGTAAGAAGATGCCAAAAGAAACAAAGTTGTGCACAATAGAATATTACCACAATATGAAAATGAGCAAGTTTAGATCTGCGTTGTTTGCAAAGGGTCTTGAGATAATTTGGTTTATACCTTAGCATTAAATCTTCCTTCTGAAGAAACAATTGATGGAAAGAGGTTTGCTTAATGACAATCTTTTTTTTTTTTCTTTCCAATTATGTGTTCACTAACATTTTGTGAGGGAAATAAAATAGCTGGTGGTGTCAGGGGATTTGCAAAAGCCACAACACATTGGAAGTACAGCCACAACGGAAGTTAAATAGGTAAGTTATCCCAAAGGACACAGAAAAGTTGTGAAAGTAAGAAAAAGATGATTTTTTATTTTATTTTATTTTATTTTATTTTAACTTCAATATAAATAAAGCTTTGGAGGGGTCTCACCTTGTAAAATCCTTCTTAGTACTTACATTTTTTTTAATTACCATAAAAATATGTCATCTTATATTTAGCTTTATCAGTAAATAATGTTAGCATTCAAGCTATATTTCCAATAGCTTTAAAATTACTTGGTTGCACAACTTTTCTCTGTCCATAACTTAACTTCTGTTTTAGCTGCACCTCCATCGTGTTTCTGCGTTTGCGAATTTGCTGACATCTACCGGCCACCGTAGGGTAGGGACAGATATAATATGACTTTTTCTTCTTTCTGCTTCTTTTCATTCATTTGATTTTTTTTTATTTCTATACTGTATGTATATTTTCATGACAACATGAATGAAATAAAGACCAACTTAACTAAACTAAACTAAACATAATTAAATCAATGACGTACCCCATCCTTTTGGTCTACAAAGTCCTTTCGATGCAGAAGTCTCTGCACATAGTTTGGCTTGCACCTCCTGAATGTTACAATTCATTGAAACGTCACCGATCACAAGCTGTGTGATTGATCACTGATTGGGATCCTGCTCCTTGTATTTACGACATGTCTGGTATCCCAGTACGATGTTCGTCTATTTCGACATCTCCTCACTATCCTTCCTCATAGAAATTACTTTAAGATACACCTCAACATGTTTTGGCATCAATATAACACAGTTTGCCCAAAATCGTTTCAAAAAGCAAACAGAAAATGAAGCCAGACCATGGACTGTATAAAACATGAACGTAGTCTTGCCGACATTACACGTCTGTTTCTGAAACGGAAAATGAAGCAGATCGGCTATAGCAGCCATGTTGGTAGTGGCAAGGGCTTCGTATACAGCCATAGGGCACCTGTCGGTCACATGACCCTGAGCTGTGCCTCTGATTGAGTGATTTCTGATCTTAATATCCTCTGAACGGCCGAGTGAGAAAAATACACCCCCGTACAGTGTGTGCCGGTAGTAAAATCAGAGACTCAGAAAGGAGACCTTTTTTTTGGACCAGGCTGTAAAAAGGTTAATTAAAACGGCCTTTTTTGGTTTGTTGTGTATGTGACTTCCTGTACTTCTGGAGCCAGCCTCAAGTGGACACTCGAGAAACAGCAGGTTTTAGCACTCCTGCATTGTCCCATATTCTTAGACTGGAGGTTGCTGCTGGAGCCAGACCAGAAACAGATGATCTGACGCCTCTAGAGGCCACACTGCCCTCATGTGTCTAGGAGGAGTATTGCAGGCGAATTCAGGAACATCAACGCAGAACTTTCTAGATCTTAAAACTGCTTCAGCCACTACGATATAAACTCATCATAGAAGTATTAACCGGGCTTTACCTTTGAACATTAGCTGTAAAGATTTTCATGAATAAAATTGGTTGTGACGGCCCAAAAATCTGGAACCTTAGTTCCTCATTGGAACGTAAAATATTGAAATATTTTATACCTTTTGACTTCAAAACACATCTTGAAATCACAAAATTATTGATAACTTTTGAACATGGTGTACAATAATCCAATAGCTCGTTATGAGACCAAGACATGTCTTCTCAAACTGTCATTTTATGGCAGGGTTTGCTGACTGAAGTGATGAAGACTTGTCTCTTTGCTCAGCAGACAGCATGTGAATCTGTCAGCCCGCTGATGTGAAGCAATGTTTACGGATAAAAACTGACGGTGACGATTCAGTCAGCATCAGGGGGTTTGAAGCAGAGTGTGTGTGTGTGTGTGTGTGTGTGTTTATGCGTGTTTGTAACTGAAGCGGGGTGTTATGGCACATTTCGTCCCGTCTGTAAACCTCCAGCTGGTGTCGAGCTCCCAGCAGACGATCCCACCCCGGACCCTGCACCTTGTTTAAGAGGAAACAAATGGCAAATGAAAAGAAATTAAGTTCCACATGTTTGGCACAGGTGTCAGAGTAATAACCCGTATCACAGAAGAAGAAGAAGAGGAAGAAGAGGAGGAGGAGGATTAAGAGGAGGAGGCTGTATGTTTACCGGTGGATAATCTGAGCGGGGTCTCCGGGGAGGAGGTGAGTGAGGCTGCTGTCGGTTCCCACTCGTCCCGCAGAGGGAGACGTTTGATTGGACGCTTGTTTCTGCTGTTTGCTGTCGGATCTAATGGGGCCTGAACGCCGACATGCTGCTTCTGCTCTGACAACATTTATCCTGATTCTGTTTGCTGCTCCTCTGCTGCCGGAGGAACGTTTCCTGAAAGGTTGAGCCGTCAGAAGAGTTTATCTTTCAGGTGTCAGGTCCAGAGAGGATTCTGGATTTTTCTCTCCTGTGATAACTCTACAAGATCCGGAAATCATTTTTTCCATTTTAATTCTTTAATTTTCAGTATCATCCAGAACTCTCAGGGTAACAGTTTGATTTGATGTGAAAACCTGTTTTCCAGCAAGAAAAGAAGAAAGACCGTGATATCAGATTTACTGGTTTACTCATTTTTGATTTACGAGACCTTTATTTGGAGAAAAGCTGCTGGAATGGAACAGTTGGAACAGTTTTCCTGTTGTTGCATAGCAGTCATAGGCATGTTTCGTACATCTTTATAAATTAATTTGCAGTTTAATATGCATATGTGCATATATTTACATCTTTAACAACCAATCACAATGATGTTTTAAACCCCCCAAAAATAAAAAAATAAAAAAATAATTAAAAATAAAAATTGAGAGCTATTACGATCATATCACACACATTTTTGTACAACAGTATGTAAAATGTGAACACTTCTGTTGTGTTGCAGTGTATTTGCAGTGGGTTTTTCTAATGTTTTGTGTTGTGGTCTTTGCAGAGAGTTTTCTAAAAGCTGCGCTCATAAAGTTTGCTTGTGTTTTGTATTTTTTTGCTTGTGCTTTCTTAAGTTGCAGCGCTGTGAGCCCTCAGGGCCACCGTACATGCCCTCCTTTTGGAAACCCCACCAAAACATCTGGCTCCAATGATAAAAGCTACACCATTTGCGAAAGTACAGCATGTCTTTAAAGTCCCATGGGGCTCAGTGGGGACTGACTCACTTTTGGAGACAGCCTCTTGTGGAAACACAAGGAACTGCAGTTTTTTTCTTTACCTTGGCTTTGGTTTTATCTTTGAACACTTGTTTCTGTCTCATATTACCTGTTGGATAAATATCTCTCCATGGTACAGTGTTTCCTGTTTTTTTTTTTTTGAGCAAAAATCAGGTAGTTGTTTAAATAAAGAGAATAAATCAAACAGCAAATTCACTTTAAACAAATGTACAACTTTAAGTTTTCAGTGTTTATTTGATGTTTTCAGATTCTGCAGAGCAGCACGGTCAATTTATTAAGATATGAATTCACAAACAGGTGTTTTGATTTGAGGTTTTTATCCAGAGTGTCTTAATCATCGTCTTCACTGTCTTATCAATAATCAATAATATGATAATTCCTCTAATTCTCGTCTTATTCCTCCTCCGTTCCGCCTTACTTTGCATTGATTTGAGCAAACTGTTTGGTGTTCTCCTCTGGTATTATTTATCGCTTGGTTGTATTTTATTTCCAGGCTTCCTCCTTAACACCTGTCCAGGGACAGCAGGTGAAAACTTGCCTTCAGGCTAACTTTGGATCATTTACACTGTTTTGTCTTCTCCTTGATCAGCGAGCAGCGTCCTTGTTAAACTGAATAAAATAAAATAAATCCCCAAATGTGGAAAACTGCACGGAGAATAAAGGGGATTCACTCAGCATGCCCAATGAGATGATTTATTTGGATCAAAATCAGAGAAAAGGGGGAGATTACTCCTTCATGAGCATCAAACATCCAGGTCAGACGCTGCATTTAAATATTTCTCTTCTTGTCTTCAAATTAAAAACTGAATAAAAGAGTAAAACTGAGAGTTAAAGAGACGTTTGTTTTTTACTGAACACTGATTCAGTCTTTCCTTCAAACACACTGAGACGTAGATGGAGCGCTGAATGTGTTGCTTATTAACGTTTCCGACCTCCCATCTCAAAACACAGACCATGTCCTGAAGGCCGACCTGCCTGAGGTCACGACACACATGCACCGAGTCCTGCCTGCAAGACTCAACCCAGGAAAAACACGCCCAAAACGCTCCCTCAGTACAGAACAAACCTCCAACATCCCCATAAACACACAAAGAGCCTGTGTCTGCTCTGTGTGTGTGAGTGTGTGTGTGTGTTTGTATTCAGATCACTCTTCTTCTCTTGTTTTTAACTCGTGTGAAACTCCCGGCCTGACCTGGAACCAGCTCCAGGGCTCGGCCTAATTGTTGGCTGAATAATAAGTTTGAAGGATTTCAAGATGCTGGTTTCCAAACACTAAACTGTGTCTCTGTTCTTCGATGTTCCCACGTCGCTCTGACTCCATCAGGATGAAGGTTTCGCCTCTCAGCCTGCAGAAGAGACTTTTTTTTTTTTCCTCTCAGGTCGTACGAGTTTGTGGAAATCAAAAATCAGAGTGTTTGGCGGTGATGATGATTCAGGCGTCCTTTATTCTGCCTTAAATATCTCTGAGTTTCTCTCCTTCTGAGTTTTAAAGCTTTCATGTACACAGTGGTGTAAAGAAAAAAAATGATGCTTTTAACACTGTCACCGCCATTATGTGTTACAAAATAAGATGTGAACATAATTGTCTCATAATGTATGGATTATCGGGACTGTGCGTTCTTGAGCGAATAACTGGCGCCCTCGCATGAATCTGGGACTCATCTCAGCGAGACCGCACACAGCCTGGGTTTACAGCATGATGGAAGCAACCTCATCCACTGGCGATAGTAGAGATACCGCCACACTACTACCACCACCTGCTAGTTTAGCTTCAGAAGAAGACAGACACCTGTCACTGTATCTAAAAATCATTTTCACTTTTGTCTGGGTTTTTACTTTTGATTCTTAAGTACATCTAGTTTGAGCTACTTTGAGACTTTTAGTCAAGTGATTTTTTTAAGTGACTTTAAATTCTAAGAGAGTAGATTTCAAGAGATATATTGTTGTTTTTACACAAGTATGGATTTCAAATACTTCATACACCACTGCATTTCCATTGAACTCTGACACAGGCAACAAAGGCATCCACTTAAAGAATACTACTAACAAAAACACAACATAGGGGTTTATTTTTACCCTCTAACAGGCCTACGGGTGGCAGTATGGTTCATTCTAATGTACAGAGAAGAAACTTGTGAAATGAGTGAAGCTGGAAAACTTTTGTGCAATCTTGTTAGCCAATTTTACTTTTCTGGCAACAAATTGGCATCAGGTGTTTCTTTTGTACTTCCAAAACGCAGAGATTCATCTCTATTCTTCAAGTTGGGCTATAAATGAAGGAAATAAAAAAGCGTAGGGAACTTAAAGAGGGGATATGATGCTTTTGTAGTCTTCATCCTGTCCTCCTGGTGCCCCCCTAGTGTCTTTACACAATTCACAAGTCTGAAAAAAAACAAAACTTTTTTCTGTCACTGTTGTTTTTGAACACCATTATTTCATCCTTCCTGAGAGATGCTGTATCTTTAAAGTCCCATTTCTGCTCAATGTTACATCTCTGTGTTCATTTCGACCGTTTTTCTGCACAAAACCGTTGGGGCAGTGTTGCTGTTACCACCGGATACAAAGCTTTAGTGAAACAGAGAGAAGAAATTACGATGGTGGAACTTTCGCTATGTGTTTAACAGCCTCACCAACCACCGCCTCCTACAACGCTGCCTCTGTTTTTGTCTTTGATACAAAAGGTACATTAGTAGTACCTCCACCACAGTCGCCATGCTTGTCTTTGAGTTTTTTTGTCATAATAATTTGACTCTGGGCTGCCCCCCTTGGTGGATGTATTTAGGGATGGATACCTTTCAGATATGAAAGAATACGGTACCGATGCCCGGTACCTGGCAATTGGTATCGGTACCCAACGGTACCAATTTTTGCTTCTTTTTTGTGTTTATCTGGTAAAAAATATGAATTTGTTTATAAATATAAATAATAAAATGTTTTTTTTTTTTCAGTTCAACATATTTATTGTTCAATATTGAACCTAATAATGCTGTGTTCATGTCCAGCATAGAAAATCAACTCTTCCACTCCCTCACAGTCATCAGGATGTGTTTAGGTACCTTAACATGGTTCCTTTTGATTTTTGTGAATCAGTACCCGGCACTTTTGACAGAATTTGGTTGGTACCCATAAAAGTATCTAATTTGGTACCGTCCCTAGATGTATTAGCTAACTGCAATGCCAACATAAAGGATGTACGGAAGTATGTGAACAGTGACGGTAGCGTCATTTGAAAAATCGGATACATTTTCGTATTTAAAGGTAACATGAGTGAGCCTTGGGGCTCCACAAACCCCCTTCTTTCTGATTGGCCAGCCCTCTGGAGGCCCACAAGGAGCCAACCTTGATGTTAGAGGCTCACACGCCCCTCCAACATGTCATGAACAAGCTAGGGGGTCCTTATGTAATGACAAAATCATTTCAGAAAGTCTTATCCAGATCTTGTTCAGACCTGCCTGTGCTAATTTTAAGATTCAGAGATTTCTACATCATATGGAAATGAAGAGGTTAAAAAATGTGCCCACGTTTTGTCTGAACATCCAGCATTGTTGGAAATCTCCATATAAACTTAGAAAAAACTGAGGACATTCTTAATGGTCCAGCCCTCTTTGAAAAAACATTTAAATTATTATTACTCTCATAAAAAAGCAAGTACATGAAATAAAAAAAGTGAAATAAGAAAAAAAAGTGATACAATAAAAAATCATTGAGCTGCAGAGCTGGCGTGTATGTCCACCTGAAGTTGGAATCTGAGTGTATAATATAAGGGTCTGTTCACAGATTCTGTGTCCGGGGTAAACACAGTCAACTCCATCATTTTAAAGAGTGAAACAGCTGAAGGAGTGAGGGTGTAAGTGCAGGATAAACTTGTGTGTGATGAAATAAAGATGAGTGAGGTGGAGGTGAGCTGTTCCTCGGGCGGCTGCGGGTCGGAGGAGAAGCTCGGGGAGTTCGGATCTGCTCGTCAATAATGAAACACAGAAACATGTCGGAGTAAACACATGCAGAGCGTTTCCCCTCCACCTGCCGGCCTCGCCTCCTCCAACTCCAAACATTCACGCTCTAATGATTTCCACCAACACACACCTGAGGGGACGCCCCATTTCACCTCAGAGGGATCCTGGGATACAGAGCCTCTCCTCCATCCTGGCTCCATGTTGGATTCAGAGCAGGAGGCCTCAGGTGGAGAGACGGAGAACAAAGTCACTGATGTCCAGCGAGGAGAAGAAACAGAAAGCATGAATGTGGAGATTCACCTGTTAGCATGCATGCTAAATGCCGGAGAAATGGACGGTAACCATCGCCTCAAGAACCAAAGTTTGTCTGACTTCTGTAGTTTGTTTGGGTTTAGAAAGTTAGAGTAAACATCAGCTTTGTCTCAGTGCTGCTGCTTTTTCCTGACCAGATGTGTCAAAACTGTTTGTTTTACAGACACCAGACCTCATTAGTGAACTCAAAAGTCTGTGTCTGGACACCAGACTGACCAAAGTGTGACCTGCCATGAAACCTTAAACAACAGCAGGTCCGCAGATTTTCTTTTGGTTTGCTTTGAGCCACAAACAGATCACAGCTGAAATCAACAAAAAAAATCATACATAGCATCTTGTATTGGTTGGGTATTAATCATGTTTCTGTCAAACATATGAAAATTTAGCATTTAGCGCTTTTAGAATGTTTTTCAATAAAGAAAGAAGTTCTGGAATGTTATTACAAGACGAGAAAGGTTCCGGAATGCTTTCCAGGGAAAGAAAAAAGTTCCAGAATGTTTTGAAAAATAAAAAAAGCTAAATGCTTTTCAGATGTGACAAAGAATTCTAGAGTGCTCTTTAAAGATAAATGAAGTTCCAGAATGTTTTTCAAAGATAAGAGATTATTCCAGAATGCTCTTCGAAGCAAAAGCTTGATCTGTTCTGTACTATGTAAAGTCTTGTTTTTGCACAATGTTTTTAACTACTGTTTTGAAGTTGCTGTGGGGATTTTTTTTTTTTTTTTTCAAATTTCATTTATTTTGGTGAAAGTAGTAACAAACTCTGTGGTTTATTTTCCTACGGGTTACATTTTTAATGGCAAAAAAAAACTGTCATGTTAAGTTTTGTTAATGTCAATATTAACTTTAAATATCAATCAGATATATCTCCATGAGAGAAATAAATAAAAACATACATGAAACAGAGCCATAGTTCTTAAAAGGAGATCATTTTGCCAATCAAATATGAGATAAAATTTACTGTGATGTCTTGTTCCCCTCCTCGTTCGTAGTCAGTAAAATATAGTGTGTCTAGCAACATGTTTAGGGTCAGATTTGTGGACTTGGTAAACCAACATAAGAATGGAAGATAGCAGGATGTAACAGGTTGTTTATTTCATATTTCAAGACTTTTATCAGATGTCAATAATTCAAGGTTCAATACTGTATTGCCATATCGACACTGCTGATTGGAAAAAAATAATGATTTGATTAACAATAAAAAAAAGATCAAATAAAATCTACACGTTACATAATGCAGTCTAGTAAAATTGATCAGATAATAAATTGTGACAAATGAAACCATTGAATGTAAATATGGGTGCTTGTAAAATGATTTGGCGGAAGAAGGATAGAATAAAATGGCCCCTGGATAAATAGATCATGAATAGATAAATAAATAATAAAAGCCTGTATTTGACTGTTGAATTTAAGCACACCACATTGTAAAAAAAAATAACTAAAAAATAACTAAAATAACTAACTACAAGAACTTGATGAAAGCACAAAAATGGATCCTTCCTTTAAGCAGGTGATTTTTCCTTGGACAAATGGTCAGGGTTAAACCCATATTCATTGTAAAACAAAATAGTAAGAAATATCATAAAAAGAGCACATTCAAAGATTACAAGAAAACTCCAGAATGCTTCCCAGAGCAACAATAAAAAAAATCACAACACCATCAGCTCTTTGCAAAAATAAAAACCTAAAGCAGAAAGTGGAGGACAAAGAGGAGAGCTCTCGACTAGGATGTGAAGCTAAAATACTACTGTTAGGAGTTGCAGTTCCTCCAGTGTCCACTAGAAGCTGTTTTTTTTTTTGTTGAATCTCTCTTTGTCATGATGAATTCTTTGTAATTTCATAAAAGTCAAAGATGTTGTTTTGTTGTGTGATGTTTTTGTGGTTGTACTTGAAGCGGAGTATAAAAATTGAATTGAAACTGCAGATCCTAGAGTGTCCACTAGAGGCTGACTCCAAAAATGATTCAGCCACTTTAGAGCAGAAATAAACATTCTTGCTACCAGGTACGCTCACAGTTTGGTTCTCATTATTACATTATGAGCTGAATTTATTTAAAACTCACTTGTTTACATTTTTACCTGCAGCATTAGCTTGTTCACACACTTGTCCCTTCCGAATATGGTGACAGATAAAAGGTCAAACTGGAGGATTCAGAGAGATTTATCCATGGTGGCTGCACCACCTGAAATATTTCCTGCTATAATTCTGTCATCAGTGTGTAACAGGTTTATGCTGTGCTCCATTATTTCAGATCATACTGTATGTACTGAGTATTAACGTTCAGCGTTTTACTGTCGATAAAAACCCGCGCCCCCTGAATCCCAGGGTTTCTCCTCCCTCCACTGAGTCTCTGCTGGAAACATTAAACAGACTGCGGTCTGAGCAAACTGTGATCAGGGTGCAATAATTTCAAATAAAATCATATTATCACAGAATGGATGATGTCGAGTGTGCCGTTATAAAGACGCCGGGTCTACTGGCTGATGAAAAGCTTTCAGTTTTGGGGAAATGTTCTTCAGGTGGATGGTTCTCTGCAGACAGATGGAGAGGAAACGAGCGTTTTTATGGTTGATGTGAGTCTGAGAGGAGCGAGGACGACGAGGATGGTTTAAAAAGAGGAAATGTGGAGAGAAGCTTCGTCGATTTGGTCTCAGATTTAATTCTGTAGTTTTTAATGTGATCTTTATTTACTCTGCGAAGCATTGAATCCTGCGCTGAAGTTAACAGATTATTCATGTTCACTCTCCACTTTGTGAGTTTTCTGTCCCGTTTGAAGGACACCTTCTTACCTGATCCAGATTCAGGTGTTGACAGGGTCCTGCAGGCGCTCTGAGGCGTCCTGAGAGCGCCCGTCAGAGCGGCATTAATAAGACACGCTGATCAGCCTTGGACTGTCAGAAACCACAGAGGAAGAGGAGCAGCGCTGATGAAGGCTGCGATCTGATTGGACGGCTCTCCCTCTCGCTGATGGACGGCGGCAGGTCAATGAGCCGTTACCTCGCCCCGCCACACCTGCCGGCCAGGTCTCTGTATGTATTTCAGCTCAGGGTGTTCATGACATCCGTGCTAATCTGAAGGACGGGAACTGAAGGACTGAATTTTGTTCTGAAGGATTTCACTTAAATCTGACAGCCTGAATTTTTAAACACTCATATTTTATTTTTTGGTCTCAAAGTGACTGTGGACCAAGGTCATCAGGTAAACATGACGACCGAAACCTACTACTCTTAACCAGCTCATCATTCTCACCGACTTCAGCTTGTTGAATTTTTTTTCCCTGGTTTTAAAAGTGAGAATATTTTTTGAAGTGTAGTTTGAAGTTTCTGTACTTCAATAATACTAAATCATACATTTGCTATGAATTGTTCAAATATGAAATGTGTACTGGGCCATACTGATCTAAACCGGACTGCTTGGTGGAAATGGGGCTTTAAACACTTTGATACTTCTGGAAATCTTGGGGAACTCTTCAAGCGCTCCCTGAACATTTCCCTGACAGTATCCATGGCTGTGAAGGACGGGCTCGTTTTTTAGTATTTGGAGGTCCAGTTTGATTAGTTCTTGCAAACTGTGTCCAAAAACACCCTGAATTTTCCCTTTTTTGAAAACATTTGGTAACTTGTCCATTAAAGGAGCTGTGAGGAGTTTCTAAATGATCTTGAAAAAGTCTCCCTTCTAGATATATGCCTGATTGTAATCCGCACTTTAACATGAGATTGTCAGCACCAATATCACAAGTTACAGGTTATTTTAAATGGCTACTTCTTAGCTTCTCCATTGGGTCGAGCAGGATCGGATTGATTTAGAGCATGTCTAGGTCTGTATGACAACACTACCACATGGTTTCTGTGATTAATTTTGTAGTGAAGGTGGACACTGGAGCCAAACTGTCAGACAGAAAAGCAGAAGAAAGATAAACAGGAGAGTGATAGAGCACGAACTAAAGGCTAAAAGGGATAATCTGTTTGTGCTAATGTTCATTCCAACCCACAGTCAGCAGTTATTCTGCAGTGGTCTGTTCAAACTTGAGAGTCTATCAATAAAATGAAGAGTGAGGTTACGTTACCTCTGCTTGGTAGATGACTGGCAGGACATAACCAGGATTCACTAATGACACATATTATGGACACATCTTAGGGCCATGGGCTGCCAGCTGTGCTGAATATAGGCAGCTACTAAACTACTTACAAACTGACAGTGTATACTTGTTGTCACGTTAGCCTACAGACACATTGGAGCACTGGGCTGCCGATAGCGCTACATATAGCTAGCTGCTACAACGTTTGCTTGATGTCACATTTCAAACCCTATCACTACGTAACTGTACTGATAAATACCTTACCTCAGCACATCGTATTCAGCAAAAAGTTGTATTTATTAAAGAAATTTAGTTTGGATCCAATCTTCATTTAATTCAAAACAAACACACTCCTTGCTAAAAGTAATTCACAACAGTGTGCGTGAGACTCTGGGCCAGAAGGTGGCGAGGCAGTCACATTAAAAGAGATCCTCCTTACAGCATCTTTCATCTTCCGAAAATGTTAAATTTGACATTTTGGGAACTAGAACAAGGGCATATTTGGATTTCTTCTCAACAGGGAAATTTTTTTTTGGAAGTTTTCAAGTGTAGAATGTTAACATTACAGCAGTTTCATTTGCTGGAACTTTTTTATTTATTTTTTTAAATCATCATAATCAATATTCTAGACTTTATTTCTGTTATTTGCTGTGTTTGTTCTGTTATTTATTTCTTAATTTCTTTTTTTTCTTTCTTTTTTAACTTAAATTGTGTATATATTTGTATCCTACTCTGTACTAAGTTTCTTAATTAATATTGTAATTTTTATTATTTTTTCTCTACTATTTAAGCTCAAATTTTCCTACTTTTTGTAATATCAATTCTTTCTCTTAGTATCTTTCTATTCACAACAATTGTACTGAGAGAGTCCAGTTTAAACCAGAGTCAAATTCCCTGTGTTCTTGAAAATGCTTGGCGATTAAAGTTGATTCTGATTCTGATTCTGATTCTAAAAGCTATCGTTTTGGGAACTTTTTGAGGGCTACAAAAGTTCCCTGAAAATTTATCCAGACTGGGACCAGAAATGTCAGAGATGACTTAGAGTTTTTTTTTTTTTTTCCCCAGCTGGGGAGGTTTAAATCTGAGTTTTTTCCCCCTTAATGTGATAAACAGTCTTTAAAAGTTGACCCCAGAAAAAAGTTCTCAAAAAGTATTTAAAGTGGTTTCATTTAAGGGAACTTTTTTTGGAAGGACACATTTTTCAGATGTCTCCGTTTTGTCTGATGGTCTCTGTCTCTCACGGTTATGGCGATGATGCAGTCGTCAGTGTGTGTTTTGTGAACACTGAGGCATGCCGACCAACCAGTGAGCCCGTCTGTTGTCATGGTGAGCAGCTTGTGAGTGTGTGTGTGTGAGTGTGTGTGTGAGTGTGTGTGTGTGTTTGGGACATTAGAAGGGTTAATCCACATAAATGTTGACAGCCATATTGCTGACACAGGGAGTTAATAAGACTAACAGATTATTAGCTTCCTAACATTCCTCCGTCATCACGCCTCCGCCTGTCAATCATTGACACAATTAAATTGTTTAATGAATAAATTTGCATTGATAATGGCGGGCTGCGGGGAACATCTGGCTTCGGCGGTTTAATGGCGAGCGTTGCATCAGACGCCCATATGGAGGCCGAGTGGAGGGGCCGTTTGATGCTAACTAAATGAAAAGTATCACTCAAATTAATTTGGCTCGTTTGACAGTCAGGAAATCACTTAGTAAGACTGATTCTGCCCAATTACAACCTCCACTGCTAATTACTATAGGAGGAGCCATTCATACGTCCCCTGCTCACAAACACACACTCACCTTCTCTGCCGGCATCCAGGAAATACCTCCACAGCCGCTAACAGCTTCTTCATCGCTGCATCTCCAAACGACTCCGCTGTGAGGATCTGCCGACGGCGTTAAAATGAAATGCAAATCACCGCTCGCCTGCTCTCTGGCTCACTCTCCTCCATCACATCTGGTCCACACTCTTTCTTAAAACCTTCGTTTCCTCACAATTAAAACGAACAGCGGGATCCTCCAGCAGCGGCGGCGGCGGATATACATTTCAAAATAAGACGTAATTACGGAGCGCGAGAGAGGGGAGGCTTCAGCGTTGTTAGAATGAGACACAGAAGAACAATCAACAACTGGTGCTGAAATCATTTCCGGAAAGAAAACATGAATATTCACAGAGACATGAAGCGAAGGCTCCGCTTCCTCTAAACTTCAGCTGCTGGAAAGTTCTGCAGAGGATTTAATCTGCTGAAGTTTTCTTGCAGAAGAAGAGTTTGTTTCCTGCAGCACAAAAACCGAAAGCGCTGCAACTTTACATCAGTGAGCGATGGCTGCAGGTGACAGATATTAATATGAAAAACTCCTGAATGCGCTCTCTTCATGTCTGCTGTTGTTTCTTTGGTTGTTATTTTCTGCACAGTAAGAAATTATACACTCACCGGCCACTTTATTAGGCACACCTGTCCAACTGCTCGTTAACACAAATCTATAATCAGCCAATCACATGGCAGCGACTCAATGCATTGAGGCAAGTAGACATGGTGAAGACGATCTGCTGCAGTTCAAACCGAGCATCAGAATGAGGAAGAAAGATGATTTAAGGGACTTTGAACGTGGCATGGTTGTTGGTCTTAGTATTTCAGAAACTGCTGATCTACTGGGATTTCAACCCACAACCATCTCTAGGGTTTACAGAGAATGGTCCCAAAAAGAGAAAATATCCAGTGAGTGGCAGTTCAGTGGGACAGAATGCCTTGTTGATGCCAGAGGTCAGAGGAGAATGGACAGACTGGTTGGAGCTGATAGAAAGGCAATAGTAACTCAAATAACCACTGGTTACAACTGAGGTCTGCAGAAGAGCATCTCTGAACGCGCAACACGTCCAACCTTTAGGCAGATGGGCTACAGCAGCAGAAGACCACACCGGGTGACCCTCCTGTCAGCTAAGAACAGGAAACTGAGGCTACAATTCACACAGCAACACCAAAACTGGACAATAGAAGATTGGAGAAACGTTGCCTGGTCTGATGAGTCTGGATTTCTGCTCCACATTCAGATGGTAGGGTCAGAATTTGGCCTCAACAACATGAAAGCATGGATCCATCCTGCCTTTTATCAATGGTTCAGGCTGCTGCTGCTGGTGTAATGGTGTGGGGGAGATTTTCTTGGCTCACTTTGGGCCCCTTAGTACCAACTGAGCGTGGTTTAAAGTCCACAGCCTACCTGAGTATTGTTGCTGACCATGTCCATTCCTTTATGAGCACAGTGTACCCATTTTCTGATTGCTACTTCCAGCAGGATAACGCTCCATGTCATAAAGCTGGAATCATCTCAGACTGGTTTCTTCAACATGACAATGAGTTCCCTGTACTCAAATGGTCTCCACAGTCCCCAGATCTCAATCCAATAGAGCACCTTTGGGATGAGGTGGAACGGGAGATTCTCATCATGGATGTTCAGCCGACAAATCTGCAGCAACTGTGTGATGCTATCATGTCAATATGGACCAAACTCTCTGAGGAATGTTTCCAGTACCTTGTTGAATCTATGCCACCAAGGATTAAAGCAGTTCTGAAGGCAAAAGGGGGTCCAACCCGGTACTAGCAAGGTGTACTTAATAAAGCGGCTGGTGAGTGCAGTTTGCAGTAAACCTGAGCCTCCTTCCAGTCCTTTGGGCCAGGTTGTGACCTTCTCTATCCACCTCACCTTAATAAACATCTTTATCTGTCTTAATGTCCATGGGGCATCGAGCTCTTTGCAGCTCAACCCATCACTCAGTTTGTTGACTAATTGGCTTAGTATGTCAGTTGGCACCCATAATGCAAAATGTGAACACTACACAAAACCTAAGTTTACCTATGCAGAAGACAGGTGAGCTGTGCCATGATGAAGTAAGGATCCCATTGAAGCGTAGACCATCCATTCATACCATTCGTCTTCTCCCACTTATCCAATTCAGGATCACGGGTAACTGGAACCTATCCCAGCTTTCTTCTGGCAAGAGGTGGGGTACACCCTGGATTGTTTGTCAGCCCATCATGGAATTTAAGAGCAATCCAGAGAGAAATACTTAACCTTCCAAGTTAGGTATGAAATGGGTACCAAATCCAACCCTCGACTTCTCTTTAGCATGTCACTCCTAACTCTCATCCAGTTTCCTGCTGGACCCACTGCCCCTTGCTCCAAATAAAGGCAGAAAAGCCCCAAAAAGTAACTTCAGAAAAAGAAAGAAACTCAAGAACTGAAACCTGCTCCCCAAAAAGTGAACATTTACAAGTTTGAATCAAGTTTTAAGCAGAAAGATGACGCTCTGTTACACAGAAACATGAAAACCTTCAGAGTTAGAGACAAAAATGAAAATAAAATTCAGACTAAAACATTTCCATTAACCAGGTCACAAAGGTCCTTTTGTGAGCATTGAAGTTAAGCTTAGGGAATAAAATCACACGACCAGACGAACCAAAATAAAAAACATATTTTTAAAGGACTTTTAAAAAAAAGTTCAACTTGAAAATAAAATTCAGTCGAAACCAGGAGTTTTTAAAAGTTTGGTTTCATAAAACAACAAAGGAAGGAGGGAGAGATCATACAGAAGTAAGAATAAAAGTTCAGAGTGAAAACTGTTATCAAAAAGACTTTAAAAATGTTGATAGTGGAAAGTGGACGATGCAAAGAAGCCAGAACCAGATCCTGAACTTGACTCAAAGACTTCACAGAGCGGGTCGAGATCTCAGTGACTCGTCTCTGTCAGGTCACCGTGAAGGACTCGGCGTGTCTAAAACTCTCAGAGAGGACGTGAAGCGTCTGTTTGGAGGTGATTAACTTCCTGTTTGTCAGCAGGGAGTCTGAGCTGGCAGCGATTAGACGCACACAGAGTCATCCGAGGCCTTCAGGTCCGAGCGGAGGATCTGAAGTCTTCAGACTTTAATATCAAACATGTCAGCGAGGTGGGGGGAAACGCCGCGTCACAGCAGCTCTTTGTGTCGTCTGTTTGCTTTACATTTGAATAAAAACCCTCCGTGACTCGAGTGCCGGTGATATCTGCCAGACTCAGGGAGCGGCCGGGATCCTCCTGCTCCCTCCTCGCTCATCAGCTGCTGGGAAGACTCAGGATGGGCTGGCGGTCGTCCACGCGGCCCACACAGCGTCCTCCCGGCTGGTTTAAACACACTAAGTCTTATTGTCCAGCGGATCGGGCGCGGCGCTGCGGCGTGGGTGTCGAGGAAATGCTGTGTCCTGAACCCTCCGACTGAAGCCTGCTGAGAGTTTGAAGATCGTCTTTGAGAGGAAGTTAAAGTGTTCAAGGTCTGAGTCCACGTCTGAGTCACATTTAGACTCTTAACTTCAACTTTTTTGTGACAGGATCAGATTTAAACCCTCAGCTCTGACTGACAGGCCACCTTCCTCTATGTTTGCTCCTCTGTCGCAGATTTCTTTTACAGTTTATTTTTCTGTGAGTGTTGGAGTCTGATCTCAGGTCTGTTCTCACCTCACAGCAGCGGCGGCGGCGGCAGTAGAAACAGCAGCAGCAGCAGCGGCATGCCGTCTCTCCGCCTGTTAATCGGTTTGCACATTTGCTGCGCTAACAATGTGTTGACAACACGCTGACATCACCCAGATGTCAGAGGCATCTGCCTTCTGCAGCCGACCGAATCAAATCTCTCTCATTGTTCCTCCTGCTGCTTCACCTCCAACACACACACACACACACACACACACACACACACACACACACACACACACACACACACACTCTGCCAGTTTCAATTCAAGAACAGACGGTTCCCCACAAACTGCCAGGCTGAGGTTTTACTCCTAAAAGCATGCTTGAAGTGTTCTTCTATTTTTCATGCCTGTGACATGTTGGATGAATAAAGACATACAGAGCGGACGAAGCTGCGTTCACACACATTAAACCTCAGGAAGCTGCAGGAAAATCTCTGACTGAGCTGCTAAAATGAGCAAACAGACTTCAGTTCATATACGGTGAAATTTCAGCAAGTGATCAGGGAACACAAGCAGAAATATTTATTGGATTTGCATCGAGCAGGATGAACAAATCCATCTGTAAGTGAAAAAGAAAACTTTCAAGGTGTGAAAAGAGGAGATATCTGCACATCCGTCCGTTTGCACGAAGCGTTGGTATGAATGTAAAAATGTCGTCAAAGTGTTGGTCTCTGCAGCTTTGTCCTCATGTTATAAACTGAGCAGTGTTGCCTTAAAGTGATACTCCGGGATGGAACAAGTTGGGTCCTATCACAAGGTTTAGGGCAGAAATTACCCCTACAGCAGTGTTTTTGTGCAGCAGAAGCCCAGAGCGCTCGCACCAAACACCCCCTCCCTGCTCCTCTGCCGGTTTCCTCTGCACTCAGACGGGGCCATATTTTACTTGACCAAAAACACAAATAAACAGACTCCCACTGAAAAAATCTGATATCTTCGTCCTGGCAGACTACCTGCATTTGTTTATATCTGGCACGCCACACGCGCGGACTGAAACACTAAGTGGCAAGCACCTCGTAGCCAGCTGTGGCTCTGCAGCGGAGGTAGCGCCGTTTTACAACACGATGAGAACTAGAGCCTTATTTAGCTGTGTTTTTGTGTGAAAGTAACGTGCTGAAAATTCTCTGAATAAAGCGTGAATGCAGACTGATATCAGATTTTTTTGGTTGGAGTCCATTTATTTGTGTTTTTGGTCAAGTAAAAAATGGCCCTGTCTGAGTGCAGAGGAAACCAGCAGAGGAGCAGGGAGGGGGTGTTTGGTGCGAGCGCTCTGGGCTTCTGCTGCACAAAATCACTGCTGTAGGGGTAATTTCTGCCCTAAACCTTGTGATAGGACCCAACTTGTTCCATCCCAGAGTATCACTTTAAATGGACGATAGTCTCAAACCTTAAAGTTGCACAAAATTAAGATGACTGTTCAGACTTTTGAAAACTTCAGCTCTCGAATGAGCTTAAGAGGTGGCACTTATGAGAAATGACTCATGTTAGTCCTTTTGTTTCTCTTATTAAATCAGAATGGCCACAGGTCATAAACCTGAAAAACAGGACAAAATAAATGAACATAGCACTCTCTGAATCACAAAAAGAAGCATGATATAAAACACTGTCGTTATTTTTACATCATAATATGTCAAATAAGACATACATCATGCACACTAAACAAACATTCTTCTTCCACGCAACAGCAGCTCTTAAGTAAAAGGAAACTGCATTACCCAGAGTGCTTAGCGCAGCTGAGCATGTGCACTGGGTGGTATTACGGAGCCTCTAAGTTTACTTCACAATGTAGCGAGAGGGCTGCATGCTCTTTATTTACCGCTCTGCCACTGCTAAACCTGCTAGCTGGGAATGTTAGCCACTTAGCATTTATTGCTCATTGAGCACTGCTAACCCCACAAAACTTAAGCACAAATATGTTGACAGTCACATAAACTAACCACCGCTAAACCATGTGATAAAAATCACATCAACATACATTCATACATTAAGTAACACAGTAAACAGACTACTTTAGCTATTAGCATCCGCTACATGTTGACACACCTATGGCAACTATGTATGCTTACCAACATATGTCATAACAAAGACACGTTCCAATTCTGATAACTATGAACTACAAACTGAAAGATTAAACCTATTTTTATTAACAAATTCAAAAGTCTTAACAATGACTTTACTCTAAAAAAAAACAGTATGCTGTATAAAACATGGACGTAGCCTCCACGACGTCACCTGTCTGCTCCTGAAACCGAGAAATGAAGCCAATCCACCGACGCAGCCACATTCGTTATGACGCCGGCTGTGAGTTTTTCTTCGAGCAGCTACAGGGCGCCTGGCGGTCACGTGACCTGAGCTGTGCTTCTGATTGGAAAATCAAACAATCCTAATTACTCCTAAACCGCAGAGATAGAAAAAAATTCACTCACCGTGCAGTGTGTGCTGATAGTGAAATCAACGTTTTAGACCCAAGCTGTTTTTGAACCAGGCTGTAGATATGTTTTTTTAATGCCGTAAAAGTCTGTTTTTATGACCAGGTGTGTATGTTACTTCCAGTCTTTCTGCAGCCAGCCTCAAGCGGATTCTTGACAAACAGCAACTTTTAGCAGTCTTCATTTTTACTCACCCCAAAAGATGACAAAGCTATGGTGGCCAGTAGGTGTCAGCTGAATGCAAAAGCAAAAACATGAATGCAAATACAACACGAGGCAAGAGCTGCAGCACAACTAAAGAGCAGTCCCAACAGAAGTCAAGAGGACAGATATGGACACAGAAAAACTGTGGAAGTAAGTAAACTTTTTTTTTTCTTTTCTTTGTCTTCTTACCTTCAGCTATGATAAATATATCTTTAATGCTAACTTTGATTATTGATTCATAAAGCTATATAAGAAAACATATTCTTCCAGAAACTAAAAACAATATAAGTGTTTTGGTGAAATTTTGAGGTCAAAGCACCTGAATTTTTCGGGACATTTCCTTTGTGGATGTGCAAACTCTTTTAATCATTTTTCAGTCTGTTTGTGCAGTAAGTTCATGCAGCTAGGTGGCGCTGGTTGATGTAGGTTGTAGGTCTTCATGTGCAGAGACTTTAGTTTAGTCCTTATTCCAGCAACACCGTGCTTAACTCCCAACCACAACTTTTACTGCATGATTTACCCTCACCCTTAACTCTCCTCTCATCTTTCTTTATCTTGCCTGAAAAATTGAGTTAATGCACCTTGTAGTAAGAAATGCACACACCTCTGAATGTTGATTTTTGTGCATAGACTCAGATTTGTTACCAGAACACTGACGTGAGGATGAGGATGTGTTGCAGCTGATAACTGCAGCTCAGGATAGATTTTAAAGACTTCAGCCCACAGACTCTGACAGAGGAATAAAGACTGATGTTGTAATATTCCTGTAAAGGTTTCTGACACAGTTAAAGCTCTGCGTCCTGACTCATAAAAGCTAAAGTGAAACATGCTGCTGATGATCTCTGAGCGTGTTGATCTCTGTTTAATGAAACTCTCCGTGTTGAAGGGCGTCTGTGTAATTAATGAAGCCGAGTTCAGGAGGCTCAGAGCTGATGTGGGAACGAAGCCGGAGGTAATCCTTGTTTAATGTTTGGATTTTCTTAATGACAGAACGAGTCCCCGCTAATGAACCTGAGAGCTCTCCGTCTGCTCAGCAGCTCACGTTTTCTGCAGTTTGGGGTCAGCGGGAAAGATTCCCATCCAGACAAACCTGAGCACGCTTTAATATTCACGTCACAGGCGCAGAAATCCTCCTCAGAGTGAGACCTCGCCGCTCGCTCTGTAAGTGTGAGTTCACGTCAGGCGCTGACTGGAATTTAGATTCAGTCTGCAGCGAAACGAGGGTCAAATTAGGAGTTACACTTCCTGTTGGAAGGAGTCAGACTGATCAGGAAAGTCCTTTAAGCAGCCGTGATGCAATCTGCCAGTTTCAGATCAATAAGGTTCAGTTATATGTACTTCATCAGCTTCATCAGTGAGAGTTTCAGGAAAAGAGGCAGAAATATCCTGAGACATCCTGACTGTAAGCCTAAGCTTCACTTTCAGTTTGTCAGGTGGTGCTGTAGTTATCGCTAACATTCCTGAAAGTCCGACAGCTCTGATGATGTTAAAATCAGGGGGAGAAAATCACACCTGTTCAACACACACACACACACAAACACACCTCCCTGTTCTGCACTGTTTTTTAAATTTGTTCATCATTAAAAGTGGGATCCAAACAATTTTAAAAAAGGAAAAAAAGATTATGTTTCCATAAATGTCAGGCTAGAAACGAAAGCGTGATTTGTTTCATTTTTCATGACTTGGTACCAAAGGTCTTCAGATTGAGGCATTTATCAGTGACTGATTCAGGGCTTGTTTTCTGCGGACCAGACTGTGAACGTTCCAGGTTTTCTATAATATTGCAGAATCTAGGTAACATTTCAGAATATAATTAACATTCCAGACTACAGTAACATGTAAATGCTGGTAACATTACAAGAGTAAAATATTCTGATTCTGAAATTTGGATTCGAATTGAATTTAACATTAACATTCTGGAAATCAAGAAACAGTCCTGGATTCAATTTGCTCTCCAGAATTTCCCTTACGTTCCAGAGGTGTTGAAATTCCAGAATTTCGGTAACATTATGCAAATTCAGTGACAGTTTGACATTTTGGTAACATTCTTTAATTTTAATTATGTTCCAGAACTCTTGTACCGTTCCAGGATCTGGAATTATTCAAAATTTTTGGTAAAATTCCAGAATCTTGGTAACAGTCCTGGAACCCTAACCCATTCCACAGTTCCAAAAATATAACAGAAGTTGAAACCTAACATAAATTTAGTTACAGTTAAAAAGTCTGGTAGCTTTCTTGAATAAGAAGTCCTGTAATGTCCAGAATCAGAATCAGAATCAGAATAGTTTATTGATACCTGAGGGGAAATTTCATTTCAGTTACATCCCTTTCAAGACAGATGAGAAAACAAACATGGGGAAACAGAAATAGGATTAACCTCAATTCCAGACTATTCCCAACATGGGGCGTAGTGTGAGATCAAGAAAAAAACACCTCAGCATATGAGCACATGATAACAACAAACAAAAACTCAAAGACTTGCACAAATGTCTGAGCCAAAGAAGGCATTGAGTCCAAGGTTGTGTGTGCCATGTTACCCCATGTATGTGTAAGCCCATGGACTTCATCCCTGCCCAGACTCAACAATGTCTGTAGCCACGGTTACATGTGGAGTTTTTCGTCTTTCCGAATGGAATCTACCTGAATGAGTTTTCCGAAAACAGTCGTATACATGGAAAGGAATATTCCAATCTCTGGTCTACATGCGCTGCTGTAATCAAACAGAATAGTCAATGGGGCATGCGCAGAAAAACGTAAACATCACGAGATTTATCAAAGCTGGAGGACGACAGTTTGTTTATCACGGTGTAGCAATACTCCATATTGCGAGTAACATTGTCCGTCCAGTCTTGATATTATGTTCATTTCTTTAAAAGTTTGGATCAAAAACAAACTTTCTGCAGCAGTCCAGTGCTGACGGCTCGCTGCCATTTTTAAAGTTGAGGAACATCTACTCTAGTTGCGTCTTACCTCATATCTGAGCTTGCGCTGAAAGAACGCACCCTGACAACTTTCCGTTTGACTGGATACATGATACCTCAACTGGTTTAGGGAAAGGAATATTCCACCCCTGTGAAACTGATTAAATGTCCATTTGGATTGGCACATTTCTTTCGGAATGAGGTGTATACAAAGGCTAAATTCTTTCTGTTAGAGAAGATAAACCGAATGCAAGCGGAATATTTGGGTCCATGTATACGTGGCTTGTAATGTTTGAATATCTGTAACATTCCAGAATCTTCTATTTGAATTCCAGAGTTTCATTAGTGTTCCAAAGTTTTGGTTACATTCTAGAATTTGTGACATTGAACGGAATTCTGGTATCATTCAGAAATTCCTGTAACAGTCCTCAATTCCATCTCTGTTGCAGAATTCAGGAGACAGTCCAGAGTGTTGATAACATTCCGGAACCTTGATAAGATTCCTAAGAATATAAGTTACAGTCCTCATTTCCACATTCATTCCAGTATTTCAACAGTCAAAATTTCTAGTTAGAAAAAAATTCCAGAAACCTGTGAATATGGAACATATATCAGGAATAATATCTTGAAAACAGTTTTTTTTTTCTTTTTTGGCTGTTGTCTCCAAACTGTGTAGGGAAATAATCTCTGTAAATTATCACATTTCCAAAAGGTTGTAAAAACCTGAGTTTCCAACATCCAAAATGTTGTGAGTCCATCATAAAGAGCAGTAAATATCCCCTTAGAGTATGACCACTCCAGATTACAACAAGCAGATCCAGACTCACTGGATTAATATTGTGTTGGATTAAAACACACACACATCCTTTAAGGTTATAAGGAAATAAAAAAAAACAAAAAAAATGTCTGAGAAGTCTTTGTATTTGGTCACAGAGTGCAGATTACAAAAAGGTTTACATAAAGTGATCAGAGTGAGACATCTTAACACAGGATTATTAACACAAAGTCAACAACATTTATCTCCTGAGTCAGAACGTCTTCATTAATAAAGTCTTTATGTGAAAACATTGACGTGGAAACAAAGAGCAGGGACTGAGCTGCAGATAAACAGACGACCTTCTCACTAATAAAACATGAAGAGGATTAAAAAGAGACAACAGGACGTCTGATCATCCTCACAGTTTACATCACTGCGCTCCTATCGCTCTCATTATAATCTCATTATTGGATTAAATTATCTGTTAAATGAATCCGGCAATGTTTCTACTGCTGCTGTTTCTCCCTCTCTCTGTCACACACACAAACACTCTCACACACACACTTAAAGACAAACCTCCTGAGCTCCTTGTCGTCTCCCATGAAACAGTGTGACCTTTGACCCCAGATATGCTGATGAAGCATGATCCAGATAAAAAAAAAGATGTGACGTCCTGCCTTCAGAAACCCCACTCTGACATCACTTCCTGCTTCCTCTGCAGCCCCCCGATGCTCTCCAACACGTCGGTGATGAGTTCAGGCTCCGGAGGAAAACTCGTCACTCGACTCTGATGAGCTCTAATGTGTCAGGGTTAATTGGAGTAATCAGGGGGTTAATTAGCCTTGCGCTGCGTCTGACAGGGACGCAGAGTGTTATCAAAGCAACGCTGATGGCGTGGAGGGGCGACACCTCTTTAACACATGAGGTCGCAGGCGAGAAGGCAGGTTAAATATTCACTGAGAGGGAAGAGGAGGAATTACAGAGAGAGTTTCATCATCAGAGGGTGGATCAGACTGATTTTATTAAAGAAAACATCAACATTTTATTAAAATTTCACTTGAAAAACCAAGAGTTCACAAAGAGCTCAGGCAAACACCCGCTGAATGATCAGGGCTCAGGAGATGGAGACATTTCTGTGGTTTGATCATCGTGAACAACACACAGGACCTCACCTGTGTCTGCACTCTGAAACAACATCCACAACAAAGCATCTTCATGCATGAGTGTGTGTGTTTGTCTGAGTGTGTGTGTGCTGTGTTTATGCTTTCTGCCCCCTGGTGGTTGCATCCTTCATAACAGCAGCTCCACATGAAGTCTGCAAACCCGGCCAGAGACACGGGCTGATGCTGCTGTTTGGTCAGAAACAGAAGAATATGACACAAAATCATTTCATTTGGAGAAAATTAAAACCTTTTGTGCATTTAGGATTTTATTAGTAAGATACTCTTTGAGGAGGAACTACATGGTCTACAGTGAGCAGATTGTTGCTTGATTGTGTAAAACCATTTAAATTAGAGCTGAAAATGTCTGATGTTTTCACTCTTATAAATACTTCATTCAGAAAAGTGAATATGCCTTTTGTAGTGTCTTAATTCATGTCATTATCTAAAAACATCAGCATCAGGTGTCATTTCTCCAATTCTCTATTTATGGCTGATAACACAATTATCATTCTTAATTGTTACATAAAAGCCCTATTAAACTAAAATACAAATAAGCCTTTAGTTTATAAAAAAAAAAAAACACTGTCTTTTGATTACAATTATCCTCCTGTTGCACATTTTTTCCAACTTATACAAATATCCCACTTTTTAAAAATTCTCACATTAACACAATGTTCTTTTTCATGAACACATACAGAAAAAAATGTCATCACTTTATATAGTTTTTATGTTTAAAGTTTGACCCTGGGTGGGAACTGGTGGTTTAGTATCGTCATTATATTATTAATATTATTTTTCTTTTCTCATATTTTATTTGCATTTTGTCGTTACTTACTTTTTTTCTACTCTTTTTTAATTAAATTTATTTTTAACATTTATTTTAAAATTTTATTTATTTATTTATAAATAAATAAATAAATAAAAAAATAAAAGTTTTTTTAACACCATACCAAATGTATATTATATTATTTTATATTATAATATATAAAACATTTTACTTTTAGAACTTGAAAATTAACCATTATTTAAAAAAAGCCAATTTTAGTTACGTAATCCTCATTTTACAATGATATCAACATGTCAAAACGGTCCTCACTTCATAAAAACACCCTATGTTCACACCATTAATGAACAACCTGTAAACTTTGGAAATTCTCAATGTTTCCTTTATTTAAATTGACTAGATTTTATTTATCTATTTAATCAATTTATTTATTTTAGCAGCTACACCTTCTCTGAATGTCTCTCATTTACATCAGCATGCTGTCTTGTGTGGTAATTAAAGGTACAGTGTGTAATGTTTAAAGGTTGCATTTGCAGTATTTATGCAGCATTGTTTTAAGCTTGGTAGAAACGTAATAGTATTTACAAATGTTTTGTAATGAATGAATAAATACTCAACTATAAATTGTTTTAATTTTGTGTCCTTTTTTACAGAAGTCACCATATTCTACGGCAGCACAGTGTGTAAAATTAGAAATCCTGACTTTAAATAAAATCTTTACACTTAACAAAGCTGCCCTTGCTTCTGTACCTGTCCCCTCTCCACAGTTTGTACCTTTGTCTCATGCTGTACACCCGTCTTTAGACTCCTGTTATACTTTCCAGGTGTGTTACCTCTCTGTTTGATCTTTCTGAGATAAAATCCAACACGCTGATGATGAACATAAATGTCTGAGCAGGCCGGGATCGATCCTGTCTGACTGTAGCTCTCAGTCTGAGATTCACAGGTGTATTTATTGTGTTTGTTTGAGATCCCCCCTGCAGGTACACAGACAAATAAAAGGGGCGAGCGAGGCAGAGAGGCTGTGTGAGCAGGGAGAGAGAGGGAGCAGCAGGTGGAGTTTTAATTTGAAAAGCCTTCGGGTGGAGTTCAGAGACAAAGAAAGTCCACAAAAACAGTGTTTTCATTATTTATCTGTCATACATGTCAGGATGACTTATTCATCTGACGACAATTATTTATACATGACGAATGTGTGTGTGTGTGTGGGGGGGGGTGTGTGTGTGTGTGTGTGTGTGAGGGGTGGGGGTGTTGCCCTCTTACAGACAGACTCAAACAGTCTCTTAACATGTGACCTTTTTGATTTCTAGTGTTTCTGGAGGCTCCTGGTCTATTATGACCACCTAAAGAGGGACAACTTAGCTCCAGAACTGCCTGTTTTTACCAAACTGAAAGTGAGGATGGACAACTTAGAGACACATTAGGTTTAAAGGTGCAGCTGTTTGTCATCTGCATAGAAATCATCACCCTTAAAAACTAGAATCAGATTCACAACAGAATTAAAATTTGGAGAGAAAACAACAGGACCCAGGACGGAACCCTGAGGGACGCCACAACACAGATCCTCAATTTACAAGACAGGAGATATACTTATTGTTAATAATGTGTACGTAAAGATGAAACAGAATCCCCACTGTTGGTTTTGGTGCATCAGCTGAGCATTTTGTTAAAATACAGACAAATAGGATGTGTCAGTAGACAATGGCTAAACGTTTTAAACCCCCTCTGTGATTAATCTCTGCTGTGTTGTCACACACCGGGAAGCTGTCCTAAGACTATCAGACCACAGGAGGCGTGGTAATCCTGCTGCCTCAGGTAGGACAACCAACCTCTAAAAATCAACTGATGGACATGTCAGTCCATACATGCCAAGGTAAAAAAAAAAAGAAAAAGTTTGTCACTTTATTTGACCGATTTAGTCTGAATTAAGCTTTTTGAACCAGGCTACAACCAGCCTCTAGTGGACACTAAAGGAACTGCAGCTAAGGGAATTCAGCAACAGCTTCATGTTATGTGGTTGTAAGTTATTTTGAGGATAAAACTTTTTTGGCATCTGACTTTTTTTCCCCCTTTATTTGCTTATGTTGTTTTTTTTTAATATATATATTTATATTCAACATTTTTTATTGGTCGTTCAACATGGAATCACAAAACAAATCCAGTTTTCAACATCCTTCATAGAATCATTTATTTAACATACAAAGTGAGGGACACCAACTTAAACAAAACAATGAAATGAAACAACAACAAAATAAATTAATTAAAAAAATGCAAAAAGATAATTGTGTGAACATTGTTTACCTTTGGATTGAGTACATCTGTCCAGTATTCAGATAAATCAAAATACTGAATTGACCCCTTAACTTAAAGACCCTGAAGCCAGGAAGTAAAAGTGTAAGCATAAATTGATCAAGCTTTTCCAACAGAATATGTTTATTTGATTATGTTTTCATGGTTCAGTGTTTTTAATTGATTTTAATTGTCTTGTTTGTTTATTATTCTCTTTATTTTGCAATGTTTTGATGTTCTGTGTATTTTCTTATGTTTCATTTCTCAGAATTTTGTAATTTTCTGATTCAAATTAACCATTTTCGTGACACATTTCTTTGACCTGTAATTTTGGAGTCTGATGGATGTCTGATCTGCTGATATGGAAGAAGAGGCGGGTTTATATAATAAATACTGCAGCCGGCCAGCAGGGGGAGCTCCAATTTTTCTGGCTTCAATCAAAGTAAATGATCAAAAAGCAGCTTCATAGAGCTTTTTCATTTCCCTTTATTTTGCCATATTTTCTGTGATGGTGTTTTTATTATTATCATTTTCTTTTTTTATTACTTAGCCCTGTTTTTTTTTTGTTCGTTTTTTTTTTTTGGTACAGAGAGGGTACTGTTAAAAACTGGAGCATATGAATAAAGGCTACTCTGATTTGGTTTTAAATATTCCCCAGACTTAATTAAATTCTATATTTATTCTTAACTGTCTAATCAAACAGCACATCCACAATAAACTTTCACTTAAAACCTGATAAACATTGATTAGACTCTGAATCATTTTAGAATTAGTTTCATGCTTTTATTTTGAAGGAGGGTTTGTGTTTCTGATCCAGATTTTTGCTTGAACTCTGATCTTTAAAAAAGTGCAAAAACATTGGGCGGAAAAGTTGACAGAGAGTAAAAGAGGACGTTTGAGGAACATGTGTTTGGAGCTGAAGATCAGACCTCTGCCTCCCGCCGAGGTCACGGCGTGTCGACACGGTCCACGTCTACAGGAAGCTAAAGAGGACAAACAAACATCTGGAGCAGCAGGCGGAGCCACCTGTGAGAGCGCCGCAGGTCCGTCTGCAGGTAAGGTGACCTTTTCCTCCAACACACTCCGCCCGACAAACACACCGCCGAGCAGCTGCCAGAGAGCTGCCCTTCAGCTCCCACACCAGCCGACCCCTCCCCCCACTCCTCCATCCTCACCCTCTGTCTCCATCAAGCCCCCCTCACCCCCACCCAACATGAATATTAAAGCAGGACAGAAACAAGAGGAAACACCTGAAGACTTTAAACACACCTCAGTTCACTGAGAATTTAGAGGTTAATCTTTGTTTGTTTGGTCCTGCAGGGTTTTAGAGACACTTTAGTTACCCAACCAGTGAATTAGAGAACACACACACACACACAAACCAGTGCAGAAACAAAAGTCATAACGCAAAAACAGAAATGTGCCAAATAAAAAAAACAGCCCAGTTAATCCAAACAATAAAAATGATGCATTCAGATGGTCTCAACATTTTTCCTCCGAATCTTGTTTCTGTTGTTGAATCTTTTCTTGGCTTCTACTTTGACTTTTACTGTAAACAGTTTGTCAGTTAGGAGTTTGTTTCCACCAACAGGGCGGAGCGGTCACCTGTTTTATTGTATTGTGTAAGAGACACACAGAAACATTTAAAACCTCACATAGACAGTAAAATAAAAGGAGATCATGAAAAGAACCTCAAACAAATGTAAAAATGTATCATTGTAATGCTCTAAACAGAGAGCAAAGGCTCATTTCTCCTCCCTTTACGTACAAAAATGTCAAACAATGTTTCACTGCTCACATACTTCTACATGCTCTTTACGTTGGCATTGCAGTTAACCAATACATCCACCAGGGGGAGCAGCCCAGAGTCAAAGGTTTATGACAACAAAAACGCAAAAACAAACATGGCAACAGTGGAGGAGGTATTGCTAATGTACTGCTTGCATATAAAACAAAAACGGAGGCAGAGTTGTAAGAGGCGTCCGTCAGTGAGGCAGTTAAATACAACAGGAAAGTTCCGCCATTGTTATTTCTTCTTCGTGTCTCACTAAAGCTACGGATCAGGTAGTAACAGTAACACTGCCCCCACAGCTTCTGGTGGTACTGCTCCGTTTGGTCCGTATTGCTAAGCTTCATGAAAACATGCAGAAATACAGACAAAATGAACACAGAGCATGAACAGAAGGCTCCGTATCATAGACTAAAAAAAACGGACGTCCACTTGCTCGGCTCGAAGTGAGGTCTCCCCAAAAACTGCTCCCCCTTGTGGCTGGCTGCAGTATAGGTTAAAAAATCTGGCCTTCCAGCCATCCCAGATGGGCTGTGGTCAAACTTTAAAAAATTAATACACCTTGTAGAAATGTTTCTCACGTCCGATTGTTGGGGTGATTTGAAGATATCATTTGGCTGTCTTGTATTCAAGACCTCTTTTTTTCTGAAAAGTTTCGTTTTCCTTAGTTATACGAGGTTAAAAACGAGGCTTTAAGTAATGTTTAACGATGATTGACAGCTGCCGTTCTTGTGCATTTTTTTCAGGGATTGTAAAACATGTTGGGAGGTAGGTATGGCTGCGGTTGTGATGGGAATATTTTGGCTTCAAAAGTGTACAATGGAAAATGGCGGAGATGCAGTCTATGGTCCGTATCTATATCTGGGCCAGGTTTGAAAAAAAAAAAGAAAATAAAGTCAAAACAACTGCGTTTTGTTACAAGACTGAAGTCCACAAGAAAAGTTCTCAAGAGTTTTTGTGTTATGAGCTTTACATTGAAGTGTTTATGCAACAAAAGAAAATTTAAGTTGTAATAGGCCGAGATTAATGTTGACAAACTGCATAATGTTAAGAGATCAAAACTGACATAGAGTTTGAATAATATGAAATTTACCTCAAAAGGATTTTTTTTATGCTATGTGGTGGAAGGAAACATATAGGTTGAATGTCACAAGATTTAAGTCTAAAGAAAGTTGTGGTGTACAAGATTCAAGTTAAATTTAAATCAGACTGCAAGAGATTACAGTTGACATAAAGCCATAATGTTATGAAATAAAACAACTAAAATCTTAATGTTCAAGATTAAAAATGAGATGAAGTCTTAAATAAAGCTGTTAAGCATAAGCATGAAAAAAAAAAGATTTCACAATGTTTACGAATAAATTCAACATAAAGTTTTAATGTCAAGAGATTGAAATTGAAAGCAAGTTATAGTTTTTGGATTAAAGCCAGAAGGAAGCCGAAAGGCCCGTTAATGCTCAACATCACGTACGGATACAGATACGGATACAGATACGGATACAGATACGGATACAGATACGGATAAAGATACGGATACAGATACGGATACAGATACGGATAAAGATACGGATAAAGATACGGATACAGATACGGATACAGATACAGATGAGGCCTTCTATCTGTTCTCTTCGTCTCTATTTCTGCACGTTTCCATGAAGCTTTTGGCTACGGACCAAACGGAGCAGTACCACCAGAAAACATGGGGGCAGTGTTGCTGTTTCGTTGTCATAAATGTTTGACTTTGGGCTGCTCCCCCTGGTGGATGCATTGGTTAACTGCAATGCCAACGGAAAGTATGTAGAATAGAATAGAATAGAATAGAATAGAAAATACTTTATTTATCCCGGAGGGGAAATTCAGGAGTCACAGCAGCATTTAAGAAAACAAAAGTAAGAAAGAGTATAGAAAGTGCAAAAAGGTCCATAAGAAATTAGATGACGACATCCCGTCCACCACTCGTCCACCACTCTCCAGCCCAGCCAGTCTCCACCTCCACAGGGTCCAGGACTGAGCCTCCCCAGCAGTCTGTTCAATCTCTGTCTCCTGGATCCTGTCTGCTCACAGCAGGCGAAGCTCCTCCGATGTGTCGCTGGCGTCCGATGTCAGCTCCGTCTGCCACGTCCGTGAACAGCACGATGCCGCTGGGTTAGCACGGCTAGCTCGTCCATCCCCCGGGGCTAGATCCCACGTTCCCAACAACGATGGATGGAAGGACAGGTCCACGTTGTCATCTCCCAGCTCACATCCGAGAACCAGCACGTCGTCCTCACCTCATCCTCCTCAGCTCGAGGGAAATCATCAAGCCCTACTCTAGTTAGCATTGGCATGCTACAGGCTGCTAACAGCTAATTTCGCATGTAAACAATGCAGCCATGGTTACATGTAGGATCTCCAGACAAACACAGGAGAAAAGTAGTCAAAAATATCACTGAAGCCACAAAAAGTTTGGTGTCCGTGACCGACAATGAACCATACAAAGTGATGATCCACTCCGAATACAAAGATTACGAAAAAGAGACAAAAAAATTACAAGAAACGGAAAAAGACGAGAGAGCTGCTGCAACAGGCAGCTACTTGGGTAGCGCCTAGCAACGGGAAAAAAAATAAAATGAAAAATACAGAAGTATGTGAGCAGTGACGGTAACATTGTTTGAAAAGGACAGATAAATTTTTGTAGGTAAAGGGAAAATAAATGGGCCTTTATGAGACTTTAATCATTTCAAATTAATTTAATTTCTGTTCGTCTCATAACTTCACAACTGTATTCTAAAAGTCTTACTTTGTATAAAGATTTTCTTATTATTTCCTTGGCTCTGATCCGCAGTCTAAAAGGTCAGAAACAGGAGAAATTAATAAAAAAGGACTTCTTTGAAAACACCGGACATAGATTATTTTATGACTATATTTATGATCATAACCCTGTTTATAAAAAGCTCATGAAATCCACAGAAATTCATTTTTTTTGCCTAACCTGTGTTGCAGTGTTGTTATCTAACTCCACTGACTGATCATGAACTCTTTAAGTTTTTCTTTCTCTTTCACTTCCTGTAGTTAAATAAATTTAATCTGTCAACATTAAAACAGGAGAGTGAGAGACAGACTTTAACGTGCCATGTTTAAGTGTTAAGGATATTTGTTTTTCCTGAAGCGTTGAGCGCAGACTGACTCACTCTGACGTGTTTGAGTCTGACTGAAGTCTGTTGGATTATTGAGCTCTCTGTATATTTAAAGACACTTTAATGTGTCGTTCTGATGTTTGTCTGCAGACCACGTTAATCTGAGCGACCTGAGATTACAGCAGATCATCTCACACTCTCACAGCTCGTCTCTGTAATTCATGTGAAGCTGAGGTCTCATTCTGTCACCTCCTTTCTCTCACTCTGTCACTCAGTGCGTCTTTAAAGCTGCAGATCACTTTCACTTACCGAGGAGATTTAATGACTGCACATCCTGCTGACGTGGAAACACTCTGCGCTGTGTTACATACGTGTGTGAGTGTGTGTGTGAGTGTGTTTCAATCTGTCTGCAGACTCAGGGGCTAAAACCAAAAACTGATCCACCTGTAGTCTCCAACATAAACACACTTAAGGAAACACACACACACACTGACTTAAGAGTTTCTGCAGTTTGAACTTTGTTCTTCATCAACACTCAAACTTCCTCCAATAATCAGATTCAGATTAATTTGAGTCTTTGTTAATTAAAACTCAGAGTTTCTGTCAGACAGTTCAGATCCTCTTTAACACACTTGCTCATAAATTAATGGATTCAGCGTAAATTACAGAAAAAGATGATTTAAATCAGAAATAAAAGTTAAAGCTGTTGATGACACATCTGACTGTGGTGATAATTACAGGAAGAAGCTCGCTTTTTAAAGGTATTTAATATAAAGCTAGTGTGATTTAATGAGCTGCCCCTGCCTGCTCTGATTGGCTGATGAGGAGCACCTGTGAGATCTGACCAATCAGAGAGCTCCTGATATAACAACCAGGAAGACACCTCAGGCTCGAGCTGTGTAGTGTGGTTCAGAGACATTTCATTTGACTTCTAGTTTCTGAAGTTTCGTCACATTTTGAGTTTTGTAATTAGCCGATTAGAAGACAAAGAGAGAGTGCGGTGATCCAAAAACAGAAATTACACTTTTAAACTGTCCATGATGATTCTGTTTTCTGAAAAACAAACCAAAACTGATGTCTTAAGAGGATTTTTTGTCAACATTTCTTTGTTTTCAGGCCATAGACTTTTAGATTTTGGCTGTATAACCACCCAAGATTTTGCCCAGTTTATTTGAATTTGTTATTAAAATTAAAATTTATAGCAGTTAAGTTTCCCTTGAGTCGGGTCTCAGAAGATCCCCAGGTACGGAGGCCCTAGCTTGCAAAACAGACACCAGAGTAATTTACCAAAACAACAGAGGGAAAAAAAAAGATGCAGCTTAATTTTCTTTCTTAATTATAAAATTTTGCATGTTTGCCGAACTGTAAATAATTCGTTGTCAAGTTGTGACTATGATTTATTTACCGAGTTGTGTGTGTGTGTATATATATATATATATATATATATATATATATATATATACATATATATATATATACATATATATATATATATATATATATATATATATATATATATATATATATATATATATATATATGTATATGTATATATATGTATATATATATATATATATATGAGCAAAGCTGAATAAAATTGTTCTAAAAATAATAATAAAAAATAAATAAATAAACCGTTTGGTTCTGAGTGCCCCATTTCTCTTCCAGCACACACTGACGCAGGAGCCTTCTTTCATAATTTGCTGATTTCAAAGTTATTAAATGCAGAAGTGTTGCCCATATAAGGGCATGGCTGATTTCACTGACAGGTGGGTACCCTTTAGCTGTCTGTAAAGAGGCTTAAGCCCCGCCTCTTTCCCATCCAAACTCAAATAAAGCTAGGTTGAGTTCAAGATTCCCAATATGGCCCCCATAGATGATGGGCTTCTTAACTCTATTTTGAATTAAAAAAAAAAAAAAAGAAAAAAGAAAAAAAAAAGAAAATGGTATTCCAGCACAAATAATTTATTAAAGTTTAGATAGTTCAACTCTTATATAGAAAAAAAAGAATAAAGGAAGTCTGTGCAAACTGCAAGACAGACATGTACAAATTATTTTATTCATATTTGGTGTGAACGCAGCCTAACACTTTAAAAATGACAAAACACAACACCAGATTTTGAGAAAGAGCATCAGACAGCATCTTTAAGAAGTATAAACTGCAGAAAAAAGAAAAAAAACTTTTAAGACAAAAGGAATAAATCCTTGGAGGTGGGGAATAAAGGAGCAGTCCGTAAAAAATGTGCACGGCATTGAGTGTTGAGAGACTGAGATATCCAAGACTCTAATGACCTCTGGAGGACACATTAACCAAGAAGGACGTGAAACACTGTATAAAATTAGCCCTCTGTCACCTCCTCAGATATCTCAAGTCTACACCAGAGGAACTCGAACTGTTAAGGGACGTTTTGAGCGTAGCTGAAGTGTCCTTTAATCGTCTGAATCGGATCATTCTGAGGGTCAAACTGTGAAATCATCAGATATCTGCAGCTCGAACTCATTACCCAGAGTCTCTGATGACCCACGGTCAGTGAAGTACACACAGGAGGACGCCATGCTGGTGGCTTTGACATCGCGGCAACATCATCACACAAACAGCCTGTGGGAGTGTTTACCAAAAGCACAAGCTGGTGAGGTAATGTGCAGGTGCATTATGGGAAATGTAGGCAGCACAGTTCTAAAAGGTTCAGAGATGAAGGAGACAATAATGAAGGAGCATAAGAAGGTTAATGTGAGTGATGTTAGAGGATCAGTGAGCTCTGAAGGTCAGGATCTCATCGTCTGCGTCTCTTTACGACTCCACATTAAAACAGGCAATCAGATTAATAATCTGACAGATTAACTGTGACTGTCTGCAGGATCAGCTGATTCAGGCCACGCTCAGAGACCAGGTTCATGACACAGTTCAACGCCTGAAAACCACTCGAAGGATCTATAATAAAGAGGAAGATAAAAACAATTATATTTATATTATCATGCATGTTTTATTACGTATTCTTTTACATCTTCAGAGCGCAGTAAAACGCTGTCAAAGGATGAAAAATTCAAGTATTAAATGAAGAATTGAGGAGCTTTAAATTAAATAAGGTTAACTGTAAATGTTTAACTGACTGAAAACATGCAGATCCAACATTTTAATGTAAAAAAATTAAGTGGAGAAGAGAAAAGAGCAGATTTTAAACATAAGATCCACTTTTATCTTGTTTTTACGCCGTAGCAGCGTTAAAGCTGAGAGACAGCAGCTCAAAGGCTCCTGTGGGATTTTTCGCCCTGCTCTCTGTCTGCAGGTTCATCAATGAAGGCAGGATGGATTTAGGACAAAAGTGTGAGAACAAAGTTTTAATGTGAGTGTGATCTGCTCAGAGATGAATTCTGGATGTGCTGTTTGTGTCTGTTTTACCTGCAGCAGTGGGCGGGGCCTCTTGCCTTTAGCTGTCCACCTGTTTGAAGCCTGGGTGCGAGCGGAGGGGGGTTGAGGTGCTGTTTTGGGGGTTTGGGGAGTGAAGTTGCTCCGTTCGTATCAATTAATACCAATAAAGACCTTAAGTGACAACACAGAGAGGCATTAGGCCGACAGCGTGCCGCAGCTTTGTTCCTGTGAGGCGCCAGCTGCCGGCGCCGGGCCCCGAGGACGCTGCCGCAGAGCCGCGTTCTGCTCCGGTGCCGCGCCGGGACGTGGTGGGCGGCGGCGGTACGACGCAGCCGGGCCGGTCGGGCTCCCCGCGCGAGTGCAGTATTAATGAGGCGACAGCACGGCCTGCTCCCGTATTCATTAGGCATCTGGGCCGACAGATGTGAAGAGCCGCCGCAAGACGAATAAAAAATCACTTCCCATCTGGACGCCCCAAACTGGAAAAGACAAGAGGCAGTTTCCTCTCCGTCACCCCCCGCATCCCCCCACCGCCATCTCCCACTGCTCCCAGTACACACGACACACACTCACACACACATGCTGAGACAAACACACACACACTCTGAGGCAGACCTTATGGAGGTGTGTGATCTTCTTTGGAAGCTGATCGACTGAACGATGCTGGGGAGGATTTTAGGGAGACGCACACCTCACACCTGAGAGGAGTTTATAACCCCAACTTCTCCTCCGTCCTGCTGCACTCAGCTGTTTGTGCGATGTTTGCTCTTGTGTGTCGTAGAAACATCCTCATACATGTTGGAGGTCACAATCCACACTCCTCCTCTTCCTCACGTCAACCACAGCAGCCCTGCAACAGAGAACACCTCCCCCGGTGAACTGCGTCCAGCTAGGTCCAGGAACTTTAGGGGCAGGGCCAGCAAGCTGAAGCATTTCTGATTGGTGGAGTACTATAACAAGATGACCCCCAGCTGTAACAGACTTGGTTTAGTACCTCCTAAACAACGGTCTTCTTTGAGCCTGATAGTGTGACTGTATCTCTGTCAGCTCCTGGTGTTCCAGTTTAAAGAGTGACCCTGTAAACTGGAGACCTTCAGCTGAACGTGTCAGTGGAGATCCAGTTTACAACAGCTGTTCAAACACAGAAGAAGTCCTTGATGATCTTAAAGTGATACTCTGGGATGGAACAAGTTGGGTCCTATCACAAGGTTTAGGGCAGAAATTACCCCTACAGCAGTGTTTTTGTGCAGCAGAAGCCCAGAGCGCTCGCACCAAACACCCCCTCCCTGCTCCTCTGCCGGTTTCCTCTGCACTCAGACGGGGCCATATTTTACTTGACCAAAAACACAAATAAACGGACTCCAACCGAAAAAATCTGATATCTGTCTGCATTCACGCTTTATTTAGAGAATTTTCAGCGCGTTACTTTCACACAAAAACACAGCTAAATAAGACTCTAGTTCTCATCGTGTCTCTTCATCCTGGAAGACTACCTTCGTTTGTTTATATCTGGCACGCCGCGCGCGGACTGATACACTGAGCGGCGAGCGCCTCGTAGCCAGCTGTGGCTCTGCAGCGGAGGTAGCGCCGTTTTACGCCATGATGAGAACTAGAGCCTTATTTGGCGGTGTTTTTGTGTGAAAGTAACGCGCTGAAAATTCTCTAAATAAAGCGTGAATGCAGACCGATATCAGATGAAGAGGAAACCGGCTGCACAAAAACACTGCTGTAGGGGTAATTTCTGCTCTAAACCTTGTGATAGGACCCAACTTGTTCCATCCCGGAGTATCACTTTAAGCTGCATCTACCTCAAAGTCTCCTGTTAACAGGGTCACTCTTAAAACTAAAACGCCGCTCGATCTTTGCTTTGTCTTCTCTAGAGCTCGTCGCCCTGCAAGTGCAAATTGAACAAATACTATTGTCTTTTCCTTACTGCCCCCTACTGGTGTGGTGATGTGTTACAAATCCTTTTTTTTTTCTCCCATACATCACTACCCTGATTCACATCTGGTGAATCCAACACAGACAAACAATGGGCCACAGGAACCATGTAGTTCCTCGAGGACAGGTTCCTGGAACTAAATGAGATTTTATTCTAGTCTCAAGTGATTAAATCCAACTCGTGTTTAATCCTCCTGTAACCTCCAATCCGCTGAAGCCCATCTCCATCTCTGTCACCGCCCCCACTCTCTGGAATGCTTCACCACTACAAATCCGTATCTGTCCCGACCTCCCCACCTTTAAAACATTTACCAAAACCCACCTTTTAAAAGAAGCTTTTAATGTGTGATTGTCTTTTGAATTCACTTTATTTTTCTGCTCTGCTTCTTTTCATTCCTGTTTTATTGTGTGTTGTTTTATATGCTGTTTTTATCCGTTGTAAAGCATCTTTGAGTGTCTAGAAAAGCACTTTAATAAATAAAATGTGTTATTATTATTATCTGTAACTGATAATGAAACACTGAGATTTTACTGCTGGAATGGCAAAAAGCAAATGTTTATTTTCTGAACAGCTCCTACAGTCTGACATGTTTGGCCCCTGATGTCTGAGGGGCCCCTGTCTCACCTCAACTTTGACATTTTCCTTGCACGGCGAAAGACATAGCTGACATTAAAACATAGATACACGTGTCTGAAATGAATCCTTTCTGCAGCATTAAACCACATCTTCACTTTGATCTGAACTTGACCTCCTCCTCTTCCTCTTCCTCCCCCTCTCCTCTTCTTCTTCTTCTGCACCTTTTAATAAACGCCTCAATTAAAAGCCTCATTTCCTCTCATCTGCTCCGGAGCTGTTTTATATTTTTGATCTGCTGAGTCCAGACGAGCGGCTCCTGTGAAGGTCAGCAGACTCCAACCTGGACCCCTCCCCCTCTGGCCCCCCTCTGCTGTCCCCCGTCCTCCCCCCTCCTCGGTCAGTGTAAGGACCATTACCTGAGACCCATTAAAACCGTGGCTTTGTCCCAAATCCTCATAAAGACCCAGGACCCCCCTCCTCCAGACGCTCAGGGTGTTTTCAGGTTGAATTCTTTGTCTCTGATTCTTGCAGAGATTCAGCGTTAGGAGGAAATTCACCTTCTTTAAAAAATGTTGCTGAAAACACCAAAGAAGGAGTCTTTGCATGTCTGATCTGTGAGGTCTGCCGTAAAACCAACGTTTTATTCTCTTATTTCTTTCTCCTCCTGTAAAAAGGAACTAAAGTGAGACTTTCAGCCGGACTCCGTCTGTAAAACCAAAACACGAAGATATAAAGTTTTTCTTCTTCAGAGTGATAAAACGAGGAGAGGACGACCTGACAGGAGTTATGATCACAGACGTGAAGGAGTCCAGATGTGTCAGGTTTTAATGTGTGGTTAAACATGAAGAACAGAGACGTTAAATCTCTCAGACATGCAGAGATCGGCGTTTACACATGGACTGTTTTGAACTTTCTAAAATACAGCTGTCCTGAATTTGTCCTGAATCAGCTCCTGTAGAGACGTCGCAGAAAAATAAATATATTTCAGGATGTTTCTGTGCGCAGACCAAAGTCCCAACATGTGTATCTGTAAATATTTTACAGTTTCACCCAGAAAATAAACCAGATGAAGACAGAGCATCAGCTTCTGTCATTTTTAATATTTATCACAGTGTGTGTAAAACGTTTTCCTTCTGTTTTCTAAAGAGAGAAACCTCCTCAATGAACAATTTTCAGATCAATTCTTTATTTACAAACCAAAAATGAAATGCATCCCAAGTCAAAGCATGATATAACTTTGCTCTAGAAATCTATATTTTTCTGCAAGGTGCCTAAATAAACTGAATTCATGCACCTCAAAAACAAAATCTAAGCAGGTATTTTTGTCAAATTTTTGCATGAATTATTTTATTAGGCTTAATATGAGCCACATTCACCTCATGGATCTAGAAAAATAATTAAAAACAGAAAAAAACTACATCTGAATTATTTCAAGTAAGAAGTATTTCCTTGATATGTTTTTATTTAAATAATGACTTAAATCTTTGAGTAACCCCATTGACAGTTTTTCTAACTTTAAAAGTAATCCAGGTGTCATTTCTATCTTTAAAAACTTACTAAATTAACTTTTAAAAAAATAAAACTTTATATAAGCCACAGACATTTTTTTTTCAGATTAGATCTTTAAATTCCTGCATACATGCATGGCTCTGTGTTTGTTTCCTAAAAGTTAAAGTTCTTTTTTTTCTGCAACATAACATCAGGAAATATCTTGATTTCCCATAACTCCATATTTATCAATTTATTGACTTTTATCCCATCCTTATGAAAACTGTTTTTTTTCCTGAGTCATATTAAATGGTCATATATATATGTGGCGTTTTCTTTGACCAAAACTGGGACAGGTCCCCAAATTGTTGACCCGTACCATCCCACTTCTTGGTACCCTTCTGTCCCTTCTGTTGGGGTACCAGACAGAAACACTGTAGTCTGTTGATTGGTTGAAAGAATTGTCACTTCCTGTGCATCAGCGGTAATAAAGAACAACTCATAACCCTGACATATTTAACTCTCTACTCGACTTTGTGAAGATTACTGTCTTTTTGTTTAGAAAATGGCATCTCTTTGCTTTATTGTTCTTCATTGGGTTTCTTTGCAGGGTACAGTGTGTTGCACTGCTGTACTGTCATGTTATTACGTAGCTGACGCAGCTATTGGCATCTGGCTTACGCGCCGCCCACCAAGAAGAGCATGTGGAAAGGCAAACAGGATCAGACTTTACTGATTCATACTAGATCACTTAGGGCTAAAAAGTTAAAGGTATGATGAACTTCTGATGAACAATTCTTTTTCAAATCAAAATACACAAACTTTGTTTTACATCTTTTTTAAAAAGTTTTTTTTTTTTTTTTTGATTTTTAAGATTTTTAAGTTGCATTATAATGACAATAATGGTGCTTAAGAATGTTCATACACAAAGCATGATATATGTTGAAAGTAAAAAAAAAAAGAGAAAAAAATAGGTGAATTACTAAATTACTGAATAAATTATACACACAACCAAACAGGGCAATCCAATTCAGAAGAAAAAGAAAAAAAAAACCATGCAGCAGTCTATAGGACTTCAAAAGCCACATGTACCCAACTCCTGCCTCCGGTACAGGCAGGGGCGAGACAAACCAAACAAGTGCAAAGATTAAAAATCACAAATAAATACAAAACAAAATTTAAAATACACATACATCTTGAGCAATTGCATTAAGTAAAAACTATATATTAATTTCATCCCCCGAGAATAATAAAGCTCTTACAAAAACATTGCAGAGAAGTTTCTGCACACTTTCTGAGCAACTTCTTTAAATTGCTGCACAAATGCAGATTCTGACAGCAACCTAAAAAAAATGTAAAATATTATTTTTGTTATCTTTAAGATATTCTTACATATTTTGACTGTTTTATAATTTTTTTTAATCTGGGACAAAAATGAAATTTTATCAAGTTTTTTTTTTTTTTTTTTTTTGCCTTATATCAAGTTAAAATGGCATTATTATACTTGATATAAACCACATTCAACTTATCACTTCAGAAAAATGTCCTTTTGAAGATATTTATAGACAAAACAAGGTCTGGATTGCCTGCAACAAGCAAAAAAAATCTGCCAGTGGAACAAAAAAAATTACTTAAAAATTTGCTTGAAACTAGAATAATGTCTAATTACAAATAACTTTTCTCTTGTTCCATTGGTAGATTCTTTTAACCTGTTTCAAGCAATTCAGACCTCATTTTTGTCTCTAAATAACTTGAAATAAGACATTTTTCTGGACTGACCAGATGGATGCGGCTCATATTTAGTCTAGCAAGACATTTTCTACTGAAAATAAGACAAAAACAATCGATAAGATTTCAGATTTTTGCAGTGTTAGCTGTTATTTGGATTATAGATTCAGCATCTTGTTGTTGTATCTGAGAGCTAAACCAGTGTTTTTTTTGTTTTTGTTTTTTTTTTTAGAAATTAAGACCTGGAGAAAACACATCTTGTTATTTCATGTTTGTGTTGATATGTGTTGAATAGTTTTACACTAACAGACCTTTCATGATTGTGTTATTATTGTCTGTAAACGTCGTTAAGGAGGGCAACCAGAGGTGAAAGTTAAAGGATGAAATTTTCTGCTGAATCTTAGTTTAAATTAAAATCACAAAAACAAACTGTTGTTGTTAAATCTGGTGTTTTCATCACTTGAGCTGATCTCTGAGGCACTTTCTTTTTTAATTTACAGGAAAGAATCAGGGCTGAAAATGAGGAAGAGGAAACAAAACAAACTGAAATAAAGTCTCCCTGTTGAGCTCGGCTGCTCGGCTTGTTTTACGAGGTTCATTAGCAAAAACACAAGCAGTGATTAAACCCTGAGAATAAAAACAGACAGATGAGATGAAATCAATAATTTCTGCAGGTGAGATTATCGGAGTACATTAGGGAGTTATTACGGATTCAGGTCGACTCGCAACAAAGAAGAAGAAGAAGATGAGAGAGCTCAGAGTGAAAAGACGGACGTCAGAGTAAGACAGGAAGAAAACGTCTATTGATTTCTACAAGACTCCTTTTTTATGCACATAAAGAAAAATCTGGGAAGGCCTCATTCTAATTTGCAGAAGCTGTTTCCTACATTTCCCATAATGCACCTGGATTACGCTTTTGCATGAAGTAAGAAGTTTTGCCCTCAAACCTCACATCTTCTCAGTCTTAATGTCAACACAAACTTTTTGAGCTTTTTTTGCACATTTTCCGCAAGTTAGCATATCTGCAGAGTCAGCATTAGATAATTACCCAGAGTTCATAGCTTTGTAAACGCCATAACAGAAGAATCATAGACGATTCAACAATGTTTTGTAAATGCGGACCCCCTCTTTAACTTGAGGGTTTAGGGTGGAAGTTGAGGTTTAGGCGTGAAAAAAATGGGATTTCGACACTGCCCTTATGACCTCACAGTGACATCATCAGGATCATCCCTCCACAAACAGTAGCAAACTTCACATCTGCTCAATCATAATGTCAACACTCACTGACTTTTTGAGCTTTTTTGCACGTTTTTCATGAGTAAGCATATCTGCAGAGTCAGAATTAAGTAATTACCCAGAGTTCATAGCTTTATGAGCTCCAAAACAGAAGAAGCACAGAAGATTAAACAATGTTTGGGAAATACGGACCCCCTCTTTAACCTGAGGGTTTAGGGAGGAAATTGAGGTTTAGGTGTGAACAAAATGGGATTTCGACACTGCCCTTATGACCTCACAGTGACATCATCAGGATCATCCTTCCACAAACAGAAGCGACATCAATAATGACAAAAAAAAGAGACGTTCCCCCTGTTCCACGGTCTTAATCTGCAGCTTTAAATGACTGAATTCGACCTGTAAACACACCTGATCTGTAAACATGGGAGGAGTACCAGCTGAGGACCTCCTGCCGGCCCCTCAGAGACCCTGTAGACCCCCTGCAGGCGCTCTCAGGTGTTTCAGAGAAGGAGGGAGCAGCAGCAGCGGCGGCTCACTCAGCCCAAGCAGCAGCAGCAGCAGCAGCAGCAGCAGAGCGGTGATCTGAGTGAAAGATGGCCGACAGGCTGAGGATGGAGACAGACGGCGTCGTGCTCAAACGAGAGCTGTCACATATTTCACGCGGCCGCGCGCTCATTAAAGACGGAAAGCTCCGGAGCCGTAATTGTTTTAATTTATTTGTTTATGGGGAAGACAGAGGGGACGGGCACATGGCACTTTGCTGGTTTATTGGGAACATATGGAAGACATTTATCACCATTTGCAGCCATCGGCCTAAATGATTTTATTAACTAATTTGTAACTTTACACTTTTTTAATCAAACACATGCTGCGTGCTGTAATGCTCTGATAATGCTCCGGGGCTTTGTAAAGAGAGCAACGCAGCCAGAGGGAAATAAAGAGGAGAGGAAGGAGAGGAGGGGGAGGAGGAGAAAAGGGGGAGCCGCAGGGCGTGGTCTCTGCTCCGAGGTCTTTACTTCTCCTCTCGACGCCTGTTTACCTGAGCGCAGTCAGCCGTTCAGACGCGCTCCTGCTCTCTCTGGTTCCTGTCGGTAATGTTTCCACCTGAGGGATCTCACCGTGCCGCCACACCTGCACAGGAACCAGTCTGGGTTCAAACCACAGCAGACAGGAAGTTAACACCGAGGTGGAGGGTGCTGGGGTGCAGCGAGGCGGGGAGCTGCAGGTGTAATAAAGACCGTATTAATTGAACTGGTGTTTACTGGTTTAATGGTTCCTACAGAGGGAGATGTTAATGTTTCTGCAAACACAGAATCAACAGGGAGGAGCGTTTGCTCAGAAAACAGAGCGAACTTTTCCAGCATCAGCTTGACTGAACTCAGAACAAAGAGCGTTTGAGTTTATCGACATGGGAAAGAAGGTTTTTTATGTGCAAACTGAATTAAGATCACATGTTTGGATGATTTAAAACATGCTTCGTCTGTGAAATGAGCGCCAAAGTCCTGATGTCCACACTCACTGTCTTTAAAAGGAGCGTTGTGCTTTTTTTACAAGTCTTTATTCTGTCCCTCTGGTGCCCCGTAGAATCTTTACATGTTTTAAATCTCTTCCTAAATCCCTATTTTTCTCTCCCTGGTGTTTTAAAAAAAACTTATTTCAGCATCTTCAGTCTCTTTGCGTCTCCCGGCCCTCTGGAGCCATGCGAAGACCTTAGTGTTTGAGGCCCGCCCCCTCCAATATGTCATGAATCAGTTAGGAGATCATCTGGTGAAGATCTGGTACAATTTTTAGAACAGTTGATCAGTTTTACAGATAGATTCAGGGATTTCTACAGCATTTGAATATGTAAAGGTTTGAAAATCTGCACATGCTCAGTCTGAACATCCAGCATCCATATTCCGTATCCGTTAGCTCATTTCATCCAGACAAGTAGAGCGATCATGCTAACTGGTGATTTGGCCAAACACGTCAGTGACTGTGTGCCGATAAGTCGCCAGTTAATGGGGTCACACTTTACACTGAAACACCAGCAATGTCTGCAGCTGTGTTATTAAATTAACCTTCTTTATTCAACCTCGGGTAACAATGTTTGTCCGCAAGTAATTGATATTAATTGATGATTTTAAAAATGCAGTTTTTACTCTATGTATTTAATGCAAAAGTTGGTTTTGGGCCTAGGTTATGACCAAATCAAGGGGCAACATCCAATTTAGAAAAATGACGCCAATGGGGAAGTGCCGAAAAGTTGCTGTTCATTGAGGATCTGCTTGAAGCTGGCTGCAGAAAGACCAGAAGTCATGCACACACCCAGACAAAAAAGAATTAAAAATCACATTTACAGCCTGGTTCATAAAACAGCGAAGGGCTCTAATTTCGTAGACCAGGCGGAGGCGCAGGCGCACCTGCCCTGCGCCGGCCTTCGCCGTGCGCACAGGGCATGACCGGCGCACTTTGCAAGTTTCCTGCATTGCCAAGAGAGGCGCAGTACAGGCGCAGATGAGCGCAGATGAGCGCAGAGCTGCGCGTCCACACCTCCCTCTGCACAAATGGCAGAGAGGGAGGAGAAAAGCCATGAGTGGGTTTTACACAGCCGAGCGCTGTTTTCACCAATCAAATGAGCGCCTCGCCTTTAAATGCCCTGCGACTGAGGCGCAGCGTCTGATTGATCTGGCTGATCTCCGACACCGCGGAGAGAGTGCTGGTAGCGGAGACGGTCAGAGCCGCTGTGCCTGCAGCAGGTCAATGGACAGCGGGGCACATCGGAGGACATGGCGCGCGTCACCTTGTGGGCCAGCTCCTGGGACAGATTTAATCTGTTCCTTTGTCTTTATCCGGAGTAAAAAAACTAGAGACAGTTACACAGCTGGCTTATCCATTCAGAATACTTTTGATCCACCTGCACTCCTGGTTTGTCATCGCCAAGCAGAGCCTTTGGTGATATACTGTATACTCTCCCAGTGTCTCCACCTCATCCTCCTTACAATAACGTACTCCATCTTTTTAGATCACGTTAAAAATAAAGACTAAAACAGAGAAATATGGGAAATCACGGGTAAATCCTGAGTGACATACATTTATTTTGTCCTTTTTTTCTTCGTCTTTTCTCTCCCTCTTTTCTTTGAATTAAATGAAATGAGAGAAGCCAGATATATACTCAGTATCAGATGTTGAGGCTGTTTATTGTTTAATTGTAAGATGTGCATCAAACTTCCAGCTGCCGTCAGGTTAACTTTCCATTATGACAAATGGCTTTAATCTGACACCAGATGTGACGGGACAGTTAATATAGATATAAATGTTTATGCTGGTTCAGACGGTTACATTAAATAGTGATTGCTGTGATTGTTTCTTGCATTAAAATGTCCCTGACACTCTGGAAACCTGCCTCTGAGGCTTTGATGACATGCGCGCACATGTGCGCCTGTCACCAAATTACAGCTGCGTGGGGTGCACTCCGCCTTGCGCCGAGGATAGACCAGGTTGGAGCTGGCGAGCTTTCAGCTCACTTTTTTGGCATGAAATTGTCACTGCGCCAACATGAATCTGCTGACACCTCCCCCTGGTGCGCCGTCAACTCCCCCTGGCGCGCCGTCACACCCATCACTGCACAAACGGTCTACCAAATTGTCAAATTGGCAGCGCACGGCGGTGCGCCGCACGAAATTAGCACTTCTCAGGCTGCGCCAGGCTTGCGCCCCCTGCGCTGCGCCACGAAATTAGAGCCCTAAGTCTGAAACGCTCATTTTGTGATTGGCACACACTGTACAGAGTGAATTTTTTCTAATTCTGCGGTTTAGAGGTTATCAGATTCACAGCCCAGCTCATGTGACTGACAGGCACCCTGTAGCTGTTCGACAGGGTGCTCAAAGCCGGCGTCATTTCCAATGTGGCTTGAAAGCGTTCTAAACATATTACAACTTCAGTTTGAGGGCAAGGAATTTAGACCAACATTACAGACATTATGAGCATAATTCTCAATCATTTCAATCACCAAAGAAGCCTGCAACTTGCCCATTTAAGTAAATTGGAGGGGGAAATTGCACACGAGGTAACAGAAGCTTATACTTTACATTTTATGGTATTTGTCTTTATATTGATCTGATGAGGATGCCTCCCGGACGCCTCCCTGGTGAGGTGTTCAGGGCACGTCCCACCAGGAGGAGACCCCGGGGCAGACCCAGGACACGCTGGAGAGACTACATCTCTCGGCTGGCCTGGGAACGTCTTGGGATCCCCCCGGAAGAGCTGGACGAAGTGGCTCGGGAGAGGGAAGTCTGGGCTGCCCTGTTTAGGCTGCTGCCCCCGCGACCCGACCCCGGATAAGCGGAAGAAGATGGATGGATGGATGGATGGATGTCTTTATATTGTATTGATTAATGCACTGAAAACTAGCTAACGCCAGAGCAGCTGCCAGTGATGCTTTAAAATTAGCAGATGAGTAATGTTAGAGCAATACCTTGCTTTGATAAACTACAAATAAACTACTAAATAAGTAATGTGACGTCACAAGCCGTAACTCGGAGTGCGTATATATGGTACGAGTTCACCGGTTGGAAGTTATGAGTTCGACTGCCGTTCCAGTGCACTTTAACGAGTTACAGGACGGAAAAACACAAGTTACTGGTTGCCTGGAACGCAGCATAAGTCTATGTTTTATACAGTCTATGAACCAAATATGGGCACTATGCGGGGAGTAAATAAGTGAACCTATAAGTACACTGCAAAAAACTGAAATCTTATCAAGTGTTTTTGTCTTACCTTCAGTATAGAATGTCTTTTTAGACTTAATATGAGCCACATTCACATGACCAGTCCAGAAAAATATCTTGGTTCAAGTTATTTAAAGACTAAAATGAGGTCTAAATGGCTTGTAACAAGTAAAAAAAATTATCTGCCAATGGGACAAGGGAAAAGTGACTTCTATGAACACATTCAAGTTTGAAGTAAATTTCAAGCATTTTTTTTTCTCTTGTTCCATTGGTGGATTTTTTGTAAGCATTTCAGACCTAATTTTGTCTTTAAATGACTCACAATAAGATGTTTCTGGACTGAACAGTTAAATGTGTCTCTTATCAAGTACAACAAAACACTTTTTACTTTAAGACAAACACACACAAGATTTTATTTTTTTGCAGTGTCATAATTAAAATAAAACACATTTGATGTTCAAAGTTAGACTACGGTATATTTCAAACTATTGACCAGTCGTATTAGTAAAATGATAATAAAAAAAGTAATAATCTGATATATTCTGTGCATTCGGTCTGGAGTTTTCATCCAGGTCTCAGACTCATCCATCAGTGTGCTGGTTTTTCATTTTGAAGGTTGTCTAGTTTATCGACACAAGTTCGATTTATGTCATATTTCACAGTTTGGTAGGTGTGAGTGGATAATTCAGCCATTAGCATCAGGTAAGTAATGTGTTTAAACTCCTCTCTGGGATACATGCCGGATTTCTCTACTTGTTGATGTTTTCCATCCAAACACTGATTTCTGATGAACTTGTGACTTTTTAACCAGCAAATTGGTGTCAGTTAGGTTAAAAAACATCATTTTTTGGTTGTTAACACCCTCACGTTGTCTGACCAACAACTGTACTCAGCAGCACTTCTGTTGCCAAAACAAAGACACAGATGTAACTGCTTACAAGCAGTAAAGGAGTCTGTCATGGTATATTTTTATTGTGTGTTTTTAACTATAAACTTTCTTGTTTGCAGCTGTAACTGTAAAATTTTGGCGACAAATGAGGAAGTATCTTATCTTAATAATCCTAAACTTTTTGGCATTTCAATGATTACATCCTGTTTGAGAAGGTTTGTGCTCTTTAGCAAGGCAGCGTCTTCCTGCACGTGGTCGTCTGTCTGCTGTCTGTGATCTGAGACGACCTGACGACACATTTAGACTTCTAAATGAGTCGACGTCTTGGACAAATCTTCCATTTGAAGCGCCATCTGCCCCCCTGCTTCTCACATCCAACATGGCTGACACAAAGTGACAGACTGACAGCGGCGTCCATCTCTTTGTCACCTTCCTCCTGTTAGCTCGTTGTACGTGGCGTCTCGCTCTCACGTCTGTTAAATAAAACAAACGAGTGACGGTTTGTTGTCCCGCGGCGACCCAACCAACAACATCTGGACACAAACAACAGCATCACACACACACACACACACACACACACACACACACAGACACACACACATAAAACAGGAAGCCAGCACTGTGTACACACCCGTCCTGAACTGTGACAGAGTCGTCTCCCATTAAGGCCCTAAAGAGCAGGACATCAAACCGGGTTGAGGCGCGGCGCGGCGGGAGCCAGGATCATCACATTTTAATAGAACATGTGGCATCTCCTCCCCTCCACTCCACGCCAAATGGCAATCCTGAATTCTGCCCAGCTGTCGAGCTACAAATGGGCTGCAATTACCTCACGCCTCCACCCGCTTCAGCCGTCAGACGCCATCAGAGTGAAGGGTCACCGGACGGCGTTCCCTCTGAACTGATGGAGGAGGTCCTCGAGGGCAGAGAAGAAGAAGAAGCAGGAGAATGAGCAGTTTTTAAAGTGAAGTTCGTCTCAGTTACTCCAAAGATCACCTTTTTTAAAGGAGTTGTTTGGAGAAAATAAAACAAACTCTGAGATTTTACATTTAACTCATTACAGATAAAATAAAAACGCTGTGCTCCTCTAAACTGAAACAACAAAGTTTTGTGACCTTGTTTGTTGATATCTGCACATTTTTACTGTCATGGTTAACATCAATGTGCAAAAACTGACTAAATTAGCTCATTTGGTCTCTCAGAAGCCATCAAACTAAACTCAACAAAAAAGTTTTAAATGAGCTTCCTGTCCTTTAGTTTGAAGACATGACAAATCCTCAACTCAGACTTTTCACATATCTTCACCCTGATGTAATTACATCATCTTACTTTGAACCTGTAATATTAAAATTATCCAAAAACAAAATGTTTCAGTTTTTACCTGAAAGATACTAAAGCCTGTTATGGCTACACGAATTATGAGATGAAAGTTGATGTTCGTGACAATGGTAGAGTAAAAAGTCAAGAGTAAAAAACTTGTAGCTCGTCCTGAAATCTAAAATTTTTAAGCTTGGAATTAGAAGCACTTCATAAATTAAATTTTTAATATCAATATTGAAATGTTGATGGTATAATTTTGACTCATCTTATAATTTAGACTTTCTACATTGTAATTTTGACTTTTTATCTCATAATTATTGTGAACCTTCCCATATGTGAACTTTTTTTAAACATAATTTTGACTTCATTTCCAAAAAGGTTTTCTTGTTTATCACTTGAGTTCCATTTACTTTACCTTCATATGACTTTTTTATCAAGGAGCAACATCTGGTTTAGAAGAATGAAGCCTACGCGGAAGTACTAAAAGTAGCTATTCATAGAGAATCCTCTTGAGGCTGGCTGCAGAAAGACCAGAAGTCGCGTAAACTTCCAGCCACACACAAAAAAAAAACCTTTACGGCAGTGGTCCCCAACCTTTTTTTGCGCCACGGACTGGTTTAATGTCAGACAATATTTTCACAGACCAGCTCTTCTTCTGTCTCCTCACTGGCTCTTTTACCCTGTTCAAACAAACTGTCCAAAGATGTTTGTTTTTTTGTCCATTTCGCTAGCTCGGGGGTTTGGCGTCAAGAATAAGTCATTGACAGGTATGACGGAGAGAATCCGGTAATTGTTTAAATAAAACATCATTCAGAATCAGATAATAAATAGAAGTGAAATAGTGTAAGTTGAGTATTTTTTATATGTGGCCTGTTACCAGTTGATCCAGGGACCGGTACCGGTCCACAGCCAGAGGGTTGGGGACCACTGCTTTATGGCAGTGAAAACATACTTACAGCCTGGTTAAAAAAACACTCAATCACTATCTGCACACACTGTACAGTGATCAATTTTTTTTTTTCTCACTCTGCGGTTTAGAAGATAAAAGGATCATTTGATTGTCCAATCAGAAACACAGCTCTGGTCACATGACTGCCAGGCGCCTTGTGGCTGTTACAAAGGAAACTCAAAGCCATCATCATAGCAAATGGATTGGCTTCATTTTACTGTATCAGGAACAGACAGGTGACGTCATGGGGGCTACGTCTATGTTTTATATAGTCTGTGCTTTTTATCCTAGAAGCTTAACCTTAATCTTGAATTTAATTAACAATAGTATTGATAAAATAATCTTTTTGTGTGTTTTGTGTTATTACAGATGCTAAATTGAGTAGAGCTTGTTAATTTGAATATAGCACACAGAATAGTTGAAAATATGTTGTAAGTGTAATTATAATGAGTTGCATTTGTTATGATTCTTGGTATTTGTAGAATATACATCAATACACTTTTCTGGGTGCATTGAGACCTGATAGGGTATGTCCCAACTTCAAGACAACAGGGATCTAGGGATTGACTTACTTTCTTGTAATTCAACAATTATGTCATTTTCACTATCTCATGGTATGACCATTCATCACAAATGATCTTTCCATGAGTTTACCTTCAACTTTTCATCCCGTTGTTGGACTTTTCATTTCAGAACTGTCACTTACCTTCACATACATGGACTTTTTTTTATCACATTCATTTAACTCACAATTCTGTAATTTGACTTTTAAATCACATTCATTTTAGAAATCCCCCACGGATCTGATATTTTATTCCCTAATTGTTACTGACCTCCCCATCATTTTGACTTACATTCCCATTATTGGTCTTTTTAATCCCATAACTTTGATTAACTTCCCCAAAATTTGACTACTTTATCAAATAACTTTGTTGAAATTGGCATCTATAGTTGGATAACTTAAGAAGGTCTTTGCAGAATATATATAAAAACAAACAAAACAAACAATCAACAAAACAAAAATCACACTAAAAAACAAAAACAAAACAGAAAAAAAATGAACAAAAAATTAAAAGATTAAAAAATAAAAAATAGAAAAATAATAATATAAGATCACAGTTTATATTTAAGATTTAGTTGGTTAAATTATTTCCATGCTCCCAAAACTTTTTATTTTCTGGCAGTGGATGGAAATCTGTGTGACTCTTCATTGTCAGAAACCTTTACTGAGCTTAACCAGATCCTGGCTGACTTTAGTTTGACTTGTTAGTTACAGTAAAACTGAGATCTACAGATTTATTTTTTTCTCAGAGATGGAGAAGAGACTGCTTGGCCACATTCACAGCTGACTGCCAGGTTTAAGATCTCTGCTGTGTACCTGCCCACACAAAGGTGGAGGTGCTCTCTGTGTTAATTACTGCCCCATCTGCAGACCTGTGCACACTTCTCACCTGCGTACATCAGGGAGTACGGAGAGACAGGAGGGACAAACTCAGTGTGTTAAAGTGACCTGTTACAGAGAGAGGAGGATGTTTGGAGTCTTCTGGGCTCAGTGATTTCTGTTTCAGTGAAAAACTCTGAGTTCAGTCTTCTGTTGGTGGAAAATGTGTCAGAGTGACGCCTCTCTGAGAACTCAGCTGATGAATTTCCTGAGCAGAAGCCAAATGCTCCATTTTTCCTGAGAGCGTCACCTGGAGCTGCCAGAAACAGGCGGAGCCGTAATGGATGTTTGCTGAGGATGTTCCTGACTCCGCTTCACGTCTTTGTCCCGCTCTGATCTGAAATACCGCCGGCAGACCTGGACCGGTTTGTTTGTACAATGAGCCGTAATTATGTGAATGGAGTTTGGTTTGAAGCCAGGCCTGAGAGGTTTGTGTTAAAGCCATCGTATATTTCTGCTGCTGCTGTAAATCATGGAGTGAATGGAGCGTGATAATCCATAACGCTGCAGCTGGAGGACCATAATTTACTGACTTCATCACAGGAGCAGCAGGAGGCCTGCAGCTCGGCCTCTGAAGGTGTGGGAAAGGTGGGAAACACTGACTCAGAGCCAGAGCTGTTCGTTTCTTGCTCTGCTTTATTTTCCCAGAAAAGTCAGATTGAGAACACTTCTGGCATTAGGAAAGAAACATGTTTTACTAAAACTTCACTACATTACCCATAATCCTCTGTGACACCAACATGAGGATTGCTTCAAACACTGTGGAACATTATTCACAGTTAACTGGGCAGTGGCTATGTTTTTGTTTAGGTCTGAGTTTCTTTGTTGACATGACTTCACAGGCTTTCTGGGTTTAAAGCTGACAAAACCGCAGTACCTGAAACATCCACTAGAGGCTGTCTCTAAAAATTGGCTTCATATTTAAGACTCAAAGTGTTTCAGTACCAGGTTTTGAACTTTTTTTTTTAACTTATTATTTTCAATTGTGAAGTTGGACATTTTTTGTCCTAAAACTCCAGTTCCCCAATTGTCCACTACTGGTGGTCCCCAAAACTAAGTAAGTGCCCATAGATCCCCATATTAAAGACTAACACTATTTTACTGTGCATCAGACGGAAAACCCTTTTTATTTCCCTGTGGTCAAGTTGGGCATTTTAAGTATCAGAAGCTGTAGTTCCTCAATTGTCCACTAGAAGTTGTCCTCAAATGTGAGTCAGCCCCAATTTAGCCTCATGTTAAAGACTAAACTTTTATAGTACCAGGCTGTAAACATTTTGATTTCTGCGATAGCCAAAGTTTTAGGTCTCAAAAGCTGCAGTTCCTCAAGCATCCACCAGAGGCTGCCCCCAAAAATGAAGGAATCCCCATAGACCTTCTTGTTAAAAACTTGACAGTAGAAACAGAGCTCCATAAAGCTTCATGTTTAAGACTAATAGTGTTTCAGTACCGGATTTTGAACTTTTTTTTAAGGTTTTATTTTCAGTTGTAAAGTTGGACATTTTAAGTCCTGAAAATGCAGTTCCCTAAATGACCACTAGTGGTGGTCCCCAAAACTAAGTAGCCCCAATCGAATCCCATGTCAAGACTAAAACTGTTTTATTGTTCATCATAACTTAAATCTTTTTCTGTTGTTGTTGTTGTTGTTTTTCCCTGTGGTTAAGTTGGACATTTAAAGTCCCAGAAGCTGCAGTTCCTCAAGTGTCCATGAGAGGTTGTCCCAAAATGTGAGTCAGCCCCTAAAGAGCCTCATGTTAAAGACTAAAACTTTTAGAAAAAGGCCGTAAATATTTTGATTTCTGCTGAAGTCAAAATTTGAAATCTCAAAAGCTGCAGTTCTTTGAGCATCCACTAAAGGCTGCCCCCAAAAATGAGGGAATCCCCATAGACCTTCATGTTAAAATCTTAACAGCAGAAATAAATGTTTAGATTTTAAAGATTGAACTGTTTCTCTCTCTAGAGCTCATTTTTGTACTAATGACAGCTGTACAAGCTGCATTAAAAAAAAAATCACCTGTTTTTGTCAGATAAAGGTGTATCAGTTAGGTAAAATAAGGGGGTGTGGCCTCTTTGAGTGACATATGGGATCTGCTTAGTGTTTGCTAGAATGTAATTGAACATCTGGGCTGTGTTTGTGGTGTCTGAGGTTTTATTTTATACAAAGGGAGGGGAACAATCTGGCACCAACTCTCTGTTTGAGGAATTTGGGTCCAGTTTGTTTAAATGTGTCAAATTCTTAATTTCTTTGCACCGACAGCAGGTAAACTCCGCACCTGGCCAACAAGCTTGTTAATCTGTAAAAAACATTAATGGGGTGCCTCACTCTCCTTTTTTCTTTTTTTTTAATTATTTTATTTCATTTTTTCAAGAAGATATTAGATTTATGAGTTTCTGCACCCTGCAGCTAAAGGCCCTCTTTGCCATATGCTAGTTCAGGCCAGTGGTCAGGTGGAGGTGACATTTTCATTATTCCCTTCAGGATTGAGAATCCAACATAGCCACAGCTGTTTTCTACATATTGCGTCTCAGTTACTCTTCACAGAAACTAAACTGTGACGTCACTAATGGACTTATCCATTATTTATTCAGTCTTTGGGTCAAACTCGATGTCTGCTGTTGTTCCAGGATCTCTCTGGAGCCTCAGGTGAGTTTGGGTCCAGATGGAGTCAAAGCTTGTCCCACAACTTCTGTTGGTCCCTGAGGAATTACTCGACAGCTGTGAGGACCTCAAACATCTGCACACACCTGACTCTAAGCATGTGTGTGTGTGTAAATAAGCAGCATGAGTGTGTGTTACCTGAGTGATCTTCAGTTGCAGTAACAGGTGTTATGAGTTTCTTCTCTTACATGAATAATCCATAAAAACACTTTGAATCACAAGTTTCTGGTAAACAGTCAGAGTGACGCCTCTCTGAGAACTTCTTTGTGATGGCACATACCTGAGGATGTGATTACCCATAATGCCTCTGTTCAAACAGCCGCTGTGTGACAGCATAATGAACTCCACGTTAGGTCGTGTCGCTCCGCTGCTCGCCCCTCTGACAGCTTCCTGTTGCTTGCTCTTTTCTTCTTCTGTTGGACTAATTTAGACGTCCATCATGCACGGTGGGAGCGTGTTTGCTTTAATGCTTTAATATCATCTTCTTCACCTCGGGGACCAACGTGCCGTAATCGCTGCCTCCAAATAATTTGTTTTCCAGCACGGCTCCCCTGTCTCCTTCCTGTCCATCCAAGAATTAATATTCAGAGAAGTTTCTATATGAACCTTTTTTAATCTAATAAAAGAGCTTTCAGGGAGTTATTATCTGGGTTTTAATATGAAGAAGCTGTTTATGATGTTTTCCAACACGCACTGTTTGAACTGACTGCAGGGACTCTGCAGCATCACTGAGGTCCAGATCTCGTGTTAGGTTCAGGTCCAGCTCACACTAAGCGGTCCAGTTCATCAGAAGTCCAGATTCCACATAAAAAGACAAGGAGCTGCTGGTTTATTAAAACAGGAACACATTCTTCTTTTCACAATTTATCAAAGAAGTTTAGGTGATTAAATCTCATGAAACTGAGGCCACATGTCACCAATTCTCTGATGCTTTTGTTTTTATTTTTGCAGATCAGTCGACCTCACAGGCTGTGGTAGAAACTGCTTTATTACTGTAAAACAATTTTTTTTTTTTTTTAATTAAATACCTGCTTTGGCTTTTGTTGTGGGGATTTAAAATGTTAGTGTCAGACAAAATATACAGACACACTTTTTGTGTGTCTATTCAAATATTTTAAAAAAAGGAAAAGAAAAGAAAAAAAAAAGAAATTTTACAAAAGCACTTAAATAGTTCAGTATGAGATAAAACTGAAAGCATTCAGCAGAAATATTGGGGGGAAAAAAATACAGAAAGACAACTTCAGCATGAACAGAAAACACACTGCCAATCCAGAGTTATTAAAAAAAAAAAAAAAAAGAACTGTTTACAAAGTTTATTACCTGTTTATTAAGTACATTACCTTATAGCTTTGCATCCTGGGAAAAGTTGTCTTGAAAAAAGAGAAGCAGATTTAAAAAAAAAATAAAAAATGGAAAAGAAAAGAAAAGAAAATTTTTTTTTTTACAAAAGCACTTTAATAGTTGAGTATAAGATAAAACTGAAAGCTTTAGCAGAAATAAAAAAATTTAAAAAATAAAATAAAAAAAAAAAAAAAAACAGGATACAGAAAGACAACATCAGCATGAACAGAAAACACACCGCCAATCCAGAGTTATTAAAAAAAAAAAAAAAAAAAAAAACACTTTACAAAGTTTGGTTAATACATTACCTTATCGCTTTGCATCCTGGGAAAAAAGTTGTCTTTAAAAAAAAGAAAAGCAGAATTAAAAAGAAGATTCAGAGTCACATTCTTACGACAGTGGGTGATGCTGCTCATGGGAAACGGAGTCTTAATCCTGACAAACACTTCCCATTCTGGCCACAGGTGTCACTGCAATCAACACCAAACGGGAGAGACTTAAACACAATCACAGATCTGAGCTCCGAACTGTGACTTTGGTGAAACTTTTAAGAAGTTGTCTGCAGCATGAAACAGCTGATTTAACCAGGTGTGAATTATCTAACGGCTGCAGGTGAAATAACAATCTTCATCATCTCATTATTAAAGCTGCAGGTAAAGACACGACTACCAAAACACCTTTAACCAGCCCTGAAGTGAGAAATCTGCTCCTTTTCCTCTTCTTTTCTGGATGAGGAGCATTTCTAACACAGATAAGATGAAGCTCCACCTGAGAGTCTCAGCAGACCTCCTCCTCCTCCTCCTCCTCCTCCTCCTCCTCCTCCTCCTCCTCCTCCTCCTCCTCCTCCTGGATGAAGAGTGGAGGAGATTTTTGGATTTGCGGTTGAATTTTTCATGTTGTTGTCTCCCCTGGTGTTGAGTCTGTTTCTGCAGAAACAAAGAGAAGAGCTGCAGGTGAAGCGTCGTCGGACTGTAAATCAGCTCCTGAACGCAGCACAGAAGCGCGGTCTGCGGACGAGGATTCTTCACACCTGAGGGTCTGGATGAGGTGTGTACACCTGAGGTCAGGACTGTCACACGGGACAGAGACAAGATAACTAAAGAGGAGGGATGCAGATTTTAGGACGGGATGCCTGCATAGTTTTATGTTATTCTTTGGCGCAGGCTCCAAAGGAAGACGCAGTTGAAGAAAAAACATCCACAAAGATGTTTAGGTGTCCTGCATGTATGTTTGATTAAAACATGTTAAAGGAAAGCTGTCATAAATCAATAAGAAGAATTTAAATAAAACATTCAAAGTTCATTAAAAAAAGACAAAGAAAAGAAGAAATTAAACTAGCACAATCCAAAGTTTACAATGTTATAAAACAACAATTAATCATTATAGGCCTGAAATGTCAATAATATCTTGTGTCTAAGCTGCTTTATAGACTTCTACCTCTAGTTGGGGCAGTAGCTTTGGTTAAAAGCTGCTGCACAGCTATAAAGCTCTACTACCAAGATGTAAACAGTCACAGACATCTTTGGATCTGCTCCATTGCATTCCTGCATCTCTTTTCTGACAAGTGAAGCCTCCTAATTCCATCAGGACAGGACATAGAGCAAGAAAACCACATAAAAACACCCAGTGATTTTCAAAATAAAACTAAGTGTGTCCATGCCAGATGGTATTTATCTTGACTAACTACCACAAAAAAACCAACACATTCATTAGACTAGCAACCACCTGCAGCATTGTGTTATTTTGTGGGAGAGACTGGAGAGCCGTGAACCTGTCTTAGCATGTCAGCACAAGCTAATCACGAGTATTTAACACATACCTAGTTAGTAGAAAGCTAACTTGTGTCCCTCTTTGTCCCGTGCTGCTCTTAAAGTTCTGTCACTTCGATTGTGTTTTTCTTTCACTGTGCTATGACCACTACACTCTGGATAGCTTCTTTCACTCACTAATCAACACTCATAGTCACTTGCGCAATGGATGCTCTGTGAGTGGCTGATGTAACCACACTTACTCTGTCCCCAGAAACGTCCTGATACAACCAAAACATCAAAATACAGGCAGATGAGAGGGTTTGAGGCTAACACTAACACTGACACACATGTATGGAGGCCTGTAGGAGATGACTGAGCAAGATTTTACTTGTAAAAGTTGACATTTTACTTTTTAGGAAAATCCTGCAGACTAGGGGTGCACCGATCACAATTTTCTGGCTGATCACCGATCTTTGAAAAGCCTTGCTGCCTATACCGATTTGGGCTGACAGCATATACCTTCATGTTCCAATCTTATTTTATTGAAAATCACTGAACAATACCTGTGAAACAATAAAATCTTTACGTTTTAACTTGAATAAACAATAAAAAGTCCTGAGTTTTAGGTCTCAGAGCAAAAAGCAACAATGGCTGGCTGTCAGACCTTCCCGGAGGTAAGATCAGTTTCATTTGTAAGGATGGGCCGATCACTGATCCCCCAAAATTAAGGAAATCTCTACAGATCAATCGGTGCATATCTACCACAGACTCTACCTTTAAAATAACCACTCCATGACCAAAGCCTCAATAACTTTCTCTGATCTGTAGTAGCTCCTATCAGACATAAAGCAGAGACCACACTGCCAACAAGTGTCTTGGAGTAGTTTTGCAACAGAGTTAACCACTGCAGCCTAAGAACTAAAGAAGACGTAACTGATCGGTCAGAATTTAAATTTTTATGTAGAAGTAATAATAATTATAATAATAATAACAAAAAAATCAGGTTTTTGAATCTGCATTAATTTCATATTTGGACATGACAGTAGTCTTATTTTGATCAAATGTTATAGCGTAACACTTGGAGCCCCTTAATTTCCTTTGCCTGTCTGTTTGTGACAACATAACTCACAAACTAACAAATGGATCTTGATGAAATTTTCAGGAAATGTTTAAAATGGGATAAGGAAGAAGTAGTTTAATTTGGTGGCAATCCAGTTCACTGTCTGGATCCGGGTTTTTTTTTTTAAAGGATTCTTTATCATTGTGGTAACAAATTATCGTAAAAACCTGCAATTAACACCAAATTGTAGCAGACAGTCTGCTGAAAGTAGGACTAAAGTGTTGTGTGAAAATCATAATATGCTTGGTGGAGGTCTGCGCTCTCTGAGTGCTTTTCTAGTTGAAAATTTAAAAAAGTGAGCATCTTTTCTCTTTATGCATCATCACCTGACTCTAGCATCACATCATAGCGATGCCACATAGGACGGCATTGTGTGTTGCTTCAAGTAAAGACATGGAGGAGGTATCATGAGTGGAGGCTGATCCTCAGCTCCTTCAGATAGTGGAACCTGAAAATTGTTTATTTCTGCAGGACAGGGCATCTCGTCTTCTTCTTCTCTGTTTTTTTTTTTATTATAAACAACTTTTAAATCAAAACTCAGATCTAGAAAAGCCCAGAGGCTTCAACACTTGTAGCAACAAACACACAAACAGACAAACAGAGCTCCTCTCTGCCGTCCGTCTGCAGTGAAACTCTGCTGCTGCAGGGAGACATCCACCGCCTCGCTATCTCTCCTTTTACATCCTCCTCTCTGCAGCGCTCGGCCCGCCATCTTCAATATTTCAGACGATGCGACGGGGATTCGAGCTAATTACCCCGCCAACGATCCCCACACCGCGCTGACCTGCGCTGGCAGGAGAGCAGCATTAACATGTGATGATGCAAATGAAATGTGTCCCTCTGTCTGTCTCCGTCTCTCTGCTGCTCGCCTTTATCAAAAAATGATGACCCCCGGCTAATTATTAGCGAGCGGGGCCGGCGCCAAGGGAGGAGCCATTGTTCTGTCGGAGGTTTTTACATTAAAGATGGATGTTGGAGAAGAGAATGTAGGAGGAGGAGGAGGCGGCGCTGCGTCCACGTGAAGCTTGTCAGAGGAGGAAACGGGCCGGTTGACTCTGTCTCTGACCTCTTAAATTTTCACCTCGGGTGTTTTTCTGCAGCATCTTTGTTTTCCTGTGGCACCTGAATGCAGCACGGCCCCCACAGGTAAAGGTAGGGCGGTGAGTGTCTGCAGGGCATGACCCTGCAGAGCTCTGACCCTGGCACCACCTACCCTCCTCTTTATTGTCAAGACCATCATCATCATCACCACCATCATTGGAGCAGGATGTTAGCATAAAACCTTCAAAATAAAAGCTCAGAGCGCTGCTGCAGATGTTCGACTGAATGAACGTTTACTGGAACAAAGCAGCGGCGAGCTCCATGGTGTCCTGGGCGATGGCTGCAGGGAAATGTGCCGCAGCTCATCTCTTCACACACACACACACACTCACACACTCACACACACGGATGCAGACGAGCTGTAAACAATGAGGAGCGTCTCCACAGCAACCAGGGCCCCATCTGTTCTGCGCTAATGACCTCTCCTACTCATACACTGTTTTAATTAAACACACACACACACACACACACACACACACACACACACACACACACACACACACACACACACACACACACACACACACACACACACACACACACACACTGTCATCCAGAGGTTTGCACCACCTGAATCCATCTTCTTCACACTTAGGATCTCTGGTGCTCAACCTGTAGCCTGCGGCACCTCGAAGAGGTCACATGATTAATGCGAGGGGTCAACAGAAAGTTTTATCAGGTGAGATCTGAGAGGACTCAGAAAGACCGTTTTGGGTCTTCAGGAAGACCTGCAGGGTCTGAAGGTGTACTGGGTCTGTTTTTTATAAAACCAGGTCCTTTACAGACCTCAACAACATCCTTTTAAACTCTTCTGCGTCTCCAGAAATGTTTTAATATTCAACACACGTGGAATAAATGTAGTGAAAAATGAACAGAGTGGGCGTATTAACAAACCTGATGCAGTCAAAACTGAGTTAAATTTGAATTTTTGACCCTTATGACCCCGATACTTTAATGAAAAATATAAAAAGTCTTAACGTCTCTACCTGAAGTTCAGTAACAGAAAGAAGCAGGTGCCAGACCAGGTGAGTTTCAGGTGAGTTTTTTTTTCTGAGGATGATGACTAACAAGTGTTAGAGGACAGATAGCAGAGACGGAGGGAAAGGAAGACACAGAGAGACAATAAGATAGATATTTAAAAAGAGAAAGCATTGCAGAAAAAGACAGAAATACAAAGTTACAGAGAAACAGACGAAGATTAAGACACACAGGCACACGGAGACTAAAGAGACAACAATTTAGATTCAAAGACAGAAATAAAGAGTGAATCTCCTTGACACTGAGATACAGAAAGATACAGAAGCAGAAATACAGAGAGACAGAGATATAACAGAGACAACATGACAGAGACAAAGACGGATCTGCCGGAGCAAAAAAGTTACAGACTCAGAGACACAAAGAGACAAAGTTAAAGGAGACTTGAGAAGAATGCGGTAAAAAAAAAATCTGTGTTTACACGGAAACGCTGAGGGACTGAAAACGCTGTAGTTTGCATGCCAGGCCTATAGTTGGTGATGTAACTGTAAAGAAACACCGCTCCATAGACTTGAAGAAGTGTAACTGGCTGCTAATAAACAAAACAGGGAAAGTGCAGAAGTGGAGCAACAGATAGACATTTTGTTAAAGGCAGTCAACAGATCCAGCAGCATAAACACGACACGAGAGTCCGCCATTGTTACTGTTGTCTGGTTTACACATGGCTTTTTAAGTTAAAACAATGCTTTTTACACTGGAACAGTGGCAGTGCTGTGACAGAAAAATTCAGTGCAAAAAGGCAACAATACTTTTGTGTTTAAACCTAAAACTGTTGTTGTGCTAACAGCCCCTAACAGATTGATATACACAGGAAGAGAAATAGAGAGACACGGAGAAGGACATAAGCTGCGTTTCCACCAAGCAGTCCAGTTCGGTTCAGTACGGTTCAGTACAGTTTGGTACAGTTAAGCCTGATCCCGTTTGTGTTCCCACAGCAAACTGTGCCCTCTTGTGGTAGGCCGCGTGTGAGCTGGATACTGAAAGCTGCAGCTGTTAAACAATAGCATGACGCCGTAGCAGCGCAACAAAGTTTACCCCACTAATCAATCCAACGAAGAAGAAAAACGTGACACAGTAAACAAAGAGCATAGATGAAGACATGCAGCATTTCGTCCTCTCTGTGATTGGCATGTAGCTCTTTGATAGAAAGAACAATCAAGCTTTGTTTCAGAGAAGACTGTGTGCCGCCAGGAGAAATTCAGCCGCTGTCGCACAGGAAGTGATGATTCTTTTGACCAATCAAAGATGTGCAGTGTTGTAGCTCCACCTTCCGAGAGGGGATCAGTTCAGTCTGGCACCCATATGGAAGAGTCCCAAAATGTGGGACGGCTTGTCTCGGTTATTTGGGGATCCGTCCCTGGATAAGTCAGTGGAAACGACACAAAATGTGCTCCGTAACGAGACGAACCAAACCGGTCTGCTTGGTGGAAATGCGGCTATAGAGACTGAGGCCCAGTTTAATCCGAAAACATTAAACTGGAGTGAAAAAACATCTGCATTTAAACGGGAACGCTGAGAGACTGAAAACACTGTAATTAGTGTGTCAGGCCTGTAGTTGGTGCCATAGCTGTCTTGTCCAGAAGCTGTTTTTGGTAGATCTCCACTTAAGTAACAGCTTAACTCTGTTTCCATATAAATGCGAAGCTGAAATGCAACAATACTTTGCATTTCAACCTAAAACTGTTGTTGTGTAAACAGCCCCTAATACAAAGAGTAAAAAAAGGAAGAGACAAAGACCCAAAGAGAAACAGAAGGACAGAGGCCTAGTGAGACAAAAAGAAAGGAAGAAAGACAGGGACAAAGAGAGAAAAACATAGAGACAAAACATATAGAGAATAAGGACAGGCAAATACGCAGAAAGAGAAAAAAAAGGAATATAGAAAGAAAGACAACAAGAGACAAGAGAAGACAGACAAAAACAGAAAGATGGCGAATGAGGGATCAAGATTTAAAAAACAGAGACACAGAGACTGAGATTGGGAGACAAAGACATGGAGGGAAAAACGGGAAGCGGGAGATAAAGACAACAACAGACAAAGATAGAAGTGACAGAGAAACAGAGGCAGAGACAAACGGCAGAAAGTGAGATGAAAACACAAAGAAACAACGGCACCAACGCTAAGAGAGAAAAAGAGACAAAGACAGAAAAATAAAAAGATGGAGAGTCAGATAGATAGATAGATAGATAGATAGATAGATAGATAGATAGATAGATAGATAGATAGATAGATAGATAGATAGATAAGTCTAGGCATTGGTGCCTTCAAATACACTCAGTAATTGTCAGTTTTTGTGACAGTGTTAAGCACAGTTGAGAAGCTCTTTGAACTCCTGACACCTCCTGATAAACTCTATCCTGATTGGTCACCGCTGTCCTGACTTGTGATTGGTTGAGGACTCCGTGGTCAGCTGAGACGCTGTGGTGCGTTCAGGGACCAAACAACAAGCATGTAAATGTTTGTGTATCAGTAAAGTGACACAGACGTTGTCTCCTTGACCCAGAGCCGGCGGACATCTCCTCCCCCTGCCTCCCGCCCGCCCCCTCGGCGTGCTGGGGTCTTGGGGGCCTCTCAGACCTTGACTGACTGATTAATGGACTGGACGGCAGTCAGCTGGTGAGATTACAGAAACGCCACCTCCTCATCAGGGGACGCCACTGCAAAGAGAAACATCCAGCAGCCTCGGTGCCAACCGTGCTCCCCCCGCCTCCCCCATTCAGCGCCCCCCCACCTACCCTGAATTTCAGACGTTGGGGAAATTAACATTGGGGTGGAGGAGGGGGGAGGGAGGGGAGAAGGCAAAGTGCCTGCCAAGCCATCTGAGATCTTCCTCCTCCTCTTTCTCCTCTTTCGATTTTGTTTGTGCCCGCGTTCGATTCCCCGGCCGGAGTTTTTCGGCTCGGCGTCAAATCCCCGCCGTCCTCACGGATTCTCCAGATCTCATTACAGTCAATGAGGCTGCAAAGACTTTCAGATCAAAGTGAAAGACTTCAGCCTCTGAAGGCAGCACGAGGGGTTTTATTTTTTTAATTTCAGGAGGGGAGGGGGGGTTCATCAGCAGCGCTGCCAAGCTAAGCGAAGAGCGTCCAGGATCGACGGGAACAGGCCGACACACTGCTGGAATGTACATATATACATTTATACCAGCAGGGCTGTAAATATCACATGTTCAGGTTTTTTACTTCACCTGAGAAACGCACAGGAAGTCTTCACATGCTGCAGGAGAGTCACATTTCTCTAAAGGACTCACTTTGACCCCGAGTTCAGAGATCTACAGTAAGATCCATGTTTTCAGAGTCACTTCCGACTTGATCCTCGACATTTCCAGTCCCACCTCTGCAACCCGCCTTCTGTACCTGCAGCAGAGTATTCCCACAGTCTAGTGTTTCTACTTTGACAAATAAATACCCTGAGCTACTTCCTCTCTGCATAATCACCTCCTTACATGCAAACATGCAGCGCTCTGTGTGGGTCATAAATCCTCTGAGCTTCCTGTTTTAACATATTCATCACCGCAGACCGCTGTCACGATGCTGAGAGGCGGCGATGCTCTGCTGGATGTCCGGGGCAGGACTCTCCGGGCCTGAGCGTGAATAAATTGACCGGGTCGCAGAAAGATACAGCGCTCAATGTCGTAATGAGAGCGAGGAGATGTTCAGGAGGAGATCCCTGAACCGCTGCTGTGATCCACTGTACACACACTCACACACACACACACACACACACACACACACACACACACACACTGATTTACGTATGAACTGACAGGTTTTATTAACAGAGTATGTGTGTGTGTTGATGTGTTAGTGAGGTTTACGGCCTCTCTGTCTTTCACAGTCTGGAGATCACAGGACACAAAAACCTTCTCATACCTTCAAAATAAAGTGTCTGATTGGTTTTAAAGAGACACTTCATATTTTTCTCTTTTGTCTGGATTTTCGTTTGGTTGTACTCAATCTCAGTTGTCCGTGTCAAAAGCATCTGCCAAATAAAAATCCTTACATTAGCCCATCCTCCAGGATTTCTCAGACATTTTCCGGGATGGTTAAAGGCTGAAATATTAATATTTTGAGGCACTTTTACATTGCACATCGACCAAAAGAGGGGGTTGCAATTGAACATAGTATTGTAAGTTGAGATCAAGTATAATGATGGAATGTCAGAGCCTGAAGCTGGAAAAGCACAATTCCAAGGCAGGGAGAGCAGTAGCAAAGACCCTCAGGGGTTTAGAACAGAGCGAGCATCAGTAACAACACAAATACAAATCAAAGCCTGAGGTAGGAAGAGCACAACTCTCCTTTCTTTCACATGCATACGTATAAAAATGCCAAGGCAGGGAGGGTGTGATGGCCAGGGCCACACAGGGGTAACAGCTCCACTCAATTCATTCCTCAGTTAGTTCACCACACCTTTTCTTTGCAATAAACCACGAACACATTAGGTTGCTTTAACATTAGTTTATTTCAGAATTTAGTTTTGCATTGTTTAAATTTAGCGCGCACATTTGTACAATGCAAGATTAGACACATTTCTGTTGCACTAACCATTTTTCCTTTGTTTTGAGTTACCTGGCTGCTGGGGAAGGGCACTTCCTGGAGGGAGCAAAAGGCGGGGCCAAGGGCAGCCAATGCTTTTATGCTGGAGGCTGGCAAATTGGAAGATTCCAACTGCTCCGATGTCACGGGGGGGATTTAGGGTTTCTTAGTTTAGTTTTGTATCAGGTTGCACATTGTCCTGTTATGTTTTCCCCTTGTGTTTGAATTGGTTTGGCCAAACCACTATATAAGTCGTCCTATTGTTTCATTGTGTTAGGTCTGTTTGTTATGTTCGCACGTTATGTCCAGTTTGAGTTCAGTTATATTAAGTTGACCTCTTTTATAGGCGGAATTGTTAGCAGTTTGATTTTTACAGTTCTTTTTTGTTGGGTGAAATAAAAAATAACCCACTTTTTCAAACAAAGAAACTCCTTTGTTGTGTCCTTACTGCTTGGTCCCTGACAGAGGGCATCAGCAAAGCAGAAAGAGTGGAGTCAGCGTCAGAGTATCAGAATCATTTTGATGAAGCTTTGCCAAACTTTAGAGCCCTGTTAGAGTTTGCTGTGATCACTTTTAATGCAACTTTGTGGGCATTTTTGACGTAATTTACACATTCTGGCAAATTACACTTAAACTGAACTGCAGAAGCCTCACAGCTGTCTAATACTAGAAAATGAACATCCCTGTAAGGAAGGAAATGCACATGCCTTATCAAATCTATAAATCTTGGATATTTGTAACCAGGTCCTGAATGATTTTTTTTGGGCAAATCTAAAGTTGAAAAAATATAACACTCAAATATTTACAGGTTGTGGCCGTGACAGACTTGAAAAAGGGCACCATATGATAAAAATGACATAAGATGCCACCATAAAATACTGCCATGTAAATGAGATAATGACGTGAGAATAAAGCCAGGAGATGATGCCATGAAAATGAGATGATGTCATTGGTTGACACCATAAGACTGAAATTATGCCACGTGAATGAGATAGTGTCATGAGATGATGCCATGAGAATCAAACTATGAGATGATGCCATTAATTTGAGATGATTTCATGAAAATGAGATGACGCCATTAAATAACACCATTAGATGACACCATAAGACTGAAATGATGCTACTTGAATGAGGAGATGTCATGAGATAATGCCATAGAATGATTCGATGAAATGATGACATGAGAATGAGATGATGCCATTAATTGTTGACATTGGTCAGCACCAAAAGACTTAGATGATGTCATATGAATGAGAATAAAACCATGAGATGATGCCATGAAAATGAGATGATGCCATTCAATGATCCTATTAGATCACACCATAAGACTGAAATGATGCCATGTGAATGAGAAGATGTCATGAGATGATGCCATGACATGATATCATAAAATGATGACATGAGAATTGTGCCATAAAATGACACCATTAGATGAAACTGTAAGACCAAGATAATGCCTTAAGATGATGCCATGAGGGTGAGATAATGCACTGAGATGATGCCATTACCTGCCACTATGAGAATGAGATGATGCCATGTGAATGAGATGATGCGATGTGATGATTACATGAAATGATGCCATGAGAATGAGATGATGCTGTTAGAATGAGATAATGATGTGAGAATGAGACGATTCCTTAAGATGATGCCTTGAGATGGTGCCATTATAATGAGACGATAATGCCATTAGATTAAGCCATAAGAATGAGATTATGCAATGAGATCGAGAAGATGCCATGTCAATGAGACAATGCAATGAGATTATGCCGTGAGATGATGCCATGAGATGCCAAATTCACATTGGGCTCTCACATTCATGCATGTCACACAACTATTGATATGTGAAAGCTGATATGTGCACGCCCTAATCTTTGTTTTGAGCTCTTCTCTGGATTCAACACAAAACAGACAAAGGACAGGAGACAGATCACAGCCACAAAATATTAATTTGCTTCTTCTAAACTTTGATGTGTCTCAGGTTAACAAAGACATACCTTTTCATGGGTTGTATCTTCAATAATAGATGAAAGAAATAAGATGTCACTGTTGCACTGACTGTTGCCCTGACTGTGTTTGTTTTTTGAAAGTGGCCGTCAACTTGAGGACTGAAGCCTTTGTTAATGTGACGTAAAATTTAAGCATTTGAAGAACTAGTGCCTCAATGGATGTACGTTTTCAGGATATCTAACACAGAACCAAAGATTTAAAGGCATTAAGCCTTTATCAGATTAAAGCATCTCGAAAACAGTCATCAGATGATACTCTGTCTAATATCTGGCCAACACATCAGCTCAGTATCTGCGTCTGATGCAAACAAAGAGCTCCGTGATCACATGATCTGTCACTCAGCTGGGAGGTTTCTCTTTAAAGACAGATCCTCCGTGAGCGCGCTCAGTTGATTCTGTGCCAAGCCGCGCTGCTGCTGGGTGGAGGGGCTGATGGTGTTGTGACCCAGGGAACCTGCAGGGTCGTGTTTGACCTTGGGCTGTACAACTGCTTAACACTCTGCGTGTGAAGCAGGATCCCTCTCAGTGTGTGTGTGTGTGTGTGTGTGTGTGTGTGTTTGCCTGGAGATGCTAAAGCACGAGCACCACCTTCCTGTAACCCCCCCCCCCCACCACCACCAGCCCCCCCCCTCACAGATCAGTTCTTTTGTTTTGCTTTGTTTTGGTTGGTGGCGGGCCCTCCTCGCTGCTCGCCTCCTCTGAGGCTCAGAAACAGGAGAAGAAGAAAAAGAGGTGGAGGGGTGGAGGGGGGGGGGTGGAAAACTTCTTCAACCACATGCCAGCCCTCCCACCCCCCCCACTCCACCCCCCCTTCCTGATCCAGGCCCTTCAGATCCCTCAGCTCTCCCTCTCCATCCTGCATCTCTCCATCCAAACCCCCGCTGCACTCAGCATCTGCTCAGAGGATGAATAAATGAAGCGCTCCCTCTCCACCCCCCCTGACTGACAGAGGCCTATCTTAATTGTGGCTGAAAGCTGGCTTTTCTCCCTGCTAATTAGCAGATTGCGGCGTTAAATGATTCAAAAAGTCGGGGCTTATACGGGCGCTGCCGATCATCACTTATTCACGTGGCGAGCGGCGCTTTGTGCGAACATCGGCGCCCGAGGTAAATTAATTTACTCCAATTAGCAGCCGCTGTCAGCGCGCATCACCATCTCCCGTCTTCAGGACACGTCTTTAAAAAGTAATGCTCTTATTTTGTCCTCTGGTTTTGTTACATCTGATGTTCGCTGGAGGGAAACGGGGCAAACATAATGAGACCACAGGAAGTCGCTCACTTACACACACTCACACACACACACACACACACACACACACACACACACACACACACACACACACACACACACACACACACACACAGAGGGATGTGGGACAGTGAAGGTGGGAGAAAGAATCTCTGCAGGCGTCTCCTGCAGGATCACAGATGTAGGACGAACAGGACTGAGTTCACTTGTTCTTAGAAATTCAGAGAAATCGATCTTAACTACACACACACACACACACACACACACACACACACACACACACACACACACACACACACACACACACACACACACACACACACGACCCACTGTGAACATAAACATTTCTTTCATTCCACCAAAAACTCTCTGCAGACCCCAAAAGTTTTTGGACAACTTAAAATCGCTGACTCTAGGTGGTCCTGCACTTGATCAGGATTCTGCTATACTCTTTATTTTAAGACTAAGTGTGGCTAAGCTAACTGCTAAAGTATGCAAGGAGTTCATCTTGTCCTACAGAACATCAGTGACTGACAACTGACAACTGCAACCCACCTCCACCTTAGCCTGATTTCATAGGGGTTGTTATTTTCACTGATGCTGTGTTCTTTTACACAGGAGTCTTTACTGCTGCTCTACCTGCCTTGATTTTTTATGCAAGCATTTAAAGAGCAGGACAGGTGTTCTCCTCCCACAGGGGTTTGCTGTCCCTGACTTGACTTTCTATGCATGCACATGAAAAAGAGTGGTGTGCTCTGCCCGCCACTAGCTACAGTGCAAAAAACTGGAATAGTATCAAGTGTTTTTGTCTTATTTTAAGTAAAAAATAGTCTTATTACACTTGATATGAGCCACATCCAACTAATTAATCCAGAAAAATCTCTTGTTTCAAGTTATTTAGAGACAAAAATGAGGTCCGAGTTGTTTATAACAGGTTAAAAAAAATCTGCTAATTGAACAAGAAAAATTTGCTTAAAAAAATTGCTTGAAACTAGAATAATGCCTAAATACAAGTAACTTTCCTCTTGTTCCATTGTCCAATTTTTTATACTTGTTACACGCAATTCAGACCTCATTTTTGTCTCTAAATAACTTGAAACAAGACATTTTCTGAACTGATAAGATGAATGTAGCTCGTATAAAGTGTAATAAGACGATTTTTACTTGAAATTAGACAAAAACAAACTTGATACCATTCCAGTTTTTTGCAGTGTAGCCAGTGGCGGGCAGAGCACATCACTCTTGTTCATATGCATGCATAGAAAGTCAAGTCAGGCACAGCAAACCCATGTGAGAAGAGGACACCTGTCCTGCTTTTTATATGCTTGCATAAAAAGTCAAGGCAGGAAGAGCAGCAGTAAAGACTCTCATGTGAAAAAACAGAATTTTATTTTTTTGCAGTGAATGGTGCTCCACATGTGCAAGTTGAAGGGCGGAGAGCTAGCCAAATTTAATTTGTTGCATGCATATAATTAATTTTCTTGAAGAGACTTAACAACATCATTCCTTCAGGCATTAGCTTTCTACTTAACTGAGCTCCTGACTTATTGCTAAAGATGTGCCATGTAGCTTAGCATTCTTAGTGTCCATAGCAAGTAAGACAACAGCTCAGATTCTGAATTAATCTAAGCTTTCATGTTCATCCACAATAACAAGAAGTTTTGAATAGGTTAATATTTGTATTTCAAATGAAACTTTCAAAACAAACTCTTGTGTTCGAGCTCATTCATCCTGTTTTGATTCTTTTCATTCCACCATATCCCTCTGTTTTTCATGAAGCCAAAGCCATCACAGCTTCTCCTCCTCCTCCTGCTCGGCTGTATTCCATATGTTTCATCATTAAAAACATGGCTGCTGTAAGGACCGCTGTATAAATGTTGAATCGCAGCAGCGTGCAGAGAGACTCCAGAGACGACAGATGTTGGTGCAGAGACAATTAATTAACAAGAATCTGAAACCCGCTGAGAGATCGGACGTCATGGTCACGGAGATCTTGTTCTGATCTTGTTCTGATCCAGTGGATCCGCCTGCAGGATTTTGTCTGTCTGAGAGTCTTGACTGTGAGGACTGACCGAGTAATGGTTGGCTGTATCATCAGTGTTTCGTGCTTGCTTGGAGGCTAGGAAGGACAGTTTGTTACCTTGATTGAAACCTAAGACTTGGCCCAGGACTGAGACATTTGGCAGGTTTGCTCACACTGACACGTATTTATCTAAACGAATAAAACGTAACATTTCTGCGTTTATACCTCCTCAGAGGCCTCAAATAAATTAAATCTCGTCTAATTCCTGCAGGATCTGTCAGATTATCATCCCTGCACCTCCCTGCAGATGTTCCTGCAGCTCGGAGGCTGAAGTCATGTGGAGGAGGTGACAGAGATGGTGGGCAGATAGACGGCGTCCTGCGTGACATCATGAAGTGTTCACAGCTGCAGCGGGCTTCAGGTCTGACAGACAAGGATCGTTTATCAGAGAGCAGAACGGGACATGTGGACGGAATAAAGGAAACGGATCAGAATCACTCATTATATCAGCATCGTTTAAGCCTAAGCAACACACACACACACACACACTCACGCAGAGTCGTAGTGTCCTGACTGGACCTGTAGTTGATCTGTAGTTTATTGTCAGTGCTCGTGTTTCTACAAATCAGAACCACATTTCCCATCAGCCCCCTCTCCCTACAGAGGACACACGGCAGTAAATCTTCTACTGGGTCTGAACTGGTTCAAACTGGGATCCAGTTACAAAAAACTAACTGGCTGCAGAACAGGTTGTAAAGCCTGTCTCCTCCATGCAAACAGATGGGACATGGGTCGAGTTCTTAAAAACCAAAACCAGGTCCAAGAAGTGGTTTAATAACATGGTTTCTGTTGGAATAGTTTGTTTTTATCATGCAGATTTAAATTCATTATTTCTCAAGTGTTTTTTTTTTTTTTTTCTCGCCATTTTAAAGAGGGGGTATTGTAATTTTTTGTCTTCATTCCTTCCATCTGGCACCCACACAATTTCTTCAAAATCCTTTGGTTCATCCTCATTTTGGGAGATGATGTGTCTCCAAGGAGCCTTGCACCACAAACCCCCTCCTCTCTGATTGGCTAGCCCTCTGGAGGCCTGTCAGGGGCAGAGCTATGAGTAGACCCTAATGTTTAAGGCCACAAACCAGTCTCATGAACCAGCTAGAACAGGGGTGGTCAACCTGTGGCTCGCGAGCTTCATGTGGCTCTTTGAACCATTCATAAGAAAATTTTATATATATATATATATATATATATATATATATATATATATATATATATATATATATATATATATATATTGTTATGAGTGGTCAGTGGATCAATCTAAAATATTGATATATTGATGCTGATGTTGGGATCAGTTTTGACCAACACTTGAGTGATGAGATTGATACTTAAGTTTCGGTTCCCCTTCTCTACAAGTGTCCCTCTCAATTGCTCATGTGCTTATAGATAGATAGATAGATAGATAGATAGATAGATAGATAGATAGATAGATAGATAGATAGATAGATAGATAGATAGATAGATAGATAGCAGTAAAAACAGATATTTGTCTTTTAAACGGCTCCATGTACAAATTTAAACACACAAACACAATAAATGTTGCTTTGAAAATTGGAAATTTACTGATTTTCATTGTGTGTCATTTAGTTTCTGTGAGAGAGGAAGTGCGTTTGTAAGACCATGTGTGTGATGTGGCTGTTTGTAGTATCACAGTGATTTCTGTGGCTCTTGGTCTCTGACTGGTCAGCCACTCCTGAGCTAGAAGATCTGAATGTGATGACCTCATCATTTCTTGTTAAGATCTTGAGATTGCATCAGGATCTGGTGAATATCTGTTGCTTTTTCAGAACATGAGTATTTTCATCAGTTTACAGCTGAATTCAGGGACTTCTATATGACTACGTAGTGACCAGAAAATCTGCACACACTTGGTCCGAACATCCAGCATTGGTACTTAATATTCATGCTGACAATATATAGAAAAGCATCTTTAAAGCTAGTATGAGCCACAGACACCAGAAAAATCCTGATAAATGTTTAATTTTAATATCTAACAAACCAAAACAAGCTCAAAATTGCTTTTGAAGGATATTAAAAAACTGCCAATGGAGTAAAAATCCAAGGCCTAAATCATAAGCCCTTTGCACACCATGATTATTTTATTTGTTCAAACCTACTTTTTTCAATGCAAGCTTCACACTATCAATGTTTTTTCTCTGAGCAAAAGTGTGGCTTTTTTTTTCCGACAAGGTCAATTTTTCCAAAGTTTTGCTTGTGACGAGTACACATCAAACTAATCAAAAGACTGGTTGTTGACAAGTCGCATACCAAAACATTCAAGATTGATTGTGAAAAAGACTAACTAAAAAGACAACAATTACAAAGACATCATTTGGAAGAGAATAGCTGTGGAGATTGAGTATGACGCCTCCAAATTTTTCGCAATGTTGTGCCGTTTATTCATATCATTGTTGGTGTGCAAAGGCCTTAACTCAAGTAACCCGATAAGTGAGTCTAAACCCGTTAGCAAATGCACATGAAACGGTTGCAACAGCTCACTTTGCTGTCATGCACTGAGGCAGTAATGGAGAACAAGGTCTGCATACAGCCAATAAAACAAAGTTATAATTTTAAATCAGCTCAAAAAATGGTCTTTGTTATGTTCAGTACCTGTTGGTTAGCATTATTTCTGGTACGGATCAAGTTACTCTACCCATAGTCAGAAATTTGACTTCTTGACACCTTTAAAAGGCTTCTTCTGTCAAACCAAGGAGTGAAAAGCTCAAAATTCAGGAGCAAGTTAAAAAAAAGTAAGAAAACCCTTACTTATGAATCTGGAAGCTAATGCTTGATAAACTGTAATCTCAAATTCTAAAATTAACTTCCTTTAGACAGACTTTCTGTCATAAAAACATGGCTCTATCTTTATTTATCTATGATGATCTTAAATGAATATCTTTTAGTACTTTTCAAGATTTGAAGTTGGACTAATGTTTCATTTTGCATCAGAACTAATGTCTGGAAGCATTCTCAAATAACTTCTTTGACAGGTGAGAGCAGTAAAACATCATTTTTTTCTAACCCTAGCGTTTGGAAATGCAATCATCAGGGAGACTCTGAAATGTGTTAGAATCTGAAGTTTGACAGCTCAGCTCTAAATAAAACCAGACTCAGCTGCAGGAAGTGACATCAGGATTTATTCGTCCCTGAGAAGCTTTTAAAAATCACGAAATGTCACTTTAGTTAGAGAGAAAGAAAACAGACGAGTACCCAAGTCTCACTGTGTCCTGATGTGAATTCAATGGTGGTGGACTTTGTGTGTGAGTGTGTGTGTGTGTGTGTGTGTGTGTGTGTGTGTGTGTGTGTGTGTGTGTGTGTGTGTGGTGGAGCTGAATCATCTGCTGCCCACATGCTGCACACGCCGTCACCTCCACCGTAAACACGTCAGCCTGAATGATTCTGCACCGACACAACACGCTGCACTTTAACAGGACAACCGTAAACCACAAACTCTAATGCTCACCAGCTGGGAGTGTGTGTGTGTGTGTGTGTGTGTGTGTGTGTGTGTGTGTGTTACTCCATGTGTGTATCTGGTAAAGTCTTTGGTTGTGTATCTTTTATTAAACACTAAACAGAAGCAGGAACTCCTTGTTTTGTGAATCAGGATCAGCCCCTGAGGAGCTGCAGTTCTTAAAGCGTCCACTAGAGACCGTCTCTGAAAGCGAGTCAGTCCCCATAGAGCTCCATGTTAAAAACTTTACAGCAAACATAAACATGTTTACACTTAGGGATGTAAATAGTTTGTGTCTTCAGCTCTTTCATCCTCTGTGACAACTAAACGGGAGCAGATAAAAGTTGCTGCAGCAGATACGTGTGAAGGTTTTTACCTCCAGTTGTTCTGAAAACCAGCTGTAATCTTCAGAGCGGCTCACCTCTCTCCTCCCTCCTCACAGATGGCGTGGCGTGCTGTGCTCCGTGTGGTCGGTGGTCCTGCAGCAGCAGCAGCTGCTCTGTGAGGGCTCGGATGCTCCGCAGAGGATGAGAGGAACGTGGGAAGCAAAGAGGATCTCTGAGGACGGACGGACGGGAAGCTCCGGGGAGAGACGTAACAGAGGAGGAGAGGAGGAGAGGAGTGATGGTGGGAGGATGTTTGAAGCTGGTGGTTAATGGGAATCTGTGGAGCTGGTCTCTTGGACACTTTATTCACCTGTAGCTTTTCAGTAAAAGTAGTGGATGAAAACTTAACACACCACGCCTTCAGCGCCTTAGCTCTATATCCACTTATTTAGATCTTTTACTTTAAAGAGAGAGTATTCTGTATCCCAGTATCTTAAACATAAATGTAAGGTGCTGGATGAGCAAATGTGCACAGATTTCCAAACCTCTAAATATTCATATGTTGTAGAAATCCCTGAATCTACCTGTAAACTGATCATAAACTCCATCCTAAAAATAATGCACAAGTTCCTCATCATAAGATCAAAGTTATTGTCCCAAGATAAGGGGCTCACAGGATATTGTGGTCTCCTTTAAGCTCCGCTCCCTGACAGATCCCCAAAGGGCTGGCCAATCAAAGTGAAGGGGGATTTTGGAGAGGGGAGCCTTAAGAAAATTTCCACGCCATGGACACTCGAAAATTTCCTACCTGTCGGACAGAGACTGTAGCGACCAGCAGGAGAAACATACAACACCACCACAGTCAACAGGCAATGCCTTAATGCCGGTCTTGCATAAGTTAACACCCTTTATCTTCCAGTCCCCCAATCACTGTTCCACACGTTGACCCGGAAAGGGAATAACTTACCTGGGGAGGAAGTCTTTGGTATGGGGGTAGAGCCGGCGGTGCCTCAGTGTGCCTCACGTGCGATTGTGCATAAAAGTCCGCGTTGCACGGTGCCTCTCAAATCCGGATAAGGGGACCTTCAAATGGATTATACACTGCAATCGGAGGATTACCCGGAGTGCCGGGCCCAATGGAATTAAGTTTCATTGTGGATGTTTCTGTCGGACGGAGTGTATCAGGAATGGCGGTCCAGACGAGGGTCAAACCCGACTGACTGAGGCCCCGCTTACACGACGCCGAAAACGGTCGATTCCGCAAACATTTCGTTGCGTTTGGCCTTCCGTTTAGACGAGACCACGTTGCGTTTTCAGTGAAAACGCAAACTTTTGAAAACGCTCCCCAGAGTGGAAAGATCTGAATCCGCTCCTCCATCCAGCTTCGTGTAAACACAGAGCGGAGCGTCTCAGGGTGAAACGCTGACGTCACCGCATGCGCACTCGCAGTTTAATGTGAAGGCTCCGCGCTCAGCCACATTTCCAGTTGAGCCAGTAGTTGGCGGTAATGCGCGTTATGGTTGGATTGCCGACCGTCTCACACAACAAAACGGCAGAAAAAGAAAGAACAGAAGAGGAGACTTCTCCTCCTGGAGTCGTATGAACGCGGATCGTTTTCACGCCGTCCTCATGTAAACGCGGGTGGCTTTTGAAAACGCAAAGGAAGAATCGTTGCGGGAGTCTCCGTGTAAACGGGGCCTGAAAGACCCTGACTGACCCTAGGTAGCGTGAGTAACTGCTCCCAACACGTACGTTTTGAAAAGCGCTGCATATTGTTGTTGAACACAGACGCTTCTTTCTGTTTTGTTTTCTGACTTGCTTGTGTGGAGGTTTGCGGTCAAACCCAGAGCGGATTGTTAAGTTGCTTTTCTGGACGTACGAACACTGGAACGGATTGAGTTGTAATTGAAGGGGAAAGGGTGAAAAACTGGAACTGGACTCTGAATGGATTCTGACACTGGGGACTGTTGTTTTCACATATTGTACAATACACTGCATGAAAATTGGATTGAATTGCGTTTCTCATTATTTTGACTGAGTTGAGTAACGTGATTATCAAGAGGATCATCGTCATGGATCATACCTCATGTCCATGTGCTTGTGCTCGCGCATGAAGTGAACCGTGCTTTAACATGGCACACTTGTGGTCACACTGGCCAAATGAACTGGACTTTAGCGTTGAAGCGTGCTTAAGCATGGTACGGTTTGCTAGCTAGCTGCGCCCTTAAAGTGACAGCAGCTAAAACGTATTTCAGGCAGAGGCTAAAATAGAGGTTTTCCAAAACACCAGGGAGAGAAAAACTATTTTTTTTTGTAAACTGTAAATCATTTAGGAATTCTACAGGGGCACAAAAGAGACAGAATAATGACTAAAGACTGAAAAGAGTGTCTGCAGCCATATATCATCTAGTCTGACATCACTTAAAGAGACATTTAAACTTAATCTATGAGACTAATTCATGCTCAAAATGACGGTCTGGGTGGTTTTTGTAGCAAAAGGCATCAGCACTAACTTCAGCCGGTGTCGTTTTCAGACTCAATCTTGTATTCGTACCAAGAGTCTGCTCCTCTGTGTAAAAAAGATTCAGGTCAAACATTTTGAGCCCACACAGATCTGTGGTTCACATCCAGGTGACCTGTGGCCGACCTGAACATCACCTACTCCTGTGTGCAGCTATGAAGCTCACACACACTGCTGCTCTCTGCGATATCACACACACACACACACACTCACACACACTGATCTGTGTCCTACGGGAGGAAAAACAAATCTATCAGAAGTTGGAAGGTGACAGAAAGCAAACAGGCGGTTAGTTTGGCAGCCGAGCGTCGACTCTACGCCTGAATATTCATCAGCACCACCTGCCCTTCTTCAAAGTGTGTGTGAGAGTGTGTGTTGGCTGCTTGTTTAGAGGATTTTATTTTCTCCCCGTCACCCCTCAGAGCGACCCTGGCGGTCCAAGCCACTTTGAAGCTGCGAGCATAAGACCTTCCCCGTGATCGTGGAGTCGTCCTTCGCCCGCTGTCTTTCATCACCGTCTGCGGCGCTCCTTAAACGAGGTCCTCTTCCATCCGGAGCGCCATCCATCAGGATGAAACAAATGAGTCATTACGGCTCTTACAGTGCGTCCCGGCAAGGCTAATTCTGCCCTCCTCCTGAAACGTGTGGGAGTTTTTAATATTGTGCAGAAGAAGAGCGCCGTGTCCTGGGACTAGTTTGGCTTTTCATCAATCTGCCATTTCCTTTTTTTGGGAGGTGTTGTTATTTTTCTCCCTCTCGCCCACACTGACTGAGAGCAGCAGCGTTACAGAGACGGAGAACAAAGCGTTTTCATTGTAGAGCGGTTTAAAAATCTGCTCTGCTTTAGAGGAAGTCTCACAGGAAACTTGGACTTCAGAGGTGGATGTTTTTCCAATAAAAGCTGTGGGAATATTATGAAATCTCTTTGTTATGAACGCTCAAGTTTTGTCCCTCTTTCATTTCATCTTTTTTAAACAAATTTGATATCAAAGTTTATCTTGTTTTTGAACAGAGTAACTCTTTAAACAATAGATCTCAGTGTGTACTTCAGAACACACAGTGAAAATCTGAAATCGGGGAACTGAGGATGCCAAAATCTGATTGTAGTAAAGTGAAAGGAGAAGGGAAGACTTTAGATTATTTCTTACCAAAATATTGAGCTAGGCAATTGTTTAGCATCAAATAAAAGTGGCTAACACGTTGTTTCCAAGTTGGCTAACATCACACTTAAGCTGAAAAGGAAAAAATCTGTGACATCAAACTGGAAATATAACCCCTGAGGATATAACCCACAGCGACTCCAATATAATGCTGTCAAGGTTTGGAGCAATGAAACTACATTGGAAGAACTCAGTTACTGCACAGTTGTGTATTAAGAAACATTTTCTTTGTTTTGTTTTGAGCAGTTTTGTCTCTGTTGGGAAAAGGAAGCCTTGTCCAACATGCAGCAAGTAGTCAAAGATGGGAATTAACCCAGAAACCGCTGCAATGAGGACTACAGCCAAAATATATATGGAGCACTACAATGTGAACAGCACTACTAATATTGGTTTCTAATAGTTAGCAGGTTATTTAGCAAGCTAATGTTTATGGAATCCTCATTAGGCCAATGTCATAATAAAGATGTCTGATATCCAACTGCAGAGATCTGGAACTCTGTAAAATCCAACTGCAGAGTTCTGGGATTTATTTTACATCCAACTGCAAGGTTCTATTATTCTGTAATTAATCTGCAGAAATCTAAAATGCAGACTTCCTGAGTCCTGCAACATCCAACTGCAGTTTTTTAAACTTCTGTGACATCCAACTGCAAAGTTCTGGAGCCCTGCAACATCCAACTGCAGATTTCTAGAATTCTGTGACATCCAACTGCAGATTTCCAGAATTATGTGACATCCAACTGCAGGGTTCCAGAGTTCTGTGACATACAACTGCAGAGTTGTGGAACTTTTTTACATCCAACTGCAAGGTTCTTGTATTCTGCAGAGATTTAGAATGCAGAATTCCTGAGTCCTGTTACATCCAACTGCAGAGTTCCAGAATTCTGTCACATTCAATTGCAGAGATCTGGACTTCTGTTACATCCAACTGCAAAGTTCTGGATTTTTGTTACATCCAACTCTAGAACTCTTAACATATAACTGCAGAGTTCTGAAACTTTGTGACATCCAACTGCAGAGTTCCAGAATGCCAAACATCCAACTGCAGAGTTCTGGAATTTTTTTTACATCCAACTGCAGAACTCTGAACATTTAACTGCAAAGTTCTGGAATTTTGTTACATCCAACTGTAGGGTTCTGGATTTTTTTTTTTACATACAACTGCAGAGTTCCAGAATGCCAAACATTCAACAGTAGAGTTCCGGAGTTCTTTAACATCCATCTACTGAGTTCTGGAAGTTTGTTATACCCAACTGCAGATTTCTAGTATCCTTTAACATTCAACTGCAGAGTTCTGGAATTCTGTGATATCAAGGCAAAAAGCTGTATCCTTTTGTGAGCATTAAAAAAAAACTATTCTAGACCCTCAGTTACTGCCAATTACCAACCAATGGTCTAAAAATTCAAAGTTTATACAGAAGTGCAAAAAACTGCAGTTTATCAAGCAACCACAAGAGGCTGCCTGCAGAGACACCAGAAACTGCATACACACCCATGAAATAAATAAATAAATGAATAAAGTGGAAATGTTTACAGTCGGGTCAAAAGCTCTATTGTTCCTCGATCAGTACACGTTTTTCATAACTCAGTGTTTTTGACGGTAATAAACTAACAAGTATTGTCTATATAAAGACATGGCTGGCTCAGGTGACAGGTGAACATCCTGTTGCCGTCTGCAAAGAGGTTCAAGGTTCAGTTTTACTTCTTCTCATTTAACACTTAAAATATTAACTCAAAACCAGCCCATCAATTCATAACTTTCAGTTCAGATTATTGAGTGTTATAACAACAGTTTGTACTTTAACACAGACAGAGGGCTGGTCCAATATCAACCCACAGACATGTTTAAACCCGTTTCCTTCTTTAATTTAAGCCCCGCTGTGAGACAGCATGTAGCTCCAGTGAAACATGTGGACAGAGCTGCAGAACATCAGAGACACGAAGAGGAGGAGACGCTTCACTTCCATCTTCCTCTCAGAGACCAGGATTATGAAGTCTCATAAAGAATGACTTCCATCTGGACAAAGAGTGTGTGTGTGTGTGTGTGTGTGTGTGTGTGTGTGTGTGTGTGTGTGTGTGTGTATGGGGATTTCTCCCCCTGTTAAACATCTGGAGAAACAATCTGCTGTAAATAAGCAGCAGCCACTCGCTGCCACCCGATAAATAAAAAGAGAAGCTGCAGCCTCTTTCTGCTGAATCTGCACACACACACACACACACACACACACACACACACACACACACACACACACACACACACACACAGAGTTGTTCTCACAGATGAACATTGTTTCCTGGTTGTTCTGCACTCTAAATATGATGGATACACACACAGTCAGGTGGAGTTTGTTGGTGTTTCTGCAGAGCAGCAGTTTTTACACCTGATCCTGTTTGGGTTCTGTTTCTCTCACAGTGTTTCTGTGGGTTTGACAGATCAGTCTGCCTGTTTATAACACGTTTATGTTCTTGTGATATTTCAACATGTTCAGAGTCTACATGAAGCATATTTATTTTGTCCTGACAGTTTATGGAAACAAGAACTCAACAGGGACATGCGTCAACACATGTCAACACATGTCAACACATGCAAAGTCCAGAATAGCAGGTGATTTGTTTTTTTACTTTGTACTTTGAATCAGTGGTAGTTTTTGGATTTAATGGTTAGCTCACTCTCTCATTAAAATGATACTCCAGGATGGAACAAGTTGGGTCCTATCACAAGGTTTAGGGCAGAAGTTACCCCTACAGCAGTGTTTTTGTGCAGCAGAAGTCCAGAGCGCACGCACCAAACACCCCCTCCCTGCTCCTCTGCCGGTTTCCTCTGCACTCAGACGGGGCCATATTTTACTTGACCAAAAACACAAATAAACGGACTCCCACCGAAAAAATCTGATATCAGTCTGCATTCACGCTGTATTTAGAGAATTTTCAGTGCGTTACTTTCACACAAAAAACACCGCTAAATAAGGCTCTAGTTCTCATTGTGTTGTAAAACGACGCTACCTCCGCTGCAGAGCCACAGCTGGCTACGAGGCACTCACCGCTTAGTGTATCAGTCCGCACGCCCCCCGACAAGTAAAATATGGCCCCGTCTGAGTGCAGAGGAAACCGGCAGAGGAGCGCGGGGGGGGGGGGGGGGGGGGGTGTTTGGGGCGAGCGCTCTGGGCTTCTGCTGCACAAAAACACTGCTGTAGGGGTAATTTCTGCCCTAAACCTTGTGATAGGACCCAACTTGTTCCATCCAGGAGTATCACTTAAAGAAGAAAACAAAGAAAGAAAAACTGCCCATCTCTTTGTTTTTTTTTTGTACTTTCTCTAAACATCATTCTTAGTACAAAACAAATAAAAACACACACCAAAGGTATTAAATTTAGGAACTAACCCCCCCACCCCAACCCAACCCCCAACCAAAGCCCCGTTTCCACCAAGCCGTGCAGTTTAGATCTGTATGGTTTGGTTCGTGTTGGCCCAGTAAATCTTAGTCCTGTTTGTGTTTCCACAGCCAACACAAGCCAAACTCGTGATAAGTGGCGTGTAAGCTGAATGCCGACAGACACAACAGTTACATAAAAGTGTGATGCCATAGCAGCGTGATACAGTTTACGCCACAAATAAATCCAGCGAAGAAGAAAAACGCGGCACAGTAAACAAAGAGCAACAATGGAAGACATCCAGTATTTCGTCCTCTCTGTGATTGGCATGTAGCTCTTTGTTACAAAATGCAATCAAGATTTGTTTCAGAAATGTCAACGGTCTTAAGTGTTGTAGCTCCACCTTCCAGGATCAGATTGGTTCAGTTTGGCACCCCTACAGAAGGGTCCCAAAAAAGAGATGGCTTGTCTCAGTTATTTGGAGATCTGTCCCGGGATTACTCAGTGGAAGCGCCACAAAATGCGCGCCAAGACGAACCAAACAGAACTGCCTGGTGTTTTGACCACAGGCCCCATTCCCAGGAACTAGCCCCCTCCCCCCAGAACTAAGAGCATTTCATCCATCTGAACTGGGGAAGACATGTAGTACTTGGGGATAATTTTACCCTCCAAAAATGGCCCCACCTGAGCAGTGGTACTTTCCAGAGGTCCAGGAACTATTAGAGGTGGGGCCTGCAAGATGAATGTTTCTGACTGGTGGTGCAACGGTCCCTTCGTTCACAATAATATGACCTCCAGCTGTGATGGACTTGGTTTAGTCCCTCCCAAACAGTGGTTTTCTTTGAGCCTAATAATGTGAATGTTTCTGTCAAATCCTAGTGTTCCGTTTGCAGCTGAAACACGGCTACATCTCAGCTGTCTTCATGCTTTAGACGGCAAGGCTTCGTCTCAAGGGCTCACTTCTTTTCAAGACTCAACAAATCAATCTACAGCGCAATAAAGCATCTTCAAAATCAGCACAGGTTAAATATCCTCCATGCTAACAGGCTAGCTGCAATGCGGCTTGTCTGTCTCCTTTGATAGCATCATTTTTGCTAAATGGCCTTAATTGTTGTCTTACTGCCCTCTACTGGTCTAAGAGGAATTTGTAAATCCCTTTATTTTTTTGCCACATGTCATTTTCCAATAAGTGTGCCCAAGTTTTTAGAGTTGTTCGTACAGAGAGCTGTTAATTGATGTGTTGACTTTTACCTGTGTGGAGCGTGTCATGTAATCAGTGTGTTTGTGTCTCAGAGTGTTCACACCATGTCTTTAGTGTGTTAAATGTGTGTTTTGTCATGTGTGTTTCCTGTGTTTTAAGTGTTTTAAGTGTTTCCACTCTGTGTGTTTTCTGTTTAAGCAGCAGCTCACCAACTTTCTGCTGATGGTACTGATGATGATACTGATGGTGATGATGATGATGATGATGATGATGCAGATGACCACACAGTCATTATCATTCACTGCACTCCCACAATCCTCTGCTCCAGCTCCAATTACCGTGTGATTGTATGCTTGGCATGGAAAACATAATTAACAACCTGCGTCTCTGCCAACCTAAGCAGCCAACTCGCTGTTTGTGTAGCCGTCGATCTGAACGCAGGAACGCAAACACAACAGCAGCACAAACAGCTCCGTGTTTTTAGGTTCAGAGGCAGAGCGCCGCTCCACGCTCCCGCGAGGATGCCACAACTCGCCATAATGGCGGCGGCGGCTCGGCGCTCTTCTCTCTGATGGACTGCAGGCTGCTGAGGGAGGACGCTTTGTGGTGTGGACAAGAGGAATTATGGGAGAGCACGCCAAGAGAGGCCCGGGGGGACACGTGTGTGTGTGTTTTATCAGGTCTCTTTAAAAAACACACTGAAGAATATCTGTGTATCAGGCACACAAATGTGCTTGTTAAAGGCTGTTAGAGAGCGCGATGATGGGCCGTGGACATGAACATCACACACACGTGACAACATATGTGTGGTCTGATATCCTGAACTCAGCGCTGACTCTGACAAACCAACACTGATTTATGTTTATAAACTCAGCCAGCAGCAGGAAACCTACGCTCTGCCTCTCACAGTGGGTCCAGCTTACTTTCTAAACCTCGTCACTTAAAGAAAGGTTTCTGTTATAACAGGAGAGGACAGGAAGTCATGACCGGAAACTACTTTAAAACACAGAGTGACTTTCAAAACAAAACAAACTGTGTCAAAACTGGATCAAATTTAGCTTGACTATGACAACAAATGGACATAATGAGCAGAGCCAGACCAGGAGTCAACAGGTTTGAGGTTTTACAGCTCAACATGAATGAAGAGAGACTTGATAATTGAGTGGGAAGTGTGGGAACTCCTCGGTCTGTGACTCCAACTGTCTGTCAGTCATACAGCTTTCCAGACTGAACACACAGCCGGTGTGATTTGACAAACGCAGTCAAGACGCAACAGAGCTGAGCTGAACTGCAGACATATCTGATATATTGGAGGCGTAACCATTTTGGAGGGGACACTGTCACACTGCAAAAAACTGGAATCTTATCAAGTGTTTTTTCATCTTATTTTTAGTAAAAATTGCTTTGTTGTACTTTATATGAACCACATTCAACTTATCAGTCCACAGGAATAACTTGTTTAAAGTTATTCAAAGAAAAAATGAGGTCTGAATTGCTTGTAACAAAAGTATATTAAAAAATCTGCTAATAGAACAAGAAAAAAATGCTCGATAATTTGCTTAATACTAGAATAGTGTCTTAATACAAGTAACTTTTCTGTTCTTACTACTGGTTGTCTTGAAAATGTTCACTAGTACTACAGTAAGTGTCATGGTTTGGGTTTTTGGTTTGTGTATTTCTGGGTTTTCTTGTGTTTATTTGTAATTCTGTTCTTGTCCTATGTTTCTGTGTAACCTGTGTTAATCAGTTATTCTTAAGTGTTCAGTGTTTCCGGTTTTTGTCCTTAGTTTGTCTCCCTTGTGGTTTTGATTTGGTTCTTGTCATGTGTTTGTCTTTTTGTGTTTCAGTGTCTTTAGTCTGTCTTGAATTCCCCTGTGTTTGGTTAAGTTCTCCTTGTGTTTCCCTCCTTGTTGATTGCTCCTCATGTGTTTCACCTGTGTCTTGTTTCACACCTGTGTTGATCACTCCCCTGTCTATATAGTTTCTGTGTTCCATGTGCTCCTTGTTGCGTCATTGTCCCCTGTCACCGTTGCTGTCACCGTTGCTGTCACCGATGCTGTCACCGTTGCCGTCACCATTGCTGTCACTGTTGCTGTCACTGTTGCTGTCACCGTTGCTGTCACTGTTGCTGTCACTGTTGCTGTCACTCTGGCTGTCCCGCGTCATGTCTTGTGTGCTCCTGTTCCTCTTGGTTTTGTTCAGTAAGTTTCATAGCACTTTTTATTTGGTTTCTTTTGTTTGAGTTTTTGGATTTTGAGTTAAGTTAAAATAAAGGTTTTTTTTTTTTTAGTTCACCTGCATTTGGGTCCTCCTCTCTTGTTTTTCCTGGGATTCATGACAGTAAGCCTTATATGCTAATAAGAGAGGGGAGAAAAAAAAATTCAGGCTTCTCATTGGCTTTTGAAAATAGAACAACCAATCCGTGTGCTGTATTTGTTTATAATCCCTCCTACTTTATTTGCACTAGGTCTACTAGAAGTGCTAGTGACTCAGTTGGCTTTACTAATTGTACCAGTAGACTACAAACAGTCTACTAGCACAACTAGAGAACATTTTTTGGTAAAAAAAAAAAAAAACTGAAACATTATCAAGTGATATTGTCTAATTTTCAGTAAAGAATGTCTTTTTTGTCTTGACATGAGCCACATTTAACTGAAAAGTCCTGAAAAAATGTTTTATTTCAAGTTTTCTAAAGGCAAAAAAGAGGTACGAATTTCTTACTAACAAGTAAAAGGAAAAATCAGCCAATGGAACAAGAAAAAAGCTATTTGTAATAAGACATTATTCTAGTTTCAAGCAAATTTTAGAGCAATTTTTTCTTGTTTAGTTGTCAGATTTTTTTTTTACGTGTTAAGCAATTCACACCACTTTTATTTTTGGAAAACTTGAAACAAGAATTTTTTTTGGACTGATAAGTCGAATGTGGCTCAAATTAAGTCTAATAGTCTCACTCTATGGAGTGTAATAAGACAATTTGTACTTAAAATAAGACAAAAACACTTGATAAGTTTTCAGCATTTTGCAAAGTAGTGACAATTTTTGCTTTACTCGTAAAGTCTACACTTGCACTAGTAAACCGAAATTCAGTAAATGTACTCTAGAATTGGTTGATATCACTGATATCGATTTGATTGAACTGATATCGTCTTTCTTCTTCTGTAAACTCCGGCTCATAAAGGCATCTTTTCGTTCTACGTGGTGTAAACTTTCACAGAGGTTAGTGCTTGGGTTGAAGTTTTTGAAAAGACCAAAATTAGTTCTCCAACTTGTTTCTTAACAAGAGGCCTGAGCTTTCTAGATTGGCTTTGGGTAATACACCAAGAGTTTACGAACTACTTCTACAACCCACTGACTTTCAAGCTTTACTCTACAGCTCTTGGTTTCTGTGGAGGATTCTGCAGACCCTACTCAACTTTTCCTCCTGCTCGCCTTTAGGAGCACAGATTCATCCATCACCCTTTGTGTTTTTCTGATCCTAAAGAGAGGAAACAGCAGCCTGAGGTGTACCCAGGATAAAGCGTCTCTGTGAAACTTCAGTTTCTGGTCAAACTCGAACTCTGAAACAAAGAGAAGGAAAGAGATAAATGAGTAAAGAGGGCGACTCTCCTCCATGCAGGATCCATGTGGCGCTCTGATGTAATATTGATGACCCTCCTCGTCTCCTGACGACCCCCGTTTGGTCGTCTCATGTTTTATCAAATATTCAGGAAGCTCTGCGTCCCCTCGCCCTCAGATCCCATAATGCATCTGTAATGTTGTGTCAGGTGAGGCATGATGGGAGAGCTGATGATGGAGTGAAGCTCCTGGAGGGATGGAGGAGGATAATTTCTAATTACAGGCAGTTTTTTGTGTGTTTCTCTTCCTCTCTTTGTGTAAAGTTTGAAAAGTTTGTTAGTGTCTGAAACTGACAGGAGCCCCAAGGTCGAGCCCTGAGGAACACCACGCGAGGTTTTTCTTTTCTCTTTGTGCTTTTGCAGCTTTTGTTTCCTGGTTTTCCAACAGATTAACCTTTATTATTGACTGAAATGACTCTGGTTTTGAGATCAAACGTACAATTTGCTTCTCTCAGGGATGGAGTGATGATTACTGATGTGATGATTTTCTTTATTCCTTTATTTTTCTCGGATCAAACTTTCTTCCATCACGTGTATCCAGATGCCTTCTCTGTTTCGCTGCATCATCCCTCCTCTCCCGCGCTCCCTCCCCCCTGTTGTTTTCTTATTTATCACTTCACTAATATCTCTCACCTCTCTCCTCCTCCTCCCTTCACCTGTTCCTCTCCTCTGCGCCTCCCCCCTCCCTCCGTCCCTCCTCTCATTAACACTAAGCCCTGATGGATGTCGAAGGCGAGGCCCGAATCACCCCCAGCATCATTCTCGCCCCTGTTGGCCTGAGCAGAAAACCCCTCACCTCTCAGCGGGGGTGGCAGTCGAAAGTGGCCGTTTGGTTCCCGCCGGGGATCGCCAGCCATCTGCCATCGCCCTCGCCTCTCCTCTCCTCAACAGCAGCTCGCCACGACCGAAACCGCCACCAGAGCCCGGTGATCCCGGCGCAGCTGGAACTCAGAGGTGATGATGGGAAGGAAGACCTGCTGCTGCATTCAGGGCCCACAGGAAAAGTCAAGCTTGTGAGTTTCAGACAAGAAAATATGCTTCACGCTGGGAGGGCTGCAGGGTTCAGGTTGGAGCTGAGGCGGTCTTTGGAGCGGGAAATAAAGAGCTGGTCCATCATCAGTCCGTTAAGTCGACTTATAAACAACGACTGAGACTCATTGTGCTTTTCTCGATGTTTCTTAAAGTCTCCTTTTTAATTTAACTTCAGGATTTATATGTTAGGAGTTATAAAAGTTTCCACTAAGGTCAAATTTATTGGTCCCTGTGAGGCCATCTGTAATTAAACTCTGATATCTCCTCTGTCTGAGTGTCAGGATCCCGAGGAGGAGGAGGAGGAGTCCCTCTGCACGTCACGCCTCAAACAGGATGAAGCTGAGCTCTTTTCACGGCAGCTTAACGTGTTGTATGTCTGCGTGTGTTTGCGTGACAAAGACGAGGCTTTACTGCTCTGATGATTGACTTTGTCGATGAAGATTAGAAACAAACCCCAGAGTTGTCGAACACGGATCACCTTCACAGCTTCTTGTTCATCATGGCAGGAACATTTTAATCAACCTCGAAGACGCAGTAAAACATGGAGATTTAGTTTTCAGTCGGCTCGATAAGGTTAACATGCAACTCTCCGTACGTCTCCATCATTTATGGAGCTCTGACCTTTGACCTCAGGAACATGTACCTGGTTTTAAACAGAGCTGACCACCATGGACTCTGATCAATACTTCAATCAATACACACTACAAATATTAATGCCTCATTTCTCCATCCAGACATTTATTTCAGAGCTGTTCACCTTTAAACCGGCCGCTAAGATCTCAACCTTCAGGCTGAGTTTGGTGAGCAGACTAATGGGTGATGAAATTATTGTCCTTGCCTGTAAATGTTAATGTCAGGTTGAATAAACTTTATCCCAAAGAGGAAAGTTCAGGCATACAGTAGCAGATGTTCACAGAATTTTAAAAACTGGTAAAAAAAAAAAAAAAATGTATTATTCACAAGTGATTTTTTTTTGAATACACTCAGATTTATCTAAACTTTCACCATTTTCTTGACTTGAACTTGAACTTTGACTGACTCAAGCAGTTACCTTATACTTAGATTAAAAAGTTAATTTTAGCTCTTCAGAAACATCTATTTAAAGGTCCCATATTCTGCTCCTTTTCTGCAGTTTAATCTGGATCATTGATGTCTTCATGAAATGGTAGTAACATGTTTTGGTCCAAAAAGCCAATAAATCAAGCACAGCAGCATTGTTTCCAGGCTCTCATAGCCCCTCTGTTCAGAACGCTCTGATTTAGTGGGCGTGGCCTTCATTTGTAAATGAGCCACCGCTGATACCACCCCGCTCTTCCGCGTCACTGAGAGCGGCGCCACGAGCTCCGAGTGCACAATGTTTAGAAAACAGCGAAGCTCATTTACCGTAACATTACAGGCTAAAACAACAGGCTAACTGCAGCTAAAGTTAGCATCCTGAAGCTAACACAGAGACAGGGGGGACACTGAGGAAAAGCTCTTACATCTGCTCCACAGCACACAACATTTAAAATACTCACATTTCCTGGGTCCCAGGTTTGTTGGAGGATGGTTGGTAATGCTCCTGGATTCAGGACCAGTCTATTGGCTAGCCCTCTGTTGGACTGTCCAAAGTTGGAAAAGCAGTCGGCCATGAAGTGACTAGTACACACATGCAGAGTTTTACTGAGTGTAGCTGGCACATTTCCCTCATAAATGAACTCTAGCCACTTAGTCTGTCTTCTACTGAGAAGGGAAGCTTGTGCATGGAACTATGTGGCTGTTTACAGCCAAAATCAGAGCAGTGATGGTTCTTCAACTTTGGCTCTTGGTTTGGGGGTATCTGCTCCGGTGGACCAATCAGGTCAGACTTGCTCTCAATTGGTCAAAAAAGGGAATCGCTGACGTCTGCAAATCCTCAAAATCCAAACAGCTCGTTTTAGGTCAGGATTTTACATTCACAAGCACTACTAAGTACAGGTTTTGTCATTAAATATCAGATTTTGTGGGTTGAGAGGAAAGCCAAAGACCCACAAATTTCACTAAAAGACTTAATAAAGTGATTTTTGCATAATATGGGGCCTTTAAGTGAATGGGAGCAAGTTTTAAAGTCAGTAAAGTCACATGGTCAACATTCAGTCAGCACCTGGTTTATGGTTGTCTGAATTGAACTGCTTGGTGGGAACGGGGGTTTAAGTTCCTGATAGTTTTCACCAAGCCAGTTCCAGTGCTAGTTCAGAGCTGGTGCCTAATCTGGCTCCAGTTCTTTGTGTTTCAACCACCAAGAACAAAAAACCCATAACAGAAAAAATGCTCCACCAACTTCTTGCAATGCTAGAAGAACTGTCAGGCCCAAAATACAAGAGCCCAATTATTCGTCGTGTGTTTCCCCGAGCTGCATCAGAGCCACATTTTCCAGGCCCATATTGGAAATGGAGCGGGCTTTGAGCTGCAACATTAACAGCAGGTTCAAGGTAAACTTTATTATCCCCGAGGGGCATTTTGTTCTGCAGCCAGCAGTATCACACGGACAACAAACCAACAATAGATAAAATAAATAGTCCATTAAAGACAGTAAATACAGAACCAACATTACCAAGAGTTATTCAGCAGAACAATGGCTGCCGGAAACAAAAAATTACTCGTCCTATTGGTCCATCAAGGACGGATCTCAGAAATTCAGAAAACCAGCTGTTGCTGTCAGACTGTTTTTCCCTGCTGACGCCTGATTGGTCGATACTACTTTGAAGACCAGCATTTAGCTTTTACAGATCCCTACATTTTCCATTTCAGACTGGTGAACATATTCATAAATCTTTAGACAAAGAAAGTTTAACTGATGTGATTAATACATCAAAGTTAAAAGTTTGATACAAGAAGTTTTAAAAAAAAGTCTTATTAATGAAATGAAACATCTTTGAGTTACTGTTTTCATCAGCCCTAAGAGTTGACTGATTTACTGTAAGTCATTTATACCTGAGAAATTGTTTGGCAGCAGGTTATCTAGACCCAGATCAGGAACTGTACCTACAGCTTTAAGACAAACATGTAACTGCATTCAATAAAACAAATGACTTGTTTGAAATCCTGTGACATTTACAGAGCGGCTGATAAAACCGAGTCATCAGCCTCGTCAGACGCTGGCAGACGATTGGAGGAGATTTACTGTCGCCCAAAGTTTTTACAGTGAGAGATAAAACACGCTAAGGTCATGTTTTATTTATTTGTTCCTTCATAATTAGCAATTTAAATGACTGTGCTGTGTTCAAAGAAACTATTACGTTCAATTCTCCCGCTGGGAGCCATCAGGCTGGAGATAAAGCAGCCGAGGCCCAACCTGAGGTTCACGGGCCTGCAGGGGGACAGAGATGAAGTGTGTGGGTTAGAAACTCTTGTGTGTTTCTGCTGTTTTGAATATTGCCATCCTCACTGTTAGCTTTTAACACCAAATCTGATCAGGGACTGGTATTTCAGGGTACGATGCTTGAGACAATAGGTTGAAAGCAGTCAATGATGCATTCAGGGACCATGATAAAAGAGGAGAGGGAAAAAATTGGGCTTCCAAGAAGCAGGAAGTGTTAAAATCAAAATGAGATTGATATGTTCAAGTACTAAGTTGAGCATGATGTGTTCAGGAACTCAATAAAAGTGGGACATTTTGGAGCTGTAATTTAAACGTTGGAGAATTATTCTGATCATGGCATTTTTAGAAACTATCATAAACCATAATGTAAATCTCATGGACATTTTTAATAGCTTTTTCTCTCATAAACAGAGTTGTAGGTCACTGAAATAGAGGTTTCAAGAACACCAGTGATTCAGTTTTGTTCATCTCGGTACAGTATGCATTTTGTGGCATTTTCTTTGACCAAAACTGGGACAGGTTCCCAAATTACAGACCTGTACCATCCTACTTTTTTTGGTACCCTGCTGTTGGGGTGTAAGAAATACTGATCCAACCCCAGTGGGTGGAGCTAGAAACCCTGGAACCTGTTGATTGGTTAAAAGACCAATCAACAGGGGGTACTCAGCCCTCGATGAAACAAAGCTTGATTGCTATAATTGCGCCTATAACATTACGACAAATTGCTGGATGTCTTCCATCATTGCTCATTGTTCTTCACTGGATTTATTAGGGTACACTGTGACACTCTGCATTGGCGTCACGATATTATGTCGCTGACGCAGCTATCTGCATCTTGCTTACACGCTGCCTACCATGAGGGGGCACATTTGGCTGTAGAAGTAGGACCCGGTTTTACTGATCCAACCCTAGCAAACTTTGCGGATCCAAACTGGACCACTTGGTGGACACAGGACTTAAGACTTAAGTTTTTGAAACACAGACATCTCTTTGTATGATGGTCAGTTTTTTAAAAACTTAAGTCTAATGTGTGAGGATAGTGGGCTATGTTTGTTTATGTCTGTAAGATAATTGAAGGTTGGTTGCATGTTTCAAACAAAGACTGTATATAGAGTGGACAGTGTGGCTCCGCCATTTATCATTGTACGGTTTTGAAGCCAAAATTCCCCCGTCACAGGTGTAGCCATTGTAGCAGTTGTGCAGCCAGAGTCTGCGCAGCAGAGACTGTGAAGGATTCTGGGAGAATCTGAGTGGAGAGACAAAAAAATATATATATTTTTTTTTCTTTCGGGAGTCTAACTTCTTCTTTACACTACCTCCCAACATATTTTACAATCCCCGCAAAAAATACATAAGAACGTCATCTGTCAATCATCGTTAAACGTGATGTAAAGCCTTGTTTTTAACCTCGTATAACTAATGAAAACAAAACTTTTCAGAAAAAAGAGGACTTGAATACAAGGCAGCCAAATGATATCTTCAAATCACCACAACAATCAGACGGGAGAAACATTTCTACAAGGTGTCTTAATTTTTAAAGTTTGACCACAGCCCATCTGGAATGGCTGGGGAGATGGATTTTTGACCTATACTGCAGCCAGCCACCAGGGGGAGCAGTTTTTGTGGCGACTTTGATTCGAGCCGAGCAAGATGACATCCTTTTTTTTTTACAGTACAGTCTGTGATAGTCTATGACTCTGACGTGGACGAACATATCACACCTATCAAACGTTATATTTATATTTATTAAAATGAAAAGTTTTTGGTGTTTCGGCCACCAAAGAATGACCCCATAACAGACAAAAAATTTACAAAGGAACACCAACTCCTTACAGGGCTAAAAGAAAAAAAACACCTGAATGTTTGTTAACATTTAGAAGAGTAAAACCAAAATACAAGATCTCAAGACCAATGTGAATATTTGTATTTGTAAACTATGACAGTTTATCCTGACCCAGTCAATATATACAGAAAAATATATTTAATGATGTCACGACATAGTTGGCTTGTGGCCTTTGTCTTTTCAAAAAGCAGGCTGGTTGAACCAGCACATCAGTGTTGCTAACTCAGCACCTCTGTCACTTTTTTTTTGGCGTTTGGGTACTCTGATGTGAAAGCATGTATAGATGCTGGTAAAGACAGATTTCACATAATTTTACCTGAAGCCCAGCTAAAAAAATGATCACCGATTCTCTCTTAAGATTATGGGCTCTTCAGTCGGAAAAGGAGAAATTATCCTGAATATAATCCTTGAGATAGTTAATGTTTTTTCTCCCTCAGTGTCCCCTAAGAAATTCTGTACCCTACCAAGCCTAAATCTGCAATAATTTCACCCAAAATCTAAAACTAGTACTAAAAATGACTGCCTCATAGCATCTGATGGTTTTGTTGTCTAATGATGTCAAACATTAGTGAAATCAACCATAAAAATTTTAACTGACGTTCAAAGTGTTTCCTGTGTCACCAAACAAACACGTCTGCTCCCTCAAACGGAGCCTTTTTGTCGTACGCAAAGTGATACACGAATCTGAATTTCCTGATGAATTTTTTACCTCCCTTTCACTTAGCAGGATTGTCTTTCAGAAGGGGGCATGAGCCGCTCTTCCACTTTAATGACAAAACAAAGTGCGGCTCAGACAAACAGTGGATTTAAACATTAATGCCGCCAAAGACGCAAATCCAGCGAAGAGGAGGAGAGCGGGGAAATGGGGCAGAAAGCTGAAGGAGGAGCTCATCAGGTTTTTAAAGACTAAGTGCTCGGATGAACATCGTCCCAACAAAACAGGCATACATAATGCAGAAACATCCATTTATCATCTGTGCCCGTCTGACAGAGGGACGCCGAGGACACGCGGACACATCAGGTTATTCTTATTATCCTCAAAGAGGATTAAAAATCCAAAGTCGCTCCTGTCGGGGGATTTTCTCCCTCTCAGACCTGCAGAAGAAGAAATCCCAAATCACTTTGTGTGGCAGCAGAGTGTGAGTCAGTAAAGTGCTGCTGTTAGATACGACTCACTTTAACTCTCCACCATCAGCAGCAGCTTCTTAATTATCCCCTCAGGACGCCACGTTGGACACCCGTCAGCTGATTAAAGACACAAACTACTTTTAATCACTTGATGGACGAGTGTCTGAATCTGTATCAGACGTATCTGACTGACGCTCTGTCTCGTTTACAGCCGTCCGTCCGCTCGTCCCCGATGTACGTCTCACTCCTGGGGCTGATGGGAAACTTTAGGGGGACTTCAGGTGGTTTCCTTCATCAGCTCTGAGTCCCTAAAGCGAGAGAGAAGTTCCTTTTTTTAATCATACATGAAGCACAAATCTGAAACTTTGGCTTCAGTCAGCTGTTTCTCTGTTTCTGCTGCAGGTGATGACAGGATATCAGGTCCCTCAGAGCCAGGCATGGTGCTCACAACGTCCCAAAACACCAAAACTAAAACAGGAAATGTTTAAACCTGCTAACATCTGGTTCGAGGCAAAACTTTGAAAGTCAATGAAAGTATGATACAGCTTTATGAAGTGCCTAAACAACCAGTTTTCACCAATACCTGTAAAATAACAACACAATTTAACACTTAAATTTTATCATCGTATCATGTATCACAGTGGCTTCTTGTCCTCAAAGAGCCACCGTTGCTCCCCCAATGGAAGGGGTGAATAAGAGAGGGTTTGAATCTTAAATTTAACTATGCTAGATATTCATGTTTCTACAAACTGTGCATTTAAAAGAGCACAAAGCTAACTGCAAAAAAACATATATTACACAAGGCTAATAGTATAGAAATCTCAGCACAAAGCTAACAGCACAACATTTTGTGGCAAAAGGCTAACAGTAAACAAATTTCTCAGAGCACACAATGCTATCTGTGTCAGTATTTTGTCACAAAATGCTAACAGCGTCAATAATTTGAAGCAAAAAGCTAACAGTGTAAGCTAGCAGCATAAATATTGAAGCAGAAAGCTAACAGCGTAAATATCCCATAGCACAAGCAGGGCAGCAAAAAGCTAACAAAATGAACACTTTTCTAAAAATCTAGATGTTAAAAAATAACGATAATAGATAAATAAATAAAATGGGGAAAAAAAACATGAATTGCGCACGGACATGTTTGTCAACACAACATAGCTATCATATTATAAAGCTAACAGATAACAGCACATTTTAAGCAAGAAGATAGCAGTGAAAGGCTAGTAAAGCATGCAGCAATTATCGCAAAACAAAATAACAGTGAGAAAATAGTGTGACTGTATAAAACATGGACATATGCCTCCACTATATCACCCGTCAACGCAGCCACATTTGCTCTGATGCTGGCTAAGAGTTTCCTTTCGAACAGCTATAGGGCGCCTGTCAGTCACATGAGCTGAGCTGCGTCTCTGATTGGACAATCGAACGGTCCTAACAACTTCCAAACCGCTAATTTAGAAAAAAATTTACTCACTGTACAGTGTGTGCCTTTAGCCAAATTGCTTTGTCAGACCCAAGCCGTTTTTTTTTTTTTTTAACCATGCTTTAAATGTGTTTTTAATGCTGAAAAAGTATGATTTTTTTTTTTTACTTCTGGTCTTTCTGCAGCCAGCCTCAAGCGGCTTCTCGATGAACAGCAACTTTTAGCACATGCATAGATGTTTCCCCTTGGTATCAGGCTAAAAGCATTGAAGAAAAGAGCCAACAGTACAAAGATAGAGGGGGAAAAAAGCTGACACTTTAAAAATCAACACCACAAATCTGTAAATAAAGCTTATTTGTTGAGAGCAATATAGCACAAAGAAAAAAAAACAAACCGATAAAATAGCAGAAGAAAACTTCAATTTTAGGGGTAATGTAGCACAAAGCTAACTGTCTGCTATCCCCATTGTATTGCTGCTAGCCCCCTCTGCTGGTCACCTGTAGTTCTGAACAAAGGAATGTTTACAATTACTACAAATTGTTTTTGTATTTACTTCAGTTTTGACCTCAGTTTCTTTTAAATTCATGATTTTGACCTAATGAGGGAGAAAAAAATGTAAAATGTGATGCTACTGGTCTGGCTCACTTTGTTACACCCAGCATGCTTTGTGGGTTGAACTGGATACGTACTGTGTAGTGGTGTATCTCCTGCTCTGCAGCAGAGGATGCAGATTATCTTTTGATAAACTATCATTTTTATTTGGTTAAATTTAAATATTTGGATATATTGAGGATTTATGAGCTAAAATGCAAGGTTTAGTCATGAGTTATACATATTATTAATTATAGCTTGTCAAGATTTTAAGTCTAAAGTGGCGGGATGGTCCTGGGAACTGGATCAGATCTCTGCCTCTTTTTATTCTGATATCCTTCCTTTAGGAGGGGCCTGCAAGACAAAGCTGAGGGACGCAGTTATACCTGAGGATTAATGTAAACAATATGAGTATATATTTTTAGACTTGTTTCCAGCGCATAAGAAGAAATATAAAGCGTGACACTACACCCCCTTTTTTCTTTGTCTTTTTTAAAAATTTTATTTCATGGTCTTTTTTTATCAGGACCTGTGTGTGTAAAAGTCTGTTTAACCTCCTGTGGCAGCCTCCTGTGCTGGCATGACAATAAATAATCCTTGAGTCCTTGACATTCGCTCAAACAACACATCCAGAGCCGGTGTGTTTTCATTGTTTGTTGGCAGACATGTTTGATCAGCAGCTCGCACAAACACACACACATGTATACACACACTCAGGTGTTTGAATGCAGGTAATTCTGTGTCATCAGCTCCTCCACATGCTCACAATTAAACAAGCTAATGACAAATTAACCTCACGTCAACATGTCAGCGCTTCAGATTCACTCACCAGGACAGTACGCCTCATTTATTCTCTTTACTTTGACTCAGAAATACACATCGCACTACACACACTGATACACAGAAAAATAACACACCGTACCAACTACATGGGGATAAAGTAAAAAAGGTGGAGAATCTGACTTTAAAGATTAAATCTTCTTTTAACTGGCAGTTTCATTCTGCGAATTCACATTATTCATGGATTTGTTCAAGATTTTCAGTTTGAACATTTGTATCAGACAGATTTTAATTGTTTGAGACATTTTTAGAGGACTTTGGAATCTAACAAAATTTAAAATCTGTGTTTTATTTTGCACAATAAAATCCTTCAAACCTACTTTTTTGTTGTGGGACAGGAAGATATAAATGTGTCCTTTTTGTGGTTTGTATGAGCTTTAATTTTTTGTTTGTCCAATTTAAGAATAATTTAAATTTACGGATAAACGCTGTGAGTGACAGACAGATTTATTCATGCAGTTTGCAGGGTTTAAATATGTTTACAAAGGTTACAAGAGGCTGAAATAAAGATGTCATAACTGTATGTATTGTTGTGAGATTATTTAACAGCATGTTGGAGACGCTTTTGGGAAAATAGATGAGCAGAAACAACGGCTACAGTAAATACATTCAGGACTACAGCCGTGTAAAGACATTTAAAGAAGTAAAAGTTTATTTCCTTTTTTATTTTCAGGATCATTTCTTTGATACCACACGTTTTCATCCTTTTAAACATCAGCTTTATTTTTTTTTTAATCTCTCATATTTCTGCTTTAAATATATTTTTCCCTGTGCATTATTTTTGCTCTGTTTTATTGACTCATATTTAGGCTTATTTAAAATTCTTGTCTTCCACATTTAAAGTTGTATTTTGTTTTTTCATCATCATTTTGTCATCCTCTTGAGTTCCTGCCGCGCTGTCGAAGCTCTTTGAAAACACTTCTCTTTAAACGTTTGTTATGAACACAGTTGATATAATATCTAATTTATTTTTCTTCTGTCTGATTTTTTAACTGCATTTCTGTCTCTATTTGAATGATAATTTATTATCAGGAGAAAAATTTGCTGCATATTTATTGATAGTTTTTTATGGATTTGGACTTTCATTAATCTTTTTTGCAGCTAGAAATCTGTTTTTTATATTTCTTTAAACATTCCTCTGTGTATAGCACAAACTTTGACTTTAAAAAAAAACTGCAGTTTTATATTCTTTTATAAAGATGTGTTACCTTTTCTTAATCAAACCTGTCTATTATATGAAATTTTGTTACAGTTTGAGATTTTTGCACATTATTTGTCAAATAGAGAAAATAATTCAAACATATTCAATGAAACACTTGAATCTTTTTAGACTGTGTCAGTTGCCTAAAGTTGAATATCATCGACACTGACTTCTGATTTTGTTCCTAAAAACAAAAACCATCCATTCCTTGAGTCTTTAGAGGAAGTAAAGATGTGGTCTGTGGCGCCACCTGCTGAGCTCAGAGTTACTGCTGCAGAAGTGATGAAAACACTAACATGATTACGTCTGAGCTCCACAGGTCCGTACACAGGGAACAAAGCAGTAAAAAAAAATAAAAAAGAGGTAAAATATTAAATGAAGAAAATAATGGAATTAAAGCTTTAGTAAAAGGATGTGTCTGAAGTTAAGACTTTTCCTCTGGCGGCTCCAGAATCAGTGTACAGGGTCGGTCTGGATTGTGTTCCAGGTCTGGGCTTTGAGCCTATTTCATACAGTCTGTGGGTCTGAGGTGTGAAGCACTTTGAATTATTATTATTATTATACTATAAAGATCTAAAGAAATGTCAAATCTAGTATGGATTTTGCGAGATAATTTTTTTCTAGCATTCATAGAAAATCAATGTACAACCTATATAATCATTACAACACACACACATTTATGTTGCAGTAAGAAGTAAGACCTATTTTGTTGTCAATTTTAAAAACCTTATTTATATTCATTGTACCTGAAATGACAGAAACAAGCATGTAATGTGTAGAAGAAGAGAATCAGTCAACTAGATAAACAACTGTCTATAAAATTTATCTGTTTACATGTAGTATTTTGTTCCTTTGGCAAAGAAGAAAAGGATTTATATGATTAATGTGAAATTTCATGCTCATCTGGGGATATAATAAGTGTTTTCTCAGAAACAGTGTCTCAAGATTTGAAGAAATAGTTGGTGTAGTTATGGCAAATAATAATCCAATTTAGATGAGAAATTCTGAGAAACACAGACATAAAAACAACATAATTCTGACTGCCTTACAGCCAGACTCGGCTGACAAAGTCTACAAAAAACAAAAAGAAACAGATAAATAATAAATAAAATAAAATAGAACAAAGAAAAACCACCAACAGAAACTCACACATCTTACAGTTATTGACACATGCTCGTACAGATATGCATCTGTCCTGCAAAACAATGCAATAGGCATTTAAGGACCTTTGAATATATAAAATGTAAATATATATAAAAAATGTAAATAAATAAAAAAAGTTAAACAACTACATCTTCTAAGTGGAATGGGATAAATATAATATGGAAAAATCCTTTATTTAGTATTAAGCATCCAATTTACAGGTTTTAATTATCATTAGACATATTTATACAGAAAATCTTTTTTAACACATTTTCTGTGTGCTTGAAAGAATGAAATAGATATCATAGAGGAATTCTGACATCTTAAAGCAAACTCATTTCAGACACTCCAGTGGAACTGAAGAGCCACCAGCGTCACATTTATGATGACGGACAGGAAACTAAAGTGGCTTTTTTAAAAGCTGTGATAGTAAGCTATTTACTTTTGGTAAAAATTCCTACAGCGCCACCCAGTGGTTTGTCTTACGTAATTGCAATCAGACCTGAACAAGAAAGGCAAAAGTAGAGCTGCCAATGGAAGTGGCACTGATAACCAGAAATGCCTCACTTATTGATAGAAGAAAATGAGCAGCAAACAAAACTGTGAAAAACAGAATTGTTGAGAAAGACAGACAGTATTTATAAACTGCAGGTCATTATATTACAAAATATAATTATATGACAACCAATTATATGACAAAATTAAAATAGAATAAATCATTATAAAATTGGCATCAATATTGATTCAAAAAAGAATTGAAAGTTGGCAACATCTTTGAAGATTATAAACAGTTGTATATTAGTTTTACTTGCATTTACATGGTGGTGGTTTTTAGCCTTTTCTATATGGTTGGTATTCTCTTCCAATGTTTTTTTTAAGGTGCAAATCTATGATTTGATTTAGTTGTTGAATGATTTATTAAGCTATTTTAATGTTATTTTTTTTACTTTATTATTATTATTATTATTATTATTATTATTATTATTATTATTATTATTATTATTATTGTTATTATTATTATTAATAATAATAATTTTATTTATTATTATTTTCATTTATTTTTTAATCAATATTTTATAAATTCAAAAATACTCATTTGCATATTATTTCATTTTATTTCAATTTTCCTGGTTGTATTACGAATATTATACACAGACGTATAAACCCCCTCACACCCTATTGTTAAATTCATAGACTGGTTAAATTACCCGAGTTCTGATTATGATTTCTATGTTACATGCACTCCGGTACAATAGGTGGCGGTATAAACCCCAAACATTGGTTTGCGAGCCGCCACTATTTCAAGTGACGAAGAAGAGTAAGATATGAACTGTTTTAGCCATAGGCTCGACTTTTGTTGATTATTTTGCTATTTAGCTGTATTTAAAGCCTCGCAACTCTATATTCCACCCCATGTGAGCTGCTGTGGGATTATAATAATAAAAAAGCTTGAGTTTAAATCAAAGGTAAGTCATCTGCTGGAGGTTTTTATGTGTTAGCCGTTAGCGGACAGCTAACTGTTGATGAACGAAGAGCTCATGTTTTTAGCATTCAAGAGCAAGCGTTACACCTTTTTATGAGGGTAAACTTAACAAGAGCACACTAATGACTGCTGTTAATGTTCAATAACCATCTAATATTATAGATTTTTGTCATAAAAGCCTTTGTTAGTTGGTATTTATCGTTAACAGCTTGACAGGCTAACTGTTTGCTCCTGTTAATGTTCAGAGTCGTCTGTGTGACCGTTAGACTCTTCTCAGGAGTTAGCTGGTATTTTCCAATGTGTTTCTTCAAACTGACTTCTCCCTTTGGTTTCTTTTTAGTGTTTAATTTAAAATGGAAAAGTAAAACGTGAATAAAACATTATATGACACGAAGATAACGAAGAAGCTACCTTAAGTGAAAATACATAAAAACAAAAACCTAACCGTTACTTGGAAGGTAGGGGACTGATGACACTTGTGTGTATAGTGATTTTTTTATTTATTTTTTATCTATTTATTCATAAATTTTTATCAGAAAATACTTTAAGTGTTCAGTTAAACATCATTATTCTTTATAAATGTTTTTAAGTTGAGCAGCAAGCACCAGAATATTGTCTTGCTTTGCCTTCTGTTTTTTTTTTTTCGTGATATTTCCTACTATCTTCTCACCTGTGTGACCCTCCTCCGAGAGTTAATGGGATCACACAAGTCAGATGATAACAAATAATCTGCTTTGGCTGGTCCTCTGCTGTGGAGCTTGACAATTGTGGGTTTTAACTGGTTTTCAAAGGGAAAAAAATTGATTAATTTGATGAAGATTAAAATACTAAGTGAACTCAATCTTTTTCGGAGGAATGTAAAATGTGGAGTCAATGTTTGTTCTGTTTGTTGGATGAGGTAACAAACTCAGGTAAGATGTTTGGTTAAAGATGATGTTTAAAATGCAGCTTACTCCTTCAAATCATCATTTATCCTTTCTTTGTTGTACTCTGAGCAGGTATTTCTCTGACTTGTTTGCTTTCCAGATGAAATGTTCTCTGCCGTGATTTGACTTCTCCTGTCTCCTTGACACCCTCTGTCTGCAGGAAACGCTCTGAGCGTTTCTCCTCCCATCATGTCTCACAACTACCCCTACAGACGACAGCCGCTTGACTCCAGTCTTAAACCGGATCCAGGATCTTACAGCTCCTCAGGTCGCTCCCACACCTCGCCTGACCATGACTTTAGCTGGGCCCCTCAGGAGTCCTACTCCTCATCCCACCAGTCGTCGTCATCATCATCGTCCTCCAGAGCGGTGCCCAGGTGGACACAGGACAGTGCTTTCAGCGTCCTCAGCAGCTGTGGTCTGGAGCCCAGCGACCTGGCTTTGCTCGCTGAGATGCCTGAAGACGCCCTCACGGTAGAGTCCCTGCCTCAGGTCCTCAAACAGATCAAAGGAAAGAGGGGGACTGTGAAACCTCATCTTCAGGGTTCACCCTCTCCCTCCTCAACCTCTTCCTCCTCTTGTGCACCCAACTCCACTGGTCGACCAGCTGCAAGACTCTCCTCCAATGACCGGGACCATCCCCACAGCCACATGGTCCAGTATCCAACCAAGCACATAAAACCCAGTCCTCTTCCAGCTGAGCTGGACCGCTGGGGGAACCCCATCGCTTTAAGCTGTGTTAGAGCACAACCATCATCATCATCATCTTCCTCCTCCAGGTATGCAGTGGACTTCCACCACAGAGGAGGTCCATCTGAGTACGGTAAGACATGCAGAGACCCCAGCCCAGTTTCTTCTCAGAACTACCTCCACCAATCAGGAACCTCTGAGTTTGTAACGCCAGGCAGGAGCAGCCACCTGGTTCCCTCTCAAGACTTCAGCTACAGACCAGGAGCTTCTAAATTCAGCGAGACCTCCAGAAATGCAACTCATGATTCCACTAAAGACTACAACCACATACCAGGACTTGAGTATGGAAAGACTGGCAGAGACGTAGGTCCAGCTTCTTTTCAAAACCAGCCTTCTTTCAGCCCAGCAAGCAGAGACCAAACAACTCGCCCCTCCCAGCCAGGACCAGTTGGTTACACATTACCTCCAGCTCAGGAGTCCTATCTTAGACCTTCTTTTGGGCTCAGCGGGTCTGAGACTTCCACCAGGAGCAGCAGCCAGTCCACAGCCTCAATGCCTTCAAGACAAAACGCTCTGGACTTCCACGGAGCGACGCCGCCAATATACCCGCACTCGTGCTCTCTGTGCGCTATCACTGTGATGTCAGAAAAGGTAACTAGCGTGTCCTCCTCCTCATCGAACCTCTCCTCTGATTTTTCCAGGGTGATGGGGTAAGGGTTAGTTGAGTATCACACTTCTTGCTGCTGAGGATGATGTCATTGCTGCTGCTGCAGCTCTCAGGTAGAAACAGTTGGAGCAGGCCAGTGTGATTCATGCTTGTTTGTGTTCTAGGTTTGGCTGAAACATATAAACGGGCCTCACCATGCAGACGGACAGCTCAACCTACTGCAGAAGTGAGTATTCACACACTCTGAATACCATTTAACAAGTTCTTTTGGAAATTCAGAGCAAAAAATGTGTTGATGTGTTTATTTACACATGTTTGATGATTTTCCTGCAGGTTCCCCAGCTGGGACTGTCGCATGGAGACAGTGGACAGGTCAGTGTCATACTCTTCTTAAATTAAGGTGGTATTCAGACCTGGACTATTTGGTCCACTTTAAACGGACCAGGGTTCATTTCCCACGCTGGTGCGGACTTTCCATGCAGGTGTGAACAGACACAAACAAACCCTGGTGCAGACCAAACAACCGGACTGAGACCCACTTTTTGAGGTGGTCTCGGCCCGCTTCCAAACGAACTCTGGTGCAGTTCATGGTTCCTCGGTGCAGGTCTGAATACAAACCAAGGTCCATCCGAACTAATTACTGGATACATGCGCCTTTTGGGCCTTTAAAGCCACCGTAACCTAACCGTCTTTGTTTCATACCTGATCCTCCGTCTTCTGTTAAGCCATGCTGTTGCTAGCATGTTGTGGGTCAGGACACACAGAGCATAGCGTCTCCTTGCTGCGCGCATTCGTCTTCGCTGTTCCAAAATTGTAAACGGTGTTGTTAAGCCTTCTTTGAAGGAGCTGATCTTGAAACTGAAAATGATTTTGCAGCTCTAATAAGAGCACAAACACACGTTTACCTCCATTTCCGGGTCTGTATTCTGTGTGCCACCCTTTGTCAGTGCTGTCCAATGAGAGCACCAATCGTCACACACGTGGATGTGTTTACAGAATATAGTCCACTTGCAAAAAGTACAATCTGAATACAAACCGCACCAAACGAAATAAAAATAAAATCCGCTTTTGGTCCGGACCAAACAAGTGGACTAAAGGACTTTTCTGGTCTGAATACAGCCTGAAACAGCAGCTTTGAGTCATGAGGTTTATGGAGGTTAATCAAATCTATTCTTCTGTTTAAGGGTCAACAACGAACCAGAGCAACAGAGGGAAGAAGAAAATCCCGTCAGCAAGCCGCAGACGACCAATCAGAACTCCAGTAAAACAGCTTTTATTGTTTTCTCAGGCTGGGATGATATGCTATTCTCTGGATTTGGTTCTATCACGATTTTTGGGATGCTGATTTGATTTAAAATGGAGTTTGATATTTACAATTTTTGTGATTTTTAGTGTGCTTTTTTAACACCAGACCATGTGAAAAAGTTAAATGATGATGATAATGTCTACAGACTAAAACTGGAGCCATATTTTCCCATAAGACGCACATCACGTGGGGCCTAAAAACATTTCACAAAAACAGTTTAATTCAAAAAATGATTTTTTGTCAAACCGTTATATATTATATTTCAGTTTTTTTCTCCCACCCCTGTTGTTTTCCATCTTTAAACAAATATCCAGCTGACTGATCGATTCCGCTAACATCTCTAACTGTCTGTCTTTAACAGATCCACCGCAGCCAAACACAAAAACACAGAAGGTAAAACAGTTGTAGGGTTTTTAAACTTGAGTTGATCTCCCTGGTTTTAACTTTGAATTGAAAAAGCATCATGTGTTTGTTTCCTGTCAGTCCTCAGTGAAAAGTAAAGTGGTGTGTGTGAAGTTTCCGGCTCACGCTGTGGATGAAGCCTATCTGAGGAAACTGGCTGAACCGTTTGGGAAGGTCGTCAAGATCCTCATGTTCCCGTCATTAGTGAGTCGCTGAAGTCACTTCATCCATCCTGGTAATCAGACTGCTGCAGTTTTTCCCGCCTTGTGGTTCTTGTTAAAATCTGATGTGTTGTGAACCCTGCAGGCGTTTGTTGAGCTGGGATCCATGGATCAGGCAAAGGACTTGGTGAAGTTTCACACGAACTACCCTCCAACTGTGAACGGAGAGCTGATGGAGTTTAGGATCTCAAGCACCTTCAACTTTCTGCAGGTAGAAACTCGCTCAGGCTGCAGCTCATGTCACAACTTCCAGAAGAATCTCTCAAAAGAGATTCACAACACCCAGATCACACCTTTAATCCTTCGCTGTGTTTCCTCTCAGAGTTCCTCTGTGGTCAGTTTCTTTCCGACCCCATCAGGAGACGGTCAGACGGATCTGATCAGCATCATCAAACGCTTCGGCACGCCGCTCTACACCCTGTTCCTGCCCTCCAGGGTGAGACGCCCCAAACCGTTCAGAGTTTCCTCCAAGGGGCTGAAATTTCAGGAAGCGTGTTTGGTTCAGAGTGAGATCATTTTTGACTTCGTCTTTTTTATTTTCAGGCGTTTGTCGAGATGAAAGATGCAGCTGAAGCTCAAAAGATTGTAGATTATTATGCCTCCAACAACCTGAGGATCAACGATGATCTCATAAAAGTTTCCTTCTCTGGAGAATACAAAAGCCTCATGTGAGCACAGTCGACCTGACAGAGGGATTAATAATTTATTCTGGTCTTTCCTGTTTTTAATCCATCATGTGTCCTCTCTCTGCTGCAGGAGGGTCCCGTCAGCCAAGAGGTACGAAGAGGAAACAACAAAGACTACAAGGAGCTCAAGCAGAGATAGAGAAGAGAGGAGGACGGAGAGCAGGAGGAGGAGGAGCAGAACCAGATCCAGGTCCAGATCTAAAGAAAAAAAATACAGAACCAGATCAAAATCAAAAGAAAAGTCTGAAAAAGACACAAGGACCAAATCCAGAGATAGATCAAGCCGTGATGGGAGGACCAGAACCAGATCAAGGTCTAAAGAAAGCTCCAGACGAAACAGATCAAGATCCAGAGAGAAAGCATCGAGAGCCAGATCCAGGTCTGGGGACAGATCCAGCAGATATAGGAAGACCAGAACCAGGTCAAAGTCCAAGGAAAAGTCCAGTAATGAAAGAAAATCTGAGCCCGGGGAAAAATCAGCAGAGCATCACAGGAAAGAAGAGAGGTCCAGATCCAAGTCCAGGTCCAAGGAGAAGATAGTGGTACCAGAGAAAACTGAGACACCAGGTAAGAAGACAGGAGGAGTTTCTCTGCTTTGCTCAGCTCTGATAGAAAACAAATTATTTGATTACTGCTTACGATTTATTTGAACTCTTTTATTCATCAAAATGACGCTGACTCCTCTGTAAACGCTAAAACCCAACACCTCTTTCTCCTCCTCTAAGCGGTCTCCACAGGGTCCAGCTCTGATCCACATCCCGTCAGAGACACACCCGGTGCTGCAGAGAAAGAACACATCAAAGAGGAAACAGAGTGAGTTTCGGATCTTTTAGAAACAAACCCTCTGAGGGAGAGTTTGTGATTGAGAAGTGAAAATGTGCCGCGTGTTATCGTTCAGGTCGTCTGATGATGACAGCGACATCGAAGGGATGGAGGTGATCGGAGAGGATGGAGAGAGTGTGCAGGATGAAGATATGGAAACTGAAGAAGAGGAGAAAGAGGAATGTCCTGCAGAGAGAACAAACTCACCTGAAGAAGGTAGAAACCAAATCTGAGCTGTCTGCTTCAAATCTTTACTGAAACACAAAGAGGAAGACTAAAAGTAACCTCTGATTTGATTTCCTTTCAGGTAAAAAGGATGAAGAAGCCAGTCATCATGAGCAGGAGGAAGACGAGGAGAGACGGACTCAACTAAAGGAAGAGGAAAGAAAGGAGATCTGTGTGAAGGAGGAAGAAGAAACTAAATCTGTGGGAGAAGAGGAGACGACTCTGCTCAAGAATGAAGAGGTGCAAACAGATTTTAAAAATGATTTCCTCACTAAGGCGTCACTTTTTCAGTTTTCAGCTTCCGTAGTATCACAAACTTCAGACAATACAACTGTAAACTGTCCTGAGGTCTAAATTTGATGTGATTGAGGCGATCAGACTGGATCAAATCTAGAAAAAGTCCTCAAACCACAGTAGATAAGATAACCCTGTTGTCTTTTGTCTTGTTTGAAACTTTTGATCGGGATTGGAGTAACTTTGATATAATCATTCAGTGATATCCTGAACTCAGCAGCGGTCTGGATTAAAGTGATACTCCGGGATGGAACAAGTTGGGTCCTATCACAAGGTTTAGGGCAGAAATTACCCCTACAGCAGTGTTTTTGTGCAGCAGAAGCCCAGAGCACTCACACCAAACACCCCCTCCCTGCTCCTCTACCGGTTTCCTCTGCACTCAGACGGGGCCAATGTTTACTTGACCAAAAACACAAATAAACGGACTCCCACCAAAAAAATCTGATATCGGTTTGCATTCACGCTTTATTTAGAGAATTTTCAGCGCATTAGTTTCACACAAAAACACAGCTAAATAAGGCTCTAGTTCTCATCATGTCGTAAAGCGGCGCTACCTCCGCTGCAGAGCCACAGCTGGCTACGAGCCGCTCGCCGATCAGTCTATCAGTCAGACTTCTGAGTCTCTGGGTGCGCCTCAAAGCGATAAAGTTCCATCCTTCCTTCCTGCACTTGCGTCATTCTCTTGCGTCGTAGTCCGTCCCACCAGAGATGATGGGAGAGACGTGAGGAAATGAAAAGAGGAGAGAGGATGGAGGAGATTCGTTTTTAGAGCAATGGGACATCCTCTCCTTCGGAGCGTCACATGAAGCGATGTGTTTCAGTGATGACGGCATCAGCTGATCACCTCTGGATCATCTGTCAGTCAGCTCTAACAGCTGTTTGCACATGTGCGCTGTAATAACTCTGATCAAACAGTAACAGAGATTTGTCTGTTCCTTTGACCTGTTTAACAAACACGTTACGATGAAGAAAACCTGCTCTCTGTTTATTCTGTGAGCTGTTTGGAAGCTCATGGATCACTTTACCAGTAAAATGCGTAATTGTTAGATTATTTATGAATTATTTAGCCTATATCTCGATGGTGAACTCTGAAACTTATTAATATAACCCAGTTTATTGTGTTTCAGGAAGATATTATTTATCAGTCAGTTTTCTGTATTAATCCTCTGTTATATTGATTTGATGATGGTTGTGTTCAGTATTTTGTGCTTTAAACTCACAGCGAACACTTAATTACCAGATTTTATGATCCATTTCTGAACGATCCTCTGTGCCTGTACTTAGCTCGTCTTTTCTCTCATTAAACTTTGTTGTGTTTGTGAAGTTTCATGTAGAGAAGTCTGAGCTGCTGCAGCGTCCAATCAGAGAGTGATATTCAGTGAAAAGACTTCTGCAAAGCCAGCTCTCATGTCTCCTCGATCATCGCTCCTCCGATCAGTCTCCTCAATCCTCTCTCCTCTCTCCTTCAAGCGCAATTATCGCTTTGAGACAGTCTTTAAAATGGTGACTAAGGAAGTAATTCCCGTGCCGGGGAGGAGATAGGACGGAGGAGGCACGAAGTTAACGAATTGAGATGCACCCTCTGAAGAACCGTTTAGGTGCGGTCGGTCCTGTCCTCACTAGATTTTGAGTTACTCTGAGAATTCTCTCAGCTTTGGCGCCCCACTGTGGACAAATGAATCCCTACCTATTTGCCCTCTGCATGGGTAATCAGTGTTTCTACTGTCCAATGGATAAAAATTTGCATTTTAAGCTTCTTTGCTCCTCCTCTGTGTGTGTTTGTCTCCAGAGTGAGTGGGATTTCCCCATCGATCTGGACAGCTGCATCACTCTGGACGAGCTCAACTGTGATGATGCAGGTAAGGATGACAGAGAGTGGAGAAAGTCCTGAATATTCAATAATCTGAAAGACCTTTATCATATTTAAAGAGGATTTGTTCTGCTTTATCATATTCTAAACATGATCTTAAGTATCAATGTGTGATGTTCAGACTTCTGGTTTGTTTTTTGCAGAAGAAAAAGTCAGCCATCAGCGAAAAGTAAGGAGGACTTTTGTTCCTTGAAGCAGTCCCATTTCTGTTCCTCTGGATGTGTCTGATGTTTTATTTTTGTTTCCAGTCTCCTTCCAGCCGAGTTCTTTTCTTCTCAAACGTCCCGCTGGACGTCTTCACAGACGCTGAGTTCATCCAGCTGGTGAGCGGGTACGGGACGGCTGTGCTTTTCTTAAGGGTGCCTGGGCGTGAAGCGGTGAGAAACACATCAAACTCACACAAGCCCCTAAACCTTCTGCAAAATTTGATGCACTTCATTCAGAAAGTTTTTCTTTAGTTTGTGGTGTTATCAAAGGGTCTGTGTATTTCAGGGTTTTATCGAGATGTCATCGTCTGCCGAGGCTCAGAAGGTCAAAGATGCTCTGACAGCCCGGCCGCTTTGGATGCACGGCTGCAGAATCCTCGCTGACATCTCCAGGAAATACACCAGACTCTTCAATGGGTGGGTCTCAGACAGATTCCTCTCTGTCCCTGTTCACACGTCTGATATATCCACAGTTTTTCCCTAAATCTCTCTGATCTGACTCTGCAGCCATTCTGTGGAGTCGATAGAAGGCCTGAAGGAAGGAGGCCGCGAGAGCAGGAGTCAAAGCAACAGGAGGAGCGAGAGGCTGAGCCAGTCCAAAACATCAGACAGAGATGAGTCCAGCAGGAGGTCTGAGGGGAGGAAGTCAACGTCCCGGAGGAGCGAAGAGAAGGAGTCCAAAACATCTCACAGGAAGTCTTCAGAGAAAGAGTCAGCGTCCAAGAAATCCCCGGGAAAAAAGAGCCCAGTAAAGAGATCAGAGAGACTCTCCAGGACGACTCCAGGAAAAGAGTTGACCAATGAAAAGACTCCGGAGAAGGAGTCGACCAATGAAAAGACTCCAGAGAAAGAGTCAACCAATGAAATTATTACAGAGAAAGAGTCGACCAATGAAAAGACCACTCCAGAGAAAGAGTCAACCAATGAAAAGACCACTCCAGAGAAAGAGTCAACCAATGAATTTATTACAGAGAAAGAGTCGACTAATAAAGTTATTACAGAGAAAATGTCGACCAATGAAAAGACCACACTGGAGAAAGAGTCGACCAATGAAGAGACAACTCAAGAGTCAGAGTTGACCAATGAAATGACTCCAGAGACAGAGTCAACCAATGAAACGACTCCAGGCATGGAGTTGACCACTGAAAAGCTTCCAGGCATGGAGTTGACCAATGAAAAGCCTCCAGAGACAGAGTCGGCCAATGAAACGATTCCAGGCATGGAGTTGACCAATGAAAAGCTTCCAGAGACAGAGTTTACCAATGAAAAGCCTCCAGAGACAGAGTCGACCAATGAAACGACTCCAGGCATGGAGTTGACCACTGAAAAGCTTCCAGGCATGGAGTTGACCAGTAAAAAGCCTCCAGAGACAGAGTCGACCACTGAAATGGCTCCAGAAACAGAGTTGACCAATGAAAAGCCTCCAGAGACAGAGTCGACCAATGAAACGACTCCAGGCATGGAGTTGACCACTGAAAAGCTTCCAGGCATGGAGTTGACCAGTAAAAAGCCTCCAGAGACAGAGTCGACCACTGAAATGGCTCCAGAAACAGAGTTGACTAATGAAAAGCCTCCAGAGACAGAGTCGGCCAATAAAATGATTCCAGGCATGGAGCTGACCAATGAAAAGCTTCCAGAAACAGAGTTGACTAATGAAAAGCCTCCAGAGAGAGACTCCGCTTCCAGACTGATGGCAGAGGAGTCACAGGGTGAAAAGAGTCTTGAAAAAGGCTCTAAAAAAAGCTCCAGGACAGATTCAGGAACAGAAACGAGTCCAGAGACTGAATCAAGTAAAAACAGGACTTTTAAAAGAAGAGGGAGTCATAAGGATGACCCTGTGCCTGAGAAAAAAGACAAGAAGGAGTCAGAGGACGAGGAAACTCGAACAAATGATGCTGAAGCGTCAGGGGAGGAAAAGATGGAGATTCAAGAGAAGGGAGAGGATTTACAGAGTCCAGGACTCCAACAAGACTTCACAGGAGATTCTCCAAGACCACAAACTGCACAGGTACATGAACACTTGCTGCAGGTCAAAACTTAATGATCCTTGGCACATCACCTGACATTAAGGCCTCACTTTTAGACTGAAGACGTTCAACTTAAATGAGATTAAAAACCAAAACAAGTGGATAAGAAAAGAGATAAATTTATTGTTGGATTCAGTTTTCACCTGTGTTTTCTGTTTCAGCTCTCTGAACAGTCTCTGATCTGTTTTCAGAAACCTGCTGATCCGCAGGACTTCCAGGTCAAAGAGGAGCAACAGCCCGAACCAATAAGTGTCTCTGAAGAGCTGCAGAAACCCCTCAAACCTGTTGGTAAGAAAATACACAAATTATGATTATGAGCACAAGTTCCTAAACTTTTCAGCCTGGCCCCCTGTAGACCAGTGACCCCCAAAACATCAGTGTCGGCGCTGAAATAAGATCTCAGAAAGTTGATTTAACCCATCAGAGTGAAATTAGACAACCCACGCTCACATATTTCTGTTTCTTACAGGAGTGCTGTGTTAACTGACCCCTCGTCTTTTTGTGTTTCAGGTACAGAGTTTGTGCGTCCAGTCGTGGGTTATTTCTGTAATTTGTGTCAGGTGATCTACGCTGACGAGGACGAGGCCAAACAGCAGCACTGCAGCAGCGAGGAGCATTACAGGAAGTATCAGGTACAGAGTTTTGATTTAGCACTTTTATTCTGAAGCTTCTTCTTTTTTTCTGATCTTCACTCTGAACTTTTTTTATTTCCTTCTTCAGGAAAAGACGGGGAAAGATCCATGGGCGAGCTGACGTATGACTGAACTAAAGGAACTCACTTTCAGTTTTAATATTACCTCAGAAGCTTTGATCAAATATTATTTTCCTTAAGGAAGCATGTTTGCTTATCAGTTAAAGTATTATTTAGTTGACACTACAAACTGATGTCCCTGTCCTCTCTTTAAAGCAGTGTTCAGGATAAATGTGTTCATTTCTGGAACTATGAAGTCAGTGTTTTGTGTTGTTATTGTCACAGTTTAAATGTTACTTTAAAAAATCAAACATGAGGGGTTTTTTTCTTTTTTTTTTTATTAAAAACAAAACAAAAAAAAACAAATTAATCGCATTCAGACGTTTGTTCCAGAGAGAATGAAACAGGAAGAGACCAAACACTTAAAAAAAAGTTTAAAATAAAGTTTAAAAAAAGAAAATCCTCCAGCTCATACAAACGTCGGTCTCTGTTTCATGATGTCGTCTTCTTCCCTTTCTTCTTCTCCGCTTTGTTCTGTTCTTTTTCCAGATGTTTCTTTAAAAGAAAAAAGTGAGAGAAATGTCACAAAAGATGCTCCAATCACGTACGTTCACCTGATGCCTGCTGTCAGAAAGTGTGTGGAAACAATCACCTCCTATTTTTAGAAAAGTTTTAAATACATGATGAACAGTCTACAATTATCCTGTCAGGCAGGAACAGGTGTAAAGGACGCTGTGTGACAGGTGTTGTAAGGTGTGGGCGGAGCTTTGTGACAGGTGTTAAGTGCGTCTCACCTGTAGCTTGTCGTAGTGTGCTTTGCTGCTGCAGTGTGTCTTCTTGGCCGTGTCTTCATTGGAGTAAAACAGGAAGCAGACGCGGCAGTAATAACCCATCTTCACATGCTCAACACCTGAAAACACACACACACACACACACACCCGCACACACAGATTTTATTCATAACATTTAATCAAAGCAGGGAATGTGATGAATGTCGTTCTGCTGTTTCTTCTTCATGCTCTCTGATTGATCCCCTCCTACCGATGGGCGTGTCTGGGTCATGGGGAGGCAGCGGCAGAGACGCCACGCTCGGTTTGGTTGGAGGCGGCAGAGACGCCTCAGTCTGTCCGTTCTGATTGGTCGATATCTCCATCTCCTCCTGTTTGACATCACACAACTGAGAGCAGATTCTTTCATCAGAAATAAGTTCACTGACATTCAAAAAGGCGTCAAACACTTTGGTTTTAGTTTATATATTTATGATTTCACACACTGAGGTCTGTAGAGGCAGCGAGGGGGATGCTGAGCTCTGCAGGGGGGTCTCTGCTTCTCCGTTCTGATTGGTGGAAGTCTCCTCATCTGGCTTCGACTCCTGCAGCCAAGAATAGATAACAGATCTCTGTATCAGTTATTTATTCATTAATGAATCAGTTTAGTAAAAATCCTTTTGAAAAAGACAAACAGGAATGATCTAATGTCACTCATTTATTTTGTTTTAAACGTCAGACCCTTGTTACTCACATCTGAGCTGATCTTCTGGCTCTGATCAGCATCTTCTGAAATCTTCTCTGCTGAGTTTTCTTCTTCATTTTTCTCTCCTTCAGAGCTCTGCTTCTCCTCCTCCACTTTCTTCTCCTCCATCTGCTCCTCCTTTTTGTCCCCCTTGTCCTCCTCCTCCTCCTCTTCCTGTGGCTCTATCTCCTCTTTAGCTCTCTTGGCTGGAGGCTCTTCAGAGTGTCTTGAGGATTTCGGGGACTTGGAGCTGCTGCTTTCTCTCCTCACTGTACCCGGACAGTGATGCCTGATGCAGATTTAACAAAACACGTTTAGAGACAAAATTATTCTGACTCCTGCTCCAGAGTCATTCCTATTTTAACACAGTGCTGCATTATGTAGATTTGCTACATAAAGAAAATAAAATACATGAAAAAGATAGTAAGAGAACTCACCCATATTTGAGCTGTCTGTATTTCCTGCTGACGTAAATCATCAGACGTTTCCCGTTAAACTTTGGAGGGTTTGTTTTATACTCTTCTGCCATCTTCTCAGCCTCCTCAGCTTTATCCATCTCGATGAAACACTGAACATAACAGAAACGGGGTTAACATCACATGGTTTCACGACAGCTCCCGAACCCTGTGGTCTGGGTTCTGTACCTCTCTCTTGATCCTGTTGAGGAAATACTTCTTCACTCGTCCGAACGGCTCGGCCAGTTTGAGGAGGGATTCGTCCGAGTATTTACTGTTGGGGATCTGGCCTACGTACACCACTTTACTGGAGCCACACTGAAGGAAAACAGGAAAACATCAGTACAGACTGTTAATAAAACACTCAACTTTGTTTCCAAATCAGTTCAAGAAAATAGAAAAGATTGACATGTCAGCAAACTTTTTTCTTTATTGTGTTCAAACCATAAACTGTTTAAAAAAAAAAGTCATCTTGCTCAGTATGAAGTAAGGTCTCCACCATAGACTGTATAAAACATGGACGTGGTCTCCCTGATGTTACCTGTCTGTTTCTGAAATGGAAAATGAAGCACATCAGGAATCACGGCCATATTGGGAGTGGCAAGGGGCGCCTGTCGGTCACGTGACCTGAGCTGTGCCTCTGATTGGGCGAGCTTGTGATCTTGATATCCTCTGAATCGCCAAGTTAGAAAATTTATTTATTTTTTTTAAAATAAATACACCTCCTAGAAATGTTTCTCACATCCATATTCTGTGATGACGTAAAGACATTATCAGGCTGCCCTGTATTCAAGTCCTCTCTTTCCTGAAAAGTTTTGTTTTAATTACTTATAAGAGGTTAGAAACAGGGTTTTACATCATGTTTCACGATGACTGACAGCTGCCGTTCTTATGTTGTTTTTCAGAGAATAGTAGGGTACGTCGGGAAGGAGAGCCAAGAAGAGATTAGACTTTTAAAAGAAAAAAATATATATCTATATTTGTCACCTGGCTCCACTGCAGGTTCTCTGCAGACTCTGGCTGCATAATGACAATTCCTCTGATGGGGCTTTTTTGGCTTCAAAACCGTATAATGGTAAAGGGCAGAACCACAAAGATGATACTATATACAGAGGAAATCTTTGTGGCCTACCATCATAAAGTTGATTTACTTCAAAATAATCCCAATAGGTCGCTGCACAAAACACAGGAGAGGTACAAAGAGGGTCTAGGTGAAGTACTTTTTATTTAGGAAACACCCAACATTTGTCACTCTTTGTACTGTAAAGGTTTCAAACAAATAGAGCAGCAGGTAAAGAGGCTGTAATGTCTGCTTTGTAAACCCTGATGAATCGAGCTACTGGAGCCCAGATTTAAATGTTTCAGTAGCTCTTAAAGTGACGGAGGAGTTTCTCTGATGAAGAAAATAAACAGCAGATGTTCACCTGAATGGTTGGGTAGCTCATGGAGTGGCTGATCCTCACTGGTCGGCCGCACACCGATGCCGTCACGTTGCTGTTGTTGTAAAACTTAACCATCGCTCGGGCTTCTTCCTCCTTCTCAAACTGAAGGTACGCCTGGAAACACGGAGGCACATTGACATTTTAGATTCTTTGTGATGTTGAAGCTTTGATTAAACTATCAGACTCTACAGTTTAAGGGTCAGAAGTACCTCTGGCTTCAGGTCCAGTACCAGGTGTTTGACCAGCTTCCCAAAAGGTTTAGCGAGCCCCAGCAGCTCGTCCATGAAGGTGTAACCTCGCCTGAGTCCAACAACATTTACCACCCTCATACCCTGAAAACCCGAAGAAATCTGAGCTTTAACAGGTGTGTCCAACATATAAAAGCCAGAAAGTTACAGGTGTAAACGTGAGGGATGAAGTTCAGGTACGTACCCCTTTCCTCGAGTTATCTGACAAAACAGAGAAACAAGAAAAGAGAAGATCAATTTTGGTTTGTCTGCAGCTGCATCATCATTAAAACCAGAAACAATGAGACACTTTAAGATTATTTCAGAGAGGAGGAAAAATGTAAACACTGCAATTCTACACATTGGAAGCATTTGTACTATGAGTTCTTCAAAGGTCAAAGGTATCTTTATTGTCCCCACAGGGAAATTTGTTTAGGGGAACAATAAAGATACCTAAGATTCTTTGAGTGTCATTTATGGGTTAAAACATTTTGTTCTGGTGAGAAAAAAAAAAAAAAAAACCTATGGCGTCAGACTCTTCCTGATCCTCTTCTTCATCCTCTGCCAGCTCGTCAAGCGTCACAAAGTCCTCCATGTTCTCCAGGAAGTCCTGATCGAGCTGAACAACAAAAGAAAAGGAGACAATGAAATCCATGACTTCCGCTTTGCTTTCTTTCTGTTTATTTAAAGTATATAGAAACTAAAAAGGAGGATGAATGAAGGAAAGGGAAAACTTGTCTTGTGTGATATTTTTTTCATCCTTCATTTAGAAAAACTGAGAGCATAAAATTGACAGTGAGCACTAGAAAATGTTAGCCTGTGAATGAGGCAGAGATCAGCTCTCATGTCAAGTTTTATGGAGACCGTGTGTGTTAAATCAGAGCAGTGTTCTGATCAACCAGCTGGTGTCTACAATCAGATTTTTTGTTATTGTTTTTGCATGTTTTTTCTCTAAGGAAAAGTTTGTTTTTGCTGTCGATCAAACTTTTGATACAAAAAATCAGGATCAGCATTTAAAACCATTGGAATACACCCAAAAACAACTCAAGGAAACTTTTTCACTACTACTCCTGAGCACCGTTAATTTGGTTATAAAACGACAGCCTGTAACGTCTTTGGCTTCGGTAATCAAAGTGTGACTGCAGCTTTATCAAGGCTCTTCCTTCCTTCATCAACCTGTGGATTTTTTAATCTTCTGTCCTTATAAATAAGCCACCTTTTTTGCTGTATCCCGTGTTTATGTGTTATTTCTTTCTCATTGCTCCCTATTTTACTTTGATTCATCCAGAGTTAAATTAGAGCATACTGTATCTGCAGACTCGTCCATCGTCTCTGAACTCTCTCCTGGATCAGCACTCTGTTCGTCTTTGGTCTCAGGTTTTTCTGTTTCTGTTGCTTCTGCAGTCTGTGCCTCTGACTCCGCCCCCTGTTCAGCTTCGGCTCCGCCCACATCTCCAGGCTTGTCAGTGGCATCATCACCAGCTGGAACCTGATTAAAAAACAAAACATAGACATTTAATTATGAAACTGTGGAGGGAGAGCAGGCAGGAGTTATCTGACGTTCTCATGTTCAGTCCTTCTTCATCTGTGTCCTTCAATCATCCTCAAACAGAAACCACGTATCTCACCTCCTCCTGTTTGTTCTCTTCAGTCTCCGCCCCCTTCTCCTCATCTGTTTCTGGCTCCTCCTCCCCATCTCCATCAGCCATCTGCTCCTCCTCCACATCTCCGCCTTCCTCCTCTCCCTCCATCACTCCAGACACCTCCTCCTCTTCCTCCACTGCAGACTTCTCCCCAGGTTTTGCTTTGCTCTCGTCTTCCTCTTTCTTCTTCTCCTCTCTGCTTCTGGAGCTGGAGGAGGATTTGGATGAGGAGGAGGCCCTGATGGAGCTTGAGGAAGTCCTGCTTCCAGAGGCGGGGGAGGAGTAGGTGCCTCCTCTGCTGCTCCTTTGACCTCGACTGTCTCCTGAAGAGCCGCCCTGTCTCTTGTTCACACTGACAGAAACAGGACTCAGAGTTAGTGAAGATCTTAAGTCTGTGTGTGTGTGTGTGTGTGTGTGTGGGGAGGAGTGTACTCACTTGAGGGTCTTGTACTTGGCACAGATGTTGAGGCGGATTGGTCGACCTTTGATGGTGAGTGGGTTCAGGGTGTAATATTTGACCAGCATCTCTGCGTCCTCGGGGGTCCCCAGCTGGACAAACGCCTGTGAGAAGGAAACAGAACCAGATCAGCAAAGTGTCGAGATGCTGTAAGTGTTAATAAGGAGGTTTATGAAGTCTGAACTCTGCAGGTTACCTGGTCAGTTAGAAAAAGGTGTTTCTCCACGATGCCAAAGCGAGCAGCGATGGTCAGCAGCTCCATCTTCTTCTCCTCCTCTCTGGGCAGGTTGGAGAAGAAAACCACTTGACTCCCGTAACCTTTGAGCTCTCTGACAGGTCGGTCCATTGGCCTCTCTGAAGTACGGTCATCTTTCTGCAGGTGAGGAACAGGAGATCAGGATCTGTTTTCTCATCTTATCCATATCATCAAGCAGAGAGATGAAGAGGAGTGTCTTTACCTCGATGACCAGAAGCCTCTTGGACAGGTAGAAGGTGAGCGGTTTGCCGTACAGAGAGGCCGGTTGCAGCTCGTAGTATTTCACCATGTCCAGAGCTTCCTCGTGACTGTTCATCTCAAAGAAGGCCTGACAGAAACACACAGGTTGATTCAATGAGACATGTGCAGATAATGAGCTGAGCTGATGTGTCTGATTATCAGCTCGATGGCGTAACGCGTCCTATATCAAGCTCACAGCTCAGTGGTTGTGATGTTAACTGCGATGAGATTTGTTAGAGCAGACCAACTCAAAAGCTGAGCCAACCGATGACTTTATTTTAAAACTTCCTCATTCATCAAATCAGAATAGACTTTATTCGCCAAATATCTCAAGAATACAGGGAATTTGACTTCGGTTTAACCACACCCTCTTTTTACAATTATTTTAAATAAACACTAAATATTGCAAAATAGAAAAAAATAGAGCTTAAAGTGATACTCCGGGATGGAACAAGTTGGGTCCTATCACAAGGTTTAGGGCAGAAATTACCCCTACAGCAGTGATTTTGTGCAGCAGAAGCCCAGAGCGCACGCACCAAACACCCCCTCCCTGCTCCTCTACTGGTTTCCTCTGCACTCAGACGGGGCCATATTTTACTTGACCAAAAACACAAATAAACGAAGTCCCACTGAAAAACTCTGATATCGGTCTGCATTCACGCTTTATTTAGAGAATTTTCAGCGCATTACTTTCACACAAAAACACCGCTAAATAAGGCTCTAGTTCTCATCGTGGCGTAAAACGGTGCTACCTCCGCTGCAGAGCCACATCTGGCCACAAGCCGCTCGCCGCTTAGTGTATCAGTCCGCGTGCGGCGTGTCAGATATAAACAAACGCAGGTAGTCTGCCAGGACGAAGAGACACGATGAGAACTAGAGCCTTATTTAGCGGTGTTTTTGTGTGAAAGTAACGCGCTGAAAATTCTCTGAATAAAGCGTGAATGCAGACCGATATCAGATTTTTTCGGTGGGAGTCCGTTTATTTGTGTTTTTGGTCAAGTAAAATATGGCCCCGTCTGAGTGCAGAGGAAACCGGCAGAGGAGCAGGGAGGGGGTGTTTGGTGCGAGCGCCCTGGGATTCTGCTGTACAAAAACACTGCTGTAGGGGTAATTTCTGCCCTAAACCTTGTGAAAGGACCCAACTTGTTCCATCCCGGAGTATCACTTTAAGTAGCAAGGAAAAAAATATTAAATTGAATAATAAAAATAATAACAAAAATAAATAAATAATAATAACAATAATTATAATAATAAATAAATAAAATATAAATATTAAAATATAAAATAAAAATAAATAACAATTGGACTGAATTCAGACTTTTTCAAAGTGTTTTCTGTGAGTACTGACATTGCAATGACAACAAACCTGTAACTAGCTGTTTGCTGATAGCTAACCCACACACATCATGTAACTATGTACATAATCAGCCACTGCTCATGGATGACTATGATCTAATAATTTGCACATCAGGATTTAAAATCAACTTAACAAGAAAGTTGATTTTGTTTTTCAGAGTCAGACTCACCTTGTTCTTCAGGACCAGAGTCTCCCTCAGGACTCCAAATGGCTCAGCGAAAGCAAACAGAGTCTTGGTGCTGAGCGGCTTCCTGTCATACTTCACCACCACCACCCTGCTCCTCAGCTGCCGACAGGAAACATCCATCACCAGTTAAATACAGACTAAAGCATTATTACATTAATTCATAACCATGAGGTTCAGCGGTGCAGAAACCTCTGGAAGCAACGTGTGTTAAAAAAGACCTTTGAACAAACCCACCTCACATTAGAGATATGCACGTGTGGACACACTGTACATATGACCCACAACACTCCGCCTTACATAACTCACTAAACAAAGGCATGGTTTTTCTGTTTCTACCAGGAGCAACTTCTTTTGATAAATGATTTCACAAACCTTTACAAGTGTTTAGTCATATTCAGAGCCACTTATAAATCTAACTTTCTTTTTTTGCCATCTATTGGTCTACTTCAGTAAACTTAACCCCAATCACTTGAAAAGCTTTTGACATGACAGCTGTCCAGAGGATGACCTATGACACGTCTCTACAGGGAAGACAAAACAAGCACACCTCTGACAAGGGATCAATTATCAGTGTTAATGACAGAAGAGCACAAGCTGACCTTATTCTGTCCTGGTAGGTTCTTTCCTGACACACCAAGATCTGCACCTCCTCCTGTCATCAGACACAAAGACAGAGGAAGCTGAAAGGAAAGGCAGTCACCAGAGGAACAGGACTGAAGACATTTTATGCTAATTGAGGCGTCATAAAGTGATGGAGGAGTCTGGGACTGCAGGGAGTTCAAGACACATCAACGTGGAATCCACAAACAGGTCTACAGGAACGGGCCACCCTTTAAATTCCTTATCTGCACGAACACAATGTCAACACAGCGCACAAAAAGGAGAAAGAACTGCGTGTAGAAATGAATCTTACCCCAGGAAGAAGACATCCCACCGGATGATGGAGTTGAAGACAAGGGGGCAGGTCCCAGCAGCCCTGCAGACAGGTTTGGGGTCTCCAGAAGACCCCCACTGGAAGACACACAATAAATCATGAGCCAGCTGGTTTTCAAAACTCATGACCAAAACTAACAACACAGAGCACATCAGAGAGATTCAATTATTATGGATTTGAAGAGTTGAGGAAAAGTGAGTCCTACCCTCTGCCCGAGGGCATACCAGGGTCCCAGTCTGGATACCTGAAAACAACAGGTGTTAAATTTACATCTCGACACGTCAACAAAGATCAGATCTTGTTTGTGTGTATTCAAGGGACTCACATGTTAAGCAACACACGCCTGTTTTCAGCATGTCGAAGTCCATCAGTGTGTTGCTTCCAATCCTGCACAATCAAACAGAGTAACTCCACAAGCTGTTTCTCCTTTTCATGTACTATGTTAAAGGAATAGTTCACCTAAATATTGAAACTTTAGACTGTTTAGCTGAAAAAGGACAAAGCCTCAAGGTCTTCAAGTCAGTTTTTACACCAGACTGCATTTAGTAAAGTTTGTGAAGTGTTTCCTGGTTTACAAAAAAACTAAAGCAGCTGATTGAAAAAAACTTAAAGGATAAGTTCGGTTTATACAGCTTTTACATAGTTTATAGAATGAAGTAGAACAAAATACTCACCCAGAAGGCTTTCCTGATCCAAGCAGTGCTTTGGGAGATATTTACATCCAAAATTGTGCAGCGGACGTCCGTATAATGGGATCCATCGGGGCATGGACAGCGCCGCTCCTAAAACTGCATTAATCGTCCAAAAACTTGTGTTTTCCACCTCCATCATCGTCCGCTCCGGGTTAGTCCTCTGCTGCAGTCTGTGTCACTCCAGACAGCGCTATGTGGCTGACGAAGACTTTGTTTACATTTGCCCCTCAAAGAAAGGAGTCAGCTCTCCAGAGAGTACTGCGCATGCGCAGAGGGGCAAAGGTAAACAAGTCTTTGTCAGTTCAAAGGTCATTAAAGCCACACAGCGCTGTCTGGAGTGACACAGACTGCAGCAGAGGACTAACCCGGAGCGGACCATGATGGAATATTGGTGAAAAACATGAGTTTTTGAACGGTTCATGCAGTTTTAGGGGCGGCGCTGTCTATGCCCTGATGGATCCTATTATACAGACGTCAGCTGCATGATTTTGGATCTAAATATCTCTCAAAGCACTGCTTGGATCAGGAAAACCTTCTGGGTGAGTATTTTGTTCTACTTCATTCTATAAACAATGTAAAAGCTGTATAAACCGAACTTATCCTTTAACAAGCTGAAAACAACTGATTAAATTCTGTTCCTAGCATCTAAGAGTTGACTAAAAGTTTGATTATTACATCAGTTACTGATATCTTATGTTCAAGGATGGGTTGTCAACAGCTGATTCTGGGTTTCAAGACTTTGATGAGACTGTAGTTATGTTGTTTTCACTGCTGCTGATTGGTTAAGTCTGTCTCAGGCTGGGTGACACTGACTCTCAGATACTTTACCATGAAATATGTTTCTTGAAAGAAGAATGTTAGCAAGATCATTAATTCTACAATAACTGAGTCTATCTGCCAAGTCTTTCAAGTGGCTTAGATGCCGAAATGTGTAATCAATGATAATATCTAATATGAGGACTGTTGCATAAGGGAGAAATGATGGCAAGTTTTATTTGGTGGACTACTCCTTTAAGACATGTGGTGATGACTGAAGAGGCCAAATCTGACAGTTTTCTGCTGCAGAGCTTCAGGTGTAAGAAAATCAAGACACATGCTTTAAGGAGATTTAAACAAGGATGCAAACTGGTCACATGAGGAATGACTACCACCTGTTGCTGACTGCCGTGGACACAAGAACAAGAGTCTGACCTGAAACTTTAACATTAATCCGAGAAGAAGAGGAGGAGGAGGAGTCTGGATGGTACTCACCATGAGGGAATGCACTTCAAAGTCACAAAGAGAGCACAGATGGGGAAAAACTGGGGGCCTGACTCCCAAGAAGTCTTGGACTTTTCTGTGTGGTGGGGGGCCAACCCTCCTGGGCATAAAGATGGAATCTGAGGAAGACGGACCCAAGCCCAGGCCACTGTAGGAATCGTGGTGTGAAAGCTCAGAGTAAGGCCTCTGCCTGCTCCCAACCCCACCGCTGCTGTAGCTCAGGCCATAGCTTCTGCTGGGAGAGTCCTGCATGGAACTGAACCCAAAGTCTCCAGAAGACTGAGCTCGGGCTGAACCCTGGCCCATAGAAGGACCCCCCATCCTCCCCATGGGTGCTTCATCCCAGCTATCTCTTCCTCCTTGATATGTGGCCTCAGAGGACATTGAAGATGCAGCCCTGCGGTCTCCTGCTTCCCCTTTGCGGCTTTTTAGCTGCCTGATGATGTGCGGCAGCGTCTCCACGCTGATGTCCTCTTCAGGGATTTCAGCAAGAGCGTCCAGGTCAGAGGGCGACAGCCCCAAACTGGCAAACAGCTTCATAGTGTTGCCAAGATGGTTTCCACTGCCAAGCCGGGACATCTGAGAGCTGCCATCATGGCCCTCCAAGCCAGCACCATTACCACCACCCATCCCCACACCAGAAGCCATGCCCCCCATCTGCCGGTTGGATCGCTGATCGTTCATGCTGTAGTTTAAAGTCTCTGCAGCAGCTAGTAGCCCCTGACCCACAGCGAAGTGTTTCTGACCTCCGTCCAACTGTGTCTTCTGAGACATCACGCTACAAAGTGGAGCAGCTCTCTGGCTTCAAAGTGTTATTGTGCAGGTGAGTCAAGATAAAGATTAAAGCAGCTAGAAAATGAGTCTGTCTAGAAGTCTGTGATTTTTCTTTGTCAGATCAAACTCTGACAGTGTGGATGAACTCCTCTTCTCTTGTAGAACGTCTTATTTCTGTAGAAAACACAATGAGGTAGAGATACTCTTCAGACGCTGTCTCTACTGAGACAACACAAGACAGTGGTGAGGCACTGGGCCGTAGCAGCACACGGAAGGAAACGACTGTGATTCTTTTACAGTCACCTGAGCTGATTTAAGCTGTGATAGCTGGAACATGAAAGGAAAATAAAGAAGGACAGGAAGGAGACAGAAGAGGCCCTGCAGGCTCACAGATCACCTCAGACCAGAAGGGAGAAAATGATGAGGACAAAGTGTGTTGGATAAAGCCTCGCTGCAAAAGAAACGCTCTCAGAACCGGTGTCAATTGTTAGATACATAAAAATAGTTCACTAGGAATAAAAAATGTGTCCAGTTACAATGAAAGAAAAAGGATGTTGCTGTGGGTCTGCCAGACTCCAGCGGTTACAGTCTCACCATCATTATCCTCACTACAACTCAGAAAGATGGATTCTGTCAGCGTCTCTCCCTGGATCTCTGTATTTCTCTGTCGGTTTTTCTCTCTCTGCATTTCTGTAATTTCTTTGAATCTTCTCTCCTTACATGGTTTCTGCACATCTCTCCCAATATGAGACCAAAACAAGGAAGTTTTTCCTTGACATTGTAGCTTTACAAACGCCGCAAAGGTTTTTACTCCTGGTGGGATGAGATCAGACTGTTTATTTTGGCTTTAAGTCCAATCACTGTTAATAATATCACATTAGCAGGTCTGGGCCTGTTACTGATTTTCCAAGACAACGTCTGATGTGATTTGGCGCCGTGTGAATAAAGATTAATGAGTGGACCTGAACACAGCCTGATTCTTGTTTTCCATGTTGACAGCGAAACACTATCTGATATGTGAATGTATGACATTCTCCAGTAACTTGCAAATACGAACCGCATGCTTTAAATGGGGAGGGCATGAAGGTGTGCTAACACCGTTAGCTCGCTTAGTTTAACCCTGACAGTAGTCATACAAAAGTCAGGGAAACAAAATACAGATATTTATTTTGGAGCCATGCATGAGCATTGTGGTTTAATGTTTACTTAGGTGCAACAACTACAAAAACAACAAATAAGTAAGCAATGCTAAATAGTTGAGGTTAGCTGAGCTTTGCTAGCAGACTGTTAGTTTTGATCAGCCTGCTCGTGCACGCAACCGTTAACGCCAAAGGCCCTTAAAACGAAGTTCAGTGCTCCCTACAGCTAACCTCTGGGTAAAGCCATAAGCTAACGGTTGTTACAGCGTTTTATCACGATTAATTCTGAGAACTTTAAGGTTAATATGTAAGAACACAGCACAACTCTTACCTTGAATTTATATGCTGCGCAGCTTATGTGTATCCAAATTTGCTCATGCAACTTAACGTTCGGTGGAAGTATCGCGATGCTTCGTCTTCGTAAACGAGATGTGAATGAAACCGAATGATTTTGTGATGCAGTTGCTATCTGCTTTTCGCTGATATATTTAAATGACAAGTCGTTAAAATTCAAGAGATGGTTATCGTTTACTCTTGGCTAGATGTTCTGCTGAAGAAAAAGTTGCTGAGTGAAGTGAACAAGGTGGGTCCGCAGTCTAGACTACAGTGCTGCCTTCAAGAGTCACTCAGAAATCTAAGCTCTGGTTACTGAAGCCCCGCGTGTAAAATATGTTGCACTCCGATAATTGGCCCTAACAGCGCAACTAAACAATAAAAAGAATAGCATGCGATTGGAGAATTAATTGCTGATTTTTTAACATTTAATCCTAAAAAATGTGTAAAGATACGCACTCTGTGACTTCTAATACTGTGTTTAAGACATTATTTAAAGCAGAAATGTGCTACTAGTGATGAAGGACATTCAGAATTGATCATCTTGTAGTTCTTACATTAAATTAAATTTGCCTTGGTCAAATGGTGCAGATAGTTACAAACATGCAGCACGAATGAAAATATATATATATTAAACAGATATAAACCGACGTGATTACTCAAAGAATAAGAAAACTGATATAAAAACATTTAAAATAAAAATATAATAGATTTTTAATGTAAGGCGAGGCAAGTTTAGTTATATTATATAAATAATCATCTCACTGACTAACAAAACACACAAGAAAACATAAATTAAAGCAGTACATGCAAGTACAAGCACGGACAAAAACAGAAATACTAAATGTTAAAAAAAAAATCTAAGTATAAAAGTTGTAGTGCAGCACAGACTAATGGGATAAATTAGATTTTATTTAAATAATGTGTTAAACTGGTGTATTAAAAGTCAGCTTTAAAAATGTGAGTAAATAAATTAGTTTTTAGGAAGCTGATATTGTCAGCAGATCCGATATTTTCTGGATACTGTCTTTATAAAAGACTTGTGCATTTGTTCGAGTGCACAACTTTAACATTCTTGAAACTCAGAGGTTTGATTTTCGAGGCAGAACAGGAGTCGATTCATATCCTATTCTGAATATTTTCAGGCGTCATAAAGGACAAGCCTATTTTCCGATTATCTTGAGTTGTCAGTTTAAGTAGGTCATGTGTCACATGAAGGCAACAGATCGGCTCGTCCAATCAGAAGCGAGCACGGAGTGACGTTCTTCTTGTAAACAAACAGAGGCAGCGCGGCCATTACAGTTCCAGAAGAGTTCGACAGAGTTGACCATTTGGTTCTGTGTCATCGGTAACATCAGGTTACGGGGGAATTATTCAAGGTTAGCGCGATATTTGCGTTCTTACTTGATTTCATTCAGCTTTAATGTATGTCTTGGTGTTTTTCAGCCCATGTTACTCAGTTATTACACTGTGTTCACTGTAAAAACGGCAGTCAGCGGCCATCACAGCGACCCTGAACGCTGGCATAACGGACCAACTGTTCTCTGCCTGAAGGTTAAATCTGCCCTCTGTGCCCTGCCCGCAGTCAACAGTGTGACCGCTGAACTGATCCAGGCTGTGAGCGATGAAAGACCCGAGTCTCAACAACGCTAACCACAACATGACGATCAGCAACGAGGTCATCCTGAGTAACCAGTTTATCACCGAGGACGACCCGTTCGCGGAGTACCTGTGGATGGAGAACGAAGAAGAGTTTAACAGACAGGTGAGTGTACAAACCCACACCCGAGGAAGCTGTTTTACGCACGACCACGCAAGAAACCAGAGCATACCTGAGGTAACACTCACACAGACAGGTGATCGTGTCAGCTGGAAACCAGGTCAGCACGTGAACGCATCATTATGTCACCAATACATAAAGGTGGAGGTGTCTTCGTTTCAACTTCAGACACTTATTTCAAAACCTGTGACCCCTACAGGCCCACAGATTCAAGAAGAAATATTTTATAAGTATATAAAAAAGTTTGAGCAGCTACCGGTCCTCTTTTCTGAAAATGAATACCTCGATTAATCAAATAAATTAAACAGGATTGGTTTGGTTTCACAGAAAAACACTGGAAATGAGTATATTTGGCTCTTAGCATTAGTCGTTTTCAAATAATAGTAAAAAAAAAACTATTTCTGTTCTATTCTCTGTGCTAATTTGATGCATACCAAGTATATTGTGTTCCTTTATAAGTTTATTTATACATCACCTTAAAAGCAAACATGTTCTGCCTTCATGCTTCACAAGAACAGACAGGCTATATACGTGGCAGCATAAAACAAGCAATTAACAGCTAGTTCAGAGGAAATTTTCTACAATAAAACTAGCTTGAGAATAGAGATATGTTGAAACAGGTTTGCCTGTCAAATGACCTCTGGGTGTCCCTCAGCTGCTGCTGAGGAGGTCCTGTCCCCGGCCTTAAATGGGACCACTAAGCCCTGCTGAGAGAATCTGAGGGGTCTGCAAAGGTTGAGGTATTTGAAGACTATGAATAGATTGGTAAACAATGAATCCTGAAGTGAATAGAGGGTCAGAGTGAGGAAGGAGAAGCAGGAGTGATATCTCTAATCTTAGTAGAATTTTGGAGGAATTTCTTAAGGACATTATTGATTGAGGAATACCAATGTAAGAAGAAAATCACTTGCAAGGCTGTCAACAAAATAAAATGATATCAGACAAAACAGAAACAGACAGGTGGGAAAAAAAGGCAGCCAGAGGACAGATAAGTATCCATTTTCAGTTTTGGGGTTGGCCAATTAGTGTATTCCCATCACAGGGGGTCACCAGTTCCTCTTATCGCTATTTATGCCTCATCCTATACACAGAGGCGATAGTCTTCATTGCAGCTGTCGCCATTCCTTCTCTGAGCTATGACCATTTGCTGCATGTCTTCCCCTCTCTCTGATCCCCACATTTCTTTTCCATCATCAGCTGTCCTGTCTAATAAAAGAGAAGCTAATAAACCTGAAAAATAATGGAGATATCTAATCTGACTCTGGTCGATACGTCTCCTCCACATGTATAGCACACACCGTCTTTTCAATCATGCCGCGACATCTGCAGTAGAAGAAAATTGTCCTCAGTCCTGTTCCCCCAGTGACCTTATTTCATCTTTGCCTCCCTGTATGTGTCGATGTCTGTGTTGTTGTGCCAGGTGGAGGAGGAGCTGTGGGAGGAGGAATTTATTGAACGCTGCGTTCAGGAGCTGCTGGAAGAGGAGGAGCAGTGGGAGTGGTTCATTCCCTCCAGAGACCTCCCTGCTCAGACCGTCACTCAGCTGCAGGATCAGCTCAGCCTGCTCGTCCTGGACTCAGACGTGCATGCAGATGCAGACTTTGACATCACGGTAAGTTCACAGTCTAAAACCACAGAGCATAGGTCGTCGTGAACCCAAAACTACAACAAAAGTATGTTCCATAGTTTAGTTCCATAGTTAGTTCTGTTTGAAATAAAAAGTTTTAATTGTCTCACACACAGACAAACCTGAAGATGTCTTACTCTGTCCCCCCTCCTTTAGGTGAACAGCAGTCTGAACCCAAACGCTAAGGAGTTTGTCCCGGGGATCCAGAAACACGTCATGTGACCCTGCCGGGCCCCTGCCTCTCCTCACTCCGCACTGTGACATCACCAACAAGATGTCTGCCGTATTTTTTTCAGTCGCCACTCGACCTTCAGCCTGTTGTTGCCAAAGTTCTGCGTTCGCCTCGCATGTGTTCCACTACAGAGTCCTGTTACCTTAGTTACTTAAGATTTCACCTGTCTGTCTGTCTGTCTACCTGTGTGTGTGTGTGTGTGTTTTGCTCTCTGAATGTAAATCAGCTGAGAGTGTTTGTGTGTGTGTGTCACTATATTTCAAAACAAACTGGTTTGTGTTACGAGTCGCTCCGATGTCTCACTCTGACATTTTTTTATTTGCACTTTTATGAAAGCCTAAAAAACAAACGTAGTGTTCACTTTTTATTCAGATTTTAGAGCCAGTTTGATCAGTTTAGAGATGGGTCATTCTGGTTTTTGATACCTGCACTTCTCCATATTTTCCCAGCATCCTTTGTGGTTTGGATTGTGCTGCCTGTCAGAGCTCTGGCTCTCTGCTGCCTCGTTTACTGCTGTTTGTTAGTTTTTCTAAATGCACATAAAGTACTGTATAAAAAGTCATATAAAGAAAAACGTTGTAAAAAAATCTATTTTTTCTTAATCTATTTGAGAATAAATGTTTATGGAGAAAACGTCCATGTTTGTGGTAGAACTCCTTTTTTTTCTGGTGCTTCATTTAATACAAAATCTGAGTTTCCAGACGAGACTCCCTCCAAAAAAATGGTATGGGTATAAGCCCAGAGATCCTAAAAACAAGCTTGAAACAGTGAAAAATAAAGGTTGTTGGTTGCATAAATTCATTTATCACAGTTTGTTTTTAAAGTACAAATGTTACAAAAAAACCCATATATCTGTAAAAACCAATCCAACACCACAGGGCTCCCTCATGTGAGCATCACGGTTCACACACACACTCATATAAGAATTAAAGTTCAGGTGTCATAGTGATACAACTTCCCGCAGCTCAAACACCAGTTAGAAAACCTGTTTTTAAAGTCTCTGGATTTCCCCTGGTAGACCTGAACTCACCTACTGCCTCCCGACCACAGAGGTGCAGGTGTAGCATGTAGTCCAACAGTTCTACAGCGCCCCCTGTGCCACCCTCTTGAACAGCTGTTGTCTCTGAGGGGCTGTCATAGTGTCGCAGCTCTGCAGCAGGTTGGCGATGATAAGGGTACGCTGAAGGCTGGAGGATTTTACCCACAGACGGCCGTTCATCCCCACCACCAGCTCGCAGGGAAAGAGCTGCTGCAGATCCTTCAGGACGTCACTGTGGGGGGCCAGCAGCCTGAGAGGGGGGGCAGAGAGAGGGGGGTGATTACAGGCTGGGAGGGGGAGATGAACAGCAAAGTCTGGGGATGTTTTTACCTTCTGACGAGTCCCAGGGAAACATTAAAGAGCAGACCTCCTCCCCCAAACACCCCCATCCCATTGGCTCGCCCACTGCTGTCCACACACACCAGCTCTGGCTCCATGTCCTTATTGGCTACCACGAACTGAGCAAAGACCAGGTCTCCCACCTGTGCAGGTACACCACACACACAAAGAAAGAAGGTACATGAATGCTCAGTCAGGATCTCTAACCTGGACATCCAGTCTCCAGTGTCTCACCTGCACATTGGGGCGGTTCCTCTTTGTGGCTCCTTCAAACGCCAGGTAGGACAGAGACGCCTGCTCACTTCCTCCAAAGTCCACTTTGAAGACGTCTCCAGATTTCACTGTTATGATGCCGATGACTGCCTCTCCTTTTACAGCAACGTACTGTGGACAGAGACATATATTTAACTCCCAGGATGCACTGCTGCAGCACCTTTGCCCACTGTATGGAGGCCTCTCAGTGCAAAATCTGCTGAACTGCATTTAAAATTATTCAATTTACACATTATTGGCCTGTATATCAAAAACAGTTACCTCTCAAACTTTAATATATTGTTGTGGTGATAAGTTAATATCTTACAAGAAATTCGGCATGCCTAGAGACACATTATTACTCCACTCTGTCTTAACTGTTGAATGCTGATGCTCGTATCTTCTTGTTAAACGAATTCTCGTTCAGATCTCGCAAATATCTCGCGCTGCTCGTTTTGATCAGTTTCCATTTAGATCCGGGGATTTCCACATCATATGAAAACGTAGCAGGTTTTTGGAGAATTAAAAAGACTCACCCTCCTCTGTTGAGAATCCATCCAGAACATGTTGGGCGCTTTATGTCTCAGGACGCCGCTCTTACACACCAGCAGCCGGTCTCCGCTCCGCCTCAGACCCGGTCCACACACCACCTTCTCCTGCTTCGTCGGGCCCGTGAGAGAGATGGTCTCGTCGGTCTGGAAGGAGAATTCATCTCCAGGTAGCAACACCTGCCCGATTTTGCTTTTCAGGGAGGAAAACATCTCTACTCTGCAGAGTCCCTCACATGTGGTGTTGTTGCTCCGTGACGGACTCAAATCAATGTGACACACGGGAAACCATAATCTGCGGCCAGCGCCCTCTGCAGGACCGGAAGAACAACAACAACAACAACAAATTCAGCAGGTACTGCCCGTTTGGAAAAAAAAAAGTGTTTATAACTATTATAAAATAGAAGAATTTAAAGACGTAGAAAAATATAAAACAAAAGAAGAAACAATTAAATACTTTACAGACTGTTTTTTTGATCACACAATTTTGCAGCTCTGCACTGCAACATTTATCTAAAAATCTGTTTTAACTTTTTTAATTTTTTTGTCTTATTATTTTGAATCTGTTTTTTAAATTAGATTTTAATAGTTTTATTTTAATATTTTTTCTTTGTAAAGCACTTTGAATTGCCTTGCTGAAAAGTGCTATATAAGTAAACTTGCCTTGAAGTAAATATGAGATAAAAAGTTATTACTATGAGTACAAACCTAATTGATGTTAACAGATAAAACGTTGAAAACTTAACAAACTAATACTATGTGATACTTAATCAAGATTATACACTCCATGTAAATTATTAGATTCAATGTTGAAATTATAAAGAATATAAAAAATGAAGATAATGAGAAACTTAAAATTGAGATACAGTTTTGAAAATGAATAAAAAGTCAAAAGTATGAGAAACCTAATATTAATTGTCTTATAAAATTGGGGATGTGAGATAAAGAAGGAAAGTAGGGAGTGTGAGCTAAAAAACTGAAAATGAGATACTCAGTCTTTTTTATGAACTATTCATTGAAATTTTAGTTTCTAGTGGCTTAAGGTTGAAAATTAAAAACGCAATAGGTAGCAGTGTAAATAACAAAACAAACTTCTGTTGTTACTTTTACGCAAACCATAAACTGCTTTCCCAAAGAAGCACAGCAATGATCCAAAGAGAGGAGACATTCGCTGAATCTTTATTTATGACATTATATTCATTTGACTTTACAGGTTATAAAATTATAATACAAATACAACTATCAAGAAAGAACAGTGAGCTTCCACTTGACCCCGCTCCTCATCTTTGGAGGCGTCAGGACTTCAGCAGCTGCAAAGAAAAAGAAGAAAACTCAGCATCATTAAAATGAAAATGACTTTAATGTGACTCAAAAGGTTTAGGTCTGAGATGAGAAACTTCCACTCTGCGTTCATGCCGACCTTGTGGTAGAGCTGCAGGTCTCTGCTGCTGCTGGAATGACGCCATGATGCTGTTTGCTGTCGAGTTCGGCCCCGTGAGCTGAAACAAAGGAGTGACAAGTTTAAAATCCCCAGAGAAACACAGAGGTACATTAAAAATGTGATCGTCAAAGCTTGTTTTTTTACCGGTGTTTGACTGCTCTGCAGGTTTTCAGGCCACACCTCTGGGATTGCTGCCTCCATCATCTGCAGAGCCTCACTGAGGGCCAGCTGCAGCTTCTCAGCCTGTTTGTGAAACTGGAACAACACCAGCGCCTTCAGCAGGCTGTGAATCTCCTCTGCAGGGAGGGAGATGTCAGTCACAACCAGCGTCATCACACAGAATTCTAAAGTGAATATCCAGAGTCTGAGTGTGTGTTTCTACCTCTCATCTTGTCCACGGTGGTGATGATGTCACCCAAAGCACACATTAGCGCTCGGTCCTCCATCGGGCTCCCCTCCTTTAGACTCAGCTTCTTCCTCTCAGCTTTCCGACGGTTCTTTGACGACCTCCTGAGAGCAGAGCGTCAAAAAAGACGACCAAATTCAAAGCACTGATGGAAAAAAGCAAACTGTAGCAGTTTGCTGGAGGTGGCCTGATTATGAGCATGTGTTTGTCTTACGAGGAGATGCGGGAGTTGCTGTGAGAATACTTGGAGCCGGTCAGTACGCTGCTTGCTTCAGAGTAAAGCTCAGCTTCAGGACAGTCTGGACCATCTTCATCTGATGATGATGAGGAGGATAAAAACAGATAAGTCATATTTCCAGAATGTTTCTTTACTATTTAATGCTCTGTCTCCATTTACCCAGCATGTCCAGTCTGGCCTTCTCCTTCTGTTCTCTGACCACAGCCAGCCGGGTCCTGTGCCGTGTGAACGTCGCTACCTGCGCCTCCAAGAAGGTGGTCTGAGTGCTGACGGCTGAAACAAGATAAAACGATTTACAAAATCAATTTTTTAATTAAAAACATACAGAAAAACACATTTTTCTGTCTCTCTTTTTGTCTCTTTGGTCCCTCCTCTCTTGTCTTACCTTCGAGCAGAGCAGGTTTGAGGTTGGTCTCAGTGATGTCCTGCCTGTTGTGCATGTAAATCTGAAACATAGAGCAAAGATCTTACTCAAGAGTAATAATATAGTAAAGTTATTTGATGGATTAGCTCATATTTTTGTGATTTAATTCTTGTCTGTATGTTTTTGACTGTAGTTTTATTACTTGAGAAAGCTAAAGTCTTTTGTGAGAGCCAGGAGGCTTCTCGGCCTCTCCTGAGACATACTTTTCTTCTTTCCATTATTAAAAGGTATGTATTATTTTTTTCTCCATTTATTTATTATATTTATTTTGTTTTTGTTTTTTCTCTCTCTCTCAGATCTTAGTATTGTTTAACATTCAGGTGTGATTTGTTTTCTAACAACTGACTCTGCATTCATTTTATTTTACTCTGTTTTATTTTATCTTGTGCTTTTTAGGTTGCCCACTTTAACATCTGGCCAGGGACTACAGATGAAAACTAGCCCTTTGGCTTACTCTGGCATATTTACTGTGATGTCAATTAATATGCATTGTCCATGTTAATAAATTAAATTAACTTTTATGCAGGCTCATATGTGTTGAAATAAACAAATAAAGCAGGAAAAAAATGTGGAAAAAACAAACATGTATTTCACTAACCAGTCGGAGCGCTTCCTCCCACACTGCTCCGGTGATCAGAGCCAGTATGGCCTCCTCACAGTCCTACGAGAGACGGAAATAAAGAAACTCAATGATTTGACTGACAGAAGATGTTTCCAGATGTTTTATAACTCCAGAAACTCTCTCACAGGACCATGAGTCGTTCATTTTTTCTTACTTTAGCGTACTGGTCCAACAGCAGAGCAGCCTCCGAGTACCGTCTCTGTTCAGTCAGTTTCTCTGAAAGAGCAGAAAACAAACTGAATCTTTTTTTTTTTTTTTTGTAAGCACTGATGTTACAGCAGCGTGGACCTGTCGTCATGGTTACCTGCCAGATCTCTGGCCAGCAGAGCTAACTGGTCCGGAGGAAGCGGGATCTGCTGAGCCACACAGATGGCGTTCCTCCAGCTGGAGCTGGCGGTGAACGCCTGCAGGGCGCTGGTTAACTCTCCACATCTCCACAGCAACAGGCCGGCTTGCTCCCCCTGCTGCTGCTCCACCACCAGGTGCTCTGCGTACGCACAGCTCAGGGCCTGGAGGTCAACGTGAGGGTTAGTGTTCAGCTTTATGGTCTGATCTTTATGAACACAAACATTAAAGAGAGAAGAGAAAATGTTGTCTCTGTTTTCACCTTGTAGTGAGGACCGTCTGCTGGGTACAGCCGCAGAGCTTCAGAGTAAAGTTTCTGCTCCTTCACCAGCTGCAGAGCTTCAGGGAAATGTTCCTCTCCTGAACACAAAGACACAAAAAGATCAGGAAATCTGCGGACTAAATGATGAATAAAATAAAAACAGGTAAGAGGCTGGGACTGACCACACTTGCTGAGGTGCTGCAGAGCTTTCTTGTAGCGTTTGAGGTGTTTGTCGATGGTGCAGCGCTGATAGTTTGTCTCCAGACTCTTCAGCATGTTCAGGAAGGGGAGGTACTCTTTGGGATCCTACAGAGATGTATCAGATACACACTGAGCAATTTTTCACAGAGTGAGTGTAAACATCAGTTATTGAACTAAATCGTTGGTGTGCTTATAAAGCAGCAGAGTGAACAAACGGAGGAAAATGATATTTGCTCTCATACCTTTTGAGATTTCTCTGCCACCATGAGCACAAGATCGAAGTCGTACGTTCCTAGCGAGTGTTCATACAGGTCGTTGACATTGACGAGGAAGAGGAGATACTTCAAAGCCTCTTCAGCGCTCACAGCGTTTGGAGCTTCAGGAGGATTCACTAAAGAAGACACAAACCAAGAAAATAAGAGGATGTAGAGAAATTTTCTACTCCTGAAATATCCAACACCTGCAGGTCATGAGCACGCTCACCTCGCAGCTCGTGGACTTTCTGCAGCGCGGTCTCCAGCTCAGGAACCGTCTTCTTCACATGAGCCGTCAGTATGGAGAGAAAGAACCTGAGGAAAACAACAATTTTACTTCATGACCCTGCAGGATCACCAGATCTCAAAGCTTATTTACAACTTCATAAGTCGATCTGGTGTGCAAGTGTTTCGAACCAAGAGTTTTGTGCAGACACTCAGTGAATTTCAAAAAGTTATGCATACAAACATGTGCACTTTAGTTCCCCTCACTTGTTCAGATCCATCGACTCCATGGCGCTCTTCAAAGCATCACACACCACGTCCACCTTCTTCTGCCCAGAACCAGCAGGAGTCTGGACCGGGCTGCCTTCGGGACGGGGATACATGCTGCTGGTCGTGTCCTCCTCTCTGTCAAAATCGTAAATAAAGACAGAATGTATGAATGAATTTCTTTCATCTAAAGTAAAACATGCAGCTGCAGATCTGAGGAGTCTGACCTGAGCTCAGTGAGGAAGAGGTTGATGTGGTTGATGGAGCTGAGCTGTGTGATGAAGGTCTCAATGTTCTCCAGGAAAACCTGTGAAATAAAACCAAAGAATAACACACATCAGCTGTTTGTTCAAGATTCACCCAGTACTGGTGTTATAAAGTAATAAACAAAGAGCCATTCAGTTTTTATTCATAAATGAATAAAAAACACTTGTTTCGTTCACCTTTGGGTTGTGATCGTAGATGAAGTTCAGGTTGATCCTCAGCTTCCTCATCGACTCAAAGGCGTCCCTGAACCTCAGACTGAAAACAACAACAGCAGGTGAAATTTTGGTTTAGTTGAGGTTCATCATTTGGCTTCAGTTTAGATTAATAAAAGAAGATAATCAAACTCACCTGTCCAACCATTTCCTGAGCTGAGCTAACAACAGCGCTCGATGATGGACCGTCTCCAGGTTCCCACGAGGCATCTGGGCACAATCACAATTCATATTTTTTACTTTCTATCTCATAACTTTCTAAAAACTGTGACTTTCTAAAAATAATATATTTTTTCTCTTTATCCCACAATTAAAATTTTCAACCTCATATTTTAACTTTATAATCTCATAATTTTGACTTTTGATCCCATATTTTATCGTTTTTTCATAATTTTATTTTTTCCAGGGAGGAGCATACAGTGGGGGAAATAAGTATTGAACGCGTCAACTTTTTTTCTCATCGCATTTATTTCCAAAGATGAGAAACAACCCCATGCCATGATGCTTCCACCTCCAAACTTCACTGTTGGTAAAGTGTTTTTTGGGTGATGTGCAGAGCCATTTCTCCTCCAAACATGGTCTGTAGTATGACAGCCCAAAAGTTCAGTTTTGGTCTCATTTGACCAGACAACATTCTCCCAGTATTCTACAGGCTTGTCAAGATGCTGTTTATCAAACTTTAAACCAGCTTCAACATGCCTTTTCTTGAGGAATGGAGTCTTGCGGGCTGAGTGTCCATAGAGGCCATAGTGGTGGAGTGCATTGCCTATTGTTTTCTCTGTAACAATTGTACCTGCTGCCTCCAAGTCTCTCTGGAGCACTTTCAAGGTGGTCCTTGGCTCGTTGAGTACTCTTCTGACTATTTTTATGACTCCCTGGTCAGAAATCTTCAAGGAGCTCCTGTGCGTGGCCTGTCGATGGTAAGGTGGTGCTTCTTCCACTCGTGAATAATGGCCCCAACGGTGCTGACTGGAATATTCAGGTGCTTTGATATAAGTCTGTAACCAGTTCCATTCTGATGCTGAGCAACAATCAGGTTGTGAATGTCTTCAGAGAGCTCTTTGCCTTTACCCATCATGAGGTGTGTGGTATTTAACTGCTTGGTGAAAAAACAACCTTTTTTATAGGACCATCAATTTGCTCTAGCCCAGCTGATGTTGGTTAGCACTAATTGGAAGTTTAAGTAATAATTACTGACTGATTTCAGGTAGTATGGTGCATTTCCTTGCCAAAGTACACAGCCTTTCCATGGCGTGTTCAATACTTTTTTCCTGTGTTATCGTACGTAATTCCAGACAATCATTATTTATGGACCTGAACATTGTTATTTCTTTCCATGTGTGGATTATTTGAGTTAATACCAATGTCTGGTACAAATTTTGTTTGAATTGCAGCTTTGGAAATAAATGTAACGAGAAAAAAGTTGACACGTTCAATACTTATTTTATTTTTATAATCATTGGGTTGTAACCACTTTCTTGTAATAGCTTCCCTCCCTCCAATCAATAATATCTTTACATACTTTTATCTCATTTTAATGATCCATTTTCTGCAGAACAGGAACTTTTCTTTCATAAATTTGACTTTTCATGTTATTATATTGACTTCATTGACATTATCATGATTTTTTTATCCATTTAATCTCCTCTGTTTGTTTTACACGTGTCGAAAATGGGCTTCCATAATTTTCTGTACATTATCAGAAGTTTGTGTGTGTGTGTGTGTGTGTGTGTGTGTGTGTGTGTGTGTGTAACCTACCTGTAGAATAACTCGGGTGTCTTGAGGAACCACAGTGACGATCCTTGATCCTCTCTCCACACGCCGCAGCGTCTCATCGTTCTGAACAACATCTGAGGCCAGAGCTGCTTGCAGCCCTGTGGGATCAAAGGTTGTTCCATCAACAGTGCTTGAGATCAGCTTTACAATAACTAATAACAACTAATTATGACATGTGGAAATTAAAATGAACAGACCTTTGACAGTGAGCGTGCTCAGTTGGAGGCAGCGACAGGTGTGGGAGTGTGTCGTGATGAGGAGGAAATCGTTGCAAACAGCGAAGGAGGAAATATTGGAGGCCAGCTGAGAGAGAAGAAGCAGAAAGAAAGAAATGTATTTTGTGGCCTTCCCATATTTGTCTCGGCCCATGAGCCGGGCCGTGGCATCAAGCAAATCTCTAAATGAAGAAAATAAACTGAGAAATGTGAAAACTAAATTTTCTGAATTTGTCTGAGAGTTGAATTATTCCTCTAACAATAACTAATCCCTAAACGTGACCTCAGTCTCTCCCTGGTCACTCTGCCTCAGACAGATTTTTGGGTGGCGCCCCCTGGTGAAGTATCTTGACAACTTCTTCTCAAAGTTTTTTTATGATGAACAAAACGCAGAAACATGTGACCTAAAGCTGACGGCTTACCTCTGTGTCTCCTGCGTACAGGTGAGATCTGTCTGTCAGGCCGAGTAGATATTCCTGAAGACACAAAGAGAGAAAATTTAAGCCTCAACATAAAAACTACATTTCGGTATCACAATGTCATCACACATGTTGGGGCATCTCTACCTCTTCACTGATGCTGCAGAGCGCCGTCTGAACACAGGGGACTGGGAAGTTGATGCAGCATCCACTGGACTCACGCCAATCTTCAACTGAAGGCTCAGGACAATCTGGGCAAAAATTCACAATAAAATAACTAAAAAATATGTCTTTATGTCAAGTAACTATTTTACCTTCGAAAGTGACTTTTTTATTGATTTCGAGGCAGAAGAAGAAGAAGATACAACTCTGCCAACTGACAAACACTGCAAAAATGTGTTTTTGTCTCATTTTAAGTACAAAATGTCTTATTACACTCGATATGGGCTACATTCAACCGATCAGTCCAGAAAAATGTTGAAGAAAGAAAAACTTGCTAGAAAAATTGCTTGAAACTAGAAAAAATCTCTTAATACAAGTAACTTTTCTCTTGTTCCATTGGCAGATTCTTTTAACTTGTTACAAGCAATTCAGACCTCATTTTTGTCTTTAAATAACTTGAAGCAAGACATTTTTCTGAAATGATCAGGTGAACAGGGCTAAATTTGAGTCTAAGAAGATATTTTTTTATGAAAAAAAGACAAAATTACTTGATGAAATTTCATTTTTTCAGTGCAGGGATAAACAAATCAGAAGAGTAAAGGCTGGTACACATTACAGGATTCTCCAAAACTTCACACATTAAGAGAGCACACACTTGATGATAACAAAAGACAGATCGCATAAGATTTCTCTCCCCTGATCTCACAGTGTGTGGTCTGCACTCTGAGGACACCACACACTAACAGATTCTTCAGCAGAGCTTCAGCTTCTTCATGCTCAATATTTCGAATCTTGCGTAGTAAGATGTGACTTTGGTGTAGACAAACATGACGGACGTATGGGAAAAAGCAAAAATGTTTGTTTTTAAACTCTAGAATTTAAAAAAAAAACATGCAAAGAAAAGAGATAACGGAAAAGGTTGTGGAGACAGCGGGGATATGGGCTGTATGAATAACAATGCGAGTTGGAAGAGAGTTAAGTTGTTTTAAGTTTTACAGAGAAATTTCTTACTTCCTCTTCAGTCAGTCAGCTGAGCCAGCTCGCGTCTTTGCCCTGGTACAAGCGACATTAAACGCTGTACCTGCTCAGCTCCTTTGGAGCGCACCACACACTACAGGATTTTTAGTCCCAAATATTAAACATGTTCATTACCTACGATCTTTGAATCAGAGGTCTTCCGAGCGGCTCCAACCAGAAGAAATCACTCTTAACACACCCCACACCACAGGACAATCACACATGATGTCATCAGACAATCGGGCCTTTAGTGGCTTTGATCGTAAGGAGGAGATCGGGACAAAAATCAGCCCAATCATCCTGTCATGTGTACCTGCCTTAACTTTAACCTCATTGGAGAGTTATAAACTATTGGTGTTTTGCATGATTTTCATGGTCAGCAATTTATTTTGTCTCGAGAAGGAAACTTCTAAGCAAGAGGTTGAATCTCAGACTATTGCTGAACGTGTTTTCACAGCAGGAAATAACCAAAATGAGTTACTTTTGCATCATAAATGTCACACAGTTTATTTAGTGACTGACCCCAGAGCAGCTTTCTGATCCGTCCATCCTCCAGCTGTAGAGCAACAGTCCCAGACTGAGAGCTGTGAACTACACTGACGATGACACCGTCCACTTCCACCTCCGACCTGAAACAGATCAACACAGCAATGAGTCCTGAAAGCTGTCTGCTTTATTAGCTCTGATCCAAAACAAGTCATTTGAAGACTAATGAGGGGATTGTTGTCTCCACTCCTTCCTGCTGACCTGACAGTGAGCGTGTCATCAGCGTCCACACCAGGATGGAGCATCAGTACGGTGGAGGAGGTCGGCAGCAGACCAGGAACCACAGCAACAAACAGCTCATCCTGCAGCCACAGCAGCTGACGCACAGCCAGCGGCTCCTCGTGTTGAAGCGTCACTCTGCAGGAAGATAAAATAAGACGTCAGGAGAGAAGAAAGCAATGTGAGCTCAGGGTGGAACAGCATTTCAGGTTTCTGTTGTTACCTGAAGGTTTTCTGGAGGATTAGGGGACGAGACACCATCCTGAATCCATTTGTTGTTTTCTCAGCCTGCTCTCCTGAATCTATACATAGTGTTGGGTAAAAAAGATAAATCAATCAGAGTAACATCAATCGGAGTAACTTCATAAAAAAAGGAAATAGATCCCACCTTGTCTGTAGAGTGAGATCTGTCCGTCAGAGGTCATTGCTGCCAGCTGATTGGTCCTCTGAGGCTGACAGAGGAAGGTCACCTGGTTGACCGGTGAGTTCAGCTGGAGCTCGAATGAACACATGGGAGGAGGAACCACACACTGCCTGAAGGTCGTCACCAGGATTTTATCTACAGAGGAGATTTAAAAACTTTAACCTCACGTTGAAACCACTTCACAGCTCTACGTCTGCGTGCGTCCTCACCTCCATCAATCACAGCCACGTTGGCGTTGTCCGTGGCGTCCAGCCCAGGGCTCCTCTCCGTCGTCCAGCCCCAGTCATACGTGATGGTGGTCCAGGCTCGGGTCAGCATGTGGAGCCTTAGAGGGCGCTCAGGGTCCCAGATGACGCAAACTGGAGCCTTTTGGAAGTCTCTGCCAAAGTCCAGGCTCTGTTTCAGATACCAGTGATAGTTCCCCACAGACCACAGCTGGACTGTAGACAGAGCACGAGAAACAGCAGTACTCACGTTACAAATATATTCAAGCAAAGACAGAATCTTGAAATGTGCAGGGTGAAACTGCAGAAATTAGAGCTGCACAATCATCGTCATGCCTTTGCTGCTCATTTGGAGCACCACAAGGATCTATACTAGAGCCGATCCTGTTCAGTCTTTACGTAAAGACGTATCAAATCCCAATTTGCTTTTTAGGGTTTCAGATTAAATGTGGCTATTGTGCTTAGTCCAACATTCACTTGGAAACTTGAGTATGCTGGAAATATCCTCACTGAGTTATTGTTTGAGAAAAAAAAAGCTTGTAATCTTCCCAGGAGAAACACAAAAATTTCGTGTCTAACTGTCTTTTACACATCAAATATCTAGCCAAATCAGAATTTTTAAAGCATTTCCTAAATTATATCTTTGAAAAATGTTCAAAATGAACAAATTAAAGCTCTAACTTTGGCCAAACTTACTGTAAGTCTTGACTTGTTTGTCCTCCCCAGCGGTCATATCCTCCAACCAAACAGCTAACACGGTGGAGTCACTATTCCACAGCAGATCCTTCACCTGCAACACACATATCAGTGTTAGAAAATGTAAATAAACAGATTGATCCAGTATAAGGTGATGCATAGACTGCATTTCTCAAAGACAAAACTTCATCACATCTTCCCTTCAGTGTCCTCTGAATGTGACAGATGCTGTTTGGCCGAAGGTTCCCTGGCACATCTTTTCTGCTTTTGCCCTGTACTGTGCAACTTTTGGACTTCCATTTTCAAATGCTTCTCCAAAGCATATTCCATAGACATTCAACCCAACCACAACCTGGCCATCTTTGGGTGCTCTGCAGAGACTTTCAAACTATCACATGATTTACAGATTGCATTGCTTTTAGGAATGGCGGTTGCTAAAAAACTTATTCTTCTCACTTGGAAATCCACCTCACCACCCTGCTTTTTGCACTGGCTTAAAGACATGCTTTATGTTATTCAAATGGAAAAAATGCATCTGCACAAACCCAACACAGAGATTAAATTTGAGAAAGTTTGGAGACCTTTTTTGGCATATTGTGACATCAGCCTGCTTTCATGAGACCGTTTTGGTGGTCCCGAGGTTGTGTCTCTTCTACCATATCTTTATGTCGCTTACCTCATTACTGAACCGTTGCTCTTGTGTTAACAACTTTAAAACTTTTTGTACTATTACTACTATGTACCATGAACTGGCAGCCACATTGTGTTTTTTTTTGTCTTGTTTGTTTGTTTGTTTTTCTCTCTTTCCTTAATGTCTATGTGTCCTGTATCCTTATACTTGTGTTTATTTGTGTATTTGATCAAAATGGGTACTAGTGTATTGCACTACCAGCATATTGATTTTTGTAAATTGAAAAATCTGTAAATAAAATATAAAAAAAAAAAAAAGAAAAAAGAAAAAGAAAATGTAAATAAACACTGGTTATGTTCTTTTTTGTGCACTACCTTCTTAAAATGTGAGTTTAGATGAGTCAAACCCACCTTGACCTGGTCTTTGTTGAATGGGAGGGTGAAGTCTCCGTGCAGCAGTCCGTTCTTTTCCATGAAAACCACACTGTGTTTGTTTGGATGGCGCTGAGTGCTCGCTATCAGGCCGCCTGAAGGTCTAAGCACAAAAAGGAGAGCTGATTTTACACCTGAGAAACCAGACAGCTGTTCATGCTGCTTAGCTTTCAAGACATAAGAGTCTTCCATAGTCCATAAATTCAAGCATCAGGGTCCCCTTACTTCCAGCAAAGCGCCTGCTCAAGTCCATTAATGGGTTCGCTGGTGGCTTGCAGGACCCCCTCTCTGTTCCAGACCCGGACTTTCCTGGCCCCAGTCTGAGGACAAACAGCACTGACTGCAAACAGCTGACCGTCACCTCGCCACGTCACCCGAGGTCTGCGGTCATCCCAGGCTGCAGCCGGCTGCACCTCCTGAGGGTGCAACAGTCAGAATGTTTTCAGTTATTCAGCTTTTTCAACCATTTATGATTCAGTTTAATGTTTTAAAGCAGTGATGATGATGATGATGATGATGATGATGATGATGATGATGATATACACACCTGGACCTTCCTCTGGGCGGCCTGTTTCCCCTCTGAGCCGTGAAACTGGGTCTCCTTCTTTCCCCAGCCCACCGTGATGAACTTTCCTATTAGATACACCATGCAGCATATCAAAATAACTATCTATCTATCTATCTATCTATCTATCTATCTATCTATCTATCTATCTATCTATCTATCTATCTATCAGATATAAATTGTTTCTTGTGGGCGTACCTTCACCAAAGTCATCCTGGTGGATTCCAACCTCAGTGATGGGCTCGAAGTCTTTGGTCATCATGATGATGGTTTCCTGACCTGTCATCACAGATATAACGATGAGGCATTAAGCTCACTTTCCATTGTTCAAATGGTATATTTTCTTAAAGAGTATGATAAAAAAAACAGGTGATGAGTACTTTAAGTGTCACATAAAATATGTACAACACACTGACCAGTAGTGAGAATAACAAGCTCCTCATCAGGACTCCAGCTCATCGAGGTCAGACCGCTGTCCACACTGCCAACACACTCCAGCTGTGGGAGAAAATCACACACTGCTGTCAGGAACCTTAATGATAAAATGAAAACATTTTCCATCCATTTTAAGCTGCTCACCTTGCATGTGTTGAAATTAAAGAGGATGACATCACCGCCAGCTGTGGCCAAACATGCTGACTCGAGTTCAGCCAAGTCCTGCAGTCCCACCACCTCTCCACTACCATCCTCTGAGAGGAAACCTTCAGCTGTGAGTGAGGCCTCGCTGAGCTCCTGTAGGAGAGAGGTGATGAGTGGACGGATTCTCATTTTGAAGGACAGGTAAGAGAGGTACAGTTTGCCAACACCAGCTCACCTGGCCGCTTCGTGGGTCATACTCTGTGATGGAGAAGTTAGAGGCGACCAGCAGTGATCCGGTGTCAGCCCGCACACAGAAACACTGTGGGGAGCCCAGACCCTGCAGCTCAGAGCTCCGCAGGCTCTTCAACAGCTTCAAGTTTCTCATTTTTCCCCTAAGAGGGAAAATCAGACGTGACTCAAGGCTGCAAAACACCTGAAAGAAAAGAAAGAGGTAACATACTGAGAACATAAAGGGGAGTAGAGTTTGACTCATTTAGGTTTTACATCACTCAGCACACATGACATAAACTGTTTTCTATATCCATCACAGAAAGCATCTTCTTTTTGAGGAATCATGATAAAATAATCTGCTTTCCACTTATTCGTCCTCAATAAATGTTCTATTGAAATAAACATGACAGATTTGATGATGACGATATAAGAGGTTGTTTAACGACTATTATATTACGCCAACAGGCAGAAATTCAATCGATTAAAAAAAAGAGAAGCTTTAAAACTACTGAAACAGAGCACTAAAATTATGCAAGTTGTTTTCAAGACAAAAGTGAAGGTGGAAAGAATGTGTCCGACAATGGAACTAAGCTTACATTTAAAGCAGCTAAAAGACCAAACCTGACGGTTAACCGCCAAAATTCAATATCATTTCTATGACGTAACAGTCCGAAATGTAATAACATAGTAAGAAAATGTCAAACCTGATGAGATAACTCCGCTGTAACTTATAAAGCTCCAGAAATGTTCAGAAACATCAACACAACATCATGCATGTGGCGCTGTCAGGCACATTACCTTTCACCTCTGATGACGCAGGAACAGACGCAGCCAGCGTTGGCGCCCCCTGGTGACGTGGAGTAAGTGCACAGCACCAGAAACTGAATTATTAAAGTTTTCATCATTTTTGCTTTATACAATTTATGAAAAATTAAATAAAATAAGATTAAAATAAAACTTGATTAATAAAACCTTTGTTTTAATTAAACATCTCTAAATTTGAATAAAAAGAAAAACATCTTGAAGGCTTTCCAGTCCTTCTGTTGAAAAAAACTGTTTTTTTTTCCGCCTGTTTCTTGCTCCATTTGATTTTATTTCTCCTTTAACTCCTAAAATTATGTTTACATATAGATATAAATCAAGGCCTCCAGGGTTTTTTTGTCTTAAACATTGAAATGTGTACGCATTATTCAAGTAACTTCAATAGAAGCATTGTATGCATATGGGCAAAATAAAAACATAAAATTACCTTGTAAAAGAGGAAATAGATTTTTTAAAACACATTTTTAATTAAATTGAAGCAGATATGTACCTATACTTTGAAATTACGCAGTTTCCATGGGACAAAATGATAATGAATGTTATTTTTACTAAGATTTTAAATTATTTGTGCTTTATCTTAAGAAAGCATTTTGTTTTTAAAGCCTTTTCAAGTATTTTGAGTATCTCAGATTCTTTTTATCCATACCCTGTATGCTGGTTTTAATATTATAATGCATTTTGTTTTACCTCATTGTCACATCATTAATCAATTTACTTTTATTCTATTTGTATATGTATTTATTTTTTATTTTAACAGTTAAGGAAAAGCTTGATTATTTATATATCAAGATCATTAATTGTAGACAATAAGCCATAGGAAAAGGATACAAGTTTAAGATTAAAAGGCACTAAAATACCAGTGTGCTCCAATAAAATGAGAGCTTAAAATGATTGTCTCATTAAAAAAATATACATTTTTTTTGAAAGACAAAAAAGATAATGGCATGTGCGTATTTATAAGAGTGGATATATGTTGATAGGCTTTGTCTCTTACTCTGAAAAACAAGTACGTTATCGTCTCTTTTATTTTGAAAAGCACTAACCGGATGTCAGTGTGTTGTTAACGTGTATTGACGAACTGCAGGTTGCTACTGACTGACAACAGGTGAACTAGAGTTCGACATCAGAAACACAGGGCTCACGAGGACATCACAGCGAGGTACAGCACCTGATGACAGGTGAGTAACAGAAAGGTAACCGTTTATCACATGTTGATGGGATTTGGCGCTGTTTGTTTCTGACACAATGGAGCAGAAAGAGCCCGTTAATCCACCAACCTTTGACTGAACCGGGCTTTTTAACGCGGTCTGAGGCTCTGTGCTAACGCGGTTCTGGCGGTTTGACGTTAACGTACAGAATTTTATTCCCTTTAACTGAATTAATGTTTAAAATCTCTAATAAAAACCAACGTGTTGTTGTGGTTGCCGCCCCCTTTATCTCTCACTGACTGTACCCTGCTGTTTTTTTTTAATGTCACTAAATCACAACAACCAGGGAATATTTTTACATCTGAACTACAGAAGAGCTTTAAAATGTGGTATTTAAGGAGGATTTGATGAATAAATCGGTGAATTCATCAAAGTATTCATATTAATGGTCACAACTGCATTCCTTTGCATTATCCACATGTCAAACGTTGCATTATTGGTTCAGTTTAAGATGTAAAATGTTGAAGTTGTGTATGTAACCCTTTCAGACATAGTTCCTTACAACTTTCTTTTTTTTGCTCCATGACTAACTAACCTATCTAGTAAAAATTGAGCTCATTTTCAAAGAAATACATTCTTTTTTTAATTTAGTAAACTAATATTGTTTATTTATTTACCAAATGCTTACTGTTCATTTTTTTATGTGTTTATTTCCTTTTTGGACAGCACTTTGGACTGTTTTGGTATTTGTTCATTCATTTATGTAATTGTATCATCATATTCAATCAATCAATCAATCAATCAATCTTTATTTGTATAGCGCCAAATCATAACAAATGTTAATTCAAGACACTTTACAAAAACATTCACAGGTCTAGACCCGTAAATGTTAATAAAATTTTATTAGCAGAAACCCAACATCAAGACAAGATAAGGAGTCTTATCTTATTATTATTGTGTTTTATTGGCTTACCTTTTATCATTTTGGTACTTTTTTAGAGTTAAATTTGCTGCATTTTTTTCCCTTTTACTTGTATTTTATTATCTAAGGATTTCTTTTATTTGGAAGATCAAGTTTCTTATCTTGAGTTTTAACATCTCCCTTTTCTATATAATATCCCTTCCTTAGATTGTCAGCACAGTCTTATAATCATTTACTTACTTTGAATAAAATCTGATTGATTTATCAGATGTTGATGTTGAACAGTTGTCTGAACCCGAACTTCTTCACCTATGTAACTTTTTTGTGTTTTTTTTCCTGTCACCTGATTTTCTAATCTGTTTTTCAACAAGAATTCAGAAAGTCTTAGTCAAAACACTCACCAGAAACAACTGTGGGTCGGACTGACACACAGACAGACAAACTTATCATTCACTGATGTGAAAAGTAAAGTTTAGTCTGTCTTAATTTGTTTGTTTCAGCTCTTCACTGATACCGAGGATATCATGATGTCTCATCCTCTTGACCCTTCCCCTGATGCCCTGGCGAGACTCGCTCTGAGCAAAGACACATAACCCACACCGGTAATTATACTGTCTATTATTAGACTGCCATTGTCACATATCATTCCTCTTTAAGGTCACTTACTCTCAGAGCAAAGAAGACAAATATCTTGTTTATTCATCCATCATCCAGAACATGTTTTTTCTCACTAACCTTTAGACAACTTGGAGATGTTTGGGTTATCTTAAATTGCACACAGCTACAGAAATTCTGAGAGACATTTTTCTGTCCTGTCTCAGCTTTGACATCAATTGGCAACCTTATTAGTTTTGATTAAACTTGTACAACTGTATGTCCTTGCATAACTTCCTTGAATGTATGAAAAGGAAATCCGTCCACTTTAAAAGCAGGATGCCTTAAAGAATCGAGACAGGGATTTTCAGGATGTTTTTCAGGGCACATTAGGCTGCTGATTTGTTTATGAACATGTCTGATATCATTAAGAAATATCAGCCAAGAATGTCCATTGACATAACTGTTGTTTTATCTTGTAGAAGAAGGGAGTCGCTTGTTTATGTTTAGTTGGATCAGAGCTAACTCTTTAAGATCCGTCAGCTCTGCGAGAAAACAAACAAACAAAAACTGAAGCAAACCAGCAATCATCGAATTCTTTGAGGTCATGTTGATGTGTAAATGAAGCCTAAAGATTCCCACCTCCATATTCTTAAAAATGTGAAAAACAGCACTGATAAACTGGATTAGAAGCTGTTGAAAAAGCCAGTCAGAGCCCAAAATATGTCAAAACAAGCCTTAAAAAAAAGATGTCTTTAAGGATTTCATTCACTGCCTTCTCTTCAACACTTGCTGTTGCCAACGTCTCCTCTTCGGTGCCAGATCACCAAACCTCCAGCAGTGTGAGTCTAAAGCATGTGTCAGGGTGTGAAACAAACCAAATAACACAGTAAAACCTGCCAATTTGGGTCAGAGCGAAGACAGCAGCGTGCGGGTGTGAGTGTGAACTCCTAATCCTCTCCCTCTGCGGTGATCTGAGAGTTTGACAGGGAGGGTGTAAACACTGAGAGAAGGGATCACCTCTGCTCTCTGTTTGGGTTTCGTCATCTTCCCTCAGCTGTTCTGCCTCAGAGAGACTTTATCAGAGTCAAGCTGAGCTTTTGTGTCTTTAGCTGAGGTTACACATGTAATGGACCAACCCTGCTATTACTGTAGACATGGATCTACATTTAACCGTCTCACTGAGTCACCGTTCCTTCCATCTCTGACTCTTCTTTACTCATCCTCAGACTCATCCTTTCCTCTGATCAAAGACTCTTAAAATAAAACCAACACACATCTTGGAGGTGGTCAGAGTTAAAGATCCAAAATAAGGCATTATAATGTCATAACATCCCAAAAAAAGAAATTATTTAAGCCAAAACTTTAAAGGAAGTGTTTCACACCTCGATATCTCAAAAAACTCCTGGAATCTCTTGTGAAAATGACCTTTAGGACATGTGCACTGCAAAAAACTGAAAACTTATTGAGTGTTTTTGTCTTATTTTAAGTGAAAATTGTCTTGTTATACTCCATATGAGCCACATTCAACTTATCAGTCCAGAAAAAAAGTTTGTTTCAAGTTATTTAAAGACAAAAATTAGGTCTGAATGGCTTGAAACAAGTATATTAAACATCTGACAACAGAACAAGAAAATTATGCTTAAAACTAGAATAATGTCTAAATACAAGTAACTCTTTTCTTGTTCCATTGGCAGATTTTTTTTTACTTGTTGCAAGCATTCAGACCTCATTTTGTCTTTGAATAACTTTAACAAGACATATTTTCTGGACTAGTCAGGTGAATGTGGCTCATATTAAGTCCTAAAAGACATTTTCTACTGAAAACAAGACATATATTTATAAGATATCATTTTTTTTACAGTGTGTATATACTGGTAAAGTAACACGAATCTCAATCTGTGTACCGGTGATTTCTTGTCCCTAAATCCACGTTTCCACCAAGCAGACCAGTTCGGTTCGTCTCGGCACGGCACGCATTTTGTGGCGTTTCCACTGACTTCTCCCGCGACAGATCCCCAAAAACCGAGACGAGCCATCCCACATTTTGGGACTCTTTCGTATGGGTGCCAGACTGAACTGATCCACTCTCAGAAGGTGGAGCTACAACACTGCAGACCATTGATTGTAGTCAGAAGAATCGTTACTTACCCCGACAGCAGCTGTATTTCCCTTGGTGGCACACAGACTTCTCTGAAACAAAAGCTTGATTGCACTTTGTATCAAAGAGCTACATACTAATCACAGAGAGGATGAAATGCTGCATGTCTTCCATCGTTGCTCTTTGTTTACTGTGTCATGTTTTTCTTCTTTGTTGGATTTATTAGCGAGGTAAACTGTGTTGCGCTGCTACACCGTCACGCTATTGTTTAACAGCTGCGGCTTTCGGCATTCGGCTTACACACAGCCTACCACGAGAGGGAACAGTTTGCTGTGGGAACGCAAACGGAATCAGGCTTAACTGTACCAAAACCGTCCCAAACCGTACTGAACCGACCCGGACTGCTTGGTGGAAACGTGGCTCATGTGTGGTCAAACATCATGTTCCATTGTCACAGACTGATGAAATCAAAGCTCGCCTGTCCCTCAGGTGGCTCTCGATACCAGATGATAAGTGGTCAGTAGACATGTACCGATTGATCGGTGCCGATTTCCTTCATTTTAGGTAATCGGCCCATCCTTACATATGAAACTGATCTCATATACCTCTGGGAAGGTCTGACAGCCAGCCATTGTCATGCACCGATTTTTGCTCTGAGACCTAAAACTCAGGACACTTTATTGGTTGTTTAAGTCAAAACATAGAGATTTTATTGTTTCACAGGTATTGTTCAATGATCAGATTGGAACATTGAAGGTATATGCTGTCAGTTATAAAAAAAAAAAAAACAGTTTCATCCCTAATCGGTTTCGACTGGTCAGGCTTTTTAAAGATCAGTGATGGGCCTAAAAATTGTGATCAGTGCACCCCTAGTGGTCAGATTTCTGCAGTGTTACATGTTACGTGAACATCAGCAAACTCTTCTCCATTAGGGGGCGATATGGGGGAAATATGTCAGGATGTTTTTATGGCAGGATCTGGATTTTATCGTTTAAGCTGTTTTGCTGAAAGTACGTCCACAGCTAAAGTCAGAAGAGGTTAATTATCCCAACGGACACAAAAAAGTTGCAAAAGTAAAGAAATTGAAATCTTTTTTACCTTCATCTGTGATAGATAAGCTTGGTAGAGGTCTCACCTTGTAACATCCTTCATAGAACTTTTATTTCTTTATTTACCGGAAAAATAGGTCATTTTATATTTAGCTATATGAATCAATAACATTAGCATTAGAGCTGGAGGTAAAAAAAAAAAAAATCATTTATTTTGACAACTTTTCTGCGCCTGTTAGGATAATTGTCCTCTTAACTTCTGTTGTGTTGTTGCTTTTGCAAATCGGCTGACACCTATTGGCCACTGCAGTTTTGACCTGATTTTTGGACCCACGTTTTTCTGATTCGGCATCACTTTTTGCCTTTTCTGCATCTTTTCAAACTTTAATCTCGACAGCTTGTGTAATATTGACTCTGCTTCCTCCACACCGTTATCAGATAAACTCAGCCGCCATATCAGCTCGACCTATTTAACAGTCTAAAAGTTTTGTCGTAAACGCCTTCACAGGATCCCACAGGAAGAGGTTTGAATCATGCGAGTTCAGAGTTCACTGTACAGAGTATTTTTTAGCGCCTGAAGCTTTTTGTCTCAGCCTTATTTTTCCTGAACACACCTTCAGGTGACTTAAAGTCAGCTGATAAAAGAATCCTGTCTTGCAGCATTCCTCTGACGCCCTGATGTAATGAATCAGATTAGCTGCTGCCTTCTTGCTTTCTTCATTCCTGGATCAGTGAGTGCAGCTGGGATGAATTTCCTCATTGTGCATCTGAAGTCCATGTTTATATAGGAACATATTGACACAGCTGATTCAGGTCTTCTGTGCAGAATTTCACCCCAAATACTGATTTTTGGCATGAAGAAACAGATATGAGTGCATGAGTTCACGGTCCAACTGTTAGTTTTTCAGGACAGATCAGTGTCAGCTTTTAAGCTGCTCCGTCTTCACTCTGTGACTTCTCTGGATTCACAGCAGCTTCACCTTTCTGCACTTTGTAAAACAACAGATGGGCTGTGTGGATGGACGGTGTGTTTATGGAGGTAACAGATTGATTCTCTGGTGTGGAACCAAATCATAAACCATCTCTGAAGCTGAGTGGGGCTTTTACTGACCGGTAACAGCCTCAGAGTGCGATAACAGGCCAAGAACTGCCTCATTGTTAAAGATAAACTGTGTCAGGATCACCTGTTCAACTACTCGATACCACAAACATGTAATCAGCCAATCACACAACAGCAACTTGACATGGTGGAGACGAGCTGGACTATAGGGGACTGAAAAATGTTTCCTGGTCTTACGGGTCTAGATTTCTGCTCCACATTCGGATGGTGGGGTCAGAATTTGGAGTAAACAAGGTGAAAGCCATCCATCCTATGTTGATCCATCCTACCTTGGATCAACACCTCAGCCTGCTCGTCTCCTTAGTCCAACAGAGCCCCTTTGGGATGTGAAGGAACGGGAGATTCTCATTGTGGATCTGCAGCATCTGTGTGATGCTATCATGACAATATGGAGCAATCACAGTAATTAAAACTTCTTAACAAGTTTTAGTTTCCTTCTGTACAGAGTATTTTTTTCCAAATATGAAGATAATCGTCTTTTAGTTTGTGATGTCTCGATCCGATACACTGATCAGTATCGGCGCCTGTTACAGCTTTTTTTGGAGGGTTGGATAGTATCGGATTTTGTTACATGATCGGGATGGATCCAGTTTTCACATGTTTTCAGCACCGTCACGCTTTACGGCTGCTGTAAATCATTCCACATTGCAAACATGTCCGCTGTGTGGGACGACTTCTCTTTGGAAAGCAGTAGCATTGCCATTACACCTAGATTGCGCAAAATGCAAATATTGCAATAAATTGTAATGGAAACACCACATTTTCAAAAAACCTCTCAAATTTAGAATTTCTCTGCCAGAATTTACGCTCTTATGACGTGGTTTTTCAGAAGTTTCAATGTTAAACTTCATTGCAAAAGGGCATGATCACAGCCGACAGTTTGTCAGTTTGGTGAATAAAAACACCAATGTTCATGAATCAGCGTCCGGACAGACGTTACATTTCACTTTACTCAAGTTGTGCACAATTCTTAATGGAAACACCGGCAAGGGGAAATTGTTCTTTATCGAAACTTCAGGAATATCGCTGTTATTTTGCGAAAAGTGTAATGGAAACGCAGCTTATGATAGGAAAACAGCTTCTTGCAACATTTAGAAAGTGAGTGTTCCTCGAGAAGGTACCAACAGGGCTCACAGTTTTTTTTTAATACTTGTATTTTTTTTTTCGCTTTTTTAATGAGGTTACAACAAAAGAATATGTTATACAACAACTTGGTGTCAGTAAACAAAAGTTCATATAACCTCCTTGTAAATAGTCCATTCTCCTCAGTCTTTCAGTTGGGTTTTAAAGTCCATCCACTTTTTCCATTTTTTTTTTTGACAAATAGATTGTTGAAGTCTAAAATTGTGCATAAAGATCTCCATGTAGTATAGTTTTTCCACAATGTCCAACCAGTTTTTCGGAGTGGGAGGGTCCTCCCTATACCACTTTCTTGTTTTGGCTTTCTTAGATGCCGCAAGTAATCTTCCAACCAGGTATCTGTCTTTCTTTTGAATATTTTCTTGTGTTAAGTTTCCCAGATACAACACTTCACGTTTCTTAGGAACTTCATAACCGGTCTCCAGCAAGGTTGTGGGACAAGTGAGGATTTTCCTTTGATTTTTGGGGTGATGAAAAATCATATTTTATTTCTCCAGCCATATTTCCTCCACGTTCTAGAGCTGGATGTTTTACTTTGCGTCTTACACATGTTATGCCATTCTTCTTTGGTTATTTTCCTCTTTAGTTCTTTTTCCCACTGATCTCCAATGTAGAGAGTGGGAGTTAAACTATTTCTTACCATGTTTTGGTTCAGCACTGAAACTATTCTCCTGACTGTGCCTCTTTATGCATTGCATAAAGTTGTCATCAGTCTGTTTAATTCACATGATGAATCCAGCTTTATCTCTTTATTAAAACAATCCCTGATTTGTGGGTACATGAAAAAAATCTTTGCTCTTTAAGTCGTATTCTCTCCTCAGTTTAATGAAGCTTTTTATTTCTCCTTTTTCAATTAATCCGTCAATTATTGTTATGCCTCGAGATGCCCACTGTTTAAACCCTTGGTTTAGGCTTCCTGGTTTAAAATTAGAGTCATGGGCCATCCAACTCAAAATCTTTGCCTCATTCTCCAGTTGTATTGTTTTACTATTTTAAACCAGATTCCCAAAGTGAACCTTGTTATTGAATTCAACAACCCCTCCTTTTCCTTATACATATTTCTGTTCGCAAACAGGGCTCGCTTTAACACAACAAATATGATTTGTCATCAGCAGAATCATCAAACAGAGTGCGGGATTTATCAGAGAAAGGTATCAGTATCAGGTATCCCTACTTTTAGTCTTAAACCCTGAACAGTTTTACTCTTGGACTACCAAATTTTGCAGATACAGCCCCTGGTTTCTGATCAGTTAAGACAAGAAACGAAGGTTTGTGATGACAAACTTGCAGCCTGAGCCCAGCTTCATGCAGCCTCTCAGCACAGCTGTTCACACTCAGAGCTTGTTGCACCACATGTGAAATTCCTTTCTCAGTGTTTTCACAGGTGTATCTACAAAACCAGAGGAAAAACAAACTACTTGAGCTTCTTTTTAAAAAGAGAAAGTTGGACAAACTTCTTAAAAAACAGAGTAATGAGTGTTGCACCATGCTCCTTTTTTGTAACCGTGCTTAGAGTAAAACATGATAATAAATTCATTACTTCCAGTTGAAGAAACCCAAAGCAGAGAGGCATAAATTCCTTTTTGTCTCCTTACAGCAGGAAATCCAGAAAATCCCTTTGCAATTGGAAGAGGATGGGGCGTCCCGCTATGCTTTTGTTTCCCGTGAGAGGAAAACTTCAATCACTTCAGCACTGCGTCTTCATTGGTCTCCTCAGAGTTTCATGAGCCTCTCTGATTGGCCCTTCATTCCAGTGTGAAGACTTTTCCAGCCAATCGCGACCGGCCTGGGTGAGTGCGGCTTCCTCTTCCCACCAGCTGCTGCAGTCGATCAGCTCATTCAGCAGCGTGTGTGAGTGTGTGTGAGCCAACCTTTCCTCCCCCTCCCTTCTTTTTCCTCCACAAAACAGACGACCAACCTTCCTCTGCACTCCCATCCCCCCCTCCTGCTCCCCTCACACACTCATGCTCTGTTATTGCCTCACACACTCCTGCCACATGAGGCCCAGCAGCGGTCTGGTGTGTGCGAGTCACCGGAGAAAGTTACACTAGTGCGTTTATGCCTGTGTGTGTGTGTGTGTGTTTGCAGTGCTGCAGCGAGTCCTCTGCAGCAGATTTCTGCTTCAGTCAGGACAGAGCCTAACGGGACAAACAGAGACAGGAGGGAGACCGCGGCTCGCTACGGCTGAATCAGGGATTCTGCACAAGGTAATCACTCTGTTATGTCATGTTGATGTTTTTAAAGATACTCCGTCACACACACACACACCTACACACACACTGCGGTCAATTTGGGTTCAGATTGTTGGCAGTACTTGTCTCAGCTCTGATTGTGCGTCAGATTTCACTCAGAGGTGTTTGTCATGCAAGGTATTTGTGGTGAATTAAAACTTTAGTGTCTGTAACTAACTTTCAAAAGCAAGGACAAGTTTTTCTGCATCTTTTTCTTTCAGTTTTTTAAACACAAACTGCCTGTGAGTAACTTTTTTCTGCACAAAATAACAAAAAAACACTCAATTTTTTTTATTGTAATAGCGGTATTAGACTGAATCCTTATATAAAGCCTTTTAAAGAAAGTTTTTCAGGCGATATGACTCCATTAGTTTAAAAAAAGTCCTGAAGTTTGATGCTCATCTTTAGCTGTGGATCAGTAATCCTCATCTTCTCTCCACCATATGCTGCTTAAGCCTTAAAACCCCTTTTAGAGAAGGAGAAAGAAAGGATTACAGCCACTATCACCTATTTCCATGGCATTGTGAAACAGCTGATTGGGCTTTAAAAGCACCATTGTTCTGTCAGACCTCTATAGACAGCAAGTGACCTGAAATACGTCACAAAATTTAAAGTTTCACTGATGAATTTAACCTAATTTTGCCAGATTAATCCCTTTAAGATCTCTTTTTTCAAGGTGAAGAGTCTGAATGTGACTGCCATGCAGAGTTTCAACAGCAAAGAACTTACAATCATTCAGAAATAAAAACTCCAGGATAGAAACCAAGCCTAGCTCTCACAACTAATTGTCAAAAACGTCATAAAAGTTCTCACTTCTGTTTCCAAAGCATGGTTAATAAGGATCAAAATAGGTGTTAAAAAGTTCTTCACACCATAAAAACCAAAGAAGAACTAACAAATCAAAACGTGGAGTCTTAATCAAAGGAAACTTGTATTAACTGAATACACTGTAAGGATTTCTCAGTTTTTGTGTCTTGGTTGGATTTTCTTTGGAGCACATCACTCAGGCTGGCAAAGGGTTTGCAGTGAGAAAAGTATTGGAAAGTATTTCTTGGATTAATTTGTAGAGATGGTGGACACTGGAGCATGACTGTCAAAATGAAAGGTCAGAGAGAAGAAAGTGAAACAGGGGAGTGATAGAGCACGAGCTAAACCCTGGGCTAAGCTATTTGTGATGATGTCCTTTCCAACCCACAGTCAGCAGTTATTCTGCAGTGGTCTGTTCAAACCTGAGTCTATCAATAAAATGAAGAGTGAGGTTACGTTCGCTCTGCTTGGTAGATGACTGGCAGGACGTAGCTAACCAGGATTCATTAAAGGCTGGCACAGGTTACAGGAGTCTTCAAACCTTCACATTTAAGCCACGTTTCCATCAAGCAGAATGGTTCGGTTTGTCTCGGTACAGCGTGCATTTTTGCGGCGTTTCCACTGACTTATCCCGGGACAGATCCCCAAATAAACAAGACAACCGTCCCACTTTTTGGGACCCTTTCGTATAGGTGCCAGACTGAACTGATCCACTCTCTGAAGGTGGAGCTACAACACTGCAGACCGTTGATTGGTCAAAAGAATCGTCACTTACCGGGCGAAAGCAGCTGCATTTCTCCCGGCGGCACACAGACTTCTCTGAAACAAAGCTTGATTGTTCTTTGTATCAAAGAGCTACATGCCAATCACAGAGAGGACGAAATGCTGCATGTCTTCCATCTATGCTCTTTGTTTACTGTGTCACGTTTTTCTTCTTCATTGGATTTATTAGCGGAGTAAACTGTGTCGTGCTGCTACAGCGTCACGCTATTGTTTAACAGCTGCAGCTTTCGGCATCCAGCTTACACGCTGTCTACCACGAGAGGGCATAGTTTGCTGTGGAAACGCAAATGGGAAACGCAAACACTTCTGAGTCCATCCACAGGTGTCACTGCAATCAACACAAAAAACAAAAAGAAACGCAACTGAGAGATGCGATCATGAGTAACTCTGTGCTTGTGATATGATGATGTAGTTCAATAAGCGAGTCAAAAATAACCCTCTCATTAGAGTGGGTGCTTTAAAGCCTCTGTTGACGTCTGTTTTGCTGATTCATGTTGGGCCTAATTGTCACAGCAGTGGCTGTGGTAGTCTCTCACGTGGTGATCCAGCTCAGAGGATCCATGACAACACACTCCTTCACTCCATGTTGCTGTGAGATAAACGTTACAGACAGCCTCTGCTGACTGAACCGTTATAGGATTCAACCTCAGGAGCAGGAATGTTACATTATCTGCTGAGAAATTTAAGGAATGCTGCTGTAGATGTTTGGAAACTTTATCCTGAGCTCTTTCTGCAATCTGTAAATAATCCTCCATGGTTGTAGCAGGTTTCTTTCTCCTACATACAGTCTTAGTCATGTAAATGTGTCACTCCTGACTTTTGTTTGAGGAGCACAGCAGGTGTGAAAGAGGAGGACTTAAAGAAGTCAAAGAGATAATCTGTGGCACAAGGATGTTATTGAATCCTGTTTGTCATCACTTTTTCTGACAAAGGTACAAAGAAAAACCTCCATGCGCTCTCAAGAAATATAAGACAGATGTTTGCATGATTTGCCACGACTTTAAACGATCAATAATCAGTTTCAAAGCATCTTTTTACTCTCAAGTCTTATCAGTGTTTAAGATTTTGGTAAAGCTTTTAATGACCGAAAACTTACCTATTAACTATAGCTACTAATTTATTTAAAGCTTTTCCTCTGAATTTCAAAAATAAAAGCAAAGAAATACTTCTGTAGAACAAACCTATTCAAAGAAATTTCACTGGGATTCAAAATATCAACTCAACTCAACACAAACTTAATTAATAGAGCACATTCAAAATAACCAAATTTGACCAAAGTGCTGTACAGATCACAAATAAACAGATAAAATCCTGAGATACATAAAAACATACAACCAGAGCCAATAAAAATGAAATAAAATAGAATAGAATTAATTAAAATTTATAAAAACTTATACCAGATGTCCAATCAGCTATTATTAAAAGCCAGGGAGAAGAGGTGAGTCTTAAGAGAAGATTTAAAAACCTTGATTGACTACACAGAGTGGATATGGAGATGAAGGGATAGGTACCGAGTTAGATACTGTTATAGGCACCGACCCAATTCTGTCAAAAGTACCGGGTACCAATTCACATAAAATCAAAAGGTACCATGTTTAGGTACCTAAATGCAACCTTGGGAGTGTGAGGGAGTGAAAGAGTAGGAGATTTTCCATGCTGGAAATGAACACAGCATTGCAAGGTTTGATATTGAGTAATGAATATATTAAATTGAAAAAAATATATTTTTATCGAACAAATGGATATTTTTTACCACATAAACACAAAAAGTACCAAAAATTGGTACCATTGAGTACTGGTACCGTTTGCCAGGTACCGGGCATCAGTACTGTATCCTTTCAAATGTGAAAGGTACCCATCCCTAATACAGAGGTAGGTTGTTCCTCAGCCAGGGGCAGCAGACACAAAAGCTCAAAAATTATAGAAAGCTAGCTGTTATATTTGCAAAAAATTACTAGGACAGGAAGTGGACTAAATTTATTATCATCTCCTCAACAATCTTATTGTACCCAAAGGATGAACTGGAGTTTTACGTTTTTTCCAGTCAACACCAAACCTTTATCAGACAGATATTATCTTTTTATTACAGCTGAACAAAAGATGAAGGTGTATATTACTCAATGAAATTGTGACTTTATTATGGTCATTAAGTTTCAGTTTCATTTCTTTTAAACTATTTTTAGGCACTTGTCCCTTCAAAAAAAAAAAAACTTTAAGAAGTTTTAAGGATGAGCACAAAATGTTAAAATTTACACCCCAACTTTGTCTGGATTTTTGCTGCCAACTTCAGATAAGAGAATGTTTTTGCCACACTTACAGCATCTTTCAGCACGAACCCAGCCTTAATCTTCTGCAGCTCTTGTTACGTAAACTGTCAGCATCTTCTTCTTTGGTCTTTTGACTTTCTTCGGGTATCCTCCAGGTGAAAGTATGGAACCCTTGTGGGGACATGGAGAAAAAAAAAAGATTTCTCAAGACCTCACAAAACTTTCTCAGGATCTCGCAAATGTTGTCCAAGGGGTCAAAAATGAAATGGTGGAATGGGAGGTTGCTGATGAATTCAACCGTAACCGCTAAAACTTGCAAAACTTTTTTTCCTCTATGTCCCTTTAGGGACTCCGTATGAAAACTGTTTAGAGGATTTTTTCCCCCAGTATTTTTGGAGGTAGAGCCAAACATTCAAGCTCCAACATCAACCAGGTGATTGAAATATGTATTTCATTGCCTGAAATTCTAACTTTCTGCCCTCATCTCTTCAACAGTGATCTCCAACATGGAGGTCCCCAGGAGGCCTCAGCCCTCCTCCTTCACTCTGTCTCTACCTAAACCTGCTCTGTCACCCCTCGGAGGGGTCGAGAAGGTCACCAAGAAGGACTCAGCGGGTGAAAAGCTCCAGGAGCAGAGAGACCGAAGTACAGAGACAGGTCTGTCAGGAGAGGAGAGTTCAGAAGAGGAGTCCAATGTGTCCATAGAGAGCTCTGGACTCGAAAATACAAAAACTGGCGGAGCAAAACTCGAGAGCTCGATATCAGACGAGAGGATGACCGAAGAGGCCAGAAAGAAGTCTGACGAGGACGAAAGAGCAGCGAAAGAGAGGGCCGCTCAGAGGCAGCAGCTGGCCATAGAGGAGCTGGTCATGTCTGAGAGGAATTACCTGAGACTGCTTCAAGTCAGCACGGTGACCATCAGGAGCAACCTGCAGAAGCTACAGGTGAGCTGCTCAGAGGTTTCATTACATCAGAAGCACAATAATCGTTCTCAAACATAAAGGAGACAGGTTTTATGAGCTGATCTGAAAGAGTAGAAAGAGTGAAATCACCTGGAGAAAGGTGTGTAAATACGAGAGGAGGAGTTTAATGATGTCTGAGAGAAGCAGCAGAGAGATGACCAGAGGAGGCGCAGCAGAGAAACGGAGGAAAAAATGTGACTGAATGCTTCTATTGTGGGACGGGAAAAGTCACTGGTTTGTTTTCGAGAGCAATGTGCTCATTGTTTGGTCTTCCAGCACGGCCCACTGTCGTCTCATCAGAATCGAACGCACACAAACGAAACGGTTCTTTATCAGCTGAGCATGAGCATTTCTCTCTTAAGGGAGCAGACACACATGACGTAATGTTAAACTGGATGGTAACCGTGCAGTCATGGAGGGACAAAATGCTAATGCTAGTAAATCCTTCTGTTGTTCAATTCCAGTTCCCACAACATGTTGGCTTCCTGTGCGCTGATGTTTGTTGTTTGTGGTCAAACTCCTCTTTAAGGCTTGATTATACACCATAATACTGTAAAAAATGTAAACATGACAGCGTGCAGACTCAAGCCCCAGGTTTCAAACAGTGTTGTTTTAATGTTATAGCACAGATGTAGCGTTGTGGTGCTGTTGAAAAGCCCGAGCCAATGGTATATTCAGTATTACCTAGACATAATGTCTTTGTTTGTATAGACCCAGTACAAAATACAGATTATTTTCTGTTTAAGTTAAAATGCAATCATAAAGCATTCCCCCAAAATTACTGCTATGACTCACAACATGCTGAAAGAATGCAAATATAAAAATAAAAATAGTGCCTTTTTTTCTTTGACCTTGAAGTCTGTTTTCTGGTATTAGAGTCAAGATTCTGCAAAACTTGGAATTCGGGGACTAAGGCTCAATTCTGAGGAAATTTAATTTCTGAAGGGTCAAAATGTGATTTTTTTTTTTTAAATAAACATTTTTAATAATAAAAAAAAACCTCTCAAAATACTGACTTTGTGGAATTCAAATTTTTACTTTATTAATTATAATAACTTATTAAGATTTTTGTTTCTCAGAATTGAACCCTTTTCTAATTTCTCAAATAAAATTCTTCAAAAGGTTCAGGGAAAACACTTTATTAGTGTTAATTATTTTATTCTTGTTAGTTTTTTATAGTTTACATTAAATACTAATAAAGTAATAAAATAATAATAATTGTGTTTTATTATTATTATTATTATTGTTATTATTATTATTATTAACTAAAATAGTATGGAGGTAAGATCATTAAAAAATAAATTAAAAAAACTAAACAACAACAACAACAACAATTATAATAATGATAATAACAATAACAACAAGAATATTATTATTATTTTTATTATTATTATTACTATTATTATTATTATTATTATTATTATTGTTCTTCTTCTTAATATTATTATTATTATTATTGGATTTTTTAAAATCATTTTTTAATGATCTTACTTCCATAATTTTTTTTTAGTAGCCCTCATCCTGTACCGTATTTCAATACCATTTTCTGGCAGTACACTTTCATTTTTTTGTTAATTTATTTTTTAAAACATTCAGTCTGGTTAGCCCCCTTAAATGAATTATCTTTGTTTTTTGACCAAATACAGCAGCAACACAACGTTTCAGCAGCACAGCCATCAAACCATACAGATACTGATTTTACTTAGGATGTTTTAGGACTAAAAAATGATTGAGTATTAGACTACATTAAAGGAATTGATAAAAGTCAATAGAAAAGACTATGGAAAATTCATGGGCTGTTATTTCTGAGGATGAAAACAAAATGTGGAAAAGGGGCGCTGTGATACTGGTTTCACTGTCAGCCCGGGATGGAGTCGGCTGTCAGCGCAGGAAAATGAAATTGAAGAGTTATGAACTCTGAAAAAATCACAAACTTAAGTTTGAAACTTCATCTTTTTGTGTTTCTGCCCTCCACAGCCTCCCCTTGTCAACCTGGACGGCATGTTCCTCCACATCGAGGAAGTCATCAACGTGTCGAGTCGTCTCCTCAGCCTGCTGGACCAGAAGCAGAGCCAACCTGGAGACCCCCTCTACCTGGAGACTCTCTGTAAGACCTGAACCTCTGACCCTAACTCTGAGGACCTGTAGTGGTCTTTGTCACCTCACAACCTCAGAGTAATCCCCCACAGGAAGCAGTGAAGCTGTTACTGGGTTCACAGAGACCTGTCTCTGCAGGTTTATGGTTCTGACTCACTTCCTGACAGGAAACCGTTTCATCTTCACACATTCATGAGCGAGGATCGAAACTAGCTGACTGAAGCTTTCTCAGACAGGTCTTTGTGCTCCACCACAAACAAACAGAGGAGCTTAATGTTGAGGTTATGCACTTTGGGAACGTGACAGTGTCTTTTCTTTATTGATACGTTGTTAAAACATCTGCTTTATTTAACTCAATAAATGAAAATACACTTAGTGTGGGCTCACACTTCACATTCTGGTTTTTAAACGAGTAAAACTAATGAAAATAAGGATGTAACATTTGTAAATTTGGGTGGAACATTAATATTTTAGGAGGTATAAGCCTACATTTTCTCATTAAAAAAAGATATAAAACGTGAAGATTTTTTCAAACTACAGGCATCTTTTGATGCTTTTACATGAAAATCATGGTTATTTCTTTAAAATGTGTAGTGTTGATGGTTGATTCTTTTTTTCCTGACAGGTAATTCCTTCCTCAGCCTGTCTTCAGACATTGAAGCAGCCTACAGGGAATACCTGGCGAACTATAACTACGTCACAGTGGTGGAGAACAGCTACAAGCAGAAGGAGGCTCTCTGGAACGAGATCGTCAAAGTCATCAAGACCTCAGCGTAAGTTTTTATCAATTTCAGAAGGAGCTGGGAGCAATAATTCTATTAACGGCACTTTAACGCGTTAGTTAGATTAATTAGGTACCCCGCAAGTTAATGCAAGATTAACTCATTCGCTGCCAGCCATTTTCAGAGCACCTTGAACGATCTTTCAAGACCCAAATAATATTGTTTTTTATGACTATTTAAACACCAAAACTACCTAAGAAGAGTGGGCTCTCTTCTTTTATGTCTATCTTCCTGTTTTTGATCCAAAAAACAGACAAAACGTACTTTTTTGATCCCGTTCATCTCGGCGCTCCATCCTTTGATCCTCTCCATGATAACCGTCACGATCGCGCCACTCTTTCTCTGTGAGCTACCACGACACATCCTGAGTTGGAGCGTGAGCTGCCTGAACTTTTCTGACTTGCAGCGTCTCGCTATGTCTCTGTCATCTCACATCTTCTCCTCATATCCATGCTGAGCTCTCATCCAAAGAGCGCACCGCTCTCACCCACAGTCGTTAACGAGCATGATTTTGATTGACAAGCTCCAACAGACCCCCCCCAACATAATTTTTTTCTACCGCAGTAAACGGTTACAATCGATAGAAAAAATGTGGATTTACAAATCTTCTCTTCTTTGTGTATTCATTTGATTAGTCATACACTACAATTTTTTAATGTCCTAGAATTCAGATTCTTTATTTGGGGCCCTTAAGCAGATGCAAGATTAAAATTTTAACAATTAGATTAATTAATTACAAATTCTTTAATTAACTAGATTAATTTTTTAATCACCTGACAACACTAATATACATATAACCATTTTTTAAAAAACATTAATGTAAGAACAGGAACTTCACTTAAATATATACAGGGTTCCTGCGGATCCTTGAAAAGTCTTAAAAGGCATTGAATTCATAATTCTAAAAATAAGGCCTTAATTGGCATTAAAATGTCTTAAATCCAATTTTCAAAAGTCTTAAAAATCTAACCACATTAATAAGATTTATGTTAGATTGAACTAAAAAAATATTTAGCAAAATGTATATATTTTTCAAAAAGAATTTACTGATTTATTGTCATGGCAACATCGTGTAATCACAAAAGCAGAACTAACAAATCAGTGATGTGGCTGCACCAGGATCTTTCAGAGCAGACGCATGTCTTGGTTTTAACTACAGTGCCTGGAGAGGGAAAGAAAAGGTCAAAAACTGGCAAAAAAAAATCCAAAAGTGGCTTAGGAAAATTGATTATGGCAGCAAAATTGGAAATTAAATCGAAAATTTAATGTCAAAAAAACATGTAAAAATTCCAAAAATGTTTCTGACAGTGGTCAAAAAAAAAATTTGGAGGCAAACTAGAAATAAAGTTATAAAAACAGGCTTAAAAAGATAAAAAATGGTCCAGAAGTGGGACAAAGTGTATGAATAAAAAAAAGGGATGAAATTGCAAAAACTGGGCAAAAATGGTACGAAAGTGGAAAAAGGATAATAAATAGGTGCATAATAGGTATGAAATTGTAAAAAAAAAAAAAAATGGGGAAAACTGTGTAAAAAAAATCCATAGGTAGCTTAAGAATATAGTCTTTGGCAGCAAAATTGGGAATCAAATTTGATATTAAATTTGAAAAAACATGTAAGAATTACAAAAATGTTTCTGACAGTGGCCAAAAAACTATGAATGGGGGGCAAAATAGGCATAAAGCTGTAAAAATGGGGTTAAAAAGAAGACAAAAAGTAATGTTTTATTTAAAATAAACATTGGGTCAAAATGGCCTCTCACCCAGGTAAAACATGTGGTGTTTTTATTTTGTTTTGTTTTGTTTTTGTTTGTCAATTGTGGTTCGTTGTCAACTTGGTCTTAAATTTGATTTCAAACGGCTTAAAAAAGTCTTAAAGAGTCTTAAATTTAACTTGGCTTGAGCTGTAGGAACCCTGATATATAAACCCTCATATATAAAATGTTACGGTAAAACTCAATGACACATAAAGCCCCTTCTACAAAAAAATGAAATCTTACCAAGTGTTTTTGTCTTACTTTCAGTAGAAAATGTATTTTTGGACTAAATATGAGCCATATTCACCTGACCAGTCCAGAATAATGCCTTATTTGAAGTTATTTGAAGACAAAAATGAGGTCTGAATTGCTTGTAACAAGCAAAATAAAAAACCTGCCAATAGAATAAGAGAAAAGTTACCAGTTTTAAGACATTATTCTAGGTTTAAGAAAATTTCAAGCTAAATTTTCTTGTTCTATTGGCAGACTTTTTTACTTGTTAGAAGCAATTCAGACCTTATTTTTGTTTTTAAATGACTCAAAACAAGATATTTTTTCTGGACTGACCAGTTAAATGTGTCTCATATCAAGTGTTACAAGACATTTTTTACTCCAAGTAAGACATAAACACTTGATAAGATTTCAGATTTTTGCAGTGCCTTAGAGGGAGAATGTAAAATGGAACAAAAAAAGGACACATAATTCATCTTTCCCATCTTTTCAAAAATAAATTGTGTGTTGTCGTCTCAAAGCAGAGGTAATCCTCTCCCCTATTATAGACGATGCCAATCCATTCCTCCACGGTAGGTTTTCCAGGTTTTAACCACATTCTAGTTGCAGCTTTTCTGCCGGCAGCACTCAGAAACCGAAATTAGTTTTTGATGTTAAACTAACATATTTTGATGTAATGGCACTCAAAGTTAAACTGGATGTCTGTCTGAAAAACACCTTGCAAAACTTTGTAAACCTCACTTTAAAATGGAACCAACGATGGACAGGACCAGAATATGTGAAAATGGTTTGCTTCAGGGCACCAACAGTGTCGCCAGCACGCAGAAGAGTTTGCATAAAGCCTTTTTTGAACTTGAGTGATGAAACTCTAACTCTTACATTAAATCTCTCCAGGCCTGAGGTGAACGCCACCTCTCTGACTTTCTTCCTGGTGATGCCGGTGCAGCGGATCGCCCGCTACCCTCTCCTCCTGCAGACGATCCAGAAACACACGGAGAAGACTCACCCGGTGTACTCACTGCTGGAGCAAACGGCTCACACCTCCATCGCCTTAAACTGTCGCATCAACGAGTACAAACGCTTCAGAGAAGTTGGTGAGACATCAAGATGACCCACTTTGGCTTTCTTAGCAGAAAATATGGTGTTACACCTAACACATGGATTCCTTTTAAAGAGTCTTAGATTCAGTTTCCTGCTGCCCTGGAGCTAGAGGAAGCTTTTGAGATTGATTGTCCCTTGTTTTCTTCTTGCAGCTGACAAATACAAGAAGACTGAAACTCTCTCCATAAAGGACAAAATCAACCGCCTCAACACCCACAGCATCGCCAAGAAGACGGCCAGGATCAGCCAGCACTTTAAACACGAGACTGGAATGGCTACTAAGGTGAGATAAAAGTTCAAGAGTCAACATAACCTGAAAAAACCCTCAAAGAGGCAGCATGTGTGAGGTCAAGGAGAGCTGCAGTTACACTCCTGTAGTTAATAATTCATCAGACGGGCGTCTGACCTACAGAGAAGATGTTTGATATGAGCGTTTATTGACTCTGCAGGCTGCTTTGTTTGGCTACTCCGTACTTTAGGAGGTCACAGTGAGTCTGATAAGGTTTTAAGGCCTCAGAGAGTCCAACACTGCAGCTGAGTGACTCATTTTATATTTCAAATAGCAAAATTAGATCAGCATTTCAAGGTAGTTTAATGCGCCTGTGAATGCACCCGCAGAGCCATGGATTTATTGTTTTTATGCATATTTTAAATCGCCTTTCCTGTTTGTTTACCTGTGTGTGTCTTAAGCTGGTCGACGAGGAGTTTGACGCCCTGGAAGGTTTCTTTTACGTGGTGGAACATGGGATCCTGGAGCTCCTGGAGAATGTGGAGATGTACCTGCACCACCTACGGGTGAGCTGAATTTGTTGCACATTGAATCAAACTGGTCAACAGTTGGTTAAACAGTTGCTCCAACTTTCTTCTCTCCTAGTTTTTGCCACCTCTGCATCCTCTGTACACTGTAAACCCCAAAGTTCAAATTACTCCGTTGGATAAAGCTATGAAAACTTAAAATTTGTTAAGTTCAATCTACTCAAATGTCCGAGTTTTCACTATTGAAACTGATGAATTTGAGTAGATTTAACTTTTGTTACTGTTTAAGTAAGCACAAAAAAATCATTAGTTTCTGTGACTGCGTTTTGTAACCGTGAATGAGGAGGGGAGGTCCTACTGTACCTCAAGATGTGCAGCTGTGACCCAGAAGATTTGTGTTCCACATGGCACAGACTGTTTGTCTGTGCTCTACATGGCATGGACCAGCTGTCTGTGCTCCTTGTGGCATCGATAAGCTGTCTATTGCTCTACGCTAGCAGTCCACAACCATTTTTTCACCACAGACCGGTGCAATGTCAGGCAGTATTTTCATGAACTGTCTCTTCTTCTGTCTCCTCACTGTTTTTTGTACCCTGCCTAAAGAAACTTTCCAAAGATGTTTGTTTTTTTTGTTTATTTTGTGGGGGTTTGGCGGTAAGAATGAGTCATAGATGGGTATGACCGACAGAATCCAGTCATTTTTCAAAATAAAACGTTGCTCAGAATCAGATAATGCATCAAACTGAAATATTAGAAGTTGAGTACTTTTTATGTGCAGCCCGTTACCAATTGACCCGCGGCCTTAAGGTTGGGGACCACTACTCTAGACGATATGGACTTTTCGTCCCCCCAAAAATTCTTCTACACTTAACTTGGAAATTGGCCAATTAGCATGTCATTCCAGTCAAAAGTTTCATTTGTTAATACATTAACCATTAGGCACACACTGCAAAAGTCAGTAGGTACAAGACTTTGTGCCATGGAGCACAGACCACCAGTCAGTGCCGTGGTGTACAGACCACCTCTGCCCCCTGAAGAACAATATCTCAATGAACAGCAGGGTCTCATATCTTCTGCCTTCCCTCCTCACTCATGGTTACTAAAGTTATGAAATTGGAGCTGATTTTTTTTGTGATGGCGTTTGTAACCATGAGTGAGGAGGAAGCGCTGTGTATATAAGACCCAGCTGTACTTTAAAATGGTATTTAATGTAATTATTCAGATCTGCTTCAAATTTTTCTTTAACAGTGCTAAAATTCTTTAACATTGCTTAAAAGCAGGTAAATATAAAGTATAAGCATCAAAATAGCTTGACTAAAAAATAGTACATAAAAAATTGAATAAATGAATAAAGAAATATTCATACAAATTCAAATACAAATACAAATTCAATTAAAAAAAAAGAAAATTTATTCATTAAAAAACAAAATAATTGATATATAAATTTGAACAATGTAAATTGTTAAAATCAGTTAATAGATTAAGTAACCTATGCATAAAAATGCAAGAAAAAAAAACAGATCTGCTTCAAATTGTTATTTATTTTAAAGTCAGCATTACTTAATTTTTTTGAAGCAACAAATTTCCATATTTTTTGAGTAAGGTCAACTTGTTATGTTTTACAGTGAATGCAACATTCTTTAACATTGCCTAAAATTTTGATTTGCAACAAATAGACATCAGGTTTGTTTGATAAAAGACATTCAGTAGATTGATTTTCCATAATCGTAACTACTTAAGATGTTAAATTAACTTAAGTTTTTATATTTCATTACTTTTTTTTTTTTAAGTAACCAGTTAGCTAACATTTTTTCAAGTAAACTGACATATCCGTGTTTACAGTGTACGTCTTAAATACCCAGAGTTCAGCAGGAATCTGCAGCGGTTTGCTCAATGAACCAGCCATCAGAGCTACCAGCTAAACACGATGTAAACATAGCATCAACAACACCAACAGAGAGCCAGTTAATAGTCATAAGTTAAAAGTCAGAGATCACATCGTGAAAAAAAGTCCACAACTCTCTCCAACCTCACATCCAGAAAGGAAACAGCTCAGAGAAACAGCCAGAAAGAAATCGGATTAGTTTAGAGAAAAAAGAACAAACAGGAGCGACTGTAACCGGCTGCAGACACACAGACAGTTTTAAGGAGGTCATAATAAATGTTTTGTTTGCCCTTGAGTAAAACATTGGCTCCAGATGCTTCCAGAGTCCCTGCTCACTGCTGATAAGGAAATGTTCAACATAAATGTGTCTTTGTTTGTCTTTTGTACTGTCTCCAGACTTCTGTTTGTCTCATTTGAGTGTTTTCAGTTTTTCAGAGTCTTTAAACCCAGAGTGTTGAGCACTGGAAATTTCTTTGTTGATTGAAAGGAAGACCTTATCTAAAGAGTAAAAAGAGCCTTAGTGGTATCTAACTAGTTTAGAAAAACATGAACCCGTGACTTTAGGTTTTCTTGGGACTCGTGGAGAAGTGGAAGACGTGTTTGTGTATTTATTCCTACTCATGTTTCTGAGTCATGCTGTGTAAACTCAGAGGCTCCAGGAGTCAAACACATGAGTTCCTTTCTGTTCATTTCCACCCTAAAATTATCCTCTGGTGAGTTTTTTCCTCCATCTCTCCCCGACCAACAACAGTCAGTCCTGTGTTCTCCATGTTTTACATTTTCCTATGTTTTCAGTGCCTGGAAATGTCTCCTAATTTTAAATGCTGCTCTAATAATAAAGTTTTTCTTACACAATCATGAAGCTACATTTACAAGATAAATTAAACTTAAAATGTGATTAAAATGCAGTTTTTAATCTCTTCCATTTTTATTCCCTCAGAGGTTCCTGTCGTGTAAAACAGAGGAGTTTGACTTCGACATGGACGGGGAGAAAGCTCCTATTTGCTACAAAGAGATCACTACAGCGCTCAGACAGTGGATTCTCCCCACATTTGTGAGTCTGATCATCGTTTCTGAACTCAAAACCTGTGCGTAAACATTCTTATTTAGTATGACCGAAGATGAATCTGCTGTGTTTCCTTAAAGGAGAAGAGGTTGAGGACGCTGATCCACAAGCCGCTCTGTGCGCTCCGGGACCTCCTGGTGGGTCCGAGGAACCTGATCAGGAAACGTTTGGACAAGCTGCTCGACTACGAAGTGATCTGTGAGAAATCCAACCTGAGCTACGAGGAGCAGGCCGTGGCAAACACCTACAGGTAGAAAGAGAGGAGGATAGACAGGTGTTAAAGTCATGGACTCAGATGATGGACTTTTATTCTTACACATGCTTTTAAAGGTGCAGTTTGTAGAATTCAGCATCATCTGACACAGAACATAAAATTCATGCGTATAAAAAAAAAAATGTCATTTTTGTTTATTTTTAATTACAGAAAGAGCAAGTTCCTGTCAAATAGGCCATCTTAATACAGTAGCTCAGAATTGACGAACCATACCCCATGTGCCTTTTTTACATCTGATCAAAAGTGGGCCAGGTGTAGGACGGTGCCGGAAAAAAAGGGAGCAGCTAATGTTAAAAAGAGATAAATTCTAGAAATTAATAGAAACCTGTGGCTGTAAAAGCTGGACAAATGAAGGGTCAGAAAATTTTTAAAATCTAAACCTTTATGTTTTCTATATTTCCAGAAAGGTAAAAAAAAAAAAAAGAAAGAAAAAGAAAAGAAAAAAGAAAAAAAAATAGGAGAGTAAATAAATTAAAAAAAAGCTTAACAAATATCTCATAAAAACCAAAGCAGGTGAATAAAGTATAAACATCAAAAAATCTTGGCTAAAATAATAAAATAAAAATAAAATAAATTAATTAATAAAGGAAGATAAAATAAGAATAAATTCACTGTAAAAAAAGAACATTAATTCATTAAAAATAATAATAATTAACATATAAATTTGAAAAATAAAAATTATTACAATTGGTTTTAATTTAGTAACTTAAGTATAAAAATGTAAAAAATAAACTTAAATAAAATTGATTAAATTAATGAATTGATACAATAAATAGAGAATATAAATGAATTACAATAATAAAAAATATATATATATTTAAAATTTGTCAATGAAAAATTAGAAATAAAATGCAAATAGGGAAAAAATCCTTTTCCCTTCATCTTATCATAGCAAAGCGCCACAGTAAATTTTGTTCAGTGTGGAGTTTTCTTTTCACAGATACTTAAAGTGTTTATTCTGTTCAGGAAGGTAAACTGTTGTGTTGAACTGTTTTTTGCTCTCAACTGTTTCCAAATATTGACTCTCACCTTTCCTCCACAACAGATTCTGTTTGTCTGAGTTAGAGCCAGACTGTGTGTCTGTGTTGAAACTGATCTTGTGAATAAAATGATAAAAGTATTTTTTTTTTCCTGCAGGACGATGAACACACTGCTCCTCAACGAGCTCCCTCAGTTTAACGGTCTGGCTCTGCAGATGATCTGGAGTATGTTGGGGACATTCAGCTGTCTGCACAGAGACCTGGCCTCAGACATGGAGCAGATGTTTCAGGGCTTCGCACAGCAGGTGCTCTCATATACACACTCAACTCTCTGAGCCTGTTTGAATAAAGCTGCAAAGACATATACTTGAGAGGTCTGCAAGTTTTCAGCTCAAAACTGATTTCTCTATGTCCTTTCAGCTCCCTCAAAGCTCTCTCAACCCCAAAGCATTCTGGGAGTGGGCTGAATCTGCAGTGCTGGAAGGAGCGAGGAGGCTGGAGACTTTATGTCGAACTGTGCAGGACACGTTAAACGCCCCCGTTGACCAGGTTGGTGCAAGAGGAGCTGATGCTAACAGTGTGCCGAAAATATCTCAGCTGTCAGACTGATTGACTTTTAATCTTTTAATGTTGTTTTCATACCTGTAAACCATTAACTTCATTTCCAGAGATCAAATCTTAATAACTCTGTTAAACAGAGTTGACTTTACTGACGTGCTCCTGCTCAAAGATGATATCAGAAAAATCAATGACTGAACGGTTAATGACAGCTGTTATTAGTTTGAACAAACTTTTCTCCAACATACGTCCCTCCTTCCTGTCAGACTCCTCAAACTGGGTCACATTCCTGAAACCTGCTCTGCAGCGTTCATTAATAACTCAGAGGGAAAAGAGGGAACAGGTTTGCACAGTGCAGTCACGTTTCGTCAGAGTAATAACACAAAGGAAGATACGAGCAGCTCCTGACAGGCGATAATTTCCTCCAACATGCTGAGGAATTTGCTGAGTCATGATTGTGATTCATATCTGCTGCTTCATGTCATTCACGTGTTATTAGAAATCCGTCATGGATGTGGAAGCGCTGAATGTGCTTTTTCTTGTCTGTTAACTTTCTGTATCACTTCCCAGCACGGTCACACTTCGGCAGACAGGAAACAGTTCTTGTCATCTCCATGCAGCTGTAATTACTGGACGGGAGAAAAAGTTTTTACGCCAGCAAAATCATTTCAGAGAGCCCTGTAGGATAACTTTGGTTAGACACAGAAGAGGATCTCGTCCACACTTGAGACCAACCAGTGCCTTACTACCTATACTTTTTAATCTTGATATGACAGTTACGGTGGCCAGTGGGTGTCAGCAACAACACAACAGAGCCACAACTGAAGTTATCCAAACAGACACAGAAATGTTGTAAAAGTGAGTAGTAAGTGATCAACTTCATCCTGATCCAATCCTGGTATTGGGTATCAGCCCTGATACAGCCCCTTAAAGCTGGATCAAGCATGGATGGGAAAGGATCGGTCCAAACTTGACGCTAAGGCTTAACTATGATTTAGTCTACAGGGAATAAAATTTACAAGTGACTCATCATTTCTGTAAGTTCTAAAACTTTGTTTTAACCAAACTTCTGTCAAACATTTAAACACTTACAGTTTAAAGGTCCCATATTCTGCTCCTTTTCTGCAGTTTAATATGGATCATTGATGTCTTCATGAAATGGTAGTAACATGTTTTGGTCCAAAAACCCAATAAATCAAGCACAGCAGCATTGTTTCCAGGCTCTCATAGCCCCTCTGTTCAGAACGCTCTGATTTAGTGGGCGTGGCCTTCATATGTAAATGAGCCACTGCTGATACCGCCCCGCTCTTCCACATCACTGAGAGTGGCGCCACAAGCTCCGAGTGCACAATGTTTAGAAATCAGTGAAGCTCGTTTACTGTAACATTACAGGCTAAAACAACAGGCTAACTGCAGCTAAAGTTAGCATCCTGAAGCTAACACATAGACAGGGGGGACACTGAGGTAAAGGTTGCTTGTGCATGGAACTATGTGGCTGTTTACAGCCAAAAACAGAGCAGTGATAGCTCTTAAACTTTGGCATTCTCCTCCGGAGAGAGGAGTGGACGGGGAGGAGGTTCGGGGGTATCTGCTCCGGTGGACCAATCAGGTCAGACTTGCTCCTGATTGGTCAAAAAAAGGGAATCGCTGAAGTCGGCAAATCCTGGAAAATCCAAACAGCTCGTTTTAGGTCAGGATGTTACATTCACAAGCTCCACTAAATACAGGTTTTTTCATTAAATATCACATTTTGTGGGCTGGGAGGAAAGACAAAGACCCACAAATTTAACTAAAAGACTTAATAAAGTGATTTTTGCATAATATGGGACCTTTAAATAAATATCAACCTCAGGAATTCCGTATGTACCCATTTTATGTCTTTTGCTCAAAACACTCCCAATCTTATCCCACAGTAGAGCATGCAGCTGATTATTTAAAACTGGTATCGGATCAGTATCGGGACCAAAACAGTTGGATCAGTGCATCTCTACTTCATCCATGATAAATGTAGCATTAAAGTTTTATTTATCATAGCTTAAGTTAAAAAACAAAACAATCCTTCACCTACTTTCACAACTTTTCTGTGTCCGTCAGGTAAACTGTCCTCTTAACTTCCGTTATGTTGTTGCTTTTGCAAATCGGCTGATACCTACAGGCCACCGTAGACAGTTGAGGTAGCTGAGCTTCATTTCTACCTTACACTAAGCTATAAGGACATGGTGGCTCTACTAGCAAATTGTTACCACTGTATTCTACCAGAGCATCAACTAAAAATGGTTTTGAAGACCTGCAGTTTATTTCCACCATTTTTGATCATTAAATTATTTTTATTTATGAAAACATCCAGCCAGCTTCTCAAGTGGACAAATGAAAGAAGAAAGAAGGAATCTGTTTAACTTTCGCACATAATACTTTCTCTTCCTGACAGTAAATTATTGTGTGATTATAAGAAACTTTTTCATTAAGTTTAGTTTCTAGTGTGTGCAACGATTTTTTTCTCTGTTTTTGTCACTTTCAGGCCTCCGTAGAACTCAGACGTTGGAGTCAGAATCCACACTGAATTTTTTTCCTGACATGTCTGACTTTAATCTCTGAATTTCATGGTGCCCTAAGAGAAGCGTCAAAATCAAAATTGATTCTTTTTTTTAAAAAGGGGGGGAATTGTTACTGTGATCTGAAAAATATATAAGAGAAATTAGTTCAAGTATTGTTTTTGAACTCGGAATTCTGAGATTAGGTATAATTTTGAGCAAAGAAAAACTTGAATTCCTGACTTTTATCTGAAGATTTTAGAGTAAACAAGTCAAAATTCTGACTTTTTTTTACCCAGAATCCAGACATTTTTTCCTCAAATGAAGTGAAAAAAGTCTGATTAGCTTTTTTAGAATTCTTGGACTTAGGTTAGAATAGTGATGAAAAAAGGGAATATTTTTCATACCTCTCAAAATTTTGACTTTGTCTTCAAATTCTGAGGAAAAATGTAAAATAATCTGAGATTTTTTCAGAATTAATAGAAAAAATAATGTTGATTTCTTTTTCTTTGACTTCTTAAATAAAATGTAGAATTCACAATTCTTGCTAAAGCTTCAGAAGTCTGACTAATCTGACTAAACTTTTCTTAAAATTCTGGAAGGAAAGTTAGAGGTCTGAGAAAAAAAGCCATAATTTGTACCTTTTTCAGATTTCTAAGGAAAAATTTCCATGGATTTTTCTTGAGCTCTAAAGTTAAAGTCAAAATACCAAAACAATTTTCTACTTCTAATTCATGTCAGATCCATTTAAATAACTTTTCCCTCGTTTCTCTCTCTTCCTTGTCTTTGTTTGGCCTTGTAGCCTCTGAGTCCGTCCTCACAGCGCCGTCTGAAGCAGCTGACTGACAAACACGGCTCTGGAAAGATCTACCAGGTGGTGGCGGCTGTGGTTGGAAGCAGGGACCTGGACTTGAATCTGGCCAGAGGAGAGCTGGTGGCCGTCATCAGTGAGTCCGACACCAGAGGGGACAAAAGGAGATGGCTCGTAGACGCAGGAGGTGAGAATCACAGCTCTACTTCAGTTTGTCTTTTTAAAAAGTAATAAATGTGATGCTAGGGATGCTTACTGATTTTAAGACCAATAATTATATTTATTTTTATCCACACTGAGAGAAACAGATGGTATAGAAAACAAACACCTAAATGCAGATCTTTGGCACCATCCTCTGGATGTTTGGTGTAATTGCAACCATCAGAAATAAGACAAGGAAAAGTAGGCTTATTTATACCAAGAGCAAAACAGAAAATATCAGAAACTGCAAAATAAAGAAGGGAGAAAGACAAAATTGATAAAAATGTTTCTTTTTTGAAAAAAAAAAAAAAGTTGTGAAAAATAATTTGATTTTCGTGAATCAGCATAACTACGACTTGTCCTTTAACTGTCTGTTCCTCCTGCAGGTAGAAGAGGCTACGCTCCATCGTCCAAGCTGATTCGTTATCATCAGCCCACTGATGACCCGCCTCCTTCACCACACCTGGTCTTACCTGATACTGCAACAGGAATCAGGAGACACTCGTACACACCTGAGGGTCGCCCACTCAGCGTCATGAGCCAGCCCTGCTTCCAGGTGAGTGATTACCTTTAAACATAGACTGTGTGGCATGAATTAATCAGATATAAGTGAGCCTCAATCACTCCAAATCATCAGCACTGAAAGAGAAACATCAACTGTTTCTAGGCAGAGAAAATGCATTTGATTGCAGACTACAAGATCCAACCAGCAGGTGGCAGTAGAGGGTGTTCGTCCTTTTCCTAGAGGAGCCTAAGAGACAAAATGTAACTGTACAGCAGACTTAACTGTCTATTCATGCATCACTCTACCTCTAACCCTGAATCAAGGACGTAGGTTATCATCTCCTCAAACTATATCTTAATATTTTTACAGTAAACTGATTAAAATGTGACCCGCTGCGAGGAATTTTTGCACGCAGAGAGACCTGTACTCTCACTGAATGGTCATAATACAGTTCAGATCCTCAAAGTGGCCTTTATTTTTGAAATGCTGATTTACTTTCAGAAATTCAAAATTCAAAAATTGCACACTTGAAAAACTGAAATCTTTTAAAGTGTTTTTTTCTTATTTTCAACGAGAAAAATTTGCTTGAAACTAGATTAATGTCTTGATGCAAGTAACTTTTCTCTTGTTCCATTGGCAGATTTTTGGTACAGACCTCATTTTTGTCTCTAAATAACTTGAAGCAAGACATTTTTCTGCACTGGTCAGGTGAATGTGGCTCATATTGAGTATAACAGGAGAATTTTTACTTAAAATAAGAGAAAAAACACTTGATAAGATTTCAGTTCTTGGCAGTGCAGACAGCATCAGCAGTGTATTTATAAATCTAAACTGGAAAACACTCTTCTACGGCCTGAGCAGCCTTGCCTTGTAATTTGAAAGCCTATTTTTATAATTATTTTGTGTTAAAAAAAAAATGCTTAACATGATCTAAAACTCATGAAAATGTATACTTGTCCAATATGGATGGATGAAATTGGCTCACTTGCGCCCTCTAGCAGTTTTTAAGGGTTGAGCCTCTCAGGACAGGTCTGTTGTTCACACATTCAGGTCCTTAAGACTTAAAATAAGTCTCCTAACAACATGTTGAGATGTATAAAGGAAGTGAGATATTTTGGAAAAAGTTGAGCCATTTTACGTGTCCTTAAAACGTTTCTTCTTCAAAGGGGAATGTCTGATCCAACTGTTATGAGGTTTACAGATAGACGTAGGGTGACCAGGAGCTGACAAGCCACATGTGGGACAAACATTTATATTTCTATTGAGACCAAGCTTATATTAGTAACAACAATTTGATTTGGTTGCACACCGTTTGTACATTTGTGTTTTTTTTTTCCCCCTCTACTTGAAGCTACTTTTAAAAAAAATGAACGAAGAAACTACAAGTTTCTCAGAGCTTGTGAAATATTGTAATTGTTTACATTTGAAGTATCAGCTGTTTTTTACATTCAGTGTATATTCTCAGCTCCTAAAGGTTGACTAATCTGTGCGCAATTAAACAAAAAGGCATGAGTGACAACATTTTAACTTTCTACAAAAGCCTTTTTTTGTAGATTTTGCATCATGACGTGTGTCGCTTCGCATCATACTCACTTCTATACTTTCCCAAAACAAGTTCCCAAAACACTCACTGTGAATCACCCTGCACTGGTTTCGAGCTTAGATAAATATTTTCCTAGCTCCTTTTCCTCCAAGAAACATTGTGTTTTTCCACAAAATCTGCATTTTGGTGTCTGACACTTTTACCTTTGTTTTTCGTGTCAGTGGGCAGAGGTGAGAAGGACACAAGTGACAGGTTGATGAACTCCTGACCCCACATGTACGTTAATATTGACTGACAGCAGACACATGTAATAGTGATGGCCCTCTTTCAGCTGTTGGATGAAAATCATGCCTAAAGAACGGAGACTGACACACTTTTGAGAGCAATAGCCGATGTAATGCGGGACATCATCTCAATGGAAAAGTGATTAAAATGCTGTCTAGTCCCACACAAAGTAAGACACCAGGGGCCGGTACTACGAAGCTGGATTAGCTCTCAGAGAGATAACTTCCAGGATAAGTTTTGGGTTTTCCGTACTATGAATGTGGATCTCTTTTTATCCAGACACGTTGCCCCGGTAACTGATGCTGAACGCCAAACCTGGTCCGGAGCAGGTTAAGTTCCAGGATAAGAGCTCACGGGGTGTGACAGACCGCCCGCTGACCAATCGGTTCTTGGGCGGGCATGAAAGACCGCACAGTCACCAGTTTGCTCAGCCGGAGTGAAGTCCTCCAGCGCGGGACCGCCCCCTGTCTTTTTGGCCCAACATTTTTTCTTATGGGCTGTGAACAAACAATATCTCACTGATCATCATAACTGAGACATTGTCAGGGAAAAGTAGAAATGTGTGCAAATGGAATCTTTCATGAAATGAAAAATACATTATTTATCCCAAAGAGAAATTCAGGAAATTCATACTGACCACTTTGAAGGATGTTTTTATATTTATTTTTTATTTGCTCCCACATCCTTTTTCCCGACTGATATTGCATCTGCAATACAAACTGCCAATAATGAGCATTTTCCTTACGATTTGTAGGAAAGTGGACTCTTTCTAATTATGAGGTGGGATATGATGCTGATCACACACACACTGACTGACAACATGAATGAATAAGGACCTAACTGCCTGTGTCGTCACACGATGAGATAGGTCTATTAATACCAGCAATTTGGAAATTTACACACTCACAGAGTCTGCGATTTTTTTGCAGCAATCCCTCCGGCTTGGATAATACTGTGGTACTCCTCGTATTATTTGCTGCGCCTCCGCCGTAACGTAGGCTGCTCTCTTCTCCATTGTGGAAAATACTCCGGGGCTGCTAACCACGCCCATTTTATGTGTGCGCGCACAGATCCCAGCCGGATTCACTTATCAAGTTGAAAACGAGCTTCATAGTACAGCAGATCTGGATGACAGAGATCCGGTGAAGTTCAGCGAGTTGTCGCAGAGTTATCCTGGATGACTTAATCCAGCTTCGTAGTACAGGCCCCTGGTCTCAGATAGAAGGGACCTGAATTCTGAATAAAAAACAGAGCTTCTTCACCATAGTCTGGTGGTGTAGCTGTTGTGAGCCCACAAAGTTAGTTGTTCCATCAAAACAGGATGCAATGCACATCTTGAACGTGCATGCTCCAATCTGACCCAATGGTATTGTGCTTAATGAGGGTAGCTGCTGCTTCTCTAGGAGCCAAATCTTCAAGACTGTGAACCCACCATGCAGAGGTGAGAGTCCTCAAAGGGAACTTATCGTCCTCACCTTCCAGGTTTCTTACACTTCCTGTCTCTAAATAAAGACATGAGCGTCATGTTTAACCATCAATCTCCATATTTTCCTCACTCAGTTTGTCATATTAATTCTCCAAACCCAGACAGGAAGTTGCTTTGACCTCAGACCTCGACTCTGAGTTAATCTGACTCCAAACTTTGAGTGTGTGTGTGTATGTTCATAAAACGCCATCACCACAGTGTGTGTGTGAAGCTTTGACTGATGTGTGTGACAGAATCCTGCAACCTAAGCATCAATCTGCCTCATGTCTGACTATGAGAGTGTGTGCATGTGTGTGAGGGTGTGTGTGTGTGTAATCATGTGAAAGATAGTGCACGCATGTGTGTTATTAATGGAGAGGTCCATAATTAGCAGTTTAACCTTGTAAGTGGGTTACGATGTGAAGGGTCGGAGTTAATTTATGCAGCACGGCGCTGCACAAAAGAGATAGCATGTGTGTGTGTGTGTGAGTGTGTGTGTGTGTGTGTGTGTGTGTGTGTGTGTGAGCAGAGATTGATTTACATTTGCAACACATGTGAGTGTGAGGGGAGAGTGTCACGGCTTGTAAATTTGTGATGTTTATGTGGGTGTGTGTTCTGGAAAGAGGGAGATTTAGATGAGAGGATGAGGAAGTGGGATTGCGTCAAGTGTGTATATGTGTGTGTGTGTGTGTGTGACAGAGATATGCCTCCACGCTGCCTCTTAAAGTGAGTGATTGCTCTCGTGACCTCACAGAGGCGGTTTTTCATGCCCCCCTCCCCCAGCATCCAGCCCCGATGACCCTGAGTCTGCTCATGTAGAAAACACATGATGTACACACCCTCAGACCCGGTCCTCACGAGTCCACATAAACAACATCCTGCTCTCCTTAATGCAAACTAAAACCTCACAAACTTTCAATGTAACATGCTTTAGTTATTGTACTTCAGTGGAGAGACATGGAGGAGTGTCAGAGGCATCAAGTTCCCAAACGTTTCATCGTTTATCTGCAGCTGTATGATCCATCTCTTTATATCAGAGCTTCCTCTGAGACAAAGAGTGGCCGTGGAGCTGTGTGGGTGACATACCGAGTGATTTGCCCTGAGTGTATCCTGACACTTATCCAGTACCAATGTCAGGATGGCCTCCAACCTCTCTGTGACCCAGCATGATGGTCTTCTGTATCATCCCTGAAGCACACTCTCATATTAGAAACTCTGACTGCAGGTTGGCTTAAAAACCATCTGAATATGAAATGACTTTTTTTATGCAATGCAACATATAATATCATATGACACGGTACAATTTCATTTGGTATGGTAGAATTCCCTGTGACGGGATGAAACAGGATAGGACACAATACGACCCTGTACCAAACAATGTGGTAAAACATGATCTCATGATATAAAACAATATTATTAAAGGTCCCATATTGTGAAAAAATCACTTTATTAAGTCTTTTAGTGAAATTTGTGGGTCTTTGTCTTTCCTCCCAGCCCACAAAATGTGATATTTAATGACAAAATCTGTACTTAGTAGTGCCTCTGAATGTAAAATCCTGACCTCAAACGAGCTGTTTGGATTTTGGGGATTTGCCGACGTCAGCGATTCCCTTTTTTGACCTATCGGGAGCAAGTCTGACCTGATTGGTCCACCAAAGCAGATACCAAGCTAGCTAGCTAGCAATAAATGGCTATGTATTCAACTTAAGATCAGGAACTGACAAAATACTTTTCTTTCTAGCTAGCTAAATAAGGGGAGTCAATATAATTCAGTAAAAAGTTTTACAAAGTTGTGTTAGCTAGCTATAGTTTTATTCATTTACCAACCAATGTTAGCTCATAGCAATTTCACATTACCTGTGTCTGTCAGTTAGTGGTCTAATATGGCTAAGCTAACAGAAAACTAGCTAGCTAGCTATTTTGACCACAACATATATTCACCTCAGTTCGATTGTCAAAACTCGCCCTGACAGGACTCTTAAGCCCCGTTTCCACCAAGCAGACTGGTTTGGTTTGTTTCGGTACGGCGCACATTTTGTGGCGTTTCCACTGACTTATCCCGGGACAGATCCCCAAATAACAGAGACAAGCCATCCCACTTTCTAGGACCCTTTTGTATGGGTGCCATTCTGAACTGATCCTCTCTCAGAAGGTGGAGCTACAACACTGCAGACCATTGATTGGTCGAAAGGATCAGCTGCTGCATTTCTCCTGGCGGCACACAGACTTCTCTGAAACAAAGCTTGATTGCACTTTGTATCAAAGAGCTACATGTCAATCACAGAGAGGACGAAATGCTGCATGTCTTCATCTATGCTCTTTGTTTACTGTGTTACGTTTTTTCTTCTTCGTTGGATTTATTAGCGAGGTAAACTGTGTCTCACTGCTACGGCGTCACGCTATTGTTTGACAGCTGTGGCTTTCGGCATCTGCCTCACACGCCGCCTACCACGAGAGGACACAGTTTGCTGCGGAAACGCAAACGGGATCAGGCTTAACTGTACTAATCTGTGCCAAACCGGACTGAACCGGACTGCTTGGTGGAAACGCTGCTTTAGGCTCCAGATCCAGTAATGTGTGTGGTCTTAATGGAAATGCTGTAGGCTGGTGAAGTAGTGAGTGATGGTGATCAAATGTGCTTTGCACATGTGATTCATAGTGCACAGACGCATTGGCATTCAATAATGTTGTTCAACCAAGATCATTTTTGAAAACTTTGGTTTAGTTGATAACAAGGGAAAAAAAAAACAAATCCCAAAACTTCCAAGAAATATTTAGAACAATGTATTTGACAGCAACAAAATCCTAAAAATGTAATATTACCGAGCTTGTTTTCCCATGGAAATATTCAAAACTTTCCTGAAATTTACCGGAAATTTTTCAACCTTTTGCAACCCTATTTACAATTCACTATAAGATGATATACTATTTTATTATAATTATTATTTTCTATTTAAACCTTTATTTAACCAGGTGAAAAACCCAGATCAGGATCTTTTTTACAACGGTCACTTGGTCAAGAAGGCAGCAACACACGTCATAATAAGCTGCACATGATAAAAAAAAATCAGTTTATGAACAATAACTTAGAAATACAGCTATAATATGACACCACACAGCACGGTTTGATACAATATGGCATATGACAATTCTGTAGACACTGTTATATGTAGATGAAGTCTCTGTGATGTCATCAATTCATTGCTGATATAGAGCTTTTAAGCCCATAGTCAACAGAAGCCACATTGAAAAGGCCTGATACACCCAACCTTAATTTGCGTCAGGAGGAAAAAATATGACTTGATAGGATCCAATATGACAAGACACATGTTAGTGTAGTTTTTTGTCTCTTTTAGGAAATTTGTGAATTTAATGCAAGTTTAGCAACTAAAAAAACAGTATATATAATGATGAAAATGGCTGATCATAATCAAACATATTTTGTTACAAATTTATACATGTTTAAACATGACCCTTATTGCAGATAGGTCTCGCGTAATACATTTAAAGTTTTTAAGTCTTTTTTATCAATGATTTCAATATTTTATAGATCTTTAAACAGTGTGTGTGCATCCTGCAGAGACTAGATCGACATATCTTGTTGGCGAATCAAAAAGATCCACTTTGACACAGAAATAGAAACGAGCAGAAGCTGGAAAAAAGTAGTTTTTCTGTGGATGGATGCTTCATTCCCCCCTGAACTGTGATCTACATCCCATCATGAACAGAACTTTAATCGTCATTCTCTCTCTGGAGGTGTAACTCTAAATCATGGAGCTTCTTTGCCTTTGAGCAGACTTTCACCTTTTGTTTGGAATGATCTAATTAACACCTCATTTCCTCACACTTCTGTACAAAAAGCATGAATAGTGGAGTCACCGCGGCGAGGAGACATCCTGGAAAAGGGTAATATTATCAATAAATTCCAGAAAGCCTCAGCCAACGCTCTCTACACCCTTCATTTCCATCAGAGCTGTAACTGCAGGTGATATTCTTCCAGCTCCCTCACAGCCTCAGATGGTCACTTTGCTCTGCCTCTCTCGCCGTCCGTTTAGGGCTGGATGCTAATTTAATGCTGATTGGTCGAGTCGTCAGGACGGCGTCGGTTTGTAGCTCGAAGGTGAGACGAGGTGAAGGTTTTTTAATGACACAAGCAGCCGGCTAAACTCTGCTATCAGCACTACTGAAGCCCTCTGTCACACCAACACGGCGCTCATTAGGAGGCCTTCATTTCTCTACACGTAGGTGTGTGTGTGTGTGTTTGTGTGTGTGTGTGCAGGAATGAGATTCATCAAGACATAACTAGCAGGCTTAACCTTTTCCCAGGATATTACAGTGATTTGTAGTTGTGCTTATGAGGTTGTGTGTGTCACGTCTGTACCTGGGTGTGTGCATCAGGATCAGAGCTGGTGAGATGGTGATGAAATCCTTGAGGAGACTCACTTCATCACGGCACGGATCAGACTAACTGGTCTGTGGACGGTCAGGGTGAGGTTTCTTTGGGACAGGGTGAGGGAGGCGTTTAATGGACCAACTCGGTGAGAAGTTGAAAATCTCCTTGCGGGTCATTTCAGGCTCCTGGATCAGGTTCAGATCCTCCTGCTGCTCTCCTGCTCTCCACTTTCCCAAAGCCCTCTATTCGTGAAGCACCCCGTTGCTTTCTGGATTGCTGTTTTGGCAACTGGAGTTTGGCGTTTCAGCTGTTATTAGAAGTCGCCCCATTTGAACCGGAGGGTGAAAATGTGTCACAGCGCCTCTATATCGAATCGCAGGTTGCTATTACAGCAGGAAGTGAATCACATAGAAGCAACACCCCAAAATACTCTGCTCAAAAAATAAAGGGAAAACTAAAAATAACACATCCTGGGTCTGAATGAATGAAATGTTCCTATTAAATACTTTGTTCTTTAGAGTTGAATGTGATGACAACAAAATCACACAAAAATCATCATCGGAAATCAAATTGATTACTAGAGTGAAAGCACTGCCAGCATTCAGAAGTGACCAAAACATCAAGCAGAAAGCTCAGGAACTGAGAGGTGGTCTGTGGTCTCTACCTGCAGAACCACTCCTCTATTAGGGGTGTCTTGCTGAGTGCTGATAATTTCCACCTGTTGCTTCTTCCATTTGCACAACATGTGAAATCGATTGTCAATCAGTGTTGCTTCCTAAGTGGACAGTTTGATTTCACAGAAGTGTGATTGACTTGCAGTTACACTGTGTTGTTTAAGTGTTCCCTTTATTTATTTCTCATCCTGTATTGAGCTGACTCTTTCTCCTCTTCCCCTCCAGGTGTTTGCAGCCTACGACTTCCACGCAAGAGGAAACCACGAAGTCTCCGTCCGAGCCGGCGAAACGGTGCGCGTCCTGGAGCCTCATGACAAACGAGGGAACCCTGAGTGGAGTCTGGTGGAGGCGAGAGGAGGGCAGAGAGGCTACGTCCCCTCCAACTACCTCTCCATCATGGCGGTGGGGACGGGGACACCCGGTGTGTACCCATCTTTCTGCTGAGACGGCTTTAGATGGCGGTGTTTCTACTGTGTAGCTTCTCCTGCTTCTCATTACGGACCTCCAGTAGAAAGATGAAGACGTTTGAGCCGATTAACCCAAGCAGCAACAGTGTTACTGACGAAGTTTGACTTTTTATTTTGAAAGTGAAGGAAGTTCACTTCTAGCTGCAGAAAAAGGAGCGTACAAGTCATTTCATTCTCATCAGTTTAACTCTCACAACCAAAAATCCTAACTGCATCAAGAGGCTTTTTAATCAGAATAATCATGACCTGTTTGTGAGGAAATTTTCAAAATCCAAAGACGAAGGCAGCCAGAGCAAGAGCAGCAGGTTGTAAAATCACGAGTATCAGCAAAGATTAAGAAGGATAATTCTTGATTTTTTAAACTTATCAAAATTTGTTTTGGTTTTGGTTTTGTTTTGGTTTGAGTTACTTTTTTTCTGGAATTCTGAATTCAGTCTCAAGGTTTGAGCTTTTCTTCCTTAGGTTGAAGTCAGAATTTTGACTATTTCCAGAATTCTGTTATATCGAAATTCTGACTTTTCTAGATTTCTGACTTTTATCTCAGGACTCTGACTTTAATTTTAGGATTTAGACTCTGCTTCATCTTGACATCAAAGTCTAAATTCGTACTTATCTAGAGTTAGATATTTAAGTTAAAGGTATGTTTATTCTGGAATTCTGAATTCAGTCACAAAATTTGAGTCAGAATTTTGACTGTTTCCTTTTCTAGTATTATTTTATCTCAGGATTCTGATTTTTCTAGATTTCTTACTTTTATCTCAGGACTCTGACTTTCATTTCAGATTTCAGAATTTGGACTAGAATTCTGACTCTTTTCAGAGAATTTTGACATTTTCTGAAATTCTGACTCAAATCCAAAAATTCTGCCACTTTTTTTTCAGAATTGGGACTTTTTTTTTCTAGAATTCTGAGATTTAAGTAAGATTTCAGAATTGTTTCTAGAATTTTAACAAAAATCTTATCAAGTGTTATTGTCTTGATTAATTAAAATTGTCTTGTTATACTTGATGTGACCACATTCACCTGACCAGTCCAGAAAAATGTCTCGTTTCAAGTATTTTAAAGACAAAAACAAGGTCTAAATTTCTTTAAACAAGCAAAAAAAAAACTGCCAATGGAACAAGAAAAATGTGCTCTTTAAGTTTCTTAAAATTTGAATAATCTCTTAATATGAGTAACTTTTTTCTTGGTCCATTGGCAGATTTTTTTTCAACTTCTTACAAGCAATTCAGACCTCATTTTGTCCTTAAAAACTTAAAATGGGACATTTTTCTGGACTGGTCGGGTGAATGTGGCTCATATTAAGTCTAAAAAGACATTTTTACTGAAAATAAGACACAGATACTTCTCTTCCACCAGGTCTGTCTTCAGTCCATCTCTCGCTTTTTTGTGATTTGGCTGACAAGACCAGACACAGATGTGATGGAGTTGATCTGTAACGCTGTCACCTTCAAAAATTAAACACGATATGGTCTTAATATTATATATTTTGTGAGTCTACAGGATGTTTTAATGTTGACTTCCTGTTTCATTAAGTTTGTGGTTTGCTGATTGATACCTGGTGCACCAGCCTCGATAGATCGGAGATGGACTGGAGACAGATCTGGTGGAATTTATCCCAGTTTAGCATCTCTAGAGTCACTTTATCACTTACTTAGACACAAACCAAACTCTCTTTTCCCTAAATAGTGTAGAAGCTATGCTTTAAAGTGGCAAAAGCAGGACTCACAAGTTGATAAGTTCAAGGATTGGAAGACATCACCTGTAATGCCTTTAACACTTCAGCTGAGAATCAAAATGACTTGACCTCCTGTGCGTCAGAGGACTTTAATGATTCTTCTGACGTTTACATGCTTCACTGTGGACTGAAAACCTGCAGCAGACATATCTACAGTATTTGCACGTCCACTTTAGCGTGGACACGGCCTTACTCGTGCTAATATATGACGCACTGGATGAAATGAAGGAGGCTGCAGCCTTGGTGCTCGTGGTCCAGCGTTGTCTCGCTAATATGCACTGCAGCCGGACCGTGCTGAGATGGAATATGAATGTTCACATGAAGGACAAAGGCGGACGTTTGAGTTGCACTCTGATGTGTTTTCGCCACGACTTAAGGAGACGACCAGGAAGAGTGTGAGGTCGTCGCCGAGGTGTGTGAGGAGAAGGACGACTTGAATGTTCTCGTTAGTGTTTGTGAGCCAACTGCAGCACTTAGACACACAGAGAGAAACTGTGAGTGTGTGTGTGTGTGTGATGAGAAATTGAGCTCAAGGCTTTGTGTGTGTGCATGTGTGTGTGAAGTCTCCTCCACCTCCTAACCTGAAGGCTGCAGCAGCACTGTATCTAGGCTGACAGGTACACCGTGCTCTCATCATCTCCGGCTGTGTAATGTGATGTAAATATAAGATGTCTGCAGGGCCGGCAGACAGAGCGAGGAGGAGGAGGAGGAGAGGAGGAGATGAAGAGGCAGGGAAGGAATTTATTCAGAGAAATGTTGGAGGGGAACAAGGAAAGGACATGAGGAGGCAGCAGTTATCATGTAGCCTCTTCTCTTCCTCTCCTCTCTCTTTCTGTCTCAGCAGGACTCCAAATCACTCCTCAAAGTTTTCAGCTGAGGAGGTAATCATGATTTTAAAAGCAGAGCTGCAGCCGCCGTGTTTATGAGCACCTGATTTTTGCTAGTTTCCATGGATACTGTTAATTCAATGCAGGTCCCGTCTGGCTCTGACATTTCTGCAATTTGGCTGGACAGTGAGAACATTCAGTTCCAGCAGCATCAAACTTGTTTCTGTCGTCTTCGCGAGCGTTTGGGTCTTCATGACACAAAGTTCACAAACCTGTACCCTGAGAAGAATCAGTCAGCCAGGTAAACAAAGCACCCAGGTGTGTTTTACGTACTCACACACAAGAGATGTTTCAAAATCTGTCTCTGAGACAATGAAAGCACAGTTTATATTTATGGCTGATTCATAAAACCTCTGAACTCAGCCCTTAAAAATAAGATACTGAAAAAGATTGTTTTCCAGTTCTGCCAAAAGATTCCTCTTCATCATTCAGACTCGCCCCCATCCCGTCACAATAAGAGTGTTTTTAATATCTATTTTAGATTAAACATCCAACCTGCTCTAAAGTTGATCTTATCTTATGATCCAGAGTCTAGATCATTGATCGTACCCCTCTCTTGAATCCCTGCCTGATTCTGGTCTAAATATCTTTCAAATTTGAGAGGATTGTTTATGTCTAATGCCAAAAGAGTCGGAATAAGAAAATGACAAGAGGCCCTTTTTTAGGTTCAATCAGTGAGGGGAACATGTCTAAAATTTTAATAACTCAGACTTTAAAAAGAATCCTAAGATTTAAGCAAATCTTTAAGTTCTTCCTTTATTCTGGATCCAACTTTAATATCAAAGTTCTGTTTTTGTTTTTTTTTTAAATTATGAGATTATAGAATTCTTACAACAGATTTTGAGATTCAAGTCAAAAATCTATATTTTCCTACACTTCTCTTTATTAAAGATGAAACTCTTACTTTATTGTGGAATTCAAACTTTTATTTCAGGATTTGGACTTTCTGCTTTGGGATCAAAGTCTAAATTCTTACTTTTCTAGAGTTTAAATATTTGATTTGGAGTTATTTTAATTTAGAAATACCACATTCAGTCCCAAAAATTGAGTTTTTCTTAAAGTTCTGAGGTTGAAGTCAGAATTTTAAATATTTCCTTCTCTAGAAGTCTTCTACCTCAGGACTCTTACTTTTCTGGATTGCTGACTTTTATCTCAGGACTCTGACTTTGATTTCAGGGTTTAGACTTTCTGCTTCATTTTGAGATCAGTCTAAATTCTGACTTTTCTAGAGTTTTAAAATTTAACTTGGATTATTTTTATTCTTAAACTCTGAATTCAGTCTCAAAAATTTGAGCTTTTCTTAGATTTCTGAGATTGAAGTCCGAATTTTGAGTTTTCCTTTTCTAGAATTCTTTCCATTCAAGATTCTGACTTTTCTAGATTTCTGACTTTGATCTCAGGATTCTGACTTTACTGGAATTCTGACTTTTATCTAAGAACTCTGATTTTTATTTCAAGATTCAGACTTTCTGCTTCATTTCAAGATCAAAGTCTTAATTCTTCTTCTTTTCTAGATTTTAATGTTTTGGATTTGAGTTATCTTTATTGTGGAATTCTGAATTCAGTCTCAAAGTTTGAGTTTTTCTTCCTAAGGCTGAAGTCTGAATTTTGAGTTTTCCTTTTCTAGAATTCTTTTCACTCAAGATTCTGACTTTTTGAAATATCTGTCTTTAATCTCAGGATTTTGACTTTTATATCAGATTTCAGACTGTGGTCTGGAATTCTGACTCTTATTTACGAATTTTGACATTTTCTGAAATTCTGACTAATTTCCCAGAATTCTGCCACATTTTTAGAATTGAGTCCTTTTTCTAGAATTCTGAGATTTGAGTAAGAATTCAGAAATGTGTCTAGAATTTTAACCTATCACAGAATTTTTCCTGGAATTTGTATTTTAGATTGAGTCCCAACTTTTTTTTCTTTTTCTTTTTTTCTCGAATGCTAACTTTTTCCTCAGACTTTTCTAGAGTTCTTAGAGTCTGAACCCTGAATGTAGAGTTCATTTTACTCTGTAAGGCGTAGAAACAGACACCATTGAAGAAGAAACTGAGGTTGCTGATAAGAGTTTCACCTCTGGTTAACCAAACTGTTTTTAATTGTTGGATTTGTTTGCCCTGATTAATCACACAGAATCAAGAGACAGGGACATGTAAATCAGTTTCTCGTCTTGTCAGTGATTGACTGTGACATTCATAAAGTGTGGTCACATGATCGTGCTCTGGATCAATCCTCTCCCCCTAACTGTGTCACGCTGTATCAGCTGCTGAGGATGTGGAGCAGCCGAGAGTCTGGGACTCTCAGCTGCTCAGCTGGAGCTCAGCTGTCCCAAAACGTTTGAATGTCAGGGCGGAGCGGCGCAGCAGGAGGGACGGGAAGCTGTTTGTGTCTGATATGTTAGCATCAAAGCAAAATACCAAATGTCCTCGAGGTGAATCAGAGAGAGGAAAACAAAGAATTTATTCACCTGAGTCCACCCTGACAGGGGAGCGTTTAAAGGTGGAATCTGATGTTAAAAACACTAAGAAACAACTGATGTTGTTTTGTAAGCTTGTAAGCTTTGAGTTCTGAGACTGAGTCCTTCTTTGTGTAAAGGTGTTTTTAATTCTGATGAAGGATAAGAGAAGGTGGGATCTGCCTTAGGGAAACGTTGATCCATAAACTTCAGATGTACAATCTTTCACCACTAGAGGGTGCTGGAGACTTCAGAGAGCTGGAGTGTAACTTGAAGCTGCTTGTTTGTGTGTGAATGTGTGTGTGTGAGAGAAAGAGAGCTCTGCCTTTGTCAGTATTGCTTGCTTCAGAGCAGATTATAATCCTGTACATTCTGTTCATATCATTCAGTCATGATTCTTTCATGATTATGTGACGTGTGTCATGTTTAACCTGCTGATGATCCGGTTTATCCGTCTGTACAGCCTTTCTGTTGATAACTTATTGTTTTGTACCCGTGCTTTATTAACTTATTTGATGCCGCAGGGCTACATGACCTGAGCTGACTCATCCAGTCTTTGAAGTGTTGCCAAAGTTATGATGTTAAATTTACACCGTACACACACACAGGTAAGCACATAGCAGATGGAGTGTGTGCAGTGCAGCAGTAGTATCTGTCAGGACAGCTGTGAGCTGACTGTGTTGCTTCAATAAAACTTAACAGAAACCTGCTCCGTGTCCTTGAGTCAGTTCACACCTTCACAAAATGAAGAACATTTGTTCTTAATGTCCCACTGCGGCGATGAAAAGCTGGATTAAAGGGCGTTAAAGGTCGAAATGAGTGCAGATAAGAGGAGATCTTTACCAGTGAGCCTGAACATTAAAGGTCCTGACAGGTGAAGTTAATGTCATCGATTTTCCGGATACAGTGTCACCTGTCGGTAAGTAACAGCTGATCATTTTGTCCTTGGAGTTAATGTGGAAGCATGAAGAAACGGGAAAATGTAAAGATATGAGGGACTTTAATGAGCTCCAAATCATGAGGGGTAGACGACAGAGCGTCATATCACCAAGAAGGACACCTGGAGAACCAGAAGGTCAAAGTGAAGGAACTGGTCCACGATACAAGAACTAGAAGAGCTCAAACGGACGAAAAATGTATTGTAATGTCCACACAGACCCTGCTTTATTAGTGGTGTGCTGATCAATCTAAAATATTGATATATTGACGCCAAGGTTGGGATCAGTATTGGGTGGGTGTTAGGTGATGAGATTGATACTTAAGTTTCAGTTTCTTTTCTCTACAAGTGCTCCTCAATCACCCATGTGTTCATAGCTATCCATCTATCTATTTAGATAGATAGATAGATAGATAGATAGATAGATAGATAGATAGATAGATAGATAGATAGATAGATAGATAGATAGATAGATAGACCAGCTCCTTAAATGTAGGGTCTGCAGGAAATTTTCGTTACTTGTCAGTAAACACAACATTTAAACTGGGCTCCTCCTCCTTGGCTCAGTGCAGTGGCAGCTGCTGCTCAGTCAAGGAGGGGAAGCTTACTTTTTTCTGGCTTACATCATAAATTTGTTTATTTAAACGTAAATTCTACCCGCCGTGCCAGCTTGCTAGCAGCTGGAGACATTTCTGGGCGGAGAGTAAGTGTGGTTACCTCAGCCAATCACAGCGCACCCAGTGCACAAGTCACTTTGCGTGTTGATTAGCAAGTGGAAGAATTTATCCCAAGCAGCTAAGATAGTGGACGTAGCACGGAAAAACAACCAATTAACCAAACTGGAACATAACGCCAAACAGATTAAGCTTTTTCCTACACGTGGGTGAAGCTTGGTTTGACTTTTCACTCACTTTTGGGCTCACTACGTGAGACTACGACAGGCTGTAAGTGTGAGTGACAGGGGGAGAAGCTCTGCAGCTGTAGCTGTAGCTGCTTATTGGTGAAAAGAGAGAGAATCTTTAAACACAACACTCATTGTTTTTATGAGAGGAAAAGTCGCTGGGGATCGATAAAGCCTCCGGATCAGTCCAGAACAACTGACTGTACAACTCAGAAGATGCTCCAGTGGAGGGTTATACTTCAAGATCGCTGACTGGCTCATTTCACTGTCGATCAAAAAGGGATTCAGCCTCAGACAGATCATCCATTCATCATGCAGAAGCCCAGCGTCCAGGCCAGCCCACTGCCTCATAGACCCCTAGAGACGCTCAGCGTCCGAGGGCGGGACAAAGCCCAGCGTTTATCCAATGACCGTCCAGTTTCCACAGTGGAACAACCCACTCTACGCTTCCCCGCTGAAGTCAGAAGACGCTCAGCGTCCGACTGTGTTAAAGTGCAGAGACGCTGCGGTGATGAATGAGAAGGAGGTGGAGCCAGTTACCTGTGATAGGAGCTGATTCTGAACAAAAGATGAAGGAATTCTAGCTCATATTTTGTCAATGACATGTACACACAGCAGTGCATGTCACCACTTTTTTTAGGGACGTTTTAGGGGAAGCTGAGCTTCCCTTACAGTCTTAGAGAAATCGCCACTGGCTCAGAGCCAGCAGCAGCACACACCCACACCCACACTTGCATCACTCTTAATCCCGCGCTGCTCTCTAAGTGCCCAAAAGTGGGTGAAAGTCAGGGCAAGCTTCACCCATGTTTAGGAAAAAGCTTTGTCTGTTTGGCGTTATGTTCCACTTTGGTTATTTGGTTGTTTCTCCGTGCTACGTCCACTATGTTAGCCACTTGGGATAGGTTCTTCCATTTGCTAATCAACACGTAAAGTGACTTGTACTCTGGGTGCGCTGTGATTGGCAGAGGTAACCATACTTACTCTTCACCCAGAAACGTCCCGATGCACCAAAACATTAACATTCAGGAAGAGGAGGGGGGTTCAAGGCAGACACTGACACACATGTATTAAGGCCCATAGGAGACAAATGAGCAGGATTATTCCTGTAAAATATGACATTTTATAGTTATAGTTCATACAAGCTGTCCTCATTACCATAACTCTTGAACTATTAGGGCAAGAGAAAAATTCAAACAGCAGCTGAAAGGAGAGAAGAATCCACTGATGGCCTGTATGATACTTTGGTGTCAGAGGGTTCACTCAGGCAGGGGGTTACTGGTCTTTAGCTTGGCTGTGATGCTCTTAAATAAGACTCAGACCTGCACAGATTTGGTCCTCTGAGCCGTTTACTCTGTGCAAACTGGTGTTGATGGATTCGTAATGACTTCATGTGTTTGCAAAGTGAACCAAGCCCCTCCTCACAGGTCTCAAACCATGAAGCTAAAGCTGCCCTATAAGGGGTCACTGCATCATCCGTATCTTCTGCACATCCTCTCTTCTTCTTCTGTGGTTTTTTCCCACCTCCTCCCATGCATCATTCATCTTCTTCCAGTCATTGTTCCTGAATTAGAGCAATTCCTCCTCCTCTCTCATTTTCACCACAGTGCATAACCAAACAATTCATAAATCCACATTTTCTCTGCGCCGCTGTCGTCGAGCAGCAGGTGTGTGTTTGAACTGCTCACCGGTTCCTCTTTCATCTTCATACACTTTCAGCGCAGCAGAGTGCAAAATAAATGCACATAGAGAGCTGCAGTGACTGAGTGCACACACACACACAGATCCATTTGTATGCCGCGCTGTGAGCAGCTTTGTTTCTGTTAGGGATGAGTTCAGTGTACAGTTCACCTGCTGCATGAATGTAAATAAGCTTGGCAACAAATATTTCCATCTGAAGGGAAAACAGGCGAATGTTCTGACAGAATATTTTCATATTCTGCTTCGATTATGTTCCTGTAGCTGAGCCAGACCTAAACACTCGATGTGTTTCTCTCTGCACCTGCCAGAAGCTGTTTGTCTGCTTTTACCTGTTAGCTCTCTGAGCCATTAGCAGAAATGAAACATCCACAGGTGCTCTGAAGCTGCTTCTTTCCGTCAGGAGCACATCTTTTGTTTTACTTCATTAGCAGAGCAGAAACGACATGCTAAATGGAGGAAGCCAGACAAAACAATCTGAGGTGCTCAGTCGTGTCGGCGGAGTGAAAAAGGCGAGCTGACAGATATTAATGACATGAAAACACAAACAGGAGGGGGCAGAAACTGAGCCAGCAGTCTGCCTCTGTGAGCTCTTTAAGTGGCTTTAAGGAAACAACAGGACTCCAGGAGAAACGCCAGAATAACTGAGAGGAGACGGCGATTTGTTTGGACTCTCTGGACGTTAAAGCTGTTTTATTTTGACGGCTCAGGAACCCTGTGAGCAGATGTCATTAGCATAACCAACTGATTGTTGTACAATACAGAAGGGGATTGTGCTTTTTTTAGTCTGTATTCTGTCCCTCTGGTGCTCCCATAGTTTCTTTACTATGATTTACAGCTCAGAATAATCTCTGTTTTTCACTCCCTGGTGTTATAGAGAAAACTTTTTTCAGCCTCCTGTTTTAGCTGCTGTTGATTTAAGGCTCCTTGGTCCACAAACCCGCTTCACTCTGATTGGTCAGCATTCTACAGGTCTGCAGTGGGCGGGGCCTGGGCTAACTCCTCCCATCAGAAAATCCTTACATGATAACATCATCATTTAAGCAAGTCTTGTGAAGAGCTTGTGAAAAAATTTGAGAAAACCTGTTGCCTTAAAAAAATGAGCTAGTATAATAAAAAATTAAGTGGATTTAACTTCATTTTTCATTACAACAAACTAAATGCCAGGCAATTACTTTCCATAGATATTAAACTGAAAATTTTAAGTCCATTTCACTAAAATTACAAGTTTATTTAACTGACATAATTAAATTAAGTCAACTTAACATTTTCAAAATGTATAAAAGTATTGCAGTAGAAAGTTTTAATAAAAATAACAAAATGACATTTTTATTCTGTTTAATTTAAAAAGTTTTAACTTCAAAAAATAACTTGAGGAGTCAAAGAAAAAAAAAAAAGCTTTACTTAACAAATCCCACAAGTTTATAGATTTTCAGCCTGACACATTCATGATAAGTGAGGTAAGAAAACAGTGTTACCTGGCTTAACAGTTCAAAGATTAAGTTAAAGGGAAGATACCTTTACGTGCAACCTAAAATTTTGAATGGCACCTCTTCTCAAGGCAAAGAAGATGAAGAGGCGTGGTTATGACCACATGTTAGAAGCATTTAACTTTTTATCAAGGGGCAACATCTGTTTTAGAAAAATGAAGCCTATGAGGAAGTGCTAAAAGTTGCTGTTTGTCGAGAATCCCCTTGAGTCTGGCTGCTAAAAAACAGACTTTTACGGCATTAAAAACATAATTACAGCCTGGTTCACGAAACGGCTTGGGTCTAAAATGCTGAATTCACTATCGCCTCACACTGTACAGTGAGTGAATTTTTCTCTTACTCTGTGGTTTAAAAGTTATTAAAATCATTTGATTGACCAATCAGAGACACCGCTTAAGTCATTTGACTGATGGACATTGTAGCTCTCTGACCTGATTGGTCCACCAGAGCAGATACTCCGAACTCCCTCCCCACTGCTGGAGGAGAATGCTGAAGTTGAAGAGCCATCACTGCTTTGTTTCTGGCTGTAAACAGCCACATAGTTCCATGCACAAGCTTCCCATCTCGGAAGAAGACAGACTAAGTGTCTAGAGTTCATTTATCAAGGAAATGTTCCAGCTACACTCAGTAAAACTGTGCATGTGTGTGCTAGCCACTTCACAGCCGACTGCTTTTCCAATTTTGAACAGTACAACAGAGGGCTAGCCAATAGACTGGTCCTGAATCCAGGCGCATTACCAACCATCCACCAACAAACCTGGGACCCTGGAAATGTGAGTATTTTAAATGCTGTGTGCTGTGGAGCAGATGTAAGAGCTTTTCCTCAGTGTCCCCCCTGTCTCTGTGTTAGCTTCAGGATGCTAACTTTAGCTGCGGTTGGCCTGTTGTTTCAGCCTGTGATGTTACGGTAAACACGCTTCGCTGTTTTCTAAACATTGTGCACTTGGAGCTTGTGGCGCCGCTCTCAGTGATGCAGAAGAGCAGAGCCGTATCAGCGGTGGCTCATTTACATATGAAGGCCACGCCCACTAAATCAGAGCGTTCTGAACAGAGGGGCTATGAGAGCCTGGAAACAATGCTGCTGTGCTTGATTTATTGGCTTTCTGGACCAAAATATGTTACTACCATTTCATGAAGACATCATTTATCCAGATTAAACTGCAGAAAAGGAGCAGAATATGGGACCTTTAATAACTACCAAACAATAATAATCTACCTGGGTCTTTGGGCGAATGTAGTACCAGGAACTAAAAGCTTTCTCAAAAAAACAACAACAAAAACCACCCGATGTCTGTCTTTCTGCAGGTTGCACAGGAATGGTCAACCACTTTTCTCTCACTGCATTCAACAAAAGCAAGGGTTTATTGTCTCCTATGGAGGGCAGCTCTCTTCTGGGCTGATAATCCAGGTATACAGCACAACTTGTGCTTTTGCTCCACCAGGTTTTGTGGTCAGAGTTCAGGTCTGACAGAAGGTGGAGCTATGATGGACAGCATCGATTTAGCTTCAGAGAGAGGTGATGGAAAGCTGGATTTACGATTCTGTGGAGTTCTTGACGTCTTAGTGTTGATTTTCTTTCTTTAAAAACAAACATCTTTCGACGGCAGCAACAGTCAGAAACAGTGCACATGAAGGCTGATTTTTCTTATTTCAGTGAATGTTTTTAGTCATAACCTCTTCTGATGTGATAATGCTTCGAAAACATCTCTCAGCTGAACAAATGTAGGTCACATTTCTCTGTCTGCACTCTCCCAACCTCAGCTGCAGCATCATGTCAGCTGATGTGTTTTGGCTGCTGTGTTTAGGTCTGCAGCAGCCTGTGGAACCTGAGCAGACATGAGTGTGTGAGTGTGTGTTTAGAGCGTGTGTGTGTGTTTGTCCCGAGCGTCTCCACAGGGAGCATTAGCCAGCTCCAGCGTGCACTGGAGTGTGAACTGGTCTGGGGGCTTTTAGAGTGGCACTTAGCGAACAAATGCTGCCGCTGCGTTTGTGTGGAGGCACGTCAGGCCAGCTCTGTGTCGCATGTTGTGGCGTGTGTGTGGAGGATGTGGAGGCCAGTTTTATAAAAACATGAACATGTGTGTGTGTGTGTGTGTGTGTGTGTGTGTGTGTGTGTGTGTGTGTGTGTGTAGGGAGATGTGTGCTTCTCTGTTTCATGTGAGTCTTTTTCCCTCGATGGACTGTATGTTTCCATTAAAGCCTTCGTGTTTCGTTTAAATGATGTGTTCCTTTCTCTTTGTGTGTGTGTGTGTGCGTGCGTGTGTGTGTGTGTGTGTGTGTGTGTGTGTGTGTGTGTGCTGCTTCATAATGCTTACATCAGCTTGCCTTTTTCTCCATCAGCAGCAGTTTGCAGCAGAGGATCACCTTCAGGCGTCTGATACCCTCTGAATGACTGCATGCATGGGCGTAAGTGTGTGTTTATAAACCAATCTTCCTCTGTGTGTGTGTGTGTGTGTGTGTGTGTGTGTGTGTGTGTGTGTGTGTGTGTGTGTGTGTGTGTGTGTGTGTGTGTGTGTGTGTGTGTGTGTGTGTGTGGGCTAAATCTCAGCAGGATAACAGTGCACAGATCTGATGCTATAAATATCTTCTCCACTAACTGACGCTGAGCTAAAAATAGACACGGACTCCACACTGCCCCCTAGAGGTGGACTGAAGAACTGCAGCCCCTCTTTACTTCTTGAAAATCAGATTGGAGTGCTGGGTTTTTTTAGCTCGCTGTCCTTATTTGGAGCTTATTATGTCTGTAAAGGCAGAGAAAAAAGTCAATGTGTATTTTACAGATCTAATTTTTGGTATAATTACACAAAATATATCTGATAGTTGTCTGAATTTAACTGTAAGAACCTCAAAGATTTGCAAAAACGAAATATTTGAATAGACAGCCCCTCCTTAGCATTCATTTCCCCCCTCTCTTCTATTCTTTTATATAAATTTTTTATCTTTAGAGTGTTTTTATGTGTTTTTCCAAGAGGTAGTGTGTTTGTTTACATTATGATTATATGTTAAAAATGTTAATTTGATGCTTAGGAAGCTAGCTAACATGCACAGTAAGTTATGCTAACTTAAATGCTACAACTTTATCTGTGTAGGAGCTCAACAAACAGAGGTGCAGAAAGAAAGTGGATGCTGATGTTTACATTAGATCATCATTTCTGATCATTACACAATGCATGATGGGTTAAGTTTGCATGCATTAACCCAGAAACAGCCCTCAAGCAGTGAAACTATATCAAAAGTGAGTTTTGACACTGTTAAAAGCATAATTTTTTATGAAAAATGAGGCTTCAGTTCGCTACTTGTATCATTTGTTTTGCAGTTTTTGCTTTACTATTTTCTTTGTTGGTGATTTTAAGTAACCTGACACTCCAGATGGACAGTTTCATATATAATCGCAACAGATATATTTCACTAGTCCATCTGGGTAGCAGTTCTTCAGATTTTTTTTCAGAGCCAGGAACTTCAAAAAAATCTGCAGCTGGTGATTGGACGACCGTTCTGATTAACACTCTCACCACAGACCAATCCATAACAAGCCACGGTATGATGTAGCTTATGTGTGCTGCTGCTGAGAAACAACAGATGAACAACTACAGGAACACGAGAAACAGCTGTGATAATGGCGTTAGACGACTGCTGCTGTTTTTGTTAAGTTAACTTAGGAATCAAAGGAACGCTGACAAGTTTGAAAGTCTGCTGACATCACGTCTGCTCATCACTTCCACAGCTCCCACCTCTCTTCCCTGATTGGGCCGGTTAGAATTTAGCCGAGTGAATTTGCAAGATGGACCTGCAGGATTTCAGAAACTGTATCAAAAAAATACCCCGTCACAGGCGCAGCCATTGAAGCAGTTGTGCAGCCAGAGTCTGTGCAGCAGAGACTGTGAGGGATTCTGGGAGAATCTGAGTGGAGCTGGTGACAAAAATAATACCATTTTTTTTCTTTCGAGAGTCTAATCACTTCCTGACTCTACCTGCCGACATATTTTACAATCCCCATATTCTACAAAATACACACGTGAACGTCAGCTGTCAATCATCGTTAAACGTTACGTAAAGACTTGTTTTTAACCTCTTATAACTAATGAAAACGAAACTTTTCAGAAAAAAGAGGACTTGAATACAAAGCAGCCAAATATATCTTCAAATCACCACAACAATCAGATGTGAGAAACATTTCTACCAGGTGTAATAATTTTTTAAAGTTTGACCACAGCCCATCTGGAATGACTGGGGAGATGGATTTTTTAGCCTATACTGCAGCCAGCCACTGGGGGGAGCAGTTTTTGTGGCGACCTCACTTCGAACCGAGCAAGTGGACGTCCATTTCTTTTTTTTACAGTGTATGCTCTTTATCTGCATGCTACCTCAGCCCTTTCTGATGATGGTGGACTCAGTTTCCCATGCTGCATTGCACTTTGTCTCAGGCTTAGGATTTCGCACATCAATGTATCTTATGTGAAAAGTAAAACACTGGAGAATTGGTGTAACTTTCTTTATAAGGCCATGAAACTTTTGACCTGTGGTGTAATTTATTGATAAATGTAATGTTTACATCTTTTCGTCAATTTTTCTGTCTCTGTGTCAAACTTTTTGTGCTGTTAACACTCTTATCATGGTCATTTTTGACTCTTTTTTTCAGTGTTCTCGTGTCTGTGAGTTTGTGAGAGCTGAAAATGAAGTGTGGTGTGTTTCCATGTCTGCTGCTCATGGCATTAAAGAAAACAGCAAACACAGCGTCAGTGTTTGAGTGTGTTTAAGGAGTTTGGTGGATTCATTCTGTCAGCATGTGGAGCTTTCTCCATGGTTTCTAGAAGCTGTGTGTGTCCAAAGTGTGTGTGTGCGTGTGTGTGCGTGTGCAGAGTAACAACAGTCAACCAAACCGTTCATGTTGCTAATGGCAGCCTCAGGGTAAGAGCAAGCCATCTGCGCCTCTGCATGCAAGGAGTGTGTGTGTGTGTGTGTGTGTGTGTGAGAGAGTGTGTTTGCATGTGCATGTGCATGTGTGTGTTAAACCATCTCTGTCTTATTTACAGCTGAACGTGATGATTTGTAGTAAAAAGGAGACACACTAACACACTTTCCTGATTGGCTGCAGCCGCTGACTCTGTGACAACATCACAACACACTTGTGAGAGCAAGGTGTTAAGTCTATGTGTGTGTGTGCATGTGTGTGTGTGTGTGTGTGTGTGTAAGTGTGTGACAGCTGATGTCTGAAATTAGGAGCAGCCAAAGTCAAACCCCCCAAGGAGATGGAGGTGTTGGGTTGAACTGACATCGCACACACACATTTATCACTAGCTATAAGTTTTTATTCCACAATTCAGCCGTCAAAAATTAAAGATGCTGATTTTCGGCTAATCACTTCCTGTTTGGTCGTTTTTGTTTGTGCCAAATTTTCCTCTGCTGAAAACAGGAGGAAGGATTTATTCTGGAACAAAGTCTGAGCAGTTTGAAAGGAAAAACTTTGGCCAACACGACACACTCCAGGAAACATTACATCCTCGTGATGTGCTGCCGTTTATAGACTGTCTCACTCTCACACACATATCAGGTGATTGTTGTTGTCATTAAATCTGTGACACACACACACACGCCTAGGGATACACACATGATCGTAAGCTACATACAAGTAAACAAATCCCAGTCTCCCTCTGCGTATCTGTAAGTCAGGAGTGAGCTTTCTTTCCATCCCGCTCCATCACTCCTCGTCCTCTCTGTTACTCTATCGGAGCGCGTGCAGCTGATCGGCCTCCTCTTCAAACGAGCAGGAAACTGAACCCAGCCACAGCTTAATGATGTTGTGTTACGTGATATCGCTGAATGAATATTCAGAATAACTGCGCCGCTCACTTTGTCTGCAGGATCACACTCCACGCCGAGATGAGACGAAGGGTTTCCAATCTGACCTGAATTCCACTTCAGGACTCACGGCACTGGATTCAGTTTCAGACCAGAAACCAACAGAGCCCATTAGATTCATGTTATGACTTTGAATTAGTCTGTAAATTTACTTTTTAGTCTTACTTTATTTTTAACATATGTGATTTTTTTGGTCTTTTAACTCCAGACTTTTAACTTTTTGGCAATGAAACAAACTTTCCAGGAGCAGCAGTTTGACCTCTGACCCCTGAGCTCTCATTTCACCTCGTTTCCAGAACTGTCACCAGCAGGGATGTAACTGCACCTCATGAAAAAGTAAAATCACTGCCATGAAAACAGCCAATTTGACTCAGTAGTTTAACCCTCTATGGCAGGGTACTGCAACATTTACTTTCATCAGAGCCATTTTGCCTCAACTCACCTGGATTAAAGTCATTTAGGAGTCACAAAATCTACTTTATCTTCACAACAAAGACGAGAAGTGAAAAAAAAATGAAAGAAGAAAAAGTAAAAATAGTAAAAATCAGGTGAATAATTATCTACACAATATTATTTTTATATTTCTAAATATTATATTATTATTATTATTATTATTATTATTATTATTATTATTATTATTATTATTATTATTATTATTATTATTATTATTATTTTTCTATTTTCTTGTGGACCTTTTTGCACTTTCTGTACACTTTCTTACTTTTGTTTTCTTGATTACTGCTGCGACTCCTGAATTTCCCCTCAGGGATAAATAATGTATTTCTATTTCTATTTCAATTTTTGTATGTGTTTATGAAATTGTACATGTCATGTCTTAGTTTTCAACTTCTAATAAATTTGAAATTATTTAAAAAAAAAAAAAAAAAAAGTAACATCATTAATTTCAAGCAAAATTTATGAACGTTTAGTAGCATAAATTATAAAAAAAATTGAAATTTCAAAAATTTGCAAATTTCTGAAAGAAAAGAATTTTTAAAAAGTATTAATATTTTGTAAAATCTTTCAAAAATTTGATATTTTTTTAATTAAAAAAAAATAAAAAAAATAACTGAAATTCAGAAACTTTGTAAAAATGACAGAAATGCCCCCCAAAAATATTAATTAAAACAAAAAATGAAATGTTCAGACTGCAAAAAAATTGAACAATTTTCAAATATCAAACATTTGCAAAATTAAAAAAAAAAAAAAAAGAAATAATAAAAAATATAAAAAAATTTCCTCCTCCATCTTAGCCATTTTGGATAGCTTCCTCAAAGCACTTGTGCACTAGGCGTGCTGTGATTGGCTGATGTAATGACATCAACTCTCCACCCAGAGATGTCCTGAAACCACCAAAACATCAACATACAGGCAGAGTAAGGGGGTTGAAGCAGACACAGACACTGACACACATGTAAAGAGGTCCATAGTAGAGATTAAGCAGGATTATTCAAAATTTGAGATAAATAAACATCAAATATGCAGTTTTTTTAATGTTTAGTTTGCAAAAAGGTGAATGAAAGGAATCAGAAGGTCATGAGTCTTACGAGTTGGGGATGCTCTTATGGGATGGTTAAAAACAGGCAGTGAGTGATAGAAGTCACATAATTTTGCTCTTTCATGCTATATAAATTAACCTGCTCCAGATGATTAACTCGTGACTGTCTGCTGGTTTCTGATTGAATGCATTTTAAAACCACAATTCCAGGAAGTCTGGTCAAAGTCCTTAATAACCTCTGAGTGAAATCTGACGAGTGAAACTGAAACGTCCTGACACTTTGACTCTGAGTCAGTCCAGAGAGTGACGGCTTGTTTTTACTTCATGTGACGCTTTATGTCTCCCTCTGTCAGCAGCATCCTCTCCTCTCTTTGTTTGACAGCCTCTGTTTCCCTTTGTCTGTCTGTGAGCAGACTCTTTCTTAAACTTCACATTTTCTCTGACTGGTTTGATGGTTTCTTTCTTGAGCTGAAATACATTCTGCACAGTGATGTTGACTTCTGTTGAAGTCTCATCCATGAAAGTTTGTGTTTCAGGGGAGAAGCTTCTTAGCAAACAACCGAGGCTTTGTTTTCCCACTGAGGTGGGTCTGACATGGTTTGTTACCTGTAAACTGTGACACGTGAGGCTGCAGATGAACAACAGGACAATAACTAGAGGTTAGGACCTCCCATCACTTTCCTCCGCCTTTCCCTCCACGTCTCTCACGTTATTTCCTCGAAAACAACCAAATCCCGCTGTGACCTTGCTCCTCTCGATTCACCTCCGAGCTCCACCTCGCTGAGCTGTGAAAAAGCTGAAATAAAAAAGATAAGTGGCTATCTGTCTTAGAGGAAGAATGGGAGGATGGGTGAGACGGTGAAGCTGAAGGAGGGGGAGGAGAGGGTGTTAAAAAAGAAAGACATTTTGGATGAAATTATGAGGATTAAAAATTGAGGTGGGGACAAAAAGAAGTTTCAGGAGGAAGAAGAGGAGGAACCGTTATGTCAAATGAGACAGAAAGAGGAGAAAATGGCCGAGGAGGAAGATGAAGAGGAGGGAAAAGAAGAAAAGGGAGGTTAGGTTTATCACTGAAGTCATAAAGACTCTGTCAATGCAAAGACAGAGGGCAGGGGAGGAGGAGAGGAGGAGGCTGTGAGGAGGAATAAAGGGCAGGGAGCTCAGGAGAAGATTTCAGTACATCAATATGAGAAAAAGAGCTCCTTGTGATTTAGTCAATGAGATGTTCTCCTCCTGGCCTTGACTCTCAGCGTCTCCTCAGGTCGTTCTCTGCGTTTTATCCGTTAACCAGCTGCAGATAAACGACACGTTTCACCAGCCGGAGGAGGAGGTCAAAGCTTTTACTGCAGATGGTGTTCATATAAAACCAGGAGCTGTCATTTCACTTTTATGCTCATGTGTCTGTTCATAGGGTACAGTCTTCTCTTCTCTTTGTCGTACAGTTTCTACTTCCACTCTCTGTTATATCTTCATTCAAAATGCCTCAGACTGGTTTTTATCATCAGCTCAGTTGACCTCTTGTCATTCTTCTTACACGTTGTAAAATCCTCACGTTTTCAAACCAGATGTGTGATAAAATCTGTCGTGTGAGTCTTGCCAAAGTCAAGACATGATCAGAGGAAAGCTCTTGGTCGGCAGTGTGATTGAGCCAGGTCTGCAAACAAATGGAACAACGTCACAACACATTCAACGCTTGATTTGCTTCAATCACTCATAGTTGACAAACTTCGCTAAATCATTCATGCACAGGCCAACCTGTGGCTCTTTGCCTTTCGGTGTGTGGCTCTTCGATCCATTCATAAAAATATATATATAGTTATGAGTAGTGGTGTGCCGATCAATCAAAACTATATATATATATGGATGCCAACGTTGGGATCAGTTGGGATTGATACTTAAGTTTCAGTTTCTCTTCTCTAGTACGCATTTAAACACACAAACACAATAAACCTTGCTTTGAAAATTGGAAATGTTGATTTTCATTTTATGTCATTTCGTTTATGTGTGAGAGGAAGTGTGTTTGTAAGACCACGTGCGTGACGTGGCTCTCTGTGGTACCACCGTCATTTTTGTGGCTCTTGGTCTCTGACTGGTTGGCCATCCATGGTATAGAGGCTAATTCACCCGGAAAATATTGACATACAGACCTGATCAAAATCTTAAGTCCAGTTGAAAAATTGGTAGAATTTACCTTTTGCTTATTTGGATCTTAATGAGGTTTTAAGTAGAGCTACAATATGCAAAAGCAAGAAGGGGGAGTGCAAAAAAAAAGTGCTTCAAAAAGTAATTTATTGAAAACAATAAGTTAACTGAAATAGGCCGTTTATCAGCTGATTGAAAGTTGACGACCATTGCTCAAAAAATTACAAAACACTCTCCAAACCAGAACAATTTTTTTTCAGTAGGACTCAGTAATGACCAGCTCCACGGTTCTTGTTAATCACTTCAAAAATTAATTTGGGCATGCTCGATGCGAGTGGTTTCAGGAAGCTTTTGGGAACATTGCTCCAAGTGGTGAAGATGGCTTCATGAAGGGCATCAACTGTCTGGAACTGACGGCCATTTTTATTAACTTCCCTTCCATCCATCCTCAAATGTTCTCTACTGGATTTAAATCAGAAAAAACAGCTGTTCCCACACAGACCAGGGCCCTCAGGCATGAAGGATGCCCGCTGCAACATCTGCACGTAACCAGCTGCCGTTTGACCACCCTGCACCACCTGAAGCTCCAGAGTTCACTGAATGAAAAAGCCCCAGATCACGATGGACCCCCTCCACTGTGTCGGGTGGAAAACATCTCAGTTGGGATCGCCTCGTCATGCCAGTAACGTTGAAGCCATCTGGACCATCAAGGTTACATTTTTTCCCATCAGAGAATCAGACTTTTTCCCACCTTTCAATGTCCCATGTTTGATGCCCCCTGGTAAAGTCTAAACGAGCAGTTTTGCGGCACTGAAGGAGACGAGGTCTTTGAATTCGTTTTTTGTTTTTGAAACCTGTTTCCCGCAGAAGCCATCTGATGGTTATTGCGCTGCAGTCGGCTCCAGTAAGGGCCTTAATTTGGGTCAAGGACCGGCCTGTGTCTTGGCAGGTGTAATTTTTTTAGGTCTACCACTTGACTTTTTGTCCCATAATGCTCAGGATCTTTCAAAAAATGTAGAATGACTGTCTTACTGCGTCCAACCTCAGTAGCAATGGCACGCTGCGGGAGGCCTCGCTTATGCAGCTCGACGATCCGACCACAGCTGGGTCTTATATCCACATTGTTCCCTCCTCACTCATGGTTACAAACGCCATCACATCAAAAATCAGCTCTAATTTCATAACTTTAGTAACTGTGAGTGAGGAGGGAAGGCGGCAGATATGAGACCCTGCTGAACATTGAAATATTGTTCTTCAGGGGGCACAGGTTGTCTGTACACCACGGCACTGACTGGTGGTCTGTACCGATTGACTTTGTAGTGTGCGCCTAATAATCAATATATCAATACATGAAACGTTTGACTGGACTATCATGCTATTTAGGCCAGTTTTTAAATTTAGTGTAAAAAGATATGTTTATTTATTTTGCCACAAGGAGCACAGACAGCTGGTCCATGCTGTGACGCACAGACAGGGTCACATATTGACTGTGTCCCCTCCTCACTCACGGTTACAAAACGCTGATACAAACTAATGATTTTAAGTTGTGCTTACTTAAACAGTAACACAAGTTAAATCTACTCTGAAATCATCAGTTTCTGAAACTGAGACATTTGAGTAAATTGAATTTACGGACAAATTTTAAGTTTTCAAAGCTTAATCTGATTGACTAACTTGAACTTTGGGGTTTACAGTGCAAGGAGGAGGTTTGAATGTTGTGTTTACTAACAAGTAATGAAAATTCCTGCGGACTTTACCTTTAAAGCTTCTATAAAATCACGATTAGACCCCACACTCTTTAAAGAAGCAAATCCTTCAACATTAGACCGAGATTTGTGAGAAATTGTGTTTTCTGCAGAGATGAGTCATGCAGAGGGAAGCAGAGGGAACCATGGCCATGAAACACACACACAGTTGAAGTGTGTTTGTGTGTGTGTGTGTGTGTGTGTGTGTGTGTGTGTGTGTGTGTGTGTGTTTGACAGCCTCTCTTTTATTTTAGAGACTGAAGGAACACGCTGTGCTGTGCATCACACACTCACCACACACACTCACTTTCTGTGGATTTTAAATCATTTCACACAAACAAATCCACTAACACTCAAGTGTGCACACGGCTAATATTCACTGGCAGTTTGGTGCGCGCACACACACACACACAGGGCACACACACACAAAGAGCAGAGGCAGTGTCAGCAGAAGAGACAGATGCATGGTGACAGGGCTGCAGTGCTCTGGATTAATACACTTAGTGTTCCACATGTCAAACTGCATCACTGCAATCACACACGTTTTAGGCATCTCTCTCTGTCTCTGTCTCCCCCTCTGTCTGTCTCTCCCTGTCTGTCTCTGTCTCTGTCTTTGATTACTTCTCGCTCCACGACCAGCTGTCCAATCACCCGCCCAACCATCCAGCCAATGTGAGCATCGAGCTGACACCAAGCAACCAGAGCACCAACAACCTGCCGCCCACAAAGCGGCTGAAAACACATCAACCAAGAAGACGAACATGCCAGCGACCCGTTTAGCGAACCACTCGGTCCCAGCACTCCACTTGGTATCAGAACTAGATATAAAACCAGCCTCTGCCTGGTCAGATCAGCCAAAGTGAGACCTATTATAAATGTATTCCAGCAGCTGAAGAGACTTTTAGCCAGTATTGCACTTTTGGAGGATCGCCTGAGCACCATGAGTTAATGATGCTTTTAACGCTCTTTGAAGGCAGATAAAGTTAAACTTATTCCTCCCTTAAATGGTCAGAAGCTGGATTTATCACACTGTGCCTGTACTGACAGATTTATGGATGCTCCCACCAGTTTGGGGAATAAAAGCGTTGCTTTTTCCAGTAATGGGTAATCAGTAAAATGTGATGCGTTTCTATTTATCAGACCTGGCTCGTTCAGCCAGGCCAAAGAGAGGAGCTGCAAATAAAATGTGAGGAAAAGCATCAGACACACAAGTAATGATGAGAATAATCATGTTGACACGTCTTTAACAAAGAGCTGATGCTAAAAGAAACTTTTCATCAACAAATATCACACAGCTACCTGTGTGTGTCTGTGTAACCTGAAGTCAGAGAGGATCTCATGCAGCGTCTTTGGATCAAACCAACTCCAGGGAGAGGGGTGGATGCTTTTTGAGGTTTGAATGTAAGGCACAAGTAGCTGAATTGTTTTGACGTTAATAAATATTAGAGATGACAGGACCAGACTTAAAATTAAGGGTGTAATTTGGAGAAACTACAAGTCGTGAGTGGAGCCAGAGAAAGGGTTAAAAAGCAGGAGAATCCCCCCTTAAATCGGAAGAGTTGACAAGTCTATCTGACCTGGCTCGCTCAGCCAGATGCAGGGCAGGAGCGGTCTGTGAGGTTAAAATATGTTTACAGGATGGAAGTAATAAGACACCACTTCAATGTCAAAGATTTCTTAGTAATTAAATACATTTATGAAGCAGTAATTTTGTTACTAATTCAGTTAATTTTTTGGGAAAGTAACAAGTAACTTGAACGAATTCCTTTTTTTTTTAATAGTAATTTTCCCAACACTGGCTTTGACAAGTAACAGGATCCTATTCAGTGTAACCACTTGTTCTCTTATTCATTATCCTGCTCATCACCAAGCTTCTTATGGTGGCCTAGGAGGAAGATCTGATATGGCCTGGAGGATCTTCATTGGGAGAAACCAGCTGCTAACTCAGAATGTATATTTAAAATTATGTGCAAGAGCATAAAACAAGCCCAACAACGAAAACACAAATGAGATAATCTGGATCTGAAACAACTGCACTGACACAAAATGCACCTGAGAAAAACTGACAGGAGTTTTTAAATCACCTGAAAAACACTTGAGTGCTTCAAAGTGGCCAAGAAGCAAGGGTGCTAGATGACACAGCTTTGATGAATGCTGGATAAGGGAATTTTAGAGACAAGGTGACCTGATAAACATGTTTTTGGACTGTAGGGGGAAGCACAGAGAGAATCCACGTATGCATGAGAAGAACATCCAAACTCTACAGAGAAAGGTTCCCGCCCTGCCGGGGAATCAAAGCAGAAACCTTCTTGCTTGAAGCAGCAACCACTGCACCACTGTGCAGCCCTGAGAATGAAGTTTGCTCAACTATCAGGAAATAATAAAGAGAGAGTGGAGGCTGCATCTTCAGATATGACTTTCTAACAGCCAAAATTACCAGATCTGTCTCCAATATGCCACAGATGTGTCTCAGCAGCAGCAGGATCATATATAGCCAACAAGACGTCTGTTTCTGCCAGATGCCAAAAATGAGATACGCCAATCTGCACAGGGCAGATCAAGCAGGACAGGAAGTCAGATACTCAAACTACAGTAGAAAATCTGGGAAACTTTCAAAATAAAACAAACTGTGACTACTAGGGGTGTAACAGTACATGTATCCGTGCCGAACCGCTCCATAAGGCCGTTCAGTTCGGTACAGTGCTGTTTTCGAACAAGTACAGTAAGTTTACGTTAGCCGCTGCACATGGCTCTTTAATATTCACGTGAGTACTCGTCTATGATTGGCTGAGCAGGGAAGGCGTTTTAATATTCATAAGGAAAGTGGTCTGTGATTCGTGCTTTGCGATCATGTGCATATCATGTGGATGTGACGTCTCACGGTGAGCCAATCAGAAGATGAATATCAAAGAGCTTCCGCAGCCACAGGAGCTTGTGTCTGAATTGTGCATCATGGCTGCTGCTAACGACCGACCAGAGATTGAAGAGCCTCCCCCCTCGCTCTATAATGGCAAGTTTTTGGTTTAGTAAACATGCTAAACAAGCAAATGGTTTTGCGTTGTTCCATACTGTGCCGAAAATGTACCGAACCGTGACCCTAAAACCAAGGTACATACCGAACCGTGATTTTTGTGTACCGTGACACCCCAAGTGACTACACAGATAATCAACTTCACAACAAACTGACAAAATGAGCTGAGCCAAACCCAAAGATGAGGATTGTTTGACAAAATAGATCTACTCTTTTGTGGTTCCTGTTAAAATACTTAAGTTTGTGGAATTATTAACAACAGAATGCTGGGTACAGCTGCAGTTTCCTCTCTTCTTTCTCACTTCTTCCAAATATTAAGTTTAGGGGGGTCATAAAAAGCCTGCAGAAAACTGATTTTTGTCAAAGTTGTCAAGTGAGTTTTGTCTCAGTAGGCTACAGTCAGGTTACAGAGGTAAACAGTTTGAAACCAGCAGGCAGCTGGAGCTCAACCAATCAGACCTTAAAGGCGAGGAGATCCATGGTGGAAAGTTGGTCCAAACTGTGACTTTCACTGATGATTTTATGATTTATTACACCAACACATCCTTGTTATGACTTAAATCAACACAGAGGTCAGAGGCCGACCAGTAGCCGGTCATTCAAGGTCGATAAACAGCTGAAGGTCGTGTACATAAGAGGCCTGACTCATGAAGAATGCTGCTGCCATGAAAAGGATGTCATGCGTAAAGATCGCTGGGGATCACAGAGCACTTTGTGTACATGTGTGTCGGTGCATTTATCTCTGCAGGAATGAGCACAGGCATGCTGATGTGTGCATGTCGAGGTGCAGATAGGAGGTGCTGAGGAAGTGGAGGGTCAAGAGGGGCACAAACACTCACAGTCTCTGCATTCATACCATTTTAGGACCCCCCTGTTGCATTTTACGGCCACCTTCTACCTTTGGAGGGGCTTATTTTGGCTTCTTCCAAAGAGGAGCTCGACCCTCCTGATAAAACGCTCACGTACAGAAGCTGCGGCGTTCAGTGTGGTTTCATTTACATCACAGCAATCTTATCAGTAAACAGCAGAAGGCTGGAGTTTAGGTACACAGTTTCTGCTTAAGATTACCGGGTGAACACCAAGGTCAGTAACACTTCCTTCCTCCCTCGGCGTCTATTGTTGAGTCGCCCTTGAACAGGACACGGGATCCCAGACGGCTGCGGTGTAGTTGTTAAGTGCACAGTGCAGTAATAAAACTTTATTTTTATCGCACATTTCCCACCAAGAAAGCAGCTGAAGGTTCTTTACAAGCAGCTCTGTTTCTGTGCGGCAGAGAGGACACAGGCAGAAAAACAACATTACCAGCAATTAGTGTCAGAAGAAGGAAAATAAGTCAAAGAAACGGCTGCAGAGCTTTGAGCAATTCATGTGTTACATTCAGATTCAGTATCACGCTGACAGAAAGTGCCTCTCTTCAGGAGGATAGCCAAGAAATGGATCATGATGAGAATGAGACAGATAAAAGCTGAACAAACTAAAAAACACAGGCTGAGCTCTTTGTGTTTTTCTACAGATACAAAGTCAAGTTTAAAGAGCGGTGTTCTGCTTTCCCTTGTTTTAATCACTGATAATAAAGAAAAAGTGCTGATCTACACGGTATTTAGACTGAGCATGTGCAGATTTTCAGAGCTCTACATATTCACATGTTACAGAAATCCCTGAATCCGTCAGAAAACTGATCAAAACACTCTGCTATGAGATCTTCATGAGGAGATCAGGTCATCATATGAGGATCTGCTTACTGGTTTGTGGCATAATGAAGGGGCAGGGTCTCAAACACCAAGGTTCGCCTCATAGCTAAGCCCATGACAGGCCTCAAGAGGGCTAGCCAATCAGAGGGAAGGGGGTTTGTGGAACAGGGAGCCTTAAAGAGACAGCATGTGTCAGACAAAGGCTGGAATAAGAGTGTTTTTAAAACTCTAGTCAGAGAAAGAGAAATAAATAAAACTACGAATTATGAACTCTTAATCATGAAAGATACTACTGGGCACCAGAAAAACAGAATAAAGACAAAAAATAAGTTATAATGATAATAATAATAAAAAAAAAACAATACCCCCTCTTTAGATCAAGTTTTTTTTTCATATTGTTGATTTTTTCACTTATTTTAAACAATTTAATGTCTTAAACTTAATGCTTTATGAATTCTGTTTGAAAGTGAATCTGAATTAGTGAAATACATTGCAAATTAGCCATAGCTTGACTCCCAGATGCTGCATGTTTTCACCCTAGCCAGATAAATATGCAAAGTAAAAAAATAAAAAATAAAATAAAAAAAATCTGAAGTCCAGAGAAGGAGATTTCTGGCATATTACCTCCACAGTATCCCTCCACTTTTCTTTTTGAGACCTCCAGGTAGCAAAAACCTACTGGTTTCTCAAAACCAAAATAATCTATGGAAGCAAATAAGGACCATAATCCAAATTAAAAAGGACAAACAGAAGTGCTTTTTTTTCATCTTCAGAATAAAGGTGCATTTTTGACTCATAAATAAAATAAAAAAATCAATCATATAAACTGCATTTTCATTTGAAATAGTTACCAAAATTAAATCCAAATTGTTACATTTAATATTGAAATGCATTAGCACCAATGCTTTTTCATGCCTGGGTAATGGCTGCTATTTTTATGACTCATAAATAAAATACATACTAACTCATCCAAACCACATTTTTATTTTCTTCTTTAGATTGCACATTTTACAACAAAAGGTAGACTTTTGTACTGAAATATGTGTCTCCAGCCTTGCTCTTGTGAGCTATGATACAGGATCAGGGTTTGTGTTATCGACTGTTTTCTTGTTAAATGCTGTTTATGGTATGAGTGAGTCGTGGAGGTTGGTCAGCTTTAAGAGTCTGGTGTGAACTCTGGACCTAATTTCACATTTATTCAAGTTATTTTCTAAAGATGTCTAATATGGGTAAAATCCTTAATCTGTAAGATCCTGTGGGTGCGTCTCAAAGAATAAAGTTCATGAAATCTACTCTTAATGATTAATAGAAAAATTAACAAGGAAAGAGACAAATTAAACTTTAGTATGGAAAAAGAAAAAGTGAGTCTGCTCTGATCATCAGGTGTCTGGATCACCTGTGATGTTCTCTTGGTGACAATCCGAGGTTTTACAAAGAGGTTGAGGTCTTCCTGCTCACAGAAGGTCAACAACATCAGACTATTTTAAGATGAAACAAGAGTTTGTATATCAGCTGCTCTCAAGTATCAAAACACAACTTTACATTATTTCAAAGATAATGAAGGAAGTTGTGTTTTTATAGATCTGCCCTCAAGGAATTTGTCAATTTTCATATTAACTTTATGGCAGAAGTGTTAATGTTCAAGAGCACAGTAACGCCTTGACCACATGAGCATCTGAGTATACTTGGGCTCACTGTGCATCTATTTCCATCTACGTTGGGTCACATGCCCTCATGTATTGATGTGTGTGTGTGTGTGAGTGTGTGTGTGTCCAGCCTGGGTGGCAGCCAGCAGAAGCATGTGGCGCTGGCTCGTTCCAAAAGGCTCGGTGTGAGGAACAGGCTTAGCTTTAAACACTTTGAGATCCAGCTCAGGGATTAAAGTCACGCTCTAACAGGAGTTTACAGCTCCATCACCATCGCAGCCAATAAACAAACTGCTCGCAGGAAACCCAGACGCTTCAGAGGAAGAGCAAAGGAGAGCTTCTTAAGACTATAAATATATCTTTGAAGATAACCCTGAGAAACAAAGCGAGTGCTGGTTTCTTATTCTCTCTGGAAAACACAACAAACCTCTGCCAGGGTTGTTTGTCTGGGAAAGTGAGCAGAATGAATATGCTGACACACCGTCTGTGCTCCCAATCTGATAACCAGCTCTTAAAGAGGGCGATGAGTTCAAAAAGGCAGATTAAAAACTAAGTGGAGAAGGAAAACCTGCATCTCTCATCAAGATCAGAGACCTGTACTGTAAAGCTGGACTTTCTCTTAGCAAGGTAGCTTCAGGGTTAACCATGAACTTTCCATCCTGCTGATTCACGTCTTACCGGGATAAATCATCACAGTAACTTATACTGAATGGCTCACCTGCTCAGGATAAGAGATCAACAAGTATAAAAGCCCAACCTCCTGACCAATCAGCTCTGGCCATTGCTAGAAGATCCTGCTGAAGTCAGTACGTGGATCGTAAGCGGAGCACTCGGGAAAGAAATAACCAAAGACACAGATTTTCATGAGATAGACTGAGCTACATTTGTCAGCTGAAGGAGCCAAATGTTACAGATGTAACACATCGTAGTCGGCACATCTGAAATACCAATGTCAATATTTATGGACACACGTAGCAGATACACAACAACTTGTGCCGTCATGGTGAGGGATTAATAATCCAACACAAAAAGCTTCTCTCTTTTGCAAGGAAAGGAGGTCAAAGATCACCACTTCAAAACCATAGACTGTAGAAAACATGGATGTCTGGTCGCTTGGCACAAAGTGAGGTCCCCACAAAAACTGCTCCCCCTGGTGGTTGGCTGCAGTATAGGCTAAAAACTTGGTCGCCCCTTGGTTTCAGATGAGCTGTGGTCAAACTTTAAAAAAAGAAATATACCTTGTACACTACACTGCAAAAACTGAAATCTTATCAAGTGTTTTTGTCTTATTTTCAGAAGAAAATTCCTTTTTAGACTCAATATGAGCCAAATTCACATGACCAATCCAGAAAAATGTCTTGTTTAAAGTTATCAAAGGACAAAAATGAGGTCTGAATTGCTCGTAACATTGTTCTAGTCTCAAGGAAATTTTCAAGCAATTTTTTCTTTTGGCAGATTTTTTTTACTGGTTACAAGCAATTCAAACCTCATCTTTGTACTCTGATAACTTGAAACAAGACATTTTTCTGGATTGACAAGTTGAAAGGGGCTCATATCAAATATAATAAGACAATTTTTTTAAAAAAAAAAAGACAAAAACACTTGATAAGATTTCAGTTTTTTGCAGTGTATACTTAAAAGACAACAGCTATCACCCAATAATGTTTTTCACCTCATTGCTAATTCTAACTATGTATTCATATCAATGTAAACAATGTTTTAAATGTTAGATTTTTTGGCTCTATACTCTTTATATCTTACAATATACCACGCGTTTTTGATAAAAAAAAAAACTGTTCTTAATCACTTTTTATTTCCTATAGTAAAGAACATGGGTTAGCACATTATGCAAGTCCTAGAGACTAATATTAGATAAAACCTACCTACCAAAAAGCTGGTTGTGTTCTGAAGCTTCGATCTGATACAAAAAAGTAAATGGTACTTTTTTCAAACCTAAACTTGAAAACAGGTCAAATTTGACCCGAACACAATATCAGGGTTAAAGTCCTCTTCTTTCTCAAAAGTTTCATTTTCATTTGTTATTAGATGTTGGGTTTTATGTCACGTTTAATGATTGACAGCTGCGTTCTAGTGTAATTTTGTCAGAAATAGTCAAATACATCAAAAGGGAGAGCCGAGAAGAGATTATACCCTTGAAATAAAGATTGTCAAGATGTGCAGTACTGACAAAAGCTCCCCAAAAAGACTGTGTGCTGTTAATAAAATCAAAAGCTGCTTTAACAGAGTGATATAAAATTACGTTTCTGCTGCTGTTGTTGTTTTGTTTTGTTTTGTTTTTTAACTGTACAACCCTTAAAAAGATTTCACTTTATTTTTTATTGAGTTGTAAAGGTTTACGTCACATTAAAAGTGGTAAAACTTCTAAAATTATTTTTTTTCTTCCCTATTATTAATTTTTTTTTTTTTAACGAAAAACCTTGTATTTTATGTTCATGTAGACTTTTTAAATCCACTTTATTCATGGGCTGGCAGCAAGGAGCAACATCCGGTTAGTAAAAATGAAGCCTATGTGGAAGTGCTAAAAGTTTCCGTTCATCAAGAATCCACTCGAGGCTGGCTGCAGAAAGACCAGACATCACGTACACACCCAGCCATAAAAACAGACTTTTGCGGCATTAAAAAACATATTTACAGCCTGGTTTAAAAAACAGCTTGGGTCTGAAACACTGATTTCACTATCGGCACACACTGTACGGTGAGTAGATTTTTTGCTATCTCTGCAGTTTAGAAGTTATTAGGATAATTTGATTTTCCAATCAGAGCCACAGCTCAGGTCACATGACTGCCGAGCGCCCTGTAGCTGCTCAAAGAAAAACTAACAGCCAGTGTCATAGCGAATGTGGTTGTGTTCGTAGATTCATTTCACAGATGACGATGCAGATGCTTCGTACATGTTTTATACAGTTTATAGCTGGCAGTGGAGATGCTTACTGTGTCTGCAGACAGGGTCTTGTTGTCTTTTTAATTATTGTTGTTTTCTAACTTTCTGTTCCCCATCTGAAACCAACTGGGAGGAGCTCAGAGAAAAGAAAACTTCAGAGGTACTTAGATAAATAAAGAAAAACAAAAAAAAAACAAACTTGTGATTGGTGTTGGACCAAAACCAAAACAGGAAGTATATCGAGGACTTTAAAGATGTGAACTGCTAGCTCTCACTAACTCAAACATTTGCTGTGTTCACATAAATTGAGAGGCAAACAAACATCCTGCTGCAGCCCTGCCGCTCTGTGAAGAACATATATCCACCGTATTTCCTCTAAATCTGTTTAACTACCTGCGAGGACACATCCAGGGCCTCTGTTATAATACGGCTTACATGTCAACAGCGGCGCAGACCTACACTCTGTCACTAAACAATAAAAGTGTTGACACAGTAAGCAGCCAACATAAAGGATTTCAAGCACAACCCAAACAGAGCTGCGCCTGATGGGGGCTGATGGATCTAATCTGAGTCCATGGGAAGCTGCAGTGTTGACCCAACAGTTTACTCAGCAGAGTTTTTACACTGCCGAAAGCATGACGATACTGAGCGTGAGCGGAGTCTGTGGCTGTTTTTATTCATCGATTCTTCTATTTACGGCTGTTTTCCTCTGCACAGATGAAAAAGTGTCATTTGCTTTATGGTCTGCATCGTGCTGCGACCTCAGGCGTACAGCAGGAACTCTACATCATTGCTTTCCCATCTCGAGCACTTTAAGCTGCACTCACTGTAAGTCGCGCTGTAAGTTAGCGTCAGCAGAATGTAAACATGACACTTTGGAAAGAGGCCATTTGCTGCTGCACGCAGAGCCAAACAGGTTATTTACTCCGACGCCTCAGGTGAGAGGGCAGCGTGTGGATGTGGTTTAATAACCTGCAGACTAAAGACATGGGTTATGTATGTGCATGTTATGAAACTGATAAAAGCACTTAAGTGTCATGTGAAGTCCTTATGACACAGCATACTTTCTCTCCCCACCACACCTGCAGCGTGTTGTTTTGACTCAGGCTAATTATACGTCTGGCAGAGAGCACCGACAGGCTGAAACCGAGCAGGCTGATGGGAACATACCATGTTTTATTGTTGTGTCATAATCCGGCTGTGGAGGGTATTCGTGAGACAGAGTATGTGCATGTTGTCTCAGTTTAACATAGGATCCTTATTCAACCTGAGTGTGAGGCTGGAAAGTTACCAGGATGCACAATGTGTCATAAAACAACCAGTGTTCACATCGTGTTCCCTCTGACTCCACCGGTCTCTGCAGAGCTTAGGGTGCACTATAAATTCATCCAAAAAGCACAGTCAGCTCTGTGATGTGCATGAAACCAAATGCATGGGATATACTCCAGCACATACTGTTATTATGCTGCTTTTGCATCACATAACATGTTTTCCTAAGGTTAGTTATATGAGGGATGATGTGTGGTTAGCAGATGGAGAGGTGAAATAGAATCCTGACAGGATACGACCAGGAGTGGAGCAGGTTCAGGTCCACCAGGGAAATTAAGCTAATGTCACAACTTTGAATCCTGCTGCTATCATCACCACCACTCATGGTTTCAGTTTCTTTGTAGTGACCTCTGACCTAAAGTTTCTTTCACCTGCTTCCCTGCCAGGATTGTGTGACAGGATCCAGTACAAACAGCTGTTTGACCTACCAATGTAGCATGACATCTAAATGTAATGGATTTGCATTTCTTTACCAATTTGATGCAACAGAAACTCTGTTTTACCCCAGTATGCCGTCTATGGACTCAAAAAAACAGATGCAAAATGTGTTGGTTGTGTTTATTTAGTGAGGTCCCCACAAAAACTGCTCCCCCTGGTGGCTGGCTGCACTATAGGTAAAAAAAATCAGTCTCCCCAGTCATTTCAGATGAGCTGTGGTCAAACTTTAAAAAATCAATACACCTCGTAGAAATGTTTCTCATGTCTGTTTGTTGTGGTGATTTGAAGATATCATTTGGCTGCCTTCTGAAAAGTTTCATTTTCATTAGTTATATAAGGTTAAAAACAAGGTTTTATGTCATCTTTAACAATGATTGACAGCTGCCATTGTTGTGTATTGTTTTTCGGAGACTGTAAAATATATTGGGGGGTAGAGTCAAGAAGTGATTAGACTCTCAAAAGAAAAATAATATGTTATTTTTGTCACCCGGCTCCACTCGGACAGTGTTGCTAGCTTAGCAACTTTGTCGCTATTTTTAGCGACTTTCTGGACCCCCCAGCGACAAAATTAGAGAACTAGCAACAAATCTAGCAACTTTTTTTTGGTGACTCTAGCTGCACACCGGCTGCCAACGGCTGCTCCTGTGACGGGGGTATTTTGGCTTCAAAAACTGTACAATGGTAAAAGGCAGAGCCACATTGTCCACTCTATATACAGTCTATGGTCTGCAGATGTTTTGTGTTGTATTGTTTGGTGTGGTATGTTTATTTGTGTCTATTGTAATCATGCATCTGTGCTGCAGGATACTTTAGGAATTAAGATCTTTAATCTCAATGAGCCTCCTCCTAGTTATAAATTAATGAATTAATATTAAAAAAAGAAACAAATAAAAGATGTCTCTAGCATTGCACATGAAAGTCAAAGTTGATAAGCATTGTCACGTTGTTTTGACCAATCAGAACCAAGTATTAAACACAGACAACTGACGAGTACAAACCCCTGCGCCACACTCTCCACTTACATGGAAACTTGCGTACGCAAACTCAGATCTGGCGTAGGATTTGATTGTACCCTAAACCCATGTTCAGATTGATTAATTCAGATCTGTGCTTGAATATAGGCGTACACCTATTTTTAGGTTGTACACATGTTTGATAAATGAGCGCTAACATTTCTTAACCTTGCAGAGCAGGTGGACCTGCCTGATTCAGTTTCTGAAATCCTGCAGGTCCATCTTGCCAGGCTCCATAAACCAACGAATTCACTCGTCTAAATTCTGACCGACCTAATCAGGGAAGGGAGGCAGGAGCAGCGGAAGTGATGAGCAGACGTGACGTCAGCAGACTTTCAAACTTGTCAGCGTTCCTTTGATTCCTAAGTTAACTTAACAAAAACAGCAGCAGTCGTCTAACGCCATTATCACAGCTGTTTCTCGTGTTCCTGTAATGTTCGTCTATTGTTTCCCAGCAGCGGCACACACAAGCTACGTCATACCGTGAAGAACGGTCGTCCAATCACCAGCTGCTGATTTTTTTTATGAGTTCCCGCCTCTGAAAAGAAATCCCAAGAGCTGCTACCCAGATAGTGACATATTTCAGTGGCGGATAGATGAAACTGTCTGTCTGGTGTGTCAGGTTGAACATTTCTAGGTCAGACAATCTACTGCCGATGATGAAACACTTTCTTTTGTATCACTTACCAAAAAATGTCTGTCTTTAAAGAGCTCAAACTGATTTCCTTTGTAAGATAACCTGCCAAGAAGCTAACTGAATAACAAACGACCTTGTTTTCATTGAACTAATAAAAGTTTTTCTGCATAATTTAAGGAACATTTTGGCTAATACTTTAGCAATGTCAGCAGGCTAAGATTCTTTCCCACACCGTGTAGGAAGGCAGTTTTTAAGGTATGTGTTTGCACATGTTAGATGGTAAAAAAGTCACATCATTTGCAAACAATCTGGATATATCTGTGTACCTTTACTTATTCAGCATTTGGCAAATAAATCTTGGACATTGATCTAAAGTTTAAGAGAACACAGTCAAAGATTCAGCCAGTGCAATGGGTTTTTCTTAAAAAAAAAAAAAATCTTCTGTGTAATCAACCAGGGCTGCATCGTTTTCCTGCATTTTGGGGGTTTTGTTTTAATAAACGTCAAAAAATGCATGAATTTATTGCAAAGCATGAACTAAATGCAATTATTCATGATGTGTTTTACCAGTTGGATGGAGGTTTGAGTATCAAAGTCATGCTCTTATGTTTTTGTGACGCAGACAGGTGAAGCTAAAGCTTTTAGCAACCTGCAGATAAATCAGAGGAGAAAAACAAAAACAGTTTAGATTAGTCAGATTAAGGGAGACAGGTTGAAAAATACGAAGAAAAGTGGATTAATTTGTGGGTTTATGACTCTGTTATTGCTGATATGCACTTTGTAAGTTTGTTATTATCACACTGTTGAATCACACAGGCTCTGGTTTGAGCCAGCAGCACACATCGTGTTCACTCCAGCAGATATTAATGAGGTTTCTAACTCCGTCTGGCGTTTTTATGTTGTTTTTAATGCAGATTAAGCTTCAGCCACCGGTTGGTATGAGGTCAAATTTAGTGAAGTGCCTTTGGCAGCCAAATTGCACATTACCATAAAGCCTGCTTCTGTTTGAGGCCGTAATAATTGAGCGAATGATCGCAGTGCACTAGAGCTTTTCGTAAACACAAGGAGCATAAAGACGACAGACATATGAATGGAGTCATAACAGCAGAGGGAGACTTATCGTCCAGACAGACGCTTGTTTTATCCAAGATGGTGTCATCAGCAGTCATGTTGTTTTCCAGTCGCCGTGGAAACATCATACCAGGAATATTTGGGATGCTGCGTTTTTCCAAATACTATGAGACACTACAAGACAAGACAAACATTTCCTTGCTTGGTTGGTTTCATCACCGGAAGACGCTGCAGGAGTTTGTCTTCTGTGTCTGTGTAGGAAACATCTGACTCTCCTGTTCTCGTGCAGTGTCACTCTGCCACCACCAGGGGGCTGTGAGGAGTCATACATGTCTGACCTCAACAGATTGATAAATGCCGGTAAACACTTTGTGATGGTAGACACTAAGGCATCATTTAATGCTTCAGTCTCCAAAACAGACTTCCTATTAGGACTCTGTGATGGCCTATTACACACACACACTCTCACACACTCTCTCTCACACACACTCTACCCTGAAGATAAGGATGCTGAGGAAGTTAAGTGAAGGTGGAAACTCCTATCTCAGATTTCTGTCTTTAAAACATGTTTGGATGACGTTGGTGAAGGTCGATGGAACAGTATCAAACCGAAGCAGATGGTCCAACGTTTATTCTTCTTTTTCTACTGAATGTGGCACTTCAGTGTGTCTCTGTGCTTAAACACAAACATGCTGGACAGTGCAAAACTTTCTTCTTATTCAAACACTTTAGTATCAACTTTTTCCATCATATGGTGGGGGGAAAGCATCTGGTTGGATTCAAGTGGGCGCTCCAACTTTCTTCCGGAGGTGGTGGCTTCATATTTGTTGATGATAAACTTGGTCCTTTTTGAGTTCAAGATTTCCTCCTGATTCCATCCTTGTACGATTTTTGGGGTGCTGATTTGATATAAATTGCATCTATTTAATATGTCTATTTTTTGCAATTTTTGGTTTCTTTTTGTTTTTAAATACCAGACTGAGTGAAAAAGCTGAATGATGATGATGGCTTTTACCATATATACCATATTTCCCAACAAATCCACATCACATGTGAGTCAGTTTTTAGGATTTATTCTGGGGATCTGACATCTCAACATTTTCCAACCTAGCATATAAACAAAGACTAAAAGAAAGGATTTAAATTTCGAAAAAAAAAGAAGAACAAAAAAAAAAAAATCCTGATTTAAAACTGTGAAAAAAAAAAACCTGATACTTCAGTACATCATTTTTCCCCTACCCTTATTGGCTTACAATATTTTAAGTTCTGGTCGGTGTCTCAGCGTGTTAAAGACAATCCCCTTTATGAATTGGCCTTCATGCTCACCTGGTCTTAACCTGACAGAGATTCTTCTGTTGATTTTTATTGTTGCTTAATGTCAGAAAATCAACCCTCCTCCTTTATCTGGGCTTGGGACAAACCAAAAGTGACGGCATGCACGATTCATCTGCATGCAGATCTGCTTTGGCTGCAGCTGGGAGAGACTGCGACGGGGGACTTGTCTGATTATGACTGGTTTGAAAAGGGGGAGGAACTCATGGTAACACCTGTTCAGAAGACGACGATTGATAATGTATGTGCTTTCACATCAGAGTCTCCAAACTCCAGAAACAGACACCAGATGCTCACCTGATGTAAACCGACAGAAAACGTATCCACATTAATGAAGATTATGTACAGTGATGGAAAGACAAACAGCTTAAAACAGCGGCTTTGTAAAGCTTTATATGAGGCGTCGCCCTCAAGTCATCAGAAACCAAACACAATTAGCTGATCAGTGATCTCTGACTCTCAGGAAAATAGATTTTATTGGACAATAGAGAAACTCTCCATACTTGTTTCAAAGACATTAAACATTTCATGTTGTATGTGTTAATAGAAAACCTGTTGCTTTGAATACAGTTGTAGAAATTATTAATAATTTTAATCAACAAACATGGCCTGTTTCAATTTTTTGCAAGTGTAACAATTTGCCACATAGGGTTGATGCTCACAGATAAGAGGAATAAATCTGGACTGCAGCTTTAAACTTATTTCACCTTCCTTTGTACATAAAACCAAACAAATATTCCCAGCATCCTCATAAAAAACACGGATATGGCTTTAATTTGACTTTGTTTAAGTGATACAAGATCTTCATCCATCAGTCACGAACTCAAAATGCTTTCTTTTTACTTTCCATCACCCAACGTTACGCTGATGACACCATATTTCATTCTTTTGTGAAGCTTGTTAAACATCTTTGCTGCACTAACTTAACAGTTGTTTAAAAAAGGAGCATCCCAACTCCTTTACAGTTGCCAAAAACTTGTCCTGAATTGTGTCACTTAGCTCCAGCCACCATGTCTCTGCATCTTAAAAGCTCTTTGCTCTGCAGCTGTGGCACTGTCTCAAACCTTGACACATGGCAATCCCTTTTTTTCCGATACATCAGGATAAGAAATCCCAGTCATGTGTGATCAAATGTCTAAGTTGGTGGGGACCAAAACCTGAGATAAAAGCTGGTGAACATTAGATTTGATAATAGTCAAACTCCTCCTGTATCAGCTTTAAGAGATGATAGTTTACAATCATTCCTCCCTTTTCTTTTCCCATAGTTTGCTCTACTTTTCTAACTTCTGCCTCTCTTCTTCGTGAACACACTTTGTTTTGTCTGTTCCTGCAGAGCCAAGAAAGTCTGACCCTGATAAACACTCTGTGACTCATCCATCATGGTTGGATATTTATGTGTGTATGTGTGTGTTTTAGTGTGTGCTAGCGTGTATATGTCCCCATACATCCAGTCTGTACGTGTGGACAAACTGCGATATGCCAAGATTTATACCAGAGTCAATACACTGCAATCCCAAAACACATTTTCTTTCTGAGTGTGTGCATGTGTGTTTAGACGCATGTGTGTGTGTGTGTGTGCAGCCCTGTCCTCACTCAGACTGAATCATGCTGCTCCTCTCTGCTCGTCTATTAAACATGAGCTCGGTATCTGTCCGGCGAGCTGCTGCCGGCTGCAGCCACGCTGCGTTTGCTGATGAGGTGATTCGGAGTTCAAAGGAGTGAAAAATTATTTTGGGGTGCCTTTTTTTATGGAAACAGCAAGAAGAAATGATTGGATTTTACTTTTCCGTCTTGAAAAACATGACAGGCTTCAACCTGGCTTTTAGCGGGCCGTTATTTTCTGTTTTCAGAGCTCAGGAAGGAGCTTTATTTAGACGACTGGCCTCTGACATTAAGCTTCATTTTTTTTATCCAACTGTATTTTTCTGAGCATTCTGGAAAGCTTGTTAACTTAACTTGTAGACTGTATCTAAAGACTCGCTGAGTTCTTTTGTTTTGATCCAGTATTAGTTTATCCACTGATTTTCAGGACCTTATAACGTCAGTTACAAAAGCACAGCCCCCAATACGAGAGAGGTCAGAGAGAGCATTGAGACAAACTGAAAGCTTTAAGGAATACATAAACATCAGTCACCGCTACAGAGTGGTGTCTGCTTCAACCTTCACCCCACATGCAGAGATGTGTGAACATCCCTCAGAGTAACGAGGGACTAAAATTATATTCCTGGTGTCTTAAATGATGGCTTTACTTCAGAATGTAGCACCACAAATAATCTGGATTAGCCAGGTTTCTTGAGATCAAGAGAAAGAGAAATGCTGTACCACCTGGAATATCGTCCAATCAGAATGTCACATTCAGCCTTCATTCTGTGTTTGGCTCCAAAAAGTCATTTTAAAGCTCAGTGTGTCTTTGATGCTTGCGTAATAAAAACAAAAACAGATTTTATTTCTTCATCTTTGAGCATGATTCAAAAATTCACAGTGGCCTTTGGAGACAAGAAGCTCCTGTACTGTACAGGTCTGATCCTCTATTTGTAAATATGTTTGTCCTAGAAGTTGCTAAATGACACCACTGCATAATGTGCATTATTGATTATTTTCATGTTATTGTTAAGAACGCAGCAGGACAGAGGAATAATGTCAGGGAAGAGACAAAAAATAAGTAAAAAATGGTAAATATGTTTACAACAACAAATGAACTTTCTCCTGTTGATTGTTGTTTTTGCTTAAAGGGGCTGTGGGGATTTTGAAAGTCGCCCTTCTTGAAATATGCCTGATCGTAATCCAAACTTTAAAATTAGATTATCAGCCCCAATATTGCTAGTTGCAAGTTCTTTCAAACAGCGACTTCTTAGCTTACCGATCGGGTCATCCAGGACCAGATTGATATACGGCATGTCTAGGTCTCTATGACTACACCATGCCAGCTGACGAAGTTTGGAAGTGAGAAGAGTCAGAATCTGCTAAAAACTATTTCTGTGATTAATTTTGTAGTGATGGTGGACACTCAAGCCTAACTGTCAGACGGATAAAGGACAGAAGAGCAGAAGAAAGATAGACAGGAGAGTGATACAGCCTGAGCTAAAGGCTAATTAGCCTTTAGCTCAGGCTGTATCACTCTATAACACAAAACTGTTAGTGGGCTAAACTGTTTGTGCTAATGTTGCCTCCAACCCACAGTAAACAGTTATTCTGCAGTGGTCTGTTCAAACTTGAGAGCCTATCAATAAAATGAAGAGTGAGGTTACGTTAGCTCTGATTGGTAGATGACTGGCAGGACATAACCAGGATTCACTATCGTTACACATTACAGACATGTCTTAGAGCACCGGGCTGTCAGCTGAACTAATTATAAACAGCTACTAAACTACAAACAGACTGACGGTGTTTACTTGTTGTCACGTTAGCCTATGATACGTCGGAGCACGGGGCTAACATATAGCCAGCTGCTACAACGTTTGCTTGATGTCACCTTTCCAACCGTATCGCTACGTAACTGTGCTGAGTACCTTACCTCGGTGCGTTGCATCCAGTAAAAAGTTGTCTTGAACAAAGAAAATTTGTTTTGATCCGATTTCCATTTAATTCCAAAACAAACACACCACGCCTCACGAAAAGTAATTTATGACTGAGTGCGGAGACTACGGGCCACATCAAAACAGATCCTCCTCACAGCATCTTTAATGTCAAAAAAATCAACCCGCTCCTTTAAATGGGTTTGGGACCAACCAAAAGTGAGGCTTGCACAAATCATCTGCATGCAGATCTGCTTTGGCTACAGCTGGGAGAGACTGCCAGGAGGACTTGTCCGCCTATGACTGGTTTGAAATGGGGGAGGGACTCATGATAGCACCTGCTGCTTGTTCAGAAGAGGATGATTGATATGTGTTTTCACATCAGGGTCTCCAAACTCCAGAAAAAATCACCAGATTTGTCGCTTATTTTGAAGAAGAGTCGCCATAGGGGTGTGAGAATTTGCTAAGTTGGCAACACTGCTGATGCACATCCTTCAATCGCTAAATACAAAAAATGGTATAGCCCTGGGTAGGTTGTCAGTTCTGTGGTATTGGGATGAGGAAGATATTTGGTTACTGCTTGGTCTGTTCGTCTAAATGTATCTAAATGCTTTACACTGCAGATTTCAAAAATACCATAGTTTTGTGTGTTTTTTAGCTTAATTTAATTTTTCTTTTTTTTTGGAAACACTTCAACCCCAAAACAGACTTAATTTCTGAAATTAGATGGGAAACAGTTCCATACTGGCTAAGTGTTGTAAAAAATGTTTCAAGACCTATCCATTATACAACTACTATAGAGTTTAAATTCTAAAAAAAAAAAAAAGAAAGAAAAAAAAAAAAAAAAAATAAATAAATATATATATATATATATATATATATATATATATATATATATATATATATATATATATATATATATATATATATATATATTTGTTTTTCTGACTTACTGGCTTCAATTTCAGACTTCTGGGAAACAAAAAAATTAAGGCTTTAAAGGTCAGAATATATATATATATATATATATATATATATATATATATATATATATATATATATATATATATATATAAATATATATAAATATATATATATATATATATATATATATATATATATATATATATATATATATATATATATATATATAAATATATATAAATATATATATATATATATATATATATATATATATATATATATATATATATATATATTTGTTTTTCTGACTTACTGGCTTCAATTTCAGACTTCTGGGAAACAAAAAAATTAAGGCTTTACAGGTCAGTTTAAGGAGTGTTGTCACTTTTTAACGTCATAAATATGAAACAGACTTCCTGTTAAGTCAAGGGAACTTCACTTTTCTTGTAATGTTGTGCATCTCTTGAATCAATGTGGACTGAAATATTGTCCTTTCATCAGTTTCAACAAAGCTTTAAGAGTATAAAAAAAACAAAACCATTTTTTAAAAACTCTTAGGAAATAAATGTTTTACTACTCCAATACTGAAATTATCACTATATTGTGCTTTTATTTTGAAATCTAAACTCAACCGTCACCCTGCTTCCTGCTCGGTGTGACCTAGATGTCTGGTTGTAAACAGTCTGATAATGAATAAATGGACAGGACAGAGGGTGTGGCTTCTTTACTATATGTACCATAATAACACACACACACTCACATGACCAAAGGCACACACACACACACACACACACACACACACACACACACACACACACACACACACACACACACACACACACACACACACACACACACACATACATGTACATCCTCCAATGACATCACACATGAGGGTGTGTGTGTTGTCCAGTGCCAGTGCTGTCCCACTTCCAGAAGAGTCAATAAAGTTATAAATCAGAGTTGAGGCCTGAAACTGGATTATGACCTCCCTGTTCGATACATGTCTATAAATACACACATACGCACACACACTCTGTGTGTTTGTTCAGACCTGTAGTTGTGTTGGGTTAAGATTCACAGGATGTCAGCAGAGAGGAAACAAACCCAGACGAGGGAAGGTGTGAGGGCTTGTGTCTTCTTGTGTTTCTTGTTGACAAGACGACTGTGGCGCTGATGATGGGCGACACGTTTGGGGTCAGAGGTCACTGTGACTGACAGCCCAGGCCAGGCGTCAACACAGGGTCCAGGCCTGACAGACGTGATGGACAGGCTGGGAGACAAACAGGGTGTCAGGATCAAAGAGGAACATGAGTAAAGCTTGTTCGAAGATGATGGTGGTGATAATGATGAAGAAGATGAAGATGACAGTGGTGATGATAATGATGATGAAGATGATGGTGGTAATAATGATGAGGACAACGATATTATGATGAAGATGAAAGTAGTGATGATGATGATGGTGGTTATGGTAATGATAATAATAATGATGATGGCGATGGTGAAGATGTAATAATAATGATGATGATGAGGATGATGATGGTGGTTATGATGATGATGGTGATAATGATGATGAAGATGACAGTGGTGATGGTGATAATAATGATGGTGTTGATAACTGTGATGATGATTATAAGGTAATACCATTGATGATGATGATGATGATGAAGATGACATGGGTGGTGATGATGATGATGATAAAGATGGCAGTGGAAATTGTGATAATGATGATGATGGTGGTAATGGTAATGATAATAATAATAATGATGAAGATGGCGATGGTAATAAAAAGGAGGATGAGGATGATGATGGTGAGGGTGATGGTTATGATTATGATGGTAATAATGATGATGAAGATGACAGTAGTAATGGTGATAATGATGATGGTGGCAATGATGATGAGGATGATGATTAAAATGATAACAGTGATGATGATGATGATGATGATGATGATGATGATGATGATGATGATGATGATGATGATGAGGAAGAAGATAAAGATGATAGGTTTGATTTTGGTAATAATGGTGAAATGATGATGATGATAGAGATGGTTGTAATGATGATAAAGGTTGTGAGGATGATGGTAATGATAATGATGATGATGATGAAGGTGGCGATGGTAATAAAAAGGAGGATGAGGATGATGATGGTGAAGGTTAAGGTTATGATTATGATGGTAATGATGATAAAGATGATAGTGGTAATGGTGATAATGATGATGGTGTCAATGATGAGGATGATGATTAAAATGATAACAGTGATGATTATGATGATGATGATGAGGAAGAAGATAAAGATGATAGGTTTGATTTTGGTAATAATGGTGAAATGATGATAATGATGATAGAAATGGTTGTGATGATGACAAAGGTTGTGAGGAGGATGGTAATGATAATGATGATGATGATATGATGAAGATGACATTGGTGATGCTGATGATGATGAAGATGGCAATGGTGATGGTGATAATCATGATTGTGGTTATGATGATGAGGATGATGATGATAAAGAAGACGATTGTGATGATGAGTTTAATGATGTTTAATGATGATGATGATGATGATGATGAAGATGATTTATGTAACAATGGTGATGTGATGATGATGATAATGTTAAAGACAGTTGTGATGATGATGGTAATGATAATGATGATATGAAGATGACAGTGGTGGTGATGATGATGAGGATGATGATAATAATGAAGATGGTGGCTATGATTTTGGTGATGATGGTTGTAATAATGGTGGTGACGATGATGACAATGATGATGAAGGTTGTTATGATGTTATGATGGCTGACTGCCAACCACAGGTGTTGTCTTCAAACTCTGGGCTGTGATTGGCTGTTTGTCAATGAACCACCTGGGCGCTGTTACAGAAAGCTGCAGCAGCTTTCTCTGCATTTTAAGGCTGCACATTTCTTCCGTCTTAACTTTGCAATGTGACTTCAAAAAACATAATTAAGAGTTCTGGGGGAATTAAACTTTTTTATTTAAATTATTGATTTCACATTTTTGAGTGTTTAAAAATAATGAGGAAAATCATTCATCATCCATCTCATTTTACACAATTGACCTTTATATGTGCATTTCACTAAGGACAGAGAAGCAGGAGAAAGATAAATGAGCGAGTGATAGAATCTGGGTAAAACACAGGCCAACTACAAACTACATGACTACAAATATTACCTCGCTGTTTTGCATCCTGGGTAAAATCATCTTGATCAAATAAAAGTAGTTTTAAAAAGTAGATTAGCTCTTCATACCGAACGCACACCTGGCAAGAGCCAATGGGTGATCGTACTCATGGGAAACAGAGTCTTCATCCCAGAAAAACACGACAGAGTCAGGCCCCTGTGCAGCCGTAGTATCAGTAAGAACTCAAGTCAATCTGTCCGTTAATCTGCGGAGTCCTGCTGTGGTCAGATGTTCACCCTCTGCCCTTTTTAGCCAGATGATGATTCTGTAATCCAACAGCCTGAATATGAACCCACCAAAACACACACACTCACACACGCATATACACACATGAATACATGACAAACACAAAGCCTTTATCATGAAGCTATCGTATTTTGTTTGAAAATGTGCAGTCCAAAAGTTTTCTTCATGCTTTTAATGGTCTGCATCCAAATAGTTAAGTCTTCTGTCGTTAAATTTATCATGTGTTTGCTGTGAAAGAGTACAGAAATGGGAGCAAAAAAGCATGCAGACCACATCTGACTGTGTGTTTGCGTGCACACTACCATACACTCCCATACAGTACAGCGCTGACCTCTGTGACTCGGGCTCTCGCCTGCCCGCCCTTCATGCCTCTGCTGCTGTGTCGTGCACCCGTCGTGCTGCTGATATGCTTACTGCAGCACTGTTTCCTCAAAGGCAAACCATTAACAGCAACACAGCAGCATAACAACGTGTCCGCCTGATAACTGAAACACAGCTCACTGAACCCAAACACACACATGCACGTGTGTAAAACATCAGATCAGGAGCTGAGTGATAAGGAGCTGGGGCCAACCTGAGCAGCTTCTGAGTGAGGATCAAAGTCACAAAAAATGGGGTTTACTTTATCATAAGATTGTACCAAAATCATTCTTCATTTCCTGGGTAGGTATATATTTTTATTTTTATTATTTTTATTGTATAAAAGTTTGCGGCAATGTCTGTGTACCAAAAGTAGAGAGGATGAAACAGCAGTCGGTCAAAACTATAAAATACAATGACCACTTCATCTAAGGTTTCAATCTTCCTGCTTGGAAAAGGGGATCAAAGCGGATCCTTCAGGCCCTGGTTAAACGAGAACGTTTCATCTGAAAACACTAAAATGCAGTGAAAAAAATCTGCGTGTACTCTGAAACACTGAGGGACTGGAAACACTGTAGTAAGCATGCCAGGCCTGTAGTAGGTGCTATAACTGTCCTGTCTAGAAGCAACTTTCAGGAGATCTCCACCCAAGTAGAATTGAGTCGATCATCTGGTGTATTGGGGAATACTAAGAGCAGAAGTGGAGCAACAGATGCACATTTTGTTGAAAGACAGTCAGGAAATTCAGCAGATTGAGCAGCACAAGCACAACACGGTAGTTTGTGACGATCGTAACAACAGTACTGTTGTCCTGTTGTATGCACCGGTGCAAAGTTAAGCGTGACAGCGTTTCCACTTAAAACACCTGCTTACTGTTTACATGGCAACGGTGTCGGCAGCGTTTCAGAAAAATCCTACTCTGGAGGCCGTTTCCATGTAAACACAAGGCTGAAACACAACAAAACTTTTGCGTTTCACCCTAAAACCATTGACGTGTAAACGGCCCCTCAGTCTGTAAACAGCTTAAAAAATGTCTGGTTGTTTTGCTGTCGACTGACAGAAACGTTTCTCCACCATCACGACACGATTGAAAAAGTAAAAAACAGTGTTTTGGAGTTTAGAGTGACTGTGCTAACTGGAGAATTTAAGCCAAATGTGTTGGTGATTGGCGGCTGACAGTCACCTCGACCTCGCCAGACTAAGTTGACTGGGTTTGACCACAAAAAACTAAGATTAGCTGCTGAAAGTCTAACTGAAACTTTTACTTTGTGTAATCTATGAAACAGTTGGTTTGAAGAAAAGGTTATGGCTCTTAGGACTTAATATGGAGATCAAGTGAGAAGGAGAAGTTTAAACACTTAACTGAGACAGATTTCGTGTTTACAGTAAAACTATAGTTTCAAAGCTTCAACATCTATGAAGATCGGTCAAACTGCATCCTTTGTTCGAACGCTACAGTCACACCCTGTACGGATGTTGCGGTCATCAGTGCATCAACTCCCGGCACGACCCTTCGTATCATGCAGTATGCTTTTTGCCTTGACTTCTTTTACCCCCAAAGACACTTTTTTTTTTTTTTTTTTTTGCATCTGAACATACTCAATAGCCTTAAACTGTTCATATAATTTACTTGACAGGATGTCATTGGTACATCTTCTGGTTCACATTTGTCCCTGTGCTATCTCGCGCACAGCTAAGTTCTGTCCCAAGCATTCACAGACACACAAATTCCATATTACCTAATCCGTATAGCTGACAAAGAGCTGGAAAAACTACCACAAGAAACATCGCCCAACGCCTTCTCTGTTAAGATACAACAGTCGCTTGTGTTGTGCAAGTCATGAACAAATCATTCAATACTTGAGAATCACTTTACTAACTGACTACATAGCTTGGTTTGACTCAAAAGATAAAGAAGTCACTAACTTGCCCCCTCCCTTCCTGTGAGCTACAAACTACTTCACTGTACGTACGTAGCTTGGCTCGACTTGCCCTACATCCGGATCACACAGCAGCTCAGCATAAGTTTGTAGCACAGCTCAACTCACAGCGCATAGCTGAGAAAAAAAAATAGAAGTCATGTCGAAGTGAGGTCGCCACAAAAACTGCTCCCCCTAGGGGCTGGCTGCAGTATAGGTAAAAAACATCCATCTCCCCAGTCATTGCAGATGGGCTGTGGTCAAACTTTAGAAAATTAATACACCTGAACAAATGTTCCTCACATCTCATTATTGTGGTGATTTGAAGATATCATTTGGCTGCCTTGTATTCAAGTCCTCTTTTTTTCTGAAATGTTTTGTTTTCATTAGTCATAAGAGGTAAAAAACAAGAATTTACGCTAAGTTTAACAATGATTGACAGCTGCTGTTCTGGTGCATTTTTTACAGGGATTGCACGATGGTGAGCCAAGAAGAGATTGGACTCTGGAATGAAAAAATATATATATATTTTTGTCACCCGGCTCCACTCAAATTTTCTCATAGCCTCTACTGCACAGACTTTGGCCGCACCTTTAACGGGGGTATTTTGGCTTCAAAACCGTACATTGGTCCCCTCTATATACAGTCTATGAGCAGAAGTGAGTTCACGAGGTACGTCTGCAGGTTTTTAAATCCTGATCGGTGATCTGAAGTCCAAATAAAAACCACCTTTGCAAAGTTTCAGAACTTTTGATTGCTCACTTTGAAGCCTTGGTTCCTGCTTTCACAGGTTTTTCTGTTGATCAGGATTTGCTGGCAGGGAGAGTTTCCATCATGTGACCTGCTGTGTGTCTGTGTATGTGTGTGTGTATGTGCAAGTGTGTGATGATAGTGGGGTCGTCTGGTGGCTACCAGCGGTGTTATTGATGCGGTGACCTTCAGGCCCTGAAATGATGGCGATCCTCTCAATAATAGATTGGACTGCTCTTACTGAGAAATCTGTTTGTCAGTGTGTGTGTGTGAGAGTGAAAGAAAATAACAGATATATCGCTCTGTGTAAGCACACTCATAAGTGTGTGTGATTTGTGTGTGTGTGTGAATTGACTCAGAATGGTGTGTGTGCTTCTCCCTCTTTTATTCTGTGTGTGAGCGAGGAGGTGCAGCGGGAGTTCAGGGCCGCTGTGCTCACGCTGCATATTTTTCTCTCCACAGGGGGTGCAGAGAGGCAGAGGAGGCTGGGGGAACATGGGGAGGCGATGAAGAGGCGATGAGGAGGAGCTGAGGGGAGCGTGAATAGATTTCAGGAGGAGGAGGAGGGGGGATGGCGAGGAGCAGCTGGAACATGGTGTGTTCTCATCAGAGCGCGGCAGAGCTGATGGTCAAACCATCACACTCTGAACATCAGTCTCCTTGAATAATATCCAGGGCTTTCACTCAGAGATGGAAATAATAAGAGGACAGAGGAGGTGTGCTGCAGCTTCTGGTTTAGAGGACGGGAGGGGGAGTCATGTCAGGACCACGGACAGCGTCAGGAGGAGAGAGACGCTGTCATGGCCCAAAGCCTCAAACCTTCATTCTCTTCTACAGGAAGTTAAACTGTGACGAAATTTAGCAAAACTAACTATTCTTACAATTTTTGATTCATCTTTAGTCACATTCTTCGTTGCTAGGCGCTGCCCAAGTAGCTGCCTGTTGCAGCAGCTCTCTCTTCTTTGTCCGTTTCTTGTAATTTCTTTAGTCTTTTTCGTCATTTTTGTATTTGGAGTGAATCATTACTTTGTATGTTTCATTTCTTGGTCGTGAACACCAAACTTTTTATGGCTTCAGTGATATTTTTACTACTTTTCTCCTGTGTTTGTCCTGTTGTCCTTGTATCCTACATGTAACCATGGCGGCATTGTTTACATGTGAAATTAGCTGTTAGCAGCCTGTAGCATATTAATGCTAATTAGTGTAATGGTACGGCCACACCAAACGCGAATTTGCGGCGCGATTACATACAAAGTCAATGCAAAGACGCGTTTAGACGCCGATTCACCTCGGGCAGTGCGTTTGGCGCGGCGCGTTTGCGCGTTTTGGGTGTTCACGCATTTGGGCGGGAGACACAAATTCGCTCGAGTTCAAAATCTTGAACTTTCAATGCGAATTTGCGTGAAGGCTGTGCCACGACAGCCAATCAGCAATGACCTTTCCCCACAACGTCATTGATTTGTTGACGGTTGACGCTCCCTCCAACTGCTCCGGCTACAACATACAAAAAATGGAGGAGAAATTAATCTGTGCTGTTTGTCTGTATCCTGAGTTATATGATACAACGTATCTACTTTACAAAGACCGGAAAAAAAAGGAGCAGGCTTGGGTGAAAGTCGCACAGGACACAGGTTTTGAGGGTAAGTTCTGTAAATATTAGTTTCTAGCTTGATTTGCCTGCTCGGGTCATCACTGAGTCCAGGGGCGGACTGGCCTTCTGGACGTTGTGGAGAATTCCAGAATGGCAGCAGGTCTGTCAACGGCCAGTTCTGCCCAACTATGGCCGCCGCTGTCGGGGGGGGGGTTGTCACTGGCCATCAGTGGACCGGCAGCACCGGCTGTTCTGGAGAACTGCCGATCCACTGACAGCCGGTTCGACCGTTGACAGACTTGCAGCACTGGCCGTCCTCGAGCTGAACTGGTCGTTCATACACCGACAGCAACGGTCGGTTCTGTTCGACGACCGGGAGGTGGGGGGGCTGGCTGTTTGTCTGTGTGTGAACGGCCGATGGGGACGCGTTAAAGTCCAGGGCTGTTTTTCAGTCCCAGTCCGCCACTGACTGAGTCTGACTGTGTTTTCCTCAGTGGAGTTCTGTCGCAAACGTTGGAAGAACCTCGGGGACACCTACCTGAAAGAGAGGAGGAAGGAGCAGGAAAAAAGGAGCGGTGCAGCGGCAGAGCCAGGGAAAAAGTGGAAATTCTCTGCGGTCCTCTCTTTCCTCGACCCCTTTATTACCCCCAGGGAGACCTCAGGGAACATAGGTCGAGGGGTCCAGGATGAGGTCCCAGGGAACAGCCAGGCAGGGCCAGTGGAGGTGGATAACCAGGGGGAGGCAGCAGGCCCCTCAGGGATTGAGTGTAGAGGTTTGTTGAGAGATGAATATGCACACACACAAAGTATTGCCAACTTATTTTTGAGATATCTGTATCAGTGGATTTCTTTTCACAGCCTAGTATTTAAAAAGGGACTAAGACAATTTAAAAGTACCATAATTTGATGTATGTAAACACATCCCAAACCCTAAAATTAAAGTGATTTCTTGTTTTATTTCTTTACATAAGGGATTTGCTGCATTAAATGGTTGTGGAAGCCAGGTATTGATTACTAGATATGGCTGGAACTGTATGCCATAAGAATATGGGTGTTTAATTCCTGATGTGCTGCAATTACCAAAGCAAGCTTGAGTGATTGAGACAATTTAAATGTAAACATATAACTAAAGACACCCATGTCACCACTACTGACCATCTGCCACAGGACTCTCCCTACAGCAGTGATGCTGAAGCCACTCCTGCTGCCTCTCCTTGCTCCTGACCCTGGTCCTCCTGGCTCCTCTTCTGGCCCAGATGCTGCAGTTAATGTTACCAAATACAACCTTTTTGTGTTTCACACTGTGTCGAGGAGGAAAAGGAAGAGAGTGGCGGAGGATGCTGTAGACCAGCAAATCAGGGCGCTGCTGCTCCAGGCCCTCCAGCGGCAGGCCTAAGTCCCTCCTGCCCCACCTGTGCCTCCTTGTCCCCCTCCCTCGGAGGATGAGATGTTCCTCCTCGGCCTGCTTCCTTCTCTGCAGAGGTTGCCACCCCAGCAGAAGGAATACGTGAAATTCCAAATGTATAAATTGGTCTTTAAGGCCAGCACAGTTGTGCTTAATTTGGAAACATTCGACCCTTAAAAAAAGCTTTTTAGCACATGGGGCAATAATCTCTGCAGAGAATGAACCAGGCTTTCCGTTGGTGTCCCTGAGGTTTTGTTAAGTTTCGCGCCTTTCACCCAAGCCTGTTCCGTTTCCAGACTCTGTAGAGCACACACGTCGTATCTATTTTTTTTTTAAATTTATCTTCAATCTTTTTTATAAGTTTATTTTTTATAATTATTTATGTATATACTTATTTTTACATTATTTTTTTTATGTTTTTTAGTTGATCTATTATTATATTTTCTATTCCTTGTTTCCTTATATTTTATACATATAAATATATATAAAAAAATCAAACCCAGCAATATTTTGTCTTCTCTTTCCTACACAAACATATCTCTGGTTTCATACATTTCTTGCACACACAGAACATTGTGTGCTGTATTCTGTAGGCCTCAGCTGTGTAGAAAACTTTAATATAAACGTAACAACATTTTTGCACTTTCTATACACTTTCTTACTTTTGTTTTCTTGATTGCTGCTGTGACTCCTGAATTTCCCCTCGGGGATACATAAAGTATTTTCTATTCTGTCTCCTTCAGTGTTGGTCTAACAGTTGATAGTGCTTTCTTGGACAAAAAAAATCCACAATAAAACAGGGTATATGCTGAAATCCTGAGGTTAAGTTCAATACCTTTTTAAGACTTTTTAAAAAACCTTTTAAAATGTCCTAAGACCTTATTGTGACTTTAAGCTGCTGTTAGCAGCCAATCTTTGACAGTTGTAGTTTGCATTTCAACATAAATTAGGTAAACTGAGAAGGAATAAAGCTTGAAAGAATAAATGAAACTAAAGGCAGGTTAATTGACATTTTCATTTCCACAAAAAGTAACAGCAGTTATTTAAGGCCAACTTGCAGAAAAAAACATGAATTTTATTTCATCATTGTCAAAATTTAGGACATCTGCTTGAAATTGTGTTATGAGCTTTCTATCTGCACTACATACGGACGGCTACTAAACTACTGCACAAACTGAGTTTGTTAATACATTGGCCTATGGCTATGTTGGGCTGCAAGTGCTATGTATCGCCCGCGCCTCTCAAAATTACAACTTTGCTTGTTGTCACAAACAACTGCGCTACGTAACTGTAGATTTAATCGCGTTGTATTCAGTCAAAAGGTGATATGAACAAAGTAAAATTGTTCCAAAACAACTGAGATCAGGAGGAGCTGGGGGAAGCTTTCTCTTAATCCTAAGAATCCAAGATCCCAGGTCTTCATAAACCTGAGAAATCTTCTCAGGAGGCTTGAGAAACTCTTATGATCAAGAGTGAAATATTTTAAAATGCTAAAGCTTTTTCTAGATCCTCACACTGGTCTGTGATGAGTGTGACGAGCAGAATGATAGTCCCATCACCAGGTGTGGTTATTTTTGAAGGTTCATACCCTGAAAACATTTTTGAACCAGATGGACTTTTTCCGCGATTTATGAAACTGTCTGTCTGGTGTGTCAGGTTAGTTTGTAACAGTCGCAAGGAGAAACATATATATTCATGGATACATTTGGAATCAAAGCTTGTATGAATACCAATAAAATTTTAGACCTCATAACATTACAATTAAGACTTTTTAATATTTTTTAAGGGCCTTTATTTTCCCACAACTGGTTTATCAACTTTTAGTACTTTTTAAGACCCCGCGGACACCCTATTAAAAGTTATTTTACAGTATCTATTAAAAATATGGAGGGAGAATAAAATTAAAACATTTCCAGATGAATTTTCAACTTTACAATTCATCCTTTTTTTTTTTTGGCAAAATATTCCAAACATAAGCACCAGGAGGTGAACAGAGATGACACAATGTTCAGTGAACAGACGAGCAGATTCAACATGCGTTCATGTCCGCCCACTAGAAACGGCAGTTGGTTGATTTGAAACGTGGAATAAGTGCTCATCATTAATTGGGTGAGAGAAAGTCACAGGAAATCAGAAGTAAACATGGATGTGGCTGCATTTTGTACTCTGCCTCGTGCCCCATTGCAAAGAAAGGGATGCGGAAACACAGACCTGAGAGGGAAAGTTCAGATGAATGGCTTGACAGTGTGAGTGAAACGATTTCAAAGGACACGGTAAAATCTGTCACTGAGTGCTTTCTGTGGCAGAGAGCAATGATACTGCAACATCAGGACAAACAAATGTCACTCATAATTCTTCATACCTGAAGCATCTCCAGATACAGGGATCTTATTAATAACCAATAAAATATGATTAATTTGAAAAAGTCAATCATACAAAAATAAACAAAAGAATGAGATTTTAAAAAGGTATGAATTACTTTTAAGCTGCCACAGTGTTTTACTGAATATATTTTCTCAGATTGGTTATTTCATACCAATATATCACGAATACGGACATTTCATTAGTACAACATGAAAAAAGTTCAATTCAATTTTGATAACCAGTTTCATCCATAATTGTAGAAAAAAACAACAACAAAAGAACAGACAGGACAGTAAATATTTTGAAAAACATATTTTAAAACTCCTACTTATTGACATGAAACTTTAACTAATACATTACCACATCTGGTGCCCCACTCTGCTGCCCCCCTCGCCGAGGATGTCCCTTATTTTTCTGCCTCAAAGGTGGCAACCCTAGTGCAGAAGCAGTGCGGAGTATAACGGTTTGTCAACTGACGTGGAGGAGTTAACCACAGAAAAAAAACGCGTTTTAAAACTAAATACCGTCACTTATACGGATGGTAAACGGCTCCCAGGTTTGAGAAATAGCAGTGAGTGGGCAGGTGGACAGACGTTTTTTTTTTCGGCGTGTACCCAGAGAACAATTTAAACACACAACTGTCACTCGATGCTCACGACTGCATTATCCGTGGACACTTACCAGACTGTGATAGATCAGGACGTAAACGAATGTCAAACCCCCCAGACCAAATAAAAAGCACACAGGCTGCTGAGTCTGAGACAGTAATATAATAAAAGAACCAGAAAACTACGTCTAGAGTGAATTATTTACCCACAGACGTCGGTGGTGTTTCAGCGTAAAGTGTGACCCTGTTAACTGGTGACTTTCGACCGTTACTCACTGATTCTGTCCGCTGAGGGTCACCAGTTAGCATGGTCGCTATTAACTCCAAAACACTGGTTGCTCTGTGACGGTTAAAACCTGATAGACGTTGTCTCTGTTGTATGGTATTGTTTCTAAAAACGGACCACAGATTAACCGTACATTTTTATGCTGATTACATATTGAATATAGTGTTTGAAAACCGTTAACTCGTCTGAATGAATGGAGCTAAACACTGCTTCTGGGATCAAGATGCACGCGCATCTCCATGATGACGTAGACTGATAATCCCGCTCTTTGGGTCAAAGACGTGGCTTGTCAATTTTGTTGTCTGAAGCAGTACAGTGTGTACAGTGTGAAAAACAGTGTTCAGCCCTCTCCACTTCACGTACTCATATGTGTATTTGCTATTTAAAATAATAATAATAAATTAAAAAGCTATTGAGTTGAAAAGTAAAGACTTGTCCTACCTGGGTAACATCCAGGCTTAAAAGTGATGTAGAAAATATGCTTAAAATGCCATAAATCTTGATTAAAGCATCAATTATGTACTGGTGCATAATTTTGTTGGTATTTGCAATGACACCCTTAAAATCAAGTCACAACACAAATCTTTATATAAATATTAATGAAGGACATATTTTTGTCTGGAGTTGTGGATTTTTTCAAATTTCCTTCCAGGATAACATACGTATGGTGGCTATACATTGCCATATTTGGATTTGGATAGTCATGTGACAGGCTATTGCATCAGCCAACAGATTCTGAAGAACCCCCCTAACCTATCACAAGGTCTGTAAGTCTCTCTTATAATGTTGATAGCTTTACCTTTTCAGTCACTGGTGCATGATGTCCTGAAATGGTGTCCTCCTGGATAACATTAATAAAATTTTCATAGAGTTAATTTAATTTAAATTGACCTATTTTATGATAAATTTGACATTTGTTTGTTGAGGGTTAAGCTTACATTTTACACAGACAAATTTTCAGGTTAAAATTTCAATCACTCTCCCATTCTTTAATTAGTTGATACTGAATCACCTCTCATGTGTCCTGGACATCCTCTCTGAACTGTCACGGCTTTTTATCAAAGGTCATTAAAAAAAAAAACACTGAGACCCTAATCAGGAGCTAGTCGATTAAAAATTTGCTTTTTTCATGTTGTAATTTCAACAGCCTTTTCATTTATTTAAATTTTATTAACACCAAATCACCTCTCGTGTGTCCTGGATATCCTCTCACAACTTTTACAGCTCTAAGTTTGTTTATAAAAGGTCATTTAAAAAAAAACTCACTGAGACCATAATCAGGGGCAAGTCGCTGTAAATGTGCTTTTTTTTTTTTTTAAACTTGGAATTTCAGTAGCTTTGTCTTTTTTTAATTTGACAAGAAATCATCTCTAATGTGTCCTGGACATCCTCTCACAACTTTCACAGAAAAAAAGGCGAATGATAAATATGAAACTGTCTTTACCCTGCTATAAATAATACGTAATGAAGGATACCTTGGGTTTAATTTATCATGAAAGTGAGTGACTAAAAACAGCAGCTTAGAGATGGAGTTTTCTATCCGCGTCTTTACTCTCACCAGCACACAGGGCGCTGCCCCCAAAGACGCCGAGCGTTTCAGAGGTATTTAGGTCAGATATTCACACGTACATCGGCTGCATTGTAAAGTGACTTGACTGTCAGACAACAACAGTAACAGCCTCACTTTAAATGTGATATCGAGCCTGTAGTCCACAGAGCAGGTCGTGGCGGCATCAGATTTACTACTCTGCGGGACTGCCAGACGCACATCATATCTATGATGCGTCATAGCTGATCAGACGTTTCATAGTTTTCCTAATGTTTATAAGCCAAGAAAAGAGAGGTCATAATGATTGTTCACAAGTCCAAGTCAAGTCTTAAAACTCTCTGTGGACATTTTTTTCAGCGTGAGAATTACAATGTGTGGCCGGTGTGCGTGACAAAAGACCCAGACTCTGTGACGGTTAAAACCTGATAGACATTGCCTCTGTTGTATGGTATTGTTTCTAAAAACTGACTACAGAATAACTACATTTTTATGCTGATTACATATTGAATATAGTGTTTATTCAACTGTTAACTCGTCTGAATGAATGGAGCTAAACGCTGCTTCTGGGATTAAGATGAGCGCACGTCTTCAAGATGACGTAGACTGATAATCCTGCTCTTTGGGTCAAAGATGTGGCACAATTATAATGTTTAAAATATAAAAAGATTTGAAGATACCACACATAAGTGTTCAGCCCTCTCCACTTCACTGACTCATATGTGGATTAACTATTAAAATTCTAAATTTAAAAAGCTGTTAAGCTCAAAAATACAAAATTGTCCATCCGGGCTTAAAAGTGAAGTACAAAATATGCTTGAAATGCCATAAATCTTGATTAAAGCATCAATTTTGTACTGGGGCATAATTTTGTTAGTATTTGCAATAAGACCCTTAAGTCAAGTCACAACACAAATCTTATTTAAATATAAATGAAGGACATATTTTTGTCTGGAGTTTGGGATTTTTTCAAATTTCCTTCCTGGATAACATACGTATGGTGGCTTTACATTGCCATATTAGGATTTGGATAGTCACGTGACAGGCTATTGCATCAGCCAACAGATTCTGAAGAACCCCCAGAATTTATCACAAGGTCTGTAAGTCTCTCTTATAATGTTGATAGCTTTACCTTTTCAGTCACTGGTGCACACTGTACTGAAATTGTGTGTCCTTCAGGGTAATGTTAATAATAACATTCTGGATAATGTTCATAGAGTTAATTTATTCAAAACTGACCTATTTCATGTTAAATCTGACATTAATTTGTTGAGGGTTAAGCTAACATTTTACACAGTAGGCCTGGTAAGTGGCTGATTGAAATGGAAATTAGCTTGGTAGCCAGATTTGGGTACATTTACATTTTTTTTTTTTTTAAGTGTGTATGAATGTACATTGTCCCTCCTTATCAAATAAACTAAATTGAAATTGATTTTAAAAGGGAAAAAGGTGTTTTTGTCCTTCCTGAATAACAAATATCTTCTGTTACCCAGGACATGTCCTCTGTTGTCCAGAGTGGACATCTTAATCAATACAGGTTTATTACACTTGTTTGTGTGTTTATTGATGAAAGTTGCTATTTTGCTGGAAAAATTAAACTTTATCGGTGTATGCTTCCTGCTTGCATATATCTTGTGTAAGAGTTTTTTTTTTTTTTTTTATCAGCGGGCTCTTAAGGAGAACTCTTGTAGCCCATTTTTCACCTCATGCTTTCATAAAAGTACAAACATATGAACATATAAAGTGAGAGGTATATACACATGAGTACACTTACTTATGTATGATTGACCTGAAGCTCTCCACTTGGAACACGAAATTAAGTCTTCTGGCTCAGGCTGGCAACTGTCAGAAAATTATCTGCAAAGTTCCAAACAAATAACATTTTTTTAAAGCATTCATACGACTTGCTACTTGGTATTCTAGATACCTGGACGATTCTATCATCTATCATTTACAGAAACCAGCAAACACTGTATTTATTTCATCTGTGCCATCATAACACCATCTACTGTCACTTTGTACTACTTCTTTTGGTAACCCTAAATGCCATGGCCACTGCACGCCAATGCGGAAGCGGTCTCTGCATAGAGCCTATTTAAACTATGCAGAACTGTTTGTTCTAGGAGTTTATTGTTATTATTATTTTTTTAATATATTTACTTGGAATTCTTTTCTCAAAACTTTTTTTTTGTATGTCTTCATAGGAATTTTTTAATTTTCTGGACCACTTATCCTGTTCGGGGTCGCAGGTGGCTGTAGCCTATCCCAGCTGTCAATGGGTGAGAGGCGGGGTACACCCTGGACTGGTCGCCAGGGAATTACAGGGCTGACACATACGGACAACCTTTCACGCACTCACTCACACCTATGGTCAGTTAAAGAGTGTTCAGTTAGCCTGATAAGCATGTTTTAGGACTGTGGGAGGAAGCCAGATCACCCGGAGAGAACCCACGTATGCACGGGGAGAACAAACTCCACACAGAAAGGCTCACCGACCAAGCTGGGAATCGACCGCTAACCCTTGTGCCACTGTGCAGCTATTTGCTCAAAACTTTTTATGGTATGTCTTTATAGACATTCATTGAATGTAATTATTGCAAATGTAAAGGAAATCTGGTTATGTTTGGTAACGTGACGATGATCTTTCTATTCCTCATCAGTGAGCGGTGTTATGGTGCTGTGAGGACGCAGATCTGCTCAGATGTTTGGCAACAGACTGCGCCTTTTCTAGTTTTTGGATGTTACTATACCTTTCTGAAGGTCCAATCTTTGTTTACCTTCAGTGGTGTCACCACATACTGTTGAGCAGCCTTGGAGTGCTGGTGTTTATGCTGCTCCTCACCATCCTTTGTTTTTGCTCTGTCTCTGTTTAAACTACTGTTGTGATCTAGTGCCATAAAACTCCAGACGGGCCTCAAAGACTCACGGTAAGAAGAAGTCTACTCCTTTGGAGGTTTGCATCAGTTGTGATGACCTCTTGCTAAGTGATCAAATGGCAAATGATGAATCATTCAAGTTTGAAGACGTTATGTTTTTTGGTTGTGGTTACTTCAGCAGTCATTTCGGACCTATGACTATGGTGCTGCAGAGATGTTTTCTTCATCTTTCGGTTGTTGCAGAGTGGGGGAGGGGATTGGTAAATGCTGTTTGAGCTGAAATGTTTGTTTAATAAAATGCTCAACTGTCACTCCTCTGTTTGTCTGGCGCGTTTTCTCGCCCGGTTATCATGGTGGATTGATGCCTCTGATCCACTGTTAGAGTATGTTGGCTGGTCAGTAGAGCTCAGGTTGTAGGCTCTGAAATTAAAAACACTCAGAGCAGCTTCACATTTGAGTCCGTTGCAGACCACTCAAAAGTCTTCTGCTCTATATAACGGTCCTCCAGGAAATAATCACTACAGACCCTGGAGTCAGGGCCCATCAGAGGATTCTTCCACTTCAATGCTGCCAGCTAGCACAGCAGTTCTGGTTTCCACTTTAGGGGAAGTTTACGAAAATGAACTGTTCTGTCCTTGGGGTGCCCTTGCCGTCTAGTCTTTCCTCCTGTAGGTCAGGATATACGCGGTGTTTCGACGCTCCTCAATCACAGCGGCTCTGCTTGTTTCTGTGACCTCTGTGTCATTGAATGTCAGCCACCTGTCCTTCTGCTCCGTCCCAGACAGAAATGGATGCTCTGCATCACAGACGTAGTGTCCACTTAGAGCACTTGGACCAAGGTGGCTGATCACACTACTGAGAGCAAAGCGTTGACTCCCTGTTTTGCTTTGAATGGTCATCTTTTCTAAAAGCTCCACTGGGTCTTTAACTTTCTGCAGCTTTGAAATTTGCGAGTACTTCATTCGCTTCAGGTGCAGTATGAGATTTTTGGGCAGGGTAGCGAATGATGAGCGCTGTCTTGAAATGTTGGCACCACATTCGCAGTGATACTACAGCTCAGTCCCCTTTAGATAGTCCTTCAGCATGTCCTCGACTGTCCTGCATCCTGGTGTTAAGTCAGGGGACAGGTTTGTGAATTCCTCCCATCTCGAGGATTGTTTACCACATCCTTTGCAGGTCCTTGTGGTCTCCAGATTGAACATTATGTTGGCTTCCACGGGGCACTTGTAGGTTTGGCCCATGCTGTCAGCCATCACCTGCAGCATTGGGTCACAACCTCTGATTTGAGCCAGCACTGTGGACAGGAACTCATAAAGATAAGATATACTTTATTGATCCCCGAAGGGCAATTTATGTTGTTTGGGCTCATCTTCCAATCAAAGAATTACTACTCTGATGGCTGCAGGGAGGAACGATCTTCTGTATCTCTCTGGACAATGATGGTGTGAAGTGGGTGATCATGTGCATCCCTCTGATCATTATCCTCGAACTCTGGAGCCTCAACAGAGACAGCTGTCTTCAACTGTCTGAGAAGGTCTCTCTTCTCATCCAAGTCCTGTGAGTTGTGTTCCCAGTTTAGCTCAGTCAGGTATTTCATGACTGATGCATCAGGGTCTGAATCCCAGACTTCCTGTCCACAGGCAACATCCCCAATAAAAACTCTCATAGAGAGGAGGCTCTGCAAACTTGAATTCATGTTACAAGTTTGTCCAAGATTGGGTAGTCCAAGAAACGTCTCTACTGGTGGCTTATCAGTGACATCTGAGGCACAACCCTTCTTTACTTCCTCCTCAGGAACAGGTGGGGCCGTTGGGTCTTTCAACTCCTGATCATCTTTAACAGGGAGGCACAATTTCTAGATTTGGCTGTCCTCTTCATGTGAAGCGACCTGCTTCCTCTTCCTACTGAGCAAAGGGGTTAGTTGAGGTGCCAACTGTAACCCATTGACCTCAGTGTGGGAGGGAAGATAGATAGATAAAGATAGATTGATAAAATACTTTATTAATCTCCAAAGGGATATTCATGTAGTAATGCAACAGGAAACAAAAAATGAAATGAAGATTAAATAACAAAGTAAGCAACATAAGTAAAACCATAACCATAACAAATCAGCGATGATGACCAGTAGCGAGCGCTGCCTTGAAATGTTGGCACCACATTTGCAGCGATATATCAGCTCAGTCTCCTTTAGATAGTCCTTGAGCATGTCCTCAACTGTCCCGCATCCAGGTGTTAAGTCAGGGGACAGGTTTGTGAATTCCTCCCATCTCGAGGACTGTTTACCACATGCTTTGCAGGTCCTTGTGGTCTCCAGATTGACTGCATGTTGGCTTCTACGGGGCACTGGAAGGTTTGGCCCATGCTGTTAGCCATCACCTGCAGCATTGGGTCACAACCTCTGATTTGAGCCAGCACTGAAGACAGGAACTCATAAAGATAAAACATACTTTATTGATCCCAGAAGGGAAATTCATGTTGTTTGGGCTCATCTTCCAATCACAGAATTGAACACTCTGATGGCTGCAGGGAGGAACGATCTTCGGTATCTCTCAGTCCTGCAGCGCACAAAGGTAAGACGTCCCCTGCTGCTTTTTCCCTGGACAATGATGGTGTGAAGTGGGTGATCATGTGCATCCCTCTGATCATTATCCTCAAACTCTGGAGCCTCAACAGAGAAGGCTGTCTTCAACTGTCTGAGAAGGTCTCTCTTTTCATCAAAGTCCTGTGAGTTGTGTTCCCAGTTTAGCTCAGTTAGATATCACATGACTGATGCATCTGGGTCTGAATCCCAGACTTCCTGTCCACAGGCAACATCCCCAATAAAATCTCTCATAGAGAAGAGGCTCTGCAAACTTGAATTCATGTAGCAAGTTTGTCCAAGATTGGGTAGTCCAAGAAACGTCTCTACTGGTGGCTTATCAGTGACATCTGAGGCACAACCCTTCTTTACTTCCTCCTCAGGAATAGGTGAGGCCGGTTGGTCTTTTGACTCCAGCTCATCTTTAACGGAGAGGCACAATGTCTTTGCTGGTACCTCCTCTTCATGTGAAGCGACCTGCTTCCTCTTCCTACTGAGCAAAGGGGTTAGTTGAGGTGCCAACTGTACCCCATTGACCTCAGTGTGGGAGGGAGGAGGAGCATGGTCGTACTCATCACCTCTGCTAATGCGGCGCTTGGTCTTGGAGAACTCTTTCTTCTCCACTTTTAATCAATCTTTCTCCGTAGAGTTAAAAAAAATGAAATTTAGTTGTCATATTTTAATAATATTTCAAGATATTTTTTTATTTTCACTAAAAACATTGCTGGTTTACAAAGATAAAAGTTGGGTTAACAGCTAAGAAAAGCTGAAATCTTATCAAGTGATTTTGTCTTATTGCAAGAAAAAATAATATAATATAATAATAATAATACTAATGATAATAACAATAAATAAGATAAGATAAAAAATACTTTATTCATCCCCAAAGGGAAATTCATGTAGTTTGGGCTCATCTTCCAAATATTACAGAATTAAAGAATCTGATGGCTGCTGGGAGGAACGATCTTCTGTATCTCTCAGTCCTGCAGCGCACAGAGGTGAGTCTATACATAGTCTATCTAATATTTGGTAGGCTGGATATTGAAAACATACCTTGTCACCAAAGTTGAAATCCATCTTTGTGACTTCTTCAAAAGTAAATCTCGCTGCTAAAAAGTATTTTTGCTATCGTGATCGACAGTTAACTGCTTCTCTATCGAAGGTTCCATCCGATGAGGGTAACTCAGCTTAGTTCTAGAATGTTTCTATTGTGATGTCATAGTAGGGTTCAAATGAAAACATGGCCGCACATCAACATTCTATCTGAATGTCAACAACTTTCTCTGAAGCTGACAGGTTGAAAAATACATAAAATAATACAGTATGTACCTTTGAGTTTCACTCTCCTTTCTTCAATCAGCAGAAACTTGATGTGCCTCTGTTTGTATTCTGTTTTTATTCAGAAAAAAATATACATGACCCGGTTAATGAATAAAATAAAAGTACTGAGGGTGATCTACAGTCCTAAATCAAGAAACCAAATAATCAAAATGCTGGTTCCATCCATGTATATTTGATTATTATTATTATTATTATTAATAATTATTTATTATTATTATTACTCTATTATTATTATTATTATTATTATTACATATACATATATATATATATATATATATATATATATATATATATATATATATATATATATATATATATATATATATATATAAATCTGATTTATGTAGTGCTTTTTAAAGGTACCAGTTGTGAAAAAGTGGGTTTGGGGATTTTTTTTTTTTTTTTTTTTTTGCTATTTTTTATTTTTCATTTTTTTTTAACTTGGCTTGTCCAGCATCATGACACCAGAATTCTGGTCTGGCTGCCGTATTGTGCAGAGCACTTTTGCTTTGCCAAGATTAATAAAAAAGATAAAAGATAAAATATACTTTATTCATCCCCAAAGGGAAATTCATGTAGTTGTCCACTGCTGCTGTTTCTCTGGTTAAGGATGATGTGAAGTGGGTGATCAGTGTGACGAATGATGGCCTCCACTTTCTTCTGTGTATACCTTTCCACCACAGCCTCCAGTGAGTCCAAACTGGATCCAACCACAGAGCTAGCTCTCTTCACCAGTTTTTCCAGTCGCCCTCTTGTCCTTCTGCTTTAAACTATTTCCCCAGCAGACTGCACCATTAAACAAAACACTCGGTACCACAGAATGATAAAACATCTGCAGCAGCTTTCCACAGACATCAATTGATCTGAGCTTCCATAAGAAAAAGAGACGGCTCTGCCCCTTCTTAAAGAGTGCATCTGTATTAAGGGACCAGTCCAACTTGTTGTCCAGATTTACAACAAGATATTTGTAGGTTGGCATCACCTCCATATCCACCCCATGGATGTTAACTGGCTGATGGCAGAGCTCAGACCTTCGGAAATCAACAATCATTTCCTTTGTTTTTGAGGTGTTCAGTAGGAGACAATTTCTGTGACTCCAGTCACAGGAAGCCTTTATCAGATCCCTGTATATAGATCCCTTTCCATTTTGGATACACGCCACAATAGCAGAGTCATAGGAGTATTTTTGGATGTGACAGACATTTATTTTTTTTCATTTTTTACTCTTTAAAGATATTTTAACTTTTGAGGTGTCAACTTTTTCAGGTGTGATTTCCTTTTTTTTTTAGATTCTTTTTTTTTTATTATTCAAATCTTTTTTGGGTTTCAGATTTTTTTTTCACTTTCAGATCTTTTCCTTTTTTTTTTTTTCAGATTCAAACTTTTGGCCCAGTTATGGCGAGGGGAGGCGTGGCCTCGACTGAGAAGGGTGTGGGGTTGCGAGTGGTGACGGCATCGCAAAGAAGGCTCAGAGCCTTCCCCAGTGATGTTGCCTTCAGGAAGCGTAGGTATTTTGAAAGATGTGACTCAAACCTTACTATATTAACCTGACCAGAGAGGAGGCAGGGTAAAGTGGGAGGGAAACCCCCAAAACTGTGGGTTAAGGACCCAAGGGGGCCGGGGTAGAGGCCCTAAGGTGTGACAGTGCAGCCGGGTCCCCCGTTGTGAGGGTTTGCTTCACTGTTTAGGATGCTGCTCAAATGCTTCTCTGAACAACTTTAAGAGTCACACAAAAGAACCCAGAAACACTGAGTTGATGCGAGTCTCAGGTGGCCTGTGATAGCTTTGTGTTCCTACATGTGAAGGAGCAGAGAGTCTCCAGTAGGTAGAGAAAAAATCAAAAGCAGAATAAGAAATTAATGCATCAAAGAAAGATGAAACAGACCCAGCGTGACAGAAAAAACTCTCCTCTGCCTCGTGCTCTTCTGAAACTTGATCTGCTCTCTGCTGAGCGCGGTGTCAGATATCTGCCGAAAGTGAACTTTTTTTGGGTGAAAATCTCTCTCAGTGCCTCTGAATTGAATTTCGTGCTACTGTTCTTCTCGGTTTGTCGCTGTCAGTCTGAATCGGGCGTAGGAAGACTGGAAAGGTAAAAGCAGGTGACAGGGAGCTGAGGTGAGGAGAAAGAGAAGCAGGAGGAGGAGGTGAAGAGGGAAAGTTAGCTGCTGTGTATGTATTAGTCATCTGAGATTAAGTTCTGCTTTAGTGTGTGTGTGACTCAGCGCTGCTCTGGGGAGAGGATAGAGAGGCAGAAATGAGCCGCTCCAGGATCTAAACGGTGCTGAGAGTCTCTCCAGCTGAAGCTTCTGAGCGAGAGGGAGACGGATGAAGAGATGGATGAAACAGAGTTCAGCTACGGAGGGAGAGGAGGTGCAGAGAGGAGGAGGACAGAGGAGCACGAAGCATCACGCACATACAACACTTTTTTTGAGAGGGAAGTTTACGCTTTGTGAAACACAAAGACACTGGTTTGTACTCTGCTCATTTCACATCCTCAGAGCTTTTGAATCTGCTTTGCAAAATGTGCACAGAGAGAAACAAATCCAAGAGTTTAGAAATGTGTCTTAATAAGACAAACACCTTTAAGATTATGCATTTATCATAGTTACGGTAAAATAATACAGCTAACAGGCATGGCAGAGGCTGTTTTGGGAGGATTTTGGTTCCTAGACTTCTTTATCTTGATATTTCACCGCTGTTGAATCTTTTTTGTTTCTTCCACCTTGTGTTTTTTCATCATTTCAATGGCAGTATGCATCGTTATGACAGACAGAAACATTGAAGTTGAAGCTCTCCGTGAACAGATAAGTAAACGCAACCTTAAAACGAGCTCAGGATCTACATGAAACACCCTAAAAGTAGTTTCTTTAATGTCACACTGAATCTAAAGAGCTCCCAGACAGCAGAGCGACTCAATGCCACAGGTTCAACCTCTAACTCTGTCTTCTCTGCTCGTCATGTAAACAACACACACATGCCTCCCCACAAAGTGTCCTGCTTTACTCCTTCGCCTCATGCATGCTTATGATCGGAGCTACATGCTCGCTTCAAAGGAGAGAAACTGAACGGTTCAGATTTTCTCATAAACCATCCCATCCCTAGAAAGATTGAGTTCTTGCTTCATGGTGAGAGTTTTAATGTCTGTAAAGGTCCCAGAAGAGGAGTGGAAAATCAGACAAAACTCAAAGATTTTGAGGAAATGAACAGTGTTATGACTTTTGTCTGGGATAGGATCCTCTTCCTTATTCCAGTAACTGGTGGTATGCATGAAACACAGCAGAACAAAGGAAAACACAACATTTCTAGCATATTCTCTTCAAAGTCCTACAAGGAAGATTTTGTTGAATGTCTCAAACCTGGGGAAAATTTTGTTCAGTTTCCTTCACATAGCTGCTGAGACAAAGGGCTTGTTGGCTGTACTTTTCGGGGCAACTGCTTAAAGGGGTCCAGCTGCAGACCTCCACTCTCAGCCAAGGCTCCACTGTCAGAAGGAAGTGATGCAACAATGTCAAACAACAACAACAACCCCAACAACATTTCTTTGAGTGTTCAATTCTTTAGTAAAGTTTTAAGCAGAAAATCCTGGATCAGGGTATTCATGGGGAAACTTTTTTTCCCATCTGCTAAGCTAAGATAGCTGGTATTTGAAACAAATGAGGAAATAAAAAAATGAGATCGTTGTATCAAATGTGTCTACCTAACATAACTTTGAAGGGAACTTTTATTTTGAAATTTTTACTTTTTATCCTGACGTCACTTCCTTCTGACAGTGGAGGAGTGGAGCCTCTAAGAGAGACAGCTGAGAGTGGAGGTCTGCAGCTGGGCTGTCTTGGGGTTTTTTAATACGTATTGTACAGAATTTTAAACAACACCATCCAGACTGTATACCAAAAGCTGATGAGACAACACGCTGCAGAATTTATTCGCTGGAACAGACTTCTGTGCAAGAAGAGAAGAAAGAGAAAGACAGCGCCATCGGAGGCTGCCTTATGATAACGTTTAGGGAAGTTCAGAGGAAGAGAGTTTATCACATCCTTCCTTTGTCTAAAAATGATCTGTCATCTTCTGACAGGCCTGGGCTCTCTACTCACTTTCTGTCTCTCCCACAGTGTTATTCCTCTGTCCTACAGTGTCCATAACAATAACATGCAAAACTACCAATGCCAACTGTGCAAATTAGGTGATTACATCATCAAGTGTCTTCCAGGACAGCCAATAGCTACTTTCCTTACTGAGGGGTTGGAAACACCAGCTGCGCCACATGTATAGTGTTTATTCTGTGAAGTACTTTTTTTAAACCCAGTAAAAAGAAAAGAGCATTGTTAACATCTAGTTGTGGTTTAGAATAGAATAGAATAGAATAGAATAGAATAGAATAGAATAGAATAGAATAGAAAATACTTTGTTTTTCCCCGAAGGGAAGTTCAGGAGGACTCACAGCAGCAACCAAGAAAACAAAAGTGAGAAAGTGTATAGAAAGTACAAAAAGCTCCATAAGAAAATAGATGCTGACAGCTTGTCCATCATTGTCCAGTCAGCCAGCCTCCACCTCCACAGGGTCCAGGACTGAGCTTCTTCAGCAGTCTGTTCAGTCTCTGTCTCCTGTATCTGGTGTTAGCTCCGTTAGCCATGTCTGTGAATAGCATGATGCTACTCTGCCTTCTGGTATTCCCTCTGTTGCTGAGTTAGCATGACTAGCTCATCCATCTTATTGGAGATAGATCTTAAGTTTCCAATAACGATGGATGGAAGGACAGGTCGATGTCGTCACTTCTTAGCTCACACCTGAGAATCAGCACGTCGTCCTCACCTCCTTCTCCTCACCTTGTAGGGAACATCAGGCCTTGCACCAGTTAGCATTGACATGCTACAGACTGCTAACAGCTGATTTCACATGTAAAATTACAGCCATGCATACAGGAGCAAAAACAGCAAAAATAGCACCAAAGACACAAAAAGTTTGGTGTCCATGACCAACAAATGAGCCGTACAAAGCAATGATCCACTTCAAATACAAAGAGAAGAAAAAAATCACTAGTTTGTAGAGGGATCCTTTCAGTTCTGGGTTTAGATGCTCAGAATATTAATCTGAATCTGCCAGGAGCGAAAACAAAAACTTTAAAATGATAAAATTCCAGCAGATCCCTCAGGGGTTGTCGTGGTTTTTCAGCCTGACTCACATCTGCTGCATCTTTTTGCACCAATGAGTCATCTTCTCGTCTCCTATAAAGGGGTTTAAAATGTTGGAATTATTCTTTAAGAAGTCAGTTTATCACAGCTTCTGACACGAGAGGGTGAAACCCATGATTATTTGCAGTTTCCTGAAGCATCAGAGACACACTGAGGGGGAAACTGAGACAAACAACCCAGAGAGGGTCAGTCAGACAGAAGGCCGAGTGTGTTTGTGTAACATTCACACACAAGTCAGGCGTCACCGCTCTCCTCATGCCTGAAACATGACCTAACTGTGTGGGGGGGGGGGACTAACAGCAGGGTGAGACAGGAGAGGACACACGGACGATATTTGCACAAACTAGAGCGTAACACAAGCCCTGACTGTCTCACAAGAGACTCAGGATTTTCATGCATGCACACAAACACACACAAACACACACACACACAGTGCAGGGGATTTTATTTTGGGCTCAGAAATCCAACATAGTCATTAAATATTAAATAGTTTATTTTTGCAGTAGCCCAAGGGCTGATCACACCGAGACAAACTGGGAGTAACTTTTGTTTTTTCTCTTCTACTTCAAAGTTTTTCTCGAGGTTCACTTTGGCTTCTAAATTTGAAGTCTGTTTGCTTTTTATAGTCTTTATTCTGTCCCTCTGGTGCCCCCGTAGTATCCTTACATGCTTTTACAGCCCGAAAGTATCCCTATTTTTCTCTCACTGGTGTTTCAGAAAACCTTTATTCTAGTCTGAAAGACCCTGTCTCTTTAAGGCATCCTCCTCCATGAACCCCCTTTGCTCTGATTGGCCAGCCCTCTGGAGGCCTGACCTTGGTGTTTGAGGCCCACCCCTCCGATGTGTCATGAAGCAGTTAGAAGATCCTCATGTTCCTTATAGTTTTAGCATATTTAGTGAAATCTTGCGACGATGACGGATTCAGGGATCTTTACAACATATTAGCATGTAGCGTGTTTAAAATTGGCACACATTCAAGCAGAATACCCCCTCTTTAAAAAGAAAAAAAGAGATGTGTAGGGTAAGTTTAGTCCAGGCTAAAAGTGGAAATATGTGTCAAATAACCAGCCTTCAAAGCTGGACATGACCGGCTGATTTTGTCCAAGGGGGAGGTGATCCTTTTTAGATTAACAGGTGTCTTTGATCAGAGCCAAGGTCAGAAACTGGAATGGTCGACGGGGTGTGATGTTGGAGGCGTGATTTGCACTTTGTTCCCAGGTTGGTGAGTGTGTGTGTGTGTGAGGTGCTAATAGTCCAGTCACAGCTATCAAAAGCCTGCATGTGTTTCAGTTTCATTTTAAGATCAGTCTTTGACCTCTCACATGATCCTCCAGCCAGCGCCCAAGCACATAAAACCAAAAATGTCTTCAGTGCCGGAGATTCAGAAGAGGCCCTCAGAGGCTATAACAGCTCCTCAGAGACCTCCTGCTCCATGTGACCGGGCGGCGTGGACAGTCAGTAACAACTGGTCAGCAAAGTGTGAACTAGAATGTCTGCAGAGGAAAGGTCAGAAATGTAGGAAGGGGCCGTTCAGTGACCGATCCCTGAAAACTCCGACATGATTTAAAGGAGAGAGAAAGTAGGGCAGAAGATGTGAGGAGGGGGCTATGAATAGGATGGCCTTATATGTGACAATGGTCATATGAGAGGCTCCAGAGCTGAAGTGTATCCAACAAAAAGGTCAGACATGTTGATTAAGATTATTAAACCAACATGTGATGGAAAAAAAGAGGATGTGTGTTGCTTTCAAGATTCTTTAACTGATGCTCCATAAAGTAGCTCAAAGGCCCAGTGTGCGAAACTGCAAAAGTCTCATTTCCATATATTTGTGTATACATTATCCAGGATAAACAATGAGATTATCACCACCAAAGAGTTACTCCTCTGTTTCTGTGCTCATGTTGAACATGATTCCATCTACAGCATGTAGACCATGGGTCCCTTTCATGACACCACGCAGGCTGACAGAGTTCAGCAATTAGAAGAGAGATCTGTTTCCATCTGCTGAAAGTGACTTCCGTGATTTATCAAGTAGTAGTGGTGGACACTGAAGCCAGACTGTCTAGCACTGGTAGGACATAGCAGTCTTTTCACCTTCTGGACACTAAACTACTCTAAAAACTGAGTTTAATAAGTTTGATTGCTGTCACCTCAAAATCTACAAAAGCATATATCACCTTGTCGCTTTGCATCCTGGGAAAGGTTGTCTTAAACAGAGAAAGTTATTGTTTTTGGATTGGCCTTTTAGTAGTGATGTGCACAAAGGGGGACAGTCAACCCCCCAGTGGTCTAATTGTTGAAAAACACAAGCTTAAGCCCCTGCTTGAGAGCAAAACGTGCTAAAGTGCCTTCTTGGAAGCCAAACACATGCCAAGGTGCCCTAATAAGAGCCAAACGTAAACTAAGGTACCTTCTAAAGAGCTAGGTTTTTTAACTAAGGTGCCCTCTGGATAGCCAAAATGCGTACTATGGTGCCTTCTTGAGAGGCAAAAGTGCTCTGAGGTGCCTTCTTGAATGCCAAATCTGCACTAAGGTGTACTCTTGAGCTAAATGTACACTAAGGTGCCCTCTTTAGCCCAATGTGCACTAAGGTGTCCTCTTGAGAGCCAAAAGTGCTCTAAGGTGCCTTCTTGAATACCAAATGTGCACTATGGTGCCCTCTAAAGTGTAAAATGTGTGCTATGGTGCCATCTTGAGGGCCAAAATGAGCGCTTAGGTGCCCTCTTGCGAGCCAAATGTGCACAAAGGTGCCTTCTCGAGAGCAAAATATGAGCTCAGCTTCCCTCTTGAGTGCCAAATGTGCACTAAGGTGCATTGTTTAGAACCTATCGTGCACAAAGTTGCATGCTTTAGAGCCATAAATGCACGAAGATGCATTATTTGGATCCAATTGGGGGCCAAGGTGCCACATTGTGGACCAAATGTGCCTCAAGGTGCCTTATTTAGAGCCAAATGTGTGTGTAGGTGCCCTCTTAAGGGTGAAATGTGTGCCATCTTTAGGGCCAAAAGTGCACAAAAGTGCCTTCCTGGGAGCCAAATGTGAGCATAGGTGCTCTCTTGAGATCCAAATGTGCTGTAATTTGTCCTCTTGAAGTCAAAAGTGTACTAAGGTCTCCTATTAAGAACCAAATGTGCAGTAAGGTGCCCTCTTGAAAGTTAAATGTACACATAGGTGCCCTTTATTGAGCCAAAGTTTGCTAAAGTGACCTCTTGAGAGGCAAATGTGTACTTAGGTGCCATCTTGAGAGCTGAATGTGTGCGAATGTACCCTATTGCGAGCCAAATGTGTGCTTAGGTGCCCTCTTTGGAGCCAAATTTGTGCTAAGGTGCCCTCTTAAGAGACAAAATGCATTCTTAAGTGCTTGCTTGTGAGTTAAAATGCATGTTAAAGTGCCATTATGGTTGGCAAAACACATTTAAGTGTCCTCTCAGCTGGTTTACACATGATGAACTGCTGTCTTGAGTGGCAAAAACTCACACTTAAGTGCCCCCAGTTGTGAGATTGTCTCTTGTTTTTAATTTTCCCCTTCCCTTCAAAAAGTCTCTGCACATCACTGCCTGATAGTTTATTCTGACACCTTTTTTGGGTGTCATGGGCTTAAGAGTCTGGGTTCCAGCTCCAGGATCTGTAAACCAGGAAGTAATGAACAGACTGAACAGTCTGCTGCTGAAGACATGCTTCATACATCATCTGTTGGTGCGCTGCTGTCAGGGGGCTGTTGAGCTAAAACACCAGAGAGGGGACGTTACCAGGATGAAGGAGGGATGTTATTATTTATAACATCTTCCAGAAGTGCCACCAGGCTTCAGTCTGGATCACCGTTGTGCTCCTGAAAAGCTGAACCACTATCACAGTAATCTGTGTCAATAAATGAATATATTCCAGCTCTTCCTCCTGGATTAAAAAAGTAAGGAACGTCTGTGGTGCTACAGTAGTGAGAGTTTTGTAGTCATCATTCCTGCCTTCAGCAGCAGACGGGGCACTGAGCCTCTCTTCAGGGTTTATCCTGTTACTATTTTTAACAAGTTCTTTTCAGGACGGTTCAGACTCCTTCTTCAGGCTGACACAGGGTGAAAACGTTAAGTCTCCTCCTGCAGAGCAGTGGGCTGTGTTTGGTGCCTGTAATTCTGGATGAAGCGAGGAAAATGTGGTGTTGTTCTCCTTCAGATAAGTAGATTTTCAGAAAGTAGCACACACACACACACACACACACACACACACACACACACACACACACACACACGTCTTTTTTTAGAATAGCATCTTCTGTGCTGTTAATGAGGGTCAGACTTTCAGAGCGCTGGCTGCGATTCACTCCAGCGAGGTGACTGTAATCCTGAACTGTAAAGAGTTACACATGCACAGGGAAAAGTGTGTAAGCGTGTGTGTGTGTCTGTGCGTGTGTGTGAGTGTGTGATAGAGCAGTAAGCACAAGTGATGAGATGAGTCTACACATCATGTGACAATCAGAGGAGCGTTAGCGCCACAAAATGACTTCTGAACGTCTCTAACTCCATCCATCTTTCTCCTCTCTGTCTAAAGGATGTGTGTGCGTGCGTGTGTGTGTGTGTGTGTGTGTGTGTGTGTGTGTGTGTGTGTGTGTGCGTGCTGTATCACTATCATACCACAGGGAGCAGTCTCTGGTGTCTGTTCTCTTTTGTGGCCTGCTGCTATTTGCAGAATGTATCACATGAGCACACGCACACTCACACACAGTTATCACACACATTTTGACCTTCATACACATGCATACACACACAACTCTCAGTGGACACACACACACACACACACACACACACACACACAGTAGAAATGCTAATACTATAATTTGCTCACAAGTCTGCAGACAAATATTCAGCTCACACACATCTGCTTCTCATGTATGATCAGAGCAGGCATCACACTGACACACACACACTGTCACACACACTATGAGCTGTATAAATCATAAACACGGGCAGGTATGACACAGGTCAGATGTCTTTTAAAGCGATCGAAGAGCTGTATGTTTGCCTCTTTGACGTCTCTGTAAGCGACACTCAGCTTGCTGCTGGAAGGAGCAGAAACAGGAGCAGGAGTCACTCACACTCACTGAAAACACACACACACACACACACACACACACACACATACACACACACACACACACACACACACACACACACACACACACACACACACACACACACACACACAGAGGTGTATGAGACAGACGTGCCAATCCCACCAGTCCTGCCTCTGACTCAGCATCACCTGCTCATGTATAGAGTGTTTTCATGAGCTTGACCATGTTGGAGGCACTCTCACAACAGAACAGCAGGTATATCAGATTATTGTCGCATAAATTTGTAAATTACTGCTGCATTTTCTGCTGCCCTGATTGGTTGGGCCAAGAAAAAACATTTAATCAGCTTTGGACGACCAAAAACTATCCCAGATCAGGGTTAGGGGTGTAAACAGATGTCCAAAGAACAGAGAACATGTGGTTAGCTAAGCTCCATCAGGATTTCCAAGGCAATTTTTTCTGTCAATAATCATAGCCATAGCATCTTAAAGTCACACTTTAATAATAGTGAATATATTATGATATAGTGCAACTTGTACTAAGAGGTTATTCACGGCGATAAACAGTACATAGGTTAATTCAGTGTCTTTCAGGGCAATTTCAAAATATCGTTCTTTTTCTTGCTTTCCAAGTCATACAAAATAATTTTAGTGTGCTCTATGCATTTTCCCACCCTTGTTGGTAAATAAGACATCTTAAAATCATATTTTACTGCTCACTTCTATCTCCGTCCATTCAATATTTATATTCATGTATCTCCAATCTAGCCACAAACCCGGGGTAACTATCCAAATCTTGACGTCAGTGCAAACATACTATGGTTAGCATCCACTGTACAACAGCTTCACTATATAACTCTGAACCAGACAAGTTCTTCAGAAGAGGAGTAAGGCAACTACAATATTTTTCTTAATGGGGAGGTAAGGCCAGAATTTAAAAAATGAATAAATAAATTAAAATCTGACTTTTTGGTTTTGAATTTCGGCTTTGTGGCCAGAATTCTGAGCAAAAATTCACAATTTAATTTTAAAAATAGGAAAAAAAAAAAAAAAAAGTTAGAATTTTAAGACAGAAAGTCAGATCTTAAAAATCAAAGGCAACCTTGAAGAATAGATAAATAATTCAGAGAGAAAATGTAATAATAATAATAATATTGTTAATAAAATAAATAAATAAAATATAGAATTCTAACTTTTTCTTTTTTTTCCCCATTTTTAAGTCTTACTGTTAAATTCACATTAACCTCTAATATTGTGTTACTAATATTATTATTGTTGTCATTGTTGTTGTTATAGTTATAAGTTAATATGATATTAAAATAATTACTTTGATTAAAATTATTATTATTATTATTATTATTATTATTATTATTATTATTATTATTATTATTATTATTATTATTATTATTATTATAATTCTATACCTATATAATAATGATGATGATAATAATAATAATAATAATAATAATAATAATAATAATAATAATAATAATAATAATAAAATAATAATAATAATAATAACAATAATAATAATAATATTAATAATAATAATAATCAAAATACTTTTTTGAATACCATATTAACGTATCATAACTATAACAACAACAATGACAACAATAATAATATTAGTAACACGGTATTAGAGATTAATATGAATTTAACAGTAAGACTTGTGGTTACTTTTTAAATGCTGCAGATATTTCTCAACATTTCAAACAATTACTTGCAGTAAAACAATACCCACCGGCTTCAGAAGGTGTGTGTGACTGAGAGTGTATATAAAAGGTGTGTATGCTTCACAACATATGAGACTGAACAAAGTGATGAGGTGAGAATACCAACATGATTCAGAGCCCACACACACACACACACACACCATAACTGTCTGCAGGCTCCGCAGAGACTGCAGTCCCTGTGTCTGTCTGTCTGTATGAAGGTATGCATGGTCCCCAGTGTGTGTGCGCGTTTGTGTGTGTGCGTGTGTGTGTGTGTGTGTTACCTGGGAGCTGGCTTGAGGCTGTCCTGTGAAGCAGCTCCAGCTGTCCTTAACACCTGCTGTGAGAGACACAGACACGAAGGGAAGACGAGGGAACAGAGCTGAACTCCAGAACTCAGAGTGAGACAGGAGATGAGGAAAACTCAGCGGGGGGAAAGAAGTGGAAAAACTCTTTCCTGTTGGTGTTTGACTAAATACTAGAGAGTTTCTTCTGTCTAATTTTGATATTTTGCTTTTTAAACTATGAATTCCTCTCCTCTTCTTTCCTCTCTGGCCTGAGGGCTTCAGCCTCCTGCAGCCCGTCAGCTCCTGCATCCACCATCCACATATCCACCGTGCCCCTCCTCTACACCTGCCAGGGGTCAAAGGAAGCGTTAGGACTTTTGTTTTTCTCCACTTCAGAGGCAGAGTGTGTGAGTGTGTGTGTGAACGTTAAACAAGCAAAGCCAGCCTTAACCTTTACACCGCGTTATGAAAACACAATGAGTGGGGGCTGCAGCTAGTGTGTGTGAGTGTGTGTGTCTTTTATTTTGTGTGACCATAACATGCATACTTGAGTGTGTGTGCATGTCCATATAGGAGCCCGTGTATGTGTGTGTGTCTGTGTGTGTGTGTGTGTGTGTGTGTGTGTGTGTGTGTGTGTGTGTGTGTGTGTGTGTTGTGTAGCTGGCCTGCCTATGGGGAAGACTGCAGGCGTTCTTGTTTTGAATTCCTTCAAGCCGGCTGTCATAATAGAGCCGTATGGGAGCCAAAGAGGAGGAGGAGGAGGAGAGGAAAACTACCGGCTGACACGTCAATTTCCTCATGTCTGTGAGAGTGTAAATGATTTATGTTGATGCTGACACACAGCATCCTGACTACAAATTACAACAGCTGATTATTAATCTGTCAAACTAATCTGTGACACATGGAGCAAAAGTAGCTGTCACAAAGTGATACCACTCCATACGGTCCAATAAAATGTAAACTATCACAGATTAATTCTCAATATTTTTTCTTAAGTTTTCATTTAATCTGCCTAAACATTTGTCACCATACTTAAATGATAGGATTGGTTTATTTGTGAAACTCTCAGCCTTAACGATTTGATCAGGACTTGCATGTGTTTCTGTTTGATTAATGTTTTTTTCCCCCTAGATTATTTATAGCTGAATGGGGAATAAATCTTTCATTCCACTACCACAGAAGAGTTTCCAAGAAAACTTTAGTTATGATTTGTGCAATTTTTTTAAACCTTTTTTTTGTCTGTATATTAGGGATGGAACAGTTCACAAAAAAAAACGGTTTGGTTCTTATCATGGTTTTCAGTTTGGTGTACATGGTTTTTGTTTGTAACACCCTGGATTACCATATACCCAAATAATCCACCATTACCAAATTATTTTTAATCAATTCTGCCATGTATAGTCATGAAAAACTTGAAAAAATGAGGCTTTTTCCCACTGAAAACATCATTAAAGCTGAGTGAAACATCACCAGTTTCAACATGCCAACTCCTCAGTAAGGAAAGTCACTCAGTGGCGATTGCTCTAGACTGCAAGGGAAGCTCAGCTTCCCCTAAAACGTGGTGGTATGATTGTGTATACATTTTATTGACAAAATATGCGCTAGAATTCCTTCATCTTTTGTTCAGAATCAGCTCCTATCACAGGTAACTGGCTCCACCTCCTTCTCATTCATCCCTGCAGCGTCTCAGCGCTTTAACACAGTCGGACGCTGAGCGTCTTCTGACTTCAGCGGGGAAGCGTAGAGTGGGTTGTTCCACTGTGGAAACTGGACGGTCATTGGATAAACGCTGGGCTTTGTCCCGCAAATCGAACGCTCAGCGTCTCTGGGGGTCTATGAGACAGTGGGCTGGCCTGCACGCTGGGCTTCTGCATGATGATTGGATGATTTGTCTGAGGCCGAATCCCTTTTTGATTGACAGTGAAATGAGCCAGTCAGCGATCTTGAAGTATAACCCTCCACGGAAGCATCTTCTGAGTTGTTCTGGACTGATCCGGAGGTTTCATCGATCCCCAGCGAGTTTACCTTTTTTTAAAAACTACGAGTGTTGAGAGAACACTGGTAAAATCCCTGGAAAAAACATCTGGTTGGTACGACGGGGTCACAGATCATTTTCTTGAAAAGGAACAGAGGGTAGAATTTACATGAATAAACAAATTTATGATATAGGCCAGAAAAAAATGAGCTCCCCCCCCTTGACTGACCAGCAGCCGCCACTGAAGTCACCATTGGCTGCCCCAAAGGGGCCGTTTACACAAAAACAGTCTTAGGGTGAGTTTTGTTGCGTTTCAGCCTTGCGTTTACACAGAAACTATGTTTCAGTTGACCTAAAACGCAAACTTTTCAGAATGGCCTCCAGAGTGAGATTTTTCTGAAACACTGCTGACACCGTTGCTGTGTAAACAGTAAGCCAGTGTTTTCAGTGAAAACGCTGACGCCACACTCTGCGCGAGCACATACGACAGGACAACAGTACCGTTGTTATGATCGTCGCAAAGTACCGTGTTGTGCTTGTGCTGCTGAATCTGCTGACTGTCTTTATACAAAATGTGCATCTGTTGCTCCACTTTTTCATTTAGTATTCCCCAATACACCAGATGATCGGCTCAACTCTGCTTCAGTGGAGATCTCCCAAAAGCGGCGTCTGGAAAAGACAGTTATAGTGCCAACAACAGGCCTGGCATGCTTATTACAGTGTTTTCAGTCCCTTGCGTTTCCGTGTAAACGCAGATTTCAGCGTTTTTAGATGAAACGTTGTCATGTAAACAGGGCCTAAAAGCCACTAAATGACGCTGCTGTTCAATTTACATATTAATCCATTTGCATGTAATTGTCATGGACTCTGTAGGAGACAGATATAACATGGGAGAGACAGAAAGCAGGTAAAACACATCATAAATATGTTCAGAACTACAAATCAACTTTCTTCTGTCCATTCTTGTTGTTTTATGTATAAATATCAACCCTCCTCTTTATCTGGGCAGGAGACCAGCAGAGCTGATCATAATGAGACCCACACTTGATTCATCTGAATGCAGTTGTCTGCTCTGGAGCAGCAGCGGGAGACTGCTGTGAGTGAGGAGGACTGTCTGTCTCTGTTTTGGATAGGGGAGGGGCTCACACACGCTGACCATTGAGGAGATCAAAACACGCTTTAACCTCAGATTCTCCAAACTCCTGAAAAGTCACAAGAATTGTCGTCTTTTAAAAACTCTCCAGAGGGGTCTAAAAAGTCATTAAATGAAGCAACAAAGTCTTGAAGTTGGCAACACTCAGTCACAGTTTTATTCTCCACTTTCTCACCTCCGTTACACAACGAAGTGTCTCGCTGTGCTCCTTCACCTCATGCATGCATATGATCAGAGCTACATACTCACTTCAAACTGAGTAAAATGAAGAAAAAAGAAAAATTGAAACCAAAAAAAGTGCACAAACCCTGAACCAAGTGAAGAAAACCAAATGGTTAGGATTTTTTTCATCAACTGTTTCCTAACTGCAGTTCCTCGAGTGTCCATGTAGATTCTTGGTTGCGAAGCTAACGGCTTGACCCTACGTTTCTTTCAGATTCCACCTCCAGCTGATGACAATAAAATAAATCCACAGGAGAACTCTGTCAGATTGAGCTGTTTACTTGTTGAAGGTAAAAGTTTAAAAAACAACAGATTCTACAAAAAAAATGAAAAAATAAAAAAAAGAAGTAAAAGATATGAAAAATAAGAGAGGTAAGTAAAGATAAATTAGAGGTCAGAAGCAAAAACTGTAGGAGGACCGAAATCAGAAGATCTGACTTGCGTAGAAAAAGTGTTTTTGAGGAGCAAAAATAATGTGGCCGCTCTTAAGAAGTTTAAACCTAAGAAAGTCGCCTGGCCCAGATTAATCTCATGCTGACTCCTTAAGTCCTCTCAAAGTGACCCGGTGCACCAAAGACTTTCATTATGTTTTCTGTAAAATTAAAAGTCATCTCCATCAGAAATCCAAAAACAATTTAAAGCAGCAGCATCCAGCATTAATCTCTGCTCCACCTGCTTTAATCTCTGACAGCACCTGCTCTGAAAAACACTTTATGAATACTTATTCATGTTGAAATGAGTTTTCATACATCGCCCTGCTTTTTAATGATATCTATTTGATCATTTGCGGTCCTGCTCTTTAAAGTCCCTCACCTCCTGATAAGAGCCTCTGTTTCATTAGACAGTATAGGAAACTGCACGCGCGGGAACATGAAGGGGAGGGGTGCTGGGACCTGTACTCTCTGCCCTGCCCTCTGAAACTACACGCGTAATATTCTCATCATTATTTTCCCCATCAGTGAGAGTCCCGCTGGCTGCGGGTTTGCATATTAACTCATCAGATGAAGCCTCGGAGGGCGGCGGCAGCCTTCCGATGACCCTCATTAGGCTGGGACAAAACAAGACGCCGCGGTTCAGCTCGGCTGAAATGACTCGTAGTGCTGAAGACGTGTGCGCAGAAAAAGGTCAGAGAGGAGTAAACAGAGTTGTTAGAGAGGGGACAAGGTGGTTTCACGATGGTGAACGCTTTGATTTACCTGAGGGAAAAGTTAAAGTAACTTAAAGCAGAAACAAGTAAACAGCTAACTCCAGTTCTCACATCCACAAGTTTGTTTTTTTAGTTTCCCCCCAAAACCATCTTGTGTTGTTCTGTGCATCTTATTTCTCTGTGTTTTTTGTTTCATACTTGAGTTTAATGACTTTCTTTCATTCTTTATTGTTCTGTTTATCATATGAGCTCTTGAATTTCTTTGGCACATCACATTTTGCAAGTGAAAGACATGTTTAGATTAACTTTATTCTTCCTGCTACAGCCTACTTTAGTTTTGAATTTACCTTTTGCACATTTGGATCTTAATGAGGTTTTAAATAGAGCTACAGTATGCAAAAGCAAGAAGGGGAAGTTCGACAAAAAGCACTTTGAAAAGTAGTTTATTAAAAACAACAAGTAAACTGAAATGGGCTGTTTATCAGCTGACCAAAAGTTTAACATCATCGCTCAGAAAATAACAAAAAAAACTCTCCCAACCAGAACAAAAGTTTTTCTCAGTAGGACTCAGTAATGAGTAGCTCTAAAATTTCTAAATCTAAAAATGATCACAGTCTTTTTTTTGAAGAGCAGCAGGTTTTACGCATGTCAGTCACATCATTTATGATCTGCAGGTGAATCTAAAAGGGTCCCGGCTTTGTAAATGTTTCAGTCAAAGATATTAAACTCCTGAAAAGTGACCAATAGAAAACAGAGCACTTAAGGAAATGGGTTTAAATGTTTACTTATAAGAGGTCTAGTTTATATCAAACTCTTTGCGCTGTTGGTTCAGACCATAAGGAACGTGTGTCCGTCAAGGTGCTGGGTCCCAAAGACGCACAAGAACATTTTAATGACATTCTAGTTTCTGTTGTTTCGTCAGTGATCTGTTAAATTATGCTGCGGTGCAAAAGGTGCGCATTTGCGGGGGAGAAAAATTTGAATTTTTCTTTTTTAAAATTGTCCACAAAGAAAAACTTGATTTATGGCCCAGGCCTACATTAAGCTGTAGCCAAGCGGCAACCCCGGTCCAGGAATATGTGACAATGCGGAAGTGCTAAAATCTGCTGTTTCTCGAGTGTCCGCTTGAGGCTGGCTCCAGAAGTAGCGGAAGTCACAAACACACCAAGCCAAAAAAAGCCGTTTTCAGAGCAGAAATTAACCGATTTACAGCCTGGTTCAAAAAACGTCTCCTGTCTGAGTCGCTAATTTTACTACCGGCACCCACTGTACGGGGGGTGAATTTTTTTCTAACTCAGCCGTTCGAAGGATATTAAGATCGCAAGCTCCCCCACTAAGAGGCACATCTGAGGGTCACGTGACCGACAGGCGCCCTATGGCTGTAGGCGAAGCCCTTGCCACTACCAGTACGGCCGCTACAGCCGATGTGCTTCATTTTTCGTTTCAGAAACAGACGGGTGATGTCAGCGAGACTACGTCCATGTTTTATACAGTCTATGGCAGTAGCCTTGCTGCGCCCCCCTGCAATACCTCTGCACCCCCTCTAAGGGGTGGCCCCCCCAGTTTGGGAACCACTGCTTTAAAGGGCAACTCCGTTTTTTTGACACCTGGACCTTATTTATAGGTGTGTGCATGCTCATATACTCACTCAGACAAACATCGTGCAGCTCGGAGTCCTTCAGAAGTTATTTAGATCCAACCGATTTTAGCAGCACTTAGCGGGGGCCACGGCAAGGGAGCTTCAGCGCGGGACATAATCTCTGCAAAATCGCTCATTTCTTCAGACTACGACTTAAAGTTTGACGGTTGTCCTTACCGGTTTGAGCCTGAGTACACGGACGAGGAGCTCCATGAAAGAAGGATGCAGAGGGAGAGAGACGAAGAGCTGGCTCGAGAACAACAAACAGGAGCACGTCCACGACTAAATGCGAACTGGTGGTGCGTTTGTGGACAGTGTTCGCCTATGACAACAGAAGAGGAGTGTGTTTGTGATAGCGATGGATAGCGACAGATGAAAAAATATAGCTGAAATGAGCGATTTTGCAGAGATTATGTCCCGCGCTGAAGCTCCCTTGCCGTGGCCCCCGCTAAGTGCGGCTAAAATCGGTTGGATCTAAATAACTTCTGAAGGACTCCAAGCTGCACGATGTTTGTCTGAGTGAGTATATGAGCATGCACACACCTATAAATAAGGTCCAGGTGTCAAAAAAATGGAGTTGCCCTTTAAGGCCTTGTACACACGTAGCCAGGCATTTTTGTTTTTGAAAATACTTTTGTCCACACGCAGCAGGAAAATCTGCTGATGATTGCAGCATGCCAAACCCATATTTGAGTATTCCAGATGTAAAACAAGCCAATCAGAATTAGTCCCAGTCATTCAGCTGTGACGTGTGACAACCAAATATTCTGTCTACCGGCATCTACACAAAACTATGAACCCAGAGTTTTTCAAAATCTTCACTTTGGCTGGATTTTTCTGAAAACATCGTTTTTTAGTGATGTAAATGTATAAATCAAATGCGGTTTCCCAGATAGCCGGCTACATGTGGACATGGCCTGTGTTGTGGGCAGAGTTATGTGGAGGCCTTCATGTTTGAGGCCCCGACCTTCCAGTGTGTACATGAAGCAGTTAGGAGATGACCTAATCATTTCTTTAAGATCTGCTGAAGGTTTGGTGCTTTTCTTTTTTATAGATCAGATCGTTTTGATCAGCTTACAGACAGTTTCAAGGATTCCTGCACTTTAAAGGTTTTAAATCTGCCCACGTTTGGTTCAAACATCCAACATCACTGACGAGGTTTTTGAATTCCTGCATATTGTGCATGCAACATATATGTGTGTGGTGAGAAAGCACACACTGTAAGCTCAGCGACGTCACACAGCCATAAAAAGAGTCTTAAAGCTAAATGTGATGAGAGTCGAGTCAAGGTCTTTCAGCGCGGCTGGCTGCAGACTCAAAGGTTCATTTCTTTTTGTTTCATGTGCACGCCTGCACGCTCTTACACGAACAGGTCTTAGCTCAGCTGTAACAATATGAAAGTGTTTCTCTTCTGCCTTTGATAGAAACATCAGTGAGCTACATTAATGCTAACTGAGCTAACCTGAGCGCTCCTCTGTCACCGTGACCAGCGCTCTGATCCTCCTCTGTGCCGGAGCATCGATCCAGAAGAAAACACTCCACGGGAGCTGATGTGGCCTTGAGATGGCCTTGCTGCAGAATTAGATGGAGCCTTATTATCATCACCTTTCATACACACACACACACACACACACACGCTCTAAATCCACGATGCATACCAATGGACGGTGAAACCCAAGCAGACCTCCGATAGGCCACATCCACACACACTACCAGTTACACAAAGACACACACACTGTCACGTGTATCACCAACCACTAATCAATAGCAGCTCTAATGTGAGCCCGACAATCCACAGGACTCAGGCCGACACACACTTTCATGCTCACACACACACACACTCACAGATTCACTGGTACCAAAGAGAGAGTCACAGTTACAGTTCTGCTGCGTTAAAATGCAAATAATGCCTAGAGGTCAACTCACCCTGACACACACACACACACATGCACACACACTCGCACAGACCTGAGTGTGTTACTGCTGGAATGCATGTGGAACCAGGCGACCTTCGGCCACTGATACTTGTCCTTGAGTCACATGAGAGGGGGACACAGCAGTGGGTGTGTGAGGCTGTGCACAAGAGAGAAACTGATAGAGTGTGTGTGCATGGATGTGTGTGTGTGTTTAACTGCACTGTGGTGCTTATAAGTGCACTCAGTGTATAATCCTTCACTGAGTGTGTGTTTGCACATGCATAATCATTGTTTACATTCATTTTAATATTGTTACAGCAGAACAACAACAGTCTATCAGCTGTGGACTGCAGGCTGCTGCTAAGAATAGACTCACTGTGATCCCATCGATGCCCACAGTGGGGAGGTCATGTGTGAGTGCTTTGTTTGTGTGTGTGTGTATCTGTCTTGGGTGTCTGTGTCTTAAGGATCCACTCTGTCTTAGCCTGCCTTGTGTTTCCTGTTTTATTTTGTAGTTCTTCCTCGTGAGTCTGGTTTAGTTTTACCTCCTGTCCTTATGTTTCCCTCCTCTTTGATTGCATCATTCATCTCACCTGTGTAGATTCCTCCTGTGTCTATTTGCTCTCCGCGTTTCTTCTGTTCCTCTTTCTTTCTCTTTGTTTCAGATCCAGGGCCATATTTTCCTAGTTTTTCAGTGTTTATGTGTGTAAATGTTTCTGAATTATGACTTTCTTTGAGTTTTGCATTCTTTTGAGTTTCTTAGAGTTTGGATTTGTTTGGAGTTTTTTTTTTTAAATAAATATTTAGGTCCTTCCTTTTAGGGGTGGGCGATACTGGGAATTTCGGTAACGATCTGATACCAAGTAAATATAATGCTAGTATCGCTGATACCAATACCGATACTTTTTACATGAAATTTAATGATCATTGAATAATTTTGGTTTGATTTTACGGTAAAACACAGCACAAAGATTTTAGGCAATAAAAATGTTTTTTTGTTTTTTTTGTTTTTTTTTTTTAACTAACCACAACAATAGAACAACATTTTAACTTTATAAAAGTAATAAAATAATTATTCTACCACCACAATTGTTTAAGAAAAAAAAAATCACAAGTGCAAAATAACAAAAAGGTTCCTCCCATTTGCACAGAGAAGCGGCAGATGGAGGAAAGTAAAGTAAATTGCTAGACAACATAAGAGGAACTGCAGTATTGATCTCACCACTCTAGTATCGATCCGATACCAATACTCATCTTGGTATCAATACTATGGATATTTAGATCAAAACGCCCATCTCTACTTCCTTTTGAGTTTTCTGAAATTGTGATGGTCAGATGGTAAGGATCCATCAGCTCCAGCCTGAGATAGACTCAAACCTTTTCACCACAGTGTCGACAGGCAGAGAACAGATGTGAGGGACCACTTTCTGTGGATTGACTTCTTCTGAAGTGCAATCAGGTTTTCTCAAGTATAATTTCTCCTGTTCAAAATTAATCACCATTGTTTTGAGGTTTAGACCAATCACAAGCGTTCCATTCCATTTTGATCTACATCATTTGGTTCCATTCCATTTCTATTCTTATGTTTTCACCAGTGTCCATAAAGCAGAGGCCATATGAGATGTAACTACTCTCCGTGGATTGACTTGGTATAAGGTGTGTGAGATCAGGTTGTCTCAAGTGTCATTTAACGTCAGAACAATCTCTATTGTTTTGAGGTTGAGACCAATCAGGAGCGTTCCATTCTGTTTTGTTGTTATTTGTTCGGTTCCGTTCCACTCCACTCAGTTCTAATGTTGATTTTTTACGAGGATTGTGATCAGGTTGTTTCCAGTGTCTCTTTTCCTGTTAAGAAAAGTTAATTGATCAATTTAAAATAGGGTTCTGACCAATCAGAATTAAGTATTTAACACAGCCAGGCTATGAGTAGACAAAACCAACCTGCTCACAATAATTTACTGTATGTTTTAATTTAAAAGTTAAAAAAAGCACGAATGCCCCATTTATTTATTACATCTAAAATGAAAAAATAACACTTTTAAGAATATATTTTCAGACAAGAATAAAAATAAAAGATCTGACTGTTTTCTGAACAACGTTCATTTTAAAGTGTATGAATTTGGACACATCCTGTAAGTGTCTCCATGTGTGTCAGAGGGCAAGCGTTTGTCTGCATTGGAGGTGTCGTATAAATATGTGGGCTCCAAGGTGACTGGGAGTGAATTATAAGTGTGTGCTGTACATATACGTGTGTGTGTCTGTGTGTCGTGTGTGTGCGTGCGTGTGTGTGTGTGTGTGTGTGTGTGTGTGTGCTGACAGATCCTTTTCCCACCGTTCACTATGAGTCCTCCAGTCGACCTCTGATCCTTTCAACCTGGGGAGATTAAAAAGACAGAAGGAGGGAGGAGAAGGAGAGTGCTTCCCCTTCCTCCTCCATCTAACCTCCTCCACCTCCACCTCATCCTCGTCCTCTCGATTTTACCTCTTTTTCCTCTTACACCCCCTTCTCTTACCCCTTCTCACTTACCTTCCTTTTTTGTCTCCTCCCCTCCTCCCTCTCTTATGATAATTCCTCTTACATGCCTCCTCACCTTTTTCTCCACCTCCCCCAACTCCTCATCTCTTATCCTGCACTCTATTGACTCCTGTCGCTGTATTTATCTGCTCACTGTCAGTCTGTCAGTGTTAATGTGTGTGCATGTTGAGCGTCGTCATATTTCATTACGAGCCTTAAATCTTCAGCTCGATCAGTTTTAGTTTCGCCGTCTTTACTGCCTTTAATTATCTTCATGTAAATCCTCACAGATCTATAAAGTCACAGCTATAACTCACTCTAACGTTTGTGTGTTAGCTGTTAGTGACTGAACCTCTTCTTGTTTGCAGCAACACAACAATAACAGGCTTCATAAATAACATGTTTTATAGTTTTACACTGTCTCAGCTGCTGTGTGTTTCAGAGAGTCTTGCCCCCTTGAGGCCTCAGATTCAGATTCAGACAACAGATGACCCAAACCCTAACCCTGACAGAGCATGGATTAGACTGCAGATGGAGATGATGCACAGATCAATGCATGTTGAAAAGACTGAATGGACCATGTGAACACTGGTGTTTATCCTGTGCAGGACTGAAGTATGCAGTATATGGACGTTACAAAGAAGCTGCCACCACTTATAAGCTAGAAATGATCAAAGCTCTACAGTTCAGTTATATAGAAGGCTCCGGGCTTATTAAAAAGCCTAATTAGAAGTCTAATTAGACCATTAATAAGCTAAACTAACAACCAATGTGATGGGTAAACACTGATACCTTTAATGTTTCACTTAAATGCTGAAAAAAATAAAGTAATTATCAATTATTTTATTAATCTTAAGAAAAAAGGAGCCCTGCACTTTGGTTAGAAATGCAATCTGTACTAAACAAAGATATCTTCAGTTTGAAAATTATCTAAAAAAAAAAGCAGGCATTATATTTATTTATTTATTTATTTTATTTAGATTTTTTTTTTGAGTTTTATAAATTTTCAGATACAATAATGGCAGCAGAAGACAACTAAACAATTTAAAACAAATACACATGCTGACAATCATAAGACATGACAAATACAAATAAATAAATAAATAAATAAATAAATAAATAAAAATAAAAATAAAAAACATCACAGTCATGTAACACAACCACTTTACCAAAAGAAATCTGCAGAATTAAAATATATTACTTTGTCATGTTTGTTTGTTTTTTTCCCAAGAGAAGTAAATGCTAATAGGTTTAAACTGAAGAGGATTGGGGCCACTGGAAAAAAAAACAACTTTTATTATTATTTCTATTTTTCTAAGATTCTAAAAAATGACTTTTTTTTCCCCAGAAAAAAAGCCCCAAAAAACATTTTTGGGGCTTTTTTCAGTGGCCCATATCCTCTTCCATTGGTTTTACCAAATATGCAAAAAAAAAAAAAAAGATACATAAGCATAGTAAATAGTAAAAAGGCATTGCATTTTGATGTAACAGCAAATATCCAAACATGAAAATTAAAATCATAACTGTATTTGTTGGAGCTATTTGTAGTGATAAATTGTTAAAATAATCTCTCAAATTATCTCTGTGGCCCACAAACTTTCCAACACTGTACCAGTGGTAATGCTTTCTTGGTTTTAAAGTTTGATTGCATTGACATGAGCCAGCGTATGATTAAACAAGACGTGTAAACGAAACAAATTCCATAAAATCCAGCATAAAAGCCGCACATATTGGTTTCAGGGTGCAGTGCTTGGTCTGTGTCCCGGCATAAAGACTCACTGTGTTCAGCAATGTGTGGGCTCCCTTCAGTAACTAACTATGCTCACTGATTATCACACCAATTTCCTCTGCTGGCCAATCATTTTGAAATAAAGAGTCTTACAAATCAAACCAGCACAACACAGTGTTCATTAAGTTTACAGTAACCACCCTTTTCTTTAATTAATGATTCTTTCCTAATGACAGTGAAACTGTTTATAAAGTGTTGCTACTAGACTGCTACCCAGGGCTACGTTTCCAGCATGCTCTGTGCAGCAAAACAGTCACTCGCTTGTTTGAGCGCCACCTTCCTGAAACACAGTAGTGTACACATCTCTCTTTATTTTGTACCTGTGTGTTTTGTCACACATTTGTACAGGAAACAGTCAACTTTTTAGATTCCAAACTTTTCAGTCTGTGGCTCCCAAAATGTTGACCCCAGAGACCTATGACTCTAAGACAGTAACAGAACAAATTAAGAAAAAAAAAATCTAAGATACTTTACTAAGGTGATAAAAACAAAGTTTAGATCACAGTCAAGCTTTTAAAAGTACATCTGCAACATTCAAATTTTACTGTGATCTTCGGAAATGTTTTTGTTTTTATTTTTATTTTTAACGTTTTTTCTTTGTCAGTATCATGGGCAGGATCTTAAATCTTTAACATTTTGTTGTTTTAGTTGTGTAACATTTTAATGCTTTTATTTTACAGACATTTCCTTTCATTCATTTGGTGGCGATTCTTTGCCTTTTCTATTTCTATATTTTTTTCATCACATTGACTTTTTCTCTCTAGACATCTTTTTAATTCTTTGTTTTTATTATGTCAAGCATTCTGTAAAATTGTTTTTGCAAAGTGCTATATAAATTATTATCATTATAATTATAATTAGTTTTATTATTATTTATTTATTTATTTATTTATTTATTTATTTATTTATTTATTATTTACTTATTTAAAACATGTAAAGACACATTTGAACACATTGGCCTTTAGAGATTGATTCACTTTGACTCTAGCCTCTAGTGGAGATCAGAGGAACTGCAATCCTTCAAAAAATATGTTATTATTATTATTATTATTACATTATATTATTATTAATACTACTACTACTACTACTACTACTACTAATAATAATAATAATAATAATAATAATAATAATAATAATAATAATAATAGTAATAAACATCTAAAGACACATTTAAACATATTGTCCTACAGAGATTGATTCACTTTGACTCTAGCCTCTAGTGGAGATCAGAGGAACTGCAATCCTTTGAAGAAAAAAAAACTGTTGACCTAAGTAGGACTGACTAAAATAAAGTAATACGGAAAGGTGTAGTTAGATGTGATTGAATAAGCCTGAAGTGCAACGCCATCACCAAAAAGCTGGACTTTAGATTAAGGCTGTAAAGGTATTGCGAAATGATGAAACACTCTTTAGGCTTACATGGAAAATGTATAAATAACTAAAAGATTACAAACTGTGGAACTTTAATTCTTTTCAAGAGATCCTTGCTGTTCCTCCATTGTTTGGTAATAAATGGTCTCAGTTTATTTTCTCTACTACTAGATTAAAGAGGAACCTTTAATCACCGCACACATTAACTTTTATGGTTTGTTGTCGTTTGACCCAGACTGCTCCACTTTGATCCAATCAATGAAGGTGTTTCAGTCAAACTCCACCCTGTGGTAGACTTTCCCCACCCTCTTTGGTTCTGATTCATCTGCAGATCTGAGAAACAAATCGAAAGTAAAAACACCTGACACAGATAAATTCACTGACTCATGGCTTTATTCAGAACTCTGTGGTTTTATGGTCTTTGCACAACTTTATATCTGCAGTCAATGAGAGATACGGTATCAGGATTTCTGGCAGGTTGAATGCCTTGCTCAAAGGTGCTTCTCGAGGTTGTTATGCAGAGAGAGGAGTGGCTGATAGCTTATCACAGGCCAAGGCCTCACATGTGAACTGGAGGTGCTTTAAAACTCCTGATAATCTAATCTGGGATAAGATGACAGAATAACTTTGCTGAACATTTGAGGCGACTGTTTGCAAACTGTTTGCTGACTGTTTTTGAGAAAAGGAGAAGAAAATATTTCTGTCCAGGATCTCTTACAGTCAGCACAGATTAACATTTCCAAGCCCCCCTCATCTTAACCGCCTCAAACGGTTTCTCAGTCACTCATCGGGGCCCAGTCAGACTGATAACGGCCTTCTAGAAAAAAGACCTGGGGCGTGTGAGTCAGCGTGGGCGTGTAGCTACGGGGTATTCATGAAAAGATCAAACGCTAACCAGGAAGTTCAGTTTGGCGGTTTACACAGACTGAGCAGAGCAGGTTGGACTTCTATAAACATGACTTCAAAAGTCTGGAGAGAAGCGTTTTTCCCCTTTTTATGAAAATTAAAACATGAAAGAGAAGAAATGGAGTCACATGTTCCTGAAAGTCTTCCTCGTGTCATGTTGGCTCCCACGTTCACTGATCTCCCTTCTACTTGTTATAGCAGCTCACAGGAAATCGGTTGAATGACTATAAAATGTAAAAAACATCAACAAAGGTCAAACTGAATAAAAGTAAAGGTAAGAGTAAAAAAAGATGCACTACAAACATCTTTTACTATTGGATTGGTTATTACAAAAAAATGCATTTGTACTGGAAAAGCTGAAATCTTATCAAGTGTTTTTCTTATTTTCAGTAGAAAATACCCTTTTTGACTTAATATGAGCCACGTTCACCTGAGCAGTGCAGAAAAAATGTCTTGTTTCAAGTTATTCAAAGACAAAAATGAGGTCTAAATTGCAATAAGCAAAAACATCCACCAATGGAACAAAAGAAAAGAAACTTGTTTAAAGACATTCTTCTAGTTTCAAGCAAACTTTTAGGCAATGTTCCTCGTTCCATTGGCAGATTTTTTTAACTTGTTACAAGAAATTCAGACCTCTTTTTTGTCTTTAAATAACTTGGAACAAGACATTTTTCTAGACTGGTTGGGTGGATGTGGCTCATTTTAGTATAAAAAAAAAAACATGTTTTACTTAAAATATGACAAAAACACTTGATAAGATTTCAGTTTTTTTTTTTTTTTGTAGTGTGTTTGTAAAGAGTTAGTATTTCCCTGTTGTCTGTGATTGAATCCATGATTGGCAGGTTCAGGTCATCTGAGCACATTTTAATCCTCAAAATGCTGCTTTTATTTTATTTTTTTATTCTTTTTTTTACTTTTTACTTTTTTTCTTTGACAGTATCATTGGCAGGATTTTAAATCCTTTATCCTCTGTTGTTAAAATTGCTAAAATCTCTTTACAATTTTAATTTTGATTTTTTTAAACAAATGTTTTTCTTTCCTTTATTTGTTGGGGGCTCTTAGCCTTTTATATATTTCTTGTTTTTCTTCATATAACTCTTTTACATTTTTATTATTTAAAACATTTTAAATTAAAAAAAATCCTGTAAATAAAATAAGGTTTATTATTATTATCATTATTACTATTATTATTATTGATATCTTTATTATTATTATTTTTAAACATGTAGACACATTTTATTTTATTTGCCTTTATATATTTCTACACTTTTCCTAATTTTTCTCTTTTACATTTTTATTATGTTCAGCATTTTGAATTTTTTTTTTTGAAAAGTGCCATAAATAAATAAAGTATATTATTATAATTATTATTATTATTATTATTATTATTATTATTATTATTATTATTATTATTATTATTATTATTATTATCAAACATGTAAAGACAAATTATAACACATTTGCCTATTATATATTTCTATTTTTTTTCTCACATTTTCCTTTTACCTCTCCTTTACTTCTTCTCTTTTATTTTTTTCACTATTTATTTATATTATGTAAAGCACTTTGTAACTCTGTGAAAAGTGGTATATAAAGAAAATATTATTATTTTTATTATAATTATTAACATCATTATTGTTTTTGTTGTTATTGTGGGACAGGAGAGTTTGGAAATGCAGTGAACCCAACTAAGTTTGGATAAGGTAAAACGGTGGTGCATTGACCCCCTTTACAGACAACATTTTTATCTATCTATCTATCTATCTATCTATCTATCTATCTATCTATCTATCTATCTATCTATCTATCTATCTATCTATCTATCTATCTATCTATCTATCTATTTATTTGTGTCTTGCTTTTGAGATACCTCTTGCTTCAGACAAGACTTCAAGATCTGTAAAAACCAACTTTGAAATTTTCCATCATGCACTGATTTTGGGACAGGCTGCACCTTTACTGCAGGAAAAGCTTGGCATTGGCTCTTTGTTTCATTCGGCCACTAAAACACCTAAATCTTAACCACTCAGTGATTATACAGCCAGTGTTCATAGATCTGGATTCTAAAACTCACTTCCTGTCTCATTTAGAAGAAAAACTTCATCTTAAAATCCTCCAAAAGTCACAGCAGCTCCACAGAGACTAAAAATAAATGTCAGAGCGGTTTCATTACAGCAGTAGGTAGCTCTGTGATGTAGGGCCTCATTAGAAGTTTCTTTTGGTTCTCTGCTATAATTACATTAGATACCAGCTTTAGTGTTTTAAGAGAAACATGGGCTGCTTGGAAACTATTTTTAAAGAGTTGTTGCTGCAGAAATCTGACTCTGCTCTCTGATCTCACAGGTAACCGCAGATCATACGCTGCTGTGTGCAGATTCCTCTCTGCAGCTTCAGGGGAGTCGCTCTGTGATGAAACCTGTGATGAATCCTGCCTCACCCTGCAGCACCGAGCCGCCAATCACCCAAAAGAATTTCATCACTTTGGATTTCAGGGAAGAGGAGCAGTGTGTGGGGGATAAACACGGCTTCACAGCAGCTTCACAGGTGCTCCACAGCCTCTTCAGCCAGCGCAGGGAGGAAACTCAGTCAGGATTATCTTCAGGTGTGTGTGTGTGTTCTGGTTTCTGACACATCACAGTGAAACTCAGGTGAAGAAATGCTGCAAAAGCTTCTCATTTTGTCCACAGGGGGCGCCAAAGTCAACACAAACCCAGAGCTCCCCACAGGAGCAATTAAAGTGTCCAGATATTACGACTCTGGGCAAAGCTCAGCACGTCTGAATGAATTTTGCATAAACACACTCAACATTTCTGTCTCGTCCTGGTGTTTAATGACCCTGGTTTGAAAACTCCCTCAGGTACAGAGAGATGACAGGAGCTGATAAAAGAGGCTTCACGTGAGGTTCAAGTTCAGATCCGTCAACTTAACTGCACTTTCACGAACGAACAGAGCTGTCAGAGTCTGAGCTGGAGCTTTGAGTGAGAATGACTTGCAGTTTCTGCAACTGCCTCCTGACTTCAGGCGTATTTGTTCTTCTCACAGAAAAGAGGTCAGGACTCGCAGCCTCAGGGAACACACACACACACATACACACACACACACACGCACACACACACACTCCTTTGTAATGTAACTGTACATGTTTCCTGAGGCGCTGACCTTTGACCCTAACTTCTGTTTCTCTGTCACGGATTAGAGGCAGGAAACATTCAAAGCTGTAAAAATGTGTGTGAAACAGCTTTGACTGCAGACTTCTTTTGAGATTAGATAAATAAATAAATAGATAAATAAATAAATAGATAGATAAATAAATAAATAAATAAATAAATAAATAAATAAATAAATAAATAAATAAATGAGAGTTAAAGGATATATCAGCAGGGAAGTAGCCAAATCAAAATTAACCACTATTTTTCCAATTCAAAGTATGTCAGCCTTAAATAGAGGAATTAGATTGGTCTGTGTCTTAATGCTTGTTTTGCATTGATTACTATTTAATATCTAAGCTTAACCCGGGGTTTTGAACAACTGATACTGAGTAGATGCATTAATTAAATAGGTAAAAAAAAAAAAAACAAAACATCGATAGTAATGTTATGATCCATTTAGGAGTAAAATAACCTTTGAGTTTTAGTTTATTTTTTTATTTTGAATATTTATTTTGAATATTTATTTTAAATTTGTTTTAGGTTTCATTAAGTTGGGAAATTTTTGTTTTCATTTTTAATTTGTCTTTGAATTTATTTTTCTGTTCATTTGTTTTGTTTGTAAACAATTTGTTGTGATTCTTTATCTTTCAGATATCTATTTTAATTAATTTTAAAGTGATTCAATTTCTCATTGTAGTTTTGTTTTTTGTCTTATTTTACCACATTTTAATTATTTAATTAAATATAATTCAGTTTAATTAGAAAAAAAGTTGTGTAGTTTTTATTTTATTTTATTTTATTTTATTTTACTGTATTTTACTTTAATTTGAATTTTGTTTCTTTTATATATGTTTTATTCTCACTTAATTTATTTGATCCTTTTAGTTCACATTTTGTTTAAAATATTTTACTGTGTGAAATTTTATCATTTGTTGCTGTTGTAGTTTTATCTGATTTTATGTTATTTTATTTTATTTTTTTAAGCTTTATTTAATCTATTTAACTTTTATGTTTTAATTGTATTTCCAAATTCAGGCTAAGTCCTCCACCTTCATTAGTGACTAAGTGAAATAAATAATACAGTAGTTATGAATTGCTAAATCCTGTGTTTAATTATGAACTACATCAGAAATTTATCATCTTTATGAATTTTTTTTTTGACATGGATACTGTAGCAGTTTAAAAATGGGCTTTGTTACTTTATATCCATGAGAAAAAAAAAATACAGTTATTTGTCATAAATTGTTTTGCTAAATGTCCACTGTAACATACGTATATGATGCCAGGTGTGTGACTTTTCTTGTAAAACAAAAACGATTACAACAAAACAGAATACTATCACAAAAAAGAATAAACAAATGATACACAAAAAGATCAAAGTAAACAACTGCAAAACAAACAAATTGGCAATGATAAAACAAGACAAAAGCAGCATTACTTAAACACAGTAAAACAAGGCCCAAAACAAAATCGTAGAAAAAGAAGAAACACACTGAGCATTTCCAAAACACACATTACTCCAAACTGTCTCTCACAGCCAGTCTTTCTTAAACCAAAGATAGAGAGCAGGCCATCGCTGCAGACACACACTGAATCTTCATGTGTGTAAAAACAAGGGTCAAAGTACACACAACAATTAGCTCAGCTATGATTTAGATTAATTATCTGTTATTATATTTTTACTGCACACTTCAGGATTAAGATAAGGGAGCTGAATGGTTTAGGATGTTTTTATTACTTTGCTGTTGCGTGAAATCCTAAAGACAGTGAATAAAAACTAAAGAGTCAATAGAAGTGATCCCTAGAGCTAAAGTCCATAAAAAAAGTTGTTTTTATACATTAGACGAGTTAATAACTAACCCTAAAGACGTAAAGTAGGCTGTGTTATCGTTGTGCTACACATGTTGTTCTACATCTGTATCTTCAAAGTGAAGCTCTGCTCAAACCAACTCTGACTGATTTATAACCTCCTGCCCTGATAATCCTGATGACCACAAACCAGTTCAACCTGTTGGATGATAACAACATGATAGAGAGCAGATAGCCTAAATAATATATCAGATTTAATCTTTAAAGCAATAAAAAGCTGCAGATGAAGCTGTTGTACAAGAACAGAAAAAAAGAAAATGAATTCGCCTCAAAATAATCACAGAAAACAACCCCCCCTTGCTACTGCTCTGTTTCCTGCTTTTACCCCACACATACTGCATCTCTGTTTGCAATCAGCCTCACCCCTTGATTTAAACCCTCTGAGTCCTTCTTTTCTGTTTTCTGTTTTCCAGATTAGCATTTCCACCGTAGTCAGTTTTATCTCTCCAGACTTGTTTTAACTCGTGTTTATTTTCCCGTTTTTGAACTTAGTTGAATATTCGTGAACCTGCTCTCTCTGGATTTATCTGCCTTCACTGAACGACCTCCTGCGGCCCCTGAACTGTTGGGTAAAGAAGCTTGTGTTGACTTTTCTCTTCACTATCGAGTCCCAGTTTGTTTCACAGCTTCCATCGTAAAATGTAACGATCAATGTCTGTCATGATGATTCCGTATATGTGATTTTTTTCTTCGTGATTCTTGTTTGGTGCTTTCTGTGGTTCCTATTAGTCTAAAGTTTGTGCTTCTTGTAGTTTTTGTTTGGTTCTAGTCATGTGTGGGTCTGTTTATGTTTAGTCGGGTATCTGGCAAACAGCATGCATTTTTATACCTTTATGCCTGTCATCAATACCTAACCCCAGTTTTACGTCACTAAAAACTGTGTTTTCTGAAAACTCTGGTTTCGTGGTTTCGTGTGGACGCGGAAAACTGAGTTTTTGGTTCTCAAACGTCACAGCTGAAAGATGAGAACTCATTCTGATTGGCTGGCACAGGTTTTATGTTTGGAAACACTGCCCATTGTGGGTTTGAAATACCCCAAGCCACACTTGTCGGTTTATTGTCTGCTGTCGCCTCATGTTGTTGGCAGTGGCGTTTTCTCCCAGAGGCCAAGGGAAGACATGCTTCCTCTCTTTTTTTAGACTGTAGCTGTGACTTAATGGTCCAATATTGTGCAAAAATCATTTTTTTTAAGTCTTTTAGTGAAATTTGTGGGTCTTTGGCTTTCCTCCCAGCCCACAAAATGTGACATTAATGACCAAACCTGTACTTAGTAGTGCTTGTGAATGTAAAATCCTGACCTAAAATGAGCTGTTTGGATTTTGGGAATTTGCTGACGTCAGTGATTCCCTTTTTTGACCAATCAGGAGCAAGTCTGACCTGATTGGTCCACCGCTGCAGATACTCCCAAACCCCCTCCCCTCCCCGGGAGGATAATGCCAAAGTTGAAGAGCCATCACTGCTCTGTTTTTGGCTGTAAACAGCCACATAGATTCATGCACAAGCTTCCCATCTCAGAAGAAGACACGACTAAGTTTCTCGAGTTCATTTATCAGGAAATGTTCCAGCTACACTCAGTAAAACTGTGCATGTGTGTGCTAGTCACTTCACAGCCGACTGCTTTTCCAACTTTGGCATTACAACAGAGGGCTAGTGAATAGACTGGTCCTGAATCCAGGCACATTACCAACCATCCACCAACAAACCTGGGACCCTGGAAATGTGAGAATTTTAAATGCTGTGTGCTGTGGAGCAGATGTAAGAGCTTTTCCTCAGTGTCCCCCCTGTCTTTGTGTTAGCTTCAGGATGCTAACTTTAGCTGTAGTTAGCCTGTTGTTTTAGCCTGTAATGTTACGGTAAACAAGCTTTGCTGTTTTCTAAACATTGTGCACTCAGAGCTCGTGGCGCCGCTCTCAGTGACGTGGAAGAGTGGGGCGGTATCAGCGGTGGCTCATTTACATATGAAGGCCACGCCCACTAAATCAGAGCGTTCTGAACAGAGGGGCTATGAGAGCCTGGAAACAATGCTGCTGTGCTTGATTTATTGGCTTTTTGGACCAAAACATGTTACTACCATTTCATGAAGACATCAATGATCCAGATTAAACTGCAGAAAAGGAGCAGGATATGGGACCTTTAAAGGGTGACATGTGCAGACTGAGCTGCATTCAGGTTTTTTTGAGGACTTCCAGACGTTCCCTGCTCTTTTCATCCAAAGTGCCTTTTAGCACACTTGGCCCCGGTGGGATCTGAACCCTTGTGCATCCAGAGTGCCTCCCTTTTCACAGAACGCGGCCGCTGAAAGGGGAGTAAATAAGTTCATGGGTCAGTTAGCGAGAGTTTTAAAAGGGAAATCATACATTTTTCAACATGAATAATGAAATTAAATCAAATCCGACGTTCAACAATTGGAAAGAATCTGGATTAAAAAGGAAATATAATCCTGCGTGTGCCTGATCAGCAACTAAAACCTTTTGTTTTGGTTTAATATCAAAGGTTTGGAGACATGTGACTCCGCTGTGTTTGTGTGTGTGTGTGAGAGAGAAAATGACTCTGGCATGCTGTTTCATCAAGTCACACTCTCACACACACACACACTGGAGTTGTCAGAGTGTGTGGACGGTTTAATCTTTCTAGATCTGCATGAAAAAAAAACCTTCGTCCGTCTCAATTTCCCTTCGTTTGTGTGTGTGTGTGTGTGTGTTTTTGCTAGCTCCCTGTCTCTCTCTATCTCTCTAACCCAGATTTGTTTTTTCCCTCTCAGCATCTTTTGGTTGTTCCCATGAATGTGTGTGTTAGGCTGTGTGTGTTTGTGTGTGTGTGTGTGTTTGTTTGAGCCTGAGCCGTCAGCCTGCTGCATTTTGGATGGATTTACCGGGGTTATTTGAGGATTTCCCCTCTGCCTCACTCCTGCTGTGTGTGTGTGTGTGTGTGTGTGTGTGTGTGTGTGTGTGTGTGTGTGTGTGTGTGTGTGTGCGTGTGTGTGTGTGTGTGTGTGTGTGTGTGTGTGTGTGTGGTCTACTGGGCTCCGAGGTAATTATGGGAGATTTCTCCCTCACTGGAGCGGGGGGCAGGTGCCTCAGGAATAACCTCTCCTCTTTTTCCTCCCTCTTTCTTTTTTTTGCCTCATCTCTCCTTTTATTCCCTCCCTCTCCTCTTCCTCCCTCTTTCTGTCCCTCTTTCTCTTTCTGTCCCTCTCATTATTTCCTTCCTCTCTGTGTCGTCTCCCCCTCCCTCACCCCTCTCACCCCTCTCATTACGGCTGTGTTCAGGTCATTAGATCATGTCATTTAATTTGTGTTGCCTGCAAACATCTATCTCTCTCTCTCTCTCTCTCTCTCTCACACACACACACACACACACACTCATGCCAAATGCATAATCTAAATAATTAGAGAATAAATCAGCCGGCATACCAATCCTAAATAGTAGCTTAACACTAAATCTCCTTATTGGAGGTGGTGAACACAATCACATTAGTAAAGATAATCGATTGATTCTGTTTCAGTCTTTAGAGCTGATTACAAAGAAATGCAGCTTAAACTCAACGAATCAGCTGATCCTATCGGCCCCATGTAAGGGGAGGAAAGAGAAATATGTGGCACTTAATGCCTCAGGATGACGGTGTCAGAAACTTTTCTGAGACCGAACAGGAACAGCTTTTCAAAAACTGAAATTAGCGTCCACAACATATTTTAGAGTTTCTGTTTGAAAAAAGTTTTTAGCAGAAACAGAAAAACATAGAGGAATGTCTGAATTACAGAACAACAAGCAGATAAAGTAATCTCAGGGAGAGTTTGTTTGATGGCTATGTATGAAGACTAGAGCTGGGACGATGTGCTATTCTCGCGATTCAATCCCATGACGATTTTTTTTTTTTTAATTTGAATTCTGATTCTTCGATATTTATGATTTTTGTGATTTTTATTTTGCTTTTTTAACACTAGAACATGTAAAAAAAAGTTAAATGATGATGATGTCAACAGACTATCAGGAGCCATATTTTCCCATAAAACAACATCACGCGAGTCAGAGAGAAACATTTCACCCTGTCAGAGAAAAGTGGCCACAATTTTTCCAATCCACTTTATAAACAAAGTCTAAACTGAGGAATTTGAATTAAAAAAAGGAAAGAAAAAATAAAAAATTTGACAAAAAATCCCAATTTGGTTTCGTCGAAAAATCCTGATATATGGTTTTTTGATTTTTTTGTCCCTCTCCTAATTAAGATATGTTCAATCTGTCTTAATAAACAGAGGATAAAGGCCAGGGTTATACCAAAATAATCAGATTTTGAGACTGAAGTGAAAACTTAGTCACAATGTTAAGAGAATTGAGACTTCATTTAATGACAGAGAAGTCCACATTACAAAATAATTCCCAAAGATGATATGCTTGATATTCTGAAGCAACAGATGAGAAGATCAGCCACCTAAACTAAAATGAAATGAAGCATCTTGTAAATAAATAAGAGCCAAAATGTATTTAAAATAATATATATATATATATATATATATATATATATATATATATATATATATATATATATATATATATATATATATATATATATAAAGATCTGATTTTTTTCAATCAGTTTTAATGTTTTTCTTTTTTTCCCTCTTAAGTTCATTTTATTTTGTTATTTATTTAATTCTTTAACCACTTTTTTAAATATTTTTTTAACTTTTCTTTTTGTGTTTTGTTGACATTTTTAATGATTCTTTGCTTTTGTAAAGCACTCTGTCAAAAATTGCTGTTTAAATACTCTTACCCATGATTTATGGATTCAGTTCCTACTCTCTTCACACTTATTGCTGGAGCTTGTTGGGCTTTTATTTTGAAGCCTAAGTTTGCCATTCAAAGGCAAGAAATGTGGTGTAAATAAACACTTGTAGGTTTTCCCTACTGGATTACATGTTGTACTTATTTATCTTACGGTCAGGAGCATCCTGCTAGAAATGGAAAAAAAACAAACTGGTTTGATATCCCTGGTCGGTGATGTGGTTTCATGTCTGTCCGTCTCTGCTATGTTGTGTGATGACTACGTGCTCTTTCATCTGTCAACTCACCCCAAACTGTGTGTTCAGTCCAGAATTTATCAGGACCTCCTGGATTCCCACCTCAATGATGATCCTCTCCTGGTTCATGTTGGGCTGTAAAACCTCAAACCTGTTGACTCCTGGTCTGTATCTTCTCATTATGTTGGTTTGTTGTTGTAGTCAAGATAAATACCATCTGGTTTGGACAAAAAACATCTGGCTAAAAAAAGGACTGTTGCTATTGAAAAACCTGATCAAGGTCGCAGCCAGATCACAACAGAGTGAGTCCAGTGGACGTGCTGACCCAAAGAAAAACCTATCTGACCCGAGATGTATTTGGTATATTTTGGCCATTACGGTCTTGGTGTGGTGAGTCCAGTAGATCCAGCCCCCCTTTTTGTGTGTTTAGTTCTTAACTGAAGCCTTAACTACTTTTTTAACGTCAGTGGTTCATTTTATTTGGAGTGTTTATTTCTCCTGTCTTAGTTTTAAAAAAAAAGTGTGTCATCTGTGGGAGCAGAACCAGGGGGTGGCCTTGGGGTCCCTGAGTTTAATTAGGTACCCTAAAATCCTTATTAATGATTGGCAATTTGTTTTTTTTTTGTTTTTTTTTTAAAGTTGGCTCTTATTACATAATAATTATCTAAACTTAGTAGGCTACTGAAAGGAAGGAGAGATGTTCGGCATTGGCAGAGATTTGAGAAATGTTCTTCACAGACGTGGCTCCATTTAAAGAGACATAAACAACCATAAAAGATTAAATATCAAGAAGAAATGTTATAGACAAACATCTCTGCTGCTGGTTATCATCTTTATAACTTAGTGTGATCCAGAGAGTGAACACCTGCTCACCTGGTATCAAACCTGTCGGCCAAATTGAGTCATCTCTCCTCTCCACGCCTGTTCCTGCTCCTCACTGCTCCTGCTGCAGCCTGACCTTCACAGCACACCTGAAAACTGATTTCTGCCTCCTCCATCAGCCTCTCAGCGTGAGCTCTGCGTCGTTTCATTTAGTTTCCACTTCATCCTATCTGCCTGGAGTTTAGTTTCTTAGTTTGTTAGTTTCTGTCTGCAGATTTAAGACAGAATTTGTGCGTTTAAGGCTTTAGCAGAATAACTTTTTACCGTCCAAATCTGCAGCTTTGTCCATGTCAGATAAAACAAACTTGTCTCTCGTGATCCCTCTCTCCTTCCCCCCTCTCCCTCTGATTAATCTGATGTTCTGGTAACTGTCCAACAACAGCTGTTTCTATTGGCTGGCAGAGATTTGGTGTATTTGTGTGCGTGCTCATCTCTCCTTCCTTCCTCTCACTTTGAATGGGCTTCAATGGCAGAATTCCTTTTTGGCGGCTGTCACTCACACACACTATCTGCCTGTGTTCTGTCATTGCCTTTATGTGTGTGTTAGTGTGTGTGTTAGTGTGTGTGTGTGTGCCCCAAGAATCCAGCAATACATTTCAGAAATAGCGTCTCTCCCTCTCTGTCTTGCTACACGTGACTCAGGGATTATCTCCCTCAACCAAAATAAAGCTGAGAAAAAAGGGAGAGCAGCAAAATGAGAGGGAGGTAAGGAAATAAGAGGAGGGAGAGGATGACAAAAAAAAAAAAAGAGAGATGTTCCAGCGAGGGAAACCTGAGGGAGAAAAGCAGCGAGGATGAAACAAATGTAGACGGGCGAAAGAACAAACACTTGTTTTCCTCTGGAGTAAATTCGAGCTTCAACTTTTGACCCCATCAATCAGGATATTTATGCATCTGTAAAAAAATGAGACTTCAGAGTCTTTAGCTTAATGTCACAACTTCCTTTAATATTTTATTAAACACACATCACGCATCAGCATCACCACACGCAACATCACGCTGCACAGCAAGACCCCTGCAGTCACTCTGCATTACATCACACACACTCGTGCACACACACACAGACTGCAGGAGGCAGAGTCAGTGTGTGTTAGTGAGTCTGCAGTTTGGGCTTTGTATTTGTATATTAGTGCAGCATTATAACAGCATGTTTGTTTTCCAGATATTTAAAGAGGGGGTATGTTCTGTCTCATATTTTAAACATAGATAAAAAGAAACAGTTTTGTTTGCTTAAACTCAACATGCAGATTTTCAAACCTGCAGAATAGAAAATACTTTATCTATCTCCAAGGGAAAATTCAGGAGGAGTCACAGCAGCAATCAAGAAAACAAAAGTAAGAAAGTGTATAGAAAGAACAAAAAGCTCCATAAGAAAATAGATGATTACAGCTTGTCCATCATCCTCCAGTTCAGCCAGCCTCCACCTCCACAGGGTCCAGGACTGAGCTTCTTCAGCAGTCTGTTCAGTCTCTGTCTCCTGGATCCTGTCTGCTCACAGCAGGTGAAGCTCTCCCAATGTGGTGTTAGTGTCTGGTGTTAGCTCTGTTAGCCATGTCTGTGAATAGCATGATGCTACTCTGCCTTCTGATAGTCCCTCTGTTGCTAGGTTAGCACAGCTAGCTCATCCATCTTATTGGAGATAGATCTTACATTCCCAATAATGATGGATGGAAGGACAGGTCGATGTCATCACTTCTAAGCTCACACCTGAGAACCAGCAAGTCATCCTCACCTCCTTCTCCTCACCTTGAGGGGAAACATCCGGCCTTACACCAGTTAGCAGCTGTTAGCAGCCTGTAGCATTCACATGCTACAGGCTGCTAACAGCTGAGTTCACATGTAAACAATGCAGCCATGGTTACATGTAGGATCTCCAGACAAACACAGGAGCAAAAATATTAAAAATATCACTGAAGCCACAAAAAGTTTGGTGTCCATGACCAACAAATGAACCATACAAATTAATGATCCGCTCCAAATACAAAGATGACGAAAAAGAGATGAAAAAATTACAAGAAACAGACAAAGAAGACAGAGCTGCTGTGACAGGCAGCCATAACCAACAGGGCCTAGCAACAAAAATTAGATTCATGAGATCTTCATGAAACCTTCACATGACTTGTCAAACAATTTGGGCTTGTTTGCACGTACAGTCAAGTGAGACCATTAGTCCTAACGTTGTGTTATGGAACGGCCCATTTAGCTGCAGTGTTAGCCGCATGCACAACTGCAAATAATTGGCCAATTAACTAATTATACCATGAAAGCAACGTAGGTGCAGATTGTGTCATAATCCAGGGGGAACCTCCAAGAAAAGCCCATCAAACAAATTCAAACTACGCATGTCAACCACTCATAAACAGCAATAGACCTGGCAAGCGGTAACAGTGTAACTGAGAGAAGATCAAGAAAAACATTTTTAGAGGAAGAAATGAAGATCTCATAACAAGAAGACACAAACAGCTGTTATCAGTGAGTCAATCAGGTAAACAAAGAGAAAGAGAAAGTTTGGTGATCTTGAACAGAGTAAATGTGTTTGGTGTTTCTGTGCACACAGTAGCAGACCTTAATAACAAAATCAGTAATATGAAATCTGCTTTGAGGAATGCCCCAGTACCTCCATGATAAACTCTTAAAGCAGTTTCAACACACACATCTTGGAAGGACTCAAACTTTTTAAACTGACGGCAGTGAGCCTTGCTGGTTCTAGACTTTCGGTTGTCTCCCTTATCTCATCTGTTCACTAAAAAATGTGTTTCCTAAATCTAAATTTGCTGTATAGCTTCACATCACTGCCTTTCCAAAGGACTGTCCACTGTCTTTGTATATTTTATCTCAGAAGGTAACGCATCGCACAATGTCTGCCTCTAAACAGCTGAACAGGAACTGTAATCCTGCCGTTAGCGCCTCTAATGGTGAGGAATACCTCCATGTTAGAGGGGCGGACCTCAAACACCAAGGTCTGCCCATAGCGCCACTTCTAACAGGCCTCCAGAAGTCTGGCCAATCAAAGGGCAGGTGGTTTTTGAAGCGGGCAGCCTTAAAGAGACAGCGTGATTCAAACAGAGGCTGAAATAAGGGTGGGAAATAAGAGAGGGAAAAATAAGCATGAAAAGATACGATAGGAGCACCAGAGAGACAGAATATAGACGTCAAAATGCTAAATACTCCCTCTTTAAGTTATGAAACAGTTTAACCCTTTTATGTTTCAGCTTTCCAATTTGCCACCATGTTGCATTGTTCTAGTTTCTTACTTTGCTTTGAAGTGAACTGTTGCTTCGATTAAATCAAATTAAATATTAATTTAATAACAGTAATTATCTTGTTAAAAGTAATTTAATAGAAATTTCAGGAATTAATTAATTACTCTAATGATGAAGGGAGGAGAACTTCAGTCAGCCAATCAGACGCCTCTCCTGAAGCAGCAGGTAGCAGAAGGACTCTGGTGTGTTTTCAACATGAAAGTCAGTACACCGCACACACACACACACACACACACACCAACGCACCGCCATAAGATATAAGAATAGACCATGAGTCATGAGTGGGAGTGCTTTACATACACACTAACGCCTGCACACTCAGATAGGACACACACACACACACACACACACAGATAAACATGCGTACACATGCATGAACATCTGGAGAATGTTGTCCCCCCTTAAAAATGGAAGTTCTGCAGAATTTGTCTCAAACAAATAAATTATTGCCACATTTTTTCCCCCAATCATCACAAAAATCAAGATTGTTGCTCACAGCTTTGTGCTCAACAACGACCTCTCTGACCCCAGCCTTTGGCACATTAACAGCGATGTTTTTTTAAAGCTCCTGTGAGGAATTTTCAACCAGCTGTGAAACACACTGTAACGAACAGAGATGCCTCTCTATGAACTTTAGAAGCAAACAAGACTATCAGCAGAAAGACTTACGACTTCCATGTTTTTTATTAACTCCCTATATCTGCTGTGAGGGGGGGTAGGTGTCAGATGATGTCATTCATTGACCCTCTCTGCTTAAAATGGATGAATAATTCACTGTAAGACAAATCAAACAATCCATCGGTAAACATAAAATAGACATGTACATGGCAAAACACCGAAATTTAAAGATGCATCAGTTTATCCACAGGGGGCGCCAAAGTCAACACAAACAGAAAGTCTCTCACAGGAGCTTTAAAGTAGATTTTGGTTTTATCTGTGCTCTATTTTTTTAAATTGATGATGAATGTATAGAATTCATTTTCTTCTTTTAATGAAAGACTCAGAATCACTAAAATCACTCTTATGGTACGGCCACACCGGACGCAAATTCATGTCGGGATTACATACAAAGTCAATACAAAGACGGGTTGAAACACAGATTCGCTCCAGATGGTGCATCAGGCGCCTCTACGCTCGAGTAGAAAGCATTGAACTTTTGTCGCAAATTTGCGTGACGCTGTGCCGTGGCAGCCAATCAGCGATGACCCCCTCCCCCTGACGTCATTGATTTGATGATATGTGACGCTCCCGCAACCTGCCCTGGCTCCAACCCTGCCGAAAGATGGAGGAGGAAATAATCTGTGCTGCGTGTCATCATCCAGAGCAATACAATACAGCGTGTGTACTCTACAGACACCAGAACAAAAGGGGGGAGAGGAGACAGGTTTTGAAGGTAAGTTCTGTAAATATTTGTCTCCAGCTGGATTTGCCTGCACGGGTCATCACTGAGTCCGACTGTGTTTTTCTCAGTGGAGTTTTGTCGTAAAAGACGGAAGAGCCTCAGGGACACCTACCTGAAAGAGAGGAGGAAGGAGCAGGAAAAAAGGAGCGGGGCAGTAGCAGAGCCAGGGAAAAGATGGAAGTTCTCTCCAGTCCTCTCTTTCCTTGACCCCTTCATTATCCCCAGGGAGACGTCCGGGAACATGGGTCGGGGGGTCGAGGATGAGGTCGCAGGGAACAGCCAGGCAGGGCCAGTGGAGGTGGATTACCAGGGAGAGACAGCAGGCCCCTCAGGGATTGAGTATACACACACAAAAAGCATCAGCACGTCGTCCCTCAGATGGTCAAAATGGTCCAGCGACCAGCCTCAGTTGCTAATTTAAATTCGCCAATTCGGGTCCTGTGTGGCCGTATCATAACACTCCTTTTAAAGGTAACACGCTGCCCTTTCCATTCTTGGTTTTGTGTTATCAGTGTGACCTGGTCTTTTTAAATGACAGGTTAAGGCCATGTTCACACGAAGCCAGATATTTGGAAAACTGCATATATTTTTATACTTTTAGGCCTGTCATCCACATGAAACCGCAGTTTCACATCACTGAAAATGGTGTTTTCTGAAAACTCCGGCCAAAGTGAAGATTCAAGAAAACTCTGGTTTCATGTAGACATTGGTAAACAGAGTTTTCACTTCTCAAACGTCACAGCTGAATGACCGTGGCTCATTCTGATTGGATGGCACAGGTTTTATGTCATAAAAACACTGCCCATTACTCACTGGTAGATTTGCCGGCTGCGTGTGGACGAAAGTATTTTTAAAAACATATGGGGGTGGCATTGGGCATATACACATATTTTCCCTCTGATTTGTCAGCTCTAACTCTTATTCTGTCTCCAGTAGAGTTCAGGATGCTCAGCGCAGAGCCCAGCAGGGTTTTATTGACTTTAAAGGTGTGACCTATAATCAGCCTGAAACACTTCCAAAGAAATTCAAGTTGGAGCAGATGAGGACACTTGGGTAATCATTTATGAGGACTTAGATTACATAACCTTCCTTGGAATGCTGGAGGAGTGGATCTGCTCAGGCTCTACTGTCTGCTCAGACAATCACAGCAGGACTTTGGAGCTCACAGAGCTCTCTGCACAGGTTCAGTGCAGCCCGGCTTGTTGTAGGCAGGATGCTGCAGAAGATTTTAAAGTTATTGCACAGATAAAAGACAGATTTGGTGTAACCCATATTTTAAAAACAGAGCCTCACTCTGAGCCAATTTTTACACCCCTGATAAAAAATAAAATGCTGTATTTAGAGCAATTTATCGTCATATAATATGCTCACTGGCCACTTAATTAAGTACACCTTGCTAGTACCGGGTTGGACCCCTTTTTCCTTCAGAACTGCCTTAATCCTTGGTGGCGTAGATTCAACAAGGAAACATTCCTCAGAGAGTTTAATCCATATTGACACCATAGCATCACACAGTTGCTGCAGATTTGTCGGCTGAACATCCATGATGAGAATCTCCCGTTCCACCACATCCCAAAGGAGCTCTATTGGATTGAGATCTGGGGACTGTGGAGGACATTTGAGTACAGGAAACTCATGGTCATGTTGAAGAAAGCAGTCTGAGATGATTCCAGCTTTATGACATGGAGCGTTATCCTGCTGGAAGTAGCCATCAGAAGATGGGTACACTGTGCTCATAAAGGGATGGACATGGTCAGCAACAATACTCAGGTAGGCTGTGGACTTTAAACCATGCTCAGTTGGTACTAAGGGGCCCAAAGTGAGCCAAGAAAATATCTCCCACACCATTACACCAGCAGCAGCAGCCTGAACCGTTGATACAAGGCAGGATGGATCCATGCTTTCATGGTGTTGACGCCAAATTCTGACCCTACCATCCAAATGTGGAGCAGAAATCCAGACTCATCAGACCAGGCAACGTTTTTTCAATCTTCTATTGTCCAGTTTTGGTGTTGCTGTGTGAATTGTAGCCTCAGTTTCCTGTTCTTAGCTGACAGGAGGGTCACCTGGTGTGGTCTTCTGCTGCTGTAGCCCATCTGCCTCAAGGTTGGACGTGTTGTGTGTTCAGAGATGCTCTTCTGCAGACCTCGGTTGTAACCAGTGGTTATTTGAGTTACTGTTGCCTTTCTATCAGCTCCAACCAGTCTGTCCATTCTCCTCTGACCTCTGGCATCAACAAGGCATTTTGTCCCACAGAACTGCTGCTCACTGGATATTTTCTCTTTTTGGGACCATTCTCTGTAAACCCTAGAGATGGTTGTGGGTTAAAATCCCAGTAGATCAGCAGTTTCTGAAATACTCAGACCAGCCCGTCTGGCACCACCAACCAACCTGAGGAAGCTACTGACCTCTAATGGCCGAAATGTACCAGATGCGTCTCGGGTCCCGCTCCACTCCGTCACGGCACCAAGTCAGACTTACATCAGGTTTACATCCAAGTCAGTCTGTCAACTTACACTAGATCTTCCATCGAGGTCCTGCAAGTAATTCACAGCCATCCTACTGTGACGCGTCAAGACATTGTAGGGGAGATCAAGTGGGACAGGAAGTCATGCCAGAAAACCATCTAAAAACACCCAGTGACCTTCAAAAAAAGCCAACCATGTCAAAAACAGTTCCTATTTATCTTGACTACATCAACAAACGGACATAATGAGTGAAGCCGGATCAGGAGTCAACAAGTTTGAGGTTTTACAGCCCAACATGAAAACGCAGCAGGTGTGAGTTGACGAACGCAGCCAACTTGCATCGGAGCAGAGCCAGATCTAGTGTAACTGAGACGTAAGAAGTGTCTTAAATGTGAGACAGGTGTTGCAGCTTTTTTGTGTGATGTAATTCAGATCAAGAAATGCCACGTGCTCACTTTTTAAAGGCATCAAACATAATTACAGAAGTGTTTACATAAGCATGACTCAGACTGTTTCCTGCAACAGGTTTACCATATTTTCTCTTGAGACCTGACTCCCATGATCCTGACTTTCTGCCTCTGGCTGGTTCCTCTGAAACACATGAAACGCATGCAGCGATCTGGACGAGCAGCTGACAGACGAACAGACACAGACAGCTCTGCCTGGCTGAAACCACAGGCTGATAGGGGGAGGTGTGAAACATCAGCCGCAGAGGTGAAAGGAATTTGACTTCACAGCCAAAAGTTACCTTCAAGCCCAAACATCTCCAACGCTACCTTCAAATGGAGCTTTTTAAAACAGTGTGCATAAAAGATTTGGCTTTCAAGTGGTACTTTAACGGTAGCACCATGGAACGCCAAAATATCACTTTAGTCAGACAACTCACGTTTGAATTGTTTCTTTTAGCTGCAATTATATTTATATGTTTGGTGCCCAGGCTCAACCCATAGGTAGAGGTGGGTGGATTGGTCCAAATATTGACAATATCAACACCAACGTTGGTATTGAAGGTATTAATATCCAATGATACCAGCGCAAAAAGGTTGATACTCTAGTTTAATTTCCTCTCATGCATGCACTGACAGCTACAGTCTTATAAAAGTGTAAAAGTAAGCATATGTTATTTATACTTTTCTATTTTAAAAAATGAGTGCAAAAATGGGAGAATCTTTATTTATTTATTTTGCACTTTATTTTCTTCCACAAAACCAAAAAATTGTTTTGTTACTGTTGTATTGTTTCTGAATATAAATATTTATCATGACACTAAAGTAATTTATAGTCACCTTTAAACTTTGCCCAAATTCTGTCCTAGGTTTTAACAACATAATTAAAAGAAGAAAAAAAAATCACAAAAACACCTTAAGGTCAGCAGTTTGATGAAACATCAACTTTAAATATTAAAAAGTAAAAAAGCTGGTATACTGCTATACTGGCCCTGTGTTTACTTGGTATGGGATTGATACCAAAATTCCCAGTATCTCCCACCTCTACTTCAAATGTCATTGTCTGTTTTGCAATGATATACCTAAGGCTTCGGCCCTGTGGTGGAAACACAAACAATGGGCCACAGCAGTTCTGGGGAATATTTTACCAGGGACCATATGTAGCAGGTCACTTGTGAATACATATTGAGCTAAAAACAAGAAATAATAAAATAATAAATTAGTAGAAGTTGGACACAATTGCAGACTAAAACAAGGTGGGTGGGTGGGTGGGTGTTAATATTGAGCTGAGTTAAACAGTCTCCTTAAACAGAAACTAGGCTCAGGGAAAGAAGAAACAAAACCACCATTGCACAGCCCAGCATGGCTCTAAATCTCTAGCCAGACTCTTCTCCTCTGTTGTGCCCAAATGGTGGAATGACAGTGGAATCAATTACCTAACCCAATACGATTCACAGAGTCTCTTTCTACTTTAAGAGAGAGAGAGTCTGAAGATTCATCTGTTCAGGGAACTGACAGACCGGAAACAATTCATCTTCACCAACAGCTGCTCCTCCACTACCGCCCCCCTTTCCCAAGGTGTCCCTCAGGGCTCGGTGCTTGGTCCCCTCCTCTTTATCCTGTACCTCCTCCCCCTCGGTCAGATTATCCATCGCCACGGTCTCCACTTCCATTGCTATGCAGATGACATTCAATTATACTTATCCACCAATTCCATCAACCCTCAGATCCACTCCACCCTCACTGACTGCCTCTCTGACATCAACTCCTGGTTAGAAACAAATTTCCTCAAACTCAACAGTTCCAAAACAGACATCCTCGTCATAGGTCCATATTCCTTCACCTCCGCAGCCAAAGATTTCCACCTCACCTTCAACAGCACCACCCTATCACCCGCACCCTACTGCCGTAACCTTGGAGTCATCTTGGACAGTTCCTTTAATTTCAATCAACACGTAAAATCAGTGACAAAAACAGCTTTCCACCACCTCAAAAATATCGCCCGCCTTCGCCCCTCTCTCTCCTTCCCTGCAGCCAAAACCCTCATCGACGCTTTCATCACCTCACGCATTGACTACTGCAATAGCATCCTCTACGGCTCACCATCCACCCTCCTCAATAAACTTCAGTATGTCCAGAACTCCGCCGCTCGCCTCCTCACTCACACCCGTTCCCGAGAGCACATCACCCCCATCCTTCACAACCTGCACTGGCCCCCCATCCCATTCTGCATCTCTATCAAAATCCTTCTGCTTACCTACAAAGCCCTCCATAACCAGGCCCCCCCATACCTCACGAACACGCTTCACCCCTACATCCCTTCCCGTCCCCTCCGCTCCTCGGATTCTAACCTCCTCACCGTCCCTAGGACCAAGCACCGAACCTGGGGGGACAGAGCCTTTTCAGTTGCCGCCCCCTCTCTCTGGAACTCACTCCCTCAAGACATCCGCGACTCCACTGACCTCACCACCTTCAAATCCAGATTAAAAACACACCTCTTCCACACTGCTTTCAACCAGTAATCCTGTCTACGTCCCTTTTCAATGCACTATGTTTTTACCTTGCACTGCAACCTTTTTGCTTTTATCTGTTTTCTATTGTACACTTATTTTTACCTGCACTTTTAACTTTTTTTTTAAATGTAAAGCGACTTTGAGTTGTGTAAAAGCGTTCTATAAATAAAATTTATTATTATTATATAACTCTTAGGCCCTTAATCTGAGCCTTCTCCTCTTTGTCCTCTGGGAGAGAATGAGTCAGAAGGTCTCAGACCCAGCTCTTAGTGAATTTTCAGCACTAATTACTGAATGTTGTTGAAGGTTGAACTATGTTGTTACAACAATTGATTGTGGTTAGTTGGCTAGATAATTCTACATTGATTAAAAAAAAAAAAAAACTTAATGGCAGCACCTGGAGTCGAATAACTTGTAGCACTGTGTCGCTAGGTTTTTCCCTCTGTCCAAATTCTTGCTTGTGTTGTACGTCACTTTGGACAAAAGCAACTGCTAAATAAAACTGTAGAACCGTAGAAACCGTGGTCTTTCAGCAGCTGTTTGCCCTGTAGAGACACAAACAGCTGCTGTTTCTCCCAAATGTGTTACTGTTTTTGAGAAATGTACTTACATTTAACACACACAGATCTTGCACTGCTGTGGTCTCACCTTTGAGTGCTTTGATCATCATGTCTCTTAAAACCCCTTGTCTCTTGAAGGTGGGTTTCAGGAGACAAAATTAATCCAAAATTTGATCTTTTTCAGCAGAGAAAAACACAGATCTCTCTTCTCACTTGTAAAACTCACCAGCCGGCGCGATGTTGTCATGGAGACGTGGACGCGCTGTAAATGATCAATGCTCAACCTGATGAGGAAGCTACGAAGAAGCTACTAAGTGGTATTTCAAAAAATCCTATATTGGAGCTGATAATTTCATTTTAAAGTGTGAATTAGGATCAGGCAGATATCTAGAAGGGAGACTTCTTGAAGATCACTTTCAAACTCCTCACAGTCCCTTTGATAACAACTTCATTGATTCCAATATGACTTTACTTTCGCAGATGCTGGTCACTCAATACTTAGTCTAAATCCAGAACATGTGACAATTTATCCATATAAATGTGCACTACACAGCAGCTTATAGAAAATATGGACAGCTGTGACACAAATAAAAGTTTATGTAGATTTTATGATAAATAAAAGGGGGTAATTTAACATTTATGGTTTTTCTATATCTCTGGAGACAAAAGTACAACCTCCTTTCCTTCTGTGTCACAGCCTGAAGGGTGACTATATGTCCCTGTGTGTGTATAAGTATGTGTATTTGTGAGTGTGTGTGTCCTTCTCAGAAGCTGAAGAGCAGAAGTTGCCTTGAACAGACATCGGCTCATTGAAACATCAATGACAAGAATGCGACACATCCAACGCAGAGTACACACATGCTGCTTTGAGTCAGCCTCACACACTCACAGCCCACAGCCCAGTGGACACACACACACACACACACACACACACACACACACACACACACACACACACACACACACACACACACACACACAAAGCTATACATCCCACTCAGCATAGAGGAACTTGATTCTCCCTTGTTGTGTCTCACACAGAAAGATTTCACATGAGTCAGAGTTTGCAACATCTCCGCAGTATGAATCCTCTTAGTAAAAAACACGCTGCTCTCTTTTTAACGGCTGTGCTCCAAATTTTTTCACCTTGTGTGACAAACACCTGTTGTTTTTGATCTTCACCGTGTCTCTGGGATGCAGCTGCAGAATCTCCTCCTCTGGCACCAGGTTAGAGGCTGGATTACTGGTCCCTGCTGCAGCAAAAATACGATGTGATCGCTGAGGATACATTTGTTTGGACTTTGACATCAAAAAGACTTTGTTTGAGCCTCTGAATTTACAATAAAAGTTGAATAAAAATTGCAGCCAATTAAGGTTACAGCACACAAACTGTTGAGGGAGTTCAGTTAATGCACACACAAGCAGACATGTCAGCAATACACACACGTAATTTACAGGAACTCACACACTCTCTTGGCTAATACCGTAAATCCCTGGTCACACTCCTCCACACACACACCCAAAGGAGCACACACACCCAGTCTGCTGTTCACACACTCCCACATCCGATAATTAGAGGTCAAAAAACTCAGATCAAAATGGAAAAATTTAATGAAATTGGAGTAGCAGAAAAAAAAAGAGTAATATTTGGCATTCGAGCCATGGAGTTTTTTTTTTTTTTTTCCACATTTCCAAAGTTATGAGTTAAATTAACTTTTCTGAACTTGTTTCACAATCTGGCGTCCAACCCACTTGTTTCTATAAACACGCTTCTTTTAGTGTTTCGCTTAAAAGAACAACAAGGAAAATGGTAATTTTTAATTTATAGGCCCCAGAAATTCAACCCAAAATTTAAGAGTTTGTAAAGTCACAGATTTAGGACTTTGTAGACTAGGAAATTTCTATTTCTCACAGATTCATATGTGGCTTTGAATTTGTATTATTTATCGAATAAGGAGTCATTACTGGTTTTAGCCCAGAGTCATCACATCATTATCAGCTTTCAGACTGTGAAAAGACATTATCGCACCATGGGGCTGTTCCGAAAAAAGCAGCATGAACTCGTGAATTTACTCATTTATAAAGTCGTAAATTTGCTACTCTAAAAACTCAAAAATTTCTAGTTTTTTTCTCAAATTGATTTGTTTAATGAATTTCTTAAGTGGCCCTAATATGCCGTCATTGATCACTTTACAGCAGCGATGATAAAAGCAGACATGGTGTCAGTGTACACAAAATTCATGAATAGGAAGCAACATAAATAAAGTGAAAACCTGAATTGTGTTTGGAGGCACAAGTGTTGAAACTTTCATGAATGTGCGATACAAAAAAAAAAAAAAGTTTCATTTTATTTCATTTTATTAGATGGGATTGAAACTTGAGAGAGTTTCAGAGATGGAGAGAATGGAATAGAATAGAAAATATTTTACAAATTCAGGAGGAGTCACAGCCGCAATCAAGAAAACAGAAGTAAGAAAGTGTATAGAAAGTGTAAAAAGGTCCATAAGAAAATAGATGCTGACAGCTTGTCCATCATTGTCCAGTTCAGCCAGTCTCCACCTCCACAGGGTCCAAGACTGAGCTTCTTCAGCAGTCTGTTCGGTCTCTGTCTCCTGGATCCTGTCTGCTCACAGCAGGTGAAGCTCTTCCAATGTGGCGTTAGTGTTTGGTGTTAGCTCCGTTAGCCATGTCTGTGAATAGCATGATGCTACTCTGCCTTCTGGTATTCCCTCTGTTGCTGGGTTAGCACGGCTAGCTCGTCCATCTTATTGGAGATAGATCTTACGTTCCCAATAACGATGGATGGAAGGACAGGTCGATGTCATCACTTCTTAGTTCACACCTGAGAACCAGCACGTCATCCTCACCTCCTTCTCCTCACCTTGTGGGAAACATCCGGCTTAGCACCAGTTAGCATTGACATTCTACAGGCTGCCAACAGCTGATTTCACATGTAAACAATGCAGCCATGGTTACATGTAGGATCTCCAGACAAACACAGGAGCAAAAATAGTAAAAAATATCACTGAAGACAAAACCAGTTTGGCGTCATGACCAACAAATGAGCCATGCAAAGAAGAGCATCTGGCAGCCAGAACCATCAGGGAGGCACCTAGCAAGTCTGGATGCTTGAGACCCCATTATGCGCCAATGTTTCCATTGCTCTGTAATACTCCTCCGACACAAACCAGGGAAGTCTGTTTGCTCGTCACATCAGCTGTTTCCAGTCTTGCTGTGTGTTTCACAGCAGTTTTGTGCACTTCCTGTGAGACTGAAGCTGATACATGTTGACGTTGAAATATTAGTACAAGGACAGAGAGGAGACGTTGGAGGGGACAAAGACGAGATGAATGGCTGATGTTACAAACATGACGTAGATACAGGAAGCATGATCTTGCTTAGGGGACCAATCACAGGGCTTGAGGTCCCCACTCTTCTACCAACTAGATGACCACCTTTTGTTTCACTTGAGAAGTGAAGAAACGTTTTGATTGTGTTTTGTTGGCTGCTCCCTTTACGTGTCAATTACACATCTCTCAGTGCAATTTTGCAATATTTTTTTCACTTCTTTAATCCTGAGGCTACTTTTGGTTTCCATTTGACCATTGCTTCTGGAGCTGTTGATGTTTTACTCAACAATTCAGGAAGTAATCAGAGAAATCCAAACTAAGCCATGTGTTATGCAGGAAGTAAAACTTTACTGTCTGGCTTGAGGTTTCTGCTAAATTCCTAAATGATGTAATGTGCTTCTCAATAAGTTTCACCTCAAACACCACGTCTAGTTTTGAGATAAACATAGTTCAGGGTAACCCCAGGGTCCATTGCTGGAACAGTCATCCAAATCTGAATTATTTTTTCATTCTTAACTGGAGTCAAATCTCCATGTTTTCATGTGTTGATGCCTTGCTCAAAGAGCTCTGCAGACACAGTATCCCATCTCACTACTGCAGAGCTTTCTCCGCCTCTTAATGAAAGCAGTAGAGTAATCAGAAGTTTTAATGAGGCTACTTTAATGAGGGTAGGCCTAGTTATCATTCTCAGCAGCATTAGATTCACTAAAAACTGGATCCTGGGTTTAATAGAGTTTGAAAACTTGCAGATCTGAGCTGCTCCAAAGAGGAAACTGAAGTCAGGGTCATATGTGATGTCATCAATATGAGAGAAAAGTTGTGCTCCCCCTGCCTTTGCATTTTTAATGCATGCTCACAAATGAAGAGATGTGTGCTCTCCCCATCCTTGGCTTTTCATGTATGTGCATGAAAGAATTTGAAAGGTTTGCTCACCTTGCCTTGGCTTTTATAAAATAGAGGGGAAGTGTGCTCTGCCAGCCTTGGCTGCTTCAGTACAGGTGTCAAAGAAAGGTGAAGTGTGCTCTTCCTGCTTTAGCTTTTTATGTATGCACATGAAAGAATTTGAAAGGTTTGCTCACCTTGCCTTGGCTTTTATAAAATAGAGGGGAAGTGTGCGCTACCTGCCTTAGCTGTTTAGGTACAGGCGCCAAACAAAGGTGAAGTGTGCTCATCCTGCTTTAGCTTTTTATGTATGCACATGAAAGAATTTGAAAGGTTTGCTCACCTTGCCTTGGCTTTTATAAAATAGAGGGGAAGTGTGTTCTACCTGCCTTGGCTGTTAAGGTACAGGTGTCAAAGAAAGGTGAAGTGTGCTCTTCCTGCTTTAGCTTTTCATGTATGCACATTAAAGAATTTGAAAGGTTTGCTCACCTTGCCTTGGCTTTTATACAAAAGAGGGCAAGTGTGCTCTACCCACCTTGGCTTCTTGAGTACAGGTGTCCAAGTGGGGTGTAGTGTGCTCATCCTGCTTTAGCTTTTCATGTATGCACATGAAAGAATTTGGGGGGTTTGCTCACCTTGCCTTGGCTCACAAAAGAGTTGGGAGGTGTGCTCTATCTGCCTTGGCTGCTTCAGTACAGGTGTATGAGAAAGGTGAAGTGTGCTCTTCCTGCTTTAGCTTTTCATGTATTCACATGAAAGAATTTGGCAGGTTTGCTCACCTTGTCTTGGCTTTTATAAACTAGAGGGGAAGTGTGCTCTACCTGCCTTGGCTGTTAAGGTACATGCGTCAAAGAAAGGTGAAGTGTGCTCTTCCTGCTTTAGCTTTTCATGTATGCACATTAAAGAATTTGAAAGGTTTGCTCACCTTGCCTTGGCTTTTATACAAAAGAGGAGAAGTGTGCTCTACCAGCCTTGGCTTCTTGAGTACAGGTGTCCAAGTGGGGTGAAGTGTGCTCATCCTGCTTTAGCTTTTCATGTATGCACATGAACGAATTTGGGGGGTTTGCTCACCTTGCCTTGGCTCACAAAAGAGTTGGGAGGTGTGCTCTATCTGCCTTGGCTGCTTCAGTACAGGTGTCTGAGAAGGGTGAAGTGTGCTCTTCCTGCTTTAGCTGTTCATGTATGCACATGTAAGAATTTGGAAGGTCTCTACCTACCTTGGCTTTTATAAAAAAGAGGGCAAGTGTGCTCTACCTGCCTTGGCTGTCTAGGTACAGGCATCAAACAAAGGTAAAGTGTGCTCATCCTGCTTTGGCTTTTTGTGTAGGCACATGAAAAAGGAGAGGTGGGCTTTTCCTAGCTTAGCTTTGTTATGTATGCTCACAAAAGAGTTGGTTGGTGTGTTCTACCTGCCTTGTGTCATTTTTAACCTCAATTTGAGCCAGTTTTCCTCCAAGGCTTCTTATCTTCTGGTTTTGCAGCTTTAAACCTCTGGTGTACCTGTATTTGAATGCGTGTTCCCAAACTCCCTGAGCATGTCAGTGGGAATTGGCAGCAGTGTGGAGATAAAATTGTGTTGTAGATGGAGGTGAAAAGGTAATAAAGCAGCAAGATCAGCCCAAAGCTTCCATGAACCTGTAGGATTACAGTTTTAAACGCCCGATAATGAAGAAAAGTGAGACAAACTGCAGCTTCTCTTTCCATTGATCATCTGTAAATCCTCTTCCCCAGCTCCTTTTTCCAGCTCATCTGTGCAGCTCTGTCTTTGCTGTGTCTCTGTGTGTATACGTGTTTGTGTGGGCATTCATGCATGTGTTCACCAATCAATATTCCTTGTAGGCTCTTGACAAGCAGCACGATTCGGCTCACGTTGCTCCCCTCTGACGGCCGTGACAAAGCAAACAGCAGAGTATGGATCAGAGCACTGCCGTCCACCTGCTGCAGGCTGTGCTCTGTCGACTGCAGAGCGAATATCTGAGCGGCTCCTCTGTATTCTAATTCTGTGCCACCTTACAGTGTGACTCACTGTCCTGCACCGCAGCAACAAAGGCTCTGTAATTCATGCAAAGTTTGTTCCCAGCACTGTCGTGGATTGATTTTAGCAAAGGCGTGGAGCGTCTTAGAGGTTCTCCTCATGCATAAACATCGACTCAAAGGTACAGAACGGCACACGGTGACCTGGACTCATTCTGCACGCAGATGCATGCTCTTAATTTGAGGATTTTTAAGTTTGTGACCCTGAAAATGAAACCTGTAACCCCCTGCTGCTGTTGCAAACAGCCAGAAACACTTGTCATGCCTGATTAAAGAGCAGAATAATCAGAGTTTTCCACAATCACAGAAAAACACAGGGTCTAAAAGGTCTGTTATGATGAGGACAAACACAAGGAGTCGACAGTGTTTACTTGAAGTCTTTATTACAGAGGAAATGTTTCGGCTTTGTAAACAGGTTGAAAACTCTCTGATCTGTGATAGTTGTTCATGAGAACAAGATAATGTGTCGAGGAAAGGATGCGTGCTTTTTGAAGAGCGTTTGGCGTTGATTGCAGTGACCCCTGTGGCAGGAATTGGTAGTGTTTTTTTTTTTTCCAAACAATGCCAGCCTGTCAACAAAGAGACTTTTGATTCAAAGTGCCGGGAATGGATTTGTGTTCTCCCAGGAAAATCTGAGCCAATCAGTTACTGAGAAAAAGCATTTTACCAGTGTGGGCGCTGATAATCTCATTTTAGATCATAGAACAGGAAAACATATAAAAGTGAAACTACTTTGAGACTTTAACACCACAGAAAAGCTGTTCGTGGCACCAGATGCTTGATTTGATTTTAAAATCTCAGCAAAGCCCCCCATGAAGCCTGATGTCTGAGTATTTCTCAGTCCTCTGCTGCACCTTTCTGTCTCAGCAGGAGGTCCAATCAATTTCCTCCTTCCTGTTTGTTTTCGGCTCATTTCTTCCACTCCTCTTCTCCACCCTATCACCCCACCTTTCCTCCTCCTCTCCTCTTACCTTGAACTTTTTACAGTCCTCCTCATGGTGTTCTGTCAGCTTCAGGGGGTTAGGACATTAGGTCACTGTGCTGCAGCAACATTTGCTCATTTTATAAATAGAGTTTTGACCTCTGACCCCAGCCCCCCTCCCTCCTACCCCGCCCTAAATGCCAGGTCCTGCTCTATTTCACACCTTATATAGAGCCCCCTGCAGAGACAGTTATTTTTTCATGCAAAGAGTTTAAGAAGCATTCAAACACAGTGACCTTCTTTTCTTGCACAAGCATAATGGACTTAACACAAATGTTGAATGTGGGCACTGCAGATACATCAAGTTCAAAATATGAAAAAGAAGTCTGCAAAGTCTGTGGAAAGTCATCAGTCAAATGTGTCTGCACACTTTCTTATGAGTTCAAACATGAGCCAAAAAATGAAATAAAATAAGATAGATATATAATTACATTAATTACTTACAACTGTTGTCAGGAAAATTTTAACCCTGAGAGGTTTTCACAGCACAGAATCACATTCTGCTTTTAAGATTACATCATGAATTGGTGTCAACATAAGACTTCCAGTTTTCCAGTGTGAACAACCTCAGAGTGGATGCTCTTTTCGATGGAAATTTAGTTTTTTTTTTTTTTTTTTTAATTGATCCAGATCTTTTAGCTCTGTAAAAGTACATATTTTCAGAGCAAAATTTTACAAAAATTTGCAGTTATGTTTAGGAACATTGGTGGCCGCTTTCTTTAGTCCTAAAACTGATTATTCTGTAAATGTGGTTTAGGTTTACTGTCACTGATCACTCATCACTACAACCAAAATTTGATTCACTCAAACTGAACTCATCAACAGTAATAAATGAAATGAATAAACTTTCATCTTAAATAAAAGTTCTATTTTTTAGATAGTATGGATAGTATTCCTGTAAAGATACAAGATTTTACAGTAAAATCTACAGACTTTTCTTACAGTGTGTGCTGCATCTTTGCAGAATAAGTCAGGACAAATGGCAATGTTATAGCAAATAGTTCTAATTTGTTCAAAGCTATATACACTGTAAGAACAACTCCTGTAAAAAAAAAAAGGGAAATGACTGACTAGCTACAGCCGCCAAACAAAAACCTTCAAATTAAATTTAAATATCCCAATTCAAATGAAGTACAAATTCATTACATTTACAAAAATTTTCATCCAGAGTTCTGTAAAAAAAATACCATTATTTACAGATTTTTCCCAAATGGTTACAATCAAACACCTTCAATGTTGTGACAATGAACAGGGTTATGCAGAAAAATAGTTATTTTACAGCAAAATATTTTTGTTGTAAAAAAATAAGCAACCATGAGTAAAGAGGGAATGGGGGGCAGCTGCATATGCTAAATAAACTAGTGTGACTTACCTTCAAATGACAGTGAAACACATTAGATCATTAGTATGGAAATAAATGCTTCTAAAACAAGCTACAAAATTAGTTACAGATAATTATTGTCATTTAATAAACTTTTTTTTTTAATTTAAAAAAATAAACATAGAAAATCAATATTGGCTGCAAACACCATACACCCCCCCCCCCCCCCACCCCCCCAAAAAAAAAGAAAAAAAAAAGAAAAGAAAGAAACAAAAGAAAAAAAATCAAGGTTTTTATTTTCAGACAATTTCTGTAATTTTACAATTTTATATTCTTTAAAAAAACAGTAGAACTACTTTGAAACTTTAGGGTAATTGACCATAAATTAAGGATTTTTATAAGTGGTCTTCAATTTGTCTCAGCTTTATATATTTATTCAAAATATCTGATATGAGATGAGATCATCGGTTCCAAAAAAAAAAAAAAAAAGGTTATTTCCAAATGTTTCACACAGTGTCTGTGGTCAGGTCAGCACTTTAATCTGGAAAAACAGTACCGATTCTGGCCACAGGTGTCACTGCAATCAATGCTTAATGGATGCTCCTCACATAGACTTTAATTGCTGATGGATTCATAAAGGTGAGTCCAGCTCTGGGGTCAGGTTAACCTGATGTGATGCAAAGTTTATTTCCTCAGCATTTAGTATTTGAATTTACATTTTTTAAAGATACAGTCCCCCAAAATTTGCACACTCATTTTTTTTTTTTTTTTTTTGGCAAAAGATGCCAACACTTTGTGGCTCAGAGAGTTTAAGATATGTGAGATGAAATAAAGCATCCTCCTCTCTTCCTCTCAGCTCTTTTACATGTTAAAGCCTGACTGTACAGCTGAGTGTGTGTTTGTGTGTCAGAGAGTGTGTTGGCAGCAAAGAGCGCTCAGTTTGTCATCAGGGCCACAGTGGAGAGGCTCAACAAACTGGACTGCCAACCAGACTGAAGAGCTGAACCTGGATGAGTGACACTGACAGGAGGGGTGTGTGTGTGCGTCTGTGTGTGTGTGTAACATGGTGGAGAGACTGAACGTTTCGTTTGCAAATGAGCAGGAGAGAAGGAAAGAGACGTGTGGGGGTTTCAAGGATGTTTCCATCATAAGACAGAGCCAGAAACCTCATTAATGCGCTGCTTTCATTTACATTTGTTGTTTCATACTCTGTGGGATGTGCTGTTCAACAATGCAAATCAAGTCAATTAAACTAAAAACAAAACATTAAGAAGAAAAAGAGGAAAAAAAAGAGGAAGAGGAGGAGGAGGAGGGGAAATAAGAATGTGGAGATGGAGTAAAGCTGCAGAGAGAGGAGGAAATAAAAGATAACAGAGGAGGAGGAAGGATGGAGGCGCTGAAAGAATGAGAGAAAGCAGAGTGAGGAGAAAGAGGAATCTGCAGAATGAGCGGAGACGAAAGCATCAGCAGAGAAACAGATCCCAGCGAGCGTGCGAGCACTGAAAGAAGCAGAGAGAGTGACAGAGAGAGGGGGGAGCACTGAGTCATGTGACGGAGCAGCACGTGTCTCCGGCTGTGTCATCCCTCGCCCTCCTCCTTCCACTCAGATACAAGAGGCCCTCTCAGCCAATCAGGACGCGGCGTCTCTGTATCCCACTCTCTCCCTCTCTGTGTGACTGTGTCGCTCTCTGTGATTGTATGACCCGCCAACACACATGCTCCAAATCCCGCTCCCTCCTTCTGTCTGAATCAGAGGCAGATTTTTGGTCCCTGTTCACGGTTAGCGCTTTAAAAACCACAAATAATCCAAAATCTATGAACACTTTATCTTGTATCTGTAAGAGCACAGAAAGGTTTGGTGAGCAGATTCTGATGTTATATGTTATTTCCATACAGATGATGATGTAAAAAGAAAATGTTTGTTCTTTCTCTGGTTTCCAAAGCCACACCTTAAAGTGATACTCCGGGATGGAACAAGTTGGGTCCTATCACAAGGTTTAGGGCAGAAATTACCCCTACAGCAGTGATTTTGTGCAGCAGAATCCCAGAGCGCTCGCACCAAACACCCCCTCCCTGCTCCTCTGCAGGTTTCCTCTGCACTCAGACGGGGCCATATTTTACTTGACCAAAAACACAAATAAACGGACTCCCACTGAAAAAATCTGATATCGGTCTGCATTCACGCTTTATTTAGAGAATTTTCAGCGCGTTACTTTCACACAAAAACACCACTAAATAAGGCTCTAGTTCTCATCGTGTCTCTCCGTCCTGGCAGACTACCTGAGTTTGTTTATATCTGGCACGCCGCGCGCGCGGACTGATACACTTAAGCGGCGAGCGTCTCGTAGCCAGCTGTGGCTCTGCAGCGGAGGTAGCGCCGTTTTACGACACTATGAGCGTTAAGCTTTGTAAGGTTTCAGTGTAACAAAAGGCTAACATTCCCTTTACGTTCTGTGTTACTGGGGTTAGCATAAGCAATATCTGAATCAGACTGCAAAAAACTGAAGTCTTTTCAAGTGTTTTTGTCTCATTTTCAGTAGAAAATGTCTTTTTAGACTCAATATGAGCCACATTCACCTGACCAGTCCAGAGAAATGTCTTATTTCAAGTTATTTAAAGACAGAAATTAGGTCTGAATTGCTTGTAACAAGTAGAAAAATCTGCCAATGGAACAAGATAAAGGCTACGTTCAGACGTTTTTCTAGTTTTAAGCAAATTTTTGCGGAAGTTTTCCTTGTTCCATTGGCAGATTTTTTCAGACCTCATTTTTTCCATTAAATAACTTGAATCCAGACATTCGTCTGAACTGGTCTGTTGAATGTGTATCAAATCAAGTATTTCAAGACAATTTTTACTTAAAATAAGACAAAAACACTTGATAAGATTTCAGATTTTTGCAATACAGAATCAGAATCATTTTTATTCACCAAGTATCTCAAGAATACAAGGAATTTGACTCCAATTAACCACACTCTCTCTGTACAATTATTTTAAACACAAACTTAATATTCGAAAAAAAAAGAGCCTAATTAGTAAGAAATATTAAGATATAATAATAACAATGAGCTTTGTAAAGAAAAAAAATACACTCATAAGTTAAAAATAAAATGTAAAAAAAAAAAAAATTTAAATATTACTGTAGTGCACTGGAAAGGAAATCAAAGAACTGTGCAATTTGCAAAAGAAAAAAAATGAAACATGGTATATGCTATAAGAAATATGCATCTTTTTTTGCAGTTTTTCTACATAAAATGTATTAAATCAAAAGAAAGAGAATTTTATATTCTTGATCTAATAAAATTGTCTGTCTCCAACCCCAAACCCTCAGTATCTCTCTCCTGTCACCCTTTTGTTGCCGTTCTCTCAGAGTTAATGTGTCATATTTCACTAAATTATGGCAACATACGAGCCCTATGGGTGAAATACACCAGCTGCATCTGCATCCCATCATGGCAAACAGATCAAACACGTTTGCATTCAAGTCAATCTGCCAATTCACACAAGCCTTTCGGTTGCTGTCCGTCTGTGTGGTCAAGTCGCAGGAAATACCCAGCCATTTTAAACTGTCTGGCAAAAAAAAAAAAAAAAAAACACCAAAAGAATCTTAAGAATTTATGAAACTGTACATATGACAACTTTTTTTTAATATATATATATATTCATAAATTTGCAAAAAATTCAAAAAGTGATAAAATTTGAAATATTTGCTAAAAATTATAAAAAGAAACTTAAAAATTACATAAAATTTAAGGTTTTGAAATTTTTTTAAAAAATTTCAAAACCTAAAAAAATACAAAAACTTGTTAAAAAAAAGTTCAAACAATTTTGAAATTTGAAGAATTCAGAATTAAAAAAAAATAAAATTTGCAAAATTTTCTATTTTTTTGAAAAAATACTTCAGTTTGATTACATATATTGATAATATTGCTGAACTCATCATTTTTGTTGTTTCCTTATGTCCTTCCTTCCAATTTTTTTCTTTCTTTCTTTCTTTCTTTCTATTTTTTATTTTTATTTTTTTTAGATTTAGTTATCTTACGCGAGGTTTAAATATCGAGGTTAGCCACAGGTGTATGGAAAGTTGTTAGAGCGGTGGCAGACTTTGTAGCAAGTTGTGATGCATATTTAGTTCAACAAAACGTTAAATCATGATTTTATTCAGTGTCAATATCTTTAAATATCAATAACCAATTTTTATGATCAATAAAAGTCTTTATTTTAATAATATTTTCTTAAAGCTACAAGGAGCCACAGCAAAGGAGTCAAAGAGCTGCATGGGGCTCCAGAGCCGCAGGTTGAAGACCCTCGGTCCAGAAGATGTTATATGAGACATTACTGGATAGACTTTGGTTTATGATCTAGACAGAAAATGTAAACATATACATAATCTATAACGTGATCCATTGTGCTAGAATTAATAGAGTGATTGTAGATATTGACCACAGCAGATTATATCAAATGAATCGTCCTGATTAATCGCTCCGCCTCTCGTTGGAGCAGACAGGTGCACACGTCTGGTTTATCAGCTCATGTCTGATGTAATGAATGTAAACATTTCTCCGTAATCGCTGCCTCGCTACCATTTTTAATCTCTCCTCTCGTTATTACCGGCTCTTTAAATCTGCAGAGAAATTTCTATCTCTCACTTTCCATCTGTCTCTCTTCCTGCCGTGTGTTCAGTGGAGGATGAAAAGCTCACACACGCTCGTACACACCAGGATGACTGGGTTAAACACAATGCATGCTAAGCCTGTGTGTGTGTGTGTGCGTGTGTGTCGCTGTGTGGCAGATGGAGAGAGTGAAGGAAAGAGAAAGATATACAATAATTTTACACAGTTTCGGTCTTGGTTTGTATTCCTTTATTATTTTTTTCTATGGGCGTCTTGGTGTGTGACTCTGCATGTGAGTGTGTGTTTACATCGCACTGTTTGCACATGGGAGACCGATGTGGGTTAATTGATGCACACACACATACAATTGATTCACTACACTCATGTTATGTGAGCAGGAGTGACGTAACAAGAGAGGAGCTGTGAATGAAGTGGTGGTGTACATGTGTGTGTACGTGTGTGTGTGTGTGTTTGTGTGGGTGTGTGTGCTGACAGATGTGAGTGTGTAGCCTAATCACTGTGTTGAATGTAAACACAGCTCTGGCTGAGCAGAGGAAATGCTGTGAGCTTAAACAGAGATGATGAATGCTGCAGAGCTCAGAGTATTTTGTGTTTGTGTTTGTTTTTTATGTCCAGGCAGAAAAATGCTAAAGGTCTCCGTCCTGCTGTGCACATTTCAGGGCAAAAACACTTTCATGCCTACACTTGTTGAATAATAATTAAGAAAGAGAGTCTGAGTGTGTTTTCATCCTGTTACTTGGATTCAGTGTCAAGTCAAGAAAAAAGAAAACTGCGAAAACGAGTCAACACAACCTAAGTCGAAGATCAACTCGATTCTCAGTTACTTTATCTGAGGCTTTACCGTATGAACCTGTACGGGCTGTAAAGGTGTCTTTCAGGTGAAAACATTTCATTTATAGACATCAGATTCTGCCCAGTCCCTTCAGCACACCAGGATCTGCTCTTTTGAGTGGATGTGTATGTGGTTTCTGATGCTTCTGCAGCCAGCCTCAAGTGGACACTCAAGGAACTGCAGTTCTTTTTCATTTTCTGCATCAGCTTAATTTCTTGCAGCTTTTTCTGACCTCAAATAAATTGATTCCTCCTTCAATGATCAGGTTTTATCTAACTAACACCTCTGACCCGTGGTTTAATTCAGAGGTTCAAAGATTTTTTCATGATGTTTGCCGATACTGATCTGTTCTGATATCTCTCTCTCTGATAAAACCCATACTTGTGATTCTGTTGTAAATAATGAATCATAATTGTTGTGAGCCCTAGTGGTACCTCCTCGGGGAACACTCACTTTGCAAAGTTGCAAGACACTGTTTTACTTTAGCCGCGTTTTCACCAAGCAAACCGGTTCGGTTTGTCTCACTACAGCGCCCATTTTGTGGCGTTTTCACTGACTTATCCCGGGACAGATCCCCAAATAACCGAGATGAGCCGTCCCACTTTTTGAGATCCTTTCGTATGGGTGCCAGACTGAACCGATCCACTCTCGGAAGGTGAAGCTACAACACTGCAGACCATTGATTAGTCTAAAGAATCGTCACCTATAAGGATGTTCCGATCACGTTTTTTGCTCCTGATCCAATTCCATTTTTTTTTATTTTGAGTATCTGCCAATCCAGATATTTCCCGATCCGATTTTTCAGCAATGCATTAGGAAAAAAGAAAAGAAAAAAAACTCCTACAAGTTGTCCTTTGAGTTTTTTATTTATTTATTTTATTTAAATGAAGGTATCATTCTATACAACATGGATATAGCTTTATTTTTCTCCACTTAGTGCAGCATTGGATCAACAAAATAAAAATAAAGCTTCTCAGTGGTGCACCACAAGATTACCTTGTATGTTTGTGACAATAAGGTTGCAATTTCTTGTTGCAATTTAGTTGTAATTGTTATAATGACAAATAAAGTTATATTCTAAAATGAATGATGATGTGCTATTATACACATTTTAATTAAAACAAGAACTAAGGCCCCAGGCTTTTTCCAATTCCCTTTCCCCCGATCTCTGATCGTTAAAAAATGCCGTGAACAGCCCCATTTCTGATCACGTGATCAGATCGGGACATCCCTTGTTACTTACCGTGCAACAGCGGCTGCATTTCTCCTGGTGGCTCACAGACTTCTCTGAAACAAATCTTGATTGTTCTTTGTATCAAAGAGCTACATGCCAATCACAGAGAGGACGAAATGCTGCATGTCTTCATCTGTGCTCTTTGTTTACTGTGTCGTGTTTTTCTTCTTCGTTGGATTTATTAGCGGGGTAAACTGTGTCGCGCTGCAACGGCGTCACGCTGTTGTTTAACAGCTGCGGCTTTCAGCATCCAGCTTACACGCCGCCTACCACGAGGGGCACAGTTTGATGTGGAAATGGGATCAGACTTAACTGTACCAAACTGTACTGAACCAACCGGACAGCTTGGTGGAAACGCGCCTTGACATGTTTGCAACATGGTTCGATTTACAGCAGCTGCAAAGTGTGACGGTGCTGAAAATACGTGAAAACTGGATCAGTACCAATCACATAACGAAATCCAATGCTATCCAGTCGTTCAAAAATAGCCATATCGGCCGCAGATACCGATCAGTGGATCGAATCAGAACATCCCTATTTGTCACTGTCCCTTTACTTACTTGGAGGAAAATGTCCCTGGACTTTCTGGTCCAAATGTAGCCCAACATTAGATCCTGCTAACATGTTTGCATCAGTGCAGGTGACTTCAGTAGCACTCACTTTTCTGGGTGCATGCCAGGACAGAGATCTGTTAAAACTGGAGCTTATCTTCATCCTTTCGAAGGCTGAATTCATTCATATTCTACAGCTTTAGAATAAAATTAAAACAAATCAGTCACTAAAACTGTCTTTATCAATAGATAAACTTAAGTCCTCTTCTATCCACTGTGTCCACATGCAGCCAAGTCTTCAGTGCTTGAGTCCGTGCTGAGTTATAAGTCCATCAGTACTTTAACGTGTGTTGTATGAACCAATAGCTTCACAAATTTCAGCATCTTGTATGAAAGCAGAGACTTTTCTTTTTTAATTTGACATTTCACCCTTAAACCACGCTGTGATTAGAAAAAAATCATAATACCATAAGACCACAGTGTTCTTTAATTAGAAACTACAAAAAAAAGAACTTCATTTACTGATAAATACAAATTTATAAGATTAGAGACTAATTAGAAATCAAATACAGCCTCATATCTGATGAAAATAAGCTGCAGTCCTTATAAGGACTTATAATTACATTCAGATACAAGAGTCTGATCAGATAACACGTGTGTCATGACACAATACAGGGCATAGCTTTTTATTGCAATCAAACAAAGGAGCTCAGAGGACATTTATTTAGTCCTACAGTTTACTTTATTACATTTTTTCTTCTTAGGCAGGTAATAACTGAATAAAAGTGTAATTAAGTTAAGTTAAATCATGCTTTTTATCATGGTAAGACCAACAGATTGCATTCTGGATTCAAACTCTTGTTAAACTCTCACACTCCTTGTTTCGTCTTTTAAATGTCGTGTGAACTAAAGTGCAGCCCTTCATGCATAATGTGCATTCATATCTTTGATGATAAAGCCGCTGGATTACAGAAGGAGGAGGCACAAACATGAAAAAGTAAAGTCTTATTTTATTGATTGAGAGATCTCATTTCAGAAAAAGAGTCTCCTCAGACGCGCCTGCGATGCTCTAATTAAAGCTTTTAAGAGATAATGCAGCCAGAGGGGCTCTGCCGACGACAGCGAGGACACCGTGTTGACATCGGCGCAGACAGGCTTTGATTTACAGCAGCGGGCTCAGCGCTAATCCATCTGCATAAAACAGGGCCTCTGGTCTCTGAGCGGAGTCATGGGTTTGGATCCTGCTGCTGACATATTTATCTATTTACTCATTTATTTATTCATCCATGAATTACCACCATAAATTCTACGTGTTGGTCCTGAAGTGAGCCGACATAAATCTACGGAGAAAGCAAAGGTACAGGGAACACATGGACACAGAGTGATCAATAACTCTGCCCACAGTCACATCTTCCATCACACCCGCCTTGTACATATGCCAATGAACACCAAGGTTACTGCGGGAAATTACAATATGTCAAGTCACATAAAAATCAGAATGAAAAAGTTACAGCAGACTAATGTAAATAAACTCTTTCCTAAATTTAATCAGCCAACTTTTCTTCCTGCTTTCCAAACCGCACAATCTGTGTCTGACGTGTTTGGAGGTGAAGGCACTGGCTCAAATCACACCTGCCGCTTCTCCTGATGTGATAAAGGTTACAGATTCACTTCTCTGAACTGAGACGTCCCTTTGATTAACTTTGAGAAACTTCAGATGACTGCAAAGTGATTAACTTTGGAGTGTGTGAGCTTGAGAACTGACAAATTGAATGTGTAAGTTTCACCTTTAGATTAAAGATCATGAGCGAAGTCCCATCAGCTTTTCTTTCAGAGCTTCCAAACGACTAAGCTAAAAGGATCTTGCTCTTTACGACCTTTAGGGTGACTTAAGCCATTTCATTTCGAGCCTAAGTCAAAATTTGGGATTATTTAGGATAAAATGTGTGATTTGGGCAATTTAACAAGCTTTGATGGTGGCGGCTGCTTCAAGAAGAAACCGAAACTTAAGCACAGAAAAAGCTGTAAACATGATTCTTGAATCAGTTTCTACTGGTGAATGATTGGGTTCACTTTGCTAAAGACTAGGGTATAATATTGTGTAGTAACTCAGTCTAAATTTCACAAGTTATAGTTTAACAAATAATTTAGCTACTTAGCTAGCTACCTATTCCTGGCAAGCCCATAGACTGTATATAGAGTGGAAAGCTTGGCTCTGCTATTTACCATTGTACGGTTTTGAAGCCAAAATTCCCCCGTCATTGCAGTTTGCAGCCAGAGTCTGTGCAGTAGAGACTGTGAGGGATTCTGGGAGAATCTGAGTGGAGCTGGGTGACAAAAATATGTATTTTTTTCTTTTGAGAGTCTAATCACTTTGACTCTACCTCCCGACATATTTTACAATCACCGAAAAAAATACACGAGAACGGCAGCTGTCAATCATCGTTAACGTTATGTAAACCCTTGTTTTTAACCTCGTACAACTAATAAAAACAAAACTTTTCTGAAAAAAAGAGGACTGGAATACAAGGCAGCCAAATGATATCTTTAAATCACAACAATTGGACATGAGAAACATTTCTACGAGGTGTATTAATTTTTTAAAGTTTGACCACAACCCATCTGGAATGACTGGGGAGATGGATTTTTTGACCTATACTGCAGCCAGCCTCCAGGGGGAGCAGTTTTTGTGGAGACCTCACTTTGAGCCGAGCAAGCGACCACTTATTCTGTAACCAAACATAAATGAGCAGAAGGCAATGATGCCCCTCAAAGTTTTAAAATTAAAGAAAAGTTTTTGCTTTTTGGTAGATGTATGAGTATGCCACTCAGTGTAGGATCGACCGGATATTCGTTCAATTTAGGTTGGAGTTATTCACGTTTTGAGCTTGCTTTATGGAATTAAAGGACAGTAAATGGTCAGGTTTCAAAAAGTTGTCAAGACTGGATGTTGAAAATGGGTCAAGTTCAATAAAAAAAACAGCAAAGAAGACCTGGAGAAGCAAGAAAAGTGACTGCCTCCTGAGCAATTTGATTTACCTGGCGTTTGTTTAATTTAACTCAGGGAAGTTTTAGTTTTGAGTTTGCACTATGGGATGAAAGGGCAGTTTAAGCCAGGTAAGATTTCTTGTGTTTTCCTAAAAACTTGAAAAAATGATTTAGGCCATTATTCAAACAGGGTGACAATATAGAGTTTGGTGATTTGCACATACGCTCTTCAAATCATCTCATGCATTTGCATGTTGCACAGCTGTTGGATACGTATCATTTGCCAATGATGGACCTGGATGCACTTTGCACAGCTGTGCCCATGGGTACGACGGTAAGGATATGTGTGTGAAATTTTGGGACATTTGCAAAACATCTACTGTGAATGGGTTAGTTGCAGCATTGACTACGTTGCATGGTTTCATATCCAATAGATATGGTTTCCTACATCTTTAACTGATCTTTCCTGTGGCCCTGACTGACCTCCAACACCCAGGCTTAAAGATAGATGTGAACAGACAGGCAGTGAGGCTTGTCAAGGGGGCACCTCTCTTCACTGGACTGTCATCACCTCAGGCACACAGTACCTCAGGGAGGCTTTACAGTAAGCCCCCACATCCAGCAACCCCCATCCTGCTGCAGGTGCAGCCCTGGGGCCCAGAGTCCTTTAAGGACCGCTAGGCATGGTTAGCATTTGGGGCTTACTCCAAACCCAGGAGGCTTAAGCCCATCTGCTTTACCTTCTGATCAAGCGTCAGTGTCACAGAGACAACAGCCATAAATTTTACATCTATGCTTAACTTAATGAGTCCTTCTTGGTCCAAACCCAACGGTAGAGGATGTTTTCCATTCCTGCTATCTTTGTTTACAAAATCGGCCCCTAAAGCATATGACTGAGGGGACCTGGAGACACTCCCCAATAAACACCACTTTGTGGTTTTGACCAGAGCTGGGTGTCAGTTTCATGAAGATTAATACACATTTGATTCACGGTTATTCCAGTCTAGTGTGACTGGGGTGGTTCACCTGTCAAAGGATAAAGCAGGTGTCCTAAGGCGAGCTCAGGGAGGACGGCAGAAACCTCTCGAGGACCTGAAGGGCAAAATCTCGCTTGATCTTGATTTTCAATATGAATACAGACCGTGAAAGTGAGGCCTCACGATTCTTCTAACTTTTGGGGTTTTAAGCAGGGATTGTCAAAAAAGTCACCAAAAGGTCTCAATTTATGTTCCCGAACAAGAACATCATTCATTACAGCTCTAGATTAAATTAATGTGACACGTGCAGTTCACAAGGCGTCTTTCAGAAGCCTGTCGGACCTTCTCTGAGACGCAGATAAAGTTAGCCTGACCAGGACCAGGCTTGTCGCTCTGGCTAATTTACCATGGTTACCAAGCCACGCTAGCCCTTAGCCTCGTTTGTGGAACCGAACTCTCACTAAAGTTAGCAAGGCTAACCAAAGTAAGCCAGGCTTTGAGCTAAGCCAGCTTCGTGGGATACTCCGCAGGTAACACGAGCGTCAAGGGGTGATGTCGAAGCGGGGATTGAGTGGCGTTTCAAAGGTGGTATTCAGACCTGGACTGTTTGGTCCACTTCAAACGGACCAGGGTTCGTTTCCCATGCTGGTCCGGACTTTCCATGCAGGTGTGGATAGACACAAACGAACCCTGGTGCGGATCAAACAACCGGACCTAGACCCACTTTTTGAGGTGGTCTCTGTCCACTTCCAAACAAAGTCTGGTGCGCTTCGTGGTTCTCCGGTGCGGGTCTGAATACAAACCAAGGTCCATCCGAACTAACTACAGGATACATGCGCCTTTTGGGCCTATAAAGCCACCGTAGCCTAACCATCTTTGGTTCATTCCTGATCCTCCGTCTTCTGTTTAGCCACGCTGTTGCTAACACGCAGAGCATAGCGTCTCCTTGCTGCGATCATTCGTCTTCGCTGTTACAAAATTGTAAACGGTGTTGTTAACCCCCTCCCTAATAAGAGCACAAACACACGTTTACCTCCATTTCCGGGTCTGTATTCTGTGTGCCGCCCTTTGTCAGTGCTGTCCAATGCGAGCACTGATCGTCACACATGTGGATGTGTTTACAGGATATAGTCCACTTGCAAAAAGTACAATCTGAATATGAACCGCACCAAACAAAAAAAAATAAAGTCCGCTTTCGGTCCGGACCAAACAAGTGGACCAAAGGACTTTTCTGGTCTGAATACAGCCTAAGAGATGGTTTTTGTTACCCCTCCCCCTTGGCCTTTGAAACAGAGGACCAAGGGGAAGGGGTAAGAATGACAGTTGGGATTGGCTCTTGAAGTCTGGATGAAAAGTCAAGCATTGGGTTAGGTATCCTACAAACTCTACAGGATAAGTTGTTTTGGAGCCATGTGGAATACATTTACAACAGCAGGTTCTTCTTGTTGATGAAACGTCAGATCTTTAGGTGAAGGTTTGAGCTCAAGTACTCTTGAATTATGCCAAGGATGCTTGAATATTGTGGCGCTTAAAGAGCTACACGTCTATCAGAGCAGTTCAAGTGGAGACAAAAATAAAAGATATATCACGTTTAGAAGTGAATAACGGCTGTTAGACCTTGGTTTTATTCCCTCGGTCACACTGTACTTGATAAAAAGAGGACTAGTGGCAGGAAGACAAAATAATAACAGGAGACTATTTATAGTAAGCTTCTCAAGGTGCGCAGAGATTCTTTTGCAGGAGCAAGAAAGAAATGGCAGGGAAGTAGATGTTTTTTTCTTGGTGGTAGTTGATGGTGACAGAAAGTAAATCAGACCAACTGTTGAATATTTTGTTCCTTTGGCGGCTCCATTCTGAGTTTTACAAGAAGCCAGTGGAGCTTCCAGGAAACCAAACAATCAGTCTGCTCCACTGGACTGTATTTTAATACATCTATTTTTAACTGGAGACAAAGGGTACATTTAAAATCTATTATTTGATTACTTCTTCCTTGACCCAGAAATGGCTCTGGTCAGCAATCATGACAGCCAGCTCAGCACCGAGGAGGAATCCCCGAGGACACAGGAGCGAGGATACGAAGAACTCCAATCCCTGGAAGTCTTTTTGGGACAGGCCCGTCTCTTTATTGGAAATCCGAGGCTGATTGGACTCTGTTGGCTCTGATACAACATCCAATCACTACACACAGTTAATATCAAAGTGGACTGAGTGTTTCATGTCAGAGAGCTGCATGCTGCTCCCCCATATCTGTCCTGTCCTCTCTGAGCGTTTATCTCTGAAAACTGGTATTTATTGTTTGCTCTGAAGTGACGTCTCTAACTGTCTGCCCCTGTGGATCACACTTCACTTAGTAAACACCTTTATCACCTCCTCTCTCTGCAGTTTGGAGCCACCAGACGACAGATTTTCAGTTAGATTAGCCGATCCAGCCTCGAGGCGTTTAAAACGCAGTCGAGAAAATTCAATTGAGTCTTGTAATTGCTTCCTTAACAAGATCTGTTTGTTTGTTTGTTTTTTATCAGAGGCTTGAGAGTATCCCCTCTCTTTGTTTACTATCTGTTTTAATGGTGTGCCAGTTTGCAGCTACAAAACCCTGCTAATGCTGCCATCTGGGTCACAGTGTCGACTCATCAGAGATTCTCTAAATTTGCTTCTTAAGTCAAAGAGGGATGAAGGATGGCCAGAGAAATATCACTGCTCATGGTCATGTCCTGTTTGACATTTTACTTTTAGATTATTTAGTCCAAATAGGCTTTTCAATTTAATATTTAAAACAATTAAAGGTCCCATATTACAAAAAAATCTCTTTATTAAGTCTTTTAGTGAAATTTGAGGGTCTTTGGCTTTCCTCCCAGCCCACAAAATGTGATATTTAATGACAAAACCTGTACTTAGTAGAGCTTGTGAATGTAAAATCCTGACCTAAAACGAGCTGTTTGGATTTTGTGGATTTACCGAGGTCAGCGATTCCCTTTTTTGACCAATCAGGAGCAAGTCTGACCTGATTGGTCCACCGGAGCAGATACTCCCGAACCCCTTCCCCGCTCACTCACCTCCCCACTGCTGGAGAGAGGAGAATGCCAAAGTTGAAGAGCCATCACTGCTCTGTTTTTGGCTGTAAACAGTCACATAGTTCCATGCACAAGCTTCCCATCTCAGAAGAAGACAAGACTAAGTGTCTATAGAGTTCATTTATCAGGAAATGTTCCAGCTACACTCAGTAAAACTGTGCATGTGTGAGCTGGTCACTTCATGGCCGACTGCTTTTCCAACTTTGGACAGTCCAACAGAGGGCTAGCGAATAGACTGGTCCTGAATCCAGGCGCATTACCAACCATCCACCAACAAACCTGGGACCCTGGAAATGTGAGTATTTTAAATGCTGTGTGCTGTGGAGCAGATGTAAGAGCTTTTCCTCAGTGTCCCCCCTGTCTCTGTGTTAGCGTCAGGATGCTAACTTTAGCTGCGGTTAGCCTGTTGTTTTAGCCTGTAATGTTACAGTAAACGAGCTTCACTGTTTATAAACATTGCGCACTCTGAGCTTGTGGCGCCGCTCTCAGTGAAGTGGAAGAGCTCGGCGGTATCAGCGGTGGCTCATTTACATATGAAGGCCACGCCCACTAAATCAGAGCGTTCTGAACAGAGGGGCTATGAGAGCCTGGAAACAATGCTGCTGTGCTTGATTTATTGGCTTTCTGGACCAAAACATGTTACTACCATTTCATGAAGACATCAATGATCCATATTAAACTGCAGAAAAGGAGCAGAATATGGGACCTTTAAACCCAGGAGTTGAACAGTTGCTCATGATAATCTGTAAAAAAGAAAAAAAACAAAACAAAACATGTCATCTCTTCTTGAGATGTAATTAAAGAAAAAATGTAAGAAGTTACTAGATTTGGCTCAATCACTTCTCTTTAGATTGAACTTTTTAGCCAAACATGATCGCTGCTTGCTCCCTAAAATCAAAGTTTTACAAACTGGGATAATAAAGACAGAGGTCCACAAAGCAATTAACAACCTCACTGTGATTTCTGTCACTACTAAAGCAAAACGCTCCACCACACGAGACTTGTCCATGAGCTTTATTTTGTCCACTGTGTTACATATGACTTCAGAAACATTAAAAACACTGATCACTCCAACTATGACGAACATCGCCCCGCAGCAGCTCTGTTTGGAGCCTGGACAGTCAGCTGTGAGCGTACTGACGCTACAAACCTGATTCACTCGAGCATCCTTCAACTCAAGCTCAAAACATTAAAAAATGACCAGAGTTCAGCTGCCGTGCACCAGCAGCAACAAAACAGCCAACTGTCTATATTTACTCTGGCAGCCTCTCTGTCTTCAGGCCAGCATTTTTCAAGCCTTCATGAGCAAAACTGCAGATCTTGGATCACCAGACACGCCTGGGCTGACTATCTCAGTCTCTGTGACCTGAGAGATAAAAGCTGAGCACAGAGCGGGCCTCCCTCCCTGTGTGAGGGGCTGCTGTAACAAAACAACACGATTCCTCCTAACCTTGCTGCTTGATTTCCATTAAGAGGAACCCGAAGTGTTGAGTGTGAAAAGTAGGACAGAGGAGAGAGGTAGAGAGGATTGGTGCACGTCTGTCAGGAGGATCAGGCTGCGAATGAGCTCAGGGTCAGGCAGCAAAGACAAGATAAAATTTGTGTTTTTGTGTCAGTCTCTATGACTTAATAGTTTATAATAATGTTCATCTTTCTTCTTGTCTCTAAAACAAAGACCCCAATAAGATTTCCTTAACTTTCCTTTACGGACTTACAGATTATAAACTCCTTGATATCATGGGCTCATATCATGGTGATCTGCTCTGAAAACCTTTAATGCATTTTTTCATCAAGCAGCAACAACCTGTGTCAGAAATTGAAGTCACCTTAAAAAAAATGCAGTTCTTCAAATGTCCACTTGGGGCTGGCTCGGTCAAACAAAGAACTTTGTTAGGCGTTATGTTAAAATAACACATGGGCACATTGTATTAACACTTGTATCGACACGCCATATCGGTACATCATATCTGCTCGTAGTATTGGCACAGGGTATCAGCAAGTTGTATTGCAACATCTTTCTAGCATATGGTGTCGGCTGGGGCTGCACCTAACAATTATTTTTAATGTTGACTAATCTATTGTTTATTTTTTCAATTAGTCGATGAGTCATTTTGTGTTTCAACCTAACTTGGCCTTTAAAATATGCAGACCTTTAAAATTCAACCTTTGCAGTGCATTTACTCAGAGTTGGATTCTCACCTCTGATTGGTCAGCCTTGTGTCATGTTTGTTTGTCTTTATTTCATTCATGATGACATCAAAATATAAGTACAATACAAAAAAACAAAAAAATAAATAAATAAATAAATCTCAAAATGAATGAAGCCGATAACAAGAAAATTAAGTTACTGTTCACAGTGTTGGTTGGCAAGACCGCTTATTAGTGACTCTGGGCTTGTTTTCTATTGTTTAGTTGCTTATTGGGGCCTGCTTTGCTCTCTGATCCTGTCTGACCCTCTTCAGCTCTCCATCAATCAATCAATCAATCAATCAATCTTTATTTATATAGCGCCAAATCATAACAAATGTTATTTCAAGACACTTTACAAAAACATTTACAGGTCTAGACCCGTAAATGTTAATAAAATTTTATTAGCAGAAACCCAACATCAAGACAAGATAAGGAGTCTTATCTTATCTTAATCCACCATGAGTACAGGACTTTGCAGCATTTAGCAAGTTACAATGGCAAGGAAAAACTTCCCTTTAACGGGCAGAAACCTCGGACAGAACCAGACTCATGTTAGACAGACATCTGTCTCGACTGTGTTGGGGTTAGAGAGAGACAGATAGAGGAGAGAGAGTGACAACGCGTTTAGTTTCATTTCTCTTCAAGCGCTACATCCACTTCGCTCATGCGCACTCCGCCCCTCCTCCTCCCCGCTGAACGCTACCGGTGCAGTGCGAGCTTGAGAGCTCCAACGGATGAATGTCCTCTCTTTTCAAACGTTTGGGGAGTTTTGATCCTAGTTTGTGACTCAGATCCTGAAAAACGGTCAAAAACGGAGAGCAAAGTAGACTCTCGAAGTAAACTCTCTCGAGGCGTACAGATTTTTCCTCAACAATATTCCCCATGTATGAACTTAGTGATCTTTTCCCATAAAAGTATCTGTTAGGGTGGAGTCTCATGCAGTGAACTGAAGTTACAGATGAGCATCAGTGCCTGGAATTTCATTTCACCATATAACAACAACAATAAAAACAATAATACGATTATGAAAATTATGTTGATAAAGTTTTTATAGTCAACGAGTTGGTTATGTCAACTAATTGTTGTAGCTCTAGTATCAGCACATTGTTTTGGCTTGTCGTATCAGCTCGTCATATCGGCATGTCATATTGGCATGTTGTGTTGCAACATTGTTTTGGCACATCATCGTATCTGCACGTTGTATTGGCATGTCATATTGGCACCATAGACTGTATAAAACATGGACGTAGCATCCGCGACGCCATCCGTCTGTTCCTGAAACCGTGAAATGAAGCCAATACGCAGACGCAGCCACATTCACATTCACAATGACGCCTGTTGTGAGTTTTTTCTCTGAGCAGCTACAGGGGAACCAACAGTCACTTGACCAGAGCTGTGCCTCTGATTGGAAAATCAAATGATCCTAATAACTTCTAAACCACAGAGATAGAAAAAAAATCCACTCACCGTACAGTGTGTGCCGACAGTGAAATCAGCGTTTTAGACCCAAGCTGTTTTTTGAACCAGGCTGTAAATATCTTTTTGATGCCGTAAAAGTCTGTCTTTATGGCTGGGTGTGTATGTGAGTTCTGGTCTTTCTGCAGCCAGACTCAAGCAGATTCTTGACGAACTTTTAGTACTTTCGCATAGGCTTCATTTTTACCGACCGGATGTTGCCCCTTGATTGGCACGTCATATCAGCACTTTGTATTGCAACAACATATTGGCACGTTGTATCAGTATTTGGTGTCATATTTTGTTTACTTCAACAACAGACCAACAAAATAAGCAGAGCCAGGAGAGGAGTCAATAGGACTGAGGTTTTATTGCCCATAAACGAGGACAGGATCATTATTGGAGTGGAAACGTCCCGGGTTGTGACTCTAGCAGACTGGAGATCCTGTGAGTTGATGGATGAGAGAGCACGCATTGAAAAAGCAATGGATCTGAGACAGAATGGACCCCAATCCTCAGTCTGGTGTATTCCCAGCATAACTTTGCTGTTTGCACAGATACTCTTGTCCCAAACTCTATCACTGGGTTGTAAATAATTTTAAAGAGTAATAAGAAGAAAAGCTTAAACTTACTGTCCTTGAAAGGAAGTTTATTTTTCAGTTAAAACCATAAAACATGTAAACACAGACAAGAGGAACAAACCAAACTCTTTTCATAAAAAGAAACGATCATTAAGTGACAACAGAGAGTAAACCTGTCCTCAAGACTCATCATCAGACATCGGAGAGAGTCTCCGTCCTTCAACATTCATCAGAACTGAAACAAGTCACCGCAGACATCGTTTACACCATCATGGCGAGCCCTCCCATAAACAGCCACCGTTTATTGATCAATTCTGCGATGAATATGTGATCAATCAAAGAGGAATAATCGCAGACATCAGCCTCGTATGTTAACCTCCCATAAAGCTGTCAGCAGGCATTACACAGTGTTACACGCTGCAGCGCAGACACACCACATCCTCTATCGACGGGAATATAGGAAACCATGTTTGTTTGTAGTTATCAATCAGTGGCGTGACCTATTTCATAGACGGGTCATGTGTTCATTGATCAGCGAGGAGGGAGGGCACGTTCAGGCACAGCTGTGCCAAAGCTGGGGGGGTCGATATCTGTGTGGAGGCTGAGCTGCGTTCAAACTCTGTCTCGTTTTGTTTCAGGCTCTTTGAAATGTCTTTGTTAGTGATCTGTGCGTTCGTTCAGGGGTCAAAGGTCAAGAAAACTCCATGTGAACGGTGTCTCACTCAAGAGCGTTCAGTGTTTAAACATGCTGCAGGGGAACAAATCGTCACGGATGAGCCTAAATGATGCCTCACAGGAAGTTACACTCGGTTGTTTTGGGTGCGCTGACGTTTGGAGACATTACTCTTCCCTTCCTTCAGGACTTGAGGCTTAAACATCTTGCTTGGTTTATCCAATCAGTCTCCGTCAGACACCACTCTGAAGAGAACTTTATTGATCATACAACTATAGATCACATGACTCCTTTGTTGTGTTTAAATCAGACATAAATAAAACCCCATTAGTGAGTAAATAGCAAGTAAAATCAGTGTAAAGATGTAATAAAACTTGTGTTCTTGTCAGGCACTCTGCAAATAGATCAAGTTATGACACAACTCAACTGCATCTGTGCTGTTTACTTTATTAGCTTATTTTCAAGAGTTGAAAAAAATGATCTGTAGCTAATTATTTGCAGGGCATTAGCCAATCAGCTTTGAGGTCTACCAGTGATGATTTACTGAATGGACAAGAGGATTCTCACATCACACTTGGATTAAATCAATCTATGTAATATTTGGGTTAACCTGCTGCCTTAAAAACATCCATCCATCATTGTAACCACTCTTGTCTTTAAAGGATAAGTTTTACATTGTTTATAGAATGAAGTAGAACAAAATACTCACCCAGAAGGCTTTCCTGATCCAAGCAGTGCTTTGGGAGATATTTAGACCCAAAATCGTGCAGCGGACGTCCGTATAATGGGATCCATCGGGGCATAGACAGTGCAGCTCCTAAAACTGCATTAATCGTCCAAAACCTCATGTTTTTCACCATTATTCCATCATTGGTCCACTCCGCGTTAGTTGTTGCAGTCTGTGTCACTCCAGACAGCGCTGTGTGGCTGCACTGACGTCTGAACTCACAAAGACTTTGTTTATGTTTGTCCCTCAAAGAAAGGAGTCAGCGCTCTAGAGAGTACTGCGCATGCACAGTACTCTCTGGGAAAAGTGAAGGAGCAGGATGGAGCCCTGTTATAGAAATAGTTTATTGGTGAAGTCTGCCTATATTTCCACGTATAAACTCTACATGTTACAGTACCGCTTTGACTCACCACACTGAAGCGTCCTGAGATGATCTGTGTCCAGGTGGATTTTCTTCCTCCTGAGCAGCAGAACCGTCTGGGTCTGACTCGGGGTCCAATACAAAAGGACATATCCTACACTCTGCCATTTTATTGGTGCTATCAATGCCTTACGGTGAAGTTTTGTCAAACAGCAAACTCGCTCGGTCTGCTCCATCCAATATGGCGATTTTGTAAATACTGCCATGCTGCAAAAACCGCCCCCTGCTACCCCCTCCGCCCCTCTGATAGAACTGACCAATCAGAGCACAAAGGGCTGTGACGTTGCGAGGTTACTGGAGGTCATTCTCCAAACAGCGTTTCAACGAGATCTTCAGAATGGCCTAAAATGAGGATATTGAGAACGCTATTGTGGGGCAATAAAGGAACTAAATGACTTGTACTGAGGGCAGAAATGCTTTACAGGCATCCTAGTCTGGTATAGTGAAAAGGAGAAACAAGCATGATATGTCCCCTTTAAAGTTAAATTCAAAGAATGCAGAAAAAGAATATAACGTAGGCTATCACCAAACTTTGAAGTGTGTTGGAGGCGGTGGCCTTCATGAGACTGATGACTTCCCTCTTGTCTTCACATCTTTTGCATCCCACGTCCTTCCTCTTCTTGTTCCCCACCAAACTTAAGACTCCTCCCATTTCCTCTCCACTCCCCATCTTTCTATTTACCTCCACCCCCTCGTTCCATCCTCTCATTATGTTTTCTACATTAGTCTTTTCTGCTCCCCTTGTATCTTCTTTTCCTCCTCCCTCTTCCTCTCCTTCTCTTCTTTCCTCATTCATCATGCCCTTTTTACTCACCTTTACCTCCCATAGCTTCTCCTCCTCCTCCTCCTGCCTCTTTTCTTTCTAATATCTCTTTCTCCATCTCTCCTGCACAGGTGACAAACTGAGGTGGAAACGTGTCCTGTTTTTATATGTCCTCATTTATATTCTCGCTCACTGAGGACGCTGTAATTCCTGATAAAGACAGGTGAGCTCGTCAGTTTTTCACACCATCTGGAAACTTAACAGACAAAACTTTAAAGATCCAGTTTTTACTCTCTGAGAGATCAGAGCCTGAAGCTTTTAGAAACATATCTCCATCATCAACGGATCCAAAAGCCTCGTGTGGCGGAGCGATTCTGCTTTTTGTGATTGGAGGTAAACTCCAGCTCTCACATCCAAGTATTTGCATGCAAGTGTGTGTGTGTGTGTTACAGCCTGAAAGAATGTGGAGCTACAGGCAGAGTGGATGTTGCAAAGTGTGTGTGTGCGTTAACTGTCATGTCAACACATGTAGGCAGAACTCCGGGCTCTGAGAGCACGTGTAGGTGTGTTTGTAACGTACACATGAAAATGTGCGTCATTTATGCAGAAAAGTAGCTGAAGGGGAAGTAGACCCATGATTCACCTCTTTGTTATCGACCTATCAGAGGAGAGAGGCCCTCAGTAGAGACCTGCTGCTCTAAATGAGGATGTTTTCCTTATATTTTGATGTGTAACAGTCTGCAGCAGCGCGACACGTGTCCTCCGAGGAGAGAAACGGCTCCACGAGTGAATGTCTCAGGGCAGTGTGCAGCTGGAGTCAGTGAGTTATGGACTGCAGGGATGTAAACAGAGAGAAAGAGGAGTGGCTCCTGCTGGAAATGAAGGTCAGACCAGTGTTTCTTGTTTAAATGCTGCCTTCAGGTGCTGCACGGAGCTGTTATTCACAGCTTCTCTCGCTGAAACTATTAGAGCCTGGGATATTCTCTGAGTCTAACTGAATAAAAAGAGAAATCTTGTGCTTAAAGTTTCTTTTTTCTGAACCTTGGGTTTTTGGTTTGTGTATTTCTGGGTTTTCTTCTGTTTTAGTCTTCTTGTGTTTCTTTATATTTCTGTTTTTGTCTTGTGTTAATCTTAGTTATTCTTGAGTGTTCTGTGTTTCCAGTTTTTGTTCTTAGTTTGTGCTTCTTGTGGTTTTGATTTGGTTATTGTCATGTGTTTGTCTTTTTGTAACCAGTAAGTGTTTCAGTGTCTTTAATGTATTTAGTCTCTAGCTGTGTCCCAATTCAGGGGCTGCAGCTTCGGAGGCTGTAGCCTTCGGAGGACCTGGCCTTTGTAGCCTGTGTAGACCGCAACAGTCGAACTGTATTGAGACGGTCTGGTCTACGAAGCATTTCCTGTTTGTCACCCTCGACGTCACACAGCGCCGCCCTTACCTGTCAGGCTTACATTACCTTTAAACACACGTAAACCAAAACCTCACATTTAAACAGGATGATTTTTTCTCTTTTTATTACTTTGCATTATTATGATTATTATTATTACTATTGTTATTATTATTATTATTATTATTATTATTATTATTATTATTATCCCTATTGATATAGTATAGAACCACCATTTACATGAGAGTAAAGCAACAAAGTACATTTTCAACATTTGATCAAGTGCTGGGTGGATGATAAATAAAAAAAAGTATAAAATAGAAGCTGCTGAAATGACTTAATGTCTTTTTTTGAATTCCCTGTAAAATAATAATAATAATAATAATAATAATAATAATAATAATAATAATAATAATAATTAAAAAAAACACCAAGTAAGATTTTTTCCCAAGAGAATTTACATTTATGAACATATTTTTATATAATAATGAGAAGATTCATGAAGAACTGTTTTTCCTCAGTATATTACTTGAAAAGAGCCCAAACAACACATTTTCACACAGAAAAACAAAATATTCTTTCACGTTTTAGAAACACAATCACACAGTTGTTGCCAGAAATCCTTCTTATCTGGATAAATCAGGACTCCTTTTGGAGTTTGGCCGTGTCCATCATGTTCGGCGTTCATGCGCAATGAATCTTGGGATATGTGAGGCTATGAAGGCTTCACCAAACCCGTCCTTCGCAGCCCCCAAAACGGAGGACAGATTCGTCGGCCGCATTTGGAGGAACCTCCGTATTGGGACAGCCTGCGACGCACCGCTGTGACGTAATCAGTCTTCAAATCCAGCCTCCGTAGGCTGCAGCCCCTGAATTGGGACACAGCTTCTGTCTTGAGTTTTCCTGTGTTTGGTTCGGTTCTCCTTGTGTTTCCCTCCTTGTTGATTCCTCCTCATGTGTTTCACCTGTGTCTTGTTTCACACCTGTGTTGATCACTCCCCTGTCTATAAAGTCTCTGTGTTTCATGTGCCTCTTGGTTTCTTTGGTGTAAGTTTTTCAGTAATTTTGACTTTGTTTCTTTTGTTTGAGTTTTTTAATTTTGAGTTTAGTTAAAATAAAAGTTTTTGTTTCTTCTGCTATTGGGTCCTCCTTTTTTAGTTCTTTTTTTTTGTTCTTTTGTTCTCATGACAACTTGTTGTTTGTTCCTTAGACAAAACAGAGCAAAATACAACAAGCAGGTGTTACATGTGACATATTCTGCTTAACAATACTTAAACTAACAAGTATGTCATAAAACTCAAACTAGATTCATTTTAAAACTGTAAAGAGAAGACTTTTAGGGCTGCATCTAATGATTATTTTAGTAATTGATTACTCTGATTATATTTATGATTAATCAATGAATTTTAAAAAAAGGATGAGAATGCACAATAGTTAAATTCGCAAACCCAAACACATTACTATTCTAGTTGATGACTATTAAACTGATCAGATGCTACATTTATATAATATAACACATGACATGAATGTATTGTCACTTAAAGAATCAACAGTTTGGGCAAAATAATAGAAAATATATTGTTATACCATCAGATAAGGAACTTAGTGGGCCAAATAGGCGAATAAATAAAAATGTGTCCTCAATCTTTTCACCTGCAGGTCAAACAGTTCACCCCCTCTGCCCTTCCACCATTTGTAGCAGCTAATGCTAATGCTAACGTTGGTTTAATGGACTCCTTGTGGTTTTAAAACGGGGTAATGATTTGATAAAAAGACAAAATGAGTCCTAAAAGACAAACCATGCATTTTACAACATATTAAAGGAGTGTATGTGGGATTTTATAGCTCCTCACCTCAGCTCGTCATCGATGAGCCCAACATGTTTGAGCTTTAAGTGCTGGATCATTGCAGTCATACCATCCGAGGTCATTTTTGTCAATTAACACGCTGTGTGCTTTTACTCAGCGTGAAATATTTCCAAACTCTGGAAACTTTTGGGCGAACAGCTTCTCCAGCTCTGCTATTATTCCCGTGTTCACTTGTTTCCTTCACCTGTCGGCTCAGCTTCTCCTCCGCCACGCTGATCTGTTTACATGTGACGCATACAGCCCCGCAGCCCAGGTAATCTACACTCTAGTCCAGTAGGTGGCGGTGATGCACCTTCAGCTAGTTGCCAACTGCTAAATAATCCAACAAAAAGGAAGAAGACAAATAAACTGAAGACAAACTAATACAGTGTTGTAGATGCTTTTACTAATTGATTCGTATTGATTCATTGTTGCAGCCTTAAAGAGTATATCAAAATTTAAAACATATTTTGCAAACATTGCAGCTCAGTTTAAAACTCCTTTATTCTTTTTATTTTTGTTTATTTATAATAATAAAAACAAACTTATGTATTTGTGTTTATGTCAAGTTTGTATCTAGAACACTTCACTTCCTGCCTTTGTGATTGTGATCCCTGTCCCTTTGCTTGATTATCTCACTTATAAAAGTCTGCATCCCCCTTTTCCTGTGTCAGATCATCTTTTCAAGCTTGTAAATGTTTTTTAAGGTGTCAAAAATCAGCAGCATCACATCTTCAGGTAAAATAAAAATACAGAAACCTTTAACATTTGCAGCTCTGAGGAGGCTTAGACTAAATTTGTGCTGCAGCAGCGTTTTAAAAGAAAAAAAAAACATCTCAGCAATAAAAACCGTTGCTGTAATTGATGCACTGCTCGTTTCTGCAGCCAGCACATGCATGCATGGCCACCACCTTAACAAACCATGTTATCAGGCTCTATGTATCCTCTGCTCTGCTCACTTACAGGTTTTCTGCTTCACTCTGCAGCCGAATGGTATTTTCAGCAGCGCCTGAAAGCAGCAGCGGCGGCGGCACACTCATCAGCTGCAAATATTTACCGAAGACAGTGTCGGTTGAAATACCAGAGCTTTGTGCAGAGCGTGTTTGATGGTTTTGTTGTTAAAATCTTTTCCTCTTCCTTGAACTTCATGGAGCGTGATGGAAAAATGTGACGAGTCTTTGGAGCATGTTGCACAAAAATTCCAGTTATGATAAACACACACACTCACACACCTCCTCTGTCTCCCCTCTCAGGATAAAAGACTTATTAAAATGTTCTTTCATCGTGTCAGAGTGCCAGGAACTAAATTAATTAAGTCTTCAAAGAGCCTGTTAGATCAGTTTAACCACATCAAGTTTACTCTTTGATTCCTTTTGTTTTTACCTTTCAACATCTCAGAAATGATCAGATCTTCCTGCTGCAGACACTTTAACATGATCCTGTTTGTTGTAGTCTCATGTAAGAGTTTAAAGCAGAGTTTTTACTGAATTGGATGAAGTGTTTATGCTCTAACAGGCAGAATAAGCACTCAGTGATAGCCCATTTTAATATGCTCCACTGATTAGTTGTGGTAAAAGTTCGTTAGCCTGCCTCACCGCCCCTAATGTTCCCCACAGCCCAGACATGAAGACAGATGGGCAGTTAGAGCTCGTACATCACCAGGGTTATCAAGTGTGAACCTCCTTTCACTGGTGTTTTGTCAAGTTAAGTTCACAGCAGCCCGGCCCCAGAGCTCCTGAATCAACCCGACCCTTTCACCTGTCATGGTGGCCTCAACTGCCTCCACCTCGTGTTGGGATATTTTTGTGTTTGGGGTTTAACACGACAGTTTGTTTCCGGTTAGAAAACTCACATTACACCTTTTTAGTTGAATTAAAATCACTTTTATTGCATTGGCAGTTGTTTTCTGATTTGGGTGCCCTGCCTAACAGTTTAAGGGAAGGAAGACGCTTGGAGTTTTGATTCATCAGAAAACTTATGTTTGTATTTTTATTAGTTGTTGAAGAAAATTTAGTTTTTTCTTTAAGTAGTTTGGATAGCTTTATGGTGTTTGTTTGTTGAATATTTGTTACCTTAGCTTCCCCCTTCTGTTCATGTTGGACTAGTCTTTATCTATTTAATCACCTTGTGTGTCTCATTTAGGTTAGGTCTGTTTAATTATGTTTGTTAGGTTGAAGCCTGGCAGAGTTTACCTCTTAGTGTGGGTCCAAAGTTAAATACTTTGTCATATATTTATGTGTTTTTGATTTTCATTAAAAGGTTAAGATTTTTTTTCCTACACCTTTGTCCTTTGCCTGGTTGCTTAGTCCCTTACGCCTGTAAACCTCTGCTTTTTTGTCTTTATATTGTCCCTCTTGTACCCCCTTAGTAGCTTTACATGATTCATAATAAGAGGATAAGAGTTGAAGTAAAAATATTGATGAATCGATGCATCAGAATATTTCCTCACCCAATTCAATATCAATTCAGCAAATCCTCTGAATCGATTCATCTCCTGGCAAGTGAGGGGGACTGTGTGTGTTATTTGTGTTGTATGGACGAGGGCCACCAGAGACCAAACAACAACAAAAAATGGCAGCCACACAGGAGCAGAAGCATAAAGCCAGATCCTTCAGCTTTAAAGTCTGACGTTTGAGTTGTTTTATTGTTACGAAATGTGAGGTGACAAACCACATATGTTCACACAATCGAAGCATTTCAATCAATCAATCAATCAATCAATAAAAAATTATTTATAGAGCACTTTACAACACTTGAGGTGACCAAAGTGCTTTCCAGATAAAATAAATAGTAAGATAAGAAATAAGAACAGATTAAAAGAAAGCAACAATGGAACATGTTAGGAAAATAAAATCAGATAAAAACTGATAAAACAAGAAAAAATAAAATAACATGTCACCACATTATTGTGTATTAAAAGCCAGTTAGAACAAATATGTTGTAAGCCGGGCTTTAAAAGGACCAAAGTCGATAATGGTGCTTATGTCAGGGGGGAGTTTGTTCCAGAGTCTGGGTCCAGTGACTGAAAAAGTCCTAGGAACTTCTAGGAGCAGCTGATGTGAGGACCTTAACTCCCTGTTGGGGTTTCAAACAGAAAGAAGCTCAGTCAAATAAATAGGTGAAAGGTCATTAAGGTCTTTAAAAACAAAAGAGAACTAGGGTGATGCGTTGGCACCTTGGGGTGTTGGTCAGAAAACGGGCTGCCGCATTTTGCACCAACTGAAGGCGGCTAAGGGCAGACTGGGAAACACTGACATAAAGAGCATTACAGTAATCTATGTGTGAGCTTATAAAAGCATGAATGGTCCTTTAACGGTTTTAGCTTCAGGAATAAAGGATCTGAGTCCACAAGAACTGTGAAGGCCAGGGCCACACAGGGGTAATAGCTCCACTCAATTCATTCCTCAGTTAGTTAACCACACTTTTTTTTTGCAATAAACCACTGACACATTAGGTTGCTTTAACATTAGTTTGTTTCAGAATTTAGTCTTACATTGTTTAAATTTAGCGCGCACATTTTTACAATGCAAGATTAGACACATTTCTGTTGCATTAACCATCATTTCTTTGTTTTGAGTTACCTGGCTGCTAGGGGAGGGCACTTCCTGGAGTGAGCAAAAGGCGGGGCCAAGGGCAGCCAATGCTTTTATACTGGAGGCTGTCAAATTGGAAGAATCCAACTGTTCCGATGTCACGGGGGGGATTTAGGGTTTCTTAGTTTAGTTTTGTATTAGGTTGCACACGGTCTTGTTTTGTTTTCCTCTTGTGTTTGAATTGGTTTGGCAAAACCACTTTATAAGTTGTCCTATTGTTTCATTGTGTTAGGTCTGTTTGTTATGTCCACACCTTATGTTCAGTTTGAGTTCAGTTGTATTAAGTTGACCTCTTTTATAGGCCAAATTATTATCAGTATGATTTTTACAGTTCCTTTTCTTTTTGGATGAAATATGAAAGAACCCACTTTTTCAAACAAAGAAACTCCTTTGTTGCGTCCTTACTGCTTGGTCCCTGACAAGAACATTGTCACTAGTGATGGTGAGATGAAGCCTCATGAAGCATCGAACCACTTGAGCCAAGTGGTTCGAGAAAGGGTTCATCTAGCGAAGCTTCATTTGCTCACGAAACCACCTGCTGGTCAGGCACATAATCACAGGCAATTATAGCTTAACCACATAATGTGTGATTCATTGAACTTCTGTGCCTGTTTTTGCTCTTGGGAACGACTGTTGGTTACAAAAATGAAAACAAAAAAATGTTCAACCAAATAAATTCTCTACATAAATGAACACATATTAATATTAAACAGCATTTTTTAATATTCTGTGTGTAAATTTCCCATAAATGTAATAATGCTTTTCTGTTGCTTTAGGAAAATTGCATGAGCTCAAACAGGCAGAGCACAGTGAAAGTGTGGAACTAGGGAGCACTGAATATGCTTATATATGGGCAATATAATATAATATATAGTACAGGGGAGATTTTACTCATTTTCATTTTGAACTAACGGTTCTTCAACTGTTTCAAACTATTTTCAAACTAAAAATGCCTTCCCAACTCTAGTATCAACACTATCAGTGACTGATCAACTCTATCAAAAACCTACATTTTGAATGGAGCCTGATGGGCTTATGGTGCTGTCAAACCTCGCGGTAAGCTCTGAACCACTTGCCGAAGCAGTCACGTGGTACAGTCGGGCAACGAGGCTTCGGACGTCATCATTTTTGGCTCCTCCTCCTAATGAAGCAAGCCTGGATACGCGCTTCACGGGAACGCCCCCTCCATTACTCGATACAAGCTTTGAAGCCTCGGCACATCTTGTAACATCACTAATTGTCACCAACTAAAACATAGTCAGTCTTGTCCTCATTTAAATGGAGGAAACCTTTTCCCAGCAACGACGTTTAAATCAAATCGGAATCGAATCGAATCGTATTGTATCGTATTGAAATCGAATCGAATCGAATTGAATCGCGACCTAAAGAATCAAAATTGAATATAATTGCGAGGTTCTTGGCAATACCCGGCCCTAAAAATCACTTTTAGTTTTGAGAACATTAGGGCAGTCTATACACAGATCTTTTATGGGTCCTTGTCTTTTAGAGTTGTTGTCTGTTTTTTACTTCTTTTTTTGAGGGGAAAGCCCAAATGAAGTGTCATATTGCATGTTGGCCTGCAACTCTTTTTAATTTTTGCACCTGGTAATCTGTAAATAGTATTTTCTGAGGGGCAGACAAAACAGGACCTCGTCTTCATTCTGCTCCCTTTTTATCCGTATGAATAAGTTCTATTTTGTTGCACTAAATGTTTTATTTTTTGTCACAATGAAATAAATCAAATTAAAAATCAAATCTGCTGTCTCTTTAAGACTCCTGACTCCACAGACACTCTCACCTTGGATTGGCTGCAGGAGGCCTGTAGGGGGCGGAGCTTTAGGCAGACCTTGGTGTTTGAGGCCCAGTTAGAAGCCACTGACATAATTTATCCCAGCAAGTCTCATAAAGATCTTCTGTTTTTTTTAGTCTGACTTTTTTTGAGCGTATTTGAATATAACAGGTAAATATGTTATAATATTTAGTTATTTATCTTTGTGAGGTGAGTAAAGAAAGCACTTTATTTCACCTCAGGTTTGTTGGATGGAAATGCAAACTCCCAGAGAGAAACACATCAGCCACTTTTTGTGACCACCGGGCCTCCTCGAGGCTCAATCTGTGATTTCTGAAAGCGAACATATTACATCAGCTATGATTAAAAGACCCACAGGTTTGAATTTGCACTCCAGCACAGAAATAACTGCTGGTTTTTATCTCGCCAAGCACCGGGGACAAACTGATTAATGAAACGAGCCGCCTGAGTGTTTCTCTGATGAATTGAAAATCAGTCTCCTCTCTCTGTTCTCTGATGACAGACAGCTGGTCCACCCCGCTGTCAATACACCGTGTTCGCACATTTTGTGTCTGGTTTGTTTGGTAACAGGTGTCTGTGTTTGCGTGCCATTTATCAGCATCAGAAACCATGTCCCTCCTCCTCCTCCTCCTCCTCCTGCGCTTTAAATCTCTGCTACTTCAAGAGTGTGAACGCAGACGGACACACACGCTGCTCTGAATGCCAAACATCTCAGCACAGGTTATTAATACCAAAGACGAGTTTGATGGGTCACTGTGCGAGGACGTACCCGATCAAATCTATTTACATCCTTTCATCAGTGTCTCCGCTGTGATGTAACACCGACTTGGAACAGAGAGTTTCTGGCTCCTCCTGCAGATCCTCTCATAAATTATATCATAAATCCACGCAGGAGGCCGCATTAGAGCGCTGCAGGCTGCTGCGGTTACACGCAGCCTCACTGCACACCTCAGGGTCACATCTGTATCTGACATCAGACATGAAGCAGACTCAACTTTTACTGTAAGTACGCCGGCCGCTCTTTGTCAGTGTTTTTCTTTAATGTAAACACAGACCTGCAGAGGCAACGTGCTCCAGTAGCTTCACATGCGTTCAGCTCAGGAAAGCTGCAGGTGTGTGAAATCAAAGTAAGGCAACAAAAGAAGAAGAAAAAAATGAGAAGAAGAATCTGGGTAAATAACATCATGAGCTGCTCTTCTTCTTCAGTTCTCCTCTTGACTTTAATACCCATCATGATGTATCTTCATGCAAAGATGAAATACAGATTGGCAGGACAGGAAGTCGTGCACGGAAACCACCTGAAAATCTTTGTTGACTTTCAAAACAACACAAATTGTCAAAACAGATCTATTTAGCTTGACCACAACAACAAACCGGTCTCCACTGCATCATATGTTAAATGCATCAACTCACATCGTGCTCTGAATGTTCAGTCCAGCCTGGTTTCCCACCCCAATGATGATCCTCTCCAAATCCATGCTGGACCATGAAACCTCAAATGATAACTTTGCTCATTTTGTTGTTTTGTTGTTTGTTGTTTTGGGTGGGAAGTTATGCATGAGTGGTTTCCAATCACAACTTCCTGTCGTGCTTGTTTTGTCGCAAGTTGACGTGCAACAGCTCCTGCATCCAGGAAAGTTAAGAGGCTTGCATATCTGCAGGAGCAGGGATGCAGCAATAGAGTGGATCCAGTTTGGTGACCAGAATGGAAACCTATTGGATGGTAACGAACTATATCCAAACCAGTAATCATATTAAAGTTAAATGGTTGAGAAGTTGTTTGACTTTTACCTGGAGGAAAGGTGAGTCCCGTCTTTCACTGTAACTCCCTTCATTCCATGAGTTGAACCCTCCGTTTAGCATTAATCCGTCCGTTGAGGAGCAGAGCAACATAATGTAGGCTACATGCAATGAGGCACTCAGTGGCAAGCAGCAGTGTGCCTAGACTTTTTAGACTTGGGTGCCCCGAACAGGGTACTGAGGATTATGTGAGCCCACACTCCAGCAACATTTATTTTTTCTTTTTGTATTACAAATACAGAATCAACAGACTCCAGCTTTCAATCAGCCAATCAATCAATCAGTCTTTATTTGTACAGCACCAAATGATAACAAACGTTATCTCAAGACACTTTACAAAAACATTCACAGGTCTAGACCCGTAAATGTTAATAATATTTTATTAGCAGAAACCCAACATCGAGACAAGATAACAAGTCTTATCTCATCTCAACCCACCATGAGTACAGGACTCTTTTTTTAGCATGTAGCAAGTTACAGTGGCAAAGAAAAACTTCCCTTTAACAGGCAGAAACCTCAGACAGAACCAGACTCATATTAGACAGACATCTGTCTTTTTAACAAAAAATGAAACTGATAAAAACCAAACTGGACAAAAACATCAAGCCTTTTAAAAATAATAATTCAAATCTAAACTTTAACTGATACAGTGCTGTAGTACACCAAAAACTGTACTGTAAAAACTTTCTTTAGTTGTATTTTGAAATAAAAAATGTATAAAATGAATATTTTTGTCTTTAATTGTAAAGTAGACATGTGCATCTGCATATTCCTTTAAAACAAAACATATAGACTCATATAATTATAATTTTTCCAAGTTATGCAGCTACGGTGTTGTCGGCAGCTGCTGGATGTAACTAATAAAGATGTTAAACATAATTACTTTAAAAGTAACTAAGTTACTTTTTAAAGGAATAATCAGTAATCAGATTACTTTTCAAGGTAAAAGGCCTTTGCACACTAAGTCCGATTTTTTAGTCCAAAACTTAAGCACGTTAAAAAATAAATTTGATCCCATGTTATGTCAATTGTGCTTGTGCACTTGATTTGAAACTTTCGTCCGTTGTTATTTTTTCGGAACAGGTTCGAGTTTTTGTGCTTTTTTCGCATCCGCCCAGCTTACTTCCTGGGTAGTTTGTCCATTCAGAGACACAGTAGCTACTTGCAACATCACATTGTCTGACATATTTCCTCTACACGATGTTTAGGATCAATTGCTACATCACTGTTTGATGATGTAATTTTTCTCATACTGCAAGTTTTTGCAAATGATACCAAATAAACGCATCGGAGAACGTGTGCAAGGTGTCTGTGTGTGACGTTTTGATTCGGATTAGGGCTCCAAAAAACACATCTGAAAAAAATGGACACAGTGAGCAAAGACTTTAACTGTGGCAACACTGTTAATAAATCACACATTAAGCTTGTTTCTAGATCAAAATCTGCACCAGTGTCCTCACAAGATTGATAAACGAGGGTTGGTAAGTCTAACAAGTCAATATTGAAAATAAGACTGCAGTGTAAGCTGTGAGGTGAATGTTTAGAAATCTTTCCTGAAAATTTCTGAAACGAAACACCTGAAACCAACTGGAAAATGTCAGAAGTTTATGTGTGAAAGGAGCCAAACCAAAGCGTCTTCTCTGCTGACTTTTAAAAACATATTCAGTGTAGGAGTTTTTTTTTTTTTTCTTGGTCTTCTTTTCAAAACTTTTAACCATCTTCTGTCATCAGAAGGAGAAATGATGATTAAATATGCTAATCTTGTCACCCGTATCTAACCAATCGATGCCTTCTTGTGGTCAAAACATGCGTGGCTCAGCTGTGTTTGGACGCATCAATATGTGAGAGGGCAGACAGTCACATGACACGCTGAGTGAAGTAGTGCAAAGGTGAAGGTCAGCGTGCCAGCAGAGCGGCTGTGGGCGAGCCGCCGAGTGATTGAGTGAAAAAGTGACTGTGTGAGTGTGTGAGTGTGTGTGTGTGTGAGTAAGAGGAGGGCTGAACAAGCAAACACTCCACACATAGGATGAATTAATACTTAAACCCCTCAGATACAGGGTTTCTTCCCCCTGCAGGCTTTCACCAGATTGGCCAGGCAGGTAATGAAATTCCCCTGTTACATGTCAATGATCCCCGCTGCCTTGAATTAAACGCCGCCGTAAATCAGAGCGCTCTTGATTCAGTAACGTCCTCCACCAGATGCCTTTAAGGATGGGAAATGTAAAGTGATTCATTTTTAGGAGCTGGGTCTGTAAATAGCACGCAGGCAGGGGCCGAGGCTGAGGTGTCCTCACAGCTAATGTTGGTTTTTGCATCAATAAAAGAGAAGGAGAGGAAACAGCCGCGTGCTTGATATTCATCGTCTGATTTGAATATCAGCTGAAAATTCACCACTTCTGCATCTGATCTGCATTCCTCTCAGTGTCACTCACATCTACAGCTGATCTTTTAACAATCAGAGCTGGATCATAGTCCTAAGAGATATGAAATCAGTGATTTTTGCCTCTTTATGGACGCTCTTGATACTATAGTGACACACTGCAGCACACATCACAGGTTTTATTGGCCTGTTTCACGGTGAAGTGTGTCCTCGACTGGGCTGTGAAGCTGATCTGTCGGCTGACTGTCTTCAGAGCGTCTGGCCAGCTGACTGCTTGGCTTTCTGACAGATCGAGTCTGCGTCTATTTAAAGCTTAAGGGAACCTGAAGCTTTTATTAACAGTCAGGAAGAACAACAGAGACAATGAAACAGATTTGGAGGTTGAATTTTCTCAGAACGTACATTTTTTTTACCAACGATTTTCTTCTTTATTTTTTTCATCACATGAGAATTGTTTCACAGCAGTATAAAAACTCTCCGTGTAAAATGCTGTCCTCATTTTCATACAGCTGCCTGTTGGTGGTTATGTTGTTATGTTAAGATCCTTCCTCATGAGCTCACAGCCAAAGATGCAGCTGCCACCAGGCATTTTTCAAGCATGGCTTCAAAGGCTTCATAGAAAGCAATCTGCATAGTGAGAAGATATATGGTAAGCAGTAAACTCATCCTGCTCTGTTTCATATATTTAAAGCTGCTTTTTAAATAGAATAACAACGTTACTGAAAAGATGACACATAAACTCTGTTAAAGTGTGGCTGCGTCCCTGCTCCTGCAGGTTGCAGCAGGTCCGTGTTTTACGCCTCAAATACTCCGGATACGTCTGCAGTGCGAATCTGTGTTGCAGCGTCTTGACAGCGTTTTTCAACCTCCATTGGCTGCGTGACTGACAGATAGCTGGAGTCATGGACTGAAGAGTTCCCGCACTTCCTACTCCATTGATAAGTCTCTTTTCACTCATGTTGGGCTGTAACACCTTAAACCTGTTGACTCCTGGTCTGGCTCCACTCATTATGCCTGTTTGTCATTGTAGTCAAGCTGAATATTAACTGATTTCGAAATGGACGTCATCTTGCTTGGCTCAAAGTGAGGTCACCACGAAAACTGCTCCCCCTGGTGGTTGGCTGCAGTATGGGTCATAAAATCCAGCTCTCCAGTCATTCCAGATGGGCTGTGGTAAAACTTTAAAAAATGAATGCACCTTGTAGAAATATTTTTCATGTCTGATTGTTGTGGTGATTTGAAGATATCTGAAAAGTTTCATTTTTATTATTTATAGGAGGTTAAAAACAAGGTTTTACATCATGTTTAACAATAATTAACTGCTGACGTTCTTGTGTATTTTTTTTCAGGGATTGTAAAATATCTCAGGAGGTAGAGCCAAGAAGAGATTAGACTCGCAAAAAAGAAATTAAAATATTATTTTTGACTGCCCACTCCATGTTGGGAGAGAGTCTTTGCCCCAAGTGGAGGAGTTAAAGTATCTTGGGGTCTTGTTCACCAGTGAGGGGAAAATGGAGCGAGAGATTGACAGACAGATCAGGGCAGCATCGGCAGTGATAAGGACACTATACCGGTCTGTTGTGGTGAAGAGAGAGTTGGGCCAGAAGGCAAGGCTCTCAATTTACCAGTCAATCTACGTTCCAACTCTCATCTATGGTCACAAGCTGTGGGTCATAACCAAAGGAACAAGATCGTGGATACAAGCAGCTGAAATTAGTTTCTGCTGCAGGGTGTCTGGGCTCAGTTTCAGAGATAGGGTCCAGAGTTCGGACATCCAGAAGAGGCTCTGAGTAGAGCCGCTGCTCCTCCGAATCAAGAGGAGCCAGATGAGGTGGTTCAGGCATCTGGTGAGGATGCCTCCACGACGCCTCCAACTGGAGGTGTTTCAGACATGTCCAACTGGGAGGAGACCCTGGGGTAGACCAGGACACAATGGAGAGATTATATCTTTCAACTGGCCTGGGAACATCTTGGTATCCCCCCCAGAGGGGCTGCTGGCACTGCTGCCCCCGCAACCCAGACCCAGACAAGCGGTGGAAAATGAAATGAAATGGGTATTGTTTTTGTCACCCGGCTTCACTTAGATTCTCCCAGAATTCCTCACAGTCTCTACTGCGCAGACTCTGGCTGCACAACTGCTACAATGCAGGCTTCAAAACTGTACAATGGTAAATAGCAAAGTCACACTGTCCACTCTATATATGGTCTATGGTCACAGCTAGGCCATGTCATCTTTTTTCAATTGTTTTCACTTGACAAGAAATGATGACACCCAATAACTAGAACCTCATCTGCATGAAAAACCACATTGTTTGCACGTGGAAGCTCATAGACTGTTTTATTTCACGTTTTATAACTAAAGCCACTTTCACAAATGTACAAAAATGTCTCATCTTTATCCAGGAGGGTTGAAAATAAAAATGCAGCCTGATTTTCACTCTGATTTCATGTTTAAAATGTGTCCGTCAAAAAATAGGATGGCTGCAACCTGCTGGATGAAGTTGAGAAATTTTTGTGCATGTGTGATAGTGGTTTTGGTTAATAAAATGTGAAATGGGGTGTAATCATTTGTAGTCAAGTGAAAACAATTGAAAAAAGATGACATGGCCCAAATACTGGTTTTATTTAGTGGGGCGTATGCTGGCTACATGGGAGGCCCCTGATTTTCATCCATTAGCTCCGGAGGCCCAACTATCATCAGATGGTACCTGATGTTGGGGTTGGCAATGCCATAAAGATAACCTTTGATTTCTTTTTACTTCCAAAGCTATCCAAAAGTACATAAACCAATATATATTGTGATTAAATGATTTGTAAATTTAGCTTTATGTAATTTTCTCTCACTGCAACCTGAGACACAATCAGAGACTTTAAAAACATGATTAAAGCTGGGCACCTTCAACACGTAACAGCTGTGTGTCTGGATTTAAAGGGACTACAGTGTCCCCCGGTCCTGGATGGTTATATTTGGAACACCCAGCTTACATGACTGGGTCCCAGTCAGCTGACCGACCGACTGACTGATCAGGAGATAACATAGAGTCTGTAACTGAACCCTCACGGCCATGTTTGTTATGTAAAGATGTTCTTTATCTATTAAACTATTAATTTGTTGTAGATTTGCTTCAGAGGTACCTGGACTCTGTGTGTCTTTATTCCGTTTTAAACCTATTCATAGGACACAGTCCATTACCCACACTGCCATGACATTTACTCTGAACATGCTGCTCTTTGGAGGATGAACTCCTTCTGTTTTGGACTCTGCTGACCCGCTTTGGGGGAAAAATCAAGACACAGTATCTCATAATCTCATACACAGACTGCCGGGCATTGGCTGAGTTCATCTGTGATCCCAGACGGATAAAGCCTCCCTGATCATAGGGAGGTCCAGTGCATCTGACCCGCCGCAGCTGTTTGACAGCACAGACTATTTTTCCCCCAAATATAGGGTTTCTAAATATTTAATCACAGCAGAAGTTATAATCCGGTTTTCTTTTTTTGAAATACACTTGTGGTATTTTGAATAAGGACTTGTTTAAACACGCTTTTCTCTCTGAGGAAGAGTCAGGGTCCATGCACGAGGAGGAGAGGCAGCGTTTGACTCTTTGTTTTTGGAATATACAAATACAGCAGGTCAAAATGTCAACCTCGATCAAGTTTTTCTTTTTTCGTTTCTTTTTTTTTTTTTAAACAAGCCTTGATATTAGAATAAGTCATTTACAAAAACAGGATTTTTTTTTAAGCTGTTAATTATGTAAAGATACTTCTGAGGGCATCGCTGGTTGGCTGAGTTTTTGCCCCACCTGAGAGTGTTTTGCCAGTCACTCAGGGCCTGTATTCACGAAGCATCCTAAGGCTAAAAGTAGCTCTTAATGACACCAATCTTAGAAAATCTTAGAATTCATCAAATGTAATTTTTTTCTTAGAAATTTCTCTCCGTAAGGTATAAAACTGTTAGAAGGAAGGAGGAGGACTTTCAAGAAGCCTACGAGTGGCTGCTGATCCTGGGGTCAGACTTTCCCAACAAGCTAAACACAGTCTGCCACCTTCACAGTATAATTAATATCAAAGTAAGTGATGTCTGCATGTACCAGCCCTTTTCACCCTCGTCACTCGTGACCACAAGGAGAGTGAACGACGCATTTATCAGCGATGCGCTCCGGAGTCTGCCTCTTCCCTCGTGCTTTGATCCCAGGACCCAGTTTCCCTTTTAATACTCTTTGATTCTCCTTCACGAGCTCAGCCAACCGCAGGCTCTGCTCTGTGTCCAGTTGGGCTTTCTAGCTCTTTTTTATCCATTTTGTTCATGTTTTGGTCCTTCTGCCCAATCAAACCACTTTTTATAAGGATGCCAGTAATGACAGGAAGTGCTGACAGCTGAGTCCACCATTAATATCAATGCATTATGTGGTAAAATGATGAGCAACGACAGCAAACAGAGCAATAAGCAAATAAATATAACCAGCGTGCGAATGAGGTACATCCAAACATATAAATATATATACATGAAGCTGTGTCACCAACTGTCCATTCATCACCAGGAGCACAGAGCTTTCCCTTCTTGCTCAGAGAAACTTCCCGAATCACTCTGAAGCTAAGATTCCTTAGTCTTTGGTATTTTCAGGCTAAGTCAAGAGCTCTCTGAGAGGACTTTAAGAAGATTTAGGAATACAGGCCCTGGTCTATAAACATGGCAGTCAATTCTCTCTTTGGCAATGTTTCTGTTTGGTTGACTTCAGCCGTGTTTGTAGTTTATTTTCACATGCCAACGTGCTCAGCAAATCCCTCCACAAACCCACCAATGAGCACAATGATGTTCTCACTCAAAGACATCTCATCATTTTTGTAAATCTTTAGTTCAGCACATTTCTTTTTGTAAATTAACTTTATAATACTGTATATTACAGCATATTATGAACAACTTTGTGACAGTAAAAATTAATTTTAGCCAGGCTGCTAACATGTTCAATTCTGCTCTAAAACATGCCTTTAAAATGGGACCAAATTGAGAAACCTTGGCTTTTGCAGCCAGCCTCAAGTGGACATTTAAGGAACTGCATTTTTTTGGATCCTACTCTGGCCTTGTTTTTACACCCAATTTGCCCCACACACTGTAGCGGGGAATTTTTTTCCAACTCAGTGGTTTAGGAGAAACAGTGGCCCATTCCTCTGCACAGATTGTCTTTAAATCGTGAATATTCTTTGGTGCCCTCTGGTGAACCTTTTTCTTTACTTCTTCATGCCTTTTCTTGAGGAATGGAGTCTTGCGGGCTGAGCGTCCATAGAGGCCATGGCGGTGGAGTGCATTGCCTATTGTTTTCTCTGTAACAATTGTACCTGCTGCCTCCAAGTCTTTCTGGAGCACTTTCAGGGTGGTCCTTGGCTCGTTGAGTACTCTTCTATCTTTCTGACTCCATGGTCAGAAATCTTGCAAGGAGCTCCTGTGCGTGGCCTGTTGATGGTAAGGTGGTGCTTCTTCCACTTGCGAATAATGGCCCCAACGGTGCTGACTGGAATATTCAGGTGCTTTGATATAAGTCTGTAACCAGTTCCATTCTGATGCTGAGCAACAATCAGGTTGTGAATGTCTTCAGAGAGCTCTTTGCCTTTACCCATCATGAGGTGTGTGGTATTTAACTGCTTGGTGAAAAAACGACCTTTTTCATAGGATCATCAATTTGCTCTAGCCCAGCTGATGTTGGTTTGCACTAATTGGAAGTTCAAATAATAATTACTAACAGATTTCAGGTGGCATGGTGCATTTCCTTGCCAAAGTATACAGCCTTTCCATGGTGTGTTCAACACTTTTTTCCTGTGTTATCGTACTTAATTCCACATAATCATTATTTATGGACCTGAACGTTGTGATTTGTTTTCATGTGTGGATTATTTGAGTTAATACCAATGTGTGGTAGAAATTTTGTTTGAATTGCATCTTTGGAAATAAATGTAATGAGAAAAAAGTTCAACACTTATTTCCCCCACTGCATTGGGGTCGTTTCATTGCCCAATCAGAGACACAGCTCAGCTCACATGACTGATAGGCTAGCTGTTGAAAGGGAAACTTAAAGCCTTTGTCAAATCAAACATGGCTCTGTGAACCGATTTGCTTAATTTCATCGTTTCAGGAACAGACAGGTAATGTTGCAAAGATTACATCCATATTCTGTGCAGTTTTAAAACAAATGTACAAAAAAACAGAATGTAATGCATCTTGTGTACAGTGAAAACTTTATTTTGCAAGAGTTTTTATTTATTTATTTTTTTAACATTGCTGATAGATAATATTTAACTGTTTTCACAACACATGCTAAAGTTTATGACCACTCCTGTTTGGTTTTATTCCTGTCTTCGTCTCCTTTCATGTTGCTTTGATCCTCCTAATAAAAACTGCCTGACCTTCGTTTGTGATCAGGTGCCATCCCTGGTATTTCCTCCTGAAGCCTCCTGAGGTCAACCCGACCATGGCGTGTCGGCAGAGCTCAGACGTTCACCGTGTTCACAGAGAAGCTCTTATTTTAATCAGTGTGAGCGAGGAGGTGATCTGAGGACGTAACCTGGAGCATCACAGGAATGTCCACTCAGATGAAATACTGTACCCTAAGAGCACCTGACACATACCAGCCCTGCTTAGTAACACTCCGACCTCAGCGTGCAGCCTTGTTTTCAGACGCTGACCCCTCCCCGAGGACCGAACATTATTGAAATGTCAGCTCAGATGGTCTGGATGCTGCTAAGACACACATCATCTCAGCTTACAGCGTTGAGCCCTGGATTGTTTCTGGTGTTTGTGGAGGTCTGCAGCAGCTCATGGTGATATACTGAAGCACTACCGCTGCCTGGGCTCCTGCAGCGTAGAGGTTGTTTGTCATCCTCGGTGGAGTTTCAGACATTTGTTTTGTAAGCCCCCTCGGCATTTCTGCGTCTCTACGGCACATTTTGTTTCTCTCCCCTTTCCCTTTTAGTTTTTATTGTTTCACAGAGAGGTAACTAAATCTAAAGAGAGTGCTGAGTGTGAGCGGTGCTGGGATGTTTCCATAAGGAGTTCATGTTTCAGACAACTTTCTTTACAGTAAGGCTGAAAAAAACAACTCAAGTCTTCATGGGGCGGATGTATTCTCTTCCATCCACCTGTTCACCTGCGACCTGTCCCTCACAGTCACTTCCCCATTGGACTAATGATTTAAAGTGAAGGTCACTCCGTCTTTGACCTCCCTGCTGGTAGCCTCTCTCTGGACCAGAGGGCTGGCTGAAGGCCTGAAATGTAAATATCAAATGTAGTAACATTAGAAGAGGACATCAGGGGGACACAACTTGGCACACTTTGCTGGCATCTCAGTAATGTTGGCGTCTTCTTCTGAGGTAGACACGGCGTGCAAACATAGCAGGTTGATGAATTATGGTGACTGTGCTACTCTTTATACGGGTGTTTATGACACGTGCAGCATCGAACCGTTCCAGACACGGTGTGGCTCTGACAGCATTAACGCTTCAGCTCCTGTTACCCAGACTCATCTACATGTCCTGGAGAAAATGTACAAATGGTGACACTGACGTCTGATTATTTTAAGCCAGGTTTTTTTTGACCTTCAAAATTAGGGTCTGAATTAAGTTAATATCTAAAGAGGTCCAGGAACTTTTGGGGGTGGGGTCTACCGGCTCAACAGCTCTGATTGGTGGAGCAGCCGCAGTGTTTTTATTTCCCTCTCCCTCCCTCTACAATAAGGAGCCGTTTGCATGACAGTGGTTTTAAGTATTGTTAGTATTGTTGCGTCTCAGACTCCTGTTTACACGGAAATGGCGTTTCAGTCGACCTACAACACAAACTTCTGAAAACGGCCTCCAGACTGGAATTTTTCTGAAATGCTGCCGACACCGTTGTGTAAACAGTCAGCCAGCGTTTTCAGTGAAAACACTGATGTCACTCTCCGCTTCGGCCCAACTCTACTTCGATGGAAAGCTACCAAAACCCACTTCTAGAAAATATAGTTATAGCGCCAACTACAGGCCTGACATGCTTACTACAGCATGTTCAGTCCCTCATTGTTTCCATATAAACACAGATTTTTTCCACATTGTTTTAGCATTTTCACATGAAACGTTGTCGTGTAAAGGGGCCTAAGATAAGCCCCAGCTGTGATGGACTTGGTTTTAGTACCACCTAATCAATGGTCAGCTCATGGTGTTCCACTTTAAAGAGTGACCCTGTAAACTGGAGACCTTCAGCTGAACCTGTCAGTGGATATCCAGTTTACAACAGCTGATTGTAAACTGGCTTTTTGAAACAGCTTTGATCTTCAAAATGTCAGCAAATCCATCTGCAGTGAAACAGAATAAAATAGAATATAAAAAGAATAGAAAATACTTTATTTATCCCCAAGGGGAAATTCAGGAGTCACAGTAGTAATCAAGAAAACAAAAGTAAGAAAGTGTATAGAAAGTGCAAAAAGCTCCATAAGAAAATAGATGCTGACAGCTTGTCCATCATTGTCCAGTTCAGCCAGCCTCCACCTCCACAGGGTCCAGGACTGAGCTTCTTCAGCAGTCTGTTCAGTCTCTGTCTCCTGGATCCTGTCTGATCACAGCAGGCGAAGCTCTTCCAATGTGGCGTTGGTGTCTGGTGTTAGCTCCGTTAACCCTGTCTGTGAATAGCATGATGCTACTCTGCCTTCTGGTATTCCCTCTGTTGCTGGGTTAGCACAGCTAGCTCTTCCATCTTATTGGAGATAGATCTTACGTCTCCAATAATGATGCATGAAAGGACAGGTTCATGTCGTCACTTCTTAGTTCACACCTGAGAACCAGGACGTCATCCTCACCTCCTTCTCCTCACCTTGTGGGAGGACATCAGGCCTTGCACCAGTTAGCATTGACATGCTACAGGCTGCTAACAGCTGATTTCACTTGTAAAACATGCGGCCATGGTTACATGTAGGATCTCCAGACAAACACAGGAGAAAAAGTAGTAAAAAAAATAATTGGTGTTCATGATGAACAAACGAACTATACAAAGTACTGGTCCAATCCAAATGCAAAAATGATGAAAAAGAGACGGAAAAATTATAACAAACCGGCAAAGAAAAGAGAGCTGCTACAACAGGGCAGTGATATCCTAGATATAGACACATCATCATTTACAACCTGACCACCAACTTGAGATCAAAGAATGAAGTCGGCACTGAGACATGATATCTAAGAGGGGATTATTAACCCCTCTGGCATGTCGCTTTCTGTTTAGAGCCATTAATTGAATCTCAATCATCTTCGGATGGACACTCGAGGATTGTGGTGTTGCTTTCAGCTTATGAGCTGATCACATGCACTGTTGACAGGAAACCCAGGATGGCCAACAGATGACACAACTCAGGCGCCAAACAGAAATGAAAACACTTCCTGAACCTTATCTGAGACCAGGATGCAGATTTATATGCAGGACTTGTAAATAGACGTGAGGGTCTTTGTAAAATGTTGGAGCTGCTGTTTTAAAGATGTGTTTGAGACTTTCAGAGGACGGGGGGTTCGATAAAGATGAGGACATTTCTGAGTTTATTGCCCACCAGGCTGAGAATGAAATTGAGCTCTTGATGAAATTTTTTTCAGTATGATTGAAAAATAAAACTCTCTGATTCAGAGGATTTTTTCTCCTGATGTTTCCATCTTCAAACTCCATCGTAGATGTTTCATTGTAAAACACGTTATCTTTCGTCTTCATACCAAATTTATCCATCTGAACAACCAAACTAAGCATCAAACACAGAGAACAGCCCAATGGAAATTATGCAATGAAGCCTTCAAGCTCAGACGGGTCTTTTATTTCCTTCACTGCATGTTTACATCTGATAAAGAAAACACTTTTTATTCAGCCGACCTGACTCTACATGTGGATCAGATTATTAATCTACAGGTTCACGTAACTTTGGATTGCAACACCGAGACAAGCAGACACAAGCAGGGATGTTTTAGAGCGGAGGCTGCAGATACCGGCAAACTGTCATCAAGGATGTCTTAGCAACAAGAAGTGGAGGAAAAAGAAATATTTCCCCAAGTTCCTCAACATTCCTGATTTTATTTGATGATATGTAGCACTTACTTACTTTATACCAAGTATTGTCTATTTCCAACATCTCATCTGGAGATGCACCTGAAACCGTCTGCTCACAAAACGTAGCTCTCAATCTTTCTTTGCATGAGAAAACCTGTGAGTACGTCCTGTAACTTTAAACTTGAACAGAGTCCACAGACTGTTGCATGACTCCAACAGACAGTTAGGGAAATGATACCTCATTCATTTTGTTCTCCCTAAAACAAATTTGGCCAGCCCAGGGGGCTCCTTTCCAAACCTGTTCAGTGAGATGTTGATGGAGTTTCCAGGAAGAGAGGAAGTGTTTCAAACTGACATAAACAAAAAGTAGGACGGCATGAAAAAATGTTCTCCTGTCTTTCTTTGATCAGTTGAAATCTTTATTTTAAACATTTAAAAATAGAAACACAGATAAATGGCTATAGAAAAAAAAATGATACATTAAACCAGCAATGGTCCCAGTGAAGGTCTCAAGCTGTGGCACATCCTGACTGAAAGGTTCAAACACTGACGATTTTAGCAAAGAGGTCACAGAACATCTTTAATGGAGACTGCATGAAAAGCTTCAAATCTTAGCTTAAAGACGGGGGTGTTGTGCCTTTTTCAGTCTCTGTTCTGTCCCTCTGGTGCCCCTGTAGTATCTGTACATGATTCCCAGCTCAAGAAATTAACTATTTTTCCACACACAGGCCATTTAGAAAACCCTCATTTCAGCCTCTGTTTGAAAAGTGTTGTCTCTTTAGGGCCCCCTGCTCCACAAACCCCCTTCTCTCTGATTGGCTAACCCTCAGTGGCCTGTAGAGGGCAGAGGTGTGAGCAGATCTTGTTTGAGAGCCATGTCTTAAAGCAGTTAGGAGATCCTTATGATGATCATCGTGTAAGTAAATCTGGTGAAGATCTGCTGCTATTTATAGAGCAGAGTGTTTTGATCAGTTTACAGACAGACTCAAGGATTTCTACAACATATGAATGTGTAAAGGTTTGATAGTCTGCACATGCTCAGTCTGAACATCCAGCATTGCAGAATACCCGCTCTTTAAGAAGCAAATGACTTAGACCCGATATCTGCGATCTTTACTTTCAGAAGAGCCGTTTTGCATCGGCTCACCTGGATGAAAGTCATTCAGTAGCCACAAAAAGTACTTTATCTTCACAATGAACAAAAAATAAAGTGTATACAATTCTATACAAAGTAAAATCTGGTTAATTATCTGAACAAGAAATTTACATGTTTATAAAATTGTGCAAGCAATGTCTACGTTTTTTTTAAAAAAAAATTGCAAATATTAAAAGAAAGAAAAATTGTGATGTTACATAAATCAAAGATTTGCAAACATTTATGGAAATTCAAAAAGTGGCAAATTTGTTCAAAAAGATGAAATTAAAAAATGTGCACAAATTTGCAAAAAAAAAAAAATCATAAATTTGCAAAAAATAGAAGACTCGTAATTTCAAAACTTTGCTAATCATTTTTTTAAGTAAAAATTAAAAAAAATATATAATATAAAAATATAATATACATAATATATATATATATAATATAATAATAATAATAATATAAAAATGCAAAATCTTCACAAAAGTGAATTTTTTTTATTCAAAATTTAAAAAAATTAAAAAATTAGAAAAATAACAAAATTAAAAAATTGAAGGCTTTATTGCAAGTGGCGATGCATAATTAGTTCAGCAAGTTGTTAGTGTATTTATATAAATATATATATATATGTATATATATATATATATATATATATATATATATATATATATATATATATATATATATATATATATGTAAATAAATATATATATATATATATATATATATATATATATATATATATATATATATATATATATATATATATATATATATAACAAAAACTTTTTTTTTCAAATTAAACTTTTTTAAAGCTTTAAGGAGCCACTGCAAAATTGTCAAAGAGCCGCTGGTTGCAGACCCCTGACTAGAACTATGTCCATATTTCAAACAATCTGTGACTGGCCTCATAAAATAGCCCCCATTTTTCCATCACATTTGCACATGTCCAGAGTCTGCTTTAGTTTTGCAGACTCACTCTACATTTAATCTTTTTTAACTGAAACGTTTTGTTTCAGTCAATAAAAAACATAGATTTTTTTCATACTTCCACATACTAGTGGTTGCTGCTAGTTTGACTGACACACAACTGTTGTGGCGGTTTTCCAGAAGTTAAGACTCTGTCTTTGACTCCACCTATTCACAGGTTTCTAGAGTCTTCAAGCACTTAGCAAGGGGAAGCATTTCTGCTGTGGTAAGTGTCACCTATAGGCTTCCTTCATAACAATGAGTGACATCATAGAGACTGTATCCACGTCTAATACAGTCTACACAGAGCCCTCTCAAAGATAGAAGACCCAACACACACACACACACACACACACACACACACACACACACACACACACACACACACACACACACACACACACACACACACACACACACACACACACACACACACACATTGTATTAAGGTCAGTGCTGTCAGACATGCCTTTGACTGACGGTCTGAGCTCTGTTATGACCATCACCTGCCTGGACCAGTTAACCTTTTCTGGCCAACACACACACACCTACACATACACAGAAACACACACACACACACCTACACATACACAGAGAGGGAAAATCCTTGTGGTGCATTGCAGTGATAACATTACACTGACTGTTGTTAACGTCTGTATCTAAATGCTTCATTTTCCTGTCTGAGATTTTTTTCTGCAGTTTAAAAGTGAAACACATTCGAACATTAAAGCAAACGTTCTGACAGCATCACATCAATATTTATGCTCAAAATGTATCATCTCATACTCAGTGATGCTGAACTCATCTTGAGACAGTTGGAGAGGCATCACGTTGACTGAAACTCCAAACAATCATGAGTCATATTCTCATTTTTGTTGTTTTCAGGTTGCTCGTTTCCTCATCCATTACATGTTGTGATGCTGACTCAAAACGATTCATTTGCTGCACACCACATCCAGCCTTTGAAATGCATTTTTGATTTTAAAAAACAGCATGACTCAGACTTAACTGTGCAGAATTATGGATGATACAAACACAAAACACACTGACAACAACAATCAAAGTGAAACGAGGAAGTATGATATATCATACATTAGAAATTATGCTGCAGTAGCATCATTTCCCATCATGTTGCATGGAGTTAAAGGATTTGTCGTTGTTTAAACACAACAAATAAACATTTATTTGTCGTTGTTGCCTCCATAATTCTGTGTCAAGTTGTTGAACGACATCCCTGATAGTCATGTGCGGTGATCATCCCGGGTAATGAACCCCTTCAGCGACACTGCATCCGCTCTTGTCACTCTATATGCAGCCTAAATGACTGACAGAAGTTTTATGGTTGCTGAGCAACAGCAGCAGGAAGCTTCCAACACACGGCTCCTCCAAAACAAAAGCAGAGTGATGTAACGGCGGTTTGTGTCCTCAGTGATCAGAGGATTTGTTGTCGTGATGATGAGTGGAGTTTATTGGATAAAAAGCAGCTTCCTCATGGAGATGTTTCGCTGAATCTGCAGCGTGTGGATGAAGAACAGTCAGATATTGTCTTGTGTGCAGTTTAAAATGTAATATTTCTGCATAAGTAATTAAGTGAAATAACTCTGCAGGAGACACGTTACTGTGAATTCTCCAGTGGTGTTAATTTCCCTATAATTTGATTTAAATGAAAAATAAATTAATCATCATTTTATTGAGGGACCCCCAGGAGTGACTGCTTTGACCCCTGGAGGTCCCCAGACCCTACTTTGGAGAACCGCATATCTTTAATCTTGCTTGGTTTCTGTGTGTAAACAGATGCGCCCCCTGCAGGCGGCTTTCCCCCACTGCTCCTCCTCCTCCTCCTATACTCCGCTCTGACTCCACGGCTCCTCATTCACTAGAAGATGGCGGACTGCGCTCCACTATTAGATGAGGAACTCTCGTCCTTTGTCTTCAATTACCTGACAGAAAACTCCGGCAGCCAGGTAAGACCTCGGCCTCTTTGGATGCACAGAACCTTGGGCTTTCCACTCCGGGGTTCGTCTTTGCACGTCGCCGGCCGTAGCGCGAGCAATGCCCGCTTGATGCGAGGCTGGCGACCGGCTTGTCAGCAGCATCTCCCTGGCTCAGAGCGAGCCGGTGTCTCTGGCTGAGTGCGTGTGTGTGTGTATGTGAATGTCTTGACGTCTGGCTTTCACGTGTTTTTTGGAGGAAATGTCATCAGCCATGCTCAATGTGGAATGAAACGGATTAAAAACGAGTGTTTATTCCACTGTTGGTGCTGGAGGAGGCGAGCAGCCGGTGTGTTGCTGCTCGGGGAGGATTATTTGGTATGCAGGGGGGCGCTTTGGAAACTTTTGACGCATTCTTGAGGGAAGTTTTAATTTCAGTACCGGGGACTTGGACACGTGGTGCGCCTCTGAACGCATGGACTAAGCCGGAGGACTATTATGATTTCTGACATAAAGATACTAATCCAACGACCAAACGGACTGCTTAGTTCTCAATTTGAGTGCAGAAAAACACATTTGTGTGCATTTTATTCGCGACTTGCGCAGCTGCTTGGATGCGATGCGTTTTGTTGTCCTGTAAAAGCATAAAACAGCGGATGTTTTACAAAAATAGAGACGATACTGCAAAGCATGAACGCTTGTGTTATTTATCCACTCCACTATAAGCGGCTTGAGCTTAACTGAGGATCTCTGCTGGGTATCTGCAGGCTGCTCCGTGCGCTTCAAAGTTGAGCAACTCCCACAGACCATTCCTATCATTTAATGCAAATTGATCCATCAGTTACCTTATGAAAACAATTTGATCAAAGAGTCTGTGTTACGTATCGCTGCCAAAGTTGGTGCGGTTTACACGTTCTCATAACTGTTTGCGTAATCATCCGTCACCAGTTACAAAACATGAGCGTTGTTGGCACGATCATTTTCTTCGACAGAGTGAACACAACAGCAACTCAGCCTGTGTGTGAGGAGCTGTGATGATTACTCATTGTTTGGTAACACACGGAAGATGTTTTGGCACCTAATTCCCAAGAAGCGTCAAGACGCCGAACTTCGTCTGGGAATCTGCGCAATTCTGGGATTTCTCTGTTTATGGCTTTAACGCGCAACACCTGCAAAAAATGACTGTTAAAAATGAAAACACACAACATTTAACTGAATTCGGCGCTCACTCCACCCACCAAGCAGCACTTGTTAAAGCAATATGTGAACTTTTACAACTGGATCCTCTGTTAATCCAAGAATAATCTCCTTCCAAGTACCCCGCAGAGGACGGCAGCGAGTTGTGTTTACCAGTTATAGAAGCAGAGGTTTAATCAAAACAAACAGATGCAATACACATGAAATGCATGCGGAATTATTTAGAAAGATCATAGATGAGCTCGTGCACTTTTCTGCTGTTGGGTGTCACGCGCTTTGTTGTTTACATGACCGTTGAGAGTAAATAGGCAAATTTCCCAAGCAGGTTTGGTGAATTCCCACACGACAGGATGAAACCTGTCTGGATCAATCCCTATCGCCCTCCCAGCTGAGTGAGGAGCCGCGCTTCCGAAATACGCACTGATCACTACCGTGCACTTGTACACAGACCCCCCCCCCCCCCCCCCCCCCCCCCCCCCCCCACCCTCCACCCACCCACCCATCTTCACTGCATCACAGCGTGACGTCAGATTGAATCGTGGATGTTGGTGTCTTTGATTGCACGGTCATCTTGGAGTGTAACGAAGGTGGTGTTGGTGGGTGTGTTTGTATGTATGTGTGTGTTGGTGTGTGTGTGTGTGTGAGGAGCTGGGATCTGTCACAGCTGATTGGCAGCTTAAGCAGGTTAATGCAGTGAGTGGTGGGATCCACAGAGACTGAAGCTATTTATAACGTGCAGCAGTGGCTTGTGCCTTCAGTGCAAACACACACTGACATGTTCGAGAGGTTGATGTGAGGGGTAAAAAAAAGCCCTCCCACGTGGGTGAAAATGCACCAAAACAGTGCACTTTCATGTCATATGACGTCACTAGACTAGTATGACATCATCTTGCTAATTTGCATAAAGAGATGTCTTCATGTTATGATGGTGAAATTGAACATTGGTGTCATCAGGTGCTGCAAAGATACATGGCGCATGTAGGAAATGTGATTTATTTCACATTTAGAGCCATTTCCTGTTAAAGATGGCTTCTTATTGTCACAACATTGTTGGAGAGCATGCAGCTTTACATCTTCTTGGCTTTCTTCGTAGACCTGTGACATGCCATACTTTAGCATAAACAAACATTATGATGAAAAGAACATTACACAAATTTTTGGTGTTGCAAATCTTTCAAATTTTAGATAAAAAGTTAAGGTTTAAAGTGAAAGAATATGCCCATTTAATGATTAATCTTTGGCTTTAAAACTTTTTGAAGCTCACAACAAAATGAAATTGGAAGTCAGAGTCAAGAATAGGATATATTGGATGCATTTCTATAGGAGCATGTATGCAGTTAAATTTGCAGCAAAAGCTCCTTTTCCCCCCCAGCTTCAATGCTGAATTGCTGCAAAGTCCTTGAGGGGCACAGAGGGAGAGCCAACCTGAGAAAAGGAACAGAAAAGACGAATTAAAGTGCTCATTATCGCAGCTTAACTTCTTTCTTCTCATGTCATCCGATAAGGTTATCTTTTCTACAAACGCAGCATTAATGTGTTAATATTTACTCAGGGTTATTAGAGCTGCATGGTGGTTTGCTCTGGCCCTCTTTATCTGTGTGTGTGTGTGTGTCTCTGCTGCCCGCCCCTGCCGGCTGGTTATTGTAATACTACTCTATCCTCGTGACTGGGGTTACAGAACAGGGCTGCTGCAGTCATGTGAGTTGTAGTGGAGGGAGGGAAGGAGGGGAGGGAGGCGTTACCCGTGACGTAGAGCGGTGACAGCGGACCCTCCCCCCTCTTCTCCTCCTCCTCCCAACATGTGACCGTTTCCCCGTCTCACTCTACTTCCCTCGCTCTCACTTACACACACACACTGCGCTCATGTTTAATGTAATTTCCTCAGTTTCTACCCTTCACTTAAAACACAATCCTGATGCATCTCCCTGCAAGCTTTCTGCAATTTACATGCAGCTCACATGTGTTTCAATAAAAAGGAAGTACTGCACATGATAGGAGTGATTTAGAAGACAATGATTCTCCTGATCTGAAAAGTTTGTTGCACATTTCAGTAAATCTGAACTCAAAGTAAAATCCTTTTTTTTTTTCTGATCAGTTATCATCTTTGGCTGCCAAGTTAGCTCAAACCCAAGTTCATTAACCGCCACCTCTTCTCTATTCGTGCCTAAAAACTGCCGTGTGGTTTCAGAATGAATGTCATGCCGCTCTTTAACACACCACATGCTCCTCATTCTCTTTGCTCAGTTAATTTTAGCCTGTGTTAGATATAAGTTTTATGATGATTATTAAGATTAAAGTCAATATCTGAAACATTAGGAGGACTTTGAAAGTGATTTCAAAGATAAGGATTTACAAACTGGTTGAGTTCGAAGTAAGTCACCCTGTTATAAATCCTTCAATTTGTTTATTGGTGGTTTGGCAGTTGATAGTAAAGTTTTATGAGTCAGTTGCATAATGGTTAGGTGTAAAATCTGATAGTGCGGACTTTAATCCAGGTTACTACGATTCAATATCAAGCTTGTGGTGATGATCTACTGCTAGCTAGCTAATTAGCTCTTAAACAAAAGGGTATTTTCAACTACAGGAACTGAAGTTTGAATTTACTCCCGGTTTAAAGAATGACCCTGTTAACTGGAAACCTTCGAAGGAATGAGTCAGAGGATATCCAGTTTACAACAGGTGTTCAAACAGAAGAAGTCTTTGGGAATGCATCCTAGTTTGGTTTTTCTATTGAATTTCCTACTAGGAAGTTGAAGGATGTAAACAGTTATAAAGCTCCTGTTATATTCTGTTTATTTTAGAATTTCCGACTAGTGTTTGTCACAATTAATCAGCCGTAAACATAGTATTATTCTATGTTTATAAAAATATATTGTGCTGTTATGGCAAGATTTTCTGACTTGGCAACTGGAACCCTTTTAACTCGGAGATGCCGTTATTCCCACTCTCAACTTCCCAATTCAGATATAAGTGGAACACAGCATAAATGTGTCAAAACATCCTCAATTTAAATACATTTGAGAAGGATGCGTGCAACTGATTGTCGTCAATCAACAGGGCTGATCTCTGCCGTCTTCATGCTAAGACAACAGAGCGGTCCAGTGTTTCACCAGTTGTGTTTCAACAAATCCATCTGCAGTGAAATGAAGCATGATCAAAAGCAGACTGAATGTTATCCTGAAAGGTCTTTGTGGTTGTCTTACTGCCCTCTACTGGTTCGGAGGTGTTTTGCAAGTGTCTTTATTTACTCTAGTCACAGTTACATGAGGAGTTTTTCGTCTTTCCGAATGTAATCTTTCTGAATGACTTTTCCAAAAACAATCGTAAACATGGAAAGGAATATTCCAATCTTTGGTCTATAAGCACCGCTATAATCAAACAGAGTAGTCAATGGGGCATGCGCAAACAAACGTAAACACATCAAAGAGTGTCTCTAGTTGCGTCTTACGTCAACTTTCCGTTTGAGTGGATACATGATACCTCAATTGGTTTGGGGAAAGGAATACTCCACCCCTGTGAAAACTGATTAAATCTCCATTCAGATTGGCATTTTTCTTTCGGAATGAGGTGTATACAAAGGTTAAATTCTTTCTGTTTGAGCAAATAAACCGAATGCAAGTGAAATATTTGGGTCCATGAATATGTGGCTAGTGTCTTTGGTCTGCAATTGCAATGCAGACAAACACTGGGCCACAGGAACCATGTAGATCCTGGGAATGTTTTATGTAGACCCAGTTATACCTGTTTTTTAGTTTCAGTTTTAACAGATTCCAACATATTTTACAATCCCCTAAAAGAAATTCACAAGAACAGCAGCTGTCAATTATCGCTAAAAGTTGACGTAAAACCTCCTTTTTAACCTCTTCTAGTTAGTTACTGAAAACAAAACTTTTCAGAAAAAAGAGGACTTGATCACAAGGCAGCCCAATGATATCTACAAATCACCACAACAATCAGACGTGAGAAACATTTCTACCAGGTGTATTAATTTTTTTAAGTTTGACCGCAGCTCATCTGGAATGACTGCGAGATAGATTTTTTAACCTATACTGCAGCCAGCCACCAGGGGGAGCAGTTTTGTGGAGACCTCACTTCGAGCTGAGCTAAATGATGTCTATTTTTTTTTACAGTCTTGGTTTGTTTTTGTATTTCTTTGTTTTTTTTTTTCAGTGTGAGGTTGTTTGATGGTAATTTTTTGGTTTTGTGAGGGGGAGTGTGTTCATTAGTGTGTGGTTAATTGTTGGATAGGGGGTGGAGACATGAGGTGATTTTCTTTTTTTTTAAAGTCACCTGTCATGGCTTGTGTGGCCTGAATGAGGGTTGAGCTGGGTCGTCGTATTTTTTGTTGACCGTCATATCCTTTAAATCTTTTCTCGTTAAAATCAGTTTGCTATGATTTCGATTATTTAGAGCAATAAAAGGTCAAGCGTTTATCCTCAGATGTGAGTGATTGTTTGATATCAACAAGTTGGATGTTTTACCAGGCCGAACTTCAGCCTCTTGGCAACTTTTTTTGTTTCTCAAAAGTTTCTACAATGCCTGTAAAGAGGAAAAAAACTTGTGTCTGTGGGATCATAATCAGCTGCCAGCTTTCACAATCCTTAGACATGTTGCACCATAAGAGGTCATGAATGTAGTACTCAATTTTTGTGACACTACAAAGTTATCACACAGTTGTTCCTCAGTGAAGTGTGTGTCCCAGACTCTGTCCAGCTCTAATCATTGACCGGGTGTCCAGGACCTGTCTGGGTCCATCCACGGGATTGAGTCTGGGAAGATCAGGCCGACTCAATGTCAGTCAGTGACATCCTGCTGTAACAGGACACAACCAGCCACAGGGCATATGCTAGTAAAATATTAGCCGTGTCTCGTCAGTTATTCCGCGCTGCCTCCAGAAGTTGAGCAACATTACTCCTAAACAGAGAGTCACATGCGAGGTCAAGTGCAGGGAGCTGAGAAATATCCTTATCAGGAAGATACACACGCTGTGGAATAACGCTTTCTGGTCAAGTTTGCTTTGAAGTCCTGTGAAAACATGGAGGTGAAATGTCAAGCAACAGATTCCTCAGAGGGAACGTTAAATATTAATGTGCAACCAAGTTACCCTGCTCCAACATGCTGCTGAGAAAGGTGTTAGCATTTCAAGAAAGATCCAAAAACTGCATCCAGACTTTGATTTGTAGCTCTTTAATCCCCTTCACATTCATCGAAGTTGAAAATAACCACAGGAAGAAGAGTCCAAGGCTGAGGCAGAAACAAGAGATGAGTCTGATGTTGATTAGTGATTGAAAAAGTTTGGAAACAAATCCCAGGAACATTTTGTTCCCAGACAACAACTTCAAATTACTTCCATGTTTGCCCCCTCCAATCCCCACGGTGCATGCCATTATGAAGTAGCCTCATCAGGACCAAACTGAAAGCGTTAATCGTGTCTCTAAAACGATGCCTACACGTTCAAATGGGAAACTTAATAAAGCTTAAAGCCATTACGACCGGCGGTGAAGCCCTATAGAGCCTCATACTGTCAGTCAGCACTTTATCCTATAACCAGGATGCCTCCCACGCAGCAGGCGGTCAACTCTCAGCCTCGACTGTCACATGATCCATCGGAAGTCACACAGTCCCTTACTGACCACATTACACTAAACCAGCCTCAAAACGCAGCTAAACTTAGCCTGCGAGCAGACAGGAGCATTACCCTCCTGATCTCTGCAAATAAATCCACTTTAAATTGGACGGTGACAGTAGAGTGAAGGATCCGGACAGCCAGGTAGGCAGGCAGACAGACAGGTGTATAAATAAAAAGGCTTTGAAGTTCCTCCAGAGAGTGATGGATGCAGGTGTTATTGGCAGGGACTGGGCTCTGACTGTGCCAGGGACAGACAGACACACTGACTGCGATATTTCATCCTTCTCTGTCCTCTGATTTTGGCTTTTTGTTGCCTCTGTCCTACTTTTTCTTCCAGGCTTTCTCGCCTCTCGTTGCCTCTTTCATCCTCATTTCTGTGTCATCATCCCTCTCCCTGTATCTCTTCTTGTCTGTCTTGAGTCGTGATGTGCTGTGCTGCAGTGCAATTTGTTCTGCTTGCAGCCTTGCAGTGACTCACCTGTCCCTTCTGTCACAGAGTACAGAAAACACACACACACACACACACACACACACACACACACACACACATGCTTGTGGTCGTGAGTGAGCAGTACTTGCAAAAAACACACAAAAGCCTTTACAGTATATAGTAGAGTGTGTGTGCAAAAATCTTTGTAATTTTTGCAAATATGCTTCATGCATCGAAACTGAATCAGGAAGCAACATTTGCAGCTCTAATCCACCTTTTTGGCCTTCTTGAGGTCCTTTATCAGACAATTTAGGTTTTTCTTTCCTTCCATTGTTTCTTTATAAGAACATACACTGCTTAGTGAAGTAAGCAACACGATGCAACAACTGTTTATGCTTAAAGAATAAGTCAAGATTGCATGAACATAGACCAGTCCTTTCAATTTTAGAATAAATAGAGATGTCCATATGACATATATTATCACATAACATAACATAACTCAAAAAGAAACCAATGTCTCATAATGAAATTTTTAGGAAATGTTCAAAATGGGATAAGGAAGAAGTGATTCAATTTTGGAGGTGGTCCGGATCACTGTCTCAATCCAGGACGTTTTTAAAGGATTCTTTATCATTTTGAGATAGGGCAGTTTTCACCATATGTGTATATAACTCCACCATAAATGGTCGAATTGCTTTGCAAAACAACACAAGACAAAGTCACCATAACTTCTGACAGATGTAAAAGTACGATCCAGATCCTGGCAATATTCTGGATACTAAGATCCGGAAAATGAAATATGCATGGGTCATCAGAATTTTTAACAGTGTCAGGAAACAAATTATCGTACAAACCTGCAACTAACACCAAATTGTAGCAGACAGTCTGCTGAAAGGAAGTATAACATTAAAGTCGGACTAAAGTGTTGTGTGGGGGAACACCCATCTCTTCTTTTAGAAGCTATTTCATTTGATTTTGCTTGCCCAAATAGTACAAGAGTTACGGTAATGAGAATGGCCTGCATCAGCTGTTGCTTGTGGTTGGAACATCGTTGCACTTGGATTCCTTTAAGGGCATTTGTAAGATTAAAATCTTACAAAGATTTACCTTTCTGATGGGTTTTACAGAAAAACAACCAAGGAAACAAATTTTCAAGATGAAATTATAGTCAATTGAACTTTTTGATGTTTTTTTTAATTATTAAAGAAACATTAAAATTTGAAAATTATTTATTTTAAAAATCAAGGGTTGCAGTGACTGCTGTAAAGATTAACTTTGCTGGGCCCAGAATGTGAAACTTGTACTGGGCCAGCATAACTTTTAACACTGTCAGGAAACAAGTTATCGTATTGACAGTGTGCTGAAAGAGAGTATAACATTAAAGTAAGACTTAAGTGTTGTGTGACAATCATTATGTGCTTGGTGGAGGTCTGTGCTTTTTGAGTGCTTTTTTTATCATATTAAAAGTCTCCCTATTCCTTAAATTAAAAAATGCAAAACTCAGTTTCAGTTCGGCGTGGGATTAAGTCAACTATGAGGGAAGTAAGGAAGAATAATCTAGCACAGACTTCACTCCTCCTGATTGAAATGAGCTGCGATAGCGTCATTTGAATGACGTCTGAAGAACAGGGAACTTAAGTTTTGATGAGATTACAGATCTTGGAGGTTTAAGGCTTCAGAGAGGAGAATGAGAGCCAGAGGCTGAGATATCAAAGTGTTTGCAGTTTTCTTTTAGAGACTGAACAGTTGTTCCCATTGGTAGCGGTGTTAGATTTACAGCTTACATGTTGCTTTATTGCATTTGCCGTGTGTGAAGATGAATGGTGAGGTGTTAAATCGATGAAACAGACACATCTTCACCCTGTGATTGCTGCTAAATTGACTCCGCTGCGGCTAACGTTTCCTTTGCTTGTGGTTGCTGTGGAGGTGCAGGGTTGAAATCTGTGACTGTGCAGGTGTAGGTAACTGTAAATCTGTGTAAGTGTGTGTGTGTGAAAAGAAGACACATGGAACACAGCTTCTTCCTCCTAAATCCCTCTGAGGTTCATCAGGCATCCGGCTTAGATGCAGACCCACTTCCCAAGAGGCCTTCATGTGTGTGTATGTGTGTGTGTGGGCCTGTAAATGCAGATCATAAACCGCATGCATGTTTCCCATGGTATGCTAAGCTAACGTGCTAGCAGAGAAGCAGGTGAGAGGTCTCTGAATAATTAATTGCACGGTGATTCGTCAGCTGCTCTCCCAGATCGGCCTGGCAGCAGAGGCCCCAGCTAGCACCAACTTCACACACACACACACACACACGCACACACACACTCTCACATTAGAGGCTGAATGATTTCTGGATTACACAAGAATGATTTTCTCACTCAGAGTTGAGATTGCAGTTATCTCTTTCTGTGCTCAGAGGAAACCAATTTTCATAAAGAATAGTTCCTCTGTAATCTGATCCTTTCTGCTCTGCTGATGTCATGCATAAGGCTGCTGTTGTTAATAAATGTGTGTGTGTGTGGGTGTGTGTGACTGTATGGTAAAGCACTCGGTATGTTCCTGTGAAAGTTATGGTGTTGTGCAACATGGAAGCTCTGGTTTTTGATGAAAGCTCATGTAAAGATGCTGTTTAACTCCAACCTTTGTCTCTTGTCTGCACAATACTCATCATTTTCTCTTCCTGTCAAAGTAAAAGCATGAAGAGCTAAAAACTAAGCTTTAAATGCTCTGCTTAAGCCACATGTATGTGTTAGGAATCACTCCTGAAAAGCTCATGTCCTTTGCTTTCAGGAGCCTTTAATTTTTTTTTCTTGCCCAAATAGTAGAAGAGTTACGGTAATGGGAACAGCTTGCATCAATCGTTGCCTGTGATTGGAACATGATTTCACATGGATACTTAAACTGTACCATAACACCCGGGGTATCACTGTAAAGCTTATCTTCTCTTCTTTACTTAGCCATTTGAGTTTTCTTGCTAGCATCATTTGAAGCGCACTAAGAAAATGCTCAACCTTGCTGTGGATTTTTTTGCTGCTCTTCTACATTTCTTCCTCACATGCCTGAATTGTTTTAGTTCCTGTCCACATGGGGATCTCTGACCCAAATTACAACTTGAACGTGAGGAACCTTGCAGCTTTTATAACTAATAGAGCAAGGGTCTCCTTTCAAAGGAGCCATTTTTTCTCAGCTCACCTGGATTAAAGTTATTCTGGGGCCACAAAATCTACTTTATCTTCACAATAAGACTTTAAAATGTAAAAAAAAATCTATGCATAGTTAAAATCCAATGAATAAAGACGTTTTTTAAATTTATAAAACTGTACATGTAATTTCTTTGATTTTTTATTTTTAAGCAATGTGCAAAAAATATACCACAACTTAAAAAAATTGAATAAAAAAATAGTAAAAAAAAAAAAAGTAAAAAAAAAAAAAAAAAGAAAAGAAAAATGGCAGACTTAATAAGAATTGAAATTTTAATCAGCAAAAAAAAGCTAATATTTTCCAAATGCCAAAAATTAAATGAAATTAAATATCTCTGTAATTCCCTTCCAATATATAAATAAATGAATTTAAAAAAACACAAATTTTGGAGAAATTCTTAGAAAAATATGAAATTGTAAAAATTATGCAAAATTTAAAAAAAGAAATTCCAGAATTAAATAAAATTTTCAAAATTCTTTATTTCAATAATATTTTTAAAAGCTACAAGGGACCACTGCAAAGAAGTCAAAGAGCTGCATGAGGCTCCAGAGCCACAGGTTGAAGACCCTTGCTATAGAGGGAGAAACGATATCCAGTTCAGCTTACTGAGCGTCATCACCCCTCATCCTGATTCCCATCCCTTTAATCACTCCTGTCTGCCCTATATGCTGCACAGCGAGGCTACGGCAATGCTAACCTTTAGCCTGCTTCCTAACACAGGGATAAACAGGGCCATGAAGGCTTACTGAGCAGCATGGCTCAGGGCCAAACACAGCTACGCTACACTTCTTCATTAGATTGGTTTCCAGGAGCGAGGTTATATCAGGCTGCACCTGAGCCTCGTTTCTGCTCCTCTCTGCCCTTATTTGGACTTCCTAAGATGCTGCTCTTTGATTCTGCAGCCAGGTGCCGTCCCAGGACGTCCCTCTAATCACACCTTAACTCAAGCAGCTCATGGTTTTGTAACTGTCTAGTAACAGATGTGACATTTTTGAGAATTATCCAACCCTAACTCCTCAGAGTGTGGTAGGGAAATAAAAGCCGACAACCAAAGGGAACAGGAGGAGTCAGAGGTCACGGTGTCAGCAAAAAGAAACCGATCTAGGATCAGGACACACTCAGTGCAGGTCTTTGTAGACTGGGAGCTGCAGCACTGCTCTCTGCAGAACTTTCCAAAGCGTCCCCTGAGGTGGAGCGGCACTCAGCCGTGCAAAGCGAGCAACACGCACAATGGCTTCATTGCGTGTTTTACAGCGAGGCAGCGAGAGCAGATATGGTTTGATGAAATGAGAAAGAGAAACAGCAAAGGCAGAGACCAGGGAGAGACTTATTAGGTATTCATCGTCTTCCTTCTGCTTTTTTAATTTATATGAAAATCTATTCAGCTCGTCACCGTCTTCCAGGTTGTTTCTCACCGTGACTAAAAGCAGAGAGGATCTGAGGATGTAAATTTCTCTTTCTCCTTCTCCTGGATGTGAGTAGTTTAAGAAAAGATGATGTGCTTAACAGTCTCAGCTGTGATCCAGATATTACCTTTCATCACCGTTTCTTATCTTATGTTTAAAACAGACACTGAGTGAACCTAAAACCTACAATTAAACCATCACATGCATATTATCCAGATTTAGCTTCTTGTTTGCAAAAATGATGTTACTTTGGGTGTTTAACTGAAAACTTTCCACTGTTTTGGAAATGTGCTCACCTTGTTGTATCATGGAAGACCTCCAGACCTCTAGAGGGCGCTCTTTTAACGTACAAACCAACTGTTTTCAGGGTCTCATGTTAACAATACATCACTGATTAGAAGCGATGTTAGAATAAGAACCAGGAAAATTTTATCTACCCTGTACAGTGGGTTGTATCCTGATGACGCCACGTCTTTTTGAGGTCTGACTTTGAGTTTTGCAGAAATCTCCAGCAGGTTGGTCAATGAGCCGAATGGTTGCGGAGCTACCAGCTTAGTGGGCTAGCTAAAATCTCCAATTCCATCCTGAAAATCAGTAAAAAAACATCCCACATCATGCCCAAAAGTGAAAAGCATTTAAAAACTAAAACCAGATAAAAACTGGACATTTTTTTGTAAGAAAGTCTGAGTGTTGTTTCCTTCTACATCAACATGTTTTGGTTTTTGTTTGACCCAGTAGTGTCAACTATTTGACCAATAGAAGAGCTGCTCAGCTTGTTTTTGTGCTCCTCTTCCTTCCCTCTAATTTCCACGAATGTTTTTCCAGAAAAGTTCAAAAGCTTGTGACTAAAACCGGTAACCCTCACTGAATAAACTAGTTTTAAAGTCAACAACCTCTCTGATGTTATCTGTTTTTAGTGACTGTTTTGTTTTTTGACGCCTGTAGCTGGCAAATATTTATCTTCTGGTTTAATTATACACTTCCTGTGTTTGGGGGACTGGATGATGAAACATTGTCACCTTTATAAACCACTAGTCAGCGAAACAAGCAGTAATTAGTTTCATTACTGTGTGTCTGAAATGTTGCTCATGTGTTGTGTTGAAGTCCTGGTGGTCAACGGCTACTTTAATGCTCTACTACCTGGATGTAAACGAGCACAAAATACAAGTTTTATGTAGTTGTGTCTGGTTACACCCAATGAGAGGGGACAAGGAAGCAGCACAGGCATGAGGATGTTAACCTGGAGTCAGGTGTTGCTAGCTCTGCTAGTGTTAGCCACGCTCTGCAAATCAGTTTGGCTGACTTTGAACCAATGTCTGGTTGTGTTACACGAATCGTGCTGAGTTTGGATTGTTTTCTGTTTGTTTTCTGATCTTTAAACTCATCATCTGGTGTGAATTTAAGAAATTAGATCAGTTTTTGTTGTGTCTTAGGGTGAAATATGAAAGTTTTGACGCCCAGTGAGCTAAAATTGAAGAAGAAACAGTCCAGACTTGGTGTTAAAAGAGACAAATCACGTATTAGAGTCTGGTCTGTTGTTTTTCTCAGAAAGAAACAGATTTCAGATGAGGCCGTGCGCTTTGTTTACCATCGATCAGGCTGTATGAGCTCAAAAGATCAACGTATGGGCTGATGGTTTTGCTTTAAAGGAGAAATGAAGTGCTCTCATGCTGTATTACACTCTCCTCTTAGCATGTAAGATGACATACAGAGGCTCAAGATGAGTGTAAATACATCTTCGTGCCTCATCTGAAACCCTCGTCACGTCTCTTCCTCTCCTCCTCATCCCTGCACAAACGATGTTTGCATGTACCTGTGAGTGTGTGTGTGTGTGTCATCTGTCCTTAGCTAACCTTTGCTGGCAAATTTGTATTCATCACAGGGACCCTGTTGCTGTATTGATAGTGTCAACATGAGCGTGAGGCTGTTTGTCATTCCACGCACATACACACACATACACTCTCACACACACACACATGGCAGCTTTGTGGAACACCTGAGGGAGATAGGACGGGGTTGAAGGAGAGGGAATCCAATCTCACCCAGCAGCAGCTCAGGGCTTTGTAGGGAGGTGTGCGGAGGCCCAGCGGTCGCCGAGCGAGCTGGCTGCCCTATTTCTTTCAAGCTCTCCTCCTCTGTTACCTGATTTATCACGGGGGCAGCCGCCAGGGAAAAGTCTTATTTTAAAACAGAGAGGAGCGTGCAGAGAGGGGCCGTGTCTCTGTTTGAGAAATCTGATGAGATGAAAGGAGATGCTGATAGCGCCGCGACATGTCGGAGCTTCACAGAGCCTGATGTCAGCCACCGCTGCACGTGTGAGCGGGATGTGGCGTTTGATGCATGTTGGAGATTTTGTAGGCGGGAGGGGCTGGATGTTGGGGATTGCATAGCGTTAAGCAGCAGTTATTACTGCTTCATTCAAACAGTGAGATGGATTTTTTAGAATTAAACTCTTTTTTTTTAAACAGTTTTTTGCACAAAAGATGTCAAAAACACATTTTAATGCATCTGTGTTAGTTTCTGCAGCCTTCTCCACAGACTTAAGTTTTGGAAATAAACTCCTGAGGTCTGCGCAGTAGAGACTGCAAGGGGTTCTGGGAGAATCTGGGTGGAGCTGGATGACAAAAATCATATATTTTTTTCTTTTGAGAGTCTTATCACTTCTTGACTCTACCTCCAGACATATTTTACAATCCCCAATTAAAATACACATGAACGACAGCTGTCAATCATCGTTAAACCTTACATAAAACCTTGTTTTTAACCTCTTATAACAAATGAAAACAAAAATTTCAGAAAAAAATAGGACTTGAATACAAGGTAGCCAAATGATATCTTCAAATCACCACAACAATCAGATGTGAGAAACATTTCTACGAGGTGTACTAATTTTCTAAAGTTTGACCACAGCCCATCTGGAATGACTGGGGAGTCGGATTTTTTGACCTATACTGCAGCCAGCCACTAGGGGGACCTCAGTTGAGCTGAGCAAGTTGACGTCCATTTTTTTTTACAGTCTATGGTGTCACATATCTGTTGGGTAATGTATTTAATAGCAATTTTGCACCAGTTTTTGTGCCGTAATTGGATTTCATAGGTTTTTTCATTCATTCTTTTTACTAAATTGCTGCCAAAGGCTTCAGATGGCACTCAGTTTGCATCAAATTCAGGATAAAATATCTTTGTTCACAACAACTTAGACATGTTATCATCTGTCTTATGTTAAAGCTCATTTTTCACTTGAAAAAAATGGTTTCTTATCAAGTGTTTTTGTCTTATTTTCAGCAGAAAATGTCTTTTTAGACTTAATGTGAGCCACATTCACCTGACCAGCCCAGAAAAATGTCTTATTTCGAGTTATTTACTCGTATCAAGTAGGGATAGGCCGTTTACCGGCCGGGCCTATATTTGGCATTTTGAGGCATATCGGCATCATTTTTTTAAAATCTGACGGCCGATAAGAAACAAATTTAAAACTGTGTTGTTGCAGCTCTGATGCAGCTACATTGCTGTCTGCAGCCTATACTCAGTCCCCAGCACTGTCCCACCCACAGTACCATCTGATTGGTTACAAGCAGAGCCATGGCTTTGGAAAGAGCCAATCAGCAGTGCAGTTATTACAGTTATTGCAGTGACATTGAAATTTTGGAAAACTTTATTTACTGTAGAAAACTTTGGCTACTTATTTTTTAAGTTTTAATTTAACTTTATAAAACATGCTGTGTGTGTTTAATAAACTCATGCTTAAAGGTTTTTAAATTAAATTGAGTGTTGGAGTCTGTATTGTTGAAAATTTTGAAACTAATACTTTCACTTTGACTGCAAAATAATATTGGCTTCCAATATCGGTTGTCGGCCTCCTTTAATATGGAATCGGCCTGGAAATATCCACAGTTTTCTTGTTCCATTGGCAGATGTTTTCACTTGTTACAAACAAATCAGACCTCATTTTTGTCTTTGAATAACTTGAAGCAAGACATTTTTCTGGGCTGATAAGTTGAATGTGGCCCACAAAGAGTATAATAGGACAATTTTACTTAAAATAACAAAAAAAACTCTTGATAAGATTTCAGTTTTTGCTGTGTTTGTCCTCAGGTTGAGAAAGTTATCAGTTATTCTGTGACTTTGTGGGTTTGTGCTGATGTCTACTGAGTTTAAAATGGGTTAATGTTTAATTACTCCTCTAACAAGACGTGAATGTTGAGTTAGATATCCTCTCCCATGTCTCTGTGTAACACAGAGCTTGTTCTCCGTCCACCACGGCTGAGAAATCAGACTTTGACACGTTCTGCGGTTGTTAAATTGAGACTTTGACGCTGAGTAACGCTGCAATAAAACCCAGAAGATGAATGGGAGCTGCGCGACAAATGGAGGTGTGAATCGCCGCCCGCCGATATTGGTTTGGGCTCCGTCACGGCCCACAGCGTATAGGTCCCCCTCCGTCTCTCTGTCTTTGACATTTTGCCAGTGTTTTGGCTGGGGCTCGGCCCGTCTTATCCCCCAGACAGATCGAGTTGTAAAGATGTCTGGACTGTGGATGGGCAAGCACCCAACTGCACAAACACACATCATCACTCCCACAACACTACAGCCTGCTGGACCAGGGAGGTGACACACACACACACACACACACACACACACACACACACACACTGGTAGACTGCCAAACAAAACGTATATAAACCAATAGGTCTTAATCCACGGGTCCAGCAGGATTACTGTACGTGATTACGACACATGCTGCACACGGTTAGAGATTACAGAGGGTAATGCATGTTCCTAAAGAGGTCTCCTCTGTGTGTGTGAGCTTTTTGCATTCATCAAATACTCGTATTTCACTCACACGTTTTCATCATGCTTGAAGTAGCAGAAATATGAGCTACTGTATGAGAAAAACAGGTGAAACAGGTGGAACAGCGGCTGTGGCTAGAGAACAATTGGTGTTTTGAAGATTATTGGGAAGCAGAAGTAAAACCAGTTGCAATTAAGCATCAAAGGCAGGGGTGAGCTTAATCCAGACCTGTTTGTGTGATTCTGTGTTACATCAGCCACCATTTCAGCTTCTCTTCTTCCCCTTTTCTTTGTGTTTCTTCCGCCTCGTTCTGCCTTAATGCCATCCTTATCCATGTGCAGGAGCAGAAGGAGGTAGAGCGCTCTGTTCCTCTGCTCCTTCCTCCCAGTTCTGGTCTTCTTTTGACATTTTTGGAGCAGTCTAACCCCTAATCAGACAGGCTGTTCTTACATCGAGTAGGCCACCTCACAGAAGGTCAATCCATGTATTTCCTTCAGTTTTTGTTCACATTACTTTCTGGCCTTTGCTTTGTGAGGATGTCTTTGCCATCCTGGAGGTAGTGCAGGGGCTGGAGGCTAGGGTTGGAAACAGACAAGAAAGGTACATTTTGGTTTAGTGAATGGTTTCCTGACCAAAGTCCAACGTGACATGAGTTTCAGGATTTTTTCTGCATTCTTAAAAACTAACTAACAAGTAACGATTTCAGAGATCTTCCTTATTATTTGAGCAATTGTTTTACATTTTATTTTCTTGAAGTCAGGATTTTAGCATTTTAAACCTTGGACTCTGAGTTGATGTGCATTATGGTCAGTCTGTTGTGCCGTCTGTTCTCCTTGTTGACTGCTCTACACACTTGAACTGCCCCTTGGGGACAAATAGATTTTTTCAAGTCAATTCTCTGACTCCAACAAAAGCTCAATGTAACTATAAATAAGTAAAAGTTGTCTTCAACAAAGAAAAGTAGAGTTAAAAGGAAGATCTGTTCTCCAAACAAATGCATGCCTTAAGAAGAGACATGTCTACCACAGAGGGTGATGGTGCTCATGGGAAATGTTGTCTTTATGTCATATTTAATGAAAGGAAAAGAAAAAGCATTCATTCAGTTAGGGATGGGTACCTTTCACGTTTGGTTCCAATGCCCGTACTGTACTTTTTAGTGTTTATGTGCTGAAAAAATATCAATTTGTTTAACAATGGGGCCTGCATGGTGGCGCAACGGTTAGCGCTGCAGCCTTACAGCAAGAAGGTCACTGGTTCGATTCCCAGCTTGGCCGGTGGGCCTTTCTGTGTGGAGTTTGCATGTTCTCCCCGTGCATGCATGGGTTCCCTCCGGGTACTCCGGCTTCCTCCCACAGTCCAAAAAAATGCAACAGGCTAATTGAACACCCTTAATTGTCCATAGGTGTGAGTGTGTCTGTCTATGTGTCAGCCCTGTGATTGACTGGCAACCAGTCCAGGGTGTACCCTGCCTCTCGCCCAATGACAGCTGGGATAGGCTCCAGCCACCCGCGACCCTAGGATAAGCAGCACAAGAAACAAATGATTGAATGTTTAATAATGGAATACAAAAAGTTTTCAATGTAATATATTTATTCTTCAATATATAACCTTACAATGCTGTGTTCATGCCTAGCATTGAAAATCGCCCACTCTTTCGCTCCCTCACAGTCACATAGATGCATTTAGATACCTAAACATAGTATCTTTTTGGTTTTACGTGATTCAGTTGCAGGTACTTTTGGCAGAATTTGGTCGGTACCTAATTTAGTTATCAACGATACCAATTTTTGGTACTTTTTTGTGTTAATGTGGTAATAATTCCTTTTTTTTTTATAAAAACATATTAAAGTTTTTCAATTTCATGTATTTATTCTTTAATCTAAAAACTTGCAATTCTGCCTTCATGTCCAGCATGGAAAATCTTCTACTCTGCCACTTTCTCACAGTGTAGAATTTGGTCAGTACCTATAAAAGTACCTAATTAGGTACCCATCCCTACGTTCAGTTTGTTTACTTTGAGAGTCCAAAATACACCAGCTAAGTCACCAGTCCAGCTCAAATATGTCCCTGCTCTGGCAAGTTGCAGCTGTTTCCCAGCTTGTCTGTAACTTTGTGTTTTTGCTGCTGCCTGTCTCGGCCAGGTCTCCTTTGAAAAAGAGGTTTTTAATCTCAATGGGACCAACCTGGTTAAATAAAGGTTACTGAAACCACCTAAAAGCGCAGAGTGACTTTCAAAATAAAACAAAGCATGTCCAAACCAGATTGTACTTATCTTGACGACAACAACAAAGAGGCATGAGTGGACCAGCCATTGTGCCAGTCAACAGGTTTGAGGTTTTACAGCCCAACATGAACCAGGCTTAATTTTTACTCTCCAAAAATTATGGAAGGAAATCATTCAGAAAACTGGAGGCAGTTTTGAGTTTCTAGAAGTCATAAAAGCAGGAGCAAACGGAGATAAGAGATTGATGTAGAAGCATTAACTTAACGCCCTCGTAGGAAACTTTAAAGGTATGAGTCAGAGGTCTGCAGCCAAGTTTGGTTGTTTAAAGTAGTTGTAGTGGTGTGAGTGGATTCAGAGCAGTAGTTGTAGTGAAAGTTGTAGTAAAGGTCATAGTAGTAGTAACAATAATCATCACATGACTGAGAGGCAGCTTTGTTAGTGTTAGGACGCAGACACAAAGTGTTTATAGTCTAAACAGTGACGGTTGGATTATCTCTGGCCTTTACTACCCAGCCCTCCTCTTTCTGTGAGTGTGTGTGAGAGTGTGTGTGTGTGTGTGTGTGTGTGTGTGTGTGTGTGTGTGTTTGGGGCTCTCAAGGGCACTGGTGTAAATGAGAGAAAAGGTTAAAGGAAATTTCCATGGCATGGTGCTCAAACACACACACACACACACAGACACACACAGATGCCAACATGGCATATAGCTGTAGTAACCAGGTGCCATGGGAAGGCAAGCACCAGCCTGTGCTTCAACTTTTACACACACACACACACACACACACACACACACACACATGGAGTCACACACTGAGTTTCTCTTCTTGTCTGCTTTAAAAGCCATTTGTTGTTATTTTTAGACTTCCTTGGATAAAAGGTGCATTAATGTGTGTGTGTGTGTTTGCCTCAGCAGGGAGTGTGTGTTAAAAATAGGTCCCCTGGCAGAGATGTGTGTGCTCGTCACTGTCGCTCATGTGACCTGTGTGTGACCCTGTCGTTACTTTTAGAGGTGTGTGTGGAACCCCCCACTGTCTGGTGATAACTCGGTGAGGGTCGACTAATCCGATAACTCGTTAATGAAGCGGCGTTTTGTGCGAGTGTGAAATGTAATAACGCTGATTTTGTGATATGCTCTCCTGATAATGTGACGTCATTTCTCTGATAATTCACGATGATAAACACGTCGGGGTGGAGTCGGCTCGCAGCGATCGCTCTGCAGGGCTTAGTGTTGGAAACTTTAGCGGTGCGTGTGTGTGTGTGTGTAATGAGTGTGTGTGTGTGGGTTGAAAGCAAGCAGCAGGCTGCTACCTGCATGGAGAGTGAGAATGTCAGAGAGCTGGGTGAGGCTCCTAATGTCCTTTGGGATGCAAACACAAACACACACAGGCACACACACATATTTACTGCACACACTCGCAGTAAAACAAGCACAGTGATTGTTTCTAACTGGTAACTTTCCACTTTACATCCCATCATGATTTCTCTCCCTCCGCTCATTCATCCCTCGCCTGCTCGTTGACCTACTTCCCAAAGGCCGCTCAGGGTTGCGTGACCACTGCGCTCAGTGCTGCTGTGTTATAGCATGCATTACTCACACATATACTACTCACACATGCATGCATTGAGCTTACGCATGTAAATACAGCTGCACAGCTGTAAGGATTCACTTCATGCATGAGGGAAGAAGACCTGCAGCCTCAGAGCTGTGAAACCAAGCAAACACCCAGCATCAAGAGCGACACGCCGCTCTGAGTGACCGGGAACTCAGTTTGATGATCGATATATTTCTGAAGCCATGGATGTCAGAAACGTGTCCACTTTAGCTCTTTTGGACGTCATGTTGTGATGATTAGTCATCCTTTTCTGATGTATCCAGCCTTGAAGGCTCTTCAAAGACTTTCTGTGTGATCTTAAAACAGTCGGTTTATTATCCACAGCTTAAAACGAGGCTTTCAGCACCAAAGTTGGTTATTTCAAAATGCTGTTTCTCAGTATTTGAGGTTGGGTCAGATTTCCCAGGAGATGAGTGAATTGACTAAGTGAGAGGATAGATCAGTCTTTTTTCTTGAGGGAAAAGATTTCTTAAATTTATTTTGTGGCAACAGCAAGGGATGTCCTTATCTGATACACTTATCGGTAACGTATCTATCACGATTTTTTAGGGTGCCGATCCAATTTAAATTGCAATTCTTCCATATTTACAATTTTTGTGATTTTTAGTTTGCTTTTTTAAAACCAGTTTATGGGAAAAGTTAAATGATGATAATGTCTACAGACTACATCAGGAGTCATATTTTCCCATAAAATGCACATCACGTGAGTCTGAGAAAAACATTTTACCCTCTGCTGGAGAAAAGTGGCAGCTTTTTTCCAATCCAGTTTATAAACAAAAAAATGAAATGAAGAATTTGAATTTGGAAAAAATAATCAACTTTTTGACAAAGAATCCTGATTTTGTCCGCTGTGTGGGACTACTTCTCTTTGGAAAGCAATGATAGTAAAACAGCGTCTTGCAACATTTGTAAAGTGAGTGTTCCTCCAGGAGGTACCAACAGTGCTCACTTTAATACAACCAATATAATTTGCCATTTACAATGAAATCACCCAACGTAGTCCAGGATTTATCAGAGAAATGTATCAGAATCAGATCGGTATCGGCAAAACATATCATGAAAAATTTGGATTGGATTAGATTGAAGGTCAAAAAAACAGTATCCCTGTCTGTCAGCACCAAAGTTGATTATTTCAAAATGCTGTTTCTCAGTATTTGAGGTCGGGTCAGATTTCCCCAGGAGAGAAGTGAATTGGCTAAGTGAGAGGATAGATCAGTCTTTTTTTATTGAGGAAAAAGATTTGTTGGATTTATTTTGTGGGATTAAAAAACACTGGAGAAGAAGAGCAAACAAAAGCGATCTTTACCCTTGCTTTGCATCCTACAAAAATTTGTCTCCAACAACTAAAAGTTGTGTTAAAAAGAAGATCCTCTTCATCTTAAAACATGCTGTATCTTTGTGCCCATTTCGGTTTTTGTTAATGTATTTTCTCTGACTTTTTTGTTTTGTTGATCCTTCTATTTTTTTTAAACAAAACCAAAGAGAAAAAAAGAAGATCCTCTTGCAACCCGATGGAAAGAGTCACAGTTTTTGTTTATCATGGGAAACCACAACCCAATCTGGCCACACGTCTGTCTCTGTATCCTCAACGGGACTTTAAAGATGTTTGTTGACTTAATGATCACATAATCATCCCCCTTTTTTGTCATTACCAGGATAACTCGTCAATTCATAATCCAGTCATTCATGTTTTCATCGCTGTAGACCTGAAATATTAGCAACAAGTCACTTCCAAGCTGTAGTGCAGCTACCAACTACTTAAGCTGGGCTGTAGCTCCAGTTAATGGCGACTGCCATAATGCTTTGCTAGCTGGATGCTAACGTGCTAACTGCAGGTTTGCTAACCTGTAGTAGGAATGGAGAAAGTTAATTTTTTTTATCTTCAGACTCTGTGATCCTGAACTGTTTTTTAGTGTTTTACCTCACATTAAGACCAGTCAGTGAGTTAAATTTGAATTTTATTGTTTAAACGAACAAAATTTAGCCACATGAGAAAAATCTAGCAACATGTAAAAGATCTGCTTTAAAGGCTCCATGACATAATTTATCACACTCAAAACTACCGAACAACAAGCCAATAAACTGCCTTCATCCCAGAGCCAGTTGGCTGGAACTACAATACCCATAAGGCTTTGTTGACACGTTTTAATTTCTACTGGCACAGAGTTATAATTGAGCTTTAAGGTTTCTAATAACTTTATGCAAATGTGATGAAAACATGATCAGGCGTTTATTTTCCTGCTTTGGTAATTTCCTCTTGGATTTTCATCCTCCTGCTTGTTTTCTGCTAGTGCTTTAGGATGAACGGCGACTTTTGTCATGAAGGAGAGTTTTATCATCAGAAATCTCGTCCTCTGTCAGGTATTTCTGCACAGATCTAGGCGGTTATTGATCGCTGCAATCACTTACGTGGGAGCTACCTGTAGGGGGCGCCAGGTTCAGGTCAAAGAGGAAATGATTGTGAATCATCTCTGTCTTATTATTCCTTCTCTCACACCCTCAGTCTGCATGTCTGAATGTCCTGTTCCTCTCACATCCACAAACGAGTGGCGTCTTGTTGATCAAGCTCCGAAAACACCGACACACCCTCGCTGTAGTATGTTTCTCCTCCTTCTCCTCCCTCCTTTATTGTTTCCTCTCAAACACACAGGCTGGGCTGCTGTTGACAGGAAAAATGTCCCCGCTGTGATGCAATATGGGTAATAAGCCAAATTCTTTCATCGTGAGTGTGTGTGAGTGAGTATGTGTTTGAGCATGTGCGTCCTCGGGGCGGCTTTTCTCCGCCTTGAGTGTCTGCGAGAGGTGTTTGTTTTTGCGGTGGAGTGTATAAAAGTGTCTCCGCCTGCTGGACGCTCTCAGAAGAATCATTAAAGAAGTTTTAAACACAGCAGGGTGCACCAGTTTGTCCTGCTTTTATTGCCAATTGTCTGTACAAATCCTCTTCCTGTTGTTTTTTCCTTTTGGCGATGAAATGAATGAGATGAGAGAATGAAAAATACCAACATGTCCGGGAACACAGCCCAGACCAGAGGATAGTCAGTTTGGAAAAAATGCACCAGGATCAGCTCGGTTTCTGAAGCTGTAAGGGGGCGAGCTGAAGGATGACGAACTGGGTTTGGATTGACGTGAGAACATGCAGCACATAGCTGACATGTCTGCCATTCCTGGGTTCTAGCTGCTTTAGCATCTGACACCCTCTGAAACTCTGCAGGGACACAGATACTTTGTGCACCTGATACTTCACTGACTGCCATTTAAAAACAGAAGAAGAAGAAGGTATAAATGCCAAGTAGCTGTAAAACTGTCATAGTCCTGAGAGAGTCAGGATCAGGGAGGGCATTCAAGGCAAAGATACTGTTAAAGATTATTCAAATAAGAGATAAAGATCCATTTAGTGACTGTGCAAAGTTGTTGTTGATTATTTAGATCTACATATTCTTCATCCTCTTCTGTAAAAATCCCTCCTAGAACTTGTTGACGTCACAAAACTCTTTGCTTTGTTTGTTTGTCTGTGAACAACATAACTCAAAAAGTAACGAAAGGATCTTGATGAAATTTTCAGGAAATGTTCAAAATGGGATAAGGAAGAAGTGATTACATTTTGGAGGTGATCCGGATCACCGTCTCGATCCAGGACGTTTTTAAAGGATTCTTTATCATTGTGAGATAGGGCTGTTTTCACCATATGTGTATATAACTCCACCATTAATGGTCGGATTGCTTTGCAAAACAATACAAGACAAGGTCACCGTAATTTCTGACAGATGTAAAAGTATGATCCAGATCCTGACAATATTCTGGATACTACGATCTGGAATATCATCAATTTTCAACACTGTCAGGTAAAAAAATATTGTACAAACCTGCAACTAACAGCAAATTGTTGCAGACAGTCTGCTGAAAGGGAGTATAACATTAAAGTCGGACTTAAGTGTTGCGTGAGGGAACACCCATCTTCTCTTCTTTTAGATGCCATTTGATTTGTTTTCACTTGCCCAAATAGTAGAAGAGTTACGGTAATTAGAATGGGCTGTATCAGGTATTGCTTGTGGTTGGAACGTTGTTGCACATGGATTTCTTAAAGAGCACTTGTAGGATTGGGGCGCCTCCTCTCTGATGGGTTGTACAGAACAACAACAGAGGAAATCTTTTTTTTTAAGACAAAATAATAGACAAATAAACTTTTTAATTCTTTTATTATTAAACAAACGTTCAAAATAGAACATAATCTCTTTTTGAAATCAGGGAAAGTTGCAGTGATTGCCTCAAAGTTGTACTTTGCTGGGCCAGATTAGCATAACGCAAATCCAGAATAGCTTTGTAGAGAGGGCACAACAGAAGGGGAGTGGCTATTGAATTAATTTATTAATTCATTAACTGATTAATCATCAGGTGATTATTGAATAGTATAAATGCTTGAAATTCCAACCCCTGCTTGATCGCTCACTCCAAGCAAACCTCACATGCACTCGCTACAAGCGGCATTTCATTTTCTGTGTTGTGCCGTTAGCTAGCTAGCTTTAGCTTCAGGAAGTCAGGCACGTGACACCTCATGTTTTCTTCTTTTTCTCAGTGCATCTTATTTATTTTTGTTGCCCAAATACTTCCCAACCCAGCATCTTTTGGGGATTTATCATAAATGCATGTTTGTTTTTTGTTTTTCTGCTGCAGAGCTCCTTACTCTATAATCGAGCACCTCTTGTTTTCATCTCTCCTCCATTAGCCGTGCAGTACAGCGTGTCTTTAATGCACCAGCTCCTGCATGCACATCCTAAAGAAACATATCAGCCTCTTGCTTAAAGATTTAATATTTCATAAATAATAAATCAGCTTGAACTGTCTGAGATCATCTCTGTTTGGATATTGATCGTAAACAGGCGATAATGGCTGGATCTGATGGTTTGAAACCTGATTGGTCGATCCGTGGGTTTTTCTGGTACGACACAGACACACCTCTGCATCCACAAACCAACCAATCACAGCAGCTCACTGCTTGCGTTGCGTCTGTCTCACCCTACACACCTCTCTTTCCTGTCACTGCACACCTTTCAGAAACACACACACACACACACACACACACACACACACACACACACACACACACTCTGCTCCTGTGTTCGTCCCTCATGCTTCACGCTCTTCTCCCGGCTCCGCTGCGCTTTGTGCTTTTCTCAGCAGCGCCTGACCTCGTTTCAACTCTCTGCCTCCTTTTATTTCCCTCCCTCTCTGTCTTTCTCCTCTTTTTTTTGTTACTCTCCCTATTTGCTCTCTGGCAGCATCTCTCCCTGCCTCTCTTTTTTCCTCTTCCTCTCCATTTACTGTATTCAATCCTTTCACCCTGTTCCTGATTTGTTTTCGTGCTTTATGATGTCAGCGTTACTCTTTCTCCCTCCTCTGCTCCGCTTCACGTGGATACAGCTCTGCCCTTAGTGTGCAGCTGTCTGCTTTGAGATAGCATCTTCCCACAACGACACTAACACACACACACACCACACACACAGGGTGACAAGTTCAGGTTTCCATTCCTGAGTGATGGATGCCTTGTCAATCAAATGTGGGGTTTGGTTTGATGACACACACACACACACACACACAGAGTCACACACAGGATGAGGAGCACAAACACAGTTAGGGACCGACTGATAGCCAATAGACAGGGCGTGAAATACACGGAGAAGCAGAGAGTCTGGGACTCTTCATGGTCTGATAGCTTATCGATTCCTCTGCAGGTGATTTCAGGAGGAAGACGATTTGGGGGGAGAGCAGGGAAGTCGACAAAGGGGACAGACAGGTGAGGAAAACTGAGAGGAGAGAGTCTTATTATTCCATGAGTTTATTATTTTGTCTTATTTTAGGCTTTCTAGGCGCTCTCACATGTCAACCAGGTGAAAAAATACCTAAAAAATCAGTTTCTCTGACCCATTTTCCCTCATAAAGCTCCAAAGTTATTCTTCCAAAGACCTCAGGGTATGAAAAACTAACTCTTGACTGATTTTTGAGCGCATGAGTGGAAACCAGGCTAATCAGTAAGCCCAAGAAAAGCAACATTTCGCCCTCGACTCCACCACCAGGATGATATTTTGCCATTTATGGCCATGGCTTCTCCTGCAATTTTAACCAGGCTAATTAGTAAGCCCTGGAGACCCGTTTATGGCCATTTCAGAGCAGAGCAGGGTGACGAAGAGTCCTGCAAGGGCTTGTCTTCGCCTGCAGAGCTCAGCAGGCTAATGGGCCTGTATTAGCTGCTGCTTTATGGCTCTGCACTTGATATTCAGACAGATGAGAAGGAACTGGATGCACCAAGGCCAGTTAGCATCCCTTTATTAGTTCTCTTTGTGTTTCTCATCTTACAAACCAGGCTGTTGTTTTGGTGTTGTCTCATGAAAGCTCTGGTCTGACTCATCCTGTTGTTCCAACATGAGACATGCATCTATGACGGACACTTTGCACAAGATTTAAAGACATTTTCTGTCAAGTGCACAAATGAAAACAAAGTATAACTCATAAGGTCTCACAGAACTGCATTTGGACTGTGCATCGACCGATATTGGCTTAAAAATAAAATATCAGATATTGGCTGACACTCCAGTTTCCACCAATATAAAGCACCGATAAAATAATTGGCTGAAGCTGCAGATATTTTTTAAAGATTTTGTGGTTTTGTTTGCACAGTTCAGATTGAGTTGTCCCATATCTGGCTCCTGTTTTAAGCTCAACTTGACTTGAAGCAGCAGCTTGTAAGGTACCCTGTGAACAGAGGTTATGTTTACTGACTCTAAATTATGAAATTGGCCAAATTTGCCCTGGCTGTGAGTATTGTTATGATTTTCTCAGGAAGAGCATCATCCAGCTTTCAAGTATGATTGCTTTTTTGAGTTGTTTTGTTTGAAAGCAATCGTCATAAATAAGTATACAGTCTCAAGTACGGGTGCACTGATCCCAAATTACTGGCTGATCACGGATCTGTAAAAAGCCTGACCTGCCGATACGGGTTTTTATGTTTTATTTTTATAACTGACAGCATATACCGTCAATGTTCCAATCTTATTTTATTGAAAATCATTGAACAATACCTGTGAAACAATAAAATCTTAATGTTTTTACTTGAACAACCAATAAAATGTCCTGAGTTTTAGGTCTCAGAGCAAAAAGCAGCAATGGCCGGCTGTCAGACCTTCCTGGAGGAATATAAGATCAGTTTCATATGTAAGGATGGGCCGATCACTGATCCCCCAAAATTAAGGAAATCGTCTAGCTTCAAGTCAATATTTTTCTGATTTTGCACTAGAAATGAATATTATGTAACAAATGTGATAAGAGTTTGCACCATAATACAATCTGTTACTTCCAATACAGAAGACAGGTGATGATCTCTGCAATCATGTGCGCAGAAGAAATATCGGTATCGGCTACATGAGTTGTTAAAAATCGGCAAAAAAATCCGATATCATGCATGCCTAGTGCAGAGTCTACTGGTTTAAAGCTAAAGCTCTGCTCAGAAACTCAACAACTCTTACAGCTCACGTCTTTAAACAAATGCAACAAGATTAGAGTTATGACATGAGACAGAAAAGATAAACAGTCTAGATGATAAAATCCAGATCCTGATCCTGGCATAAAAACATCCTGACACATTTTTCCTTATATCGCCCCCTAATGGAGAACATGTTCCTTGGTCAGAAGCAGAGTTTGCTGATGTTTATGCAGCACGTAACACAGCAGAAAACTGACCACTTATCATCTGATTTCAAAAAACATTTGAGGGACAGTTGAGCTGAAGTTTCAACACTGATGGCACAAGTTCCTTGAAAAATAGTGCCTGGTAATTTGCGTAGAATGCAGCCCTGGTTAGCTCTGCAGAGGAAGTCATTTTAAGGAGAACTTTTTAAGTAAGTGGTGCTGCAGTCGATCTCTCTGGCTCCACTCTTTGATTCTCAGGTCAGAGCTGAGTTCAGGCCTCTCTTTTGTGACTTTTATGTGTGTTTGGGTGGTGTTACTGCCACATTGTCTGGTTATGTTGTGGACCGCCTACGATGAAGCCTGAATGATCACCCTGTGTGTGTGTGTATAAGTGTGTGTGTGAGTAGGTGTGTGTTTGTGCTCCCATTAGAAATCAGCCTTGGTGCGCTTCATTAGCCGTGGTGCCAGCGGCTGAATGAGGAGCCGAGCACCTCGGAAACGGACGGAGAAAAGCTTTCTGGAGCTTTCTGTGCTGCCTAACACTCCGGTCAGGTTCTTGTTTTGGGGCCACCGGTGCGACAGGAAGACACGAAGCACCAATACAGATTTTCAGCCGGCCTGGTAACCCAGCTCTCTACTTCAGGATTTAAAGAATATGCTTAAAGCCAGGCTGCTGTAGGACAATGGAGATCTCTCCAGGGATGTAAGGCCAGCTCTGGCAGCCATCATGGAGAACTACAGCTCTTAGAGGCAGAAAGAGGCCGTTGTTTCAGAGTAAGGTGTCTCAATTTGCTGTTTCTTAGAGGGAAATGACTCCAGAAGGAATACGAAAACTTATCAGGAAGTTACCTGAAGTTTTTCACCCAAATGTTGGAACAAGTTCAGTGTGAGACCAAAGGGTTGGGATCTTTTCTGCAAAGCTCTGGTGCTTCTTTTGTTTCCATACACTGCAAAAAAACTGAAATCTTTCTCCAAGTGTTTTTGTCTTAATCCCAGTGAAAATTGTTCATAATACTTGAAATGAGACAAATTCAGTTGATTGGACGAAAAAAAGTCTTGTTTCAAGTTATTTAAAGACGAAAAATGAGGTCTGAATTGCTTGTAACAAGTAAAAAGCAGCCCTTTGTCTTTGTCTGTTTCTTGTTAGTTTTTCATCTCTTTTTCGTAATCTTTGCATTTCGAGTGGATCATTACTTTGTATGGCTCTTTGTTGGTCGTGGACACCAAACTTTTTGCGTGTTCAGTGATATTTTTTATTATTTTTGCTCCTGTGTTTGTCTGGAAATCTTACATGTAACCATGGCTGCATTGTTTACATGTGAAATCAGCTGTTAGCAGCCTTTAGCATGTCAATGCTAACTGGTGCAAGGCCAGATGTTCCCCACAAGGTGAGAAGAAAGAGGTGAGGGTGACGTGCTGGTTCTCAGGTGTGAGCTAAGAAGTGACGACATGGACCTGTCCTTCCATCCATCGTTATTGGAAACGTAAGAGCTATCTCCAATAACGTTTTGTTTTCTTGATTGCTGCTGTGACTCATCCTGAATTTCCCCTCTGGAATAAATGTGTTGCAAGGTTGCATTTGAAATCCCATCGTGCAAAATGATTTCAGACAAAGGTTGGACTTCCACCCTTAAAATAGAGCAGTGACGTCATCCTGCGTCTCTAAATCGTCAGTTTAGGGTGTTTTTAAGTGACGATTTGGACATTTATCAATGACACTAAATAAAAACAGCAGCATTTCTGCAGTGATGCTCCCTTCCTGCATGAGGTTGTTTCAGGATCCTGCTCAGCTGATGATTGACTCGCAGGGAATTTGCCCGTTTCCTCTTAAACGGACAGAAATGTCAAGACTGCCGAGATGACTAACGCTTGCATAAGAACATCCTACACTCACACACACACACACACACACACACACAAACACTCGCACACTCTGCAGCTCGTCAAACACCCACAAATTTGCAAATTCGCCGAGTGACAAGAGCGTGCGTCCATAATTTATCCCCGTTTCGCTTCAAGTGTGTGCAAGTGTGTGTGTGTGTGTGTGTGTGTGTGTGTGTGAGCTTTAGAGAGAACAGTAGCAACACTGTTCCTGGTTGTAACAAGTCTGCTTTATAAAGTGTGCTATCTGCCTGGCTTCTCTTTGAACCCTGCACACACACACTCACACACACAGGCATCCACACACACATCATATCAGAACATTTGTGTGTATTTTGTGTGCGTATGAAAGACGGGGGAATGAGGGTCGTATAGTAATAGAATGAGGTTGTGGCATGAAGGTCGTTCTGCTACTATAACACTGACACACACACACACACACACACACACACACACACACACACACACACACACACTGCACAAGGTCTCACAACAGCTGTCTGTCCAACCCTGTGTGTTATTTACTGCGACATTTTCAGAGCTGACCAACTACCTGAGCTCTGTGTGTGCGTATGTGTGTGTGTGTGTGTGTGTGTGTGTGTGTGACTGAAGGCCAGTTCCAGCCTGCCAGGTGAAAGATTTGCTGCAGACACACGACTCGAGGGACGTTTACCAAAGCAGCTGCTCCCAGAGACGGACACCACTTCACAGATATTCCTCCTTAAATCTCACAGGTCCCTGTTTTCTCACAGACGTTCAGCTCTACGCTCGATTACTGCAGAAACTGTTAAATAGGGTCTGCTGTTTGCAAAAAGAAGAGGAAGTGGATTTGCATATTTAACTTTGAGACTTTTCGATTCTCGCTTTGAACTATTCCTGGGCCACTGGAATATTTCCTGTTCCCCTGTAGACATAAAGAGAAGCTGAAACCTGACTTGTGGCACCTGTTTTTAGCCAAAATGTGTGCTTCACATGTTACTTCACACTTTTGTTGGGTCCAGGTTTGCGAAATTCCTGGAAGTTTCAAAGTTGGAAACTTTTCATGGGAGTTTTGGAAGTTAACAGTCATTAACAGGAACTTTCTGGAGTTAATATGAACTGCATTTACTTGCTCATATTAAACGTTTTGGTTTGTCATAAGCAGACACGCTTGCAAAGACGTCTGATGCAATATCTCTAAATGTTATGAATGATTTTTCAGTTTTTTTTCTAGCTGTCATAAATATAAACATAATAATTTCTCATAGCTAGCCTCAAAATATGTAACACATTTTGATGAGCATTAGATAATTAAACTTAAGAATGTCCATTACAAATTAAATAAAGTATAACTTTTTTTATTGTTAATATTATAGTTTAATTCAGTTAAACCTCGCCATCAAATATATTCACATAATATATTCAATTAAATTATTGTATTATATTGTGTGATATTATATTTTTTTTTTCTTATGATATTTCGTGATTTAATTTTTCTTTTTTATTTATTTATTTTAATTTATTTATTTATTTTATTTTGATGAGCATTAGGTAATTTAACTTAAATTTTTCCATTACAAATTAAATAAAATATTCCTTTTTTTTATTCTTGATAATTGAACTAAATTCAGTAAAACCACACCATCAAATATATTCACACATTATATTATATTATATTATATTATATTATATTATATTATATTATATTATATTATATTATATTATATTATATTATTTTATATCATATATTTTTGTTTATTATTATAATATTTTGTGATTTGATTTTGTTTTTTATTTAATTTTGAATTTATTTTTTTATTTTATTTTATATTAAATGTGGCCATTAATTAAACCATCCAATCATATATATTTACATTATTGAAACTCAGGACTCTAAGGCTCCAGATCCAGATATTTGGTCTTAAAGGAAATGCTGTGACTGATGATGATCAAATGAGCTTTTAACTGTTTGTCCATGTGAGGAATTTGCACATAATTTGCGCATCCAAGATGATAACAGAAAAAAAGAAAAAAATTTCCAAACTCATAAACCAAAATTTCATGTAAGGTTGATGGGAACAAAACCCTAAAAATTTGCAGTATTCCCAAGCTGAAACTCCCATGGGAATTTTCCATAATTTTAACAACCCTCTCTACCACCCTTTAACCCAGAGCCACTGTCACGACGACATCCATGAAACTGCTGGATGCACGCAAGTTTATCTCTGAGAGAAGCTCTTAGCTGAGCTTCATCTTCGTTGCAATGCATCAAAATAAATGGGAAGCATTGGCCAACATGTGCAGACTCAACAAAGAGTGTGTGTGTGCGTGTGTGTGTGTGCGTGTGTGTGTGTGTGTGTGTGTGTGTGTGTGTCTGTGTGTGCAGAAAAACCACGCATGATGGCAAAATAAAAGTGGACTGCCTGTTTTGGTGCTTACAGGCTGTTTGTGTACATACAGCGCTAAGAACACTCGGCCTGAGAGAGAGTGTGTGTGTTTGTGTGTGTGTGTTTGTGGGTGTGTGTGTGTCAGCAAGAACATAATGGCAAAATAAAAATGCATGTGGTCACTTGCATGTGTGTGTTCGTGGTTGTGTGTGTGTGTGTGTGTGTGTGTGTGTGTGTGTGTGTGTGTGTGTGTGTGTGTGCAGACTAGAAGCAGATCTTTTGATGGGACAGCTGGAAGTTCAAAGCCCGTGCGGTTTCACATCTGATGACGAACACACTCTTTAAAACACACACACACTTGTTCTGTTTTTGTACTTGTTGCACCTGCTGACACACACACACCTGAGAAGCAGGTTCACCTTCTCTGCAGCGCTGTGCTCAGAGATAAAACAGGAGGTCAAAGGTCGCAGTACAAAGTCTGGGTCTCTGGCTCTTTGTCTCTCTCTGTCTTTTCTACCTAATATGGCGCTGCTGCTGCATGAGTCTGTCCGTCACGTGCACTGCAGCCTGAAGGCCTGGCCACACACACACACACACACACACACACACACACACACACACACACACACACACACGCACACACACACACACACACACACACACACACACACAGTTCACTGTCAGACGTCTCACACACTGTGATTCTTGTTACTCCGGGCTCTGCACGGTGTTCAAAGTGTTTGTGTTTCCTCTTCTTTTCTTTTGTCTCCTACTCTCTCTGTTCTCCTCTTGTCTTCCTTCTTTCATTTCCTCCTCCCTCTTTCTTTCTGCTCTTTGTATCCTTATCTCATTTCCTCATTCCTTTTTTCTCCTCCTTGCTTCCTTTGATTTGTTTCCTTCTCTCCTCCTCCCTTCTTCTTGTTTCTTGTTTTTCCCTTTCTTCTTTTACTTCCTCTACCTTCTCCTCCTATCCGCTAATTGGTTTCATCCTCTTTCCTTTCCTTTCCTTTCCTTTCCTTTCCTTTCCTTTCCTTTCCTTTCCTTTCCTTTCCTTTTCTTTTCCTTCCTCTCCATTTCTTTTCTTATCTTTTTCCATTTCTCCCCTTCTTCATTCATTTTTTCCTCTCCTCTCCTCTCCTCTCCTCTCCTCTCCTCTCCTCTCCTCTCCTCTCCTCTCCTCTCCTCTCCTCTCCTCTCCTCTCCTTTCCTTTCCTTTCCTTTCCTTTCCTTTCCTTTCCTTTTCTTTCCTTTCCTTTCCTTTCCTTCCTCCTCTCCTCTCCCCTCCTCTTCTTTCCTCTCCTATCTTTTCCTCTCCTTTCCTGTCCTTCCTCCTTCCCATTCCTCTCCTCTCCTACCTTTCCTCTCCTTTCCTTTCCTTCCTCCTTCCCTTTCCTCTCCTATCTTTCCTTTCCTCTCATTTCCTCCTCTCCTCTCCTCTCCTCTCCTCTCCTCTCCTCTCCTCTCCTCTCCTCTCCTCTCCTCTCCTCTGTCCTACTTCCTCCCTCCTTTCCCCCTTCCTTTCCTTTCCCTTTCACTTTTTTCTTTTTCTACTTCCTCTCCTGTCTTCCTTTCCTTCTTCCATATTCCCTCTCCTTTGTTTCCTTCTCTCTACTCCTTCTCTTTCTCTACTTTTATTCCCTGAAGCTGCATCTTTCAGACACACGTTCGACTGTGTTCACTTTATGTCGTCACGTGTTCTTTCTTCACCCTGTGAATTTATTTGTTTGTTTTTCCCGCTGTTGTTCTGTAGTTTGGAGGCAAACCTCACACATTCAGCTGTCTGTGAGATCACTGAACGTTGTGTTTTTATTGTTGCTGCAGTCATGAAAGCATCTTCAGACTCTGAAAATACTTCAGAAAGAAACAGAAACTTTAGAAACTCAGAATCAGTCGATGGAGGGGTGTGAGTGTTTGTGGGAAATCGAAGTGTTCAGTGACATTTCAGAGCGCACCGTGCTGGACTGGAGCTTCCTGCAGAGCCACTGGTTGAACTGGACTAATTCTGTGTGTGTTAAGCAGTTAAGCCCCGGTGATCTCCTCACATTTGGATAAGCAGCCTAGCCTGCAAACGTCTGGAGCTGCGCAGAGAGCTGACAAACAGCGTCTGTAACCTCCTCTCTGCCCCCGATTTCTCTTCATGATGAACTCCTGCACCAAATCTTTTTCAAACTCCACTCCTCCGCACGTTTTCCTGTAAGAGCAGACGGGCTGAATGAAAAGAAATGAAAACGACTGACCTGTCGAGGGGCGAAGGGAGGTGGGCAGTTAAAGTGCGACCTCCAGCACAAAACCAGATGCAGCGTCAGTGACGGGAGAAAAGGATGGAAATCGATGGAAAGAGAAGATAAGAAAATAAAGAAGCAAAAGAAGACAAAGTCAGAGGAGTGAAAAGGGCAAAGAAAGGAGGAGGAGGAGGAGGAGGGATGATGAAGCATCTCTGGGGCTTAATTGAAAACTGTACGAGTGTAAAAAATGAAGACGCAGAGCAAAGAAAGAAAGAAAGAAAGAAAGAGTGAGGAAAGAGGCTGAAATGTCAGAGAGTAGGAGGAGAATATTAAGAGGATACAGTCACACGTAATGTAAAGTCGTCCTCAAATCATGACAGAGTCAAACACAACTTCTCTGCCTCTCCAGAGTGAGTGTGTGTGTGTGTGTGTGTGTGTGTGTGTGTGTGTGTGTGTGTGTGTGTGAGCTGCAATGATGTGGCACCCTGGTATCCCTCACCCCACTCAAGGACAGAGCGGCTGATTGCACCAGCCAACCATGACTGCCTCTTTGAGTGTGTGTGTGTGTGTGTGTTTCTGTGTGTGTGTGTCATGTTGTTTATGTGAGCTCTCACGTATGAAATATTGTGTGTTCCTCACACACAGTCATGCTTTCTCGTGCATGTGTGTGTGTGTGTGTGTGTGTGTGGCGCAGTGACAGGTTGCAGGTGGTGAGAGGTGACGATGCGGGGGACGGATATACGAGCAGATCCTTCACCTGATACAGTTTGGTGTTTGTGTGTGTGTGTGTGTGTGTGTGTTGATGATACACACGTCTCATCCTTGCAGAAGTAGGAGGTCTGATACCTCCGAGCAGCAGCTGATCCACCAATTACTGCCAGGTCTAGAGTGTGTGTGTGTCTTTGTGGGTGTGTGTGTATAAATAGGGAGCCCTGTCCTGGCTCTGGCCTGTAGGTTAACGTGTTGAGCTCAGGGCCTCTTACAGCTCAGTCTAACATTAGCTGCATCATGTAACCCGGGGTGGACTCGGCACAGGTGTGACCTCCATCCTGACTGTATAAGCCTCCTCATGAGCAGGCGTGTGTGGAGTGTGTGTGAGCAGCTGTGTTTCCTGCTCTTTCTGCCATCCTGTCCTCTCCAAAAAGACACAAAAAGGTCAGAAAATGTTTTTAAAATGACATTTTCTGAAGGCCTGCCAAACTAGATTTTATTACGATTAACCAAAGAAAGATACTTTTTTAAATCCACCCCAAATTAACACTTAAATCATGAGTCTATGTTCCCATTAGCTTCTCCAATCAGACATTACATCCAATCTGAGAACAATGACACCCTCTAAAGTTAAGTTAACAAGCAAGACCTCTCTGCAGTCCAAAAAAAGTCTCACCAGGTGCCAAAAACTCAACAAGGTGGTGGACGAACGCCAAACTCATCTGAAACAGACTATGTTTGAGTAATTCTAAGTTTTGGAACAATGAAAACACATTTATCCTTCTTGGTCAGTGTTAATTTTATCAGCTATTTTCATCAGGTTTCAGTTATTTGATGGAAATTACCTGTTAGTTTTAGCAGTGGTGTGCACAGACTTTTAAAGGGCATATTGCAGGTTTTTTTTTTTTTTTTGGACACTTAACATGGTCTGATAAAGGCAGAAGATTAAGTCAATCGCTGATTTTGTTTGATATTCAACAAAAAAAGGCTAAAATTTAGTGGAAGAAGTGAATGTTTTCAGCATAGCTGTTTAAAACGCTCTTTTTTCAGCATCGCGTCATTTGACGTAACAAAAGGGACTCACATTCCTTTACTCCGCGTTGAGTTAATGTGGCATTTTGGGTTGTGTTTATTGTGTTTCTTCCAAAGTATTATTTAATTTGACCATCCATTAAGATGAATCAGATGTGTTTGGATGGATGGATGCAGAAATATTAGCTCAACAGGACATCGAGTCCACTTTTTGGACTCGGTGAGTTAGCTTTCGTGCTTGGATTCGTTGCTCAAAGCACATTGCTTTATGATCAGCTCTTACACGTACTACTTATTTTTTAAGTCAGTGTTTCTAATTCCAAACTGTAAATACGCTGATGTGAACACAGCAACATATCACCAGCTAACAGCGCTCACTCATCGGTACACCTTCTCCTCTGGTTCTCCTCACACTACGACTAAACTGCTCTCCTACGGACGTTATGCCTCCTCATCCTGTCCTGTTCCTGGTCTCCATCTTTGGTCTCCAACAGTCAAACACTGTTACTGGAAGGAGGAGGAAATATTATGGATTATTACATTTTTACTCGTCATTGCTACAGAAAAAGGGTTTATTCATAATTTTTGTTATTAGGATCAACTCTACTTTTGTGGCGTTGCTGTTTGGCCGTTTGAAGCCTCACCTTCCCTCCTTCACAGAGATGTTAGATTCTCATCCTAACCAGTGGGATTTTCCTCTCGTGTTAAATTTTTCACACTCAGATCCATAAAAGTTTCAGCTCACCTTCAGTACGAGCTCTGTTCATGAGATGAAGACGAGTGGTGAGGCTTGGAGCTGAATCAAGCCCTCGCATTGTGCTGGAGTGCAACGTGTCGTCTTTTCATTCAGAGACATTAATTATAACGTCCAGTTTTCAGCCTTGCAGCTTTTCTCCTAAAGCATCCGTTTATTCTTTTCATTTTAAGCTGTTAAGGCCTGCACGGTTTCTCTTTTATTCTGTTTTCCTTCAAAGCAACCTTTCCCAGTATTTTCTGAAGACTGTGGCGCCTTCTGGACACCCTGGACCTTTGTGCCGCTGCTCGAGCTCTTCAAGCAAACCTTTTGACAACTTTTGAAGCTTTTATTTCACTAAAGCTTTTGACAGTGTCTGTCTTTGTTTCCATCTTTCTGATTGTGTCAGCGCTGATGTCCTGACACATCTCTCTCCCGGAGGCTTCAACCTTTTTTAAACTGAGGCTTAACTCGAACACACAGTTGGCCCCTGAGCGCTCTTCTAAAATAACGGCTGGACCCGTCTCCATCTCCTCGCTCGCGTCTGAGTGAAGGGATTGTGTTAGAAGTCATGTGTCATTGAGTCTGACTGACGTGCCCTTTGGCGAGGCCTCCACCGCCCGACTGCTTCGTACCTGCAGCAGCGCCATGACGGGGCAGTGACTTCCCCCTGATCTTTGACTGAAGGTATTTCTGTCCTGCAGCCAAATGTCTCCATTTTGTCACCCTGGGTGTTTCTAAGAGGGGGTGGCGTGAGGTCAGAAGTCACGGCTCTGTGCTTCCTGCGCTCACGGACACGCCGGCCTTCACGCTTCGTTACTTTAGCTCGGGTCGCGTGCCTCTGGATCAGCAGGAAAAGCTACTGTAAGTGGATTTGTGAACGCCTCGTCATGCTTTTATTTTCCCTTTCCTCGCGTTTCTGTGACGACTTGTGTGTGGGCTCCAGGGTGTATGCTAATACGTGTGTGTGTGTGTGTATTTCCGTCCAGCCTCCTCTGACAGTGATGGATTGGACGGGCTGCGGAGCAAGTGTTGCATCTGCTGTCACCTCTGCATGCACACACACTTATGTATAGAAACATAAAAGCACACACACACTCATGGTGTATTTTAAGCTGTGCATGTGCAGATGAAGTCCTCGCTCCATGAGCCTAAAAGTCTGTTATGACCACGTCAGTGTCTGAACATCCGTGTGCACGTGAGGCCTGTTCAGGACAAAGTGCGCTGCTGACGAAATCAGATCAGAGGTGATGAAAAAAAGGGAAAGCGGTCAAACTCATCAGTTGTTTTCCTGGTTTGTTTGACCTCTTCACTTCTGTGCAGCTTTGGACTCTGAGTCCTCATTGAGCAACCTGTGGAGAGGCCCCTCGACTCTGATTGGCTGGTTAATCATCCACATCAACATCTCACGTTGGCTGTTTTTGGAGGCTGTGAGAAAAGGTTTGAGAAGCTGTCAGTCGGCTCTGAGCCTCGCGTGTCTTAATGTTGTTGATCTGAGAATCTGAGGCTCATTCAGCTCCATGAGAGCAGCCGCTAAACGTCTGATTAAAACGCTGCTCGGCTGAAAATTGAGATCTGAAGAGAGGATGCTGTTGTCATTCAGAGTCACGGCTCATTTGATGCTCTCTACATCTAGTTTACACTCCTCTGTGGTTGAATTATACTTAATTTACCTCTGGGGGATGTTAAGATGCAACAATATTCATCACTGAGGCAAACGTTCCTGCATCAAACATCCAAACAGTTTGATGGGAGGTTTATGGCACCCACAGTAATATCATCCATTCTGTCACAGATAATGATGATAGGACGGTTATATAATGACACATCAAGATATCTGATTGATGGACAAACTACAAATGCTCTCAGAGGGCAAAGTTCAGGATTAATGTCATTTACAGCACTGCAGAGTCACTGATTAGTGGGTCAGGTTGGCAGCTCTCTCATCTGTTCAGTCCAGCACCAATCAGGACAGTACTGATGCTCAGGTACCTGGCAATCGGTATCGGTACCCAACGGTGCCAACTTTTTGCACTTTTTGTGTTTATGTGGTGTAAATATTAATTTGTTAAACAATAAAATGTATTTTTTTGGGAAATTCACCTACTCTTCCACTTCGTCACAGTCAAAAGGATTCCTTTAGGTAGTTAAACATGGTACCTTTTAATTTTACATGAATTGGTACTCGGTACTTCTGACAGAATTCGGTTGGTACCTATAAAAGTTCCTTATTAGGTACCCATCCCTAATTAGTACCTCCAGACGGAGGAGTTTTGTGGATTTCCACTCTAAGAATGATCCTGTTCTGGTTCATGTTGGGCTGTAAAACCTCAAACCTGTTGACTCTTGGTCCGTCTCTGCTAGGGATGGGTACCTTTTACATTTGAAATGATACGGTACCTAGCAATTCATATTGGTACTTTACGGTGCCAATTTTCAGTACTTTTTTGTGCTTATGTGGTAATAAATATGAATTTGTTGAATAATAAAATCTGAACTTTTTTCAATCTTTCAAATTCATTCTTCAATTCAAAACCTTGCAATGCTGTGTTCATGTCCAGCATGGAAATCCCCTACTACCTAGTACCTATAAAAGTACCTAATTTAGTACCCATCCTTAGTCTCCGCTCTTCATGTCTGCTTTTTGTTGTAGTCAAGATAAATGCCATCTGGTTTGGACACATTTTGTTTTTGTTTTTAAAAGTCACTGGGCGTTTTTTAGGTAGATCCTGTCCTGCTTAATCTGCGTCCTGTAGATTGACCCACCACTGCTTTGGCATCCGGCAAAATCAGTGTTGTCTATCTAATGTGGAGGGCTCAGACTTGCCTCATCGGGGACCCAGCCAAACCAGCAACCAAGTGAACCCTGTGTAAATTGACATACAAGAGCTGGACTAGAGATTCATCTGGTGTACAGGCGGTCCTCGAGTTACGAACGAGTTCCATTCCTACAACACGTCGTAACCCAAAATTCTGCGTAAGTCGGATTTTTATCCTAAATGCCCCCTAAATCGCTAAATAACTATCCAAATACATGTATTATACTTCATATTCATGGGAAAACAGATCCTGCTTTCCTTTTTGTGTCCATGATGCGAAAAAGTGAGGATACAGAGAAAAAATAACAATAGCTTGCTAGAAGGTGCCCAGGCTCAGGCCTCGGACCCTAATTACGGAGCACAAACACAGATAATCTACACCATGATGTGACTCAATACAAAGTGGACAATGCTGATTACTGCGTAACACTGCATAGCTGTGTTTTCATACATGTCATAGGAGCTTATGAACAGAGTGGCTTAACTTGGAAACCTTCTCTATTTCTCTAAGTCGAAATGACGCAATTTGAGGACTTTCTGTATTTTAGCTTCTTAGTAAATAGGAAGAACCTCTTATTGAGACAGAAGTTGTGCATATTTTGATTGCAAATTTAAGTTACAAATCACACAGTGAAAGGACACTGATGTTTTTTTACTCCTGGGCCTTATTTTGATGCATTTGGTTCTTAGAAAGCAGAATAAATCTAACAACTTTTCATCTGTCTGCAGGGATTGAGATGTAATCTTTGGGGGGAAATTGAATCCAATCAGAGTTGGTCTAGTGAAAGTGTTGCTTCTGTCTCTGATGTGAGGCTTATTCCAAGTGTTTCAGAACAACACACAGAGGAAAAAATGGGTTGAGAGCGAGGATTCTTAAAATTCAGAAAGCTGCAGTAGATTCCTTTAATTATCACCAAGTTTATTAACAAAAACAGGGGTTTAACCCTCTTTTAAAAGTCAGTTGACAGATTTTTAAAGGCAGTGGATGATTGGCCAGAACTGGTAGTGCTCCATCACCCAGTGTCATAAAGACGCAACTCTTACCAAGGTGTGCATTTGTTTTGGAGAGCAGATCCTTTTACTATCACTCTCCTATCATTCTTCAATGCCAAAATGTCACAACCTGCATCAGACTTTTGTGCTTTTCTTGTGTTTATATTTGTAAATCTGCACAAAGCCTCCTCGTCACACCATCCTCTGTGTTCGCCTGTGAGGGAGACGTGCGTTGTCAGTCTACATTAGCGGTGTTATAGCACCGCACTGGGCGGTTGCTGTAGGTTAGCCTTGTGTCTATCTGGGCCAAGCGCAGTGTTTGAGCCCTGGGGAGGAGAACCACTTTCTTAACCGTCAGACCTCGGTAGAAAATAGAGCCTGAGTGGAAATGGAGGCTGTGATGCAGTTGATGTGATTTGGTTCTGACTTGTGTTTGGAAACGGCGTCGCTTGACTGTAAGTTGAGCTAAAGAGGAAGCTTCACAGCATCCCAAAACCACACTGAATGACGCTCGAACTGTAATAAACCTGCAGCAGATCTTTATTTTATCCTCCCACAAACACAGATCCATGAATAGCTCCATTGAAGTGAGGAAACACTGAAGACACTAAAAATACATGAAAAGCATGACCAGAGCTTGAAAAAAAATGGAGCTGGATCAATCTATTAAAAACAAATCATTTAGTTTTCAGCTGATTTTAAATTAAATGACCTGTCAAAGCCTGGTTGTGGTTTATAAAGCTTGCAGGAGGACAATAACTGGAGAGATCGAGTCTGTTTTGCATAAATATGTCACATTTGTAGTCAAACAAATCAGTGTTGACACATTTGTGACTCAAACCGGTGTTTACAGGTCTAGCAAACAGAAATCCTGTTAGATGACAAGATTAAATGTCACTCCGCACGCTCTAGAAAACCAATTTAACTGCATCTCGTCGCTGAAATAGAGAGATAAATGATCTATCCATCTTTGACTAAGCACTCGATGACAATGTATTAGAAAACATTTTAGATCTGCATCCCAAATTTTAATTTATGAGCTCCCGTGGGCTGCAGAGTGACTGTTCCTGACACTGAATTCAATTTAGAGCAACTCCATTAATCTGAATATGGATCAGTTACCTGATATAACCCACATTCCTCACTGACTTTGGGATGCAGGCCAAGAAAAACACACCCTGTGCTGCACAGGAGATAAAAATATCTGTAAGTGCAAAAGCAAAAAAATGTGCAGCTTAAGTCGAGAATCAAAAGTTGACCTTTAACATCCGAACAGAGGGAGCGATGGTGTGGCTAACTCGCTGCTCATCCACGTCTAAAAATAGCAGAGAGCAGACAGCAGGATTTAATAATCCTCCGACACGTCTTGTGTGGTTCTGATTCTGTTGAACGTACAGGTTCTGCAGCGGCAGAGCGACACAGAGCAGAGGAGGGGAAGCAGAGTCTGTATTTATAGCTGCTCTGTTTCTATGCTACTCTCACACTCTCACGTTAGACTGCAAAGCCACATACGCTGCATCCAACAGCTCTGCCGTGTGTCCTTCAGGCGGGGAGCTGTAACCTTCATGACTGCTGCATATTACAGGGACTACAGCAAGGTGATGAAGGGAGGAAATGAGGGCAGAGAAGAGGAGAAGGGAGGGGGAGTCTCTGCAGGAAGTGAGGAGTTTCAGGAGAAACAGAAATGTCAACACCTGGATTCAAAGTTTGAGATGCATCTTAGAAGGATGGGAACAGAGTGAGAGATGGAGCATGGACGGAAGTTTTAAAGAAACTAAAATGTCACAAGAGGGAGGAAAAAGAAGGAGGAGAAGTTGTTTTTTTAAGGGCAGAGAAAAGGGACAGTGTGACACCAAAAAGATCGCCTCCCTGAGCGCTGACATATTGTGATTGTGAAGCCAAGGCATGTGCAGAAGCAACCTGGCTGCACAGCCTGGCTGCTAATTAAAGCATGCATTAAACCTGCTGATGGAGAGTGGATGAGCCCTCAGTGTGGGTTTGAGCAGACGCTCACGGTTTTGAAAAGCTGGATCGTTCTTGTTTCAGTATTTAAGACGGTTTCGCTCCTTTGCTGATATGCAGGTACTGAAGGCTGCAGAAGCCTCATCGGCTGACAGAGCACACCCCCTCTTTAGAATTAAAATAAAACACCAAACATGCTGAGATCTAACTGTAATGATGGATAAAACTGTCTGAGATGTGGGGGGCTTATGACCTATGCTGCAGTCTGTCAGCAGGGGGAGCTCTAAGTGCTATAGCATCACAGTCAGCTCACTTAGCATTTTCTGCCTAAAGCCCCATTTCCACCAAGCAGTCCAGTTCAGATCAGTATGGTTTGGTACAGGTTGGCTCATTTAAGCCGGGTCCTGTTTCCACAGCCAACCGTGCCCCCTTGTGGTAGGCGGGTGTAAGCTGGATGCCGATAGCTGCATCAGTTACATAATAGCACAACGCTTTAGCAAAGTGACACAGTGTACCCCGCTAATAAATCCAACGGAGAAGACAAACTTGACACAGTAAACAAAGAGCACAGATGGAAGACATGCAGCATTTCGTCCTCTCTGTGATTGGCATGTAACTCTTTGATACAAAGTGAAATCAAGCTTTGTTTCAGAGAAGTCTGTGTGCCACCAGGAGAAATGCAGCCTCTGTTGCACGGTAAATGACGAGTCTTTCGACCAATCAATGGTCTGCAGTGTTGTAGCTTCACCTTCCAAGAGTGGATCGGTTCAGTCTGGCACCCAAAAAGTGGGACGGCTCGTCTCGGTTATTTGGGGATCTGTCCCAGGATAAGTCAGTGGAAACGCCACAATAAGTGCGCCATACCAGGACGAACTGAACTGGTCTGCTTGGTGGACACGTGGCTTTTGTTTCAGAGACTACTGTGTAAGGATTCTTTCGACCAATCAATGGTCTGCAGTGTTGTAGCTCCACCTTCTAGGATCGGATCAGTTTAGTCTGACCTCCTACAGAAGGGTCCCAGAAAGTGGGACGGCTCATCTTGGTTATTTGGATATCTGTCCTGGGATAAGTCAGTGCAAACGCTGTTGAGGGCTTGTGGCTCAGAGATGAACCAAAAGCAGAGGTCAAACCAGAAAATAAGGAGGTCTCAAATCTCTGGTTTATGTGTCGTCAAAGTCATCAAAAGGAAGTATCCAGATCCCCGATTACAACTGCTTTAAAAAGTCATCATGCATTTGAAATCACTTTCACCTGCTAAAGCAAAAAGCATGATAGATTTCAAAGTGTTTTCATGCACTTTGCAGTTAAATCTTAAACAAGTCTTAACTGAAAAGAAAATGTTCCTGTGCATGAGAGACCTCACTCTTTTTGTCCTTAATGACAGGAGAGTAGAGGGATCGGAAACACAAGCATCCTCGAGCAAGGGAGCAGGCTTTAAAGTCACTTAAGTCCCATGGTTGACATCCAGTCAGTGCAGTTTAGAAGAAGAAGGACTCAGCAACCAGTTCATGGTTGTCCAGACTGAAATTAAAGAGTCTCTGAGTGAGTACAGAGGGGAGAAGGAGATGTGAGAGGAAGAGCTTAAATCAGGGAGAGGAGAAAGAGCTGACGCTGGAGAAGGAGGAGGGATGAGATGCAGAGAGGAAAGAGGAGAGGGTGGACTTGTAATGCTTAATACATCCTCTTCCTCCTCTTCCTCTTCTTCATCCTCTTCTGTAGCCGTGAAAGTCTGCTCCACTGATTTTGAATGCAGCTCACTTTTTGTCGAACAGCAGGCTTCAGAAACCACCTCTCTTTCCCTCTCCCTCATTCTGTCTGTCTTCATGTTGCCTGAGGCGCGATCATGCACTCCTGTGTTCATGTACGAGTGTGTGTGAGACCGTGTGTGTGTGTGTGTGTGTATGCTGGGTTCATTCGAGGACGGCGGCGCAGCCTGCCAGTGTCGTCCTCTCCTGCTTCTTCGCTACTTTTGGCTGCTGAAATCGAGATGATTCACAGGTTTGAATGAGAGGGGAGATAATTAATACTGTTTATGTGTGAGTGTGCGCTCATCAGTGTGTGTTAGCGTGTGTGTGTTCATGAGTGTGTGTGCTCATGAGTGCGTGGGCCAATTCTGCAATGCCGACTGTCTCCAAGGAGATGCAGGAGGCGAGGGAAGCAGCCAGTAGTAGAGTGCCCTTCAGTGTGTTTGTGTGTGTGTTGTACTACCTGTACCTGTGTGTTTGTTGCCTAGCAGCCTCGTGTGTGTGCGTGCTTCATCAGAGGCTGTGGAGATGCTTGATCACAGGTAGATCAGGTGTGTTTGGACCAGTGAGGGTTACTAACAGGACAAGGTGTGAACAAAGGTTTGTGTTACAGGCTGATTAATCGTCTGCTCTAACGTTTAATTTAGTAATCGATTACTCTGACGATTAAATTTACGATTAATCGATTAATCAGGGAAAAATAAATATTGTTGTATACTGTTATGTCATTAGATTAAGAATTTAGTGGGGCAAAAAGGCAAATAAATAAAAATGTGTCTTCAATCTTTTCACCTGCAGGTCAAACAGTACTCTTCTGTAGCCGCTAATGCTAACACTAACATTATTTTGATGACCTCTTCATGGTTTTCAAACAGGGTGGCGATTTAGTAAAAAGACAAAACAAGACCTCAAAGGCATACCATGCATTTTACAGCATATGAAAGGAGTGTTTATGGGATTTTGTAGCTCCTCACCTCGCTGTTGAGCTCCCCGGTTGGTCAACGATGAGCCCTACATGTTTGAGCTTTAAGTGCTGAATCATTGCGAGATCCGAGGTCATTTTTGCACCTTTAGCTAGTTGCTAACCACTAAATAATCTGCCAAAAAGGAAGAAGACAAATAAACTGAAGAGAAACTAATACAGTAATGACGCAGCACAGTGCATCGATTATGGAAAAACGTTGTTAGCTTGTCCTCTCTTAGGCCTGGACCGCAAAAATGGATATATTCCTAAATGCACATTTTTCTGTCTGATTGAGCCTCTCAACCACACGTACACAGCGATTTCACCCACATAAATGGAGATTTTTTTTAAACGGATGAAAAAGTGAAGAATTAAAAAATATCTGGTTGAGTGGATCCACGTAGCGGTGTTAAACAGAGCTGGTGTTGACTGTTGTTGTCACTGTAACAACAGTTGCTAACAACAGGAACAATGGCCGACGTTTACTGCACTATTTCTGTGTTCTTTGCACTTTTTGCCCTCATTACAGCTCTACAAATGAATGTAATGTTTTTGTATTTGTTTTTTTCAGCATCTCCTTACTCCTTTGACTGCTTCTTCTTCCTGTTTTTGACTCTGCATGCTCATAACGTTCTTCTTCTATGGTTTTCACATTTTGCTAACCTGATACTTATCGGCCAGGCATGGCATTGCAGGCTTCAGAGGCGATTGTTTTCAGTTTTGTTACTCTTCAAATGGACAAAGATATTTCTGTGGTGTGGACAGAGATATTTTTTTGAAACAAGGACAAAGATATCCAGTCAAAAAATATCCATATACATGTGGTTCAGGCCTTGATCCATCATCTTTGCTTTGCTTTGTTCGATTAACACTTTTACCTCTTCTTCCCCTTCCACCTGGGCTTCGTTTTCCTCCTTTTTCTCCTTTCCTTCAGTTTTCTCCTCAGTCCTGCAGTCCTGCTCGGGTTAATAAAATGTTGATTGCAGTCGAGAATCTTGGTTTTATTTTCTGCCTGTGCAGAGTTTTATTTAAAGATTTGATAAAAAAATGAGAAAGCAAGAAGATTTATACAAACACACAACCTGTAAACATCTCTAACCTCTGTCACCGTTCACAGGCTCCTTTTATATCCTGATAATGCAGCTAATGAGCAATCAGACAATAGACATTTCCACATTAGCTATCTGAAATACCATAATTAAACAGCTCTTGTGTGGCTGTGTGTGTGTGGGGTGTGTGTGTGTGTGTAGGGGGGTGGCTGGAGAGGGATGAAGGTTTGCATTGGCCTCTGTCCAGCGGTGGGAATTACAGGTTATTTGTCAGAGTAATGCTGTTAGCTGTTAGCTGACTGGAGGAGTGTGTGAAGCCACAGAGTCAGATGGCTCTGAGTTGTATTTTTGGAGCTTTGTTAATTATGTGTGGCGAAGTGTGTTTGCACAACGGTGCCAGTGAAAATATTACATGTTTTAACCTTCTGTCGCTGTGGATGCAGAGTAATTAAAGAGAAACTTTTGTTTTTAATGTCCTCAGAGAGGTTGTAAATGTAATTAAGGTGCAGAAAGTTTGTTTTTACTTTATGCATATGTAAATGTGATTTTTAAGCTTCTTCTGCCAGTATTTGGGAAGTAAAGAACAGTGAATGCAGCAGGAAACAGGGAGAGAGTGTGGAGCGACATGCAGAAAAGGGGCTGCAGGTTGCCTGCTCCAGGACTTGCCTTAATAGGCATGCAACCTCGAACACTTGGCTAAACCAGCGCCTGAACATGGGAATATTAATCCAATCAAATCAACTTTATTTATATAGCACATTTTGAACACAATAAAGTTTACCAAAGCACTGCACAGTAAAAAATAAAAATAAAACATGAATATTACAGATAAAATAAATAAAAATAACACAAAAGAAGGAAGGTTAAGATCATAAAAGACATAAAAGGCAGGGATTACACAACTCTCACACTGAATTAAAAGCCAAAGAATAAAAATATTAAATTTTGGACCAGGGGGTGAATGTGATCAGCAAACCTCAGGGACTAGGGAGATGTACTAAGGTGCTGATCCATAAAAAAAAAAAAAGAGTAAAATAATAATAATAATAATAATAATAATAATAATAATAATAATAATAATAATAATTATTATTATTATTATTATTATTATATAAAATGAATAAAAATATTCAAATAATTTATATAAAATATAAAGATTTAAAAACAATCAATACAATTTTAAAATGAATTCTAAAACAAACAGGAAGCCAATTAAGGGATGCCAGAATTGGGGTGATGTGTTCATGCTTTTGTGCTCCTGTTAAAAGACGAGCAGCTGCTTTTTGCACTAACTGTATGTGTGCAAGAGAAGCCTGATTTACACCAATGTAGAGAGCATTAGAGTAGTCCAACTGTGTGGAAATAAAAGCATAATAAATAAATATAATTAATAAATATAAATAAATAATAAAAGCATAGTAAAAGCATAAATTACCCACTAAAAATCGTTAAAAGATACCGATTCAATCTTTGATAAAAGCCTGAGGTTATAAAATTGGATTTAAAAACTGAGTTTATTTGTTTATCAACTTTAAGATAAGGAAAAAGAAGGTCCAGGTCCCTGAGAGATGCCTCCTGGGCTCCACTTGGGCTAAAGTGATCAGTTGGGCTAAGACCTGTTAAGAACAAGATGCATCTGCAGCAGACTTCATTTAAGAGTTACTTGCATGAATCTAAAATGCAGAAATTCAACTGATTTGTTGTGCTATAGCTGCAGAAAAAAAGACCAGTTTTGCAAAAATAACCTTGCAAATATTTACATTTACCCTCATTTTAAACATTGTTTGCTGCCTGAAGGCTTGTTAACACTTATTTGCATGCACTAGCATTTCGAGTTCAGGTTGATTGGATTTCCTGCAAAAATCTTAAAGGAAAACTGAAATATGCAAATCAAACATGTTCTTACAAACGACATATTCACTCAAACTGAACAAAGACAGGGCTCACATCTCTTCAGTTAAGCCCCCAGCCCCCCCAACTTTTCGTGACAGGGTATCGACCCCTTTGTTTCTGATATTAACTTTAAGCCATGTCCACCCAACTGACCCTGATCGACCTCTGTGAACTCGTTAGCACGACCTCGGATTGGCGCCACTTTTCTGCCTGCGTGTCCCCCTCCCTCCCCCAGTTTGGGACACGCTCCTGCACCCTGATGGCCCTCCTCACCCCCGTTTCATGCAGCCTTTTTAATCTGCAAATCTCCCACCTCACCCAAACAGGATCTCCCTCTAAGCCTGTTGTATTGACTGGCAGATGCATTGTGGGATACCAATTGGGGGAGAGCGTGCCGCACAGATGTGATTCTGACAATAATTGCAACAGAAGCCAAGATTGTTCTGTTTGGATATTTTGATGTGAGCATCGTCTATTTTTGATTTAATCTGACAAAACTGTTTCTTAATAAAAGTGTTGAAGCAGGATTTAAAATCTTTGCTAGAAACTTAAAATTTGCTCAAACTTTGACGCCTGATAGTAACTAGAGTCCTCTTCAGACGTCATAGACTCTCACAAGGCTGCACACTCAACCTTTGCACACTCCCTACAAGTCAAAACCAGGCTAAAGATTAGCCTGGATGTTAGCCTTTAGCTACAACACGCTTGTCAGTAAGCTAATCTCCAGCCTTGAAGACACAACTAGGCTACAGATTAGCCCCACAAAGCTGCAGCGGGTTATGCAGTGTGCTCACAAACAAAATAAAAATGCAAAATGTATCCACTGAAGTGTTGATAATCTCTAGTCTCCATCAGCCAATCAGACGGCTCGCTCGGAGTGATGTTGCTGGGGGATGTTGCTTAAAAAAAGTTGCTGGTGTGCGGTTGTCTTGTGAGCAGATGGCTCACCCGTCTGTCTCCACATTAGGAAGATACTGATGAGATGAGTCAGTTAACACACACACGCGCGCGCACATGCACACACACTTCCCGTGCCGCCAAAGTGTGTCTTTTCTCATGGTCATGTATGAAGAGTGTGTCCCTTTCCCATTGTTAGTGCCAACCTGTGATTGTGCCTGTGTTTCCTCTTTTCTTCTTCCTCTGAGGCAGCAGGAAACATCGCTGACTCACACTACCCACCAAACACACACACAGGGATGCACACACACACACTCTCATGCAGGCATAAACACATTAACAAGAAGCGCTGGAACACAAAAGCCACCGCTGAATCCTTTCTGTGGTTTGAAAATCAAAGAACTCCTGACTGAAACTCTGTTTTTGAACGCTGCATCAAAAACACTCCAGACAGAAAATCAGTGTATGTAAGTGTGTCAGTGTGAGTGTGTGTGTTTACGTCGAGACTTGAAAGCACACTTAATGACTGCTTCAGCTCATAGATGAAACCACGGAGTGAGGACACTAAAAAGTGAAGCAGTGATGGATGAGAGTCTGTGAGAAAGGAGATCTTTGATTTCCACTCACGGGGCATTGATTCGCCACGCTCTGTTTGGAGGATTAGTTTTTCTAAACCATCAGTCAGTGCAGGTTTTTAGGGACCCTCACTGTTTTTATTTCCCCCTTTCTCCGTCCACAATAAGATGAGCCCAGCTGTGATGGACTCGGTTTGATAACTCCTAACCAAAGGTTTTCTTTGAGCCTGATAGTGTGACTGTGTCTCTGTCAGCTCCCGGTGTTCCAGTTTAAAGAGTGACCCTGTAAACTGGAGACTTTCAGCTGAACGTGTCAGTGGATATCCAGTTTACAACAGCTGTTCAAACACAGAAGAAGCATTTTGTACATGTATATTTATAATAGATATAATGTCATAATCTCCTCATCAAATAAGAAATTAATAATGATCTAAAGCTGTTTGAAAAGGATGCATCCTGCTCAAAGTCCTCAGTCAACAGGGTTTCTTTTTCACCCCTACACTGAAAAAAGAAAACAGTTGGACCAACTTAATTTATTGCTTCAACAAGTCCAATTAACACAATTGATTAAATCAAATGAACTTAATAATATGATTGTTCTCAAATCAACATTTTGTATCATCCATCTCAAAGTTTTCAGTTGTTTCAACTCAATAATCTGCAAAACCCAAAAGGAAAATCTGATGAAGTGTTTCTTTACTTTATTGCACTGTAAAAATGTGACAAGTTGAGCTTACTTAAAATAATCCAGGAAACCAATTGCACTAAAAAATGTCAGTAAATATAACTAATAGGCTTAAGTTGAGTTTACTTAACATCTACTTGTAAAGTTTACATTACAGCCTGTTGTACTTAATTCTAACTGTGAGTGAGGAGGGAATGCAGTGCATATTAGACCCTGCTGTACATTTAGATGTTAACCTGCCAAGGGCACAGGCTTTCTGTGCTTCACATGGCACGGACCTGCTGTCTGTGCCCTTTGGCATGGACCATGTACCTGATTCATTTTTTTAAAAGTTGTTTAATGTTTTATGCATTGATAAATGAGATGTGTTGATGGTCATAAATTATGAAATTAGAAACGATAAACTGGGTTTTGTCTTCAGTTGCATTTAAATTAAAATTACTGAGAGAATATTTTAATTGGAGCCCTCACTGCTGTGGGGCACAGGCAGCCAGTCCGTGTCATGGAGCCTAGACAGCTAGCTGGTCTGTGCCATGGAGCACAGACACACTGTGTCCGTGCAGCATCTCAATGTGCAGCGGAGTCTCTTGTCTACAGCATTCCCTCCTCACCCACTTTAGGGTTTTGCAGATCATTGAGTTGAAACAACTAAACAACTTTAATTTTGATTGATGCAAAATGTTAATTTGAGAACACTTAAAATACTTAGTACATTTGACCTATCAAGTTGTGTTCATTAAAGGTATTAACTTCATTTAAAGGAACTTAATTCATTTGAGTGTGACCATTTGAAGCAATAAAATTAAGTTGGTTGAACAATTTCCTTCTTGAGTTATAGCATCACAGAATTTCAAGTTGATATGATACACAAAAAACATTGGAAACCTTAACTTAAACAATTAAGTTCAATTGATTTAAAAAATGACATCACTTCAACTGATTGAAAATTCCCTTTTTACCTGTGCACACACTGTTACCTGTACAGCATGTTTTTTTGGAGACAGCGCTGAGCCCCCTTTGATCTCCATCACATGGCTTTAACAGTTTCAAGTTACTCTAAAACAACCATTTGCTTGATCTGCAAAGAACAATCAGAACCAGCACAGGCTTAATGGCTTCTGTTGTCTTACTGCCCCCTACTGGTGTGGCACTGTGCTGCAATTACTTTTATTTTTTCTCTAATCTTCACTGACTTGGTTTACAAAATCCAACCTGGTCTTTGACCTGTGATGGAAACACAGACAAACAACAAGCCTCAGGAACTGTGTAGTTCCTGGGAATGTTGTACTAGGAACCAAAAGGTCCTGGACCTTCTGTTCCAAAAAGACCTTCACCCACAGAAGCAGCAGTGGTTGAGTGTAATGTGTGTAAACTGCGAGATTCAGCGCTTCGCTTGAAGAGACTTTGATGTGGGTTGCAGGAAGACCCCCTCTACCTCCGAGCAACAGCTGCCACACTCTGTGATTGAGGAACCATTTGTTGTTGTTGTGGTCCTGGAAGCTGTCACGGCTCTCTACCAGCAGCTGAACAATACATTTTCTCACATTACCTACTGTGTCAATGTTTTCTCATGTCAGAGTTTCAGGGAAAGGTTTTGTCATCCAGGATCTTACAAATGAGCCAATTTCACTTCATAAGAGAGAGATGTTGTATAAAATCGAGAAACATGTAACTCAGAGCATGCACACAGTGTTGGATTTGAAGTAAAGAGGGATGAATTCTCACACTGGAGCTTTTATTCCTCCTTACCCACCCCTGAGTCAAGCTGTATAGAGACTTTCTGTTCTCAGCTCTCACCGGGAATAAATCTAAGAGATGTAGGTGTTGGAGAGTCAGAGGTGAGATGTGTAGTTGCTGCTGACTGCCTGTGATGTTTTATAGAGCTGTTGCTGGTGTCGGCTTGCTGTGTCCCATTAAAGAAGCGATTACTGTTCCTTCTGCTGCTGTGTGTTTAATGTAAAACTGATTCTACAGCTCGCCGCCGCCGCTGCTTCTGCTGCTGTGAGGGATTTATGTGTGAAGGAGAGGGACGAGCTGTGAAACTGAACAGGACAACTTTTTTATTTCCATCATCTAGAATAGCACACAGAGATGTATAACCAGAGAACACACACACACAGAGCTGGCTCAGTGTGTGTGAGTGTGAGGGCTCTGGGACTTGTATACTTTTTATTACCTATTTATTAGAAGTTTAAACAACACCAGAGAGAGTTAGAGTCACTTTATCACGAGCTCAGGTTAGAGACTTGATTAGAAAGTTTCAAACGCTGCCAGAAGAGTTTTGTGTTGATGCTTTTAAACGAAGAAACTGATCCATGGCTAATCTGTCCATCAGGAAAAGGAGGGTTTTGTTTTTGCAAGATTCAGTGGAACATTATTTCTCTGATTTGGTTATGGATCGGTAAATCACTGTAGAGCACAGTTTATGAAACTAATTCCAGGGGAACTAACACAGCAAACCTCAAAGGGCATGACGCCTAGGGAAGAGCATTTGCTTCCTCTACTTTGCAACACCGTAAGACAACTTTTGTTGCATGGTTCAGCGTATGTTTGCAAAAATCCTGTGCACTGTCCAACTTGCAAAAAAAATGAAGTAGATGTATGCAGCCTCCTGTTTCTTTCCTTCTTTGGTCAAAAATGTGAAACCTTTGGGCTCTAAAACGGACGCAGTAATATTGTATAGTGAATCAATCCTGAAATATTAAATCAGGACTCAGTTTTAGGAATATTTTGCAACTTTAACTTCATAATCCAGCAGAATAACCAGTTTTCTGCTTGCAAACTCTTTCACTTCGTCATGTTTCCAGTGCTGCAGGACAGAAATGCATTGAAGCTTTTCCTTGAACTGATCTGGGATCTGATGCTAGCTGCAGGACTCAGCGTAAGCTTCCCGCTAGGAGCATGAGATTTTGGGAAAGTTGCTGCCATGTGAGTGCAGTGAATTTAACCTTTTTTTGCATCTATGAAGGCAGCTTTTTTTCTGTTCCATGGTGGTGTTTACCTCACAACACTCTCCAGCAAAGGTCTGCAACCTGCGGCTCTGGAGCCTCATGCGGGTCCTTGAATCCTTTACAGTGGCGCCTTGTAGCTTGAAAAAATATAATGGAAATAAAGATTTTTTATTTTCCAGACAGAGGGTATTGACTGTAAAAGATACTGACAGTAAAAAAGATTTATTTATTTATTTATTATTATTTTTGATTTTTTTTTAAATAACTTAATAAATAAAATTACCCTTTTTAAAATAATAAAAAAGGGTGATTTTTTTGTTAAATTTCAAAATGTTAAAATTTTCCAAATTTTGGAAATGAAAAAAAAAAAAATCATTGTCAATTTTTTCACTTCTACATTTTTCGAATTTTTGCAAATTTATTAAAGGAAAAATGCAACTTTTTTTTAAATTTAAAAATTTGTTGCAATTTTTGCAGTTTTAAAATTTTCTTGCAAATTTATTTAAAATCTAAAATTTAAGACACCACATTCACAATTTCATCAATTAAAAAAATCCTTGTTTTTTAATATTTCTTTTTATACATTATAATTATGCTCAGAGTTTTTTACACTTTAGAGTCTTTACTGTGAAGATACAGTAGATTTTGTGGCTCCTGAATGAATTTAATCAAGGTTGCAGACCCCTGCTCTCCAGTTTTGCACAGTTTTCGTTCCAGCACTAAAAAGAAATCCGTCCAGGAATCCCACCACTCTGCAGCTCCAGACGCCAAATCACCCTCCACGAAAAGTATCTGTTTTGCTGGCAATCCTTCACGACCCCGAGTGTGAAAAGGCACGCCGTGAGGATGAGTCGGTGTCAGCGGGGCACACCAGGACGTGGGAACGATCTCTCTGATCTCAGTTTAGCTGGCTGTTAATTTCGGGGTGGTTTACAGCCAAAGGTCAGCTCGGGTTCTGCTGATATTCTCAGGTTGGGAGGCGTTCGCAGGGTGTTTTTGGGGAGCGAGGACACAGATGGTTCAGCTGAGGTTCAAACCAGCCTCAAACGATGATACGGCTGTTTACCTAAAGCTCCCAGTGTTGGCGCAGGGTCAGAAAACATGTTTCTGTTTATTTTTCAGAGAGGAATAGTTAATCCTGCTGCTTCTGTAGACATGAAGCACATCCCTTCCTCTTCAGGAACAGATTTGACATTTGATCCGCCATCCAGGCTCTAATGTCAGTGAAACGTATCAGGAATTGAGGATTATTGTCCCAGCAGTATAGAAAAGCAGATCCTGGTTGTGTAATGTCTTTAAAGGTGCAGAATCAGCTGTGTGGCTGCAGCTGTAATCGCTGCTGCGTGTCAACATGGCCGAGTGTGTGTGACAGCTGTGCTGGTTTTTACAGTAATGCCATCTCTTCTGGAAACAAATGGTGCGGGGGTTTGGGTCTCCTGGAGGTGCAGAGAACAGGATGTGTTGGAAGCTGAGAGTTAAAGTCTTCATTTGGGATCATAGTGGTTGTAAACGTGCAAACATGTGCAGGTGAGTCAGTTAAAAGCATATGTTGGAGTTCAGCTGCAGGGTTTGTTTCCTCGCTCCGGGACTCGTCAGCTGCTGGAGTCAAACCTGCGACCTTTCTGGTGCCGGACAGGTGGCCTGCTGCACCGCACTGAACGCAAGTCAGTGGACATGCACTGCAACCCTGAGGCTTATTTTTACATCTGTGAGTGTGTGTGTGAGTGTGTGTGTATGTGTATGAGAAAGAACCACCATAACATGCCTACTAGCAGCCAGCACTGTGTGTACTCAGGGGATATTTGTAAGACAGGAATAGAGGGTCTGCTGGAAGTCTCTGTGCCTGCAACTTGGAACAGCTGTTTCTGGCTGTGTCCTTTCAACCCCAACACACACACACTCACACACACACACACACACACACACAGATATACCCCTGCCATCCTGAGTAAAGGTCAGAGAGCTCCTCCCCTCCTGGCTGAGTTAGAGTTTCAAAACAAACCCTGAGCATTTCCCATGCTCCACAGACGCAGGTGTGAAGTCGTGTTTGGACTGAAAATGAAGCAGATTTCGCCGTTCATTTCTCCTGTGGACTCTCGTGTTTTTTTTTTCTCATTGGTGAAACCCAACCTGTAATTTTTGTCCTTACACATATGTGTCATGTTCCATAAAATCCCCCAGGAGGCCGCACAGCTTGGGCCAAAATATAACTTACAAAAACATGAAATGATGCATACTCTAGAAAAGAAAAAAAGGCAAATAAATAAAAATTGGTCCTCAATCTTTTCACCTGCGGGTCACCATAGACTGTATATAGAGTGGACAATGTGGCTCCGCCATTTACCAATGTACGGTTTTGAAGCCAAAATTCCCCCGTCACAGGCGCAGCCATTGTAGCAGCTGTAGCCAGAGTCTGAGCAGTAGACTGTGAGGGATTGTGGGAGAATCTTAGTGGGACCAGATGACAAAAATAATAATTATTTTTCTTCTTTCAAGAGTCTAATCACTTCTTGACTTTACCTCCCGACATATTTTATGATCCCCGAAAAAAATACACAAGAACGTCAGCTGTCAATCATCGTGAAACGTGACGTAAAACCTCGTTTTTAACCTCGTATAACTAATGAAAATGAAACTTTTCAGAAAAAAAAGGACTTGGACACAAGACAGGCAGATGATATCTTTAAATCACCACAACAATCAGACGTGAAAAACATCTCTATGAGGTGTATTCATTTTTTAAAGTTTGACCACAGCCCATCTGGAATGACTGGGGAGATGGATTTTTTGACCTGTACTGCAGCCAGCCACCAGGGGGAGCAGTTATTGTAGTGACCTCACTTCGAGCTGAGCAAGAGGACGTCCATTTTTTTACTCTCTATGGGTCAAACAGTGCACCCCCTCTGCCCTACCACTACCTTTAGCAATGCTAACGTTGGTTTAACAAACTCCTTGTGGTTTTCGATTATAATTTTCAATTTTAATAAAAAGACAAAACAAATCCTAAAAGACATACGGCTTCTCCTCTGCCACGCTGATCTGTTAACATGTGACGCATACTGCCTTGAAGCCCAGGTATTCTTCACTCCTGTCCAGTAGGTGGCGGTAATGCACCTTCAGCAAGTTGCCAACCGCTGAATAACCTGACATAAAGGAAGTAGACAAACTAATACAGTGATGACGCAGCACCGTGCAGCGATTATGGAAAAACGTTGTTGACGTTTTTACCTATCATTTTTTATTGATTTTATTGATTCGTCGTTGCAGCCCATGATCTTTGCACATTGATTATTTCGTGTTTTTTTTTTAAATCTCCTCTTTGGGCTCTGTGACAGCTACACACACCCTCTTGGAAAGCTTGTCAGGTGTTAGATTGGACATCCGGTGAACCTTTTGATCCTTCTAGCGACCTCCTGGGTCATCACCTCTCACCTCCTTCCACCCCTGAATCACGTTTGTAAAACGATCATTTTCAGGTAGGACTCATGTGTCACAGCTGTGCACATGTAAAGGACCCCGTGCTCGTCTTCCTCGCTACATCCAGAGCCTTTCCCTGAGGAAGAGCGGAGAGGAGAGGGATGACGAGTGCTGCAAAAATAACTTCCATATTTAGACTCGGAGGAGGAGAGAGATGCAGAGCCGAGCTGTGAGAAAGGGATTAAGGGAAGAGCATCATTGATCGGCTGCAGTTTTAGCTGCTCCGGACTGAAGTTGACCAATCTTTGAGGAAACAAACCGGAGGTCTTAAATCAGGCTGAAGGTCGGCTGATTTAGAGCTCAGGAGACCGAAAAGAGTGTGTGAGGTAGATGTTAGAGAGGGAGGCTCTGATAAAATCCCTCCCACACTGAGCTCTGTCTCCTTTTTGTCTCCGGCTCCTCTTTCTTCCTCTCCTATTGATGTTTTGAAATGAATACTTGTCAGATAGCTGACGTCTATATTTAGAACAGACATCCAGACAGTCTCTCTGTTTCTCTCGCTGTCTCTCTTATTAGCTGCATGTCGACCTCTCAACTTTGCCTCGTGATCTTTCTCCTGCAGGTTCAAAAGGTTCATAAAGGTCACAAAAAGCAGTCAGGGAAACTTCCTGGAAATCCCTGCATCTTTAAAAAGACCTCAGCTGATTTTCCTGCAGAGTAACTTCTCTGTCCTCTGTACATCTCTAACCCCTCTGGGTCACACTTAAGATTGATCTTATGTAGCCTGGCACCCTCTTCCAAGACGAATTACACTATTTTAATGAGGTACTAACAGCAGTTTGTGGATGTTTTCAGGAAAGATGACCGCCCTGAAGCGGCTACTCTGGGTTTGATTTAGGTTTCTGGATCCATTTAGCTGTTAGTGCCGTTTCTGGAGGTTACGTCACAATCAGAGATCTGTTACAGCTTACAGCTGTAAAGCAGGTCAGGGACTTCTCTCATGAGCTTTTATTTTTTAAACACCATCATCTTTTATAGAAACACAAAAGTTTATATCCACTGATGCTAGGAAGATTCATAAATATAAAAAAGTCACGTTTTTAAAGGTGTTTTTGGGGCGTTTTGGCTTTTTACTGAAGGGAAGACACGAAGCAGAAGGTCGAGGTTGAAGTAAGGACAGTAGCTTCTTCATCTGGAGCTCTGCTTCTGTGTCTGAGTGATTAAATGTGTATCACCACCAGCCCAGGTTTGACTGTAAATAAGTCATATTAACTGATGAAACTCTGAATCCAGTTTTTTCTTTGTGGAGTTGATGAAAAAGTTGGTTTGGAGCCAAAGTTAGGACCAATTACGACACTTAGGACTCAATATGGAGAGTAAATAATAAAAAGTTTAAAACATGATGAACAGAAACAGATTTCTGTGGTATATTTTCAAACTATTATCCCTGATAATTATCAAACCCAACCATAACTATCTCATTAAAACAGGATTTTTGTTTTGATTTTGAAATGTTGAATCTTAAGGAATTCATGACAATCTTTGGTAAAACTTCATTTGAAGGGGTATGCATAAGACAGACATGAAATCTGTCAGTAAGTTAAAGGAGGCTTCATGCATGTCTATGAATGTTGTCATTAAGTGTCATCGATCAATTATGTCAACTTTTAAGGAAAGTTGACTTTGTTTGGGGATGTTCTTGTTATGACCACATAACCTGCCACTTTCTTTTTTAAATGTGAAGTTGTTGAAAAAAAGACATCCCCAAACAATGTCAACTTTTCAGGAAAGTTGACGTAATCGACGGAATTAATGACAACCTTCATAGAGATGCATGAAGCCTCCTTCAACTTAATGACAGATTTCATGACAGTCTTATGCATACCCTTTTAAATAAAGTGTTACCAAACCTGTCACTGTTGACTAAACACATTAAAAAGCCTACCTCACCTGTATGGACCCAGTACCTCTGTCGTAAAAACAGGTTTTATTTATTAATTTATTTATTAATTTATTTGTTTTTTTATTTATTACATATTATTTAATTTAATTTAATTTATTTTTTTTATTATTTATTTATTTATTTTTTCAAGTGAATGCAGTGCCCCACCGTATTATTCTGATAGATTCTGATAGGATTTAGATAGAATCCGGTTTTTATGAGATACTATATGAATTAAAAAATAAACATTTTCTGTTTTTATGAGTTAGTTATGTCATAAAAACAGGAGGTTTTATTTATTTTTTTGTTCATTGATTTTATTTTTTTATTTTATTTCAAATTATTTCATTTTATTATCATTTTTAATTTTTTTATTATTCTTTTTTTTTTTTTTTCAAGTGAATGCAGTATGCTACTGTATTATTCTGATAGATTCTGATAGGATTCAGATAGAATCCTCTTTTTATGAGATACTATATGAATTCAAAAATAATAATTTTCTGTTTCTTTGAGTTAGTAATGTCATAAAAACGCGAGGTTTTATTCATTTATTTATTCATTTATTTGTTTTTTTTTAAGTTAATTTATTACATATTATTTTATTTTCTAATTATTTTATTTTATTTATTTTTTATTATTTTTATTTTTTATTTTTTTCAAGTGAATGCAGTACGCCACTGTATTATTCTGATAGATTTGGAGCAGTTCTCTGTCTGGATGTGGTTTTCTGGATCCTTTATTATGACCCGGGTCTCAGACTCAGCGCTCTCTGTGCAGGTCTTTGGTTTATTTCTTTAAATTTGACAGTCTGTAAATGTTCACAGATCATTAAGTCTTAAGCATCGAGTGACTTGGTGTTTAAACTCCTCGACTAAAAACATCCAGGCACTAAAAATCTGTCCACCTGCTGCTGTTTTCCACCCACGCACTGATTTCACACAATGCTGGAAGTTGATAACCATTTGTTGAAGTGATTTTTTTGCTAAGAATAGCAGGTGGAAAGTGAATGCTCAACGCATGAGCAAAAGTTTCACTTTAGAAATTAAAAAAACTCCCGGAGATGTCTGAATAGTACAAAGAATGAAAGGGAACAAAGATTGATGTTGGAGAAGATCATGGCTGCTCTGATTATTCATTTATCTTTGTAAAACTACAACTTCTAAAGCTTCTTCTGCCCACAGCCTGGAGCTCCCTCTGGTCTGCCTAAGCCCCCAAAAAACCTTTCAAAGTTTCACAAGTTCGGGAACACTCTGAGCCTGTCCAAGGCGACTCATGCCGACCACTCTCTGCAGCAGAGCTGAGGTTTTTCTCAGATTGATGAAAGAGATTGTCTTGGCTTCCAGGCAGCCATTAGTTTCTATTCATTTCAGCACAGAATGAAAATTCAGCTTGCAGAGACTTGAAACTCAGGTGAAAAAGGTAATCCATCACAGAGAGCAGCATGTCCTCTTCTATTTCTGTCAGGTATTGTTGTGTGGCGAGGCATCGCAGAGCTGCAACTGCTCCCAAACTTCTGCTGAGCTGCGTTCAGGTGCTTTCAGGAGAGTAGGAAAGATATATCCCTTCTATTTCTGTGACTCTGCGTCTTTCCATCTCCTTGCACTGTTAAGGAGTCGTGACTGGGCAGACGGATGGAGGGATGGATGCAGGGGCTCCTGGAGAGAAATGGAGGAGGAAAGAGGAGGGGTGGAGGGAGGAGAGGGTGTGTCGTGATGAGCGGCTTAACCTCTCTGCTCTGCAGCGTGGGGAGAAGAGGGAGGGATGCAGAAATGAAAGAAAGCAAGCGAGGGTTAAAGAGCATGAAAGAAAGGAAGGGAGGAAGGGAGTGAGAGAAGGAATAAAGGGATGAAGAGAAAGAGAAAGAGAAAGGGGATGGGTTAGGGAGCATGGAAACAGTGATGGAGAGAAAATGAAAAAAGGAAGAGAAGTGACACAGGAAAGGAAGGAAGAGAAGAGAGGTTGAGTTTGCAGACACGGTGTTCTGCATGAGAATGAGACAAGACAGGACACACACACACACACACACACACACACACACACACACACACACACACACACACACACACACACACACACACACACACACACACACACACACACACACACACACACACACACACACACTGGCTGTGATGCATCTGCTACATGAGCCATTAGATCAGATGACCGAGGTCTGGTCCGTTACCTTTTACCTCCTTCTCCTCTTCCCTCCAGCTCTGCATCCTTTTAGTTTCATCTCCTCTTTTCTTTTTTCCCCTTCCCTCCTTTTCTCATTCTTTCCTTTCCTTTCCTCCTTAACTCACCTGTTCCCTCTTTTCTATCCATCTTATCCTCACTCCTGTCCCAGCTAATGAAAGTCGTCACAGTAATAGGACGGCGGCATACAGGAAGGCCGTAAATCAACCTCTCAGTGTAGATAGAGTGTGTGAACGTACATTTGTGAGTGTGTGTGTGTGTGTGTTTGAGATCCATCACTGTGATGTGAGTGTTAACTCTGCCTGGAAACAGTACCTGGATCACGTGCACGCACAGCTGTAGGTGGTGCCACCTTATCACGAGGACGGCACAAATTCAGAGTTTGTCCCCAGTTTTTCTCCTTGGGTCTTTGTGTGTGTGAGAAAGTGTGTGTGTGTGTGTGTGTGTGTGTGGAGGGTACATACTGTATATGTGTGTGTGAGAACAGGTGTGTGTTATCCAAGCGGCTGTAACATTAGACACCTACTGTCATTGTCTCGGTGTAAAGGATACCAAAGTGCTGACTGACTCGCTAACCCCTGTAGAGAGAGAGTGTGTGTGTGTGTGTGTGTGTGTGTGTGTGTGTGTGTGTGTGTGTGTGTGTGTGTGTACCCTTGACGTCCTGGGAAAATGCAAGCAGTCATGGTTATGTATGTGTGTGTACGTGTGTGTGACAGCTGCCAGCTGAGCTAACCAGCAGTGGGCGGAGCCATTTCTCCACATGACTGAACGACACGTTTTAAATTTAAAGTCACAGTTTTATCTGACTTTTAAAGTGTCTCACTCCTTCTGTGAGTGAAAGTGCTCATGGGAAATGCACTTAATCCTGGAGGAACAATACCAATTTCATCCAGAGGGGGCGCCAAAACATTGATTTTACTAGGAGTGTCTCAGCAAAGTTTTCAAACCTGATATTAAAGCAGCGATTTTTAAAACAAAAGACGATTACACAAAAAAAAAAAACTGAAATTTTAAGTTTTTATGTTAAATTTTTTAAGTAAATTTTTTTTTGTTATACTTGGTATGAGCCACTTTAACTGGTCAGTCCAAAAAAATGTCTTATTTTAAGTTTTTAAAAAGCCAAAAATGAGGTCTGAATTGCTTGTAACAAGTAAAAAAATCTGCAAATGCAGCAAGAAAAATTTGCTCAAAATATTTTTTAAAACTAGTATAGTGTCTTGATAGTAACTTTCTCTTGTTCCGAGGGATGGGTACCGAATTAGGCACTCGTAAAGGTACCCAGTACCGATTCATGTAAAATCATAGGTACCAAGTTTAGGTACCTAAACGCATCCTTGTGACTGTGAGGGAGTGGAAGAGTAGGTGATTTTCCATACTGGACATGAACACAGCATTGCAAGTTTTTATATAGAGGAATAAAAAAGTTAAATTGAAGAATAAATATGTTAAATTGGAAAAGTTTGAGAATCTATTATTTAAAAAATTAATACTTTTCACCACATAAATGCACAAAAATTACTTAAAATTGGTACCATTGAGTACCAATACCGATACCCAGGTACCATATTGTTTCAAATGCGAAAGGTACCAATCCCAGCTTGTTTAATTGGTAGATTTTTTCTCACTACTTTGTCTTAAATAATTTGAAATAATACTTTTTTCTGGACTGGTCAGGTGAATGTGGCTCATATTGAGTCTAAAAAGACATTTTCTACTTAAAAAAAAACAAAAACATTTGATAAGATTCCAGTTTTCGCCAGTGTGGAGATGGGAATGATGGGAAATGCAGTCTAATCAGATCAAACCTGCCTCCCCTCTCCTCCCCCTGTGTCTCCTTTGTTTACCTTCATCATGAAAATGTGTCACCATTAATTCATCTGTGATAAACTGACGTCAGACTCTGTGTGACGTCGCTGCTCTTTTAACCGCCGGTCCGTCTCTATCTCTATCTCTATTGTTTTCACTCCTCCTCAGACCTCCAACCCCACGGTTCACATGCTGAGTTCTGCTTATCTGCACCTTTCCTAGAAATCCCACAACGACCTTGAGGGGGAAGCGGTGTGTGTCTGACTCTGTGTGTGTGTGTGTGTGTGTTGCCGCGCTGTGATAAGCTTTTTTTCTATTAGTTACAGCTAGCTAGACCCACCCTGCTGCAGGGGAACACAGAGCATTACAATCAAATGGAGACTATAGGATTTATCCACACCAATGAGCTCTCTGGATCACTGATGGTGAATAAGAGAGGGTGTGTGTTAGTGATGAGGCCTCTCTGGAGTTGTAAGCAGCAGGTTTTGGAGTTAAAATGTGGTTATTATTTTGCATTTTACGGTGAAATATTACAGTTGAAACTCTGATAATCTTCCATAGTGTTTGTAGATGTGTTTCTTCTGTGCTTTCTTGGACTGACTCTTCATACAAAGTTATTTTTAACCTCTCATGAGTGTGTTATTGCTGCATTAGTCTGTGTCCTTGCAAGCTCCAGGCATCACGTTACAGCTCAGCACTGAGAAGTCAGTTTGTCCCACCACCAATCTTTACAATGCAGCTCTGCACTTTAATCTGCAGCCTCCAACCGACAGAGGAATCACACTCAGCTGCTGATTGTCTTACACAAACAGAAACACAAACCAAGAAGCGTGCGCTCGACTGCACACTCGTGTTTTAGTGCAGACGGGATCGTAATTAGCCGTGAGCGCTGAGGTTAGCATCAGGTTTGTGCTTCTGTTGGAGCTTCGGAGGCAAATTGAAGCTGAAGAGAGTCTTAAGGTGATGAGGGGGAGATGAAGAGGCTGTTTTCACTGAGGCGTCAGCTATGGATGAGTTTTGAATTTCTCTTTTGCTCAATTTGGACGCATGAAAATGTAAAATTTGCAGTTCCAGAGTAAGATTTTTCAAAGGTGATGCAACAACTTCAGTTTAGTGCTCTTCAGTCATGTTTCTGTACAAAGTTTTCCTGCCAACTACTGGCCTGGCATGCATACTGCAGCTTTTTTTTCTTATCTTGTTCTTAGGTAAATATGTAAAAAGTAATCTTTTTTTTTTTCGTTATTTCTTTAAATTTCTATTTCATTTTTATTTTTTTTTATTTTACTCGTCTTGTTCCTATGTTAATATCTAAAAAAGTAATATTTTACTACTTTTCTTTATTTTTTTTTTAATTACTAATTTAAACTTTTTAGTTTTTTTCTTATCTCGTTCTTAGGTAAATATGTAAATAGTAATATTTTTCTACTTTTCTGTATTTCTTTAAATTTCTATTTTTTTTTAAATTTCTTTTTCTTGTTTTAAGGTGAATATGTAAAAAAGTAGTATTTCTCTACCTTTATTTTTTCTTAAAATTTCTAATTTTTTATTATTTTTTTTCTTTTTTCTTATCTTGTAGGTAGTAATGTTTTTTTGTTTTCTTTATTTCTTTGAATTTCTTTTTTTTATTTCTAATAATTTCTTTTTTCTTGTCTTGTTCTTTGGTAAATAGTAATTAGTAATATTTTTCTTCTTTTCTTTATTTTTCAAATTTCTAATTTTACTATAATTTTTTTTCTAATCTTGTTTTTGTATTAGTATTTAAATAATACTATTTTTCTACTTTTCTTAATTTCTTCAAATTTCTAAATTTATTACTACCATTATTATTTTTTTTTTTTAGTTCATTCAATTTTTTGTAATTTTATTATAATTATTATTTTATTGTTATGGCATTATTGTACTTTTTCTGTGAGCTGCTGTGGCTAAAAAATTGCCTCCATGGAGGGATCAATAAAAGAATATTGTTTTCTATTTCATAATCTTTCATTTTATTCTAAATCTTTTTTCCCACAATCATCACTATAAGCACACAGTATCTTTTAGACTTCTCCATTTTTAAGTGGGTCATAATTTCCCAAGAAAGACAGCTTGAGAGAGAAAAGGAGAAGAAGAAAGACATGAAAGATTCACTTTTATCCTGCCTGGTCTGCTCTCTTCGACCATCTCGTTGAAAAGTTGACCTTGTTAGGAATTGATTGGCTGTTGATCAATTTTTAAGTCAATTGATTGATTGATTGATTGATTGACGGGAGCTTCAGAACAGGAGGCGCTCTCTTTAACATTCTCCTTCAGCCTCTGTTTGTCCTCTGATTTACAACCTGCTGAGTAGACAGCTGATCCTCTGTCCTTGCTTTGTTTCCTCCTCTGCTCGTCTTGTTTGTGCTGCACATCGGTCAGTAATGTGAAATATCAAACTTTAGGAGTTGTACTTCTTGATATTCTGCTAAAGAAGCATCTCTTCTTGTGTAACACTTCACTGAGAGGCACCAAAAAGGAAAAAGTGAGGATGTGAAGCCGACGGGGTGCCTGTGGATGACAACTTTTCAGCTCATTAGCTGACTGGAGGAGTTTTCTTGTTTCCCTGCTCTTCTTCAGCGTCCTCCGTCCTCTCTGTCTCTGGATGTTTGGTGTCTGGTTTGTTGTAGAGGAAAGTGTTGAAAAATAAAACCTTTTGTTTTTTAAGTGTAAAAAACTCTCCTCATGGGAGTTCGGAGGTCATCCCCCTCAGCGAGGTTTTATCTAATTTGACTCTTGATAATTGATTAAAGCCCGCTGCTGTATCGTATTACAGGCCTGCAGGATCATATTCCCCCACAACGTCCTTCCCCCAGCTCTGTTCCTCTCTGAGCCTCAGATGTCCTCTGACACAATAAGCAGAAAGCGTTTGTGCTGCTGCTTCATCGTCCTTTTATTCTGCAGACGACGGCGACGTCAGGAAGCAGGAAGGACGACAGAGCAGCAGCAGACGGCCGGCGGGGTTCAGGGTCAGGCTGATAAGAGCGTTTGGGCCAGAGATCAGATTCAGTCTCTGCAGAAAAGTTCTCAAATTTAATTCAAAGTTTGATTCAATTTTAATTGAACCTCCCAAACTGAAACTCCAAAATCGAGGCCGTTCATGCTGCGGCTTCTGTCCCGCTGATCAAATTGCTTCTGAGCAGCTAATGAGTAAATTTCATAAACAAATTAAGGTTAACAAATAGTGGAAGTCTGGCAAATCAGATCTGATTGGCTGTGATCAGGGTCAAAACTGCCCATCGGAGGAGCTTTAAATAAAGGTGAACTAATCTGATTGGCCGGCCTGTCGCCACTGAATTAAGGTCAGGTGAGCTGATGGATTTGGAGATTCAAAATGAGTGAAGTGTGACGTGATTGGCCGAGCTGCCAAGTAGTAATCGGGGTCAGGGAAAGGTGTGTGTGCGTGTGCTTCAAAAACACGGCGTTTCTCAGAAACACACCCACAGGAGAGGAGACGGCGGCTTTAACCGCAGTGATTCCTGTGGTGCAAAGTTAGTAGCATCCCCCGCCACTACGCTTACACACACACACACAAACACACAGCCCATAATTAACCCCTGCGGTGACCTCTGACACGACCCCTGTGATAAGGCCCACTCTGATTTTCTCCAATCCTGTTAAGAGCTTTACAAACGCTGCCTGAGGAGAGATCACAGGCAGAAGAGGAAAGATGGAGCCCTCATCGATTATTGATGAGCGGTCATCCACAGATTATAGGTCATCATCAGGTGATGTTTGCTGCCAATAACTTAAAATCTGACTGATATGCTGCAGAAACAGCACTCAGGATGGAAGCCCCCCTCCCCAATAGATCTTATAATGAGTGTCATGCCTCCGACCGTCCGCTGCATGTGACAGGAAGCCAGCGTGGAGAAAAATGGAGGCAGAAAGCAAATGAGAAGCAGGACGCTGCACGGGTTGATGGGTATCCCTGCGTCGCCTCATAATGAGTTCCTTACTGAGAGCGATTGTGGAGGTTTGACCTTGATGCCTCCTGAGCAGAAACATGTATGCACGGCTCACATGCATTAATGTAACGTTTAATGCAGACGGGGGATGGAGGATGACGGGGCACATGATGGCAGGAATTAAAAGATGGAGGATGGGAGGATTGAAATGAGGTTGTCAGATGGAGTTCTAAATTTTACCAATATATCCTTAAAAGGTCCCATATTCTGCTCCTTTTCTGCAGTTTAATATGGATCATTGATGTCTTCATGAAATGGTAGTTACATGTTTTGGTCCAAAAAGCCAATAAATCAAGCACAGCAGCATTGTTTCCAGGCTCTCATAGCCCCTCTGTTCAGAACGCTCTGATTTAGTGGGCGTGGCCTTCATATGTAAACGAGCCACCACTGATACCGCCCCGCTCTTCAGCGTCACTGAGAGCGGCGCCACAAGCTCCGAGTGCACAATGTTTAGAAAACAGTGAAGCTCGTTTACTGTAACATTACAGGCTAAAACAACAGGCTAACTGCAGCTAAAGTTAGCATCCTGAAGCTAACACAGAGACAGGGGGACACTGAGGAAAAGCTCTTACATCTGCTCCACAGCACACAGCGTTTAAAATACTCACATTTCCAGGGTCCCAGGTTTGTTGGTGGATGGTTGGTAATGCGCCTGGATTCAGGACCAGTCTATTCGCTAGCCCTCTGTTGTACTGTCCAAAGTTGGAAAAGCAGTCGGCCGTGAAGTGACTAGCACACACATGCACAGTTTGACCGAGTGTAGCTGGAACATTTCCAAAATCCAAATCCAAACAGCTCGTTTTAGGTCAGGATTTTACATTCACAAGCACTACTAAGTACAGGTTTTGTCATTAAATATCAGATTTTGTGGGCTGGGAGGAAAACCAAAGACCCACAAATTTCACTTTAAGACTTAATAAAGTGATTTTTGCATAATATGGGACCTTTAAATAAATGTGAAACAATCATCTGACATCTTGGATTGGTTCTACTTGCGAGGAGGACATGCATCATAAATGGCTGTTCAATCCCAAAAAGTTAGGAAAAATGGTGTTGCAGTAATTTATTCAACCACTAGCGGAGCCATTGGACCCTTGATAAGGCAAGACAAGTTTATTTATATGGCACATTTCAGCAAGGAAATTCAAAGTGCTTTACAGAGAAAAAATATATTAAGAGAAAACAACTAAATTCAATTAAAATTAAGATTAAAAATGAAAATATACAATAAAACAGCATTAAGAAAGGTTAAAACAGATTTTAAGATAAGAGTTTTGGAGCAGGGATTCGATACCAAGAAGTCAACGCATCCAAAAACAGCCACTGTGATTAAGAGGTTAAACGTGTCCCGATGAAGTTCAAGAAATGATGGATCAACTGCAGCAGCAGCAGCTGGGTGTGTAGTTTTGGACAGCTAGCCAATCCAATCTGTCGGTTAGCCGAGGTCAGCGTATGCCATTAATTGCTTACAAAGCTATTGATAATACCGTCAGGTGATCCTGTGCTGATGGATTCCTCTGAATCTCAGGATTTTAATCCGCAGTGGATTCAGCCTGTGTGATGTTTTAATGCTTTAATTGTAAAGCTGTCAGTTTGGCGTTTTGGCTACAGTATGTACGTTTAGCTGCAGGGAGGAAGGAGCCAAAATTGGACATTGTGTGGGAAAATTAGCATCATTGATTGACTTGAAACTGGATTTCAGAAATGAAGTCATGGAGGAGATTCTTGCAGAAGTGTTTTTTCAACACTCCTTTACAGAAAAAAAAACACAGCTGTCTGCACAGACGACTCAAAATGATCAGGAGAGAGTAGTTTTCTTTAAGTCCTGTGCGCTGTAACTAGATACCGGGCAGGACTGGACACCTGAGCCTGAAACATCGCAGACACTGAGGGTTAAAACCTGTTCAGGGGCAATTTAATCAGCAGAGCTCCGTCTCTCTCGGGGAGCAAGGAACACGGTTACCCGGGCTTTAAAAGATTGCATGTCTGCATGTTTGAGGAGTTATGAAGGACACTGAGGGCGTTTGGATGCTGATTTAATCGCCTGCACATCATCGAAGAAAAAGACACAGATCTATAATTCACTTCCTTTGTTGCAGTGGAGGCTGAATTTCAAAATAAAGCTCCTGCCCTCGTTTTAATTCAGTGGATGTAGTTGGAGGCTGCTTAGCAGATGCCTAATAAGATATTGACATTTCAAGTAATGATCCCTAACCTGCTTTATACTCCTGTAAATTTTTTCTCATCCTGGATTTGACCTCATTAAATCAGAAAGAGGTCAAAAGGTTTGAAAGACTCTCCATAAAACCATTTCATCACCTTCTCCACCTTAAATTTTACATTTGAGTCAAACACGCAGCGATAGCTCGACTGAAAGTGAAACTGATCTCCTCCTCTTAATCTCTGTTTCTGCAGACACGACTCTGACCTCTTTCTCCACTTCCTCCTTCCTTTTTTTTTCCAGTGTCTTTTTCCCTCTCTTTCTTTCCGTTCTGTTTTCACGCTGCAGCGTAGCCCTAAATGAACTTGGCTGGCAGAGCCTCCACGGCGTCTCAGCTGCCACCACAGCTCTTATTCCTGAGCTCTGAATCGGCTTTCCCCCTCCGATCCCATTACCCGTCAGGCCCGCTACCTGCAAAGACAAGGTGGCAGCTTTCCGCTCCTCTTAGCCCACCGCTCTGTCTCGTCTTCGCCCCTCTGTCATCATCTCCGCCGCCCTGTCAATCACACTCACCATCTCACAGTTTTTGGAGGTTGGAGGTGTGTGCAGTTTTGAAGCTGATACCACCGTCAGCTCCAGTTTGGCCTTAGAGGATTTAAGTGTTAGACTTAAACAGCTCTCTCTTTTGGTCCTATTTTTAGACGCGAGTTCAAAAACTTCCCTGGAAAGAAGAAGCACAAAGATCTACAGACATTTCTATCTTGCAACACTTTAAATTCATTCCTAACCTTTTTGCACCCCATATTCACGAGTTACAGATGGCGTTTAAAGCAGAGATCTACACGTTTGAAAAACATTTTCAGGCTTTTGTGACTGTTTTGTTTGTATCACAAAACTTTTGAGTGGGATCCATCATATTTTGAGACTAACTGTAAAAAGGATCCAAAATTAAAATGCAAAAAAGTGCAAACTTACTGCACAGTTTCCAGTTTTTTGACTTCTGTACTTCAAGTCTATCAGGAATTTGCATTAAGTGCATTAATTGCTATCTTAGGGTGCATTCACTTGCACAACAAACACGTCACAGGCACAATAAGCACAAACAAAGACATAAAAGCTGAAGATACTTCAACTATCATGATTTCTTGCAAAGTGGGTCTAATTTATATTCTTTTTGCACCAAAAGTGTACAAAACAGACATTAGCATTTTTTATTTGAGACTGTATGCATGCCTCACAACCTAGTTTTGGAAACAAAAGGACGTTGATGATCCAATCCAATCCAATCCACTTTATTTTTAAAGCACATTTTAAAAAACGTTCAAGTTTACCAAAGTGCTGCACCATTAAAATAACATATAAGAACATAAATAAAAGAAATAAAATCAATTAAAGATAAGGGGTTAAGACCATAAAAGACATAAAAAGACATGGATCACACAACTCTCATGCTGAATTAAAAGGCAAAGAATAAAATTGAGTTTTAAGACGGGATTTAGAAGTTGTTAGGATGGGAGATGTTTTTAGTTTTTAGTTTTAGAAGGAAAACCATGAAAAAATAAAAAAATCTCAAAATATAAAAAAATAACACTTTAAGGATGGGTACAAAATTAATAATAATAATGATAACAACTTTATTGGTATAGCACTTTTTAAAACAGAAGCTTACAAAGTGCTTTGACAGCCGGGACATAAAAACTAAAACAAGCTTCAACCCATGTGAACCCAGGCAATACGAGAACCATGGGATATAAAATGAGAGCCTGAGGACAAAGATAAAAGCTAAAAACATCGATCAATTGGAAAAAATAAATAAAAATAAAATAAAATAAAAAGCAAAAAGGGGTTTGGAGCAGAGAACAAGGCAGCAGGTATTAAAAGGAAAATGTTAAGAGTGTTTATAGAATAATAAAACTATGAAATAATAACAAAAAATGATGATAAAATAATTTACAAAAAAAAAATAAAACAATAAAACCCCCCAAAAAAGAAAAAAAATTAAAGAGATAAGAGATAAAACACTCACGTCAAATCAAAAGATACCATGTTTAGGTACCTAAATGCATCCAAGAGTAGGGGATTTTCCATGCTGGACATTAACACAGCATTGCAAGGTTATTTATTGGAGAATAAATATGTATTGAAAAAAAAATGATATTCTATTATCAAACAAATTTATATGTTTTACTGCATAAACCCAAAAGAAGTACAGAAAATTGGTACCGTTGGGTACCGATACCACTTGCCAAGTACCGGGCATCTGTACCGTATCGTTTCAAAAATAAATGGTACCAATCCCCATTATTTCCATGGAATAAACGTCTAAATATGAGTGAAAGAAGTTGTTTGGTTTGACTTTTGCATGGCCGCCTCTGAACTTGATGTTTTTCCTCTAAATTCTCCCGGCTCAGCATCCGTCGACCTCTCACCCCTCTTGTATTTCAGCAAGCTGCTGCGCTGCCCTTCATTCGCTCTTTAACGACAGCAGCTTTATCCATCAGCTGTGGAACGGTCCGATTTAGCCTTGACTGCTAATCTGACGACGATTAAACCGACTGCGTAGTGACGAGCTGAGGAGTGGGTGCAGGAGCTGTGATTTCTGCTTTCTTTTGTGCAATGCATTAAAAATCAGTCAGAATGAAAGGGTAGATTGAGTAAATAAAGAAGAGGTTACACAAAGAGAGTCACCTGCAGCAGATTGACGCCTGCATTGCACGTCCTGTTGCTAGCGCAAAGTCTGTGTGGCTTATTGTGTGTATTTCCATCCCTCCGTCATTAGCCTCTTACATGCAGGGGTTAGGCGTGGGCTCACCTGGGCTGCAGCTTCCAGATTTAGCCCCCACGCCTCCACAGCTCCCTATCAGAGGGATGGAGAGATGGAGCCAGATTATGTTGCAGAGTGACAGAGGTTGGCTGGAGGTGAGATCAGCGTAATGGATCTCCCAGCAGGACGGAAAAGCTGTAGACAGACTGGATTCCATGCCGTCAGTGACCCCGAGAAACCTTGAATTGAGCAAAGAAAGTGGCTCTCTGGGAGATCACACTTCAGTTTTTATTCCATGCCATTACTTTTAATGTCGTTTGGATGATTTTCAACACAAAACAGTTGAGTAAGACACCCCCAGTGTCCAGGTTTTGTGACTTTTATTTGATGGATTTTTGGGGGAATCATTAGTGTTATTTATGAGGCTCATTAAAAGGTTTATGAGCGCATTTGTTCTGTGCTCCGACGTCGGATATTCTGCTCATGAAGTAGGGATGCACAACCAAAAAATAAGCACATTGAGGAGGATCTCAGGTGACTTTCTCCTAAATAATGCAACTAGAATATAATTCGAAGCCTTAATCATGAAGAAAATAAAGTCCAAAACTTTATTAGCTGACCCTCTGAGCTTTATCGTACAAACCTCAGAGTGTTTCACCCTTCAAAGGCAGCAGCAGCAGATTGTCTGACAGAAACAAAAGCGAGAGCAAGTTAGATTGAACCCTGAGTGTTTCTGACTCGAGACTGGAAGCAGCATCAGCAGCGCTCGATAACACTTGTTGTATTGACTGAAGGTCAGAAATAATTTAGCGTGTGTGTTTGTAAGACAGAGATACGGTATGAGGGAAGTGAAAGTGTGTGTGTGTCTGAAGAGATGAGATTAGGATCCTGGTTTGTGTTTCTGAGAGTGAAAGAAAAATAAACGGTGAGGTCAGACTTTATTGCTGAGTCCGTGTGAAATTGAAACATTTATTTCCTTTATTTCTCTCTCTGATGGTTTTAAAAAGGTCAAAGGTCACGGTGCTTTCACAATAGTCTGGGCTGTGAGTGCTTGGACGGAAATAATCCTTAATTTGTCATGAATGTTTAACTGGATTAAGCCTAATCCTTCACATGTAGTAAGAGCAGTTTAATTCTTGCAGAGATTCAGATTAGTATTACAGTACCTGGATTAAGTATTATTGCTGTTACAGCTTACATGAAGCGGCGCTGATCAGGAGCTGAACCTTTTTGCGTCATTCTAAGTGTCCTGAATCCACTTTTGTAAACTGGAGTTTAACTTCTGCAAAAGTTACAAAACAAAGTTCACTCACACAAACAGATGAATCTAAATTCAGTCTGTTTTTGAGCGCGCTAAGAATAGACAACATCCTCCCACAGAGAGGTGAGATATGGAAATAGTGAAGCTGCTCACAACTCGATGATGGTGGGAAAGCTCCAGAGTGGGATCCAAAACAACCAGATAAGTCCTAAAGGGTTTGATATTTTTCATGCTTTGCAAGTCAGTTTGATTTTGGTGTGAATTACTCATTTTTAACACCTTTTCGTCTTTTGAAAGGTGAGGTACAGTCAGCCAGAATATTAGTCGAAAACGCAGTTAGAGGTGTCTTGTTGTATCATAGTGTTTGGCTCTGAAGATGGCTCTGAAAATAGCAAGATTGTAGAGCCAACAAGTACAAGTTTGTAATGCCTTTCTCTTATTTGGTCACATTTATGCATCCAAAGAAAATGGTGGAAAAGACTCTCCGGTTCGAGGTAACCTGTGACCAGTGGAAGTTGGTAGCACAAGTCTTTGTGAATCAGCTCTGGAAAGTGCCCCTCTTCTTATTTTACAGCCATTAACTCCACCTCAGGCTGTGCACAACTATTCTAAGTGTAACTCGCAATATGGCGACATCAGATGGTTATTAATCTACTTTATTATCACAATAAACACTAAAAAGTGTATACAATTCTATACATAGTTCAAATCTAGTGAACAGTTATCTAACAAGACGTTTTCTAAATTAAAAAAATATATAAATTTGCTGTCCTATTTTGTTTTCAAATTTGATAAATTTTCAAATGTTCAAACAAAAAAATTCAAAAATTCAAAATTTATATTTTTTTTGAAATTAAAAAAATAATAAAAAATTTTAAAAAGTTATTTTAAATATTTAAAAAAAATACAAAAAAAAAAGTTTTATTTTTGCATATATTTTTTGCAATTTTAAATAAAGATATTGCTCCACCTATCTCCTTTCGTCTTTGTGAATGCCTTGCTACATATTAAGCAGCACGTTGTAAGTTAAATGAATCCATCCAAACAGAATTAAAATCTGTATTTTCTTCCAGATTTGTCTTTTTGTAGATTTAGTTTTCTTCCCGGGGCTGTAAAACTTGAGGTTAGCCACAGGTGCATGGAAAGTTGGTGGGCTGATGTTGTCAATACCCTCTGTGAGAAAAATAAAAAAAAAACTTTATTACGATAATATCAATTTTAGGCTACAAGAAGTCACTGCAAAGGAGACAAAGAGCCACATGAGGCGCTGGAGCCACAGGTTGAAGACCCCTGTTCTAGAGGAAGCTACACATCTGCAAAGAAACTGCACATTGCTGAATGCAACTAAAGAATATTACACTTATAGATTTTCTTTGCACAAAACATTGTTATTGGACTGTTATCTGTTCTCTGAACTGGTCTCTGATGATGATGATGCTAGCTTTCCTGTGCAGTTGCCAGTTGGTAAGCAGGTGTGGAAGGAGGTGGGCCTGCTCACCTGGTGATAGATGTGAGCAGACCAGGTGAGGTGGGCCAGCAGGTGGACCCCAAGGGGTGTAGGGGGAGCAATGCCTGTGTAGAAAACTCTTCAAAGGACAAGATTTGACTTATGCTGCTGTTAATTCTGACTTAATGACATAATAAGGACATAGTAACTTCTAGTAATGCTGTCATCTGGAGTCGTCTCCCTCTGACGTATACAGATGCTTTTGTATGAAGACATGTTCTGACTCTGAGCAGAAGTGTTGCCCAGGAAAATCCCTCCATGTTTGTGTGAAGCAAACAGGCAAAATGCCACGGTGCAATCCTGGAATCCTTTGGCAGTCATACCATTAAGATTAAATGCCCTGTGAGGATAGCAGTACCGGTACTGGCCACAGGGGTCACTGTAAGCAAACGGACTCTTAGCGAGCAGGAACAAGCACCCGGGTAGTTCAGGATTGGGGTCATAGTGTTTCTCAGAGGGGTCATTGAGGTGACTGAGTGATTTTATCTCATTAAGTCATGAGTACACGGAGACTTTCAGTTCCTCAGAACAAAAACACACACACACACACACACACACACACACACACACACACACACACACACAGAAGCAGCAGTGTGATGGGAACAGCTAGTCCTCTTCAAGTGTCTGAAATTCAGCAGCGTCCTACTTCTCAATTGGCCTTATTTATGTGTTACAAACACACACACACACAAACACACACTTTGACTCTGATCTCATGACTCACTGACTGACTGACTGACTGACGGCCGGCTGGACGTTCACTGAGTTCACGCTCTCTAATTGAACTGAAGATGTTACAACTCAACAAATTAGACAGAATGTTCCTTTAAACGTTCAACTAATGTCATAAAGTTCTTCCCATTTGAACTCATTTACACACACACACACACACACACATACACACACCACAATTTAACTATTAAAGCATGTCATAGGAAACACTAGTTCACTAGTTCCATTCATTAAAGCGTGTGTGTGTGTGTGTATGTGTGTGTGTGTGTGTGTGCACACATATGTGTGTGTGTTTGTAAGAGAGCGCGAGAAAGAGAGAGACCAATCAATCACTTTATCTGTCATGTGGGAGTAACGTTGCGTCAGGTCAAGGTCACTCACACACACACACACACACACACACACACACACACACACACACACACACACACACACACACACACACACACACACACACTCATAGCTGATCTGCTTAGACTTGATTGATTCCACAATAATCCTCATTGACTTGCATCATCAAGTCTTCGCAGTCAGTGTGTGTGTGTGTGTGTGTGTGTGTGTTGTGGGGTCATCTGTGTCTGGCAGCGGCTCCTCAAGTCACCGGCAGCCTGTGGAAGAACTGGTCATGAGACCGAGATCGGTGCTAAATAAAGACACACACTCACAGATGCTGAAAGCTGTGTGTGTGTGTGTGTGTGTGTGTGTGTCTGAGCGGAGCGTCTGAATGAAGCTCTACATTTATCACAGGATCAGACTGCACTTTGCATTCTGGGTAATGTCTCTTTTCTGTCTTACTTTTAGTGTTTCTTCCCTCTTTTATTCCTTAATGAGACGACAGATACCACAGAGAGCCAAGTGACAAACTTTAGGTCTGAATCTCTCTGAGAGTCTCTGAGGAGGGGAGTAACCGCAGGGTCTGTCAGAAATGATGCATTTAGGGAAATCAAAGTTTAGACAACTTCATTTTCTCTTTCTGACACTTTTTTGGTGCAACATCCCTGAAATTATAAGCATAAAGACGTGTCTGTCTCTGCTCCACCTTTCAACCCTGACCCTGACAGATCCACCAATCTCCATCAACCAATGGCTAAATAGATGCCACGTGCACATCCCTATAATCTGAGTTCGTCTTTCTGCAGTTTGTATGCTCTTTACATTCTCACTGGGAATTCCCCCTTTGGCCTCTTTAAGTCCAAGTTCAAGTGCTTGGAGCTGTGAGCGGTCATCCCTGTAACCATATCAAGTGGCGACCTTTCCAAGGCCAAGTGTTACAGATTCCAACCCTCCAAGCCCATTTTCCTCACGTGTGTTGGCTGATACTTGCTGCAGCTCGCTGAGAGAGTTTGGACGTTTCCTATAAATAATTAAAGAAGCATAAACTCAAAATCAGGTCTTTCCTGGAACCTTCTTTAATCAAAATGCAGGAAAATCTAATATGGCTCCTACAATAATGAATGGATGATTACATTTATGATGCCAAAAAAAGATAAAGAGAAGTTGAGAAAAAGGAGAATGTTTTTCAAAAAAGATTAGTTTTTGGATGTTTAAAAGATTTCTTATCCAGAAAAAAAAACAAAAATTATCCAATTGCTTCCAAAATGTGAGAATTTACCTCATCTAGAACAGGGGGTCTGCAACCTTTACTTTCATAGGAGACTTTTTGCCTCAGCTCACCTGGGAATAAGGTCATTCAGGAGCCACAAAATCTAACTTACCCTCACAGTAAAAAAAAAAAAAAAAGTGTAAAAAAAATTATTGACATAGTATAAATCTAGTGAATAATTATCTAAACCAGACGTTTTTGTGTTTATAATATTTTAAATGTGATGTCTTCGTTCTTTATTTTCAATAAATTTGTATTTTTTTTTAAAAGGAAAAAATGTAATTTCATAAGTTGCAAAATTTTTTAGAGTACAATAAAATGCAAAATTTTAAAAAAAAGCGATGAAATTTTAAAAAAGTGTGCAAAAGATTTGCAAAACTTAAAAAAATAAAGAATTTCAAAAATTTGCCAAAGTTTCATAAATTTGCAAAAAAATTCAAAAAATGTAATTTGAGACATTTTCTGTTTTTTTTCTTAAATAAAAAATACAAACACATAAAAAAATTGCAAAATAAAAGAAGGAATTTAAATAATTTGCAAAAAAAATTGCAGGATTGACTTTTTTTGAAATTTGCAAAAGTAAAAAAAATGCAATATCTTAAAAAAAATTCTATATTTGAAATTTTAAAAAAAATCAAATTAAAAAAATTGCACAAAGTAAAAAAAAAAAAAAGCAAAATTTTTAAAAAATTCTTTATTTTATTAATATTTTTTTAAAGCTTCAAGGAGCCACTGCAAAGTACTCAAAGAGCTGTATGAGGCTCCAGTGCCGCTGGTTGCAGACCCTTGATCTAGAAGTTTTGGATCATTCTTAAAAAAGGAAGATGACGTTGCAGGATACTTTCGTGAATCCAGATGGAAATATTTGTCCCACTGCAGTTACACCTAATGTGCTTGATGAATCTTCATCTTTACATCTAAACATAATTGTTCAGTAGATCATTGCAGGCTCATTAGTGCAGATCTCTCCTGGAGTATCAGAGGGTTTGCAGGCCCTTCTAACTCTTTACAGACTCAGATCAGAGGAACCGTCTGCAGAAGCAGTTAGCGTTTGTGCAGGGCTGAGCCCCCACTGTGAAAACATGCTAACTTTATGAATGAATGAATGTAAAGCCAGTTATTGCTGGAAAAAAAAACACATTTTGGAGCTCAGTCAAGCTTCTCTGGATAAATAAAGATTAAACAGCTTGAGATAATGATTCCCATTGATCTGCATCCTAATTTAGCTCCCATCCGTACCCCTGTGAGTTTTCATTGTCTGGCTTTGTACCTCAATAATCAAACGGCACATAATTGGCTTTTTGTGGCCCTTATTAAACATGGAGGAGGGGGTGTCGCTGGTGGAGGGGGGGTCCTTTTTGTTGGTAGTAATTAAGCACATCCTGTCTCTGCAGAAAGATGAGTTGGGAAGTTGAAATGGTGCAGCTTTCCCCTCTCATTACCTGTCAGAGGATGATGCACTGAGTCACATGAGATGGAGGAAAGCAGCTCTTCAGAAGGTCACAACATGGGTGGAAGCGTCACTCGTGACGGAGGCGTTATTTATAACCCCTGAAATTGTTCTTATGATGCATTTTATTACATAATTTACAGCCCAGCTTTTACATCAGCTGTTGAACTGGATAGTGTGTCTATGAAATGTGTAACACGGGAAATCTGAAGAACATTTTCAGCTGCCACAATAAAATACTGAAGACTACAAAAATGATGTCTTTAACTAAGATAACCTTTTAAAATCTGAATATTTGTTGAAAATATGGGATAAAAAAGTTGCTTCAAGTAGTAATAAGCACAGGGAACTTTTTGTCTTTTCATATCTTAAAATAAGACAATTTCTGGATTTGTCAGGAGAATGTGGCTCATAAAAAGTCTAATTATAATTTTTTATTGGACATAAACACTTGCTGAGTTTTCAATTTTTACATTGCAGAAAAGATAGAAAGGTTGCAAGAAGAAAGGGCAACAACCCTTAGGGTACAAGTCAGTCTGTCCACAGAGGCACAGCAGATTGACTCATAAATATTAAACACTTTTTATCCTTATGATGTGATTCAAGAAGAAAATCTGCAAGACTGATTTTCAGGACCATCAAGAAATCATGACTTTATTACCATTACCGCCAAGGGGGATATGTTTTTGGGAGAGTTTGTCTCAAAAACCAACAAACAGATCTTGATGAAATTTTCAGGAAATATTCTAAATGGGATAAGAAAGAAGTGATTAAATTTTGGAGGTGATCTGGATCACCGTCTGGATCCAGGACATTTTTAAAGGGTTCTTTATCATTGTGAGATAGGGCTGTTTTCACCATATGTGTATATAACTCCACCATAATCCAGAATATGAAATATGAACTGGGTCATCATAATTTTCAACACTGTCAGGAAACAAATTATGGTAAAAACCTGCAACTAACACCAAATTGTAGCAGACAGTCTGCTGAAAGGGAGTATAACATTAAAGTAGGACGTAAGTGTTGATGACAATCACGATATGCTTGGTGGAGGTCTGCTCTCTGGATGTTTGAGCTAAAATCAGCATAAAGATCTTGCAGCATGTAGCATCCAACAACAGCTAACCTGTTTCTTCCAAACAAACTCTTTTGTTAAGGACTTCTTCTGTCATTGCCCCAAGGCACTTTGATCATTCCTGAAGTTACAGTTGACAGTAGCAGTTTCTAGATACTTAAAGATGTTTGACATGTTTAAAAGAGATAGAGGTGTCGAATACGGGAAGTCAAGTGTTCTGAGATTTCTTAAAAAAAGGTGTTGGGGTGAGTTTTAAAGAAGGAGTAGTGAATCTTTGCAGGAAAGCAGCTTCAGAGAAATGAGGGTGATGCTTGGCGATGGGGTCAGGAGGTTGGCATCTGCTGATTTGAGACGAGGTCTTAAAAAGAACTACTATTTTTTGAGTCCCTATTGATAGCTGGTTGTGGAAATCCTTGAATTAGTTTAAGTCTTAAGGACTTCATCTGTGGATTCTGGAGATCTCCCATTGGATGTCTTCTCAGAAACTGGCTTTGGTTGAACCTTTATGCCATACAACCCTTTAAAGGAGGCTCAGAAGTAAGGTTTTGGGATAATAACATGTTTAAACTTCCAGTTTTATTGGATCAAACACTCTATATGTGTTGATTGTCCTCATTAGATTTACAAAGGACCATGAGGGACTATCAGAGGAAGCCTGTGTGGTTGTATTCGTCACCTTCACTCCACTGAGCATGCTCAGTAAAGCTCAGTCAATAATCTGAAGCCTAAGTGACAAAAGTCGTCTCTGTGAAACGCAGCGCTGAGACTCCAGAGCAATTAGCACCTGGCATGGCTGATGGAGACCAACTTTCATTCCTTTATGTTCACACCCAGGGTCTCCTCATTTATGGGGGTCATGAGTGGATAAGTTTGAGCGGCACTAAGGGGATATCTGTGGTGCCATTTATAAACTACTTCCTGTCAAAGTGACCTACAAGAAAGTGAGCGTGGAGTCGCCGAGACACTTAGCGGAGTCCCCATCCCTGGCACGCTGCCTTATATCTTCCATGTCACTTCAGTGTGCAAGGCTGGGAGGTGATTACAACTCTCACTCCAGCTCTTCTCATCATCATTTTTCAGCTATATGGGCGCTGGTCTGTCACTTAACCTTCACACGATCCCCCTTCCACTTTTTCTATCTTAAGAGTGGTTCTCAAAACGGGTTTGAGGCAGTTTGGATCACTTCAGGCTAAGTTGGAGGAAGTAGTGGTAGCAGTTACATTACGTTAAATCCCTCATACGTGTCAATCTGAGTCATGTGTTGTGACTTTTTGTAGTCTGAGCACCAAAGTCTTCTTATCATGGAATAATGACTTCCTATGCAGCGTTGGCTGAAGAGGAACTGTTGCTTATTCTTCTGATGGACCAATTAAGCAAATAAAATAAGCTCGGTGTCAGTTTTCTCAAGCTGCAGTCAGTTATCAGCCTCCATCACACCAACAGCAGCCTGTAACTCCCAGACAAAAGGGACCTTGTCACTTCCTATGGATGAGAAGGGGGTAAAATTAGATTTTCTCCTCTGGGGAATTGAGTCAAAGTGCATTTTGTACTTCAGCAATTCCGCAATAAGTAAGAGGGATTGCTGCAACAAATAGGTCTTTGGTCTGAAACCTCTTGATCCAGGGCTTAAGCAGTTCAGAACTAGCAGTACCAAAGCCTTCAAGGGTCAAATCAAATTATTCATGAAGTGCATCCATGGATGTACTACATGAGAAATCATCCCTTATATCCTGAGGAGACTTATAGTCTTCTTTTCCTTCATCCTGCTGTGATCTACAGCTGAGCGCGGAGGGAACTTGACCTTGTATGGCGATGGTGCATCCCTGCGTGAGCGTGTGAGGATGAGTGAGTGAGTGTGTACGTCTAAGGGGAAGTTTGGACTGTCCGGGACTCACCGGCACATGACGAGGCTTGTGACTGACCTTACATAACGTTACAAAAGGGGACGGCTGTAGAGCTTCCAGGAAAGAAGCCAGAGCTTTGATTTCTCTGTGCGGATCGATAAAGAATCAGAGAGTTAGCAGAACAATGGAGTGAGCAGGGATTATTTTATCTGCACCAACATGAGGATCAAGTGCAGTCGTCAGAGCTCGAATGTTTGGAGCTCATTTATGGTGCAAACGTTTGCAAAGGTGCACAAAACTCTGCACAAGTGGTGTAAAAAAAATTGTCTCCCTCTGATACATTTCAATACTTCAAATTCATTAATTATTTCCATTTATTAAAAATGCAAAGGCAGAATTGCTTTTACCGAGTCCCTGGGGACGCCATCACATTGCTCTCATTAAAAAGCACTAATTAAAAGAGAAAAAGAAATCAGATGATATGAAGTTATTATAAACAAATTGATTAACCAAGTCATGTCAGCTGAAAGTCTTTGAGCCTGAATGTGAAGCAGACCTCTGTGGACCTCAGTGGGCCCTGATTAAAGTGGAGCATCTATATGCACACTGAAACAACACTTCATCTCTGATGTTTGCCCTTAATGAAGATCATTTTCCACAATATGCACATGGAATTAGAAGTGGAGTGGCACTGTGAGGACTTGAAATGATCTCACTTTTATATACCTGTTCCTTTTGATGACTCCACGCTGACCTGCAAAATTTAGCAGTTTTTCTGGTATTTAAGCTGTAGTGATGGTGGACTGTCATATAGGAAAAGGAGGTCAGAGCAGAAGAAAGTTAAACAGGAGAGTGATGGGGCAGGGGCTAGAACACGGGTCAGACTTCATGTTCGGGATGCGTCATAAAGCGGTGGTTCTCTAAGCTCTGCATAAAATATGTAACAGAGTCCAGTGTTTTCCTTAGGTTTACAGCCTCGGGCAGGCAGCAACGTTGTCAGCAGCGGGGGCATGTGAGCGTCTTTATAGAGGAGGAGTTGGGAGTTGGATACAGATTCCGATACCTGGACTTTGGGTATCGATCTTGATCCTATACCAGTGTTAAAAAATAACCTGTATGCTCTACTGTGGGATAAGACTGGTAATTGTTTGAGCAAAAATCAAAAATGAGTACATATGGAATTACTGAAGTTAATATTTATTCAAACTATAAGTGTTTAAATGTTTAACAGCAGTTTGGTTAAAAAATGCTTCAGGATTTACAGAAATGACTTTTTAATTGTAAAATTTTATACCTTGTAGATGAAATCATAGTTTAGCCTTAGTGTCAAGTTTGGACGGATCCTTTCCCACGATACTCGATCCAGCTTTTAGGAGCTGGATTGGCGCCGATACCATGATCGGATCAGTTCATCCCTAGTTAGGAGATATTTTTTGTGGTGGTTTTCTCAGCTCTCTGTCTGCTATGTGTCCTGTCTGTTTGTGCGAATGTGTGGACTAGAGAGTGACACGAGAGTGGATTTTCCCTCCTTTCCCGTCCCACTCCTGATAAAATGACTCCCTCTCCTGTTCTACCCCCATTTTTTCCCTCTTCTATAAGGTTTTAGGCAAAACATTGAATTTGGTTTTGAATTTGTTTGTTTTATTTTCTCCCCATTCTTTTTTAGATTACTGTTGGCTTCTGGGAATTGTAGTTCTTTTCACTTGTGTTACAGTGTAGCCTTATTGGAAAAAACTACAAAATACCAGAACATTTCACAGATTATATTTTATCTTCCTGATAGGGATGGGTATCTTTCACAATTGAAACGATGCCCTGTACCTGGTAATTGGTACCGGTACTCGTTGGTACCAATTTTCTGTACTTTTTTAGTTATTATTTGTTTATGTGTTAAAAAAAATATGTTCATCTCCAGCTTGGAAAATTGCCTACTCTTCCACTCCTTCACAGTCACAAGGATGCATTTAGGTACCTAAACATGGTGCCTTTTGGTTTTATGTGAGTCGGTACCCGGTACTTTTGACAGAATTTGGTCAGGAAGTACCTAATTCAGTACCCGTCCCTACTTCCTGATTGGTTCCTGCTTCCATCAACTTTTTATCCTGTACCGTCCCAATCACATGATTAATAGTAAAGTTTACTCCCATCCAGCGGAAATCCCAAAATGTACAAATAACAACCCGTCTAAATTAGATAAAAAACATAAGGCTGTTTAGTCAGTTAAATAAAAAAACAAGGTTTAGACCTGATTTAAAACAGAGGTAAATCTAAATGACTTCTTCTGTGATCTGGTGTTATATGGAAAATAGATATATAACGGTAGGGGAAACTCTGGAGTCTCTATCCTGGAAAAACACTACCAATTATGACCACAGGTGTCACTGCAATCACCGTCATAACTCTCACAGAGTCTGTTTCTCTTCACTGAAGCATCTCTGCCTCTGTTCGAGTTAAACTTTGATGTTACTATCCTGTACGTAGGCGGCTGGTAGCGCTCCTTGAGTTGACCAATCTCCATATTTTTAGCTCTTGGTGTCTGCGTAGCTCCTCCCCCGAGGACTTAACTCAACCTGTGAGATATTTCTGTCCTCTCAAAACTTCTTGTGTAACTGAAATCTCAATAAGCTATTCATAGAAAAAAAAGCAGTGGAAAGATGTGAAGCTTTACCTCAGCGCCATGGTGACGACTCAAACAGGAGATAACCCGTGTAAGAATGTGTCATGTGTGTGTGTGAAGTTAGCGTGTGTTTAAAGATAGAAGCGAAGGATGCAGTCCAGAGTCTCTCTGGCCTTTCCGTATCCACTCGCCTGTTTTAGCCCAGATAGCTCTCCCACGTGCAGGCTGGCTATAAATAGCGCAGGTTTTTAATGCGTGATTGTCCCAGCAGGCTTTTTATGACTGAACGGGCCAGTAGGTTTCTCAGTGTTGTTGCTAAGGCAGAGATTAACCACAAATGGAAGTCACACGCTTCCCTTTTTTTTTTTTTACACTCCATTAGCACTATTATTTCATGCTGATGCACTTTACAGGCGCAGAAAGGAAGGATATTTCATAGGTTTAAAGAGGTCAGAGGTCAGGGTGAAGTTTGGCATCGATATTTCTATATAATCCACCTCAGTGCTGCAGTGAAATCTGAGTTTATCCTCTGTTTATAAGCCCTTATAAACTCTGAATGAACTTAATGCAATTTTTCAAGAACCATGCTCTAAAAATAGCTTCAATAGTGTCATATTTTACATTAATTTCATGCTCATTTGCTTAATTTGCTGGCTCTAATGCTTCATTTGAGTCGTGAACGATTTGGGCTCAGACACAGTGACTGATGTGTTTGTTGCTGAAATGCCATTGTGTCATGCCAGTGCCTTTAAAGGACATTAAAACAGAGAAGAAAAGGCCACTTCTTCTCCTCTTTATTCCCCTCTTAGCAAGCATAACACTGTTTTTTCTTTCCAAGAGAAGGATGACTGAGCACTTTGGGGTTTTTCTGATTTATATTCACACTCCAGACTTCTCTCCTCTTAGCTTAAGGTCTCTGAGAAGAGTGTGCTCTGAGAGTGAGACAGAGCTTCGTTTTAACTCAACGCTTTGAGTATTTTATGGACCCAAACATTCAAATGTAGATACAGACGAGCCCGTCTCACCTCTGGGCTGTTTCGCTGCCTTACTGGGCTAATCGTGCTCTGAACTGTGCGTGACCTGGTGCAGGAGGGCGCTATTCCTCAGAGAAGGGAGATGAACCGCGCAGCTTTATCGGCTTTTTCACACTGCACAAAGAATCTCTCCTGAACCGAGACTTTTCTCATTTATCAGGCCGTACATCCTCCATTCCTCCTCTTACTCCTCTCTTTGCTGCCTTTCTCTCCTCCTGCTCTCCTCCTCTCATGCATTTTAGGTTTGAGACGTCTGTTAGGTTGGAGAGCCGGGGAAGTAAAGTCCTAAATGGTAATGCTTCTCTGAAATCTGCTGAAGTCAAATTGGACAGAATGTACGACTCTTTTGTTGATAAAAGGTGAAGACATGACAGCTTGAGAAAAGATAAGATGAAACACAATTTGCAACAATATGGGATGAGACAGTACCAGGGGTGGCGTTATGGGTGGACCCAACAGTCCCAGGCCCACCCTAAACTTTTTTTAGAAAAAAATTAATAAATGATATGCAAAAAATAAATAAATTTAAAAAAAAATTAAAAGTTTTTTTTTTTTTTTTTGTTAAATTTTTGTCACTTTATGATAATTTTGTTATTATTAGATGCCCTGTTTTTTCATAATCAGAATCATTATCAAGTTTTATTGCCAGGCAGTTTTGCACAGGGATTTGACTTCATGTGTTGGTGCAACAATCAACAAGATAATACAGAATTACTCGCCATACACTCAGTAAAATAGAATAAAGAGAAAGTTAAGATAAAAATTTACCAATAAAAAAAATAAAATAAAGAACATTTATAGAAAAACTAAATGATAATAACTATAATTAGTTTGTTATTATTATTATTATTATTATTATTATTATTATTATTATTATTATTATTATTATTATTATTATTATTATTATTATTTTATCTTTTTATTATTATTCATAATAATAATGATAATAATAATAATAATAATAATAATAATAATAATAATAATAATAATAATAATAATAATAATAATTTGGGATTATATGGGAAGAAACAATGAGATAAAATATGTAACAAAATGTGCCGGTGATAAGATGAGAGGAGTTGAGATGAGACAAGATAATATGACACCACAAAATATGAGATGATACAGTGCACAAAGTTACAGGATTATGAGAAGAAACAGAACATTATGATATGTGTTGAGACATGACTGGATGATGAGATATGAGGTGGCAGGATGAGACAAGACAACATGATATGAGACAATGTGGTTCAATATAATATGATACCATACAAGATGAGATGAGATGATAAAAGTCGAGGCTGTTTTCGGAATGATACTGTAAATGACGTGACATGACGAGACGAGAAAGAATGAGATTCGATGTGACGAGTTTCTGTGCTTTAGCAGCACTGACTCGTGTCATCTTTCCATAAAGAAATCAAAGCAGCTCCACGTTCGGATCAAAAGAGAAATCTTCTTCAAACAGGAGAGGAAGAGGAACCTGCAGACATGAAGTGTTAAATTAAGGAGCGTGTTTCTGTTTCTGCCGACAGCTCAGAGTCACGGCTGTTACCAAAGTGTCCAGTGCTGCTGTGTTTCGATGTGTCACAAGATTTACACGCCGTCATTCGTGTCTGTTTTTAATCTCAGCAGTCCTGGGGTCAGAGGTCACTGGATCCAGACACAACAAACATAACCTGCACAGATCAGGGCTGCAGATGAAAAATGAGAGGAGGAGCAGAGAGGAGAGGAGGTGTTGCTAATTCCTGACTGTGTGTGTGTGAGTGTGTGTGTGAGTCATGTTGTGTAGCTGTCTAAGGCTTCATCTTTATTCAGAGTCGGGACACGGCGGTGTGTCGCCTTCTTCTGCTGCAGAGATGATGTTTAAATGCACATCACATATGTGTTAGCATGCTCAGCAGCGTGTGTGTGTGTGTATTCTTAAGCACGTGACACAAACCAATCTGTATCCAAGCAGGGTGTGTGTCTGTGCGTGTGTGTGTCTGTTAGAGAGCAGGACACACCAGCAGATCGTCATATATGGCTGAGAGCAGCTGCAGTGGTATGTGAATGTAAAGCTGAACGCTTCACATGAGCGTGTGTGTGTGTGTGAGTCTGAGTGTGTGTACCTGCTGCAACATATGCACACATGTTACACGCTGCATGTGTGTCGTGCCCAAGGATGTTTTTATTGATTGACGGCTTAAATGGAGAAAAAGAGGGGATGACGGAGGAGGGAGAGAAGCTGAGAGGAAACAATGAAATCAATCAGCCTTTGAGTTCATGAGACGGAGGAAAGGAGGGATAGAAGGAAGGAAAGAAAAAGAAGTGGATGACAGAAGATGAAGTAGAGAAGAGAAGAGAGGTTTAGGTCTTGAGGTGGTGAAAAGATGGATGGATGAAGAGAAGGGATTAGGAGGATAGGTAAGGAAAAGATGCTGAATGAAAGGAAAGAAGACAGGTAAGGAAAGGAGGAGAGAAAGAGGAGGTCAAGGAGGAAGAGTGATGGAATTGAGGGAGAAGAAGAGGATGAGATGAAAGGAGGGACGCGCTGAGCTAACGAGTGATGGAGGAGGGGATGAGTCAGGCGCACGTGAGAAGGATGTGAGCTGCATGCTAAGTAACACACACCCTCACACACACATTAGCTCACACACACACACACGGGCTAGGTGAAGACACACACCTGCATTGGCAGCCAGAAGGAGAGGAAGCAGTGGGAGGGTCTTATAGAGGGCATCCTCTCCCCTCTCGTCCTCCGTCTCCTCCCTCCATCCCTTCATCGCCTGCTGCTTCTCTATCAAGTCACGACTGCCCTCCTCCCCCTCCTCCTCCTCCTCCTCCTCTTCTTCCTCCTCTCACTCTTTTATCCTCCCCCTCTTCTGACCCACATCTCTTCCTCTCCCTCTCGCCCACTCTTCCTAACCTTTTCCCCCTTTACCTCTTTCCTCCAGCTACTCTTCCTCCCTCTTTCACCCCCTCCATCCCTCCTTCTTTTTTCCACTTTGCTGATTGGCTCTTTGATCCTGTCGGCTTCGCTCTTCTGTGTAATTCCTTGCTTCAATTTATGAAGCTGTAAATGTTATCAGCACGTTATCAATTCCTTGACCCAAATAAACACACACTCACACACTCACACACACTCACTCACACACACAGAGTAAAGCAGTGTGGATTCAAACATTACAAGCAGCAGTCGTAAAAACAGCATGATATTACTATGATTAAAAAAATGATCCCTGGATCTGACTCTCCAGATGAAAGGATGTGGTCAGTGTGTGTGTGTGTGTGTGTGTGGACATGAGTAGGAGTTTGTAGATCAGAGGAGGATTATAAAAAGGTTTGGTAATCAAAAATAACAATAATCTTAATTAAGTTCACCTACATGTACAGTGTGATGTGATTGCTTTCTCTGAACGCAGACATGAGAATCTATGTTTTTTTTCACCTTTTTCTTAACTAACACACAAACAAACACCAATAAAGCTCCCTGAATCTTTGAGTTAATGTTACCAAAGGTGCATGATGTTGGATTCAACAGTATTTATCAGAACAAACTCAGTACAAATTGAGTGTAATACTTACAGGGGTTAAATTTGTTTAATCATGTGAAATCATGTTGGTTTTACTCGAGCAAAGAAAGGACAGACTAGTTTCATATCATCAGCCTCAAAGAATAAAAAACACACTTTTATGTTTATTTAATTTTTACTTCATTAATTGCGGCTATTATGCTATGAGGCTTAAGATGTGAGGTTTTGTGTTTAGTAAACATCTGTAGAGAAAGTGGACTGGTTTGAAGACAGTGGTTTAAATCATGTATGAAATAATTCATGTTGATGGTAGTGGTGAGTTTTAGCAAGAACATCACGATACAATAATATCACAATATTGAGGTATATTATGATATTCTACACAGTTAATTATTTGATTGAAAACAACTTTTCTATGTTATTGAGTTTGAAGTATTGTAAGTCAGATGCAGTGTTTCATACATACACTTAACTTGAAAACATAAAGTGTGTCAAGTTTGTAAGTTAAACCGCTATGACATTAAACTAATGCTGCAAAGAAATTAGTGGTTTAAAGACGTGGTCAGTTGGTGAACCAGATAAAAGTCACTTGGTGTAACCAATGTTACTCATATAAAATCTAATATTGTGCAAAAAATGACGATGATTATTATTTTATCAGTCTACTACACTGTAAAAAGTAAACTTGAAATGATTTTGAACTAACTGACCCATTTCAGAGTAAACACCCCCACACTGTCCGACTTGCAAAAAGAATAAATATTTTTTTTATTTTACAACGTTTTGGTGCTAGACCTTCATCAGGCAAACAATTTGATGATCGGATAGAGCATGTTGAATAGGAGGTGGTGGCCTCACACCTGCAAAGGTATGCAGTATATCACTCAACAAGTCCGTTTGAGGAGACATTTTTATGACCAGGATGAAACCTGGAATGTAGAACTTACTCTGACAGCTGGACCATTTTTCTTTTTTGAGTTGCTCTGATTTAGTTTTATGGGATTTTATCCCCTTAATATTATTCTGAATGTGTCTGATTGTAAACTTTATTTCTGGTTCTGTTTTTGTCACTTTTCTCTCAGCTAAGTAATTTAATCCTTATTATCTGTTCTGATCACTTTTTTTGATGTCATGATGAGAATGTGTCTGCAGGTGTGAGGCCACCACCTCCTATTTAACATGCTCTGTCCGATAATCAAATTGTTTGCCCGATGAAGGTCAAGTACCGAAAAATCGTAAAATAAAAAATATTAAATTCCTTTTGCAAGTTGGACAGTGCGGGGGTGTTGACTCTGAAATATGCTCTACAGGATACCTGGACCGCCAACGCACCTGTCCTGAAATAGATGTGTGAACAGTTTTTCCTTTTGTGAAACTAACTGACCCAAGAATAGAGAGAAAACACTGATGTTTACGGCATCAAAACCGACATCATCAAGTTAAGGAATAAAATATTTGAGATTATATTTACTATACAGTTTATGGGAAACATACAGTGGAGTAGCTCTTCAGCGCCATCTACTGCAGTGGAGGTGCGGAAGATGTATTGTACTTCCAACTCACCAAAAATATGAATTTTTATTTTAACAAAAATATCAATATTAAGAGTTGAAATATCAATATTTAATAGCAGGTGTAAGTATTGTGATGTATTGCCGTATCAAGATTTTTTCACACCTTTTTAAACAATGGAGGATCATTCTAGTCATGTACCGCTGGGGCTCCTTGTCCTCTAAGGGCCACCGTACATCACCTAAAGAAAGGGTGAGCATGAGAGTGTTTTAGTCAAAAATCTGACTTTATATATATATAGCTTAATATTCTTATTTATACACACTGTACGTAGAAAAAAGGGCTGGGACGATATGCTATTTTTGCGATTCTTCGATATTTCTGATTGTTGCGATTTTAAGTTTGCTTTTTTAACAACAGGCCAATTGAAAAAGATGAATGATGATAATGGTGTCTACAGACTGTATAAGGAGCCATATTTTCCCAAAAAATAAACATCATGTGAGTCAAAGAGAAACATGTTCCCCTTTACAGGAGAAAAGGGGTAACTTTTTCCCAATCTAGTTTATGAACAAAGGCTGAAATGAAGGGTTTAGATTTGGACAAACTTGTGTTTTGATACCGACTCACATTTTTGGGAATGGTTTTAAGTTATTTCTAAGACGTTTTTCTGTTATTTGATTGCAGGAAGCGATCAAAAACATAATTTTCAGTCTCAAGCTCATATTAAAGAAGAGAGAACATTATATGAGCACTGACATCAGATTGGATCACAAATAGTACCAGCTAATACAAAAACCCAGGATTTAAAAATATGAGTTTTTGCTTCTGTAAGCAAAAGTATTTTTTCAAATATGCTGCATTTCCACTTCAATCCAATAAAAAAGGGGATAATTAAAAACTCCTATGCTTTGAATGCAGAGTTGTAACAGCAGCTGCAGGGAGAGAAATGAAGCGATGACTCATGATCTTATGATGCGCTGCTATGCGAGAGTGATAATTTAATATTGTTAATTCATCAGACATGGTGGAGTGTTTATGAGTTTATGGAGTGTGTCATTTCTGCTTGTGTGAAACAGTTTGTGATGAAGAAAAAGAGACGAGAGCTGACGCTGTTTTCATGACGACTTCCTGTTAAGCTTTCACCAGAGGCTGATTTACAACTATCTGAACAAAAAGCGAGAATATGAAGATTTTCTGTTGACTCATTAAAGTTGACTGAGCAGTTTTCATAAATGTCAAAGTTCCTCTAAAGTCAGGTCGTCAGTAATTGTCAGACTGAGGCGTCAGAGCAGGCTGATCAAAAAAGTTAACGCTGAGTTTGTTCATCTAAAACAAGCGTCTTCAACCTGCAGCTCTTTGATTCCTTCGCAGTGGCTCCTTGTAGCTTTAGATAAATATCATTGAGATATAACAAAAAATATATATTTTTCTTACAGAGGGTATTAATGAGCAAAATAAACAATAACTGTAATGAAATTTGAGTAAAACTTTCAATTGTATTTTTTTTTAATTATTAGTTTTCATAAAATGTTGAATTTTTTGCATTTTTTAACTTTAAGATTTCTTTAAATTTTTGGAATTTGTTTTACAATATATTATATTTAATATATATAATCTTCATATTTTTGAATTTCAATTTTGTCAAAAATTATTTTGAAAATTGTTTAAAATTTAATTTTAGTTTTTTTATTTTTGCAGGGTTTTTTTCCTGCAAATTTATTGAATTCCAAAAATATTTTGTAATTTTTGCTATTTTATGTAACGTCAAAATTGTTTGAAATTAACTTTTAATGGTACTTTTTCATTTTTGCAGGGTTTTTTTCTGCAAATGTATTAAATTCCAAATATTTTAAATTTTTTGCAATTTTTTTGGAACTTCAAAATTCTTTGAAATTTAATTTTATTTTAACATTTTTTATTTTTGCAGTTATTTTTCTGTGAATTTATTAAATTCCAAATATTATGTAATTTTTGCAATTTTTATAACTTCAAAAATGTTTGCAATTTAATTTCAATATCTCCACATATTTCCACATTTTTATGAATTTCATTTTTTAATTCTTTGCAAAAAAATTATATATATATATATATATATATATATGTATATATACATATATATATATGTATATATATATATATATATATATATATATATATATATATATATATATATATATATATATATATATGTATGTATATATATATATATATATATATATATATATATATATATATATATATATATATATATATATATATATATATATTTTTTTTTTATGTCCACAAATGTATTGAAAATAAAGAAAAATAAATAACGCATCACATGTGCATCAATAAATTCAAAAACCTTCTAGATTAGATAATTATTTACTAGATTTTTACTTTGCATAGAGTTTTAAACACTGTATCATCTTTTTTGTGAAGATAAAGTAGATTTTTGTGGCTCCTGAATAACTTTAATCCAGGTGAGCTGTGGAAAAATGGCTCCTATGAAAGTAGAGGTTGCAGACCCCTGATCTAAAATATAAATAAAGTGAATATCAGTGGCTGACATGCTGGATGTATTTTCAGTCTAAGGTTGTGTGTGAAATATAAGCGAGGTCATGCGTAGTTCAGTCACTTGCCGATGAGATTACCGCCAAGGAAACCTGATAGTAAATAAAACCGTCGGTTGGATTCAGTTTGGTGTAACTGGTCGACCCAGTCGGCTCGCCAGCCAGATGAATGAAGAAGGGGAAGTGTGTGTGTGAGAGAGTGTGTGTGTGTGGGCTTTTAAGTGGATGGGAGACAGATAGGGCGGTTACATTCTTCTCTGAGAGGACATCGAGCTCAGGCTGGAAACTATGTGCACACTACACACAAACATCATCCAGATATTCCAGAGGGTTGTAAAAATCGAGTTTGTGGCTTTCTCCTTCCCTGCTTCACAAGAATTCCTCCTTCAGCCTCCTCCCCGGGAGACTCCAGTCACTTCCCTTCACACTGAGTCACGTCCACACTCTTCCTCTTCTTCTTCTTCTCCTTTTTCTCTCTTTATGACGTGGCTCAGCGTTTCTGTCGGAGCCTCAGACATGTGTTGTGACTGTGGACCACGTGGCTGCAAACCTCGGCCTGAGACGCTAGTTTGGGGTCTGTCTTCCCTCAGATCAAGGAGGATTTCTGTGTGTTTTTAGGAAAAATTTAGGGCTTTGAAGGGACTTGTAAGAGGGTTCAAGGATTCTTAAAGGAGTTAAGGGGTTAGGGACATTTCTCATGGAGTTTTAGGGTTTTTGAAGATGCTTTGGGTGGTCACTCAGCAGCAAATACTTCCAGGGTTTTCAAGAGGATTCAAGGGTCATTGAAGGGTTTCAGGTGTTGGTGTGGCTTGATTTCAGGCTCAGTGGGTCAAACAGCACATTGAGAAGTGTGAGTCAAGATTTAAGGGCTGTTTTTGGAGATTTGAAGGAGTGCCAAAACTTTATTTTGTTGTACATTTGGATTTAAAGTTTGGGTGGATTTGGGATCTTTTGGGGGGTTTTAGAGGTGTAAGAATCAAATTTTGAAATAAACCAAGGATGAAGACTTAAATGGAGTTAATTTTAGCCCATGAAAACTTGTCATGTTTCGTTCTTTTCATCAATTTTTGGCAAAGCTTGGTGGAGTTGTGGTTTACTGATGGGTACGATGGTTTTAGAGGCTTGATTTCCAAGTTACACAAAGAAGTTTTGACTTTCTTAGCATGGTTTTTGTTGAGTTTTGAGGCACCTGCCAATGAACTCAAGGCTTCACATACTTGTTTTGAAGTTAAGGAATCAAATTCTGAGTTTCACCAAGGATTTTGAGATCCTCTAGATCCTCCTTTGGGGTCCTGATACTTTTCCAAGATTGTCAACTTGATTCTTAAAGTGATTCAAAGAGGAGCTTCAAAGTTTGAGTGGTTCAAGGATTGAAGCTTCAGGGATTAGAAAGTTCATTAAGGTCAGCAAAACTTTTTAGGGGGGTCTTTTGAAGGGTTTAAGGCTTGATTTCGATTGATTGAGAGTTGCAAAAGATGAGTGTAGACCTAAAGTAAGACTTATAGAAAGATCGACCCATCCTTACAGGACACTTTATTGGTTGTTTAAGATAAAACATAAAGATTTTTATTGTCCCACAGGTGTTGTTCAATGATTTTCAATAAAATACGATTTGAACATTGAGGGTATATGCTGTCAGTTATAAAAAATAAACAATAAAAATCTGTATCAGCAGGTCAGGCTTTTTAAAGACTGGCTCATCAGTGATTGGCCAGAAAATTGTGATTGGTGCACCCCTACTTTTGGAGTTTATGTGGCTCTCTCACCTGTTTTGGTATCAGTTTGTGAATGAATGAATAAAAACTCTTCATTTTAAGTGCCCTGACATAATCTCCATTGAAACAAATGAGTGTGGTGCAAATCATTACCAGTTTGCATGACAACTAGTTAGTTAGTTGATCTTTATTTCATTCATATTGTTTTATAAAAAGATGTATACATACAAGATAAATATAAGAGAAATCTGAAATAAATGAAAAGGAGCAGAAAGAAGAAAAATCTGATTGTATCTGCACCTTTGCTCACAAAAACTTTAACTTGACACTTATCAATATGCACAAATAAAAGTTACACTTTTTGGCCCATATGCCATATTAACCTTTGTGCAAAACAATTCACAAACATAAAACTCAGTTTCACCCAAACAAAAGAAAGCGACAAAAACAACATTAAGACAAAAAAAAAACACTACCAAACAGGGATTAGAATATCTGTGGTTCCCAATATCTGTCTAATGTGTTAGTTTTAATACGTTTTTGAACTACAAAGAGCAGAGGAACCAATAACCTTTAAATCCTGAGTCAATGGCCAATAAATCTGTGGATTAGTGAAAGTAAACAAGGTGCTCATTTCTTAACACCCTCGAGAAAGATGATGATCACCTGGAGACCTCTGGGGTCATGTTTGCACCTTGCTGTGAGTCACACAAAGACAACTCTGCATACGTAGATCCCGCTGATGACTCAGTACAGTTACCTCCTGTTTCTAGTGTTGAACCTAATCGAACATGAACGTCTCATCCTCTGTGATGAGAAACTGTTGAGAGATGAGAGGCTGTGACAGTGAGCACTGTGATCATCTACACTTTATGGCAGATGATGGCGGCTTTCATCCTGAGTACCTCAGCTGCTGAATACTTATTTCAGAAAGTGTGACCCAACAATCAAAGCTCTGACCCTCACAGGAAGCAGAGCTCTTTCAGTCCCAGAGAGGGATCAGATTCGTTTCCCATGTTTGGAAGCTTGAGGAAACATCTCTTCCTCTGTGATCACACGAGACGTGAGTGACGCACAATCGTTTCTCACTGAAGATGTCCCCAGCTGTGATCAGCACCTCCAGTTGTTTGAGTTCAAGTTTTACAAAGTAACTCCTGCACTTTTGTGTCGTCTCAAAAAAGACCAAAGCGCCCAGGGAATTCGCTTTAATCTGGATGTTTGACTAACATGACCTTTCTCTCTTTTTCCGTCCTCAGTATGGGGAGGAGGAGGTGTGTTCGGACCGATTGGACACTGACTTCCCGGACATCGACCTCTCCCAGCTGGACACCAGTGACTTTGACAGCGTCAACTGTCTCAGCGAGCTGCAGTGGTGCAACGACCAACCAGCAGATGCTTCACCCGCCTCCATCCATTACAGTACAGCTGATGAGCTCTTTGAGGTGAGTCTTCATCAGCTGAGGAGCGGTCACTGACTCCAGAGAGACATCAGTCTCACGCGATGGGCAGGAACTGAGTTTGGCCGTGTATCCCAGTAAAATGAGTTACTTGATGCAGCGATAGGAGACCTACAACCCTGAAGACACAAACAAGTCCCTGCTCAAGAGAAGCAGCTTCATCAATCTCTTTAAGTCCAGATTGCTTTAGCTTTAGCTTTAGGGCTAATCCACAGAGTTGGCACGCTGAAGCTGCTTCACCTGCTTCACCTGGAAGCTTGTACATGTGGATTTAAGTTTCAAACAACAAACTTCTGTGACCTAAAACTCAACACTGGTTCTTCAGAAAGGCTCTGAGAAGTTTTAACCCAGTGTTTATTGTGTTCAGGACATGATTTAGGGCTGAAATTGAAAATAGTTTGAGTCAGTGTTGAATAAGAAATCAGTTTTGGTTGAGAACTTAAATAAGACAAGGGGAATTTTCACAGATCATCTTGTTTTAAATCTTGAGCACACACTAACTACAAGATTTGAAAATAATGACCAGCTCACACGACAGAAATATAGAGTGGACAGCGTGGCTCCGCCATTTATCATTGTACGGTTTTGAAGCCAGAACACCCCCGTCACAGGCTCAGCAATTGGCAGCAGTTGCAGCCAGAGTCTGCGCAGTAGAGACGATGAGGGATTCTGGGAGAATCTGAGTGGAGCTGGGTGACAAAAATACTATTTTTTCTTCTTTTGCGAGTCTAAACACTTCTTGACTCTACCTCCCGACATATTTTACAGTCCCTGAAAAAAGTACACAAGAACAGCAGCTGTAAATCATCGTTAAACGTGACATAAAACCTCCTTTTTAACCTTTTATAACTAATGAAAACAAAACTTATCAGAAAAAGGGGTCTTGAATGCAAAGCAGCCAAAGGATATCTTCAAATCACCACAACAATCGGACATGAGAAACATTTCTCTGAGGTGTATTCATTTTTTAAAGTTTGACCACAGCCCATCTGGAATGACTGGAAAGCTGGATTTTTTTACCTATACTGCAGCCAGCCACCAGGGGGAACAGTTTTTGTGGTGACCTCACTTTGAGCCAAGCAAGATGACATCCATTTTATTTTTTTTACAGTCTATGGGTGGGACAGGAAGAGGTGCTTTTCATCCGTTACACCTAGCAGAGAAACAGACATGAAACTCTGGCTGGATCAGTCAATAGCGGCATGATCACACACCAATCACTGGCGAAACAACAGTTTGCTTGTTGCTACTGCATGAAAATGATGTGATTATGTGTTGTTTTTAAAGTGGTTAGTGGAAAACATGAGATATCTGTGCGGTTGTTGTCTGTTGTCCGGTCTCTTGTAAGGGTCTTTTTCTGATTGGCTGTTGACATCCTCAGTAAGAATGACTGGCGTAATCATCCCGATAAATATCAAATATGTTTAAAAATGAACTAGAAGATAATCTGTACTAAACATCGGGCCCAACTTTGGTCCTGGATCAGGTTTCTCTGGATTATCCGGAGGGCTGAATCAGGGTTATATTGGCCCTCAGAATCTTGTAATGTGAGCCAGGCTTTTAATGGAGCCATATTTGTAATGAACAGTCAACCGCTAGAAGGCCATTTCGTTTTCTACACTCCCAAATTCTGGAGGTGGTCTCTGATATACTCTTCTCTATCATCCAAGAGGACAACGGGCAAGGTTTGTAATCTCATAGAGTAGAGTGTGGTCAGACTATGACTTCTCAATAGATCCCTGCTCTGAGATCTCCTCCAATCAGGAGCAGCCAATGAGACACCTGATTGGTAGCGCTTAAAACAGACAGACATGGGCAGAATAAGCTGTTTGGCATCGGCAGAGATAACCTGGAAAAATTTTTATTGGCACAACCCACGCACTCAGCTCTGCTTCCTTTCTTCCTTAAAATTCATTACCAAGAGCCTTGTTGCATCAAAGAGGTTTTCTACAAAACACAATTTCTTACTTTTTATACCAAGTTTATTTTAAGACAGCTCCTGCCAAAATATCTTTTGCATTTTCACAGATGCACACAAAAAGATGAAGCTGTTACACGTCAGACAAGACGAAACCTCCATGTACAGCAACATCAAGATGAGCAATATAAGCCAAAAACTCCTAATAGAGAACATCTCCAAGCAAAATGAAGGCTTACATTTTGGGCTGGGCTTGAGCACACTTTGAGTTAACAAATTGTCTTATTGATTTGGTCCGTCCACCCGTAAAGCACACTCCTAATTGCCTGGACCTACAATAAAACGTGACCTTCAGGTCAGTGCAAACAAACCTTGAGATTTAGACGAGCGTGCCTCAGAGAGCGCTGCAGAAATCAGTAATTCTACGCCGTGCTGCATGTAACATGAACGTGAAAGCAGCTTTCCAATAAAAACCCTCAGGCTCAGGTGTCCTGAGCCCTCACAGGCTGAATTCAGGGAATACCCTCCCTGGTTTTCCTCCATCTGTAAGCCTGCACCATCGATTGTCTATAAGTTTCCAACCACAGCCATGTCTGGTGGTCCCAGAGTGTGCCTGGAGACTAAAAACACGACAACATGGAGATGAAGTAGCATTTGAGTCCAGATCATTGGCTATGAAATGCATCTCTGCTGCTGGAAATTGCTTTGATGCTGCGATGCACCACAGAGGATTGGTTAAATGAAGACAGGCTAGGCATGATGGGAATGCAGGTGAGGTAAACACAGACTGTCTCGGTCCACACTCCCTGGATTTTTATTCTTATTTCGATTCCCATTAGCTGACGCCTCAGCGTCTTCCTGCTTTACGACAGTGAGGAGTATGGACGATAGTCGAAGTAACGGTAAAGGATGTTGACGTTGGAGAAATCTTTTGAGATGGATCAAAGAGAATCTATCCTTTCTTATCCATCAGTTTTATCTTTAATCCTTACTTTTATCTTCCTTAATTAATCTTCCCTCTGCTGAACTTGTGCCTTCCTCTCTCTGTTTAGACTCAATCGTCTTCCTTTCCTCCCGTGTTTGAGCTCTTTTTAAGATAAACAGATATTTCTCTCTGCTGCACCCTCCAGCCCCTCAGCATATTACATTTCTGTCAATATTTCATTGATCCGGCTAATACAGCGGCGCAGACGGTTAGACGGCGTCCATTTATAAACACAGGGTAATGAATAGAGTGATAAGCAGACAGATGAAGCCCCTGGTGTCACTGTCTCTCTGTTGTCTGTCAATACGCCACTTATTTACACAAGTGTAAAGGAATCTATCCCATGTCGGGTGGGATTGATTCGTCTCTGTGTGCAGCAGCTTCTGTAACCTTGGAGAGACAGGGGACGGGAAATGAAAAGAGATAGAAGGTTAGGCTAATTACATATTATTACTTCGGCAATAACCATGATGCTACATATGCAAATGATGATTCATTATTCGGCCTCCTGGCTGTCATTGATTTAACTTTGTGGGACTCCCTGCCGCTGTGTCGCTCTTTTTTGCTTTTCCATTCAGTCCAGAATCAAATTATTATCCAGGAAATCGGATTAGTATCCATGTGATTAAACTAGCATAATCAGGTAATATCTATGAGTGCTTTTAAATGCAGCAGTACAGTAGTGTAAAGAAAGCAGGACTGGCAAACATTTTTTTTAAAAACGCACTCAGTGGCAGAATCTCCACAGGTGTTTTAATTAAAGTAGTATTTTTTGGGGCATTTACACTTTTAATTTTGGAGGATAGAAATGGAGAATTTCCATCACAAAACATAATTACATACATGGATGCAGTAAAATGCCCTTTATGATTTGACTTTAAATGGATTTTATTAAAAAAATGAATAAATGCTGCATTGTTGCACCAGTGAGCAGCTTCAAAACGTCTATTCTGTGAGATTAAGGTTAATTTTGTGATGTTTGAAAGTATAAATTTGCAGCAGATTTCGTGCAGTTACTCTGTGATCATGCTTACTCACTGGTGTCCAGGGATTCCTGGTTAATGCAGAATTATTTGCACTTTTCAGGAGTTTGTTTAGTTGCTTTTTATAACTTTCTTTTATTTAGTTTCATTTTTAGGTCTGGTATGGTTCAAACACTCCTGAGCAGTGCTCTGCAGGCGTTTGTGATATCTTTGGTATCTTTGCGTTGACTAAATTGTGATTTATGCACAATAATGATTTTAAAGTTTTGTTTTGGATTTTTTGGGGGGCTTTTTATGCCTTTAATTAGAGAAGATAGGCCACTGGATAATAGTGATGTTCTGATCCATTACACTGATTAAAATCAATGCCTTATATGGCTTTTTTTTGGAGGATCAGACAGCATTGGATTTCATTGCGTAATTGGGACTGATACAATTTTCACGTGTTGTTAGCATCGTCATGCTTTACTGCTGCTGTAAATCTCCCTGGACTCTGCACTTTCTTGGTATTTTTTGTGTACAAAGTTTAGCACCAGCACTTTTGAAGGTTTTCTTTTTTATCTATTGACTATTTATTTATTCATTTATTTTGTAAAATTGAGTTGTATTCTGGCTTTTGTTATTTAACTATTCAGAAATTTTGTTATTTATAAATTTATTTATTTATTTATTTATTATTTATTTATTTATTTGTACATTTATTCATTCATTTATTGATTGATTTATTATGACCTAGATGAACTGTTGAGGAATTTATTTATTTATTTTTTATGTTATTTATCTATTTATTTATTTATCTATTTGTTTATTTATATATTTATTTATTTATTTTTGTTATCTAGTTCTTAATTTTGACCTGGTTGAGAGAGCAACAAAAAAAAGGATATATATGTAATACTGGTTGCGTTACTTCTAAGGGTCTGAAAATGTAGGTATCAGTTTCAACATACCATGAAAAAATTGGGTTCAGATTGGAAGTCAAAAATCTGTTTTGGGACATCCTTATTGGATAAAGTAGGAAACAGGGTGGCCATAGGCTGGATTTGAACCCTGGGCCACCTGTTCAAGGAATAACCTCATGGGGCGCGACCTAGACAGCTAGGCCATCTGAAACCCCCAAGATTTATTTAATTTGTGTTTGGTTTGAAGACAACAGAACAACCAGACTTTATGTCCTCTTAGCCTTATTCTCTGTTGGTGCAAACCAAGTGAGCGTGTTTGATTTGCACGAAACAAGGCAACATCATATCTGCTTCTTGGTATCAAAAGATGGAGAACTGTACAGTCTCTCATTAAAAGCCGTTATTGGTTGCTACAGAATAAACTCTTTACCTGCTTCTTAGCACTGACTAACTCAAAGACTTAATGTAGTTCTTTTTTATAAAAACATCTTTTGTGATGGGGTTGCTTACCAACATCAGGCCAATCAGCTGCGCCTGTAAGCTTAGCTCTTTGGACAAAATGCAGAGCAATCTGTGTATCAAATGATAACTCAGAAGGGTCATTGTGATTGTTTTCCGTCTTTGTAGCAGCAGTCAGACACTCAAGTAGCTTAACTCCAATTGTTGGGAGCACAAACAGTCTAGAAAGAAAACCTTCTTGATAAAAGATGGAGTTTCACTGGACTATCTCTGAGAGTTCAAAATCCTGAATCGAGGAGCCCTGTGAAGAAAAGGAGAGGCAGCGTGCCTGTGAGACACAGAATGAGTTTAATAATAAATAGTTTGGCAGCCGGAACAGATAGAGCTGGAAGATAAAGAGAAACAGACAGATGAATGGAGCTCAGTGGCTTCCCGTAGGCCAGCCGTGCTATCACCTCCCCACCAGACTCTGCTCTCAGCAAGATGGCAGCTCCATCACAGTAAACAACCCCTGTGTGAGTAACAGGATGGAAAACTGACATATTTAGGAATGAAATCACAGATAGATGCTATTTTTCACTGATTATTTTAAGATTAAAACTATTTTAGGATGTGATAATTTGGGAAATGATGGTTTGAGTTTGCAGAGAGATGTTCCATCTCATCGCTACCTTCAATTAAAGTGATGTTGTGTTGTGCAAACCTGTGTAATGATCTCTGAGGTCAAAGGTCAGAGTTGCACTTTTCTGATTGAAGTTAAAAAGGAAGTAAGAATATACTCTAGATCAAGGGACTTCAACCTGCGGCTCTATGACTCCTTTGCAGTGGCTCCTTGTAGCTTTAAAAAGATCACATTGAAATAAAAAAAATATTATTTTTCTTTACTGGGGGTATTGATAATTAAAGACACTGAATTAACATTTAATTCAAATATTTTTAAGAATTTTGCTTTTTTTTTATTTTTGAATTTCAATTGTCTGTTATTTTTCAAATTAAGAAAAAAATCCAATTTTTTTAAAGATTTTGTTTTTGATTTAAATTTATTTATTTCAATTTTTTGACTTTTTTTTTAATTTAGTAAAAAAATCAAAATTTTCTAAAGATTTCGCAAATTTTTGAAATTTTTGCAAATTTCATTTTTTTTATTTCTGCATATGTTTCCAAATTAAAAAAAAATTCATAGTTCTTAAAAATTGTGCAAATTTTATACTTTTTTAAAAATGTAACACATTTTGCAAATTACGAATTTTTGGCAAATTTTAAATTCCAACATTTTTGAAAATTCAAAATTTTGGAATTATTAAAAAAAATGGAATTGGAATGTTTTCAATTTTGTAAATTTATGAAATTTATATTATAATTTTTAGTTTGTTATGAATTTATTAATTTATTTATTTATTTATTTATTTATTGTTAAAAATAAAAGAATAATACGTCAAATGTACAATTTCATAAACAAAAAAATTCTGGTTAATATAATTAATTTCTAGATTTTTACTATGTTTCAAATCTTATCCTTTTTTGTGTCTTTATTATGAAGATAAGGTAGTTTTTTTGGCTCCTGAATGACTTTAATCCAGGTGAGCTGAGGAAAAATGGCTCCTATGAAAGTAAAGGTTGCCACCCCTGCTCTAGATCAAAAGGTTCAAGAAATGAAGAAACTTTTTCTCTGTGCAGAAAATAATCATTTCCAAGCTTTTAGATCTATTTATACTCAGTCACTCATTTAACACAACTTTGAAAAGGTCTGAGAGCATTTAATAAGTAAAAAAACGAAATGAAAGCTTTGAATTCAATCTCATCCAACATGGACCCACTGCTGAGAGCAACAGCCCTCATCTGAAGTGTTGTTGAGTCCTGGCAAATGTAGGAAATAAGTTATTAAATAGAAGTTGACAAGGCAGGAAAAGGATGATTGGATTTCCTAAAAACTCATTAAGTCATAAAATAATTGGAAATTAAAATGAAAAGTCCATTCTTGACCTTGGAAAGGGTTGTTTTATCAGAGCTCTTCCAGGACTCGTGGTGAAATGAGTTTGTCAGAAACTTTGGAAACTCTCCTCCTCTCACCTGAGCGCTCACCTTTTCTCTCTGTGTTCGATTCCCCGCAGATAGAAGAGGAGAACGCGGCTCTGCTCGCCGCTCTAACCGACAGTTTGGATGGCATGGTTGATGCTGAAGTGGGTGGGCTCTCGGTGTTCCCCGCCCTGGGTGAGGAGCCTGACCAGCAAGAGGAAGAGGAGGATAATCTTCCTTTAAACGCCGAGGAATTCAGCCAGTCCCTGGGGGCCGAAACCGAGGACCCATCTCTTGTAAGAGCTCCTTTTATGTTCTCCTGATGGGGATGTTTGTCTCTTGACTCTTTGCTGTTGTTAAAGAAAGGGCATTAATTAAGCCCCTGATTCCCTGAGGGTCCTGAACACCGTTTTACCGCCGTTTGAAAACCCGATCTTCACCTCAAATACCCCTTTAACTCTTTATTCATGGAATCAAAAGTCTCTCACAGCTGAAAACCCACGGGCTGCTCAAGTCTTTCATACCTGCTTCAAACACCATCTGCACCCCTTTCCCATGCTCTCCCCAGCATCTTAATCTGTGATGCGTTCACTTACCTTGATGTTCCCCTTGTTGGCCTGCAATGTTCAGCGTTCAGCTCCAGGCAAACAGAGGGGTGCTGAGGCACAGGGCGACCTTTCATCCAGGAGTGTGTGTGTGTGTGTGTGTGTGTGTTTCTGAGACCCACGTGTTTGAGGAGAAAAGGTTAAAGACAGAAACCATGTTTTGGGGACGGTGCGTGGCTTTAAAGGCGCAGATCATGCTGTATCAAAGTTTGCAGGGTTCACTCAGTGCTGCTGTTTTCCTGATACTCGTGGTGGGCGACATGGCCCAAAATTTACATCACAGTATTTTTCCTTCATACTGCGATAACAGTATTATATCACGTTTTTCTAACATGTAAAAAAGTGAAGTTTTTTAACACTAATACTGGGTTACAAAAACGCCTTTGCCCATAAAGTGCTTTAAGAAGAGAATCTTATATCATTTCAAGCTTGAAGTGCTCTATACAGGTGAGCATACTGAGTCCAAGGAATGAAGAATATTTATAGACAAAAAAACTTTTTGTATTTTTTTAAAAAAGGTGAGCAATTAATTAACATTTTGAATCCAATAAATTTGTTAAAATTACTAGTTTTTCGTTCTATGAGTTTTCCTAAATTTATGTTCTGTGTGTTTTCTGAAGCCTGTAAGGTTGTCTAATGAAGCACTTTTATTTTTCTAAACACTGCTGCTGTAATACAGACGGCTGTGGCGTGAAACATAACATTCCACTGACGTGTGTTTTTCCATCGCTATCGTGTTTTTTGGGCAACAAACAGACAAACACAGAGATACTGACAGATCGTTGGCAGTGATTTTGCCTGAAGAACAGAGGGCGACAGTTCAGACTCAGAACCTGAACCACGAACAAAAAACCAAAAACTTTGGAGGCAGTTTCTCGATCTACAGCTTTATCAATCCAAGGTAGGATTCCTGAATCATTTAATGCTGTTTTAAGATATTTATCATCATCACTCACAAGGAGTAAAAACAACAACCTGTCCCAGCAGAACAACATGATGTGGTGCTGGACGGCGCTCAGGCTTCATCCCCAGAACAAGAGTCTATCAAAGTGATTTTGTAGCTACATGTGGATAAAAAAGTGAAAACAAACTTTTAGCAAACTAGCACAGCGCGTGTTGTCCCTTTCCTATCAGCAGAAACACCTGCTGACATGACAGCGGACACTCCGTCCGGACACACCCCGGAGCAGGCTGGCTATTTATGCCTCAACTCCGTCAAAACTCACATTTTTCGTTGGCACGTATTTTTTTGATAATGAAATAATCTAGACATTTATTGGTTTTAATGGTACAAGGGTATGAAGCTAGTTAGACCGTAAAAATCGTGACTTGGGTGCACTATTGTTGAAGCCGCAGGATTCAAAGTGTGTGAAAAATGTAGCGGCTTATAGCCCCCAAACTTTGGTTTCAGTTTGCTTCAAAATGTTTACTTTGATGCCACTACTTTTGATAAAAAATGGTTGAATCACATTTTAGGTTTTGAGGTTTGACCATGGACTCTTACCTAAAGTGATGCACAGCCTGTGTCCAAAACAGCTGTTTCGCTTTCTGCACGGTGTAAATGTTTACTTCGTCACGTCACTGACTCTGTGCTACTGGCCTTAAAAGTGTATTTTCAGAAAGGCTGTGGCCGAAAAGTGTCTTCTCACGTCCGGAGAAATAAATCTCGCACATAGATTAACCACTACTTGGACTAAATTATGTGTAACGATGCTTTACCGCGGTAATAACGGTACCGGTGACGGTGATGAAACTGGTATACAGCCCACGATGCAAACTTTGGACTTTAAAACTCTTCTTCCAGCCTGGATCAGTTCCAGGTTTTAGGATCAGGTCTAGAAAACTCCAAAAAGTGAAGTAACTTACATGTTTGTGTGCTCTTGGCAGCACGTGCTCCCTGTATGTGTTTGCTTGTTGTGAACCCCGTGCCCTCCCTCCGGCTCTTTCACACAGAGCTGCTGGATGCCTCCGTCTCTTTCTCTCTTTTCTATAGGCCCCTCAATCTTTCCCTGAAGCAGACTTCCAGGAACTCTCCTTGTTTTTCTCTCCTCACTCTCCCCTCTGTGTGTTATCAGCCGCTGTCTGCACCTGAACTACGTCCCCCCATAAAACTCTATCTAATCATGCAGGAACAACAAATTGCTGTATTCATTTACAGTGAATATTGTGTCCTGGATTCCTCCGGGGTCGACTCTGCTGTTGGGAGAGCGCGGCCTGCGCCCAGTGCTGAGGCTTAATTGAAGCAGGAAGCTATTTCAGTGTAATAAACGACTTATGATTACGGCTGTAATGCGGCCTTATTGCTCTTGTCGAGTTAAATTCAGCCAGCTTCCTTAATTTGACTTACATTTCACAGCAAAAAGGGCAGCTCACAGGGTTTTCTGGTGCGCTCTGATTTAACAGGGTCGACAAAGATACCATTGTTTAGAGGCCGTGACTCATGGCTGCCTGATGGTTGAATACCTACAGCGTAAATATTCACCGAGCTGCACTGCCTTCCTTTTTGAAATCACACCCCATAAAAGAGGCCTGTCACCGGCGTTAGAGGAGGATGGTTAAGCTTTACAGTGAACATTAAGCAATACTTGGAAGTCTAGGGAAGCAGAAAGAAGAAGGGAGAGTGCATTATCTCAAAGTTTGGCTCCAGTGTTGGGGACATCTTTTAATCAAGTCCAGATCTGCTCCAGTATTTGATGAGTTGTAGTTGATCCCTGAAACTTTGGACTTACCTGCCCCTGATTTGGAACAGTTGCATGTTTTTGTCTCCACTCTTGGTGCACGCTTTATGCAAAACATCAGACTTGATATTCAAACTGCAGCTGATGAAGTGAGTAATTTTTTGAGGCGACCCTGAATTGACTCACGTTAAAGCATGTCAGGCTGCAGAGTCTGCAAAACAAGTCTCACAACAACCCTCAACTTTTCTCCCAGATAATCAAACTTTAAAGGTTTAGGTTAGAAATCTGTGTTGCTTTAATGTTTAGCCAGATATAAGATATTCGGAGATAAGGATGGGTACCTTTCAGATTTAAAGGGATACGGTACCAATTCCCGGTACCTGGCAATCAGTATCAGTACTCAACGGCACTGATTTTCGGTACTTTTTTGTGTTAATGTGCTAAAAAATGTCAGTTTGTTTAATAACAGAATCTCATTTTATTTTCAACTCAACATATTTATTTTTCCTGCTGTGTTGTGCTGTGTTCATGTCCAGCATGGAAAGCAGTCACAAATATGCATTTAGGTACCTAAACATGGTACCTTTTGATTTTGCATGAATCGGTACCCGTTACTTTGAACAGAATTTGGTCAGTACCTATAAAAGTACCTAACTTGGTACCCATCCCTCTTCAGAGAGGCTGCCAGCTGAGCAAATGTCTTACTGGCTGGTGATCACCAGTAATTAGGGGCTTGTGATTTTAGGGTTTGTAACTCCAACCAAACACTCGTCTGGTACCAAGAGTCTGTGATATGAGAGCTGGGTCCTCCAGAAGTAAGACTAAACCAGCAAAATATTAAATGTTATCCCTCTGCATCTTAGTGAATGACCCAAATATGGCCGCCGTGGTCTACAGAGAGTCTGATCTATGAGTACTGAAACTGTGGCTGTTTTCAAAACCACCTACTCCATACTACATGTGTGCTTTTGCTTGTAGTGTGACTGTTCTGTTGGGTCGGTTTTGTAGTATACTGCTCTGGTTTCCGGTTTCAGAAGCCGACCTACAGATGCTGTTTTTTTTTTTGCTTTTATTATAAATACACAAAACAAGCTATGAGCAGATCTCGGCCTTTTAGGTATTTTGTTAATCATATCGCACAGAATCATCATACTTGATTTCTAATCTTAAGTTATACCGTTTACTGAAAATAAATCTGCTAGGGATTTTTTTTTTTTTTACAGCTGATGAAAAAACACTTCTATATAATTCACGTTTGGTTTAAAAAAGTGAATTAGTGGTTTGTACGGCCTTATGAATTTATTGAAGTAATCACGTCTTTGAGACTAGAAGTGACAAGACCTACTTGTGTTTCTTTCACATCACTTCACTTCTATCTCAGACCGTCTAACGTTAGTGTTGTTGTATTGTAGCTGTAATGCTGACTCATTCCAGTAGATGGCGGTAATTCACCGAAACCTGCCACCCACATTGACAAACAGCATTAGCGCTGTGCATTGTGGGAGTCTGATCTACGAGTGCTGAAACAGTAACTCTTCAGGATCAACCGTCCTCATCTGACCTTCAGCGTCCTTCCCCGTGATCCGAAGGTGGAAACTGAAGAACCAGCAGGCGTAACTGATTAACCAGCTTACCCCCATTCTTATTTTGACAAGAGTTGACTGATAACCAAGGAGTTTTCAAGGTGAAAGGGGGGCCGAGCAGTCATGTGTGAGGCCGCGGTGTTTAGCAACACAACAACAAGGATGATGGCATCTGGCGCTCTGACCCCACCGTATCACGAGCTGGTTGTTTTGAGTTAAACAATACCTGCATGGCGTTGAGCAGCAACAGAACCAGTTCTGTGTCCTGTTTGCTGTTGCCATGTCAGCATGTTGTACCCGCCTGTTAAAGGACGTGGACTCTGCTACTGCCGAGCCATGCTTTATTCTTTGAGGTCATTACGACCATCATCATTTCCACCACTTTGGAAGGAATGTCCCGTCCTCCGGCTATTTTCCCTCTGATAAGAGAAAGAAGTAGACGTCCTGTTATACTCTGAAAATTTACAGCAAGAGAGTCTCAGCTTTCATAAAAACAGAGGAGGAAAATTAATCCCAGATTTTGGAGCGTATGCATAGTGGTACTAAATACTTTTTCAGTGTAGAGCCAAAAAAGTAGAATATATTGGCCGTAAGTCATGTGTGCTTTATGGTTTAACAGTTTTCAAGGCTTTTTTTCTCTCAAAGTATAATACTTTAACATGAATTAAGTCTAAAATACTAAAAAAATATATATGGGAAATGGTTGAACATATATTATTTTAGAGGAAAAGTGTCCTTTTCTGTCGAATTTCACGCCTCAGTTTGCTCCAATAAAGGATGTAGGTCTGAAGAACTGCAGCTTCACTTTCAGTATCTTGATTTTACTGCCTCCTCTTTTGTCACTCACTGGTTCAAATTGCACCAAATTCATGTAAAAATAAATTCAAAAAGAGAAGATGGATCTTTTTTTTCAAGGATTTTAAGATAAAAAGGAGAAGAGGCAGATAAAAACTGGGGGAGCAGATACAGAGGAGCTGGTGTCAAAGTTTAGGACTGAATTTATTTAAATTACAACATTTTTCCACATGAAATATAAGAGATCAGCTTTAAAACTCCCAGATCCTAAACCATTTCCTTGTTAAGTCGTCTTTTACTGCTGCAGGAACGTCTCATGATTCACCCTGAAGCAGCTCAGCGTGTTTCTCCTCCACTGCTTTAACAGCAGAGCTGAAAAAGTTGTTTTATCTCCAGACAATCTGCACTCAGTCAACAGGTTGTTACTTCAGTCCTCTGACAGCTGGCAAGATAACACACTTTCCCAAAGTTTCCTCACACACACACAGGTCCCGTTTCTGTCACACTGCCATATACTACAACTACTGTCACTCCTGCAGCTGCTCCGAGGCTTCACTGCATCCTCCTCCTCTGTTTCTGTCTCTGCTGCTTTTAACACAACTGTGATTCTCAAGTTAGGAGTTAGAAAACAGTGAGGAGCTTTTTCTGAAGCAAAAAGATACATTTGTGTTTAATTCTCAGGATTTACCAAGAGAGGCTGTGTTTGAAGCCTGTAAGCCCCACCGTCCTGCATCCTCAATCTGTTTCCACACCAGGGGTAAAAATAGCGACCTGACATTCACGTCCACACTCAGAGAAAAGCCTGCAGTAATTTCATTATTCTGTTTACTCGACTGAAGCTGCCAGATGTGAGTGTGTGTGTGTGTGTGTATCTGCCTTGGCTCTGTTTCTATCCATTGAGGAGTTAACGGTCACCTGACTGCTGCTGTCACTCCACTGTTGTCACTCATGAGTTCAGGCCTGAGTGTGGCGCTGCCCTCTACTGGTGAGGAGTGGTACTGGGAGGGTTTCTTCTGCTCATGATATTCAGACTGTAGATTTGTTCATTTTTCAAAGTCAAAACAGATTTTAACTTCAAGTTAATCAGTTCTAACAAATCAAAATAGGTTTGTTTCTGAATTGATGTTACTTAGAAACTGATGTTTTAAATAGCCTGATAATATATGGGATTGAAAACCTAGTACTGTAATTTAACTTGATAATTTCTCCTTGTTTGATTTGAAATCAATCTTTAGTTTTTTTGACAAAAGATTGGCTTTCAAAGCACAGAAATGTTGACACCATAGAAGCCAGTTTTCAGCTGTGAAATCTCAAAGTTGAGCTTGATTTTGACTTCACCTGCTCCCATGGTGCATGGATAAGAATAAGAAGTCTAAATATGTGAAGATTTTAGCATCATGAGGTGCTGATATGGCCTGGAGGTGTAGGTTGCGCCTTGAGTTGGTGGCCTGGTTCATATCCAACCTGCATGTCATTCCCTGTTCCCATCTTATTTCCCGCTCTATCTGTCTTCTCTCTGATTAAAGGCTTGAAAACAATAAAGTCCAGCAACACTTGTGGTAAAGAGAACAGCTTAACTCCAGACCAAATGTTTTTGGCTTGAGGCCAAAGTTGGTTGCTCTGGGCCAAGGTGTCTGTTATGATGTCTTCAGGGCTCCTCATCCTGAGCTTGTCAGAGAAGATAAGGCTCAAGGATTCAGAAATTTGAAGGGATGGGTATTGATAACTGCTTCCTGTTCAGAATCAACAAGAAATGTTTCAACCCATAGAAATCATTAACCTTTATGCTTAACGATTGCTTTATTGATTCTTCACATTATGTCAGAGCGGCTGGACCTCACGTTCACTATTCGCTCCTAGCTTAGCCGATAGGTAGCCGATTGTCAAAATAGAAAACCTCTGATTCAGGATTTTGTCTACACAAAGAAATGTACATCAATCTCTCACAGGACATTCAACATGTTATACATCTCCTAAAGTACCAAAAACAACATACAAAACAGTCCTAGCTTGATGCTAACATGTACGGTAAATTGCACCAATATGCTAGCAGTTAGGTTTTACAACAAAATGTCAACTTTAAGCACAGAAACATGTCACAATTTCTCTTTTTAAACAAAACTGAGAACTCTGAATGTCAAAATACCAAGAGGCAACGACTTCAGTCAATAACAACAAAACAGTACATCGATGTCAGGTGACAGGGGACTATTACTTATTTATATTTATTTACATCATAGATTAAGACTCATAAGACAAGATTTGAAATAGGTAAATATTGGAGATTTGCTCACAGATTGCACATGTACAATACAATAAGTTAATCAAATAGTCAATGTAAACGTTTCTTTTCGTTAGATTTTTGTTTTTCCATTTTGGTTAATAAAGCCTAAAGTAGCCAAATCAGTCTCATCCTCACAGTAAGGAATAAAGAATGCTAATATAATGATGGTATCAGATCAGATCAGTATTGGGAAACACCAAAGCCCAGGGTCCAGTATCTGGACTTCAAAAGGTTCATCTAAAACGATGCTTTAACATTTTCTTCTTTATTCATCTATTCATTTATTTTCACTCTTCCATTTCCGTTAGCTTTCAGATCTTCTAACATTCCTCTTGTGTGTGTCTGTACTAGAGCTGCACGATTTGGGGAAAAGGTGCGATTTGCGATTAGGTGGACAATATTGCGATTGCGATTGTGCTTGCGATTTGATAAAAAAAGTTGTGTCATGATGAGTCTACAGGCTTGCTTGGTTATCATGGAGAAAAAACTGAATTGCATGTGCTGACATTGCGATTGCGATTGCGATAATCGTGCAGCCCTAGTCTGTACCATGTCCTCATCCTAACCCTCAATTTGTCTTTCCTTGCTTTGTTTGAATTTCGGTTTATAGTTTCCTTTTGTTCAAAACTAGAATCTTCTCTGACACATTGGCAGGAATCTGTCAGAAAGTTGAGCTCAAGAGTTCGAGTTCACTTCCTGCTTTCTCCCCTCACGTGTTCTGTTTAATGTGTCTGATCTTGTTTAATTCTCCTCTGATGAATCTGTTTGTCTTTGCTCTACGTCTACGTCACTCTATTCATGTGGGATTGCAACAGCACCTCCTTTTCCCTCCTCTGTGTGTGCAGGGTGTGTGTGTGTGTGTGTGTGTCCCAGCACAGAACAAGGCCTTCATTGATGCCGCCTGTGCAGCTCTGGAAGGCGTCCAGAGTGGAGTAAAGCAGAAAGAGTGTTTGAGGGGCCCGGATGCTGCCGGAGGGTTTTCAGTGTTTCACACAGACACAAACCTTCAGGATCCTCTTCATTTCCCTCAATGGGGCGTTAGAGGAGCATCATCAGGCGGTCCCAGCCAAGTTGGCTGACTAACTGAAGGGCCACAGCGGCCCCGCTACTGATGCAGGCGATCGTCCTGTCACTCATTTGACCTGGATAGTATTTCATGGTTACAGCCAGCCCGCTGTATTCATTAAAACATGACAAAGAGATACAATGATGGTGTTGTAAATAGGACCTGGTCCTTCTTTTGACCCCAGCTTTGTTGGTAAACAGCCAAATTACTTCGTTAAAGACTATCATTGGCTGCTTTTTTCTTAAAGCTGTATAATTTAACGCTTTGTGCCTCATTGGTTTTATTCAAGTGACCCTCACCGCTATCATTCCTGAAATTACTGTCTCATAAAGATGTTTGCAGACTTAAAAGGCACATAACATGGTACTAAAGACCCTCCTCAGATCTGGGTCATACTATAAGGTTAAGAGAAGGTGGGTCAGTATGTTGGGGTGTATTTATAGATCTGCTGGCGTCACCAGAGAGGTCATGGTGGATAAACTTACAGAGAAAGGTGTCGTGGTTGGAATAAGTGGGCTAGAACGTCATGTGTTGTTTTTAAAAGTCATTATTTTCTTATTAACTTTAAGTATTTTTTTGTCTTTATTCTGTCCCTTTGGTGCCCCCGTAGTAGCTGTATGTAATTTACAGTTTAAAGAAATCTCTATTTTTCTTTATGTGATAACCTTATCATTCAGCAAGTCTGGTGAAGAGCTGGTTGCTTTTTTTCAGAACACAGTGTTTTGATCAGTTTACAGAAAGATTCAGGGATTCCAACATATGAAAATGTAGAGGTTTGACAATCCACAAAAGTGTATTCCAGCATTAGTTGAAGCATGGGGAAGCAGAATAGCCCATCTTGCAATGCTAGCCAATCGTAATTAAGTTTTCTGTGCTGATGACATTAAATGAGCTTTTAACATAGACTGTGTGTAGAGTGGTGCCGCCATTGATAGCCGTTGTAGAGGCTTTGAGGAAATAAAATAGTTTTATTGTCTTTTGAGAGTCGAATCTCTTCTTGGCTCTCCCTCCTGACATGTTTTACAATCCCAGATGAAAATACACAAGAACAGCAGCTGTCAATCATTGTTGAATGAGACATAAAGCCTTGTTTTTAACCTTTTATGACTAATGAAAACAAAACTTTTCAGAAAAAGGGGACCTGAATACAAGGCAGCCAAATAATATCTCCAAATCACCACAACAATTGGATGTGAGAAAGATTTCTACGAGGTGGATTAATTTTAAAGTTTGACCACAGCCCATCTGGAATGACTGGGGAGATGGATTTTTGGACCTATACTGCAGCCAGCCACCAGGGGGAGCAGTTTTTGTGGCAATCTCACTTTAAACCAAGCAGGATATCATCTGTTTTTTTTTTCTTTTTCTTTTTTACAATCTGTGGTTTTAAAGTACGCTTTGGAGAGAAGCACTTTGGTCAGGGTAAAAAAATATTTGAAATGTTTGAGGTTTTATTGGATGTTGGCACCAAAACTTTGGCAAAAGATTGTTGTTTGAATATCCTCTTAGAAATCACAGTCCAATGGATTCTCTGTCAGTTTGCTTTACCATTTAGTAAAACGAAACTCCTTGCCTCATACTTTGCACCAGAAGTGGAGAATATCTTACAAAACGGCACAAATTTTGAGTCCGTTTTCTCAGGTTGAGGCAAGTAAACAACTAGCTAGCCCAAAAGGTAAAGCCACATCTGTAAGTAACGTGCATTTGTGGGATAAGCAGGAGAGCTGAGTGCGTGGGTTGTTCCCATGACAGTTTTGCCAAATCTTATCTCTAACAGCTTATCAAGGCATCAACTTTTGTTTGGTGAACTGGATGATTGAAATCTGAAAAATTAAGACATAGTAGGAATTTAACAGTTAATTAAATAAATAAATGAAAATGACGTCAAATATCTGTTAACAGCAGAATGGGCTGTTTGTCATTGGCAGGGAAAATTCAACCCATAAATTCAGCTCTGCTGCTCATCCAACAAATGTATCTTCCATACAGTTATGTCTCCATTTAAACAGGAAGTAAACAGGCTTAAAACAGAAAGAGATTTAATGTCAAAGAAATAATCAACCAAACACAGATTTCCTCACTCTGTAAGATGTTATTATGCTGATTTCACTCTTTGAATTGGATCATTTGGGAAGCCACTGTACATCCTCCCCCCTGCTCCAACCCTCATTCCTATCACATCTGTATTTTCCACATCGTCTTCTCCTGGAGCAAACGCTGCATGGCTTAACAGGGGATTTTCTCCCTAAGCTGATTTATATCAGCTGATAGCCCTGTCATGAAGCTAGGCACTGGGATGAATGGATGAACAGACAGATGGAAAAAAAGAAACAATGAAAGGATAGTGGGGAAATGAGGAGCGGTTGTGTTAATATCCATTTGAAAGGTAATACTCAGGAGGTGTGTGTTTCCTGCGAGTGTCTAAAGAGCTGCTTCAGTTTGATCTGACGGAGGAGGGGTGGGTGTGCGCGGGGAGATAACATTAAAGGTGATTGATGAGGAGATGGAAGGCTGTGTTGATGTAAAAGTACACAGGTTTGAATGGAGATGGTAGTAAAAGAGATGAAAAGATGAAGGAGAGAGGGATGGGGTAGTTTGAGGGGATGTAGCAAAGATTTACAGAAAGGGAGATGGAGAGGATGTGATGGGCAAAGCCGAACTGAGCCAGACCGCTCGTGGATTTGATATAAAGAGGAGAAGAAGTCATGTTCTGTGTTGTTACAGAGAAAAACGGCTGAATCCAGCTGTTTAATGGGAAACGTGAACGTGCCATGTAGCTGTCAGCTTTAGGGATGTGATAAATGTACAGTATGGTAACCTCTCGGCCTCTTCAGCACGTTATTCTCTGTTCAAACATCCATCTGCGCGGAGTCCACAGCAGACAGGATATAGATTAGAAATTGGATGAAAGGATGAAGGAGCCAAATGTTGGAGACTTTTATCTCAGCACACAGCAGTCTCACTTTATCAGCCTCTTTGTTTGGTGTGCTGAATAAAATGAGTAAAAGTTGTTATATGTCACTGCAGATGTATCTTAAAGACTTGATAAGGCTTTTCCTTTTTCCTATTGTTGCTAGGCGCCACCCTGATGTGCCTGCCTGTTGTAGCAGCTCTCTGTATTTGGAGTGGGTCATTACTTTGTAAGGCTCATTTGTCGGTCATGGACACCAAACTGTTTACTGTTTTTTCTCCTGTGTTTGTCTGGAGATCCTACATGTAACCATGGCTGCACTGTTTACATGTGAAATCAGGTGTTAGCAGTCTGTTGCGTGTCAATGCTAACTGGTGCAAGGCCAGATGTTTCCCCTCAAGGTGAGGAGAAAGAAGTGAGGGCACGTCGTGCTGGTGTGAGCTAAGAAGTAGAGATAGACCGATGAATGGATTTTTCAGGGCCGATACCGATACCAATATTTGTAGTCAAGGAGGCCAATAACCGATATATAGTCGAATGAAAATTTTGAAAAATACAAACACTTATCTGAATTCAAATGCCTTCAAGCATATGATTATTAAACAGCTCCCAGGCTCAGCAGCATGTTTTAGCAGTTTTCTAAAATTTCAATGCAGCTGCAATAACTGTAATAACTGCACTGCTGATTGGCTGTTACCCAAGCCATAGCTCTGCTTGTAACCAATCAGATGGTACTGTGGATCGGCCCGGTGGCTAATCGATCTATGTCTACCAAGAAGTGACGACATCGACCTGTTCTTTCATCCATTGTTATTGGGAACGTAAGATCTATCTCCAATAAGATGAACAAGCTAGCCGTGCTAACCCAGCTACAGAGGGAATACCAGAGGGCAGAGTAGCATCATGCTATTCACAGACATGGCTAACAGAGCTAACATCAGACACCAACACCACATTGGAAGAGCTTCCCCTGCTGTGAGCAGACAGGATCCAGGAGACAGAGACTGAACAGACTGCTGAAGAAGCTCAGTCCTGGACCCTGTGGAGGTGGAGGCTGGCTGAACTGGACAATGATGGACAAGCTGTCAGCATCTATTTTGTTGTGGACACTTTGTTACTTTTGTTTTTTTGATTGCTGCTGTGACTCCTGAATTTCCCCTTGAGGATTAATAAAGTATTTTCTATTCTAACCTCTTTTTCTTTCTGTGTCTTCCTTGTAGCTAAAGAAGCTTCTGCTGACTCCTCCCAACGTGCCCTCAGGCATCGACGCACACAAAGATAGAGTCCATGGCCATCGCTATAGCAACAGAAGCCTGCACCTACGGCCAGTCCGACCTCTGGCAAAGGTAAAACACAGATTCTTGTTAAAAACCTGTTGACTGAGGACAGAAAACGAAGGTTTGGATTCTAACTCTCCTCCATCCTTCCTACACTGTGAAGCAGTCTGCACACACGCACACACACACAGACACACTGACACACATCTCTCCATGGTTAGCGCCTCCTTCCCTGTGTCTTCTGATGCCCAACCAAATTGGATTTTTCCAATCACTCCACTACAGAAGTGGTGAGATAGAGCTGAAGTGATTCACTGTTGCATGAAAGCTCTTCAGTCAGAATCGCTGCCACAGCAGAGGTTGTCTTCAGGCAGGTGGAGACTAAAAACAGACAAAACTAAACCAAAAATGAAGATATTTCAGTATGATTCCTGATGTTTTCCAATCCAGTCACCTAATCTGATAAAAAAAGAGGCATCAAAACCTCTCAGTTAAGAATAAAGTGACAGTGCAGAGGGTTAATCCCAGTCTGTGTCTCTTACCAACATCACTCCACACCAGTCCTCTCTGTTTCCTGTACTGTCAAACATCCTGTTCTCTCAAAACGGAGGTAAAAGAGGCAGAAAATTGTAGACAAAAATACTGCTGGAAAATAAGTGGACAATCAGGGTACTGAAGTTTTTTTGAAGAATATTTTTCTGTTTTTCCAACATAGGAGTGCAAAAGGAAACAGTTTGGATTTATTTGCCACCTACGTTGGGCTTTAATAATCTCCTCAGAAGCGTGTGAAGCACATGATACTATCATCACCTTTTTGTTTTTACAATACAACGAATATGATCCATTTTGGCTCACTAACTATCATCACATCCAAACATTGATGGCTTTAAAGGACACTGACAGGTATAAAGTTTGTTTTTATTGGATATGAAAGTTTGGAAAGCTGTTCCTCCTAACTTTAAAGATGTTTTTGGCATCATCATGGAAAGAAAAACATCAAATGACTGAAGAATTTCAGAAGTAGATGAAGTAGAAGCTCCTGTTACCAAAGATCTTTGGTCAAATATAAAGCTCTTGAAAGAAGTTAGTATCAAAAAACCCAGGCCTTTTTATGAACTACAGATGCAAACAAGACTATTAGCAGAAATACAGATCAAGTATGCGTCGTGTTTTTTCACAGCAGGAGGTTGAAGTCAGATGAGATGATTTATGTCACTGCGAATGGAAAACCTGTTTTTATATCTCAAATATTTATAATGTTATTGCTTAAGAAAAATTATTTTTATACCCAAAAACTCAGCAAACATCCTTAGGGATTGGTACCAAATCAGGTACTTTTCAAGCAGCAACCTCCGGTCTAAGAAGATGAGACAATGTGGAAATGCTAAAATCTGCTGTTTCTCCAGTCTCTGCTTGAGGCTGGCTCTGAAAGTCATGTACACATCAAGGCCGGAAAAAAGCTGTTTTTGCAGCAAAAAATATCATTAGAATTCTTTTCTAACTCAGCATTTCACAGGGTATTAACATCTTGAGCTCACCCAATCAGAGGCACAGCTCAGATCACATGACTGCCCTATAGCTGTACTCGAACCCCTGCCACTGCCAATATGGCCACGATTGCTGATTGGCTTCCATCCTGTTTGAGAAGCAGACAAGTGACTTTGTGGAGACTACGTCCATGTTTTATACGGTCTATGGTACTTTTATAGGTACCGATCAAATTTTGCCATTGTACCGAGTACTGAAATACGTAAAATCAAAAGCCCCACTTCCACCAAGCAGTCCGGTTCAGATCAGTACGGTTTGGAATGGATTGGCTCGGTTAAGCTTGGTCTTGTTAGCCATATGTAGTGTGACGCCATAGCAGCCCGACACAGTTTACCCCGCTAATAAATCCAACAAAGAAGAACGGATGGAAGACATGCAGCATTTCGTCCTCTCTGTGATTGGCATGTAGCTCTTTGATACAAAGAACAATCAAGCTTTGTTTCAGAGAAGTCTGTGTGCCGCCAGGAGAAATGCAGCCGCTGTCGCACGGTAAGTGAAGATTCTTTTGACCAATCGAAGGTCTGCAGTGTTGTAGCTCCACCTTCTGAGAGCGGATCGGTTCAGTCTGGCACCCATACGAAAAGGTCCCAAAAAAGTGGGACAAACTTATTTATTACTTAAGTATTATCAGACAGATTAATCTTTATTACCACATTAACACAAAAGTACTGAAAGTTGGTACTGTTGGGGTGGTACTAGGTATCTGTACCATATCATTTCAAATGTGAAAGGTAGCCATCTAAACATCCTTATACCCACTGATGACAGACAGTTGTTCTTCAGCTTTTGATATGACACCAGTTAAAAGTACCAACTGTTCAGCTGTTGCATCTGATGGGGACAGAAAGATCAGCACAGAGTCTTCATGCAACTTTCTGCCATGGAGAGGATGCAGAAGATACAGACTACACAGCTTCAGGGATAATCCAAGCATACATCCATCACGTCCTGACATCCCCACCCTGCTTCTGCTGCTGATGACGACGTGTGTTTGCCTGCGTGTGTGTCTGTGTGTGTTTGAGCTTAAGTTTCGGAGCGGTGTGGTTTTGCCGTGGCAGATGGCCGTAGTACTGACTGACGGGGCAGGAGGGCAACAGTGAATCATGGCATCTCTCTCCTCTTCTCTCCTTTTTCTCCGTATGAGAAATAAAGAATCGGCCATTTCACTGCAGCTGCACACTGAATCATGAAGTGAGAAGCAAAATTTACTGCTTCTGTGTGCTCGGTGTGCCTGCATCCAGGGCAGGAAATTGAAGATGCACCCAGGGGTTCATCAGTCTGTTGTTGTTGCTGCTGCTGTGAACAGGGGCATTTTTCTTGTTCCCATGAACAACTGTTGACAGCATGATGAGATGTTGGCAGCACAGCTACGGTAAAGTTTAGTGGACAATGAACAATGTTTTATCTGAAACATCGATACCAAACGTTGGGTTGTAGAGTTTGTTTGTCATCAACAGAGAAGCAGAGGTTTTATAAAGGTGTAAAGGTTCATCTTGGAGAATCACTTAAATCTAGAAAGTGGGTTCAAGAGCTGGACATGAGCTTTTTGTTTCAGAGTTTGATGGAGAGCAGTTTTACCAGCAGGGGGCTCCACTGGTTGCAGAAATATGTAGATTATATAGAATTATGTTAATTGAGGATTTTTCAGGTTAGCCTTTTTCTGGGGATTAGCTCATATTGGAGCTCCTTTTTCTCTCTGCCACATCCTCTTTAGATAATTTACTTCTCAGTGAAGTTAATAACATCTAATGCCACATCCAAACACTCTGTATAATGGAAAACTTTTTCTTTTATAACACTGCAAATAAATCACTCTTAACAGCTTATGTAACCTTTTTCACATTTTTGACACCTACATTTTCAGATTTAGCATTAGCTGCATTTCCATTCCATTGCAGAAAACCGATACATCGCAATGAGAAAATAATAATGGAAACACTAAAATTTTGGAAAAACCTCAAATTTCAATGAAAAGATTTGACGGCCTTAGGCTGAACCTGTGGCTGCCTACCTGTCAACTGAGCGGTCCTAGTGCCCGTAGTGTACAGCTGGCCATTCAGGCAGGCAGCCACACACACACAGTGCATGGCGCACAGAGAGAAGAGAGCGGCAGAGAAAAGCCTCCGACCACCAAAAAAGTCACTTTTCTCTAATTTCCACGCTAGGGGGGTCTAGAAAGTCGCTAGCGTCAAAATCGCTTGGAGCATGGTCACACTGTCCATCCAAACCGTGCCGTGCCTAAGCACGATTACCCGATTAGGGTCAGACGGGATCAGAGAGCAAAGCAAGCCCCAATAAGCAACTAAACAATAGAAAACAAGCCCAAAGTCACTCATAAGCGGTCTGTCCAACACTGCGAACAACTTCCTTGCTACCTGCTTCATTTATTTTGAGATTTATTTTGTTTTTTGTATTGCACTTATATTTTTATGTCATCATGAATTGAATAAAGACAAACAAACAAATAAAAATGACACAGGGCTGACCAATCAGAGGCCAGAAGCTAACTCTGGGTAAATGCAACAATGAAACACACAGGTCAAATTATAAAGGTCTGCACATTTTAAAGGCCAAATCAGGTTGAAACACAAAACAATCGTGATTAGTCGACTAATCGAAAAAAATTACCAATAGATTAGTTAGTTGCAGCCCTAATTAAAACACTGCTGAATGACTTTTTTCCTGTGGCTCAAAAACAACAATTTCTTATTTGTCTTGTTTAGTTTTAAAAAGTTGTCTGACATCCAAGATTTGTGTCTCATTGGAAAATAAAGTTGCACAGTGCAGCAGTGGTAACAGGCAAATGAATGATAATGAAAAGAGAACAGGACCCAGAACTGAACCCTGTGGAACTCCATGTGACAGATTTAAGGCTGATGAAAGTCACCCAGCTGATGATACTGTAAAACACCTGTTAAACAAGTGAGACCTGGACCATTTCAAGGCTAGTTACTTACTCCAGCCTGGTCCCTAGAAGTGGCTGTTTGCTTTTATGATTTCATTCCCAAACACCAATCTGCCTCTCACAGACGAGCCAAACAAGATCATGATTACAGTTCATCTGGTTCAATTTGGAGGTTGTTTATTGTCAGAACATCATCAATGAGTTGCACCAGAATGAATCTTTGATGTCAAACAGTAACGTCCCTCCATCTTTTCCCGCAGAGCGACCTTCCTCAGGAGCGGAAGCCTCGAGCGGTGCGTCCGGCAGGTCGCCTGTGCACCGAGCTCCACCGCCACCTCACCACCGCCCAGGACTCAGAGGACGCTCCCGCCCCTGACACAGAGGAGGACGAGGAGGAAGAAGAGGATGAGGACAGTGAGTCAGAGGAGGATGACGAGGAGGAAGGGGAGGAAGAAGAGGAGTCTTCAAGCAGCGAGGTTGAGGGTGCAGTCGTTGCGTCTGCTGCCCCCGTTGAGCCAGCAAAGCCTCAGTTCAGCTCAGAGAAAGAACTGCACTCAGTGGTGGAGCTGATCACGTACATGCACACCTACTGCCTGCCCACACGCAAGCAGCAGGGCTGGGAGCGCAAGGACCGAGACCCCCAGAGGCCCCGGGCCAGACCTGAGGCCTCCCGCCCTGCCTCCACAAACTCTCACTGCAGAGTCGTCTTGGTGGCTACACCCGGGATCAGCTCGGCTGGGACAGGCACCAGTGCCCCAAAGAGGCTCCCCTTTGCAAGGCGGAGGGAGATGAAAGCCAACTCCCTCCTCCGTGAGCTCCTGCAGCAGAGCAGCTCCTACGATGTGAGCAAGCCTTACAGACTGCACAGCCCTCCATACGCCCACTCACACAGCCCCAACAGAGGCGGAGCTTCTGCCTCCTCTGTCCTGGCTAAATCAGCCTCTGCCCCCTCCCCCAGCTCCACCACACCCAAACCAGAACTTTGTAAAGACTCCTCCTCCCCTGAGAGGAGAAACAACTCCTCGGAGAGACCTCAAATCCCAGAGGAGCCCGCAGAGGACAGCGGCTCCTTCTCGGTTCGCCGCTCCCGACGTCTGGCCTCCTTCCCCAGCCGCTTCGCCAAGAGACTGCGGCCTGGACGGGGGAGGGAAGGAGAGGGGAGGGACAGGGAGGAGAAGGAGGAGGGACGGGCAGGAGTCAAACTTCTGCCAACCCAAGCAGGAGGCGTGACCACGATGGAGACGGATCAGCTAACATCAGGTGATAGCAGCGCCAGTACGACGGAGACAAACAAACCCTGCTGCCATAACGGTGAGCTCAAAGACACAGCGCCTTCAAATCTTTAATCTCCTCTAAAATAAAACTCTGTACAACCTGACCAGCACTAAACCTGTGAACAGAAATATGAGCACTGATGACACTGATTACTAAGATCTGACAAGAGGCGAGAAACCCCACACACACATTACAGCAGCGTGAAGGCCGTCCAGGATGTAAACACAGCCGTCATATTCAAGGACAAGCAGCATTACTCACATCTTCCCTTCTGCAATGCTGTAACTGTCTTATTCTTCTTCTCACTGCAGAAAAGCGAGCCTGCCTCTGCCTGCCTCTCAACCACAAGTCCACAGGGTGAGTGTCTCTGCAGGTGGTACCTGCGGTGTTTCATTTCACAGCCAAGCTCGGTAAAAGCACACCTTGTTCCTAGCAGCAGCAATCTTGAAGAAGCAGGTGTTAAACTCTGCTGAAGCATCATTTTAAGAGTGTTATGCTCTCTGAATGTGTTTTCCTCAGAATTATGTGATTTTTGACCATAGAAACTAGATTTGTAAACCAACCTACTTTGTGATTGGTGGTGCAGCAAAGTGTATTTATTCCCCCTCCCTCCGTCCACAATAAGATGACCCCCAGCTTTAACAGACTTGGTTTAGCTCCTCCTAAACAATGGTCTTTGAGCCTGATAGTGTGACTGTATCTCTGTCAGTTCCTGGTGTTCCAGTTTCAAAGAGTGACCCTGTAAACTGGAGACCTTAAGCTGAAGAAGTCTTCGGGAATGCATCCTGGTTTAGTTTGACATATGTGTCAAAACATCCTCAATCTAAAACCACTTGAGAAGGATGCATCCTACTCAAAGTGCTTAACTCATTGGCTGCCAGCCATTTTAGTGCATCTTCAGGAACAGATGATCTGCCTAAACTTTTCTCACTCACAGTGTCTCGCTACACCTAGGGATGGGTACTGAATTAGGTACTTTTATAGGTACCGACCAGTTGCTGCTGCTGGTCAGGCAAGGCGGGGAAGCTCATTTTTTTTCCGGCCTACATCATAAATTTGTTTATTTATTTAAACGTAAATTCTACCCTCTGTGTAAGCTTGTTAGCAGCTGGAGCTGCTACGTGAGACTACGACAGGCTGTCAGTGTGAGTGACAGGGGGAGAAGCTCCGCAGCTGTAGCTGTAGCTGCTTATTGGTGAAAAGAGAGAGAATCTTTAAACACAACGCTCGTCATTTTTAAGAAAGGTAAACTTGCTGGGGAGCGATAAAGCCTCCGGATCAGTCCAAAACAACTGAGAAGATGCTCCGGTGGAGGGTTATACTTCAAGATCACTGACTGGCTCATTTCACTGTCAATCAAAAAGGGATTCGGCCTCAGACAGATCATCCAATCATCATGCAGAAGCCCAGCGTCCAGGCCAGCCCACTGCCTCATAGACCCCCAGAGACGCTGAGCGTCCGATGGGCGGGACAAAGCCCAGCATTTATCCAATGACTGTCCAGTTTCCACAGTGGAACAACCCACTCTACGCTTCCCAGCTGAAGTCAGAAGACGCTCAGTGTCTGACTGTGTTAAAGCGCTGAGACGCTGCAGGGATGAATGAGAAGGAGGTGGAGCCAGTTACCTGTGATAGGAGCTGATTCTGAACAAAACATGAAGGAATTCTAGCTCATAATTTGTCAATGAAATGTTCACACAGCAGAACATATCACCACTTTTTTAAGGACATTTTGGGGGAAGCTGAGCTTCCCTTGCAGTCTTAGAGCAATCGCCACCGGTACCGACAGAATTCTGTCAAAAGGACTAGGTACTGATTCATGTAAAAATCAAAAGGTACCATGTTTAGGTACCTGAATGCATCTTTGTGACTGTGAGGGAGTGGAAGAGTGGATGATTTTCCATGCTGGACATGAACACAGCATTGCAAGGCTATATATGTAATAATAAGTTTGTTAAATTGAAAAATATATATTTTATTAATAAACAAATTGATATTTTTTGCCACATAAACACAAAAAAAGTACAGAAAAGTGGTAGTTTGTTTCAAATGTGAAAGGTACCCACCCCTAGCTAAGCCTCTGCCATCTCACATCTTCTCCTCATATCGATGCTGAGCTCTCATCCAAAGAGCACACCGCTCTCACCCACAGTAGTTTAGGAGCAGGATTTTGATCGACAAGCTCCGCCAGACCCTGCCTCCTCCCCAAAAAACAAACATCATTCACTTCTATTGACACAGCTTGTTTATCTCCTTCTATGGTTCATTTTTGCTGAATAGCTTCTATTGTTGTCTTACTGCCTTCTACTGGAGTGGCAGTGTACTGCAACTACTTTTTTTGTCCTTCTCTCCACGCTATTGGCCTTGTTCACAAAGTCTGGATCTTGTGGGAAAAAACTACCTCAGAGATGCTTCTGATGATATTTGCTTTGTTTATTTACCACCCACTCTTCGACGCATTATTGTAGTCAGATCATGCTGTGTTCATGTGCATCTGTTGGACTCTAGTAGACAACTTGGAGACTAAAGTTGGAACTTAACTGTTCTCTGTCGTGAAATAACTGCTCCATCTCAGAGTATTCTGGGGAATTGCATGCTAGTAAAAACTGGCCAAGCTCCAACTTCCTCCCCTGATGTAAACTCTAAATAAGTGTTTTTTGGAGCTTCAGTTCCACAGAGCTGAGAAAAAGCATCTTACATCACCCAAATAGTTTATTTATGAGTACAGAGCGTGAGACCGAGTCCATTACGGAGCGGGGGATTGTTTCAGCTGAACTAATCTAATGCCTGTAAACATGAAAATTACCGCCTTAATCACCTTTATGCAGTAATTTGTCAAAATTCTGCTCTAATTAATTCAATCCTGTTTGTGTATTTCTGTTATTGTGTTGGTTATTATATAATGTAATGCTGCACAATCTGGCAGTCATCCATAGTTTATAAATATTTACTTTTCACTTGCTGTTGGCCGTGCAGAAACAGTTGCGACCTCAGCGTGATATACAGCAGAATGGAAGTCAGAGTGGCTTTATGCAGGTAGAGAGTTAGGTGAACATATCATTAAGGTGTACAGGAAGGTGATGTGTCAATCTGCTTGAGTGTAACAACATAAATCAGGCCAGATCTCACATATTTGACTCCTAATGGATTGGGAACCCCGGCTGCCTCGTTCAGATTCTGATCAGAGCCAGACTGAGCGCCCTCTCCTCTTTTACTTCTCCAAATTAACCTCCCCACCCATCCAGCCTCAAACCCTGGACTCATTCCAGCCCAGACCAGTCTGGGAGCTAAATATGTTTCCTGAACAAACAACTGGCCTCCCTCCATCTTCAGACTGAGTGTGTCTTCTGAAGTGCTCACCAAAAAAAGACAAAAAGTACTTTTTTTCCCCTGATTTCATTGTACTCTCCTGTTCTCTGTGGAGGGTAAGTAATATCGCGCCTGAAGCCAAACCACTCGGCACCGCTCCTGCCTTTCATGGCAACTGGAGAGAGAGAAACAGACAGCCAGGAATAGAAAGCAGGAGAAGAATAGAGGAGAGGACAGCGCAGTACATATGGCTGTTGTGATAAGAAATGAGGAGCGCCGAGAAATGCCAGGGCCATTTACAGAGAGGAACATAATTCAAATTCAGCAGACATCAGCTGAAACTGTTTTTATTTCAGGGAGAGCTTCCTCTGAGAGCCTTTTAAAGCTCTTATTGGATTCCAGTTGACTTGAGCGTTTGAGAAACACGACCAATTCCAACATGACACAGCAGAGTTTAATTTGTCTCTGATCTCTTTTCTTCCCCAGAGAGTCTCAGTACAGCACCAAGCCTTTCGAGCAGACGCTCAGCGTGGATCTGTGTGGAACAGCAGGTAAACAAGTCTCATGTTTACTGATGTTTGTTTGTGTCAACAGGTTACTGCTCCAATCATCAATAAATGATGATGATGATGAAGATACTTCAAGGCGGGGGTGGGCAACCTAGGGCACAGGTGCCATAGCCAGCCTATTTATGTTAGCATGCAGAAAATAAAATAAAACTATTGTGCTGTATTCTATGTAACACTTTACGAGGAATTGAACAAATAACGTTACATGACACATTTAAATTATGATGTTACAAGTGAGAGAATGTGTCTTGCAAGTGCATCACCGCAAATCTCTCAAGAGTTCAGTCTGCTAGCTTGCGTTCTTTCCGACATAGTTGGACAAGGAAGTATGGATTTATTGCCACAGATGGCTGGAGATCAAAGGATGTGTAGGGAATTAAAGGTCCCATATTCTGCTCCTTTTCTGCAGTTTAATATGGATCATTGATGTCTTCATGAAATGGTAGTAACATGTTTTGGTCCAAAAAGCCAATAAATCAAGCACAGCAGCATTGTTTCCAGGCTCTCATAGCCCCTCTGTTCAGAACGGTCTGATTTAGTGGGCGTGGCCTTCATATGTAAATAAGCCACCGCCGATACCGCCCCGCTCTTTCTACGTCACTGAGAGCGGCGCCACAAGCTCCGAGTGCACAATGTTTAGAAAACAGCGAGGCTCGTTTACTGTAACACTACAGGCTAAAACAACAGGCTAACTGCAGCTAAAGTTAGCATCCTGAAGCTAACACAGAGACAGGGGGGACACTGAGGAAAAGCTCTTACATCTGCTCCACAGCACACAGCATTTAAAATACTCACATTTCCAGGGTCCCAGGTTTGTTGGCGGATGGTTGGTAACGCACCTGGATTCAGGACCAGTCTATTCACTAGCCCTCTGTTGGACTGTCCAAAGTTGGAAAAGCAGTCGGCCATGAAGTGACTAGCACACACATGCACAGTTTTACTGAGTGTAGCTGGAACATTTCATTGATAAACGAACTCCAGCCACTTAGTCTTGTCTTCTTCTGAGATGGGAAGCTTGTGCATGTAACTATGTGGCTGTTTACAGCCAAAAACAGAGCAGTGATGGCTCTTCATCTTTGGCATTCTCCTCCTTGCTGCTGGAGAGATTTCGGGGGTACCTGCTCCAGTGGACCAATCAGGTCAGACTTGCTCTTGATTGGTCAAAAAAGGGAATCGCTGACGTCGGCAAATCCCCAAAATCCAAACAACTCATTTTAAGTCAGAATTTTACATTCACAAGAACTACAAAGTACAGATTTTGTCAATAAATATCACATTTTGTGGGCTGGGAGGAAAGACAAAGACCCACAAATTTCACTAAAAGACTTAATAAACGTAAAAAGAAGTAGGGGAATCTCTCTGAAATTGGCAGTGTTGGCAGGTACGACTTGGCTTTCTCAGCCAGACACAGGACAGGAGGTGCAGATTTAATAAATGCCAGTCCGGACCCATCTGTGGGGTTAAAAAACTGGCATTTTCAGGATGGAAGTAAACAGACACCACTTCAATGTCATTGATGTAAAAGGCAAGAACATACATCTGAACAGTATGTCCCAGAGCAAAACCTGCTCAAAACTTAAAGGAAAAATTAAAGGTTTTTTAAAAAAGTGATGCACTAATTAATTTATCTGGTAACTAATTACATATGTGACGGAGTAATTTGCCCAACACTGTTTATTTTTTAAATTCTTTTAGGAGGTAACAGCTCAAGCTAACAGAGTTTGTCTTTCCCCCTCAGGTCTGACCCCTCCGACCACCCCGCCTCACAAGTCTGTGGAGGACGAGCTCTTTAAACCCTCAGAGGGAGGAAAAGGCGCTGACGGAGCGGGCGGCGGCAGCAGCGGCGACGGAGGAGGAGGATGCAGCGACTCACCTCACCCCGCTACAAACGCCAACACCACCAACGTTTCCACAAAGGGTTCGTCCTGGCTGAGCCGCAACCATCACCAGCGCAAGCTCCCAGAGCAGACCGAGCTCTACGCTCAACTTCGACGCATGGGCCAGGCCGGGGACAGCGACACCCACCGCACATTCGGCGACCACGACTACTGCGCACTCAGCCTCGGGGAGAGCCGCAAGCGGAGCGCTGCCATTCTTGGCGCCATGCTGCAGGCACAAGGTGGAAGCGACGGGGTCAGCAGCTCAGCACCCAAAGTGTCTGACGATCAGGTTACGGATGAGAAGAGCGCGGACAGCGAGGAGAGGCTGCTGGTGTCAGAAGTCGAGGAACCGCTTGACAAGCAGACGATGACGGTTATGATTACGTCATCACCGCCGGCAGACTGCCAATCTGATGCCGCCACACCACCAGCCTCGGAGGAAGAGGCAGAGCGCTCATCTGCATCCCGCTCACCTTCGCCCATCCTCCACCTGTGTCCAGACTCGCCCGCCAGCAAGACGGACTCCAGGTGAGACAATGGGAGTGTTCGGATGTGGGTCAGGGAGATTAAATTATCTGATACGGCTGTCTGCATGCCAAGTTAGAGGCCGGGGAAGAAAGGACGAGACAGACGGGCGGAGAAAGCAAGGGGAGCGTGGAAATCAAGAACATTATTATCTGAGTTTTTACAAAGATGAATAGTCAGAGTCCGAGTGGTTCAGGGAAGTTTTTTCAGCTTCTTCATGTTTCAAGCCAGAAGAGTTAAACCCAGAAATGCCAAAGTATGAAATGAAGTATCCAGTTTTGAAAAAAGAACCTGGTGAGACAAGCTTTTGATAGGTTTTCAAGATCTTTTCGACACTTGTAGCCAAACATGCTCCAACAGATCAGCTGGCCGATCAATCTGAGCCGATTTCCTTAATTTTAGGGGATCTGTGATCAGTGATCCTTACATATGAAACTGATCTTACTAACTGATCTCCAGGAAGGTCTGACAGCCAGCCTTTGTTGCTTTTTGCCCTGAGACCTAAAACTCAGGACACTTTAATGGTTGGTTAAGTAAAAACATAAAGATTTTATTGTTTCACAAGTATTGTTCAATGATTTTCAATAAGATAAGATTGTAATATTGAAGGTTTATGCTGTCAGTAATAAAAAATAGAAAATAGAAATTGGTATCGTCCCAATTCGGTATCGGCAGGTCAGGCTTTTTAAAGCCAGAAATTGTGATCGGTGCACCCCTTCTTGTAGCTTAAAATCTTTTGATTGAATGCTCAACGAACTTGAAGTACCATATTTTCCGCACTATAAGGGTTAGAGTTAGGCTATTTCAAAACTGTTTTCATAAATAGGGCGCACTGCATTATAAGAATAGAAGAATAAAAGCTATAGTAGTGGCTGGGGTTGCGTTATGCCTCCACTAGATGGAGCTGTGCTAAAGGGAATGTCAACAAAACAGTCAGATAAGTCAGTTAAACTCAGGCTACATCCACACGGAGCTGCACATTTTCCTATCCAACTATTTTTAAAAAGAGCACGCTGTAAAGACGAAGCTGTTTCTGCCGTCCACAAAAGGCGTTTCCAGAGATCAGTTCACATGCCAGACCTTTGGGGGGCGCTGTATTGCTCTTACAATAAACAAGAGAAGAAGCCCGGGCCAGTTTGTGAGCTAACGTTAGCACTTAGCCAAATTCATCTTTACCAGTTCTTACCACTTACCACTGTTACTTTCAGCGACGCCCCCTGACTATGGAAGCCATGATGAATATATATATTGATCCATATATAAGGCGAATCGGATTATAAGACGTACTGTTGGCTTTTGAGAAAATTGAAGGCTTTTAGGTGCGCCTTATAGTGTGGAGAATACATTAGAAATTTCACCCAGTTTTCTCTGCAGCATCAACTTGTTCTGCAGCCTAGACATGAAACAGTTTGGGTTTCTATTAGGGCTGTCAATTTAACATGTTATAAGATTAATTAATTAAACAGCAAATTAATGTGTTATAAAAATTATCAGATGATTAACTCATTTCCTGCTTTGATCTTGAACATTCTTTAAAGACCCAAAGGATATTGTTTTCTATGACTATGTAAACACCGAAAGTACCTAAGAAGAGTGGACTCTCTTCTTTTACGTTTCTCTTCCTGTTTTTGACCCAAACAGACAAAACATCCTCTTTTTTAGCCTCTCCATGATCTTCGTCGTCTTTTCTCACGATGGCGCCACTTTTTCTCTCTGAACTACCGCAACACATCCTCAGTTGCAGCATGAGCTGCCTGATCTTTTCTGACTTGCAGCGTCTCACTATGTCTCTGTCATCTCAGATCTTCTCCTCATATCTGTGCTGAGCCCTCGTCCAAAGAGCGCACCGCTCTCACCCACAGTAGTTACAGAGCAGGATTTTAATTGACAACTCCACCAGATTCCAACTCTATAGACGTCAATGGCAGCGAACACAGGCATTTCAACGTTGTCCAGTTGAAATAATGTGGTTTAATAAATCTTCTTTTTTTGTGTATTTTTCTGGTTTCTGCAAGGCAAATGTTGCTTTGAGTCCAGTGGTGAGTTTCAGGAACAGAATCACCTCGTAAACAAAGCATGAAAAGTATTTTGTCATACAGCTAAGGTTTGCACCTCTTACTTCCTTGTACGTGATAGTTTTGGGTCACATTCTTTCTGTTGCATTGAAGGCAAAGGCTTAAAGAGGGTGGGAGTGTTTGAGGGTGAGACAGAGGAGGACATTGATACTGTACCGCAGAAGAGAAAGAAAGACTCTTTCTTTGCCGCAGCTCACCTGTTTCCTTGTGTCTGACATTTTAGCTTCACCTTGTGTCTGTCCGTATCTCATTTTTCTCTCCTCTTTTCTTCCTTGTCCTCTTTCAGTGAGAACTCGGAGATCTGTCCCGACGACAAGCAGAGGAACAAAGCCAAGTCTGACGAGGTACAGAGAGAGTTCACGCTCTTCATCCTCCTGCACTCTATAAGACCATTCGATAAGTTGTAATTTAAAGTTAACCCGAGTCGTTCATCATGCTTCAAACATCCGTAATTCCTCTCAAACTTTAAATGTTCTGCTTCTGAGAGCTGAACTCGCATGTGAATGTAATCTGAAGTGTTTAGCCTCAGGATGAGGTCCCGCTCTCCGCCTTTCTGCTTCACTTCCTCGTCTTTTCTGCACTCTATTGTCCTTTGTCCTTACTGTTGCCATGGTTTCCCTGTTGCCAGGACAACTGCCAGGTGTTTTACATCCACAACCTGCCAACCAGCGTGACCCAGAACATGCTGAGGAAACGCTTCCAGGTTTTCGGAAAAGCAGAGGACTGCAAAGTCATCATCTGCAACGAGTGAGTTTGCTGATTCTCAGTTCTTTTGAAGACTCTGTGAACCCGTTGGATTGAGGTTTTCAGATCTCAAACCAGGCCAGGTTGAGATGTTATTGCTGAAAAAAAACTGGTCTTTGTGAGTGAATCAGTTTTCCTGAAGTAATCTGGCAACCTGTGGGAAAACAGCGTCACGGTGATGCAGCAGAAGAACTGCATCCACCCATTTCAATCCAATTATATTTTCCAATTTGTTCACAGAGTAAACACTGAATGATAGGATGCATGTGATTGGTTCGGCCTTGTGCGCCTCGGTCACCTCCTGAAAAGCAAACTGTCACATTGATGCATGTCTCTGCCCTTCTGCCTGTGTGGTTGCAGGGAGCGCTGCGGGGTGATAAAGATCCGACAGCCCGGGGCTCAGAGACATCGAAGGGAACGGGAAACTGTTTTCCAGAATGGACCTGCCGGTCTGCGGAGGCTGACAAGAAAACGCTACATAGATCTCGGTAATGATCTTAACACACATGTCGGCGTGAGAGGAGAGATTTAATCTGAAGGGTTGCAGATTGGTAGCCCAGATAGAACGGACATGACTACTGCTATACTTAAGCTCAAAAGCGTTTGATTGAGCCACGGTTTAAGAGCGAAACACCGAGAAGAAGAAAGAAAGAAGGGGTTCAGATATTTGCAAGAGGGCTCCTCACTTTTGAAACATACATAAAACCAAAGTGATGCGTCAATACATCTTCATATTTCTAGACGTTGCATCAGCAAATCTTATCAAAGAACATCTTCACTTGAAGCTTGATATTTTCCCCAAACTGTCTCATATGAAATAAATTTAGCTCAAGATGGAGGAGGAATCTGGATGCTCATGTAGCACTTAGAAATAATCTACCAAACACAAATTTCTTATGGTGGATACTTCAACCTTTTATTAGCTTCTTGCCATTAGAGGAGTTAAAAATGCTATGAGGAGGATCTTTTTTAACTGGACTGGCTCGCCACCTTCTGGCTCGAAGTCTCTTAAATAGAGATCGGATTGAAACAAATTTTCTCTGTTCAGAACAACTTTTTACCAGATATAACACGCTGACGGAAGGTAGTGATCAGTACGATAACGTAGTGATACGGCTTCAAAAGGAAACGTTGTAGTAGCTGGCCATATGTAGCGCTATCGCCAGCCTGGTGCTCCGACGTATCTGTAGGCTAACTTGAAACAAGAAAACACTGTCAGTTTGTAAGTACTTAAGTAGCCGTTTATATTTAGCAGAGCTAACGTAACCTCATTCTTCAATTTACTGATAGACTCTCAAGTTTAGCAGCTTAGCCCCTGTGTTAGCCTTCAGAAACCGTTTTCAGCAGAAAAAAACACAGATCTCTCTTCTCACGCTTAAACTTCATCAGCTGGCGTGGTGTTGTCATAAAGACCTAGATGTGCCGTAAATAAATCCGCTCCTGCTCAGCCTGATCAGGAAGCTAAGCTGCTGATAGTCTCACTTTAAGCTGTGGATTACAATCAGGAATTTATCTAGAAGAGAGGCTTTTTCAGGTGCATTTCAGAAACACACAGGTGAAATGAGTTGCACTTGGATAATTTTGCATGCTCCTACAAAGCCAATCCCCGCTTTGACTCTCAATTTGTTCCTCTGTCTTGTAGATGAAGCAGGTCCAGGCCCCGTGAAGAGCAAGTACGATGCACTGGACTTTGACACTCTGCTGAAGGAGGCCCAGAAGTCTCTGCACCGCTGACAGAACAGTGCCCCGGACTGGCCAGCCTTAGTAAACTGCAGCAACACCCCTCCGACTACACGGCTCTGCCCTCAGACAGGCCTCTTAGTACCTCCATGCAAGGCAACCTCGCAAAATGTTTACATTTTTACCATTGGAATAAAGTAAAGATAAGGACCTTGTTGTTTTTTTAAGTTTCTTTCACCGGAGGATACTGCTTAAAAACGAGGAAGCCACTGGGCGTCCGGAGGAGTAACGAGACAACGGAGGAACAGGACTTTAAACAGCAATGGTACAACTACAAACAATACGTGTGTTCTCTGCTGAACAATAACAAAGCTGTATGTGTTGGTGACATCATGGCCCCGCCTTGGGAGCGCGGGCGTGAGAGACATCTGTAGCAGATCCTTGCTATTCCTGCGTTGCGTTGGTCGTTGTGGTGTGCGTTTCTGCGTGTGCGTGTTCTCTGTTCTGTTTGTTTTGTAAAAAAGAAAAAAAAAAAACTCCCTCCTTCCGGTTACGGGTGGTGAACCTGCAAGCTGTGTTCGCCATGAAGTCGTGTGGTTGTATAACCAGAAAAATATAAAAACCCTGCTTTGTTTTCGCGAAAAATTGTGGATGTTATAAATTTTAAAAATCTACTGTGTGTGCGTTATGGACAAAGAGTATATATAAAAAACATTTAACGTAATCATTTGATGACTGATAAAGTTTACAAATCTAAAATGAAGAAGAAAAAATTCATGTTTTTTCTTTTTTGTAATTGTAGTGCTTCCTTGATTTGATCTATGCACTGTAAGGAGGTAAATGTCTCCGCTGTCCTCCACTTCCCCCCTTTTGAATCTAGTCCAACTCTGCCATGCTGAAGATTTTGGCTTTGCTACTGGCTGCTGCAGGATTCGTTGAGAAGGCGTTTGATGCGTCCAAACCCGACTCTGTGCTGGGAAAATATCACCTTGAATCAATCGCAAAAATCATGCAATAAATTTACTCAAATAAGACACATCCAACATTGTGTTTGGTTAAATCCAATCCCATGATTCAGTTGGTTTTAGCAAAAAGAGCAGGGTTAAAACAGGTCTATAAAGACAGACTGTGTAATAAATGGTCATAGTATTTCTAATACTAAGTTTTGAAAGCCATCAACAAAATTTTGGAGATGCTACACTGCAAAAAACTGATATTTTATCAAGTGTGTTTGTCTTATTTTAAGTAAAAATGGTCTTGTTACACTTTGTTTGAGCCACATTCAACTTATCAGTTCAGAAAAAATGTCTTGTTAAACTTATTTAAGGACATAAACGAGGTCTAAATTGCTCGTAACATGTAAAAAAAACAGATGAGGTGGCTCTGGGGCATCTGACGAGGATGCGTCTTGGACGCCTCCCTGGTGAGGTGTTCAGGCCACATCCCACCATGGGGAGACCCCAGGGCAGACCCAGGACATGCTGGGTAGTCTCTCGGCTGGTCTGGGAACGTCTTGGGATCCCCTGGGAAGAGCTGGACGAAGAAGCTAAGGAGAGGGAAGTCTGGGCTTCCCTGCTTAGGCTGCTGCCCCTGGATAAGCGACAGAAGATGATGATGATGATGTAAAAATAAAAAATCTGCCAATGGAGCAAGAAAAATTTGCTTGAAACTAGAATAATGTCTCATTACAAGTAACTTTTCTCCTTTTCCATTGGCCGATTTATTCGTTACAAGCAGCTCAGACCTCATTTTTGTCTTTAAATAACTTGAAACAAGACATTTTTCTGGACTGGTCAGGGGAATTTGGCTCATATTAAGTCTTAAAAGACATTTTCTACTGAAAACAAGACAAAAACACTTGATAAGAGTTCAGTTTTTTGTAGTGTAAATTGAAGAGTTGGACTCTGAGCCTCCTCTCTAACAGCTACAGAGGCTACGGTGCCATTGTAATGTCTTTGTAAAAATGTTTATGTCACTTTGTCTGGTATTTCTGGAGCCAACCCCAAAGCCTGAGTTTGCCTCTTGGTCTTAAGTCAGAAACAGGAAGATAGACCCAGTTACACCAATTCGCTAGGTTTGACTTGAAACAAATTGGCTTAAGTCACATCCATTGGCTTCATCTCTTGATTCCTGGTGACTTGTTCCCAGATCTGAGGAGGTCTGGACGTGTCTTCGATAGGGTCCCATTGAACATGTGTCTAACATAGGCAGTAGCCTGACACCCCCTGAATGCCACAGCCAATGCAACAGTTTCTGTTTACATTTGGACTGCAGCAAGCAGCTCGTTAGAATGGGGAAATAAGTTTGCTCTAAGTACGAATCCAGCATGATTACTTTAAAAGGAATTCAACTCTTAAAGCTCCATGTTGGGCTTCAAAGACCATTTTTCCGCCCGTAGACTCACAGACGTCGCTGTGAAGAGGTTGATGAATCTGGAATGTATTCAAGTATCTGAATGTAATAATGGTGTTTCCCCATTTCTGCTTGCCCAAAGATTGTGGAGCTTTATGGTGCTTTAAAGGTAGACGTGCTTAACGGCGTGTAGAGAAGTATGAGGAGCGCCGATCTTACAGTCCCGCCCCAGCCAGTAGCACATGCCACGAAAAGGGAGAGAGCTTCTAAGCCTGCCAACGCGGTGGCATCCCAACGCCACCGACCACACAGCCAGGGAAGAGCACGGGATGGGCTTGAAAAATAGCGAAAAAGTTGCCGATGAGAGTTTTAACTTCTTGTCCAGGAGGTACTGTATCAGCCGAGCATCTCTACCTCACATCCATCCATCCCTGCTCCCCCTGATTCCCCCTCCACTGGATGCTCTCCCCCAACTCCCCCCTCCTGTTTGTGTCAGAAATGTTCTCTGTGTAATGGTTCTCCAAACTAACAGGGGATTATGGGTAGTTTGGGGTTTGTGTTTGATTCTTTTTGTACTAAGACTCCTTCTACCACTAAGCCTCTTGTGAGGGGTTAATCTGTCTTTCTCTGACTCTTTCTTCGCTTGCCTCATAACGGTTCTAAGCGTGTCCGTTTCTCGGAGTCTCGACCTCGTGTCCTTGTGTAACTTGAGTGTTTTGTCTTTGTCTCGTGTTTGAGTCGGACACTGCTGACGCTTGCAGGTTGGTTAAGACGGGATGGGAGGGGTTGAACAGCGTTGGGAAGATCCCCCTCGTGTTCCTCTTCTCCTATCCTGGGATTTTAATAAAACGCAGCCCGACTCGTCCTCTATTTTATCGCTATCGCATTTGTCTCGTTGGGGTTGACAGCCTGGTTCCCAGGTCTTAGTCAAACCCTGGTATACTCCCCGCTTTCAACTGAAAATCCATCTTTCCCAAACCCTCTTCCTCGTCCTTGCTCTATCTAATCAACTCCTTGGTAACACACACAAAAAATTGAATGTTTACATCACTCGATTCTCCTTTGACTTTATTAGGAACGCACACTAAGTACAAAGGCGCCTTATTCAGTGTTTCAAAATCGATAGCAAGCAAAGTGACCGAGCGGGACGTGACTCCTTTCGGCTCACTGATGTCCAAAACTAACTAAAACAATTTAGTGCTATACATACTGATTGAAACAAGGTGTCGATTAGAAATAACCAATTCGAACAAAACTACTAATGAACAACTGAATGAGTATTTGTGCTTAGTATGTATACTACTAAAAAGTGAGAGAATGTGCTGGTTTACATATTAAAAAAAGAATATATTATAATATATGAATATAAAATGTGTATATAGCACTATGCCTCATTGTAAACATAAATTGTATTGTGTGTTTTTTTAAAGGTGGCGGGTCAAAGTCGATTGCTAATCAGACAGGAGACGGTCAGGTCAGTTTGTTCAGTGCAGGGAGGACGTTAAGGGAAAAATGAGCTGAAATCACTTCACACAAAGTCCAACACTGTCGTTCAAAGAAAGACAAAAAAAGATCCAAGTATCCCTTTAGACGACCACACGAGAAGGCTCGGTTATTTTGCTGTTTATGAGATATTTTCTTAATGTTTTGTTTTCTGTTCTTGAAAAGCAATTTGAAATGCAATACATAATAATCTTATCTATAAGACAGCCTTTTACGGAGAAACTGAGGTAATAATGTACAGTGCGGGCAATCTTTGGAGTCATTATGCTACTGAACTGTGTGTAGACTGCTGTTAGAAAAAAAAACAAACAAAGAAGAGGGAGAAGTGGTCAGTAAACGCATCACACGTACACAGACGACATGGTACTAATATACTCTTGCACAACTAACGTCCCAAGTAGTGAAATATCCTCACAATATTTTCTTCTCATTGAAAGGAAGCTGTTGTAACTATGTTATTACCACATTTTGATGGTGCACAGGTTCTGATTGCATTGGACACTTACTTGTATTACAGCCAATAACTACACATGTATGACTGGGGGAAGGCAAAGGTAGTGAGGGGGGAAGAGATTAAACGAAAGCTGGTTTGACCCAGTGCAGTTTCAGAGAAGAATCTACAGATTATGTAGACGCTGTAGAAATCCTATCATCACTGCTGCACCAGGAAGAAGCTTTTGGATCAGAACAATCAGAGCCAATTAGATGAATAGTGGTCCAAATACTGTCAGAGAGCAATTTTAGAGAGTTGTGTTTGCAAGATGTTGCAGCCCTAAAGCGATAAACGCGGTGAATCTGCTGCATCAGGCTGCTGCTCAGGCTTCACTTTGCAAGTACAAGAAACAAAAATTGCACAAAACTTAAAGACAGAAGACAAAGAGGAGCACATTTGCTCTTTTATCTTAAATTTTAAAACGCTGATTGTTTCCACTCAGAGTGCAGCATGGTGGGATTTCTACAGCTGCTATAGCTGTGCCTGTGAGGGTACCTTCATTGTTTGGAGGTGAACGACATCAAAACCCCGTTTTTCATCATGGCAAGCCTTAAAAACTCAATCGGGGGGGAAATGAAGCTACCACTAGCTTTTGTTATAACTGTTTCAACTCCTTTCCAATCCAATGTGGTTTTATTATTGAATAATTACTTACGTAATTAAAACTTTTTTCAATAGCCATATTATAAAAAGGTATATACATATATATGAATATATATATTTGTGTGTTTGTGTAGATATCTAGATGATTATATACTTTCTTATAGAAAACTTTGATGTTGACCATTCTCCTCAGTGTTTTGAGAACACGTTGACACATTTCAGCATAATAATGCCGCTGTCCGCTTGGTCTAGGTCCTAGGTCGATGGACAACGTATCCAAATAACAAAAAAAATTATAAAAAATAAAAAAAAACTTCCAAAGGGAATAACCCCTGTCAGAATGCAATACCTTCTTTCCACTCTTCATTTCAGAAAAATGGAAAATGGCAAGAAAACCATGACACTTGATAGGCAAGTTGACCAAAAAATGAAACAATAAAGAGCGTGGCTCGTGATTAAAAAATAAAAAAAAGCCACGGCATATTCAGTTTTATAGACATTGTGTTTCCAACATCACGGCCCACGAAAAAGCAAGTCTTTGTTTCGACGTCACCTATTGTTCCTTTAGTTGAGAAAACAATGTATCTGTCAGCGAGCTGCACCATCAGGACGGATCACAGGCTCCACTTCGTCTCCATGTTTCAACATCAACAGCTGTAAAATACACCGAATCTAATCTGTCCAACTCGATGGCAACAGTGATGTCAAATAGGCACTTAGTAGGGACTTCAAACTGTCAAAATCTGCTTCATGTGAGTGGGTGTTTTTATGGTGGAAGAAAATGTTTTGACATAAAGGGCATACATTGTTTTTGTTGTTTTTCATTACTATTGATTTTATTGTCTATTTACATCTAATGACTATCAAATTCACAAATGATTTTATTTCTTTTTTAACTTAGTTTTTGGTAAAAACAAAAAAGGTAAATACTGCTAGTGAGATTTTATATTTTTACATATGTTGGTTTTATTTTGCGTTTCTTCTTTTTTTTATTTATACGCCACTTAGTTTGGATGTCTTTAAATGGTGTTCTTTTCTCCGTTTTGTGTGATTTCATATGTCTTGAGAATGGAGACAAAGGCATTTCAGTATTTTTGAATTGTTAAAATCTAGTTTCATAGAAGCGGAAGTATCTGATGTTATAAATTATATTTTAATTCATGTAAATAGTTTAAAACAGAAGACTATGGCTTCCTTTTAAACTGAATACATTTCTCTTCAGAGATTGTTTACATTATGAAACTGTAGAGATGTGCTCCTCATATACTGTATAAAGTACATATATTCATTGATTTGCCTCCAAAAAAATAAAATCCTAATGAACAGCAGTCTCTGGGTGACGGTGTCGATTTCTCAACAGGAAAGATAAAATCCTCCATAACAAAGAAGGATATAGAATAGAATAGAATAGAATAGGATAGAATAAAATAGAATAGAATAGAAAATACTTTATTTATCCCTGAGCGGAAATTCAGGAAGAGTCACAACAGCAATCAAGAAAAACTAAAGTAAGAAAGTGTATAGAAAGTGCAAAAAGGTCCATAAGAAAACAGATGCTGACAGCTTGTCCATCATTGTCCAGTTCAGCCAGCCTCCACCTCCACAGGGTCCAGGACTGAGCTTCTTCAGCAGTCTGTTCAGTCTCTGTCTCCTGGATCCTGTCTGCTCCATGTCTGTGAATAGCATGATGCTACTCTGCCTTCTGGTATTCCCTCTGTTGCTGGGTTAGCATGGCTAGCTCATCCATCTTATTGGAGACAGATCTTACGTTTCCAATAACGATGGATGGAAGGACAGGTCGATGTCGACACTTCTTAGCTCACACCTGAGAACCAGCATGTCATCCCCACCTCCTTCTCCTCACCTTGTGGGAAACATCAGGCCTTGCACCAGTTAGCATTGACATGCTACAGGCTGGAAACAGCTGATTTCACATGTAAACAATGCAGCCATGGTTACATGTAGGATCTCCAGAAAAACACAGGAGCAAAAAGAGTAAAATTATCACTGAAGACACAAACAGTCTGGTGTCCATGACCAACAAATGAACCATACACAGTAACAAAACACTTCAAATGCAAAGATTACGAAAAAGAGATTAAAAAAATTACAAGAAACGGACAAAAAAGAGAGAGCTGCTGCAACAGGCAGCCACAACCAAAAGGGCGGCACCTAGCAATATGTGGCATAATATAATATGTGAAGATTCTGAAAGAAAACCTTAAAGAGTCTGCAGCAAAACTGGGTCTGGGTCTTCAGCATTGTATAACCAGGAGTATCCTCCCCCCTCATTGAAACTGGATTTTTCCAAAATCTTCACTTTGGTCAGAGGTTATATGCGGATTCCCAGATACCTGTCTTCGTGTGGACATAGCCTTGGCCTTGGTCTGGGTTGTGGCTTTGTCTTCCAACATGACAACAAGCCAAAACATAAGCGGTTCCTGGTGAAGAACAAGCTTCAGAAAACCAAAGTGAGCCTTGTTGGGTGGCCCTGCACAAAGCTCCGACTGGAATCCCATTAAAAAAACCTGTAGGAGGGCTGAACTGAAGACCAGGGTCCTGGTCAGAAGAGCATCAAATCTGCAGGAGCTGGGATTCCTCAGGAGATGTGTCAGACTTTTGTTACTGACTCAAGCAAACGACTGCACGCTGTGATCCAGCAGAAAGGACACACAGCTGACTGTTAGCATCAGGGGGCTAATGATTCTGGCCTTAACTGAAGAAAACCATTTACTTCAGCATATTTTTGCTGTTTTCAGTGTTAAGATATGAAAAAAGAGGGCAAGCTTCTTAAAATGAGCTAAAGTATTCTTATCAGACTGAATATCAGAGATGCACAGAATTAAAAACGATACATCAGATTTTTCTGACGGTATGTATCAATGGATGATGCTGAGGCATTTTTCCTCTAGCGTTTACTCGCTGTGTTAAGTGTTTGACTTGTTCATATTTTTAGAGCTCAGCAAACAAACAAACATAAACAAATATTGTTTGATTATCTGGAATTACCAGACGTAGACAGAGCAGCCTGTACTGTGTGTGTCTGTCTTTGCAGAGCTGAGGTTCAGCTTCATAAAGCAGGACAATCAGGGGCCCTCCCTCTGCCCCGTCTTCCCCTGGTTAAACAGCACCCTATTAACAGGCTGCTGGCAATTTTACGCCTGGCTAAACTGTGATTCACATGTGACTGCACTGATGATGTCTGTGCACAGGATGCCTCTGCACCGGCACACTGCTGTATAAGAGGGCTCTGATGTCCTGACGCTCCCACACTGGGAATACACACGAGGATGTTGGGGATGGGAAATAGGAAATCTAACTGTGCCAGGATGAATGTCAATAAGACTCAACAGTCTTTTTGAGACATTTTTGAGATTGCTCCATATTGACATGATAGCATCACACAGTTGCTGCAGATTTGTCGTCTGAACATCCATGATGAGAATCTCCCATTCCACCACATCCCAAAGGAGCTCTATTGGATTGAGATCTGGGGACTGTGGAGGACATTTGAGTACAGGGAACTCATTGTCATGTTGAAGAAAGCAGTCTGAGATGATTCCAGCTTTATGACATGGAGCGTTATCCTGCTGGAAGTAGCCATCAGAAGATGGGTACACTGTGCTCATAAAGGGATGGACATGGTCAGCAACAACACTCAGGTAGGCTGTGGACTTTAAACCATGCTCAGTTGGTACTAAGGGGCCCAAAGTGAGCCAAGAAAATATCCCCCACACCACTGCACCAGCAGCAGCAGCCTGAACCGTTGATACAAGGCAGGATGGATCCATGCTTTCATGTTGTTGACACCAAATTCTGACCCTACCATCTGAATGTGGAGCAGAAATCCAGACTCATCAGACCAGGCAACGTTTCTCCAATCTTCTATTGTCCAGTTTTGGTGTTGCTGTGTGAATTGTAGCCTCAGTTTCCTGTTCTTAGCTGACAGGAGGGTCACCCGGTGTGGTCTTCTGCTGCTGTAGCCCATCTGCCTCAAGGTTGGACGTGTTGTGTGTTCAGAGATGCTCTTCTGCAGACCTCGGTTGTAACCAGTGGTTATTTGAGTTACTGCTGCCTTTCTATCAGCTCCAACCAGTCTGTCCATTCTCCTCTGACCTCTGGCATCAACAAGGCATTTTGGCCCACAGAACTGCTGCTCACTGGATATTTTCTCTTTTTGGGACCATTCTCTGTAAACCCTAGAGATGGTTGTGGGTTAAAATCCCAGTAGATCAGCAGTTTCTTAAATACTCAGACCAGCCTGTCTGGCACCAACAACCATGCCACTTTCAAAGTACCTTAAATCACCTTTCTTCTCCATTCTGATGCTCGGTTTGAAGTGCAGCAGATCGTCTTGACCATGTGATTGGCTGATTAGAAATTTGCCTTAACAAGCAGTTGTACAGGTGTGCCTGATGAAGTGGCTGGTGAGTGTATGTTGATTTCTTAAAGGGCCATAAAATTATTTCAGTTTCCAAATATTGTCTCCAGGTCATGCAGCCAGTTTTTTAATCAAATCTAAGGTATAAGTTGCACCAGTATATGGGAAATTGTTCTCTTTGGAGAACTCTTAACTATTTCTGCATGACAATTTACATCACGTTCAGCAAAGTCCACTGTCTATATGAAGCTGTGCAGCTTTTTCTAGGATCATCTGTTCCCAGCATGTGAAGTTTACAGTTTTTCATCTAATTCTTCAAAACCTTTAAGTCTATTGCTCCAGGCCTTTATTATCCCACGAGGGGTGGACATACAATTCTAGGGCCTTAGAGGGCACCTAACCTTTATTTCATGGCTTCATACTTGTGGTCCAAAAAGCTAGAACAATAATATCAGAGATAAGTAGATAGTTTCACCAAAGCCCAGACCTGGAGCAGGGCTAAGTCCCTTATCTCAGATGAGTTTACTACCACTGTACTGCAACAGAAAGCCCTGAGTAATGCAGCTAACCATTATTCTTTGACATTGATTAATGCACATAATCTAAACTTTATAATGCCACTGAGTTATGAAAAATGTTCTTGACTTCCTGGAGCCAAAAGTAATTCTTCTGTCATCAAACCAGTGGTGAGAAATCCAAAACTTTTTCCCCGCAAAATGGCAAAAAGTGGTAAATTCTTGCATTCTTGCAAACAAATTAAAAATATATATATTATCAAAATAATAATAATAAATATATAAATAAAATAAAAAATAAAATAGGATTAATAATATTATTATTATTAATAATAATAATAATAATAATAATAATAATAATAATAATAATAATAATAAGCAGTTCAGAAAATGAAACAAATGAATGAAATTTTCACTTCCTTATCCAGCCTCCTCTGTTTATAGTTAAAATCACCTATGTTTAATAGTAATAATTCAGTTTTTCAATCCCACCTGGAATAAATCCTTGTCTAAGACAGTACTAGTGAGTATAGATTTCATGTAACTTAAAAATATAAAATACTGGTGCAGTAAAATATTACAGTAAATCATGTTTAATAGCAAACTCTTGCAAATCCATGATATTCCAGGGAGGGGATCACAGCCCTGATGGTTTAGCACAACACAGGCCAGAATTGGGATCCTGCTCTTCCTCCCCTGATGCCCCCTGGCCCAAAGGGTAAACTGCCTGTATGCAGTCCGCCTAAAGAGACAGACAAAAAAACATGTATTGGTTAGATTTAGTATTACCATATGTTTTCAAACAAATCAACTCCAGTAGTGGTTATCATCCTGTCTCAATGATTAAGTCAATTAACTACTTTGTAGTAGTTTAACAAGCTAATATAAAGTTAACCAAAAGGGTGACAGTCCCTGGATTTAGTGACATGTACCTAATGTTAGCCGGTGCTGGTGCGTTAGCTGTCCCCAGAAATGTTCCTGCCCCGTCCCTTTCTCATGACGTGCTGGCCAACTCAAATACAAATGAGCAAACAAGCATTGCAGTGCTTTCATGTGTCATCATATTGTTATGCCAGATTTACTCAGACAATTTTTGCATCACACTCGCTCATCCAAAAGAAAAGGGTTTTGTTAGCTACATGAGTCCCAACCAAGTCGGCTATTTATGCTATGGTTAGCTACTGCTAATGTTTGGCTAGTAAATAGTACCATAAGCAGGGAGCGAAATAAACTTAAACCTTTTGGGAAACATTGTTTGTATCTTCTCTACGGTATTCCTGCTTCGCCATTGCATTATTAATTTATTTTACGTTAATCCACCGGCAATTACTAACGCTAGCTGTCTGGACTTATAGTTATCTGCTGTTGATCGGATGCTCCAGTGTCTCCGCTTGGACATTCCTTCAGAACATTTTGTAATGCGTGATTCACCACGCATTACATGGTCCAGGTCAGCCTCCTAACAGCAGATGGCTTCGACGATCGAGGGCATCGCCATCCCCAGCCACACCAATAAGGGTAAGCATTGCCAATCCGCTCCTCTCTCTGTATCGCTGCTCGAGTGACATGGTGAATTGGCTCAAAAGAGTAGGCAATTGGGTTTGGATACTTGATTGGTCGTTTGACTTCATCTTCCATTGTCCTCTTGTCAAATGAATCACAGCTTGTTAAGTATTGTGTCGAGTAGCCGGTAATACCTGAGGCTTGAACTCACAGCCAAAGAACCAACCAACCTCCTTACATACACGGTGATGTCATACCAAAATAGCAGCTCGCTAGGACACAACCAAAGACTGTAAAAAAAATGGACTTCCGCTTGCTTGGCTTGAAGTGAGGTCTCCACAAAAACTGCTCCCCCTGGTGGCTGGCTGCAGTATAGGTTAAAAAATACGTATTTCCAGACATTCCAGATGGGCTGTGGTCAAACTTAAAAAAATTATTACACCTGGTAGAAATGTTTCTCACGTCTGATTGTTGTGGTGAGTTGAAGATATTATTTGGCTGCCTTGTATCCAAGTCCTCTTTTTTCAGAAAAGTTTTGTTTACATTAGTTATACGAGGTTAAAAACGAGGCTTTATGTAATGTTTAAAGATGATTGACAGCTGCCGGGGATTGTAAAATATGTCGGAAGGTAGAGTCAGGAAGTGATTAGACTCTCGAAAGAAAAAAAATAATAATAATTTTGTCACCCAGCTCCACTCAGATTCTCCCAGAATCCCTCATCGTCTCTACTCCACAGGCTCTAGCTCCAAACTGCTACAACGGTGGCGCCTGAAACGGCGGTATTTTGGCCTCAAAACCGTAGAATGATAAACGGCGGAGCCACGCTGTCCACTCTATATACAGTCTATGGACACAACACATCCCGACAAAATTATGCCCCAGTACATAGTTGATGCTTTAACCAAGATTTCTGGCATTTTAAGCATATTTTGTACTTCGATGCCTGGACATTACCCAGGAAGGACAATTCTGTACTTTTGAGCTCATATCTGTTTTGTAAAGCGTCTTTGAGTACCTTTAAAAAGCACTATATCAATCAGATTTATTATTGCTATTATTATTAGTAGTAGTAGTTGCACGATTATCCCAATGTCAGCACGTGCAATTATGTAATCGCAAAAGAGGTGCAATTGTGCTATTTTTGAAAAGTGTAAAAAAATGAGCGTGTTTGTGTGAGTCTGTGTGTGTGTGTGTGTGTGTGTGTGTGTGTGTGTGTGTGTGTGTGTGTGTGTGTGTGACTGAGTAAGAGAGCGAGCGTGAGATGACTAATCAGTCACTGTTTCAACTGGTCATGTGACTACCTGCCCCCCTGGTACGGCAGTTTAATCAGACAAGATGGAGCACAAAGAAGTAAGTAAGGCGCTCAAGGCGAAAATAAACTCCACCTCTGTTATTTGGTGTTATTTTGGTTACCGGTTGAATGACACAGCAAAAAGATGTAATTTTCAAAACATGCAGAGCAAAAGTGGCATAAATGTGCTATTTTGAACACAAACAAAACAGTACTGTTGTGCTGTACATTGTTGTTTGTATACAGTAAGTTTGGATATTTAGAGAATTATTACACAATTACAATCCTCAGTAATCCATCTCTGCTTTTTCTTGATTTTTCTCCATGATAACCAAGCAAGTCTGTAGACTAATGACACAACTTTTTTTATTAAATCGCAAGCACAATCGCAATCGCAATCGCAATATTGTCCACCTATTGGCCAATCGCACCTTTTCCCCAAATCTTGCAGCACTAGTAGTAGTAGTGTAGTAGTAGTAGTAGTAGTAGAAGTAAAGATGGATGATAGATGGATGGAATGAGAGTTTTGATGATTTGGTTTCTTGATTTAGGACTGTAGATCACCCTCAGTGCTTTTATTCTATTCATTAACCAGGTCATGTTTATATTTTTTCTGAATAAAAACAGAGGCACATCAAGTTTCTGCTGATTGAAGAAAGGAGAGTGAAACTCAAAGGTACCTACTGTATCATTTTATATATCTTTTATGTCAATGACATGTCAACATGTCAGCTTTTAGAGGAAGTTGTTGACATTCAGATAGAATGTTGATGTGCGGCCATGTTTTCATTTGAACCCTACTATGACATCACAATAGAAACATTCTAGAACTGAGCTGAGTGACCCTCATCTGACGGAACCTTCATTTCACCAAACCTTAGATAGAGAAGCAGTTAACAGTTCATCGCAAAAGCAAAAATACTTTTTAGCAGCAAGATTTATTTTTGAAGAAGTCACGAAGATGCGTTTCAGCTCTGGTGACAAGGTATGTTTTCAATGTCCAGCCTACCAAATATTACACTGTGAAAAGCTGAAATCTTATCAAGTGATTTTAACTTTCCAGTGGAAAACGTCTTTTTGGACTTAATATGAGCCACGATCACTTGACCCGTCCAGAAAAATGTCTTGTTTCAACTTGTTTAAAGACAAAATGAGGTCTGAATTGCTTGCAACACATTGAAATAATCTGCCAATGGAACAAGAGAAAAGTTGCTTGCATAAAAATATTATTCTAGTTGCAAGCAATTTTTTCTTGTTCCATCAGCAGATTTTTTTTAACTTGTTACAGCAATTCAGACCTCATTTTTGTCTTTAATTAACATGAAACAAAACATTTTTCTGGACTGGTCAGTTAAATGTGGCTCATATCAAGTTTAATAAGACATTTTTTCTTAAAATGAGACAAAAACACTTGATAAGCTTTCAGTTTTTCTCAGCTGTTAACCCAACTTTTATCTTTGTAAACCAGCAATATTTTTAGTGAAAATAAGAAAATATCTTGAATTGTTATAAAAACATGACAACTAAATTTCAATTTTTTAAATCTACAGAGAAAGATAGATGAAAGTGAGGATGAGGAGTGCCGCCAGCCCAAGCGACACTGTAGCAGAGGAGATGAGTACGACCATGCTCCTCCTCCCTCCCACACTGAGGTCAATGGGGTACAGTTGGCACCTCAACTAACCCCTTTGCTCAGTAGGAAGAGGAAGCAGGTCGATTCACATGAAGAGGAGGTACCAGCAAAGAAATTGCGCCTCTCCGTTAAAGATGAGCTGGAGTTGAAAGACCGACCGGCCCCACCTGTTCCTGAGGAGGAAGTGAAGACGAGTGGCACGTCAGGTGTCACCGATAAGCTACTCAAAGAGACATTTCTTGGACTTCCCAATCTTGGACAAACTTGTTACATGAATTCAAGTTTGCAGAGCCTCCTCACTATGAAAGATTTTGTTGGGGATGTTGCCTGTTCCCAGGAAGTCTGGGCTTCAGACCCAGATGCATCAGTCATGCGATACCTGACTGAGCTCAACTGGGAACACAACTCACAGGATTTTGATGAGAAGAGAGACCTTCTAAGACAGTTGAAGACAGCTGTCTCTGTTGAGGCTCCAGAGTTCATGGATAACGACCAGAAGGACGCACATGAGTTCCTGTCCACAGTGCTGGCTCAAATCAGAGCTTGTGACCCAATGCTGCAGGTGATGGCTGACAGCATGGGCCAAACCTACCAGTGCCCCGTGGAAGCAAACATGACATTCAATCTGGAGACCACCAGGACCTGCGAAGGATGTGGCAAACAATCCTCAAGATGGGAGGAATTCACAAACCTGTCCCTTGACCTAACATCTGGATGCGGGACAGTCGAGGACATGCTCAAAGACTATTTGAAGGAGACTGAGCTGCAGTATCATTGTGAATGTGGTGCCAACATTTCAAGGCAGAGCTCATCATTCGCTACCCTGCCCAAAAATCTCAAACTGCACCTGAAGCGAATGAAGTACTCGCAAATTTCAAAGCTGCAGAAAGTTAAAGACCCAGTGGGGCTTTTGGAGGAGATGACCATTCAAAGCAAAACAGGGAGTCAACGCTTTGCTCTCAGTAGTGTGATCAGCCACCTCGGTCCAAGCGCTCTTAGTGGACACTACATCTGTGATGCAGAGCATCCATATCTGTCTGGGACGGAGCAGAAGGACAGGTGGCTGACATTTAATGACACAGAGGTCACAGAAACAAGCAGAGCCGCTGTGATTGAGGAGCGTCGTAACACCGCGTACATCCTGACCTACAGGAGGAAGAACTAGAAGAACCCCAAGGATAAAGCAGTTCATTTTTGCAAGTGGAAACCAGTACTGCTGCGCTAGCTGGCAGCATTGAAGTGGAAGAATCCTCTGATGGGCCCTGACTCCAGGGTCTGTAGTGATTATTTCCTGGAGGACCGTTATATAGAGCAGAAGACTTTTGAGTGGTCTGCAACAGACTCAAATGTGAAGCTGCTCTGAGTGTTTTTAATTTCAGAGCCTACAACCTGAGCTCTACTGACCGGCCAACATACTCTAACAGTGGCTCAGAGGCATCAATCCACCAGGATGACCAAGCAGGAAGACGCGCCAGACAAACAGAGGAGTGAGCATCTTATTAAACAAAGCTTTCAGCTCAAACAGCATTTACCAATCCCCTCCCCCACTCTGAAACAACCAAAGGATGAAGAAAACATCTCTGCAGCACAGAGTAGGTCCGAAATGACTGCCGAAGTAACCACAACCAAAAAACACACCGTCTTCAAACTCAAATAATTCTGCATCATTTGCCGTTTGATCGCTTAGCAAGAGGTCATCACAGCTGATGCAAACCTCCAAAGGAGTAGACTTCTTCTTACCGTGGCACTTTGAGGCCCGTCTGGAGTTTTATGGCACTGGATCACAGCAGTAGTTTAAACAGAGACAGAGCAAAAACAAAGGATGGTGAGGAGCAGCATAAACACCAGTACTCCAAGGCTGCTCAACAGTATGTGGTGACACCACTGAAAGTAAACAAAGATCGTACCTACAGGAAGGAATGATAATATCCAACAACCAGAAAAGGCGCTGTCTGTTGCCAAGCATCTGAGCAGATCTGCGTCCTCACAGCAACGAAACTAAATTTGCAATAATTACATTCAATGAATTCCTATGAAGACATACCATAAAAGGTTTCGAGACATTAGCTGCTGGGTGGCGCAACGGTTAGCGCTGCAGCCTTACAGCAAGAAGGTCACCAGTTTGATTCCCAGCTCGGCCGGTGAGCCTTTCTGCGTGGAGTTTGTTCTCTGCATGCATGCATGGGTTTTCTCCAGGTAATCCGGTTTCCTCCCACAGTCTTAAAACATGCTCACCAGGTTAATTAGTCACTCTAAATTGTCTGTAGGTGAGTGAATGAAGACATACAGAAAACTATTTGAGAAAAAATTCCAATTCAATATAAAAGATAAATTTGTCATGCATGTAACATTCATCTTTTCAAACTCCTAGATAAAAAAGTTCTACAAAGTTAATATAGGCTCTATGCACAGATCGCTTTGGCATTGGCGTGCAGTAGCAAGGGCAACTCAGTACAACACCGAGTCGTATAAAGCAGGGATGACCAACCTGCCACATGTGGCTCTTTGCCTTTCGATGTGCGGCTCTTCAAACCATTCATTATTGTTATGAGTAGTGTTGTACCAATCAATCCAAATTGTTGATATATTGATGTTGTGATCAGTATTGATCAATACTTGGGTGATGTGATTGATACTTAAGTTTCAGTTTCTTTTCTGGACTTGCACATGTGCTCATTGCAATCTAGATAGATGGATGAAACTTTGTCTCTTCTCAACAAGGAAACTGGGCAAAGGGGAGCCCGCCTGCCCCAGCTGAATGGTTGCAGCCAGGTATACGATCGACTCCTGGGATACTTGTAGGACCATATCCGTTTTGTTGAGGATTTTAAAGATTTCAACATATTTGGAGTTATGATAACAGGCTTTTATACTGTTTGGAGCTGGCGGTCTCCTGATTTATCGCACACTTCAGAAGATGCAGGCAGCACTTTTGGATCAGCTGTCCGTCACTAAGGAATTGTGCAGGGCTGAGAAATCAAGTTAGTCAGACTCAAGTGATTTGCGAAATTAATCGCAGGCAGGATGTGATTCCCGGACTTCTTCGCAGGATGGATACCGACTTGTAGAAGTTGTCAGCTCGGCTCGGCTGTAATGGGGCCACAAAATTAGGCCATTTGGCACGCCACAGAGTTGACCAGTTTGGACTTTAAGGCAGACAGGAAAAATCTTCAGTGTGTCTGCCTGACCCAAACAATTTTTGTCTCTCTTTCAGCTCCTCCGCGTCGGCCTTGGTAGGCTGATAAGCGCCCTGCTCTTCTGGATGGTATGCAAACAGATGCTCTACCCCCTCTCATCCCCCACCTTTCTCCTGTGGACTTGTCTCTTCGAGGTCTCCTCAACGGCAATAGCTATGGCCTTGTCACCATCAGACGGCACAAACATTGTTGAGTATGGGTGGGGATGGAGTCCATGGGCTTGAAAGTCTTGAGTTTTTGTTTGTTGTTATCGTGCTTATATGCTGAGGTGTTTTTTCTTAATCTCAAACTACAACCCCTGTTGGGAATAGTCTGGATTGACCCATTTTCCCTCTCTTCTTTTTTTTTTAATATCCATTGCAAAGGGGCGCTTGGTTCATCCCTTGGAGCTGTGTATGGAGAAAAACGCCAAAATAACAGAGGTAACTGTGTACTGTTATTTAGAAGTTTTACTCACAGTTGTGCTAGCTTGTTATCAGTTGGTAGTCACATTTACCTTTTTAAGTCCTAACTTCTGTTAAAATTGACATTAGTGATTTTTTTAAATACTTTTTAACCAGGTAAACAAACATTTTTATACGTGTAGATAACATAACCAGGTATAGAATTACAGTTTTTCTTTTGTGAGGCAGGTATCGTTACAGTCCTTCTTCTTTAAGCTAACATTCAGCTGATTTCAAATACAAATATTGTAATAAATAGTTTAGAGCACACTTGCCCTGCTGCTCTGATGAAGAGAAAACAAACCTAGGAACCTCTGGAATTAAGATTTTCAAATGTATTTTGTATTTCAGTTACAGTGTGATATTTTATTGTTTTTTTTAAATTATTATTTTTATTTAAATTTGATTTAAATGTTTATTTGCAGGTTTTTCTTGTATAAAGATAAAGTCACTTAAATTAAGCACTGTATGATACTTTTATTTAAGTATGTAAAAATTGTTATTGGTGCTGGAATACGAGGGGCACCATATGAAATCCTGCCTAGGGCACCAAATTGGTTAGGGCCGGCTCTGGGGTCCGGCCTTTTTAGACTGGGGTGCCCCGACCAGAGCACTGACTTATTGAAAATATTCTTATCTTATCTTAAAAACAGGGGCCCTGCAGAAAAAAGTTTGGGAACCATTACTTCAAAGTAAGTGTAATCATGTGTATATACCTCTCACATTATGTGTTTGTACTTTTATAAAAGCATGAGAAAAAAACGGGGCTACATGAGATCTCCCTGAGAGCCCACCGATACAAAACTCTCTGACAAGAGATAGGCTAGCCGGTAGCATACATCGATTAAGCTTTGTTTTTCCAGCAAAATAGGAACTTTCATCAACAAACACACAAACAAGTGTAATGGTTTTACACAAGAGAGTCATTTTTAATCCATTCAACATGTTATATAGCCCTTAATCTACCAAAAACAATGTAGAGCACTTGGTGCTTGCTTGGTGCTCAAGTACATGGGGAATTCTATTAATATGCTAGTGGTTAGCATACATTGATAAATCTTTTTCCAGCAGAATATCAACTTTCATCCCTGAACACAAAAACAAATGTACATAATTTCCTTACAAGAGATTCATTTTCAGTCCATTCAACATATTATATCTCTCCTACAGCATACAGCAGTGGTTTGGAGAAGGCTGAAAGAGTTGTCATCTTGAAAAGGATACCTATGTACGATCACACGCAATATCCTTTAGCGCTTTAAAAAATCAGGCCACAATTAAAAACACGAACATAACTATTAATATCAACCACATAGCAACAACGATAATGTACCGTTTTGGATGATTCAATGACAAACATTTAATATTATCAATCAGTAGCACGGCGCTCTACAATGTCTGGAAGTTTACATGCCACCCAGCTTTTAACCGGATATACGTCATACCGGATTGGGCACGAGGCCCTTTCTATACATTCTTAGGATTTACATTGATGTGGGAAACCTGTAGAATGTTCTTTTGATGGCACATATGTTGTTGTTATTATTGTTGGTGAGATCACATCACATTTTCACTTCACAGGCTGTACGGTTGCAACTGTTAGCGCTGCAGCCTCACAGCAAGAAGGTCACCGGTTCCATTCCCAGCTTGGTCTGTGGGCCTTTCTGTGCAGAGTTTGCATGTTCTCCCTGTGCATGCGTGGGTTCTCTCCGGCTTTCTCCCACAGTCCAAAAACATGTTCATCAGGGGGGTAGTCCATGAAGCTGGCTTAGCTCAAAGCCTGGCTTATTTCGGTTAGCCTAGCTAACTTTAGTGAGAGTTTGGTTCCACAAACGAGGTTTAGGGCTAGCGTAGTTTGGTAGCCATGGTAAATTAGCCAGCTTGACAAGCCCGGTCCCGGTCAGGCTTACAGTCAGGCTTACCTTATCTGCGTCTCAGAGAAGGTCGGACGGGCTTTTGAAATACGCCTGAACTGCATGTGTCACATTGAATTAATGAAGTTCTTGTTCGGAAACATAAATTGAGACCTTTGGGTGACTTTTCTGACACCTCCTGCTTAAAACCCAAAAAGTCATGAGGACTGTCAGGCCCCGCTTTCACGGTCTGTATTCATACTGAAAATCAAGATCAAGCGAGCTTTTGCCTTTCTGCTCCACGGGAGGTTGCCGTCCTCCCTTAACTCGTCTTAGGACACCTGCGCTGTCCTTTGACAGGTGTACCGCCCCGGTCAAACTAGACTGGAGTGAATCAAGACATGTCAGATACTAGACTGTCTGTCCCTGAAACAAGTGACATTTTTGGGTAAAAGGTGTTTCCTTTGCACTTTTGCGAGAAACTTCAATATCAAAACTTCTGAAAAACCACCTCATTAGAGTGTAAAAACTTTTTTAAATCTGGAAGGTTTTTGGAAAATGTGGGGTTTCCATTACCGTTTTTTATTGCGATTTTTACGTTTTGCGCAATTCTAGGTGCAATGGAAACACAGCTTATGTGTCAGCCCTGTGATTGACTGGCGATCAGTCCAGGGTGTACCCCGCCTCGCCCAATGACAGCCGGGATAGGCTCCAGCCACCCATGACCCTGAACAGGATAAGTGGTTCAGAAAATGTATGAATAATAATAGAAATAATAATTTCCCCAAAATAGGTAATGAAAATATTGATTAATTTTATTTGAAATCATAAGCATTTATTTTTAAAGCAACCCACAATGTGTAATTATGTGTTATCTTAAAGGACCAGTCCGTATTTAAAGCTGATTACATCCTTACCATTCTCTTGTCTCTGTGGCCTGATTTCTTTCGGCAGCCTTTTTTATAAGTTTTACTGTTAAATCGATGCTTCCTCTAACTATATAAAGAAAACCTGACTTTGTTGACCTTCGCAAAGATTGCAAGGTCGCTTCATCAAACTGCTTTCAATTCAACCACGGCCCCATAACCAACAATCATTATAGTGTGTATAACACAGGGCTGTAATGTTGATATAGAATAAAATCGAGACCAGCTTTACGGTTTAATACAGATGTTTTAAAGCAACAACCTTCAGCTTTAAGGGTTCACTGCGCGCTCCCAAAGTCAGAGGAGAAAACAGACAATTAGAAATCCTCCTGTCAGCCATTTCCTGCCCTGCTGTCCTCTGTTTGGTTGTTTCTGTGGGGCAGTCGTGACTGCAGCAAACAGAGCCGCTCTGCAGTGCAGAGTTATTAGACACACAGCATCGTCCCCGTGAGCCTCAGCTTAACCGGGACAGGAACACCAGGACAGGAATAACAGACACCTCAGACCTTCAGGTTTCTGTCAAAGCCTGGAAAATGTTAGAGCTCATTTTAGACCAACTCAGGTTGTGCAAATCCTACTTGCATTTCTTTTGAAGCTATTCTTCACCCTTCTTGCTTTTCAAAACCCTAATATCATGAATTAACGGTTCATTTGCTCATAAAGCTTTGATGTATCAGGGAGAGGGGACTGCTAGAAACAGGAAATGTGAGGAAAAGAGAGAAAAGAGGTCACAAACCAGCTCCAACTTGTTGAGCTCAACCTGTTTGCTTTCAGTTCAGTTTTTAGCCCGTTTCATCTTTTGAAAAATTCCAGTGAGGTTTGTTAAAAACGATGGATGAGCAGAAGAAAGAAAGGGGGAAATATGGTGCAGCAGATGGTTTGAAGATCCAGACAATGGTCAGTCTGTTCTGCAGCACAGCACAGGCTCTATGTGAAATACTAATACTGCCCCGTTCAAACAGGCTATTCACACTTTAATAATACATGTTTTTAATGTTAGAGCACCATTACCTACTGTCATAAAGACATGATTCTTGCCAAGGTGGGCTTTTGTTGGATGGATCTCTGAATGCAAAGCGACAAGGTAATGTATTTAGTTTTATGTTTGAGACTTCACAACAGTCAAACTTTGTAAAATCAGTTTCAGAAGGTGACAAGATGTTAGTGTTCCTTACAGCCTGGTGCCCTGAGATGTGTCCGTAATGTCAGTGAATCCTGGTTATGTCCTACCAATGATCATCTACCAACTCCAACCTCACCAAGAAGAGCTGATGTAACCTAGAGTTAAATTTTATTGATAGACTCTCCAATTTGGGGTGTCTTTAAGAAAGCCAGAGGAGTCTCCCTGTATGTTTTTTAAAAATGGGTTTTTGGTCCAAATTCTGGGATTAAAGGTAAGGGGTAAGCCTTTTTTGTTTTCAAAAATTCCCAAACAATAAAAGCTGTTCTTAAGCATTTTGTTTTTGGTCAAAATTAAAAAAAAAAAAAAAAAAAAATTTAAAAAAAAAGAAGAAGTTCAGTTTCATTTTTTTGTGTTATTATATTTTTTCAAATATTTTCTTAATATTGTTAAATAATAAAATATTCACTTTTAGTGGCTATAAACCCCTAGGGAGTGAGTAGTGAAGCCCTCGGAGTGTCCCTAATGTGCATATTCAACATTTCAAGATTCTGAAAAAAAAAAAAAAAAAAACTTAGGGGGTTAGCCTTGTTTTTATCTGTTTGTTTGTTTGTTTTTTCTGTTGTTTATTTGTTTGTTTTTGTTGATTATTGGATTTTTTTTATTAATTATTATTTTTTGATTTTTTTCTTTTTTGTTTACTTAGTTTTTGCTATTTTTTTAACTAGTTTATTTATACTTTGTTTTTTCTTTTTCTTTCTTTTTTTTTTTTTATTTGTACCTTGATGGCTCATAAACCACTAGCATGTCTTTATGAAAGCCTCAGGAGTGTCCTTTATTTTTTATTATTATTATTATTTATTTTAGAATTTTATTCAGGGTCAAATTCAGGGAAAGCAGGAAAAACCTAAGGTGTTTGCCCAAATGTAAAAAAGAAAAGAAAAGAAAAGAAAAACACAAAAAAGAGAGCCCCAAGAAGATATAAACTCCCGGTGTGTTTTTTTATGATACCTGTAGTAGTGCCCCAAGTGTGTGTTTTCAGCATTTTATCTTGGGTCAATAAAGAAAAAGATGTTAGGTTTTTGTTTTATTTTTTTTCCAAATCCTCTGCACATTGAAAAAACACTTGAATGTGTACTTTTCTGTCTCATAAGCCCCTACGGTGTCTTTATTTGAGCCACGTGGTATCCCTATTATTGGGCAGATTTCTGAAAGAAACAGAAAAAAGTTAGTATATTTTTGCTTGATTGTTTTGTTTTCCTTTTTCAAAATTTTCTTGATGTCCCAAAAAACTAAAAGTTAACCATATTGCACGGATTCTTGCATAGCATTCAGGAACAATTGATTTTGGTGATGATATTCTCATTTAAAACTTGGGTTGTGGACAGAAACAAATAAAAATGAGACAATTTCAAGATTAATTATAAACTCACTGCAGTGCCTTGAACTGTAGTTTAATTTTAATACGTATACAGTATCATGATATATGTCTCAAACTTTGTACTGATGGTAAACTTAGAGTTTGTGTCAAATTCACGTTTTTACTCAGAACAAGCTAGCTGAGCTTAAATACATTAACTACAGGGTGTAGACTGAGGTCAGAGATCACCACGTGCAGCACTTCATCGTAAACTTCTGACACACATGAAACAGAGGAGGATGTAGACCTGAATACTTCTGCTTTTATCAAAGAAAAGCCCTGATAAATGAAAATTTTGCTTTGTTTTGATGCATTTTTGTAAATTTTTGTTAATCAGGATTATTTCATCCTGTGTGTATAAAAATAGAATCATCCAAAGACTTTCAGGGCTTCAGGCTCTGAGCTGTAAAGATAGCTGTAACGTATTAGTTGAGGTGTTTGTTATGTCACCAAATAGATGCAGGTTTACTCTGAGAGTTTGTGATACTGTTTGCTTTCTGCACATTATGCTGGAGTTGCTGGATAAGCTTCTTAACTGTCCTCATGAGACATGCTGATCCAAGCAGCCTCACACATCACACCTGCTGCAACAGAGATGATTTCACACTGATTCCTGCATGTGCTAAACAAAGCTGAGACGAGGAGTGATGAAATGACAAGACTGTGTCCATCATGACTTTTTCAATCATTTAGATATCCACTCTGCAAAATAACTGGAGTGGTTTTGTGTTTGACACTGTATTAGCTTTTTCGCAAGATTTTTGCTAACCAAAAGTTAGAATACACATCAGAGGTCAAAATATGTTGCATCATTGTATTCAGGGCTGAGTGTTAGCTTTCATACATTAATCATTTTTTATACAGAGGTACATTTAAAGATGCTATGAGGAGGATCTGTTTTAATTGCACTGCCTTGCCACCTTCTGGCCTGGAGTCTTCGCACACTGTTGTAAATTACTTTTAGCAAGGTGTGTGTTTGTTTTGGAATTAAATGGAGATCAGATCCAAACAAATTTTCTTTGTTCAAGACAACTTTTTACTGGATACAACGCGCCAAGCTAAGGTATTTATCCGTACAATTACGTAGCAATACAGTTTGAAACGTGACATCAAGCAAACATAGTGGCTGGCTACATGTAGCGCTATTGGCAGCCCCGGGCTCTGACGTTTCTGTAGGCTAACTTGACAACAAGTAAACACTGTCAGTTTGTACATAGTTTAGTAGCTGTCTATATCTAGTGCAGCTGGCAGTCTGGTACTAGTAAATCCTGGTTATGTCCCGCCAGTCATCTACCAAGCAGAGCTAACGTAACCTCACCAGACTCTCATGTTTAGCCCCTGTGTTAGCCTTTAGCGCGGGCTCACAATTAAGCTTTCTTCTGCTCTTCTGTCCTTTTTTGTCTGACAGTTAGGCTCCAGTGTCCACCATCACTACAAAATTAATCACAGAGAAAAACACAGATCTCTCTTCTCAGTGCTAAACTTTGTCAGCTGGCGTTGTGTTGTCATAAGCCGTGTTTCCACCAAGCAGTCCAGTTCGATTCAGTATGGTTTGGCACGGTTTGACACTTAAGCCTGATCCCGTTTCCCGTTTCCACAGCAAACTGTGCCCTCTCGTGGTAGGCGACGTGTAAGCCAGATGCCGAAAGCTGCAGCTGTTAAACAATAGCGTGACGCCGTAGCAGTGAGACACAGTTTACCCCGCTAATAAATCCAACGATGAAGAAAAATGTGTCACAGTAAACAAAGAGCACAGATGGGAGACACCCAGCATTTTGTCCTCTGTGATTGGCATGTAGCTCTTTAAAACAAAGTGATACAAGTCAGAGAAGTCTGTGTGACACCAGGAGAAATACAGCCGCTGTCGGGGTAAGTGACGATTCTTTTGACCAATCAACGATCTGCAGTGTTGTAGCGCCACCTTCTGAGAGCGGATAGGTTCAGTCTGGCACCCATACGAAAGGGTCCCAAAAAGTGGGTCTGCTCCTTTTGATTATTTGGGGATCTGTCCCGGGATAAGTCAGTGGAAATGCCACAAAATGCGCACCGTACCAAGATGAACCGAACCGGTCTGCTTGGCAGAAACGTGGCTTTAGAAACTTAGATGTGCTGTAAATCAATCTGGTCCAGCTCGACCCAATCAGGAAGCTAAGAAGCAGCATTTTAAAATAACCTGTAACCTGTAATATTGGTTCTGATAATCTCATTTTAAAGTGTGGATTACGACTGGGCATATATCTAGAAGGGAGACTTTTTCTAGATCACGTAGAGACTCCTTTAACCATCTTCATAAAGTAAATGTTGATGTTTAAAAAGAATGAATGCTTAAGCAGAAACACTAAAATATTGCTTTTTCTGGCCTCACAGGAAACAAAACTGAACATTACCATTATTAGTTCATGTCTCTTTAAAAAAATTCACATAAATCAATGTTTTTAATGCTTTAATACTCATCATAGTGCCAGGGCTCCCATTTTAATAGTGCTCTTTAAATTATCGTAACTCCTTCACTGTTTAGGCCAGCAAGAAAATGGCTCCATGAAAAATAAAAGACAAGCATTTCAGACTTTTTGTCTTAGGTCAGTGTTGTTAATAATACAAAAACAACTGTTAAAAAATAAACAAATTGTTTGAAGTTGGCGCCCCCTTTGGCCATTTTGGTGCTTCTCATTTTTTTCTCTTTTAATCCCGCTGTATGTTGGTTTTACTTTTAATCACAACAGTCATGTTCTTGTTGGTTTTAAAGGGCCTCAGACACCAATCAAGTTGAAACCATGCCAACAAAAAGTTTTTTGAGATCTGACCTGGAAACACCTAGAACAGGGATAACTAAATACAGTAAAGAAATAAAAACACATGAAAGCATTAGTTTTCATTTAGGTCTGATCCACAAAGTAAATGTGCATTTAAATCTTGTCAAAGCTGGTAGACTTAAAGAGAAAAAGATAGGACTTTTTTTTAATAAAAATATTTTCTTTGACAAGCCTCCTTTTTAGTGCTTGAGACTCATGAATGCTGAATCAGAGGGGTTCTGTGTTCATCCGTTCATCATCTAACGCCGATCAGAGAGCATTTCTTGGTCAGAGGAAAAATATCCGTGCAAACCATCCAAGTAACTTCCTCTGCTTAGAAACTGCAGCCGACCCATGCATAGCTGTCCTATAAATAGCCCTGCATTGCTCTCTCAGCTCTGGCTCGCAGGCTCTCAGCTCTGCAGTCACGACTGCCCCCGATCTGCTGCTACGCTGAGGCTCCAGCTCTGTCCCAGGCTCGCTGGCTGCACTGCAGCTGCTTCCATCCCTCTCGCTCTGCAGTCACGGGTTGCTTCTGCGTCACACTCCAGCTCTGCGAGCTCTGCTGAGCACCACAGCCATATACGGCAATCCTTTGAGCTCCCAGCATCCCCCTTACGTCATGGAGACCGACGTCATGGCCCAGTGACGACATACTGAGATTATGTATCTATGCTATTATTAAATTACTACAGCGTGTGAGGCAGAGGGGGAGGCAGGGAGGGAAAGGAGGATGGATTTAGCTCATGTACTGCCCCCCTGTTGTGACTCCAGTGGAGATCTATTTTCATTATCTCAGTCTGGCGTCATGTTGTGTTTTGTAAGAGCATTACATATCTCTCTAGGTGAGAAAATTAACTAAAGCCTACAAACACAAAAATATGCAAATAGATGGCGCAGCCTCCAGTGTAAGTCATCTGTCTCCTGCAGATATTCTCCTTCTTTGTAGAGTAACAGTTTTCTATATTCCACACTTGAACTCCTGAAGCAGTCTTGTTTTTATAGCTTTGTGTGTGCTTTGAAGTTAAACACCCTAAAAGTCTGTTTGTTTTCACATAGGGTCCCCGTCCTTCAGGGTGAGCTTCAAGCAACAAAGTCTCTAAGATTTAACTGAGCTAACACAGATGAAAAAAAGAGGTGATTGTTTTGAAGGTGTAACAGGTTTAACAGTGTTTAGCAAGCATAACACAGGTCCCAACCATAGTGCAGGTTGAAAGACTGTAGAATAAATACTATGCCACTCATTCAGCTGCTCGTCAACTCAAATCTACGGTGGCCCTGAGAGCTCACAGTGCTGCAACTTAAGAAGACACATGCAAAAAGATAGAACATAAGCAAATTAAGAAACATCTTCATGAATTTGACAACACGCTCTATTACACATACTCTAATACAACGTTAAACCAGTTCGTAGAAATCTGAAAACTCATAAATTTACGTCCAATTCCTGAACTTCCTGTTCACAATTCATGATGGTTGCAAGAGACTTTTTTTGTTGGTCTAAGCATGATAGTTATGCACCAAAAATTTCAGGGCTCTAGCTCAAAGTAGCCTAAAAGGCTGCAGTTTTAGGCCACTAGGGGGCGCTATGTAGCAAAGACTTTTGCACAAACAGTGGATACATACATTTTTCGCCTTGACTGAATTTTGTGGTATGTTTCTTTACAACTTTAAGCACACTAAAGACACGAAACTTGGGCTCAATGGGGGTAAGAAAAAATAATAATAATCACCAGTGTTTATTAAATAAAAAGCACAAACACAACTGATGGAAAGAAAACCATAATAATAAAAAAAAAAAAACATAATAAAAAAGCTACAGCAGCAGATGACCACACCGGGTGACCCTCCTGTCAGCTAAGAACAGGAAACTGAGGCTTCAATCTACTTGGTTTCACCAAAACTGAACAATAGAGGACTGAAAATGTGGCCTGGTCTAATGAGTCTGGATTTCTACTCCACTCAGATGGTTGGCTCAGGATTTGGCGACAACAACATGAAAGCATGGATCCATCCTGCCTTGTATCAACGGTTCAGGCTGCTGCTGGTGGTGTAATGGTGTGGGGGATATTTTCTTGGCTCACTTTGGGCCCCTTAGTACCAACTGAGCATGGTTTAAAGTCCACAGCCTACCTGAGTATTGTTGCTGACCATGTCCATCCCTTTATGAGCACAGTGTACCCATCTTCTGATGGCTACTTCCAGCAGGATAACGCTCCATGTCACAAAGCTCAAATAGAATAGAAAATACTTAATTTATCCCCGAGGGGAAATTCAGGAGGAGTCACAGCAGCAATAAAGAAAACAAAAGTAAGAAAGTTCAGTCTCTGTCTCCTGGATCCTGTCTGCTTACAGCAGGTGAAGTTCTTCCAATGTGGTGTTGGTGTCTGGTGTTAGCTCCATTAGCCATGTCTATGAATAGCATGATGCTACTCTGCCCTCTGGTTTTCCCTCTGTTGCTGGGTTAGCATGGCTAGCTCGTCCATCTTATTGGAGATAGATCTTACATTCCCAATAACAATGGATGGAAGGACAGGTCCATGTCGTCACTTCTTAGCTCACACCTGAGAACCAGCACGTCGTCCTCACCTCCTTCTCCTCACCTTGTGGGGAAACATCAGGCCTTGCACCAGTTAGCATTGACATGCTACAGGCTGCTAACAGCTGATTCCACATGTAAACAATGCAGACATGGTTACATGTAGGATCTCCAGACAAACACAGGAGAAAAAGTAGTAAAAATATCGCTGAAGACACAAAAAGTTTGGTGTCCATGACCAACAAATGAGCCATACTAAGTGTATTAAGTGTACTCAAATGGCCTCCACAGTCACCAGATCTCAATCCAATAGAGCAGCTTTGGGATGTGGTGGAACGGGAGATTCTCATCATGGATGTTCAGCCGACAAATCTGCAGCAGCTGTGTGATGCTATCATGTCAATATGAAGCAAAACCTCCGGAGGGTGAAACCACCAAGAACTGATGCAGATCTAAAGTCAGAAAAGGTCCAGCCCAGAGTCAAAGTGGACATAACAAAGTAGACAATGCAAGTGATGTTGTAAATATATTGCATTTGTCAGTCTGTGCTACATCAGTTCTTCCTTGACTCTAACTTTGGGGAAAATCACTTCGTAAACAAACAGGAAAATGTTAAAACCTCCAACAATATTCCTCCGAAATCAGTAAAACATTGTGTTTTCGGATGACAAGCATCCCCCTGGCCTAAAGCTGATACAACACGCACTACCAGAGGGGGTTCCTATTTTGGGGGGTAAAAACATTCTGGCACAACACTCGGCCAGCTCCAGCACGCCGCTGTCTGTCTCATGCTCGCTGGGTTGGAAACCCTCACGGTTGAGAAGAGTGCAAAAGTTTTCCCAAAGGATTCTTTTGGGAATTGATTGAAAGTGCAACGAGAGTTCAAAAAACACGCAGGGAAAGTTTACAGACTTTATGTCTGAGACAATAAGCAGTGAGAGAAGAGAGCTGAAAGCACTGTCAACGTAGAGATGCTTCATCACAGACACAGACTTAGTGTGTGGAGTGGGAACACGCTTCTTTATTCAACATGAAGTGGTGAAAATCTGTCCTTTTTCAGGCATGAGAGGGAGATTTAGAGGCCCTGCTAGGGATTTATAACTATAACTTGGATTAGATTTCCCCAAGACCTTAGATCAGTGATTCCCAACAGGAGGGTCACAATCCATTTTCATTGGGTCATGGGCCTTCACCTGGAAAAAAAAAACATGGTTCTAGTATCTTGAAATCTGTTTTAACCTTCTTTTATTGGTATTTTATTTTGTATTATTGTATTTTATTATTTTTTAATCTGCTTTTTAATCAATTTTAATTGTTTTCTTGTCATAGTTTTGCTGATTTGTATCTGTAAAGCACTTTGAATTGCCTTGTTGAAATGTGTTGTATAAATAAACTTGCCTGCTGTTGGAAAAAAAAAGCCGTGCTTTTATTTTGAAAGTGCCACTTGTTCACTCTTAAGCCCGGTTTCAGCCAATTAGTTCAGTTTGGTTCGCCACATTTTGAGGTGTTTCCTCTGACTTATCCTGGGACAGATTCCCAAATAACCGAAACGAGCTGTCTAACTTTTTGGGACCCTTCCATTGGGGTGCTAGACTAAACCGAACCGATCCCAGAAGGTGGAGCTACAACACTGCAGACTGTTGATTGGTCGAAAGAATCCTTACTTACCGCACACAACCTTCACTGAAACAAAGCTTGATTGCGCTTTGTAACAAAGAGCCACATGCCTATCACAAAGAAGATGAAATACTGGCTGTCTTACATTGTTGCTCTTTGTTTACTGTGTTGCGTTTTTCTTCTTCGTTGGATCAAGGCTGTGTTATGCTTTGCGTGGTAATGAGACCCTGTTGGGTCCATTCCCAAACTGCAGGGGGCGCTGTATCACAAACACACATCTACCAGGGTACTGAACGAGAGTCAAAGAAGTTTGCCTTTGTTTACAACATGACATATCTGTCTCGGAGATTTTTCCAGGTTCTTTTAACCGATTTCTCTTCTCTGCTGAGAGTGGCCACAATTTCACACCATGAATTATTTACCACTCCGTTATCACAGTGATCTCTGTGTAAAGAGTCATACAGATTCCTGTATTTCTGCACTTTAACCATTAGGAGATCCCATTCTTTTGCCATCTTGTCTGCGCGTCTCCGTCTGGCAGGTTAGAAATTTCTGAGTGAAGAATTTTCCGCATGAACGGTTGGTGAGGTGGTCTGCTTGCAGTGTGAGCTTGCACAAAACACCAAACAGTCCCCTGAGGTGATAGTGAAACTGATACCCCAGGTCTGAGTCGTCATCAAGGCACAAAGCCGTGAGCTCGTCAAGCTTAAATCAGCCTTTACATGCCCCCTACCATGAGGGGGCACAGTTGGCTGTGGAAACACAAACAGGACCAGGCTTAACTGATCCAACCCGAACCAAACCAAACTGATCTAAACCATAGACTGTACACAGAGTGGACAGCGTGGCTCCACCATTTACAGTTGTACGGTTTTGAAGCCAAAATTCCCCCATCACAGGCGCAGCCATTGGCAGCAGTGGAGCTGGGTGACAAAAATAATATATTTGTTTCTTCTTTCTAATCCCTAATCGCTTCTTGACTCTACCTCTCGACATATTTTACAATCCCTGAAATATATACATGAGAATGTCAGCTGTCAATCATCGTTTAATGTGGCGTAATGCCTTGTTTTGAACCTCTCATAACTAATGAAATCAAAACTTTTCGGGAAAAAGAGGATTTGAATACAAGACAGCCAAATGATATCTTCAAATCACCACAACAATCAGACGTGAGAAAAATTTCTATGAGGTGTATTAATTTTTTTAAAGTTTGACCACAGCTCATCTGTAATGACTGGGGAGATGGATTTGTTTTACCTATACTGCAGCCAGCCACCAGGGGGAGCAGTTTTTGTGGCAACCTCACTTCGAGCCGAGCAAGATGACAGAGATGACGAGATGACATTTTTTACAGTCTATGATCTAAACCGGGCTGCTTGGTGGAAACACGGCTTCAGACAGTAGGTGGTGATAATTCCCTGCAATGGGTTTAGACACCACTACTTCACAGTGTGGAAGAAGACCTGCAAGGTTTCCTTTAAGGTACGAACTGAGCATGTCTGACTGCAAGTACACCGACTCCATAAGGATGGAACCAGGATCAACAGGGTCTTTAGGCCGGTAATCACGTGAATGAAGGATGAAGACACTTAAAAGCAACAATGAGTATTTATTTTCCTGGTTAGAAAAACAAAACATGGTTTCTTTCGGATCCTCTGACTGGAGCTTGGCGTGACCCTCCAGACTCTTCATACATTTCCTCTCAAATCTTAATATTATAGATGGTTCATGTAGTGATTAAACACAAAACCATGGCTGTTAAGCTTCCATCATTACTGACATTTAAGATCATTTTTCAAACTAATTATCTGAATATTTTTGCTAACTTCTCTAGATACTCAAATTTTTAATGCAAACACCAACAAACTCCAGCATGTTACAGAAAGACAGAAGAAGAAGAAATGCCAAAGGTAACGGTTTTATGGTTATCCTTAAATGTCAGATGGAGCCTAAAACCAGGTGATCTATTAATAAAACAGTAACAAAGGACAACCAACCAAAGCGATAAAATCAAAACATCAGCCCAGAATAAACTAAATATCTTAATCTTTGAGGTAGCCCAGAGCTGGACTACGATGAGCCACTGTAGCATCCTTAGCTGAGAGCACAAGTCTTCGACTGAGACGGTGCTGCACTCGCTGCAGGAGGAAGGAAGAACAGAAAAAAAAGTTATTTCTCTGTGGATGAAAATGAAAAGTGTGCAGAACTTTCTCTTTTTTGTGTTTATGACGTCTGCATAAATTTTACGCTCGCATCGACCTCCAACCTCAGAGGTAATTACATAAAACAGACACATGGAAACTTCTCCCACCTCGTCTGCCACCTCCTTTCTGAGCCTCCTCCTTGGCTTTTTTGGCCTCCTCCAGCGCGGCCATCTTGGCCTCGTGCTCCTCTTTCAGGGCGTTCCACTCCTTCCTGTTGTTGAGCAGGCGGTCCAGCATCGGGGTGATCTCCACGTGGAAACGACTGAACTCCTGAGACACAAGAGAGGAGGAGAGTCAACACAGGAGGGGAGTTTTCTGTGTGTGTGTGTGTGTGTGTGTGTGTGTGTGTGTGTGTGTGTGTGTGTGTGTGTGTGTGTGTGTGTGTGTGTAAGGTCTCACCTTGTACACAAAGGAGCAAACAAAGTCAATGAAACCACACTGCAGCTTGGGCAGCTCGTCTGCTTTGTTCCTGTCCATCATTGGCTGAAGGAGAGAGACAGGAAGTGAACAGCGTTACTCTTCATGAAGAGGGACAAACACAGGACGGCTCAGAGCAGATAAAAGTTTAGAAAAAACGTCAAACATCATCATATTAAAGTTTGACTCTAACATATAATTATCATTATTTGCACACAAAATTATTCATTTTTTATTAAATTTGCAACTAAAATTGAATCAAAATACTCCAGCCAGTATTTCTGTAATTTATGAAAGCACATAACTTCTTTTTTATCTGTTATGTTTTGAGTTTGGAATAAAAACTGTGATTTATTTACTTTTTTATCATCATTATTTTCAAGCTTTTTGTTAATGGACCAGTTGCCAGAGTGAAGCACACAATTAAAATATTAATTTTTTGGTTAATATTGACCATTAGACATAACAACAATAATAATAATAATAATAATAATAATAATAATAATAATAATAATAATAATAATAATAATAATAATAATAATTATAATAATAATAACAATAAAAATAATAATAATAATAATAATAATAATAATAATAATAATAATAATAATAATGTATTTTATTTGAAAGCGCCTTTCAGAACACTCAAGGACACTTTACAGTAATTGAAAAACACAATTAAAAAGACAACCACAATAGAGATAAAATATGAGCTACTTTTACCTGACAGGTCCAGAAAAACATTTCATTTTATGATTAATTGCCTGTACAGAGTAAGAAAAAAATCAATCAATAAGTCAAGAAAAATTTGCTTGTCAAGTTTTTTTTGTAATAAGAATAATATTTCAATAAAAGAAACTAAAGATGTACGTTTTAACTTCTCCACTGTACGATTTTTAAGAATTTATTTTTTAAGTAGTTCAGGCATCATTTCTGTCTTTTTTCCAACTGGGGGATGGTATTTAAGATCTTAGGAGGATTACTTGCAATACTAAAGGATATTCTCTGTGCTGTGGCTTTTTGTCATTTCTCTACAGAAAAACTCTGGATCTTTGACTGTTTGATGTGGATGAATTCAATCAACTCTGCTGAATCAAACTTTGTCCCACTCCTCAAGGGTGTTTGGGACAATAATATCCCTTTAAAGGGGCTGTGAAGAGTTTCTTAGTGATATTGAAAAAGTCTCCCTTTTAGATACATACCTGATCATAATCCATACTTTAAAATGAGATTATCAGCGCCAATATTGGTTATGTAGAAATGCTACTTCTCAGCTTCCTGATTGGGACCAGATTGATTTACTGATTGTCTGAGTTTCAATGACAACACCACGCCGGCTGACAAAGTTTAGTAGAGAGAAGAGAGATCTGTGTTTTTCTCTGCTAAAAATGATTTCTGTGATTAGTTTTGTAGTGATGGTGGACACTGGAGCCAAACTGTCTGACAGGAAAAGGACAGAAGAGCAGAAAGAAGCCAAACAGGAGAGTGATACAGCCTGAGCTAAAAGCTAAAATAAGGGCTAAACTGTTTGTGCTAATGTTGACTCCAACCCACAGTCAGCAGTTAATCTGCAGTGGTCTGTTCAAACTTGAGAGTCTATCAATAAAATGAAGAGTGAGGTTATGTTAGCTCTGATTGGTAGATGACTTGGTAGTGACAGTTTACTTGTTGTCATGCTAGCCTACAGATACGTTGTAGCCCTGGGCTGCTAGTAGCGCTACATATAGTCAGCTGCTGACGTACGGTTCAAACTTAAAAAGTTTGCTTGTTGTCACGTTTCAAATAACAGCGCTACGTAACTGTACTGTTAATACTTTACCTTGTCATGTTGTATCCAGCACCAAGTTGTCATGATTATCTTTTTTTTTTTCCAAAACAAACACACACCTGGTTAGCCATGTCTTTAAAACAGTGTGTGTGTGAGACTCCGGGCCAGAAGGTGGCGAGGTAGTCCAGTTAAAACAGATCCTCCTCATAGCAGCTTTAACTGAGCTTTTTCTAACAAGTTAATCTGGCTATTCATTTGGCCTCGGACTAGATTTTCTAATAACAGTAACATGTGGGGCTAAAAATGCTTTTTGCAAGTCAAAATGGTCTGAATGATAAAATCCAAATCCTGACATATTTTCTCTATACCGCCCCCTAATGGAAAATATTTTCCTTGGTCAGAAGCAGAGTTTGCTGATGTTTAGGCTGCAGAAAACTGACCAAACATCATCTGGTATCAAGTGACACCTGAGGGACAGGTGAGCTTTGATTTCATCACTCTGGTTTCAGAAAACACGACTGAGGCTCAGAGCGTGAGTCCCGTTATTGTGGCTCTGTCTCTTCTCCTGTTCAGCCTGTGCAGCAGAACATGTACCAAAACCCTCTGTGCTCACTGACTGAGAAACTATCCCTTCAAACTGTAGTGAGACAGAAAGAAAAGTTTGAAACAAGAAAAGTCTCCTAAAAGCATCACACAGAGGCATGTTATTCGTCACGTTAGATCCACATCTGAAGACCACGTTCAGGTCTATAATGTGTCCCTGTCAGCACAGAGGACCGAACCTGTCTGAGCTGACAGGAAGTTGATGCTGGCTGTAATTGCTGGCACAATTGTCCACCTACGTCTCCTGATGGAAACCGTTCAGGTGTTTCAACCTCTGCTAAATGTTTTTTTTCTCGTGCGACCACAGCGAGCCACAGAGTCGACTGCTGGGAAATACAAACTGATCAAATGAAACGCTCTCCCTGCTGACACAGATGCTATTAAGTTCAGAGCAGAGCGAAGTGCTTCTCACACTTCAAGTGTCTCAAGGACACAAGGAGGGAAGGAAACAGAGAGAGGGGACACAGAGGGAGCCAGGGGAGGGGACGCTCGGCTGGGTTAGGGCCACAGTGCCCGCTCTTTCTGTTTCAGTGCTTCACATAATGGCCTGAACATGGCTCCGCGCGGCCGCCACAGGGAGCTAAATCCGTCTTTTCATTTTCTCCTCTTGACTCTCTCTTTCTCATCGTGTCCTTCCTGCTCTCCATCCTGAATTAAAGCCCTAAGGAGAGGCTCGTCCTGCCTTATTTCCCATCATTCCTGTCCACCCACTAAATCCTCCCTCCTCTCCGCTCGAACTTTAGCTGCTCAGCACAAAATGATTCAGAAAGAAACTGGAGGGCAGGAGAAAGTTTGAGACACTCTGGTTCTGTTTGGGGGAGTTTGACTGAGAATGAAAGACACATTAATGCAAATTATTATTAAAAATATGAGGAAATCATTTCAGTTCTAGTTTAAAAAATACGGGGAGGTTAAAACAGAAATCCATACAGAAGAATAGCTTACATTTTCTTTACCTTTATACATGTTGACATCAGTTTGTTCAGCATCATGCTGTTTTTGCAGCAGAGATAGACCATTTTATTTATTCATCAGTTTATTTAGAGTTCTAAATAACCCATACGTCACTTTTATCCCAATGTTTGAGAAAAATAAAGGTAATTTTGTACTGTTTTATTTTAATTATATTGGACTTTCTAGCCAAGCACACCACTTTTGGTCAGACCTTTGGTGATTTTGAAGCATTTTTTTTTTCCATGTACGGACACAACATTCAGTTTTAGTTGCATTACTGTCACAGACTGTGTTAGCAAAACTACAACAAAACTTCAATGCTAAAGCTTACAGTCTATTCACAGTGAAGTAAAGTAAAGCATTGACGTTTCTTGTGACTTCAGCTCTACTTTTTAACTTATCAAAGCATATGTTGATGCTACAGAAGCAGGTTTTCTACCAGCTTAACTTCCACTTTCTGAAACTGAAAAGCAGCAAAGCTACATGTTAGACCAAACAGAGCAGTCATACCACATTCGAACAGCGATACCTTGACTTACAAGTGTCCCAACTAACACGTTTTTTGAGGTACGAGTCTTTTCTTGCCTGCTTTTTTACTTTAAGTTGGGAGCTAAATTTAAGATTTAAGACCTTCGGAGACCTCACAGTTTTAGAAAGCATCAGAGTTCTGCTCACATTTGTGCTTACAGTAATTTACCAAAACTTCAAACTTTGTTAAAAAAAAACACCCAGAAAAAGTTGGGCGTGGGACAGTGCTATTTAAAGATACCTGCCCAACACATTTTCAAGACATTCTGAGAAGGAGGATGAAGGAGATCTCAATGGACCCATTTTTTTCTTCAAAAACTTCTGTAGCTGAAAGTGAGGAAAGTGTGGTGAAAGGAGGAAAAAATCAGTGAATCAGATTCAGTTACACAATTCAGCTTTTCTCCTCCACTTCCGTCAGCAACTTCAAGTCGTCTGATCTCCAAGTGAATGCTACATTATACTGAATAAAACCAGTTTATTGCAGTTCATTTTATTGTACAATTCTACAGTTTTCTTTTAGCAGATGCTTATGTCCAAAGTCATACAACACAAACAAGAATTTAGACAGAAGTGAAAGTTAGTGCAACAAAGTGCTACAAGTTATTTGGCTGCAGGTGCTGCCATCAAGTGCAAGAAGATTTTTTTTGTACGTATCAGGGACGGAGCCGAAATTTTAATTTTGTGTGGACCTTAAATTTCTAAAGTTAGTAAATAACTATTCCTATTCAGTTATGGATAAAGTAATGTTACTTTGTATGTTTCAAAGCAGATTTAGTTGCTTTTTGATCATTTAATATTTGATAAAATTTTGGTCCAATGGCTCTCTATGTTATCAGCCAAAGATTATCACTCTAATGCATCAATGGGCTGCGCTGCCTCAACTTTCCGTGTATTATAGACTGTAAGACCAGCAACATTAACCACGGTTAAAAAAAAGACAAAAATCTACAGTTTTTCCCCAAATTAGTTCTGGGGGTATAAAATTAGGTTGAATGAGTCATACCTCTTTTAGCAACAGGTGAAAAATTGCCAAACTTGGCCTCTTTCACAAAAACAAAGACAACAAAAAATAACAAAATTAGGGTGAAGTGACAAAATGTTATGATATTTCTCTTTAAAACAGATTTTTTAAAGGATAAATTTCAAATTGTAATTTTTCAAAGAAAAGTTGAGCCTGTCAGAAAGTGGCTGCATTTTTTTTTTTTTTTTTGGAAGGGATGGGGCGTGTTATGGTACAGATTAACAGCATTTCAATTCATTTCAATGGGGAAAATAAATCCATACGGAACAAATTAAACTTATAAGTCAAGGCACCACTGTTTCTAAAACAAAAAAACGTATTCCTAAAATTTCCAACATCGCGCTGTTTGTCCTTACGATGGGTTGTTGCTCCAGGACAGTCCTCTCCAGGTCTCCCTGCTCCCAGAACTCTGCAGCCACTGACAGCGCCACCTAGGGTAGGGTAAGAAAGCATACTTAAAATTCCAAAAATTCAGCAATTTCTCATCATCTCTCTGAGTACATAACCAGCCTGTCTTTCAGGGTCCAAAATGCACGGAACTGAGTTTTGCAAAGCTGTAATGCTAGTTGTGCATAACTCAATACCATGATTTTTGGACCTTGTTTGTCGAACTCCCATATTTCTGACAGAGGAGCAGTTGTAACCACCAGATTTCCCTCCAGGGGAAATAAAGCGTGTCTGATTCTTATATCTAACAATATGAAGCAATGTGATGGCTGCTTTAGCTGCAGTTAGATCACTGACAACAAATCACTACATTATCTTTCATCCAGAAAAAAATGAACCAGATCCTGAATTCCAGTATGTCATCTTAAAGTTGCTTGTTTGGATCAATTAACATTTTATAACAGCAGCTCAAAAAGTTTGAACGTGTTTCTCTCAGCTGACAAATTAAGAGTCGTCATTTCAGAAACACCTCTTCAGCTGAAACTGTCCCTGAGGACAACAACAGTCTCCATGGAGCTGCTCTCCGTGTCAGGGATCTCTGTTCGCGTTGTTTAATAAAACCTCACAGAAAGCTTTCACATCGCCCCATAAATGAGTCTCTTATTCACTGATCACACGGCAGTTTCAGCTTTGTGTCCTGATGAAATGAAAGGCTGTTTTGTCAGCTCTCACAGACCTAAAATGGAGCAACATGAGCTGTGATGAATAATCTGTGAATTCAGGGTTGAAGCCTCGTTTTAGAAAGAGTTAGTCATCCAGCCTGTTTTTAGGGGGAACAATCACACGAGGCTGCTGCCGCCTGGAGAAAAGAGATTCAGCGTGCGTGGGAAGAAACTGTAGAAAATGAAATGCGCCATAAAAATGTCAGAGAAATATCTCATCAGGAATGAAGCAGGTTGAGCGATTGTTTCTTTATAACATCCCAAATAAGAGCTGCATGTTAAAGCATAAAAAAACGTGTTTACCTGAACTTCAGATCATTTTATGGGACTCATTCACCGCCGACTGCTCATACTCAGTTTAAGTATCTGCAGCTCTCTGCGCGTAACAATCTCCCTAACCAAAGTTTGTGATGTTTAATGTCAGCCACGATACATTATGACCGTTCTCAGGCTGGAGTTCACCTTTAAAAGGACGCGTTAGTCATCAGACCACTTTTAGAGCGCAGTCTGCAGGAGGCAGGCCGCTGCAGGAGCTGATCTGACAGTGTGTGGGATGTAGAGCTGACTCACCAGGTGCACATAAAGGTGAAATCTAACAAGAGCAACAAGATGCACCAAAAATAAAATGTGGGATATCCTAATTGGCAACAGTTGTGCAATGCAGGAGGAGTAAAGGAACAGTTTGTTTTTTTATGTGTTCATACGGGAGAGAAAGAGGATGCTGCAGCTTTCACACCTGCAGAAATATCCCAAGAATGTCTCCAATTTAGCAAATAACAAGAACTTAAAGTCAGTCTACAGGGCCAGGAAGAAAAGGTCGTTTATGCCTGTTTACATCCTGGTTGTAAGGTGTTAAGGCATGATAGCAAATCATTGTCCCTGCTTTCATACTTCCATACTTCCTTTACATTGGCATTGTAGTTAATACATCCACCAGGGGGGGCAGCCCAGAGTCAAAAGTTTATGACAATGAAATTCAAAAACATGCATGGCAAAAGTGGAGAAGGTATTGTATATGCATCTAATACATAAAACACAATATCGGAGGCAGCAATGTGGGAGTGGTGGTCAATGAGGCACTTAAATACATCCTGAAATTTCAGCCATTGTTATTTCTTTTTCGTGTGTCACTAGAGCTACGTTTCAGGCAGTAACAGCAACACTGCCCCCACAGTTTCTGGTGGTACTGCTCTGTTTGGTCCATATCCCTGAGCTTCATGGAAATGTGCAGAAATACAGACAAAATGAGCACAGACACAGGGCTCTGTCCGTATCCGTATGTAACGTTGAGTCTATATCATAGACTGTATAAAACATGGACGTAGTCTCCCTGACGTCACCTGTCTGTTTCTGAAACAGAAAATGAAGCACATCGGCTATCGGTGGCCATGTTGGGAGTTGCAAGGGCTCCGCGTACAGCTACAGGGTGCCTGTCGGTCACGTGACCCTGAGCTGTACCTCTGATTGGACGAGCTTGCGATCATAATATCCTCTGAACTGCCCAGTTAGAAAAAAATTCACCCCCCTACAGTGGGTGCTGATAGTAAAATTAGTGACTCAGACAGGAGAAAACTTTTTTGAACCAGGCTGTAAATAGGTTCATTTCTGCTTTGAAAACTTTTTTTGGCTTGGTGTGTTTGTGACTTCCAGTACTTCTGGAGCCAGCCTCAAGCAGAGGCTCTAGAAGCAGCAGATTTTAGCTCTTCAGCTTTGTCTCATATTCTTAGACCGGAGGTTGCCGCTTGGTATAAATGGGCCTTTAGACAGCTGGAACAGCAGAAGATGGATGGACGGGTGTTTCAGGTGCCAACTAACGAGGGTGACTAAGTCCAGTTCAGTTGTATCAAAGTTGGGTCGGGCCATGAATTGCCTTCCAAATCCAAAACTATTCTTTTAACTGCATATTTCATCCTTTAATGTTAAAATAAATAAGCTAATTTCATACAAATCAGCTAAACCAATTGTCTCTGGACCTCTGTTTGTTTGCCTTTCTCTGTTTTTGGATTGGTATTTTGTGTATTCCAGCAGCAGTGGCGTGAAGGTCTCTGGCAAGACTGTTTTAAGAGGTTGCTGAAAAATAGAGGGAGGTAAAATTTTTGAAAAATCAATGCTTTGCAATATTTTCCTGCCAATTTAATAACAATTTAGAAAACCTCCTAGCCAAATAACAACAAACTGGCCACCAAGCGGCAACCTCCGGTCTGGGAACATGAGAATGAAGAAGTGCTAAAGTCTGCTGTTTCTCGAGTGTTCGCTTGAGGCTGTTTCCGGAAGTCACAAACACACCAAGCCAAAAAAAAAAACTGTTTTCAAAGGAGATATTAACCTTTTTACAGCCTGGTTCAAAAAACGTCTCCTGTCTGAGTCACTAATTTTACTATCAGCACCCACGGTACAGGGGGTGAATTTTTTTCTAACTCGGCCGTTCAGATGATATTAAGATCCCGAACTCCACCAATAAGAGGCACAGCTGAGGGTCACGTGACTGACAGGCGCCCTATGGCTGTAGGCGAAGCCCTTGCCACTACCAATATGGCCGCTATAGCCAATGTGCTTCATTTTCCGTTTCAGAAACAGACAGGTGACGTCGGCAAAACTACGTCCATGTTTTATACAGTCTATACTGGCTATCAAAGCAAGCAGCAGTGTAAAGCAGGCTCCTTTAGCTTTAAGTCCAATGTTTGGGTTGTTTTATTGCTCAAAAATGTGAGTTGACAGACTACATATATTTACATGGGCATAGAAGTAAATATTTAAAAACTGTCAGCAGAAACTCTAATTATTTGTGTTTTTCTACTTCTCACTTAACTGACATCTAGGCATTTAAATCAAATCAAATTATATCGATATTTTGTCTGAGGTGAACTGACCAATCAGGAAATATCTACAGCAACATGGAAGCTTTGATTGAAGACATGAAATGCGGCTTTGTTGCTCTGATTGTTTTAGTTCACTTTTTTTCCAGCATAGGCTTTTTATGACTCAATATGTGAATCAAGAAGACAAATCAGTGTGTCTCTGACCTTGTAGTTCGACCTAAACCTGACTTGTAACTCCTTGACGCAGAGTTCCACCTGGAGCTTTTATTTGAAGTTTCTGTTTATATTTATGATATGGTAAATTATTTCCATTTTTGAGCTTTTAAAATGAGTGGAATCACATGGTTTCCCAAGTCTCCAGATTTACTCAACCTGTCCCTTTAAGAGGCACATCTCAGAGGATGGAAATAACCTGCACTCCTGGCTGGTTTTATATGATATGAGACTTTAATGGAGTCTTTTTGAGTGTATATGTGTAAACAGGAAGGTGTTTTGAAGGAAAGTATATGTTTGCTTTGAATGCCAGACGTATAAAGGTAAAAAATGACCTCCAGCAGCAGCTTTCTAACAGCTCGAAATGCTTTCTGTATATATTTATACTCCTGTATGTGCGGGCTTTATGGCGACGCGACTATTACATGCTTTAGAGAAATAACACACTTGAGCCTGCCAGGCGGTGATGAGAGGAATGAAAAGCACAAAGTAGCTTTTGATACATGAGAGCGTCAGGAGTCACCACTGAACGCCGCTGAGAGGAATGGCTCTGATGACAAAATGTCTTTCTCACGGCACTTTATCACTGAGTGTGTCTCTTATTACCGCGAACAGCTGGAGAGACATTTTCAGACCCCCCGCTGTGACGTATGAGGGGACCCTGCACCAGGACCACACAGGTGTGTACCTTGCTCTGGATCTCCCAGGGTTTGGCGATGGCGGAGAGGTCGCACGCAGTCATCATCATGGCCCTGGAAGCAACACATGAGAGGAATCAGCGCCTGTGTATGCGTTGGTTTTTAACTTTCTGAGTCTGAGCTTACATCACGATCTCTTTGCGTGTGGTCTCCAGCATCATGTATTTGGTCCAGTCATTCCAGCTCTCGTAGGTCTTGGACTGGTCCACGATTTTCTGGAACATCGTCCTCTTCCTGTGGACACGAAGCACTTCAGTTTGGTTTTACACCATATTCTTTCCTCCTTCACTTGTTTTGTCAGCTCATTTGGAGAGGGTGATTCAGAAAACTCCAACAAAACCAGCTCCAGGTTTTCGCCTGGTTTTGTTTTGGAGTACGTGGGTGGGTTACCAAACAGACACGTCATTTAGCTTTAGTCAAGTTTGCTGTGCATGAAAACACACCGTGCTGCCTGTTATTGTCTGATGTTACAGTAAAGTAGTGTGGGTTGGTGGGTAGGAGGGTACTTTGGTGATCCTGTAGACCTGAACAGAGAACTCTTCTCTGAGCTGACTCAAAGGCATCATTTGATCGCTGAGACGTCAGGGATCTCATTTTTTCTTTCATCAACATGTCTGAGTTGTGGTAAAAATAGAATTACTCAGAAGTTCAGAAGTTTTGTTTTGTTTTAAGTCAAAAAGTTTTGACTGACTTGAAGTAGAGAGCCAGGTCAGTGGCGATGATGGCGATGTCCATCAGGTGGATGACGAGGTCGTGTTGACGACGGTTCAGATTCTGATAAATGTTCAAAGACTGAAAAACAAGAGAGGATAAGAACATCAACGAACAACAAAACCCAGAAACTTAAGAAAATGCATCAAACATTTCTCATCTTTTGTCAAATCCAGTCTGTAGCCTGTTTCCTGCATTTCATTTCCCAATCTCACCCAGTTTCCTACACTATCCACTGTCCTTTCCTCTTTAATTAAAGGTATAAAACACCCGAAAAAAATACTTAAAAAGAAAATATCTCATCTTAAAGCTGTTGTACATCAGGAACAAGAGGAAACTCAAACAAGAACTGATGGATATAGAATTGAAGAGATGTTTTACAAATCAAATTGTTAAAAAGGCCATTCAAAACAGGAGAGGTCAAAAATGTTTTAGATTTTACCATCTTCGTTCAATTTTGACTATCGAGGCTACCTGAGGATAATGAAGAAGACTGTTTAAAGATGCCATGAGTAGGATCTGTTTTAACTGGACTGCCTCACCACCTTCTGGCCCGGAGTCTCACACACACTGTCGTTAATTACTTTTAGCAAGGTGCAAGGTGAGTGTTGTGCAAGACAACCTTTTACTGGATACAACACGCCAGGGTAAGGTATTTATCAGTACAGTTACAAAAAGATATGGTTTGAAACGTAACATCAAGCAGATGTTGTAGAAGCCGGCTATATGTAGCGCTATCGGCAGCACTGTGCTGTGACATATCTGACGTATAGGCTGACATGACAACAAGTAAACACTGTCAGTTTGTAAGTAGATTAGTAGCTGTTTATATTTGGCAAAGCTGACAGCCCCGAGCTCTAAGGCATGTCTGTAATGTATAACGTTAGTAAATCCTGGTTAGCCATGTCCTGCCAGTCATCTACCAAGCATCTACCATCTACCAAAAGTGGAGGAAAACTTCCAGAGGATGTATGTTTCTTCATCATGGGTTTCTGGATAAATCAGTGCAGTTATTTACAGCAGATGAACAATCTTTACAGGGGAACAAAAGCAACACATACATAAAAAAAATAGAAATCAAACCAAGCAGAAACACACAAAAAGAACAGAGAGTTAAAGATTGGATTCTTTGGAGGAGAATTATTTAGTGTCCAGGAGCCACACAGGTAAAAACACAAACCTGAGATGCTTTACACGCTACATATCAGAGATCAATGCTACAGACTTCTACTGCTTGTAAATGCTCCTGTTTCTAAAGGTTGAAGTCTCTGAACCTTATTGTTCCTGAGCTGTAAGCTGCATCAACGCTGACAGGCTGTTTGTGTTGTTTTTTAATGGTCCGTTATGGCCTACTTCCATACTTTGGGTCTTTTTCACACATGGATTAAACTCAATCTCAAACAAACTATAGCAGCTCTTCTTTTGAACTTCAAACTACTTTGTTTTTTACATTATTTAATTAAAGATTCTATGAGGAGGATCTGTTTTAATTGCACTCCCTCGCCCCCTTCTGGCCTGGAGTCTTCACACACTGTTGTAAATGACAGGGTACCGAGGTAAGGTATTTATCAGTACAGTTACAAAGCAATACGGTTTGAAACGTGACATCAAGCAAATGTAACAGATGTTAGCCTGGTGCTCTGATGTATCTGTAGGCTAATGTAACAACAAGTAACACAGTCAGTTTTAAGTGGTTTAGCAGCTGTTTATATTTTGACACAAGTCCATAATGTGTAACGTTAGTGAATCCTGGTTATGTCCTGCTAATCATCTCCCAATCAGAGCTAACGTAACCTCACTCTTTGTTTTATTGATAGACTCTCAAGTTTGAACAGACCACTGCAGAATAACTGCTGACTGTGGGTTGGAATCAACATTAGCACAAACAGTTTAGCCCCTGTGTTAGCCTTTATCTCGTGCTCTATCTCTCTCATGTTTATCTTTCTTCTGCTCTTCTGTCCTTTTTCTGTCTGACAGTAAGACTCCAGTGTCCACCATGACTACAAAATTAATCACAGAAATTTCAGCAGAGGAAAACACAGATCTCTCTTTTCACTACTAAACTCTGTCAGCCGGCGTGGTGTTGCCATAGAAACCTAGAAGAGCTGTAGATTGATGTGGTGCTCAACCCAATCAGGAAGCTAAGAAGTAGCATTCTGAAATAACCTGTAACCCACTGCTGTCTATATATAATATGTGTGTGTGTGTGTGTGTGTGTGTGTGTGTGTGTGTGTGTGTGTGTGTGTGTGTGTGTGTGTGTGTGTGTGTGTGTGTGTGTGTGTGTGTGTGTGTGACAGTGAGAGGAGGGAACTGTAGCATACTTCATCTCTCAGCAGCGTCTTCCCAAACTCCAGATGGTGTCTTTCCAAGATGGAGGAGCCATGAAGTTTAGCCAGAGGATTACCAGACCTGGGAACACACACACACACACACACACACACACACACACACACACACACACACACACACACACACACACACACACACACACACACACACACACACACACACACACAGCATGTCGGGGAGGTTCTGCTGTGATAAATCATGCATGTTAAACCCAGGGTGGGCCTGGCCTGCTGTGTCTGCGGCTAATGGCGGCTCTCATTAGCTCATCAATCAGCAGGTGGAGCAGAGCAGCTGGAGGTGTATCTGGTCAATATCGGCTCATTGATGTTCGCCGCGTGCAATGTTACCTTCACCTAAAGAGCTGAGGTCAGCTCGTCTGTACACGGGAGGAGTGGCCGCTGTCACTTTGAGTCAATTAAAGACCTGAAGAAATATCAAACCTGTGATTTCAGAACCAGAGACAGAGAAACTGGGTCACAGCAACAGGAAGGAAGCAGCATATTTCTCTCATTGACCTCTTACTGCTTTATTTCTATAGGCTACACACACACCATCAGTGTAATGTGTGAGACACAGGAGCTCAATAGGTACTTATATCTTATTTTAAAGAGAAATATCATTAAGTATAGATAACATATCACATTACGCGGAAGATTATCAGTTGTTTTCTGTGGTCAGTGCATATGTCAAAGGACGATTTCATAAATCACTTTCATATTGACCCCAAAACAATTCCAAACCTTTGCACACATCCCTACCTTTTGAGATCTTTGTGTTCAGAACAAGCTCTCCAAAAGTCCAGAACTTTAATCTAACTTTAGTCAAGACTAAAGGGAATTACGTGTTTTCCAGTCAAGCTGCAACCTCTGGTGTAGAAAAGTGAAGCCAATTCAGAAGTGGGATTCCCCAGGTGTCAAAAGGAAAGGGGGGGTTGTGAATTTCTTCCAAAACCAAAAAGTATTTACGAAGGCCTTTTTTTCTGTTGATTTAAAATTATAAACTAAAACAAAAACAGAAGTAAAATTTGATTAAAAAACAAAAAAAACAAAGACAAACATAAATTTGTTCATTTAATTAAACGCAAATTCTACCCTCCGTTCCTTTTCGAGAAAATGATCTGTGACTCTGTTGTACCAACCAGGTGTTTTTTCCAGTGATTTTACCAGTGTTCTCTGAACACTCGCCGTTTTTAAGAAAGGTAAACTTGCTGGGGATCGATAAAGCCTCCGGATCAGTCCAAAACAACTCAGAAGATGCTCTGGTGGAGGGTTATACTTCAAGATCGCTGACTGGCTCATTTCACTGTCAATCAAAAAGGGATTCAGCCTCAGACAGATCATCCAATCATCATGCAGAAGCCGAGTGTCCAGGCCAGCCCACTGCCTCATAGACCCCCAGAGACGCTGAGCGTCCGATGGGCGGGACAAAGCCCAGCGTTTATCCAATGACCACCCATTTTCCACAGTGGAACAACCCACTCTACGCTTCCCAACTGAAGTCAGAAGACGCTCAGCGTCTGACTGTGTTACAGCGCTGAGATGCTGTGGGGATGAATGAGAAGGAAGTGATAGGTAGCTGATTCTGGACAAAAGATGAAGGAATTCTAGCGCATATTTTGTCAATGAAATGTACACACAGCAGAACATATCATCACTTTTTTGGGGGGACATATTAGGGGAAGCTAAAACTGGTACTAATGGAGTTTTTCTTGACCTGGGTTCTTCACAGCAGTCTGTTTCTGGAGCATCAGGCTCAGGTGACCGTCTTCTTTCACACTTTTCGATAAGTCCTGACTCGGCTAAGTCCAGAACTTGCGTAGTTTGGTCGTTGTTCTGGGCTCTTGAGAGGTACACATCAGCCTCTCACTGGTTTTCTAGTTTGACCCCGTTAGCTTTTGGTTTTTAACAGCAACTTAGGACATTTTTGAAAAAATAATTTCAGAGGGGCTAATCAGCATGACCTTAACTGAACACATCTTATCAGTTAGGTATTTTAGGGCTTTTTATACCTGTTGTCTGCTTTTTGATTGTTCTGTTGATTTATTCTTATGGCAGGAGGCCGTGGATTGAAAACTTTAGGAACTCCTGGACGTGAGGAATGGCACAATAAGCCAACCTTGTTATAACTGGTGTTGTTGAGCTCCGATCCAAACAGATTTTGTTGGTCTTTGCAGCTCTTTGGGGGCAGGGTTTAACTGACTGACAGGTGGATGCTTTGAGGGGCAGAGGTTTGCAGCTGGGGCTCAGCTCCACAGTTTGCCTGTTTCCAGTTTACATTAAAAAAGCTGTGGACAGTTTCACTATCGTCTTTATCAAAGAAACCACACCCTCAGCTTACACGGTCATTGAGCACCTCTATGACTGATTAAACCACGTGCTAGGCATCCCAGCCGCTCTTACTTCATCTGGTACAGGTTGTTGGTTCCTCTGTGGTCGATATCGTGGCAGAAGCCAGCGGTCACCATCGCCATACACTCCAGGTCTGTGTAGTAACGCTTCAGATCACCTGTCTGACAACACAAACAGAAATAAAAAAACACATGTGTATCACAGAAAGGAGATGAGATTTGTCTGCACTCATGATTTATTGGTTCAGTCTCGCATTAAGTGACACAACACAGAAACGCATGCAGGCTGACTGAGTCTCCCAGGAGGATCAGTTTCCATCCAAACAACAAGAACATACTGGTTTCTTTATTAATGACCAGTTCAAGCAACGCTGACTCCCATTTCTTGGAAGACACACTTCATTATCTCTCCAATTCACACACACAGATCAAAATAACAACATGCATTTTCACACACACACAGCTCGTTCCACATCACATGGACTGAACGAGGAAGAAAATCATGTTTAATACTGATTTAAAGGAAGAAGGAGGAGGCGGAGGAGGAGAGGAGATGAAAGATGTTGGGAAATGAGGAGGAGGAAGAGAAGAGTTGAAGAAAAGGTTTTTGTGTCAGACTCAGCAGCTGGAGGAAGCAGATTCGTGGTGTCTCACCATGAGCAGGGTGAACATGGTCTGTCCAACGTTGAAGCCGTGTCTCCAGTTGTGGTAGGTGATTTTCCTGTAGCCTTTACTGAGAGAGTACATGAACTTCACCAGGACCTGAAACACACACAGACAAATATTTCACCAATTTATACTCAAATAAAACTGATTTATTCATAGTTACATGATCTTATGTTTGATTAAGTCTGTTGTCCTGATTTATAACCTCGTTGGACTCCCTTTTCCCTGAATTCTTGGTGGCAGAGATTCATCGTCAGAGTTTTTTGGTTGATACTGATATAATAGCTTCACAGCCACTGCAGAGTTGTGGCTGAACATCTGTAATGAGAATCTCCCATTCCTCCACATCCCACATGTGCTCTACAATCTGAGATCTGGTGACTGTGGAGGCCACCGAGGTCCAGTGAACTCATCATCATGTTCAAGAAAGCAGTCTGAGATGATCTGAACTTTGTGACACTGCTGATATCAGGATGGATCCATGCTTTCATGTTGTTTCCTCCAAATCTTAATCCTGACATCTGAATGTGGAGCAGAAATCGAGATTTAAAAGATCAGGCAACTTTTTCCAATCTTCTATTGTCCAGTTTTGGTGTTGCTGTGTGAATTGTAGCCTCAGTTTCCTGTTCTTAGCTGACAGGAGAGTCACCCGGTGTGGTCTTTTGCTGCTGTAGCCCAGAACCTGGGTTGGATATATATATAACTTTTTTTTTATATTTAATTTAATTTGATTTAATTTAATTTAATCTGATTTATTATTTTTTATTTTATTTTATTTTTTCATTTTAATTTATCTTATTTTTCTTATTTACAGATTTTCAATTTTTCAATTAACAAAGTTCAACATATTGGTTTTAGAATACCCAAGAACACATTTTGACCAAATACACAAATAAACAAAAGCACAAATATACAGGACACATACACACACAAAAGAACAGAAAAAAAGAAAAGAAAAGAATAGAAAAGAAAAGAAAAGAAAAGAAAAGACAAGAAAAGAAAAGACAAGAAAAGAAAAGAAAAGAAAAGAAAACAAAAGAAAAGAAAAGACAAGAAAAGAAAAGAAAAGAAAAGAAAAAAGCAATGTGGCTGCCAGTTCATAGTTATGTACATAGAGTTTAATGTCTATTGTTTATTTGGATCCCTATCAGTCACAACTTGAGTAGTGACCACTCCCGGGGTCCACTCATACAAGCATAAATTAAAAAGAAAAAATAAAGGAAAAAAAAAAAAAACGTCCAAAACACAACAAAGAAGGATTGAAAAAAAAAAGAAAATAAGTGGCAGCTCAATAACAATCAATTACAAATTTAAGAGCCCTAATATAAAATCTATTACATATATATATATATATATATATATATATATATATATATATATATATATATATATATATATATATATATATATATTAGAAAATAAAAAATAAAAAGACTGTTTCAAAGTTTTTAGCACAAGAGTAACCATTTAGGAATGAGGTAAGTGACATGAAAATATGGTAGAAGAAGAAGAAGAGGTTCAACTTTTGGACCACCGGAAGCAAGCTGATATCACAATCTGCCGAGAGGTCTCCAAACTCTCTCAAGTTTATTGTCTGTGTTGGATTTCTGAGTTGTCTCTCATCTTCAACCAATCAGTCTGTTCTCCTCTGACCTCTGGTAGTAAAACATTTTGTCTCCAATAACTGATGCTCAGTGGGTAATTTCTCATTTTGGGACCAAAAAAGTCTCATTGATCTCCTTTCTTCTCCATTCTGATGCTCACTTTGAGCTTCAGCAGCTTGTCTCCACCATGACTACATGACTAACTTCTGCAGAGTTGCTGCCCTGTGATTGGCTGAGTGAAGATTTGAGCTGCGTGTAAATAAATTGTATAAACATATCAGTTATCAGACTGTCTGTGATTGTGTCTCAGTAAAAGCAGCTCCAGCCTCCTGCCTTTGAACCTCGTTTCTCTCTCATCTCTGGTGTGGGGGAAACCTCCATATGAAAAGCAGACTTTGAGCCTTTAAACACATAAACTCCTGACTTTATCCAGATCGTCTCAGGACATTCAGGCTCTGATGTTTTCACTGCCTTTCACACATGCACCTCACAGCAGGAGGTTGGCTCTGTCAGATGTGTTCTTACATCTCGGTATACTCGGTTTCTGTGGAGGGAGTAGGTGTCTGAATATACCTGCTTTTATGCATCACAGACTCTTCCAGAAATACAAAAACAAGCCTGAGTCGAGAAGAGAGGAGTATAAAGCAGCAAAGCTCTGCTTAACAGCTTCATCGCTCCATCCACTTGCTTTTCACCTGTTGTGTTTACATTTGCGCTTTAGCTTTGGACGAGTAGCCTATGCACAATCTAAATCTAGCTTAGTGAGACGAAATGAGATTGACTTTGGTTTGGTTTGTGCACACTGAGTCTGATTTTGGACATGCCGGGTTTGAGCTGTTGGTCTGTCTCACTCTTTAATTGTAGTGCATGACTAATCAAGTGAATACAAAGGAGAGAAGATTTGTGAATACACATTTTTATTCATGATTAAATAAAACTTAAGTCGGGGCATCTTGTCCAAAAAATTTTAAATTGTATAATGATACAAAAAATAAACTTGCCATTCAAAGGCCTGAGCAAAAATTTGCTAGCCTCACTCGCAATCTTCATCTCCATTTCTGTTGTCACCTTGGCTTTGTTTGGTTTGATCAGCGGCGCATGTATGGGTCCTTCAACTGGCTAATGTTAAAGGTCCCATATGATAAAAAAAATCACTTTAAGTCTTTTAGTGAAATTTGTGGGTCTTTGGCTTTCCTCCCAGCCCACAAAATGTGATATTTAATGACAAAATGTGTACTTAGTAGAGCTTGTGAATGTAAAATCCTGACTTAAAACGAGCTGTTTGGATTTTAGGGATTTGCCGACGTCAGCGATTCCCTTTTTTGACCAATCAGGAGCAAGTCTGACCTGATTGGTCCACCGGAGCAGATACCCCTGAACCCCCTCCCTGCCCACTCCCCTCCCCGCTGGAGGAGAATGCCAAAGTTGAAGAGCCATCACTGCTTTGTTTTTGGCTGTAAACAGCCACTTAGTTCCATGCACAAGCCTCCCATCTCAGAAGAAGACAAGACTAAGTGGCTAGAGTTCATTTATCAATGAAATATTCCAGCTACACTCAGTAAAACTGTGCATATGTGTGCCAATCACTTCACGGCCGACTGCTTTTCCAACTTTGGACAGTCCAACAGAGGGCTAGTGAACAGACTGGTCCTGAATCCAGGCGCATTACCAACCATCCGCCAACAAACCTGGGACCCTGGAAATGTGAGTATTTTAAATGCTGTGTGCTGTGGAGCAGATGTAAGAGCTTTTCCTCAGTGTCCCCCCTGTCTCTGTGTTAGCGTCAGGATGCTAACTGTAGCTGCAGTTAGCCTGTTGTTTTAGCCTGTTATGTTACTGTAAATGAGCTTCGCTGTTTTCTAAACATTGTGCACTCGGAGCTCGTGGTGCCGCTCTCAGTGACGCAGAAGAGCGGGGCGGTATCAGCGGTGGCTCATTTACATATGAAGGCCACGCCCACTAAATCAGAGCGTTCTGAACAGAGGGGCTATGAGAGCCTGGAAACAATGCTGCTGTGCTTGATTTATTGGCTTTTTGGACCAAAACATGTTACTGCCATTTCATGAAGACATCAATGATCCATATTAAACTGCAGAAAAGGAGGAGAATATGGGACCTTTAAAATATCCATGTTTGTTGCCATTGACATCAATAGACATCAATTCAATTGTAGCTGTTTACTGTGTTTATAGAAGTAAATCATGTTTTTCAGCAGGGGGCGGCGGAGTCTGTCAGAGCTTGTCAATCAAAATCCTGCTCATAAACTACTGTGGGTAAGAGCAGTGTGCTCTTTGGATGAGAGCTCAGCATGGATAAGAGGAGAAGATGAGAGATGAGAAGATAGCGAGACGCTGCAAGTCAGGAAAGTTCAGGTAGCTCACGCTCCAACTGAGGATGTGTCGCGGTAGATCAGAGAGAAAGAGCGGCGCAATCAGGAGAAAAGACGACGGAGATCATGGAGAGGATCAAAGAATGGAGCACCCAAGCTGAACGCAATCAGAAAAAGTATGTTTTTTCTGTTTTTCAGATCAAAAACAGGAAGAGGGACACAAAAGAAGAGCGTCCACTCTTCTTAGGTAGTTTTGGTGTTTACATAGTCATAAAAAACAATTTTATTTGGGTCTTGAAAGATTGTTTAAGATACCCTGAAAATGTCTGGCAGCCAATTTGTGTTGTACTTAATTAATCTAATTAATTTGTTAAAGTGACAGCCCTAAAAATAATCTTTCAAATCTTTCCTTATTTAGAGAAAATCTTACAGAGGAAACCAACAACCCACCTCTCTGGGAATGTGAAACTTGTCCACCACTTTCAGCTCGTAATACATCTTGATGCCACATTTCACCAGATCCAGCTCAGTGTGGTCGAAGTCACAGAAGTGAAACTCAAAGATTTCAGATTTCTTAGAGTTTGGAAGGACTTCTGACTGTGGACAGAGAAAAAACACATAAAGGAAGTAGGAGGTAGAAGAAACAGTGAAGTGTCATGAAAAAGTCAGAGGTTAAATTTGTGGAATTGGTTAAATCATAGTTTTCAGACGTTGGTTAAATCGTCACATCTGCTGCCTCTTCTTCAAATAAAAACGTCTCCTTCTCTCAGGATATTTACTTCAGGTGGGATGATTCTCCGTCTTGTTTACCAGAATCTCTTGGAGCTCCTCCTCCTCGCACTCATCCGGCTCCTTCCCCCACCTCTCTCTGGTATTCTGGGGAAAACACACGTTATCAACTCTCACCTTGGATGAAATGCTTCAGCATCAATCACCAGACTCCTGATCTGAGGTCAAAGCAGGTCAGCTCCCTGCTTTTGTCCTCTTTCTCTTCCTCTCCCTCTGCCCGCTGACAAATCACCTCATAGAAATCCTGACAGTTTATTTCAGCTTATAAATGATGCTCATCTCGGTTTATATCACACAATCAAAGCGACTGGTTTGAAGCAGAATGGTTTGATTTTGTCCAAACTGATAGTAAAGGAAAAATACACAGGTTAGAAACATGTCTGTCTCCTTCTTCCTTCAACAGCTCTGCTAATCCACCTGAGTTTCAGTTAAACAGAAGAAAATACTTCTGAAAAATATAAAGAGCATTCAATCAGGACTGAAAACAGAAAATATGGTCTGCGTGGACGCTTGGATCCAAAGCGTGGTCTTAACAGCAGCCTTTAAGCGGGCTCTGATTAAAGATTCATCCTGGAAGTGGAGGATTATGTAATGAATCTCATTTATTTACCCACCAGGATGTGCTGGATTTCATCCTTACGACACTTCACATGGTACATGACCATGTCCTGGAAAATGTCCTTTCTGTTCTCCAGTTTGTTCATTTTGTCGTAGGTGTCCGGATTCAGCATGGACCAGCCCAGGAACTGGGTCAGGGACTGGATGCAGGGGCCACATGGAAAGAGAAAGGAAATTAGAGTTATGATCCTCTAGCCACATGTGGTCCTTTAGGCACCCCTGTCTCGCTCGTATAAGGTCAATCATAAATTAGAACAAGTGCTGTCAGGCAATTAAAAAAAATAATCTAGTTAATTACAGGATTTGTAATCAATTAATCTAATTAATTGCATTTTATCTCATATCTGCTGAAGTTCCCCAAATAAAGAATTTGAATTCTAGGACATTACAAAATTGTAGTGCACGACTAGTCAAATGAATACATGAAAAAAAGAAGATCTGTAAAAATCTGTAAAAAACGTTTTTTTCAACTGGCCAATATTAGAATGTCCTTGTTTGTTGCCATAGTTAGATTGCAACCATCTGCGCCTACATAAGTAAATTGTGTTTTTTTCAGCAGGGAGAGGCGGGGTCTGGCGGAGCTTGTCAATCAGAATCCTGCTCGTAAACTACTGAGGGTGAGAGCGGTGTGCTCTTTGGATGAGAGCTCAGCATGGATATGAGGAGAAGATGAGAGATGACAGAGACATAGCGAGACGCTGCAAGTCAGAAAATTTCAGGCAGCTCACGCTCCAACTGAGGATGTGTCGAGGTAGTTCAGCGAGAAAGAGCGGCGTGATCGTGAGAGGAGCAAAGGATGGAGCACCCAAGACCAACGGGATAAAAAAAAAGTATGTTTTGTCTGTTTTTTGGATCAAAAACAGGAAGAAAGACACAAAAGAAGAGAGTCCACTCTTCTTGGGTAGTTTTAGTGTTTACAAAGTCATAGAAAACAATTTTATTTGGGTCTTGAAAGATTGTTCAAGATGCTCTGAAAATGGCCGGCAGCCAATGAGTGAATCACCCTGTTCATGATGTTGTTGGTGCGGCCTCTAACACCATTCTGGTGGCAGCTCATGGACAGTAATAGCCCGTCCCTGCTCCAGCTGGTGGAGATAACCTTTTAACACAGGTTTATTAACTTCTTGACATGTTTGGTTGTTCTTTTTTTCATTCATGTTGGCATAAAAAATGTGTATACAATATAAAAACAATATCTCAAATGAATAAAAATGAGCTGAAAGAAGAAAAAAGTCTTATTGGATCTGCCCCTTCTCTCATTAAAATACTGTCAGCCAGTATCTCTTTTAACTTTCCATTTATTCTTTCTGATAGTAAGAGGAAAAGCAAAATGATCCACAAACATAAGTGCTCATTTCTATAAAACAAAAGAAAAACAGAAAAAACAAAAACAACTTCTTATTTTAACTGTTATTCATATGTTTTTTTCTTTTCTGTTGAAAGGTTTAGATTAGATTAGATCAACATGTAAAACAGAGAAAAAGAGCAAGGAAGTATAAACCTCAACATTCTACCATATCCATCTGTTTTTTTTCTTTATTTTTCACATTAAAGAGAGGGTACTCTGTTTTCCCATTTTAAAAAATAAATAGAAAGTAATAATTTTGGATGTTCCTAAATTTGGGCAGATTTTGAAACCTCTGCCCTAAAAATAGTATCAGATCTGCACAAAATGGTGATAAAAACTTTCCTGACATGTTGGAGTTGTGAGCCTCAAATACCAAGGTGTACCCACAGCTTTGCCCCTAGCTTGGCCAATCAGAGCGAAGGGGGTTTGAGCCTTAAAGGGACAGCAGCTAAAAGAGTTTTTTAAAACCAGTGTCAGATTAATCATGTGAAGATGCCATGGAGGCGCCTGAGGGACAGACTAACTAAGCCTAGAAAAATCATGATACCCCCTCTTTAAGTCTAACTCAGTAATGAAAGACATGATAATATGACATGATAATTGTTTTTTGATTATAACAAGCAGATACTTTCCCCCTGTGTGTGTGTGTGTGTGTGTTTGTAAACACTGTCACACTCAATCCGTAAAAACATCAATCCTAAAAACTCTTCGAAGAACATTTTGGTGAAGGTGGGGCTGCAGTAAATTTAAACCAAATCCAATTCAAAAGTTAGAATATGGTTCGTGTTTCTAAATGCTTTGATTTGGGAGCAGCAGAGGAGGATCAAGCTGTCATGTTGTGTATTTAAAATGAATCCTGAGGAGCGAGGCAGAGAGAGGAACTTCAGTAAAAAGCCTCAGGGCCCAGAGATAAATAATGCAGACGCTCTGAATGGCCTGAGTGTATTTATAAACCAGTGACTCAGTGCTGCTCACACACACACACACACACACACACACACAAACAGAGCCTTTACCTCCATCAGTGTTTCATCCATTTCATCAAAGGGTTTCCCATCTTTCCTATTATAGAACGTGGCCACTCCCACGATCTCCTCTTTCTTGTTGACGATTGGCAGGGACAGGACGTTCTTAATGGTCCAGCCGGAGTCGTCCAGAGGCTCTTTCTGCACACACACACACACTTTGCATCATAATAATGCTGAATATCCCTTCATACAGCACTGTTAGTGACCCTTCATGGCTGTAATCAGGAAAGCAGCAACGCGTGAGGAATGAAATGTGACCATCCTCATTCAGGGGAATGTGAGAGACCATCAATAATTCACCTGCTCACTTCCCCTTAAATCTGAACATCCTGCAGCAGGCTTCTTAAAATAAGTGCTTGTTGAGCTGCTGCCTCACAAACAGCGTGAACAAAAAGAGGGAAACAAAACAACAAGGCTCCCTCAGATTACCTGTCAGCAGTTACAAAGGACTGGATGCATTAAAAACACATATTCATCCTTCACTGGAGGAGCCTGTAAGTTTCACAAAAACTGGAGGAAAACTTCCAGAGGATGTTTGTTTCTTCGTCATGGGTTTATGGATAAACACGCAGAGTTATTTACAGCAGATGAACAATCTTTATAGGGGAATAAAAGCAACACACACAGAAAAAATAGAAATCAAACCAAGCAGAAACACACAAAAAAAAACAGAGAGTTAAAGATTGGATTCTTTGGAGGAGAATTATTTAGTGTCCAAGAGCCACACAGGTAAAAACACAAACCTGAGATGGTTTACACGCTACATATCAGAGATCAATGCTACAGACTTCTACTGCTTGTAAATGCTGCTGTTTCTAAAGGTTGAAGTCTCTGAACCTCATTGTTCCTGAGCTGTAAGCCGCATCAACGCTGACAGGCTGTTTGTGTTGTTTTTAATGGTCTGTTATGGCCTACAAAACTTGTGATGCAAATTCAAGGTAAACAAAAAAAAAGGCTCACATGAACTTAACACAATATCACACAAACTACAGCAGCTCTCTTTCAAAGTTCAAACTACTTTGTTTTTTACATTATTTAATTAAAGATGCTATGAGGAGGATCTGTTTTAATTGCACTCCCTCGCCACCTTGTGGCCCGGAGTCTCCGCACACTGTCGTAAATTATTTTTAGCGAGTTGTGTCTTTGTTTTTGAATTAAACAGAGATCAGATCAAAACATTTTTTTTTTTGTTTAAGACAACTTTTTACTGGATACAATGCGCTGAGGTAAGGTATTTATCAGTACAGTTACATGGCGATACAGTTTGAAACGTGACATCAAGCAAACCATCCATATGTTAGCCCAGTGCTCCTACGTATCTATAGGCTAACATGACAACAAGTAAACACTGTCAGTTTGGAAGATAGTGAATCCAGGTTATGTCCTGCTAGTCATCTACCAATCAGAGCTAACGTAACCTCAGTCTTCATTTTGTTGATCGACTCTCAAGTTTGAACAGACCACTGCAGAATAACTGCTGACTGTGGGTTGGAATGAACATTATCAGTTTAGCCCCTGTGTTTTAGAGTGATTCTGTATCACTCTCCTGTTTATCTGTCTTCTGCTCTTCTGTCCTTTTTCTGTCTGACAGTTAGACTCCAGTGTCCACCATCACTACAGAATTAATCACAGAAATCCTTTTTAGTTGAGAATTACACAGATCTCTGTGTTTTATGTCCTCTCACTTCTAAACTTCATCAGCCGGTGTTGTGTTGTCATAGAGACCTTGATCACTCCGGTCCTGGTCAACCCGATCAGGAAACTAAGAAGTAGCACTTTAGAATAACCTGTAAGCAGTAGGGATGGGTACCGAATTAGGTACTTTTTTAGGTACCGACCGAATTCTGTCAAAAGTATCGAGTACCGATTCACGTAGAATCAAAAGGTACCATGTTTAGGCACCTAAATGCATCCTTGTGACTGCGAGGAAGTGGAAGAGTAGGTAATTTTCCATGCTGGACATGAACACAGCATTACAGGCAAGGTTATAATAGTTAACTAAAACGAAACTAAAAACGAAAACTAAAATTTAAAATACATTGCAGTTAACTCAAACTAATAAAAACTAGGAAAGAAAACAAAAACAATAAGTAAACTAAAACTGTATCTTGTGTTCACAAAACTAACTGAAACTAACTAAAATTATAGACGAAATTCCCTTAGTTATAGTTTTTGACAATGTTAATAGCCTTTAGGATTTAAATTAATCCAACACATTTTCCCAACCAATTTTACGACAGTTTTCGGCAGTTGTCAGCGCCGTACGGCACCATCATAGCGACGAACTGGGACATGCTTGTTTACTGCACTGACTGGCTGTGCGCTGTGCTGCGACGAAACGTGGTGGAGCAATAAATTAGAGCATCTGTAGTAGTTTAATTTCATGTGAGTCTGACTTTAATTGTTTTTAACTCTGTCTTTCTTGTTAGAGTCCAAGTTTCTAAATATTCAAGCTCATATTATATTGTTTTTTATAGTTTTAGTTTATATTAATTTTATGTAATTCAGGTTAACATTATTTTTATATAATTTATGTTTATATTTTTTATATTAAGTTTATATTATTTTTGTGTGAGCAGTGAGCACTATGTTGAACTGGAAAATAAACAGTATTAAAAAATATTTACTCTGACCTTTTTGAATCCTGCACCTGGTTAATAAGGTATGAAAAACTAAAACTAAACTAAAACTAAGCCTTGTTGCAAAACTCAAAACTAAATAAAAACTAGAATGCCCACTATAAAACTAATTAAAACTAAACTGTAATGGAAAATAAAATGTCAGAACTAACTAAAACTAAATTATAATGACAAATCCAAAACTATTATAACCTTGATTACAGGGTTATATACTGAGCAATAAATACGTTCAATTGAAAAAATGTATACTTTAGGATTAAAAAAAAAGATATTTTTTACCACATAAACACAAAAAAGTACCGGAAATTGGTACCATTAAGTACTGGTACCGTATCGTTTCAAATGTGAGAGGTACCCATCCCTAGTAACCAGCAATATTGGCGCTGATAATCTCATTTTAAAGTATGGATTATAATCAGGCATATATAGATCACTTTGAAACTTCTCACAGCTTCTTTAATGAAACATTATTCTTTATTTTAACGTAAACATAGTTTACTGTATCTTTTTATCAAGCTGTGTTAAAGTCTTGGTTCTGATTGGTTAATACTAAAACGCAGCAGTCAGTTATTTCCCACTAGCAGACTTGTTATGAAGACCACACGATGGCTCAGGTTTCTGCTCATTTCACTGACTCTGCTGGACTATCAGTGATTAAACTTATATGCTAAAAGAAGTGCAGTTAATTAGATGTCCTTGTGTGTTCAGTAGTAAAAAATGTATGGTGGCCCTGAGGCACAAAACTCACAGGGCAAAAAAAGAAAGAAAGAAAACAGGAAAAGGGGTTCCTGACTTAAACTACTGAAGATTAGATGAAAACACTGTCCATTTTTTTGACTCAAGGACAAACGTTGTGCTTTGTGATTTCAAAGTATTCGCTCTTTGAATCATTGGCTTGGAATGGGGTACTGACCCCTGAAAAAAGCATTTTTTGGTTGTAGTTTTTTTTCTGTAGTTCACGTATTTATGTCACTAATACTTTGTATAACAGAAGCCCAACTGAACAAGCTAGTTTACACAAGGCTTTAGCCTCTTTGCACTGGAAAAACTGAAATTGTATCAAGTGTTTTTTTTATCTTATTTTCGGTAAAAATGCCTTTTTAGACCTAATATGAACCACATTCACTTGGCCAATCCAGAAAAATGTCTTATTTCAAGTTATTTTAAGACAAAATGAGGTCTGAATTGTTTGTAACAAGTAAAAAAAAAATCAGCCAATGGAACAAGAAAATTTTGCAAGAAAATTTTCTTAAAACTAGAACAATGTCTCTACACAAGTCACCTTTCTCTTGTTCCACTGGAAGATTGATTTATTTTATTATTATTATTTTTTTACTTGTTACAAGCAATTCAGACCTCATTTTTGTCTTTAAATAACTTAAAACAAGACATTTTTTCTGGACTGGTCAGGTGTATGTGGCTCATTTTAAGTATAACAAGAGAATTTTTACTTAAGATACAACAAAAAACACTTGATACAATTTCAGTTTTTCGCAGTGTGTTCATGAGTTTAGAAGCTTTGTATTGAAATAATGTTAAATGCCATCTTTGCTGTTAGGTTTAACACATTCAGTCAATATAATGACCTTCATCAGGTTTTTAAACAGTAGTTTTGTCACGGAGTAAATCTGAATGAGGTTAGGATGAATCATCATGAGGCAGCAGGAGGACAACGCTCAAGATCAAAACTTGAAGGTGACTCCAAAGCAGGAGCTTCTGCCAGGACCAACATTACAGTCTCCACAATCAGACAAAACTGTGCAGCAATAACATGACTTCACATCCTCTTAATATCATCACAAAACAGCTCCTGTATCCCAGTGATCTTGGGCAGAAATCAAAGTGGAAAAAGGTGATTTCAGACCCGAGGATGGAGGGTCAGGCAGAAAAAATGGTCACCACTGAATCAGTATAATAAGGACAGATATAATAGGATCCTTACAGCCCTCAAGAAACTAATTTAAACCAAGAGGAGCAGTGAATGAGGAACATACCATTAATTCAATTAGGACTATACGACTGAGTCCTCCGTCTGATGGTCCCTGGTGGACTCCTATACCACACAAGGGCCCGTTTTACAGCAATAAAAGCTTTTTAATACATTAATCTAACATATACTGCTGCTTCTATTATATTCAAATCATTCCCAAGAAAAAGCTTGTATGTGATGCAATTACTGTAATCTGACTGCCGAATGCTAATGCCGCCTATTACTTTATTAAAATCTGATTAGAGATAATGAGGAGATATCTGTCTTATCGCACAGAAACAACTGGTGAGAGCAAACATTAACATCCTGCTGGATGGTTTCTCCTCTGGATAAATAAATGCATTAGAGATAATAATAATGTGGTGCTGGGCTTCACTTTGAACAGAAGCTTCTGTGAAGGAAATAAATGCAAATTTTCAATCAGGAGCGTTCTTATCGTCTAATGTGAAACAATAAAACAGCTGGGTGTAATAATGGTTTGTATCAGCGCTGTCAGAGAGGTGTTCAGTAACAGCAGCTCCATCACTAAACTCCACTGGAACTCTCTTTAAACTCGGGTCAGAGACGTAATACCTGTTTTATTATACAACATTCACTTTGTTTAAACTTGTTTATCCCTTTACTGTGATTTTATAAGCTTGCTTTAGCAGCTTTAAGCATCTTCTTTCAAAAGGTTTCTTCTGACCATTATCAGGAAGCTTTTAGTGTCTTGTGTGATGCAGGTAAAATTGCATATTTCCATTGTTGAATAGAATAAACTCACCTCTTTTTCAAAACATGTAAATAGAAATGAATTTTTTTTTCTTTGCAACTCTCTGCATCTTGGTGTGTCTCTCTGTGCAACTTCCTCTACATCTTTCTGCATCTCCTTCTGCATCTCTCTGTACCTCTCTCCCTGCATTTCTACCTGCATCTCTGTGCATATTTCTTTGCATTTAGGTGTATCTCTACCTGTATCTCTCTGCATCTCTCTCTGCATCTCTCTTTTCTCCCCCTGCATATCTCTGTATCTCTCTCTGCATCTCTCTTTTCTCCCCCTGCATATCTCTGTATCTCTTTCTGCATCTCTCTTTTCTCCCCCTGCATATCTCTGTATCTCTTTCTGCATCTCTCTTTTCTCCCCCTGCATATCTCTGTATCTCTTGCTGCATCTCTCTTTTCTCTCCCTGCATCTCTAAATGCATCTTTCTCTGCATCTCTTTTTTCTCTCAGTATTTTTTTCTCTTCCTGCATCTCTTTCTGCATCTGTTTTCTCTCCTTGTTTATCTATCTGCATCTCTCCCTGCATCTCTCTCTGCATCTGTTTCTGCATCTCTTTTCTCTCTCTCTCTGCACCTCTCACTGCATCCCTTTTTACTCTCCATGCATCTCTCAGCATTCATTTTCTCTTTGCTGTCCCTGCATCTTTATCTGAATCGCTCAATGCATTTCTTTTGTCTTTTTCTCTCCCTGGATCCCCCTCTGCATCTCCTTTTTCTCTCCCTGCATCTCTTTTTTTCTACATCTCTCTCTCTCTGCATTTCTTTTCTTTTTTTTCTCTCCTGGGATATCTCTCTGCATCTTTTTTCTCTTTTCTGTCCCTGCATCTCTATCTGCATCTGTGTTTCTCTTCCTGCATCTCATCCTGCATGTTTTTTTCTCTTCCAGCATCTCTTTGCATCTCTTTTTCTCTCCCAGGATCTCTCTCTGCATCTCTTTTTTCTTTTTCTCTACCTACATCGCCAACTGCTCCTGTCTCTGCATCTCTTTTTCTTTCACTGCATCTCTATCTGCATCTCTCTGCATCTGTGTATCTCTATATCTCCCCCTGCATCCTTCTGTGTATTTATCTTTGCATCTTGCTCTTTATCTCTTTGTTTCTCTTCTTTTATATCTGTCTTCCTTCATCTCTCTTTGCATCTCTATATCTCTCTTTGCATCTTTGTCTCTGCATCTTTATCTGCATCTCTCTCTTTATCTCGTTATTTTTCCCCTTATATCTCTTTGCACATCTCTCTCAGCATCTCTGTCTATCTCTCCCTGTATCTCTTTTTACATCTATCTGCATCTCAAAATTTTGACTTTGGATCTTTAATTTCTCCTATTTTGCTTCTTAAGTACCATTGTTTTGGTCATTGTTGAGGATATGTCAGCCATTGTTGTTGTTGTTGTTGTTGTGGAGGTGGAGGTGGTCAGATCACTTTTGTGACTCTTGCTGTGTCTTGTTTTCTCCTGAGCTGAGCTTCTTTAAAAAAAAATTCAGCTTTCTCACCTGGAAGTTGAAGAAGTCATCCTGAGCAGCGTTCATGATGTTGCAAATCTGTTGAAAACATGGAAATATGATTTATCACAGCTGGATGACAAAATTAAAGCAATTTGCGAGGCTGTGTTTTGAACAAAGCAATGCTGAAAGTAGAATTTTTAAATCCACTGAACAGTCTGAATCGTTTGGTATTATCACAAAAATAAACTTCTTCTGGTTTGGAGGAAATTATCAGAAAGAATAAATCTCCCTCTCCTCTGCTCACACAAAGAGCTCCAGCTCCAGGTTTTTGGGTCTGAGTGACTGTTTGTCATTTTCAGGAGTTGACAAGAAGTTTTATAGCTCCACAGGAATCCATTCAGAAGCTCCCGTGTCACATTCAAAACCATTAGTGTCAATCCCACACGTCTTTCTCTCTCAGATTTATGAAGAGCTGGCTCTGTGCAGAAGTTGAGCTTCCACCTCTTACCTGATGTAAGAGAGGAAAAAGGAGAGCATTTGGGATGACGGTGGAGCTGAAAAATGACACATGCCCAAAAGGATGAAAGGACAGGGGAGGAAGGATGGACAGGAAGCAGCAGATGGAGGGATAGATGGATGGATGGATAGATGGATAGATGAGCGATGGCAGGCTCAGCGGTTTGGGGAAAGCTCAGTGTGATTAATTATAACGGCTGCAGAAATTACAATTATACATCAGAGCGGCGTGAGGCTGAGCACCTCTCATTTCCACAAGCGTGTGCACACTGACAACTGTATAATAAGGCCTAATGGCGTTCTGCTCGTCTGACCACCCGCAGCTTCCAGTGAAGGTTTTCTGTAATAACGACGCTTTAAAGGACACTGCTCGAAACATGGCGCCTGCACAGCAGAAAAGTTGTCTGAAAGTTTGAGAGAGGAATAAAAAGGGGACACTTACAAGTCCAGTTTCTGCGACATAGGTGGGTAAACCAGTACACAGGACCCAGTGATCTGCAGGAGGATTACTGAGGAGGAACAGAGAAATACAAACATTTATCAGAAATCCCTGAATCTGTCTGTAAACTGCACAAAACGGTCTGTCCTGAAAAAAAGCACCAGCTCTTTATGAGACTTGCTGAAATGATGAGGTCATCACATGAGGATCTCCTAACTGGCCTCAAACACCAAGATCTGCTCATAGCCCCGCCCCCTGACAGGCTTCCAGAGAGCTGGCCAATCAGAGTGAAGGGTGTTTGTGGAGCAGGGAGCCTTAAAGAGACAGAAGCTAAAGCAAAGCGTTTCAGACAGAGGCTGAAATAAGTTTTGAACATGTCAACTTTTTTCTCACTACATTTGTTTTCAGAGATGTAATTCAAACAAAACTTCTACCAGACATTGGTATTAACTCAAATAATCCACACATGAGAGGAAATCATGACATTCAAGTCCATAAATAACGATTATGTGGATTCAAGTTCAATAACACAGGAAAAAAAGTATTGAACACACCATGGAAAGGCTTGAACTTGAACTTCCAATTAGTACAAACCAACATCAGCTGGGCTAGAGCAAATTGATGGTCCTATAAAAAAGGTTGTTTTTTCACCAAGCAGTTAAATACCACACACCTCATGATGGGTAAAGGCAAAGAGCTCTCTGAAGACATTCACAACCTGATTGTTGCTCAGCATCAGAATGGAACTGGTTACAGACTTATATCAAAGCACCTGAATATTCCAGTCAGCACCGTTGGGGCCATTATTCACAAGTGGAAGAAGCACCACCTTACCATCAACAGGCCACACAGGAGCTCCTTGAAGATTTCTGACCAGGGAGTCAGAAAGATAGTCAGAAGAGTACTCAACGAGCCAAGGACCACCCTGAAAGTGCTCCAGAAAGACTTGGAGGCAGCAGGTACATTTGTTACAGAGAAAACAATAGGCAATGCACTCCACCACCATGGCCTCTATGGACGCTCAGCCCGCAAGACTCCATTCCTCAAGAAAAGGCACGTTGAAGCTGGTTTAAAGTTTGATAAACAGCATCTTGACAAGCCTGTAGAATACTGGGAGAATGTTTTCTGGTCAGATGAGACCAAAACTGAACTTTTGGGCTGTCATACTACAGACCATGTTTGGAGGAGAAATGGCACTGCACATCAGCCAAAAAACACTACACCAACAGAGAAGTTTGGAGGTGGAAGCATCATGGCATGGGGTTGTTTCTCATCTCATGGTGTTGGCAAACTTCATATAACTGACGGAGCAATGAATGGAGCCATGTATCAGGAAATTATTGATATGAATCTGCTGCCATCCACCAGGATGATGAAGATGAGATGTGGCTGGACCTTCCAGCAGGACAACCATCCAAAGCACACGACAAAGTTGACTCTCAAATGGTTTCAAAAAAAGAAAATCAATCTGTTAGAATGGCCTCGTCAATCACCTGACTTAAATCCAGTTGAAAATTTGTGGAAAGAGCTAAAGAAAAGGGTTCACCAGAGGGCACCAAAGAACAATCTGTGCAGAGGAATGGGCCAAAATCACACCTGAGCAGTGTGGTCCATTAGTTCAAACATACAAGAAGCTTCTGGAAGCTGTCATTGCAAACAAAGGCTTCTCCACTAAGTATTAGATGAGTCTCAGTCAGCGTGTTCAATACTTTTTTCCTGTGTAATCGTACTTAATTCCACATAATCATTATTTATGGACCTGAATGTTGTAATTTCTCTTCATGTGGAGCTGCCAGAATCTGTATGCACCTTTAAGATGGCGCAGGTTGTAAAGAGGTCTAAAGATCAGTCTTAATAATAAAGAATTGGTTAAAAAAGGAAGTCAGATTGTGTCATAGCCGATAATAAACAGTCCCAATGTCTCCCTTGATTTCACGCCTCAGTAAAGATCTTTCTAATGCGATTATGGTCTTAATAGTATCAAGTCTGAGTTATCTGTCAACAAGGATTGAGGCCTAACAAGCATATCAACCCTCCAACCAAATCTGCTCTCTTCTAGTTTCAACGACAACAAACACAGGGAGCTGCACAGCTCGCCTCAAGGAACAGGAAGTAATGAGCGATCTCATGGTGGCCACGTCAAAACACTTCATATCACATTAAAGGTTTTTAGTGAGCTTTGATTGCACGAGCGCTGTGACTTACGGGATGACTTTAATGTCTTCTTTGCCATGGAGGATGTAGTCGATCAGTTTGTAGAAGACAATTTCCTAGAGGTAGAGAGATGCGAGTTTTAACAGGAGGAATGCAGGAATGAGTGATAACTAGAGGTGAATGTTTGCTCACTCTGCCATCAGGAGTTTTAGGTCCATCATACGGAGGAACCTCTCCCATCAGAACGGGCCACAGGTCGAAAAACTCCTGTGAACACACACACAGACAGAATGAAGGATTCTGATGCTGCAGTTTAGTAATTCAGAAGAAGTATCTGTGAGTTAACAGCTGACAGCACTCAGCCTGAAACTGCCAAAGCCAGCAGCCTTTAATGGCTGTCTAATATCTCTGCTCCCTCCGTTTTTCAAACTGCTGAGTCACTAGTTTTTGTTGATTCTTTAGGGCTTTATTCATGAACATGGTTGTTGTTTCCAGACAGCCATCTGTGCCGGCAGACAACATGTGTTTGTTCTCAGTTAACAGGTGCTGGGAATCAACTGCAGCTGCTTGTAATTAGGTGACAGCCAGAGCCAATAAGTAGAGTTTACGACAGCATGTTAGTTATGACAAATACTCCGACAGCGTACAGAAATGATAAGTATTACTTCTTTTACAGAGGCAAAGAGCTGAAACAGGAAAGAAACTGAGAAATGAGTCAGATTAGACAAATAAAACACAGATTCCTTTTATCACTCTGCTGGGATAAAAACAGGATTACGTGATTTATAATCAGTGAGTTTGAGAATTGTAGTTTGTTGTTACCAGTTTTCCCCATGTGCTAAAGTCTTAGGATTTTAAGATGTGAAGCTCGGGTTATGATATAAACCAAATTAAATCAACATGCCATGGTTAGTTTTTTCTGATTTGAATCTTAACTGTAGAGTTTGCATGTTTTTATCTGCTCTTTGGTTTCCCTCAGTGTTGAAACATCAAGTTGTTTGGTTGGTCACCAACTTGCACTGGTGCCTGTATGTGCCCTGGATTGGTTGCTTCTTTAAATGTTAGCTTTGTGATTGACTGGAGACCTGTTCAGGGAGAACCTCCCTCCAATATCCCAAGATTCAATGCGTGTGAAAGCTAAAGATGGCGGACACAGCCTAACTCCAGAAGGAGTTCTGTTTCATCCAGTTGTGAAGGACTTCTGGCAACAGCTATGTGATTGTATCTCTAAAACAGTGAAGAATATTTTGTTTACCTGAGAAAAAATGTGTTGTTTGGGCTCTTTTTTTAAGTAATAATTTTTAACTTAATATTATTTATTCATTTGTTTATTTGTCATTATTTTTAACTTAATTTTATTTATTTATTTATTTATTCATCATTATTTTTTACTTTATTTTATTCGTTAATTTATTTGTCACTATTTTTTAACTTAATTTCATTTATTATTTATTTATTTATTTATTTTTCATTATTTTTTATTTAATTTTATTTATTAATTTATTTGTCATTACTAACTTAATTGTATGTATTAATTTATTTCTCATTATTTTTGATTTGATTTTATTTTTTGATTTATTTGTCATTATTTTTAACTTAATTGTATTTATTAATTTATTTGTCATTATTTTTAACTTAATTTTTTTTTTTCATTATTTTTTATTTTATTTATTTATTTATCTATTATCCATCGATTGATTTATTTGTTTGTTGGTTGGTTTTTTTTTATTTCAGAAATATATGAGTCTAAAAATGTTGTTTGCCGCTCAAAATATTTTGAACAAAAGAAAATAATACCATAATACCATGACCATAAAAACATCCTGTCATATTTTTCCCATATCGCCCCCTAATGGGGAACATTTTCTTCCAGTATCATATGGTATTGTGAGACACCTGAGGGACAGGTCAGGTTTGATTTCATCAGTCAGTAATAATAACCAGTAGGTTGTCTGACCACACTTAGTGACTGTTTGTTGTTGTTTTTTTAGCTTCTCCTTTTTTACCACAGAATTAATGAAAGTGTTTTTAAGAGCTGCTGGTTCTTGGTCATTTTCTCAGGGTCACAGTTTGGACGTCTCTGCTTTAAAAGCCTGTTTCCTTCTTGTGTTGTAAATCATCTCCTCTGATACTTTCCCTAACAGCAGCTCCACTCATAAACCTACAGTAAAGGGATAATCAGTCTTGTCACTGATGGTCTTATTTGTTTTTGTAAGTCATAAAGAGACATCACTTTTAATTTCAGCCTGTTTCAGACTCAGTTAAAACTCCTCAGAGAGGTTTTAGGGACCACTCAGAGGAAACCTCAGAGCAGAGCAGATGCTGAGGACTCTGCTCACTCATCTCTTCATTTCTCCATCGTTGTATTTGTGTTAGCTCACCCCTGACTCCATCCACCTGTGAAAACCCACCTTGGTCTTGGTCATGTCCAGCAGACCCACAGAGTAGCGGTCACAGTTGAGGAAAGCCCTGACTGTGTACAGAGCTTTGTGAAACTGCCTCTCGATGTCTGTCAGCTCCTCGAACACTTTGCTGGCCGACCACAGCAGCACCTGGAAAACAAAAAGATGAAGCACTTTGAACATTTCATCATTTTTGTTGGAGTCTTATTGGATTCGGCTTGAATCGCTTATATTGAGGTGTGCATAAGTTTAAGGCAGCTTCTTTTCTTTATAAAGAGATGTCACTGGATGCTAACTAAGAATAAATTATCTGAGTAGACACAGCACAGAGAGTTTCATTTAAACTAGACTTCGTATCAGTAAAAACCCAAATATCTGGCACTTTTAAGGAGTTAGCTTAAAAATAATTTTTGTCTTTAAATGACTTGAAACAAGACATTTTTCTGGAATGAATGTGGCTCATATTGAGTTTAACAAGATAATATTTACTTAAAATAAGAAAAAAAAACACTTGTTAAGATTTCGTTTTTTTGCATTGAAGTTTTAAAAGAGGAGTTCATTTTTCACAAATCATCTCTGCATGTTTCTTCATAGCAAAGCATATAGACTTATACTATTATTATTCATTAATATCCCAAACCACAGTGTGACCTAAAATAATTACACCATTTTGCACTAAACTCTACATCATAGGAGTGGGGATGGGGATCGAAAACCAGTGCCTGTTTAGAATCGATAAGAAATGTTTTAATCCATCAATATCGTTAGCCTTTGTGCTTAATGATTCCCTTATCAATTCTCTACATTGTGCCGGAGCTGCCGGGCCTCACATCGACTAGTCTGCTGCAGCTACCTTAGCTCAACAGTTAGATAACGTTTCCTAAGAAAACTCTGATTCAGGATTTACAGCTTGAAGTTTTACTGAAGAACTGACTTCATTAAGAAATGTACATCACTCTCTCTCAGGAGATTCATATTCAGTACATTCAAAGTGGTATAAATCACCTTATTTACCAAAATAACAAAATAGCGCAAGCTTGATGCTAACGTATATGGGGAAACTGCATTGATATGCTATCAGCTAGCATACATCAGTACAACTTCAGCTTCAGAATAGAATTTCAACTTTCATCACAGAAACATATCACATCAACTCTTTGTAAAAAAAAAAAAACTGAGAATTTCAAATGTTAAAAGCTAACAAGTGATTGACAGGCTCATGGCTGACTTTATAACTATGGAAAGCTTCCAAACAACTTAAACAATTGCTATAACCACTATGAGACACTAGATGGCCTACTTGAATTATTAATATATTATAACACAGTACATCAACGTCACATTGTGTGGAATTTTTACCTGTTTCTGTATAATTATGCCCAGAAATATCCAGACTCAGGGACCAATTACATTTTATTCACTTACAGTATAAACTCAATTAAATGTTGTTTATCCACACGGGAATCCATAAAGAATCAGATCGATAAGCAGAATCGATAAGGACATCGGTATTGACAAAATCTTATCAATTCCCATCCCTACATAGGAGGAGAGGAACAAAAAGAAAGATTTGCCTTTTGGGTTAACCTTAGCATATTATTCCCACTTTAACAGATGAAAATAATCAAATGAGATAGTAAGATTTGCATTATTTTTTAGTTGCATTATAACACAGCACACTGTAAGTTGCCAAACTGTGCACATTTATAGTTATCTCCATAAAAAACCCAAAACCTCACTTTGACTTCTTCAATTCTCAGAGTTGAGGGTAATTAACGGTTTTGATTAAACACTGTAGAGGCTCCGTTTGGATTTTAACCCCTTCAGACCCTGCGTCCATTGGAATGGACATGACATATTTGTTGCTCTAAACCATTAAAAACACTGTGATTGAGTCATGTCAGTATTTCTGGTTGCTAATTGGATCCCAATTGTCCAATCAGAATCAAATTATGACTTTGAACATGCTCCAAAAAAGTAACAGACATCAGACAAGACAAGCATGGCTGAGCGGCTGAAGAGAGGGAAGAGTAGGTCCCCATTTTCAATTAAAAATACAAATTTATGTTCATGCAAGTGAAACAAAATTGCTCTGAGACTAATCTTAACTGTTAAAAGTGACAGTATTTCAAGTTATTTTGACTGCAACTCTTATAATTATTTAACAGGATTTTTTAAAAGTTTGATGTCCATTGCAATGGACAACAGGACTTAGTTGATGTTCGCTAACAGTTCTGTTTAGGGTCAGTATGCAAAGAAACAATACACCTTTTAGCTTTTCAAAGGTAAAGTTTGTTATCACAGTGTTGTTAATCTTGTTTACAAAATGTTAAATGTATATATTTTTGTACATAATGCTCTTGTAGAGTATAAAGTCGAAGACTTCCTTGAACGTCTCTTAAATTGAGTTATCTGAACTCGACTCCTTGAATTCAGGAAATGAGGCAGATGAGACCAGTGAAATAGATGGTGAGGTTAGAAATGAAGTATTTCTAATTCAAAGTATGAGTGGTAGACCCAGTATGTCTCCAGAGCCCACAGTATGTCTCCAGACCAACTCAACGACAGGTTCAGGATTTGATGCCTCTACCTGAAGTGTAGTACGATATGGTTGACCACATGCCAAATTATGATGACAAGAAAGAGGCCACCAGATGCAAGATGCCAGACTGCACAGGAAAAACACACGTCTTTTGTGACAAGTGCACCATCCACCTGTGCTTTGTACCACACCGAAACTGCTACAAGGCTGCTCATCAAAAATAAGAATATATGAAAACATGCACAAGCTTGATGTCTTCTCCAGGGCACGTTCCAGTTCCATTTAAAGTAAATGTTTGATCAGTTCATATAACCTACAAAAAAAATATGGTAATGTATTGGAAGTGATAGTTTACTGAAGGCAGAACTGATTTCTTAGATTATCTTATCTACAATCATACATCATTGAGTTCATGTTCAGATCGGGTCGTGGCATCTACCTCTCTTCCTGCAGGCCCTGGTTTTCCTGGTGGTTAGCTCACAGATGTTCACTACCAATGCTGGAATACATCTCCCAAGATTATTTGCATGTTCAGAGATGCAGACAGTCTCAAAAATAACAATCAATCAATCTTTTATCATTTTCATAAGTATCAAAATGAAATTGTGTTCAGCGCTTTCATACACTGTATAGCAGGAGGTAGCTATAGCCTTATAAAGTGCAAAAATGGTGCAGTAAAGTACAAAAATGGTGCAAGACCCTTCTCTAAAATAAAGTAAAGTAAAATAAAGTAGTATATAGGCAGACATCCAATTTTTAGGTAATACCTGATTTATTTCTATGTACTAAGTTTTCATGTCATTATACGCTCATTTAGTCCTGGCGTCCATTGTAGTGGACATCAAAAAAACCCACTAAAAACACGAGTTGTCAAAAAATAAAAAAAATCACTTTGTTTCTATGTTAGAGAGGACTTAAAATCCGTTGGACAATTTTTTTTTTGCCCAGCAGAAAAAATGCGGGTCTGAAGGGGTTAAGAGTCATACCACCAGTTGAGTTCATGACTTTCTTCTTTTGAACCAAATATTGACTAATTAAGACTCAAAATAAGTGAGTCCATGAACCTTTCTTTTCCTCTTCAAAGTGATGCTTAAGAAGCTCCAAATCTGAGCTGAAACAAGGTCATACGGAGGCACTTTCTGTAAGCCCAGCAAATAAACTCTCTGATTAAACTCTGATCCAGGCTTTAAGGGGAACGTGCATGAGGTGGTGAGGGAAGAGTTTTCAGGGTCTCACCTGTCCTCTCCTGGTCTCACAGTTGTGCAGGTAGCTCAGGTGGAAAACCCTCAGCAGCAGGTTGGCAAAGTTCAGATACTTGTTCAGAGCCTGGAAGACAGGAGCACATCACGAGTTATGTCCCCTTAAAAGTCGACTTCATGTCCTTCAGTCACAGCAGACGACACATTTTAAACTGCAAACGTGTTTTTTTTCAGCCAGGATTTCTGATAGCTCAGCGTGACCTGTTAAATTACCCCTAAAGGTTACTCCATCTCATTTTTCATGGCACAGAAACACATCAAGGCGGCAAAAATTGAGGTCTAAAACTTCTGGCTTTACAATATCAGGAGATCAACTTCTGGTAATGTGAGGTAAGATTAAATTCTGGTTGGGGGTGTATTACAAAAATTTCACATCTCGCTGGCTGTGTGATAACATTTCACATCACTCTCTGCCTGTTATGGCTGTGACTGTTCGTTTCATCCGTTTCTCGTGACTTTCTCGTCGCTGTAGCCAAATGTCTTTGCACCCAGTGGAAATCTCTCCCTCCAAATGATTTCTGACAGGTTCCTCTGGGCTGAGAAACACGTTTAAAAATCAGAACTGTTAGTGATGATTTGGAGCATGAATTAAGTGAATTAAAAACTTTTACCCATGAGGCTGAATCTTTAAAATCAGCTGTTTTCAGGGTTTATTTCCAGGATCAGGGGTGTACCTACAATTTATGCGAACACAGGCAATTTCCAGGGGCCCCAAAACATCTCTTATAAACTGATTTATGAAGGTTTTTATTTTCTTCTCATGCTTCAAAAAACATCAAAATGTTTAATCTTTCATGATTGTTTTGGGTATTCCCCCCTTTTCTTCTCATTCAATGGTCTATTCCATATTTCAACACATGTGGAAAAACAGATTCAATAAGAAAGTGGTATAAACCCCTTTGTTTTCTTATTTTCTTTAAGTTGCAAGTACAAACAATATTACACTTAGATCTGAGATAAACACATAAGACTTTTAGGTCAAATTCAGACCTTTTGAGTCGATGATAAACATTGAAAAAATCAAAATACCTTTTTGGATAAATAATTTACCGGGGGACATAAATATGGGGCACCAATTGTAAAGTTGCACACACTGTAAATAACAACATTTCTCCACATTTAGCTCCAAAACATCACTTTTTCTGCAGATTTAGAGAAATATTTGAGAAAAATATTTGTCAAGCATTATATATTAATGTTGAATATTTAATCTAAGTTTTAAATGTTATATCTCAATGTTGAATGTTATTTATAAATGTTATAAATGAATGTCCTGATTCTCAGTATTTGGCAACATTTCTAAACATTTAGTTTACATTCTAAATATTTTGCTAAGACTACATATTTCTCGAAGATTTATGAATATTTTCTAAGGTTTCTAAATACTTAGTAAAGATTTCTTAGTCTTCAGCAAACATTTATAAATATTTTGCAAAGATTTTAGGATATTTGCTAAAATTTTTTAAAATATTTATTCAAGATTTGTAAATCGTAGGCTAAGATTTCTAAATCTTGAGGTACGATTTCCAAATATTTAGCTAATATGCAAATTCAATCTCCTGCCTGCTAGGAGTACCAAAATAAAAGTTCGAGGAAGCGATCCAGCCAAGCAGATTTTAAGAATCCTAAACACAGTCGTCAAAATGAGCCATTAGAAAATAAACGTACCAAGTGCTGTGATGGTACTGTTGAAGATCCTGTGGCTGACATCAAAGAAGTAGAACTTGACATTCTCAAAATCACTTCTTCAAACTTTTATTTTGGTGCTACCCAGCGGGCAGGAGTGTGAATTTGCATATTTGCTAAATATTTAGAAATCTTTGCTTAAGATTTAGAAATGTTTGCTTAAGATTAATGAATCTTGACTAGATATTTAGAAACCCTAGAAAATATTTAGAATTTGATAAATATCCAGTCGTTAGGCGCTGCCCAAGTAGCTGCCTGTTGCAGCAGCTCTCTCATCTTTGTCCATTTCTTGTAATTTTTTTTCGTCTCTTTTTCGTAATCTTTGTATTTTGAGTGGATCATCACTTTGTATGGTTCGTTGTCGGTCACGGACACCAAACTTTTTGTGGCTTCGGCGATATTTTTTACTACTTTTCTCCTGTGTTTGTCTGGAGATCCTACATGTAACCATGGCTGCATTGTTTACATACGAAATTAGCTGTTAGCAGCCTGTAGCATGTCAATGCTAACTAGTGTAGGGCTTGATGATTTCCCTCGAGCTGAGGAGGAGGAGGTGAGGACGACGTGCTGGTTCTTGGATGTGAGCTGGGAGGTGACGACGTGGACCTGTCCTTCCATCCATCGTTGTTGGGAACGTGGGATCTAGCCCCGGGGGATGGACAAGCTAGCCGTGCTAACCCAGCGGCATCGTGCTGTTCACGGACGTGGCTGACGGAGCTGACATCGGACGCCGGCCCCACATTGGAGGAGCTTCGCCTGCTGTGAGCAGACAGGATCCAGGAGACAGAGACTGAACAGACTGCTGGGGAGGCTCAGTCCTGGACCCTGTGGAGGTGGAGACTGGCTGGGCTGGAGAGTGGTGGACGAGTGGTGGACGGGATGTCGTCATCTAATTTCTTATGGACCTTTTTGCACTTTCTATATTCTTTCTTACTTTTGTTTTCTTAAATGCTGCGGTGACTCCTGAATTTCCCCTTGGGGATAAATAAAGTATTTTCTATTCTATTCTATTCTATTCTATTTAGAATCAGGACATTCATCTACAATATTTATAAATAACATTCAACCCATATATATAATATTTGAAAAATATTACTCTAAATTTGCAGAAAAAGTGAGGTTTTTTAGCTAAATGTGGAGAAATGCTGTTATTATTTTAGTGTGTGCAACTTTACAATCAGTGCCCCATACATAAAAAATATATTAACTGGAATATTGTGGAAAAAAAAACATGATAACTATAAATATCACCTTTTTCAGTAGATTTTTTTCAGTTTCATGTTATGCTTGACATTTACATATTTTCTTTACTGAATTATTCTATTTAATATTTTTCAATGTTTTTCACTTCATACTTTCCTGTTTGCTACTGTTACTCTGTAAATTTTCCCATTGTGGGACAAATAAAAGAATACTTTATCTCATCGTATCTTATCTTAAACCTGGTTCTGTAACCAGTAAATTGAGCTGTCAATTAACTGTAAAATATTTCAAACACAGGACAAAATGGTTTAAATTACGTATTCACCTTTTTCAAAATCTAACTAAAGTTCAGAAGTTGAGGAAAGCATTTATGTGTGTTTCGTTACCATGTACAAAGTTAACACTGACTCATGCCTTGATTCTCAGAGAGAGACAGTGGACCCAGGGGAAGGCCGGTCTAGCTCTGAGGACATGGGGGCTCCAATGACTGGGTTTGCCTTGGGCCCCCAAACGACTAATTACGCCCCTGTCCAGGGTAGGTGACATCAGTCGTTACCTCCTCATCCTTGGCGGTGAAGTGCGGCCCGTCCAGCTTGTTGACGGCCATCATGACAGCCACCATGTCTTTACCGTTCATGATGGGGACGGCCAGGACGTTCTTGGTCTGATACTCGGTCAGCTCATCCACGAAGCTGCTGAAATGAGGGCTCTGGGTAAAGACGGAGACAAAGACAGAGTTTGATGGTCTTTAATTGCCCGCTCTTTGCCCCGCGCACACCCAAACTTCCAGACTTTTATGAGCTCCCCTCTTTACTTCTGTCAGTAAACGCTGCCAGCAGAGGCCCTCCATTATCTGAAAACTTCAGGCCCTTTCTGTTGCACTCCACCTACTGCTCCTCCCGTACAACAGGGGTCATCAATCGTGTCCCTCCAGGGGTGAGGCGGAAAGAGAGCAGCTCATTAACTGCAGAGAAGGAAGAGAAACCTGCAGAGAGCGGCCCTTAAGGGAGCCGAATTGGTGACACGGTCCTTATTTGGGTAAGACGAGCTGGGACTATTTTGATTTGACTTTCTGGTTTAAGACGGAAAGACACACACGTTGGTGTCACTGAGTCAGAAGAGCTTGAGACAGGATCAGTGATTTTATCCTACAACAAAGTGCACAGTAAAGTTAAGGATTATGGGTTGACTGAGCAAGAAGTTTTGAGGCTAGTGTTTGTTTCTGGGGTTAACAAACTTTTCAGTGAACAATTATTTGACTTTAATAACTATAAAGGTGTTTTTGACCAACAGGAACTAAAAGGATCACAGGAACTTCATGGTACCTGTGGCCCACTGTTTTCACACAGAATCAAAGACCCAGATGATGAAAATCAAACGAGCGGCGCAGGAGAAAAAAATTCTTGTAGTACAATGTCAGACCAATCGAGGGAAGTCAAACAAAAAAACAAAGGTCATTCAGCAAAAATGACAACGTAGAAGAAGACACAACAGCAATGGTTGCGTATCAAGGGATAAACTGCAGTCTCCTCTCTCCTCTCTCCTCCACAGCACCAGGATGTCACGAAGCGACAATTGTGCTCAGAGGAGAGAGGAGGGAGAGCAGACTGTCAGAATAAAACACTTGTGCCATTTCCTTTAGAGTTTTATTCATGAGGTTAGGGGAGAGTAAAGAGTGACAGGATTTCTATTTTCACTGAAATCTAATAAATAATATCTTCCTGAGACACAAAAACTAGGTTATATTAATAAGAGTTTAGAGTTCACTATCAGACACGGCTCTCAATAAAGGCTACTGTGTTTTTTTCCCTTTAATACCTCCAGGTTGGATTCCCTTTTGCCTTCAGAACTGCATTAATCCTTTGTGTCATCGATTTAACAAGGTCCTGGAAACATTCCTCAGAGAGTTTGGTCCATATTGACATGATAGCATCACACAGTTGCTGCAGATTTGTCGGCTGAACATCCATGATGAAAATCTCCCGTTCCACCACATCCCAAAGGTGCTCTATTGGATTGAGATCTGGGGACTGTGGAGGACATTTGAGTACAGGGAACTCATTGTCATGTTGAAGAAACCAGTCTGAGATGATTCCAGCTTTATGACATGGAGCGTTATCCTGCTGGAAGTAGCCATCAGAAGATGGGTACACTGTGCTCATAAAGGGATGGACGTGGTCAGCAACAATACTCAGGTAGGCTGTGGACTTTAAACCATGCTCAGTTGGTACTAAGGGGCCCAAAGTGAGCCAAGAAAATATCCCCCACACCATTACACCACCACCAGCAGCCTGAGCCATTGATACAAGGCAGGATGGATCCATGCTTTCATGTTGTTGAGGCCAAATTCTGACCCTACCATCTGAATGTGGAGCAGAGATCCAGACTCATCAGACCAGGCAACGTTTTTCCAATCTTCTATTGTCCAGTTTTGGTGTTGCTGTGTGAATTGTAGCCTCAGTTTCCTGTTCTTAGCTGACAGGAGGGTCACCCGGTGTGGTCTTCTGCTGCTGTAGCCCATCTGCCTCAAGGTTGGACGTGTTGTGTGTTCAGAGATGCTCTTCTGCAGACCTCGGTTGTAACCAGTGGTTATTTGAGTTACTGTTGCCTTTCTATCAGCTCCAACCAGTCTGTCCATTCTCCTCTGACCTCTGGCATCAACAAGGCATTTTGTCCCACAGAACTGCTGCTCACTGGATATTTTCTCTTGTTGGGACCATTCTCTGTAAACCCTAGAGATGGTTGTGGGTTAAAATCCCAGTAGATCAGCAGTTTCTGAAATACTCAGACCAACAACCATGTTCAAAGTCCCTTAAATCACCTTTCTTCCCCATTCTGATGCTCGGTTTGAACTGCAGCAGATCATCTTGACCATGTCTTCTACTTTGTATACATGTATTTTTGCTCATGAACTCATGTATGTATTCTTTTTATTCCCATATTTATCTTAAACATAGTTTTATCCTTATCTTTTAGAGAAAGATATGGTTTACTAATTTTTTTAAGGTTTTAATCTGATTTTAATGGAGGGTACCTCCCCATCTTTTTTGCCTATTGCTGCTGTGCTGATGGAACATGGAGCACTTCAATGTCTTAATATTTCAAATATATCTTTTTTATTTATCCATGCTTTAAAGTTTTTTTTTCCTGTTCGTAGATTTTCCCAACACACAGATGTTTTTTTTTTAGCATTAGTTGTGACAGACAAAGTGAACATGTGGGCAGGACTTAATTGCAATGTGTCTCATTGATCTGAGCATCCGAGTCAGTCAAGCTTTTAAAATAACCTCACGCTCCTTTTCCTTAAACATGTGCACCGCTACGGTTTTATTCTGCTGCTGCTACAACATGCAAAATCAACCCACTCACCTCCTGACTCTGCACAATTATGAGCTTTAGCAGATTTAATGCTTTTGTATATGTGGAGAGTGACGCGCCGACATGTTTCTCCAAGTTCAGAGCTGCTCTGTGTCAATTTTCTTTACTTTCTGCATCAGTTGGAGAAACAGTAAGACGATTTGAGCCGCCATCATCACCACAAGCTACATGCTAAGTTAATTAATCCTCCTTTGTGTGTTTTAAAGTCTCAAGTTGTGTCCCGGCCTGCAGCAGAAGAAGCAGAATCCTGATCCAGGATCTGCAGAGTACAGTAGCTGATTGCATGGATTACAGATCACCCTGTTGAAGAGGTCTGGGCAGTTTGACAGCTTGTTATTGGGTGACCTTTGACCCTTTAGAGCCTGGAGAAGTTTTTATCCTGCTTGTTATCCTTAACTGAAGCTCTGAGCTGACCTTTACCCAGCAGCTCTGCTCTTAAAGCGTGGGTATGAAATTTGTTTGGTGTGAATAAAAACACACCTGAAGTCTTCATGCACAAACAGGGTCAACGACAAACCAAAAAAGGAGTATGATGGATTAATTTAAAAAGTGAAAATGGTTAATTTGTGCACCAAACTGCTAAAGAAATGATCTAAATATAAACATTTTGCTCCTTGGTTTAGAGCACATTAAGTGGATTTCAGGGAGTTTCTGCTCGAACTGCAACAATAGAGTGTAACAGAGCAGATTAAAGGTGTGCCACAGTGCTGAGTCTGTGGAAATGGCTCAGGGCCTGTGTGACCTCAACGAGTAATCTGGGATCGCTCTAATTCAGGACAGATTAACCGGCTTCATCTGCAAACCTCCCCCACCTCCCTCACACGCACACCTCTCCCGTTTCCACACCTCAAACAACACGCAGAGTAATTGGTCTGTGAATCCTGCGCAGAAGGACAGGCAGAAATGAGGCCTCGGCACGTAATCCCAGCGAACACAATCCCCATCCAGCTCCAAGGATCCTGCGCGATGACGCCGGCTCTGGATTGGACCAGGATGGAGGCAGAGCTCAGAAAAAGTGATTCCCAGTCGCCGCCTCGCTCTGAAAGGCCGTCCTCGGTGCATTAGCATCATAAAGCCAAGCAATTATATGGAAACATTAGCGCTTCCTTCACTGCGACTGGGGAGGCTCCGAGGCTTTGATATCTTTCCAGTCGCCACATTTCCCATCAAGCTTTCATGTGTTTGTGCGAGGCCGCGGCGTGACGGACAGAGGTTTTAAAACAGCGTGATGATGTTTGTTCTCGCCATGGAGGCGCACCCGACCGGGCCTGGCAGCAGAACCCAGAGATAAAGAAACCAAATGGGAACAATCGACCCGGCTGTGTTCTGTTGGTGCATCAGCAGCTGAGCTTTCTAATCTCCCATGAAAGGAAGTGATTGAACCGATACAGAGGAGGCCTCGTAAAGCAAACAGTCATCAGGAGTGGGCTGCTGCCACGAACACGTAAACGTCACGCTAAGACACTGAACAGGGTGCAGAGATGAAGGGACGGAGGAGGGGTGAAAGAGGAAGAGGGGTGGAGAGGTGGAGAAGAAGGGGTGGAAGGATGGGGAGGGATGGATGAGAGATCAAGAAAGGATGGAGGAATGCAGTGGTGAGGAATTGAGAGATGGAGAGATGGATGAGGGATAAAGGAGAGATGGAAGGTTGGAGGGAGGATAAAAGTGTATAAGGGGAAGAGGGATGGGGTGGAGGGGTAGGAGGATGGGAGGATGGGTGGGGAAGGATGGAGGAGAGATTGGAGGATGGAGAAGGAATGGAAGTGAAAGAAGGAAAGAGGGATGCAGAGAAGGAGAGATAGGGTAAAAGGGTGGAGGAATGGAAAGATGGAGGTGGGGAGTGATTGAGGGATGGAGAGATGGGGGAGTGGAGGGATGGAGGGATGGATAAGAGATGTAAAAAGGATGGAGGAATGCAGGGGGTGAGGAATTGAGAGGTGGAGAGATGGATGAGGGACAAAGGAGAGATGGAAGGATGAAGGAGGGATAGAAGTGGAAGAGAGATGGAGAGCTGGGGGGGTGACGGATAAGGGAATGGATGAGGGAGTAAGGAGAGATGGAAGGTTGGAGGAAGGATAGAAGTGAATAAGGGGAAGAGGGATGGGGTGGAGGGGTAGAAGGATGGGAGGATGGGTGGGGAAGGATGGAGGAGAGATTGGAGGATGGAGGAGGAATGGAAGTGGAAGAAGGAAGAAGGAAAGAGGGATGCAGAGAAGGAGAGATAGGGTAAAGGGTGGAGGGATGGAAAGATGGAGGTGGGGAGGGGTGGAGGGATGGAGAGATGGGGGAGTGGAGGGATGGAGGGATGGATGAGAGATGTAAAAAGGATGGAGGAATGATACAGGGGTGAGGAATTGAGAGATGGAGAGATGGATAAGTGACAAAGGAGAGATGGAAGGATGGAAGAGGGATAGAAGTGGAAGAGAGATGGAAGGTTGGAAGGATGGATGAATGGGATAGAAATGGAAGAGGTATGGAGAAATGAAGGGATGGAAAGGGGATGAAGGGGTGAGGGATGGAGGGATGGATGCAGGAGTAAAGAGAGATGGGAGGTTGGAGGAGGGATAGAAATGAATGAGGGATGAAGGGTTGGGGTGGAGGGTTAGAAAAATGGAGAATGGGGAAGGATGGAAGAGTGATGAATGAAATATGGAGGAAGGATGAGGGAGAGATTGAAAGATGGAGGAGAGATGGAGAGAAGGAGAGATAGGGTAAAAGGATGGAGGGATAGAAAGATGAGGTGGGGAGGGATGGAGGGATGAAAGGATGGAGAGATGAAGGGTTGGAGGAGTAGAGGAGGAATGGGGGAGAGATAGAGGGGAGACAAAGGAGACATGAAAGGATGGAGGAGGGAAAGAGGTGGAATAGGGATGGAGGGATGGAGATAAAGATGGGAATGGATGGATGAGGGATAAAGGAGGGATGGAAGGTAGGAGTTGGGATAGAAGTGGAAAAAGGATGGTGGACAGGGAGAGATGAGGCATGGAGGAATGATGAGGTACAGATGAACGGATGAGGGATGAAGGGATGAAGAGATAAAGGAAGGTTTGGGGATGAAGGGACGAAGGGGTTGAGAGATAAAGGGATGGAGAAATGGAGAGATGGAGGTATTGAATGATGGAGGTGAGGCTGGAGGACCTGCAGGAGCATAAAAACTCACGATGTTCTCAGAGTAACTGTCAGAGGTTTGGGCTGAGAAGAGACTGAGTGGGCTGTGAAAGGAGGGAAACTGAGGAGGGGACAGAGTGGTGTCAGGACGCCATCTGGTGGTCACACGAGGAACAGCAACGGTGGACTTATTTACTGAACACATGAAAGAGTTCAAGATTTACTGATTGTTCTGCAGTATTTACATCTCAATATTTGTCTTCTCATGAAAACGAACCTTTTCCCCTTTTTATCAATAATTTCTCAGCACTGACTCTTTTAAAATGGATCACAAAACGAATCAAGTTTGGACTTTTTGTGGAAATCAACAGGTGGATCATCATAAAACAATGTGCATGTGTGTAAAATGGGTCAGGTAGAGCCTCAAGTCCTTAAACTCCAACATCTGGAGACAAATGTGGCAGCAAGAGCTAAAATATCACTGGATGTAGCAACTTTGTGATGAAATAAAAAAAAGCTGAAAGGTTGGGTCCAGTATGTGTCTGACATTTCTGGGGAATTCCCAGGAATCTAAACAACTTTTTATTGATGATTGACCCATGATAATGAGCAGAAGTGATGTCCACTGTCCATCATATCCATCTTCAAAACATCTCAACTAACTCCATAACCAAGTCAGCAATGAGACCTTCAACAGGCTCCAAACACTTGAGCTCCAGGTGGTGACAACACTGACACTACCTCCCCTAGCTGCCCTCTACTCCTAAACCGAGCAAAACAAAGAAGAGTCTGTGGTAAAAGATTAGTAACAAGATGTTGGGATAATATCTAAGCCAAGGAAGAGGCAAAGGGACGAAGGGCTTGAGATCCGATGCCCCTGTCGGTACCAAAATGAAAAAAAAAACACAAACAACCATCATGTTTTCAGTCATCTACCTCAGATGCGACAGGAATGTTGGCCATCTTCTTTGTGGTCGCAACATGACCCACAATTCCCATGTCCAACGGGTACACGATCTCACTGTCAGGTGGCACCAGGCAGTCATCAAACAAAGCGTCTTTGTGGACGTTGAATAATCTGGAAGTGGAGATAAAGAGTCAGAGTGGGGGAAATAAGTACTTAATGCTTTAACTTTTTTTTCATTACATTTATTTCCAAAGCTGCAATTCGAACAAAATTTCTACCAGACATTGGTATTAACTCAAATAATCCACACTTGAGAAAGAATCATGACATTCAAGTCCATAAATAATGATTATGTGGATTTAAGTACGATAACACAGGAAAAAAGTATTGAACACAATATGGAAAGGCTTGAACTTGAACTTCCTATTAGTGCAAACCAACATCTTGATGGTCCTATAAAAAAGGTCGTTTTTTTCACCAAGCAGTTAAATACGACACACCTCATGATGGGTAAAGGCAAAGAGCTCTCTGAAGACATTCACAACCTGATTGTTGCTCAGCATCAGAATGGAACTGGTTACAGACTTATATCAAAGCTCCTGAATATTCCAGTCAGCACCGTTGGGGCCATTATTCACAAGTGGAAGAAGCACCACCTTACCATCAACAGGCCACGCACAGGAGCTCCTTGAAGATTTCTGACCAGGGAGTCATAAAAATAGTCAGAAGAGAACTCAATGAGCCAAGAACCACCCTGAAAGTACTCCAGAAAGACTTGGAGGCAGCAGGTACAATTGTTACAGAGAAAACAATAGGCAATGCACTCCACTGCCGTGGCCCCTATGGACGCTCAGCCCACAAGACTCCATTCATCAAGAAAAGGCATGTTGAAGCTGGTTTAAAGTTTGCTAAACAGCATCTTGACAAGCCTGTAGAATACTGGGAGGATGTTGTCTGGTCAGATGAGACCAAAATTGAACTTTTGGGCTGTCATACTACAGACCATGTGTGGAGGAGAAAAGGCACTGCACATCACCCAAAAAACACTACACCAACAGTGAAGTTTGGAGGTGGAAGCATCATGTTAGGGGTTGTGTCTCATCTCATGGTGTTGGTAAACTTCATATAACTGACGGAGCAATGAATGGAGCCATGAATGGGGAAATTCTTGATATGAATCTGCTGCCATCCACCAGGATGATAAAGATGAGACGTGGCTGGACCTTCCAGCAGGACAACGATCCAAAGCACACGGCAAAGTTGACTCTCAAATGGTTTCAAAAAAAGAAAATCAATCTGTTAGAATGGCCTAGTCAATCACCTGACTTAAATACAACTGAACATTTGTGGAAAGAACTAAAGAAAAGGGTTCACCAGAGGGCACCAAAGAATATTCCAGATTTAAAGACAATCTGTGCAGAGGAATGGGCCAAAATCACACCTGAGCAGTGTGGGCCATTAGTTCAAACATACAAGAAGCTTCTGGAAGCTGTCATTGCAAACAAAGGCTTCTCCACAAAGTTTTAAGAGAGTCCCAGTTTCATGTGTGGATTATTTGAGTTAATACCAATGTCTGGTAGAAATTTTGTTTGAATTGCATCTTTGGAAATAAATGCGATGAGAAAAAAGTTGACAAGTTCAATACTTTTTTTCCCCACTGTATGTTGCAGCTGCTTCCCTCCTCATCCTCACCACAGCTGTGAGCAGCAGGACTCAGCTTCCAGAAGCTTCTCATTGAGGCATGTAAACGTCTGTTTGTACAAATGTGCCAAATAAAGAGAAATACTCCACAATTCCCTGTGAGCTTTATTTAATCTGCCAAATATAAGTGTCTGGAACAGAATGAGTGTGAAGCATCTGCCAGACAGGGATGAAATCTGTTTCCATCCCTCTCTGAAAACTTGTTTGATGATGAAATTCATTCAGAGTTTTATGTTTCTCCTCCTACAGTTATAAATTCATTCAAAGAAAAAACAACAAAGGCAAAAAAGAGGTATCACATATTCCTGGTCACCTTGTTGCCAGCTCAGCCACCCCGTTCCTCTGACGGTACATGAACAGGCTCATGCGATCGGCTCTCATGATGAAGCTCAGGTGTCTCATGAGGTTGAAGACAGACTTCTCCATCTGCAGGTTGTCCTGGATGTCCCGCACCAGATCGAAGAGGACCTCGCTCTCCTCCACCATGGTCAGGTCGTGAAACTTACTGAAGTCCACGGCCGCCTTCCTGTTGTTGTCCAGCAGGTCAGAGATGACCTTGGGCCTGAAGTTGAGGTCGTAGTATTGCTTTGCAAACTGTGGGTTTGCATCCAGGAACTGCTCTGCTGCTGCTGCGTCCACCATGGCTGCTGGGAGAGGATGATATGGAGTATTAATAAAAACATGTCTGATTAAAACCTCACAGTTAAAGCTTCACTGGCTCTTTATGATCATTTTTGAATTCCACCTGGGAATGTAATATGTTAAGGCTCCTTCCTAAAAGACTCTGCTTACTCCAAATAACTTGGGGTTATTTCTTCTTTACTTCATGTAATTGTGGATTTTGTTGTGTACATTTTGACGCGATTCATGACTCTGACTCTGAAGTTGCTTCATCGTCTCTTAAACTGAATCTTAAACATGTTCTTCTGCAAATCTTTATATGACTGACACAGATACAGCCACCATTTCAGGAGTTTCGAAAGTAAATGGGCACCTGCCACACAGAGACTTTGAGACTACGATCCATGCTTTTATCAACACTCGATTGGATTATTGTAACTCTTTGTATTTTGGACTTGAGACCTCACTTCTACATCGTCTACAACTTGTTCAGAATGCAGCTGCCCACGTCCCTAATGGGAAACGCGAGCGGGACCACATTTCACCCATTTCAGCTTCGATGCACTGGCTTCCAGTTGCTTTTAGATTACATTTTAAAATGTCATTGTTTGTTTTTAAAGCTCTTAATGGCCTTGCCCCCGAATGTTTGACTGAACTTCTTTGTCCTCATGTCCCTGCCAGGACACTCAGATCAACAGGTCAGTTACTTCTTCAATTGAGATTTTTAAATCTTCTCTTAAAACTCACCTGTTCTCTCTGGCTTTTAATCAAAGCTTGAATGGCCGTCTGGTATAATTTTTATCTAATTTTAATTTATTTTATTCAATTTTTGTTTAATTTTATTTTTGCTCCACTTTTATGTGTTTATGTATCTTAATGCTGTATCTTGTTATTTTTACAGCTTTTTATATGGACAGCAGTTTGGTCAACCTCATTTGTCTTAAATGTGCTCTATAAATAAAGTTTGAGTTGAGTGGGTTGATCGTCTTTACCCTACCTGGTGCCACAAACAGTGACGACTGCAAGATAGGTCAGGGATAAAATTTGGGATGCTCTACATCACGGGTAACCAACCTTTTCCATGACTCGAGCCACTTTAAAATGCAGTCATGCCCAAAGTGCCAAGAGTTACTTCTTTCATAAAACCATTAACAGTCAGTAAGAACGTCTCCTTAAATGGGCTGTGAGACATAGTATATCTTCCTCCCGCTGCCTGGTTTTTAACAGTACAGAAAGTTTTGAATGTGTTTCTCTGTTTCCCATACTTCTCAAACAGATTTTTCATGTTTGGTCTCAAAAAGACCCTTCCCACTTGATGTCCTACATACTACACTTTCACAACAAAGGGTGCATATTGCTCGATCTCTGGCCATCCCTGGCAATAAAATCCATACTCCCTTGTCCAACTATGTTCGAGAGAATGACTGGAACTTGGTTTGTTTGCCTTGATAACGCCGCTAAACGGATGCGATTGCAAGCTAGCAGACTGTACTCCCAAGAGATTTGTGATGACGCACTTGCAAGACAAAATTGTGCACTTGCAACGTCGCAATTTAAATTTACTATTCAACGTTATTTAAGTTTTTATGTAAGAACATTTATAGTGTGCACAATTTCTTGTGAAGTCTCAAACAAATAATAAAACTGTTGTATTTTATCTATTTATTTTGTCCTCTGCCTCATTGTAATTTTTCTCTGCGTGCCAACATAAATAGCCTCAGGTGCCAGCTATGGCGCCCGTGCCCCAGGTTGCCTACCCCTGCTCTACATCAACAATTTTTGTGCCTCATTTCTAAATCCCAAGACCAGTATCCTATCCTATCCTTTAAATGGGCGGCCTACTGCAGCTGGATTCCCGCCTTCTGCCTTTGCTACCCAGCACCAGTGTTGTACTCAGACATTTACCTCCCAGCATGCACTGCTTTCATTCCTATCCTAATAACCAACATTGTATCATGGTGAATGACACTATCAACAATATATTCATGAATCTGCACAGAGTTCATCTGTAAGGGATGATGAGATGCCAACACTGCTAAAATATAGTTTCATTGATTCACTGTGAGTTGTATGACTGTTCTGACTAAAAGTTGATCTTTATTGTAAATTTCTCTCCTTATACTTTTTTTTTTCCCTGTGACAGTAACTGTATCAAGTCTCACTTGAAAAGGAGTTTTAATCTCAATGGGATGAATCTGGTTAAACAAAAAATGAATAAATAAATATAAAGTTTAGAAAAGGTTGTTTTTACATCGTACTTATTCCCTTTTCATTACTGGGCTACATAAAGTAACTTTTCTGGCACCCACATGTTTTTCTCTACTTACTTGACAATTATCTGTCTGGTTTTTTTTTTATTTTCTTGTATCATTTTATTGTCTCCAGGTGCAAATATTCAGTTTTTGTTTGCATTTCCTGTTTACTTTATTGCATTGGGAAAAGAGGCCCACATCAAGGTTGTTTTCACTTTTCTTCAATTTCAGTTTTTTTTTCTTGACCCTTTTTCTCATCCCTGGATTTTTTTATTTGTCAGATCCAAAAAATAAAAAAAATATTAAAAAAGTAAAAATAAAAAAATTAAAATATTGCTTTGAAAAAGTAAGAAAGGTTGACCTATATTATGAGCATTATCAACATTTAATATATTACTGAGCAAGCTATGTGCTAATCACTCCATTGTGTTTCTTTAACATAGAAATCGATCAGCATATTTCATCTGGATGATGTCATACTGTTCCCTTTACATCTGTCTGACACATTTCTAATAATATATGATTTAAAAACCAGTCCTACCTGTTGGAGTCCTTGTTTTGTCTCCAGTAAAGCGTTTAATCCCTCACCTCTGCAGGTGTCTGTGAGAAGAAAAGAGATTACAGAGATGGTTTTAAACAGTCATGTGTGAACATAAGCCTGCATCCAATTAAAACACAGGGATTATGATACCTTCAAAAGGTTCTTTCTCTGCAGCTCTTCAAGACATTAGTCCTTACAGTGTGTTTCTGTGCTGTGTGATGAGATAAACTCTCTGATAAAGACATTTTCTACATGAATAAATGGATTACAACTATTTACAGAGTAGTTGGGCTCAATATCTAGCTGTTTTTATTTCTCTGTTTACTCTGATCAGACAGAGGCTAAACTGGCCAGATTCATTTTGGCCAGTAATGGTGCAATCTTATTCTGTTGATTTTAATATAGATAAAGTTTTAATAACATTAGTAACGATATTTTCAAAGTGGCATTCAATAAAAAATAAGAGCATAATTCCTACAATTAAAGTTATGAAAACATATTTCTCTGGGTCACTTTTTCAATCACATTTAGAGAAATATTTGTGACTGAGGTAAGTCACTGTTAAACTTAAATGCTTAACATTAATCTAAATTTTAAAATAAATGCCTAAAGGTAAACTGTAAAATCTAAATATCTACATTTACTAACGAGAAAATAAATGTTTCAAAGATAAATATTGCTCTAAATGTGAAATTAAAGAAGTCACTATTAAAAAAAAATAACTTTTTTATGTTTAAGATTATATTTTTTCACCCAAAAATATATACATTTTCAAAATTCAAAATTGTAAAGCTTAACATTTTCTGATAAACATTTCTATTTATATAAAATATTATATCAAACATTATTTGTATTACTCATATGCAACATTTATTCTTAATATCCATTTAAAAAATATATTAAGATTTATTGAGTATTGAGTACAAAAATACATGTGAAAATATAACAAAAAAAAATCTCTGAATGTGTGTTTTCAAGAGTGACAGAAAATTTCAACATGTAATTATGCTGTGATCCAAATTGTTAGAATTGTGGCTGTTATTTTTAGAGTGTACAACTTAATAAACAGCGCCTTAAATGTTTCAGCAGACTGGAAGAGTAGTTTGTTAAGTTAGAGAATTATAAACTTGTACATTTCCACATTTTAATAAGAAAATATCTGTCTGTGAAATGTGTTTTAATTGGACCCCTGTTAAAGGTTTTGTTAGATAAATTGTGAGCTAGCATCACAACCTTTGGCCCTGAGTTGGCCATAGCAAAAAGTTAAATAAATAAAAGTGAGGCAGACCTAGAAAGTTGTCTGTTGTTCTACTTATTGTTTATTTATTTATTTATTTAAATAGACAGTGCATATTAATAAACATATTCAGCCTATTTACATCCATATAAATACTCCTAAACTTCAGGAGGTGACCCCTTGTCCTGTGGGGCCTCAACATGAAGCAGGAGGCAAAGGTTAACCTTGTTTTTTAGGTATCAGTGCTTGAATAATACAACAGTCCAACAGTTCCTCTCCTTTAACTCATATTATTTCTTGTGCAGGCCTCCTCTGGAGATGAACTACAAACAGCAGACACTCTCTGACCCTCCCTCTGAATCTGAGACATGAAATAACAACAGTTGGCAAAAACAGAAGTAACACTAGTGAGAACAAAACAAACCATTTGAACAGTGTACAGCTGCTTCCACTACTGTGGTGTCTGGCAATGAGGGGTTTCATCAAAGATCTCCTAATAGAAGAAAGAGCACTCACTGTTTGTGTTTATTGAGATACGATAAGATGCTTTATGTTAATCCTGAGGGAAATTTTGTGAAATAATAATTTTAAAAAAAAGTGTTGAATTAAAAAAAATCGAAGTGTGAAAGGGGAATTCCAAAAAAGTATCTTAGTCAAAACAGAAAACAGTGCGTAAGTAGGAGATTTATACAAAAGATATGAGTTATAATACGATAAACAGCTTCAACTAAACTATCTCTGAATGAAAGAATTTTTTTCTGCATTAGTTGTCGTAATTTCTTAAGACTGGCCAATATTTCTCCCTCTTTTGCATAGGAATGGAAAATTATTAGCACAACTGTATGTGAGGATGCCATATTTAATCGGAGTAATCCATCTGCTTCAATAGAAGATCTTTTTATTAGCGAGCCAAGTGACGCAATACTCGCGCTCGTTAGAACGTCATCACGCACGAAGCAACAGGGACCGGAGTAAGATGAATTTGAAGAGGAGTCATCTGATCGAGTGAACCAAACTCGGGATAATCAGAAAACTACAGTTGGTCAGAGCTCAGGTTGGTGTTTTTATCACTTTTATAATCATGTATTAGTTTACCGTGAAAATTCAGACTGTTTAACTGGTTTTGTTTAACGCGTTTTGGTCAAAGTTTGGTAAAGTGTACACGTTGACGTTTTGTTTACAATGGTGCCCATTCAGAAGCGTAATGCAGCGTTGGCAGCTCCTGCCCGGGAAGGTGAGGGCAAGATGGACAGATAAAAAAGGACGATTGTGAATTTTTGAACAGCAACGTAAGATAAGATTATTTAAAATAAAACTGAAATTAAGATACAGTGATGGTGCCACCAGTTCCACTTTTAAAGCTGTTTCACTTCCTTGTATTTAAATAGACTGAGAGCAGCACCAGTAATCTCATTAACACCAGTAACACATGACAGTCAGTGGAACAAATCAGGTTAACTCCACTGTAATTCTGATAAGGTTAGAAATCAGAAAGTGCAGCACAAATCACTGAAAAACAAATGAATCTGCATCATTTAGATGTATTTTTATTCTGTCACTACCCAAATATTTCACTTTATCATATAACAATAAATGCAAGGCCTCATGATTTAATAAATGGCTAGACTTTGACAGCATTGCTGAAGGACATAGACTTTTGACACAATATCCCCGTTTATTTTCCTCTGATTCATCATAAATTTTGTTTTCTTGGTATTAAGAAACTGTTTATTATGTACATCTACCATGTCTGGAGAACTTTTCAGCTATCTTTTAACACCACTCAACTTTTACCAAAACAAAACAAATTTGTGCAATCTGCAAAAGTAATCTGAACTAGAGCCCGACCAATATAGGACTTTTGGCGATACCGATACTGGGGGCAAAAAGAAGCCGATATCCAATGAATTGACTGATATCCGATATATCGGCTGATATATGTAATCAATTCATTGATATACACAGGATAAATACTGTATATTAACACCAGTTATGACTAGCTATTGAGAAGTTACATCTTTCATTTAATGCATGGGACTTAACTAGATTTTAAGTAACAATGTTGCTGCTTTCAAAACATGCAATAAATACAATTACAACAAAATACATTGAAACATTTTCAAAAATGATTTCAACCAAAACAATAACTTGTGAATTTATAAGCCCAGGTTGATCCTGCGTGGCATTATGAAGTGAGACGCTGTGTAGTAACCTTATATTAATGAACACACAGGAGCAGGAGCAACACACAGCAAATTACATTAATACAAAGAAGAAATAGTATTGAATCCTTGAGGTATCCAAGAAGCACACATTGCACCATGTTTTTCAAGTTGCTTTCCTCAGATACTCCTCTAATTTTCTCTGTAACTGTCAGTAATCTGTAGTATCAAAAGTATCTGCTGCTGCTTGAACCACAATTTTTTTTTTAATTGTTTTTAAGCTCATTGTTTCATAATTAAAGCTTCACCTAGACTGAACTTCAAGGTTTATGACTGTCTCAGAATGATGTAATACAAGATCATAACATGCATGTTGTAAGGATGATATGATATAAAGGTATTCTTGTCAGAAATGAGTCAAACTAAGGCCTTATTTTCCTGTAAAGGGGTCACAAAGTTCAGCTTTATGACTAAAGGGAAGTGGCTTGATGGTTCACACCCAATGACCTGATATCTGATAGTGACTCCTCTCTTTACCTCACACCACACTGTCTTTAAGCATCATGTGGTCGTTATTGTAGTCAGGTGCATGTGTGACCTAAAGAAAGTTGAGTCGTTAAGTTTTATTGCTGGAGCTCTTTATATTCTGCGAGGTAAAATAAGTAGGATAAAGTTTCTTCTCTCTGAAATCCCCACAGATCAGAGCTCGACCATGACTCTCGGCTATGACTCCTGCTCGGTAGCAGAAGATGGAGCTGAGAGTGACCAGCAGCAGCGGCCGCTCATCCTGGAGCGAGTGGAGAAGGAGACGGAGGGAAACTGTAAGTCATTCTTGACACGACGGCTGAAAAAATGCTGCTCCTGCACTTCAGAGAAAGCCAAATCCAAAATCCTCGGCTTTGCTCCGATCCTGAAGTGGCTGCCTCAGTACCAGCTCAGGGATTGGCTGCTGGGTGACGTCATGTCAGGAGTGATTGTCGGGATCCTTCTGGTCCCTCAATCCATAGCCTACTCCCTCTTGGCCAGCCAGGACCCCATTTACGGCCTCTACACCTCATTCTTCTCCTCCATCATCTACACCCTCCTGGGCACCTCCAGACACATCTCTGTGGGGATTTTTGGGGTGCTGTGTCTGCTCGTGGGTCAGGTGGTTGACAGAGAGTTGGCTTTAGCAGGATACCTCACAGAAAGCAGTGGACTCAGTGGGAACCTCAGCAGCGTCCGGGTGAATGAGAGCATGGGGATGGACTGTGACAGAAGCTGCTACGCGATCACAGTGGGAGCTACGGTCACTTTTACAGCTGGAGTTTATCAGGTAAGACAACAGAGGTGAGCTTACGAGCCAGATGATGATGATAGCTTTAAAGAATGTCTATTTATTTCACATTTTCTGTAAATTATGGGAAGATTCAAATTGTTTTGGATCTGTATAGGAGATCTTTCAGCCAGCAACTGCAACAAGTCCATTTTCATCCAAGACTGATCTCCTATGTCCAAAAAACACACAAATACCATGAATATCCATGAATATCAGTTATTACCTGTTTTCAAACCATGATTTGATAAAAAAAGTGTTTGTGGAATCAACTTCACTTCTGTTTATCAGAACAGTCATACTTCCTTCAATTGTAGTCCGACTGTTTGTGGTTTAAAAAACAGACACAAAGAAAAACTGAAAAAGGAAGCAGGAGACAAAGTACCGTACTGCTTTGAATATAAGAACATGTTTTTTTATACCTTTGAAAAACTGAGGGTGTTTAATTTTCGGGGATTGGGCTTTGAACAGCTGCACCACCTTCTCTGTCCTCTCTCTGTCTCCACTGGCTCCACCAGTCTTCACTGGCTTCCAGTAGCAGCTCAAATCAAACTCAAAGCTCCTCTTCTGGCTTACAAGACATTGACAAGAACACTCCTTCTCGTCCACTGCGCTCTGCTTGTGAAAGACGCCTTGTGCTCCCAGCCCAGCGTGGCTCCAAATCACTAGCCAGACTAATCTCCTCTGTTGTGCACAAATCGTAGCATGAATTACCTAACTCTATATGATCCACAGAGTCCCTTTCTACTTTTAAGAGATATCTGAAAACTCATCTGTTCAGGGAACACTTGTGCACTTAAGCTGACCCTTCTCCTCTTTGTAAGAAGAATGAGTCAGAAGGTCTAAGACTCAGCTCTTATGATTTTTCAGCTCTATTACTGAATGTTGTTGAAGTTTGAAGTAGACTGTTGCAGCAATTAATTGTGGTTTGTGGCTTGTTGATTATTCTGTAGTACTTTGAACGATCTTTCAAGACCCAAATATTGTTTTCTATGACCATGTAAACACCATAACTACCTAAGAAGAGTGGACTCTCTTCTTTTGTGTCTCTCTTCATGTTTTTGATCCAAAACACAGACAAAACGTACTTTTTTGATCACGTTCATCCCGGGCGCTTGATCCTTTGATCGTGTCCATGGTCACCTTTTCTCAGGCTTGCACCACTTTTTCTCTCTGAACTACCTCAACACATCATCTTAGATTGTTTTTGTTTTTTGTTTTTTACCAATATTGATATTGGTAAATATCGGTTATCGGCCATAACAACAATATTAATATCAGTATCAGCCAAAATTTTTAGTCATATTGGCACAACATGCAGAAAAGAGGGGCAGGGTTTTAGGAGCACATTTGGATCTAATGCTGATACCAGGATGAAATTAATGCATCCCCACTGCGGACAAACTCAAGACGTTTTTTTGTCTTCTGAAGCTGTTGGTTAGAAACCATGACTCAGCTAAGTTTAAAAAACTGCACCGTAACATATCCATTACTTGACTTTAACACCCAATCATCTCTTTCTCTCAGGTGATCATGGGTATTTTCCAGATCGGCTTCGTCTCCGTCTATCTCTCCGACTCCCTCCTCAGCGGCTTCGCTACAGGAGCCTCACTGACCATCCTAACTTCCCAAATCAAATACCTCCTGGGTCTGAAGATCCCCAGACCTCAGGGTTGGTTCACCCTCTTTAAAACCTGGTACAGTCTCTTCATCAACCTGGGGAACACCAACATCTGTGACCTGGTGACCAGTTTAGTGTGTTTGCTGATACTGGTTCCCACCAAGGAGCTCAATGATCGCTTCAAAGCCAAGTTGAAGGTAAGAAAGTTTCGAGGAGTAAGATCATCAAAGTGTCTTTTTTCCCTTTTAGAGCCACAGTATGATGGATCTGAGAAATGTTTGTCACTTTTATTAAAGTTTTTGTTTTTTGCCCCAAGGCTCCGATTCCCTTCGAGCTCTTTGTCGTGATAATCGCGACCCTCGCGTCTCATTTTGGCCACTTCCACACTGATTACGGCTCAAGCATAGCCGGAGACATCCCCACAGGCTTCCTCCCTCCCAAGATGCCCATGTGGTCTCTGATTCCCAACGTAGCCGTGGACGCCTTCTCCATCGCCATCGTTGGATTCGCCATCACTGTCTCGCTGTCCGAGATGTTCGCCAAGAAGCATGGCTACACGGTGGACGCCAACCAGGAGATGTACGCCATTGGCTTCTGCAACATCTTGCCGTCGTTCTTCCGCTGCTTCACCACCAGCGCTGCTCTAACGAAGACTCTGGTGAAGGAGTCGACGGGGTGTCAGACTCAGGTGTCTGGGCTGGTCACTGCGCTTGTGCTGCTGCTGGTGCTCCTGGTCATTGCGCCGCTCTTCTATTCCCTTCAGAAGTATGTATACCTTTAGATTATTCCTTTTACCACACATTGACAGGCTGTTGGAGGATGAATAAGAAGATTTCACCGTGCTTTGAAACCAAATAAGTCATCAGCCGTCTTAGTGTACACGTCAGAAGGGAACCTTGTTGGGTTAGTTCCTGATCCGCCCAACAGTCTATGAGTAATTATTAATAGTTTTGTGTAGTTGGTCCAGTTTGTTTAGCAGGTGTGAGTTACCCGTCAGGCTTCAATAGAAACACGCAATTAATATTCACTCACATGCATGAGCTATTTCATGACTTTAAAGGTTTGTACTGGCGTGCAAAGAGGAAGATGCACTCAGAGAATGCCAGCAAGCTATTTCTGGAAAGCAAGGTTCAACATTCAGTGAGGAATTGAATAAAAATGCTGCTACACTTTGTTATGAAATCACCAAAGTTCACTTTTGCAGCTTTCAATCTTGCAGATTTCCACCTCAGTCTGGTTTTGTGGTGAGGTTTGGAGTCGTTCTGTTCCGTCTTTTCGGACTACAATTTGCCTCTGGCTCTTATCTTGTTGACTGTGAGAGGAGGTTTTTTCAGATTAGACAAACACAGATAACCTTTGCCCTGAGCTCACCGACGGCTGGATTTCACTCACAGAAGCTGTTGGTTCAACAAATCTGAGAAGATTCACATGATTTCCACTTTCATGTCACAAAAATATAACCAGGATGCGAGGAATCAGAAATAAAAGTTATAATAATAATAAAAACTCTCCAGGAACTGGGTATGTCATGCGAACTAGGGATGTCCTAATACAATCACGTTTGGTGATTTCATTGTAAATGACAAATCGTATTTGTTGTATTAAAGTGAGCCCTGTCGATACCTCCTCGAGGAACTCTCACTTTATAAATCAGGGTGTCCGCGGGGTCTTAAAAAGTATCAAAAGTTGATAAATCAATCGTGGGAAAATCAAGGCGCTCAAAAAGTATTCAAAAGTCTTAATTATGGTTTTATGAGGTATTAAATTTTAATGGTGTTCAAGCTTTGACTCCAAAAGTATCCATGAATATTTCTTTTCCTCCTTGCAACCCCTGATTGTGCCATTAAGCATTCGGCCAGTGAAGTTGTCAGCTAGCAGAGCTTGACAAAATGGACATGCAAGATTTCAGACAATGAACAGTGTCAATAAACCTGCCAGTGGTTTTATTTATTCTTCCAAGCCTATACCTCATTTCTATTTAAATTTAAACCACAACTGGGTTGCTACCAACAGCTTTAAGTTGGGATGAGGTCTTAAAAGTTTTTGGAAGTTTTTTTTTTTAATTCTTAAAAAGGTATCTAAATTGGCTTCAGGATTTCAGTATATACCCTGTAAATGTTGCAAGACGCTGTTTGACTATCACTGCTTTCCAAAGAGAAGTAGTCCCACACAGCAGACATGTTTGCATCGTGGTTTGATTTACAGTAGCCGTAAAGTGTGACAGTGCTGAAAACACACGAAAACTGCATCGGTCCCGATCACGTAATGAAATCCAATGCTATCCAATCCTCCAAAAACAGCCATATTAGGCGCCAATACCAATCAGTGTGTCCAATTGGGACATCCCTAATGTGAACTACAGTTCATATAAGACTTTAATCTGATAACTTGCTCGTAGATAACTCCCCACTTTCAAAGCAAATCCAACACCAACTTCTTATTCAGTTGTCTTTATTAGAGTTCTGTTTTTATGATGGGCTATTAAGATAAAATCCTGTCTAGAGTGGGGATTTATGATCTATGGAGTTCACATACGTTGCTTATTTTAAGCATTGACCTGATTCACCCTGCAGTTCCCCATGACTTTGACTTCCTGCCAGACTCATGTTCTCCATGTAGCTTCACAAGGTCGTATGAGGGTCTTTCTAAAATAGAAATGCATACTTCAAACAGAGCTTCTCAGATACCTTTAAATGTACTTGGCGGCAACACAATATGAATGAGGGAACTTGGAACATGAAAGACCAATAAATAAACCTGCTGATGCCAGATTTAACATGATGGGGTCTTCTTTTTCTGGAGATTTAAAGTTGAAAGAACTCCTGCCGAAACCATTTATTTCATTAATTGTTTAGCCCTGGTTTGTTATTGTTGTTAAATATTTTATAAAATGCAAAAAGACAAAAAAATAGATATCTGCTAATGTAACCAGCATTAGCCAGAAATACCAACATGAGAGGGATTACTATATGGAACCCCAAAAGATTTTTAATAAATAAATAAAAACAAGGTTTTGAGATAAAAACCATTTTGATACATAACAGAAAAATATGTAATATTGCCGTTGAGTTGTGAAATATGGCACTATTATTATGAAATGTTTATTCTTTAATATTGAATTATTAAAATGAAAAATTTCAAAATAATTATTTGAACAAGTTCATATTTTTAAAATTATGACTTTTTATTTAATTTCCAAGCTTTTATAAAATAAATGTTTTTCATTCTGATGGAAAACGGCATTATGAAATAAAAAGTGACTTTGAAAAAACTTTTTTTTATTAGCTTGGAAAATGTAATTATTATTATTAAAAAGTAATTATTTTTAAAAGTATTTATAATAAGTTGATATTTAAGAATAATAAAACATATTTCATTAAAACGTTACCTTATTTCACAATTTAATGGCCATATTATATATTTGTTATTTATCAAAATGGTATTTATGACAAAATGTTGTTTTTATTTACTCATTTGTGAATCTTTTGGGGTTCGATATTAACGCACACTCTTTTACTCTCTTTTTGTCCCTCTGGTGCCCCCATAATAATTATAAATGAGTTATACTTTAGAAAAATCTCAATTATTTTCTCACTGGTGTTTTAGAAAACACTTATTTCAGCTTCTGTCTGAAACAGTTCATTTTAGCTGCTGTCTCTTTAAGGCTTTCGAGTCCACAAACCCCCTTCCTTCTGATTGGCCAGCCCTCAGGGGGACTGTTAGGGGCGGAGCTATGAGTTTGAGGCCTTAGTGTTTAAGGCTCGCCTTGAAATGGTTTGAAATTCTGCACGCGCCCAGTCTGCATATCCAGCCATGGTATATATTTTTATGCGTGTTTGTAATATGATAAAGCAGAGTACCCCCCTCTTTAATGCTAACTCTGACAGCAGACTCACCTCTTACAGCACTAACTTGATGCTAAAATCTGGCGTTTTTACCTGTCTCCTTCCTGTCCAGGTGCGTGTTAGCCGTCATCATTGTGGTCAACCTCCGAGGAGCCCTACGAAAGTTCACCGACATCCCTCGCATGTGGCGCGCTAACCGTGTGGACGCAGCCATCTGGTTGATCACCATGGCCACCTCGGCGCTCATCAACACAGAGCTGGGCCTTCTTGTCGGGGTCTTGGTGTCTGCTTTCTGCGTCCTGGGCCGGACCCAGCAGGCCCAAGTCCTGGAACTGGGTCGTACTTCAACCAGGGAGCACTACGAGGACCTGTCGTCCTATCACGGCCTCAGAACTCATCCTGGAGTGGCTGTGTTCAGATACAGCGCCCCCATTTATTACGCCAACCAGAGCTTGTTTAAAAAGTCTCTGTACAAGAGTGTGGGGCTGGATCCTGTCGAGGCCAAAACCCAGCGCATCAAGTTCAACAAGAAAAACAAACAGAAGGGAAAGAAAGAGGCCCAAAACCAGAAAGAGGATCAGGCGGAGGCTGCTGAGACTGTGACGCTAATGCTGAATAATAAACCCCAAAGCTTACGCAGCTTAGTCATCGACTGCAGCTCCGTTTTGTTTTTAGACACAGCTGGAGTGAACGCTCTGAAAGAGGTGCGTAAAGATTACGGAGAGGTTGGGATCAAGGTGGTCTTGGCTCAGTGTAGAGCTTCAGTTCTGGATGATCTGGAGAGAGGAGGATATTACGACGAGAAAGGTCCTGATGGTGGAGCCAACAAGATCATATTTTTTACCATCGCAGATGCTGTTAACTACGTTCAGAGTCTTTCAGCTGCTAACGGGGATCACAACAGCAAACACACAATCACGTGTCTTTAGTTCATTTCTTAAAAGGGGGAAAGTCAGTTTGAGTGCCTTGTGATAACCCTAATAATGCTTCAATGATGCTGAGGAAACACTAAAAAATGCCTTCAATGTTAAAAAGAGCCAAAGTAAAACTTAAGGGTTGAATCTGTTCTGAGAGTGAGTGACGGTTTTGTTTTTTCAGATACCAAAAAATAAGAATTTAAGCTTTAAGTTGTTATGCCCTCACTCATTGTTGCTGAATGGAAAATATTTAATCACCACAAAACCTGAGATCTGTAAATTTCACTGTAAGTGTTTTAAAAAGTCGTGGATCAGAATCCCAGATGCTGTCCGTAATGAGCTTCAGCCTCGTATCTGTAAAAGAATGAACTGTAACTTCAAGTAGCTCACAGCTGTTATCTCTAACACCAATGATTGACAAGTTTATTTTCCCTGTGGGAGAAACTCAGCCATGTTTACAAGCCATACATCAGTGAATGACCGTGCTGATTGTTTTAATGCAGATCTGAGGAGTTCTGCTCTGTAGCCTTCATGTTTCTGACCTGCAGTGCCTTTATTCAGAGTGCCTTCACAGCACAAACCTACACACAATGAATGTCTTAATACCAAGTGCAGCGACACATGAATGTCAGGAAGATTTTTTCTTTTATAACTGGACAGGGTTCGGGTTTGGGATTCTTCTATGGAGAGCTCGGCTGGAGAGGAAATGAGCCGATGGAAAACAAAGATTAAAAGAAATCCAACTTTAAGGAATTGCGATTTGTTTTCAGTTCCTAAAATGTTGGAAAAGCCAATCTTTCTGTCTTTAAAGTAGGGGTAGACTGATTATTGGGGCTGATATTTGGCATTTTGGGGCATATCGGCATCTGCCTTTTTTTTTAATCTGACAGCCGATATGAAACCCACTCAAAACTTTTGTTTTGGCTCTGATGCTTCTCTGCACAGAATTTCTCCCTGTCTACTCTATGGAAGCCCTAGATGGTCATTTAAAATCAGTCATGTAAAACCAAACAGAAAATTAATTGAACTGCATTACATGCCTGTAAAAGGCAGCACAAACTCAATTCTGTACGGTTTTATTGCAGTAACAGAAATTTTGGAAAACTTTGTTTACTGTAGAAAACTTTTGCTATATTTTTTTAAAGTTTTTTATTTAACTTTATCAAACATGCTGCTAAGCCTGGGAGCTGTTTGATAAATATATGCTCGAGGGCATTGATGTCCCGATACGATACCGATACTGCAGCATTGAGTATTGGCCAATACCGATGTTAATCCGATGCGATATCAGCATTAAACATACATACTTTTATTACTTATTTTGTAGTATGTCTGTCATGTTAGAAAAGGCTTGATTAAGTGATATTATTCAAACAAAGAACAGTAGTCAGCAACAGTAGGTATGAGGAAAAACTGACCCATTTATTATTAACCAATGGGTAACAGAAACTGCTTATATCAGAGATTTTAGATGCATTCTGATACGATACCGATACTTGTTATTTTCCAGATATTGGACCTATATCCGATATCAGTATCGGACTGGGACACCTCTAGTGTTGTTCACAATTTTTTACGCCAATATTTTCACTTTGATGGGGAATGAATATCGGCTTCAAATATCTGTTATCAGCCTCTTTGCCCACTAATAATCAGTATCAGTGTTGGCCCCACAAAATCCCTGTCAGTCTATCTCTACTTCAAAGTTGGAATCCTATTTGGGCAGATTTCTTTGATCTTGGAATTCTGATTTAAATTCCAGAATTTACTTAAATTAGAATTCCAACACTTAAATTGGATTTATTTCAGAAAGAAATCTGAGATTACTGTCAAAATTCTCTTTTTTCAGAATTCAGAGATCAAAGCTGGAAATCTTTGAGGTCAGAATTCCATTTGGTCGGAATTCTAAGATTTAAACCAGAATTCTGAGATCAAAGTCAGAATTCAAGGTTTAAAGTCAGAATGATTTAGGTCAGAAATGTGTCTCATCAGAATCCCAAAATCAGAGAATTCTGAGATTTAATTGGAATTCTGTTTCATCAGAATTTGAGATTAGGAGAACAGTCTTTTTATATGAAAGTGACTTTTTTTCCATTGGTTAAATCCTCTTCAGTCGAGCATCTTCATCTCATGCTGCACAATCCTTTTTAGCATTAACTTCATTTTTGTTATTTTTGTATTTAAATCCTTTGTTTTTAGAACTAACTTTTCATGTTGGGGGAATCTCCTTCTCAGCTCAAATCGTAGAGCTGTGGGCATTTTACTTTTAATGTACAGGAATTAGCGCCATCCCTCAAACTGATTAATTACTTTTATGAACTTCAATCTGTGTTTACTGAGGGTGGCTCCAGAAAAGACTTCAGCCTCTGGGTTTCAGCCTTTGAAAGGGGACAGAGAGGGGTGGGTCTAGGTTTTTAGTGACAGGAAAAAATAACCTTATTAAGTTGGTTTTATTCAGTTCAAAGTAAAACTGTATTTCTTTTTGTGAAAGAGAGCGTCTTGTAAAACTCTGGATCAGTGACTGTTTATTGTCAGGGGGATTGAAAAAAAAAAAACGAGGTTTTTCCTCAAAGAAAATCTGCTCTGTCCTGTAAATTTGAGGTAGACGTGTACACTTACTTGTCAGACTGTGAATTGAAACAGGTTTTGTTTGCTCACCTCACAGCATGAATACACTGTGTCCTCTTCATGTAATCATTTTATTTTCCTTGCTGGAGGCTGTTTGAACTTTTGGGAGGAGCAGCTTCTTCATCTTAAACTCTTTGTGTATGGAGGAGTTGGAGGAACTTTTTGACCTCAGCAGGGTCAACACAGTCACAGGGGATTGAATCAGATTACCTGATGTGAAGGACAGTCCAGATTTATTTCGCTAAATCCTTAAATATGGTCCAGCGAGCCTCTCTCCTTCACACAAAAGCTCAGAGGGAGAAAGAAATCCTGTCGGGGTGAACTCAGCAGGCACCTGGATGTCCTCTCATTGAAGCTGTTTTTGTCACTACCTTGTTACATCAATGAAAAGCACTTAAACAGGTTGAATCCTCATGTTTGTAGTGACATCCTTAAAATTCAGAAGCCTTTAGCTGCGATATGTTGTACGCTGATGCAGTAAATTATGTTTTATGTGTGTTTTTGTTTCAGACACCAAAATAAAACCTGAAAAGCTAGATCCACCAAAAATAATAACTCTTATTGGTAGCTCATTCCAAGTCTGGGCATACAAATTAGTTGTTATTATTTATCCCGAAGTCTCTTATATATTATATATTTAGTAGATGCCTATCCTAGATTTTAGTTAGTCCAAATTTCTACTTTAGAAATAAAGTTTAATGTTTTGTTTCAATATTAAGGAGTTCCTAGGAAGTCTCCTGTAAGCTTTATCATAGTGTTATGGGTCTAAAACTTTCTATTGTTTATTTGTTGGGGATTAGGATCTTCAGTGTCACAGAAAAGCAGCCACTCTATCCAAAAATAAAACCTTTCCTAAACCAGATGCCGACCTGTCTTTACTGAATCAGGAATGCCGTCCGGCTAGAAATGTTTGGACTTGTAAACTTTTGTATTCACTGCATTGAGCCTCGCCCTTTAATTAAACATCTCAGCAATCCTTACTGAAAAGGCGGTGAAAGCAGAGCTAAGAGAAACTGCTTGACAAACTGTGTTAAAGATCAAGCTCAGATCATCTCAGGATGTCACACTCAGATGGTGTTACTGACCAAAGTGTTGCTCTGAGAGAACATTTCCTCTTCCTGTTGATCAAAAATGATCCAGAGAAGCTCTTTAACTCATAACTGCAGCTTCTGCTCTGTGTATTAGTCAATGATATGAGTTTAAAGAATGTGCCTTGGATTTTTATGATGTGTATTTGTTGGATAATTTCTGCAGTTTCAAGTCACACTGCAAAAAAAAAAAGAAATCTTATAAAGGATTTTCATTTTATTTAAAATAAATAGTCCCATTATGTTTGACATGAGCCACATTCACCTAACTAGCACAGAAAAGTGTCTTGTTTCAAGTTATATTACATTTTTTATTCAAATACCTTGAAACAAGACGATTTTCTGGACTAGTCAGGTGAATGTGGCTCATATCAAGCCTATAAAGATATTTCCTCCTGAAAATAAGACAAGAACACTTGAAAGGGTTTCAGTTTTTTGCAGTGCATGGGTGATCGTCGGGATTATTCTGAAGAGGATTGGGGCCACTGGAAAAAAAATTAAGGGTTAGCATTTTTATTATTATTTTTATTTTGTTATTATTATCCCGACGTCTAATGTAATAATAATAATAATAATAATAATAATAATAATAATAGTAAAAAATACCAATATATTAGTATTATTTCATTATTATTATTATCATTATTATTATTATTATTATTTCATTTTTATTATTAGTATTGTAAAAATATATATTTTTATAATAATAAAAAATATATATATTTGGCCTTTTTTTCCAGTGGCCATTACCTTCCTTCATAAAAATGTAGATCTTTAAAAAACAGAAATTCCAGCGTGCAGACGGCCTTCTTGTCTAGGTCTCATCCCATGAGGTCTGCCTTCAAGTAAGAGGCCTGGGTTTGAACCCACATATCATTCCCCACCTTTACCGTGTAACCTCCCTATGTCAGACCTTTTACTATAATGTCAGATAAATTAGGAAACTAACTCTTCCGTAGGGTTCATAAGAAAGTGTTTCCTCTGTTTTTATTGAAGCTGTCCAGGATTTTGTGTCCTTTAAATAAGTGTCCTTTTTTTTCTTTTTTTTCTCATGTTGTGTTTTTCTTTGGATGCCTTGGCTGAGGGACTTCTCTGAACTTGTCTTGGATCTTTGTCTCTTGTTGCTTGACTGTAATAAAAAGGAGCAGTTTATATTTATAGCCAGTTTTATAAAACTCTATAAAACAGAGTGTCTGTATCGTAACCCCACAGGGTCCATCAGGTTCATGTCCAGTTTTAACAGCATACTGAAGATGACTCTGAAGGATTTAAGAAACCATCCTGTAAATGTTTTATGGAGTTTTTTTATCTTTGTTTTTGAAGGGAACAAGTGTGTTTCTGTACCTGAAGCAGGGAATCAGGACTCATTTCTGATCAGCAGGACACGTCAAAGGCCTTCTCTATGATTACACATATTTAAATGTTTTATTTATAAAAGACAAATAGTGATTGAAGGAACATGTGTACCCAGTTCTTCTGATGTAGTAAAATGCTTTACAAACTGATGCATCCGTGTCCTTGTCCTCTTGGAGTAACTGCAAACACTTCACTCCACAAACACAGTTTTTGACTCTGGACTCCTTTGTGATCCAATGACTAATCTCAGCCCTCTTGAATTATAGGTTAATACGCTCTGATATGACGTTTGTTTACCCCGGGCAAACTGTTTAAGGAGTCTTAAACCATGCTTGTTCAAGCCAATTCAAATTCCAAACCAAATCAGCTAATCGACATGAGCCAAGGAAACTCATGAAGGGAGGAGGAAAGCAGTGCTGGAATCCACATACCGAAACAACTAATGACAACTAAATCTAGTCAACCTCATGTCATCATACCATGGCCCTCCTCAGTAATATATAACACTTAAAAACATTACTTTAAAAACTCTCACTCTATCAGATCATTTCACTGACTTCAGCCCGGTCCATAAATCTCCTCAGCAGCATGCCCTTGGTGTTGACTAAATAGCACCATCTGCTGGATATAGTAATAACAACAAAACTAAAGCGTGTCCTCCAAATAAAAGCATATTAAAAGACTGAGCCAAGACCTGTGTGTGAGTCCACTTATCTCATCAGTTTTCTTAATAAATCAGAGAAGTAAAAGATGATCATAAAAAATGACTTTTACCTGCTGTAATAATCAAATTCTTGAAGAGATCTGGAGTGACACCAACCTAAATAATCAGGTTATTTTGTTTCCTGGAAGAAATATCAGAACAGAAAACCATAACCAGAAGCTTTTATTACAGGAACAGTGTTTGAAGCTGGTGATTTTGTTTTATTATTTTTAAATGTATGAACTCTACGGTCAACACATCAAAACCGCTTCCCTAACTTATCAGTCATGTTATCTACATTCAAAATACCCTGATATTGGACATATTTTATTTTAACTGTCAACTTAAGTTTTTTAAGTCTATTATTACATTTTGAGCCAATGTTAATATTCTTTTACTTGTTGATTCAGTGACTTTTAACCCTTACAAACTCATGTGTGGGAACCTGTTAGCTAATGCAGAGGCTGCGATAAAAAATAGCGCCTTAAATTGTGCAGGAGAACCCAGGAGGACAGGAAGTCACATACGTCGAGGGAAAAAAAAAATCAAGGCACAAATACACCTATTTACAGCCTGAATCTTTATTTTTTAATTAATTATTCAGTCTATGGCGAAAACCAAGCAGAAAACTCCAGTCAAAGAATATGAGACAATGCGGAAGTGCTAAAATCTGCTGCTTCTCGAGTGTCCACTTAAGGCTGGCTCCGGAAGTACCGGAAGTCACATACACACCGAGCCAAACAAACACCTTTTTTACAGCAGAAATTAATCTATTTACAGCCTGGTTCAAAAAAAATCTTCCCTTGTCTGAATCGCTAATTTCACTATCAGTACAATGTTTCGGGTGAACTAGTTTCTAACTGCAGTTTAGAGGATTTGAAGATCGCGAGCTCCCCCAATCAGAGGCACAGCTCAGCATCACGTGACTGACGGACGTCCTATAGCTGTACTCGAAGCCCCCGTCAGTTTTAATAAGGCCGCGATAGCCGATTTGTTCATGAAATCCGTTCAGAAACTGACAGGTGACGTCGTGGAGACTACGTCCATTAATTTAACAGTCTCTAAGGTGAAAACATACAGCTACCATCCCACTCCTTCATATCACTACACACAACAAACACGTATTACCTCTTACCTTTCAACTCGGACAGTTTCATATGGAGGCAGGCCTGGCGCTTCGTTATGACATCATTTTACCGGTGCCCAGGTGGGATAATTGTATGGAAGATCAACCGTCTTAAAAACTGCGCCTGTTCACCTGTATTCCGTTTATTCTGTGTCCTGCTGAGAAGCATGACTGATAAATTTGCTGAAATTAACATACAGATGGGAAATCTGCTCAAAGAAAGCCTTAATGAGCAGTTAGCTGATAGATTTAATTTAAAGACACAGTTTGAATAAATAGCTTAGAATAATATGATTAATAAAGCTATCTCTCACCAAATTTAGAATTTAGCTTCACCTGTCCATTTCAAGAATGTGATAAGGCCCTCAGGTGAGTGAAATTTAAAATACTAAAGGGAAGTCTAACACTGATTGAAATCTGGGCAAACGTCAACTCTCAAGGAACTTTCTGGAAAAGTTGATCAAATTTGTACCTCCCCTCAAATTTTCCAATGTTTTTTTATTTTTATTTGGTGTTAAACATATTTAATTTAAAGTACAATAGCTGGCTGGAATTCAGACCTTTAAAGTACAGCCTCACGATGCCTTTAATTTTTGGATTTTTGAACCGGTTGTAACTTTTCTGAAACCTTCTTGAAAATCCAGCCTGTGGTCATTGTCCTGTCTTTTCCAGTTAAAGGTGTAACAAAGCCCAAAAATAACTTAAAAAGAAAACCCTTATTTCAGCTGCTTGTATGGGCTGCTGTCTCTTTAAAGCCTTGCTCCATAAACCCCCCTCCCTCTGATTGGCTCGCCCTCTGGAGACCTTGGTGCTTGAGATCCTTCTGTGATGACCTGACATCCAGATTCAAAGATTTCTACAACATTTTTGAAAATCTGAACATCCAGCATTTGGTACTTTATATCCATGTTTACATAATAAGAAAGCAGAATAATCCCTCTTTAGGTAACAGTTAGAGAGAAGTAAAGGCAACATCTGACCCTTGTCACATTGACCTCTGGAAGAGGACAGATATATCTGAGTATCCAGTCATAAAACTTTGATTGCTCAATGTCAAATGGAAATTAAAAGTTATCAAAGCAGCTAACCTTAAATTGAAAACCTCGTTTACAACCCTCTGACCTTTGAATTCAATTTGGTCACGAGAGACTCACAAGCTCCCGCTCTGCTCTTTGGACAGTAAAAACCGACGCTTGGAAAGAACGACAGTGATACAAAACAAGAACGAAACTTTATTGAATTTGTTCCCCACTTGTGTTAAACAAGCTCATCCTATCACATTCTTCATCAGATGGAGACAAGCTTCAAGCAAGCGACTCACAGGTGCACAACAGAAAGGCACGAAACTGTCATCGAGGGTGGGGGGGAGTGACCGAATGTGGAGAACTGAGGATCGTTTACATGAGGTGATGTGACGTGAGTTAGTGTGCAATCTGGAACTGCTCATGCTGCGTATGTTATCAAATCAAAGACCTGATCCATCCATGGGTCTACGTCTAGGTCTGGTTAGGAGTCAAGCAGGTTCTTAAAGGAACAATTAATCACACAAACACTGATTTCTTCAATCATAACATCAATCATCACACATTAAAAAAAACAAACAGAAAACTGGTCCCATTGCTGGTAAAGTGTCGTGATAACTTAATGTCCCTTTCATCAAGCTACGATTAAGTGACTACATGTGCAATATTTCCATGAAGCTGTTATTCTACATCAGGTGATGGTTAAAGAAAAAAAAAACAGTGACGTCTGGACTGGGAGATGAGTAGTGTTTCTATTAGCTTGCTCGTACATTCACGTCATCAAAAATCAATGTCAGTCATTCTATACAAGAGAGAAATTTACATGGAGACTACTGTACAGCACAGAGACCGAGAGGAAAAAGCCTCTCTGGGGCGGGGAGGAGGAGGAGGAGCTCTCTGGGAGGTACGGGGAGGAGGGCGGCCAAACACAGCCATGAATTTAAGTTCAGAAACATGCAATCTACAATCAAACGATGCAATATTGATCATAAATGTTTTGGTACTTGTCTCAGTCATTGGCATTAAAAGCAAAACAAAAGGAAACTCATGGAGGAGGAGGAGGAGGAGGGTTGCTGGGATAAATCTGAAGCTCTGAACGGGACAGAAGAAAGCAGGGTTTCTTTTTGGATGCACTGACGGGCAGCGGAGTGATTCAGTGGGTGTTTTTAAGGAGCTGTGAGGGCCGGGAGTGTGCGTGGTGTAGGATTATACAGACTGGTAGCCAGTGCGGCTCTTCCTCCGGCCAATCAGGTAAGAGATAAGCACGAGGACGATTAGGAAGCTGAGTGCCACACCCACTGCGATGGGCACCAGAAAGCTCAAATCAGAGTCCAGGAAGCATTCCTCAGCTGACAGACGGACAGAAAGAAGACAGACAAACAGACAGAGAAAGGGTTAGAGGTTTAATCAGCAGGAGAAAGAGGGACAAAGCAGGGTTAGAGAAGAAGCAGAACAGGAAGTTAGGATTTCAAAACCTTTGAAAATGTAGTGTGTATTAAAAGAGGTGTCATAAAGAGGAATCAATCAGTGGTTATTCATCATCACTCAGGGAGAAGGAGCAGGTGAGATTATTAGAGAAGTTACAGGACAATCTGGGAAAAAGCCAAATTTAAACCACTCTTCTGTCGCTAGTTAGCATAGCTTAGCATTAAGGCTCAAAACAGCTGGCTTGACTTTGTCGAAGACGAATAAAATTATAGGTTTAATCCTGTTAGTTTCTAAAAAAACTTTTTACACTGGGATAAGATGTTTAAAACTTCCTGGTGTGTGAAATAAGAATTAGTTTTAGCTCACGAGGAGTTATTTTTCCAGATTCCATTAGGAAAAGCAGCACCAATTTATCAGTTTACTATTAAAATGTGGGAAAAGTGTCACATCTGAAGAGAAAAAAAAGTCCCTCAATTTCCCTACACTTCAAACTTCTTGTGCAAGTTTTGGGGCAGAGCCAGCCTCAGTTTTGATGCTAAGCTAAGCTAACAGGATGCACTTTTCAAACTCCAATCCTTACATGAAGGTGGTGTTAATCTTGTCAGCTTGTTTCCCATTATGCCGACAGCCAGACAGTCAACAGCATGAAACACTACATGGAAAATTCAGAACACAAGTTGGTGATTTCTCACACATGGACAAAAAAAGGCGGCGAAGCAAACAGACAGAAATACATCCACCCATCCCAGGGTTAGAAACCAGGCAGGTTTATCTAGAAAGACTCGTAGCCGGTAGCTGCGTTTCTCTTTCTCCCGATGAAATAGGCCGCCAGAACGATAAGAATGAGAACAAGCAGGGAAACGCCGACAGCTATGGGAACAAGGAAGCTCTCTGCATCAGACTGGCATTCCTCAGCTAGACGAGAATGAAGAGAGCAGAGAGGTGAATGTCTTACAGGCTGAACAGAGGGATTAGAGTCAAAGAAGAACACATGGTTAACGCATGAAAACCTGAAACAAAGAACCCAGGTTTGTGAAGAGGAACATGTAACGCTTACGAAATGAATCAAAATTAACTCAAGTGTCCAGGGCAGCAACGCATTTTATTTCCATGAATCTTAAAATACTAAAAAGCTCCACTTCAGTCACACACACAGTTTGAAATCCAACAGCATGAGGGAAAAGAGAGTCAATCATTGAATCCACAAAACACACACATTAATTGATCTTTCACAAGACAGTCCTGCAGCACAAATTCCCTTTGCTGAACATGTATGTGCAACATCCTCGTCGAGAAAAGGGAAACCAAACCATGAGCCGAATCTTCAATCAGAGCAGAATTAGTACGTTATCGACTACTGAAGAACCAGTGAGAGGATTTCACTGACTGGAGTGAGTTAACTTTAGGAAAGAAAGCATGTGAACCAGTGCTGCAAAACCATCTTCATAATTAAGTTTGTACAGAGCGGAAATACTCAAAGCAGCAAAAATCACAAGCAAAAAAATCAGCGTATAAGTGATTTACAGCCATTATTCATACACACGTACAACGTCCTGGGAAAACAGTTTTTTAAGCAACGTCTAGGTGGAGCACTTTCATTTTCAGCATAGTTTACCGCCTGCTTTGCTCCTGTCCTGGAGATGTCACTAAATCAGACGACGGTACACAGCACTGTGCTAGGATGAGGCAGCAATATACGGCTATCAACGCTGTCACATCGGCGCTCTATCACTGAATCAAACGCTCAGGGGCGTTTTAACGTTCCTGACTTCAAAAACTCCTGAAAACCCGACTTTTTTTAATCAAAAAATGTTGTTTCCTTGGAATTGACTTATACTTCTTGTTAAGAAACAAAAGAATTTAAGATCTTTAGAATTTGAGGAAACTGTTTTACGAGATAACATATCCTCATCTAGAATATCACCAATTTGCTAACATTTGGCTAGCTCTGACTGACGCTAAATTATCTACAGGAGCCTTATTTGATTTCTCCTGTCACCATAAGGTAACACATTTCATTTTTGTTCTTATTTCAGTTGTTTTCCTGAGATAACAAGATCATTTTCTGGGGAACAAAAAATCAAATCGGTATAATTGTTAGCCAGAAGATGGATTTCTACTGCTTCAGCCTGGCATGCCATCTTCTGTCCAATGACAGCAATAAACCAGGAAATGATCTCTATATCCTGGGAAAACAATGATTTTTTGGAGATAACCTGAAGAAGAATATGTGGAAGTCTAAGTGGAGAAAACACAAACTATTCAATCATGACCTTTTAGGGCTTCTGTAATGAGTTTTACCAGATGTTCAGGTGCCGTTTTAGACACTGGAAGAGATCATTCAGGTGGAAGAAGAATAGTATTTTTAAGCAAAAACCTCCTTGAATCAGATCAGGACATAGGCTGGCGTACCTTACAAACACAGGTCTCAAATATTGTCAAACGACTGGCTTACACTTAAATCCACTTAACAAGAAAAAAAACATCTTGCTCTTCAGCAGATTCAATGAATTCTGAACAAAAATCTGAAGACAGGAAACGAGATCTGCAGGGTCAAATAATCCAAGCTTTCCCTGTTCCTGTTTTTTGTGCTCAGCTAAGCTAAGCTAATGCTAACAGCTTTCTTGATTTGGCTTAAGTATCTATCAACTTGGTCACTGAGTCTCAGAAGAATGATTTGGAGTTTTCAGGAGTTTTTAAGTCCCCTGATGCAGCTACAGCAGTCCAATCTGACCACACAGAGGCGAGAGAATGTGACAACAGCTTTAACATGATGCAAAACAATAATCTAAACAGCGCTTTAGTGCATTTTCAGGCATGTATCCTTGTTCCAGAAATGCCTCTGCTGAAAGTGAATATCTACACACCAAATTTCTCCCTTTTCCAAACATAATGCCAAAATGTATCAATGAGAAGAAACGCTTTCCAGATTTATTCTCAGCCTGGACCATGTGCAAATATAATATGAGAGACCTTTTAAAGCAGCAGACTTTTTATACGGAGTGGCAGAAAAGGCACAGGAGTGAATGAGACACTGTGGAGTGTTTTTTAAAGGAGTAGTTTTGTCAGTTTCTTAAGGTTTCAAAGCTTCTTCCACCTGGACTTTTAGTGCTTCAAATCTTTCAATGAAAAGGTTTGTTAATGCTTAAACACTTGGATATGATTGGAGTCACATAATCAGGGCTGATCCCATGAGTTCCTGCTCTACAGGAGCAAACACGGGCAGAAACTTTTACACATTTCGAAGTCGAGGCTGACGGGTTTTCCTGATCAAAGATAAACAGCTTCTCAACAATCTACCTTTGACTTGTAAAAGAGATAACAAGCAAATTACCTCTCTTACACGTCTGAATGTGAATATGTACGGGGATGAAAGTCAAACCTTAACGTACAAAGTAAAATAATTAAATAAAGACAAACAGAAACATAATGGGGAATGTCTACGGAGCAAGTGCAGCATCTCAACTTGGGTAAAAAAGTCTCAAATTAATGTCAAGATGGGTTTTTTTGTTTGTTTTTAAGCTTGCTTTCATGTGAATTTGTCTTTTTAAATGTGTCATGTGGATCCTGTACTTGCTCCTTTACAAAAATCACAACTAAAAGGACAAAATCTCAATAAAAGAACAAAAAAGAATTAAACATTTGGGGTTGACAAGTTTGGTCCTTGAGGAAAACACCAAACCGCCTCTTTTAAGGTGGAATTTGTCTTTATATTTAGCACAATAATAGACTTTTTGACTTCAACTCATAATATTTTCTGCTCTTAATGTCTCATAAAGGCCGATTGCTTTGATTTCCAACGCTTTGAGTTATTTTCCAATTGAACAATTGCACATAAAACCCAAGGACCAGGCTCGGGTACCCCTCCTTATTTCAGGATAGAGATCACACATTGGGAATTAAAGGGTCTGATATCCAACATAAGTCTTTCTTCGACCAATCACGTAAGCGATCACTACAATGAGAATCAAGCCAGCCAGAGCAGCACCAACAATGATTGGGATTAAGATGCTGGTGTCATCCAATGAACATTCATGGGCTGCAGATGAAAAGAGAGTCAGTCAAATAAAGGGCGGGATTCAGATGTTATCATGAACAACAGAGAGAGTCTCTTCTTGTTGTTTATATCATATTATAAAGCAATCACAAAAATATTCATCACGGCATGAGAGATGTAGTTGTAGAGGATTAACTCTGAGTTGTTGGATTCGATAATTCAGATTTCTAAAAATCTTTATACAGCAGATTTCTACCTCCAGATCTTAAGGGAAGCAAAGCCAAAAACATATGTTGATAGATTAAAAAAAATGTAAGCGCATAAAACCACTTTCTCCGTCTTAGGGATGCATCTTTCCACTCCTGGTTTTGGGTATCAGTCTGATCCAGACTCAAAAAGTTGGACCAGAAATCGGTTGATGATGAGTTTAATTTCTCACTTATCTTCTGCTGAGGTTTACAGTTAAACTACTAAACTAATCCCTGTTAGGAACTGGATCAGATCAGTGTTGGCTAATACCAAAACCCAGGACTCAGAACTGGAACTTTAAAGTTGGATTGACGCATCCCTTCTCTTCCACACTAAATATCTTCATTTAAACTTTAACAGCACTCATGGCCCTTTGGCTTTTATGTAGTACCATAAAAAACTGACTCATTTCTGGAATGTTTACTCGTTACAGCAATAAAAGAGCAATTAAATGCACTCGTGATGGTGTGAAACATCAGCTTAATCTGAAAGACACTTGGAATGCATGAAATGAGTCTTTGCATTTCTCTGTGGAGTTAAGCTGTTTGGTTTTTATTGCTAACTAGGGATGTTCGATACCACTTTTTATGCAGACCGATACCAGTACAAGTACTCCTTCTTGAGTACTCACCGATACCGGGTACGGATACTTCTAGTACTTCTGATACGTAAAATTTCAATTAACAGTGACAGATCATTTTGATCAAAGACAGCACAGTCACTATGCCATAAAGTCCACATAAAACACAAACAACTCACTGAGTTCAGAACTTTTTTGATCAATATTAAAAAAATAATATTAAAATTGCACAATAAAACTAACAACTGTCAGAGTTTAAGTATTTTTTCAAAGTAAACTTGAGTGCAAAATATTTTTTTTTTACTGTGAACTCTTCCTGGTTCATTCATATTGTCTGAAAAGGACCTGGCGCACATTTGCAGTGGTGTTAAACCGCAGCAATTAGCAGCATTTAGTGGCGAGGAGGACTAGCTTGACCTACGATTTTTTTGCCAAGAGTATCTGCCAGAGTCCTGCACTGGGTCGGGTACCCGCAAAAACAGCCGATTTGTGGGTGGTTTTTAAAAACTGTTTTTTTCCCGGGTTTGGATGGAGGTGGAAAAAATAACATGCGGGTCGGGTCACGGGTTTTAGTTTGACACATCAAAATTAATATAAAATAATAACAAATACAATAAAATAGAAACATAAGTTGTAAGCTGGTTGTAAGGCTGTGACCATAGAGATTCTGGCTTCAAATCCGTAACATGGTGGAAAGCTAAGCCACACTATCCATTTCTTATAATACATCCATGGTTGTGACATGATCACAGCTCGTACCTGCTGAGCTTCGCTTAAGTCTGGACAGAAAGTAAGTCTACTATTACACATGTAAAGGTTCTTTTAAGAGATTAAAAGTTTAAAGGCATTAAACGTAAAAAGCGAGTGATTTTACAGTTGTATGTGAGAAGATCACAGAGGGTTGATGATGGAGCTGAAGTCAGGCTTTTATTGGAAGAGTTGCTTCATTCAGGTGTGTTGTTTACTCACTGGCATCTGAACTATGGCGATATACCATTCAATTTTCAGACAATATGACCAATAATGATTACTCTAAATATGGTTAAGGGTCGGGCTGCGGGTCGGGCTGCGGGTCGGGCTGCGGGTCGGGCTGCGGGTCGGGCTGCGGGTCGTGTTTCAACGGGTCGGATCGGGTTGCGGTACTAATGGGGATCTTGAAAATTGGACCCGTGCAGGACTCTGGTATCTGCTGCTAGTACCTGCAGCCTTCATGAGTATCGATACCTTGAAAAAAGGCTGGTATCGGTATCTGGCAATCCCTATTGCTAACTGTGATTAATTCTGAATTTTATCTCATTCAGATTATTCTTATTCAAAGTTTTGGCCTAAAAGTTTTGGTCTAATACTGTTATTTGTACTGCCAAATTTAAAACCATCATCTAGCTGGGCTAAAACACACAAAATATCCTTATTCAAATGTGCATTTGATATGCAAAAAAAAATGCTTACAATCTCTAACTTGTGGCGATGTTTGTTTATGATAAACTTAAATACCTTGATAATACTGTATATCAAGATATCATCAAATAAAGTGCACCACAGCTGTCCCCTCAGCTCTTGAGTTAAAAAAAATGAGCATTTCATCACAACCTTTAGTGCCACAGTCACTTTTTCTGCTAAAATCATCTCAAGTTATAAGAGTGATGGAGGAAGAACCTACCTGTACTGAAAACACCCTTCTTGACCCCAAAGGGCTGCACCCGTAGGTCAAAGGTGAAGAGGGTGAGCGCGCTGGTGATGGTGTAGTTCTGCTCTTTGTTGCACATGTAAGAGGCACCGACAGCCGCCTGCCACAGACTCAGGTTGGTGTTAGCCTCGGAGAAGGCGACACCTGGAGAGAAAATACACAAATATAAGGAGGAGAAACATACGTGATGCTCTGTGTGAGTAAATCAGAGGCTTCTTATTACCAGAGCTCGTCTTTCCTGTGATGTTCAGAGCGTGCAGGCGGAACTTCTTTGTGTCCTGTTAGAGAGAAATAACAAGTTTGAAAACTCAGCAAAACTGATCAGCTTTGGTGTCAAGAGACAACTGAGGGACAGGTGAAGCTTGATTTAATCATCACTCCAAGTTAAAGTTAACAAATCCAGCATTTATATGTTGCTTTCATGGTTATTAAATATGTCAGTTAAAGTTCAGACACTCCTGTGCTTTGAGGTTTAGAGAAAAGCTGTTGCAGCTAATTGCAATCTGCGGTCTGACCACTAGATGTCACCAAATCTTCAAACTTAAAGACATTTTTAATGGAAAGCTAAGAGTGAAACAGCAATTTCCACTTTTTTTCACATTTCTACAAAACCAACATCTTGAGTGATGTTGAGTTAAAGTCTTACATTGGTGAAAGTAAGCATGATTGTCATCGAATTGGAAACCACAATCAAGTCGCTGCTGTTGACGCCACATCTTCCAGAAGTCGTGGTTCCATTAGGGTCAAAGTTCATCTCCTGATATTTCTATGCCACAGAAGAGAGGAAAGTCAATTAATTGTGGTGTATATATGACTACAGTGTTGAAAGCAAGAGGTTTAATAAGCTTATATACCTGTCCCTGCTTCAAACCGATCCGCAGGCCAAAGTCAGCCAACAGACAGGCCGTGCTGTTTTCATCCTTCTTGATGCTGTACTTCCCAACAGTAGGAGTGGGAAGGGTTGGGATTGGTGTGGTGGGAGGAGGAGCAGTGGTGGCTGAAGCGTTTGTTGTAGGAGCTGCTGTAGGGGCATGGGTAGTAGGGGGAGCCGTGGTGGCTGGTAAGTCAGCAGCACAATGGGTAACTGTGTGAAGGGAGGAGGAAAGTGTTGATCAGCACACGCAGGAGAAAGATCATCGTACAGGCTGCTGTGGCTGTGACGATGCAGCTGGACTTACGTTCACCGCTCTTGCTGTTGTTGCTGACGAAAGCCTGCATGAGCACGTTCCACAGTGTCTGATTCACCGCGTCAGACTGAATCATGTCTCTGCTTTTGCATGAGTAGCACGTGTCCTTGACCACATCTTTGATTTCAGGCTTGGCGGTGATGGTGAGGGTGTCTGTAGGAGATTTAAAAAAGAACTCAGTAAGCGTCACAGCTAACTCCCATCGATAACTGTTTTAATTAACTGTATGAGGAAAATTATACCATTCGATTCAGCATCAGGGAAGTTCGTCTTGTCGCTGAGGTCGTAGGAAAAGGTGATCAAGTCTGCTTGGTACTTTTCTCCATCCAAGGTGAAGTTAACGCTCCAGGAGTGTCCACCAAAGTTCAGCTTCAACAGGGAACTTTTGGAGTCGCACTCACTTCCATTTATCGTGACTTTACTGGGGAGTTCAAACTCGGCTACTCCGGTCTGAAAGAGAGCAGAGTCACCTGATTTAGCAGGATTGGGTAAATTTGATGCTTAAAGGTTTAAATGCGACCTCATAGACATTTTGGTACCAACAGGACGTAGAAGTAGACATCAAACTGCTCAAATGGATGCAAACATATGACAGGGCTCGAGACTGCGACCATTTTTTTAGCATATGCGAGTAAACAATTCATCTGGTTGCGCTCGTGCGAGTGCATATGTTTTAATACTCCATCTATCACAGTCACTGAACAAGACATTGTGGTTTGAATTCGCTCTCTCTTTCACAAGCTCAGTCAGTCTCCTCCACCTGAACTCTCTCCTGTTCTGAAGAGAGAGCGCTGTCACAGACACGCGCAGCACGAATGCGCATCACACATGAAGAACTTCACAACGACACGCGTTTCACAATTTTAGAGTCAGCCTTCTCTCTATATGATTCACGCTGCTCTAAACTCTCCTTCTTGGGCTGTATACTGCGATAGAGCAGAGCTACGATAGTTTAACTCACGACATGTCAACACCAAAAAAGAAAGAAAGGAAACAGCTAAGGCTCTGATAAACTCTTCATCAACGAGTGCTGCACTGTTATCTGTCTCCGTCTCTGAGGTGGTCTGCAGCGTCTTTGGATCAAACCAACTAAAAGAGAGGGGTGGATGGTTTTTGAGTTTTTGATATAACGCTCAAGGATAGGACTTAATTTGACTTAGTAAAATATTAGAGCTCACAGGAGCAAACTTAAAGTTGGGGGACAATCAGGAGAAATCGCAGGCCAGGAGAACAGCGGGAAAAAAGGTAAAAAAATGAGAGACTCTCTCCTTATTCAGGAGTGTCGGCCGCCTGCCAGCACTCTCGATCGGCAAAAGTAATGACACAGAATGACAAAGATGAAAACTTAAGACATTTTCTCTGTCATTTTAGGTTATTTTAGTAATTTTTTTTTAACTCTCTTAGGAATTTTATTCATTGCTTTAGTAAAGCCTTGTTTTTAGTTTATATTTTATTTTTTCAACAAAAATGTTTTTGTTAACTATAATAACCTTGATATGTACACACATGCGTATCTTTTGTTATTATTTGCTTTTATTTAAGAAGCATTTTTATTGTTTTCTTTTAAAGTTACATAGAAGAAATAACCTGTTTTGTCAGCCAGAGCTTGTTGCAGACAAACTTCATATTTACAGTAAAATATTTTGCAAAATCATAGCAAGGGTTACTGCACACAAATAAATAAATAAATAAATAAATAAATAAATAAATAAATAAATAAATAAATAAATGGTGTGACCATTTCATGTGCTGAGAAAGTTGGTCGCACCAGTGCTACCAGTGAAAAAGTTAGTGTAGAGCCCTGTATGAGACAGTCTTATTTCTAACATTTTCTTTACAAGAATATCAAATACAACTCAGAATTATCCATGAGCTGTTTTCACTTTAACACCCCACTTCTAAAAACACAATTGCAGGATATTTTCCAGGAAAACTCAACGACTGAAGTGCTGAATGGCAAACTGTTTTTCGTCTTTCCTTTTTCCTGGATGACAGTCACTCCCTGAGGAGATGTGTGACAGTCACGCTGTTGAGCTGACCTGGTAAGAGCAAAGCTGCTTTGCCCCATTTAAAGAGTAATTGCATAAGGACACGGTGTGACCTGATGTCATAAAAATGACTAACAGAGTTGGTCAAAGTAGAATACTCGGTCAGCACTCACCTTGTTGTCGTTTTTTTTGTAGGAGACTGAGAAGTCCACTGTTAGATTGGCATAAATGCACAAGTCGCCTTTGCTGTCTTTTACCTCCACCTCGACACCATGTGACAGCTGGAAAACTGAAAGCAAAAGACAATTATTGAGCTTCATTAAATAGGTTACTGGACTTGCAAACCTGTTGTAGCAGCAGCTAAAACACAACTTCAAGACAGCGATTATGTAAGCTTGAAAAAGTGAAAATATGAAGAGTGAAATTTCAGCACTTACTCTGAAATTGTGACACTGATGTGTTTTTGTGCAGCTTCTTGTGCTCACTCAACTAAACAAACCATGCATCTAAAATGCTATGATAAACTGTGCAAACTTAAACAGGAAATGGGCTAAGGCTTACTCAAGGTTTTTCAGTATGCACTGTCATCGGAAATTAAACGACCTGTAAGTAACATAAACCTATAAAGCACCTGAGCTGAGGTCACCTGAGCTCCATGATCAGCTCACGTCAGTCGATCAACTTGCTAATCAAAAACAGGAACACCAAATCTCTCAGTTAGACCTGCTTTTACACCTGATGTTGACTGTGCTCTGAAAGTATTTGAGGTATCAGATTTATTTTGAAAGCACAGTGACCAAGTAGCTGGAATTAACTAAAATATTTGCAATAAAAACACAGATAGTGGTGAGATTTTTACCATACCCTACAGTTGTTTATGTTAGACTAATACCAAACTAATCTTTATAAAGAGAAAAACAAACAGAGCAATAACAACAACAGACTAAATGGTATTTTGACTACAGTACAGACAGCTCCACCTGATCCAAAATGGAGCTAGCAGTGTTCAGAAATGCACAAGTTAATTTGAACACATAACCCTGGCTCTAAAAATGCTTCATTGGATTCCCGTTCAATACAAAATCACTTTCAAAATCTTATTATAGTCCATAAAGTGCTCAGAGGTTCAGCTCCAATGTATATTTTTGACTTGCAAACTACGGGCTAAAACTGCATCTAATGGTAGTCTTTTAACTGAACCCAGAGTCAGATCAACAACAACAATAATAATAACAATGATAATAACAATGATAATAACAATAATAACTTTGTAAACTAATGTTTTTACGGATTCTATAGAAACAAAGTGCTTCACAGCAGATGTCCAAGAACAGGAGGGATAAAATACAAAAGTTAGCAAAGAGACAGTGAAGTAAGTGAAACCATATTAAGGGACTAAACCTTAAAATGTACGGTAAATTCATAAAAACCCAACAGTAGGAGGTGAGAAACCAGGAAAAACAAAAACCCAATAAAAGACTGTGACCATGAGGGCCAGAAATAAGGAAAAGTAATTCATAGGAAGGGAAAGAAAAATATTAAATAAAGGAAGATACCGTTTATGATAATATAGAAGCCAAAATTTATATTAGCAACAATAGTATGAAGTTTACTAAAATAACTAAATTCAAGTAGAAATGGCTTCTGAAAAGTGTGGCCCTTGTCTCACTGTCACTAAAAAACATGATTGAAAAACATTTTTTGTCTCCAGAATGTATAGCGTGTCTCTATAACGCTTTGATGAAAGATTTAGTTCCCTTACACTGTGTTCTGTCTACTGAATGATGAAACTGTTGTCACATTTTTATTTATCTAATTTAATTATTTTAATTTGTAAATTGCATTGATGTTGCTTGTATTGAAACAAGCTTTACAAATAAACTGCTATAGTTACTGGAAATAATCAAAAAAAGGTCAACAGGATTTTAAAAACTAAAAAAAGAGTTTCAACGGTCAGTTTTTATAATAAAGTCATGTAATGATTTGTCAGGTTGGTCTCATTTAACGAGATCTCGTTCCAGTCCAGACTGTCACGTGCTGTCTTACTGTAAACTGCCAAGTGTAGCTAATGCTAACTGTAGTGTGTATATGATAACAGTACGATAAATATCGAACTTGTGAAATTACAAGCACTTTTTTATCTTGTGTTTTATTTTGGAATGAAAACACTAAAATCACTTTGCACCAGATAAGACACAGGCACTCAGCGGTTTTATCCTCATTAGCGTCAAAACAAGTGTTATCCAACCAGTGTGCTAACTGCTAAAGGAGCTAACGTCCCTTTAACAGTAAATTAAAAATATAGATTAAAAAAATTTCAAATATTGCACGTTTTCATTCTCAGGGTAATTAACTTTTAAATATATTGGCATGACAAGATGAAAAACGCTGAAGTACACACAACTACAGTGTCTAATGTTGTTGACGTAGGTAACAATTAGCAGGAAAGCTAGTTTCAAAACATCACGACAGGACAGACAGCTGCTGAGACGAAGAGCTGAGTTCACCCAAAGGCTTCTACGGGCAGTTTACACACGAATAATACATCTTTTTATGTTTTAAAGATAATCTACATTAATGGATGTTCTTATAACACATCTGTCTGAGCTCCATGTAGCCTGCGCCTAAACGCACCAGGCCTGGGTGTCTCACAAGTTTAACCGCGTCACTTGGCAGCACATCGATATAATACTCCCCACTTCTTGCCATTAATACGAAATAAAACAAGTACGTACCAATGCCTGAGGTGAGCAGTAGAACAAAGGCCGCATATCGGTACATGATCACAGAGCAATGAGCGGTGTCAGCCACCGGAGACACGACGAAAATAAACCCGACTGGAGTGCTCAGGCAGCGGTATGGAGGTGAAGCTTTGCAGCCGCCGACTGTACCAGGAAATGGAAGTCATATGACAGGGACGAGTGTTTCACTCCAGAGAGAGGTGTGGACTGACAATCCGGCAATAAAACCTCTACCCTCATTTAAAAGGGTTATTTAATACACTACACTGAGAAAAACACGAGTATCAACTAACTAAAAATGCTTGAAATGTGAGGATTTTACCAACAAAAAGGGATATCTAATGAAGAGTTTATTTATTTGGTAAAATAAATATTAGATTTAATGAGTAATATTCATCTGGCTAGCCCAGAAAACTGGCTGCAGATGGGCTAAGACAAGTACAAATGTACTAGTTAGATGTGTAGGGGCATTCTTAATCCTATGGAAGCCTGTTCAGCCAGGGAAAAAAAAATAAATCTATTAACTTGCCCAAATAAAAATAAATAAATGAACAAATAAATAGATAAAAAAATAGGAGCCCTATTAAGCAGCATATAATAATAATAATAATAATAATAATAATAATAATAATAATAATAATAATAATAATAATAATAATATTTCTATAATAATATTTATAATTTATAATATAATATTTCCTCTTTTTATAATAATAATAATTACAATAATAATAATAATAATAATAATAATAATAATTATTATTATTATTATTATTATTATTATTATTATTAAATAAAAAGAAAAAAACAATATAAAAAAATAATTAAAAACAATAGCTTGTTACACTGAGAACAACTAAAATAAAATTATTTCCTGACTAAAAACAACTGAAGAAAAACAAAAAGAAAAAATGAAATTAAGGAGGGCAGGTTCCAAAAAAAAATGTAATTAGCTTTTATGTTATGGGCAATTGCTATTTTTTAATTTAAAAACAGTTGTGAAAGGCATAATTATCATTTAAATTTTTTATAGGCAAGCCCTTAAACGATCTTTAATTGATTTTAGCTGCCAGGCAAGTCTCTAAAGCTATATTTTTTTTTCTTTTATTATTGGGGAAGTTTCCCTTTTTTTTTAACCTGGTGGATGAAGACAAGCTTAGTGCATTTATGAGTGTGTCACTATGGGTGTGTGCAATGTTGTTTATGTTGCTAACTGTTACAATATCATCAAATGTTAACTCTGACATGTAAAAAAAAAAAAAAAAAAAAAAAAGGCAATAAAGATGTAAAATTGGGGATTAATGATTAAAAAAAAGGAAACCCGAATGAAACAGCTGTTTTAATCTGAACCCATAAATCTAACAGACTCATACAAATGAGGGCTCTTCTCACTCATATTGTTACTCGTGTTGAGGAAATTCATTTGTGTTACCAGCACTTAAGGCCTGCAAGCCCCACAGGCCTTACATACAAAAATGTATCGTGTGTGAAGATGTGTAAGGACTGTAATGACACCAGGGAAGATGGAGAAATTGGCTTTGTGCTTTTAGTATACTTCCTAAGGGTTAACAAAAAACCTACAAAGCAGTTGACTGTCAGATGAGATCATTTAAAATGTTACTTTTGTGAAGTATGTACAAAAAATACAAAGTCAGAACAAATGAGTAAGTTAAATGCATATACTTGTACAACTGAACTGTTTTAGCAGCCTCAATATGCCCTATAACAAAGACGTGCTCCTTTTTGGCACAAAATGTTTGAACGCTTCATGTGTTCATGATCACAGCTTTATCAGACGGCTACATGGCCTTACAAATCCTTGCTGCACAACCATTCATTCAGCACAGAGATTTCCCAAATTGTCAAACATTTGACACTTACTGAAGAAACAAGCATCACTTTAGCAATTTTTTTTATCCTTTTTCTCTCCAATGTGTGGAACATTTAAAGTTTTGATAAGTGTCAGCATTTTCTTGGGGTATTGTGTGTAAAAAAGAAAGAGAAATGATTGATAACAAAGAGCATATTGATTCAAACTATGGACAAAGAAGAACCTAAGTTTGAAAATAAATATTTTTCCTCTTCTTTAAAAAAAAAAAAAAAAGGCAAACGCAACATCTGTGTTTCGTCTCTGTCTGTCCACGGCAGCAGTGCTGAGAAAAATGGACAATATTCTCTTTTCAATGGGCATGCAGTCCACAGGATCACAAGACCCCTGACAAAAAGACTAATCCTGTGGAGCAGTATCCATTCACTTGTCGGTCGCTGTGTTGAAGATGATACAGGTTAACGTCCACTGGAGCAAAGGTTTAGAGACTGATCTCCTCAGCCTGACTGAACCCTCAGCGTCTTTTTCCCCCCTCTTTCTAAGCCACGTAGTTGTACTGGTTGGAGTTCTCTTTGTCACGCTCCATATAGTCCCTGTCAATAAGAGACTCTATCCTCTTCTTCAAGTCAGCAGGCTGAAAGGGAAGAGGAGAAGCACAGGTTCACATGTGGGGCACATGCCAACATTTCTGGCTATTTTTAGACTTTCAAGTTAAACGCAACAGCAGAGAAAGCTGAGTCATGTTAGTCAATGCTGTAGCTTTGTAAACAAAAATCCTTTATGCAGGAGCAAGTCAAGTCTTGTTTTTAAAACTTGTTCTTTTGACTGCAGTTTTTCTGAAAGTACTTCAGTTGGTAGAACAATAAAACAAAAATAGCCCATATCACTCTTTAGACAGTCTTTAAGATGTATTCTACAAGAGTTGAACCTCTCTTTTAGAGAAATTGAAGAAAAAATGTGATGGAATTTGTGAATATTGCACCAAAAATATATTTCCTCTTTTTCTATTTGACAATAGTGGGCACAAGCGCACACTGCAACAGGTAGTATCAGGTTGGTGTCCCTGTATAGTTTTTTTTCTTTGCTGTAAAATCATCTTTTCTTGACTTAGTGTGTATGTGGTTTCTGCAAGACAGCCTCAAATGGACACCCAAGGAACTGCAGCTCCACATAGGCCTCATACTTTTCGACTAAAGGTTGATGCCTGGTACGAATATTAGATGATCTCAAAATATTTTATGTTTATTTTCAAAACAAAATTGTGTCAAATTTATGTTTTCAGTTAAGTCAAGTATCTCAGTCTGGTTTCTTTTAATCTGTGCTGTTGCAATGCGGGCTAATAATCCTTGAATAACATCATTATGTCACACTATACTAACCCTAACCTGAGCATATTTTAAATCATTAGGTTTTAAAGTCACAAATTTCATAATATCAATATGAAACCAAAATTAGACAAAATGAATACATTAATTATTTTCTACTTTCTTTTATAAAATTAATGACACATATTTTGTAAATTAAAGCAGTTCAGTGTTGTGTTTCTCACCTTGACGGGAAATTTGAGCTGATTGTAGACTTCAGACATCAACAGATTATGGCTCAGAGTCTTCCTCATCTTCATAATCCGCACAATGGCAGCGTCGATCTGATACTGACGATCCTGGAAGACTCTTTCTGTGGTGCTCGCCTGCTCCTCCACCTGAGAGGGAACATTTGTTAGAATCCTTCACCGTCACCTCAAATTAACTAAATCACTGAAAGACTTTTACCGTTTCTTTCATCTGAATCTGGTTGATTTTGATCCTGAACAGCTTGTGTTTGAAGTCGTCGTTGCAGGAAAACTTATCCCCGTCTTCTACGTCTTTGCTTTTTGGGATTTTGTGGAGGACGCGTGCTTTTCCGCAGGCCAGCGACTGCAGAGTCCTGCGTAGTTCACTGTCCTCTGTTGACAAACAGAACCAGGAGCGGTGTTTTCATCAATGAAAGACTTCTCCCTGCTTTAAAGAGCTGCCAGCTCCACTTCACTGTGATCATACAAACCTATTCCTGTCGCCAGTTTGATCTCCTCCAGAGTGAACTCCTCTCCTTCATTAAACATCAGCAGCACAAGCGTTTGGAAGAGGGACACCTGCAGCTCCTTCTTCCCCTTTAATCAGAGACATCACAGAGAAGAGTTAACACAAAGCTCACTCACTAAATGAGCCACACTCCCAGAATCCAGCCTGTACCTCTTTGAATTCAGCTTTTAAGACACAATGGCCGAGCGTGGACTGCCACTGTAGCTTCCTGCCGCTGTGTTTGCCCAGGTAGAAGGTCTTAAAAATCTCCTGCAGGCGCACCATCTAGACACAGATAAGAGCAGCGTTTCAGAGCAACACACAGTTTGTTTCAAGCAGCAGGCAATAAAAACAAACACGGTGTGAAAGTTTCAATATTTGCTCAGCACTCACCTCAGGAGGCAGGTGCACCTCCATCGGGACATAGGTCGGCCAGTAGCCCATGGTGAGGATGTTCACGGTTAGCTCGATGTTGCCAGGAATGTTTTGGCACTGCATGTACTACAGAAAGACAACAATGCACACTGATGTTAGAGACTTTCTTTATTCCTCAGTTATTTTTGGTCTTTTATGCTTTTTATCAGGGGACAGGGCTGTGGATCAAGCAGTAAACAGGATTAGAGTGGAGTCTAGCATACGGGCATGGTTGGATCTGCCGAAGGGTTTGCCTTTGGGGTGTGCAACCTAGACCTCTAAACTTTACCAGCCCCGAGTGAGAGACATTATGACCATCCAAACACAATACTATTAAATTCCTGATGATTGGCCTGCTCTCTGGAGGCCTGTCAGGGGGCGGAGCTAGAGGCAGACCTTGGTGTTTGAGCCCATTATGACCTCATTATTTCAGCAAGTCTCGTTAGGATCTGGTGTTAGGTCTAGGACCAGTTGTTTTAAGGTAATCTGATCAGATTTTGGTTATCATATTGGATCAAATTTTGAAAATGGGTTGTTCAAAGATCAAGTAATCCAATCCTAGTTTTAATTTGGATCAAACCTTCAGTTTGTGTAGTTCAAAACTTTTCAGTAGAAATTAGATAACTTTGATCCCATTATCCTGATCCATACAGGGGGCAGGATGTTAAGGTAGATTTCAGAAAAATGTTGTAAAGCTTTAAAATTGGTCAGATAATACAACATTAGTATCATTTAGTGAAAATACTTTTGTTTACATTTTGAGCTTGACTTGTTTCACCGTTACTGTGACAAAGTTGATATAGTAGACACAGGCCACTAATGAAGCCCTTTAGTAAAGTAACACAACAATAAAATCAAAATGATCTTTTTCCCATGAAATGATCCTCAAAACAGGTTTCAATAATAAACAAAAAATATGTATTTAATTTTCTGTCTTTTATCACTTTATATTAATTTCAAAGGAAAAATCACCAGAGAGGAACCTGTCAAAATAATTTCTGACAGAACCAGAGGTTGATCTGGTTCTTCAACAGGCTCAGGTGCATCATTAACATCAGCACAGACAGGGACATAGCACCTGGTAGAGATGTTGTACAGGACAAGGCATGCAAATATGATGTGTAATATGTTTTTCTCTGAACATCCTTTATTTTGTGCACATTTAGCCTTTGTAACTGTTTTTTTAAATATCCACAATGTCTTTATTAATATACATTTGTTTTTTTGTGTTGTTTCTCAGATAAAGAGTCATAAATAAATTATAAATGGAAGTTAATGTTTCTGTTATTTTTATGTTTTGTCTCAAAATAAGAAACACTTTATGTGAGTCTTGTTCTTTACAGAGCTAGTAGCTCACATTGTGATACATGGTCCCATTTAGGACCCTGGTAATCCAGATTTCTTGAAAACTGTGTAACCAGATCAGGGTGGTACAATCCAATGTTGCTTTGAAAAACCCGCACAAAACTGAGACTGATTACCTGATCCTAGGTAGCAGAATACAGTTTACGGAGAGATTCGGGTATTTCTACAACATTTGAATGTGTAGAGGTTTGAAAATCTGCACACGCTCAGTCTGAACATCTGGCATTGGTACCTAAGATCCAGGTTTACAACAGAAGAAAGCAGAATGCCCCTCTTAAAAGTGTCTGTATGTTCTCACCTGCTTGAACTGCACCATAATGTCTTTTGAAAGCTCCATATCTTTGAACATTCCCTCCAGTTTGCTGGTGAATGCTGCTCCACATTCTGTCAGGAGTCACAGACAACAGAAATGGTCACAAGTCAAAGTGTGTTCAGGATGCAGAGTGTGTCTGTTTATAAAACTGAAGACCGCACTGACCGTGTTTCAGTTTCGACAACATCGATTTTTCAGCATCCACTGAGGCACTTTTTCCAACCAGCAACCTCTTAGCCAGGTCTTTTTTGTAGAAGGCCTCGAAAACGTCTTTTCCTGTGGTCACAAAACATTTTTGTCTTAAAAAAACAAACAAAACAGATAAAAAATTGAGCTGAATCATGTGTGGCTGTAAAGATTACCATAGATGAATCTAAAGATGATCATAATCTTATCCAGCATCTTCTCCAGCTCTTCGTCCGTCGCCTCTTTGTTTCCTGCTCTTAGCTTTGAGTCCACGTGTTTTGCTACACAGAAAAGAAGATATCAAATTAAAGATATTATCCTTTTTTTTTACAACAGAACAGCAGTTATAAAATAAAAACATTTACCTATGAGTTCTGCAGGTTTATTTGGCCTCTTATTGATGAAAGTCTCAAACGCCTCTTTCATGGCGTTGACAAACTTCTCGTTCTTCATGAAGCAGACGTCGATGATGTGATCAACCTTGTCCTTAAAGTCCAGCAGCTCTTGCACCATTGTTTTGTCTTTTTCTGGATTGATTACGATTGTGCTTCCAAAAGCCTGCATAAAGATAAGTTAATACACAAAAACTCTGATCCCACAGCTCCTCCAATCACGCCTCCATCGTGGTGTTTTACCTTTATGTACTCTATCCAGTGCTGCAGGAGGACCTGAACTCCGCCTCGCACTCGACTGAAGAGCTGATAGAGAAGGGACAGGTCCTGAATTCTGTTTTCATCCAGCAGGTGAGTCAGCCCTACGAGTGTCCAACAACACAAAGTCAGACAAAGGCCTGATTTGCACATTTAAGCCTCTTGTGCAGAAATACAGAGGATTCACCGTCGTGTTTACCTTTCTGCAGGGTAGCAGTAAGATGTTCACCCAGCAGCTGTTTCTCCACGGTAGCAATGAGCGGTTTCCTGAGCAGGGGGAGGAAACAAAAAGGTTAGGGTTCACATTAATCTTAGTTTAGAGTCAGAAAGGAAAAACTGATTCCAACACTTACTGCGTGCTCTGATCGAGATACGTGATCACTCGGTCCGCCTCCTCCTCCAGGCGTTTGTTGACGTGATGGAGATACTCTGGTACCTGCAAGACAGAGAAACGTAGAGATTAATATCTTCATATTGACTTTTTAAATTGACTTCAATGGTGTGTTTCTTCAAATTGTAAAGGGCTTCACATGGAGTTGAAATGAAAATTAGTCAAATAAAATTAACTGAAGCACAGTGTTCGATACTTTTCACATTTGAAGTGATACGGTACCGATGCCCGGTACTTGGCAATCAGAACCGGTACTCAACGGTACCAATTTTTGGTACTTTTTTGTGTTTATGTGGTAAAAAATACAATTTTGTTAATGATAAAGTATAACATTTTTTGAATTTAATATATATATTCTTCAATATGTAACCTTGCAATGCTGTGTTCTTCTTCACTTCCTCACAGTGGCAAGGATGCATTTAGGTACCTAAACATAGTACCTTTTGGTGTTACGTGAATCGGTACCCGGTACTTTTGACAGAATTTGGTCGGTACCTATAAAAGTACCTAATTCGGTACCCATCCCTATATTTCACTTTAAGTCTTATCAAAAAGTGGACTTATAGAGTGACTGTTGCAATAAGACTGATGGCCAGAACAGGAAGAAGAAGAGTGAAGAAGGATAAAAACAAAAGTCCACCACAGGAACTGGGGTCTTAATTTGGAAAGTACTCCCCCGAAGGCAGAGGTGTTTTAAGGGGTAGATCAATTACCCCAGAACTAAATTAAGACCCTGGTCCCTGTGGTCAAAAAGCACATAGTTTCTGAAAAAGTCTCCAGTTCCTAATAAAAGCTGGTTGTAACCAGGCAGTCTCTATCACAAGCCAAATGAAAGCACCAAGGCTGCAGAGATCTTCTGGTGCTTCATCCCTTTTTCCAATTGCATATTTTATCCATTATTTTAAAAAGTAGACAAAAACAGGAGTTAAACTTTTTATCAACCATGCAAAACTTGGACAACAGTCTGTGTTTAGAGGATCAAGTTCCTCTTCATTGCTGTTTGGAGTCTTCATCGTGCTGCCTGATGTTGCAGTTCATGTTTCAGTGCAGATGCTCAGCATATGTGCAGAGTAAAAAGACCATCAATGTCAAGCCACTTACTCAGTGAAAAAGAAAAACCAGAGCTAACACTGAAATGTGCCTCGAGTATGAGGTTCCCATAAATCACCTCTCTCTCCTGCATCAGCCTCTGTCCCTCGGCGGCGTACAGTCGATTAGTTTCCTCCAGAAATCGTTGCTCGAAGGAGTCTTGATAAATCTGTCATGGATGAAGAGAGCACGGGTTTCATTAAAGTCATTTGTCAACAGGAAAGTGACACTTCATCACGGCCCTGCAGCTCATAATCTCACACAAACAAAGCTGCCAGAGTTTCTCACTTTGAAGGAAACGGACACAATCCAGATTCCTCACACTTAAAAAAGCGGTAACAGTCCACAGTTAGTCACCTGAAGGTCAGAGAGCATGCTCAGAAGACTCCTCAGCAGACTGCGGTCTATCGCCTCCCCGTTACGCTCCCTCTCAATGAGCAGAAGGATCCCGTCGATGGTTTTACTCTGGACCTTCAGGTCGCTGATAATGTAGAACCTGAACAGCTCCAGACCCATGTCCCTGCAGACCAGACCAGATCTTATTAGACTTTCAAAAATCAGCCTCGTAGTGAAGATGAGCTGGAACCAGTGAGTACTCACCAAATCGACGGCAGCATCGAGTTTTGTAAAACATACGTGCGATCCAAAAACAAAAATATACTCCTAATCATAATCTGTGAACAAAGGAAAAGTCACAGTTGATGATGAGATAATCATCAATAAACATTTGTTTCTGATCAAAGTTAAAGGGGTAGTTCACTGATTTCACACCTCAAGACCTCAGCACAACCTGAACTTTAATGAGAGGGAAAACAGTCGTTTGGTTTCTGCTGACTCTGAGGCAGCTCTGTTTTAGATTTGAAAACGGATTTTTAATATTTCCCAACAGATTGCTTCAGTGGTCTCTGGTGTCATGCTCGTCGATTAAACTAAAAGTGCTAATTTTAAAGGTCTTCAGGAAGAGCATTTTTAATCTAAGGGCACGCTTTGATGTGGATTTAATTCACTGGTGAACAAAATATAATTAAGGGGGTTTCTAAATATTCTCATTTTTTTCCTGGGTGGGAATATAGTTGGCAATAGTCACAAGATTTTGAAAAAAAACATGATCCAAGGAAGTGTTTTTGTCTTATTTTTAGATTTTTAGTTTACCTAATAACTCCAGAGGGAAAAATTACGCCTGAATTGCTTGTAAAGAGTAAAAAATATCTTTGGATGGGGTATAAAACATTTTCTAGTTAAGTTTCTTGAAAAATGACATAAACACTTGATTAGATTTGAGTTTTTGCATGTAATCCCTGTAGAATTTCCCAGTGTTCAACTGTTAAACACCAAAAAGTTCAAATGTGTTTCTTTTAAACAGAAACTTGCACCATTTACCTAAATCAACAGGTGTACAAACTTCAGCGCACATGGGGGAGTTTTGCATGCTACACAAACATGAATGGATGATGACAGAAAGAAATCCACTCTTACGTTTCCTTAAAAAAGACAGCACCACCAGTCTCACCTGTATAAAGCTGTGGCATTGCTTTGAATTGCACTAATTAAGGACTGCAGTATCATGTGTCTCAGGTCTGACTGCATAACAAAATGAGTTGATCCATAGGAGCTGTTAATTGAAATTATATGAATGTAAAGGAGTTTTTTATGTGTATTGTGTGTTGTACTAGAGGACAATTAAGGTTTTCAAAATCCAAAGTATTTCACAGATAACATGATAGACCTTTGCTTAGTCTTCTTTATTCTTGGTCTGTTATAACCAGGGATGGGTACTGAATTAGGTACTTTTATAGGTACCAACTAAATTCTGTCTGTAGTACTGAGTAACGATTCATGTAAAATCAAACGGTACTATGTTCAGGTACCTAAATACATCCTTGTGACTATGAGGGAGAAGAAGAGTTGTCAATTTTCAGTGCTCAACATGAACACAGCCTGGTAAGATTGTTTATTTCTCAATAAATGTGTTGAATTAAACAACTTTGGGATTTTATTATTAAACAAATTAATATTTATTACCACATTAACACTCAAAAAAGTACTGACAAAACTGGTACCGTTGAGTACCGATACCACTTGCAAGGTCTCTGTCATCAGTACCGTACCGTTTCAAATGTAAAAGGTACTAGAGGTAGACCGATATATGGACATTTGTCTCTATCGGCCATCGGCCGTATTTTCTTTTAAAAAGACGATTTTTGATCTGTTGTATAAAATGATGCAATTTTTGATCAGGCACAAAAAAGATGAGCACCTCAAACTTGTGGAACCACTTGGATACATTACATACTTTAGTTCAAATTATATTAATAAGTTTAAATTTCTTTTTTGACATTTTAAGAAGAGTGTGAATGTTTACTACTGCTTGTTACATTGTGTGTTTACTCAGACAAAATATTTCATTGTTTTGAAAGCTGAATAAATGTTCAGAGGACTGGACACGACTTGTTGTAGTAGATTTCTTTTAGTTGCTCAGAAATTGCTGCGTTTCACAAAAATGTGATAAATATATATTTATTTAACAATCGGCCTGAATATCAAATTGGAAAAATCGGCTATGCAAATTGGCATGGGCTGCCCAAATTTGGAAAGCATCGGCATCGGCATCGGCCCCCAAAAAACCCATATCGGTCGACCTCTAAAAGGTACCCATCCCAAGTTATAAATAAACCTCTCAGGGGATGCTGCCCCTACCACCAAGGCTCTTTCACTTTTAGCGGTAATCTCCTTTCTTACATTTTACACATGGATCTAAAGTACAAGCACTGGATGTACAGACTGAGCGTGTGCAGATTTTCAGACCTCCTCATATTCATATGTTGCAGAAATTCCTGAATCTGTCTGTGAACTCATCAAAACACTCTGTTTTATAAATAGCAGCAGATATTCATGAAACTTGCTGAAGTTATGAGGTCATCACATCAGGATCTCCTAACTAATTTATTAAGGATTGGAAAAGCAGGCCTCAAACACGAAGGTCTGCCTCCAGAGGGCCTGGCCAATCAAAGTGAAAGGGGTTTGTGAAGCAGGGTGCCTTAAAGAGACAACAACTAAAACAAAGTGTTTCAGAGGCTGAAAAAAAGGGTTTTCTAAAACACCAGGCAGAGAACAATAAGGTGTTTTTTAAGCTAAAAAAAATCAAGTTGAGATACTACAAGGGCACCAGAGGGACAAAACAAAGACCAAAAGGCACAATACCCCCTCTTTAAAGAAATAATCCTTAAAGCATGGTGGGTTTAACTTACCATTTGTCTGCAGTGATCTTGCCAGCATTTGTCAATTTTCTTTAAGAAAAGCACGCTGTCCAGGGCATCCGTACGAACAGAGTCAAGGCAAACTTTGGCTTTAATTTAAGAGCTTTCAAAGGCAGAAAATCAACACTTAGAATTACACAATCAATACCTCGTACTACATAACGAAAGCAGTGTAAAGGATATTCTCTGAACTGATCGATCTGTGCCTTGATGTGGTCTTCACACACGGCTCTCAGCTGTTTGTAAAGCTTAGCAGAGATCTTATGAGAGCACAGGTTCTCCACAGCCTGAGGGGTAGACAAAGACAAGTGTCAGAAAAGACTGTTTTCATCTCAGAGAAGGATCATAAACACAGTGGACAGACGGCAGGTGCGTTACCTGATAGAGCTCCTCCAGGTTGTACTTGATTGAAGTGCTGTTCTGTATGGCCTCCACCGCCTCCTTCAGCTTCTGCCAGGTCTCCTGCGTGTAGTTCTCCGGCAATTTGGGCTTTTCTGTGCGACACGGAAACACAACATGATGATGAGAGTGTGAAGTGACGCAACCTCTCAGTGACACCAGAGTGTGCTGTGTCACCAGCGCTATTTTAAAACAGCTGTATTTGTTTCTATTTAAAGGTGACAGGTGACGGAGACCAAAACAAACCAATCACATGTTAATTTATGTTTTTTTGACACCATATCACTGAGGGATTAAGCACTTTGGGGGGAAAAATATTTATTATACAATATTTTTTTATCCTGACTTAGTTAATATCAGGACCAGCTGTATTTCTGTGTAAGGTCTTGTATGGTATGGTCAGTTACATATGTTTGCATAAAGAAATCAGACTACATTCTGAAGTTTGTTCTTGACTGTTATGCATAAGTTCTGTCTCCCTGTTTACCTTTTTTTAAATAGAAATTAGCATTAAAACAGCATTAAAAACATCTGATTTGATTGTATTTTCTCATAACACTCAAACTGCAACAAATACTTGCATTATCTGTGACTTCTAACCCAAGTGTGAATCAATTTCAGTGCATTTTCAAGAATGTATGAGCCTTTTTTTTCTACTTTTCTGTTTCATAGAACTTATTAAATAAGTACATCTCTAAGTTTTGAAGTGTTACTTGACCCTAAAAACTTCGCTTTTCTGTGTGTGTCAACTTCCACTACAGAGCAGAGCCCTAGCCAAAGTGGTTATTCAAATTTGTAAATTAAATCACTGAAGGGAAATTCCTTTGGGATGAGTCATTTTGTTTACCAGGGGGTATTTACCAAAGTTCTGAGATTTGTATATTTGTATTTTAATGAATAAACTTGTGTATATGACTATGTACTCCTTGTTTTTCCCAACAGGAAGATCATTTTCCCCAATCTCACTTTTATTAAGTTCTCATTTTTATGCCTATAAATAAATTTGGGTACTTTTTTTTTATATAATTTGAACTATTTATAGTCTTAATTAAATTTCTGATGCTTCAACTTACTTTTAAACTTTTTCGAATTATTTTGGGGCATGCATTGGTCTCTTCTCTTTAATCATTTTATATGTTTATACTATTCTAAATGTTTAAGTGTCCTATTTTCAATTAATAGTCAGAAAACATGCTTTGTTGGAGACTCCTTTCCCCTTTTTTAAATCACATTTATACAATTTTGGTTTGTCTATGTGTGTGTCTATTTACAGTACATAGCGATTTCTCCAACATAATTTAAATCTCTTTTAACAAAGAATAAAAAAAACATGATATTGTCAAGTTTGATCTGCTCTGATCTTTGTTTTAGATATTTTTAGTTGTTGTAGGTTTCAGTCATTAATTGGCAGTTTAAAAGGGTCAATGTTTATAGTATATTAGCATTTAAACGAATCCATTTCAAGGGGAAATGTGATCTATTTAGTCTTATAGCACATTATTATGATGTATAGTCTGGTCTGCTTTATGTCCCCACCCCTGAGGTCTTGTATGAGTGGACTTTGATGCTGTCAGTAAATGTTTTGGGTTTTGAAATCACATTTTCTGCTACCTTTGAAGTTCTTGATGACTAGTTTCTTGGCAGCTCCGGGTTTACTGTTGGAGAAGGTGCCGGAGCCAGCGGTTTTCGTCAGCCCGTTCGCATGGTGTCCCACGCCGCCGGACAGGAACACGGATTTGCTTTTGTTATTGGAGCACGAAGCGGCGGCAGCCTCCTCAGCCATTTTCACATCCAGTCCTATGAAATCCACTGAATCCTCGAACCTCAACTTCTTCTGAATGTGCAGAGGAGTGGGGGAGCAGGAGGAAGAGGACGAGGAGGAGGAATTCAGGGTCTTTGGAGGCGAGGAGGAGATCGTGTCAGTAGTGTCTTCCCTCTCGGATCCGTTTATTTTCCTCTTCTTCGGAGATGTGATGGTACCGCTTTCGTTTTTGACATCAGTGGTCGATGCTCTTGCCTCCTGGGTTGGCGGTGGTGGGGGATTAGGGGAAGATAAACCTGTTGGAAACATGAAAAAACGGGGAATCTTTACAGCCAGTCTTATGTTCCTAAACTTCCAGGCTTGCCGGGAGATGGGCTCGGTGTCCGGGAGCTTTTGTCTTTTTCGTTTAACACAGGGAGTCCTTTCTCCAGATTAAAAAAAACACTATAATTTTCAAACTACCAGCTCCACTCCAATCGAGCCTGCTCTCTTTCTTGTTATTGCTGGCAGAAGAAGAAAGATGGTTGGCTATTGCTTCCTCTTTTTTGCCTCGTTTGTCTGCCCGCGTTGTCCGGTGTTTCCGTGAGAGCGGTTAAGTCGAGCGGCCGTTGACGAGAAGTCTTCGCTGGAGAAATGTGGCAGCGGGGAAATGAGGCTTTGATGATAGTTTAACAGCCGCCGGGAAAAACGCGAAAATAGTCACTCATGAAAGCTAGTCGGTGACCCCACCGGAAGTACTTTGTGCAAAACTACTTTTTGCTCAAGCATGTTTTTTAATACGGACTGAAATGTAACGACTGAGCTGACCACAAGGTGGTGCCATGCCAACGCCAGTGACACAAGTCATATATATATATATATATATATATATATATATATATATATATATATATATATATATATATATATATATATATATATATATATATAAATATATATATATATATATATATATATATAAAATCATTTTCTTCATTAATATATTTTTAGTTACAAACTGTAAGGCACAGAACAGTTCATATCCAATCACAATGTGTACATTCGGTTGAGTAGGAAAAGTAACATAAAACAAACATTACACAGAACAGTGTATGTCAACAAAGAAATAAATAAATTAAAGAGAAAAAAAATTATAGTAATAAAATAAAACAAAATACATTTTTTTATTTCATGGTCAAGGGTCAATTAAATTATAATTTTGTATTTGATTTAGAAGCTCTATTAGATTTGTCGATTTCATAAGTTTTCTAGATTTATAATACATTTTAAACTCATTAATAAAACCTTTAACTGCAGGTGGGGACTTGAAAAATTTAGAGTTATGTATGTAATGTTTTGCCAATAAAAGGATTACATTAACCAGCAAGTTGTCTGATTTGTTTTCTAAAACCATTCCATATAAAATATCTACATGTGATTCTAATTTAATTGGTATTCTTTCTCTCCAACCATAGCTGGATCTGGGACCAAAAGTTTTGAACACATTTACATTCATAAAAATATGACATGTGGTTTCCACTTCATTTTTACAAAAGACACATTCATTACTATCAAAATTAAATCTTAGTCTTAAAAATTCACTTGAAGGATATATGTTGTTGATAACTTTAAAATGAATTTCCTTGGATTTTGGAAGTTTGGGATACTTTAAATATCCTGTTCTTAACTTTTTAACCTTAACCAAGTCATAATCTTAAAGATCTTGGGTTCTACTGTACTGTTTTGAATAAAGCTCATCAGTTAGTATTTGTCTAATGAACTTGTTATTACATTTTTTGTCAAAAAAAAAGTAAATCATCTATAAGAAAACTTGGTAATCTGCATATTGAGTTGGAGTGAACACAAGTCAGATATCTGGCAACTGACAAAACATCTATGACATACTGACACCTTTTTAATTATCCAATCTGTGTTGTTTCATATTCTCTCAATATTTTTTTTCTTACAAAAATTATTCAGACAACAGAAAAATGGCTTAAAATATTACTTTTGATGAGTCAACCTAAGACTGAAAAAAATGCATTTTCCTACAACATCTTTCCTTATTGTGTGAAAATACCAGTGTCTGCATGGCTAGCTGTGTTAGTTGTATTACTCTGTGGGCTTTTGTTCCTTTATAACTAACGAGTAAAATTAAGTATTCATTGGCCATCCAGTGGCCCTAGTGTTTTGAGGCCACTGGAAGCAGGATTGGTTGAAGAGTACATTAAAACAGGGGGAAAAAAATATGATGTAAATTTGATGAAAGTTTTTAATTTTTCTGTTTTTCACAAAGTGATAAAAATTCACAGTGACTGTTTTGATAGTGAAAAAAAACTAAATAAATATTAAATATGAATTTTGAATTGCGTGTTAATGAAGAAAAACCATAGAGAAAAACTGACAGCAAACCAGTCACCGTGCTGAGGCCTGACCTGCCGTGAAACATATGCAGTTGTCGTAAAGTGACGCAATCATATCGCTTTCCTCTCGGAGTTCGGAGCAGGCGTGGATTAGCATTAGCATAACATGATAGATTGTTAGTTTATTGTTGATTTTTCGCGTTATCAGTTGCAGGTTTTGTGTTTAAAGGGGAGACGAGTGCTGTTTCATTTGAGTGTTGGGGACACGGAAACCATCGAGGATGTTTAAGAAGTATGTGTTGATCTTTGTTTCCCCTGTGGTAGCATTAGCTTAGCACACATAAGCAGCTGGACGCATTTTACAGTCTGTTATTAATGATATTTAATCATCTGCTTTACCAGAAAACACACTTCTTCATCGTCCTGGTTTCTAATAACGCCATAGTGTCCTAAAACCAGGAACGGCAGCATTATTAATTCATTCAAATGGAGCTAGTCACATCTGTAGTTGATGTTACAATATAGTCTCTTAGATCTTTTAACATGTACTTAAGTTACTTTTATTTTCTGATTGGGCCGTTAACTGAAACATATAATCAAAGCTATTAAACAATATCATTTTTGATAGTGGTTTTTACTGCAGGGATACCCGCAGTAAAAACAAAAGTACATACATGTTTGTTTGTGCCTGTTTATTTCAAAGTGTTACTATTTCTGTTTATACTTTCAGATTTGATGAGAAAGAAAACGTGTCAAACTGCATCCAGTTGAAGACATCGGTGATCAAAGGCATCAAAAATCAGCTGCTGGAGCAGTTTCCCGACATCGAATCATGGCTCAACCAAATCATGCCAAAAAAGGACCCGGTCAAAATTGTCAGATGGTATGACTTTGTGACTCATTGACATCTCGTTTATTTCAAAGTAATTTATTTATGCATCATTTTGCTTTCGACTCTCCCCATAGCCATGAACACATTGAAATCCTGACTGTGAACGGAGAACTGCTTTTCTTCAGACAGAGAGAGGGACCATTTTATCCAACCCTCAGACTGCTGCATAAATGTAAGTTCTTCTGGCACAATCTGCTCACTGATTATGTTCCTGTTAGATCTGTGAAAGCTTAACCCTGTCACAGATCTAACAGGGTCAGACTGTTACATCTTTAAGGGATCCCTTGCAGACTGTTTTTCAGCACTTAATGAACATAGTAGGTGGGAATGGAATTACCTGGAGTTCATATTGTGATCTGAAACCAAACAAGCAGCCCAAGGTCTAAAAAATATGAAAAGCGATTAAAACTGAGTCCACTTGGAGCTGGCTTCAAAAACCATACAAACCACATTAACACCATACCTAAAAGTGGTTCCTACTGCAGAAATATTACTGTTTACAGCAAATTTCAAAAAGCCTTTTTCTTGAATAGATAATTTCTATGTCAGCACATAGTGTTCAAGGGAAGAATATTTTTTTGTAACTCTTTGTTTTCATAGTTATTAAACTTACATATTGTTACCCATATACGGGCAGGGTTGACTTGACTGAGAGATGGGCACCCCTGCAGCTGTCTACAAAAAGGCTGAAGGCCTGCCACTTTGTCTCACCCCAAATTTAATGAAGTTTGAACGCCAATGATGGGTTTCAAAACTTCCTACCAACACATGGGTGACATCATTGAAACTGTTTATACTTTACATAGCCAATGCATAAATATACGTAGTCTATTACAAGAGGAAACCTGTAAGCATTGAAGGTTTAACAAACATTGAAACACAGAATTTTTGTTTTTTTGTTTTTTAAGGTGCATGCTTTATGGACTAGCACTTGACTGTGTGGCCTGGGTTTAACTTGCAACACCTTTGTCACAAATCACTCCTCACTTTTAGTCTGTCTTCTGCTCTATCCACTGTCTTCTTCTCCCTGATTAAATGCATAAAAAATACTCAAAAAATCTTTTAAAAATGTAAATACTTAAAACTAGGGATGGGTACCTTTTATATTTGAAATGATACAGTTCTGATGCCCAGTATTGGTACCTATTTTCAGTATTTTTGTGAGTGTTTATGTGGTGAAAAACAATTTTCTTAATCATAAAATTCTCCAAGTGTTTCAATTTAATATATTTATTTCTCAGTATATAACCTTGTAATGCTGTGTTCATGTCCTGCATGGAAAATCAGCTCTTCCACTCTCACAGTCACAAGGATGCGTTTAGGTACCTAAACATGGTATCGTTTGATTTCACATGAATTGGTACGCAGTACTAGAGACAGAATTTGGTAGGTACCTATAAAAGTATCTAATTCGGTACCCATCCTGACTTAAAACAGCCTAAGTTAGCTTGATGCTATGTGTCTTCACAAGCATACAGTATGCATGTCTGGTATAATTTACCAATCTTTAACTTGATATTTACAAATAACTTTAATTATCTGGTCTATCAAAATGGCAATAACAAAAAGTACATCGATAAATACACAGTTACTTCTCAATTAGTCTATTTTTCAAGAGCCAGGGTCTCATTAAAATCATGCAGCACTTTGGATTTGATGAAAGAAAAAAAGCATACCACATAAAATCCTTGATACTATGAGGTGAGCTGATGTCTCATTGTTAGGTATACAATTTTCCCACTGGGAACTCAATCTTCCCCTGATGGAAGCCTAAACAATAAAGCTCCCCCTGGTGAGGAAATGTAGAATAGATCAGAGAGCCTTCCTTGTTTCTATTGATATTCTGTCACTAAATATTTTTTCTTCCCACAGATCCTTTCATTCTTCCACACCAGCAAGTAGACAAAGGGGCCATTAAATTTGTCTTAAGTGGAGCCAATATCATGTGCCCAGGGCTGACGTCACCTGGTGCTAAACTCTACCCAGCAGGAGCTGACACAGTCGTTGTATCCTTTTACAAACTGGTTTGACCATGAAGTCAAGTTGTGGAGCTGCTCTGTGCAATAACATAACAGCTGCTTTACAGCGTGAGTAAACCTGAGTTTGTCTTTAACAATCGAATGCAGGCCATAATGGCGGAGGGCAAACAGCACGCACTTTGCGTTGGCGTTATGAAGATGTCTGCAGAAAACATGTAAGAGTTTCTCTCATCTGTGTTTTCAAGAAGAAGTAAAAATAGTACGCTGTCACAACCCCTGATCATGATCTTTCTTTCTAAAACAGAGAAAAAGTCAACAAGGGGATCGGTATCGAGAATGTTCACTATCTGAATGACGGACTGTGGCACATGAAGACTTACAAATGAGGAAGTCAGCGTCATCATTGAAGAGCCCCTCCCACTACTGCACCCACTCACATTCACATGAAAGGCGTGGATCTCTCAACGTGAGGCCTGAGCTGCCAGTCAATTGTTTACACTTGAACTTAGCTGTGTAACCACCTGGAGGCTTTAAGCTAACTACCACAATGTACAAATAAAGGAAAGGCCGTGCTTCAAAACAAAATCTCTGTTGTAGTTTTTTACTTACTTTAATTTTTTCTTTTATCCAATCAAAGATGACACTTGTTTTACTTCTTCAGTCCTAAATCTTTTATGGTGATTCAGGAGTGAAGCAAATGGCAGTCATGAATCATTTTTGGTATGCAATTTATTAATAATACAGCTTTCAGGTTGTACCAGCTTCTGTGGCATAGATTGAACAAGGTCCTGGAAACATTCCTCAGAGAGTTTGGTCCATATTGACATGATAGCATCACACAGTTGCTGCAGATTTGTCGGCTGAACATCTATGATGAGAATCTCCCGTTCCACCACATCCCAAAGGTGCTCTATTGGATTGAGATCTGGGGACTGTGGAGGACATTTGAGTACAGTGAACTCATTGTCATGTTGAAAAAAACAGTCTGAGATGATTCCAGCTTTATGACATGGAGCGTTATCCTGCTGGAAGTAGCCATCAGAAGATGGGTACACTGTGCTCATAAAGGGATGGACATGGTCAGCAACAATACTCAGGTAGGCTGTGGACTTTAAACCATGCTCAGTTGGTACTAAGGGGCCCAAAGTGAGCCAAGAAAATATCCCCCACACCATTACACCACCAGCAGCAGCCTGAACCGTTGATACAAGGCAGGACGGATCCATGCTTTCATGTTGTTGAAGCCAAATTCTGACCCTACCATCTGAATGTGGAGCAGAAATCCAGACTCATCAGACCAGGCAACGTTTTTCCAATCTTCTATTGTCCAGTTTTGGTGTTGCTGTGTGAATTGTAGCCTCAGTTTCCTGTTCTTAGCTGACAGGAGGGTCACCCGGTGTGGTCTTCTGCTGCTGTAGCCCATCTGCCTCAAGGTTGGACGTGTTGTGCGTTCAGAGATGCTCTTCTGCAGACCTCTGTTGTAACCAGTGGTTATTTGAGTTACTGTTGCCTTTCTTTCAGCTCCAACCAGTCTCACCACTCACTGGATATTTTCTCTTTTTGGGACCATCCTCTGTAAACCCTAGAGATGGTTGTGGGTTAAAATCCCAGTTGATCAGCAGTTTCTGAAATACTCAGACCAGCCTGTCAGGCACCAACAACCACCTTAAATCACCTTTCTTCCCCATTCTGATGCTCGGTTTGAACTGCAGCAGATCGTCTTGACCATGTCTACATGCCCAAATGCATTGAGTTGCTGCCATGTGATTGACTGATTAGAAATTTACGTTAACAAGCAGTTGGACAGGTGCACCTAATAAAGTGGCCGGTGAGTGTGTGTATATATATATGCTTATATCATATTTTTATACATCTATATAGAAAGATAGACTTTCTTGAAAATGACAGTTTCCTCTGAGAATCTAATAGAGCACCTTTGGGATGTGGTGGAACAGGAAATTTCCATCACGGATGTTCAGCCCACAAATCTGCAGAATCCCTATGATGCAATCACTTCAATATGGAGCAAAAACTCTGGAGGGTGAATCTATGCCACAAAGATTTAAGGAAGCTCTGAGGGCAAAAGGGGTCAAAAATCAAAACCACAAATAGTTTTATCAGAAATTACTTTATTCATTATCCAAAACTTACTTTTTAAATGAGATCTGGTCAGTACAACACCCGTGTGTTCTTAAAATATCTGGATCACCATTTTAACATTTTTTTAAGATAAATAGTCGTTTTAGTTAACAGTGAGGTATAATCATTTTGTTTTAAGCAGTTAGGGCCAATATTTCAAATGCCGAGATGACCGAACACAGTAGAGCAAGAAACACATATCTGTACTCTCAGCGATAAAAAGAAGTTGTTCATATTGTAGTTAAGAGGTCCAAGCAACTTTCTCAATTTAAATAGTATCAGAAACTTAACAATCAGAAAATAGTTTTACTCAATAACTCGAATGTAGCTTTAAGACCACAAAAAGACAAACATTTAAGATACATAGCATTATTACAATAACCAAAACCTCCAGATCATCACGCCTCACGTCACATTTCCTATCTTCATTCATAAGAAAGGCACACCCACTGACCCTCTTTACCGCCACCAAAAAGGAATGGGGTGCTGATTGTGCCCAGTGCAAATAAGGTACAAATAAACATGACTGTTTTTCCCACCCAACAACCATGTTTTTACAAACAGCATTTGAAAAACTTCTCCCCAAAATAGAGTTTGCAATCATAGAAGCAAAATATTTAAAATGCCTCAAAGGGTTGAGTCTTTAGTCGTTGTCTGAACCTTCAGGAGGGAGAAAAACTAAAGAGTCGTGGAATTCGTGGCCGTAAGGTCGAAGTCTGTAAACTCCAAACATCATGACCTGCATTTGATTTGGAGACATCCCGTTGAATGTGACCGCCAAGTCTGAGCAGCAGCTCTCCACTACATTGCTGGGATTGTCCCTCATGTTGTCCTTAATCAGAGTTTCTACACTGTTGCTGTTGAACAAACCCTTTCCGTGTGCGTCTTCTCCGTTCTCTGCAAAGACACCGGTGTATTTGAGACACACGGCCAGCTGCTTGTCTTCACTCAGCTTCCAGAGGGAGTGTCCTCTCTCTGGACATTTGTCCTCATCTTTGAATATATCCACCAGCCTTTTCAACGCTTCATAACTCAGAACAATGCCGCTGTCGTACGTTACGTACTCCAGGTCGCCTGACTTCATGGCGTTGCCCAGGTAGAAGGGCTCGCTGGGATCCTTTGCAAGCACTAGGTATTTGAGATTCTCAATGATCGCAAACGTGGTGGCTTGTGCTATAAAGAACCAACGCAGGTCTCCCGCGTTCTCATAAGCATGCTTCAGAGCTTTCCGTAATCTCGTCCACTCATCTTTTTCATTCAGGTCCACCGCCTCCAGAGCCTTGGACTGCTCAGACGTGTAAAACACTGCCTTGTCACAGTGTTTACTCCAGGTGTCTAAAGCTGTAGCCCAGTAGACAATGATCTTGGGCTGGACCATGATGACACACGACACTCGGACTTGATTGGTCAACTCCTTCATCCGACTGTCAGAGAACTGTTGGAGCTCCTCTTTACTCAGAGCCAAGACGTGATGGTGGTTGTGGTCGTCCGTCCCAAAGTCTGTGCTGGGGCTGAAACTACTCAGGAGCGACAGCACTAGGCAGAAGAGGCCTCCCAGGACCACTCCCTTCATGAAAGAGCTGCCCTCTGACAACATTTTGGCAGCAGACACTAGAAAAAAAGAGAAACATATTAATCTAACTGATAAGGGAATGGACTCAGTTAGGCCTGTCACAATAATCAATAAATCGATTAACCGAATGATAAATAAAAACGTCCTCGGTAAGTTTGCCAGCCTCGATAAACTGACACGTGCGTGCATGTTTGTTTTCCTCCTCTCGTTCGACCAAAGAGGCTGAATGAGAAGATGGCTCACTACGTCTATCTTTCCTAACATCGGGGTGCATAGGTTCTATAGCGGATTTAGCAGATTTATAGCGGAGTGAGCATCTGTCAAAAATGTGATCTTTGGGGTGAAGACGGGGCTGCTGGCGCGTACACAGTGAGAGCTGAAGCGAGGGTCCTGAGGGGTAAGGAGGAAACACATACTAATATGAGCGATGGCACGAAAGATACGGTTCTTAAGCCGCCTGCCACAGTCCCAGTGTGGGAATATTTTGTTTTTTATCAGAATAAACAAAGTGTGAGCTCATGAACACCAACGAGCTGATATGTTGCATTTGTTTGAAAATAGTGGCGACGAAGAAGAAGAGGGGGAGGTGCAGCGGAGCCTTGTTCTTTGACAATTCGCTCTTACTGAGGCTTTTGGTCTGCAAAGTAAATAGAAATAAAAGCACAAAATGGTGGGCGCTCAAAGACAGATACATTGCCAAAGAAATGCAGCCCTTCAATACGGTTAAAAGCCAGAAATGTTTGACAGACAGTACTGATTGACTGAGAAAAAGTACATGTTACAAACAATTCAGGAACTGTATAAACTCCCTTTTATTTAGGCTATAGTTTTTATTGTTTTATTTTTTTTTTTTTTTGGAGTTTCGTTTTTTCTTTAGAGACAGGGTCTATGTTTTATTGTTTTTGATTAGTATCAATTATTTTCATTGACATGTATTTTTTTCTAAAAGAGAGTCCATTTCATTTTCATTGTATTTTTTTTCTCTTTCTTGTTTGTTAAATTTATTATATTTTTTGTTTAATTTATTTATTTTAAAGATCCTGACCTTTTAATTACAGTTAAATACTCTTAAGAAATTAAAGTTTCTTGCTTTTGATACGGTGTACTCACTTTATTATCCCATTTATCATAATTACATCAATGAAAAAATGGGAAAAAAAAATCAAAATAATATTGACAATGATATCGTTTATCGGCAATAATATTTTGGAAAATTATCGTCTCGCAAAATTTGTTATCGTGACAGGTCTAGACTCAGTATATACCTGCTACAGATCCTGCTTTACTTAACCGTGGCTGTATTTAATCCTTGTTTAAAAAGGGTGTCAGATTTAACAGTTTAATAATTCTCTCTAGTAAAACAAATAGGAGATGGTTTGATGAGGACATAATTCTCAGTTCCTGTTCGTAGATACAATGCTAAGTATGTTTGTATGTACAAGAAATATGAGAGTACTCAGGTTGTGATGTAACAGATGTCTGATGCCTTATTGTTTTTCCTTTTATCCATTCACTGTTGAAAAATATAACCAGGTCTACCTCCTACAAACTCCGACCTGTGTCTGAACCTTGTGGCTGTTCTCACAACAGACAGCAGGGCTACAGGGGACTGACCTACATTTGTTTCAATGAGTTCAATATCAAGTTGGAATAAATGAGCTCACAAAAGACTAGCACCATATTTGTAAGCAGACTCTTTGCATGTAATATCTTGACATCTCAAGCAAAAATAAATACTCAATAACCATTTTTTGTTTACATTTATTTTTTCAATAGAAGGTCCTCCTGGAAATCTTTCACCAGCAACTGCCCCCTGTGCCGTGTACTGTTATCTGTAATGTTTTTATTTTATCATGGACACTTCTTTGTTATCTTATGGCTTAGGAGAGGGCTTTAACAGCAAAGTGCGTAGCATTACATTAAGTTTTACAAAGCCAAATTGTCTTCTCTTGTAACTGGTTCTGCAGCTTGTTGTGCTGATCATCTGACACTATATAGAATAAGTAAACAGTGACTGTTTACACAGAACTGTATACCGTAGTTGACTTTACTCGACAGATTTCCTGGCTGATGTTCAAGTGGTTGATAGAGTGATGAGATGATGAACCAGGGTAAATTTAAAGACAGCTGAAACATTTCCTTCCTGTTTTCTGGTTCCTCTAACATGTGGGTTTGTTTGTCCACGTTTCCACAATCTTTGTATTATTTGTGCTTTTTGACGCTTAGCTATAGGAATATGAGCCTGTTAAACTTCTATGGGGTGTAATATTGCCTGAATATCGTCAAATAGAAAATTCGAGTCCCTACGTCCCTTCTGAGTTCCCGTTGTTGACCTGTTTGAAGAGATCTGTATGCTTTTAGTCACGAAGCCGACTTAGACATTAAAGAGTACATCGCGTCGAGTAAAAACAGGTCGATTGGTAGTCAACACGGCTGTAAATAGTTAGCATTAGCAGCGACTGACTTCTACGACGTTACTTTAGCTGCAAACACACCACACAGCTCATATTGTTACATTACAGCTTGTAGATGATAAAATTAATCAACGTACCTTAGTTAAGCTGCCGTGTCAGTTTCTGGTACTGTCGCTGCTCGTCTTTCAGCTCCCTCCTTCCGACCTTACCTGTTTGGTGAGGTTATCACCGTCAGTTTGGGCAGCCGACGATCAGCCAGCTAGCTGCATGCTTCAGCTGTTTAACATGTCACTTCCGGTTGGAGCAGTCATCTGACTGTTGTCATACCGGAGCGAGAAAAAAAATACTACACCAAAAAACTACTCTGGTAGTTGTAAATTACAAGCAAATTCTACTAAAAATAAGAAATAAAAAATAAAAATAAAATACATAACGACTTGGATTTATTTTAAACTACTAAGATCGTCTCAAACTAAAATACGGTAAACTTAAAAGAAGTTAAAAATTAAATCAACAAATAGATTTAAACAAAAAACAGTAATTCCAAATTGAATTAAACTACTAATGAATTTTGAATGTCATGTCACGTTATCCAAAAAGCCCGTTTCCACTTAGTGAAAAAAAAGGGAAAGTAGAAAAAAAACAACAAAAAAAAAAACCTAGCTAAACGGGCTTGCCTTAAAAGAGTTTTCTCTTTGCCTTTTCTTTTATACATTTTTTATTGATATTAATATCATGGGCAAGCTTGTCTTTTTTTTAACCTGGTTTATAAATATATACATCTCCTTCATTGTCATTCTCATAAAAAAAATGATTTTCTGATTACAATCGTTAATAAATATTTAAGCAGACAGTGTCTCTTGCTGAGTTTTTATCAGTTCAATTAATCCCCTTTACCATTTTATTATAAGCAATGAAAAACTACTATTTTAATTACTATGTCTTAATAGACTGCATATTTTCATATGAAAGGAGCACAATGTTACACACAACTTCATCAGAGCTGAATACCTGATTAAGGACCTGTGGATTTTAACATTGATGTAGTCCTGTTTTGAGTGTGCATATTGGTCATTTACATTTAAAGAGGTTGTAAATCTTTTTTAAGTAAACTTAAGCATGTTGTCATTGGCTTTAATCATATTGAACATAATTATCCAACAACAAATTGTGGCTAGTGAAAATACTGAGTGGCTAGTAACTCAGGGATACCACTAGCCACAGAGGCTGGTGAGCAAAAAAGTTAATGTCAAGCCCTGGGCTTGACATTTACTTAACGGGAAAAAACACCCATGTTTATTCGTACTTTATTTGCACTTGGCACAATCAGCACCCCATGTCTTATTGGTGGTGGTAAAGAGGGTCAGTGCGTGTGCTTTTTATATGAATGAAGATAGGAAATGTGACGTGATAATAATTGTTGTCATTATTCGTTAAAAAAGTGTTATGTATCTTTAACGTTTGTCTTTTAGTGGTCTTAAAGCAACATTCAGGTGATCAAGTAAACTATTTTCTGATTAAGTTTCTGACACTTGACCTATCGCCTTGAAAAAGTCAGTTATAGTGTATGAGAATGTGTATGTGTAGAATTATGTGAAAGTCTTTTAGAGCAGAAATCAATTTTGATAATGAGTTTACCAAAATTTGTTTTAGTTGTTTTTCGCACAGCAAATACAACAGGCAGAATAGTGTGTTACATGCTTTCTGTGTTTCTGATATTTATGTTTAAATCCATGGTGGCAAGTAAGTGCACAGCATAGACAAAAGGCAAAAATATATGTTTGAGTGTGTTTATTAACCTTTATCTGTATGTTATTGTTTGAACTGGCAGGCTCTAACAAGTTTCTGCACATGCCAACCAACTAGGAGAGTTTCTACTCAATGCTGTCATCTTGTGGCCGTACTCTGTAACTACCTGCTGCAGCCCACTGACTGATTCACATTATAAAGATTGGACATAGTGAATGTAAATACACAACCAGAAAAACAACAAACCAAACGTACATTTTATTTATTTATTTATTTATTTATTTATTCATTCATTCATTCATTCAAAAAAAAAAAGACAACTTGGTCATATACTCCACTGCAAATGTGTCAACACCCCTGTTGGCCAAAACAACGATCAGGCTTAAATGCTCCCACAGTGCTTTTTCAATGAGAGCAGTATCGAAGAAACTTGAGATATCATCTACTCTGATCGAAGCAGAATTGTTATTTTGGCCAGGACACTCTTGTAAGGCCAGGACACTCTTGTAAAAGAGATTTTTAATCTCAATCAGTTTCTCTTCCTTCTTAAGTAAAGGTTAAATAAAAATATCTGACCTTAGCAGATGAAAATAGAAACCAACTGTCGTCTATTTGTTAGTGTATTGTATGATCGTCCCTGATTCTGTAATGTATAAATCATTGTCACTCTCCACACATTTAAGTGTTTTAATGTCTGCAAAACCTTGCGAACAGGAAGATAAAGTGTTTACTGAGGAGAAAAGACAAGGAAAAAAGAAAAAACAGGCCTCTGAAATTTTGGTATGTTTCAAGGTTTGAGTTTGGGAACTGATTGGCATCTTGAAAAATGTCTTTTTTCATGATATCATGACAAAAATGACGTCTTAATATGAATCATATGGAGTCTAAAAAGACCATCTTTTCAGGGATTAGATTTCAGTTCTTGCAGTGCAGGCTCTTTTTTTTCTGACACACTATCAAGCCCAAATATTGCATCTACTAGGAGATGTGCCTGTAACAAGGAAAGCAAATATTTTAGGGAGCAGAAGAATGAGGAGTGATACTGTTGGCACAAATTAGCTCAGAGAAGTGCTTTGCTCAATGTCTTTCAAGTTCAGAGGAAACATCCAAAGTAAATCATTGGGTGTTGGATATTAGCCACCACAATGAGCATTTCTTTGTGGGATGTGAGCATCCATTTGTGTTTCTTTAAAACTCATAGGGAAGTCTGCAACAAGGGCAATTTCAGGCCAATATGAAACTGACTTCAACTCTAAAATCAACAGCCACCTTGTGATTCACACGACTTGTTCTGATTGTAACTTAACTAAAGAAAGATTCTGCAGGATTTCGACCAAAATATTTCATTTCATGTATCAAATCGCCAAAGGCTGATTCAAATCAGTTTGAAAACAATAAACAGCCTTCAAATCAACCTCTGCTTGTATTTTATGTCTTCCTGTTGACTGCTCAGCCACCAAATACATCAAATCCTGTTTCTGCAGCCATTTAGCTGACAATGTGACAAAAATATAAATCACCTCATACCATGGCGATCATCTGGAGAGCATTAGTGACCTTTCAGTTTGACGGAAACCCTCCTTTTACGGCCTGATCCCTCTCCTGGTTATCTTTTAAGGCTGCTTTTAAGGCTGAGTGTCAGATTTCTTTGAATGCTGCAAAAACTGAGCTTTAATCAAGCGTTAATGTCTTATTTTCAGTGAAGATAGTCTCATTAGATTTATTATTATGTCTCTAAAATGTTTTGTTTCAAGATATAAAAAGACAAAATGACTCTTGGAGGAAGGAAATTCCATAAAAGTAGAAATAAAGTTGCACTTAAATGCAAAAAAAATCATTACCCTAGTGAAATTATTCAATTTTAAGGCCTAAAGACCAAGACTAGGTATTTACATCTTTGATTTACACCTGACAACATTTGAGTTTCTAGCCTGACCTTTGACCTTTCAGAATGAACAGCTTCACTGATGAACAAAACGTGACGTAGGAACCTGCAGTGACACACTGGATGTCAAACCCGTGATCCCAGACATGAGTGATGATTCCTTTGAACAGCCCATCACAGAAACTGTGTCAGACATTAAAAAAAAACCCATCAGACTCTGCTGGATGGCTGCTGATCACTGTCACAGAGTAAACATTGGTTTGTCGTCTCTGAACAAGCACAGATAGGCTCTCGCTCAATCGACAGGGTGTCCATGACGCCTGATCCATCGTGTCAACACCATCAAGAAGCCAGACTGGGTGTGGTGATAATGTATTGATCAGATTGTGATTGATAGTCTCTCAGGGTTTATAAGTGAAGTTCTGGGCCCTGCAGCTCAGATCTGAACTTACAGAGATAAAGTCACCATGCTCTCTGTGGCTCTGTTTTACCTCCTCGCTGTGATTTGTTCTGCAAGACGGACACATGCTCTACCTCTTTATCCTGACTCCAGCCTGGAGCCTCCAGCAGGTAAGACCCTCTTTAAACTTCATTTGCATCCTTTTTTCCCTTAAATTCAATACAAATGATTAAGGAACTAACTGTTTCATTCTACAGATTTCATTCAGAAATTGGTCTCAGAGGTGGAGGATGGAGCAAACACTGCGGAGGGAGGGCAGAGAGAAGTGAACAACCTGTTTCCTCTTCTCATGCAGCACGATGGAGGAAGAGACTCCTGGACAAAAGGTAGAAATAGAAATAGAAACACAATGAAATCTGCAGAAAACAAGTCTGATTTATGATGAATCAGGCTGTAAACCTTCTATGTTTGTGTGTCTTCAAGGGGCTAAAGATTTAGCAGCACAAGAGAAGTTTGCAAACATGGTAAGTCTGGTTTTCATTTGGTTAATATTTCAATAGGGGGCGGTATGGGGGAAATATGTCAGGATGTTTTTATGACAGGATCAGGATCAGGGTTTGATTATTCAGACTATTTTGACCTGCAAAAAATATTTCAAGCCCCAAATATGTCTGATTTCTTTTTTCTTACGCTCAGCTTTACACAAGTAGCCGATGCACAGTCCAAATATAGTTTAATAAAACCTTAATTGATAGACTTCTGGTTTGCTTTGTGACCTCGGCAGAACATTATTCAATACAAACTGGTTTACAAAAAGATGGAGAACAACATAAAAAGGTTGAAGTAAAAGATAATTCATAGAGGAGATAAAGAGCAGCTGAAGATTTATCAAACCAGAAATTGTTTTTTTTATTGAGGTCCTGATACGGGGGCAGATTCAGCTCTGTTAGAATTATGTCACAGGATCTCAGATGGAGAATATTTACATTTCTAAAAACAGGCCTTTAAAATCAATTTGTCAATCAAGCAGTAGTCTTTCACTGTGATCATGTGATCCATGCCCGAGTATCTCACTGCTTTGATGAAAATATTAACACTGATTTATAATGTTTATGTTTTAGGTGGAGGACCTCAGGGAAACAGTCTTTAAGCTGGCGGCAGCCGACAAGCTCCGCTCTCAGGGTTTTCTCAGATCAGAGCAGAGCCTTCCCAGAACAAATAAGAGAGGTGAGTGATCCATGGATTGTCATTTTTAACAACCTGCGACTCCTGCTCCTTATACACAAGTCAGAAAGAGACCCGAAAACATTTAAGATGACATTTACTGAAGAAATAAAGTGAACAAATATTTAAACTGTAGTTTATGATGAGATAACTGAAACAGGCAGAGGTTGGAGGTTTCTTTGGCTGAATAATTTGCTCAAATGCTCAGCTACAAGACTTGATGTGCTCTGAGCCTCTTTGAAACTTAAACTAAAATTTTTCATGATAAAAAAAAATATCTGACACAAGTGATAATGATTTTATGACAGCTAAATTCTAAGAGTTTTAAAAGACGCTGGTGAATCTTTGATGGAAAATAAAACAAGCCTGGGATTTCAAATTTGACATTAAATAAATGTCTTATAACTATCATTTTAAAGGTTTTAAGATGTTTTTGGAAAATCTTTTGTAGTAAAATGATCTTTTATTACCTGATGTTGTCTCTTTGAATACCTTTATATAAATATTCATTATTTATATTATTTATATTAATATTTAACTCATTATTCTAAACAGGATTTTGCTAGTTAATACATCCATCCAGTACTTTTGTACATTTCTAAAAAAAAAAAAAAAAAAAAAAAAAAAAAAAAGGGTTTTTTTAATTATTATTTTTTATTATTATTATTTTATTTTATTATTATTGTTTGTTTGTTTTTTAAAGAACTTAATGATGCACTTTTTGTTTTGGAGTAAAGAATATACAACAATATTACTCCATCCCTTTGCCTTCTATTTTTGATTTAATTCCTACAACTCTTATGCTTGCCTCTAAGTCTTGATGAACTGTAAAAAGAAAAATAAATTAATTAATAAATAAAATAAATAAATATAAAAAAGCTCTTAAAATGTTCCTTTTAAATGCTTTTAAATGCTTTCTATAATACCACAGTTACTTTATTTAGTTAAAGTCTTTGCAAATAATTTTTGTTCCATTACCTAAGGTCCATTTCTAGTTTATATAAAGTTTTTTTTTTTTTTTTTTGTGAATTATAAATATTTATTAATCCTTATATATCGTTCAAATTTGATACCTTTACAGTGTGGTTCAGGTCAGTTTCGGCCCAGACTGAGAAATTCCTTCAAGTGTCCGTCTTTATCAAATTTTAAAATTCAGATCAATTAAGGATGTTTAAATATCTAATGTCACATTATCAAGTACATTATTTTCCTATTCTTATTCTTGCACCTTATCTATATTACTTACTGTATCATACTTTGGTATTATATGGATATTTACATATGAATATATCTTATCTTATTTTATTTTATTTTATTTTATTTCATATTTTATTTTACTTTACTTCACTTAATTTTGCACCTCACACTGTTTTGCACTGACTGAAGGGCTTTTGCAATTTCGTTGTACTTGTTTCAATAACAAATTAAGTTTTAATCTATTCTAAATGATAATCTTTAAAAACGTTTCAGAGCGCAGGGCGAGGGTATGTTTTAAGTTTTAAAGCATTAAAGAGGAAAGACGTCTACTACTACACAGTGTCATGTCCTGTTTTACACAAGACACACAAACATAAAAGTCATAACGATTTAAATGTATCAAGTATTGAATTCAAAAATGGCATGAACTTCTGGATTTGCTGGAACGTATAATGTAATAGTCTGTAACCAATGAAACCATTACTTGCTGTTCTCACATCTATATCACAAGAAACCAGAATTATCAACGTTAGTTCAACAATAACCGGTCAGAACAAAGACATTGTATAATTTAGTGCTTATTATAAACTAGTCCCTGCATTGAAAGCAAACAATTACTGTGATCAGGGTTTTCTTCCTGCTCTGACGTCCTCCTCTAAATCACCATCGACCTCCTTCTCTTCTCTTACGATCAAAGAGATTTAAGATTTTTTTACTCTGCAGATTATTTATCAAATTACAGGTGCTTTGTGTTTGCAGGTGCTGACCTTTGGTTGAAATGTAAGGGTTAATCCAAATAAAAGGAAAGAAACATTTGAAACTGACTGTTTTATTCAGTGAAAAAGGAGAACATGAAAAGAACTCACACTAAGTACAGCAGATAGTTCTTAATTTTTACTCAACGCACAAAATAAACCGTTTCAGAGTTTCAGCTTTGGGATACAGAGACACTCTCAGGGATTATTATTATTAAAATAAATTTTAAGTGTAATAACTTAAAGAACTCAGGGATGGATGTTTGATGTGACTGATTTTCCTCTCTCATGTCCTCACAGCGTGTTTCTGGAAATACTGCGTCACCAACTGAAGTCCGGCTGCAGGAGACTCTGTGTGACTTCTGCACAAACTGATCGGGCTCACCGAACAACACACGCTCCATGTGATCAACAGAAAATATATTTTTGAAGCTGTAAAGTTGTCTTTTTGTCTCTGAGAATAAACTTAAATATGGGAAAAGACTTTTCTGTGGCATGATTTTTGATTGCAGTGGAACAGTGATCAACAATCCTGCAGAACAGCATCAAATTCTGAATTATTTCACCTTAATTTTGCAAAAATTATGCATAATTCAGACACAAAATTTACATTTTGAACAATCTACTGATATAGTTAATCAGTGAGACAATCTAATCACATCAAACTGTGCTCTGAAAGGTGAAACATGTAGATGTTTTTTTTGGTTTTCAGCTGTGACTCACTCGAACATACTCATGAGAGTTTTCTGGTAATAAAAAGTTTATAAAATATGTATTTACACTATAAACAATAACAGTCAATTGCACATTTGGCCTTTTCAGTGTGGCATGACAACACCATTAATCAGAAAATGAGCATGAAATGAATAAATCGTCCAAACGTTCAGCCTCAGTATGATTTTCTCAGGGTGAGCAGTGTGTGGTTGTAGCGCCCTCTACAGGTCAGGAAGTTAACATGAACGGTCAAGCTTGGCGAGAACTAACAGATCATTTCCTCTGCTTGGCCACGCTGAAGTAAGCCTTCTCGATTTCGATGTCAGCCGGACATGTCTCTCTGAACTCGTCTCGCTCTGAGGCGTTCTTCAGGTATCGCCACACGCCGGTGAAGTGTGCGGGGATCTCAAAGTCACAGTACTTCTTGGCAGCGACCTGAAAAATGATAGAAACAGCAGAATGCTTGAGATATGAGCAGATTATAGGATCCTTCAGTTATCATCCACCAGTCAGGTCAGTGTCTCACCTTGATGACGTGCAGTTTGGGCAGCAGGTTGCAGTCAGCTAAGGTGAGACGATCCCCATCCAGAAACCTCCTTCTGGAGACGGTGACGGTTTCTCTGGAGTTGTGATCGATCTCCTCAGGGAGCGGAGAGTTCAGGTAGAGATCCAGGCGTTTAAACTCCCTCAGCAGATTTTTCTCATGGACTGTCAGGGAATCAGGTACAGAAAGGTTTCAATATCGTGTGTAATCACAAGTAGTGTCATAAAATAACAGCTAGCTTGTCTCATCACATGTAGCCTGTCCTTTTGTGTCCTACTGCATCGTATAAAGAATCAAACTGTGATGTGGTGAATTCTATGTTATTGTATTGCAAGTTATCCTGTGATCACAAATGCTAACTCATTTACTAAGGTAAGCAGCCACTGACGGCTAGAAGTCACAATCTCTGCTAGGAGTCGAAGGCAATGCTAAAATTTGCAGTCACTGCGAGGAGTTGCAGTGGCTGCTAGAAGTTACAAACAATGCCAGAAGTCACAGTCTTTGCTTGGAGTCGCAGTCGCTGCCAGAAGTTCCTGCTAGGAGTTGCGGTTACTGCTGGAAGTCACAATTGCTGCACTGAGTCAGCTAGAAGTCACGGTCCGTAGCTTCTGGGAGTCACTGTTGTTGATAGAAGTTGCAGTTGCTGCTTTAAGTGATTTGTATAATTTACATTGTGACTTTATGTCATGGTCAGTGGCGGCTGCTGCTCAGTCAAGGAGGGGAAGCTCATTTTTTTCCGGCCTACATCATAAATTTGTTTTATTTATTTAAATGTAAATTCTACCCTCTGTGCCAGCTTGCTAGCAGCTGGAGCTGCTACGTGAGACTACGACAGGCTGTAAGTGTGAGTGACAGGGGGAGAAGCTCTGCAGCTGTAGCTGTAGCTGTTTATTGGTGAAAAGAGAGAGAATCTTTAAACACAACACTCATTGTTTTTAAGAAAGGTAAACCCACTGGGGATCTATATAGCCTTTAGATCAGTCCCAAGCAATTGAGTGTGGAACTCAGAAGGTGCTGAAGATCACTGACTTGCTCATTTCACTGTCAATCAAAAAGGGATTCGGCCTCAGACAGATCATCCAATCATCATGCAGAAGCCCAGCGTCCAGGCCAGCCCACTGCCTCATAGACCCCCAGAGACGCTGAGCGTCCGAGGGCGGGACAAAGCCCAGCGTTTATCCAATGACCATCCAGTTTCCACAGTGGAACAACCCACTCTACGCTTCCCCGCTGAAGTCAGAAGACGCTCAGTGTCTGACTGTGTTAAAGCACTGAGACGCTGCAGGGATGAATGAGAAGGAGGTGGAGCCAGTCACCTGTGATAGGAGCTGATTCTGAACAAAAGATGAAGGAATTTTAGCGCATATTTTATCAATGACATGTTCACACAGCAGAACATATCACCACTTTTTTGGGGACATTTAAGAGGAAGCTGAGCTTCCCTTGCAGTCTGAGAGCAATCGCCACTTGTCATGGTCAATGACACTGTAGGAGAGAAGAATGGCATCATGGGAGAGACAGTAAGCTTGGAAAAAAAAATCACTCCTTTTACATCCAGAACTACAAATGAACTTTCTCCTGTCCATTTTGACTCCCAAAAAAAAAAAAAGTTAAAAGGGAGGGGAAGGCTGCAGGTGAGGAAGACATGTCCACCTGTGAGTGGTTTGAAACAGAGGGGTTTTCTTTCATGCCTGTCCCCAAACTCCAGAAAAGTCACTAGATTTACTGCTATAGGACTCTGTAAACTCCCTGAAATTAGAGACAAAGTTGCTAAGTTGGCCACACTGCTGGTGTTTTCCTCTTCGATTATGTGAACGAGCACTTTCTAAAGACATCTTGGGAACTATCTGTTTAGCATTGATTTCAGTGACACCTGTGGTGGGAACTGGTAGTGTTTTTCTAGGGACAAGACCCTGTGTGCCATGAGCGCCATAGCCCTCTGTATTTACATATATTTGTTTATGTCATAACATTATTTTGAAGAAAAAAAAAACTGTCCCTGCTTCTTAAAAACTTACAGTTGTTGTTGGGGCTGTTCTTGATGAAAGCCGAGAACTTTGCGAAGATGTCCGCTCCCACGTCAAAGGACTCTTTGTTCAGCGGGCTGAGGTGAGGATACCTGCAGGAGAGGGGAGTCGAGCTGTTTGAACAAACTAATCTTTTATTAAGATCACATCTCTGTGAAATTTGCTGGATGATTACCTGGGAGGAGCCAGTGTTTGCTCAAGAAACTCCTCGATTTTAATGAAGTCTGTCTTCAAAGTGCCGTTGTAGAGGAGGAAAGGAGGGTTGGTGCCGGGGGCCAGGTCTTTGAGCTCAGCTGGCTTCCTGGAGGAGACGTAAAAATATGTTGAGACGTGAGTTTCATACTCACACATTATTATCTAGCCCCTAAATTGGACTGTTGGCTGCTGGATAAGTTGTAAAAACACACAGCACGTTGCCTGGGAGTGGTTTGTTGCGTGTCTGTGCTTTCAATCACTCATTATTTGGTTCCTTTCAGAGTTTCCTGATCTTATTTGCTCTCCAGTAATGACTCTGAGAAGTTCACACAGCGCCCAAATTAAATTAGGTGTTTGTTTAAAAGTCACACAGAGCTCTTTGTACACCTGTGGCTCTGAACCACACCTATTGATAAGTGAGGAGAAACCTTTCAATTTTCCTCTTGTTTGCGACTTAATAGGGCTGCTCTGTGTAAAGCCCCCATGACCAGATGCTCAGGAAGTGTGTTTTGTGCCAGAGGGAGGGTTGCTCACTTCCTCATGTCGACGGTGGTCACAGTAAACTTGACTCCCTTCAGCCACAGAACCATGAACAGCCTCTGACAGAAAGGGCAGTTTCCTACGTTTTCACCGTCGTGTCCAGCCTGAAAACAGAAAAAATAACAAAAATTAAAAGTTTTATAGCCTCATGAGCTGAGAAATCTGTCCTTGAACCATTCTGGTTTACAAAATGCGCTTTTGCTGATACAGAAGAAGGGATTTTTGAATAGAAAGGCGTGTCCTGGATATTTAAAGTTTCCTCCTCTGGGAGGAAAAGCAGACATTGTGTTGTAGCAGAAAATAGATGCTCACTTCACTGTTTCAGCAAACTCACAAAATATCAACAGAGACAAGGGTTTAGATACAACAACAGATAACATTTTGTTTTCTAATACACAAATAGTTCTTATTTATTTTCCTGCAAAGAAGTTAGCTGTTTTATTTACACAGTAAATACTGAAATCTAAGCAGAGGTAACACCAGGTCAAGTAAACTCATAAAGAGACTGAACACATGCAAAGATGATGAAAGAAAACTTTAAATTATCATTTAATTACTCATAGGAACAGCTACATGTGCATTTTCAAGCCTGAATGTCTCATTTAAACTGCAAAAAGTAAAAGCTAAGCAAAAGCTTATGTCTGATTTTTAGTAAAAGTGTCAAGTCCGAAGTAATGTTTGATTTCAAGACATTAAAGACAAAACTGATGCCCGAATTGCTTGAAAGAGTTAAATAATGTACCAGCAGGGTAGGAAAAATGCATGTGTAGAAACATTATTCTTATCTTAAGAAATCAAACTCATACATCTTTCCTTAAACAGTAAAAAGTGTGTGTTTTGGAGATTTTATGCTAAGTTTAGCTAGCATCACAAAGTTACTCTTTGCACAAGACATGAGAGCTGAGATAGTTTCATTGGCACAGCAAACAATGAAACCTTTGGAAAAGTTTCTATTTTGGAGTGAAAAAGTCTTATTTAAAGATAGTAAAATACAAAAAATGACTTCAGTTGGGTAATAATTGTTTTAAGAAACCAATAATCAGGTGTCATTTAGTCTTTTAAAATACATGAATAATACTTGTCAGGTGAATGTGACTCATGTTAAGTCTAATAAGACGTAACTGTAAGAAAATAAATGTTTCTAAAATGAGAATAATGTCTAAATATAAAAAAAGACTAACACATTTTTGCCTATCTCGTTGGAGGGTTTGTTTACTCTTTAAAAAAAAGTTTCATTTTTGTCTTTCACTATAACAAAATGACATCTTTTCCTGCTGTCAGGTGAAAGTGACTCATATTGTGTTTAATGAGACAAAATTAGACATGAACACTTGATTAGATTTCTTTTTTGTTGGTCATTTTTTTTGATAAATGATATTTACATCTTGTATAAAGAGCAACTCCTAGTTTTCTTTAGTATAGGGGTGTACTGATCACCAATCTTTAAAAAGCCTGACCTGCCGATACCGATTATTTTTCATTTTTTATAACTGACAGCATTTACCTTCACTGTTCCAATCATATTTTATCAAAAATCATTGAAAAATACCTGTGAAACAATAAAATATTTACGTTTTAACTTTAAAAACCAATAAAGTGTCCTGAGTTTTAGGTCTCAGAGCAAAAAATACAACATTGGCTGGCTGTCAGACCTTCCTGGAGGAATATAAGATCAGTTTCATGTGTAAGGATGGGCTGATCACCGATCCCCCAAAATTAAGGAAATCAGCACCAAATGATTGGTGCATGACTACTTTAGTATAACAGTTTTTCAACTCATAGATTTTTTTACTCACTTCCAGCAATTCAGGCATCATTATCTTTAATATCTTCAATTCAGACATTTTTCTGGACTTGTCAGCTGAATGTGACTCATATTAAGTCTAATCAGACAATTTTACTTAAAATAAGACATGAAAACTTGCTTATACTTCAGTTTCTTTGTAGTGTGAGTCATAGGAAGTTGGTTCACAAACTATTTTTTGTTTCACTTCTTATAAAATTGTATATGAGCCATTTTCGCCTTTTAAGCTTTTACAAAGGTGTCTTATCAAATATAACAAAAAAAAAAAAAAAAAAAAAATGAGACTTTGGTTGCTTGGAAAAAAGACTTTGCCAATAAAGTTTTCTCATCCCATACCAATTTTCTTTTAAACTTTTACTAAAATCAAGACAGACACAGTCTGCTGTCTCTACACTTTTGGACATTGCGTATACAAGCTTGATAAAACTCTGAGTTCTTTATGAGCTTATGATACAGATGAGATATACGTTCATATATCTGAATGTGTGCGTAAGTGAAGTGGGTGTGTCCGGCTCAGGCTGGGGCCTTTCACCCTAAGTGCTCCTCTCTCCTCCTGATAAGCTGTGGTGTATCTGTCTGTGGACAGAGTTCACTGATAAACGTGTGCTGTCACCCTCAGCGAGGATAGAAACACTCCAACATCTGTGGGTCAGAGCCTGCAGATGAGTTTCATTCAGAGGAGAGTCGACCTCTGATTGATGCTCCAACAGAAACATGAGCTGTGTCTCCAGATTCTTACTTTGCAGATGATCAACAGGTTGGTTTGTGTCAATGGAAAGAAAACACTGACCTTAATGAACAGCTCGATGCTCGGCTCCTTCTCAGAGTTCTGCCTCAGTGCCATGATGTCCCCAAAGAAAAGTTTATTTCACTCTCAAAAGTCTAAAGTTCTTGCTCCTTCTAAAGTTGTGATCCTTAAACACCTTTAAAAAAATCAGATGTGTAAGGAGTGAGACCTGATAGCAGAAAAACGTCCCGCAGCAGCCCTTTAAGTGCCCCCTGGCTCTGGATGTCAGAAGAAAGTGTAACACCTCACAGCTGCTCAGTTTTGTGTGAGGGCTCCTTAAAGGCTATCGCTGTGAACACACTTCACAAGGCAGAGGAGAGAGGGGAGGACCCAGGGAGGAGGGCGGGGTCCACACACTTATATACCCAGAGCCGAACTCTATGAGGAGGGAGCTTAAAATAGGATCCTTTCAGTTTGTTATAGGCAGGAACTGATAAAACCATGTGAGTCCACCTATTTCAGCCCTTCACATTCCAACACCTTCAGATATAAAAGGGAAAACCAGCATCAACACTTCACACAGGACGTCACAAAGCAGTTAGTGTGTGTTTAGTGACTAATGGTAGAGACGTGTAATCTTATGTTAGAGAAAGAAACCTTCAGTTTGAAGCCTGCTTGCCCGTGTAATGAGTCACAGGCAGACTTTGACTGCAGGGTGTGATAATATCATACGTTTAACAGTCATTTAAATATGATTTCATGGATATTATTTGGAATAAGCTGCTGTGATGATGTGAAATTGGAGAAAAGCTAATAAATGGGGTGAAGGGGTAAGCACACACTGTAGATTATTAAACACTTGCCAGGATATAAACACTAACATTTAGATATGATAGAGATTAAATGGATCTTAATATTTGAACCTGAGCTCCTCTTTTTTTGTCTCAATAAATCAGGGGAAAGATCCCCTTAAAGGGGGGATCTTCAAACCCAGGTTATAATAGTTTTGGATTTGTCATTATAGTTTAGTTTTAGTTAGTTTTGACATTTTATTTTCCATTACAGTTTAGTTTTAGTTAGTTTTAGAGCGGGCATTCTAGTTTTTATTTAGTTTTAATTTTTGCAACAAGGCTTAGTTTTAGTGTAGTTTCAGTTTTTTCATACCTTATTAACCAGGTGCAGGATTCAAAAAGGTCAGAGTAAATATTTTGTCATACTGTTTATTTTCAAGTCCAACATAGTGCTCACTGCTCAGTCAATGCTGATACTGAACTGTAGGCAGCTGCCTTAAACCCATGAAAACAGTATAAACTTAATATAAAAAATATAAACATAAATTGTATAAAAATGATGTTAACATAAATTTAGAAAAAAAAATGTAAACTTAAATTATATAACAATATAATATGAGCTTAAATAATTAGAAACTTGGACTAAGTAACAATAAAGTCAGACTCACATGCAACAAGGAAATTTAGAGTCACAGCAGCAACACAGGAAAGCGTATAGTGCAAAAATGCCAAGGATAGATAAGTAGGATAATATAAAAAGTGTCAACTTGACAAAAAAAAACACTGCGAAAAATGAAGTCTTATCAAGTGTTTTTGTCTTATTTTCAGAAAATGTCTTTTTAGACTTAACATGAGCCACATTCACCTGACCAGTCCAGAAAATGTCTTGTTTCAAGTTATTGAAAGACAAAAATGAGGTCTGAATTGCTTGTAACAAGTTAAAAAAAAAAATCTGCCAATGGAACAAGAGAAAAGTTACTTTTGTTAAGACATTTTTCTAGTATCAAGCAAATTTTCGAGCAAATTTTTCTTGAGCCTGGCCAAGTCCAAGAGAGAACATTGGCTGGTACAGAGATGACCAGGTTGTGTGCTTCGTGAGAGCAATACAGCCTGAATACAAAAGATTTGTCCAGTTATTTTGAGGGTGTGTCAATGAAAATGACTTTTTCTTTCTTTCTTTCTTTCTTTCTTTCTTTCTTTCTTTCTTTCTTTCTTTCTTTCTTTCTTTCTTTCTTTCTTTCTTTCTTCATTTCTTTTTTTCTTTTTTCTAAAATTAAAATGAATGGTTATAAGATGTTAAATGTCCACCTTGTTACTGCTGTGTCCACCCTGCATTCTTTTATTTTTTAGATTACTTCAAGAGTGTTCAACAATGTTTTGATTGTCTTTGTAGTCATTAACGTGGTGAATGAATTGAGAAACTGAAAATAGTTAAAAACAGGGCACATGTCCCATGAACTTTCTTTATTTTATTGCAAATGAGATGTGTTGAATGTACATTTTGTGTTGGATTTAAACATGTTTTCTTTTTTCGAGATAATGGATATTTATAGATATTTTTAAAAAAATACTTTTACTTATAAAATAGGGGACATTGACGTCTCCAGTCACCGGTCGAACTGGCCGTCAGCCAACCAGCAGCACCGTACTGGACTTCTCCAGAACGTTCAGATGGCCAGTCCGCCCCTGGTGTGGGGGATATTTTCTTGGCTCACTTTGGGCCCCTTAGTACCAACTGAGCATGGTTTAAAGTCCACAGCCTACCTGAGTATTGTTGCTGACCATGTCCATCCCTTTATGAGCACAGTGTACCCATCTTCTGATGGCTACTTCCAGCAGGATAACGCTCCATGTCATAAAGCTGGAATCATCTCAGACTGCTTTCTTCAACATGACAATGAGTTCCCTGTACTCAAATGTCCTCCACAGTCCCCAGATCTCAATCCAATAGAGCACCTTTGGGATGTGGTGGAACGGGAGATTCTCATCATGGATGTTCAGCCTACAAATCTGCAGCAACTGTGTGATGCTATCATGTCAATATGGATCAAACTCTCTGAGGAATGTTTCCAGTACCTTGTTGAATCTATGCCACAAAGGATTAAGGCAGTTCTGATTTTTTAAAATGTTTTCTAACTTATTGTGGAAACTGAAAAGTTCACGTGGGGTGTTGACCAAAGGCATTTTTGTTGTGTTTAGTCATGTTTTTTGTAAGAGGGGTATAAAGAAAATGAAAGTGGGAGATAACGTTCATATCCAAACCACATTTCCCCCGAGGGTTCAGTTCTGTTTTCCCATTTCTTGTGATGTTGTATCATTTACGATAAATAGAGAAATGGAAAATTAATTTCAACACCCTCATCTCATGGTGCAGACTTCCACGAAGAATCACCACCAGCAGGGTTATGCAACGCTTCTTCAGAAATTCAGTGAAAACAACACAGAGAGGAGGCTCAGTGTCAAGTGCTCTGTTTTAAGTGGCTGCAGTCCATCAGAAATAAACGTATCAAGCTGAAATCTCAAACAAATCCTGGAAATGTGATGAAAAGGGGAAAAAGGGTTTCGAGAGAAAAAGATCTGTCTTTCCTTTTTTTTCTCTACAAAGTAAGAGAGGTCATCCTGGGATGTTTGAAGTAACACACACTCCCCACAGCTCTGGTAATTAGTCATATGTTTACTCTTAATGGGAGGAGAGTGGAATTCCACTGGTATATGGTGGGAGGATGACTTTTACTAACATGATTAAAACATCCTCTAAATGAGCATGCTCAGTCTGGATCTGCTGATAAATAACAGGAGGAGCGTTCTGGCTCTCAGTCATGTTGTTTCGCCATCAACAGCTCTCTGCCAGCTCTGATAAAGTTGAGATTTACCTCACAGTGTTTCAAGTCAGTGTCTGGTTGTTGTGGCAACAGATTTGCAAAGAGGGGATGTATAAAGGAAAAACTATGGAAGCACAAAAAGGGTGTGGTTGAAACCTTTTTTTAAACAACTTTCTTTCATTTTTTTTCTTGAAACGGCTTGGCTTATCTTTCCTCGTATCTTGAGAAAAAAAAATTGTTTAACTGGAAACCAAGTGTGAAGGTTGATCGCTATCAAGAGGGCTTTGATGTTCCCTCCAAGCAGAGGCAGGTCAGTCATTCTCTTTACCAAGGGTGTATAATTGCGTATGTCCACACCAATCTCAAACGATGGTTGAAATGTCCCCACCAATACTAAGGCTGGAAGCAAAGAAAGAAAAAAAAGCACCTCATTGGGCAAACAAAGGGTTAAATCCTTTGACACCTGGATGTCAGACAAGAAGAGAAAATCTTTCAGCAAACAAAGTGTAATGTGCCTAAGGAACAGTCCCTACATTTAGGCAACTGCTAATGAATGCAAAACGTAATTTTTGGTAGTTTGGTACTTTCACTTTCTGGAGCTAGTTGTGTCCCCACTAATGTCAAAATCAAACCTAAGCCACTGCTCTTTACCAAAATTATTCCTTGCTTATTCACCAAACACTTTGTAAAAAATGGTTGGCCGCGATCGGACTGGCTATTTAACCATGATCAAACACACTTTAACCCTTAAGTCTAGTTTGTTTTGGCCAGTGTGACCACAAGTATCCCATGCGCAGGCACAGTTTACTTCTCCCCCTTGGTGTGGTACATGACACACACATGGACATGATGTTGTATGATCACTGCAGCCGCTCCTCTCAACAATGGCGAGGGCCATGTTGGTCCTAAATGACTTAGCAAAAGCTAAAAAGTCACTAAAGTTGTAGCAGTGCTATGTCTGATTCTGCTGTCTCTGATGAGACTGTAAACCAGGGGTGGGCCCTAAGGTCCCAGGCCCACCCTGAACTTTTCTTATGATTTTTATAGTGTTAAATCGGTTTAAAAAGAGCATGCTAAAATTTTTCACTTCATGTTTGTTTTGTTAGCGTTAGATGCTCTCATTTTGTAGAATGAGTCACGTTTTTTTGCCCTCTGGAAAAAAAAGTAAACATTCACCTTAATGTAGGCGGGATCAGAACATTATTTTGGAAAAGACTTTAGATTTTTATTTATTTTAACATGGGTAATGTTCTTGCTCTTACAGTTTATAATGCAAAAAAAGCTAATTAAAGTTAAAAACAGAAACCAAATCCACATTTTAACCACACAAAGTAACACTGGTATATTGTCAGACATTTTATTGATTAAATTAATGATCTACAAACTTTTGTAACTTAAGACCCAGCCAAAATTTGTCCGTCCCACCCAAAACTGACATCCTGGCTCCATCCTTGCTGTATAGATAGAAGCTCCATGTTGACATATAGAGCTCTTAAAGTCATGATAAGCCTGTGTCTTTCTCTTTGCGCTCTACATGACCTCTGCATCACTTTAAAACAAAACTACTTATATTGCATGAGAAATAAAACAGAAATCCAGCTTAACCTTCTTGCGCATAAGCATGGTCTCTGCAGTGGTCTCTATGGTGGAACTGCTTACCCAACACAGACAGTAACATTTGGACCCCTGCAGGCATATTCTGTCAGTCCTATTAGAAAAAAAAAGATTATGACATACAGTAACATCTAAGTAATGGTATTATTCTTCTATTCTACTATTAATATTTGTTTTGTTTTGTTTGCTCTGGCGCGTAAAGTCAGCTGGTGTGGACATGTCTGTAACTTTATAGGGAACATATTACACAAATTCCACTTTTATAGGGTTTACTGACAGAAATATGTGTCACTGGTGTGTCTACAACACCGCCTAATATGAAAAGGATCCACCCACCCCCAAAATGATGTCACATCTCCAGAACGAAATGATGCTTTCATGTCTGGCAGTTTGTTTGTTTGGAGTATAGTTACCATGGTAACAGAACGCTTGGGCTGCGGGTTACTTCCTGAGGGGGCGGGGCAAACCGAAACTCATTTGCATATTCTGTTCCAGATGATGAAACAGCTGCTGAGAAATGCAAAGGTACAGAGTGATTTTCAGCAGGCCTGAATAAATGATCATACTGTTCTTTTTGTTGTTGTTGTTGTTGTTGTTGTTGTAATTTTTTTTTGTTAGATTAATTAATTTTAATTATTTTTATTTACTTAATTTTTTTTTTATTTTTTTTATTTTTTTGGGGGGGGGGGAATAATGTCACATACATAAATGATTTGGGGACAACAAATTTTTAATTGACTTCTCAGATTTTTTTAAAAGTATAATGTTTCACCTTTAAGATAAAATCAAATATTTGAAGGAGAAAAAAAAGGAAGGTCGTTTCCTCAACATAATGAAATTATTTCTAGCAATTTAAGACATCATACCACTAGTTTGCTTACTATCATTAGCCATAATACAGCATGTCAAATGCCTTTATGCTTTCAAAGCACAAAGAAGCGCAGAAAAAGGCTTTACTTACTTCATTTATGAGGGCAGCTGCAGAAAGGCAGCTTTGTACTCTGACGCTGTAATGATCAATCTGCTGATATGGGATTAATGATCACATAATCTCAAGAAAACAAATTTTCTTTTCTTTAACTAACAAGGAAAATAAAACAAACTCCCAGAAAAATAGAACGTTTTTTATCATGACCTTTCAGGGCTTCCATGAAAAAAAGATCATTATTAAGTGATAAACTGAAGTCAAGTGATTGTCCTTCCAGAGACAGAGAGAGATCATCAACAGGAGGGATTTTCTGACTATTATCCCAATAAAAAAAAACAGCCGAAATGGAAACACTTACGACCTTCCCCGCTTCCTTTTCCAAAGACAAAAAACCCCGGAAAGATCTATCTCATGGAGAGAGAGAGAGAGAAACAAATATCTCTGCTGGACACACACAGCGGCTGGAAGTGACCTCTGGAAACAAGAGGCTTATCTCCAGGAACAGGACCCTCTGTGTTGACAAGCCAGGCCAAGAATGAGTCCTGATTTTAAACACACACACACGGTCAAGATGTCAGAGATGTCCTGTCACTAAATTACTACACTGGGATGTCTTCTTGTGGCCTTTTTATTCAACTCAAATACTACGATAAAAGTAAGGAGAACATGTAAAAAGAAGCTTTTCTTAAAGAGCTCCAGGCTGTCACCGCAGAGGTCAGCCTCTCTTTCCTCTCAGCCTTGATGGAGGAACAGCCAGGAGCAGCTGCTCAGATAATTTAAGAGCTGCAGGAAGGGGACAGATGGGGGCATGTAAAGCTTTAAACACAAACCAAACAACTCAATAGAAGCCTGTGCAATGTCACAAGAGAAGGAGAGATGCTCGCCCTCACTTAACCATCTAAAAACAAGACAGGAAGACCAACTGATGCTCAAAAAGAAGGCGAAACAGCAGAGCTCTGGAAGATTGAGTTTAACAGTGATACGTAGAATCTGCTTCTTTCTGTCTGTGGAGGAGGAAGTGTGGGAGGTCAGGATGGTTTCCTCTTCTGCCATGAGTAGAATGGGAATTTTAGAGATATCAACAAACTATCCTCACTGCCTGTACAAAGATAACTGATAACTCGTAAGGCAAGTGACAGGATGTTACCTTACTATTTTTATGTTTTCTTTCTCCACTTCTACACCAGGAGTTTTGAGAAATTTTCACCCCATAACCTCCAAACTGCTGTGGGAATATACAAATAAACTAATCCAATAACAGACATATTTTTGTGTTTCTTAAAATAATCTGCCTTCATTGATGCCTCTGTTATCCTGGTTGAGGGTTTTCAACAAAACAGGGGGGAGGGGGGTTCCCCTTTGAGGAGGATGAAGTAAGGAAGAGCGAAGGGCAGTGTGAGGGCAAGGAGAAGAGAAAGTAAAAGGGTAAAAAGAGGTCTGGAAAGTCCAGTGGGGAACAGCTTGAGCAAGTGATGTAATCAGTAACACCCCTCTGAGTGAAATGACATAAATGAAAGTGGAAATAGTTAGATACTTCTGCATCTTAAATGCTGAGTGCCGGTTGCTTCACCGTTAATACCACAGGTAGAAATAAATCTGAGTGCTTTACTAAAGAGAAAATATGCTCTACTTCCAATCTGAGGCTATGTCAAAACAGTTTTAATGTCAGCTGAGGAGTTCAACAGATCTGAGAGGGGAATGGGAGCAAAAAAACTTTCTTAAGGCCACCAATTGTTTTTGAAAATTGTCACTCAACCCCGTGTGCCGACATAAGAATAGGAAGATTCTTTGATGGCAGCAAAAAACTTCTGCAATTTTCTCCATATCCAAATCTCTCTTGTGTTTTCTGTTTCTGTTATTTATCAGCTTTCTTTTTTTTTTATCAGCTTTCTGATGTGCTACAGCCACCTGCTGGGTACCATGACACATTACAATCTGGCACAATTAAATAAATATAATAAATAAATAAATAAAATAAGATCAATGTTGCTTCTTGTTTGCCTTGAATACTTTGCCACTCATTTTTCTGCCATTGTTTCTTATGCAGGCCTCACATGCGTCATGTTTTGAAAATCCACCCACTTAATGGTGTTTCTTGCTTGTTTTGAATGTCTTGTATTATCTTTTATTAATGTATCATAATATTGTGATTAATATGAAATAATGCTGTGCTGCTTTTTCATGTACATTTTAGTGATGTTTAACTGAAGGGTGTTATTTGTATGGTAATTAATGTTTTATTTATTTATTTATTTATTTATTTATTTTGCTTTTTTCCTCACCCCAACATTTTACTTTACTTTACTTTATTTTTTTTTCCATTTGTTTATTCATGGGTAGCCTATTTTTACATCTGGTCAGGGACTTCAGATGGAAACTAGCTTTTTGGAAAACTGGCATATTTACAGAAATATGAATGGTCCCTGCCAACTTAACCTTCTCCGTCATTATTAAACCAGTTTTAAATAAATAAATTAATCCTCCATCCTTAATTTCAGCAAAATGTTTTTTGTTTTTTTTTATTTCTCTTTTCTTTTACAAACAATAGTATGGTGCAGTGTATATTCTAGTTATAGCACAGTTTGTGTTTCATTTAAACTAATTTACATTGCCAGTAGGTATTTTTTACATCAAACAAGTTTCATTTTTAGTCACATGAGAAAAGTTAAACTGTATCGTACGTTGTGTATTTTGCAGAATTTCAGGCTGTATACTCACCAAGATGGGTGCAGCTGTGGCTCAGTGGTCGTCTCTTAATCAGAAGGTCAGGGGGTCAATCCCAGGTCCTGCTGTCCACATGCCTGAGTGTCCTACGGCAAGACCCTGAGGTGACCCTGGGAGCTTTGCCACAAGGGTGTAAAAGAGATGGGTTAATACTGATGGGCTCCTAGCAGCGTAGACCATCAGTGTACAGGCTTACTTTACTCACTTTACACTTGTTTACTTGGAAAAAAAAAAAAAAAAAAAAAAAAAAAAAAACTTACCAAAAAGGTGTGTGCATTAAAAATCGTGTGAATTACTGAATGCCCGTGAGGTAGAATGGTATCTATACAGTGTTTCATTGTTTCATGTAAAATAGACGCATTATTAGCACTATGAATAATACTGGTAGTAATTAATAATTGAATTTGTATAATAAATCAATTAGTAACACACACTTTCATGAAAAATCCACCAGAGGGAGTGATAAGACCAGATACAGGGGTCGGTTTCGATCCTCAGCATCACTCGGCTGCAGGCTTCAGCTCTTAGCCCAGAGAGCCAGGCTGCCCGGGTCTTCACCCACCAGCAGCAGCCTCCCTGCCGCATTTCTGGGCTGAAACCGGGACGGAAGAGCTCATGTGTTTTTACCCAGCCGTGTATCTGTGGGCATAAGGACGGGAGGACCGAGAGATGTCTGCACCGGGTTTTACAAACCTGAACAGCTCCGTCAGTTACAGCCAGAACTCGACGCCGAACGGTGAAGCTGCGTCCCCATATCAGAACGGTACAGCAGGCTGGTGTTCCGCTCTAAAGTGTTACCCGTTTAAGTAGCGACTTCAGCTGAATGCGAACGGTCGTGTGGTGGTCTAACAAAGCGGTGGAAATATCCTAGCGAATCGCTCTCCAGAGAGTTTTTTAACATGGTGTGTGTTTATGAAGACACAAATACGAAATATTTAACAATCGAGGCTTATCGCGAGGACTCTTTAGACATTTTAACCGCCGTTGTAACCACAACAACCACTGGCTGAAAGTCGCCGGTTACCAGGGTAACTTGTTTAACCGAAACACCAGGGTGATGCGATTAGCTTGAGAGTTAGCATTAGCATAATCACTATTTGTGATGTCAGATTTATTATTTAGAGGTTTTTATTTTGTGTTTGTATTTTTACTAAAGCTCTCTTGTGTTAATTATGACAGTGTTATGATATATATAATTTTAAGTGACCGGAAAATTTGAAAAAGGTGTTTCAGCTAATGCTAGCTGCTAACACTAGCTAGCACTGAAATGATAAGGAGATAGCGGCTGGCTTCCAGATTATAACCGGCTGACAGGTGGTGCATCACCGGTTAATAGTGTTTGATTTGTAATGAATGTATGATGTACAGTCAGTTTCTTGAATCCATACTGAAATACTTCACTTGTAATAGTTAATGTGCTGTCAGAGAGCTGACTAAATCAAGGCATAACTGGGTATTAACCCTCACTGCTAAAGTAACAGATGCTGATGAAGCCTGTTGTTTACAGGCACTGATAATCTCTCTTCGAGTCTCTGCGACCTTGTTCTTTCTGCTCCACATAACTAAAATACTGCCAGTTTCTTACACTTAGCTCACCAAGTATGTTTTTATTCCCTCAGGTCCAGCACAGGCATACCAACCTATGTACCCACCTACAGGCTGCTATGGAGCCCCACCTCAACAACAGAGCTATCCCACCATCCCTGCCCACTCCACTCCAGCTCCCAGTAAAGCATCCATTACAAACAGTGCCCACAGTGCAAACTACTACCAGAGCAACCATCATCCCCAGCAGCAGCATCATCACATCCCTCAGCATCATGTAGCATCATCCCCATACAGTGCTCCCTCTTCGCAGCCATATGCCACACTCCCTTCTTCAGGACCACCACCTCCACCTTCAAATGCTCAATACAACCAGCAGCAGCACCCACCATATGCCGCTCCAGAATCCTACTATGGACAGCAGTTGTACTACCCTCCCCCAGCACAGCATTCTTCACAGCAGCAGCCCACTTTGGTGTCTGCACCAGCTAGAGGCCCTGGAGCTCCCTTTTACCCCATTGTTTCCTACCCATCTGCACCGGGAAGTAGCCAGTATGGCACCCTGAGTTCCACCCAGAGCAACACAACACCGGGGGTCATGCCCACCCAGATGGGCGCACCTTTACATCAGTATAACAACTCTCGGCCGGCCTCTACAACAGCAGTGCAACCTGGGTTCAGTGGGCCTCCTCCTCCCCGTCAGATGGCACCAACAGTTAATGGTCAAGGGAGCACAGGTAAGTGGTTAAGCTAATGATTTAGCTTATGTTTTTTTTTACTTTTTGAATAGATCAATTTTCTTCTCCAGGGTCACTATGAGCATATTGTGCTGCAATGTCTCTCCATGTCTCTTTTGTCATTTAGTCCGCCAAAACATTGACCAAAGCCACCAGGCCTCTCTGAGCTACAACTCGTATGGCGGCGTCACTCATAGCAGCGGCAGTGCTGAGACAGAGCGACCGCCCTCAGGGACCCCCTCCACTTCAGTCCATTCCTCTCCAGGACACCACCAAGGTAACAGATTGCCCAGTCATCAGGTTTATTATGATAATATTTGACAGATAATGAAAAATCACACACAGAGGGGATGGATCGTTTTTTACTGCACTTTGGTGTCCTTGTTCCTGATGAACTGCAGCTTGTAAAGTGGAGTTGTTGAATGATTTAAGAGAAATGTGATCACTGATCTACCGTGCTTCTGCATATGTAAAGTTAAATATTACTTAGATTACTTTGTGCATTCAGTGTAACTAAAACTGTAAATCACTTTTATAATTTAAGGTTTTGAGTCTCTTTCCAAACTTAAAAACAGACAACTTCTAGAGATTATTTCCTTTCTTGTTGGTTCTTCTCAATCAGTGTAGTTTGCAGCAGGGTTTTGGTTGAATAGCTTCCCATCTTGAGGTTATAAAGATGATCATTTAAAGCTTAAATCAGATGGTATGTGAACTTGTTGAAGCTCCAAAGACTTCATCTGCAGGGCTTCCTCTGACAGCTCCTGGTTCTGTTTTTACTTTTCATTTTCTGGTGCAAATTTTTCTACACTGCTATTTTTAGACGTTTTAAACCCTGCTCTGAAAGTACAGTACCAATGTGTGTGTGTGTGTGGATGGTTTTCGTGTTCACACCTGCACTCTACCAGAGCAACACACACATAATCTGTTACACAAACACACACACACAGACTCTCAAATGTGCAGGTGTGGGTGTGCACACAAATTTGAGGGTTTCAGTTTGGAAATAACCAGCCAGCTGCTGCTGTGTTACTGGTTTTGACGTGTGGATATTTCCATTGTCATCTCAGCAGGTTGAAATGAATCGTGCACCACCTGCACCTGCATTTGATCATTACTTGGGTTGCAAATAAACAAACGATTTTGAAGCTCTGCATAGCTGCACCACAATAATACTCCTAGTCATAGTGGTGAAACAGTGGTCAGTATTTTTGCAGATTTTTCCTCCAGTTGATGTTTCTCTTGATGTGTCTTGTTCTTTACGGTTGTGTTAGCCTGAAGCAATAGTGGCACATGTTGTAAAATAGCAAGATAACAGGACAAAGAAATGCCACACCTCTTCATGGAGGTATTTTTGGGTGTTAATTAGTGAAATACTAAACGGTGAAGTCATTTCTTATCTGTCTTGTAACACTGAAAGCATTTATTTGAGCGGTTGTGCTCCATTATTAGCAGCAACACATGTGCAAGCTCCCACAAACCTTCAACAAAGATATTTGATGCCTGGCTTCATTTATACCTGACAGTGTGCATGTAATATTTCAGTTTTCTCTGTTTGCTGTTTTTCTGTTTTGAACCAGCTTCTCATGTGACCTCTGAAATCTTAAAGGCTTGTTATTCAAATTTAGATGTGAAGTTAAAGTGAAGCATGACACCTTTATGCAAAACAAAAAGTCACTAATTATCTCTCTTGTCTCCAAATGACAGTCTCTATGAATCCTAGCTTTCTGTTGCCATAAAACATTGAACTAAGCAGAAGTTATCGGTGCTACAGGGGTGACTTATTTATTTTAGTGACCTGGAAGTATCCATTTATGAATATTTGAGTATTTCTAGTAAGAAGCATTTATGATACAAACAGTTTTCTTTCAGTGAGATGATTTAGAAAGACTTAATGTTAAAAAATGACACTTAAAGTCAGTCTTCTTGGTTTCAACTGGTCTTAAGTGGTCCACAGTTTTGATAAAAACACAGCAAAGTAGAGCTGAAACGATTCCTCGAATGATTCGAGGTACTCGATTACAAAAGTTACTTGAGTAATTTTCTCTGCCTCGAGGAATCGTTTAATTTTTAAAAAGATCAAAGAGTGGTATTTCAAATAGAGCTGAGGCCATATTAAGAGAGTTTTCAGACCCCTCAAGCTACCTCTTATACAAAATAGCACCTAGCAACAAATCTAGCTTCTTTTCTGGAGTTTGGAGACTAATGGGTCATTCTACGAAACGGGTGCCATTTGGGTCCGCAACATTTGATGAGATATACAAGGCACAAAAAATGTGTCACAGTGTGTTTACAAATTTTGGAGCTACCAAAGCAAGTGCTCTTATTGACATGCTGTATCAGAAAACTCTATTTCTTAAAGAGAAAAATTTTCATTTGAAAAATAACTACTCTTTAACTAAACAAAAATGTATTTTATCCGATTACTCGGTTAATCAGTGGGATTTTCAGTAGAATACTCCAATACTAATATATTCGATAGCTGCAGCCCTACAGCAAAGCTTTACAGTTAATTTAACTTTAACTCTTCGCTTGGATTCAAGCTCATTTCTGTGTGTCGGATGGATTTGGAATCCATCAGCTCCTCTGGAGTTTATTTCAGTTAGTTCACCGTCTGATCACTGCCTCCCTCTCTGCTGCTGGTCTAGAAAGTTCTCTCATGTTCCTCTCCCACCCCCTTCCAACAGGCGTGCAGTATGGATATGTTGCTAATAGTGGAGCTAGCTCTGCCCCTGCCACCACTTCAGACCCTGCCGCAGCCCCCTCGTCATCCAGCTCTGACGATGACGATGATGATGAGGAGGAGGATGAGGAAGCAGGTGTGCTTTCGCTTTTTAATACCCCAATCGCTCCTCTCCATTTCCATCAAGTTCACTCATTCATTCATCTCTTAAACGTTTCTAATCCCATTTTCAGACAGCAAACGACATTGATTGTGTTTTCACTTTTCTTCATCCTGTACACATGCATCCTGCATCTTCATGTCTCACGTCCTTGTGGCTTGGTGCTACTTCTGCTCCACCTACCATCAAGCCAAATCAGATCATTATTTGAATCTCTCTCTTTCTGGAAAGCCAATCAGATCATTCCTCTTCATCCCCCTTCCCTCACAGCCATCATTCCTGGCATGGTCTCACCCTTTAACTCTCTATCTAACCTGCTCTGCTGTTTCAGCACTAAGATGTTTCTGATAAATCCAGTATATCCAGTTTAAAAGTGCTTGAAGTGTTGAGCAGAAAACAACTTCAGTGGAAGTTTTTAACACAGATATGTTTGCTTTAAAGCTGCATAAAAGCTGCTCTCCTCTGTTACACATTCATAAAAAATGAATGTTCAGGATTTAAGATACTGAAGTATTTTTGAGATACTACTGACCTACATTTACTTCTTAAAAGTATGACTTTTATAACTCTGACTCATTCTCTGTGAGTCTCACTCTCCTCCGTGTTATGAGCCACTCAGGTTCCTCTGATAACCGTCCCTCAGGAGCTGTGTCATCATCCAGAGGTTAACAGGTTTTTAAATATAACTGCTCCCCAGCCAGCAGGTCCAGGCTGTGTCTGTGTGTGTGTGTGTGTGTGTGTGTGTGTGTGTGTGTGTGTGTGTGTGTGTGTGTGTGTGTGTGTGTGTGTGTGTGTGTGTGTGTGTGTGTGTGTGTGTGTGTGTGTGTCTTTTTGTGTGTGTCTGTTTACTGACTTGCCTGATCCCTGTGGGAGCAGAGGAGACTTTGTCCGCACTTATTTACACCTCATCAGAAGGAGTGTTTCCCCTCCAGATTCCTGCACTGGGGCCTGTGTTTATCACCTGGATGCAGTAAAATGCAGCGTTAGTTTCTTAAAGCCTCACTTATATTTGACTGTATCTTCACAGAGAAGGCACCGGGAGATGTTTCTTGTGGTGGTTTTCCGAGCTCTCTGTCTGCTATACAGAATGTGTTGGTGTGCGCACACTAGGGAGGGGAGAACAAAATGAAAATAAATATATCAGGATTCTTGTTTGACAGCATCTAAATCAGGATTCTTTGTCAAAAATCATTTTTTTCAGATTCATATTCTTCATTTCAGTCTTTGTTTATAAACTATATTGGAAATAAGTTACAACTTTTCTCCAGTAGAGGGTGAAATGTGGCTCTCTAGCTGGGTTTCCATCACACTTTTTTTGCAAAATAAAAGCGCTATTTCTGTAGTTTTCGACAAAGAACAATTTCTTCTTGTTTCTGTTACGACCAGAATTGCGCACAACTCGAGTAAAGTAAAACATGATGTCCATCCAGACACTGCACTCATGATGATGCCGATTCTTGAACATTAGTGTTTTTATTTACTGCTAAAACTGTCAGCTGTGATCACGCTAACTCAAATAAGGCACAAACAAAACACTGAATGAAGATCATCATCTCCAGCTCACATACTCTCACACACACACACACACACCACCCGCCCCTCCCTCCTGCTGATCTCTGACTCTGACCGGCTCACAGCCGTGCTGATGCCTTCACAAGTGTCGGTCAAAAACACAAACAACCCTAACCCTGCATTGAACATGCAAATAAGAGCAGAGCTGATAAAATATGAACGCTGGAGTCTGTTTGTGTGGCAGTGGACACACATGAGGAGGTGAGGGAGGATCGTTGTTATGACAACGTGCGGCAAAGGTGTTTCCATTGCACTTTTGTGCCAAAGTTCAGTATCAAAATGTCTGAAAAACCACCTCATGAGAGTGTAAAAACTTTTTATCGAAATTTGACAGGTTTTTCGAAAATGTGGGGTTTTCATTACTGTTTCTTTATTGTGATGTTTAGGTTTTGCGCAATTCTAGGTAACATAATAATGTCACTAATGCAAAAAGGCATTAGTGACATTCCATAAGATGTCCACATTGTGTGTCTAACACAGCATCTTTTTCTTTGAAAATATTAAAGTGTCCATTCAAGACCTCACATTTTGCCTGATTTCATCAAGTATCAGTCCCATATTAAGTTGAGGCCATTAAGTAGACTTTGTTGGATGTATTTCTATCAATTTATTCATTTATTTTGTGATAAAATAGTATTTCAGGCTGTATACTTGCACCTTTTTCCTTATATCAATTTATCTCAAAATTTTTCACTTTTAAACACGTCTCACTTTATTTACATTTGTCACCCTGCATTCAGTCTTTAGACCTATAAACGAAAAATGTTAATCCATTCGCAATCTCTTTCATCCCACAGTAACCTCTTGGGGAGGCTCTTCTTTCTGTTAAATGTCCGTACACCCAAAGAATCCATGAAATAACCACTTGAGGCTTAAAAAAATCTTCATTGAGAAACTGATTTTAAGAGAACAGATTGTTTTGTCCTTTTGCGTCCTGCTGAGTCACTCTGCAGCGTGTCCCAAAACGATAAGCTCGTCTCAAATTAGTGGCACAACATGTACCAGTTGTCATGGCAGGCTGTAGCAGGCCTTAACTGTCATCGAGCACATGTTGTGTCTCTTCATAACAATCTAAATGTGAAGTCTCTGGAATAATCCAGAAACTCTTGAAGCTTTTTCTCTCTGCAGATTATCAGATTGGTGTCACTTGATGGAAACAGATTAAAAAAAGAGACAGTGTCAGTCACAGCATGGATGCAGCCTTAATAACCAGTAAACAGGAAGTAGGAAAGTCTTGGGATCAGAAGTTTGCAGAAAATGGAAACTAATGCATCTTCTGTGTTAAAATTCACAGTTTTGTGATTCAAAACTCCCTGAAGCTGAACAAAGAGGCAGAGGAGAAGGTGGAGGAATCTTGACGGAGGTGGAATAAGCTCTCCTGATGTCCTCCTCCTCCTCCTCCTCCTCCTCTGGAGCAGATAATCCAGTAGTCTATTTAGTCTGAGATAATTGGATCCTGTCCCGTCCAATGAGCCGCCTGCCAGAGTCCTTTCGTGTCTTGGTTCGCTGCAGTTCATCCCTCCTTTTGGCCAGCATGGATTAATGACTTCATTCAAATTTTCTACCCTTGTAATCCTGTGGAAAAAAACTATTCATGAGAGGAAAACCGCTCCGTAATGCAATGCATCTACAAGACTTTATTTGGAAGGGATTATTTTTTGATTTATTTGATAGGGTACAGTAGAGCAGCAGAGAGGAAGTGTGAGCACAGATGGAGGGAGAGTGGGTGGACATGTCAGACCAGGACGTTATGATGGCAAAGTATGTTTCTGTGGCGACTTTCAGGCTGCAGGAATGTAAACATTTCTGATCCCGTGACTCAGATCTGGTTTTTCTCTCATCATGCACAAATCACATGAAATCTCATCCTTTTTTACTCACCTAAAGATCCTGAATCTGATACAAACTGAAGAAGAAAATAAAAACATAGATCAAATAAAGATGGAGGGAATTTCAGCCCATGATCTTCATCTGTTCTCCTGTTTCTCCCCTCTTTATTTCCTGGAGTTTCACCATGTTTTCTGTCTTTCAGGACACTTGCTTTGCTCTAAACACTCACAGCTCTTGGGAGACTAAAGTGCATCATTTCATCATCTTCTGTTCACTCGTCTCTCCGCAGGGAGCCGAACAACAAAGCTTTTCTTAACTTTTCATCCCCCTAGTGTTTTGTCTGTTGTTCTTTCTGTCTTATCTCCTCCTTGATCTCGTTCAGTTTTATAATTGATTGTATTTGCATCACTCCTCCAGCCTTCACTCACGCTTTGAGGCTTTTGTCTGACAGTTTCATGTCATTTCTTTTTGTCTCCAGCCCTTGATTTGATTGTTAATCCAGCTTCTGTTTCTCTCTGTGTTTGACTCTCTGTGCGTCTCTCAGGTGGAGACACTTCATCTTCCTCCACAGGCAGTGCCTCTCCGGTGCCCAACAGCTATGATTCCCTGGAAGGAGGCAACTTTCCAGGTACAACCTGTTTATAAACCCAGTATTCCTAAAATACAAGTTTTCTAAGATGAATGTATCTTAATTTAACACTGAACTGTGTTTTCAGACTCCATGCAGCCTTCTGACGATTTGACCAATCAGGCTGTGTCCTACGGGAGCTACGGCTACACGAGCATGCAGCAAGCTTACCACCAGGGCCCAGCCTCCCACGCTGACTCCTCCCCCTCTCACGACCTGTACGGACAGTCGAGTTATCAGCAGTACTCCCAGGTGAGGTCACAGTTCAAGAAAAATCCCCATTATTCTTTGCAGCCTTTACACTGCAAATACTAAAGTCTAAGCAAGTGTTTATGTCTTATTTTTGGTAAAAAAACAAACAAACAAACAAAAAAAAGTCACTTTGGATTAAATATGAGCCCCATTCACTTGACAGGTTTAAAAAAAAAGGTCTAATTTCACATTTTAAAATCCAATATAATCCCTGAATGAAATGAAAAATGAAATGAAAAATACTTTATTTACTCCAAAGGGAAATTCAGGAATTGCTCTTTTGCAGAATTGCTTTGAAAATTCTGTCCAATGGGTAAAAACATGTGCTAATTACTCTTATTTCTAGAAACTTGACATATTATTATTTTTTTTTTCCAAAAATTGTAAGCAATTCAAGCCTCAATTTTGTCTTTTAATATCTTAAAATAAGACATTTTTCAGGATTTTTTAAGAGAACATGATCCACATTAAGTGAGTTGTAGTCTCAGGTTCATTCCAAAAACTCTAAACTGTGCAATTTTTTTTATTTTCATTTGTCTTAAAGATGACAAAGTAAGATTTGAATGAGCCAGATTAACCTTATAAATCAACAAAAATATCGTACTAAAGATATAACAAGCCAACAATAAGACTTAAGTTGCTTGTATTAAGTAAAAAAAATCTGCCAATGATGTTAGAGAAGTGTAGTTTTTTTAAGATAAGTATGTTTTTCTTATCCAATGGAGTTACGTTTGTCTTTTAATACCCTTAAATTAGGGATGCACGATATTATCGGCACAATATCGGTATCGGCTGATAAAAGCTTAAAAGCATGTTTATAGGTATCGGCAGATATGAAAATTTCTGCCGATAAGGTGCTATTCAGTTAGGATTATTATTATTTTCCATCTGAAAAATAAGCTCCTTAAATAAAATGTAGCACTTCATTTATTTGCACTGCAGAGCTCTGTGTCTGTCACCAGGTTGTTACAGTCGCTCTAAAATAATCAAATGCAACTTGGTTATGTTTAAAAATGCATTGTACATTTAAAGTTCATGTGATATAAAGAAATTATTTTTCTGTATTTCAATACTGAATGTCTTGAGTTTGAAAAAATAATACATTTCTTATTTATGGTAAAATCAAATGTTTTTTTGTCTTGTTTAATGTGTGTTTCTTAAACAAATAAGACAGTCACAATAAGAGTAACATATAAATTCCAGTACAGGATAGACTTAGCTTTCTTTACAGTATAAAAAACAAACAAACTTGTGATTATCGGTATCGGCCAGAAGGGGTTTTGATATATCGGCATATTGGATATCGGCAAAAATCCAATATCATGCATCCCTACCTTAAATACAGCATTTTTCTGGATTTGTCTTATGATGTGACTCATCTCAAGTCTAATAAGATAACTTTTACTAGAAATAAGACGAACACATTTGTAGGTTTCAGTTTTTGCAGCATGGAAGTGAAACACTTCATTAAGCACCAATCGATTAAGTCTCCAACCTGTCAGGCAGCAGCTGATCTCTCTTCTCTTTATTGCTGTATTTGTCCTGATTTATCAGAATATTAAAAACTAATGTCTCTCTTCTTCCTCTCCAGCCGTTTCCAAGCATGTCCCAGCTCTCAGCAGCTCTGGGGGGACTGAGCGGGGTACCAGAGCTGGAGGTTGAAGCCCTGAGGCCGGTTAACCTGCTGCAGGAGAGAAACCTGCTGCCGCCCAGACCCCTAGAAGCCCCTGAACCAAACCTCAGCCCAGACCTGAAGAAAGTCAACTGTAGTCCACAGTAAGTGGAGTGAAGACGACACATCATTAATCTGTTTAACTCCTTACTATCATCAAGATATTTAGATATCTCAGTTGGACGGATCTTTGTTAATGCTTATATTTCAAGTTTCTAAAATTTTAGAGATCTTTTTCCTCACACAGTTTGGGTTTTTGACTCCTTTTCTCCTCTAATCAGAACCTTCAGGTGCACCCTGACCAGCATCCCACAGACCCAGGCTTTACTCAACAAGGCCCGGCTCCCTCTGGGCCTCCTCTTACACCCGTTCAGAGATCTGCAGGTACGATCTGATGCCTCTGACACAAACCATCTTTAACTTTTTTAAAAAATGTCAGAAGTTAGCACTTTCTTTGTGATTGTTTAAGAAGGCACATCATACGTTTGAAGACTTGAAGATACCACAAACATCTTGGCTGATGTATTCAAAGCTGATACTTCTGGGTACCTCCGCACCCTGCAGGCCTCCAGACGGCTAGCCAATCAAAATGATGGTGGTTTGTGGAGCAGAGAGCCTTAAAGAGACAGCAGCTCGAATAAGGGTTTTCTAAAACACTAGAGTAAAGAATAATGGAGATTTTCCTTGAGGCGTAAATCATTTAAAGCTCCTGCAGGCGCACCAAGAGGAATAACATAAAACCATAAAGCCTAAAGAAGCGCATTACCCTCTCTGTAAAGACTTTATCATCACATTTTGGTCGGCTCACAGCAGAACAAACCAGATAAGAATGAATTATCAGTCTTAAAAGCAGCAGCTGTGAGAACAGGGCTGTAAGAGAAGAGAAAAGTGCTGATGGAGGATGTATTTATAGAAGTGTTAGCTGATAGACAACAGAGATGCACCATACCACGACAGAGACGGGGAAGAAGACGGGAACAGCTAAAGGAGTCACAGCAGTGTTTCACGAGAGGGTTTGATAAATAAAGGAACTGTTAAACAGAGACTGAAAAGTGAAGACACAATCAAGACTTTTTACTTCAGTTTTTTTGGAATTAAAAAAAAATCTTTTGTGTCAGAGAAAATTATAAAATCCTTGCACAAGTGTTTGGAAAGTTTCAGAGAAGAAATAATGCACAGAAGAGAGATTCTCATAAGCAGGACACAGGAGAGACAGACAGAAAAGTGGGTGGAACAAAGACTGTAGTTTCTTTGATTTCTTTGACCACGCTTTCTGAGAGACGCAAACAAAGCTCTTCAGTCTTCAGCCGAGCATGAATAGAAGAATCTTTGAAAAGGTCACGACTGAAAAAACTGAGGCAAGGGAGTCAAACTCAGCCTGAGTCCAGCCCACAAGATCATTCACTGCTTTCCTTTATTTACTTATTTCACTGAGTTTCTCTTCCTCTCTTATCTTTTCCTCCCCCTGCAGCAGCTACCAGTGATTACGTCAAACACGATTGTTCGCTGTCGCTCTTGTCGCACCTACATCAACCCATTTGTCACTTTCCTGGACCAGCGAAGGTGGAAGTGCAACCTCTGCTACCGGGTCAACGATGGTAGGAGTTTAATCCAGACTCAGCAAAGGATCTTTTTTTATTCTGTTTAGTTTTTAGACGTCACACTTGTTTTCTTTCTTTCTCTTTCAGTCCCAGATGAGTTTATGTATAACCCAGTTACCAGGTCGTACGGAGAGCCTCATAAAAGACCAGAGGTCCAAAACGCCACCGTGGAGTTCATCGCCTCCTCAGACTACATGGTACAAGTCCTCTTGGCTGAATGTTTGTCCACTAGAGGGCAGCATTGTCTTAATGCTGCAGCACTCAGAGATGTTAGTGTGACATTATCTCTGATTTCTCCTGTGTGCGCAGTTACGCCCCCCACAGCCAGCTGCCTACCTGTTTGTTCTGGACGTGTCTCACAATGCTGTGGAAGGAGGTTACCTGAAGTATTTCTGTGAGTCCCTGCTGGAAAACCTGGATAAGTGAGTGTTTGATATCAGAGGAACATAAATTAACATGTCAATGGGATTTTAACAGAAACCGGTCTTAACAATGAGTGTTTCTGCTTCAGGTTGCCCGGAGATTCCCGCACCAGGGTCGGCTTTCTGACCTTTGACAACACGATCCACTTCTACAATCTGCAGGAGGGACTGTCGCAGCCGCAGATGCTCGTGGTGTCAGACATAGATGGTGAGACTGAGCACATGGTTTTGGGTTTCAGTTGCAACAAAGGAAAACTGTGTGAAAGATATCAGAGTCAATTTATCGTGCCAAAAAAACTAAGGGATTATTACTTTAGGTTTTAGAATGAAGAGACCAAAATTGATCTGATATAGCTATCAAAACCCTTTAATAGGTAGAGATTGGGGCTGATGAAAGAGTTAGATGGTTGATCTTAAACCTTTAATCAGAGTCTGAAAGTCTTTATTGTTGTAAGGTGGATAGGGATGCACAGATCTGATCTTAGTATCAGGTTTTAGTCTGATACGGACTCAAGAATTGAGATTGGATATGGGTGACACATAAATGATCCCTGGGGAAAATGTATTCAAGTCAGTGTGTTTTTATGCTAAAATATGTTGAAGGAAGTTAAACTACAGCAGCTTGGAGGTTTGGAGGTTTTTCACACTTGTTTCACCAAAAACTTTAGCAACAACTTGCTTTAAGTCCTCACTTATTCACTGCTGATACAGATAAACTGTAATTCACCACACAACTTTACATTAATAATCCCTTAAAAAAGATTGTACCCTCAGTTTGAATATACTTCAATTTCATGTTGGTTCACAGAGTCAGAATAAGAATCAGAACAGCCTTTATTTGCCATATATCTCAAGAATACAAGGAATTTGACCACACTCTCAGTACAAGTATTGTAAATAAACACTAAATATTACAAAAATAGAAAAAAAGAGCTTAAGTAGTAAAAAAAATAAATAAATAAAAATTAAATAAAATCTAATGATAATAATAGTAATAATAATAACAAGAATAATGAAATAAAATAATAATAATAAAAATAATAATAATAATAATAATAATAATAATAATAATAACCTGAAAAGCCTGAGGTTAGCAAAACACAACTTTCAGTCTCATCCTTATGTTGAGGAACAGAGAGTTTAGTTAACACTGGTATCAGATTGGATCAGGACCTGATCGGACCAGGTTTTGGTATTGGGACTCTAAAAGCTGAATTGGTTTATCTCCAGTTGTTGGGATACAGTGATTTTAATACTGATACTCCACTGATGAATTCATGAACACAGAAACAGAGAAACATGAACCACAGGACGTTCAGAAAAACCACTGAGACATTTGGTACGAAATAAAAACCAGCGGCTCCTAAAACAGTCGTAAGAATCAGAATCAGAGTACTTTATGGATCCCAGGGGGGGAGTTTCATTTCAGTTACATCCCTTTTAAGACATATAAAAAAACAAACATGGGGAAACACAGAAATGGGATGAACCTAGGAGCTGCCAGCTACCCAGCGCCCCTTTGCAATAGATATGAAAAAACAACATTGGAAGAAGAGCGGGGGAAAAAAAGGTCAATCCCAGACTATTCCCAACAGGGGGCGTAGTTTGAGATCGAGAAAAAAAACAGTTAAGACAACAAATATGTAATACAAAGTGTCTGAATATGAATATAAAAGTGTTTTTAGTGCAGCAAAGTATGTAGTGGATGTCAGACGAGCTGTGGTAAACATCTCAATAGTTTAAATCTTGTGTTTTTAGTGAATCACTGTTTCATATTTTTGCAGGTGACTCATGTTTCTTGAGAAATGTATGTCTGTGACTCCTCACCTGACCTCAGGTGGCTAAATGAAGCAGGGGATCAGGCTTTAAATCAATGCTCTGATAATGATTTCTGTTCTTAACAGTAGGTGGCAGCATTGTTTCAAACACTTCTGGCCTACCTGTTAAAAAAAGACTCAGCAGAAAATCTTTTTTTATTGCTTCTTAGAAGAGACAAACTAGTTGAGGAGGATTCAATAATGTAAAATGAGAAGAACGCCAACAAATATTTTCATGTGGTATCAATCCTGCAAAGATTTCTTAATCTTAATGATCTCTTTAATTCACATCTTGGAGAAATAAACCCCTTTTAATCACTCTGTAATGCTGCTTTCTGGTGAGAGTAATGAAAATGTGGATAAATCTTCCTGTTTTGACTTAGGCATGTGTTTCTTTTCCAGACGTCTTCATCCCGTCTCATGACAGTCTCATGGTTAATCTAAAAGAAAGCAAAGAGGTACACCTGATATTCTTCTCTCTTCACGCCATCTTTACTCTTTGATCCTCAAACCCAGTCGCTCTGAATTTATCCATCTTCTTCCAGCTTGTGAAGGATCTGTTAACGTCGCTGCCCGCCATGTTCAGCCAGAGCAGAGAGACCCACAGCGCCCTCGGCCCGGCTTTACAAGCTGCGTTCAAGCTCATGTCTCCCACGGGGGGTCGCGTGTCCGTGTTTCAGACGCAGCTGCCGACGCTGGGGGCTGGAGCGCTGCAGTCGAGGGAAGACCCCAACCAGCGCTCGAGTAGTAAGGTGGGAAGGAGACTGATAGTTTCAGATAGTTGTTGTGTAGTCCCCTGTGATTTATGACGCCTAAACCAAACCACATGACTGATGACATAAAGCCAACAAATGACTCTTCCACACACCCAGCCACTGGATTTTACTCATTCTTTTGGCATCTCTCACTCTGTCTGTTTTGTATTTAAACCCCTCAGCATTTAAAGCTGTGTTTTTGTCATTCCAGGGCTGTGATTTATGGATCATGATCTTTTGTGGTCTATTTTTGAGCTAAGTAAACCAGCAGGGGTGTCCAAAATATTCAAAATAAAGCAAAACTAGAACAGATGTGTTTCATCTCAGGGAACATGCTCTTTTGTTTTGTCGCCTCTAAGATTTTGGAGGATTTGGGTCTAGAATTAAAAGAAAATATAACTTTTGACACACTTGAACAGCAGCCTCAGCATACCATACATGATTCTGTTGGCAGTTCAGTTAAAGCAAATGCAGTGAGAGTATCTGATAACTCAGGAAGCTTTGGGGAGAGTGATATTAATGGAACATGTCTGATGGTATTTTTACAGGGAGTTCAGCACCTCGGCCCGGCCACAGACTTCTATAAGAAACTTGCTCTGGACTGCTCAGGTCAACAGATCGGGGTGGATCTTTTCCTGCTCAGCTCGCAGTACGCTGACCTCGCCTCAGTATGTGAGTAACAACAAACATCCAAACCTCAATCCTCTTCTCTCAGTCAGGCCTTGGGTAGATCGTGCTGTAAGGAGGATCTGCTTTAATTGGACTGTAGTGCCATCTTTTGGCCCAGAGTATCACAATGTCATGAAGATGTGACTTTCAACAAGGTTTTGGAAACGAATAGAGATCAGATAAAACAAACTTTCTTTGGTCAAGACAACTTTTTAGTGGATATAATGGGATGACGTAAGGTATTTATCAGTTATGTAGCACTGTTGTTTGAAACATGACAACAAGCAAACTTTGTAAGTTTGCACCGTAACTTAGTAGCCGGCTATATGTAGCGCTACTGGCAGCCTGGTGCTACGACGTAGCCGTAGGCTAATGTGACAACAAGTAAACTGTCAGTTTGTACAGCAGTTTAGTACTGGCAGCCTGGTGCTCTAATGCTGCGGCCACACCGGACGCAAACTCGGGAATTTAAGCGTGCGTCACACCTGTAACACGCGAGTCTGGATGCTGGACTAGATTTGACAAGCTGAGGGGCTGAGGCGCGTCACTGTGCAGGCGGAGTAGAGAGCCCACTCATTTAAAGACGGAAAGCCCAAAAGAGCATCTGAAAAAGAATGAGCTGTGGTTTCAAAAGCATGACAGGAGAGTGTGTGAAAGCCTTGGAGATCACAATCCATGTCTGCTGCCTCTCCCTGGTAATCCACCTCCACTGGCCCTGCCTGGCTGTTCCCTGCGATCTCATCCTCGATACAGAACTTACCTTCAAAATTTGTCTCCTCAGTGACTTTCACCCAAGCCTGCTCCTTTTTTTCTGGTTCTTTAGAGTACACACGTCGTATCATATAGCTCTGGATAATGACACACCACACAGATTATTTTCTCCTCCATCTTCCAGCGGAGTTGGAGTCGGAGCAGGTGGCGGTTCCCCTCCAACGTCATCAAATCAGTGACGTCGGGGGGCAATGTCATCGCTGATTGGCGGCCGCGGCACAGCCTCACACAAATTTGCGTCGAAAGTTCAATATTTTCAACCCGAGCATTTAGGCGTCTGACGCCCAAACGTGCAAACGCCCCAAACACGCGGTGTGGCTGTTGGTTAGCTATGCAGAGCTAATGTAACCTCACTCTTCATTTTATTGATAGAGTGCAAAAACTGAAATCTTATCAAGTGTTTTGTCTTATTTTAAGTAAAAATTGTCTAATTATACTCAATATAAGCCACATTCAACTGATCAGTCCAGAAAAGTGTCTTATTCAAGTTATTTAAATACAGAAATGAGGTCTTAATTGCTTGTAACAAGTAAAAAAAAATCTGCCAATGGAACAAGAAAAAGTTACTTGTATTAAGACATTATTCTAGTTTCAAGCAATTTTCCAGCACATTTTTCTTGTTCCATTGGCAGATTTTTTTACTGTTACAAGCAATTAAGACCTCATTTTTGTCTTTAAATAACTTGAATAAGACATTTTTCTGAACTGGTCAGGTGAATGTGACCCCTGTTAAGTCTAAAAAGATATTTTCTACTGAAAATAAGACAAAAACACCTGATAAGATTTCCGTTTTTTGCAGTGTATATTCTCAAGTTTGAACAGACCACTGCAGAATAACTGCTGCATGTGGGTTGGAATGAACATTATCAAAATCAGTTAAGCCCTTTTAGCCTTTAGCTCGGGCTGTATCACTCTCCAGTTCAGCTTTCTTCTGCTCTCCTGTCCCTTTTCTGTCTGACAGTTTGGCTCCAGTGTCCACCATCACTACAAAATTAATCACAGAAATTGAAAAATACAGATCTCTCTTCTCTCTACTAAACTTCGTCAGTCGGCGTGGTGTTGTCATGGAGACTTTGACGTGCTGTTGATGAGTGCTGTCCTGCTCAGCCCTCAACCCACACTGCCGCTGATCATCTAAAGTGTTGATTACGATTAGGCATATATCTTGAAGGCAGACTTTTTTAAGATCACTGAAAAGCTCCTCACAGCCCCTTTAAGTTACAAACTTATATGTTTCTCTTCTCTTTCTTGTTTCTCAGCGTGTATCTCCAAGTATTCAGCAGGCAGCATCTTCTACTACCCCTCCTTCCACTTCATCCACAATCCAGCTCAGTTAGAGAAGTTCCAGAAAGATCTGGAGCGATACCTCACCAGGAAGATCGGCTTCGAGGCAGTCATGAGGATACGATGCACTAAAGGTAACTGAGTCGCTGAAGTCAGACACACAAAGACGCTTTGTGTTCACAGTTTTTCTTCTGCTCCTACCTGGCCTCACTCTCTGCTCGCCCTCAGGTTTATCCATCCACACGTTTCACGGTAACTTCTTCGTGCGATCTACTGACCTGCTGTCCCTGGCTAATGTGAACCCCGACTCTGCCTTCGCTGTCCAGATGTCGATCGAAGACTCTCTGGCAGACTCGTCTCTGGCCTGCTTCCAGGCCGCGCTGCTGTACACCTCCAGTAAAGGTACATAAACAAACACACACACGTTTATACCATTGTGACAAACATCAACGGGCTTGTTTTCATCACTTTTCCTGAAAAGTGTCTACTCTTCTCTCAATTTCTTTGCATAAGTTAAAGCTTTTTGCTGCACAATAGTGTGACTGTTTTAAAACAGGTTTTAAAGGCCCAGACGTGTCAGCAGATCAGAGAGTCTTGAGGCTTGTTTTGCATGCCTGCCGTCATGCCTGGGAACTGAATTTGTTTCCTTGAAATCCCCTCAATTTGTTTAACAACTCCTCTGATATTTGTGTGTTTTTAACCCTTCAAATTGTCAGTTTTAACTTTTTCATTTAATGCTTTTACGTAAAGCCTTTTCTCTGTTTACTCCTGTAGGAAAAAGGAGAATTCGAGTCCACACTCTCTGTCTGCCGGTCGTCAACCAGCTGAGCGACGTTTATGCCGGAGCGGATGTTCAGGCCATCACTTGTTTGCTCGCTAACATGGGTGAGTTAGTAAACTGTAGCGTAAATCCTCTGCTCACTGACCCTGCATTTATATTTATACATGAGATTTGTTGCTTTTATCATCTTTTCAATGTTTTTTCTGAAGCTACTCCTCAAAAAAATCCTAAATTACATCAGTTCCTTTGATTGCATTTGATTTGCATGTTTTTGTTTTGCACGGGCGGCTTCCTCCCACAGTCCAATCACAGTCTCCCACAGGCTCATCAGATTGATTGGTGATTCTAAATTTCCTGTAGGTCAGAGTGTGAGAATGAATAGTCGCCTATCTCTACATGTTCGCCCTCTGATAGGCTAGCAACATCAGGATTTGCCTGTGTGCAACAGCAGCTGGGGCAGACTTTAGGCCCTTTGTGACCCTGAATGGGTAAAGCAGTAGAGATAATAGATGGATGGTATGAAAAACCTACTTTTTTAGTGTTTTTGCTCATTTACTTGGATATCTGGAGTATTACAAAAGATATAAAATGAGCCAACCCACTCTGTTTGTTCCGGAAAACAGAAGTCCTGATGGTCAGTCACACCTTCAGGGCTTCTGTTTTGGAAAATCTGCCATTTTTTTCTAAAAAGAGGAGGAGAGGGTAGAGCAGAGCTGGTTTGAAAACCTCCAGTTGTGCTTGATTTATATTTCATTCAGACTCCAGGAACTGTATTACATGGTTGAGACAGTGTTTAAAGAAGGGGTAATGTGCTTTTTTCAGTTTTTATTCTGTCCCTCTGATGCTCCCGTAGTATCTTTGCAAATCACCAAACACCCCCTTCCTGCTCGTCAGCCTGTTTCCTCTGCACTCAGACGGGGACATATTTTACCTGACCAAAAACACAAATAAACGGACTCCCACCGAAAAAATCTGACATCAGTCTGCATTCACACTTTATTCAAAGTGAACGGCAAGTCGTCCTCGCTCTCATAATCACTCATCTTTACGGTGTTATTGCATAATTCATCCTGGCATACTACCTGAGTTTGTTTATATCTGGCACGCCGCGCACGCGGACTGATACACTAAGCGGTGAGCGCCTCGTAGCCAGCTGTGGCTCTGCAGCAGAGGTAGCGCCGTTTAACGACACAATGAGAACTAGAGCCTTATTTAGCGGTGTTTTTGTGTGAAAGTTACGCGCTGAAAGTTCTCTAAATAAAGCGTAAATGCAGACCAATATCAGATTTTTTCGGTGGGAGTCCGTTTGTGTTTTTGGTCAAGTAAAATATGGCCCCGTCTGAGTGCAGAGGAAACCGGCAGAGGAGCAGGGAGGGGGTGTTTGGTGCGTACGCTCTGGGCTTCTGCTGCACAAAAACACTGCTGTAGGGGTAATTTCTGCCCTAAACTTTGTGATAGGACCCAACTTGTTCCATCCCAGAGTATCACTTTAAGGCTCCCCGCTCCCCAAACCCCCTTCCCTCTGATTGGCCAGCCCTCAGGAGGCTTGTCGTGTCATGACATGACCTTGTCAGTTCAGCATGTATTGTGAAGATCTCATGCTTTTTTTTAAGAAAATCCTGGATGTTTCATATGAACATCCAGCATTGTTACAACCAGATTTAAAAAGTGAAGAAGCAGAATACCCCCTCTTTAAAGAGTCATGTTTAAAAAAAAGTTACATTTTCATCGATTTTTAGATCGTTTTAACCTGTATGTTGTGGAACTCTAACCTTTTCCACCGTCATATTTCAGCCATTGACCGGTCGATAACATCCAGCCTGTCAGACGCTCGTGACGCCCTCGTGAACGCTGTGGTGGATTTAGTCAACGCCTACAAGAGCAATGTATCAAACCTGCTGCAGTCCGGCCTCGTTGTCCCCGCTAACCTGCGCCTCTTCCCCGTCTTCATCCTCGCTCTGCTTAAACAGGTGTGGCACAGGAAACACTCACAGGCACACATTCCACATTAACACCCAATAATCCACACCTCCAGACTAACTACTTTATATCCACACGTCTCTCACACTCCCTTTATTTTCAATGACTGTATTCATACACACAGGGCTTTTTCCATTCATTCATGCAGGGTGTGTCCACTTCCAAACACGTGTGTACATACGCTAAGAAAAATGATACCTGGAATATTTAAAACTCGCTGATTGTTGTTTCACTTTCTTAATGCTCCTTAATACCAGAATGAGATTTGAACTCCACTTTCCCTACAGCTGTCTGCCATGGAGCTTCTCAGTGATGGGCGTCCTGGCAGCTCTGTAGTTTAAATTTACATTATATCAGTGTGGAGTTACAGGTTTAAAATGGAAAAACTAAAATCAATAAAGAGAGGATGACTGGTCTGTTTTGTTCGTCCTTCCAGAAAGCGTTAAGAACCGGTACCAGCACACGTCTGGACGAGCGCGTCTTCGCCATGTGTGAGTTTAAGACGCAGCCGCTGCAGCAGCTGATGAGGATGGTTCATCCTGACCTGTACCGACTGGACAACATGTCTGACCAGGTATCACTCAGAGGACGAGTCAGGGCAGACATTTTTAACTCTTACTCAGATGTGGGAGTGAAGCACTGGCTGAACTTGCCTTGAACTGTTTCCTGACCTCTCTCTTTGAACCATGTTGAATCATAGGGCGCGCTTCATCTGAATGACACTGTGGTTCCTCAGCCTCCCCTGCTCCACCTGTCTGCTGAGAGAGTGAGCAGAGACGGAGCGTACCTGATGGACTGTGGATACGTAAGCTTTTTCCGATTTTATTGTTCACTCTCTCAGAACATCATTAGCTGCAAAGTTAAAGTTTTCCTCTCCTCAAATGCATGTTTAGTTTCTTTCTCTCTGTCTTTTTATCTTTGCTTCTTAAGACCCAGCATCCACATATGTGCACATTACATTTCTGGCTCTTAGACCCATGATACTTAATTTTCTTAAACCTCGATCTATTAGCCACATTTAGGGACACTGCCCACATAATATTTTGGTGATATCACAACATTACACCCATTTCAGTGAAAAAACAACATATTTAAGTTCAGTGAAACTAATAAGAAACAACTAATAGAGAACTCATTACAAAAATAATCAAACTTCCCATACAAAGACTAAGTTTAGTTTTTATACTTAGAAGGTCTTACTTATCCTAAATAGCAAGCTGAATTAAACCAGACAAAAGCTCAGGTCTTAAAAGGTTAAAGCAGGTGAGGTGTTATCGAAACTTAAAACATTACCTGAGAAGGAACTTCTTTGAAACTTTTATCAATTGTCAACTAGTCACTTGATTTGTAAGTCTGCAAGGAATAAAATGAAATATGTTTTTATTGTTTTTTTTTCTTCATGCAGTTCTTCACATTCAAGTCCGAGAAAATCCAACAAGCAACTGCTTCATTGTTGCAAACACTGAAATCTATGCATTTTTGTGTCTTGTCTTTAGTAAAGACTTAAAAAATGTCTTAATTGAAGATGTCAGAAGACAAATATGAATCCTGAAATTTCTTTTAAAGCAGGGGTGCCCAAATTCTTTTCAGTGAAGGGCCAAAAACAACTCAAGGTGGAGGGCCGTGGGCCAAAACTGAACATTCATGTTGCAGTGCATGATATCAAATACGCCTTAAGCAAAATTGTGCATAAAAAATACTTATACAAGTGATTTGAAAATGAAAACATTTTTCTTTACTGTATTTCACAGCATTAAGTTACTGAACGTCCATATGTCACAAATACTAAGCATATGTCTTCAAAGACATTTAGGGTAATTTAACCTGAACAACATGGGGCAGAACATGCTGCTATGAAACCAAAATAGTGCATTTTCCGTCCTTTTAAGATAAGGAATAGGAATAAAACTGGACACCAGCTATAATTTTTTTTCTCTATAAATGACTGCTGTATTCAAATTAATTTACGAAGATTATACTCTTTTAAAACAGCAACTTTCTGCTTAAATATTAGACAAACTACAGAGGAATCAATTTTTGTAAAAAAAAAGTACTCATGTTCGCAGCTTTTTTAAACTTTCTCTTGTCGGAGTACCACTGTCTCTGACTTACTCCCAATGTAACACAGTGTTAATTTGTGGCCAAGAGAGGAAGTGCAACAACGAATAGATAATGGATGAGAAATTCAAGCTGCAGGCAGTGGAAAAATAACAATGATAAATTTAACAAAAATTCAAATATGAGTCGTTGGCCGAAAAAAAATGCTGGCAGGCCAACTTTGGCCAGCGGGCCCCAAATTGAACAGCCCTGTTTTAAAGAGTTAGAAAGTCTGCAGGTAGGGTAGAAAGAAAGAAGAAAAATGTTCATCTTTATTTTTTGTGTCAGAGCATTCTTCTTTTTTTCAATTAACTTTTCAATTAAACAATTTTTTTTCTGACCCCATTTGTCATTTTTGTTGCTTAATGTCTTGAAATCAGACATTTTTATGGACTTTTCATATGGAGGCTTTACTTGCTTGCTGTGGATTTTATTTTAACTGTTCTAAAGAAGAAGATCTCAAAATCAGAATCAGTAATTTGTGTTTTCTGCTTGGTACAAACTCAACTTAGCTGTCACTCTATTATGAACATGTAGAAGTCTGAAAATCTGCACGTTTAGTCCTACAGTTGAAAACCTCCTCTTTAAAATCAGTCATGTAGCTAGTCGAAAGCCAGTGGAGAGATGTAAGAATCAGAGTAATGTGGTTTCAGCTTTTGTTGTTTGTTAGTTGTCACAAAGTTTGGACGCAGTACTTTCCAGAATCTCTGACTTCATGTTTCTGTGTTTCTGTCTGTGCAGGTGTTTTATCTGTGGATCGGGAAATGCTGCAACGAGATGTTCATCCGAGATGTTCTGGGCTGCCCCAGCTACTCCTCCATCCCTCCCAACATGGTCAGTAAGAGAAACTCTGAACTGAACCAGCTTTCATTTCAAGTACAGAGTGCAAAGTTTAAGGAAAGTAGATGAAAACCAGTGTAAAAAAAGTTGTATCCTTATCCAACTCAGAGAGAAATATCAGAAACTAGTGTGACTGTAGAGATGGTTGTTTTTCCACTGTTGTGTAAAACACCACCCATGAATGATGCAATGCAGCGTTGTAGATATTTCCCCTGAAATGAGTCACAGTTTCAATAAAGGAACAGTTTTTTCTCTGTACATTAAAAAAACAACTCATGCAGCAGAAAACATTTCGCTGGTGTGGCTTCTCTGCTTTTCTAACAGCCCGTGCTCTTACCCAGAAAGCTCTGTCGTGACCATAGAGTAGGCGCAATGGCGACACCCAGAACAAACAGCGGCCGTCAGCACAATTTGTCTCTGCTGCTTATTGTATTTTTTTCTAGAAAGGGGTCGATGCAACCCAGAGCCACCTCCAAACCCGACTCCCCAAACCACACAGGCATATTTCTGCCGGCCACATTGTGTAGGCGAGATGTGGATCTGCATTATCTGAAACACACGGCCCTGAAAACAATGTTGTTGATGTTTCTCTTCCTCTCCATGAATCCCAGAGTCACATTCCTGAGCTGGAGACCACGCTGTCGGAGAGAGTGCGAGCGCTCCTCGACTGGCTGCAGGATAACAGAGCGTTCAGCTCCATGGTTCACGTCGTCAAGTAAGCACCGCCGCACATCTGGAAACACATCTGACTTTAACTCACACTCTGTATCCAACGTGACGGCAGACATCCTCTGAAATCCACATGTGTCGGGCTGTCTCTCTTTGTTCATTTATCTAAACATCTTAAAGATGGATACACGTTTTGATGCTGACCTGATATCAACTTAAAAAACACTAGTTTCACTTCCTCTGTGTGACTGATTTTCAGCACATTTTCACTCAAGTCTGACATCTTCAAATATTCAACTAACCTTAAAGTCTGTGTTCAGTGTAAAAGGCCAAGACAAGAAAGCATAAAACACGTCTTCCAGGTTTATTTTTATTCCTCTTTCCAGCTCTAAAGAAGCCGCACAATACCCGTTTTGTTCTCCTCTCAGCCCAAAAGGACTGTCAAAACAAGCGCTGTGTCAAGTGATGCTGCCCAGACACCAAAATACGCTTCTAAAAACACAAGATATGTATTTTTCATACAGTAAAAAGCACAAATCGTAGCCTTACACTCTGTCTGGAGGATGTTTTAAGCCAAATGATAGCGCTGTGAAAGGAGACAATGTATTTGAAAATGAACTGATGGTTAAAGTAAAATTTAGGGTCAAAATGATCAAACATACTCTTGTTTTAGTCACTTGCTAATGAGGACGGGAGGGACTGAGGGAAGTGTCCTCCTTCCCCTCTGGCTTTTTACTCCTTATTTTTATAATTAAAACATTTTATCAAAGTGAATTAATACAAACAATGAAGCGATAGTCCAAAAAAAGAGAAGCATACTGGGACACAGAAAATACATTACTGTCAAAGTTTTATTTTGAGGGAGCTTCAAAAGAGAGAGGAAGTTTAAAACTAGAGATGCAGATTTCCATTTTTGGAAATGTTAACGATCCATTTTTGATAATTATTAACACAATTTGACTTTGAAACAGTAGTACATGAGTTAATCACCCAAAATCACATTTTTCACAGAAACACAACAGATAAAACTGACTGTAAAAATAATCTCCAGGACATGACGTCTCATAGAGTGAGGTACAAACTGCTGAATGCAACTTGCTAAGTCTCACTTTGTCTCTCAGTGTCCAATTCCCTGCTCACGTGTCCTTATTGAAAAAATAAGTATGTCTATGTGGTGAAGGTGTCAGTCAGGAGCACAACCAGGTCATAAGAAGTGCAGCAGAAAACACACTCAGGCTCTGATGGTGCTGACCATAGACTGTATCAAACATGGAGATAGTCTTCGCGACGTCACCTGTCTGTTCCTTAATACCCTGAAATGAAGCCGATCTAGGGAAGTAGCCACATTTGATGTGACGCCGGCTTTGAACTTCCTCTTGAACGGCTACAGGGCACCCTGAACTGAGCTGTGTCTCTGATTGGACAATCAAACAATCCTAATAACTTCCAAATCGCTGACTGAAATCAGTCACCGTACAGTGTGTGCTGTTAACAAAATCAGCGTTTCAGACACAAGCCATTTTTTGAACCAGGCTGTAAATATGCTTTTTATTGCCATAAAATACCTTATTTTTGACTGTTTGTGTACGTGACTTCCAGTTTTTCTGCAGCCAGCCTCAAGCAGATTCTCGATGAACCACATTTTTAAGCACTTCCACAGAGGCTTCATTTTTCTAAACTGAATGTTGCCCCTTGGTGCTGACCTGTAGACATACCAATGCTCCAGAACATCACCTTTCTGAAACCTTTTTAGTCACATCTGGGGAAATTTACTGTGAAAGTTCTCAAATTGTATGTGCTAGTTTATACCGGTGGCTGTTGTGTTGTGGCCCCTACAGAGAATTTCCTTGATTCAAACTGAAACATGCTTTAACTCTTTCAGGCTCAAATTAAGTGTTAGTAACAGAAAAAAAATCAGATATTTGTGGAAAAATATCATATGGGGTAGTTATATACAACTCTGACTTTTTTGAGAGAGACCTTCACATGCAGTGCATTCTGGGATGTTGCAACATTATAATGAAGCTACCCCTAGGGAAAAACTCAGAGGAGATAAAATCTACTAATTGGCGTGTACTGTATCTCTATATATATTCAGGATTCATCTTTTGCAGTTTTGGTTTTAAATAAATGGAGGTTGAAGTGAAACTTATATGAAATTGATGCCTTGAAAATCTGTTTCAGTGAAACCAAGGAGGCAGCCATGTCGGAAGTGACACAGCTCTGCCACTTGGTGTGGTAGTGGGAAACTGTTTGTTGCTAATGCACAACTAAGTTTTGCAGTGGTACTTCTGAGAAAAAAGGCTCATTAAATGAGGATGTGGAGTAATTAGGTAACTAGCAATTAGCTGTTGCAAATCTGCAATGTCTGCCTTGAGAGGGTTAAATACAAAACACCTCCCTGATAGCTTCATGTAATATAGGACCACATTTGTTCGCCGTGATAGAAAACTGAGAGCTGAGCATTCAAGTAAGTTCTTAACAATAAATTAATCAATCTTGATTATTTGTGAACATCTGTTGTCTGAACTGTTACCTGCATAAAGACCTCCCTGCCATTCAGACGTTTCTTAGCAGCTCTGTCTAGTTCTCCCCTATACCGACCTGGCAGTTGTACTCAGCCGACAGTATCATGGATCGTTCTGGTGTATAGACAGATTAGCTGTGGCAAAACCTTTAAATAAAGCTGTTTTTTTTTCTTATTTCAAGAAAAAAAAGTTTTGTTAGACTAAATGTCAGACATTTATCCCATCAAGTCCAAAAAATCTTTTTTTTTTTTCGATAGTGAAACAAAGCCTGATGTGCTTGAAATGAGTAAAAAAAAAGAATTTACTTTAGGTCTTATTTTAAGGACATTTTTCCCCAAGAAAATCAAGCTAATTTTTGTCATTTTAAGTATTTATATTTCTCTATATATAGGCATATTTATGAGGGAAAAGACTTTAGGAAAACTTTCTTCTTTTGGGTCTTTTGTAGTGAACCGACTTCCTGAGACACTACCTCCCTTCACCTGTCACCTGTTTTCTTTAGCTGAGAAGTCTTTGTAGTCAAACCAGCTCTCTGCAGGTTTTTATGATTATTATTATACCTCTGTTTTCTTTAAATGCAGTAATTTGACCTAAAGAGCTCAAATCCTCAGTAAACAGAGTAATCTACTGATGAAATGAATGATTCATAGCATCTCTGCCTATTTGCCCCCCTCGAGTTAAGCGCTCAGAAAAGAGGCGTTATTTCAGGTTTCATGTGAGGTGGAATCTGATGTTGACAGAAAAGTATTTCCAGTGTAAACACAAACTGTAGTAAGCGGTGAGCTCACTGATTGACAGCTGTGGTGGAGGCTTCCACAGGGAGCTCATTGTTTCTGCTTCCTGTCTTTCCTCCTCTGAGGAGCTGCATTGTTACTCAACCACGTTTACATCAGAGCGTCTGTCAGACGGACTGAGTGGATGTTAGACATCACGCTGAAGGAGGAGGAGGAACACTGGAGCTGATTCTCTGAAACTACTGAACAAAAACACATCCAGTGACACATTAGGAGAGTGAATGAGAGAAATCAAATGAGATTGTTTAAAATCTTTGACAGTCTGTTGGAAGGTGTTAAAACTGAGTTCATGAAACTATTTGTTTTTCTGACCAAAACAAGAAGAGAAGATGAAGAGTTGTGGTTGACCAACATGGTGTCGGTCAACCACAACTCTTCAAAATTGTATGTTTGTTGTTACCCACACATCAAAGATGCTTTTGCGGAAACATCAATCTGAGCAGCCATCGACAGTAATCGTCCATCATTGTCTCAAAGTGCCGTATGATCAATACCCCCGGGAACAGATGCTAGCTTTGAAGTATTTCTGGTTCAGCCAGTGGTTAGCTTTGTTTCTGTTTGCACGGCATCTCTTTTTTAAATCCCTCAAGTAGCTCCCCCATTCATCTGTTTCCAGTCTCAGTTGAATGTCTGACTTCAGCTGCATGAGCCTGAAAGAAAGACTGTTTTTCTTTCTTCTCTTGTCTTTTAATTAATTTTTGATTTAGGGGTAAAGTTTGCTGTAATAATACCAATTCAATTTTGATTCTTAAGGTAGCGATTTGATTCGATATCGATTCGATATTGATTTAAATGCTTTGATTATTGATTTTCATGCCCCATGTGAACATACGTGGACTTCTTCACCTCGTGTTTTTGTTCAATAAAACAACCCAAACGCCAGACTTTAAAGCAGAAGGATCTGGCTTTATGCTGCTGTTGCTGCTTTGGATGACATTTTTTTGTTGGTTTGTTTTGTTTTTTTTGTTTGGTCTCTCGTGGCCCTGGTCCATACAACGTGAATAACACACACAGTCCCCCTCACTTGCCAGGAGATTAATCAATTTGCTAAATCGATATTGAATTGGGAGAGGAAATATTCAGATACATCGATTCATCAATATTTTTACCCACCCCTAATTTGAGGTTGGATGGATTATTCCTTGCCCCCCCTTTTGAGAAATCAAACCCCTGATTGGCTTCTTCCACACAAGGCCAACCAGATTCATCAAGTCCAAATGTTTTATCTGGAACAGACTGTGAGCTTCACTTTAGATGCAGAGTTTAAAAGAATAATGCAGATTACTTCAGGTAAAACTAGAATCAGAAATACTTTAATTAATCCTGGGGTGAAATCCGGTCATCACAGTTTCCCTCATACACAGTGGATTAAGAACATTAGAGGTAAAATATCTGAAAAATTAAAAAAAAAAAAAGGACTGCTCTCCTTGACACCTTGAGGGCAACACAATCTACTGACTGCATTAAAAAGGGCCTATGACCTTTTTTTTTAGCAAAGCTTTTAGCCACCTTTATGCTTTTTAAGTTTGTCGGACACATCAAGGTGTTTTTTAAATTTTAAATTTTTTAATTTTCTGTTTTTATGAAGCTGTAGCACTATGAGAAAATCTGATAAAAAGGACTTTATAAATAAAATGTATTATTATTTATTATTATAAGTACTGCCGGGTGTGGTGGCGCATGCCTATAATCCAAGCTACAGGGAAGCTGAGGCTGGCGGATGGTTTGAGCTCAGGAGCTCTAAGCTGTAGTGGACAATGTCGATCAGGTGTCCACACTAAGTTCGGTATTGATATGCTGATCCTTGAGGAGCCCCGACCACCAGGTCGCCTAAGGAGGAGTGCACTGGCCCACGTCAGAAAGCCATGTCCCCGTAAGGCATACTGTACTGCATTACAAAAACTCTAGTCGACTCCTGGCTAGTCCTGTTAGCTCCTCCATGTTAATTACAGGATTCGTACAGGTCCTTGAAATCCTTGAAAATGCTTATTTTTTCATGTTGTGTTTTCAAGGTTTGAAAAGTACTTGATTTTCTATTCGAGTGCTTGAGAATGCTTGAATTTATAATCGTATGTAACTATTCAGCCTCCTAATTCAACAGATCGATCAAATAGAGAGAAATAAAATAAAATTGTGGCGGGAAAAAACGTTCCATCTGTTGGGCTCGCGGGTGTAACATAACTGGTCTGTTAATATGTGCGTTCTGACGTCTCCCTCATGAGGATTGTTCCTTAAACAGCATGCCGGGAGGCATGACCGTTGATTGGAGAAAGACAAATACAAATTTTGGATTAAACGTAGCGCAAATCCCCGTGCAGCATACTGCAGTGTATGTAAAAAGGAGATTGCAGTGGAAGCTATGGGCGAGTCGGCACTCGCCAGCCCCATGAAAGCTACCCTGTTAGCCCTACACGTTAATTAGCCAATTAGCCTGCTACCTGTTGAAGCTAACCAACTTTTTATGCTACATGCGAGGCATGAGTGATGAAGGAAGTGTCCCATTTAACTTAAAGGTAGTGTTGCCCGCGGGTGTTTGTCGGGGCAGGTTATAAAATAACTGCGGTCGGGCGGTGACAAGTTTTGTCTACAAATACCGGGTCGTGCCTGGTCTGAGCATACGGCCGCGGCGGAGTGGGAGGCTCGCCCTGTACATACGAAGGAACGAAACTGCGTTTCTCATTGAGACCCGGCACAGACGAACAACGGTCATGTGATAACCTGCCCCGAGCATCAAACCATAAAGGTTAGATGGCTCGTTCGTGCTAAAGCCGCGCTACCGGCTTGGTTTATTATAAGCGTCTGAGATGTGGCTATCTAACTCATTGTTTGAGAATAATAAAAACCATAGAATTCGATACAAAAAGTAGGGCTGGGTTAAAAAAAATCGATTCTCAAAATTAAAAACGATCCTCATTTTCAAAATTTGACATAGATTCATAAAGTCCAAGGATTAAATCAAATTTGTTCAGATTAATTCTGAGGGTCTGAACTGGAGATATGACTTCACTGTTTGTCTTCAGACTGATCCACTGAGCTGTCAGCTGCTTCATTAACATACACGGTGTTGGGAAGGGTGCGTTTAATTTGTTCTCCCAGTCTGCCCTGTTTGTGGACAATCTACTTTGGAGGGATGTTGTTTTCACAAAGGAGGGAGCTGCATTAAAAAATTTGTTGTAATATAATAAATTTAATATAAATCCTCATAATGCTCCTTATACTCTTAGTTTCAAAGATAATGATACCAGTTTTGTCAGCAAGTGATGAGAATCAGTTCTTTGAGAAGTAGTAAAAAGACAAGAATCAGGAAAAAAAATGCTGTTTTTTTTGTAAATGCGAGTCCTCTCTGTGAAGTTGTGAACAAATGTGCTGTTAAACACAAAACAATGAAATTGCCATTTTGTTTGCGCATCGATTTCTTAACATTATGAAATTAACAACTGCTCACAGTACTTGAAAAGTTTGAAAATTGACCTTGAAGTTCCTTGAAAAGTACTTGATTTGACCATGAAAAATCTGTATGAACCCTGTAATTATTAGCAGAGATCTCATGTTGTTTATAGTAAGAGAAGAGGCACAGCTTATATCTCCTTTCCGAAAGCCTCTGTCATCTTCCACCAGCTCTCTTCTCTCTGCTCCCCTAGCATCAAAAACAGCGGCGACACTGCGAGTTACAGGTTAAAAGTTTGCGATTCCAACGTGAAAAACTGTCTACAACTACTCAAAGAAACCACCAGAGAAAAATATAAAAAGTTGAATTAACAAAAATAGAGAGAAATGATGGAAAGAAGAAATGTTGAAAAGAAGAAAGGTGTGGAGATGTCTGCCCTGTTGAATGCATTGTTTTTATCTGCACTGTTTTTCCTGCATATATGCCTCATGATACTTGAGTAGTTGGAGGAATCCACTCTGATTACAACCAGAAACCAGAACATTTCCTGTGCCAAACATCAAAACGGTGGACTTGAACATAAATTTATATCACAGACCATTTGCTAACTCTTTGCTTCTTGTTTTTCCTTTCTTCTCCTGCAGGGATGACGCTTCAGCTAAGGCCACTTTCTTTCAGCACATGGTGGAGGATCGATCCGAGTCTGCTTCTTCTTACAGCGACTTCCTGCAGCACATCCAGCAGCAAATCTCCAAGTAGGCTCCCATCGCTCAGACACAAACTTTGAGTCTTCAAACCGGAGCGAGAGGACGATTTCTGTCTCGTAGAGTCAAAACTAGCGTTAGCTTATGAATTGATCCTTTCGGTTTGAAGGGTTTCCTCCTTGTGGAGACGGATCATCGCTCGATCAGGATTAAAGCGTCAGAACAGAATAATGAAGGAAATAATAAAGAATTGTAGAAATAAAAGAAGAATGAAGGATATTTCCACTTTGAAACAAGTATAAACGCTCCTCAGCCTCTTGTTACATCACCGCTCCAGGAGACGGGGAAAGTCGAGCCAAGAAGATGCCACTTCACCACCTTTTAGTTTGTTTCTTTGGTGAGCCTCACATGTAGCCAGTGCTGTCCTTTTTATGATTATTCTTACTTTGTAATTTATTCCTCTCCCTCTGCTCCTGCTGATCTTATTTGAAGACTTTTTGAAGACACTGGAGGACAGAAACAAGCATTCCTTCCGTTGTTTTTTGGGCATGTGCTTTGAAGTACGAGTCGCATGTCACTTTGTTTGTTTGCTGCTAGTCTGAGGGGAAACGAGAAACCACCAGTCTGTGTATCGGGATCATCTTTTCGACGGTGTCTGGATGTTGAAACTCCCTCTTTTCTCTCGCCTCATGTCTGCTCCTGATTCGTCGCTCCCAAACTGTCAGAAATCTTGTCTTTTGTTTTATTTTTTCCAGACGCTAACTGAAGTTGCTATCTACTTTGTAACTACTGAAAAAGAATCTTTTATGTGCGATAATTTATGATCCAGCTTATTAAATAAAAAACAAAAACAGACGCTGTTCGTTTCATGTGACGGCTTCGTCTCCGAGTTCTCACAGCTTCTGTTCACAAACAAACTTTGGGTTCCTCTCGCTCTTTCATCCCTGAACAGGAGCTGATGTAATGTCCTTCACCCTCTGAGCTCAGAGGTCATGTGACTGTTTCAAAACAATGACTAAACGCTCGTATGTTCCCGCATGTTCACATCATCTCACGCTCCCAGCATCTTAGAGCATAATGGATCTTATAACTGTTCAGCACCAAGCAAGATTATAAAATTCTTAGATTCAAACACATAAGATGTATTTAACCTTGTTTTAAAACTTTTTTAGCCTTCTTTTATCTTTGAGTGTAAGCGACAATTTTACATTGAGCACAAGAGAGACTGAGACTGAGACTTTGAAAAGGTCTGTGAAACAAAAAGAGATAAAAAACAGTATTCAAGCCCATGATTCTCAATGTGAGATTATTCTAATTTCAAGATGAGCCAACTTTCATCAAATACCACTGAGTCTATTTTTTCATGACTCAGTGGTATTTTTCATGTTCTTAGGCTTCATTTGCTAAAATTAAGAACACAAAAATAATTTCTTCTTGTTTCAACACTTTGAAACACTTATCAAAGCCCAATTCCCTCTGGATTTTACAGTTGTATTTCAAGATTTATGGTCCAGTACAAGGGTTTGCAACCTGTGGCTCTTTGACTCTTTTGCAGTGGCTCCTTGTAGATTTAAAAATGATATTTAAAAAAAGAATTTTTATTTTTCTTATGGAGGGTTTTGATAATTAAAGACATCTACAATAAACAAAATCATGACTTAGCATATTGTTTAACTAGGTATGCATTACATAATGCAATAAATTCTGCCACTGCTCTACTCCACCTCCTACAACATCAACAGCCCACCAACTTTCCATGCACCTGTGGCTAACCTCAAGTTTTAGACCCCTGGTAAGAAAAATAAATCTACAGAAAGACAAATTTGGAAGAAAATCAAGGATTTCAATTCTGTGTGGATGGATTCATTTGATAGCTAATGCGCCTACTTAATATATGTACATGGTATGTGGCAAGACAAAGCATGGCAAATAAGAAATGATGAGTAGGGCAATTTTATAGGTATATTTTACCACACTGAAGTATTCTTTTAACATTTAAATTTTTGAAAATTGTTGAAATTCAATATTTTTGAACTTTATTTTTTTTTGCAAATTTGACTTTTTTTTATACTTTTTTTTGATATTTCATAGACATTTGAAATTTGGGGTAAAAACAATTTTTTCAAACACTTTTACAATTTTTGGAGTTTCATTATTTTTTAACTTTTGCAATTTAAAAAGAAATCAAAGATTTTTTTAAAAATTAAAATTTACATTTTTCAACTTTTGCAATTTATTTTTTAATTTTCTAAATTTTGAAGATTTAGCAAATAAATAAAAATAAAAAACTAATATTTTTTCAAGTTTTCTAAAATTCTAAATTCTTTGAAACTTTTTGCCATTTTTTGAAATTTAAATATTTTTCCAAATTTGTTTGAAATAAAAAAATAAGATATGTAAAAAAAAATTAAGTTAAAAATAAACCCACTGGTTTAGATAATTATTTAATAGATTTTAATTATGCACAGAAGTTTATACACTTGATGGTCTTTGTTGAGAAGATAAAATAGATTTTTGTGGCTCTGGAATGACTTTAATTCAGGTGAGCTGAGGCAAAATGTCTCTGATGAAAACAAAGGTTACAGACCCCTGGTCTAGTAAAATTATTTTGCTACAATTACAGATATTTTGATTAGTATTAGAACATTTTTTAATTCTAGTGTTTTTATCTTTATTTTAGGCTTCTGTTTTCTTTTTAATTTGCACTTGTATGTAACACTGATGTGTGCGACTGATTTCACACCACCATGACGATTCACTCAGCTCTCCTCCTCGTTGAAGCGTGGGTAATAACTGAGTCTGAAAATATGCTTTTTGTTGTTGGGAAACTCTTTATCTGATGCAATGTAATGGATATAATTTGAGGTCTTTCCCATGCATATCCATACTCTGACAATTTTAACAGCAGGAAGTCATTTGGAAATACTCCTTCTCCAGCTTCACAGACCTGCAGCCTGTTTATGAGAATGTTTTGAGCGGAGTGGAGCTCCTTAAGAAGGAGCTGTGAAATACTCTGCAGCTAATCGCCTGTAGTAAACACACAAACAAGCAGAGAACTGCTCTCTGCTCCATTTGCAAACATATCTGGCTGCCATGTGTTCCTTCGGCTGATGTTCTCATGGAAAACTGCACCTCAAATATTTCACCCGGTCACGTTCTCTCCGCCTGTTCCTCAGAGGAGCACAAAAACATGCAAACCTCTCAAATACAAGTCAATATGTTTGGGAAGAAAAACTGGAAAGTATCAGAAAGCTCAGATTTCATCCACAAGTTCAACTTTCTCGACTCTTTATGATGCCAGATGTTTGTCATTTTCACACACTGTCCCACACGTGCACGGACCATAACAAATCCAGCTCTCTGTCCTCCTCTCTTTCGCTCTTTTCACCCAGCAAACAACAAGTGGGTGCTGTTCTCTCCTCATCTATATTTAAACTCCTCTGTTGACTGGTCCAACCCTTAACACACCCTCTTCCCGTACCCCTCACCCACCTCAGCCAGAGCTCAGTTCCAAGTTTCCTTCTCACTACAGACCCTCTTTGATAAATCCACGATGATGGAGTCACAGTCTCCTAATCGGACTGTACGTTTCCCTCTGATTCCTGTAAGAGAAACTACAAGAATCTAACAGAAGTGGGGCTAAAGAGCAGAGTTGATTGGTTTCTTATGGATATTTAAGATAAGATAAGATAAGATAATCCTTTATTGATCCCCAGAGGGGAAATTCAAGTATTGCAGCAGTACAGGGCAGGTAAAAAAGGTAGCAGCATGCATTGGGAGAAAAATAAAGTAAAATAAAATTACACATAGTATGTTTTTGGACAAAGGAAGGATGACATGAAGAAGCAAAAACAAATTGAGAGCAGTGTACACAGTATATATTAAATATTAAATTTTAAAGTGCAGAGCAGTGTAGTGTATTATTGCCATAGACATCGATTAGTGGAGGTCAGTGCAGTGATGTACTGTGGCCTCCGCTGCTGTTCAATAGTCTGATGGCGGTGGGCACAAAGGAGCGCCTGAAGCGCTCAGTTCTGCTTCTGGGTGGGATGATGCGCTGGCTGAACGAGCTGCCCATGTCCCACAGCTCGTTGTGGAGGGGGTGAGAGGAGTTGTCTATGATAGCCCTTATTTTGTCCATAATCCTCCTCTCTGCCACGGTCTCCAGAGTGTCCAATTGAAGGCCCACAACAGAGTGGGCCTTCTTTACCAGTTTGTTAAGCCTGTTGACCTCACCAGCCTTGATGCCACCCCACCAGCACACCACCGCAAAGAAGAGTGCGCTGGCCACCACAGACTGGTAGAAGGTCTTCAGGAGCCTGCTGCAGATGCCAAACGACCTGAGTCTCCTCAGGAGAAACAGCCTGCTCTGTCCCTTCCTGAAGAGGGCATCTGTGTTGTGGGACCAGTCCAGTTTATTGTTAATGTGGACCCCAAGGTATTGATATGAGTCCACCCTCTCCACTTCCTCCCCCTGGATGGTGACGGGGACAGGGGACTTTCTGCTCCTCCGATAGTCCACAACCACCTCCTTGGTTTTGCTGATATTGAGCTTCAGGCTGTTTCTGTCACACCATGTGACGAAGCTCTCAATCAGCCCTCTGTACTCCCCCTCGTCATCATCAGTAATGCATCCAACAATGGAGGAGTCATCAGAAAACTTCTGGAGGTGACAGGAACCAGAGTGGAACCGGAAATCGGAGGTGAAGAGGGTAAAGAGGAAGGGTGCCAGAACAGTTCCTTGAGGTACTCCTGTGCTGCTTGTAACCACCTCAGAGATGCAGCCGTCCACCCTGACATACTGCGGCCGGTTTGTGAGGTAGTTCAGGATCCAGGTTGTGGTGTCTGGGTGCAGTTGCATCCCCAGCAGCTTCTCCCCCAGGAGGCAGGGACTGATGGTGTTGAAGGCACTGGAGAAGTCAAAGAACATGACTCTCACAGTGCCCCCAGGCCTCTCCAGATGGGACAGGGCCCTGTGGGTGAGAAAGATGATAGCATCTTCCACGCCGATGTGCTGCTGGTATGCAAACTGCAGGGGGTCCGAGAAAGCAGTGAGCAGAGTCCTCAGATGCTGAAGAACCAGTCTCTCAAAGGTCTTCATGACATGCGACGTCAGTGCCACAGGTCTGTAGTCATTGAGAGCGCTGGGTCGTCCTTTCTTAGGTATCGGGACGATGCAGGAGGTCTTCCACAGGTTGGGGACCTTCATCAACCTCAGGGAGAGGTTGAAGAGGTGCTGAAAGATTCCAGCAAGCTGTCCGGCGCACGCCCTGAGGACCCCGGGGCTGATGTTGTCCGGCCCACTGGCTTTGTTGGTGCGGAGTTTGGAGAGCTCCCTCTGTACCTGGCTGGACGTGAGTGTGAGGCAGGGAGAGAGGGAGGGGGAAGGTTTCTGGGTGAGTTCAGTGTCCAAGATGAGTGGTTGGGGGGGTGGGGGTGAACTGTCTGTTGGAGTCGCTTGCCAGCTGAGGGAGGAGGGTGAAGATGAGTCCATGGTGGGGGGAGGAGCAGAGTCCCCAGCCGAGGTGTGAGTGGGGGCTGGGGTGTAGTGTGGAGACCCAGATCCATTCTCTGAGCTCACAGAGGTGGGGGTTGTGTCAAACCTATTAAAGAATAGATTCAGCTCAGAAGCGAACTCTGGGTCTCCTTCGATTCTGGATGCAGGTTTGTTGAAGCCTGTCATCCGTTTCATGCCACTCCACAGCTCTCTGGAGTTCTCCTGTCCCATCTTGGCTTCTATCTTCTCTCTGTAGATGTTCTTGGCCTCTCTCAGTTTCCGTTTGAGCTCTTTCTGAACAGCCCTCAGTCCTTCCCAGTCCTTGGCCATGAAAAACCGCTTCTTTCTGTTAAGGAGTCCTTTAATGTCCTTATTGATCCATGGTTTGTTGTTGGAGAAGCAGCGGATCTTTTTGGTCTGGACAATGTTGTCCTCACAGAAGCGGATGTAGTCTGTGATACAGTGAGAGAGGCCTTCAATGTCCTCGCCATAGTCCTCTTTAAAAAGGTCCCAGTCAGTGACATTGAAGCACTCCTGCAGCGCCTCCTCTGTGTCCTTAGACCAAACCTTCACAGTCTTGACGGTGGCTGCCTGCTGTTCCACCAGCGGCCTGTAGGTGGTGTCAAGGTGAATCAGGTTGTGGTCTGATACCCCAAGAGGAGGAAGAGAGGAAGAGCTGTAAGCCCCCTTCACGTTAGCATACAGGAGGGTTAGTTTATGTTTATGTTCTATAGATTAAATTGTAAGAGTTCAGAGTCTCTGTGATGTCACCCATTTGTTCCTAATGGAGAGTTTTGAAGCATATTGTCGATAAGGGTCATATCTAAAATCCTGAACTGAGCCTATCTTTGTGTTAGGATGAGGTTAAGAGTGGGACTTTAGCCTCTTCACAGACAGCTACAGTGTGCCCACCTGTCAATCAAGTCACCCATACCCTTATATGGGCAGGCTCGCAAGTTCATTAAGTTTGAAAATAACAAGTTGTGAAAAAAATCCCCCCTTGTACAGTGTGAGCTGATAGAGAAAATCAAATCTAAGGCGTTTCTTGAACCAGGTTGTAAAAGTTTATTTTTTGGCTTGGTGTGTATGTGGTTCCTGGTGTTTCTTCAGCCAGCCTCTAGTGGACACTCAAAGAACTGCAGTTTTTAGCACTAGCACATAAGCTTAACGTCTCAAACAGCGGTTTCTGCTTACATGAGACATTTAAATGTTAATTTGTTCCTGTGTCCTATCGTTGTCAGCGTCTTCACCACAGGGCCACAGAACTGAGTAGATCATGCAAAACAAGACAATGACGTACAGAGAAAAATACAGGTAGTTGCAAAAAAACGACAAACTAGTGGTGGGCAGTAAGACAACACTGGAAAAAACACGTTGCAAACTATCGTGTTGTACTTGTGCTGCTCAATCTGCTGTATCTGCTGACTGTCTTTATACAAAATGAGCATCTGTTGCTCCACTTTTGAACTTAGTATCCCCCAGTACACCAGATGATCGGCCCAACTCTTCTTCGGCAGCTTCTGGACAAGACAGTGATAGCGCTGACTACAGGCCTGGCATGCTTACTACAGCGTTTTCAGTCCCTTTGTGTTTCCATGTAAACACAGACTTTTTTCACTGTGTTTCAGCGTTTTCAGATGAAATGTTGCGTGTAAACGGGGCCAGAGACACATTGACACTATCGAGCTCAAAGAAGACCGTTGTTTAGGAGGTACTAAACCAAGTCCATCACAGGTGGGTGTCATATTATTGTGGTCAGAGGGAGGGGGAAATGAAAACACTGTGGCTGCTCCACCAATCAGAAACATTTAGCTTGCAGGCCTCGCCTTCAAAGTTCCTAGATATCTGGAAAGTACCACATCCCAGGAGGTTGATTTATAACCCAAGAACTAAATTCAGACCCCAGTTCGTGCAGTTGAAAAGCACTTTCATGTTTATTTAAAGTATGTTACCCAAAGTTGTGGAAACATCTAACCACTGTTGGGTTGCCTTGTTGGTGAAGTGCACGCCTCATGTGCAGAGGCTGTGGTCTGTATTTCAGTTTCCATGTCTCTTCAGCTGTCCCGTCACATAAAGGCAAAAAAAAAAGCAAAAATAATCAAATAACCAAAAATCTGACCACACAGCGGAGCAGCCTGACTCCTTCAAACAGTGTTTTCAGTTTTGATTTGAGACAGAGACAGATGTGAGGGATGATAAGCATCCTGCCCCCCCTCCCCATCTTCCTCCCAGCCTATCTTAAACAAGATTTTCAGACACATACGCAGCTCCGGTCTCGTGCACTCGGAGGTTATCTTGCTGATATTCTCGGCTCGGCGGTCTGTGGGAGTCTCTCTGGGACTCTGCTCCTGGCTTCCCTCTAAAGCACTTTCTGTGTTCATCCTGTAAGCAAACAATGGGGTATTGTTGCACCGGATATACTTCAGATAGTTGCAGGCAGCAGTCAAAATACAGCGAGACCTCTTTTTGTGGTTGGTGAGGGAAATATTTGTGGTCCGATAAGGAGCTCATGTGCTCTGTTTTTACCCCTGAGCTCTCCTTCTCTGTACTCTCATGAAAGATGCAGAAGAGGTTGAAACCTGGGTAGAATTCAGCTCATGTGATTCAAACGTGAAGTTTCCATGAGCCCAAACAAAGTCCAGGTTTCATAAGAGCTGTCTGTCAGAGCGTCATTAATGTTTCAGCTCTCATTGTGTGTCGGGACAAACAGACACGTCTGTTTGCTCAGCTTTCCTGCAGCTTGATGCAGCAACACGCTAACCCCTCCGCCTGATCATCCAGACTTTAACCGTCCTGGAGAAGAAAAGAAAAAGTCCAGCTGAGTTTGTTTTGATGAGACGAGCCAGAGTCTTTATCTTGCACCACATGCAGGCAGAAAGATCAAGCCGAGGCCTCATAACACCCCGGACTCCTGCAGGCCGCAACATTTTGGTCATCGAAGAAAATCAAAAACAGAATCTCTTACACAAGTCCTTCTGGCACTTATGTTAGGCCCTTCATCTTGCTGTAGGATACTGGACACAGAATACTGTGAGAGCCGCTTTTGGCTTGGGGTTCCTCTCATTCTGTACAAGTCCCAGACCCTGGATCCAGAAAAACAGACCATCATGCTTCCTCACGCTTCCTCCTCCATGTTTGCATTCAATGTCACACACCGAGGAACCATCTTTTTCTTAACCTGCTCCACGTATGATGTACAGAAATCCTGATGACGAAGCAAAGATTTCTAATTATATGGCAGTGTTGGCTTGATACCGCCAAAAACTTTACAACAAAAATAAAAAAATAGGAAAGAGCTGTTGCACGATTGAGAAGAAAAACAGATGGATTGCTGCAATTTTCAGAAACAATCCAGGCAACGATGGCTAAATCTAGGGTTGCCATATTTTTGGGTTAAATCATTCCTTAAATTTTGAAATCACTGAATGTTAGCATTTCTCATTCAGATATGTTTTTTGGACTGGAAATTTTGTCTTAGTGTGATCATGAACCACTGTGCTTGACACGATTTGTAAACTGGCTTAAAGTGATACTCTGGGATGGAACAAGTTGGGTCCTATCACAAGGTTTAGGGCAGAAATTACCCCTACAGCAGTGTTTTTGTGCAGCAGAAGCCCAGAGCGCTCGCACCAAACACCCCTTCCCTGCTCCTCTGCCGGTTTCCTCTGCACTCAGACGGGGACATATTTTACTTGACCAAAAACACAAATAAACGGACTCCCACCGAAAAAATCTGATATCGGTCTGCATTCACGCTTTATTAAGAGAATTTTCAGCGCGTTACTTTCACACAAAAACACCGCCAAATAAGGCTCTAGTTTCTCATCGTGTCGTAAAACGGCGCTACCTTTGCTGCAGAGCCACAGCTGGCTACGAGGCGCTCGCCGCTTAGTGTATCAGTCCGCGCACGTGGCGTGCCAGATATAAACAAACGCAGGTAGTCTGCCAGGACGAAGAGACATGATGAGAACTAGAGCCTTATTTAGCGGTGTTTTTGTGTGAAAGTAACACGCTGAAAATTCTCTAAATAAAGCGTGAATGCAGACCGATATCAGATTTTTTCGGTGGGAGTCCGTTTATTTGTGTTTTTGGTCAAGTAAAATATGGCCCCGTCTGAGTGCAGAGGAAACCGGCAGAGGAGCAGGGAGGAGGTGTTTGGTGCGAGCGCTCTGGGCTTCTGCTGCACAAAATCACTGCTGTAGGGGTAATTTCTGCCCTAAACTTTGTGATAGGACCCAACTTGTTCCATCCCGGAGTATCACTTTAAAGGTGTAGTCAGCGGTCTGTGGAGACAAGTGGAGAGGTTGTTGATAAACAAATTTAAACCCACCTCTCCCTTCATACCCCACCCCTGGCTCCACGCCTGAAAGATGAGGGACATGCATCGTCATGGAAACGACCGTAGAAACTGCGTAGCTGACCAACATGGCGGGGGCCGGACCAGCGAACGCTGGAGGGTCAGTTCACTATAATATGTGAAGCTGTATTTATCGCTTTGGAAGTAGTAGTAGTGGGACGAGTATTAGTAGTATTGTAGCCAAAAATATTATAATATTTAGATATATAAATATTTTGCGATCAAAGACGTGCGATGCTCCACAATAGAAAGGCCCAGGTTGATGAGCTTGCCTTTGAAAGAGACCGGCCAAGATATAGTTGGTGACGACTTGTGATATGCTAGCTAGCCAAACCTTGCAGAGTTTGCACTGTACCTCATTGTCTTTCATTTTTTCGAAGAATAGTCCACTTGCAAAAAGTACAATCTGAATACGAACCGCACCAAACGAAAAAAAGGAAAGTCCGCTTTTGGTCCGGACCAAATAAGTGGACCATGGGACTTTTCTGGTCTGAATACAGCCTTAGACTAAGGGCGTATTCAGACCTGGACTGTTTGGTCCACTTTAAACGGACCAGGGTTCGTTTCCCACGCTGGTGCGGACTTTTCATGCAGGTGTGAATAGACACAAACGAACCCTGGTGTGGACCAAACAACCGGACCGAGACCCACTTTTTGTGGTGGTCTCGGTCCGCTTCCAAACGAACCCTGGTGCGGTTTGTGGTTCTCCGGTGCAGGTCTGAATACAAACCAAGGTCCATCCGAACTAACTACAGGATACATGCGCCTTTTGGGCCTATAAAGCCACCGTAACCTAACCGTCTTTGGTTCATACCTGATCCTCCGTCTTCTGTTTAGCCACGCTGTTGCTAGCATGTTGTGGGTCAGGACACGCAGAGCATAGCGTCTCCTTGCTGCACGCATTTGTCTTCGCTTTTCCAAAATTTGAAACCGTGTTGTTAAGCCTGCTTTGAAGGAGCTGCTCTTGAAACTGAAAATGATTTTGCAGCTCTAATAAGAGCACAAACACACATGTTTACCTCAATTTCTGGGTCTGTATTCTGTGTGCCACCCTTTGACAGTGCTGTCCAATGAGAGCACTGATCGTCACACACGTGGATGTGTTTACAGAATATAATCCACTTGCAAAAAGTACAATCTGAATATGAACCGCACCAAACGAAAAAAATAAAGTCCGCTTTTGGTCCGGACCAAAAAAGTGGACCAAAGGACTTTTCTGGTCTGAATACAGCCTAAAACTGCCGGTCTTGTGATTCTGGTTTGGCTTCGGCTCTGCCAGACCTCTTCCTGTCAGAGTTTCCAGTCCCAGTTTCTGAGCGTCTTTGGATGCTGAAGGAAACTCTCCTCACTGAGCTCACCTTGACTTTCTTCCAGCTCTACTTTTATACACACAGTGATGGTTAGAAGGACTCAAAAAAACCTGGGACACCTGTTGGTGTTGGTAGCACCAACTTTTAAAACTTGATCAATCTCCATTGCTCAGAAAGTAAAGCGTAACCTTACCTTCTTTAACCTTAAGCAGTTCATCACTTATTTTTGTGCCATTTCAAGCTTTCATTGGACTGTAAAATCCTCCTAAAGCAGAGCTGAAGGGAAACATGGTTGTCAAAGACTCGTGCAGGATTTTCTTCTTTCTCCCGCTGCCTGAAAGTACAAACACTGCTTTAACTGCTTTGTTTTGGACCTCAGTTTAATACTCCTCTGTCAGAGCGGTGGCAGCTCTGGCCTCTTGTTGTGTTTGGCCTGCAGATCCAGTGACTCTCAGACCCAACCCCTTCCCCAGAGGACTCCGTCACTTTCTGAGGGCCCCCCGTGTTTGACGTGGAAAGTATAAATCCACCCAGTTACGTAAGAGATCCTGCCTTTATGCTCAGAGCTCCTCTGAAGCTTCCTTTGTAATGGTTGGATCCTCGAACCGACTCAGGAAGTTGCTTCCTGATGTGGAGTCTTGGCTTCCTCCTCTGGCTGCTTGAAACGTCTTTCGCACTTCCTCTGAGAAGGCGCTGGAGAAAAACAAGACTGGAAACAGAGATCTGACTGGATTCATCCACGCTCTGTTGTGGTTTAACTCTGGCTCTGTGGTTCAGGGCTCCTTACAAAAACCATGACCTCACATGGTGTTTATGCTGGTTCAGGTACTTTAGAGCTACTCTGGAGGATCTGGATCACATGGGCTGCGGCTGTCCTGACTGAAGAGTTTATGTGGCTTTTTATGATGTGTCCTGCTGCCCTTTTGGACAGGTCGCCCTCGTAAAAGAGATCCTGATCTCAGTGGGTTATTTACCTGATTAAATAAAGGTTAAAATACTGCAAAAGTATAGGAAACACTGGACTGGATCCCTGCCATGGACAAATGTTGTCCTAACCCACCATGTGTGGAGACCTTTGCAGCATTTAGTGCGTTCCAAACTTCCTGTAACAGGCAGAAACTTCAAGCAGAACCAGACTCATGTTAAACAGACACCTGCTGAGACTGTTAGGGTATAAAGATCTATGCTTAAAAACTTTAATGGGGAGATAAAATTTAAAGTTAATGACGTACAGACAAAGGAGAGAGTAAATCAACAGTCTAAGTCTGTAGCGGCATCTAAGATCTGGTTCAGCTCTAACTTTAAGCTTTGTCAAAAAGGAAAGTTTGAAGCCAACTCTTGCTCCAAAGACTCCACCTCCCATACTACTTTTAGAGTACAATGCTATAAAATTCTTAAAGTTAGGGAGGTTTATTAGAAGAGAAATGTTTGTCATCATGTGAAAGGTTGATGGTCTAATTTGCATCTTATCTCCCACTTCTGTTCTTTTTTTATATTAACTTTTGGGCATTTTTTGGATTTTATTCAGCCAGAGATGAGACTGTGGATGGAGTAAAAAGCTGGAAAAAAAGGTAGAAAGGATCGAAGGTCATTCATGAGTATCAGAAAACACCAACAATGAGCTCCTGATGTCTGCACATGGGGACAAACATCAGTGTTGATTTGGTAATAATGGCCTTCACTTGCGTTGGTTATCTAATAGAGTATTTTTTCCCCCTCACAGTTCCTTAAGTTGATTCTTTTCAGAGTAATTTATTTGTCTTTAATTTTTCTAAGTCTGATTATATGTAGGGCTGAGTATTGGCAAGAACCTCACAATATGATACCACAATATCAAAATTTTGTGATATATTGCAACAGTCTACCCAGTTGACTTTTTGATTGAAAACAACTTTTCTATTTTATCATGTTTGAAATAATAACACTTAACTCGTCACTTAAACTACTGCAATATTAGACTAATGTTGCAAAGAAATTATCGTTTTAAAGACACAGTCAGTTGGTGAAACTGATAAATGTCACTTGCTGTAACCAATGTTACCCATAAAAAAATCTAATATTGCAAAAAACATGTCTATGGACATTATTTTATCAGTCTACTACACTGTAAAAATTAAACTTAAATTGATTTTAAACTAATTGAACCAAGAATAGAGAGAAAACATTGATGTTTACAGCATCAAAACCCACATCATCAAGTTTGGTAATAAAATATTTTGAGTATACTTTGAGATTAGATTTATACAGTTTATTGGAAACATACAGCGGAGAAGCTCTTTGGCGCCATCTACTGCAGTGGAGGTGCAGAAGAGGTATTATACTTCCAACTACCCCAAATTATCAATTTTTATTTTCACCAAGAGTTTAAACATGGATATTTTATCACAGGTCAAACTATCGTGATGTGTTGCTGTATTGATATTTTTTTACACCTCTAGTTATAGATATATTGGTAGGATCAGCGCTGTTGCCTCAGGTCAGAAAGGTTCCTGGTTTGATTCCCACATCTGGTCAGGTGCCTTTCTGCATGTTCTCCCGGTGCTGGTTCTCCAAAAACATGCTGATCAGGTTGATTGGTTACTCTAAACTAGTGCAACCCATTCCAAAATATGTCCAATCTGTGAATCAATTGACAGGATAACTGTGAAAAAGAAATAGAAAGGTTCTTCAGTCATGTTTCTGCATCATCTTACATGATTTATAACAGATAACAGACCTAAGAGACACATTTGACAAATGCATTACAGCTTTGTTAGGCTTACACTTTAATAATACTTACATTTTTACTGTGACGGGTTCGCCTGCTTGCTATTAGAATTGTATTTCAGCTGAGAGAGCAAGGCACGTATGTAGTGAAGCGTCTAGTCTGCTTCTGTATTTTGTCTTCATTTTTGTGTTCTTAGAGAACCCCACTTGATACTTGTATTTGTTTTAATCAGCCTGTCAGTTGAATTTTTATCAATTGTGACAGACAAGAGAAAGGTTTTTCTTTTCTTTTCTTTTTTCTTTTCTTTTTCTTTCTTTTCTTTTCTTTTCTACTCTATGTGGTTGTGAAAGGGATGAGAAACAAAATACAAAACTCAAGACAAGATATTCAGATGTGATGCTCATCCAGAAAGAAGGTAACAGCATCCGTTCATGCCTTTTTCTTTTCCATGTGACGTCACCGCACAGCTCTAATGGCTCTGTTTCTGCAGCTGGTGCCTGTCCAAGATATAGCAATGACATTAGACTTCCAAACTCAAAGAGGTTTTGAGTTTGGGTTTGCACTTTCACTCGTGTGACAGTTACACAGCTACAGTGTTTTCCTCTGAGTGCTGTAAAACAGTAGGAAAGATACGGTAGCTGTGTTTTAGTTCAGCTCATAGCATCAGACTTTTGAAAAACAATTTTATATTTCCATATAACAAGATGTGGCAATGTGAGTAGCCAATCATCAGTAAACAAATCGGTGAGGGGAGACTTCTTCTGGTTAAGGAACACATGAATTTCATGTTAACGTTTTGAAAACTAATTTGGTGACCCATAAAAAATCTCTGGTGACCCACCTGTAGGTCAGGACCCAGACTTTGGGAATGACTGCTCTGAACTGTCCGTAGGTTTGTGTTTGTGTCTGATGTTTGACTGTCTCAAGGTGTTAGACCTGTGATAGTCTAGGAATAAGACGGACGGGATAATCTCCAGCGCCTTGCAGCCTTACAAGGAGAAAGAAAATGGATAATCATAGACCCACAAACCTCCTGCTTCTGAATGTGATTTATTTTTCTGAAATGTTTTGTTCCTGTTTCCTTTGATTGATCCACCCTCAGAGATTATTCACCTCCAACACGCTCTGCCCTCACACGTCCTCTCTCAGCAGCCCATTGTAGCAGCTGAATAAAGCCACAGCTCTGTTTCCGCCTCTCCCAGGTCAGCGAGGATTAGACTCTTTATTACCAGATGTTTTTGTTTGATGGAGGAGTGGGTGGGCAGCTGGGAGCTCACACTTATGTAATCGCCATGTGCCGAATCCTCTCTTTCTCTTTAACTAAAACCAGTCTGCGTGAATTATGAGGGTTAAACAGAAGACGGTGATCGTGGCCGGTGAGACTCAGAGATCTGTTTTCTCAGTTTCCCACAGGAGCCGCAGATTTATTAATAGTAACCTAGTGTGAGTATCAGATTCTCCACGGATTTACTGTCTCAGGAGGAGGATCAGAGTCCTTTTCTGAACACAAAAACTCGTGTTTGTCTTGGATTTCCTCTGCTCACAGTGGTTAGACATCCTCCTGGAGCTCATGTGCTGCTCTCTGACTGATGTTTGGGATGATGAACTGTGCAGAAAACAAGTTCGAAACAAAGGTTTTCAAACACATCAGTTAAAGTTGTTAATCAAACCTTAAAGCTGTGTTATCACTGCGTTCATGATAAAAAATAATCCATGATGCAGTAGATCCACTTACATCATGACTTTATCCTCTGACTCAGCCGTTCACAGCTGGAAATCTGACTCAGCTTCTGTCTGCATGTCGCTCAGACTCTAAAAGTCACACCAGCTCCAGTGATGAGCGTTAGTGACGAGACTTTGACACTTGTACCTGTAATTATGTTCAAAAACACGACTTTACTCCCCGCCTGCCTACCTGCCTGTAGGTGTAATAATCTGTCTCTGCTGCGAGACGTGTGAAGAGATGATCCCACGTCTCGCTGCAGGAATGACGGATGTCATCGTCGTGACTCAGAGTCTGACACGAGAGGGATTCCTGCAGTCGCATCCTGAGGGAACAGGGGGGACGCTCTGGATCCTGACCACAGTGAAGATTGTTTCATAAAAACTGAGATAAAGAGCTGAATTTCAACATTTTTCAAGTGTTTTTGTCGTATTTTGAGTAGAATTTGTCTTGTTATACTTCATATGAGCCACATTCAACTGGTCAGTCCAGAAAAATGTCTTGTTTCAAGTTGTTTAAAGACAAAAACGAGGTCTAAATTTCTTGTAACAGGTAACTTACTTGCTACAAGCGATTCAGACCTCATTTTTGTCTTTGAATAACTTGAAATAAGACATTTTTTCTGGACTGCTCAGGTGACTGTGGCTCACATTAAGTCTAAAAAGACATTTTCTACCGAAAATAAGACAAAAACACTTGATAAGATTTCAGTTTTTTCCAGTTGGGGCCGAGCTATGGGCAGACCTTTGTGTTTGAGGCCTCTAATGTGTCATAAACTAGGTTATCATTGTGCGATGAACTCATCATTTTAGCATATCTCTTGAAGATTTGGTGAAGATCTGGTGTTATTTCCAGAACGAAGCATTTTCAGATTCAGATTCAGACAACTTTATTTATCCCACAAGGGCCAATTCATTTGTAGCTTCCCAGTATAAATGCATTCTTACAGTCAGTCAACAACATAAATAAATGAAAAAATAATCATCATGGAAACATATTTAAGCAGGCATGGGAGAGATAGAGATGTCGGACATTATGAGTAGCCTACATATGCAAATCGTAGAGCAAGATAAAAACAAGGTAAGATAAAGATTTTAAAAAATCTATGTAAAAACTTTAAAAACAGCGAGAAAGGAGATAAGACAAGAAATAAATAATATCCTTCAGAAATAGTCATTTAAAGTGGGTGCAGTCTGTATTTAGGAGCTTAATAGCAGAGGGAATGAAGGACTTTGAGTAGGTATTTGTTTTCCTCTGGGTCACATTGCAACGTCTGCCTGAAGGCATGAGGGAAAATTGATTTGATAGAACATGATCTGGTGGGCTGATAATTATCTTTGCTTTTTGAGCTACTTGTTCTTCTCTGATTGATCATTTTTGAGCACACTTTGATGATGCTGCTTAGGCTGTTTTTGTCTTTCACAGACAGCCCATTATACCAGCAGATACAAGCATTTTGATCTGTTTACAGACAGATTCAGGGATTCCTACCACACATGAATCTATCGAGGTTTGAGGATCTGAAGAATCTTATCGAGTGTTTCTTTGATCAGTGTTTTTCAGCAGACTGTCTGCTACAATTTGGTGTTAGTTGCAGGTTTGTACAATAATTTGTTTCCTGACAGTGTTGAAAATTATGATGACCCAGTACATATTTCATATTCCAGATCTTAGTATCCACAATATTGCCAGGATCTGGATCGTACTTTAACATCTGTCAGAAATTATGGTGACCTTGTCTTTTATTGTTTTGGAAAACAATAAGACCATTTGTCATGGAGTTATATATACATACGGTGAAAACAGCCCTATCTCACAATGATAAAGAATCCTTTAAAAAAGTCCTGGATCCAGACGGTGATCCAGATCACCTCCAAAATTTAATCACTTCTTCCTTATCCCATCTTGAACATTTCCTGAAAATTTCATTAGGATATGTTTGTTACTTTTTGAGTTATGTTCACAGACAAACTCTCCCAAAAACATAACCTCAGTTTACGCGGAAATGTTTAGGGACTGAAAACGCTGTAGTAAGCATCCCAGGCCTGTAGTTGGCGCTGTAACTGTCTTGTCCAGAAGCGGCTTTTGGTTGAACATGGTAGTCCGTGAGATCAGCGTTTCCTCTAAAAACGCCAGCTTGCTGTGTATACGCTAACGGTGTCAGCACCATTTTAGAAAAATCCCGCTCTGGAGGCCGCTTTCAAAAGTTTGCGTTTAAGGTCGGCTTTAACGCTCTTTCCATGTAAACACGAGGCCGAAACACAACAATACTTTTGTGTTTTACCCTAAAATTGTTGTTGTCTAATTGGCCTCTCAGTCTTATCTGGACGGTTTTTGGATGAGACTCTGAACAACGTCAATGAGACTGAGATAGTGTTGGACAGATTTCAAATATGGCCCTTGTCACGGTCGCTCTCCTCTTTCTGCTTCCCGTTTCTCCTCAGCCTTAAGGCCGACATTAATCTTCCAGAAACGCAAGCAACTTCTCCAGAAAGTCAACTCAGCTTGTCAACCTGTCATCAACCTGCGTGCCTCTTGGTTCTCGTAAAGTTTTCGTGTTGAGGCAGAACTCCAGGACAGCGTGACTCATAGCGGCTCTGACAGTCGTGGCTGACCATCAAGACACAGAAACACCGGCTCCAAACCGGTCGTCCTATCATGTCCTGAAGAAGCTGGAAACACGGGGTCATGACCTGTGATATTTTTACTCTCATATCCAACATGAACTCTGGCACACTCTCTGTTATCACTGTTTCTCTATTTCAGGCTCTTTTCTAAGTCCTCTTATCCCTCACCTACAGAGGAAAGAAAACATGGGGCTGTGTCAGCAGCACATCACATCTCTCCCTTCATTTATCTCAGCGGGCAGAGTTTGCAGACACAACATGAACCCTCAGAGGCTGATCTGTGATAAAATAAACTCCTCCTGCTTGGTAAAAGAGCTGAAATTCTTTCCTTTGTCATTTCTGGTCAGAAGGATTAATATTATAGTTAATTATAGAAATGATCTCATATATTTAATCCCTGACTGGTATTATTTAGCCTTTGTGCTGCAGATGATTCACTTCAAAAGTTTTATTTTCATTGGTAAAATCGTCTTTTGATAGCCTTTGGTATGATTGGACATATTAGATCGAACAGTTTGTGGATAATTTCAGTCGTTGTCATGCAACAGGTGAAAGCTCAGAGTGACCTTTGAACCCCTCAGACAGGATTTACCTTTCTTATCGTTAAAACTTGACGTGGACCACCTGCAGCAGCCAATCAGAGGACAGCAGGTGTGTTATGTACAGCAGGTTTTACACGTGTTCCACAGAACTGAGCGTTGTGTTTGTTGGTCATAAAGTGACAGCTTGTTATCAGGCGCCACACGCTGCGTTGTGAAGCAGGGGCAGCGTTCAGTGGTTCGTTGTCCTCTGCTCTGCTGAGGACAGTTAGACAATAATAACACCTGTACAACACCACACTACATGACAAAAACTTTGTTAGGTTTCTTTTTTTCTTTTTTTTTTAGCCCATTTCACATAAAAACCTAAACTGTTTCAGCAATGTGTTATTCTGTTTTTACAACGAAGGATTAAGATGATTACAGAAGATTTGGAGATTAAAGATGAATGTTAGAAATGGATAAAACACAGGAATAAGATCAGTGAAACTATGAACTATGAGGAGACATGTTTGAAAAAAAAAACTGGAAAGAGAGCACGCTATTGAAACCTTGATTTGTAATACTTTTCCCAGTTTTTTGGTTTTCTTTTTTTTTCTGTATGAATTTCTTTTTTTCTGTATGCTTAACACAGCCAGAGTCTATGTAGTAGAGACGATGAGGGATTGTAGGAGAATCTGAGTGGAGCTGGGTGACAAAAATATATGTATTTTTTTTTCTTACGAGAGTCAAATCACTTCTTGACTCTACCCCCCAACATATTTTAATATCCCCCCAAAAATACACAAGAACGTCAGCTGTCAGTCATCATTAAACGCTACATACAGCATCGTTTCTAACCTCATACAACTAATGAAAACAAAACTTTTCAGAAAAAAGAGGACTTAAATGTAAGGCAGCCAAATAATATCTTCAAATTACCACGACAATCGGACGTGAGAAACATTTCTACAAGGTGTAATAATTTTTAAAAGTTAGACCACAGCCCATCTGGAATGACTGGAAAGCCAGATTTTTAAACCTATACTGCAGCCAGCCACCAGGGGGAGCAGTTTTTGTGGAAACCTCACTTCGAGCTGAGCAAGGACGTCCACTTTTTGTACAGTCTATGAGAATAAGATTATCATACCACAAGAATAAAGACATGATGTCAGGAGATTAAAGTGGGAATATTAAGAGTAAAATCAGAGATTTAAACCTGATTCATATGATATAATAACTTGATTACCATAATAGTACAACTTAAATCCTGTAACATGATGACTGTCTTAAGGTAACATAACTTCAGTCTTGTAACATTACAACATTTACCTTGTTACATTTCACCTTTAATCTCATTATAAAGCAGTTACAATATTAAACTCATTCTCTTATTGTAAATTTCCAACCCTATTCTTATAAAATGAAAATTGTGACCACATAGTTTCAAATTGCTGACTATCTTGTTACATTATATCTTTAATCTCACAACATTACATCTTTTATCTTGTCACATTCTGTCTTTGATTGCGTAAGATTAATTACTCATGTTAAAACAAAGTGGCAACCTCCGAGTGATCAGTGCTAAAATCTGCAGTTTCTTTTGTTTCTTTTTTTGTTTCTTTTTTTTTTCCTTTTTTTGTTGGCAAAATACCTAGATTTGAAAAAAGGGAGGAAAAAAAAAAGGGGAAAAAAAGGAAAAAAGAAAAAAAAAATCTGCAGTTTCTTGAGTGTCCACTTGAGGCTGGCTCTGGAAGTATCAGAAGTCACATATACACCAAGTCAAAAAAAGTAATTTTCACAGCAGAAATACACAAATTTATAGCCTGGTACAAAAAATTCCCCCATCTAAATCATTTATTTTTTTTTGTACTGAAACATCTTTATCCTCATAACATTTTTACTGTACGGTATACAATTCTGACTTAATTCACGTATTACCTTTTTAAGCTTGTGACATCTGTATTCTCATTACCTTACAATTTAAATTTTGTGCGTAATAAGTTTATTCCTTTTAACAGTAAGACTTTATAATTGTAAAATTTCACTTAAAGGGGCTGTGAGGGGTTTCTCAAGCCGCGTTTCAACCAAGTAGACCAGTTTGGTTCATCTTGGTACGGCGCACATTTTATGGCGTTTCCACTGACTTATCCCAGGACAGATCCCCAAATAACCAAGACGAGCCATCTCACTTTTTGGGACCCTTTCGTATGGGTGCCAGACTGAACCGATCCACAACACTGCAGACCATTGATTGGTTGAAAGAATCGTCACTTACCGTGCAACTGTATTTCTCCTGTCAGCACACAGACTTCTCTGAAACAAAGCTTGATTGTTCTTTGTATCAAAGAGCTCCATGCCAATCACAGAGAGGATGAAATGCTGCATGTCTTCCATCTATGCTCTTTGTTTATTGTGTCGCGTTTTTCTTCTTCTTTGGATTTATTAACAGGGTAAACTGTGTCGTGCTGCTATGGCGTCACGCTATTGTTTAAAATCTGCGGCTTTTGGCATCCGGCTTACACGTGCCTACCATGAGAGGGCACAGTTTGCTGTGGAAACACAAATGGGATCAGGCTTAACTGTACCAAACCATGCCAAACCGTACTGAACTGAACCAGACTGCTTGGTGGAAACGCGGCTTTAGTGATCTTGCAAAAGTCTCCCTTCTTAGTCCAAGTCTCTTTGACAAATACACTACCGTACAAACTGACTTTAACATGCAGCACGTTTCCAGGTCATGTTAAATATTCTGTTTCCCCTTTTTTGTGTTTTCAGTCTTGGTCCTTGCTGGAAGGCCTGCTATCAGATATCAACATCCGTCTCCTCATACCCACAACACTTTGCTCTTTTTGGGTCATTTCCTTGAGTTGGGTCCGGTTACGTTTTCACTACAAACAAACAAAACCTCCATCCTGTTGAGGAGTGACCTGCTGACACTTTTGTGAGGCTGGTCTGTGACACCATGAAGGATCTTTTCTCCAAGACTGAAGGGATAAATAAACCATTTAAAAATCTGTCTTTACTTGGAGATTTCTTTGTGGATTCGTGCGATTGGGACGTCAACTGCCACCATAATCTAAGCAAGAGGAAATCAGCACAGAGCTTTGCAGTGGATTAAGTTGAACTTTTAGAGAGAGTACCACATAATTATGGGTCTAATCAGAATCTAAAGATAGCATCAAAAGCAGCTCTGTGAAGAATCTGTGGCAGCATTAATCAGGCCTGTATTTACTGTGAAATCCAGCATGCTCAGTTTGGATGTTTCCTCTGCAGCGGAGTCCCCGCAGCAGGCGGTGCCCGTCGGATCAAAGTGTGAGTGTTGTAAATAATCCACAGGGAGCAGAAGGCAGAGGGAGTGCTGAGGGTGGAGTGTGTAGGAGAGTGTGAGGAGTATCTTATCTGCATCGTCATGCTTACACAGGTGCCTCCCAAACTATTGGGCTTTTCTTAAGCCAGTCAACATGTCCAAAAAACATGACAGAGATTATGACGGATTAAGTGTTACTTTAACACACTTTTTGGATATAAAATGGTCTATTCTTCTTTATTTGTTTCAGATTTGTAAATACTGTTTTCAATTTTTTTAACAGTTTTTTACAGTGCTATTACCTTGTTATCATGTTGCTTACAAAAGAAAAAAGCCCTTGTTATCTAATCTTTATCATACAGACATGTGTAATGTTCCTATATGGGAGGTAAAGGTGAACCACTTCTGTTACATAATCCACTTAAAGGAACTTTTTTACACATTCAAGCATTTTTATTTTTTTTTTTGAGGAGTTACAACTGCTTTCTTGGAAACTGGATGTACTTATTTCATCCAGAGAAAATTCCCTGTTTTTGTCACACTGGTGTTTTCAAAAACCCTTATTTCAGACTCTAGTTTTAGCTGCTGTCTCTTCAAGGATTACCGCTCCACAGACCCCCTTCTTTCTGATTGGTCAGTCCTCTGGAGACACCCCTTAGTGTTTGAGGCCCACTCTTCCAACAAATTATGAATGAAGATCTTGTGGAAATTTGATGATTTATCTAGAAGATTGTGTTTTGATGAATTTCAAGAAGGATCCAGGAATTTGTGCAAGAGGGTCTCGCGTGTCATAGAAAACCTGGAAAATGACTGACCAATTTCCCAGTCATGGAAAACATATAAAAAATATATTTTTTAAACAAGTGAAATATCCTGGACATGGTTAAGTTACCCTTGAGAATTATTGATCCTCCTCCTGCCTTGTGAGGGAATGTACATGTTTTAAAAGTTACAGGCATGCATGCACAGCCCTGGCGCCCAGCATGACACTACTAGCTAGCTAAATATGCATTTTCGCGTAGAGCAGTTCTGCTGACCAGTACTTCCAACTGACTTTGTTGTTTGACTTTGTCCCCATTTTTATGACAATGTTTCATCCAACATTTCTGGAGGCCATTTTCAAAAGTTTGTGTATTAGGTCGGCTGAATTGCCATTTCCACGTAAACACAAGGCTGAAGTGCAACAAAACTTTTGCGTTTCACCCTAAAACCGTTGTCGTGCAAATGGCCTCTTAGTGACTTCTCAGACCAGGCCAAGGACTTTGCACCTAGAGACAAAACCAGCCACAAAAGTTTAACAGTGTTGCTAGTATTGGTCTGTTAACAAAGCCAAAGACTGCACATCAGATGTGAGTTATAAACATGAAAACAATCTGGGAAAATGAAAATTACAACTTCAGAAAAGAACTCATCAAAACAATGAGGGGGGCAGGGGAAAGCTTAGCGTTTGACGTGATAACTTGTCTCTATAGTGGCTGAAAATGTCCTGAGAGTGGGAACCCTGTACAACATATGTATGAATATGTAGAGTTTTGAAAATCTACATGTTTAATTCGAACATCCGGCATTGGTTCTTTATATCTGTATGTATCAGAGGTGTCAAGTACCTAAGTAAAAAATAATTTCTTACCTTACTTAAGTAAAAATTTGGGGTGTCTATACTTCACTTAAGTAATTATTTTTTAGGCAACACTTTACTTCTACTCCTTACATTTTCAGCCAAATATCTGTAGTTTCTACCCCTCACGTTTTAAAAAGAGCCTCGCTGCTCCTGTTTCATTCCAACTTGACATCGTTCAAAAAGACACACACCAAAAAAAGTAAAAACCTCTCCTAAAATAGCTGAAATCACGTCATCCAATACCCTATTGATTTGTATGTGATCTATCACGCCTGCACATGACACAAATCACACCAGCAATGACATAACAGACGTATGTAGTAGTATGAAGATGTCTGTGGCAGAGACTCAGGAGGGAGATGAACTATATGAACTATAGCCCCCCTTTTCCCCCCTTAAAGTTACTTTTATACTTTAAGTAGTTTTGAAACCAGTACTTTTACACTTCTACTTAAGTAAAGAGCTGTAGTTGATACTTCAACTTCTACAAAAGTCTTTTTAAACCCTGGTAACTGTACTTCTACTTAAGTAATGAATGTGAAGACTTCTACACCTCTGGTGTTTACGATATGGGAATGAAAAATATTTCCTCTTTAAACTTTGAACATGAATGCAAGCAGATGATTGGCTTAAACTATCATAATCAGGCAAAGCAGCAATAAAGACATTTAAGATCCTAAAACTGTTTTTCATGTGCTATATAATGTCCAAAAATAAAATTAAAACTTATATTGAGTAAAAAGTTTTTTACAAAATGTTGTAATGCTAATTTTTGGAAATTCTTAGCTTTGGCGCCCCCAGTGGCAGGATTGTTTAGTTAGTTATTATTTACATCAGTGGTCCCCAAACTACGGCCCGGGGGCCGGATATGGCCCACCTCCACATTTTGCCCGGCCCCCTGAACAATACCAGAGGCGCATTATGTTGTTTTTTTTTTAGCCTGGCCCCATGATTGAGACTTACGCGCGCATAAATTATATCTTTTTACTCTACCTTTCTGCAGTTTGTGCCCTATCTGAAACCCCTCCCTTAAAAAAAACAAACAAAAAAACATACTGTTAGTGAAATGTTTTGTGCTGGTAGCTGTTGTATCACTTAGTTTGGTTTCTTAGCCTGCTTGCTTTCTGGTTTTCACAGTGAAGTCAATGAGAGAGAGCTGCAAACAGTGGAGTCTTCAAGAAAGTTAATATGTCATGGTCTTTTTTCAATAAAAAAAAACCTGAAAAGGGTCATTTATTTATTATTTATTTCATAAACAGTGTTATATATGTCATTAACAGTGTTATTATTTATATTCTGTTTTTTTTCCTGTCAAGATCCCAGAAGGGTTATTAATATTTGGGTATGTGTGGCTTTCCGGGAAACAATAAATATTTACGTTTGGACACCTCTATGATCGTCACACTTTTTTTTACTAACTGACCCTGGCCCCTCCTCAGAGAAAGGAAAAGTTGTTTGGCCCAGACGGGAAAAAGTTTGACAACCCCTGATTTACATTTTCATTTACTCACTTTGCTCAAAGCTGATAATTGAATTACCCTTTAACACAGTTTAAAGAAAAAAGAAAAATAATATCCTGCTCATCATTTGTCCTGGACACCCTCCCTCTGTGCTCTTTGGTCCCCTTCACTGTTCCCATAATGTTCCTTTAAGCGCGGGATATTTGGGGGAGGGGCTTCCTGGTGGGAACGGCCTCGTGACGTCTGTCTCTGTTGACAGTTGTAAAACCCCATACAGACACACACACACCCTCACACGCACACTGCCTCCTGCTCGTTCACACGCTCCCTCCGAGCTGTCAGTGAGTCTCCACCGCTCCATCATCACCGCGTCTCTGCATCTGCGCGTCCGGCTGTGCGCACAACCAACCCTCCAACCCGACCCGGAGCCTCCACCAGGATCTGAACCTGAGCCGAAACCGTGACTTAAGAGGAAAGAGGAAAGTGGGAATATGTCTTCTTCAGGGATGAAGCTGTCGGAGGAGCAAGTCAAAGTGCTGGAGGAAGGTTTTAAAGTGGGCAGATATCCGGACGGGACGACGCTCATGCTGATCGCTGCGGAGTGCGGGCTGTCAGAGGAGGAAACACGGGTGAGTGAGACCAGAAAACGGTCTAAGTTCTTCTGTGTGAGCAGGGACTGGCAACTTTTTGCCTTGAAATTTTAAGACTGTGATCCATATCTTGCTCCTGAACATAGTTTTCTCTCATTTTGAATCATAATATCATTTCCAGGTTTTTAATTTAATGTGACTTTTCATGCTTTTAGTTTATAAAATTGCCTTTATATGTATTATTAAATTGCAAAGGCACAATTAACTCAGCATATTTCTTTTTTCTTAAGGATACAGAAGCTGAATTACGCATTAAAATATTTCTTTTAGTGTTATTAGTCATTAAGAGGGAGGTGGTTTTAACTGTGCTGCGTCATTTCTAAAACAAAATCAGGTTTTTCTGTGTAGGTGAGTCTTTAAACCTCCACAAAAACATGTTATCTTTCTTTTTTTAAACTAAAAGTTTCAAAAAAGAATCAGGAAACATTGGCGAAATACTTAAATAAAGTATGTTGTAATACTGACACACTTTAAAGATTTAAATATTGAGCAAAAAAATGATCATAAATGACCTTGAAGAAGAGTTTTGAAGCCATGTGTGTCAGTCAGGTGACCTCTGAGGTGTATTTTTAATCTCCAAGAAATCAAAACAACTTTAAAATCTCTCAATCCTGGATTTCAGAGTTAATAAGGATCCTTCACGCTCAATAAATCTGTTAAAGCGCCACAGTGTGATGAAATAATCCTCATTAAAGCGTAAACTCTGACCACAGAGGCTGCATCGATCAGCAGCAGCTCCAGCAGCTCCGAAGTCACATCAGTTTGTTTTCCCTCATCCGTCACAAACACTGAGACAACTTTAATAAGTGGTTTTACAAACAAAGAGGTGGCTTTAATGTCAGATTATCAGAGAAACAGTGAGATAGGGACTGTGACATCACATTGTTGGCAGAGTTTGTGGTCTGTGCTGCTGCTGCTCGTGTTAACGTTTCCTTCAAATGTGGTCGGATGTGCTTTAATGAGCTGTGTTTGATGTGTGTGAAGGAGAATGAACTGGAAACACATGTGGGGAAGTGTTTGCAAAGCTTGAGCAGAAGCTTCAAGATGTAGTTCAAAAGCCTCTTACTCACTTTGTATAAAATAAAAATACCAAATTCTTTGCAGTTTTAGCTCCTAAAGAGATGGTTTCTTGCTTTTCATTGTTTTAGGACAGCTAACATTTCACCAACACAACTGAACGATTAATAAAGACTAGATAAGTGGTAGATCTACCTGCAGCTGCACCAAAACAATCTTGATCTTGACAAAATATGGCTCAACTCAAAGTCTGCTTTAAGAAAAAAAACTTAGCAGAAAGAGTTTGTTTGCCTTTTAGATAGCAGCTACTGTACGAAGTTTTGATGGTTATGAAACAGACTGAAATGAACAGTCTGTTTGTGTTGTTTGTGTCTCGTTTTACAATCTGTAAAAGCAAACCAGACCACCAGCATGAAAATAAATTATTTCTTTTTGGTTATTTTTAATGTCTGAAACACTTTTTTTCAATGCTACCTCTGGAAAAGTGTTAAAATGAAGAAAGGTAAGATTCAAAAGTTGGATTAACTTTTTGGGGGCGCCAAAAGTGACTCAAACTGAAAGTTGCTCACAGGAGCTTTGAAAGGATCTTACAGAGCAGATACTAAGAATCTTTATACGTTTTTTGCTCATATTGATATGACTTACAACTGGAGGTTATCAGCTGTTTTAGCACAGGGAAAGGATACACGCATTTTGTGTCGTTTCCACTGACAGATCCCCAAATAACCAAGACGAGCCGTCCCACTTTTTGGGACCCTTTTGTGTGGGTGCCAGACTGAACCAATCCACTCTCACAAGGTGGATCTACAACACTGCAGACCATTGATTTGGCGAAAGAATCATCACGTACCGTGCTACAGCGGCTGCATTTCTCCTGGCGGCACACAGACTTCTCTGAAACAAAGCTTGATTGTTCTTTGTATCTAAGAGCTACATGACAATCACAGAGAGGATGAAATGCTGCATGTCTTCATCTATGCTCTTTGTTTACCGTGTCGTGTTTTTCTTCTTTGTTGGATTTATTAGCGGGGTAAACTGTGTCGCGCTGCTGCGGCGTCACGCTATTGTTTAACAACTGCGGCTTTCGGCATCCGGCTTACACGCAGCCTACCACAAGAGGGCACAGTTTGCAGTGGAAACACAAACAGGATCAGGCTTAACTCTACCAAACTGTGCCAAACCATACTGAACCGAACCAGACTGCTTGGTGGAAACGCGGCTACAGCCTGGCAGTTTGGGTCTCATCCACTGAGGTTTAAGTTTCAGCAGTTAGCCAGGGTTTGAATCCAGCTGTTGCCTCTTTGTTACATGTCACATGAAGCCAGAAAAAAAACCCTAGAAAGGGATCTTGAACTCGTCATAAATAATTATGTAAAGTATTTTTTTCAACTTCAAAACCTAACTTAAAGTTGAACTTCAAGTTCCTAAAGGGAAATTCAGTTTAAGTTGATTTTGGCGCCTACTGTGTGCACAGCAGTAACTTTTACCTGTGCTGACTTTTGAGATTATAAGTCAGTTTTTTGATCCCCTAATTATAAGCAAAGGCTTCAGCCTGCACCTTTTTCAGTATTGTTTTGCTAGTTTGTTTTTATTTCGTTGATTGTTTGGGGTTAATGCAGGCACTAACGTTACACTTGTTTGCTTGCAATTTCTATGGAGTTAGATCAGTCTCATAATAAATAAATACACACAGAAGGATTCACAAATGTATACTGGGATCAATACATAAATGTCTCTCAACTCACAAATATTTTTCAAAGTTCACGAATGTATTTCTGATGCACACACAAATATGACTTGTTTGATGTATTTATAATGGAAATCCACGAATGTCTATATTTAAAATAATTTGCAAACAACTTTCACAAACCGCTCGTCATTTGTTTTTGTTTTTTAAATATTTTTTTTCTTTTTTTAAATTAATTAATTTATTTTTTTCTTCTTCTTTTTCTTTCTTTTTTTTTTTTCCGCTTGTCATTTATGAACATCGCTGCATTTGTGTGTGAATCTTTTTGAGACTCCCTTGACGTGGCTCGATCCACAAATGCGTTTTTTTTTCAACAGGGAAGTAGCTGTAGCCAATCAGATTTCTCCATCCTTTCAGCCAATCACAAGAACGCACACCACATTGAGTGGGATGTACTTTTCAGTCAATCATATGAACGCGACTTAACTTTGGTGTTTGTACGTGAGATTTCATGTTTGAAGTGACCGAAGGGGGAACAGGAGTCTAGCAGCGATTTGCGAGAGTGTTTAACCTCGGATACCTGCTTCATAGCTCAAAGTTTTCTTCTGTTTATGTGTTTTTTAATCCGTCTTTCTTTTCATGATACATCACCCAGTGTAAATATTTTCTGTGGAAATGTAAACAAAACTCAGTTTTTATGGTCGGCTCCTGTTAATCCCTATAACTGACATCCTACATGGTGACAGGAGCATTGACCCTAGAAACGCAGCGACCACTGCAATCATGAGCGCTACAGACATCACACAGAAACACATTAGGGCAGTGTAATGTGTACGATCGTTAGCTGTTTCTGGCTGCGTTTCTGAGATTTTTATGCATTTTATGGGAGATTAAAGATGAAACACATTGTTGTTTTTCGTACAGCAAGTACTACGAATAACATGACATCACTCATTGGATGAATTAAGGCTTTGGCTCTGCATTGATTTGCTGCATAGTTACATTTTAGAGGAGATGCATGTCAATTTCCATCACATTATAAACCAGGCTTGAAGCTTTGGTGCTAATTTCAGTTTGTTTATCACCAGATAAAAACTCAGAGCATGAGCCATAACCAAAAAATGCACAAATATCCAAACTTCAGAAGCTGTGATCATGGGATGCTGCTTTCCAAAACTCATTAAGCAATTAAACTGTTATAAAGAATCTCTCAGACTAAGCTGTGTGACTTTGGAGGTTTTTATTCCAGCTTTTTTAAACTTTCATCCCAAAGAGCCACAAGGCAGAAAGTGTGCAGCAAAGCCGAATGAAGCCCGGGGTAATAGCCATGAAGTGAAGCAGAAAAACTGCCAATTACATGAAACATCACATTAGTACTCCGGTATTTAATCTGTACCAGCCCCCTCTCCCACGTGTAAACACTCCCACCATGCCTCTATCTGAGGAATGTCTTCAGCCCGCCGTGAGGCCGGAGCATCCGTCACATCAGGAGCCAGATGTGAAGCTTCACAGAGACGATAGCGAGCAGCGTGAGGACAGCCTCTGAAGTTCTGCTGGTACCCACGAGGTTAAACCCTTCATGTAAATCCTGTCATTTGGTTTGACGTAACATCAGGTTTGTCTCATAGGCAAATTTCTGCTGGTGAAGCTGGGGGCAGGTGGGCTCTCACGTGGCGTGGAGCATGTGTGTCCTTTTCATAATTAGCTCAACATTTCGACAGTAAATAGGCATAGATGTCACGCACATGCCTGTCAGTGGTTTTTCCACTTCTGCGACAGCACGAACCGGTTCCTCTGGATTTTGTAGAGCTGAAGTAACACAGGGACAAAGGGGCAGCAGGTCCTGGAGTGTAAATAGGAGTAATTCATGAAGTATTTGTATTTAAAGTGCAGGTGTGGCCTCCTTTTTAATCGTCTTGACGCCAGCTGTCGGGCTGTGGCAGCAGCTCAGAACAATCACTGTGTCACGTACGCCAGAGGAGAAGACTCAGGGTAAAGGAGGCTGCATGCAAAATCTCAACAAAACAAACCAATCAAATGTTTTTAGTACAGCACCAATTATCAACAATATTCAAAATAAACATGTAAATGTTTTCAGTCCCATTCATGCTCTTAATACACCACCAACCAAGAGAGGAGGGTTTCAGTCCCACAACCTCAGGGTAAGGTGGCCCTGAGAGCTCACAGTGCTGCAACTTAGGAAACACATGCAAAAAGACAACACATCTTCATTAATTTGACAACATGAGCGAAGCATTAAGAAAACATGCTGTAAATACACCGAAACAACAAAAGAGGTGTTTCCAGAGGACGCTGAAAAGTGATGCACATGTCCTAACACGCTTGTTGTTGCAGCTCCATTACAAATACTCTAATACAATGTTAAATAAATCAAAAAATCACACGTTTACTCTATTTTCCAACACAACTGATGGAAAGAAAACCATAGTAGAGCTGTGACTGAAAATTTACTTCAACAACAAGTGTGTTGGGACACGTGCATCACTTTTAAGTGCCCTCTGGAAACACTTCCATTGTGTTGCAGTGTATTTGCAGCGTGTTTTTCTAATGTGTTGAGGTGTAGTCTTTGCATTTTCTAAATGATGCTCATGTGTGGTCAAACTGATAAAGATGTTTCTTAATTTGGTTGTGTTTTGTCTTTTTGCATGTGTTTTCTTAAGTTGCAGCGCTATGAGCTCTCAGGGCCACCGTATCAGGGTGTATCAAAGAGATTAATTACAGCATGACTTTTAAGATGACAAACTTGACCCCTCACTGAATGAACTAATTAACAATTATGAAAAAAGATTGTTTTTGTGTGTTTTTGCATTCTTACTAGGGATGGGTACCTTTCACATTTGAATTGATACGGTACTCAAGGTACCAATTTTCAGCACTTTTGTGTATTAATGTGGTAAAAAAATATCAATTTGTTTAATAAAAAAATCTAAATTCCTTTTGATTTAACACATTTATTCTTCAATATATAACCTTGTAATGCTGTGTTCATGTCCAGCATGGAAAATCTCCCACTCTTCCACTCCCTTACAGTCACAAGGATGCATTTAGGTACCTAAACATGGTACCTTTTGGTTTTTTGTGAATTGGTATCCGGTATTTTTGGCTGAATTTGGTTGGTACCTATAAAAGTACCTAATTCAGTACCCATCCCTAATTCTTCCAGATGTTAAATTAAGTGGATATTGTAAATTTAAGTATAGTACACACAATAGTTATAACTAAGCTATATGTATAGACATGGGAAGTTCATCCTGTACCAGTATATTGTGACATAGTGGATCTGATATGATATTTGCTTTGTGTAGAATATGATTTAATCGGTAATAATGTTAAGATACAAAGGTCATTTCAGCTGCATCAAGACCCAACAGGGTATGATGCAAATATGCAACCACAGGCATCAAGGGGTTAAGGAGGCATTAACAAAAATAAGGTCTGATGGTTGAAGCTGAGTTGAAGATATGCTGTCAGTCATGAGGCTTGCCGGACTGAACAGGCAGCTGGTGTGAGATGATGAACCATAGACTGTATATAGAGTGGACAGCGTGGCTCCGCTGTTTACCATTGTACGGTTTTGAAGCCAAATTTCCCCCGTCACAGGCGCCGCCATTGATAGCCAATGTCTGCGCAGTAGAGGCTATAAGGGACTCATAGAGAATCTGAGTGGAGCCAGGTGACAAAAAAAATATATTATTTTTTTCTTTCAAGAGTCTAATCACTTCTTGAATCTACCTCCCGACATATTTTACAGTCCCTGAAAAAAATACACAAGAACGGCAGCTGTCAATCATCGTTAAACGTGACGTAAACCCTCGTTTTTAACCTCTTATAACTACTAAAAACGAAAATTTTCAGAAAAAAAGAGGACTTGAATATAAGGCAGCCAAATAATATCCTCAAATCACCACAACAATCAGACGTGAGAAACATTTCAACACGTCCATTTTTTTTACAGTCTATGTGATGAGCACAGACAACAAGCTGCGGAGTGGAGCCAAACTGTGTATCTGGGGTATTCTAGGCGTGATGCTGAGGGCTCTGACTCGCAGGAGCAGGGACGCAGCCTGAACACAACAGAACAGATCGGACTTAAATACTTCGGTGCTTTAAGACTTTTTTTATCCTTTGTTGGATACCTCAGATTAGCCACTGTTGCTATAACAAATTATGTCACTTCTGTGCCTGACAGTGGAGATGGTTCACTGTGGAGGTCTGCAGCTAGATGTCACTCAGTTCAGGACACATCCCGCCATGACAGATTCTTACTGAAAACCTCTGCGCTAGAGGAAAAGTAGCTGAATTTACATCCTCACTTTGAGATGGAAAGCAAAGGTGTTTCATTTAAGACTCCGTCTGTTGCAGACTTTCAGAGATGCACCTAAGTAGATATGTCCGGGCAGAGCTCTGGCGCACTATCCTGCATTATTATTAATTTAACACTATTGTTGGCAGCTAATCTGAAAGAAAAGCAGAGTAAGGACTCCAGGTTTCGGAAAAAAAGCATGTGCAAAATGCCCAGAAAGAAAGCTCTGGAGATAATGTCTTCCAACATTGCTGCTGTGATGGATGAAAAGCTTGAAAACCTGGCCAATGATACAAACACTGATATATCACAGAGCTTGAAAGAAATAGTCGTCTGTTCAAATATATGAATCTGGCTCTTTTGCTTCCTGGATCTTCTTCCAGCATTTGTGAAATTTCCCATTCATCCTAGATAAAAGTAGGAGAAGCCGGTCTAGGGTGATGTAAAGATCTAGCCGATCCTCAAAAGCCCTATCTGACTTCATTTCCATTTGATTTCCATCTGTGAGCGTTTTCTCTCCTCTTTCCCTCGTCAGGTGTTAACAAACAACTCCTGATAACAAAGCTCTCATTGGAGGAGGTGTGAGCTGCAAAAACAGTCCACTACTACAGCTACCACTCCTCGTTTCACATTAACAGCTTTTACAATGTGCTGCAGCCTCTGTGCAGCATGTTTGAGCTCCTTTCATGGGCCGTTTTATTTGTTTTCAGGGCCGCGGAGTCTCTGACAGAAAGGTAAAGTCAAGGTTGAACAGCCTCATTATGTAATCCTGAAAGGGAACATATGACACAGCTCCATTGTTTGGTCAACAGGATTATAGATCTAAGAAACAGCTTCAAAGGAGCATGTGTGTGCTTTAACAAGTTGTTTAAATATGTTTTACACTTTTAAAGGGCTAATCCGTGGAGAAACAAAGCAGCCGCCTTTTAATGCTAAGACTTAACCTCAAGAGTTTGTACCGCTGAGAAATATCTGTGACGTCTCCTCCAGATGTAAGTCCCAAACAGAGTCCAGCTTTAAGAGCCAGATCCAGACTTGATTGGACTCAGTTTGAGGCACAAACCCAGACGTCCCCACATGATAATCTCATCACAAAACCCTGAACCCATTCCTCCCACCATGTCTTGTTTTTAAGGCCAATGTTCCCGATTCCTCCCCCCTCAGCGTTATCAAAATGATGTCAGCATTGTTGTGGATCCCATGACAACACAAAAACAGCCGGGTCACGGGTGTGTGCGTGCGTGTGTGTGTGTGTGTGTGGAGGCGCTCGGTGCAGTTGTCAGAGTTTTGGCGGCGTTATTGGTCAGAATGCAGACAGCGTTTGCAGAGAAACAGGCGCAGCCATTGACTGCAGCCTGGGTTAAGACTGGATGGAAACATTCTTCTTCTGTGGTTTCTTTAATACAACTCAGCCTCCAGGTCACGGCTGTGCCTGTGTGAGTCAGTGACCACATTTACATGCAGAGAGAAATGTGACTGTAATGTGATTATGAAAGTCAGGAAGAAGCAAATCTGCTATTAATAAGTCTTCTGATCAGATTTTATGCTCGGGGTCTCGGCGCTGAGAGTCGGAGATTCTCTGATATAACTCAAAACAGCTGCTTGAAGCTTCATCAAACCTCATCCTCAACCACAGCGAAACATTCGGACTATTTATCCTCCTTGTTTGTTTCTCCAAGAGACTCCAGAGACAGACCTGACAGAGGCTGACTCTGGGCTTTATCAATTTTTCTAATGATTTTATTTAAACAAACTTAAGATCTCTTAAAATGCAATAAATCAAAAGAAATCAAATTTCTATTGTGGTTTATGATACCAGAGAAAGTCAGAGTGGTGCCTTTGTGTAGCGTTTTTGTTTAATGATGTTAAGGATCAAGAAATGAAAAGAAATTGATAGATAACCAATAAAGTTTAATCAGGCTTAGTTTGTCATACACAAATAGAAAGGTCACTATGTAAGTATGTGCTTTATAAAGAGAAAGCAGGCAGCATAAAACTGCTGAGGTTTCATGAACCAAGTATAAGAAAAAAAATAGTCCAAGAATGCAACAACAACAAAAATAGTGTATGAAGCAGTGGAAAGGTTATTATAATGCTTAAACATGTCTCAGTTGCTTTGGCAATGCAAACATATGTTTGTCATGCCGATAAAGCTTTTGAATTGAACTGTCAAAAACTTTTCAGAAGAAAAATCCTGCACACTGGCCAGCTTCCAGAAAAAAACTTTAATGCAAACTTTCAAGCAAATGTTAGTGCTGGTTAAAGAAGCCACCTTAAAAAGGAGTGGCTGTGTGGCTTCAACCAATCGCTTCTCTGCACGTAGGGCTGAACGATTTTAAGAAAAGATTGAATTGCGATTTTTCTGGCAGATATTGTGATTTCAATTCGATTCACGATTTTCTTCAAATCAAGCTTTGGGATATTCACATGAAGGGCTGAACGATTTTAGGAAAAGATCTAATTTTTCTGGCAGATATTGCAATTCACGATTTTTTAATCATCAATAGTGATGATAAATAATCTGTTTTCGTCAACTTCTACTCCTAAACAGAGGCTTTGTGTTGTTGACCTGCTTACCAGCACTTTTAACATATAGATTGTCTACATTTTTGTAAAACAGAATGTGTATGATACTTGACACAACAGATCCTGAGTCAGTCAGGAGCGCTGCAAAAAATTGCTGCTTTGGCGATCTCAAAATTGCATTGTCTAAAATTGCGATTTCGATCTGAAAACGATAAATTGTTCAGCCCTATCTGCATGTATAAAGTTTAAAGTTAAAATACAATTAGGACAGTGTTAGTTTACTGATAAATTAAAAAACATTTAGACCCTGATAATGTTTCATCTGAAAACGCTCAAACGCTGCGACAGTGCAGTGAAAAAAATCTGCGTTTACACGGGAAAGGCGCGGGACTGAAAACGCTGTAGTAAGCATGCCAGGCCTGCAGATGGTGCAATAACTGTCTTGTCCAGAAGCAGCTTCGGTGAGATCTCCACCGAAGTAGAGTTGAGCCGATCATCTGGTGTATTGGGGAATACTAAGTCAAAAGTGGAGGAAAAGATGCACATTTTGTATAAAGACAGTCAGCAGATTGAGCAGCACAAGCACAATGTGGTACTCCACGATGATCATAACAACGGTACTGTTGTCATGTTGTATGCGCTCACGCGAAGCAGTGTGTGACGTCAGCGTTTTCACTGAAAATGCCAGCTTACCGTTCACACAGCAACAGTGTCGGCAGCGTTTCAGAAAATCCCACTCTGGAGGCCGTTTTCAAAAGTTTGCGTTTTAGGTGGGTTGAAACGCCGTTTCTGTGCAAACACAAGGCTGAAACGCAACAAAATTTTTGCGTTTCAGCGTAAAACTGTTGTCGTGTAAACAGCCCCTTAAATGGAACAATCTCAACTGTGTCGCGACTGAGCACATTTGGTCCTTCAGAAAGTAAAAAGTAGGTGACTTCAGTCAGAAGGGAACACGACAATCTAATAATAACTTTTTCATCTTTACCCAACGCACCTGCCCAAGGATGAATAGATGTCTATGGGCTAAAGCCGCGGTCACACTGGCCTTCTGAACCATACCATACTCAAACACAATTTGCTGACATCGATGCCCCACTGGCTAGTTTGGCCCACTGCCACACTGTTACAAACCAGACTTAAGGCGCACACATGCCAACGTCATCATGTTAAGTTGTTTTGGGCCGACACAGCCCTCTTACACCCCAACTATTGTTTAAAATGATTGTAGAGAGGAGTGACACAGGCTCAGATGGCCAGTGTGACAGCAATGTGGACAATGTCACATGCTTCACATTAGTCTGTAAGTATGTCTTAAATGTTTATTTCAGAATTTTAATCTAGACAGACACAGGTGTAAAGGTGCAACTGTTGATCGGACCAAATTGTTTCTTAAATGCTTTGCTTCCATAGAAAACAGATATAGTCAAATTATCCCTGAACAGTTTGTGACTAAACAGAAATTACATCCATGTTTTTATTTCTCCTACAAAATAACTGTGCATTAATGGTGGTATAATAATTAACTTTATTTCAGAACCAGGGAGATCAGTATATAAATGTTATGTATTATTGTCTATTATGGGGCATGATGGGCATTTCCCTTTGTTTTGCAGCCAGCCTCTAGTGGTCACTCAAGGAACTGAACGTACAGTATTTGGTCTGGCTTCATTTTGCCATGGTAGTAGTTGCTGCTTGGATTCAAGGATAAATTTTTGCTTTCTGGAAAGGTTTTGCATTTAATATTGTTTTAGTCACATTTGATAAAGAAGGAGCTCCCGATGTGCCATAAACAGAAGCTATTATTATTTTTATTTTTTCTATTAAATTATTTTTTTATGTATTCATTTGTTTAATTATCATTATTTTTTAATGTATTTATTCATTTATTATTATTATTATTATTATTATTATTATTATTATTATTATTATTATTATTATTATTATTATTATTATTACTCATTTATTTATATATTTTTCTTTATTTCTTTATTTATTTTTATTTTTTATGAATTTTTACCTCTTCTCTATGTTGCCAATTAGCACCTGGCAAAGGGACTACCAATAAAATTAGCCTTCTTGGGTAACTTGGGTACATTTACATTTGTTAAAATGTCAATTAATGTGCACTGTCCCTTTTCAAGTTTTCAACCTGTTTCCTCCACTATTGTCTGTCTTCTCTTCTATCCAATTTAAAGCATTAAAGCTAAAAAAGTAAAAAGAAAAAAAAAAAACAGGTCTCTCACTGATCTCTGACCAGTGAGCACGAGATAAATCTGTGCTGTGCTCAGGGAAAAGTTTTGCACAGCCATATAGTGTCCAGTAAAGCTTGAAGTGTGCTCAAATTCATCAACATTTGAACCTAGATGTTTCAAAATTTGAATATTTCATCTTTTATGGCTGAATAAAGTACAACAAAACACTCATGCACAGGAACACTTCCTGCAGACTAGAGGAGCAATCTTCTCTGTGCAAGCAGCAACTCTTTGTCCTCTCCTCATCATGCAGTAATTTTATCTGTAACACCAAATTCAGCAGCAGTTTTGAAAATGTACCAAAGATCACAGATGGTAGAAGGACAGAGCAGATCATGTAGGTTAAAGAAGCAAGGGTATTGTGACATCTGTCTCAGCTAGATTCTAAATTTGGATAAATTTCTGCAAGTTTTGCTGTGGAACAATGAACCTGAAAGGGTGGAAACTTGTGTTTTGAAGAAATCTGCATTATTTCATGCAGACATACAAACACATTCTGTTTATAACAATATTATATAACAATATGAGCCTGGATAATGGAATCACAACACTCAAAAAACCGCGACACTCTGCTCAGACCTCATACAGGTGTTGAAGTTGTTGACTGTACCTGTCTCATGTATCTTTCTTGAATCCTCATCAAACAGAGCAGCAGTGAGAGCTTTCTCCTTCGTCCTAGATCTTTTTGTTGGAAGGGTAAATTTAACCAGAGGCCTGAGGATAAGGAAAGTCTGACAATGAATTTGGCAGATCCTCTTTTTGGTACAAATCACTCCTGACAATACCAGAACTCCACCTGTGAAATTTCTCAGGACTATTCATGTCAGCGGACACGTTACCTCATCGCTCTCCTGTTTCAGGGTCTGGATCAGACTCTGTCAGCTCTGAACTTTAAAAACGCCTCCTCTGAACGGTTTTCTTTATCTGTTTTCCACAGAAATGGTTTTGTCAGCGTAACGAGCAGTGGAGGCAGGCGGAGGGTCTTCCAGCTGGACGGGGGAAAGTGTACGACTGAAGGATCTGCTGGATTTCACCTGACGCTCTGCCCTGACGTTGCTTTCTCCTGGACCCTGCTGGCCCTTCCTCATATGTGTCCAAATCTTCTCTTTTTGTATCTTGAAGCTGTTTTTGACTTACTGTACGGAATGTGAAGGTGTTTGTGTGTCGTTGCCAATATAACCCCCATGTTTACATAAATAAACGTATTATTATATTAAGTTAAAAAAGGCTCTGAGTGTCTTTAAATACACGAGGAAGAAGAGTTATTCAACATTAAAAATGGAGTTAGGGTGTGGTGAAGGGGTTTAGGGACAGCACGCTTTTGTTTCCAGACTTTGTTTACACGTATGTCAGTCAGCAGGGAGCAGAGCTGGACGCCTGAGCGGCTCCCGAACAATGAAAGATGTAAGGAAGCGCCGCGCTCACAATAGATGCTTCTGGAATCAGCTGGGGCAGACCAGGAACTTCCAGGGACAACACTGGAACATTTCCAGCTTCAGGGAGGGGCCGACATGTGAGCCGGCCGAGCTGAATGGCATCATGGGCTAAACAAACGACAGGTGATGTCATGTCATTGTCCCTTTTTGCCCCATGTGACCACTCGCTTCATAAAGGATGTGATTTCACTGGCTGGTCAGAGCTTTACACTCCAAAATAAGCACAAGAAATTCCTTTAAAGGGACCAAAACATCAATAAACCATCCCTCCTTCAGAAACAGCTCTACAGTCCTCCTGTTGTCCCTCCTTTAGCACGGACACATTGTTTTATTTTCATCAATCTAAAATATTTAAAGCAGATCCAAAGATTACTAATGGTGATTACTGAGACTTTGACCTTTTGTGACCTACCACAGACTTGAATAAAGTGTATAAATTAATTCCAGACTAACTAAATAAATTACAAAAACAAGCAATAAACCTAAAATATATTAACATTTTTATACATATTTACTGAAATATCATGGCTCGGTCCCTCATTTTTTAAATTTATTTGATTTCATTTTATTTATTTATTTTTTATCTTTTAGTCTGCATTCCTACTGACACATTAGAGGAAGAAAACAGTGCTCTGAGACATGTTGAAAACACAATATGAAAGTGATTGATCTGTATTATCTGGTTTCAAATCTACCGCAAATCTAAACTTGTCCACACCAGCGGCGACACAAATAAAAGGCACAAAATTGCAAAAAAATTTGGAGGGGTAATATTCAATCTCTGCAGCTATTCTCCTCCAAACACTGTCTTTGTAATCGTTGTCTTTGTAGTTTTTATGTCTTTTTTTGTAAAGAACCAGGTGCTGGGACACAAACGCAATCAATGTTGAATGTGTTGATATGTGAATTGTCAACAGCAAGCATTTTGATTGGTCGGATGTGTACTCGTGGCAAGCAAAATTTCGAAATCCAAAAAAAAAGAACCGCAAATTCTCTCAGTGAAAATGCTGCTGGTGTGGAAACTTGCATTGAAAAACAGCTGGTTCCAAAAAAATATATATATACGTCTGGTGCACTAAGGACTTGAAAGGCGCTGTGAGGAGTTTCTAAGTGGTCTCAAAAAAGTCTCCCTTCTAGATATATGCCTGATCATAATCTACTCTTAAAAATGACATTATCAGCGCTAATATAGGTTATTTTGAAATGCTACTCTAAAGCTTCCCAATCGGGTCGGGCAGGACTGGATTGATTTATGGCACATCTAGGTCTCTGTAACAACACCACATCACCTGACAAAGTGCAGAAGTGAGAAGAGAGATCTGTGTCTTTCTCTGCTGAAAATAATTTCTGTGATTAATTCTGTAGTGATGGTGGACACTGGAGCCTAACTGTCAGACAAAAAAGGACAGAAGAGCAGAAGAAAGATAAACAGGAGAGTGATAGAGCACGAGCTAGAGGCTAACGCAGGAGCTAATCTGTTTGTGCTAATGTTGATTCCAACCCACAATCAGCAGTTATTCTGCAGTGGTCTGTTCAAACTTGAGAGTCTATCAATAAAATGAAGGGTGAGGTCACGTTAGCTCTGATTGGTAGATGACTGGCAGGACATAACCAGGATTTACTAACATTACACATTACAAACATGTCTTAAAACACTGGGCTGCCAGCTGTGCTAAATATAAACGGCTACTAAACTACTTACAAACTGACAAAGTTTACTTATTGTCACGTTAGCCTACAGATACATTGGAGCACCAGGCTGCTGATACTGCTACATATAGCCAGCTGCTACAACATTTGCCTGATGTCACGTTTCAAACCATAGAGCTGCGTAACTGTACTGATAAATACCTTACCTCTGAGCATTGTGTCCAGTAAAACGTTTTCTTGAACAAAGAAAATTTGTTTCAATCTGATCTCTGTTTAATTCCTAAACAAACACACGCTTTGCTAAAAATTGGGTCTTCACGACAGTGTCTTGAGACTCCAGGCCAGAAGGTGGCGACGCAACCCAATTAAAACGGATCCTCCTCATAGCATCTTTGAAATAGTTTCAGTTATAAAAAATTGTACTGTACATAATCCACAATTTATAATGAGATTTCACATAAAACAACAGAAAAGTTCACAGCGTCACTTTATAATAATCTGCACTAGAAACAAAGCTTGCATAAACATTATTCCTGTTCCAACCGGGTGACTTAACACCAATTTACTTGATAACTGACATTGCACATATCAGTTTACTACCTTGGTACTTCTGATATTCTGCCCTTCAAAATAAGAGCATTTATCTTTGTAGTATCACTGGGTTTACAAAGATTGGTTGTTGTCATATTTCAAACAATACTTGACACAAGTGGAAATAAATACATTGACTTTCACTTGCATCCTGGGAAAAGTTGCCTTGAACAAAGAATAGTAGATTAAAAAGAAGATTTGCCCCCCAAGAGTCATGAATTTGCGATAGTGGGTGATGGTGCTCATGGGAAATGGAGTCTTCTCTACCAATTCTGGCCACAAGAGTCACTGCATCCAACGCCAAAACAGTTACTTCTCACAGAGACTCTAAGTATACAGTAAAAAACACTGTTTTTATGTTAAATAGCCAGTGATGAAAAACTAAAATTTGTTTTGTTTTTGCTGAATGTTGAAGCCAAGATCCAAAAGTTAATGATTTATAGTTGTTTGCTCTCAGTCTGCTCTCGAGATTCGGAAATTACAAACAGAACAGTGAAAGGCTCAAATGCAGAAAATGAATCATCAGATTCAGAGAGTCCTCTCAGCCAAAGACCAGGAGACTCAATAAGATCCAGTGTCCCAAAAAGTCATGTTGTAGAAAGTGACGCAGGCCGAGCCTGGCAGCCTCCAAATGGCAGATTCCTCGTGGCTCTGCAGAGTCCTCTTAGCAACAAACAAAACCCAAGTCCATTCAAATTCTGCACACACTCAGCAGCTCTGAAAACAAAACACGAGACGCTGTGATCAGGCTTTTACTGGAGTGACTCGAGGACAGAGACCTCAGGAGCTTTTACTGTGACACAAAACCCAGAGCAGGAGGGCAGGACGGCTTCGAGGCTACTTGACCTTTCACCTTTGACTTCTTACTGCCGATATCATGACATTTAAAGACACCATGACATGTTAAACTAAGCAGTTTGTTTATTTATTACCTTTGAAAGATGATTTTCATATAATGAGCAACACAAACTGAGGCAGAATCCTGATTTATGAGCCGAGTCTAACAGTACAGCGTGTGTTTTCTGCTTCGGCAGCAGTGTGTGCGTGTGTGTGTGTGTGTGTGTGTGTGTGTGTGTGTGTGTGTGTGTGTGTGTGTGCATACTACAAACAAACATGCATGCTTTTCAGCTCAATATGGGAAAACACCCCCAGGCTCAGGAAACAGACGCCACACTGTAATGGTGTGTGTGTGTGTGTGCACGCTCTGTTTTTCTATACTAATGAGGAGTTGCACGTCCTGATTCACGGTCACACTAAGTTTCATTCTCCACAGAGAAAAGATTTTAACGTAAAGATTCAGAGGTAAATATAAAGGTAAGGGCTGGTGTGTGTGACCAGTGTTTTCACACTCTACTGAGGACTCAAATGACCTCATAAGGGCATAAAAACTTGACTAAAATCCTTCAACGAGAGGAGACTGCGCCAGGTTTGAAAGTTAAATCTGAAGTTAAAAACTAAAAAACATGGATAAATTTGTGAATGTATTTCTGCTCTATGAATGTGTGTGTGTATGTGTGTGTGCCAGTGTAAACAGTATGTCCCAGCAGCTGTAAAAAGCAGCGGTGTGTTTTATGAGCAGTTGAACTACCTGTTGGGTCAGTGTTGGTTTCTGTCGAGCCCGTTGTGCAGACGGTTCCCACAATCAGAGCGTTCTCACTGCAGGCTGTTTGGCAGGAAACCTCATCTATCCCACCTTTTCATTCAGACTCAAACACAAACAGAAACAGAGAGGTCAAGATTCCTGCTCTCTTCTCTGAAATTACACCAGCCTGTCTTACTCTCATGCTCCACTTTATCACTTGAAAATTTAAGCAAAAAGAAAACATTCAAACTCTGAGTTAAATCAACCAAAAAAAAAAAAAACAGTTTGGCTCTTGTCCAAGTATAACAGATCCATGTGTATGCTTTCTTAAAGTCCCTATGAGGAGTAACCGTTTTGGTGTTGGCTGCAGTGACACCTGTGGTCAGAATCAGTAGTGTTTTGTGGAACACGACAACTCTCCAAAAAAGCCAAGCTCTCCTCACTGTCTGTTTTTAAAACACGTCTAAAAAAACATTTTTATTCCTTGGCTTTTAACCCAGTTTGAATCTCTGCTCTTGTTTTTCACGTTTTTTTAAAAATATTTTTTTTACTAATTAACTCTGCCAAGAGGGTTTTGTTTTTGGGAGTTTGTCTATTAGTTTGCTTGTCTGTGAACAACATAACTCAGAAAGTAACAAACAGATCTTGATGAAATTTTCAGGAAATATTCAAAATGGGATACGGAAGAATTGATTAAATTTTGGAGGTGATCTGGATCACCGTCTGGATCCAAGATTTTTTTTAAAGGATTCTTTATCGTTGTAAGACTGGGTCGTTTTCACCATATGTGTATATAACTCCACCATAAATGGTCAGGTTGCTTTGCAAAACGATACAAGACGAGGTCACCATAATTTCTGACAGATGTAAAAGTAGGATCCAGATCCTGACAATATTCTGGATACTAAGACCTGGACTATGAAATATGTACTGGGTCATCATAATTTTCAACACTGTCAGGAAACAAAGTATCGTACAAACCTGCAACTAACACCAAATTGTAGCAGACAGTCTCCTGAAAGGAAGTATAACATTAAAGTAAGATTAAAGTGTTGGTGACAATCACATTATGCTTGGCGGAGGTCTGCGCTCTCTGAGTGCTTTTCTAGTTGTTTTATTGTTGTTAAATTGTTTTTAAGAACAATGAAACAGTTATTTTAGTGCCTGCACCTTTGTTTTATTGATTGATTTGTTTTATTTACCTTTTTATGCCTCCACCCTCTTTTATGTACAGCACTTAGTTTCAGCTGTGGTTGTTTTCAAAGTGCTCTATAAATAAAGTTGAGTTTAGAGAAGAGAGGAATTGACCCATAATCTGAGCTGACATTTAAGCTCTTCTCCCCTTTTACCTGCACTTATTTCTGGTGGATTTCTGAGATAAAATATGCAATAAAATACGACCATATCACCGTTTTGGTCCACAGACATCAGCAGCCTTCACCTGAAGTTAACAAGATTTGAAGATCGATGCATTTTGGTCCCACACTTGTGAAATGTCAAATATTTACATGTGTTGTTAAAAACCAAAAAGCATAAAAAGTGCATCTCTAATTTCTTAATAGCATTTTACACAACTCCCATGTCATTACTGATCTTTAAAAACATCAACATCTGAAAGAAACACCAATCATGCATCAAACTACTGTAATTTCAAGATCTTTAGTTTTAAACTTAACTTCCAAGCCCTTTAGGAGACCTCTGGATAAACTCTGACATGCTGGATGTTCTTGTATCTTCTTTCCATCATTTCACAAAAATCAGCACCTTAAAGATTCTCATTTTTCACACATCTGTTTCTCCCGTTTTGGACCATTTACGAAGGTCAAAGAAACCGAAGTAGAACCACATGGATGTTCTGGTTTTACCTCGACTCTCACAGCACAGACGGTGGTGAGTTACTGTGTTTTCTGTACACAGTCCAGCTATCATATCTGTCCAAAACCACAGAGAGCTGCAGACAGACGGCTGCTGCCAGTTTCTCACAGCTACGAGACAGTTTACCCAAAGCTACACCCTGACACCATTAACGCAGAGTTAATCTGTCCAAACAAGAGATTAGATAGAGGTAAATAAACATGTCCGATGTAAACACAAGGATGTAAGTTAAATATGAGCTGAATTGATGACTTGAAGGCTCATTGCTCGTGTTTTGAGGTGACAAAGAGGGTGGTGGTATGAGAAAACCTTGTTTTAACCACTTCCTGTGTTTAACAGAAAGTGTGGCCTGATGAACACAACATCCTGCAGAAGGCGGTTGGCAAACAACATATGACAGGGCAGAGCAAACTCAGAGAGCAACAGGGAGGGAAACATTGCCACCGAGTGCAGACAAGGTGACAAACACTGCATGTAGCCGAGCTCTCTGTGAGGTAACAGATTTAACTGTTAACACAGATAGATGAGACAAGGTGACTCAGGAGGAGCTGCAGCATGAACTGGCATAGGAATAGAAGTTTTAAAAAAGTTTAACTAATTTTACTTTCTTTCCTAAACTTGCTATGATAATATAAAATGAACTAAAATGTCAGAGAATACAAACAGGAAGTTAAAGGGATGGTTATGATTGCAAAAAGTGGTTGAGTGAGTTTGGTGAGGAACTGAAAGAGTCTTGAGACACCTGCTTAAGGCCATAAAGAGGGTCCTTTGAGGAGTTGAAACATTTGTAAGACAGTCACCTAGCAAGTTGTAAAGTTCTTTTAGGAACTAAAAAAAGTGAGAGCTGAAAGTTCTTTGAAGAACTAAAAGGGTCTGAAAAACAGCTTTGTAGAGCATAAAAAGTCCCTTAAGGAACTAAAAAGGTCTTAGTATGGGACATAGAAAAGTTTTTTGGGGGGGAACAAAGAGTCCTAAATTAGACCCTTAAAGCATAAAAAAGTTCTTTGAGGAACTAAATGAGGGGAGAGCATTAAAAGTCTTTTAAGGAGTTAAAACAGTCTCAAGACAGTCACTTACCACACTGAAAGTTCTTTTAGGAACTAAAAATGTCTGAAAAACAGCAACCTAGAGCATAAAAAAGTCCATTGAGGAACTAAAAGAGTTATAGTATGGGACACAGATTTTTTTTAGAAACTTACAGAGTCTTAAATAAAACATTTAAAGCATAAAAAAGTTCTTTGAGGTACTAAAAAGAGTCGTAGGACACCTGCTGAGAGCACAGAAAAGTTCTTGGAGGAACTAAAAGCGTTTTAAGATACCTGCTGGGAGCATATAAAGGTCTATGAGGAGTTAAAACAGTCTCAAGACAGTCACTTTGCATGCTGTAAAGTTCTTTTAGGAACTAAAAGAATCAAAAAACAGCATCTTAGAGCATATAGAAAAGTCCCTTGAGGAACTAAACGAGTCTTAGTATGAGGCATAGAAAGTGTTTTGAGGAACTAAAAAGGACTGAAATCAGACCCTTAAAGCATAAAAAGGTTTTTTGAGGAACCAAATGAGTTTTGAGACACCTGCTAAGAGCACAGAAAAGTTATTTCAGGAGTTAAAACAGTCATACTGTCACTTAGCACACTTAAAAGTTCTCTTAGGAACTAAAATAGTCTGAAAAACAGCATCTTTGAGCATAGAAAAGTCCCTGGAGGAAGTATGAGATTCTGCGTATGATGCATGGAAAAGGTTTTTGAAGAATTTTGAAGAAAGAGTCTTAAATTAGACACTTAAAGCATAAAAAAATATATTTGAAGTACTAAAAGAGCTGTAAGACGCCTGCCAAGAGCATAAAAAAGTGCTTTGAGGAACTAAAATAATTGTGACAGCTGCTTAGCATATAGGACAGTCCTCTGAGTACCTAAAAGAGTGGTTAGACAGCCACCGAAGGCATAGAAAGGTTCTCTAAGGAACCAAAGTAGTCTTCAGACACCTGCTGAGAGCTTAAAAAAGTTCTTTGAGGAACTAAGAGTCTGTGGCCTAAAAAGTGAAGCCTTTCAGGATACATCACTATATCTCTGAAAGATAAATATGGGCTCATGTTGTAGTTTTTATAAAAAAGGAGACAGATTATGAAGTGGATGCAAAGTCCATGTGATGTAATTAAAGGGACAGAAAAGCAAGTTTGGGTTTAAAGGAACTTTACTGATTTGGTATTTATCACATTTAATATTTTAGAGTTGTTTTCCTTCATGACTTTTTTACTCTGATGCTAATGGCTGTTACCTCCACAGTGGAGTCTACTTTTCTGACATTTTTGTTTTGAAACTTAGCTGTCTTTTTTTGTTATATTTGTCCTCATCTCTGCACCTCCTCCTTGTGGTCCAAGGTCACAATCGCAGCAGGCTAATCCTAGATTAGCCTCCCAGCAGGGTGTGGGTTAAATCTCCTTTGATGTCTAGTCGAGCTGAGCCGAGCCGGGCCAAAAACCTTCACCGGCCCACGCCACCTGCGGCGCTCCAAATCAAATTACAGAACAGGACCGAGTACCTCTGAGCGGTGGCCGGCGTGTAGGCTTCACCGTGGAGCTCTACCTCCAGCAGGGTGAGTGGGATTACCGTGGATTTCATCCAGCAGCTTCTGTAAACTGAACCGTGGTCAGATTGTGGTCATGACCCCGAAAAGGGGAAAGGGGAGCGTCTGGAAGGCTTTGGTAAATTTTCTCACACTAAGATTAGTTCACTCAATTCCACTTACATAACAGTGTTTAAGTATCTGACAGGGAGGAGACGCTCACAGCAAACAAACCTGGGGAAACCTTAAAACTTGTCGGCTCACCTCAGAGAGACGAGGAGGGGATGAAAGTGATGAAACATGGAAAAATGTGAATGAGTGAGATGTTACCTGAATACTCAGGTTTGTTGGTGAAAGAGTCATTTTAGTGCCATGATTAAAATAATGTGAGATGAAGGCTGGGGGCCTTGTGGGGGCCAAAAAGAGCTCAGGCCAGATGAGGACTGACTTGGTTGTGATGTTGAGACTTGCAGCTCAGGCTATCAGGACGTTTCTCTGGCTCCACTCTGCTTCTCGTGGAGGGATGTAGTCTTTGGAAAGCTGTTTTGGTGACGCCAGCATCTCAACACGAGCACTTAGCGTGGCTTTCTTCGCCGCCCTGGAAACCTGAGTGTAAAGACATCACAAGCATTAACAGAGGCTTCTCAGAAGGAGGTCAGACTGCAGGCTCAGATGATGGTCTCTTACAGTCCAGATTGACTCCTCTGGGCGTCCTAGCTTGCAGCAAATATTGCTCTCCTTCAGTCGAGGCAGGGAAAGCCGTGTGAGTCTCTGAGAGATCTGAGCCGTCTGAGACGCAAAGGACACCATGGATTCAGCACTCTGAAACACAAACAGCATTTTTTTCATAGCTTTTCTCAAATTGCAGGGCAGATTTTTCTTTTTTTAGAGGCCTGCCTTGGGCAGAAATCTTAGAGAACAAGGTGAAGCATTGTAAAATCTGACCTCTCTGTTGCTCTGGAAGTCTGGATGGGTCAGTTTGGGGTTGGAGAGCTGCAGGAGGCGCAGGGAGAGTGCAGACCTTTTCGCTCGGGGCTCAACGTGCCAAATGGGACAGTTAGTCTCACAGTGAGGGGTGTGAGGAGGCCTGAGGGGACAACAGAGACACTTTTAAAGGAAAATGCTGCTATAAGTGAAAATCAGTAAAGTTAAATGCAGGACTCTTGACTGACTCTAAGCCCTGGTCTTTTGATTATGAAAGATTTCAGCAATGCAACCCCTCGTCTAAAATTGAGGAGATTATGCATAAGTGGTAAAACTGCAGTACTTCAAGTGTCCACTAGAGGTTGGCTGCAGAAATGGCAGAGTCCACATACACACCAAGTCAAAAAGAGCTGATTTCTACAGCAGAACTTGTTTACAGCCTGGTACAAAAAATGATTTGAACCTGAAAAGCTAATTTTCCTCTTCACTAAAAACTTGTAAGAGCGGGATCAGAAATATTTGGGTCTCAAAATGCTGTTTGCCAGTCAAAATAGTCTGAATCCTGGTAAAATCCAGAGCCTGTATGCATGTTCAATCATTAACCAAACAGGACCATTACTCCTAACCTTCTGTTATAGAATGACCAGTTTGGCTGCAGGGTTAGCCACACACACGACTGCAAATAATTTGCAAGTTAACCAATTACACCATGAAAGAGACGCAGGTGCAAATTGCGTCATAATTCAGAGGAACCTCCTGGAAAACCCCATCAAACAAATTCAAACTGCGCGTGCCTACCACTCATAAACCTGGCGAGCGGTAACGTGTGACTGAGAGATGATCAAGAAAAACATGTTTTAGCTGGAGAAGTGGAGAATTTATTACAAGAATACACATGGACGAACAGCTGTTATCAGTGAGTCAATCAGGCAAACAAAGAGAAAGAGAAAGTTTGGCAATCTTAGAATAAATGCGTGTGGTGTTTCTGAGCGCACAGTAGAAAACCTCAATAATAAAATCAGTAAAATTAAAGCTGTTTTGTGGAACAAGTGCTGCAGCAATGCTCCAGTCCCTCGATAATTAACTTTTAAACTAATAAAAACTCAAACTAATAAAAACTAGAAAAGAAAACAAAAACGATAAGTAAACAAAAACTGTATCTTGTGTTCACAAAACTAACTGAAACTAAACAAAATTAAAGACAAAATGTCCTCAGTTATCGCGTTAGGCAATAATTATAGCCTTTAGGATTTAAATTAATCCAACACATTTTCCCAACCAATTTTAGACAGTTTTCATCAGTTGTTAGTGCCATACAGCACCATCATAGGGACGTACTGGGACGTGCTTGTTTACTGCACTGACTGTCTGTGCGCTGTGCTGCAACGAAATGTAGTGGAGCAATTAATCAGAGCATCTGTGATAGTTTAAATGCATGTGACTTTAATTGTATTTGAGTCTGTCTGTATTGTTACAGAGTCCAAGTTTCTAAAAATTTAAGCTCATATTATATTGTTTTATATAATTTATGTTTATATTATTTTTATGTAATTTATGTTAACATTATTTTTATATAATTTATGTTCATATTTTTTTATATTAAGTTTATATTATTTTCTAGTGTTGAAGGCAGCAGCCAACAGTTCAGTATCAGCATTGACTGAGCAGTGAGCACTATGTTGGACTTGAAAATAAACAGTATTACAAAATATTTACTCTGACCTTTTTGAATCCTGCACCTGGTTAATAAGGTATGAAAAACTAAAGCTAAACTAAAACTAAGACTTGTTGCAAAAACTAAAACTAAATAAAAACTAGAATGCCCGCTCTAAAACTAATTAAAACTAAACTGTAATGGAAAAAAAAAGTGTCAAAACTAACTAAAACTAAACTATAATGACAAATCCAAAAGTATTAAAACCTTGGTTGGAAGGACCCAGACGTAGAAAAGCAAAGAGCGAAATCAAACTTGTTAAACTGACGGCAGCGACCCTCTACGGTTTGAGACTTCCATTGTCTCCTTTATCTCATCTGTTCACTGAAAAAAATGTGTCCCCTAAATCTGAATTTGCTGTATGGCTACACATTACAACCTTTCCAAAGTATTATCCATTGTCTCTGCATGTTTCTTAAACTGTCGTTAGCGCCTGTGATAATAAGGTATACCTCCACTAAAGCAAACGCTCCTTTGGGCCATTAACCTGGCTAAGAATACCACTAATTTTTTTCACCCTTAGTACAAACGGTCAGTTTTTCCCGCTAATGGTCATACAAAGGGAACCAGATCCTGATTCTCCCATAAAAGTATTTTCCCTATATCGCCCCCTAATGGAGAATATTTTCCCTGGTCAGACGAATGTTTACGCAGCACATGACACTGCAGAAAACTGACCTCTAAATTCTGATTTTTGACATTTGAGACGGATATTTCAGTATTCAAGTAAATTAAAAAAAATAAAAAAATCTATACCTGTGGACATTTTTAGGGACATCTCGAGAATTGACTTGTATAAAGATGAGCAGTCTGATTCCCTGGAAGCTTGCGTGTATAATTTTGTACATATATGTCTGTTTTCAATCCGCCCTGCAGCTCGTGCTCAGTCTGCTTTACTTATTGTCTTTTTGAGTGTTCTGTTTCCTTAAGATGAGAGGATTAAGTTTTGACGCCTGCCGACTGTTATTGTCAGGCATTAAAACACCAATCAACGTAATGCACTGTGAAATATTAATTTGACTTTAGTAAGCCCTGAATGAATCTGTCTTCTTGCCCTCGCTGCTATGTTCAGGATTTATAAAAAGACTTCCGTGTCTGTCTGTGAGCATCCCAGGGGTCCTCAGCTGTGGACAATAAGCTCTATTGTCTCTGCTGCTGGCTCTCCCACAGTCTGACTCTGAAATAACAGATGTCCTAACCCCGGCTTCCCCATGCAGTGTGGAGAACGTTAAAGCTGCACCGCAGAGGGTTTAACTCCATCATATGGCCGATTCAGATGTGATTAAATGCTAGACCCTGGTTCATATGTGGAGTCTCGAAAAGTTCAGAGTCACAAATCTGCCACGATTCAGTGACATGTGACCCACTGGAGAGTGGGATAAGGGAGTGATCTATAAACCAGAGAGGTCCAAGAAAGTCTTGTGGTGCTGGGTTCTGTGCTATACATCTTTCCATGTGGTGTTGGAGCAGAGAAATTAACATGTTCAATCTGTCTCCAGATTTTTACTCAGGGCAGAAAGGTGACAAAAGCAGCACTGAGAAAATTTTCATCGCAAATCTTTTATTATCTCAGATTATCTTCTTTGTAAATCTGTAAAAATCCACAGTGCTACAAATGTAATGAATAAAAAAAAACATATAAAAAAGAGGTGACTTGTGTGGCTGAAATATTTAATTTTTAATCAACTAAACCTGTTTTTCAAAAAGTTTAATCTGGATTAGAGTGATCCAGCTTTGACTTCCAGGATCAGATAATCCAGTTTTCTTTTGCCCTGATTTTTCATACATAATCTGGACTGAATCAACTCAGTCCAGAAACTGACAGAAGGAATTAAAAGATCTTAATTGAAGTGCTTCAAATGGGACTACAGGCTATGTCCACAGGGGGCGCCAAAATCCACTTGGAATGATGAATCCTGGCAGTAACTCCCCAAAATAGTAAAGACAAAATTTAAAAAGTTAATTAAGAATAAATAAAGGTGTCTTATGGGTTTTAACAAATAGATCGAGGAGTGAAAAGATCCTGTTAGATGGGATTAGTCATTTGATTTTTCTTCTTTGCTCACCTTTTCCTTCAGAGCACTGGGATATAACACCAAAGCATTTAACATCAGTCTCCAAATGTGTCAGATATAAACTCTCCAAGGAAAATTTACAGCTATATACATTATGACACATTGTTTCAACTCTCAAATAACAAACTGGACGACCCATGGAGCGTAATTAGAAAAGTTTTAAACTATATAATTGCTCTTTCTTTTCTGTGCAGCCAGTAAGTTAGTAACTATGTTGTACAGCACATAGAGACAAAGCCTTCTTTTTGTCCACTTTATTCTAAAGTCTAAGTTTCTCCATCACATGTGTAAGCTCTATGGTTGACGCCAGTTTTTGAAACTTGGTCCTTCAGTCTTAAGCTATTTCCTGGTAGTGACCTTCATTCAGCCGAAGACGATTAACCTGATTTAACCAGGTATTTATCACCTGAATGCTTAGTTCCTTCCAAATATCCAAGATCTAAAACCAGACAAGATCTAGGACTTTTAAATACTCCACAAAAAAAACAGCTGAGTAAATACCAGTGAATGTAACTCAGTTCTACGTGGTTGCATAATTTCTATCAACATTATTGAGCATTCCTTCTAACTAATTTTTTTTTTTTATTTAGATTTACCAGATATTTGTTGACGTATTTGTGGAAAAACAAACTTTTTCCCATCTATCTTACTGTCCGGGTCCAAGTAATCGATGATCAAAATGAATAAAATAGGGTTTTATTTCTCCTTCTGATGAGAGAATAAGCCAAATGTTTCTAAGACAAAGTTAACTCAATCTTACTCTAACTTTTTAAAGAGCACAGATGGAAAATAAACCTGAAACAATAGAAAATTGATTATATAAACTTAAACAGTTTTGACGCAAAAAAGTTAAAACTAAGACAGTGTTTTGGTCTAATTTCTTGTAAGAAAGCCAAAATCGCCCTGCAAGTACAAAACAAATCTGATATCGACTCATTAAAAGCCAAAAAATAAAGCTGAAATGTGTGTAATGAGTAAAGAAAGCAAGGAAACACCAAATCAATTTTTCCTATTCTATCAACACATCTTTAAAAACTTATTACGAAATATTCTGGCATCATTATTTGCTTTCAATAAGCTTAAACGAAGGCATTTCTCTAGACTTGTCAGGTAAGTGAGGCATACATTGAGTCTAACAAGACATTTTTACCGGATATTACACTAAAAACATATCTTGTTTTGAGTTTTTGTAATGTTTGTAAAGTTTCTTCTTTGGCTAACGTGCTTTTTATCTAATCATGTCATCATCCCGAGCTCTGACAGCCAAGATCACTTTAAGTTTATGAGGAAAAGTTGAGCTTTTCGATAAGTATTTAAACTGATTAATTCAGTTTTATGATTTAATGATAGTGACTGTCCTAGTTTGAGGTTTTTCAGCCCTGTTAGTTGATCCCAAAAGCTGCCCCTCTGTTGATAAGTCACCTTAAACACCCATCAGTCATTTGACCCGCCTCTGTTGGGTTCAGTAACACTTGTCCTCAAGTCTCTTGCTGTGTTTGAAGTCTAATGAGGCTTTTACCCTCCTTCCTGGGTCCTGCAGCTCCTGGTCTTAGGTGTTGACAAGCGGACAATGTGCTCGTACTGGGACGCTCTGGAGGAAGGACATCGAGTTGTCCTGAAGAAGCTCACCTCCTCCTCCTCCTCCTCCTCCTCTTCCTCCTGCTGCTTCCTGTTGGAAAATGAAAGCCATTAACATCCATTATATGTTGTTCTGTGTGTCCTGGACAGAAGAATGTCTTGAGCCAGAGGGATGGAGCAGGAGGAAGAGGGGGGAGTGTGGAACAATAGATTAAGTGTCAGAGCGTGGATGAGGGCAGAATTACAAGTGGAATATCATCTGCAACCACAAAAACATTTGAGTTCTCCAGCACTTTGTCACACCAGAGGGATCAACACGATGTTTAGAGGAAGTGGACTTCAACCTCAACGTCCCTAATGCCTTAAACCCCCTCTCTGATCATCTGCAGGGACGACATTTCTCTGATGACCTCATCACTCGACTTTCTTGTTGTTTCCTCAAATAAACAAACACTATGCTCATTTTTATATTGTGGCTCCATTTTGAGTAAAATAGAAAATCTGTAAATGACTGGTCACCAAGAAGGAAACCTATCAGTCAGGACAAGGGTATGGTTATTAGCTTGTCATCCAAAAAAAAAGACGGCACCAAACAGAGAATAGCGTCTCTCACAGTGTCAATGCACACTCCTTGAAGATGTAAAATGGAGATAACACAGAAACAGAGACTCCTCTTAAATGTTTGCATTTGAAGTGAGTGGTAAACCCCCAAAAAGAGATGTCAGTGTGAAATTGCTTGGGTACTGTAAGGACTTTAAAACTGATCTTGAAATAGTCTCTCTTTTACACATTCTCCTGTTCATAATGCAGAATTTTAAAATCAGGCTATCAGTACCAAATTTAGTTAATACTATATATTATTTCTAACTTGGGTCTAGGCATGGTTACCAAATTAGGTACTTTAAAGGTACTGACCAAATTACATCCGTTGTCTGAGCACCGGTCTGTGTACAATCAAATGGTACCGTGTTTCGTTACCTCAACACATCCTTGTGACTGTGAGGAAGTGGAAGAGAAGCCGATTTTCCATGCAGGACATGAACACAGCATTGCAAGTTCATATATTGAGAAATAAATAAATTAAATTGAAAAACCTTGAGATTTAATAATTAAACAAATTTATACTTAACCCATAAACACACACAAAAGTACTGGAAATTGGTACCAATGAGTACCAATACTGATTGCCGGGTACCAGGCATTGGTACCATATCATTTCAAATGTAAAAGGTACCTATCCAGGGGCAAGCTGGTCATTGGGAAATTCGGGACTTTTCCCGTCTATTCGAGACCTTAATGATAGGCGTACTGGTCACTTGGACGCTCTGGAGAATACCAGAACGGCCGGTGCTGCCAGTTGGCCGACAGCTGGTGCCGGGCCGAGTCAATCTCCAGGGCTGTTTTTCAGTCCCAGTCCGCCTCTGTACCCATCCTTACTTGGGTCAGATTCTTATGATGGTGTATTTTGTTCACCTAAAAATCATAGTAACAAGAAGAACAGGATTCTTAAAGTTTATCAAATTTACCGTACTAAAAAGCTGTGGTCTTATAGGACTTAACCAGGACTCACTAACATCATGTTACAGACACGTCTCAAAGCGGGCTGTGAAGTACACTCAAAAGATGCATCTGCTCACCATCTGGACACTTAACTACAAACTGAGTTTACAAAGCTTGATTGTTTTGATCTTTCAAACAAAATCTCTACTAACTGCAACCAAATACATTAACTTTTGCATTGCATCCTGGGAAAAGTTGTCTTGAACAAAGAATGTAGAGTCTTAAAAAGAAAGAAAAGCATACCATGGCATGAGTCATGTTGTTTCAACAGTGGGTGATGGTGCTCATGGGAAACAGAGTCTTTATCCAAGAAAACGTTACCTATTCTGGCCACAGGTGTCACTGCAATCAACACCAAACAGTCCTCACAGAGGCCTCAGAGATTTGCTGACTTTTAAAACTTTCAAAGAGCGGGCACCATCATACTTCTCAAGCCAGAGCACTGAGGATTACACACCAGATCTGATTTTTTTTTTGCTCATATCAGGGCTTATAAACTGGGTTGACCACAGATATGAACAAAAAATAGTATTTATAAATAACCAATTTTGGCGCTTGGATATCCATCATGGATAACAAATGGGGAAACATAGAGAAGCAAAACCCCCTAATTTTTCCAGACGCAGAGCTGCAACACAAGGTCACATCTACAAAAAGTAGATCGAGATGAGCAGAAAGTTGTGCTCTAAAACCACCAAGGAAGACAGCCAGTGACTTTCAGAATAAAACAAATTCTGTCCAAACCAGATGGTATGTATCTTGACTACAACAACAAACCAACATGACTAGTGCAGCCAGACCAGGATACAACAGGTTTGAGGTTTTACAGCCCAACATGAACCAGGAGAGGATCATCATTGGGGTGGGAATCCTTTCCTGTTATGTACCGGACCGAACACGCAGCCAAGCTGAGTTTACGGTGAAAGTCAAACGATGAAAGGATGAAATCGACACGCAACAGAGTGAAATCTGAAAGGAAACTTGTGAAAAGAGGCCATGAATAGAAAACAACATTTAGCATTTTATGATGAATCAAGAAAATCAAAAACTGCTCCAAGATAATTATACATGAAAGCAGCATCTGATCTAAAAATAAACTATATTGTTTTCCTAATTAATTTTAACCATCAATAATATTTCCTCTGCATGTGTCCAGATTAAGAAAAAGACTTTGTTTTTATTTTATTGTCAAACACTTTGTTTAAAAAGGAGAAAGAGGAAGTGGCCTTGATACTTTGATATTTGATTTTGTGTTCAGATATTATTGGATCAGGAGCAGACAGTCTATCAGATAATCAGATTACAAATTAACAAAGAGGACTAGACCTCAAGACTGCACCATGAAGTGATTAGATGAGGAGCAGACATCCAATTATCAGGCCTCAGAATGCATTTAAAGAGTCAACGATTTATTACTACGCAATTCACCAAAGACGTGAAAATAAAGCGGCAGTGTAAACCAGCAGCTCCTCTGAAGCAGGTGACTGCTGTCGTCTTCGGTTACAGTAAATTAATATCATTTGCTCTGGGAACTGCACTTCCTTGTGTGGGCTTCTGATTAAATTACACGGCCTCTGAGCTTTAAATCTGACAACCAAGGCCGAGGAACAACAAACGATATGAAAATATAATCTCAATAACAACTTCAGCTTCACTAATCGAGCCTGGCAGCTCTCGGGGTGGTCATATCCGATCTTGATGCAGCTGGCATCCATCCTGAACATCACTTTACAGCTCCAGAATAAAGTCATTACCTCCAGCTCTGCAAACATTTTCTCAAATATGTGGATGCAGCAAAACATTAAAAGCTCGAGTAGAGTCCTCTGGAGAATGAACACAAACAGCTCTCCCTCTCATGCTTTTTTGATGGAGTCATCAATAATGGTCCGGCTGCAGTTACCTCTGGTGGTCCTCCCTTGCTGAGAAGTCTCTTTTGTGCCTGGCTAGGTATTGGATTCTTGCGCTTGGAGTGGCTCCGAGGGCTGCGGAGGAGACGGGTCGTATGAGCTCCTGGTTGCCCCAGCTCAGCTTCTCACTGATCAAAGAAAAGAGGAACAATAACAATAAACAGCTGATTTATGTTTGAGTTTGGAGGCAAAACAAATATTTCCTCTCAAATAAAATCCTTTCCATCAAACGTGACCAACGTTTATTTTTCCATTCTTTCTCTCACATGTTCATAACATGCTTCTTCCCATCTGTCTTAGATTATTGAGAATGCATTTAAGGAAGGAAGCACTGACCACAGGCTCCTGAATTCTTGGAGCCAATTTCACACTATGTCAATGAACAAACATGCAATTTCATATGACGTAGCAGCTGGAGCAGAGCGGTGATACTTCTTGCGGTGTCAGAAAACCTGTGTGTCTGTTTGAAAGAATTTAATCAAGAGTATAAACTGAGTTTGACTCGGCTGCTCACCAAGGAGTCGTTGCCCAAACCGTTTTTGAGGTTTTGTGCTGAGCCAGCTCCAAGATCCTGCCATAAAAACAGAAATCAGCATTAAAATAAGAGCGTAACTCAGAGACTGTGGGCCTCAGGGGGAGCATGCAATCACTCAGTGGGTTTCCCGTTTCTGTCCAGGGTTTTTTCTTCTTTCTGGCAGAGCTGAGGTATTCAAAAAGTGATCTTACTACTGTAAAAAAAAAAAACAGGAAAAAAAACGAGTTGGCTTCAAACTTTAAACCTCACGGCGACCACTAATCAAACTCTGTCGAAATTAATCTCTGAGTCATGTTTTTCATTTTGCAAGCTGAACTGAGGGACAGAACTTTTGGGACAGAGTTTTTGGCCGAAGCTTTCCTTTTGTGACTCCTCTGAACTTGAAAAGACCTTAATATATTTCAGTTTGTCATTTTACAGCATTATTAGCATCTCCGACTCAAAATTAGCCGTTAATGACACCAGTCTAACCGTTAATAGAGCGTTTGCACTGACGTCACGCTCTGGGTGGTAACCCGGATGTGCGGCCACATTAACGGAACATAAACATAAATATAGAATGGACGGAGATATAAGTGTGCCATAAAACACGATTTTAAGATATCTTATACGCCAGCAACTGTGGAAGAACGCCATTTTACTTTATACTAAAGTGTGATTTTAAGTTACTATGGGCATAGAACATGACCTACCTGACAGGAAATGCTGTGAACAGACTTCAATGTTAACACTAATGACAGATTATTGCCTTGGGAATCCTGATGGAGTTTAGCTAGCCACAAACTTCGCCGTTCTTCAGGCACTTGTTTGCACCCCTCACCCAAATCTGCTATAATTTTTAGTGGTCAAAAGCTGATTAAAGTTTTTTTTTTCCCCAGTCCGACCTTTTGGCGCCGCATATAACACGGTAATTTACCATGTTGAGCAACAGTAGCGAGCTCAATGCCGTTGGGATTTTAAGAGTACCTCCCACATATGGCTGAGCTGGATTTAATTAAGTAACGTGAAAACACTTTATATCACTTTAGGTAAATAATCCCGAACAAGCTGATCTAGTAGTTAATTGAAATAGTTAGGCTATCCAGCTGTTTCAACCGTTATTTTAGCCACAATGCCAATATGTATCACAAAAGCTAGCTATATGGATATGTAAGCAATTTATTACCAAAATCCACGAGTGGAGATGATTTTTATTTTTTTTTTCTTACGAATGCAAAGAGCTTTCACAGCACTCCTGTGCAGATTATCTCAGATCACATGAGCAGTATTTTTGTCTGTGAGGACACAATTATAGGAGCTCAAAGCACAACTTCAAAAAAAGGCTGACAATAAAGAGGCAAGCTAATGCTAATTCAAATGCTAACTCTTACCAACGGTTTCCCGTGACAGTTTTTGAGGCTCCCCTTGAACTCGTTTTATACTTTTTATGGTCCTAGTAATGTTTAACATTAGGGTGTGATATTTTTTTTGCTAATAACTGACTCCCCATAAATTTTAATTCTACTTTTTTCTTTCTTTTTTTTTTTTAATCTTACCTTGTGCTTTTTATGTTGCCTACTTTAACATCTGGCCTGGAAACTAGCCTTTTGGCTAACTGGCATATTTACATAAATGTCAATTAATATGCAATGTCTCTGTAAATTAAGTAAATTAATCAAAATTAACAGTGATTTCAAACATGGTCTGTACAATAAATCCTAAACCAACCATTTTTTCTTGACCCACGCTGGCAGATCTAAAATTCATTTATGGATAATGGGTCAAATATGGTCAGAACTACTTTTTTTACGAGGTCGAAATAGTAAGGGTTAAGCACATTTTGGCTTTGTAAACATATAATCACTGCAAAGCTGTGAAGCAAATGAGGCTGGGACTTCAGCATGCGAATTAGGACTCAATAACAGAAAAAAGCCGCTGATTTCACCTCAATGCTCAACATGTTGCAAAGAGCACAAACACTCAAGTTCGTGCAAGTAGAAACTATGTTGTCAAAAACAGAGAAAGACAAAGTATCCTCAGAGTTATTGTGGTGCCAATGAGTTCATAGTTAGTGTTGAAGTTGTGTTGAACTGTTAAGCTGTTGGTCTGTTTACATTTGGTCAAGAATGTTTTATGTGGCATTTTTTCATTGTTTGCACTCTTCAGGAATGAAAGTACAGTGCTTAACAAGTTTAAAGTTCACAAAAGAGACCTTAAAAAGTTGAAGTTATCAGTTAAGCTTTGCAAACACTGCTTTTAACTGAACATTGAAAATAAATATGGTTTTGTTGCTTAAACTTTTACACTGATTCAATCATCTGCAGAAATCCATGTGAATTAAAAAATGTTGCTTCTTATGTAAAACAAAGTGCAATATGTGAACTTACTCGGTGGACAGTAAATGCAAAGTCTTTAAATCTCAGTACATTACTTGGTCATGGCTGTTCACAATCTACTGTTTTTGTAGTGTTATTCTCCTTCGGCTTCCCGTTCTTGAACTCAGCTTACACTGGCAAACAAAAAGTTTTTATTCTAATCCTCATTTCAACATGGTTAAATTTTAGGCCTGTTTAGTTTATAGTTTTGCTGAAATGAGACACTAAAATTAAACATTTGGATGAACATGTAGTAACCCACAGTTGAAGAGTTACATCCAGAGGACACAGTCTTTTCAAATGAAAACAAATTAATATAATCATGAAGTGTTAAATCACCTGTGTGATGGACCAAATCCAGATCGGATTCCTGCAAAACAAAAACACAAGCATTCGATTGAATGCACATAAAAAACACTGAAGATGCTTGTGTAAATGGGTTGCAGCCTACCTTGTTTTCCAGACACCATCTCTGTTGCAGCAGCACATCGGGTGTACTGGCTCACTCCCTGTTGATGTTGATGTTGTAACTGTGCTGTTGCTGTGGAGCCAGGAGTCCGAAGCCACCTGAGAGGACTCCTTGAAACTGGAGTCAAAACACCCAAACCCATCCATGCTGCTGTCTTCAGACTTCTGAGGTGTTACGTTGAACAGAAAAGGATACCTCCAGGTCAGCGGTGAGGCAGCTGCTGTTGTATTTTTATTTCCTTTAAAAGCTTTATTTAATGATTTTATCTCCATAGATCTCCCACAGGAGGGTGACCCAGAGATATAAGATCAATACTGAATATCATAATGAAACAACAATACATCACAGTGTTTAGTTTAGTGGAAACTATTTATTTGAGCATAAAAACAGCTTTAAAGACAAAACAGGAAACAACATGTTGGACATGTGCTGGTATATTTTAGAAAATGTGCTCTTAGACAGTTTGCACTCTTTAAAAGGTACAGATTTCTTTGGGATGATAATAACTACTGTGAAAGTTTTCAGTCAATCTGAATAAAAAATAATAAGATGAACAAAAGCAAGAAGCTTCTCAAAGAACAGCTGAAATGTGAAGGTACACAAAGACAAAAAAATGGCTTTTATTTCCCTTTAAGATTGATTAAATTCCCTTTTTAAGAACAATACAAAAATACTTATCACACACATGAGAATAACGTTAGAGAGGCTTAATCCCGACATTAATAATCCCACAGTAAACGAATAGAACAGAATCTACTTTGTTAATCCCCGAATGGAAATTCAGGTGTCTGGTGGATGAAACACGAAATTGAAGTGTCTGCTGGACAGTTATGAAGCCTAGCTGGTGTCTTGTTGTGAAATTTTAAAAGAAGGTCAGAAGGCCTGTAAGACATTCAAAAAAGCTGCAACATCTTCCCCTGAAAGCTAAATAAGTTAAGTTTGTCCACTGGCGGCCCCAAGAGGTCACTTTTAAGAAAATAAAGTCAAAAATAAAATTTTGTTACGTACCATTCCTGACCTGCAAGCAACCTGAGGACCTTAAGGTTTGAAAAATAGCTTTAGTGGACAAACTGTAACAAATCTCATAAAGTTTTGAGTATTTAGAGTTTATGGATGACACATAAAAATGTAAAAAAATATCCTGCTTTGAGTTTTTATAAAAGGCCAAAATAATTTGCTTTGATTTTGTACCATCGAGTGAAAACCTGAAGGCAGCTGAGCTCTTTGTGTGTCAGAAACCACAGTGCAACATGATTTTAAAGTAAAGGAGCAGTCACACGTAACAGTCTAAGGAAGTGAAATAAAACCCATCACCGGCTTTTGTTTAAAGGAAATTAATCTTTGGTGAAGATAAAGTTTTAACACATCCAGAGTCTAGTTTATTACCACAAAAATGAAAACTCTCATTTATAAATAAGACTTTCAGCCAAACAGCTGTAGTGAAAACAGTGAAGGAAAAGGTTTAGTGGAACTTAAAAAGAAACTCATGGTAACGTGACACATCCCTGTTCTCCAGAGCGTTTTATCTGCCATCACAAACCATCTGGAAGATGAGGTCCCGGGCATCCTGAACACCTGAGCTCAGCTCTGTGTCTCCCTTCTTGACGTATGTGCTGATGAGGAACAGTTTGCGGTCTCCAGCCTCTGACAGGGCGAGGCCCTCATGGAGGTCAGTGATGCTGCTGGCTCCAGGGAGGTCCTGAAACCACAGAGATGGATGCCAAGCAAGATAATAGAGGTTTTAAAAATACAGTTTCAGATTGTGGAAAAAACCTGACACGAGTGACAAATGTGATAAAAATGAACTTGTATTTGTTGAGTCTGAGCAGATAGACATAGGGTTTTCTCTTTTTTAATTTGCTGAACAGGTTTAGGTTAATAATTAATTGTATTTTTATTACTCCTGGCATAATCCAAAGTATTTTAAGCGTCATTAGCTTTAAACTGGATCTGATCATAAAAGGTGTTAAAGGTTATTTTAGGACAAGAGTCCTGCAGGCTTTTCTTGACATCAGTGAAGTGTGTTTCTGTCACACTCACCTGTTTGTGGGCGAGTACCATCACAGGCAGGCTGGGGTCAGAGGCCAGTAGCTCGTGTAAATGCTTCTTAGCCAGAGTGAAGAGCTCTGGTTTGGAGGAGTCCACCACAAAGACCAACAGAAGAGCCTTGGACATGTATCGCTGCCAGTAAGGCCGTAGCTCTTCTTTCCCCCCAACTGACAGACACACAGACAGATGGTTTGGACACAGACTCACCGGTCAAATGCTAACATTTCCTTGACTTCAGACTTACTTTCTAGGAACTCAATGTGCAGATCCTCCCTGTTGATGGAGACAGCGTTGAAGCCCTGTGTTGGCTCCATGTCCTGCTCCAGGGAGCCTGTGGCCAGACAGTGAAGCAGGCTGGTCTTTCCAGCTCCGTCCAGACCCAGAACTAAAACCTGTGTCCCTGCTGAAGGCCTGGACTGAAGCACAAAAACAAACATTTTATTTTAACAATCGCTATGTGCAATTACCACTTATTACTCTTCTGGTTTATAATTTTTTGTTATACTTGACCCCACACATCTTGATTTATATATATTTAATAAAATACAAAATAAATAACTGATTTAATCATTTTTTACCAGGCAATAATTGAATTCGTAAGCATTCTGAACTGAATTTAATTACTATCTAAGTTGTTAAATGAATAAAAGTTGCTCTACTTGCTCTACCTGGTGGATATTTTTGGCTCCGAACAGTTAAGTAGTGGACACTTTGAGCTTGTGTGGACTAGTAGGTCAGTAGGTCAAATTGACCCCAGCAGGTATTACTGGTGACATTTTATTCTTATCTTTGAGACCTGAACAAATAACTTTAAGGTCAAAATGACTCAATAATGTCATCAGGGGGGATTTAGATTCTCATTTGCTACCATTGAATAGGCTCAGACAAATAATAGTCTCATTAAACTGTGACAAGAGGAAATAGTAGAGCTTTTACTACCTAAAAGTTAATCCATACTGTCAAATATATCCAGATATTCAAAGGTGTGCAGGTTAAAGTGAACTTTATGTACCTCTGGTGATTTAGGGGCTGCAGCAGCTACAACAGGAGCAGCGGCAGCGACCACCACAGCGTCCTCATCCTCCACCTTATCGTCTCTCCTCTCGTTTTTCACCCTTTCCTCCTCTTCGGAACTCCCTCCATCTTCTCCAGGTCGTGTTTCAGGCTCCTTCCTCCCGAATGGAGACGCGTATTTCCAGATAAGAAAAGCGACTCCTCCCGCTAAAGCCACAGAGACGCCGACCACACCGGCTGTCCTCAGACCCGACATGGTGCTCGAAACACCGAGGTTTCTTTTTTTTCACCTGCTGCTCTTACTTCTTACCTGTCTGTTTCTGACATTATTACTTTAAACTTAGTTTATCAACCTGCAGGTCTTTCTCTTCCCTTCAACAAGTGGATTATCAGGCAGACAGGAAGCTGCGGAGGAACTCCAAGCAACGAGATTTCCGGGCTGCTGTTTGTTGCTGCAGTACCACAGCCTCACCGCTGGGAGGTGCCAGAGTTCTTTTAGGAAGTAAACCGACGTGAACATGAATTTGTATTTTTTTCAAAACGCCAAAAATAACCGCAAATAAGTAAAAAAAAAAAAAAAAAAAAATATTTTGTCTTTAAATTTAATCTTTTGTCTTAAAAAATTAAATATTACACCGGAAGAAGGACACTAATCCTTTTTTTTTTTCGAAATAATCTCAGCAACAATGGAAAATGCGAAGAAGAAAAAAAACATCTTACGAGAGTAAAACCAACAGGTGTTAAAAAATAGAAAGATAAAAAAATGTATGAATATGTTATATTTTCTTGATAAAATAACACAAAAGGACACCCCAATACACTGTTTCCTTTTTTAATGAAGCAAAAATACCACTTGTTCCATACCAAAAACTGTTACAATAACATTAAAAATTTGTGCAATACTTTCACAAAAAGGGGAATGTGTGAGTCGTGTATGATTGGTCATTTAAAATACTGTTTTTCTTTTGAGTGCAGTTGTTCATTATAATACTGTGTGGTCATTACAGTATTTAATGGTTTCTAAAAACTTGAAAATTTCAAAAATTTGATTTAGCCTTAAATAGTTGAGTAGTAGCAGTGCTGAATTATTAACACATAACACTATTGGGGAAGAATTTTAAATAAAAACTTATCTTTCCCTTACTGCAAGTAAGAGGTGCTTGGAATTACAGCTCCACATCTGTTTTGTTCAAACAGGTGCAGCAGTTGATTTGACATAAAGTGTAAGATCAAGTGAATTGTAAGAAGACTAAAAAGACCTTTGTTCTATCTCATCATCAGCATCCTTTGTCTGGATCTCTGTTGTCTTTTGTGGTCCCCTCAGGCTTCCATCATTGTTAGAGAAACAGCTCAACATTCAGAATCAAACCACACTGCTGTTTAGTGCAATTTGCAGAATATAACGGGGCCATTTTGATTATTTAGAGGTTGAGTTAGCTTCGACGCAAACAGGTAGTCAGCTTAGCCTTGCTCAAAAACTACAGGCAGTAAACTTTAAATGAGCACAAAGTTGTTTGTGACCTTTGGATTGAAGCAGACCAGCAGTAACGTACCATCTCTGGTCTTTGTGTTGAACTAAACTACGCTGGATTAACTTAGGGGAACGGTTTTAGAGCCACATTTTCCATCATGACATCAAACTGGCATCAGCCTTGTAATCTACTCCTTTAGGAAGAAAATGAATAAGCATTATCCAAACTTGTCAAATCACTCCTTCAATGTCACCACCCCTCCTATTATCACAGTTTTTCTTTCTGTATCACATTCGATGTTTTTCTCCTCAAAATGCATTAAGCATATAAAAATGAAGAGCCAGCATCTCTTCCTGAAACCTTTACAGCCTTTCTTCAACATTCAGTCAGATTTTACAAAACACCACAAGCTCACTGTCTTTTTCAAACTGTTTCTTCTATTAGGAAAATAAGTAGAAAAGCTCACCATCAAGAAAACGTACCAGCATCTTATCGGCATGATTTCAAAACACTCAAACCTGAAAGTGTCAAATAATAAAAAAACATCATACAACTCCAAACACATCCACACATTCACACACATTTCTTACCAACAGTCCCTTCTTTAAACCTTCTGAAACACACAACCCCTACCTTAGAAACCATAATAACATTAAGAACAAAGAAATATATTACAAATAAATTAAAAACATGAATATATTACATTAAACAACCATTTTTCCTCACAAGTAACCAAAGTTATTGAACCTTTAAGATACATTCAGAATAAGCCCCTTGGTTGTGGTTCTCTTTCTTCAATCCACAAGTTGTACTAGGGGAAAGTTAATAATGCAACAAAAAGTGAGTCTTTCTCCTTTCAGATCTCAATCTGTCTTCCAAACATGCCGAAAACATATTTCTAAGTTTGGGGTGATTTTGTTTCACATTTTTATTTTCCAAAACTGAAAAATACCCCGCATATCTTAAAGATGGCACAAAAAATTAGAATACTACTAAACTTCGAAAGTGCCTGGTAAATCTTATTTGGAGGCTTGGGAAGGAGGATAAAAAACACTACTACTTTGTGCTGTAAACAGGTTTTTGATTATTGCTAATTGAGCCTGTTTTTCTCTATTTTTTGCTGGTGTACCCAAATGGAATGATTTTATTTTCTATAATGTGCTTAAGATCACCAACTAACAGGTACCTCTGCGTTCAGCCTGTAATACCCAGCTATCTCCACATGAGTGCGACGTTGGCCACAAAAGGAAAAGACAACAATAGAACCAGAGACAAACTGAGCCGACTGGCAGCAGATCTCACTCGACCGTGGCCGTTGTTTCTGTTCCACTTGGACCCGTTTCTTTCTCGGACTCGGGGCGGTTTTGCAGGGTTGGAGGGTGGATTAGGTGCAGGTTTGTTGTAGTTCGGGGAGTAAGGTCCATAACCGGGCCAATCATCATTGTACCTTTCACCTTGATCTCCACCACCTGAGCCACTGCCCTCTTCACCTGAAGCAAGAGAAGAATACAGAATTCATACTCCTAACTCAACCCCCTAATCTATTCATAAACAAAGACTGTCAGGCACACTCACTGTCCATGAAGTCCAAGTCCTGTCCACTCTGAGCATGTCTCAGTTTGTTGGTCGCCACCCTCAGCTCCATGATCAGCTGCCTGGTCCTCACATCTGGCCTGGCAATGTCCACCTCCACCTCAGGGTTGTTGATCTGGCTGACCAGCCCATCGCCTGTCACATCTGGGAGGTACCTGAGCAGGTACACACAGGTGTTTCATGACCACAAGCACATAAAAAAGCCAGACACCACCACCTTTGACTTTTTCTTGCTGCCTGCTGGTCTGGCAAGGAAGTGCAACTCTTTTATCACTTCTCCAAGCTGAGATGGATGCAGCTGTAGCTCTTCATGTGTCTAACACACTATGCATGTTAATTACATTATATGTTGTTTGATTGTTGTGTTGGAGCACAGTGACCACGGTCATCTACTTCCTCTTTGCTCATGCTGAACACCGAGGTGCACCAAGACATGCCTAGTCCTGCCGAATCCAACTGCAGTCTGATCACATTCACATCATCTAGGTGTGTTGATGGAGCTATGCTCAGTCTGTTCTCGGTCTGACTAATAATAGATCTACTATGAAGAGCTCTGAAGTTGATTGGAGCTGCCACTGAAGGCCAGTGAAGAGAGATGAACAGCGGTGTGATGTGTTCTGTTTTGGGCTGGTTTAAAATCCAACGTGCTGCAGCATCATTTGCAGTGGTTTAGGTGTACATGCAGGGCAGTGGCGATTGCTCTAAGACTGCAAGGTCCCTAAAAATAGGTGGTGCTATGTACTGCTGTGTGTACGTTTTACTGACAAAATATGAGCTAGAATTCCTTCATCTTTTGTTCAGAATCAGCTACCTATCACAGGTAACTGGCTCCACCTCCTTCTCATTCATCACCGCAGAGTCTCAGAGCTTTAACACAGTGGGAAGCTTCTGACTTCAGCGGGGAAGCGTAAAGTGGGTTGTTCCACTGTGGAAACTGGACAGTTGTTGGATAAACGCTGGGCTTTGTCCCGCCCTCGGACGCTGATTGCTCTGGGGGTCTATGAGGCAGTGGGCTGGCCTGGACGCTAGGCTTCTGCATGATGATTGGATGATCTGTCTGAGGCCGAATCCCTTTTTGATTGACAGCTACAGCTACAGCTGCGGAGCTTCTCCCCCTGTCACTCACACTTACAGCCTGTCGTAGTCTCACATCGCAGCTCCAGCTGCTAACGAGCTGGCATGGAGGGTAGAATTTAAGTTTAAATAAATAAACAAATTTATGATGTAGGCTGGAAAAAAATGAGCTTACACTCCTTGACTGACCAGCAACCGCTACTGATGCAGGGAGGTCTGGTATGAGAGAGTTGCAGTCGTCAACGCCAGGGACGGAGCCAGGATTTCAATTTTGGGTGAGCCAAACCAATTTAGGGTGGGCCTTTAACTACAGAGTTATAAAATAACTATAACTATATAGTTCTGTCACTGTGTATGTTTTGAAGCAGATTTGGTTGCTTTGATCCTATAATATTTAATCAAATTTTATATCTTTTTATTGCATCAGACGGCAATGGCTCTCAATATTTTCGGCCAAAGAGCGGTGCTCTAATACTCCAATGAGCTGCGTCGCCTCAACTTTCAATGTATCATAGGCTGTAAGAGTAGCAGCATTAACCACAGTTAAATAAAAGACAAAAATCTACAGTCTCTCCAAAAATAATTCTCTAGTCCTATCAGTATAACAGGAGGCTGAACATTCATAACTTTTTTTTTTACCAACAGGCTTAAAGATCATTGCCAAACTTTGCTCATTTTATAAAAGAAAGGCATCTAACAATAACAAAATGAGAGTTAAGTGACAAAATTTAATGTCTTTCTTTAAACTGTTTTTTAAACAACAAACAAAGAAAAAATGTTTTTTTAACGAGTGGTTTGAGGTGGGTCTGCCAGAAAGTGGATGGGCCTGGGACCATTGGGCCCATGTGAAATCACAAGGGCCTGCACCAGAAGCTGTGTGGCCTGTTGTGTCATGTAGGGTCTGATCCTTTTAATGTCACAGAGGGAATATCGACAAGATCGAGCAATCGTGGCCACGTGAACCTTAAAGGTCAGCTGCTCATCAATCATGACGCCCAGATTTCTGGCAGAGTTTGTGGCACAAGGTGATTGTAATCAAGCAGGACACTGATCTGTGGTTGGACCAAGGGATACACTGGTTCCTTCATCCATGTGGAGATATCAGCCAGATGTGCTGATATCCAAGCTGAGACAGTTGTTTCTCTGAAATAAGTGTAAAAGAAAAGTGGGGGACCAAGCACTGATCCCTGTGGTACCCCACCCCACCTTCTCCTCGCCATGACACTCAGAAGGATCTTCCTGTGAGGTAGGACTTGAACCAAAACAGGACAGATCCAGAGATAATGAGAGGAGAATTCGAATTTCCTGTTCATATTACTGCTTTACACACTAACAGGAGCCAATGTGATGAGATGATAAATGATATCTACCAAACCTACAATTTGTATTATTGCTAAGGCTGATGATTGTACATAAAAGAGACAAAAATAGATACTGAGACAGAAAGAAATTGGAGTAGGAACAGCTCAAAGACAGTAGAGATGGTGATTGGAGGTGTAAGGAACATTACAAATACTAAATCATCCATTACACACACAGCGGACTTATAAATGGTGCTGATCTGTTTCCGTGTACATAAAAGCAAGCTGCTCCACGCACTGAGCATGTGGGTGAGTGGTGTCGGCAAATTAAATAAACTTTGCTCCATCTGTTGCATCCTCTTCTTCCACCGCTGCACCACCCTCCCCACCCATCAACTCCTCCCTCTGATCCTGCTCACCTCCCTCGGGTCTGCCCATTCCAGCAGCGGTCTTCATTTGTGACGTCGGTAGCCATCTTCTCGTCATTGCAGATGGTGTGTGGGAGGGACACCCAGAAGCCACGCATGGGCCGCAGTCGCTCCTTCAGCTCTGTAACCTGTGGGAGGAAGAAGAGGAGGAACTGGTTCTGACTCAGACCTGGGACTGAAATATCCTTGTTTGGTATGGCTGGCTGGAGGAAGCATATTGACGTTGGTCAAAGCAAAGAACTGACAAGACGCTGTTTCAGGGTCAGAGCTGTGACCATTTCTTTCACGATTTATAAATAGATATGAATGCCTACTATCCTTTTTCTCTCTCCTCTGCTCCTGGTTTCATTTTTTTCCAGCACTTTTATCACTCTGTGGTCACAGGAGAATGTCTGGGTCGCTCTGACTTCTGCTCTCTTTATTATCAGCTTCCTGTACCAGGAGGAGACTCACTTTACTGTTTGTCATCATTTTGCTATCTGCTCAGGTATCCCGGATCCATGAAGATAAAAAGAAAACGATACTTTTAAGACATCTTGACACTCAAAATAAAAACATGTCAACTTGAATGTTAGATTCATAGATTGTACAATATGATCTTATCTCAAAGACTGTTGACTTTTGGTGAGAAGCTTTGAAGCACAACTATTAAATGGACCAAATTTCCTGGCTTTAAGTCTCCTGGCAACAAGATAAAACACACTCACGTATGAGTCAACGCAGCTCTGCCCCTAGTATGCAAATTTACGTTTCACCTTTAACCTTCTAGTTATATAAAAAACAACACATGTTTAAGTGTGTGCAAATAAATGAATAATTCAAATATATTCTTAAATTTTTTTATTGTCTTGACCTTAAATATTTTCAATTGGCTGTGGAAATGAGCAAAAATTTTCCTGAACCATATTTTATTTAAATGAGTTATCTTCTTTTATCATCCGATATTTGAAATCCATGTGATAATGACCAACTTTACTGTTTCAAAGAGGTTTGGCATCTTTACTCTCAGAGTGGTGTGTAACTTTGATGGCATGGGTCACTCCAGCTGGGCTGATTACACTGTTTCATGTGTTAAAAATACTTAACATGGCAGCAGTGTGCTACCAGCCCAGCACCAAATCGTAGATATATACAGTTAACAGCAGCTGTGGTCAAACACAAGAACTGTTCTCATACTCACTCTGATACAAGACATGAAAACAATTTAATAAACTACATTGATAATGCACATGGCCTCTAAAAAAATTGAAGAGGATAATAATTCAAAGCAAAGAGAGCTTAAAAATGTATATTAAACAGTTAACCAGTCTTCCTTACCAGCCGGTCCAGGTTGGTCCCTGCAGCAGTGGTGGGTTTCTCCTCTGGGGTGTAAGTGCGAAAGGGTCTCCTGTTACCCCCTGACTCTTTGGCTGAGCGTTTGGACCTTCCTGAAGTTTGCCTTGGGTTTCCACAACCTTGAAACACCTGAGATTAAAAAAATTATATCAGCATTAACAATACCAGTGTATGGAAGAGGATAAAGGCCACTGAAAACAAATGTGCTCAATTTTTTTAATAAAATTTTTTTTCTGAGAAAAAGTCAGAATTCCCTTTTTTTTTTTTTTTTTTTTTTTTTAGAAAAAGTAGAAATTGAAGAAATTTAACTTTTTTTTTCAGTGGCCCTATTCGTCTTCTGTACCAGTGTCATGTGCAGAGTGATAGATAATTAGGGATATGTACCGAATTAGGTACTTTTATAGGATCTGACCAAATTCGGTCAAAATTACCGAGTACCGGTTCACGTAAAACCAAGAGGTACCATGCTTGGGTACCTAAATGCATTTTTGTGACTGTGAAGAAGTGGAAGAGTAGGCAATTCTCCATGCTAGACATGAACACAACATTGCAAGGTTATATATTGAAGATTAAATATATTAAATTGAAAAACTTTTCTACTTTATCATTATAAAAATGATATTTTTTACCACATAAGCACAAAAAAGTACCAAAAACTGGTACTGTTGAGTACCGTTACCGTTTGTCATCTGTACTGTATTGTTTCAAATGTGAAAGGTGCCCATCCTTCCAGATAATAAAACTTTTTGACATAGTTAGTTAATAATCTTGTCTTGAAAACTTCTACTCCATTCATCTCTAAACCAAACCCGTCGGAGTGAACCACAAGATCTTGGAGATCTCTAAGTGGTGCCCAGCTAAAGTCTCTTGTTTAATGTTTCTTCCAATTTCTCTCTTTTATTTTACATCATTACTCCACTGTTATAATATCATAAAGAAATATAAAGTTGCTCTACAGCCCCCAAAATGTAAGTTTTAACAGGTGTCCAAAAAGGTCATCTTACTTTTTTAAGAGTCAAGATTCTCAATAAAGCTGCATCATATCAAAGAAAGGCCCAGAGACGTAAAACCAATGTTTTCAAGTTAACATGCTAGGTTCTGAAATCCCAGCAGGGTTTTACGCTAACATGCTACCAGAGTCCACACCAAGCAGCAACATCCGGTCTAAGAATATGAGACAAGGCAGAAGTGCTCAAATCTGCTGTTTCTGAGTGTTCGCTTGAGGCTGGCTCTGGAAGTACAGGAAGTCACAAACACACCAAGCCAAAAAAAGACGTTTTCAAAGCAGAAATTAACTTATTACAGCCTGGTTCAATAGATGTCTCCTGTCTGAGTCGCTAATTTTACGATCAGCACCCACTATATGAGGTGTGAATTTTTTTCTAACTCAGCCATTCAGAGGATATTAAGATGGCAAGCTCCCCCAATAAGAGGCACAGCTGAGGGTCACGTGACCGACAGGCGCCCTATGGCTGTAGGTGAAGCCCTTGCCACTACCAATATGGCCGCTATAGCCGATGTGCTTCATTTTCCGTTTCAAAGACAGACAAGTGACGTCAGCGAGACTACGTCCATATTTTATACAGTCTATGGTCCACACCTGAGAAAGTTGTGAAACAGCTTAAACTTTTAAAAGTTGCATCTTTGACAAAGCTCTCAACAACCTCCACATTCACACTTTGTCAGAAAAATCCAACAAAGACAAAGCTTTAAAGGACAGAACGGCCTGTTCCTGTCAGCGCTGCTACCACAAATCTTTTCTGATTCCAATAAGATGTGGGTGTCTCTCTGATGGATCTGCTGCTGGGACGCCTGCCATGTGTTAATCATACTGTCATGTTCTCTGTGTGGAAATCCTAGAGTTCTTCTCTTTTTTATACTGCACCTTTCATGAGGACATTTGAAGCTTTAGTAAAGAAAATTAGCAAGATAATGGCTTTGACACGTTAGAAGGATTTTCTTCACATATTTTTAAAAGATGTTGAAGAAAGACAAAGATAGTGGTCCTTACCTTGGTGGAGATGCTGACGCTGTTTTCCTGCATGTGCATGATGGCCTCTGACACTTTCACAGATATAGAGTCGGCTGCAAGCTCCATGTTAAACGGGCCCTCCAGCTTCTCTGACACCTGGTACAGAGCGTCTGAAGGTGGACAGAAGGGTGACAATAAAAATGATCAACTGATATGACCTGATAGACATCAAGATCCTTTTTCCTGTGTCTAAGATCCTTTCTCTGAGGCGCTCGGATTACAAAACTGCAAGATTAGGAAGTGTGCCATCATCATCAGGATGAAGGAAGGAGAAAAGACACCATGGAGGAAAAAGGGATTAAGGTGTAGCACTCGTGGATTCAGTGATGAAAGGTAAGAGGAAGCAGCTCACATTAAAGGGACACATGGGTTTGATGAAAGGAGAAAGGAAACGTGGAAAGACAGATCAATTGTGAAGGAGCAGAGGTTCATGAATGATTAATGGAGGAGGAATTCATTAAGGGAAAAGGAAGTGAAGTAAATGAGACACAGGGGCAATAAAAGAAGTCTACTTTTAGGTTTGCTCGTATCATATAATTAGATTTAATAACCATATTTTTATGTGTGTGAGCCAAAACATTTTTCCTTTGGATTCACTGACATTACAACTGAGAACTTAAATTATTGGCTAAAAATAACTTAGCCCTTAAATTAATCCAGATACGTTAAGCATCATCCATGCTACTTTAACCCACCAATGAAATTGTCCCATTCGGTGTCCAGGTCAGCCTGGTTGGCTAAGCAGCCCTTCATCACGTTCAGGCACAGCGAGCGGCAGGGCTTCAGGGAGGGCATCCCTCGACACAAAGGACAGTACCACTGACGCATCAACCCGCGCACACACTCTGAATCTGCATTCATCTGGAAATTATAGAAAAGTGTCGAAGAGGAAAAGCTGGATTAAAGCTTGATTTACTTTGCAGCTTAACGAGAGAAATAAAAGAAATATAAAGAGAAATGTAAATAGTTGATTCAAAACTTGAGCCCAAAGTTAAGAGGTAGGAACTTTCTAAACAGGAGCTGATGCTTTGTGATTATTAATGAAGTTATTGTTGTTGCCTCCTTTTTATGTTTTTTTTTTAAACACTTTTTTGAAATTTCGTTAAAATTTTGTCAAATATTTAAAGAGCAAAACAGACACCAGAACAAAGAAAAACCCACCTTTGTTGCTTTGTTTACAATATCCCGACCAGTGGCCAAAGCCTGTGAGAGAGCTCTTGCTGCAATGAAAGCCCTGGAAACCTGAATTTAAAGGGGCAGAAACATCAAAGAGGCAAACTGTTGATTAATATCAATCAGTATCAAAGATTTTAATTATGATTATGCTGATGTATCTTCAATCAGCTGCATACTTGTACGCGCAGTTTGCGGGGCACATCCCCAAAGGGCTGCAGCTGCTCTGCATGTTTGCTGACGCACTCCAGGTAGTCCTCACTGAACTGATACTGAGGGTTAACCAGAGAGAAGACCCGCTCCACCAGCCTGGACCAGAAGTCTGAGAGAACCTCAGATAGACTTACGCTGCCCCCTGTGGACACAAGAGAAACTGTGAGAGACTGTCCTCAAACTGCATACAAAAGAAAACCTGAGACCTGGAAAAAATGTTGCTGTAAGGAAAAGTATTATTTGGTTATCATTTCCTTTGTGAGAAACAGAAATTATGGGATAAAATCTAAATCTAAGGCTCAACTCTTGACATGTAAATAAAAAGTAAGGTGTGCATTAGGGATGTTTGAAACCACTTTTTTTCAGACAGATACCAGCACAAATACCCCCGAGTACCGATACCACTGGTACTTTTGATACATAAAATTTCAATTAACAGTGACAGATAGTTTTTTAACAAATACAGAAAAGTCACTTTGCCATTAAGTTCAAAATAGAACACAAAAGGGTGCTGTCCCAGATTTTTGTTTTTTGTAATTTTCCATTTTTGGAGTGTAACATGGCCCCCATATTTTGTTTTGTTTTTTGTTTTTTGTTATATTTGTTGTTCTACAACTGCTGTGTAATTTGTTATGGGTCTATATGTGTATGTGTGTGTATGTGCATATTTGTATAAATGTTTATGTATGTGTATGACCCTCTTGCTTCACTTAAATCAATACTCAAAACCCATCTGTTCAATCAGCATTTTCCAACCTATCTGATTCCTTTTAACCTCTTGTCACTCCTGTTTGTCTCCTAGTGCTATTCATTTCTTTTGTGAATGTTTTTCTCATTGTGTGTTTAATGAACTGTGAAGTGTCCTGAATGCTGAGAAAAGGGCTTATAAATAAAATGTATAATAATAATACTAATAATAATAATAATAATAATAATAATATGAATATGAATATGAATATGAATATTTTTGTTTTTTTATTATTATTATTAATACTACTACTAATAATAATAATAATAATATCATTATGTGGATATATGAGTGCCAATATTAACATTTTATATACCATATAAAAAATCAATTTATTATGGATTAATAATTAATAAATTAACAAAAGGGAAAAAGGGGAAAAAAACCTAAAAACTGTCAGAGTTTTAGGATTTTTTAGAAAATAAAAAGAAGTGCAAAATAAAACAGTCTAACTATAAACACTCTCTGGCTCACTCATGTTGTTTGAACAGGACCTTGCGCACATTTGCGGTGGTGTCAAACTGTAGCAATGTAGTAACCAAACTAACCAACTACTGGCAAAGAGAAGTTACTCTACGCAAGATTTTTTTTCGCTTTAAGTATTGGCAGCCTTAATGAGTAACAATTCCTTGAAATAAGGCTGGTATCCCTAGTGTCTATTGAAGCATCATTCATGTAGGAACAAGCTACCGCAAAAAAATTTAGATAAAATAAAGAAGATATTTGTCCCAAAAAAAACCCAAGATCAGCCAGACTCACCAACAAAATTTTCTGCTCTTTTGATATTCATAAAATAAAATAATTTCAACACTATTTCATTGCCATTTTTCGTCTTTAAAGGCATGTCGCTGCTTCTGAGTTTCACAGACTCACCCTGTAACGTAACTCTCAGACCCGTAGTCTACCATACAGCCTCAGAATGAGCCATACATGCCGTTTGGCAGATAGAGTCAGCCTGACTAAGCAGCGACAGCCTGCAGATAGACACACCAGAGAGCTACAGTCGTGCCAAAACTGAGCGATGGGGAACAGAAATAGAAACAGTCAGCTGTGGGATTCCAAATCTCTCTCTTTCTTTTTTTCCTGCAGTTGTTCCTGGCATTTCAATTCTTCTCCAAAGACAGTTCTGCTTTTTGTCTGCTGTCCAGAGCAGCTGTGGATTTACCACAACAGCGGCTGACAAAACTACGCTAAACTGTCCCCTGGTACGTGGAATTATCACAGCTCTTGTTTGCAGAATACAGCTGAGCAGATGTACTTTTCAGAGTGGTGATAGAGGCGTTTGTATCCTCATTAATCAGGTTGTCTGTTGAATTTGTCCTGAAATGAGTTGTCATTAAACCAAATGCTAGGGAACATAGAAGAGGAGGGGGCAGCCTTCATCTGTCGTCTCTTTGAAGGAGAAAATTAGACCGTTTGAAGACATAAAAGTGAAGTTGCACAGACCAGAATAATATCTGCGCAGCTCCACAAACAGCTCCTGGAAGACGTGTGCATTCTGGGTAAAGAGGCGGCCGTAGGTTTTGGTAAACATCTGGTTCATGGACTTCTCGGACAAGTCAATAAGCTCTCTGAAGAACTCTGCAAAGAGACAGCACAAGCAGAGAAAAGATATTAATCTTCCACCCACCTTCTTTTTGCTCTAATATCTTGGCTGGTTTTCTACCTCTGTGGGCGCTCAGTCGGCCCCCTCCCCGCCAAGCTTAACAGCTCATAGGGACAGTTACATCAGATCCTGCATGCTGGTAAATGAGTGTAACAACATGTACTCTATTTAAGTCTTCAGGACTCATATACAGTCTCCCACTCCTTCGACGTGTTTCAATGATTCATCACGTACATTATATAAAAAGATGGGGAGGGAAAAAAAAGGTGATAGCAGTCTACAGCAGGTGGAAGGAGAAAGTGTAAAATCTATGCTGAGGCCGCTGCAAACTTGAGCTTTATGTGCAAAATTTGAGACAGCGTGGGCTGAAATCTCTGAAACACAGTCACGAAAGATGTCTAGGTAAGTTTCTGACACAAATGCCTTATTTTAGAAAAGTGTTTGGCCTTTTTCACACCAAGAGAAGAGTTATTTGGCCAGATTTTGAAAGACAACAACAGTTGGTCAAAACTGTTATGTGCAATGACCTCTGTAGTTCTGCAAGGAGTGCCAAAAAGTCTGACTTTGGTTGTGTCCCAGTTTAGGGGCTGCAGCCTACGAAGGCTGAATTTGAAAACCGATTACGTCACAGCGGTGCGTCGAAGGCTGTCCCATTTCAAAGGCTCTTCCAAATCTGGCCTCCTTTCCGGGTGCCACAAAGGACGGATTCGGTGAATCCTTCGTAGCCTCACATATCCCAAGATCCATTGCGTGTGAACACCGAAGATGATGGACACGGTCGAACTCCAGAAAGAGTCCTGATTTATCCAGATGTAAGGGATTTCTGGCAACTATGTGATTGTATTTCTAAAACATCAAATAACATTTTGTTTTACTGTGTAAAAATGTGTTGTTTGTGCTCTTTTTAAGTAACATACTGAGGAAAAACAGTTCTCTATAAATCTTCTCATTTTTATATTAAAATACAAACACAAATATAAGTTCTCGGTGGAAAAAACTTACTTGGTGTTTTTTTTATTTTTATTTTTTATTTTTTTTACAGGCAATTCAAAAAAGACATTAAATAATTTCAGCAGCTTTTAATTTATATTTTTTTAATCTACCATCCCATCGTTGTTCAGATGTTACAAATGTACGTTGTTGCCTTACTTTGATGAGAATGGGGGTTCAATACTCTATCAATAAAGATAATAATAATAATAATAATAATAATAATAATAATAATAATAATAATAATAATAATAATAATAATAATAATAATAATAATGAAGATAATAATTATAATAATAAAATCTATAGATAGATAGATAGATAGGTAGATAGATAGATAGATAGATAGATAGATAGATAGATAGATAGATAGATAAAATACTTTATTAATCCCAGAAGTGAAATTCTTGTAAATAATATGTAAATATTATTATATGTTATATTATATATATATATATATATATATATATATATATATATATATATATATATATATATATATATATATATATATATATATATATATATATATATATATATATGTGATAACATGTAAAAAAAATTAATAATAATAATAATAATAATAATAATAATAATAAATTAATAGTGCAAAGTAAAAAAAAATAATTATAGTAAAAATCATCCTGTTTTAAATGTGAGGTTTTGGTTTATGTGTGTTTAAAAAGTAATGTAAGCCTGACAGGTGAGGGCCGTGCTGTGCCACGTCAAACAGGAAATGCTTCGCAGACCAGACCGTCTCAATTCAGTTCAGCCTACAGGGGCTGCAGCCCCTGAATTGAGACACAGCCTGAGTCACCTCAGCATGGCTTGGTGGACAGAAACTTACACGAGAAAGTCTTTCACAATAAAAAAAAAAACCTGAGGTGTAAACTCATGTTCTCACAAAGTTTGATTTAGCATTCATAATTGCAGCGCTAGTGGCAGTTTATCAACCTATTTATATCTCTTAGAGTCATTGTTAATTTCTTCCTTCTTCTCTTCTTTTAACCACCACGCTTGCTAACCAACACCAAATTTACAGAAACTTCAGGTTAAGGGCCGAATTCCAGCTTCAAATGCTGGCTGCAAATATATTTACGTTCTAATAATGTCGTAAAATTCAAGCAGTGTGTTGTGTTGAATGTTCAATCTCCTAAGAAGAATAAAAATATGACGCATTGTACAGCTCCTCCAAGGCGCAAGAGGATGTGCATTCACCAGCCAGAAAGACTCAAATTAAAAACCCTTCTGGGGGAAATACAGGATTAAAAGTTTCTGGCAGTCATCCATAACTTACATCTTAAGGGATTTTGATTTTATGATCTTTTGCCTGTGAATCCAAAAACTTGCAATATTCAGAAAGCAGCTCTTTAATTTCAGCAGCTCTCTGATTTGATGAAAAATAAATTGGAACTACGCGAGGAGCTCTGCAATATGAACGCATCACTGTGCTCTTAGCTGCCAAAGTTAATTTTGTGGCTCAGCTATCGGGCCATCAGAGAGGAACTGTGCGGGCGGAGATCCTAAATAAGTTTTTAATCAGCTGTCACTCAAACTCTGCAGATAGGAAGGGTTAGATCAGGAGAGGCAGAGTGCAATTAGTGTTTCTTCACATGTACTCATTCTGGCTTCATGAGGGATACTTTTCAAACGATTTTCAGGAGGACTGTTTCCAAAAAATATGACTAATAAAATTTTAGAGTGAGCTTCTTACCATCAAACCTGCGGTGTCTCTGGGTGAAGGTGGTCAGGAGAAACTGACTGTTCTCTTCGACTGCTCTGAGGAAGTCCCTCTCGCTTTGGAGGGCCAGAGTCTCCTCCATCTGACTGGAGCAGCAGGTGTAGTCCTGAGGGCAGAGCCGCAGGTGCTCACCTGGGAGATGAGAGGAGAAAACAGGGAGATAGAGACAGGCGAGAAGATTTAACTGGGCCATTGTATTGAATATCTGCATGTCTGGTACTCTAGATATTAGCACTCTGTTATTCACCTATAGCAGGGGTTCTCAAACTTTTTTAGACCATGGACTCCAGTCAGGTTAGACATTTTTCCAAGGATCCCCTCATTTTCATAACAACGGTTAGCTTCATATAAATACTATGCAATAATTTATTATGTAGTATTTTGCAACAATAGAATTAGGCAGCATTTAAACTTTCCAGGTAATTCCTTTTGTAAACTTTGAGGAAACGTTGCCACTAAGGCAGTGGTGTGCAAAAAGGGGGCCATGAGGGGGTCATCCCCCTCATGGCCCACATGCACTAAAGTGACCTGTGGGAGCCAAAACATATAGAAAAAGTGCTCTGGTTGGCAAAACACACTTAACTGCCCAACTGGGTGGTTAAATATGAAAAACTGCCCCTTTGGGTGGCAAAAATAAACACTGTATGTGCCGTTTTTTTTCTTTTCTGCTTTTTCCCCCTGCCCTTTAAAAAGTCTGTGCACGCCGCTGCATCAAGGTGTTTTTTTGTTTTTGGTTGTTGGTTTTTCTATTGTTGTCACGATTGATCCCATGGCACAAAACTAAATTGAGCGGAAGTAATGCAACAATAGCTGCTTTTATTGGTGCAAAAGATCCCAGTTTGTTGATAAGCTTTTTCGTGATAAAGCACACTTTTACAATCATTTTTAAACAGATCCATGGACTTCCTAGCTATGGTCCACAAACCCTTGTGGATCCTGGGACCCCACTCGGGATGGGTACCTTTCACATTTGAAATGAAATGGTACGGATACCCGGTACCTGGCAATCGGTATCGGTACTCAACGGAACCAATTTTCGGTACTTTTTGCGTTTATGTGGCAAACAATATTACGGAGCACCTTAGGTGCCACAGAGAACAAAAAATAAAAATTGTGCGCACAAGATACTAAAACATGCGCATGATATATTAAAACGTGTGCACGAAATACTTATTTGTGCACACGTTTCAGTATCTCAGGCGCACGAAATAATGTTATTTACCAGGTTTTGACTTGTCCTTGTCATTGTCCACTACGGCTTCCCATAGTGACGTCGGATGTTTACAAACACAAAATGGAGAAGAAGTGAGCTCGTTAACTTGTACTTGTACTTGTCATATAATGACATTCTTGCTGCTCTTCAGTCTAGCACGGCTGTTTTCTTCTTCTTCGTTTGTAACGGCAGCTGACAACAATATATTATGGGGCATTACCGCCATCTACTGATGAGCCTGGGTGTCTGTTGTCGCTTGCCTGTTTAATTAATGCGTGCGCACGTTTTAGTATCTCGTGCGCACAATTTATATTTTTCTCTTCTCTGTGGCACCTTAGGGGCTCCGTACAATATCAATTTGTTTGATAATAAAATGTATTTTTTTCATTGAAATATATATAATCAGTCAATCAATCTTTATTTGTACATCCCCAAATCATAACAAACATTATCTTAAGACACTTTACAAAAACATTTTCAGGTCTAGACCCATAAATGTTAATAAAATTTCATTAGCAGAAACCCAACATCAAGACAAGATAAGGAGCCTTATCTCATCTTAATCCACCATGAGTACAGGACTTTGCAGCATTTAGCAAGTTACAATGGCAAGGAAAAACTTCCCTTTAACAGGCAGAAACCTCGGACAGAACCAGACTCATGTTAGACAGACATCTGCCTTGACTGTGTTGGGGTTAGAGAGAGTCAGATAGATATATTCTGCAACCTTTTTATGCTGTGTTCATGTTCAGCATGGGAAATCACCTACTCTTCCAGTCCCTCACAGTCACAAGGATACATTTAGGTACCTAAACATGGTACCTTTTAATTTTACGTGAATCGATACCCGGTACTTTTGACAGAATTCGGTCAGTACCTATAAAAGTACCTAATTTGGTACCCATCTCTAGACCCTACATTGAGAAACACTGATCTATTGAGTGCTGATTTCTGGTACAACACCCTTTACCACGACAGCTCTATGGTCAGAAACTGCATTATTGCCATGCAAAATAAACATTTTCTCCAGTTTCTCAACTTTGTGTACATCTACATGTGACCACAGAGGAGGTGCTTTAAAATTCTTTATATTTATATGTTTCTTTGATTAATTCAGTCGTGTTAAATTGCAATCAGAACACATAAAGCATGGTGACTATAGAAGGAAGACCACTCAATGCCATTATTCTCCATATTTGTGATAATGAAATATCTAACCACCAATCAGATTACTTGGTTGGATCATGTGTAATCGGGTTTTGCCTCAGTGTATACTTTAGCTGCTATGCTAAAATATTCTAATGAATCAATTGGATAAAAAGCATAGAGATATTTTAATGATATTAGTAGAAGAAAACTAAGACCTATTCTCAACTGATAGCTCTATCATCAGGTCAAAGCCAGCATTTTCCGTCAGTGTCAATTCTCCAATGCATGAGTCTGCTCACTTACTTTGTGGGAAATCTTATCAAAGGCAAGGGTGTGATAGAAAAATAGTAATTTCCTGCATGAATTATTCAGCTTCAATCTTTCTTTGTCAGCTCAGGTTGGGTCTTTGATATGTCAGAGGTAATGATATGCAAACGACAACCAGGGGAGTAAGACAATAAAAGACACAGCAGCAGCAGCAGCTCTCTGAATGTGCAAAGGGTTTGGATTTTTTTCTTTTCCTCTAATTTTACATCTAGCATGAATATTTCTGCTGTGAATACAGTAAGAAAAGTGTCATTCCCAACTCCACCCTCACTGATGTTCCTCTCTGCCTCTTTTGTTCTCGCTGTGCGTCTCACTATTAGCCCTCTCTCATCCCTCTATTTCCATTTCTAAACTGCCTCTCTTCATCCTTTCCTCTCCCGGCCATCTGCTCCCCTGGCCCACGGGACAGTGAGCCAAGACTCAGTGATAGCCACACACACACACAGACACACACGCACACACACAATTAATCAATACTGCAGTTGGGACCCACACATTGAGCTAAATTGCCACAGAATGAATCCTCACACTGTAGAAACCTGTAAGGTCTGTGGTTTTGGGGTTGTGTGCTCACATTTGCTACCTTTCACACATGAAGCTGCAGGTCTGACACACAGACACAGTCATTCTCCCTCTGATTTACATGCAGAGCTGAACCTCCACAAAGTAGGCTACATTTTCAGACACTGAAGTCCTGCAGAATTTACTCTCATCACTGTGCCAGACACTGGACTCTACTTATAATCCCCTCCTTCTATTCTCCCATCAGAACTTCACTTTACCCAAATCCAGTTGTCTGTAATCCATATGATATCTTTTAATTCTGCAGATAAGATTATCACGGGTGCACAGAGCCTATATATGCAGGGATTTAACAGTGGTCCAGTAGGCAAAGACTAATTAGGGGCGAGGTTCTTTGTTGCACCGGTGTTGGCAATTTGCTCATCCCCTTAATCATCCTATTTAAACCGCACAGAGGGGAGGAGAGGGGGTGTAATTTGTTTTAAACCAGCCTGCAGTATTTCTCTTGAGAGGGGAAACTCACCATGATATCCTGCAAATGTCCCAGGTTCTTGTTTGTGAGTTTTAAGCCACCTTGCACTTTTGAATGCCACTTTTTGTGAGCTGCATAAAGGGCTTTTTCTCACGATTTTTGGTGTTTAAGCTGTTAAAATTTAGTAAACAGGCACCTCAACGTACATGCTACTATTTTTATCCCTGATGAGGAAAACTAGAGCATGCTGACTCACTCAAACAATTCTCCTCTTGCATTTTTTAGAACATCTTATTTAAAAAAAAAATCATCCAAACGTGTCAGTCAACAGATTAAAAAACTGGGTGACTCGTGATTACTCCCACTGCAAGCTTGATGCAGAGTCTTACCGGAGATTTGAGTCATCGGTGCAGTGCTGGTGCCGTACCCCTTCTCCGCGTACACCTGCCGGGTGTCTGCACAGCTCCTCCCCGCTGAAGCAACGGGGCTCCGGATCCCTGACAGTGCACACACCGCGCAGAGAAGCACCAGCAGCGGGAACCTGGAAAGACATAGCCGGGTATCCATCCTCACCGCAGGGCTCAGTAACAGGCAGAGGAGAAGGCGGGGGTGTAGCCTTTGAAACCAGACTGAGGGTGCAGCACCTTTATAAATAAATGAATGGCTGTCCGGTTTAGATGCACGCCAAGTAAAAAGAGTAAAAGTATCCAAAATGTCTCTTGATTCACACGGTCATATTGTTCCCCGGTGGATGCAATGAACAGATGTATCCAGGATGTTTTTTACATCACGCATATGTTTCCATAGACCGTGTCCAGTTAATTTGTCCTCCCAGGGAGACCCGCTGTTGTACGTAGATGTAAAGAGGCTGTGAATGAATGGGGCACTCCCGTCCCTCCGCCTCATCCCACAGCCCGGCTGTCAAGTTCACAGGAATTAGCAGGAAAACACCGGGAAAGTGTTTGATTTCAAAATAAAAGCTCTAGGCTGAGAAATATTTGAGCTGCATTTTTCTTTCTGGAAAAAAAAGTAAAATTATTTGGTATAGGTTTAAAGAACATTTGGATAGGACACTAGATTAAAATTGACGTTTCAATTTGGTGGGTAAATACTAAAATTGTCTAACTGGATAATTTGCAGTTTACAGTATTTTAAAAATTATTAGGAGTTGAACAATGTAAAAGGCAAAGAGAATAATTGAATTAAAGAAAACACACAAACTCTGACATAGTCTATTGGCCTTCTTTAAATCAAGTATTAAAAACTTGCAGCAAAGTAGGTGTACATTTATTATCAATATTTTTTATGTATTACCTGTAAACTTGGTGGCATCACTTATAATAAATAGCTTTATTGACATGTTCAACAACAAAATTTATTATTTTTTTGAAAATTTTATTGATTGTCTCAACAGAAGTTTTTTTTATACCTAACACATATTCTAACAGCCTAAGAGCATGTAATTTTTTTTTTTTTTTTAAAGATTTTTATTATTTTATGTGTGCTAGGTTTAAATATGAAATATAAGGTATTCCACATAATTGGTTCGTCAAAGTAGTGAGTTATTCGTGTAAGTAGAGTTTTAGAGAAGATGCTGTATAACTTTAACCATTAAAACATGCTATTCGCTGATGTACTGCTGATTAGTCAGGCCATACACAGCTGAGTAGATATTTTATTTTGGAGGTACAAACCGGAAGTTTGGTGTTTTACTCTGGCTGACTTGACCCCAGCCCTGGCCTATCATCAGACAGAACAATGGACCAACTACGGAGAGAAGGGTGATGAGCCTGCGGTGAAGGGGCGGAGAGCAGCTGAGCCCACTTCCTCGGGGTCCAAAAAACTGGACAGACTAGAAAAAATATATGATGCGAATGACATTTAGAAGAGAAACTGATGTCTGTGTAGAGGTATATAAAAAAGAGAGAATAAATCGTAAGTCTGTAAAAGTTTATTGGTGTATTCCTGGGTATTGAGCCATTTACTGTGTAAAAATAAAAAATTAAACACTTTAACTTGGTGTAATGTTCAAACATCCTGTAAATTTTCTATATTCTGCTGTCTAGTGCCTACCTAGTAACAGGCTAACCGAAGAAACCAATCAGCTTCCGTTCTGAAAAAATCCAACCAATCAGCAACTAGAAGCACTTAGCAACTCTTTCGCGCCGATAGGCGTCATAAAGAATAACATTTACGCCTCTTTTTAGCCACAGCCTTCAAGACAAGGATCTTTTAACCGAAAAATTCTTCTCAGGTATTCAAATTAACTAAATGTTTTGCAAATTGTGCTAACTAACTTTTTTTCTGCTGTAAGTTAGCTTGTAACTAGCTTGAACATGTAATATGCTGTAGAAATGCAGTGAAATCTGGATATCTTGAGCAAAAAAAATCGTCGTATTATTAGCCAGAACTCTAGACAGTATTAATTAATGACTGCCGAATTTCACTAGTGGATGATTAAAAACTTTAAATAACTAATGGATTAACTTAAAAAGGTAAACTTTACAGATTAAGCTCTCTTAGCTTGTATAAGTGCTCTTACTGTGTTTTTTTCCTCCTCTCTTCCCTGGACAGAGACAAGCTAACCTAAAGAAAAACACCTTACAATCCTCAGTACTCTTTGTCTGAAAATGGCAGATCGAGACTCACCAGTGGACAGGTAACTTGATCTGAGATCAGCTAATATTGAAATGTGACTTTTGTGTACTTCACAAGTCTGTACAGTGTAATATAAGTTGAATAACACCATTCATTAAAAAAACCACAAGCTTTGCAAGCTCTTATTTTCTCTTTGATAAATAAGCAACAGAAAAAGAAAAGTGATATCTTTAATTTGAGATCTGTAGAAGAGATTTTAAAGACAATTTTACCAGACAAAACTCATAGCTTATGCCCAACATGCATCTTTATAATATTTTAATAGCACTTAGTTGACTTATGTAAGGCTTTAAACTAACCAGCAAAGAAACAACATCCAAACTACAATCATAACCATGCTAAATTATGAAGGTTGGGACAAACAGATGTTTTGTTAAATCTGTAAATATTTAATTGCCTTTCAACCAGTGTGTTGATTAAAATATTATACAGTTACTGAGATTTCCCTTTAAAAGTCTTTTTTTATGTGTGTTTTAGTCTCGAGGAGTTGGATGACTCCCTCGATTCTGGTAGTGACTATGAGGCCTCCATAAAACCCACTAAAAGGAAAAAAGGAGCCTTGCCTGGTTTTAAGGTGAATGATTTTATTTCCTTAAAATGTATTTGATTTATTGAGATACCACATTAATTTTGAAAGCCAATAATTGTGTCATCAGCTAGTTATCATGCTTTTATACTTCCTGCTAATGTACATATTTTTGCCATTATTTCTGTTATGACACTAATTGTTTGTCTTTTATCCTTCTTTCTCTCTACAAAATGAACCTGGTTCTGTTCTGCCTGTAAAAAGACCAGATTTCCTAGACTGAAATTAATATTCATACTTTCCACTGAGATATTTGAAATGGATCATATTAGAGCTATTTGTTGTTTTTATGTTATAGATTCAAGGCACATCATTGCCAAGTGCCTGACATCTTTTATATGAAATATTAAAAAGGCTTAACTGGTGTCAAAATAAGCGCAGTACTGTTTCCAGCTTCTCCTGCTATACCGACCGCTAATTCAGTTGACAACATCAATTCCCTTTGAACCCCCTGCTAAGCTGCCCTCCCTTCTTCCTTTCATCTCAAGCCACCCAAGAGACCCAAGCGTAAAACTGCATTGAGGGTGTCATCCAGCCCCTCTCCTCCAGACCCCTCCCTCCAACGGCAGCAGTCCCGAGGGACATCCAGGCAGCCCTCTGCTAGACCTGTGGGGAGACTGAATGAAGGGGTTCTGGGCATCACTGCAGAGGATCTGTATGATGCTGTCTGTTCTGGAAAATCTGCCATAGTGGTGAGCAAACCTGAGCTGAGAAAGACGAGAGGAAGTGGGTGTGGAGAAAACACGAAGAGTGGAAGGTGAAGGAGGCATGTGTAATGAGAAGGGAAACAAGGCTCTCAGAGCCGACAATGAGAGAGATTATATCTGCTGTCAGTGGCTGACTGATGTGACCCTACAGAATTGCCTTTGATACGCAAAGAGGAAAAAGTGTTTTAATATTGGGTTGTGTAGTCAATGATTGACAGCATGCGTCCATCCCAACCTTTGTTGTGCTTGGCCCAGTCTCCTCTGGTGAAAGACTGGAAAAGAAAGAACACATAACAAAAGAAGGGGAGACAAAAAAGTGTGTTGAGTTGTGATAAAAAGGATTTTTCACTAGAGTGAAGAGCAGCAACACAAAACAGAGGCTGATTCTGGGTACAGGCCCACTTTGAAAAGCAAATGTACCTCGCGAAGGTTGTAAAAATTTGAGTGTGGTATACCCTTACTGACAACACTACAGCTGTTCCCCTTTTTGTTTTTAACCTCTGTATAAAATCTCACGTTGTTATGATTGTACAAAGGAGATGTTGAATAAAACGTACATGAGAAATGAATAGAAACTATTAGTGATGCACTACAGATCCTTGTGTTAAAGCGAGATCCAAAAAGGGCCAGAGGCAGGATCAATAATCGTATTCAAATCCTGCATCATTAGTGCAAACATCCGCTCTTTGATGTGTTTCTAGCTTCTTATTGGCTTCTCTCTGCCCGTCACTCCTTAGACGCTGGTGGACGAGTGGCTGGACAGCTACAAGCAAAGTCGAGAGGAGGGACTCCTGGTGCTCATCAACTTCATTGTTCGGGCCTGTGGATGTAGAGGTCAGAGGTCAAGAGAGCCAACGCGTTAAGAGGTTGATGTCAGAGTTTAAGGGATTATCTTTTCAATTTCAGCTCAGGCAATAATCAGCAGTCAACTATTGATCTGCCGTCATGGCAACAATGGTGCTGTGTTGATCACCTGTCTATTCACAACACACTATATCAATACTTCACCCTCATAATCATGATATTGAAATTGATCAGGTTTTATTTTGCTTTATTGTCCTTGTTTTCTATTTTCGTCTCCAGGTGTGGTGACCAGAGAGATGTTTGACAACATGCAGAATGCTGAGATCATCAGCACACTAACCAAAGAATTCAATGAGGTGACTTTTTAAAAAAAGAAAAACAAATCCTCTGACATTTTTTTTTGCATCTCATTTAGTTTCTTTTGTGTCGCCTCATCTCATAATCCTCCTGTACTTTGTGGAAGTCAACAAACCTTCATATTCCAGGTTATTATAATTAGAGGGATTGAGTCTAGCGTGTTGGGACATACTAATTACAATCCAATCAAGATAAACAGACAGATTAATGAATTTACTCACATTGTTTTGCCAGTCATGTAATTAGCAGCGCAAACCCAAATCTTCTGCCTCCAATAACTGCACTGACTGCAATTTAAAAGACATCTTCCTGTATTTTCTTTCCTTTCTTCCTCCAGGATTCAGTGAGCTATCCTCTGAGCAACCCAGGCCAACAGATGAGGCGTTTCAAAGCCGCTCTGTGTGAATTTGCTATAGTTTTAGTGCATTCCTGTCGGAATAGCATCGTTTATGACGAGTTCCTCTTCCCGTCCCTGCTGTCCATGCTCACAGGCCTGTCCGACTCACAGGTCAGGGCCTTCAGACATACCAGCACCCTGCTTGGTAAGAATACATCACAGGTGGATTGAACATCTTGGTCGACGTCCATACCTATACAGATGTTTTGTTCTGCTAGACAACCCAACCTTACACATTCATGTGGACTGAATTTAGTTTAAAAAGAGATTTTCAGATCTTCAGATCATAGAACAGATATCATGTTGTTTTGTTTGTGTCAACTCTTGTCTTCCTGGTGTTTCTATACTAGCCATGAAGTTGATGACCGGGCTGGTGGAGGTGGCTATGGTCGTGTCCGTCCAGCTGCAGACCACACAGCGGCGATACAACATGGAGAACACAAAGAAAGCAAATGACAGAGCCCCAGGCAGACTGGAGGAGCTGCAGGCCTCCATCAGTGAGGTGACAATACACTCAGAGTGCTTGGTCTGTTGAGTATGGGCAGCATTTTTTTTTTCAAATTAAAGACGCCTCTGTATTTTTTTTTTGTGTTTATCATGTTGGGTATGTGGCAAATATTACGTTTCCCAGCTAAACAGTATGAAAGGAGTGAAACACCAGGTTCACTGTCTTAACTTTGCATGTTTTAACTGTTACATTCATTCTGTTTGTGCTGCAGCTGCAGGAGAACAAAGAGGAAGTGTCCTCCATGATGAACGCCACCTTTCGGGGTGTGTTCGTTCACCGATACCGGGACCGGCTTCCAGAGATCCGGGTGGCCTGCATTGAGGAGTTGGGCGTTTGGCTGAAAACAGACCCTGAAGACTTCCTCAATGATGGGTATCTTAAATATCTGGGATGGACCCTGCATGACAAGGTGAAGCATACACAGAAGTGGAGGGTGGATGATTTTGATCTTTGATTTTTACTCTGGGTGGGAATTGAGAACTGGCTCTAGAAAAGAACCAACTTCAACTGGTTTGAATCTTCAACAGTGTTTGCCTTTCTGTTTAACAGTTTCCTTCCACTTAATCCTAAATACATTGAAAAACATTGGTGTTAGGTCGGGAAGGGTACCTTGCACATCTGAAACAACATGATACTGATGCTCGATACATGGAAATCATTTTTCGATACTTTTTTCTGTTCATGTGGCAAAAATATAAATGTATTCAATAACAAATATAAAAAAATCAATATAGCATAGTTATTCTTCAATATTTAACCTTGCAATGTTGTGTTCATGTCCAGCATGGAAAATCACCTACTCTCCTACTCCCTCACAGTCACAGGGATCCATTTAGGTACCTAAGCTTGGTACCTTTTGGGTTTACGTGAATCGGTTCCCGGTACTTGTGGCAGAATTCGGTCGGTACCTATAAAAGTACCTAATTCGGTACCCATCCCTAGAGTCAGGCGTCATGAGAAGTGCTTAAAAGAGTCCTCACTAATGCATTCTAGTTTGTTTTTTCTTTTCATTAAAATGAAAAAATCTGCTCATAAAATGGCTCCTTGATGCAAAACTACAGGATTCTGTGAAGGAGTTTTAAATAGCTGTTGTCATTTCTGCAAAAAGATGAATTTGTGTTAAACTGTTCAGTGAGTTCTTCAACTCGGAAGAGCAGCAAGGATATTTGTATTCTTTTTTATGAGAATAGTGGCACAAAGCTACTCTAAAAGGACATTTTTAAGAATAGGATTAATAAGCAATAATGATAATAATAACCTGAAATGCATGAAAAACAAAAAACAAAGACATTAGAACAAAAAAAAAGAAAAACATAAACTCATCCTCAAGCGACAGAAAAATCCTGCCAACATGATTAACACAAACCGCAATTGAACCTAAGCAACACAAGGACCCAGCACCATGAATTGAGACCAAGAGGAACTACGATGGGAAATGGTGCATGGGAGGAATGAGCACTCAAGACTCAGTAATAATTAAAACAAAGAAACAAAAAAACCCAAGAAAAAGCCATAAAAATATGAAGGGATATAAAAACATTAAATCAGATTCAAACATTAGAAAAACATCAAGGTGAGTGCAAACTTAAGAAAGTAATCATAACAATAATACAAGAAGCAGTAAAAGAAAAGAAATATTAAGAGCAATGAATTAAAATCTCTAAAGAGTGACCCTTTGATTTGAGATAAAATCTGCTCAGCATTGTGTTATAAAAGCTAGCTAAGTGTCTCGATTTCCTGGAAAAAGAGGCATTTCATACAATTGTGAAAGGAAAGATCTGAAGACGGTAGCTTTTACTTGTTACAAACCCAAATCATGACACTGTTGTTTGCCCCAAGTTAAAACCCAATGCTTGATTATTATATGATATGAATAAGGTTTGAAAAAGGGCCTCCGTTATTCACTGCAGGGACCAGAGTGATTTACTTTCCAAAAAAAAGCTTCTTTTCAATTTGTATTTATGCTTTAAAGGCTTTCATAGCCTCCTATGCTGAATTCAAATCAACTTAATATGAAGATATATAACAGTATTTGAGCCACATGGTTTAAAAAGAGGCAAACAGCCCTATGCTGGTAGTAGCGTCGCCGTAAACCATGTCTCTAAGGGATTGCCTGGGAGGTATTTCACACAGCTGAGGACTTTGAGATCTGCTTTTGTGCTTTGTCCAGTTGTAGCCTGAATATTCTCACCAACACAAACAGAAATAAAGCGAAATGTGCCCGTCGTGAACAGACTCTGGCATTCGTCTGTATGGGCTGTTAGAGATGTGTGTGTGTTTGAACATTTGTGTGCTGAAATCACTTTCTTCTCCGTTCCTTCAGCAAAGTCCAGTGCGTCTGCAGTGTGTGCGAGCCCTGCAGGCTCTGTACCAAGAGGAGGAATTCATTGGCCGCCTGGAGCTTTTCACCAGCAGATTTAAAGTGAGGCATCCCTCTGGATCAGATTCACACCTCATTTAAAGCCTCTTCTCTCCCTCCTTTTCCCCTCCATCCGTCTGTCTGTCTGCGTCTGTCTGTCTGCCTCACTGTCTATCTTTAATCTATTGTTTCAGTTTATTGTTTTGTTCATTTGCTTGTCTCTGTCTCCCTACCCTGTGTTTTGTACCCCCGCCCCACACTTTTTTGTCTTTTTTAGTGTATTTTTCCACCACTCCTGTTTTTTTTGTGTGTCAGTCTCTTCCTTTGTCTTGGTGTGTGTCTGGATGTGATAATTATTTCCAGCTCCTGATGTTTAATTAGCTCCTATCAAACACATTAAACCCCTCCTAATCCACATGTGCTGCAGCAGATAAATGCTTTTCATGCCGTGGATTAGCAGTAATCAGTGGGTTTGTGTGCATGCATGCATGCATGCTTGTCTCTGACTCTGGGTACATTTACTCATTTCTGTGTTTCTCTTTTATGCCTCTCTCTGTGCTGGTATGATTGGGCATTTGTCTGACTATGTGGCACTGCATATTTGAATTTTGGACACGTGTGTGTGTGTGTGTGTGTGTGTGTGTGTAGGAGAGGATGCTCAGCATGGTGTTGGACAAGGACTCAGACGTGGCAGTGGAAGCGGTCAATCTGTTGCTGATGATCCAACAGTGAGGGGGTTTTACTGTACCATCATCTGTGACATACAGAACGGGGATTTTCTTTTGGTTCATTTTCTGCAGAATCACAGTCAAGAGAGTTTCCTCCTTCATGAAAACTGAACACAACTCAGACGTGTTCAACATTTATGTGAAAAAAAGTATCCAGCCTCTGCGTCCAGTCTCTGAGTAATACTCTCTACCAGAACTTTATTTATACCATCGTTTTAATCACATAGCAGTGCATGTTCTGCTGAACACTCGCCTCACCTGAAACAAAGGTAATAATAGCAAGATACTGCAAATATACCCCGCTTGTACACAAGTTCAGTCCTTAACAATAGAGGTGCTATGGTGACTCACAGCTGTGACTGCAGCCTCTGTCATGGTTGATGATTCACAGACTGAGTCATGATCTCTCAGGTTGGCTGACAAATCGCTCCACAGGCTCCAGTCCCCGTGGAAATTTAGTGTTTTAAAGATTAATGAGACAGATGACAAGTTAGCACTCATTTTTTATCAGAGGGATGATAACTTTAGATACGCTGCACACAGAAAAATCCATCCAGTTGTTTTTCTTATGTTTGCGTTTCTGCAGGAGAACAGAGGAATGCCTGGTAGAAGAGGAGTGTGGACAAATCTATCCCCTGGTTTATTCCTCACACAGAGGCCTGGCGTCTGCAGCTGGTTGCTTTCTCTACAACAAGTATGTAGGAGCCATGTAGGCTACGTTCAGACTGCAGCCCTTAAAGTGATACTCTGGGATGGAACAAGTTGGGTCCTATCACAAGGTTTAGGGCAGAAATTACCCCTACAGCAGTGTTTTTGTGCAGCAGAAGCCCAGAGCGCTCGCACCAAACACCCCCTCCCTGCTCCTCTGCAGGTTTCCTCTGCACTCAGACGGGGCCACATTTTACTTGACAAAAAACACAAATAAACTGACTCCCACCAAAAAAATCTGATATCGGTCTGCATTCACGCTTTATTTAGAGAATTTTCAGTGCGTTACTTTCACACAAAAACACCGCTAAATAAGGCTCTAGTTCTCACCGTGTCGTAAAACGGCGCTACCTCCGCTGCAGAGCCGCAGCTGGCTACGAGGTGCTCGCCGCTTAGTGTATCAGTCCACGCGCGTGGCGTGACAGATATGAACAAACGCAGGTAGTCTACCAGGACCAAGAGACAGCTGCAGTACATCCAGAACACTGCTGCTCGGGTCCTGACCAGAACCAGGAAATACTACCATATTAGTCCAGTGCTCAGGTCTCTGCTCTGGCTTCCTGTGGCTCAGAGAATAGACTTTAAAACAGCTCTGCTTGTTTACAAGTCTCTTCATGGTTTAGTCCCAAAGTACATCGCTGATATGCCAGAACCATATGAACCAACTCGGTCTCTGAGAACCTCAGGTAGAGGTCTCCTGCTGGTGCCCAGAGTCAGGATTAAACATAGTGAGGCTGCATTCCAGTTTTATGCCCCCAAAATCTGGAACAGTCTTCCAGAAGATGTGAGACAGGCCTCAACTTTGACAATGTTCACATCACGGCTGAAAACAGCTCTGTTTAGCATAGCATACGACAACTGAAAGTATTTTATCTGCACTCTCCTCTTTTACTTAAATCAAGCATTTTTAATGTTTTATATTTTATGCAATGATTTTATTTTGCCTACTGTGATTTATTTTATGTTAGCTGTAAAGCACTTTGAATTGCCTTGTGTGTGAATTGTGGTCTACAAATAAACTTGCCTTGCCTTGCCTATAGTAAAGAAACTCTTCTGCCGTGGAAATAAGGTCATCAGACATAAATTATAGTGACTCATCCAGGCTGTTATCTCTCAGTTTATAGATCCTTACTACAGTTTAATTAAAGGTTGTTTCTCTGTGTGTGTTTGTCAGGCTGAAAAGCATAATTTCCAGTGAAAACCAGGAGAAAGAAAGAAGCGACAACGAAGCCTTCCTTCAAATCCTAATCTCCTTTTACATCCAGAGTGAGGTAAAGACTCTATTTTCATCCTCATCACACCAAATTCAAATCTGTCTCACATAATATCATTAACATGTATTTAGCACTGTTTGTCCCACTCATGTTAACTCACTGTTTAGGCCTCTTAACTTCCGGTGTTAAAACATTAGTGTTAATTACTGTCTGGTGATCAAAGTAGATGGTTGATGAAGAAAAAGTATTTTAGAGGGAACTTGTGAGTAAAGCCCATGACACAGTGAGCGCCAACGAGACACCACACAGACAACAGGTTACACTTACTGAAGCGGCTCATTTGGATATAATTTCATATCCTCTGTTCCCTTACCACTGATAACTATGATGCATAACTAAAAGGTTTCATTTTTGCAGGTTTAAATGTCTCAAACATTAAAACAGCTATTCTACTTTGGACCAGCACTCATATAGCGCTTTTCCAGTCTTTCTGATCACTCAAAACATTTTACACTGCAGCTCTGTCCCAATTCAGGGTCTACATCTTACATAGGCTGAATTTGAAGACTGATTATGTCACAGTGCTGTGTTGAAGGCTGTCCAATTTCAAAAGCTCTTCTAAAATGCGGCCGATCAGACCGATGAGTCAACCTTCCTTTCAGGTACTGCGATTGGCGGATTCAGTAATTCCCTCTTAGCCTCACATATCCCAAGAATTATTGCGCGTGAATGCCAAAGATGATGGACACAGCCGAGAGTCAAAAAGTGTTTAATACAGTTGTGAAGGATTTCTGACAACAACTATGTGTTAGAATTTCTAAAACTCTGGGGAAGATTTTGTTTTACAGTGTAAAAATATGTTGTTTGGGCTCTTTTAAGTATTGTGCTGAAGAAAAACAGTTCTTATAAATCTTCTCATATAAAAATTTTCTTTAAATTCTCTGGGTAAAAAAAAAAAACTTCATGTTTTTTATTTCTTTTTCTGCAAGGAATTCGAACAGTAAATTCAAACAAAAAATAGATAAGAATAATTACTGCACTATAATTGCATATTTTTTTCCATCTAAGATCCCTTCTAGTGCGCGTTCAAATGTTAAAGGTCCCATATTCTGCTCCTTTTCTGCAGTTTAATATGGATCATTGATGTCTTCATGAAATGGTAGTAACATGTTTTGGTCCAAAAAGCCAATAAGTCAAGCACAGCAGCATTGTTTCCAGGCTCTCATAGCCCCTCTGTTCAGAACGGTCTGATTTAGTGGGCGTGGCCTTCATATGTAAATGAGCCACCGCTGATACCGCCCCGCTCTTCTGCGTCACTGAGAGCGGCGCCACCAGCTCTAAGTGCACAATGTTTAGAAAACAGTGAAGCTCGTTTACTGTAACATTACAGGCTAAAACAACAGGCTAACAGCAGCTAAAGTTAGCATCCTGAAGCTAACACAGAGACGGGGGGACACTGAGGAAAAGCTCTAACATCTGCTCCACAGCACACAGCATTTAAAATACTCACATTTCCAGGGTCCCAGGTTTGTTGGTGGATGGTTGGTAATGCGCCTGGATTCAGGACCAGTCTATTCGCTAGCCCTCTGTTGTACTGTCCAAAGTTGGAAAAGCAGTCGGCCGTGAAGTGACTAGCACACACATGCACAGTTTTACTGAGTGTAGCTGGAATATTTCCTTGATAAATGAACTCTGCTCCAGTGGACCAATCAGGTCAGACTTGCTCCTGCTTGGTCAAAAAAGGGAATCGCTGGCAAAATCCCCAAAATCCAAACAGCTCGTTTTAGGTCAAGATTCTACATTCACAAGCACTACTAAGTACAGGTTTTGTCATTATATATCACATTTTGTTGGCTGGGAGGAAAGCCAAAGACCCACAAATTTCACTAAAAGACTTAATAAAGTGATTTTTGCATAATATGGGACCTTTAAAAATGTACATTGTTGCTTAGCTCTTACATGTACATAGAGATTCTATACTCTATCAATAGAGAAAATAGTAACAATAATAAAGTAAAATATTTTGAAAAATTAATAGTAAAAACGTCCTGCTTTAAATGTGAGGTTTTGGTTTATGTGTTTGAAAAGTAATGTAAGCCTGAAAGGTGAGAGCGGTGCTGCGTGACAAAAAGGAAACGCTCCATAGACCAGACCGTCTCAATTCAGTTTGGCTATGAAGGCCAGGTCCTCTGAAGGCTGCAGCCTTCGTGGGCTGCAGACCCTGAACTGGGTCACAGCGCACTAATCACTTTCACCCATCCACACCACATCCACACTCTGATGGCAGAGAGTGTTCTACAGCAGGATTCATCAGTTTTATCTGAAACATTTATACCTATCAACACACCACTGACCAACAGCTGGAGCAACCTGGGGTTCGGTGTCTTGCTCAAGGACACTTTGGTGCATGATTGGTGGAGCTGGGATTGAACCCTTGACGCCTGTAAACAGTATTTCTCATCCAGATTATTTAATAAACATTTTGGAGTCTGTGTATTGTGTTCTATTTTGATACAACTATATCTTCTGTATCAATAGCTCACCTGATCCAGTTTCATGTCCAGGTCGATCTCCTCTATTCAGATTGACACATGCTGGGAGCCCACTACGCTGAAAATAGACGCAGCGCGCATCTTCAGCAGAGCACCACGTTACTGGCACTGTGAACATAACTGTTGCATTTTGGCTGTGAACTAACCCTGACTCATGAGGAAAATGAATCATGAAGCTCTGAAACGAACAGTGATTGTGCCATAATAATAAAAATGATCAGAAATCAACTCATCTTCTCTCTCCACAGTTTCATGAGCACGGTACATACCTGGTGGACAGCCTGTGGTCGACGGCTGGGTCTGAACTCAGAGACTGGGAGACTATGACCACACTGCTGTGTCAGGACTCCGGTGAGGAACAAAATCAGCCAAATGTAGGGGTGGAGAGAACAAGAAGTTATCACAGAGAATCAGCATAGACAGTACATATAAAGAATTCAAAAGCAAGTTTTTTCTGACCCTTTTATTGTCTTGGCGATACACTCTTAGCCACCACTCGCTCATGTCTGCACCTGTCTGAACCTCTGTGTCGTCAGGTTTGATGTACGAGGAGGAGGGCGCTCTCATAGAGCTGATGATGTGTGCGATGAGACAAGCAGCACAGGCAACTCCACCTGTTGGGAGAATTCAGGGCAAGAAGGTGGTCTCACACACACACACACACACACACACACACACACACACACGCCAACTTTTCATGGTGTTGAAGGTCCATTTGTTTCACTCCAGGTGTACCTGTCATACAAGAAGTCAGAGTTCCGGTTTTTGGTTGACAATTAGCAACTGTGTGGCAAAAAAAGTAACTTTTACCCACAGTTACACCGGAAAAACTGAAATCTTATCAAGTGTTTTTGTCTTTTTTTCAGTAGAAAATACCTTTTTTAGACTTCATATGAGCCACATTCCCCTGACTAGTCCAGAAAAATGTCTCGTTTAAAGTTATTAAAAGACAAAAATGAGGTCTGAATTGCTTGTAACAATTTAAGATAAAATCAGCCAATGAAACAGAGAAAAGTTACTTGTATCAAGACATTAAAGGGGATCATGCTTGTTTCTCCTTTTCACTATGCCAGACTAGGATGCCTGTAAAGCATTTCTGTCCTCAGTACAAGTCATTTAGTTCCTTCATTGCCCCACAATAGCGTTCTCAATATCCTAATTTTAGGCCATTCTTAAGATCTCGTTGAAACGCTCCGTTTCCAGAATGACCTCCAGTAACCTCGCAACGTCACAGCCCTTTGTCCTCTGATTGGTCAGTTCTATCAGAGAGGCAGAGGGGGTAGAGCCAGGGGGCGGTTTTTGCAGCATGGCAGTATTTACAAAATCGCCACATTGAATGGGGCAGACCGAGCAAGTTTGCTGTTTGCCAAAACTTCACTGTAAGGCATTGATAGCACTAATGAAATGGCAGAGTGTTGGATACGTCCTTTTGTATTGGACCCCGAGTCAGACCCGGACGGTTCTACAGCTCAGGAGGAAGAAAATCCACCTCGACACAGATCATCTCAGGACGCTTCAGTGTGGTGAGTCAAACCGGTACTGTAACATGTATAGTTTATACGTTTATAGTCTGCTCTTGGTGGGTGTATCCCTCGGTGGCGATTGTGTGACTAACTGACATCACAGAGGAGGAGCTGCTTTATCAGATTACTCCAATAGAAAAAGAAAGGATCCTCGTGTCGAAATCTCGCGGCCTAATGTCAATGACCTATTTCAGAGGCATCAAATCTCGTTCCAGGATATCAGAAAAAATACAATATCTCATTTTTTTGAAAATTCAGGGGGTGAAAGGTCTTGTTTTCAACTTTATTATTTTATATGTAACTATTAAATCACGGATCAGCATGATATGTCCCCTTTAATCCAGTTTTAAGCAAATTTTCTAGCATTTTTTTCTTCACTTAAAACTAGGGATGTTCGAATCGATACTACTTTTCATGCAGACCGATACCAGTACGAGTACTCCTTCTTGAGTACTCACCGATACTACTAGTACTTTTGATACATAAAATTTCAATTAACAGTGACATTTTGATCAAAGACAGCACAGTCACTTTAACATTAAGTCCAAATAAAACACAAACAACTCTGAGTTTAGAACTTTTTTGATCAATATTTAAAAAAAATAATACTTAAAGTGCACAATAAAGCTAACAACTGTCAGAGTTCAAGTATTTTTTTCAGTAAACTAAAGTGCAAAATGAAATAGTTTAACTGTTAACTCTTCCTGGTTCATTCATATTGTCTGAAAAGGACCTGGTGCACATTTGCAGTGGTCAAACCACAGCAATTAGCAGCATCTAGTGGTGAGGAGGACTTGCTCGACGTAAGATTTTTTTTGCCTAGAGTATCTGCTGCTGGTATCTGCAGCCTTCGCGAGTACTGATACCTTGAAAAAAGGCTGGTATTGGCCGAATACCGAAACCTGGTATCTGTATCTATCAGTTAAATGTGGCTCATATCAAGCATAGCAAGACGATTTTTACGTAAAATAAGGAAAAAACATTTGATAAGATTTGCAGTGCACATATTTTTATTTGAATACAGGTTTGTATGATTTATTGAAAATGAAGTAAGCACAGAGTAATGGCACACACAGTTAGGATACCTCTATGTTGCATGCTCACACTTGCACATCTACTTTTAAACCCTGCAACTGAACACACGTGTGTGTTCAGCTCCTGAGTATGAAGGACAAGAAGATTCAGGAACAGGACAGAAGACGAATCACCACACATTTCATCCCTTTACTGCCGCAGCTGCTGACCAAGGTACATCCCTTTACTTTATAACTTTATAACCACACTGAAAGCATCATGCACTGATGGTGAAAGCTAAGAGATTATTACTATAAAGTTTAATCATTTCTAACTGTTTTGAATTTAAGTGTTTAATGCTATTTTTTTCAATTTTAATGAGTTGTTTTTTAATTTCCATGTCTTTATTTCTTCCTCTCCTCGCTAACTTAAAGTACTCTGCAGATGCATCGAAGGTGAGCCTCCTGCTCAAAGCTCCTCTCTACTTCAACCTTGAGATGTACAGCAGCTCTCCGATGCTTGAGAAGGTAGGAGAAGGGAAAAAACAATATATTTTACATCCTTGAGTAAAAAGAAGAGCTAAAAACAAATCACTTTCAGTCTGAGTCACACTCCCTCTTACATGGATCCTCCTCGATCCACTTCATCATACTTAATGTGCTCCTGAGATGTCCACAAGAGGAGGAAAAGTAGAAAATCTAATCTAATCTTCAATAAAACAAAACAGAAAGAAATAGGAACTTTGTCTTTCAGATAAGGGTTAGTTGAGATGCCAACCTGAGTGATTCGCTTATTTTCCACATTTTACTCTCACCTCCTTACAATCCTCCTCCTCTGCCCTCTGTTTGTCAGAATCTGGACCAGCTGCTGTCTCAGATTTGCGGTATCGTTGAGAAGCACACAGAGGCCACTGTGTTGGAGGTTTGTGCACTCCTGGCCAGCACCCTTTTCTCCGACTACTACGCTTTCTCCTCCCGTGCACACCGCGCATTCAGCCAGCTGCTGGACAAGCTGGTGGAGTGTTTTGCCTCCTGCTTAAGTGACCTGCTGCAGGTAGGAAAGCAAGTTAGGGAATCTTTGGTACTCATAAAATGTTAAGTCAAGGTGTACATGTTCTTTTTTTTTACCCCCACTGTAAACATTTTTGGGAACATTTCAGTGTAAAGGCCTTTGCACACTGAGTCCATTTTTTTTTGCCCGAAACGAATATATGTTAAAAAATAAATTTGATCCCATGTTATGTCAATCATGCATGCACACTCAATCCCAAACTTTCGTCCTTTATTTCTTCTTAAAAGTCCCATATTCTGCTCCTTTTCTGCAGTTTAATATGGATCATTTATGTCTTCATGAAATGGTAGTAACATGTTTTGGTCCAAAAAGCCAATAAATCAAGCACAGCAGCATTGTTTCCAGGCTCTCATAACCCCTCTGTTCAGAACGCTCTGATTTAGTGGGCGTGGCCTTCATATGTAAATGAGTCACCGCTGATACCGCCCCGCTCTTCTGCGTCACTGAGAGCGGCGCCACGAGCTCTGAGTGTACAATGTTTAGAAAACAGCGAAGCTCGTTTACTGTAACATTACAGGCTAAAACAACAGGCTAACTGCAGCTAAAGTTAGCATCCTGAAGCTAACACAGAGACAGAGGGACACTGAGGAAAAGCTCTAACATCTGCTCCACAGCACACAGCATTTAAAATACTCACATTTCCAGGGTCAGGGGTTTGTTGGTGGATGGTTGGTAATGTGCCTGGATTTAGGACCAGTCTATTCGCTAGTATAGACTGGCACATTTCCTTGATAAATGAACTCTAGCCACTTAGTTTGTCTTCCTCTGAGAGGGGAAGCTTGTGCATGGAACTATGTGGCTGTTTACAGCCAAAAACAAAGCAGTGATGGCTCTTCAACTTTGGCATTCTCTTCCCTGCGCCTGTGTGTGTGTGTGTGAGCCTCCGCGCACACATCTCAAACATATTGTCAGCTGCTGCTCAGGATAAATTGCTTGATCACTGCTTGATGATTCCATTTTTCTCGTACTGCGAATTTTCGCAATTAATACAAAATATAGCATTGGAAACAGTGCGGAAGGTGTCTGACGGATCAAAAAAATGCATTGGAAAAAAACGGACTAACTGTGCAAAGACCTTTAGGGTGTCTCTTTTGGTCATGTTTTGTTTTAGTTACGATGGTAAAACAGTGATCTAAAGCCTGTGTTCTCTCACTGATTGTACGTCTTCAGGGCACAGACGATGACGTTGTCTACAGTGCAGCCATCGCCTTGAAAAGGATTGCAGCGTTGAGCAGGTGAGTGTCCGTTTTGTTGTTATATAAAATAAATTATACACAGAAAGTCTTCCATATAACATGTTTTTAATTGTGTTGTCCAGTGCAAAGGACATGACAGGCTGGAAGCTGTTTGACTCATGTCTGGAGCTTCTGAAGAGCAGGATAGAGTCACAAGAGCTTGACAAAGAGGTCTGTGTTGGAGTCAGTCATTTTGATAACTGAGGAGGAGTATGGGGTGAAAATGATAGAAGTGATATTTGCTGCTTTGAACTCTTGAAAGAGTCTGTTTGGGTCAATTTAGTTTATTTTTTATAAGGTGGGTGCAAAAAAAAACCATTTTAACCAAGTTTTATACCCACAGAGATTCTTTATTTTTCCACATTTTAATGACATGCACAATATGTTCCCCCTTTTTTCACGAATAAATAAACATGTTATTTGGCTTTTGTCATATTGCACCATTTTCCTTTCAAATAGCAGATTTAATCTCTCTTTCTATTTAATTCCAGCTCATGGTGTCCGCTCTGAAGTGTTCAGCCTTTCACCTGATTTGGGCCAGAGTGAACGCAGTGACCTCCACACCATCTGAGGTGCTTTTTATATCATAAAAGAAGTTTTACGCTCTGCTTTTGATTTTAACTGGATGTCTTTTAATCTTTCACACTCTCGATGGGGGCCTGAAGCAAATGGCTCTGTAATGTTACACACTTCGGTTTCTATCGCCTCACAAGTCAATAATGGTAAAAAGCTTTTGGTGCCCTTGCTGTTTTTTTTTTCTTTGAGCTTTCACCTCTGGCTTCACACAATGATTAAAATAGGTCTGTCAGTGCATTCGTGCTCCACTTTACACTTCCTGCCATGTTTTCACTTCATCTTATTTTTCTCTCATTCTCCCACTTTCTGTTTTAATTTACACCTTCCTTTTTCACACACATATTAAACACATCACCATTAAACTGAAACGCTTCAGAGAGAATCATCTAACATTGTTCATCTAAAGTCCTAAGCTGTTGTACAATCAATTATATTTAGGAGCAGATTTCAGTTTTGATGCCAGGACTTTGATGATGACTTCATTGATGTTTTTATTCCACTCGCACAAATAATCACGATGTATCTGTCCCTCTGTCCTTTCATCAATATCTGTTTCAGGCTGAGTTAAAGCGTCTGAAGAAGGAGGTTCGTTTGTTCTGCAGAGTCTGTCAGGACTGTCTGTCTGTGAGGACGGCTGAGATAAGAGAACAGGTTTGAGCTTCATCATAAATCTGAGGCAACAGTGCGGCCGTTTTACTTTGATTTCTGCTCGCTGCTTGTAGTTAGCTGGAAGATTTTTCACATACAGTGGGGAAAATAAGTATTAAACGCGTCATTTTTTTTCTTATCACATTTATTTCCAAAGATGCGATTCAAACAAAATTTCTACCAGACATTGGTTTTAACTCAAATAATCCACACATGAAAAGAAATCACAACGTTCAGGTCCATAAATAATGATTATGTGGAATTAAGTACGATAAACAGGAAAAAAATATTGAACACGCTAATGAGACTCATCTAATACTTAGTGGAGAAGCCTTTGTTTGCAATGACAGCTTCCAGACGCTTCTTGTATGTTTTAACTAATGGCCCACACTGCTCAGGTGTGATTTTGGCCCATTCCTCTGCACAGATTGTCTTTAAATCTGGAATATTCTTTGGTGCCCTCTGGTGAACCCTTTTCTTTAGTTCTTTCCACAAATGTTCAATTGGATTGAAGTCAGGTGATTGACTAGGCCAGTCTAACAGATTGATTCCTTTTTGTGAAACCATTTGAGAGTCAACTTTGCCGTGTGCTTTGGATGGTTGTCCTGCTGGAAGGTCCAGCCACGTCTCATCTTCATCATCCTGGTGGATGGCAGCAGATTCAGATCAAGAACTTCCCCATACATGGCTCCATTCATTGCTCCGTCAATTATATGAAGTTTGCCAACACCATGAGATGAGAAACAACCCCATGCCATGATGCTTCCACCTCCAAACTTCACTGTCGGTGTAGTGTTTTTATGTAGTATGACAGCTGAAAAGTTTAATTTTGGTCTCATCTGACCAGACAACATTCTCCCAGTATTCTACAGGCTTGTCAAGATGCTATTTAGCAAACTTTAAACCAGCTTCAACATGCCGTTTCTTGAGGAATGGAGTCTTGTGGGCTGAGTGTCCATAGAGGCCATGGTGGTGGAGTGCATTGCCTATTGTTTTCTCTGTAACAATCATACCTGCTGCCTCCAAGTCTTTCTGGAGCACTTTCATGGTGGTCCTTGGCTCGTTGAGTACTCTTCTGACTATCTTTCTGACTCCCTGGTCAGAAATCTTCAAGGAGCTCCTGTGCGTGGCCTGTTGATGGTAAGGTGGTGCTTCTTCCACTTGTGAATAATGGCCCCAACGGTGCTGACTGGAATATTCAGGTGCTTTGATATAAGTCTGTAACCAGTTCCATTCTGATGCTGAGCAACAATCAGGTTGTGAATGTCTTCAGAGAGCTCTTTGCCTTTACCCATCATGAGGTGTGTCGTATTTAACTGCTTGGTGAAAAAACAACCTTTTTTATAGGACCATCAATTTGCTCTAGCCCAGCTGATGTTGGTTTGCACTAATTGGAAGTTCAAGTAATAATTACTGACAGATTTCAGGTGGTATGGTGCATTTCCTTGCCAAAGTATACAGCCTTTCCATGGTGTGTTCAATACTTTTTTCCTGTGTTATCGTACTTAATTCCACATAATCATTATTTATGGACCTGAACGTTGTGATTTCTTTTCATGCGTGGATTATTTGAGTTAATACCAATGTCTGGTAGAAATTTCATTTGAATTGCAGCTTTGGAAATAAATGTAATGAGAAAAAAAGTCGATGCGTTCAATACTTATTTTCCCCACTGTATGACACAGATTAGCCTCCTCAGATGGACTCCATGTATAATAACTCTTGTTTTAAAGGCCTCTCCTTGTGTGAACTGTCTTCTATCAACAGGCATTTGAGCTGCTCTGTGACTTGCTGCTCTTGTACAGTAAGAAAGCAGCATCTGAACTCCCAGCTTTGGTCCATCTGCCGTCTGACTCCCTGCGCTCTGAGATCGCTCTTTTCCTCCTCGACTTCATCTTCTGTGACTCTGAAGATGCCGAGCTCAACGGTATCCTGACACTGAATGGATATTTTAATTTGCTACTATTCTTTTTGCTGCTCTCCATACCATCTCTTTTCATCCTGTCTGTTTTTGAAACTCCAGTAGACTGGTGGTGTTTCCGTGTGGATGTTTAATGTTTATGAAACAAACTGTTCAATCTCAGCCGTGCCAACGCTGTCCCAGAGGAGCCAACCATCATTGGTGCCTGCAGACATAGCTTTTGATGTCTTGTTTTTGCGAATCTGCTGCTGTAACAAATTGTTTTTTCTGTATTTCACAATGTACTGCCAACTCCCAAGCCAAATACCGTCTCTTCTCACAGCGTTCTGTTGTGCTTGTGTCTCATAAACACCTACAAATGTTCTGCTCTGCCTCTTCAGTCTATGTATTTCATGAAAACTGCCACTGCCAAGTCTCTCAGTCTCCTATTTTCTTCTCTGTCTCCTCTTCCTTTAGGTGAGGGTGAGGAGGTGAGGTTAACTCTTCTCCAGAGGAAACGCAACCAGCTGGCCGGCTACTGCAAACTGGTCATCTACGGCGTGCTGGACCTCACCGCTGCCACTGATGTCTTCAAGCACTACCACAAGGTTTGAGACAGCAAAGAGGCCATCAACTGGCGTTTAGTGCAAGCACAATACATTAAAGTCTTGAGTCCAGAGATGGTGTTAGAGACTCGTCATGTGAAGAATTTAATCAGGTTAAAACAGAGGATGTGTAAGAGAGTGGAGGAGGGTGAGAGTCTCTTTTAGAAGTAGTTAGGTGCTGAAAATGAGTCAGACGGAACAGCAGATGACTCAGAAGGAGAAGAGGATTATTTCTAAGACATGGCTGTTAGTTTAGAGGACAAATGATTCTGACTGAAGTCTTGTGTTTTTTTTTAGTACTATAAAGACTTCGGCGACATCATCAAAGAGACTCTGAGCAAGAGCAAGCTCATCAATCCTGTTCAGAGCGCCAAGACCGTTTGTCTGAGCCTGCAGCAGGTGTGCACTTCCTCAACAATGAGTCACCTTTAAGTCCACATCCACACGTAGCCGGGTATCTGGGAAACTGCATATATATTTATACGTTTACGTGTTTTGTCCACAGGAAACCACAGCTTCAGGTCACTAAAAAAATGTGTTTTTTGAACACTACTAAAATTGCTTTCTAATAGTTAGCAGGTTTGTTAGCGAGCTACTTTTCAAGGAATCCTCATTAGGGCCAATGTCATAATAAAGATGTCTGACATCCAACTGCAGAGATGTGGAATTCTGTAACATTCATCTGCTGAGTTCTGGATTTTTTTTACATTCAACTACAGAGTTCTGGAATTCTGTGACATTCAACTGCAGAGTTCCGGAACTCTGTGACATCCAACTACAGAGTTCTGGACTCCTGTAACATCCAATTGCAGAGTTCCGGAATTCTGCCATTATTGGCGGATTTACCCGCTGCGTGTGGATGAAAATAATTTTAAAAACGAACAAGGGGGATATTTATCTCTGAAAATACCTGGTTATGTGTGGACATGGCCTAAATCTCATTACATTGTTCCATGAGCACATGAGGTTTCTGGGATGGAACTTAAATTTTTATAATGACAATGCCACAAGGTGACATAAATATTCAGTCTGCAGCAACCCTCAATTAAACTAATCATGCAAAAAAAATTGAAGGATCATTTTAATTTGAACAAAGCTTGAGAAAAGTGGGAATGTTTGTACTTATCTATTGAAATGTTTTCATGGAATAATTTTGGCGTACTGCGGCCGTTCAGATCCATGTTTGTGTGCTCAGCTGTTCTCAGAGATGCTGATGGAGGAACACAGCAGGCGGAATCTTGGTGGGATCAGAGAGTTGGCCAAGAGGCTTGCCATGAGCTTTGGAGTCGATCTTCACCGTATCCGCAAACCACTGGTGGCACTGCACATGCAAGTAACACACACCTGTCTCTGACAAACAAATAACAGACAGGCTCACTCCTTTTGATTTGACCATCTTACTCTTGGACAGTTGTGAAGGCTGTCTTCATTACAGGGCTGTTCAGAGTCATTCTTTGCTGTGACTTGTTTTTTATGTCTGTGTTGTGTGTTTTGTCGATTTTAGGGATGGTATACGTTTTGCGTTTCGAAGCCCTCAGGATGAAGGAGAGCAGCACCCACATGTCGCCTTCTTGGAGATCCTCTCTGAGTTCAGTTTCAAGCTGCTGCAGCAGGACCGCGCCCAGCTGTGAGTAGGGATGGGTGCTGAATTTGGTACTTTTATAGGTACTGACCGAATTACACCAAAAGTACCTGGTACTGATTCACGTGAAATCAAAAGGTACCATGTTTAGGTACCTAAATGCATCCAAGTGACTGTGAGGGAGTGGAAGAGTTGCTGATATTCCATGCTGGACATGAACCCAGCATTATAAGGTTATATATTGAAGAATAAATATGTTCAATAAAAAAAATTCATTGGTAAACAAAATGGTATTCTTACCACATAAACAAATAGAAGTAATATGTAGAAGTAATATGGTACCTTATTGTTTCATATGTGGAAAGTACCCATCCCTAGCTGTGAGAACCTCTTATCCACCCATAACGTCATGTATTTAATGACAAACTGTGTGTGTGTGCTGTGGATAGATATTTGGTAAGATTGAGAGTGAAAAAACATCTCTTCCTCATCTGATCCTCTCTGCTATTTCATTCTCTGTGAGTGTGACTGTTTTAAATCAGACTCTGGCCTGAATATTAAAGGTTTCTCCTTTTGTCCTCATCTCTCTGTCTCACTGTCGTCTCCTTCAGGGCTGCTTTCCTGAAATCTGAGTGTCCCAATGCTGCCCTCTCCTGGCCGGCAGTCAAAATGTATCAACGCTCCTTGGCCGCAGGCCGCACTATCCCCAGAGCCTCGGAGCAGGCGGAAGAAGACCGTGCGTCCTCACTTGACACCCCTGTGCCCAAACGGAGGAGAACCAGGGCTCAGGGTGAGACAAGATTGATCACTAGCTTGTGCAGACATTGATCGTTTGGCTCTCAAGGATTCAAGGATTTGGAAGTTTTTTTGTAAAAAGATAAATAAAATAGCATCATGATTGATTGTTGAGCTATTTTTTAACTTTTGTTTTTTTTGCTTAATACTTGTCCTGTATTTACATGTGTAATGACAACAACGTACAAGGGCAAGGAAGCCAGGCAACTTTACATTTTAAACAGACATATTTCAAAAAGCTTCATTAAAGAGATTGTTAAACCACAGAAAAAAAACAACAAGATGAAAAAATGATAATAAAAGTGAGTTAAAAATATATTTGATACCCCCAAATTTTGTAAATGCCTATGAATCATATTCATGGAAGGTATTTGTGTTTGAAAAATGGCCCTGACATACATGCTGGTCATCTCTTTAGGAAATAAAACATCACTCGTACAGTTTTTCTTGTCTTAAAGAACCTTAAATCCCCACTACAGAGTGTATTTACCCACAAATATTGAAGCTTATCTTTGTGTATTTGACTTCCATCTCCTCTAGCTTCTCCGACCAGCACAGTCAGAGGATCCTGGTTGGACAGCAGCAGCATCCGCAGTGGCCTGCACTCCCCCGCTCTCACCTCCACGGCCCAGAGACAACCCGCCAAGCAGCTGACCCCCAGGAAGGCGAGAGCAGAGGAGTCAAACATCAGCAGCAGTGTAATTGAGCCGGACTCTGAGGATGACTTCTCCTCCGTGTGAGTCGTCCTTTCATCACCAACACAGTAGCCACCGTCTCTACTCCAGGTTTCAATTTTTCTGCCAAACGCTGGAGGTTTTCACAGGTCACATGCTTTTTGTCCATGCACCAGCGAAAAGTCAGACACTCTCTTTTTCTGCTCTAGATGAAGAGATTCAGCAGTGTAAACGAACAAAGGGCTGCTGAGTTTGTCAATCAGCCACTGTGAAAGCAGAGGAAAAAGCCCTCTGTGTGCAAGCTGCAGCTGCAGACGTTATTGACTTGTGAAGTGAAGGGCCTGCTGTCAGTGTTTTTTCTGCAGTTGAAAAAGTTGTTTAGAATTAATTCCCTCATCTGCTCTCTCATAGACAAACTCAGATGCAGATACGTAGAAGTTTAAGCTGTGCACTACGCCGTTAGAGCTGTAGTAAAAGCTTTCACTCCTGTTCTTCAACAGGTCTCACTTCCGAAAGGTGAAGCCTATGAATCGTCGACATCTCTCCTCCAGCCAACCCAGCTCTGCTGTCGATCAGCACGACCTGAACTCCCAGCTCACCCTGTAAGACCAGTCACTGGGGAAATTCATGCATTCACTCCACTCATGTTGTCACAGAAATGGAGAAGAGAATATTTGTGTGATGTAGAAGTGAATCAGCTGAGGTGAACTGCTTTTCCCCAGACTTTCTCTGATCGAGGATGAAGAGGAAGAAATAGTCGAGGATGAAGAAGAGGAAAGGGTTGAATTCGAAGATGAAGGAGAACCAGAGATCGAGGGTTACGAAAGTGACTTAGATCATGAATCTGAATACACACTGGTAAAAGGATCAATATCCACATGTTGATCATGCTCTGACTCTGTCAACTATATACTCTAAAATATGTATAAACCAGTTCAGATTGCACCACATTTTCTCCGAAAAATAAATGAAGATCAAGCCTAACATTCCTGGAAATTTCTAACTTATCCTTTTTTTTTTTTTTTTCTGCAGCCCTCGACTCGCCACACCTCAGTCAGTGTCATCGATGAGCTGTTCGACTGAGGACCCCAGAGACCAGGACCACCAGTGGGAAACAGTTCTTTTGATCAAAATGTCTCACACCCATCGCTGTGTTTTTTTGTGGTTCTAATATTTTTGGGTGTATTAACCACAGCAGTAAACCATTCTCCAGTACAGAGCGCTTAATTAGTTTGACTGTGAGATCTGCCCGTCCCTAGTTCAGTTTGGGGAGGAAGAGAAATGGTGATTATGGTTTATGGAAAAAAGTTGTTGCTGGTCATGCCAAAGATGGTTAATGTTTCTACATTAATGTAGATCTAAAAAAAAGCAAAAAACATGTTGTATTGTTGATTGCAGTTTTGTTTTTTGACTGCTTTTACTGTGTTTTTCAAGGGGCACTAGTTTGTTTTTGTTCATTGAAATATACTTAAATTTGGTTTAAGATCTCAAAGAGTTTTATTAATATGGCCACATGAATAGTTTTACATTAAAAAACAATTTGTTGAAATTATTCCTGACTTCAAAACATCAGCCACTGGAAAAAAAAAAACTAATAAACATGAATTTTGCTACAACTTTGTTAAGTCATTTGTGAACTTAAAAAAAATTAAACAGCTCACTTAAGAGTTAACAAATAAAAAAAAACAGGATTCTTTTACATGAAGAAGAGGCAGGTAAAATTAAACCAAATCATTAATTTTAACATTTATAAGACACTCCTTTATTCTATTATTATTTATTATTATTATTATTTTCATTTTATTTATTTATTTGAACATAACAAAAATATGTTTCAACATTAAAAAGTAAAAATAGCAACCAAAGAGCAAAACAACAAAATCTGTCATTTGCATGTTCAAAAGGGAGTAGGAGGAAGTCTAAACCTATTTAGTCCCACCCCTTCACTTTACACAGTTAGTCAGTAATTTACCCACTTCCAAGTCACAAAGACAGTACTGACAAAAAAAAATCACACATAACCAATTACACAAAACATTAGCAATATATTACAAACCATAATGAAAAAATACAATTAGATAAATGAAGAAACAACTGAAGCTAAATCCACCCTGCAGTGATCTTTATACAATCTCATCCCTGTACCTTTTTCAAATCAGGGTTTTATACTTTTTCTTAAACTGCTCAATGTTTGGACATTGTTTTATTTCATCACTCAGACTATTCCAAAGTTTAACCCCACACAACGACACACAAAATCTCTTTCTGGTGGTTCTCACGATTACAGTCTTAAAATGAAATAATCCCCTTCAATTATAATTCCCCTCTCTTTGCTTGAACATGCCCTGAATATTTTCAGGTAGTTGATTATTTTTTGCTTTGAACACAATTTGTGCTGTTTGAAATTCTATTTGATCGGTTAATTTTAACAGTTTTGACTGCAAAAACAGTGATGTGTGTGGTCTCTGTAAGCTTCTCTGTTTATGACCCTTACTGCTCTTTTTTGGAGAATGAATAGAGATAGGAGTGAGCTCTTGTAGGTGTTGCCCCAAATCTCAGCACAGTAGGTTAAATATGGTGAAACTAGAGAACTATACAGAATGTGAAGTGATTTATTGTTCAGAACCTGTTTTGCTCTATTTAATATGGCAATCATTTTTGCGACTTTGGACTGTAGATGCTTTATGTGTGATTTCCAGTTAAGATTTTCATCTATTATTACCCCAAGAAATATGGTTTCTGTAACCCTTTCAATGTTCACCCCATTAATCAGAAATTTTGTTTGTGTACTTTTCCTGCAATTCCCGAACAACATTATTTTAGTTTTGCTGAGATTTAATAACTTGTTTATGTTAAACCATGACATTAATTTACCCATTTATGATTTAACCATTGTAAGAACCTCATTTAAACTATTACCTGAACAGAAAACATTTGTATCATTGGCAAACAAAACTGGTTTTAACAAAAGCTTTCTGAATATAAAATTCTATTAAAAATTAGAAAATTTACAAGAAATTAAATCTTGTTTATGGTCAAATCAGGAACGAAATTTGTGACTTTTGTTACACTAAAGAAATGAGTTAGTCGTGGACAATAATAATTCAATCCTCTTTTGGGTCCAGTATTTTATGGTAAAATAAATTACATCAGCACAGTCAGGTGTATTAAAATTCCTTGTAATAGGGCTTGCCTTGAAATAGCTGTGTGTAAAAGCAGAAACTGTGTGTTTTAGAGAATTAAATCGTTAAAACCTGAAAGTTTTAGATTGTTTAGGACTATTTATTCAGGTCATTATCAAGTACGTGTTTTGGTATGTGTGTAACGTCATGTAATGTTCCTGCCTTGGATCACTCATTTGTATAAAATCCAATCACTTCTTTTCGCGCCAATCCCGACTATCAGGGCGGAAGTTTGTTGTGTCACCTGACCTAGAAGGGCCCACAACTTTCGCGCCACTGCAAAATCCCACCCCTCCTCTCTGTAAGACGCAATTTGATTGGCTTATGCCCACGTCAGACTCGCGCCACTTCTTGGACCGCAACTGCAGGGAGCCGCAAGCTGCAACTGAATGAATCCCGGACTCCGGTGCTTTTAACAAACTAAACCGTGAATTAAAGGTGCGCGTCAGTTAAGTGTTGCCTTTGAAGGTGTCCTGAATAAGTTTACGTTACTTGAAGTTCACGGTTTGCAGCCATGGCTCGTAAGGATTATGCGGCTGAGAAAGGTATGGTTCACAATAACAGCATGGCAGCAACAGGTTGCTCACTGTTTTAGCCTTTTAAATGCATGTATGTTCTTAGACTCACTCTGGGAGTTTGTGTTTACTTCAATCGAGTGTACGGGGGTATAAAATCCGAATATCTCCCCTTGAAACATGTTAAAACATTAGTTGTAACTCGTTCGCTCCTCGAACAAGGTTACCTCCCAGTTACTTTCTCCTTCAGTTCATATAAGCTAACACGTAGGTATAGTAAGTTTTGCATCATTCTATGATCGGATAAACCCGGATGTGTGGTACCTGCATGTATTTTAAATGTGAACAAACTTTTCTGGATGATAGCAGACTTGATAGCGGTTAGGTATTGTCTCTGAGCCTGTGACTGACTGCTGGTGACCCGGATGGATCTTAAACAAAGGAGCAGGCGCCACTGCAAGCACATGTGCAGCATTAACCTGCAGGCTTTCGGTTTACTATCAGAGCCGTTACAGAGTTTGATAAAGCATATTTTAGTGACAACACGCTAAAGTCACTGTAAAAAGTGTGCGATTGAGTATTTAAATAGCTGTATGGATGGAAACTCTCGCATAACAACTCTTTAAACGCCGGGACAACTTTTGTTAATGTCTTTAAATTCGATTTCCATCTGTCCTCGTTGCAGAATAATATTGATATGAAGAAATATTCAAAAGAAATCGTGATTTTGGATAAGTAATAGCTAGTTGTAACAAATAATTGAAATTCTCATAAATTATTTAGCTTAATTTTTTTCAATCACATCAATAAATTAAAATTCATATTACCATTATTAATCAAAAAAAAATGTTTTATTAGAGTTTTGAGACAAAAAGAAATAATTTTGTTGTTTCGGCCTTGAAATTTAGAATAAACTCAAATACGAATGTGACGTCAGAGTTTTAACTGCCACTAAAATAAGCTTTCAAAACGTTGCATATCAGCAAACGTACTAACAAAAGCCTTCTGAATATTAAAGTAACTATACTTAACGGTCCTTAAAATGATGATATTTCTAGTAGGAAAAAAAAAAAAATGTCAATGATAATTAAACAAGTGTATGAAGACGCTGAGAGAATAGTGCGACTGTTCCATAGCTTTCAATTCAGTTGCTCAACCAACGGTTGTACATAAGTGAGCATGTTCCGAAACTTTACAATAACCCAATCCATCCTTAAACCGATGAATTTACATTCCTGGGTAAACAATTTAGTGAGAAGTTTACAGTGAGGGTCTTTTGTACTTAAATCATTACAGTTTCTGCTCTAACGCTCCGTGGTTATGTAAAGAAGAATCGTTATTAACGCGCCGCCTCGACCCATCCAAGCTAAGCTAACACAGAAAGATGGCTGTAGGTTGAAAACAACAGCAGGGACTATTCTAAACAGCGGAGGGGTGGCGGAGGGATATCCGAGTGACGAGGCACAAAGCCATGTGCTGCTTTGTTTACAATAACATCCTCGAACAGAGAAATAACAAACCAGAGCTGCAGATTTTTTTGCTCATCGTCGAAGTAAGTTAATCATTTAAGTTGTCTTGCTCGGAGTAGTTTGGTTTCTGGTAACTTGGAATTTGATATTGTTAATAGTTACGGTTCTTTCGAGAAGTGAGGGATATTTTCTCAAAAAGATGGACACTGAGCTGAACGCGCCTGTTGTATTTACATCTCGATCCGGAGCTATCCGCTGCGCACTTACTTCTCTCTAAAAATATGACGGTGTGTAAACTGGAGAGGGATTTGATTCATGTGAAGCATCATTGGCAGTTTGTGCTCTACAGCGAGCTATAGTGACTCATCGAGATTACAGGATGCCATGTTACTCAACAAAGGGGGTCGTCGCAGGACAACAAATTAGCTCCCAGTCTCTAGGCCCACTTGTGGTTGTGTTTTTAAACCTACATTCACAACAGATTTCAAACTTAAAGAATAGCATATATTTTGTTCACACTATATACAATGAGTACTCTGGTGTTTGTGTTGAAAGCTAACTGTAAACTCTCCACCCTGTGTCTGCTGAATGTGGCCTGTGTGTCCCTGTTTTGAAATGGTGCTAAAGGTGTCCTTTTGTTTGTTTTCTTTCTATAGAAAAGTGCAAAAGGTTCCTTCAGGAGTTTTACACAGAGGATGATAATGGAAAGAAGGTCTTCAAGTATGGAGCTCAGCTTGTAAGTACAGTTAACAAACAATAAGGCTTTTACTGTTGACAGTTTTAGCTTCAACTTGCAAAATGTAAATCCATAATCATACATAGATTAGGAAGTTATGTGGAAAATTGGAGTGCTTCCCAGCTGTGACACAAACTTTTTTAAGTAAACATGGTAAGATGTATATATTTGATATGTTCAACCACATGCATGTATGTTTTGATTGATTTTTATTTGTTGAGCCAGGATTGCTGACCCTGTTTTGCTAAATTTGAGCTGATTTTTTTCCCAACATTATATTTATTGTTTTAACAAGCTTAATGCAAACACATCAATGCACGTAACACAACTATGTGCAGAAAAACCAAACATCACTCAGGTACACAAACAAGGGTCATAAAGCAAAATAACAAGGATTTTTGTGTGTAAAAACAAACAAGCAAAAAAAAAGAGGAAAAACAATAAAAGAAAAAAAATATATATATATATATAGATGGATCCATGTACATACACTTACACACATATATTTACATAAATACCCACATACGCATACACATATTAGTGAACATACACATGTATCACATGTAAGTATATGATGGGAAGATAAGTTAGAACTCAAATTATTGTTGGTGTTTTAAATCAAGATAGTGACAGTGATTATAATGAGTTATGCCTATACAAATACATGTAAAAATTACATATATATTTAGAAATTAAGCATAAATATGTAATAAAATTAATAAACTGATAAAACATTTTTTTAAAAAGAGAAATAATTTAAATAAATAAATATGTATAGGATAAAAAGATCCATCCTCCAGATGTTATTAAAGTGTGACTCCTTCCCCTTCAAAGTGTATGTAATATTTTCTAAGGGCAGAGTTATGGACAGTTCAGAAAGCCATTTTTTAAAACTTGGTGTACCAACCTTCTTCCATGAAGTAAATTTGAGCCGATTTCTTTGAATTGTACATAAAGTAGTTTGCAAACAGCCCATGCCAAACAAAATACTAAGAAATAATTTGTTTTTATCATGTGTTATGATCAAAATGTGTGATTTGATCATTTTTGTTTCTTCTTGTATGCTTTGACTAAATTTAATTTTGACATAATATTTTAAATTTTGGATAATGAATTTTGAGAATTTGAAAATGATTGATCTAGAGCTGAACAATTAATCGAATTTAAACCGAAGTTGCAATGTGACAGAGTGCAATTTTCAAATCGCAGAGTCTGCAATTAAAAAAAATAGAATTAGAAAAAGTTTGATGTACACAGACCTGGAGAGGATATAGTAACTTGTGCTCCGTCTTCCTTAAAACCACCAAAAGTCAAAATGCTGTTTTTTTTTTCTGCCTAAAATATTACACGTCTACTAATCTTGGAGTTAAATCAATCAGCCAATATTCTGTGATCATGATAATTAAATAAAGTTGTGTTATTTGTGTCAATTCATGCTTCAATCCATTTCATTTCATCATAACATGTAGGCCTGAATAATATAGAGTGATTTATTAATTGTTAAAAAAAAATGACATGCTAAATCGCAATTGCAATATTGGTTAAAAGAAAATCGCAATTAGATTATGTTCCAAAATCGTTCAGCCCTAGATTGATCCTACCACTTTTTCAGGAAAGAAGGAAGTTTTTTTTTTTTTTTTAATCATTTACCTGTCAACTTTAATGTTAAAAAAGTGTAAACTTTGAAGGGGTTATCTCAAAACGCTAACTTGCATATGGTGTTTACATCTGCTTAATCTGGAGCAAATGGGGTCTTAAAGTTTCTCACTTGTTTTTCACACTATACTTCACTAAGAAAATACTTATTCTTTTTCTTTTTGAGTTTCAAACATTATAAACTTGTATCAGTATGATGTTGTCTCATCAAGTAATTTATCCGTGTTGCAGGTGGCACTGGCCCACAGGGAGCAGGTGTCCATCTTTGTGGATCTGGACGATGTGGCAGAGGAAGACCCTGAGTTGGTCGAGAGCATCTGTGAAAATGCAAAGCGCTACACGGGACTGTTTGCAGATGCCGTTCACGAGCTGCTGCCAGATTACAAAGAAAAAGATGTGAGTTGATGCACCTTGACTTTAAAATACTCCTGTTCATTAACTTTTCCTGTACTGATCTGGATGTGACTTGATTGACCTCTATAACTAACCCATCCATTACTTTTAACACTTCCAGATTGTGGCCAAAGATTCCTTGGATGTGTACATTGAGCACAGGCTGATGATGGAGCAAAGAGGTCGTGACCCTGCAGACACTCGCGACCCCAGAAACCAATACCCACCGGAGCTGATGAGGAGATTGTAAGTCACATCAAGGCTTACATTTTTCAACTTCTGCTTTGTTTTCCCCCAAATCATCCCCACAAGACTCCATGTTGAATACCAACGCTGTGGACTTTGTCTCCTGTCCACAGTGAGCTCTACTTCAAAGCTCCCAGCACCTCCAAACCCAAAGTGGTGCGTGACGTGCGAGCAGACAGCATTGGGAACCTGGTGTCAGTGCGAGGAATCGTGACCCGTGCCACTGAGGTCAAACCAATGATGTCCGTCGCTACCTACACATGTGACCAGTGTGGTGCAGAGACGTACCAACCAGTAAGATCAGATTCCTTCATTTGTTTCCTGTGACAATGATGACACTTGTTACATGGGAACCATAACATCCTGTCTTTGTGCTTCAGATCCAGTCGCCCTCCTTCATGCCCCTCGTTATGTGCCCCAGCCAAGAGTGCGTCACAAACAAATCAGGAGGTCGACTCTACCTGCAGACCAGGGGCTCCAAATTCATCAAGTTCCAGGAGCTGCGTATCCAGGAGCATGTAAGCGAATGTACCCAGAGACACTGTGACTCACTGTTGATCTGTGATTATTTTAACAAGTGTCTTCTGTCGTCTCACAGAGCGACCAGGTGCCTGTAGGAAACATTCCCAGGAGCATGTCTGTGTACGCCCGAGGAGAAAACACTCGCCTGGCCCAGCCAGGAGACCATGTAGCCATCACCGGAGTCTTCCTCCCTCTTCTTCGCACAGGATACTCTCAGGCCGTCCAGGTATGATGAAGACACAAGCTTAAAGTGATACTCCGGGATGGAACAAGTTGGGTCCTATCACAAGGTTTAGGGCAGAAATTACCCCTACAGCAGTGTTTTTGTGCAGCAGAAGCCCAGGGCGCTCGTACCAAACACCCCCTCCCTGCTCGTCAGCCGGTTTCCTCTGCACTCAGACGGGGCCATATTTTACTTGACAAAAAACCACAAATAAACGGACTCCCACCGGAAAAATCTGATATCGGTCTGCATTCATGCTTTATTTAAAGAATTTTCATTGGTTACTTTCACACAAAAACACCGCTAAATAAGGCTCTGGTACTCATCTGACGAGCAGGGAGGGGGTGTTTGGTGTGTGCGCTCTGGGCTTCTGCTGCACTAAAACATTGCTGTAGGGGTAATTTCTGCCCTAAACCTTGTGATAGGACCCAACTTGTTCTATCCCGGAGTATCACTTTAAGGTCAAACTTGTCCCTTTAACGAGACTCAGACCTTATCCTGATGTGGTTTTGGTCGTTTCAGGGTCTTCTGTCAGAAACCTACATGGAAGCTCACAGCATCACACTCATGAACAAGACGGAGGATGATGAGCTCGGGAATGAGTATCTCAGTGACGAGGAGCTGCGCAGCATCACAGGTTTGACCAAACTTTAAGAATAAGATGCTTTTACACTCTGTTTTTTGCACTCTTGATTGAAATATGATTTTTCTGTGACAGATGAAGGATTTTATGAGAAACTGGCCGGCTCCATCGCACCTGAGATCTATGGGCATGAAGACGTAAAGAAGGCTCTGCTCCTGCTGCTGGTCGGAGGTGTTGAACAGGCGCCCAAAGGCATGAAAATCAGAGGTGAGCGGTCACTTATCTCCTAATTGTGTATGTTTTCCTAGATCTCTACTGACAAAATCTTAAAAATCAGATGTATCACGACACTTTGACCATTTCTCAACTGTTTGCTTCAATAAAAACTTCTTGAAAGCTGCAACAACTCTTCCTGTTTTGGCCCCTCTTCTCCTTAAGGCAACATAAACATCTGCCTGATGGGAGACCCAGGAGTTGCCAAGTCCCAGCTGCTGTCCTACATTGACCGTCTGGCTCCTCGAAGTGAGTGCAGTGTTGTTTTTTGGAGTAGAAGTTGTGTATCTGGTTTAATGTTTTATCTGTTGAGGTATTTTCTCCTCCTTTAAGGAGTTTAATGGTTGAACATTAACTTGTGATGAGCTGGTGTGGAGAGGAGAGTTGAGGGAAGTGTTTTCAGGGTGAAGAAGAGGAGCAAGATAGCTATTCTTTCCAAACGCTCCATCACAGTGTCCCTTCTTCTTCTTTTTCTTCAGGTCAGTACACAACAGGTCGTGGTTCATCTGGCGTCGGTCTGACTGCAGCTGTGATGCGTGATCCTCTGACTGGAGAAATGACCCTGGAAGGTGGCGCCCTGGTGCTGGCCGACTTGGGCATCTGCTGCATTGATGAGTTCGACAAGATGGCGGACGCTGACCGCACAGCCATCCACGAGGTGATGGAGCAGCAGACCATCTCCATCGCCAAGGTGAACAAAGCTGCACCAATCGCAAACATCAGAGAGTTTTAATACCATACCCAGCTTGACTCACCCTTCCTGTTCATGTTCAGGCCGGCATCATGACCTCCCTCAATGCTCGCTGCTCCATCCTGGCAGCCGCCAATCCTGCATATGGTCGCTACAACCCCCGGAAGACCATCGAGCAGAACATCCAGCTGCCAGCCGCTCTGCTGTCCCGTTTCGACCTGCTCTGGCTGATTCAGGACAAACCGGATGCTGATGCTGACCTGCGTCTGGCGCAGCACATCACCTACGTCCACCAGCACTGCCGCCAGCCACCCACCCACTTCACCCCCATCGACATGAAGCTGATGAGGTACTTAAACGTTTTAGAGTTGAAACGATTCCTCGAATGATTCAAGGTACTTGATTACAAAAATTACTCGAGTAATTTTCTCCGCCTCGAGAAATCGTTTAATTTTAAAAAAGGATCAAAGAGTGGTATTTCAAATAGAGCTGAGGCCATATTAAGAGAGTTTTCAGACCCCTCAAGCTACCTCTTATACAAAATAGCAAGTAGCAACAAATCTAGCTTCTTTTCTGGAGTTTGGAGACTAATGGGTCATTCATTTGGGGCCGCAACATTTGATGAGATGTACAAGGCACAAAAAAATGTGTCAAAGTGTGTTTACAAATTTTGGAGCTACCAAAGCAAGTGCTCTTATTGACATGCTGTATCAGAAAATTCTATTTCTTAAAGAGAAAAATTTTCATTTGAAAAATAACTGCTCTTTAACTAAACAAAAATGTATTTTATCCGATTAATCAATGGGATTTTCAGTAGAATACTCGAATACTAAAATATTCGATAGCTGCAGCCCTAATACGTGTAAAGATATGTTGAATTTGATATTGTCAGAAGAACAAGCTTCAACAACAAAAATCCTCTTCACCTCCAGGCGTTACATCGCTGTGTGTAAGAAGAAGCAGCCCGTGGTGCCGGAGAACCTCGCTGATTACATCACAGCCGCTTACGTAGAGATGAGGAAAGAGGCCAGAGTCAGCAAAGACACCACCTTCACCTCCGCACGAACCCTCCTCTCCATCCTCCGTCTGTCCACTGCTCTGGTGAGAAACACGCCTGAGGCAAAATGTAACAGGCTGATCCTGATAAAAACAAATCTGAAGCTTCATTAGTTCCTGAAGTGTTCCTGTGTCCGTGCAGTGTGTGATAAAGTGCTTACAGTGCAGGTAGTGATGATAACCTGGCCTACTGCAGTGTGAGCACTTCTTTCCCACGCTGGATGATAATCTGCCAAGCAACAAGCGAGTGTTTCTCATTCCTCATCAAGTGAGAAATCAATTACATGCTGACAAGAGAGCATTCTTTGTGTTTCTTTGGTCCCTGGCTGCCAAAAGTGCTGTTTGTGCAGGTAGCAGTCATCCACCTACTGCAAAACCAGCACTTCAGGCGGATGGAGGACGGTGTGCTGCAGTAAAAGTGTCCACAAGAGGGCAAGCTTCAAGCATCACTGTGTGAAAAGAGTTTTGCATGCATGTCTGAGTGTGAGATAAGATGCTACAGATGTTTTTGTATCTGCTCCTGGTCAGCTTTGCAGGGTGGGCAGTCAGCCTGTGTTCGAAAGGAGCCGCTGTGCAAACCCATGCAAAACTGACCATGAGCAGAAATTTCAGCCACATCCTCCACAAAAAGAAAAACACCTGATTTCCAAAAAATTGTCTTCACATTTCAGTGCTTACGACAGATTAGCTGGTGTTGAGAGGCGGAGACTTGGGCAATTGCCGGCCATCCCAGAGGGCATTGCACTTGTCTCGGTCTGACAGTGCCGGCACAGCGCAGCCATGTTCTTAACCACAACAAGATTCCCAAATCACACAAAAGTGTTTGAATCATGATCAAATCTCAAACCTCTCCTGACTTTGTGTGGCCTCTCTGCAGGCTCGCCTCCGCATGATGGACTCTGTGGAGAAGGAGGACGTCAATGAGGCCATGAGGCTCATGGAGATGTCGAAGGACTCGCTGCAAGCTGATAAATCCAGCAACACGAGGTCAGTATTCACAGGGAAAACTTCAACTTGTTCAGACCATAGACTGTATATAGCAGGGGTCTGCAGCCTTTACTTTTCAAAGAGCCGTTTTGCCTCAGCTCATTTGGATGAAAGTCATTCGGGAGCCGCAAAATCTACTTTATCTTCACTTTGAGACAAAAAAATGTATAATCTGGTGAATAATTATCTAAATGAGAAGTTTTTGTGTGTGTTTTGTGATTTATTAGTTTTTTTATTTTTAATAAATCTGAGATATTTGAGAAGTTTCTATAAGTTGAAAATTTTTTTAAACAAAATTCAAAAATTTGTTAAATAAAAAATGAATTAAAAAATAGGCAAAATTGTGATATTTTAAAACATTTGCTGAAATGTTAGAATTTGAAGAAAAAAAAAACTAAATAATGCAATTTCTAAATTTTGCTTAACTTCCAACTATTGAAAAACTTTCTAAAAATTGCAAAAAATGGGGATTTATATAAAGAATTCAAAATTTTCTTAATCTTAAAAATATGGATTTTTTTTCTTAATATGAAAAAATGTCAGAAAATTGAAATAAAAAAAATCCAGAAAATTGCAAAAAAATTAAAAGCTTAATTCAAGAGGTGTATCATAAATACCCTCTGTAAGAAAAATTTAATTTTGAAGCCAAAATACCCCTGTCTCAGGCGCCACCATCTGTAGCAATTGCAGCCAGAGTCTGTGCAGTAGAGACTGAGGGATTCTGGGAGAATCTGAGTGGGACCGGATGACAAAAATAATATTTTCTTTCAAGAGTCTAATCACTTCCTGACTCTACTTCCCGACATATTTTACAATCCCCGAAAAAAAAACACAAAATCATCAGCTTTTAATCATCGTTAAACGTTACTCGTTTTTAACCTCATATAACTAATGAAATAGAAACTGTTCAGAAAAAAGAGGACTTGAATACAAAACAGTCAAATAATATTTTCAAATCACCACAACAATCAGACGTGAGAAAAATTTCTACGAGGTGTATTAATTTATTAAAGTTTGACCACAGCCCATCTGGAATGACTGGGGAGATGGATTTTTTGACCTGTACTGCAGCCAGCCACCAGGGGGAGCAGTTTTTGTGGAGACCTCACTTCCTTTTTTTTTTTTTTTTGCAGTCTATGGTTCAGACCGGATGTGGTCTAAACCCTTTATGGGTTTCTTGTATACCTGTAAGAGAGGCTGCGTATCCTGAAGGAGGCTGTAAAACGTCTCTGGTGGTTTTTTATTGAGCTGTGTTCACACGGTAGCATGTTCAGAGGCAGGCGTCAGCACTGGTGCCAAATTTAACCCCCTCTTTAATTTGACTGCTTTTAACTCAATGCATTTATAGCATCAAGGGTAAAAAACTTTAATTTAAAAAATGTTTTAAAAACTGGCTCCTGTTTTAATATTTTCTCCATGCTTAAGCCAGAATGCAAAGTGTATTGCTGTGAAGAGTATGAAGCAGACAGCATCCGTTTACACTTTCTCCTTTCCCTCTTCATTCAGGACTCAGCGCCCCGCAGACGTCATCTTCTCATTGGTGCGTGAGCTCGCCACAGAAGGCGTGACAGGCCGTGGCGGAGCAGGTGGAGTCGTCCGCATGGCTGAAGCGGAGCAGCGCTGCGTCTCTCGTGGCTTCACTCCCGCTCAGTTCCAGGAGGCCCTGGAGGAGTACGAGGAGCTGAACGTGTGGCAGGTCAACCAGGCTCGCACTCGCATCACCTTCGTTTAAAAAAAGAAAAAACACCACATCATAAAGCGGGACCGCCTCGATACACGCCTCGTTCTACACCTGATGAAAATCTTAGTTTTGGGCTTTTTTCAGACTTTTGGGGGATTTTCTGTCTTCAGCATTTTGTAACAAAAGTTAAGTCCTGGATATTTTAAAACACGGCTTTTTCTGCAAGTATTCCTGCAGTAGGAGATCCATCACTTTTTATTTTCCCATTCCACAGAAAGTTGCTTGTAAATATGTATGTCATGATGTATTATTGTGTAGCTTCTGCAGTTTACAGCTTAAAGCTTCAGTTTCCTGAACACGGAGCATTTCTTGTATATTTTTCATGCTGTAATGCAAATTGAGCAAACCTGCCTGACATGGAGTTTTGTATTTGGACAGATAGTTATAATAAATTGATGCTTGAATACTGTTTCTTGTGCTTAATGTGGGCTGGACACAGGAAATGTGAAGTGTGCTGAGACTCCCTCTGAACACCTGGTTTGTGGACGGAGCAGCCGCGCTGACATAATTACTGTTTTCTGACACGTCTTCGTTGTAAAGCTCCCGACTAACGGGGGTGTAGCCGATCATTATTTTCTGAGTGTTTGGTCCATAAAACGGTGACAAATCGCCTGTAGCTTTAGGAAAATCTGAGGACCATGTCTGTAACTGGTAATGGCTCTGCTCATAAAAAGAAAAGATTCAAAGTTTTTATTTTTTTTTTCCATAAGGTAGAATGTTTAAAGACAATGAAAAATCAAAGTCACCAAGGATAACTCGCTGCTACAGCATCCTTTATCTGTGTTCTGTATTTAATGGTTTTAAAGTCCCCAAAAAACATTGTGAAGACCCTGGACTGTCTTCAGGATCCAGAAGCAAACATGGATGTTCAGGAATAGATTTTAAGACATGTTAACAGTTGTAAACAAACTCATTGAGTAAAATAACATGAGTCTTTTTCACTTGGGCTTGAAAAAGTAATTTAGAGCAGATTCTAAATTCTGGAAACAGGGATTTGACACTTTGTAAACTTATTTATTTCACATCTGGGCTAGAGGAAATTTTAAATTAAAAAAACACTGGTTTCATTGCAAGTGGTTCAGGATCTGACTTAATCTCGATAAAGTGGGGTCTAAATTTGATTTGGCCGCTCCATAAACCAGGGTCAGAGCCAGGATTTCATTTTTGAGTGGGTCATACAAATTTTGGCTTGGCCTTAAATTGCAGAAGTTAGTGTTTCACTATTTAAATTTATTAAAGAAAGACAAACTGATATAATGCTGTTACTATTAGGGATGGGTACTGAATTCTGACAAAGGTACTGGGTACTGATTCACGTAAAACCAAAAGGTACCATGTTTAGGTACCTAAATGCATCCTTGTGACTGTGAGGGAGTGGGAGAGTAGGTGATTTTCCATGCTGGACATGAACACAGCATGTCAAGGTTAAATATTGAAGAATAAATATGCTAAGCTGCAATTTTTTTATATTTTATTATCAAACAAATTGATATTTCTACTGAATACACAAAAAAAAGTACTGAAATATGGTTCCTTTGAGTACCGGTACCAATTGCCAGGTATCGTTCTAAATGTAAAAGAATGGGCTGAATTAATTCTTTCATTTTCTTTTTTTTTTTCCTTTTTTTTTTTTTCTTTCTTTTTTTTTTTTTTTTTTTTTTTCCCTTGTCCTGTTCAGCGTCACGACAACAGAATTATGGTCTGGCTGCCGTATTGTGCAGAACACATTTGCTTTTCCAAAGGGAGCCGTTAATGTATAGAGCTGCCCTTGAGTGTTAAAATGGTACTCTTTATTATGTTGAAATGCTGACTCAGCATTTCAACATATTGTTATCCTGTGACTTTATTATGTTGAAATGCTGACTCAGCATTTCAACATATTGTTATCCTGTGACTTTATTATGTTGAAATGCTGACTCAGCATTTCAACATATTGTTATCCTGTGACTTTATTATGTTGAAATGCTGACTCAGCATTTCAACATATTGTTATCCTGTGACTTTATTATGTTGAAATGCTGACTCAGCATTTCAACATATTGTTATCCTGTGACTTTATTAAACTTCTTATTCTTCCGTACGTTTTTTGGCTCTTTTCACAGCCTTCAAATTTTGTCCGATTTTCACCGTTCAACTTTTAAACTATTCAGCTTGTTTAGGAATAGTGTGCTATATCTTTTCACTTTTCTAACTATTAAACTTTTTGATTTATTCAGCTTTTTCCAAAAAAATTTCTCTATGTTAAACAGATGGGAAATTTCAGCTCCTCTGACTAAAATCTGCTTCAACTTCAACAAGCTCTAACTTCAGCTTACTTCCACTTACAGACTTCATTTTTGCTTTAAAATGTTCACTGATCTTTCCACTACTGATATCTGTAATAACTTTTTTAATATCTTCAACTGTTTTTGAGATTTCACTGTATAAGCGACACAAACTTTTCACTCTTTTCACCTCTCCTCCTGCTCTCAGAGGGCGGAATGTTTTCAATTTGACTGAGAGAAGCAGCTGCTGCTACTGAAAAAAACTGCCGATTAACCTGCCATAAAATTCTCAAACTTGACTCAAATCAAACAAAAAAGGCTGCTACTCCTTCAACTTCAACTGCTTCTACCTTTTGCAGACTTTGACTCGAGACTCTGTTCACACATTAAACTGGTCCTATTCTCCTCATCTCATTTACACATTAATCATAGATTTCTGCTTTCTTCTACATTTTTGAGATTTCACTGTTTGGTTTCTCTCTCTTTTTATTTAATTATTTTAACTTTTGTAGGCTGATTTACATTTCCACTGTATCCACTTTCTTTATCCACTCATTGTCTTTTCCTCATTTCTCTTAACATTTTTTTTTTCCTTTATTTTACATTTTCAGTTTTTTCCACTTTTATTCAAACTTTTCCAGCTTCAGCATTTCAACGCATTTGCTGCAAGGAAATGCAACTTCTCTAGTTATGTTGAAATGCTGATTCAGCATTTCAACATATTGTTATCCTGTGACTTTATTATGTTGAAATGCTGACTCAGCATTTCAACATATTGTTATCCTGTGACTTTATTCCACTTCTTCTTCTTCTTCTTCTTATTCTTCCGTACGTTTTTTGGACCTTTTCACAACCTTCAAATTTTGTCCGATTTTCACAGTTCAACTTTTAAACTATTCAGCTTGTTCAGGACATGTGTGCTATATCTTTTCACTTTTCTAACTATTAAACTTTTTGATTTATTCAGCTTTTTCCAAAAAAATTTCTCTATGTTAAACAGATGGGAAATGTCAGCTCCTTCCTTTAAATCTCCTTCAACTTTAACAAGCTCTAACTTCAGCTTACTTCCACTTACAGACTTCAATTAAACTTTAAAATGTTCAGCTATCTTTCCTCTCTTCAGGTTTTTATCTGCTCTTAAACAGCTTTTACTGTTTTTGAGATTTCACTCTTCAAGCAACATAAACTTTTCCCACTTTGCCCTGAAATCGAAGCTGCTAGACTGCGGAATGTTTTCAAATAGAGTGAGAGAGGCTGCTGCAGTAAGGTTGTGCGAATCTCGATCGAATCGTCATAACTTCCAAAATCTTCACAGCAGGTAAATAAAAACTACATCACGACGTTCCCTGAAGGCTCCTGCTTCTTACAAAGGCAGTATTTTACCAAAAAAATGTACAGTTTTGCCAAAAAACGCCTCAGTGTGAGAGTAACGCTCATATCCCTGTAACCTGTAGTAATGTTAAAATCTGACCTATATTTCTCATCAACTTGATTCCTAACTACTTTTATACATCACCCTCCTGCGGTCAGTTTTAATCCCACAGTTCTGGGAAGAACAGCATCTTGTTCATCAGAGTCTCCAGATTCTCACAATGTTTTTGTTTTTCTTCTAGCCCTTAGGGTTTCAGGGTAAATGCAGTTTGTTCGGACCTATGTCTAGCCCAAAAATCCAGCTTAAGATCAGTGGATACAAAGGAGTTCCAAAGTTCAACTGCCATGTCACACTCATTATGACATCATGATGATCACCATGGTAACCACACAGCTGTGGGTAATCACTGATTAGGTCTTTGAAGGACAGAGCAACACATATGTTTCTTTATTATGCCTGGACAGCCAACCCAAACTGTCTTACACGAACGCATACAGCCAACCCAAACACATACACACAAATACACACACACCAACACACACACAGACACAGACACAGACACACACACACACACACAGACACACACACACACACACACACACACACACACACACACACACACACACACACACACACACACACACACACACACAAACATTTAACCATCCAAAACAGTGACAAGGCAGCAGAAGATTCAAACATGACAACCCTTTCATCACACACAGCTGTTTATACTGAGTAATCAAAACATCCAGGAACAAAGACACACATGTACTTCAGTTACTTATAATACCATACCTCCCCCTTTGACTTAATCTACATGCTCCACTATTTATACAGCTTTGTCCCACACCTAATAATTGTCAAACTGCTACTTTTTCTTCTTCTTTCTTCCTTTCTTCTTACTAGTGCTTCATTAATCTCTGTACTGTTTTTTCCCCTATTTCTTCTACTTCTTCTCTCCATTCCACATTTTCAGCTCTAGTTCACATCATAACCCTCTTTTTAACTTTTAAATGATTAAACTTTATTTAAAACATTTTACCATCAAAAACAGAGACTGCAATAATATTCTGATCCCCTGCAACTCCTTCAACTTCAACTGCTTCTACCTTTTGCAGACTTTGACGAGAGACTCTGTTCACACATTAAACTGGTCCTATTCTCTTCATCCCATTAACACATTAGTCATAGATTTCTGCTTTCTTCTACATTTTTGAGATTTCACTGTTTGGTTTCTCTCTCTTTGTATTTATTTATTTTAACTTTTAAAGGCTGATTTACATTTCCACTGTATCCACGTTCTTAATCCACTCCTTTATTTTACATTTTCAGCTTTTTCCACTTTTATGCAAACTTTTCCAGCTTCAGCATTTCAACGCATTTGCTGCAAGGAAATGCAACTTCTCTAGTTCCACTTCTTCTTCTTCTTATTCTTCCGTACGTTTTTTGGACCTTTTCACAACCTTCAAATTTTGTCCGATTTTCACCGTTCAACTTTTAAATTATTCAGCTTGTTCAGGACATGTGTGCTATATCTTTTCACTTTTCTAACTATTAAACTTTTTGATTTATTCAGCTTTTTCCAAAAAAATTTCTCTATGTTAAACAGATGGGAAATTTCAGCTCCTCTGACTAAAATCTGCTTCAATTTTAACAAGCTCTAACTTCAGCTTACTTCCACTTACAGACTTCAATTAAACTTTAAAATGTTCAGCTATCTTTCCTCTCTTCAGGTTTTTATCTGCTCTTAAACAGCTTTTACTGTTTTTGAGATTTCACTCTTCAAGCAACATAAACTTTTCCCACTTTGCCCTGAAATCGAAGCTGCTAGACTGCGGAATGTTTTCAAATAGAGTGAGAGAGGCTGCTGCAGTAAGGTTGTGCGAATCTCGATCGAATCGTCATAACTTCCAAAATCTTCACAGCAGGTAAATAAAAACTACATCACGACGTTCCCTGAAGGCTCCTGCTTCTTACAAAGGCAGTATTTTACCAAAAAAATGTACAGTTTTGCCAAAAAACGCCTCAGTGTGAGAGTAACGCTCATATCCCTGTAACCTGTAGTAATGTTAAAATCTGACCTATATTTCTCATCAACTTGATTCCTAACTACTTTTATACATCACCCTCCTGCGGTCAGTTTTAATCCCACAGTTCTGGGAAGAACAGCATCTTGTTCATCAGAGTCTCCAGATTCTCACAATGTTTTTGTTTTTCTTCTAGCCCTTAGGGTTTCAGGGTAAATGCAGTTTGTTCGGACCTATGTCTAGCCCAAAAATCCAGCTTAAGATCAGTGGATACAAAGGAGTTCCAAAGTTCAACTGCCATGTCACACTCATTATGACATCATGATGATCACCATGGTAACCACACAGCTGTGGGTAATCACTGATTAGGTCTTTGAAGGACAGAGCAACACATATGTTTCTTTATTATGCCTGGACAGCCAACCCAAACTGTCTTACACGAACGCATACAGCCAACCCAAACACATACACACAAATACACACACACCAACACAGACACACAGACACAGACACACACACACACACACACACACAGACACACACACACACACACACACACACACACACACACACACACACACACACACACACACACACACACACACACACACACACACACACACACACACACACACACACAAACATTTAACCATCCAAAACAGTGACAAGGCAGCAGAAGATTCAAACATGACAACCCTTTCATCACACACAGCTGTTTATACTAAGTAATCAAAACATCCAGGAACAAAGACACACATGTACTTCAGTTACTTATAATACCATACCTCCCCCTTTGACTTAATCTACATGCTCCACTATTTATACAGCTTTGTCCCACACCTAATAATTGTCAAACTGCTACTTTTTCTTCTTCTTTCTTCCTTTCTTCTTACTAGTGCTTCATTAATCTCTGTACTGTTTTTTCCCCTATTTCTTCTACTTCTTCTCTCCATTCCACATTTTCAGCTCTAGTTTACATCATAACCCCCTTTTTAACTTTTAAATGATTAAACTTTATTTAAAACATTTTACCATCAAAAACAGAGACTGCAATAATATTCTGATCCCCTGCAAGTCCTTCAACTTCAACTGCTTCTACCTTTTGCAGACTTTGACGAGAGACTCTGTTCACACATTAAACTGGTCCTATTCTCTTCATCCCATTAACACATTAGTCATAGATTTCTGCTGTCTTCTACATTTTTGAGATTTCACTGTTTGGTTTCTCTCTCTTTGTATTTATTTATTTTAACTTTTAAAGGCTGATTTACATTTCCACTGTATCCACGTTCTTAATCCACTCCTTTATTTTACATTTTCAGCTTTTTCCACTTTTATGCAAACTTTTCCAGCTTCAGCATTTCAACGCATTTGCTGCAAGGAAATGCAACTTCTCTAGTTAGTGTTTGTTGTTTTTGTTTTTTTTTTTAAATTATATATTTATATTTTATACATAAATACACATACATATATATACATACACACACACATACGTATGTATGCACATATATATACATACGCATACATGTATCCATACAGTTTCCCTCCCGTATATTGCCAAGTTTGAAGATTACTGCTTAACCAGAACAAGGTGATATCAGGAAAGAAACAGTGAAAAAGGAAAAGATTGTAGAGAAGAGACTAGACAGGGGGGGAGAGAGAGACAACAAAACAACAGTAGAGAACAACCACAACAACTGAACAGATGACTACAGACAGGAGAAACAAATAACCAGCTACTGAGCCTGAAAGGAGACAGTATCCTGGGGTCTTTGACGTCATAATCACAAGAAGAACCTGGAGAGATGAACTGGAGAAATCATGAGTAGCAGTGAGCACAACAATGACAATTGCAAAGAGGTACATATACGTATATAGATCTATACACAGACGCATATACTCACCTACACATATAGGGCTACAGGTGGCAGTATAGAAAATTGGGTTTGATTTGGGTCAGGTGATCATGCCAAGGAGTGATCATGCAGATGTGGCCCCGCTGCTCCCAGAGGCCAGACATGCACTGAGATAGCCCTCATCCCCGGGCGTCCCGCAGCCACAACAGAGCACAGGTCCCAGACAGACCACCATGGAGACAGCAGCACGCCAATCCAGGAGGAGGCAAGGGGGGAGCGTCCCGGGAAGGCTAGAGGCAGGCCCCCGACACTGCAGAGGGAGGACCCCAGGGGCCAGGGACTGAGGTCTGCAGGCCCCGCTAGACGCAGGGCCCCCGATCGAGTGCAGGGGGTAAGACCAGGGGTCACCTGTGCCCAAGGGCCACTCACCCCCGAGGATGGGGGGTTCGGCCAGGCACCCGGGAGGACGGACCCAGCCCAGGCCACCACCTATCACGAGTCGGTGCCGGCCCCCAGCGCACCCGGTCAGACACCAGAGACCACAGAAGTCCTCTCCCCAGAAACCCAGTATCCCCCGTACACAGCCTACTGTCTCAACCCACCCCTATCCCCCTCTCATCTTTATCACAGCTCACCAGCCCTCCACCGTGGACCCTGACACCCGCACATAAACATTCTGTCCATCCATACCCATACGTTCACACAACAGCACAACAACACCACAGCACCACAAGACGACTACACAACAATATCACAACACGGCATATATATATATATATATATATATATATATATATATATATATATATATATATATATATATATATATATATATATATATATATATATATATATATATATATATACATATACATATACATACATATATATATATATATATACACACACACATATACATACATACACACATACATATACACACACACATACACATACATATATATATTCATACATATATAATATATATACATATATAAATAATTTTAAAAAGAGGATTAAATAAATAAATAAATAAGTAAATAAGTAGATATAAAGCCATGGGCATCCTCCGGGGCGCCGCGGGACCCCTGCTGTGCCACTCGCCCAGAACCCAAGGCAGCGGATCCCCTTTTTACCCCATGCCCCAGGGGGCATGGTAGAAACAGGGGTGTGAGAAGAGCCCCCTGCCCTACCTCCCCCGCTCTGTAGTGTGTGGATGTTTGTGATCCTAATGCAGTTAAAAAGAAAAGTTAAAATTGGGGAGTGGACGGCCTCGTAGCTCATGGGGCAGTGCCCTTCAGGTGGTTAGCTCAAAGTGCCCTGCCTACCATATACCACTTGGCCCACCCCAAGGGTCTCTGTGTGTGTTGTGTAGAGTAGTTGGTATCATGTAGGGATGTCTAAGTGTAAGTAAAACTGAGGCGCAAGTCTTATCAGGGTGTAGCAGAAGTGGTCCCTAAGGACCTCTACCACCGCACCTGACGAACGTGCACCTCAAGGTCCTAAGTGTGTGGATGCTCTAGATGAGCGGGGGAGTGAGGGCTGTGGGGCAAAGTAAGACCAGAGAGGAGAAAGCTCCCCTCTGGAGGGTGAGCCGCCCTATTGGCAGCAATAGGCACCCCTGTTCCCCGGGGCCCACCGGGGCAGGGGGGGCCCAGGATCCGCCAGACTCAGAGCACCGGGCCGCGGCAGCCAGAGGGTCAAGGACACCCCGGACCACCCTGGCCCATTGTATATTAGAGAGATATATACTATTATATAGTAATATATAAATAATAATAGAAATAATAATAATGGAAATAATTATGGTAATAATAATAACAATAATAATAACAATAATAATAATAATATTATTCCATTGTTTAGAAAAATTCACACACGTACATAAACACAGACCTGCACACACACACATCTGAACGTACCCCCATCTGCCCACAAGCACACACAACACACACACACACACACACACACACACACACACACACACACAAATTCTTTCATTTTCTGAACCGCTTATCCTTTTCAGAGTCACAGGTGGCTGGAGCCTATCCCAGCTGTCATTGAGCGAGAGGCGGGGTACACCCTGGACTGATCACCAGCCAATCACAGGGCTGACACATAGACAGACAATGCTGTCCTTGTGTCTTACAGATAAATTAGAGTGATCAGTTAACCTGATGAGCATGTTTTTGGACTGTGAGAGGAAGCCGGAGTACCCGGAGAGAACCAACACATGCACGGGGAGAACATGCAAACTCTACACAGAAAGGCTCGCCGGCCAAGCTGGGAATCGAACTAATGACCTTCTTGCTGTGAGGCTGCAGTGCTAACAGTTGCAGCCTCCTAACCCTATATTGATTTACTATTTTTATTCATGTTTATTGTGAAGTTGGTCTTAAATTTGATTTCAAATGGAGTTAAAAAGTCTTGAATTTCTCTTGCTTTCAGCTGTAGGAACTCTTGACTTCCACCTGGCTGCTGCTCTATTTCCCCATCCCAGTCGACTGGTATTCTTTTTTAAGTTTTAAGGATGCAGATGGACTTTTTAAAATGCTCCAGCACATTGAAAGTGGCAGAAGCAGCCTCACAGAGCCACATGTTGAACAAGCTGCTCATGCATTTTCAGGTCACTTTCTGATACTGAACTCTGATTGTTTATGATGTGTTTTTCTAACAGGGCTCAGATATATCATGTCAGTATGACAGCATCCTGTAAGAATGAAGCGTAATCATCCTCAACCTGACACATAAAAACCTCTGTACCTCTCAGAGACGTGATGACCAGCCCTCAAAAAACACACAACTGTCAGAAAAGCAGATGTTCTCTGTGTAAAAACCACCATCTGTTGGAGCTGACTGTTTTAGAAATCTAACGTTTCTCTCTGAATGTACAGTTCACCTGGAACATGTCATCATTACAGCTTTTTTTGGCTGAGTTATTGTTTGTAGGCAGCATTTTTCCCCACAGTTGCAGTCGTCCCAGCAGGTGATACTTCCCTCCCAGACTTAATGGGGAGTTTCCATTTGAAGTCTGTTCTCTTTACGGCCTTGCTGCTAAAAGCACGTCGGCTTTTATTCCTAATTGGCGCCAAAGGCTTCCCATTAAACCCTATAGAGGGAGAGGTGGAGACTGGAGGCTGGGGTCTGAGAGTTGGTGGGGTCCTATTGGACAGAGGGTGATGTTTCAGGGCGTCGGACATGCAGATCTGTATTTAACCCACACAGCTCTTTGGAGGGGAGTAGACGGGCTCCTGAGGCAGGTGAGTAGAGCAAAGGTGCAGATGTTAAATTTAAAGAAATGGTTCAACTTGAGTTGATTTGATTTTTAAGCAGATTTAGAGCCAGACAGTTTGTGGGAGCTTTTCCAAGATGGTTTCCCTAATTCTGGCTCCAAAAGGGATCAATTTAAACATTTAATTCTGTTATATTGCACAGATTCTCCATAAAGTCACTTGAAAAGTCATTTTTTTGCTTCTTGACTGGATTTCAGGGGTTCAAGATGATTTCCTCACTATGGTCGTTGGGAGCTCTTTGCTGCCTGATGTTGCTCCCAGGTCAGTTTTTAGTATTTGATTCACAAGCTGCAAACATTAAGGAGGAAAAAATGAACATGTGTGTAATGATTTCTCTCCTCATCCAGGCCTTCTGGAGGCCAAGTCTTTGTTAAACATCATCCAACAGGAAGGTAAGAGTTCTCACCCAAAAACCCTAACAGGTAAAAAAAGATGTGAAGTCTTCAGAGACTGACTGAACTCTTCTTATCACAGAGATGGTTCCTGTCAGCGCTCTCAGCATCGACTCAGAGAAAGCCAACGACTTTCTGACTCACTCCAGACCCAAGAGGAACGTGGACCCCAGATGGTACAGATCAAACCCAGACTTTCAGGCTTATTACCGCTACTACAGCAGCATCGGACACACCGAGGGGGTGAGACAGTGACATGAATCTGTTCTGTGTTAGAGACATGATCTTCAGGGAATAGATATGTGTGCAATTTTTTTTCTCCACCAGACTGAAGTGAAAGAGGAGTTTTGACTTCCAGGATGAAAATAGATGAAAAGAATTCTCATTTTGAGATCCTGAAATAAATTTCTGACTGTGTCAATTTGGTAATTACTCCTGCCAGTGGAGTCAGTATCGACCTATAAGTGTGAAAATTTATGTTCAAACCAATGTTTTATTGAACGGAAGAACCAGAATCTAAAGAGTTTTTCATTTTTCAATCAATCAATCAATCACGTTTTTTTATATAGCACATTTAAAAACAACCAAGGTTGACCAAAGTGCTGCACAGTCTTGGAACACAATCAAATAAAAGCAAGTAAAAAAAAAGTGTTAAAATAGAATAAAAACAGTTAAAACAACAAATAGACAGTAAATAACAAAAGAGGACCCCATAATAAATAGAAAATGGTAAAAAAAAAAACAAAAACAAAAACACATGGATGTCTTGCTCAACTAGTATTAAAGGTCAGTGCAAAGAGGTGTGTTTTTAATAAGGACTTGAAGCTCTCAAGAGTCTGAGCTGTCCTGATATATAGAAACAGACTATTTTTATGCAATTTTCATGATTTTTTTAAACTACCATAAATATACACTGTTTTTACTAAAAGTTGCGGTAAAGCTGTGCTTGCCTTATTTTTTATTTCTTTTTTTTTTCTTGTCGTCTGGAAGTTATTGACACCAAAAGTTACTTTTTACACTAAAATATTACATATAAGAAGAATGAAAAGTCAGAAGTCCAACACATTGAGGGGTTTTCTTTTTTAATTTACCAGTAGGGGGAGCTGTGGCTCAGTGGTAGAGTCCAAGGACCACACACTGATCCCCCAAAAGACAAAGTCAGCATTAGTCAGCCTTAATGCTGCTGAGCAACAGTATTCTCTGCCATCAGTTAATGAACATTATGAAAGATGGTGAATTTGACGAGTGATAAAAGAATAAAAGAGCAATTTGAGTGATGGTGAAGACGAGAAAAGAGATGCACAAGCAGAAGTCCATTTTGTGCAATAGTTAGTGAGACTGATGATTATGAAAACTGAACAAGAGGTCTTTTTTTTTTTTTTTTTTTTTAACTTCTTAGGTGCTTTTTCATGGAAGGTGCTTGTGTTTTTTTTTCTCCAATCAGACCAGCCGCTGAAAGTTAACATGCCACTGGACTCAAACTTAAGACGCTCAAACTGCACAGTCATCATTGCCCTTAAATCACTGTTTGTGTACAGATCAGTCCAAACCCACTTTTCAAACTGTGACGTTAAGATCTAATTGAGTTTTAAGAAGCGCGTTTAAAGTTGAACTAGTTAAAAGTAGAAAATGAAAACCCAGCTTTAAAATCCATCAGATATCATGGTCTAAAAATGTGGAATGATAAAAGACATGAAGCTGAGAGCTCATCATCACTACATGTTTTTAAAAGGAAACTGTCTTTAAATTTAATTCAAACAGCTTAGATTTACTTAGTTTTTTATGTTTTGTTTTTTCCCTATGTTTTAAAATGTAATTCTAATTTTTGTCAACTCTTTTATGGTCTCTTTATTTTTGTAGTTTCTTTGTTAAATCTGTTTATGTTTGTTTTATTGTTGAGGTTTTTTTTGTTGTTGTTGTTTCTTCACATATGGTTGAACACATGTTTGCATGCATTACTCTGTGTTCTTACGGAAATCTCAACTGTTCTCTGCTTTCTCTTTTTCTTATAGAAAGGTGAGGTCCTTTGCATAAGCCTAATGGCTTCTTGACCTCTCCTGACACATTTCTTTGTTTTTCTTAATACTTCCAGTTTGATCTTATGTATATTTTACAGTGCAAAATCTAATAAACAAATGAATAAAAAGTGGACAAAATCTATTTCTAGCATTAGTTTATGCTGACTCATAATAAACAAAACTTGTCTCCTCTCCCTCAGCTCTATGAGATCGACAAGCTGCGCATCCTCTACCAGCAGATGAGGTACCTGGAGCACACCTACGGCCCCAACGCCTCCTACTACCAGAACAAACTGGGTCTGCAGATGTTCCCCTGCGACCCCGCCACAGACAAGAAGTGTAAAGTGGTTCTCCCTCCTCCCCCTCCCATGAAAGGCGTCCCAATACCCACAGACCCCCCGGCGACACCTCCTGCTCCTCCTGTCCCATCCATGTCCCAGGCTGACGTCCTCTACCTGTGCAACAAGAAGGACCCCCTCTGCAAGCCCCACATCGTCTACATGCCCACCGGGGCTGTGCCCGTGCTCTGTGACCCCCGCTATCATCCTAAATGCATCCCACAGAAAGCTCCAGAGGCAGTCGCTGTGCCCCAACCTCCTCCACATCCTCCTATAAAGTCTGCTCCACCTCCTCCTCCTATAAAGTCTGCCCCACCTCCTCCAGTCCTGGTGAAGAAGTCCCCCCCTGCTCCCGTCCGCACCTTCAAGGGCATGGAGTACGACTGTGACCCCTACTGGGACCCTGATTGCCTCATCGACCACCCACCCAGGCCCATTAAGGGGAAGGTGGTGGTTGTCCAACCGCCACCTCCACCTCCTGTGGTGGAGGAGAAGAAAGAAGAGCCAGCTCCTCCTGCTCCCATCCCTAAGAAAGTTGCTCTCTACCCTTACCCGTACTACCACCCCATGCCCTACGACCCCAGAGATGATCTGTACGACCCGGCCCGCTTCCAGTACCCTCAGCCTGCTGCGTCTGCAGACGAGCCTGCAGAGGAGGGTCAGTGAGACGTCCAGGAGGTGCTGGAAGGAGGAGGAGGAGGAGGTTTCTTCTTTAAAATCAAACAGACTTCAGTAGCTGAACAGTTTTGAGGAATTTTATCATCTTGTAAATGTATTTTTACGGATAAACCTGAGCTTAAGCAAATTAAAATGTAAATGTGTTTACTATAATTCTGTTCTGCTTTGTTTCCAGCCAACACAAGCATGTTACACACCTGACTTTTTAAATGATATGACAATAAAGTGTCAGAAAACAGTTAGTATTCTGGTTTTTGGTTTTGAGGTGCAAAAAAAAAAGATGAGGAGGGGGAAATGTTTGCTCCCTCGGTGCCAACACTGCAGGTAAACGGAGGAGCTAACCTGGCAGACTGGAGATCATTAATCCTGCTTCCGTTGTGCATTTAATACCCATAAACATGCTGAGTCCTGTTGGACCCCCTACTCTGGAGCTATAAATCCACCGTGTACGTGTAAACCTCCTGAGGCAATCGAACAGCAGGAGCATAACTTCAAAAGGCGAGCAAACTGCAGACGCCGCTACAATAAACCAGCAGCGACGTAGCTCACGTTCACAGGCTGGTTTCTACGGCAACAACTACCTGGCTTCATATGGGTGAGAAAGAAGAGGAGTCAAAGTCCAATGAAAAAAATCAGCAGATCATTTATTACATACAGAAACATGAAACAATAAAACAAACAGGGTAAAATAATATAACGTTCATGTACAGTGGATTCACCTCTGTGCACACTCGAGAAAGAGTTTTTACATACCTCTTACCGTCTGGCGTGGTTAAGTGCTTTTAGATACACTTGTGGTTGAAAATGGTAAACTGGTTTTGAAAAGCTACTGTTGCTTTAAGAACTTGTTTCAGCTGACCAAAATACAAAGAAACCAAAACAGGAACAAAAAAAAAAAAAAAAAAACGGGAGGAGAAAAAGAAACTGCAGTGCTCATTCGTCTCTCTGCTTCTCCTCAAAAGAAGAGTCCTCTCATCCTCCGGCCGATGCCCTGTCTGTCGTACAGAACGTTGAACTTGTTGATGAACTGGTTCATACTGTTGCAGGTCTTGGTGATGGTGCCTAAGTAAGCCATGAGGCCCACGTCGTTGCATTGCTGCAGGGAGACAATAAGACTTTGGTTAGAAAAGCACCTGTTATGACAGTCTCTTTACTTTCTTCATTTCGGAGATTCAAATCCTTAACTTATGCCAGGTGAAAACAAGAGTTAAAAACAAATAACCTGTAAAATAAACAAATCGGTCAAGTGAAAGTCGGTCAGGAACAGCAGAAACCTCACCAGTCTATCGTTATATCAGGGGTTAAAAAGAAAACTTAACTTGTCAGACCTGTGTTTGATACTGTAAGTCCGTCACTTAGTTGGAAATGTAAATGTGTCCTAGAAAGATGAAACAGTAACATTTCCTGTGGCTTGTAAGAAGATACGACACAGATAAGTCAGTTTTACCACATTGCTCTTGTTGCTTCAACTTAGATTTTACACCACGCTGATTGAAACCTCTTATTTATGATGTTTGCAGAGCTGGTAAACCATTTTACAAAACCAACAACATCCAAAAGCAATGACCCTTCACTTGTACACAAACCAATAAGGACTGAACTGTATATAACGCACTTTCCTGCTGACTTCTTTTGTCTGTATCTTGAAATAAATTTGAATACTTGCACATTACAAATAAAAAGTATTTGTCCTTGTAAAGAAATTTCTGTTTTGGCGTCCTCTTACATCTTACATGCGTAAAGTGATGTTTTTGATGAGAAACCTTATCTTGCTTCAGTAAATCCTTTTTGTTTATTTATAAACAAGGTGAAAAGGCTTTTCTCCTTTCTGTGCTCTAAATCAGGGGTTTCCAAAGTTGAGACTGCTAGGTAGCACAATGGGGGCTTAGAAAATTGGAGGGAAGTGAAAGAATAGAATCCAATTTTTTATTATTTATATTTATATTGTGTTTTGTTTCATTGCCAGTTGCCCTGAACATACAATATGTAAAATTCTCTAACTGTTGGGTTCACGTTTCCTATTGTACCTAGCCACACCTAATGTGACAGCTGCAATGTCTGCATGAAGATGTCATGACCTGTGTCGACATGGCAGTTTGCACCTATTTTTAAGCTAACTAAAAAACTGAACTGAAATTTGAAGCTCTTCCCTTGTCTAACTACTGACTACACGTAAGAAAGGAGTATCCCACCTTGGCTGACAGAGCCTTGAAATGCCTTCTCCCTTTTGCAACAACCATAGACTGTATAAAACATGGACGGAGCATTGGCAGCACCACCCGTCTGTTTCCCAAACCGTGAAATGAAGCCAATTCGCGGACGCAGCCACATTTGCTATGACGCCAGCTGTGAGTTTTTCTCTAAGCAGCTACAGGATGCCCGGCGGTCACATGAGCTGAACTGTGCCTCTGATTGGAAAATCAAACGATCCTAAACTGCAGAGATAGAAAAGAATTCACTCATCGTACAGTGTGTGCTGATAGTGAAATCAGAGTTTTAGACCAAAGCCGTTTTTTGAACCAGGCTGTAAATCTGTTTTTAATGACGTAGAAGTCAGTTTTTATGGCTGGGTGTGTACTTGACTTCCGGTCTTTCTGCAGCCAGCGTCATGTGGATTCTCGACTAACAGCGACTTTTAGCACTTCTGCATAGGCTTCATCTTTACAGACTGGATATTGCCCCTTGGCAATAACCTACTTTTGTGAATCTGGCTTTAGTTTATTAATAGTTTCCTGCTCTACACAAATGTAATAACTATGAAAGTGAATAAAAGTTAGAAAGTACTCTCAAAGTTGGCATTTCTTTACACATTTTGAAGCATTGTCTGTTGGTTTCCAAAGGGAAGCAAATGCTGTTTGAGGGGCCTTGGCAGAGTTAAGTTTGGGAAATCCCGCTCTAATCATCCTGTCTGACTCCAACCACTCGTGAAGGTTACTTGTTTTAATAATTAAAACAGAAAACTGTTGCTTATCTTAGTGGATCATAGAAACATAACACTGTTTCATGATCAGACACTCCCCACAGGGACCTTTTAGAAGTCTATAGAAGGTATGGAGCTGGGGTCCATAGACCTTCTAGTTTTAAAGAAATAGAAACATGATTTTAAGATTGATTAGTTTTCTTAACTGAGAATACACACTAATGTCACTTAAACACATCACCATGCATAAGATGTATCAGAGCTTAACCAGGATTTCTTACATCATAGAAGTCAGTTTTGAATTTCGTAGTGCTGAGGACCGGGAGTCTGTGACACAGGGCGTTTGCTTCTCGAAGGATCTCGTGGTTAAACGGCACCTCCCCTGAAGCGCAGGAAAGACAGGGACATAAACAATGAGGTCAGAAGATGCTGTGGAGACGGTATCAAAGTGAAGCTTGTAATTATGGAGGTGTGTTCGAGGGGCCTCTTAAACGGGGTAAAAGTGAAGAAAGGAAACATCTCATTTCAGCACAGCTGTTTTCCAGACTTATTCTCACATTCTTTGCCTCATACAGCCTCATTAAAAAGGCCTGTCGTCCGCTCACCTGCTTCCACAGCTTTGACGTACTCTAGAATGATCTTCACCCGGCTGTGCAGCATCTTTATGGCACTGTGCTGGGCTATGAGGTGTTCAGCGACTGGCAGAGAGGATGAAAAGGAAATAAAACTGTGAAGAATTGTTTTTGTTGTTTACTGTTCAAGCACAGAGCTGGTTTAATTTCTTTAAAAGTTTTTCCTTTGTTTTGATTTTTTCAAGGACTGAACAATATTCAAGATTTTGATGTGTAGGTGAAAGTATCACTATAACATCGTGTAGCTTTATACATTGATTAACATGTGCATGTATGTAGCTCACACTCAGTTGGCGAGGAATACTCATGTAAACTCAAATGCTGATTTTATTACAGCCCATCTTACCCGTCGAGTTCTCTCCTGTACCAGTGGCAGTCATTCGAGCAACGTGATCAACACCGATCCTCTCTGCTTCCTCTGTGGCCAGAGTGTACGTCAGCTCAGCAAACAGCATAGTGGCCTGGGTTTGAAGAAAATTTGTATTTAATAAATCTTTACACTCTAAGCAGTGGCATGTAGATCATACAGACTATCAAGATTACCTCTCCATTGATGATGTCGATCACAGATTCATAAACGCTAACAGGGAGCTGAAGAAGAAAAGAAGACACTGTTAAAAGATGTGAAACAAAGTCATGAGGTTATCTTTGTGTAGAGAGAAGAAACTCACGTCGGTGTGTTTGGTCATTGGGTTGAGCTTTAAGAAGAGAGGGCTCTCAATAATCTCACACACCTGGCAGAGATAAAAGAGATAATAAGCATGAATGTACCATAAACTGAAGAGTCATTAGATTGACATAAGTATCACACAACACAAAGGTCGTTCTTATCAAAGGGACAGATTTAAGGGTCGATTTGAATCTCATCCAAAGAATTTTTAATCAGCATCTCTGAGGAGAGCAAGTTAAGGAAGTAAGGACTAGGGCTGCAACTAACGATTATTTTCATAATCGAATAATCAGGCGATTATTTAAATGATTAATCAATTAATCGGATAATGACACATTTTTGTACTTTCCTTTACAATTTAGCTTAAAGTTGTTTTAGGTATTTTCTAAACAACAATAAAGACAATAAAAAACATTTTTCCTTCAGTAATATTTTATTACAGCTGGTGCTGAATCTGCAAATTTAATTGGCCACTGACTCATTTTCAGTGCATGTGCACTTCTTTCAGTAGCCTATGGCAAGAAAGCAAGCTCATCTCCTCCGAACTAACATACTGTAAGCTACAATTTCATGCACCAAAACACCCGCGATTAGTCGCCGATGAAAATCGATTATTAAATAAGTTGCCAACTAATTTAATAATCGATTAGTTTTTGCAGCCCTAGTAAGGAATGGAGAAAAGAAAAGCCGCGTTTCCACCAAATAGTCCGGTTCGGTTCAGTACCTTTTGGCCCGGTTTGGTTCAGTTAAGCCTGATCCTGTTTGCGTTTCCATGGCAAACTGCGCCCTCCCCTTAGCTTAATGCCAAAAGCTGCAGCTGTTAAACAATAGTGTGACGCAGTAGCAGCGCGACACAGTTTACCCCACTAATAAATCCAACAAAGAAGAAAAACGCGGCACAGTAAACAAAGAGCATAAGTTGAAGACATGCAGCATTTCATCCTCTCTGTGATTGACATGTAGCTCTTTGATACAAAGAACAATCAAGCTGTATTTCCGAGAAGTCTGTGTGCCGCCTGGAGAAATGCAGCTGCTGTCAGGGTGATGATTCTTATGACCAATCAACGGTCTGCAGTGTTGTAGCTCCACCTTTCCACAGCGGATTGGTTCAGTCTGGCACCCAAACGAAAGGGTCCCAAAAAGTAGGACGGTTTGTCTCGGTTATTTGAGGATCTGTCCCGGGATAAGTCAGTGGAAACGCCACAAAATGTGCGCCGTATCGAGACAAACCGAACAGGTCTGCTTGGTGGAAACGCGGCTTTAAAGACCTTCATCTTCTGCATCAGATGTTCTGCACAAATTTTGTCTCTATGCTTTGCCTACCTGCTTATGAATATGGATATCTGATGGGTCAGGAGGGCCGCCTGTGGTGTACCAGCCCAAGAACTCCATTTCTTTGAAGACCTGTTTGACTGAAAGATAGAAACATAACAGAACAACAAAAAGTAAACAACTGTCTTTATTTTATTACACAATGTGTCATTTGAACCTAAAAGGTCATTTTTTTTAACTCAGACACTTAATAACAAAGAGTCTATAAGAAAAGTAAAATGTTTTAAAATTTGTTGTTGATGTTGTTAAAATCCTGCATTAAGTCATTCGGACTTACTCATTACTCAGAAGTAAGCAACTCTTCCTCTATAGCCTTGCTCAAACAAAAAATGACTACAGGCACTACTGACTTTCAAGCATTATAAAAACTTACATTGTTCCTCCTTGGTGTAGTAGTACTCCTTATCAATATGCACTTGGTCATCTATGGTGTGAGACAGCAACTCGAAAGAATTCATCACCTCGATGTTCCTCCCCTCCTGCTTCCCGATCAGGGCTCCAATCACTGAGCAGGAGATCAAAATTAACACAAGCAACATCTACCAAAAAAAAAAACCCTTAAACTTTTCCACAGCATTGTCGTACATACCCTGCATTGGTCGTCCCTCTTGTGAACGGATGCGTATCCAGTGGTCGGATATGTTGAGGATGACCAGGGGGTGTAAGGCCACAGAAACACTCCCGGTGACCCCTGATGCCATAACGCTGGGGCTGGCTACAGTGACACAGAATCACAAACAAAACTGACACTTCAGACAGTAGTAACTTGTTCACTACCCAAACACTGACATGGAAATGAATCAACCTTTTCTTGTTTAATATGATGTTAATTATGATGAAAAACTTCGAGTCAGAGTATTTATAATACTTCTTGCACTACATAAGTAACCTGTAATCAGAATCAGAATGAGCTTTATTCGCCATGTATTTCCAGAATACAAGGAATTTGACTTCGGTTAAAGCTGCACTCTCTTTGTACAGTAGTATAATAATTACAATATTAAAATAAACAACTTTGAAAGAAGTAGAATAAAGATATATACACGATTTAAGTTAAAAAGTTAAAAGGTTTAAGAAAGTAGTGCACTGAGTAGACATAGAATGTGCACTCTGCAAGACAAAACATGAACATGACAAATGAACATGAATGTGCAATAGAGACAGAGACTGTAGCTGTACATGAGGTATACGTGTTGTTTTATGGCAGGTTAACTTTTCATCAGTGTGACGGCCTGGGGGAAGAAACTGTTCCTGTGTCTGGACGTCTTGACGCAAAAAAGTAAAAGTAAAAGTATCTCATGGTTCTAGACACCTCAAAACCACCATTCCTGAATTCGTTTCTACTGACTGTGAGATGGTTGTGTGGTATTGTCTGTGTATAATGCAGACACATATGTCTGTGTTAACTGAATGACTTTAGTTTGCATACTGATACCAAAATAAAAAATGTGAAGAATAACATATACTCTATTAATCCTGAGGGGAAATTCTCTATTCTTGCAACACACACATATCACTATGTAATGAAGGTTTTCAGTGACATGTGTTCCAGTATCAGTATAACTAGCATGTTCATACAGGCACAGTTCATATGTGATATTGTGGTGATGTTTCAAAACTACTGCTGGTCTGTAACTATATCAACAAGCATATTTTATATCAGTATTTTTCAAAGGATCAATATAAAACCCACAATCATTAATTAAAAAAAAAGAGTGTGACAGTCTGCGCTGTGCTGAAAATCAACATCCAGAGTTAATTTAAGCATAAAATGATACTAATAGTATGGTTACTCATTGGATTTCACTTTCCCTTTACTGCATTTAAAAATTGGCAGTCAATTAGTGAAATACTGGTGGAAATATGTCTACCTGGATTAGATTTCTGCATAAACACAATTAAACACAACATTTAAGAGCAATCTATTGAGCGAGACAGAAAGGCCGACATATCAGTTCATCATGTGGGAAACGGACCAGCCCTAACTTGAGACTGGATCGTTGTTGTTATTGTAATCAAGCAGTTGCTCCTCAAACACATCAGTGCTGATAGCTTTCTGCTTATATCTGAAGCGCTGACTCCAATCAGGGAGCAGAAAGTAACACTGACTCATACATCCACATTTATGAATTTGTTGACAGCTTCACACAGCACAGCCGTGGACGCTAAACCGCTTATAGCAGCGAGCTCTCTGTCTACCACCTTTTATCGCTATAAATCATCGCCTACGGCCACTCACAGCACAAATCAACCTGAAAAGCAACAATCCTAACTCTCTTTTACGTTGATATGAGCAGGGAATTAACAGATAAATGAGAAATACTTGCCTGCCCCATCCACTTCCATTCCTCCACCATTGCTGGTCGCCATCTTGTCCGGTAGATCGCGCAGGCGCACTGGGCTGTTCGCATATCAAACGTTAGGTGGCAATATCGCTTTACAGGGAGGCTTCAAAATAAGCCTTACCGAACAAGTTCTGGCTTACACAGGTCGGTATAAACAGGAAGAACCACGTATCTTAATTGAGGAACACTTTTTATCGAAATGACAAATATTTAAATGATAGGAAAAGTTTCTCACTAGGTCCTACAGCTACTGTGCTGCTGTTTCCTGGGGATTCCTGATGCGAGTGCAACCTGTGTGCGTCGTGATATAAGTCCGTGTGTGAGGCTCAAAGAGTTTTATTTATGAAATGGATGAATTTAGAGACTCTAACCTGGATTACTTCCCTGAAAACATTTTAATTGACGTTTTATCGTATTTGAGCGTAAGAGAACTCGTCAGAGCTGGGAGGTAAGGAGCAAAGTCCCTTTCAGTATTTTACTGGTCAGTGTCAGCTTTGTCTTTGTTGTGACTCGGGCCAAGTGACTTTGTTACTGTTCTGTTTTTCTTTGTTTTTAGAGTGTGCAAGAGATGGAAACGCCTGGTTAAAGATCAAAGGCTGTGGAGACATGTCGATCTCACAGCATGGAAAGGGGTGAGTTTTTTTTTTAACCTGGCTATGTGACTTACCCTTTTGTTTTTATTTTTCTTACAGGGACGTGTTGATTCAGAAGGGGCACAAAACCCTGTGCAGAGTTATATACAAAGAAAAATAAAATTCTCCATCAATAAATATATGTATCAACATTAAACATCTTAATTGCTCAACAAAACTCCAAATGAGTTTTGTTTTACTTGTGGCAATCAGACCTAACAATCCCTTCTACTTCTAATATACCTTATAGTTAAGTGTCTCATCAGGTTTGTCATAATGGGAAATCGTTAACTTATGTGGACACTCTCTGTTATGATTTTATTTATTTACTTGTACTTTCAGTTTGTATTTTTTTTAATTCACTCATTTTCTATTTGGTACCTTGTGATTAACAAAGAAGATCTTATCATATCTTATCACTACTACCTGATTTTGTAAGAAAAAGAAAACGCCACACTGTATTCAGTAACTCAGGGTGACACTTTATAATCCAGTAAAGTGGTCCGCCTCTTTCATGCCTGATAGACTATTAGAGATGAAACGATTCCTCGAATGATTCGAGGTACTCGATTACAAAACATACTCGAGTAATTTTCTCCGCCTCGAGGAATCGTTTAATTTTAGAAAAGATCAAAGAGTGGTATTTCAAATAGAACTGAGGCCATATTAACAGAGTTTTCAGACCCCTCAAGCTAACTCTTATACAAAATAGCAAATACAAACAAATCTAGCTTCTTTTCTGGAGTTTGGAGACTCTACGAAACGGGTGCCATTTGGGTTCACAACATCTGATGAGATGTACAAGGCACAAAAAATGTGTTAAAGTGTGTTTACAAATTTTGGAGCTACCAAAGCAAGTGCTCTTATTGACATGCTGTATCAGAAAATTCTATTTCTTAAAGAGAAAAATTTTCATTTGAAAAATAACTGCTCTTTAACTAAACAAAAATGTATTTTAGCTGATTACTAGATTAATCGATGGGATTTTCAGTAGAATACTCGAATACTAAATTATTCGATAGCTGCAGCCCTATAGACTATACAAACTTATTCCTACCTTAAAGCTTCTGCAATAATTATAAGACTCACCATTTTCCAGGCTTTTGAGCGAGTATGTACCGAACAGATTTTCCAATACTCTATGAACTGTGTCTCCTGTGTGTCTATTCTTTTATTGACTGAATCTTTTGTGTCTTTTTTTGTCTTCTTTACCATAATCCACATTATGAAATGTTCATTATGTTTTAGGTGACGTCCCGCATTCTTTGGCTCCTGCTGCGTCAGTACCTTGGTTGTGGATTAAGGTCCCTGCGGCTGCGTGGTTTGCTGCTCTCTGCCAGAGGAGGGACCTTCCTCTCTGAGTCTTGGCTCAAAGCGTTGTCCACAAAGTGCCCTCGTCTGAGCAAGCTGTACCTTTTGCATGCAGACCTGAGAAGCCTGCCAAGTTGCCAGAGTCTACCTCCATCTCTGCTGGTGCTGGAGCTGCATGGGTGTGAGTTGCCTAGAGAGTTTTTCAACCTGACCCCTGCTACACCTGCCCCTTCCCAGGCTACTTCTAGTGTTGGTGCTCAGGAACAAAGAAAAGATAAGAAAGGTAAAAGGCTCAGCTCTCCATCTGGAATTGGAATTGAGAGGTTAGTCTTCAACAATGTGCCCTCTTTCACGGACCAGCATCTGCAGAGTCTGACATCCTGGAAGAGGCTCAGCCGACTGGAGCTAAAAGACACCTTTCGTGTGACAGCTAACGGGCTCAGGAGCTGTGCTGCCAAAGAGGGTGCCTGTGGCGTGGAAGGGCTTTCTAGTCTCAAGTTTCTAGAAATAGGCATCACAGGACGGCAGGGCTACCAGTTACAGATGGCATCCCTCGGGCTGGGGGCAGGATGGCTCGGGCTGGAGGAGCTGAGTCTGGGTGGTAAGGAGGTGGGGCCTGGCCTGCTCTGTGCCAGCCGTCTGAAGGACCTGAAGTGTCTGTGCCTGTGGGCCTGCACACTCAGTGAAATGCAGATAGTGCGGAGCTGCAGGATGCTCCGCGGACTCCGCCAGCTGGAGTTTTTGAACGTTGTCTTCCAGCCTCGGCAGTGTCCACCGATGGGTGAGGGGGAAGGTGCTGCTGCCGCTGAGGGAGAGCAGGAGAATGAAGACACCGCAGGTGGAGATAACAGCAATGACGACAACAAAGTGCTTGATACAAACGACCCTATTCCAAGATTACGGCGCTCTCTGGCCGTCCTGCTGCCGTCCTGCTCTCTAGTTTTCACGAACTGCACTGTTCAGATTAATACAGACTGATGTATACGGTTGGATAGCCATATCTTTAGAATAACAGTTCAGAAGTGACGAGATAAATAATTGTTTTATTTATGTTTCAAGTATATTTCTTTTAAAATAAATCAGAAAAGAGTTACAACTTCTTAACATACAGCTTATTTGCTTTCAAGACAAGTTTAAAACATCAAATGCTAATTTTTTACACATCAGTTTTTCTTTCTGTATCTGTGGTATATTTTCCAAATTTTTCTTCAAACTTGAATTAAAAGCCTTTTTTTAACAAGGCTGTAATGTGATGGTAAAATTAAGATAACCAGACTTGAATGTCAGTTGGCCAATCTGGTGGTTAGAAATGAATTCAAGGATCTCAATTTAAAAGAAACTGACAATTGTCGTTTTAGAGAAACTCTTTCTAAGGCAAGTTCATTAATTGCCTTTAAGGATTAGCTATAATAATTCTGCATTAACAAGTCATTTTAATTCACATATAGAACAGCCTAAATTTTTAAACTGAAAAAAAAAAAAACAAGCGTGGCTTATACAGAAAATGTATAAGGTAATCTCAATGTGAAAGAAAAAAAGACATGAGAAGAAAAGGAGCGAACAGTGGAAACACCTGTTTCCTGTTCATTTGCTTTTTTATTTTGAACACATCACATTTCTGTTGGAGCAGGTGTTTAGCTATGGTGTAATTGATTTGAAAGACATTCAACACTGTTTTTTTCTCATTCTACCTTTTCATTGTTTTTAGATGTTATAGAGGAAAATTAAGTTGTTTTGATTAAATAAATAGACAATGGGTATCTGTGTCATGAAATGAACTTTGTTGAAAGGAAAATACAATCAAAAATGTTAAAAACTTTGAACAAGAAACTATTTTGAATAAAGTTATTTTTAACAATGTGTGTAAGGGAATGCTGGCTGATAATTTTCAACAAAAAAACAGCTTGGAAGACATCAAAACACTGCATTTTGAATGATTCACTGACCTTGATTGATTAGCAAGCGTACTTATTCGTTAACAGTAGTAAAACCTCATAATAACAAAGCTGGTTTGCAGCTTTGGTTACCTTACATTTTTTAAATGATTTATTCACAACCAAATAACAACATTATGAACCCCCTAATCACATTTTAACAGATATTTTTCTTCCATCACAGGGAATAAATCAGAGATGGTCCTGGAAGTTATTGTGGAGACACTTTGACATGACAGGGTATCTGCTGAAATCATGAGGTTAAATTCAATACCTTTTTAAGACTTTTTAAAAAACTTTTCAAAATGTCTTAAGGCCTTAACGTGACTTTAAGCTGTTGTCAGCAACCAATCTTTGACAGTTGTTGGGTAAACAATATGAAATGAAAAGGAATAAAGCTTGAAAGAATAAATGAAACTAAAGGCAGGTTAGTTGACATTCCCATTCCCACAACAAGTAACAGCAGTTGTTTCAGCTCAACTTAAGGAAAAAAAACAAGAATTAATCATTATTCAATCAAAATTTAGGACATGTGCTTGAGATTGTGTTATTTGCTTTCCATCAGCGCTAGATACGGGCGGCTACTAAACTACTGCACGAACTGAGTTTGTTGTCACATTAGCCTATAGATATGTTGGGCTGCTAGCGCTACGTAAAGCCAGCGCCTCACAAAATTACAACTTTGCTTGTTATCATGTTTTAAACAACACCGCTATGTAACTGTACTGATTAATACCTTTTCTCATGGCATTGTTTCCAGTAAAAAGGTGATTTGAACAAAGAAAATTTGTTCCAAAACAACTATGATCAGGGGAAGCTTTCTGTAAATCGTAAGAATCCAAGATCCCAGGTCATCAAAAGTCAGGAGGCTTGAGAAACTTTTATGATCTAGAGAGAAATATTTTGAGATGCTAAAGCTTTTTCTAGATCCTCACGCTGGTCTGTGATGAGTGTGACGAGCAGAATGATCGTCCAATCACCAGGTGTGGTTATTTTTGAAGGTTTAAACCCTGAAAACATTTTCAAACCAGATGGACTTTTTCTGTGGCGGAAATATGAAACCGTCTGTCTGGCGTGTCAGGTTAGTTTGTAACAGTCTCAAGGAGGAAATTAAATATTCATGGATACATTTGGATTCAAAGCTTGAATTCCAATAACATTAAATAACTTATAACATTATGATTAAGACTTTTTAATACTTTTTAGAGCCAGAAGCCAGAAACACAAGTACATACTGAGAGCACTGACATATGTTTTTTGTAGAGGCTTTCTGCATGTCTCACCAAGTCTTCCTCATTGAACTTGAGCTGGTGCACAATGAAAACACAGTTTGTGGGAGTGAAACAAGTCACAAACATCACCAGCACAGTTGAGGCCAACACCACTGCTCTTCTTCTCTTGCGATCAGGATCTGGGACCCCTCATTGGGTCTTGTTCAGGGTCTTGGTCACCTGAGTGTAGGAGACTGCCGTGATGACCAGGATAAAAAAGTTCATCTTGTAGCACTCAAACAGCTCTGAGGCCTGGGCGTCACTGCATGTGGTGATATTCAGCTGTTTAAGACTCCTCCAGTTCATACAGTCCATAGTGTCCATAGCGTCCATAGCGTCCATAGCGCAGAGTCATCTTACGTATCACTCTCAGATCAAGTCAGGTCATTCTAGTCAGAGTCAAATCAAGTAAAAAAAAAAAATTAGAATTCCACCGATTCCTGAAGAAGGCGGATCTTCATCACGGGGCTGCAGATACGGCTGGTCGCAGTCTTGATCCAGACCTCTCCTACAAGTCCTCTTCTGTCAGGAACAGCTTTGACGGCTTTTCCCAGAATCAGCAGCTGCAGTAGATCAGATGAGCAGGCGGGAGGAGGGACTCCAGAGTCCATGCCCTGCAACACAGAGACAGACTGAAGGAAAACAACAGGAAACACAAGGAAGGGGAGAGGCAAAACCCCAAATTTAACATAAACACCATAACACAATAAATGCATTTCTTATGGACTCCTGGGCTAGTTGATAAAAGTCACAATAAGGCTTGTGTGACAACAGATTTCAAACAACTCGGACAAGGAACTGAAAAGAAGTGTAAAAGACAGCATGTAAGTAAGGTTAGTCAAAGTGCTACAGACACATGGGAGGAAAATTTAAATATATTATCACTCAGTTACAAAACAGATCAAACAAGTGTTATTTTTTTTGCTAACTGTACTACATGTTTGACAAAGGACTGTGTAGATATACTAAAATCCAGACAAAGACTTGAACTGAGAGTGGATGGAAAACAGGCAACACAGGAAAAGTCCAGGGTCCAGTTGCTCAAAAGAATTCATCTAATTATCCAGAAGCTTTGATCCAAGCTCCCAGGACCTGCTATACTTTAAAAATGTTTGATAAATTCAATCTAATTCACATACAGACTTCAAAGATAAAGACAAAAACAACTACCAATAAGTGATGATAAAAACAAATCAAACAAACACAATCTTCAATGTTTGATTTTTACAAGAGAGAAACAACTTGTGTTACTTAACAGTTACTGTCTTTGACTAAATCAGGCACTGCTCTGTATTGCACCAAAAAAAGCTTAATACTATGGTAGATATAAGGGAAAAATCATTGAAAGTGAAAGTTGATCCTGTTCGCTTTGTTCAGCAGGGCATGTGTTGGATCCAAACAGAAAGTCTCACATTTCTTCAGATTTTTGCCGCCACATGACTCCTGCCCAGACCCCTGGTTTGTGCTTCTCTTCCAGCTGTACCTGTTTGATGTGCTAGCAAAAAACTGACCAGCAGATGGCAGCAGAAACTGTGACTCAATGAAAATAACTACATTCAAAGATGTTTTCATTCAAACTTATCAAGCTTAAGTTTTTTACATATTAAGCTCATAACTTTTTTGTTGTTGACTGGATCTAGAAATAGCACAATGTTAAATGTATAATACTCTTATGACTTTAGGGGTTAAAGATGGAGATTATACAATATACAATATATCCCATAATATCAACATATGCAGCCTCACAGCAAGAAGGTCACCGGTTTGTGGTTGTTTGTCTGTCTGTCTCTAGCTCAGCCCTGTGATTGGCTGGAGACCAGTCCAGGGTGTACCCCGCCTCTCGCCCAATGACAGTTGGAATAGGCTGCGACCCTGAACAGGAAAAGCGGTTAGAAAATGAATGAATAAAATTAAAATAATGACATGTAGTCATGAAGTTTACATTACACGACAAATTAACCACAATACTTGGCATCAGACTGCAGCTTCTTACTTTCTTCACCATGTGTTGGTTTGTTTTTGCTGTTTGTCTGTTGTTGACTGTTCTTGTTCTGACTTTGTTTCTGATGAGGCTATTTAAATAAAATCTGGAAATATGTATACTCTGTCTCTCCTTCTCTTACCTTTGACAACACAATACATGTAACAAACTTTTCAACACAGGTGGCCTGTCTTAGTTGAAAGCCCACTCACCACGACAAGGTGCAGGCCATGAGCGGGGACACAGGACAAGACGTACGTGGCAAACAGGACAAACTCTGACGAGACAAACATGGAAATACAAATAAAGAAGATAGAAACGACATACACACAAATACACATAAAGAAGATAGAAACGACATACACACAAAAACAAATAAAGAAGATAGAAACGACAAACACACAGATACACATAAAGAAGATAGAAATGACAAACACACAAATACACATAAAGAAGATAGAAATGACAAACACACAAATACACATAAAGAAGATAGAAACGAAGAACACACAAATACACATAAAGAAGATAGAAATGACAAACATGGAAATACAAATAAAGAAGATAGAAACGACAAACACACAGATACACATAAAGAAGATAGAAACGACATACACACAAATACACATAAAGAAGATAGAAACGACAAACACAAATACACATAAAGAAGATAGAAACGACAAACACAAATACACATAAAGAAGATAGAAACGACAAACACAAATACACATAAAGAAGATAGAAATGACAAACACACAAATACACATAAAGAACATAGAAACGGCAAACACACAAATACAAACAAATTGCATAGAAATGGCAAACATAAAAATGCAAATATAAGGAAAGTTAACTTACTTAAAAAAAGGAACAAATAAAACAATAAAAAAAGAAGAAAAAAAAAAAATTATAGGAAATAATATTTTTACAGGATTAAATAAATATAACATATAATAAATAATGTAATATATAATAAATATTAACAAAAGCAATGCACACACATAAAACATTTAACTTAAAGTGAATAAACTTTGAAAAGCAAACTATCAGACATAATTTGTGACAGAACAGTGAAATGAAGGCAACATTTAGAAACGTGGCATTAAGAAGTAAAACAAAGTATTCAGAAAACAGCAATAAAACTCAGACATATTAACATCACACTGCAGTAAAAATGGATTATAAAGATAGATTCAGTTGTGTAAATGTGGACTGTATATTATTTTGTAAATAAAAAAGGTCGCTGGCAGCATCAGCAGAGTCTCCAGGATCCACACAGCGCTCTCCTCACACACCACCTGAGGATCTGTGCCTCATTCGAGGACAAAGTAAAAGTAAAGGAGAAACTGAAAGTGAAAGTAAAGGAGAAACTGAAAGTGAAAGTAAAGAAGAATTAGGAGAAAGAGATTCAGCTGGTTTGACTCACTGTGGATAGCACACAGTTAAAGCCTCAAACCATGCTCAGAAAGTAAGAAGAAAACTTACACAATGCAAGCATTGATCAACATGTATAATTGTGCAAACAAAGCTAAAACTAGATAGAGAGAACTTCATTCATAATGAAGTTCAGCTCCTCTAGTGTTACCTTTTTTTAAAAAAATGAAGTTGCTCCTTCAGATGCTCCTTTGGTCTCAAAATCACGGAAATTTCAACCAGAATATTATTGTAAAATTCAAAATTGGCTGAAAGAGCAACGTCTCAGCGTCCGCAAACCTTTAAAATTTTTCCAACAAACCATTTAGGAATAACAGACCTTCAAAGTGCTGTGAGTCGGCGCCGACACAACCTGTGCTAAATACTTTAAGTCCCCTTGGTTGAGCTTTACTTTTGTTATCGTTTTGTCACAGTGACAGTGTTTTGTTGGTCTTCAGTTTTGGGTTTAAGCCACTCTTTTCTCTTTGTTTTGAGAGACGCTGCTCAGTCACAGTTAAGAATTTACTCCTTTCTTGGAGGCTGTGGCTGTGCAGATTTTTTGATCAGGCTTCTGTTGTTGTTGTTGTTTTTTTATGATTAGATGCGCATTTCTTTTTATCAGTAGATGTGTTGTGTTTATCCTCTGTTTAATAGTTTGACCAAAGCCTGCAGGGCATTGGTGTGGTGTCTCTTTACAGAGTGTAACGGCATTTGTCTATTTATTTATTTTTGTGATAACCGTTTTTCTCTTGTGAATAAAAAATAAAGTTTGTTTTTATATTTTTCCATAAATACATGCCTTTTTATTCATTTGTGTCACTTACCGGTGTGGAAAAGAGGAAATACCTCACTTACCTGATGCTGTGCAGAGGTCAACAAAGACTACTACAGCAGTTTGCAGTGCAGTCTTAAGTAACTGTCCTCCCCTCTTGCACCCCAGCAGACCTGCAAACACCCCAGCAAGCAGATCCAACAATTGGAGCCTACCTTCACCTCTGGTGCCAGCAGAGGGAGCCAAGACAAGCGGCAAGACAGAATCTAACTTACGGTGCGCTTTTTGCGGCGTTTCCACTGACTCATCCCGGGACAGATCCCTAAAAACCTAGACGAGCCGACCTACTTTTTTGGGACCCTTTCGTATGGGTGCCACACTGAACCTATCCGCTCTCGGAAGGTGGAGCAACACACTGCAGACCGTTGATTGGTCAAAAGAATCGTCACTTACCCCGACAGCAGCTGCATTTCTCCTGGCGGCTCACAGACTTCTCTGAAACAAAGCTTGATAGCACTTTGTATCAAAGAGCTACATGTCAATCACAGAGAGGACGAAATGCTGCATGTCTTCCATCCGTGCTTTATGTTTACTGTGTCGTGTTTTTCTTCTTTGTTGGATTTAATAGCGGGGTAGGCTGCTATGGTGTCGCGCTATTGTTTAACAGCTGTGGCTTCCGGCATCCAGCTTACACGCCGCCCTCCACGAGAGGGCACAGTTTGCTGTGGAAACGCAAACGGGATCAGGCTTAACTGTACCAAACCGGACTGAACCGACCCGGACTGCTTGGTGGAAATGCAGCTTAAGTCCCCAGGTATGAGGACTGAGCAGATCAAAGACCTCCTGTACACCTGGCTGCTTTGTCCAGATTGTGGGCAGGAGGTATTCATCCATTTGTGGCTCTTTGAGCAAGAGTCCCAAGGTTTTTAACACCAGAAGTCCCCCACCAGTCCTTACTTGGTTACATCAGGGTCTCCAATATGAAGTTCTTGAGGGTCATCTGGGTCTTTTCTGGTTGAATGAGAAATAAGGGACCAGAAATCCACATAGCCATTAGCCACAAAGCCACATGTACTTGAAGTTTCATTCTCAATGTGTTTTAGAACAGATTTGCTATCAGTCTAAACACAGAGTCCTGATACTGTGATCCAAGCTCTTCCCTCCACACTTAATCCACGCAAGCTGCCACAATGGCTTCAGTCAATTCCATGCAAAGGATTGTTGCAGGCTTCAAGGGTGCAACCCAGCATGTCCGGCAGTGGTCATTACACAACAACAGTAAGTAACAACACCATAAGCCTGCTCGCTTACATCTGCAAAATGATGCAGCAGGTCAAAGGTTTCTTCTCCAAAGTTAAATCATTAAAGCATCTTCTGATACTGAAGTTTTCCAGCTGCTGAAATCCCCCTAACCAGTCAATCCACTCTCCAGCTGATGTTGCAGTTACAGTGTCATCCCATCAAAGACCTTTCCAGCACAAATCCTCAAGTATGTTTTTGGCTGTAAAAACCAGAGTACCACGGATTCCCAAGGCTTCACAGAAGGAGTTGACCATTAAAATGATTCCTCTTTGTGTCAGGAGTTTCTCCTGGATATTTATGCTGAACCTGAAGGTTTCAGACTGTAGACACCATCGCACTCCCAGTGCCCTCACAACTGATGGCATGTCGTCCAAGTTTTTGACCTCCTTGTGACTGTTGCTTATCCTCTGGGTTTGATAGAATCCACCCTTGGCACAGATGCTTTGAAGGTCCATATACAGAGAAATAGCTTCCTCTTCGGTAGCTACTGAAACAAGGCAGTCATCCACATAGAAATTGTGTGTGATGGTCACGGTTGCTCTCAGACATGAAAGCATTTTGTTGTCTTCTGCCCACTTTTGGAGTGCACAGTTGGTAAAGCCTGGAGATGATGTTGTCCCAGACAGGTATAAAACCATCCTTGACCTTCTGTTTCCATAATTCACCCAGTTTCACAAATGAGATTCGATCGACAGTTACTGTACACAAGTTCACCACAACATTTTCCACTTAGTGGTCCATTTACTTCCCATCCAAGCATCATTTTAATGTGGAGAACAGTAGGGTATTTTCAATCACAGGTTTTTGCAGGTAAGATGTTTCCTGCATTCCTGACTGATGTGCCCAGTACAAAAACAGCCAAAGCAGATTCCACCTTTCTTCGGGACTCAACCTTCTCGCTATTAGTCTTCCTCTCCAATAGAGGCAACAATCCAGCATGTGCTTGGGGGTATAAAAACTTACCTGAGCATTATCACTTTAGTCACAGATCAATGAGTCCCCCTGGTGGTCTGGAATGTTCATACCAGGGTCCTTCGCCTACAATCCCTGACTTCATACATCCCAACCCAAGGGAGTTTGCCAGACTTTGACATTGTTGCTGAAATATTTGATGTTGATCCATTCTTATTGCTATGCTATGGTTTGATATGCTGTCACATGGCAGTTTTTCATCCTGGTCTTCATGGTGCAGACATTGAGGGCCTGCTGGTGGAGAGGGCATCAATCCAGTATTTGTTCACCCTTGCAAAATAAACAATTCTTCTCAGACACAAGAACATCCTTACATTTGTTCTCCGGTTTGATCCTTTCTTAGCTGTGCTTACAGTTTTAGCAAAGCTACTTCCTTTGGTTCTTGAGCAAAAGATGGTTTTGTCTTGTAGGCGTCCTTAATGGCTGATGATTGATCATATTGTTTATTTCCAAACACCGGATAGATTGCAGTTTTTTCCTTGATGTTCAATGAAAGGGTCAATCTGAACAAACACAGCTCTTCTCTGATTTCTTCTTGGGTGACACATGCTACCATTTGCCTTTGTCCCTCATCCTGTGACATAGTTCATAGCTAAGCTGGAGCAGGATAGATCCTCATCATTCTCCGAGGCCTAATGCTAGTTCCAGAGAGCACTTTCACATCTATCACATTCTGTCAAAGGACCAGATCCATTTCACATCCTCTGGATATCCTTCGGAAAAAAGAGACTATTATGCTGGGGGGTATAAAAACTTACCTAAGCATTATCACTTTAGTCACAGATCAATGAGTCCCACTGGTGGTCAGGAATGCTCATACAAGGGTCCTTCGCCAACAATCCCAGACTTCATACATCCCAACCCAAGGGAGTTTGCCAGACTTTGACATTGTTGCTGAAACATTAGATGTTGATCCATTCTTACTGCTGCTATGGTTTGATATGCTGTCCCATGGAAGTTTTTTATCATGGTCTTCATGATGCAGAGATTGAGGGCCTGCTGGTGGCTCCTCTGGTGGCTTATCAGGCTGTGTTAGCTATATCTGAACATCTTCCATGAATCCTTGTTGTATCTATAGATACTTGAAAACTGTGTATTTTATTTCCCAAGTTCCTCAAGTGAAATCAAAGGCATCAGAGGTTCTTCGTTTGCAATTTTCTCTTGATGTTCAATGCATCATGCAAGCATGCATTGTCTGTGCTCAGCACTCACCTAATGTTCAATCATCCTTCTCCCAGAGTTTTTTTCATTCAGTATATCCAGAAATAAGTGTATACATTTTTGCATGTAGAAAATATTTTACAGGCAAAGCAAAATATGGCTCAAGTGGAAGATATTTTCCAATCCCATGGAACAGTTTCTCCATTGTGAGGTCAGTGCCTCATTAGTGAGAGTATGTGTCTTGCCAGCCTTGTTCTTCCTGCTGGATATTTGACAGCTCAATATTGAAAGGCAGTAAGCCCTTTCATCAGAATTTCCTCCTGTACAGCCTCTGTGACCCCATAGTCCAGGATCTTCAGAGACAAAGGGACTTGCACCTGTCATATCCAGTGAGCTTGAAGATGTATTACATTCCACTGTTTTGTCATCCTCATTATCTCTATCTTTCTCAGTTTCTTGCTGATTTTCCTGGTTTTGCTGCTGCGGCTAACGTTTTTGTTAGCTAGCTGTAGCTGTGCATAGCTGCATCCAGCAGCTGCAGCATCCAGGCCATCGTTGGCTAGTTGCTCATCCTCTGTCTCTTCACTTTGTTTGGCTTTTTGAAAAAGCTTTTGGATGTCCATTTTCTGTCACCTGGATGGGGAAATTTCAGACATTTTTTCGCAAAACATTGATTTTTAAACTTCAATTACACATGATTTGTTCACAAGCATGTTTGAAGGCATCCTTTGCTGAGTGAAAACATCTGGCATTTCACAGAACCAGAGTCCAGTCCTGAAACTCCCAATCTGAGACAATACCACTGTCAACAGTTTTCTTTTCCTCCATGATACGCTTAAGAAACCTTGTGTTTCTCCCAGAGAGATTCAGTCTATCCGCCAGACCCACTGTACAGTAGGATCCTGAACATCCAGAGTTGGATAAGGTCTAAGTTTTGTCCATCCTATGACCTTTGATTTCACCATCACTGGTACAATAGCAAGTTTCAAATCTTGTTCCCAGGCCCCAGCAAGTCCACTGGATTGGCCTACAATCTGAGAATCATCCACTGAGCACATTAAGATTCCTTGCATTTTCTCCCATCCTTACCAGTTCACTTTTGTTTTATGTGGGGAATCCTTAAGTGTTTTGATCCACAGGTTTTGCAAGTGAGACATTTCCTGCATTCCTTACTCATGTGCCCTGCCAAAGCAGGGTCCATTTTTCTACAGGAAATCAACCTTGTCACTATGAGTCTTTCTCTCCAATAGAGGGCAACAATCCAGCATATGTTCACATTTGCAAAATAAACAAGTCTTCTCAGACACAAGAATATCCTTAAATTTGTTCTACAACGGGCAAAGCTACTTCCTGTAGTTTTTGAGCAAGAGATGGTTTTCTCTTGTAGACGTCCATACCTCTCGATGGTTGCTCATCTTGTATATTTCCAAACAGGGGATCAGTTCTAATTTTTCCTTGATGTTCAATGAAAGGGTCAATCAACAAACAGAGCTCTTCTCTCATTTCTTCTTGGATGTCACATGCTACTGCCACTTGTCCCTCATCCTGTGATATAGTTAAGAGCTAAACTGGAGCCAGAGCGTCATCATTCTCTGAGGCCCCATGCTCGTTCCAGAGACCCCTTTTTTTCCACATGCCTCAATCCTTTCACAAGAACAGACCCATTTCACATCACCTGGATTATCCTAAGGAAAGAAGACAATATTCTGATGGGAGGTATGGAGACCAACCTGACCAATGTGACTCTAGTCACAGATCATTGAGTCCCCCTGGTGGTCAGAAATGTTTATACCAGGGTCCTTCGCCTGTAATCCCAGACTTCATACAACCAAACCCAAGACAGAACATCCTCCAATGAATCCTTGTTGTATCTTTCGATACTTGAAAACCATGCATTTTGTTTATCCAGTCCCTCAAGTGGAATCAAAGGCATCAGAAGTTATTAGTTTGCAATTTCACTTGATGTTTAATGAATAATGCAAGCATGCATTGTCCCAGCACATATTCGTCTCATGTTCCATCATCCTTCTCCCCAAGTGTTTCCATTTGGTATATATTCAGTGATAAATGAATAAATTGTTGCATGTAAAAAATATTTTACAGGCAAAGCAAAATGTGGCTCCAGTGGAAGGTAAATATTTTTCCAATCCTTAGGTAACATTTCTCCATTGTGAGGTCAGTGCCTCATTACTGAGAGAGTACGTGTCTTGCCAGCTTTGTTCATCCTGCTGGATATTTGACAGCTCAATATTGAAAGGCAGAAAGCCCATTCATCAGAATTTCCTCCTTTACAGCCTCTGTGATCTGACCCATAGTCCAGAATGTTCAGAGATAATAAGACTTGCACCTGCCATATCCAGGGAGTTTCAAGATGTATTACTTTCCACTGTTCGGTCATCCATGTTATCTCCATCTTTATCTGTTTCTTGCAGATTTTGCTGCTATGGCGATTCCGAGCTAACATTCTTGTTAGCCAGCTGTAGCTGTGTATAGCTGCATCCAGGCCATTAGCTAGCTGCTCATCCTCTGTTTCTTTACTTTGTTTGGCTTTTTGAAAAAGCTGTTTGTAAGCAGGACATTTTTTCCCCACTGCTCATTTTTGAATTCCCAATCCAAGACAATACCATTGTCAACAGTTTTCTCTTCCTCCATGGTACACAGAAGAATCCTTGTGTTTCTCCCAGAGAGATTCAGTTTATCCATCAGACCCACTGTACAGTAGGATGCTGAACTTCCATGGTCAAGAAAGGCACAAGTTTCCTCCATCATGTGACCTTTCTTTGATTTCACAATCACTGGTACAATAACAAGCTTCAGACATCGATCCCAGAACCCAGAAAGACCACTGCACTGGCCTGTGATTTGAGAGTTATTCACTGAGCACATTGAGTTTTTTTGCCTTTCCTTCCATCGTTTCCAGTTTTCCTTTGATACAGTTGGAGAATATAAGGGTGTTTTGATCCACGGGTTTTGCAGGTGAGACGTTTCCTGCGTTCCTTACTGATGTGCCCAGTACACAAGCAGCCAAAGCAGATTTCACTCTTCTTCAGGAAATCAACCTTCTCATTTTTAGTCTTCCCCTCCAATAGAGGGCATCAATCCAGCATGTGTTCACCTTTGCAAAATGAACATATCTTCTCAGACACATTTTTAAATGTGTTCTCCAATGGGATCCTCCTTTCCGTTGCATGTTCGATTGTGGTTAAGCTACTTCCCTTAGCTTTTGAGCGAATAGATGGTTTTGTCTTTCAGGCGCCCTTAACCCCTTATCATTTGAACCCTTTAAAGAGCCTGCCTGGACATCTTCCCTTTTTTGACTATAACAGTCAAAAAATGTCCTTTGAATATTAAAAAACCCATGCACATTAACATTTATCAGCACTGTAAAATTATTCTGTTAATAAAAAAAGAGGACAGCATCACTTGAATCTCCAGTCTAATTAGCATGGTACTCTATTCTAAGACTGTTATTAAAAATTGTCAACCTTAAATTTCTCACCTACTTTACAAATAAGACTTGGTACACTGTTCTTAAACAGTAACCACACAATACTAGCATTAATCAACACGAATAATTATGCATATGAAGTTAAAAAAAAAATAGATAGAGAGAGCATCATTTATCATGAAGTTCATCCCATCAAGTGTTACCTTTTTTAAATGAAGCTGCTGCTTCAGATGCTCCTTAGGTCTCAGAAAAATGCTGAAACCACAGTTGGGGCTGTCATCCAAATCTGCTCGGCACTCTTGTGTGATCCGCAGGCTTCGAAAAATGCCTTGATGAAATTATCAAATGATGGTATGCATTGCATACATAAAAATTATAGTTTCATGCTATTTTATGCTTATTATATTTTATACACACTGTTTGCTGGTCTTTAGTTTTGGATTTAAACTACTCTTTTCTCTTCTTTTTAAAAAGACGCTGCTAAGAAACAGTTTAGGATTTATTCCTGTCTAGGACGCTGTGACTGTAGATTTTTTTGGTTAAGCCTTGTCTTGTGTATTTTCTTTTTGCAATAAGATGTGCATTTCTTTTCATCAGTAGATGTGTTGTGTTTATCCTGTGTGTAATGGTTTCACACAGAAATAAATCACCATCAGAGCAAAATCAAAAGCCATCCCAGCAAAATCAAAAGCAATTCAAGTCCAAATCAAAAGCAATCCTAGCAAAATCAAATCCTAGCCAAATCAAAGGCAATCCTAGCCAAATCAAAAGCAACCCTAGCAATATCAAAAGCAATCCTAGCAAAATTAAATGCAATTCCAGCAAAATCAAAAGCAATCCTAGCCAAATCAAAAGCAACCCTAGCAATATCAAAAGCAATCCTAGCCAAATCAATAGCAATCCCAACTAAATTAAAAGCAATCCCAGACAAATTAAAAGCAATCCTAACAATATCAAAAGCAATCCTAGCAATATCAAAAGCAATCCTAACAAAATAAAAAAGCAATCCCAGCCAAATCAAAAGCAAATCAAGCCAAATCAACAGTAATTCCAACTAAATTAAAAGCAATCCCAGCCAAATCAAAAGCAATCCTAGCAATATTAAAAGCAATCCCAGCCAAATCCAAAGCAATCCCAGCCAAATCAACATCCACAGTAATGAATCAATGAAAACGCACATTAAAACACACATTGCTTAGCGCGCCACAAGCGTAGCGCCAGCCAGCCTAGGCCGCAAACACAGCCCACCTGGCGAACAACGCACAGCAGCAACAGGTAAAAGACAGAACACCTGCAGCCCGAGCCCTCCACAAACACAGCTTTCCCAATGCACCAAAAAGAAGAAAACCATGGGTTACTTATCCGCCCTGGCGTCGGTAGAACTGCAGTCGTTTCGGGTGCAGATTCAGTCCAGATTCAGGATTCAGTCCCATGGCTCCGATCCAGATCTCCCTTTCCGCTGATGCAAGGTGGCACTCCAAACCCGAACCGTCGCCAAGAGGAGGGAAGCTTGTCCAACGCCAACGATGAAGGAGCAAGATCAACGGTGTGGTTTCTTGCTTTTCTTTCTAGCCACAGGAATCCAAAGCCGCATGGTGTCATCACGTAAACCAAGCTCATAGAGTGGAAGAATCCATCCATAATCCACACAAAGGTGAAATTTAAGGTGCCAAAAGTCAATTTATAGTGCGGCCATCAAGAGTAGGACGTCAGACAACTCGTTCAAACTTTCTTCTTCTTCTGTTCAGGGGTAGAATGTGCCTGCATGCTGGCTATTTATGCCGGTTGGCAAACATCGAAATGGCACATTTCTGCCACCTAGTGGTGAAAAGTGTGGGCTAGAGTATTAAAAACTAATAAATGAACTAAAAAAATAAATATTTGTGAATAAATATCAATAAATAAAGGGAAAGGGTAGATACTTTTATCTGCTGTGTTTGTTTGACGTACTGAATTTATATTTTGTAACGCTTAATCTCTGACTCTTCAAACCTGTGCTGGTAAATTACTCATAAAACCTCCCGCAACACCACGTGACACACTCACAGGAAGTGACGAAACGAACATAAACGCAATCATGAAACATCTGTCGCTCTTGAGTCAGAACTCGACATTCGTTCATTAGCAAACTCCTGTAACAGAAAAAGCTAATAGAACTTTAACCTTAGGTTCCATTCTTTTTTTTAATGTGAATTCTTTTTTTTTCTTCTTTATTCCTTTTAATTTTTTTTTTTTTTTTTTTTTAAATTTGTCTCTTTGTCCAATAACTACTTACGTTGTTGTAAATGTTTTATGTATGTGTACGTGTACGTGTAAGCTTCTGCTTACACTGTTTATTTTTATTTATTTATTTATTTATTCATTTATTGGTTTTAAACCCCTGGCACTTTGTATGTTCAGTAATTGTTAACTCTTTTTGTAACGCTACTTATATTTCGCTATTAGATCGTTAAAAATAATTAAAAATATCAGTCACCTACATTATAGAAAAACACACTAAAGTTTTTCACAGTTGTACATATTCTGCTATTTTCTGATCTCAAGTGACATAATGTTTCTTTTTTTAACTTTACTTAATATTAATGTTTTTCGTAAATCTGTTTTAAACATGTAAAAGACATTTATATCATGTTTAATGTGTTGGATAGGAAGGGGCGGGTCTACTTTTAAATGGCAAAGACACACACCAATCAAAAGCGCCATTATAGAACAATTCTGGCCAATGAGAGTATCGGAAATGCAGCAAACCGGCCAATCGTGTAGGTGAAGGGGAGCTTTTTGAAAACGTTGGCGGCGGTGAAGGATAGTGCAAAATAAAAAAACTGGGATCAGTTCGCCATTTCGAAGTTGGTACAACAAGTCTTTACAAAATGCAGGTACGTTTTGTTTTACGTTTTCGCCGAAAAAAGTACATCATTAAAAAAAGAACCATGAGTAGACTGACTCGTTCCTTCGTGAGCTGTTTTACTGAAGTTGTCTCAGGTTGTGAGCTGACGAGCTAACGTTAGTACTGGATTTGTAGCAACCAGGGGCTACGACCAAATATAACCTCTTTATTTTGTATTAAATGATACCGAACAGTATAGAAGTACTCAATACCTTTTAGTTTTCACCCTTAACCTCCCACGGAGCGTATACTGTTTCCGCAGTACATCAAACATGCGGTAAAAGAACGTTAGCCTGCTTCAAGTGGACAAACGTAACTATTTCCAGTTTTTAAAAGAGCACACACATATCAAAGTTGGTCAATGGTAAGACAGGACAGGACATTCGGGTACCGGTTATCTACAGGAATAATATTTTGTGATGAAACACTAGCTTTACAACGGTTTACATGAGAATCAAATAAATTTCTTCAATGCCTTCCGGAATGAAGTCTTGCACGCCATTATGCAGTTCAGAAAACACTGGCTTACATATTTTTTGTGTGAACAAAACACGTGTAATATTTCTTGCTTTGGAGTTTTTTTTACATGTCTATATTTTTATGAAGTGTTAGTGAGCTTGGGGTTGTTCGTGTCATAGATTTCACTAATAATGCCAACTGTCACGCTTATGATGTGGCACAAACCAAGCCATCTGCTTGCACTGATATATTCAAGTATAGTTTGCTAAAATTATCTATACAAGCTAATGGAAACTGGATAAATAACCCCTAAAATATACAAAGTTGTGCTGAGAGTTTACGATTGTTTATTTTCTTGTCTTTACAGAATAAGGAAAATTATGAGCCTAGAGCTTACCAAGGAATGGTGAGATGTTGTGACTTGTTGATCTGGTTATGAACATAATTAGGAAACTTTAGGTCAGAAATTCAACAGAACCCTTTTTATGCTTCCCTAATGTTGTGTTTGCTTCTGACTATTAGTACACCACTCCAAGCATGATGGCGGGTCCACAGCGTGTTCAGGTGAAGCCAAGAGCAGATATGGACAGAAGTACAATCACAGGTAAACTCAAGATCTTCACATTCAAATAGAAGTCAGAAACTTTAAGAAATGGAAGAGTTTTGACTGTTATCTTTATCAGGTCCAGGGAGGGATCGTGTTGTCCCATCCTCCAGTTCAGTCTCAAGGTAAGAATGTTTCCATATACATTTTTTTTAATTAGACAATTCTGTCCTTTTTCAAAAGGAAAATACAATTTCAGGGATTTGCTGCCCCTGCTCCTGTTTGAACAATCAGTATCATAAATAACCTATTTGCTGCTTATTTCAGGAAAATCTCCATTGATGATTTTGACATTGGTCGACCACTGGGGAAAGGCAAATTTGGTAATGTCTACCTTGCAAAGGTGAAGAAGCTCCAAGCCATCGTGGCACTGAAGGTGTTGTTTAAGTCGCAGATGGAAAAGGAAGGAGTGGAGCATCAACTGAGGAGAGAGATTGAAATCCAGGCACATCTCAAGTGAGTACCCTCAACTTTTTTGATTTTGATCTTGAAATTATGATGGCTCTGTTTTCTAAACTAATAAGGGATTAATGACTGTTAGGTACTTTCAGTAAAGATTCAAAGTATTACCTCTCACAGGAAATTTCCAGCTACTTACTGATGGTAAATAGAACTATTGATAGTCTCAATGTGCATGAAGCCAAAAATAAACCCTACTGTTTTCATTGGTCTCCTGATTAGAAGAGCATTTTTCATATTCTTGAAGCCTTTTGGAAGAAACATACATGCAACATAAAGAATGTAAGGGTGAAATGTTTTTTTTTTTTTTGTAATTCTGTGTCTTGTAAATGTTGGAGGCACATTTTAAAGGCTTTCTTCTCTCTTTAGGCACCCAAACATCTTGCGCTTCTACAATTACTTTCATGACCGAAAAAGGGTGTTTTTGGTCCTTGAGTATGCCCCACGTGGTGAAATGTACAAGGAGTTACAGAAATGTGGAAGATTTGATGATCATCGAACCGCAACAGTAAGAGTTCTTCTTGCTTTAAAAACAGCTTTTACCTTTTTGATGATCCTCTTTTTTTTATTTGACTCTTTATCTTTATAGTATGTGTTTATGGAACGACGTGATAATAAATAATCTTAAATAGTTTTCATTTGCTTTTTCATCTTTCATTTTCAGTACATGGAGGAGATATCTGATGCACTGCTATACTGCCATGAGAAGAAAGTGATTCATCGTGACATTAAGCCTGAGAACCTTCTTCTTGGCTATCGTGGAGAGCTCAAAATTGCAGATTTCGGTTGGTCGGTCCATGCACCCTCTCTCAGGTGAGTAACCAAAGTGCAATGATGGTTCAGTTGAATCTCCATGTCACTTGTCTGTCAGAAACTGTTCCATGCTCGAGTATCATACCTTGGAAGTTGCTCCATCCTTTTTGTTTTAATCTGTTCAGACGTCGCACAATGTGCGGGACGCTGGACTATCTCCCCCCTGAGATGATTGAGGGGCACACACACAGTGAAAAGGTTGACCTGTGGTGCATTGGGGTCCTCTGCTACGAGTGCTTGGTCGGCAACCCACCTTTCGAAACTGCCAGCCATCAAGAAACATACAAAAGGATCACAAAGGTTGGTGTTGAGTGTGAACTTCTTGACCCATTGGCCCATTTTACTTAGAGTTTAGCCTAGGCCTGCTCTTTTTTGTGTGTCCATCTTTTGTTATGATTCGGTGCTGTATAAACAAAACTTGAGGGTTTTTTTTTTTAGGTCAGCTTGGTTTACAACTTAAAATCTTTAAAGATGAAATTATTGCTTACCGAACCAGCCATCTCCAGAGTTAACGCAAATGTTTCTGTTTACAGGTGGATTTGAAGTTCCCCAAAGTCGTCTCAGACGGTGCACGGGATCTGGTTTCAAAGCTACTACGCCACAACCCCACAGATCGCCTCTCACTACAGAGTGTTATCGACCACCCATGGGTGCGCGCCAACTCCCGTAGAGTCCTTCCCCCAATCTGCCCTGCCAAGAAATCCTAGGTCCACACAGTCTTACCCTTTCACTTACCACTGAGAGGTTTTTTATATGTCCTTCACAAAAGACTGGATGTTTCTGTATGTTTCAGTTCCAAACTGCCATTTTTCAGGCACATTTTATGATGGGTATCAATACTTGCTCTCAATTTTATCTGTACAGTGTGATGTTATTATATATGTTTAGTTATATAGAAATGGTTTGTATTTTTATTTCATTTCTCTTTGGACACCTTTTTAAGTGGATACAGCTCTGTTCTTCTCTTATGGTGTTGACACCAAAGTGCTACTGTTCAACTGCCTCAAGCTGTGTATATCCACATATGGAGTAATATGATTGTTTTTGGGGAATTTCGGGTGGAAATTATGGTATTTTCCCTCAAGCAATACTTTAACTTTCTAATAAATATTCTTCAAAGATCTCCTGTTGTGCAGTCTTGGTTGAAACAATGAACAGTTAAACAGGTGACTAGATCTTGGGGCCATCAGTTAATTTGAAGGGTTTTTTTTTTTCGTTTTATTTTATTTTTCTATCTTAAGTTTTTAACACTTTTAAATGCACAGTTTTCCACTAAAATGTTCACTGATTTTATATTAAACTTCAAACTAACACTTCATAGAACTGCCTTCGTCACAAAAGACAAATATTAACCTGTTTAATCCAATTGTTTTCCCTTCTGCATGTATGATGCATGTTTTCAGACTTCTCTTAGTACATAATATACAGATTTTCTTTAAGTGAATAGTGCTTAATCATCACTGTTTTTATTTTAAGAATTTATTTTTAAAATTTCGATTGTTTTTCCTACATAAAGCCACTAGACGGCGCTCCAGTAAAACGGTAGCGTGGCCGAGCGGTCTAAGGCGCTGGATTAAGGCTCCAGTCTCTTCGGGGGCGTGGGTTCGAATCCCACCGCTGCCAAAAGTGTTTTTTCGTCATTTTTCGTGTTTGGGTTGCAATGACCACACATATCTGACAATCTACTGTCTGTTCTTATGACAGACTTGGACCAAGTTGTCTCAAAATCGATTACAATATTACGTGGCAGGGAATAAAATTAGTTCTACTACCATAAATTGTTATCGTGTAGCCAATTTAAAACATTGGATTATAAAACATGATTCCGGTATAAATATATCTCTGTCACAAATTTGACATTCAAAGTCGGACTTGTGTTTCAAATAAGATTTTAGAAGGTCCAATCGGTGAATGCCACCAGAGGTCGCCCTACGATTACATTGCATGTAACCCACACAGTGCAGGGCCGGAGGAGGGGCGTTTGGGATGTTCGAATGTCTATAATTTTAATTAAGAAATTAAACCTGCTTTTATCTCAGTCCCTTATGTATTTTTAATGAATCAGATTTTTTTAAGTGTCTCCTAACAATACGTTTCAGAACAACGTTCTCACTTCAAGATCAGTTCCGGGTCGCCGGAAGAGGAGGAGTTGTACATCCGGATCAACCTGCTTCGAAGTTTACCAAAACAGAGGGCTGGCGCGTTTGAGTCTGATCCTTTCTAATGTGTTACAGATATAAATAATTTGAATCAACCGAATAACGGCTAACTGTATCTACTGTGAGAAATGGCTGGTTTACCACCAGGGGATCCCCAGCTGGTTTCAATGATAGTCAATCATTTGAAAACACAGGGTCTCTTCGACCAGTTCAGGAGGGACTGCCTGGCAGACGTTGATACAAAGGTAATGGTTTAAACATCTTTATAACGTTAAATATTGTGTCCCGACTGTTATTGCTCTAGCTAGTGTTGCCATAATATATGTAGATGTATACAGTGATGGCCAGATTTATCAGAACACCTGACATTTGAAAATATTTATCTTCTTGGCTCTAAAGCATTACCCAGAAAAAAATCTGAATTTCTGAGTACAACAAATGCCAGATGAAGCGAGTCTTACTGTTTCTATTTTGATATAGTTTGTCATGTGGTTTGTCATCACACACCATTCCTTTTGCAACATAGGCTAAAGTTATTTTAATTTTAACGCACAACAGATCTGCTCAGTTTGTTTTACAACTCGCCTAATTTTAGGATAGGGTTGAGGACTGTACCTGAGGGGTCCAGTCATTCATTTTTAACTTTTATTTTTGTTTTGATAAGGAAAATGACCTAAATCTGCATATGGAGGCCTAATTCTATGGTATATAAAGGATAATGATAACTTTTTAGGTATCTCAGTCATTTTGTGGGTATACTTATAGTAAATTCAACATAAACAACTGAAACCTGTTAAATATGGCAAGTGTTTTTGATAATTTTGGCCAACACTCATTATCATTGTTTCTGTAGTTATATAATAGTTATATAATTCTACGCTAGGGATGGGTACCTTTCAGATTTAAAATGATACGGTACTGATGCCCAGTACCTGGCAATTGATATCAGTACTCAACGGTAACAATTTTCTGTACTTTTTTTGTGTTTATGTGATTAAAGCACATCAATTTGTTTAATAAGAAACTATATATTATTTTCACTTAAACATATTCATTCTTCAATTTAGCACATTTATTTAATTTAATTAATTATTTGTATAGCAATTTTAAAAACATAGTTTACAAAGTGCTTTGACAGCATTCAGCACAAAATAATAAAACACAAACAAACAATGAGCACAATAAAGTAAAAACACAAAGCACAGCATAAATCAAGACTAACAGAGAGAGACGATGTAAAAAGACATGAGGTGAAAAGGTCCTTTCCATAATTTATAGTACTTTATAGGAACCCAGACAATACAAGAACCATGCAGCCTAAAAAGAGACCATGAGGACCAAACATAAAAAGTATAAAATCAGCAAGAATAGGAAACGCAATAAAAAAAGGGATGAAAGCAGAAATCAGGTCAGAAAATATAAAAAGATGAAATGAACAATGATGATAAAATTACAAAATAATAAAAAAATAAGTGGCGATGATAAAATACAGTAATTAACATGTGCAAGAGTTAAGGCCATTAAAAAGGACTAAAAATGATCTATAAAAGAGTTTAAAAAGGTGAACCATTAAAAAGTTAAAATCATAATTAATAGCACATAATAGTATTAATAAATTAACGAAAAGGAGTAAAAGAAGGGAAAGAAAAACAAACAGTTAAACAAAATAAGAAAGAGATAAAAGACATTAGAAGACGGTAAAAGACAGTAATAGACGGCATCACATAAAGGCAAGTCTGTAAAAGAGAGTTTGAAAGGGACTTAAAAAAAGCAACATTATTCTTTAGTTAAACATATTTATTCTTCAATATATAACCTGGCAATGCTGTGTGTATGTCCAGCAAGGAAAATCGCCAACTCTTCCACTTCCTCACAGTCAAGGATACATTTAGGTACCTAAACATTATACCTTTTGATTTTACATTAATTGGTAATCGGCATTTTTGACAAAGTTCGGTTGGTACCTATAAAAGTACCTAATTCGGTACCCATCCTTTGTCTACGCTATGTTGCAGAGAAAGCTGAATGCAGGTGTCTGCATTGCACCACAGAAGACTAATTAGTCTCATCATGTTAATTCATTCTCTATAACTTATCTGATCTTTAAAAAAGCTATCTTTTATTTATTTATTTATTTCATTAGAGCTTTTGCCTGGCCTTTTATACAGCTGTTGGATCTGTGTATAATTCCTGAATATGTAACTATGGATAGATTAATGAGTAAGCTAAATATCAAGCTCAGACGATTTTTTTTCACCTTACCTTCAGTTTCTGTTCTCTTGCAGCCAGCTTACTTGAACCTCAAACAAAGAGTGGACAATTTTGTCTCTAACCACCTCTCTAACCACACATGGAGCCCTCATTTAAACAAGAACCAGCTCAGAAACAACATCAGACAACTGGTGTTACAGTAAGTAGAAATATGGCAATATCACACATTTTTAACTTTAGCCAAAAAAGCTTTTTTTTTCATATTAAGTCCGACTGTTTCTCTTAGATCTGGGATGCTGGAGCAGGGGGTGGACAGAATTGTGGCCCAGGTGGTAGATCCCAAAGTCAATCACATCTTCAGGCCACAGGTGGAGAGGGTGGTACGTGAGTTTCTGTCACCAGGCAGCTGTTCTGAGGAGCCGCCTCCCCCACTGCCATTACCAGAGATCAAACCAGACAGCAGCGTTCCTGAGCAAGGTAAGCTAAATGTCGTCCTACATTTGTGGTCTGATTTAGGCTTCTGATTTTAGCTAGTATCACATTAACTGCAGAAAATGTCCATCTTCTTGTAGTGATGTTCTGTTTTGACCTATAAACCAGAAAATAGAAGACCCAAGGAAGTGAATGAAATGACTTTCCATGCGAAGATAAAGTGGTTAAATGTCTTTCTTACTCTTACATATTCTTTACGTTGGGTTATATTTTCCTAGCTTCATCGTCAGCTCCAGGCTCCAGTGATGCCATGTCCATCCTAGACACCATCACCACCCTCAATCAGGAGGCGAGCGTCAGGGCCAGCTCAAGCACAGATAGAGGACGTAAAGCTCCAGATGACTCCATGCATGTGGTGGAGGAGGGCGAGGAGGGCATGAGTATTGTTGAGGAAGGAGACAGCGACCAGGAAAAAAAGACACCAGAGGTTGCAGAAGAGGTGACGCCTGAAGTCCAAGCGTTAGAAGTGAAGACAGATGACATGCAGGAGCAGGTGGATCTGGGGAGAGATGAAGAGGAGGTGAAGATGGAAGAAGAGGAGTCAGGAGCTCAGGAGCAAACAGAAGAGGAGAGAGAAAAAGCAGCGAACAAAACAAGCGGAAAACCAACAGAAGAGAAGCAGGAGGAAGATCTGATGAAATGTACAAGTCAGGCCAAGCAGAAAGCCAGAGAGAGGATAAAGGAAGGTGAGCTGTCATACTCTGAGCGTGCAGTGTAACATGTTTAAACATCATCATTTAAAGCTGCGTATGCTAGAGAATCAACTCGATATGTATTTAATTATGGTTGAAAACTGACTTGCTTTTGCTTTGCAGAGTACTTTTTGGAGGACTCTGACCTGGATGGCCTGAGCGACATCACAGTGAGCTCCGTCCACACCAGCGACCTGTCCTCATTCGAGGGGGAGAGTGAGGATGAGGAGCAGCTGTCTGATTCCTCTGAAGAGGGAGAACTTCCTTCTGATGGTCTCAATTTTCTACACCTTACTGACTCTTAAAACACATTTTTTACATTTTACTGTTCTCCAAAGTGTCAAATATGTTTCTTTGGATATTCCTGTTTGAATTTTTGCTTTTGCATTGTTGAACTTTCTTTCTGCAGATCAAGGTGAGGGAGCAGAGAAGAATCAAGGTGATGCACGAGAAGATCGGAAACCTCGCCGTAAGGCCTACGTCCACAAGCCCTTCCTGTATTCACGTTACTACAGTGACTCAGACGATGAAGTCACGGTGGAGGAGCGCCGCAGATCTGCGGTAAGTTCTGTCTTCGTCTGCAGTAAAGCATCCATCAGAGTGGAGACATTACCCAAGTATCTGAATATAATCAGGAAAACAAACTGAAACTGTCAGAAGCACAACTGTCAATGAATAGTTGTGTAACATGTGACCACTAGGATTTATTTGAAGCAGCAAGTTGTTAAAGCTATTTGGTGTGGCTGCTACTGAGACTGTTTGGTCAGCCATCATATCAGCTGCATTTTGACATCACCTGTTTCTCCTTCAACAGTAAACATTACCATATGATAAGAAAGAACTACTTTCTGTGGAGCTTGATGAGCTCTTTGTACTCAGGCCACAGGTAGTGTTTTTTCAGGTTGAATGTCTTATAAAGGAAAAAATGCCGCTCAACGACTGTAAAAAAGAGCTGTAATGGGGTGGTGAGGAGTGTTTAAGTGATTTTAAAAAAGTCTCCCTCCTAGACACATGCCTGATTGTAATCCACACGTATAAATGAGATTATCAGCACCAATATTTCAGGTTACAGGCTATCTTAAAGGTCCCATATTGTGCTCCTTTTCTGCAGTTTAATATGGATCATTGATGTCTTCATGAAATGGTAGTAACATGTTTGGTCCAAAAAGCCAATAAATCAAGCACAGCAGCATTGTTTCCAGGCTCTCATAGCCCCTCTGTTCAGAACGCTCTGATTTAGTGGGCGTGGCCTTAATATGTAAATGAGCCACTGCTGATACCACCCCGCTCTTCAGCATCACTGAGAGCGGTGCAACAAGCTCCGAGTGCACAATGTTTAGAAAACAGCGAAGCTGGTTTACCGTAACATTACAGGCCAAAACAACAGGCTAACTGCAGCTAAAGTTAGCATCCTGAAGCTAACACAGAGACAGGGGGGACACTGAGGAAAAGCTCTTACATCAACTCCACAGCATTTAAAATACTCACATTTCCAGGGTCCGAGGTTTGTTGGAGGATGGTTGGTAATGTGCCTGGATTCAGGACCAGTCTATGCGCTAGCCCTCTGTTGGACTGTCCAAAGTTGGAAAAGCAGTCAGCTGTGAAGTGACTAGCACACACATGCACAGTTTTACTGAGTGTAGCTGGAACATTTCCTTGATGAATGAACTCTCACCACTTAGTCTTGTCTTCTTCTGAGATGGGAAGCTTGTGTATGGAATTATGTGGCTGTTTACAGCCAGCTGGGAGTATCTGCTCCGGTGGACCAATCAGGTCAGGCTTGCTCCTGATTGGTCAAAAAAGGGAATCGCTGAAGTCGGCAAATCCCCAAATTCCAAACAGCTCCTTTTAGGTCAGGATTTTACATTTAGAAGCCCTACTAAGTGCAGGTTTTGTCATTAAATATCAAATTTTGTGGGCTGGGAGGAAAGCCAAAGACCCACAAATTTCACTAAAAGTGATTTTTGCATAATATGGGACCTTTGAATGAAATGGAGTAGAGGTCAAAAGGGGAAATGGAGAACTTATGTTGAGAATAAATAACTTCAGTTAGTGCTAAACTGCTGAATCATAATAAATGTACTCGCTTACATCCAAAAATCAGAAAAATCACAAACTTTGACAACAGTTTTGATGGTCAGTTCAGATCCTCACTGTCTCTGTTTTCATCCACCACAGGCAAAGGACAAAGAGGAACGTCTGCTGAAGAGACAACAGAACCGAGAGCGGATGGAAGTCAAGATGAAACAAAAAGCTCTACTGGCTGAGGAACAAGGTATAACAGACTTTACTTAGTGTTTCTTCTCATCCTCATGTTTGATTATTTCCGCTCTTTTGTCATCTTTTAGTGTCCTCGCCACTGCACAAAGAGTTGGGACTTGTTGCCTGAACCTTTGACCAATTTACTTTCTTCAAGGCAAAACTAGTCAAAGATTATATGTAAAGATGTCACTTTCTAATTTTAAGGCTCTTCCATTTGTCCAAACTACTTCAAACTTTACAGATTTAAGTTAAAGGCCAGAGTTTCAGTAAGATTTTAGGATGATAAAGAACAGATGGAGTAAAATCATTCATCACCTTCATTTCTTGTACAGATCACAAAAAACAAAAGAGTGGAGACTCTGCTGGCCTCGAGGGCCCCAGAGCCAAAGAGGCTCGCAAAGAAAGGAAGGTTCTGGAGAAGAAAATGGCTCTAAGCAGGAAGAGGAAGCTCGACTCGAGGTAGGGAATCAGAAACTTGAATTCTGACTCAAGGAGTGATATGAAGAGTCTGACAAACTTGCGTCATGAATCTTTTTTGTTCTCCAGGAAAGAGGCTGATGTTTCCATCAAAAAGAAAGTAGACGCAGACGGAGCCAAGAAGGTGGTAGGTTTAGCTTGTCATGGACGAAACAGATTTCCTCTCAGGCATTGTTGTATTTCTAAGGGGAAATTTTTGTGTTTTTTGACAAGGAGGTGAAGTCCACAGCTGTAAAAACCCCACAACCCAAACTGATCAGAAATCTGTCAGAGTCTGCGTCGTCTGATGAAAGGCACAGAAGAGCAAGCGGCAGCATCTCTGAAGACTCCAGTGAAGCCAAGAAGCTGCCGGACAAGAACCGGACACACTCCTTCATCCTGGAGCTGGAGCAAGGATCCCAGGAGGCCCTGAGACAACGCTCTGTGGGGAAATTCGACCGGTTCTCCCGCAAAGATCTCCTCTCCAAAGAGCGCAAAGACAAAGAACGCAGCATCTCAGACGAACGTGCCAAGCTCCTCAAACAGAAGCAGGAGAAGAAGTCAGAGCATCAGGCGGACGAGTCTCAGACGAAGGACGGAGCTGCTGTTAAAGTTTCCTCTGAAGAGAAAGGAGAGAAGAAGCTGAAGATTAAAAGTGAGAAGAAAACAGCGTCAGTTTCAAGAGACGGGAGGCTGTCTTTGTCAGAAGGCCAGGTAGACGAGAGTCAGAAAGATGCTTTACTCAAGAAGACAAAATCTCTGGATGCTGTCAAAGTGGAGAAGGACAAAGAGAAAATCAGAGAAAAGGAGAAAGATAAGAGCAAAGAAAAGGAAAAGGTCAAAGGAGAGAAAAGTTCAGCTAAAGGGGATTTGAAGCAGCTGATCCGCCCAGATTCAACCGGCTCATCTGAGGATCGATCCGACATGGAGCCCACAGGGTCTGACAGCAGCAAGAAGAAAGAGAAACACTCCAAGGAAGTGCTGAAGAGGTCAAAGAGCCACACCGAGGACAGGCCAGGAGACAAACCCAGATCTAAAGACATCGAGAAGGAGAAGGCTAGAGCAGACCCAGACAGCCAGAAGTCGACTAAGTCCGGCTCTGAAAGTGAAAAAGATCTAAAGAGGATCAAATCAACAGAAAAAGGAAAGATTTTGGAGAAATCCAAAACTAAATCAAAAGAGGAAGCAAAGACTCTCCTGCCATCAAAGGTGGATAATAAAACTCAGAGTTCAGAAGTGAAAAGTACGGGAGGTGCATCTGTCAGCAAGCCTGAGAAGAAAAAAGAGGTCAGTGCCAAAGAGCAGAAGAAAGTCTCAGAGGAAGCTCAACCGGAGAAATCAGAAACAAAGAGTGTCAAGAAAAAAACGGAAAAGAAAGATAAAGGTCCTGAAAAGAAAGACGACAGCCGAGCAGAGAAGAAAACACCTCGAGAAGACAAACTGGAGAAGTCTTCAAAGTCCCAGAGCCTCGAAGCAGAGGAGCCACTGAAGAAACCCTCGCTCCTCCAGGACGCCAGCACGGACTCTGACCCCATCACCACCACCATCACCACCTCCTTCTCCGACGACACCTGCGACGCGCTGAGCGACATCACACCTGAGCCACCCGAGGGGGAAACAGAGTCACGGCTTGGCGATATGCCGGCTGTTCCCGCCGAGGCTGACGCTCTGCTGACTCTCATGGACGTTTGCACCTCGGCGGAGGCGAGACTTCCGCAGGAGAGCGACCTAGTGGAGTCGACGCCCGAGATGCAGGATGTTGATATGAAGATGAAGGAAGCAGCTCTGACTCTGCTCTCCATGGATCCAGACAGCACCGTGACCTCCACCTTAATCTGCCAAGACGAGAGAGCAGAGCCAGAGACGAACCAGGCTGCTGCTGAAATGATGGAGACCGCTGAAGTTAGAGAAGAAGAGCAGCAGCACATGGTGACACACACAGATGCTGAGTCATCGTTTACAGCTACGGAGCCGTCAGTGGTCACATCTCAACAAACTGTTGAGCCTGAACACCCAAAATCTGCAGGTATGTGTGGAACAATGATGGTAAATTGCTCACAAATAACTGCCTTTGTCAGAGTATTTCTTCCAATAGACATATTTCTCTGTCTCTCACAGATTTATCTGAAACCCCAGAGAAAAAAATGGAAGTGGAGATGGTTGAAACATCTCAGTCTGTTATTGTGCAGGTACGATAAAAAGATTATTTTTTGTATTTGTAATGTGTCTGCAAACCTCCCCTTTTAAGGAGCATCTTAAAACCCGTTTTTATTCTTAGGCTTTTAATCTCGGCGAGACTTAGTTTCTTTGCCCGATCTTATTCCCTTTTATTTGCTTTTAACTATTTTAAGTGTTTTTTTAATGTGTCTGTTTTTCTTATCTGTTTTTTGCTTTCTTTAACTAAACAACAATTTGTTTTATTCGATTAATCAGTGGAATTTTCAGGAATATTCGATAGCTCCAGCCCTTATTTCCAGCTGTGAGCTTCTTTTGGATCCAAAATGCTTAAAATTAATGTTAATCTTTCACGTTTCTATAATTCTGTGAAGTAAAATCCCTTCTCTGTCTTATCGTAGGAGGTGAACACTCCCGCCAGTGAAGGCCAAATACCGTTAAATGAAGAGGAGGCAAATACCGCAGAGACTCATCCTGATGCAGAACCAGCTTCCCTCAAAGAAAGTGAACTTCCTGAATCAGAAGAGGTCAAAGAAGACAAAGCAGAAAGCGCAGTCACGGTTTCTGTTCCCACCCAAACAGACTCTGGTAAACAAGGTAAGTGCTTTGAAATCTGTTCTAAAATAACTAGTGTAAAACAGAGAGATTTAAGCTGCGTTTCCACCAAGCAGTACGGGTCGGTTCAGTACGGTTCAGTACGGTTTGGGACAGTTAAGTCTGATCCCGTTTGCGTTTCCACAGCAAACTGTGCCCTCTCGTGGTGGGCGGCGTGTAAGCCGCATGCCGGAAGCCACAGCTGGTAAACAATAGTGCGACGCCGTAGCAGCTTACCCCGCGATTAAATCCAACAAAGAAGAAAACGCGACACAGTAAAAAAAGAGCACGGATGGAAGACATGCAGCATTTCGTCCTCTCTGTGATTTTCATGTAACTCTCTGTTACAAAGTGCAATCAAGCTTCGTTTCAGAGAAGTCTGTGTGCCACCAGGAGAAATGCAGCCACTGTCGGGGTGAGTGACGATTCTTTTGACCAATCAACCGTCTGCAGTGTGTTGCTCCACCTCCCGCAAGCAGATCGGCTCAGTCTGGCACCCATACAAAAGGGTCCTAAAAAAGTGGGAGGGCTCGTCTCGGTTTTTAGGGATCCGTCCCGGGATGAGTCTGTGGAAACGCCGCTAAAAGCGCACCGTACCGAGACAAACCGACCCAGACTGCTCGGTGGAAACGCGGCTTTAGAGGTCCCATATTCTGCTCCTGTTCTGCAGTTTGATATGGATCATTGATGTCTTCATGAAATGGTAGTAACATGTTTTGGTCCAAAAAGCCAATAAATCAAGCACAGCAGCATTGTTTCCAGGCTCTCATAGCCCCTCTGTTCAGAACGCTCTGATTTAGTGGGCGTGGCCTGCATATGTAAATGAGCCACCGCTGATACCGCTCCACTGCATCACTGAGAGCAGCGCCACGAGCTCCGAGTTCACTATGTTTAGAAAACAGCGAAGCTGGTTTACCCTAACACTACAGGCTTAACCAACAGGCCAACTGCAGCTAAAGTTAGCATCCTGAAGCTAACACAGAGACAGGGGGGACACTGAGGAAAAGCTCTAACATCTGCTCCACAGCACAAAGCATTTAAAATACTCACATTTCCAGGGTCCCAGGTTTGTTGGTGGATGGTTGGTAATGCGCCTGGATTCAGGACCAGTCTATTCACTAGCCCTCTGTTGGACTGTCCAAAGTTGGAAAAGCAGTCAGCCGTGAAGTGACTAGCACGCACATGCACAGTTTTACTGAGTGTAGCTGGCACATTTCCTGATAAATGAACTCTAGCCACTCAGTCTTGTCTTCTTCCGAGATGAGAAGCTTGTGCATGGAACTATGTGGCTGTTTACAGCCAAAAACAGAGCAGTGATGGCTCTTCGACCTTGGCATTCTCCTCCCTGCTGCTGGAGAGATGGTTCCGGGGTATCTTCTCCGGTGGACCAATCAGGTCAGACTTGCTCCTGATTGGTCAAAAAAGGGAATCGCTGACGTCGGCAAACCCCGGAAATTCCAAACAGCTCGTTTTAGGTCAGGATTTTACATTCACAAGCACTACTAAGTACAGGTTTTGTCATTAAATATCACATTTTGTGGGCTGGGAGGAAAGCCAAAGACCCACAAATTTCACTAAGACTTAATAAAGTGATTTTTGCATAATATGGGACCTTTAAACTCATTTTGCAACCAGCAGACACTCAGAAAGGCTGAGAATATTTTAGCCTCTTCTACTCATATACTGTTCAAAGAATTCTGCTTGTTGCCTTCATAGCGTTGCTACTGAATGCTTCTTTAACAATCTTTTATCTTGGCGCTGCTTATCTCTCATCTATCTTTTACCTGATTTATAGACTAACTTTTAACAGTGCCCATCTAGTTTAGTCTTATGCATGTTCTTCACTTTTAACTCCTTGTGTAGTTTTTACTGCTGCTTTTATGTCAACTCATCTTTGTCTCTGTTTTTTTTTGTATCTGTCTTGTACAAGCTGCTCCACACAGATTAATAAAGTTGTCTGAATCTGAATGTAAGAGTTAGGCTCCCTTGTCTTGAGTATTAACTTCAGTTTTTTATCTTTACCTCAGAGCAAAGTGAGCCAGATGTTGCAGACACAAAAACCAGCCCTGAGGTGAGAAATCTAACATTATTCAAAAACTTAAAAAGTTTAAAAAGTGTTAAATGGAGCTAAAACTGTGATTTGTGTTTTTGATAAACAGGTAGAGCAAATGGATGCTGATGAAACCCACGCACAGATGGATGTAGAGAAAAGTAAGTGCTTAAATCAAGTGTTATTATATCATGTAAAACCTATTCACATATTTTAATGAAACAAAATAACCACCAGGTGAAGCCGAGAGGAAGTCAGAAGAGGAGGAAAATTTCCAGACGAATAAAAGTGATATTCAAAATGTGAGTGTTGATAATCCCCTGAGCTAGATTTTCAAAAAAAGTAAATCCACATCCAAGTTTTTAATGGTCAGACTTGTCTACATGTTCAGGTGGAGTCTGTCAAGCCGGATCAGACTGTGGAGGCGACAGGAAGTGGATCTGAGAGACCTCAGTTAAAGCTAGTCCATCAAACCAGTGAGTCGTTCTCTCTGGAAATAAACTCAACTTTTTGTTTTATGATTCTCTTCATTCCTCCGCTGTCGGTGTCTTAAACCTCTGTGGTTTTTGTCTGTTTCCTTTTTTCAGGTAACGTCTCCAGCACAGACAGCCAGGACGATGAGAAGGCGTCCGACCTGTCAGAAAAGGTGACGCTGCAGGGTCTCCTTTTTAATCCTGTTTTTGCATTTGCATTAAATGTTAACTCCCTCAGTCGTAACAGTTTTTTTTGTTCTTCTTTCTCTGCAGGAGGAGAAGACAGAGGGGAGGGGAAGACGTAAACGAAAGCTGTCCATTCAGAAAGTAGAAACAGTGCAAGAATCAGGTGAAGTATCTGAAGTTATTTTAGTTTGAGATTTTAGAAAAATTAGACGATTGTTTTTGTTTTTATTTCTCTGAAAAAGAGTGTTTTAACATTCATTTTTTTCTACTTACCAGATGAGGTAAAGGAGAGTAGAGAGCAACCATCAGCAGAGGTAAGTTCTGCTTTTACGAACATCAACTCTCTCACAGTTATCGTTTACAAAAGTATAAATAAATCCACCACAACTTAAAGAAACACTCTCACAGAATAATTTGTTACTGTTTGTTTCCTCTGGATTTATGCTGATTTCTTTATAATTCCTAGGAAGCTGATCAGGATAAGACCGTGGAGGTGAAAACCCCACGTAGGGGTCGATCGTCCAAAACCACAGAGGAGGCGGAGAAACCGGTGGAGACTCCGAGCCGTGGGAGAAGACGATCAGGAGCTGCAGCCAACAAAGTTCTTGGTAAGGTCTCTGAAACTATTAGACGTTGAAGAACGTGTCATTGTCCAAGTGATGGAAAAAAACATGAACTGTGTGTTTTTATTTATGTAGGATTTTTGAGGATTCTTTATTACTATCGTTGGCAAACTGTCTGGCTATAAATCACTTTTATTGTGAACTCAGATTTTCCAGATTTTGCAAGTTGTCCTTCCCTCAACAAGCCAACAAAATGAAGCACTTTGAGCATTTCTCTGACTCTTGCGATGCTGTTGTTGTTATTTTTAATTTCAGATGATCAGAAGAAGGATGAAAATAAAGACGAGAAGAGCACGGACAAAAACTCATCAAAGCAACCAGCGGAGACCCAAGTGGTGTGTTACACATGCAGAGAGAAACTGATCATCATTACACCCTAACTTAAGTGTGTGTTCGCTTTACCTTATGTCATATTCCTCTAATCTGCAGAGAACTGAGGAAGACACTGATCCAAAGACGACTGGACAAGAAGGAGGTCAGGGGGATCTGTCATCTCCTGTTGGTGAAGAAAGTGAAGCTGCAGGAGGTGAAGACTCCAAAGAAACCACAGATACAGGTTTGTTTCACAGAAATCCTTTGGCTAAATAACTGCACACATTAACAGGACTGGGTAAAAATAAATTAAACTCCAAAAGCTGAGATGTAAAATTCACAGACATAAATAATGCTGCCGGTTTTGCTACAAGTTAAAGTTTATGAATGATTTTCTGGATGGTTTTTGTGTCTAAAACTAGTGATATCATTTCAGTTCCAGGTGAACCAGCACTCAAGAGGAAAAGGTCTGAAGAAATGGAGGAAACTGTGGAGGTAAGAGTTCATCATCACCTGAACACTGATTCATCATCCATCTTTTTTTAAAATCTTTTCATTTATTTTTCTGATGTTTTCCTTTCCTTGATTTAGTGGTGGTTTTCATATATATATATATATATATATATATATATATATATATATATATATATATATATATATATATATATATATATATATATATATATATATATATATATATATATATATATATATATATATATATATATATATTTTTTTTTTTTTTTTTTTTTTTCTCAAACATTGCCTTTGATAAGTGCTAAAAATAAAGTTAACTATTTCAAATAATCATTGTTATATAAATAATAATAATAATAAAAATTATATATATATATATATATATAGTTTTCTTCAACATTGCCTTTGAAAAGTGCAAAAAATAAAGTTTAAATATTATTTCAAATTATCATTGTTATAATAATAATAATAATAATAATTATTATTATTATTATTATTATTATTATTATAACTATCCTTAACAACTGTACAAACCGTAAAAACACAAGCACCCTTTGTAAGCAAATTAATAAATAAAAAATTGTATTTAAAAAATAGAATGAATATAACCACATACATACATACAGTTCAATAAATAAATAAATATACTCCTGTGTTCTTATGTGTTTTAATAATGTTTGTACAGGAAACCTCAGCTGAGGGGGAAACGAATACAGACAACGGTCAGAAAGATCAACCTGCCTCAGACAGTGGTGAAAAATCACACTCTCACACTTAAACAGAGCTTAACAGATGGATCAGACATTACTTTTTCTTAAATTTATGATTTATGTAGTAATTATATAGATGTATGAGTCTATAATTTGTTGTATTGATATTCTTCATTGGCCAGGTTCTTCTCAGTCTGAGAGCCAGGCAGAAGCTAATCAGGAAACCAAAGAGGAGACAAGCAGCAAGGAGAACCCAGATGATGTGTGTGAAATAGAAAAATGAAAAAAAAAAATTATGGACGCTTAAAAAACTGATTAAAAAATAACTACTCTTTTCAGACTGTCACTGCTGTCACTGACTTTTAATTTTCTTTGTTGTCTGCTTTCCAGGTTGAGGAGGAACCAGGAGAGGACCAGGAGACGACCCCAAAGAGACCCGGTCGGAGGGGACGGCCCTCAAAAGCAGCAGCAGCAACCACAGAGGAAACAGGTGAGGAAGAAGAGTTACTGTTTTAGTTTTACACTGCTGTTTGGAGAGCATGTTGGTAGAATATCAGTGAGAAATAAGACTCTCTAACAACAGTGAGCACATAATGACTATGTGGGTTTGTTCCTCGTCATGGCTCATGCTTTGATCATAAATTAATATAAAAAAAAAGACTTTTTGATCATTTCAAATTCCGGTTACTGTCTAAGAGGAAATGAATCAATATTTTTTTGATATCACAACCCTCTGCAGATAAAAAAGACAAAAAGGCAGAAGACAGTGAGCAGAATGATGAAGAGGACGAGGAGGATGGTGACGGAGAGGAGAAAGGAACTGCGACCAGAGCGACCACACGAGCAGCATCTCGCCTGGAGGCTGAAAGGTAGCTTCAAAGCCAAAAACAAAAAACAAACTTCATAGCAATAATACTGACTTCAATTTAGGCATGGATTCAAGTTTTAAAGGTTTGATTTAAAAAATCAAAAACAACTTTGTCGTTGTTCAAAGTCAACAGTTTACTAACAGGCGTGACATCCTGTCTCTGAGCACTGAGTGAACCTGAAAGCTGCAGTTCACACCCTGCAGCAGCATCACGGCTGTCACATCCTATTAAAGAAAAGCAGGGAAAATCTCGCACCAAAGCAACAATTGTTGTTTCATATTTGTTTTCATTTCTCCTCAGAAACAAGCCAAGCAAACCGTCCACCCGGGCGAGCCGACAGAGCGGTAAAGAGGAGACCGCAGCTGGCACGCGGTGAGTTTGTCTCATTGATGGTTGAGCAGAACGAAACAGGCTCAAAGGGGAATGAGACCAAAACCCGACTGCTCTGTGAAAGAGAACATTTTACCAAAAGCTTTCCTGGAATCTGAAAAATATTTTTCAGGTGTTACCCCCACAAATAAAAACAGCAAATCATTTTGCATGGCCTAAGCTGTGTTTTGAAGGTAGGTACATTAAACATCTGGGGTTACAGCACAGGTACAGGTACAGGTTGAAGATCAGTGTGTAGGATCTGATTTAAATGCTCAATCTTTGTCCTATGTGAGACGGGAAGCTCTTTGAACTCTCTGGGTCTTATTTCATCTCAGATAATTCAAATTTATTAATTCAGTGTGGCTTCTAAAGGCTGTTTTTAATACTTTTAACATCATTACCTGCGCCAAGGAGGTTATGTTTTGGGAGAGTTTATCTTTTTGTTTGTGAACAACATAACTCAAAAAGTTACCAACAGATCTTGATGAAATTTTCAGGAAATGTCCAAAATGGGATAAGGAAGAAGTGATTAAATTTTGGAGGTGATCTGGATCACCGTCTGGATCCAGGACTTTTTTTGAAAGATTCTTTATTATTATGAGATAGGGCTGTTTTCACCATATGTGTATATAACTCCACAATAAATGGTCAGATTACTTTGCAAAACAATACAAGACAAGGTCACCATTATTTCTGACAGATGTAAAAGTACGATCCAGATCCTGGCAATATTCTGGATACTGAGATCTGGAATATGAAATATGTACTGGGTCATCATAATTTTTAACGCTGTTAGGTAACAAATTATCATACAAACCTGCAACTAACCCCAAATTGTAGCAGACAGTCTGCTGAAAGGGAGTATAACATTAAAGTAGGACTAAAGTGTTGTGTGACAATCACAATATGCTTGGTGGAGGTCTAGTTAACTTTGTTTTTTTTTTTCATTTGTTGTTATTCATATCAAAGGATACAGATATTTAAGGACAAAGTATTCACAAATACATCTTTAAAGATCTTTAAAGGTCTTTTTTGTCTTTTCATCTACATCATAAGTCAAACTTTTAAAATCGCAACACAAGTCATATCACTCAAAGTCTCTCCTTTTCCACGAAAATGTACACACATGAAGGAGCAGATCAATTTCCTGTTCCACATATTTGAGTTATCTTTAAGTTGATTCATTTTAGAGCCCGACCGATATGGGATTTTTGGGGCCGATGCCGATACCGATACTGGGGGCAAAAAGAAGCCGATATCCGATGTATCGACTGATATAATAAATTCATTGATATACACAGGATAAATACTGTTTATGAACACAAATTATAACTAGCTATTGAAAAGTTCCATCCTCCATTTAATGCATGGGACTAAACTAGATTTTAAGTAACAATGTAGCTGCTTTCGAAACATGCACTAAATACAATTACAACAAAATACAATAAAACATTTTCAAAAATAATTTCAACCAAAACAATAACTTGTGAATTTATAAGCCCAGGTTAATCCTGCATGGCATTATGAAGTAGTGATGGGTAACTCGATTCTTTTTACTGAGTTGGGTTTAAATGAGTCACTCACCAAACTGAATCGGGTTTTTGAGTCATTTGAGTCACTCGAGTCAGTTACCCACAAAGTGCATAGAAATCTATATTTCAGAGAGATTCATACCAGCGAAATGACTGAAAAGGACAATTAATACACTCCAGTGTGAAAAAAAGTGTAAGATCAACATATATTAGAGGTCGACCGATATGGTTTTTTTGGGGGCCGATGCCGATGCGGATGCTTTCCAAATTTGGGCAGCCGATGCCGATATGCATAGCTGATTTTTCCAATTTGATATTCAGGCCGATTGTTAAATAAATATATATTTATCACATTTTTGTGAAACGCAGAAATTTCTGAGCAACTAAAAGAAATCTATTACAACAAGTCGTGTCCAGTCCTCTGAACATTTATTCAGCTTTCAAAACAATGAAATATTTTGTCTGAGTAAACACACAATGTAACAAGCATTAGTAAACATTCACACTCTTCTTAAAATGTCAAAAAAGAAATTTAAACTTTTTAATATAATTTGAACAAAAGTATGTAATGTATCCAAGTGGTTCCACAAGTTTGAGGTGCTCATCTTTTTTGTGCCTGATCAAAAATTGCGTCATTTTATACAACGGATCAAAAATCGGCTTTTTAAAAGAAAATACGGCCGATGGCCGATGGCTGATAGAGACAAATGTCCAAATATCGGCCCGATATATCGGCCAGCCGATATATCGGTCTACCTCTAACATATATTGAAGAAACTTTTATTTTTCTAACTCACAAATAAAATAACATTAAATTAGATAAATATAACAAGTTAGTGCGACCGGTATGTGCTAAGAGTCGGGCCATGCTACGTACGTTCGAGCTAGCGAGTGACTCGGATGTGCTTTGAGTCATACTGTGAGTGAGTTAGTGATCCGTATGTACTGTGGGTGAGTTAATGACCCGTATACACTGTGAGTTGACCCATTCTACGTACCAGCTATTCTCCGTGATGTGAGTGAGGGGCTGGGCCACCGTGAGCTTTGTACTGAGTCAGTAAATGAGTCATTTTGGGCGAAGAATCATGATTCTCGAGTCAGTAAAGTGATTCTCAGGTATTGAACGATTCGTTCATGATTCACACAACACTATTATGAAGTGAGACACTGTGTAGTAGCCTTATATTAATTAATACACAGGAGCAGCAGAGACAGAATCTCCACGGAGCAAAAATTTTGGCCGATGTTGATTAATCAGTGACACGCTATAATCGGCCCGATTAATCGGTCGGGCTCTAATTCATTTTTCATTTGACCTAAGTGTGTTTATTTTGCAGAGTTTAGTTGGAAGTATATAAAAGTCTTTCTCGTGTCTATTTTTCTCTTTTCCCCTTCGAGCACTTGGTTGTTGCAACACGTCTCATGAATAACTCGTGAATCACTAAAGACAAATTTTCACCGCGCCTCAAACACGACACTTGAGACAAACGCTCTGACACTTGCTCCTTGTTTCCGTCTCGCAGCGGGACCAGGGGCCAGGCGGCAGCCGCGAAGGGGGGCCGCAAGAGGGAGGCCAGCCCCCCTGCTGTGCGGACGCGGGGAGGACAGAAATCAGAGGAGCCCCCGTCGAAGAGAGCCAAACGCTGAAAAACCTCAGACACCGATATTTTTCTCCACTCTCCGAATCCAAGTCAGTTGTGTTGTCGGGGGCCGAGGAGCCTCTGCATCGAGTCGTTGTGCACATAAATCTGTTTCTGCTTCATTGACTGTGGGTTATTGAAAAGCTCTGGTTAGTATTACACACTCTGCTCTGATAGCTGAGTGTAAACCTGAGGATCTGTGTAGAAATCCTCCTGGAATACCTTCTACTGCGCTACGCCCATATGGTTCGGATCATCATTCCTGGGTTTATTCAGTAATGCTCGCTGAGTCCGTGTGTTTCTGGCCAATCAGAGGCCTAATGTGCAGCTTTCAGATAAGAGGCTGAACTGACGTTGGCCAGAGTGATGACTGAAACAGAAATCCCTGTTACACATTCAGCGTGGTCTAATGCTTCAAATTCACTGTGATTGATTATCGTGAATTTTGTTATTACTCATTCTGTGAATGAAAGGATGTTTTTACTCCTGTTTTTTTTAAGTTTTTGCTTTTATACTTTGACACACACAGGAGAGATTTTCTTTATTTATAGCAGAAGTAGACAGAGGTTAGAAAAACCTGCTTTTCATGAACTGAATCTTCCTTGAAACAAGACACAGAGCTGTTTCTCACTGTTGAAGTAGAGTCAATGTAGTCATTTGTACTGTTTTAGAACAACCAGTTACTGTATATGAATACAACTGTAGTAGATATCTCTCCTTCATGTCCAGTCAAAGACATTTGTTTCATAAATTAAAAAAAAAAAAAAGAATAATGCTTCATTTTTTCAGGATTTCTGATCAAATTTATTTCCCAAGAATTTCTGTCACATCCAAAGTTCTGTTTTTGTTTTTCCAGAGCCTGGAGTCTGAAATCTTTGGTTATTCTTCTCATAAACAGTTTTTTTTCTTTAATTCGCCCGTATTATGTCTCAAACGTTATCTCCCCTGTGTTTCCTAAATGGATGTTCTGTCTTTATCGTGTAAATAGCCGAAGGCATCGACCAATCGTCTCGGAGTGAAGAAGAGGAGAGGACATTCCTGCCTGTTAATGGGGGATAAAACTGACAAACCCTGAATGAAATATTCCACCATCATTAGCACGTTATGAGGCTTTGATCGCTGCACCTGAACCGACAGGATCCAAAAAAGCGCGCAGGGAGGTTGTGGGAAGCCCGACTCCTCCGGTGAAGTTTTCCAACCATTCCTGCGGATTGCTTAAATTCGATTCCTTTAAGGTGCTCCTCTCCCAGGTATTTCCTGGTGCTGCAATCCAAGCCTTAAAATATTACCCCAGCAGCTCTCATTTTAAAGGTTTGGATCAGCTTTCATTCAGCCACCAGGCCTGGCAGACAAACAGCGCTCCTTTCACTCACTGATGCTGTTTGAGCGATTTTAGGCGTCATTTTTATTCTGGACGTTTGCATTGTCGCTAGAGGGGTTTGCTGCAGTTTGAGACACATTAGTCTGATTTATTGGGCAGGTTTCCTGTGTGTGATGGAGGGGCTGCTCATCAGGGTCCTCACATCGACAGCGAGATCTTAAGACACACAGAGAGAATGACCTCAGATAATCATCTTAGATATTAGATTTACAACAGCTGCAAAAATCTGAACAGATACTAACTTGTCTTTAAGCTGCTGTGAATATTTCATAACAAAATATTTTTTTAAAAGACAAACTTCAGGTCAGGGCTACATTTAATTTCAGTACAATTTCAAAATGTTTATGACTGAATGCTCCAACACCACGGAAAGTGAAAAAGCATTTATATGAAGTTATTACATTTAAGGTTATTTATTTTGGTTTTATCGTCTAACTAATTTTTTTGTCCTGATCTGGGTTTTGATAGTTTTCTGTGTTTGGCATAAAAAATGCAAATTTCCCAATCCCTACAGTAATATCGATGAAGAAATCTGCCACTGGTTGGAGTTCAACATTCTGAAACAAATTCATCCTCAGCTCTTGTGAAAGTGTAATTTTTGTGGTTTCTTGACCCACTGTGGGTGAAAGGGTCAGAGCTGTTGTGTCAGAAAGAAATGGTAGAAACACAAAAGTGTTTGGAAAAATACAAAAAGGAGGTTTTAAAGAGTTCAACATTTGTTTTTGTTTTCAAATGCAGATTTATCATTTTTCTAAATTCTCAATTTTTTCATCCTTTAATAAGTTAAATCTTATTTTTCCTTTTCTTTTTTAAATTTTATTGACCGAGCTGAATCAGTCTATGGAAAAGGATTAGGGCCACTGAAAGAGAAAAAAAGGCCAAATTTTTTTTATTTTTTTTTTTTTATATAATTTTTTTTTTCTCAGAAAATATAGTCAGAAAAAATGTTTGTTTTTTTCCAGTGGCCTTGATCCTTTTCTCAAACTTGCCTTATCATAGTGAGAAAACAACTCCTTATAAAGCCCTGCATTAAAATGTTTAAAGTAGTGATAGACCGATATGGATTTTTATGTGCCGATACCGATACTGATTATTAGTAGGCAAGGAGGCCAATAACCGATAATTGAAGCAGATATTTATTTGCAGTTTAAGTGAAAATATTGGCGTAAAAAATTTTGAACAATACAAACTCCAACACTCAACTGCTTTCAAATGCCTCCAAGCATATATTTAATAAACAGCTCCCAGGCTCAGCAGCATGTTTTTTAAAGTTAACTGAAAACTTAAAAAATAAATAGCTTTCTAGTTTTGTACAATAAATAAAGTTTTCCCAAAATTTCAATGTAACTGCGATAAAACTGGACAGAATTGAGTTTGTGCTGCTTTTTACAGGCATGTAATGCAGTTGAATTAATTTTCTGTTTGGTTTTATATGACTGATGTTAAATGACCATCTAGGGCTTCCATAGTGTAGAAAGGGAGAAACATTGTGCAGAGAAGCATCAGAGCCAGAACAACACAGTTTTGACTTGGTTTTATATCGGCTGTCAGATTTTTAAAAAGGCAGATGCTGATATGCCCCAAAATGCCAAATATCGGCCCCGATAATTAGCCGGGCCAATAATCGGTCTATCCTTAGTTTAAAGTAAGTGGACTCTTTTAGCATCAAAGTGAGCATCATGGTTAACTTTTATAACTTCGCTTTTCCGATGTGTTTGGAATCTTTTATTTGAAAAAAAATTGAAAAAAAAGAAATTTAAATGCATAGAAACATATGGTAAATTTCTAAATTTCTGCAAACAGACTGAGCAGAAGCTTGAGTCACTTAATGATGACATCATATCCTGCTTGATATCTCACCTTTTGTAACGGCCTGCTGTGGCTCAGTCGTGGAGTCGGTTTCCTCTTAATTAGAAGGTCAGGGGTTTGATCTCAAGTCTCTTTATCCACTGCTTAAGCAGGGCAAAACTTAAACCCCCAAACTGGCCCATTTTCTGTGCTATCTGTGTGTTAATGAGTGAATTTGACATGTTCTTGTGAATTTGTTGTGATGAGCCCAGATTTAACTGCTTCTAGCTCAAAACAGGCCCCTTCAATGAATGTTTTTTCTGATTCTGGCAGAACCAGCTGAACATTTTCATTTGGAGGTAAGAAAAAAAACTGACCCCTGATACAGAAAACCAGCAACACACGCGGCCTCCTCAGACCTCCTCACATCTCCTCACTTTGCCTCTTAAGCAGGTCTGCTGAGGGGGAGCGCTGCAGTTACTCCAGCAGAGAGCTCGGGGAAGGACGGTGGTTTCACGCTGCTGTCAACTGAAATAGAGGTAACTTGTGTGAGTGGGTGTATGAGTGTGTGTGTGTAGGGGCTGCAGGGATTAGGGGCGCACACACACTCCTGCTGCTGCCCCTCTGCTCAGGGAGTGGTCTTTCCTCTACTGGGGATTTGGCCGGTCGTGAGCATAATGCTCCTCCATTCAGCCACTCCTCTCATAAGACATAAAAGTTAACAGGTGTTTAACGTCAGAAGTGTTTCATAGGAGAGTCATTGAAATAGCAGGCGACAGGCAGCAGGGAGGGGCGGTGGATCAGAGTCCTAAAGGGTTTTTCCTTCAGCTTCTTTTTGCAGCATTAAAATACGTCTGCTGGCAAGTCCAGATTCAAAGCGACATGTGTCAGCTGAGGGACTCAGGAGTGCAGGAAGACTTCTCAGATCTGTGTTTACTGACTCACATTTAGGGGTCAAGTCGAGCTGTTGATGTAAGTTTGACTTATGAAAACTTAAAATTCAAATAAAGCACCAAAACTCTGGTTTGAAAGAAGAGATTTTAACCACATATCTTTAGTTTAACAATACAAGAAGGTCATTTGTAAGCTCTAAACTAACCCTGAACTTATTCTTTAATCTCAATTTTCTTGAGAAAGTTATAAAATGCTCTTAAAAAGATAAATACAAGGTTGTGGCTATCCTTTATGTGCTACTTCCTGTGTTTATTCTTATATTAGCTTTATAAGCAGTGCTTTACAATGAAAGGATTGAAAGCAAAACTCAGAGATTGTTGTAGGTTAGACCAGTTATTAGACAAAAATACTGATAATAAAAAAAAAATCCAAGTTTAGTTTAGTTTATTTGTTTATTGTTTCGTGGACAGTCCCCTTTGATTCACTGTGCAGTAAAAGAGGCAGCTTTTGCCTGTATGGCTAATTTCCAGCTGTAGCCGCCAGCCAGTTGTAAAATAGGCAGCCTACAATGTAATCATTAAAAGTTAAGATACAATTAAATACAAAAGAAAATATATAAAATATATAGTTAAAAAAGGCCTAAAACAAAAGGAAGAGACGTACAACTTATCACACAAAATAAGAACAGACACAAAGCAATTCATGCATTAAAAGGCAAGACTGAGACAACAAAGGGTCTTTCGCTGCTTTCTGAAATTGTCCACAGCTTTAGTGGAAGATGGGTACAAAGTTTTGGAAGTAAACACTCTTAACTTCAGTGTCATCAGTTTTTAGTTCAGTGTGAGGAACAACCTGCAAACCCTGACCTCAGAGGACCTCAGAGTTCTTCTTATGGGCTACACAATGATCAGTATTTAGATTTTAAAGTAGCCGTCTGCTGTTATACACACCTGATCAAAAATTTAAGACAAGTTGAAAAATTGCAAACATTTACATTTTGCACTGCTGGATAAAATGCAAAAAGAAGAAATGGGAGTGAGAATAAAATACATTTGAGGAAACAGTTTATTGCAAAGGCTGTTATGATTGTTGTTTTATTAAAAAAAAACAAAAAAAAATGCAGTGGAAAAAACTGAAATCTTGTCAAGTTTTTTTTGTCTTATTTTCAGTAGAAAAAGTCTTTTTAGACTTAATATGAGCCACATTTACCTGACCAGTCCAGAAAAATATCTTGTTTCAAGTTTTTCAAAGACAAACTGATTGATATGTCTGTATCTGTGCTTGAAATTGTGTTATGTCTGTAACTTTATAAATGTGCTGCTGCCTGTCTTGGCCAGGACACTCTTGTAAATAAGATTTTTTTTTTTTTATCTCAATGAGGTTCTCCTGGTTAGATAAAGGTTAAGTAAAATAAATAAAAAATAAAAAAAAACAATTAAGTTTACCAAAGTGCTGCACAGTAAAAAACAATGGCAACTTTTCTGACACCTCCTGCTTAAAACCCAAAAAGTCAGAATAATCATGAGGCCCAGATTTCATGGTCTGTATTCACACTGAAAATAAAGATCTAGCGAGCTTTTACCCTCCACGGGAGGTTTTCTTCCACCCTGAGCTCACCTTAGGACACCTGCGTTATCGTTTGGCAGGTGTACCACCCCAGTCAAACGACCTGACACTGTCCCCGAAACAAAAATGAGGTCTGAATTGCTTGTAACAAGTACAAAAAAAATCTGCCAAAGGAACAAGAAAAAATTTACTTGTATTAAGAGAAAGAACATTTTTCTTGTTCCACTGGCAGATTTTTTTAAACTTGTTACAGCAATTCAGACCTCATTTTTTTGTCTTTAAATAACTTAAAACAAGACATTTTTCAGGACTGACCAGTTGAATAGGGGTTAAATCAAGTATAACAAGACAATTCTTACTTAAAATAAGACAAAAACACCTGATAAGATTTCAGAATTTTTGGCCGTTTGGTTTTATTTAAAGGTCCCATATTATGCAAAAATCACCTTATTAAGTCCTTTAGTGAAATTTGTGGGTCTTTGGCTTTCCTCCCAGCCCACAAAATGTGATATTTAATGACAAAATGTGTATTTAGTAGAGCTTGTGAATGTAAACCCTGACCTAAAAGGAGCTGTTTGGGTTTTGGGGATTTGCCGACGTCAGCGATTCCCTTTTTTGACCAATCAGGAGCAAGTCTGACCTGATTGGTCCACCGTAGCAGATACCCCCGAACCCCCTCCCCGCCCACTCCCCTCCCTGTTGCTGGAGAAAGTTGAAGAGCCATCACTGCTCTGCTTTTGGCTGTAAACAGCCACATGGTTCCATGCACAAGCTTCAGGATGCTAACTTTAGCTGCGGTTAGCCTGTTGTTTTAGCCTGTAATGTTACAGTAAACGAGCTTCGCTGTTTTCTAAACATTGTACACTCGAAGCTCGTGGCGCCGCTCTCAGTTACGCAGAAGAGCGGGGCGGTATCAGCGGTGACTCATTTACATATGAAGGTCACGCCCACTAAATCAGAGCGTTCTGAACAGAGGGGCTATGAGAGCCTGGAAACAATGCTGCTGTGCTTGATTTATTGGCTTTTTGGACCAAAACATGTTACTACCATTTCATGAAGACATCAATGATCCATATTAAACTGCAGAGAAGGAGCAGAATATGGGACCTTTAAAAGATAATATGTAACAACTTGATATTTCTAACTCGTATGTAAAGAGATGTAGTACTCAAAGCTCAGAGGTATTCAGCAGAGTGCCAAAACGGGGTTAAAAAAATGAGCCAGGACATGATTTTGTCCGTTTTGTTTTATTTTGAAGCACAAAATCAATGAGCAAAGCACATGAGAAGTTTTTTTTAATTATATAACATTAGATAACAGAAACAGTCCCACGCTAAATCCTCCTCTCCACTCTGAACTGTCAGAGATCAGTCCTTCTTCTGCAAACGTCCCAATCACAGTTTGTCTTTTTGGAGCAGAAACTGCAGACAATGACACACACTTCACCGTCTGAAAAGAGAAGAGCAGAGACATCCCAAAAATTTCTAAATGGTCCCTGAAGTTTTCAGAACTTCATCAACTTGTGTGTGTAAAAGAGATATTTAACAGCACGAGACATGAATCTTCTGAAGGGGTCTGTGCTGTTTGAAGGACGTCTTCTTTTCCACCTGAGCTCTGCAGACCTCAGCGGCCTTTCATGATGTGCTTGAGCTGCTCACATTATCTGTTGCGTGCCGGAGAGGGCGGATGGAAGCTCGTTTGTCAGCCAGAAATAAACTATAAATCACGTCTGTGCTATCTACACACATTAATTGGAGTGTAACAGCGGGGCGACCCCCCCACTCCTCCTCCTGTGTGTAGCCATCACTGGGATGTTTGGGTTAGCTTCTCCCTTTCTGTCTCTTGGTTCCATTTACTGTATTAAGTGTTCAGTCCCAAAGGATCCTCCATTTAGTGCCCCATCGCATGCAAGGATAATTTTTCTTTTAGGAGAGGGTTCAGTTGTAACTTAGGCGGCTAAAAGCATACTTAAAGCTGGCAGTAACCCCTCCCTCTGTCCCCTTTTCCTCCACTTTCCAGTGTTGAGGTTGATTAAGGGTGCTATCACCGTGGATGTGATATTCAGGGAGAAATCTAGAGGGCATATTGGGAGCATTTCTCCAAATCAGTCTTGGCAGTGCCCTCTCATGTGTTGCTCCATCTGAACATAATTTGGCAGCTATCCTCACATGTGAGGGTGGGTGTAGAGGGGGGTGTATGGCATGCTGCGAGCCTCCTTCATACCAGCACGCAAGAAAAAAATCCAAAACCTGTCATAAACACACCCAGAAGAGGAGGGGAAACAGAGACGTTACCATAGCATCAGGCAAGATTTCAGTTTAAGACCCCAGATTTCAGTTATGAGAACAGACAGGGGAAAAATTAGGGTTGGGGGGCTTGTGGGTGGAGGTAAACGCAGCACTGTAATATGCCATTAAAGTTTATTTCTTTACTGGAAAGGTGGTGGTGTTGAACTGGAGGAGAGCAGACAAAGAGTCTGGGTGTGATTATGGAATTGTGTCATTGTACAAGGAGGAAAAAAAGAAGATGAATTTACCTTTTCCCGGCAGAGCTATTAGGAAGTGAAGGTCTCATCTTTCCTCTTTTTTTTTAGGAGAGCAGTTTCTCATCCTCACCAGCAGAGGGAGCCTTCCTGTCCATAAACTGAGAACCAGTCTGCTGAATGAAGGTAAAAACCATGGACTGGGTGTGTGTGTGGTCCTTTGACACCATTTGGAAAAACAGACAAAACACAGTGTGAGATAACAACATATATTCATTTGGTGTCTGGTGTTTTTTTTTTATATATTTCCTGGGATCTTATTTCAGATTTTTTAAGCAAATATTAAAAAACACTGGCTTTAGCCAATCATAGTTTTTTTTTAAGTTGAGATTTGAAGATTAAAGCTTCAGCAGTCAGGAGGAAGTTCTTTCTGTCAGTTTCTGACATTTATAATTATTCAGTCGCTTAATCATTTTAAAAATAATCATTAATTGTAACACCTGCAGAAGAATACATTTCTATACATAAAGAGTTTTAGCAAAATGAACATTTTATACTTTAAAGCTACTGTGAGGAATTTTTAACTGGTAATGAAACAGTCTGAAATTTTAAGTGGTGCCTCAATGCTGCTTGAAAATAAGAACCAGACCATCAGCAACAATATAAAAATTAATTTTGTATTATTTTTTTTTAATGTGGGTTACTACTGTGTGAGAGTATGTGTCACATAAGTGGCAAAAACAGTTTTTTTTTTCCAACTTTTTACAATGAAAAGTTCTACATTTGGTTGATCACTGGTAACATTTCTCTCAAGAAAACATAACTTACACATTTACAGAATAAAACAGAAAAGTTACAAGAGGTATCACTTTGTCCACTAGGGGGCGCCATCATCAACCCAAACCAAAAGTTCCTCACAGGGGCTTTAAAATCTGTTGGCATGTATAGAAATGAAAAAAATCTCACACTGCTCACTGTAATATATATATATATTTATCTGGTGGAGCTTTTATCACAATTTATATATAAATATTTTTAAATCGGTTTAATAAGAGCATGGAAAATTCATGTTTGTTTTGTTAGCGTTGAATGGGCTGTCCTTGTAAAATGAGCCATGTTTTCTAGCCTGTTGGAGAAAAGTTTTAAAACATTCAGCTTCATGTGGGTGGGATCAAAACAATATTTTGGGAAATGTAGATTTTTATTCATTTCATTTAACCCTGGTTGATGCCCTTGCTCTTACAGCTTATAATAAACCGTAGTAGTGCAGCCTCCTGGTGCAGGTAGATCTGTCTGATGCAGAAAAAGGTTATCAAAATGCAATCAAAGGTAAAAAAAGGCAACCAAATCCATTATTTTTGTTAATCAAATTAATCATCTACAAACTTTTGTAACTTAAGGCCCAGCCAAAAGTTGTCTGGCCCTCCCAAAACTGAAATCCTGGCTCCGTCCCTGTGGAAACATGTGAGAAAATGCTGTGTTAGCACCTGGTCCAGTTCCTACTCTCAGCTCATAGTTTCAGGCCTTATGAATAAATTATTAGAAATAGTCACTCTTCTTGTTGGTGGTCTTGTTTGTCTATTTAAGCCTGAAATAGCGATAAGTATTAATCTTAACCAACCCAAATCTCCCCACAGGAGCTTTAACTCTAAATAATTGGACATTCGGTCATCAACAATCTCTGAATAACTTCATAAAATCTTATATTTAGAAAGAGCTGCTGGTAATCTGCATTGGCATTGCTAATACTTGAAATACATTTAGCAAAGATTTCTAATGGGATAACAGGAATTTTACCCCCATGTTTCACTTATTTTGTGTGTTATAGTTTTACTGCCTTTATCTTGGTTTGAATTTTAATCTCACTTGACTCCCCGGAAGAAATAAATCCCTGACACAGTTGTTTGCTATATTTCTGTTTTATGAAGCCGATTCTCTTTAGATGGGCTGAACCCAGTGCTTACCATTTCTCATATATCCTGCTGAAAGTTTAAGTTCAAAAACAGTTTTTGCAGTTGTGTGAGTAATTGTTGCAGATTTAAATCCCAGAAATAAAGACCGCATGCTTTCCTCACAGTTTTAGACCACAGCTGTTGACTGTATCAGTTTATTTCCTTTGAGGTTTAAATAAAGGAAACAAAAGTAGATGATGAACCTCACTGTCCTCTAAGTGTGAGCCACAACAAAGCATGTGTGTGTAAACGTCCTTGCAGTTTTCTGAATGAAAGCCACGCTGCCTGTTTACATTTCCTGCCACTTGCAGCTACTTACTGCTTATTACTCCTCCTCACAGTGTGGTTACCAAAACACTGAGTAACCCGGGGAGTTCTGCTCCACATCACACTGATAGGCTCACACTGACTCAGTGTGCTGGAGGATTGGCACGCTGTTTTATTTATTTTCCATTTTTCCACGGCTCTGTGTGCGGGTCAGTTGAAGGCTGTTTTTTAAGGACAAAAGACAACAGTGTGGTGTGTGAGAAAAAAAAAGCATGAAGGACAAAAAGAAGAAAAAGTTGTAGAATACAGTTTGGGATGAAGCACTTGTGTATTGGCTCTGGGTGGAGGGAGTATTTTGTGAAAGAACAAGAGGCAGGGTGTGTGAAAATATCCAGACGTGTCAGTGGTTTGTGCTTTCCCCTGTTCCAGTTGTGTTTTCATTGCTTGCGGTGATTCAGGCTTTAATACCACAAGATCACATCCAGCTCGGAGACAATGCTGCATAATTTCAGACAGTTTGTTTGCACAGAGCCACAGGGCAGGATCACGAAGTTAAACCAAGAAAAAGTGTTTTACACCACTCTTCGAAAAAAAGTTGTTGCAGCTAAAACTGAACAAATGAACCATTTTGTCAAGTCTGACACTGACACTAAAGCTCCTCATGTGTCTGTTGTTCAGTGCAGGGTTTTGAGAGTGAGGTTTCTCTGACCCTGGATGTCAAAAAGCCAGGACGAGGAGGTGTTTGCAGTGACCACTAGATGGTATAATGTATGCATGTTACAGGTCTGCACAGGGTGAGAGCAGCAGCGCTGAGGTGAGATAAATGTAAGGACGACTTTTTATTGATGTAGAGGGGATTAACCAGACTTTGGGCGCTTACTGGGATCCAAACGGCTCGTGATTTGTCGGCGTTAACATCACGAATCATTCAACATGTGGAAAAGACAATTATTTACGCAACAGATAATTAATAAAAGCAGTTTTTTAACCTTTCATTTGGTTTGTCGTTTAAAATCAGCTTTGCGCGCTCAGTCTGTAAACTTGGTAACAGACGCTGCACGTGCAGAGAACGTTCTTTTTGCCCCGGCGACGCACGTGCAGATATCATGAAGAATTTTATTCAGTAGTTTAATCAAAGTAGGATGTTTGAAGATCATAAACAGGAAGTGAGCAGACATTATTATTATTATTATTATTATTATTATTATTATTATTATTATTATTATTATTATTATTATTATTATTATTTTAGAATTATTATTATTATTTTAGAATTATTATTATTATTATGGGCTGCACGGTGGCGCAACGGTTAGCGCTGCAGCCTCACAGCAAGAAGGTCACCGGTTCAAATCCCCACCTCGGCCAGTGGGTCTTTCTGTGTGGAGTTTGCATGTTCTCCCCGTGCATGCGTGGGTTCTCTCCGGGTACTCCGGCTTCCTCCCACAGTCCAAAAACATGCTTACCAGGTTAATTGGTCACACCAAAATTGTCCCTAGGTGTGAGTGTGTGCGTGCATGGTTGTCTGTCTATGTGTCAGCCCTGCGATTGACTGGCGACCAGTCCAGGGTGTACCCTGCCTCTCGCCCAATGATTGCTGGGATAGGCTCCAGCCACCCGCGACCCTGTAACAGGATAAGCGGTATAGAAAATGGATGGATGGATATTATTATTATTATTATTATTATTATTTTATAAATTTAAATTATAATATTATAATGAAAACTATTAAATTAAATTAAAGTCTCGGCAAAAATAATAATAATAATATTAATAAAAAATATAAGGCCGAATAAAGTAGCCTTTTATTTATGCTTATGTATTTAATAAGCAAACACTTGTGCACTGTTTTACTTTTGCATGCACCTTATTTTTTTACTTTATGGCGTTAAGGGACAGAAGAATTCAGGGTAATAATAAAAAAGACGCATAAGAGGCAGACTGGCAACCAAACTGAAAAAAAAAATCTAGTTCCATGGAAAGTAAAGATAGATGCTTCAAAGCCTCTACATCCTTCTTTTTAGGCCAACAGAATGAACAAAACAAATTACGATACTTGAGGTTTAATCACAGCTTTCAAACCTCCGTATTGAGGAAAATCTTCTTGCGCGTTACAGCGAGTGAGACCCTATGGTGTGTGCCCTTGAAATCACCCGAACTTTTCACCTTTTTATTTTCCTTTTTTTTCTTTTGCTTCTGTTTTGGGGACAGACAGAAGGCGCAAAACAGCAGAGGTCACGGCACGGTTTTGCGCGTCTGCTCTCTCAAGATCCGAGGGAAAACCACATACTTAGAATTTGATTTAAACAAAAAAAAAAAAAAGCAAACTGACATGAGCAGAGTCTGATGGTGAAATATTAACTCCAATGCAATAAAAGACGCATGTCTGAGACCAAATTCTTAGCCTATTGAATTTCTTTGTTTTAATGACTCCAAAAGTTTGCCAATAACAAGGCAGAATTAAACTTTAATTTTCTATGAAATGTTAGGATTTTTTAGGAGTAAAAGTCAGTTTTTACAAGACGTTTCACAGGGTGACTGCTGCTGCAACTTTTACCACACATCCCTTGGTTAACGACATAACTTCCCCCTGTAAACGGTCATGAGTAGGAGAAGCCACCTGTTATTAAATTAAACTCTAATTTATCAATGTATTCACATATTGGGCCTACCTGGTTATTGCGACTCCTGACGCAGACTTGGAAAATTTATCATTAATCCACTTCATTCAATTGCTTCAGTATCAAAGTTTCATTTGTTAATTGGTGCCATTAATTAAAACAAACAGAAAAAAATCAGTCACATTAATCATCAGACTACCAACAGAGCTGTTCAAGGAAATCAAGATGACATATCCCATATGTTTTCTCTTGATGCTGCTTTTAAGTCTCAAAAGAAAAATTGGACATTCAACTTTCCTGTTTTCTTTTAAGTAGAAATAAAATATTCTTCATCTTTGGAAATCCAGTCCTTTACGCACAAGTTTGTGCTTCTTTACTGCACCAATTTATGTGAGTCTCTTCAGCAAAATTTATTCTACCACCTCGAGATAAAATCCAATTAATACATCAAAATAAACAAACAGTTATTCAACCATAAAGTAGGCACACAACCCAGTCCTCTCCTCTGATATTGGGGTAAGTGTCAGCTGAGTTATTTTTTGAGGGCTGTAACTGCATGTCAGTTCATTTCACTGTAAAAAACTTACACCAAACTTTTCTTGAACTTTTTCGTGCAAAGTTGAAGGCAGCATGACGTTGTGTGCAGCGACCAATCATGAAACGACTTTCCTCCTCACGGGGCCAATAGGAGGCGACGAACAGTGCCTGTCAGTCACAGGTGAGGGTGGATGTTTAAAAAAAATTGGGTGAAAAGGGCCGGAGTGTGGAGAGAGCCGTGCTGATGGCAGAGCTATGCGGAGGAGAAGCATCGCGTCTGCGGATGTAGCAGAAACTTTCCACAGCTTCTCCCGCGGGGATGTGAGCAGGAACCACCACTGGAGGGACACAAGCAGCGCTGAACGGAGGCAGAGGCTTTAAAATGTGGATGATCTGACTTTTGCTTCTCTTATCGGATCGGTTATTTACTCAACTTGAAGAACCGAGCGCAAACTTGTCTCCTCTGAAAATGGCCGTCCGTGGAAACTCGCTGATGCCTTTCTCAATCCAAGCCATCCTGAACAAAAAGGAGGACAGCAGACACTTACCAGATTTGGACATGTGCTTTTCCAAGACTGCGTGCTGGAAAATATTTGGGGAGATGAACGGAGGGTCTCGGAGAACTGATGGGGAGACTTGTGAGCCCACGGACCAGAAAAGTTACGATTCGGACTCGGGACTCAGCGATGACAACGACAGCAAAACTCCAGCCGTGTGTAAATCAGAGAAAGACGGGGATCCTGCGTCGGATGTGTTGGAGGAAAGTTTGCAGGAGGAGACGGATCATGAGTCTGCAGCTGCAGAGAACGCAAAGAGTGACAGTGAACCTAATAACGCTACGGGTGAGTAGGACACAAGGGCTGTCAAACAAAACACAATGCTGCTCTCTTCTCTGAACAAACCATCCAACAATCATTTAACTTCCGCCTGTAAGCCAAACTACAGAGGAATGCTCATTTTTATCACTCTGTTTTGATAAATCTGGAATTATTCTGGAGATTCACAACTGAGTGTGTTTGTGTTGGAGACGAGGCCTGATTGTAAACTTTCCAACATCCTGCTAACTTTTACGCACGGGTTGTTCTGCTTTTACGCACGATTGTTCTTTAATTCATTGACATTATGACTACATTTGTATGGATTTGTTAGGATTAGCTGGACTGGCGTTTAGTTTGGCACATGTTTGCAAAAAATGCATTCACAAAGCATTTATAAACTACATTAGACGCGCTGTCATCTGAGGCATATTTGGAGGAAAGTATTGCAATCATTTAAATAAAGAAAACAAAAGAAGCTTTGCACTCTGCTTAAGTCTAAAAGAAATATCTCGTCATGATTCTCCACTGAAACTCTAAAACTCAATTACTTAGCAGTTTATTTATTATAACTTGCTATGTTAGAAAAACAAACAGTTTTGTACCACTGCGCACTATTTGAATTCTTATTTCACTTCTTTTTGGGTGTTTTTTTTTTTAAATACGCACCAAGCTCACCCACAACCACGTGATCCCAGCTCTGCTAAAACAACAAACAAGCACAGGAATTTACTTGCATGTTGCATCTGCATGTCTCCCTCTGCCAGACTCCAGCACCCTGGACGAGAAGAGTCTGGACCAGCCCAAACAGCGGAAGAAGCGCTCCAGGGCCGCCTTCTCCCACGCGCAGGTCTTTGAGCTGGAGCGCCGTTTCAACCACCAGCGGTACCTGTCCGGGCCCGAGCGCGCGGACCTCGCTGCCACCCTGAAGCTCACAGAGACTCAGGTCAAAATCTGGTTCCAGAACCGCAGGTACAAGACAAAACGCCGCCAGATGGCCGCTGATCTCATCGCTTCCACTCCTGCTGCTAAAAAGGTGGCGGTGAAGGTTTTGGTACGGGACGACCAGAGACAGTACGGGCCGGGAGAGATCCTGCGGCCCCCGCTGCTCTCCCTGCAGCCGTCCTACTATTACCCCTACGCGTACTGCCTCCCCGCATGGACACTCTCTGCTTGTGCAGGGAACCAGTGAGAGCTCGGTGACTGTATTTATTCTTTTTTTGTTTTGTTATTTCGCTCCCAGGAAATCAAACGAACTGGGTATTTTTCTGACAAGAGGAGGGACGTCTCTGCTTGAGCTGCCTCACTGTGACATCCAGGCAAACACCAAGGGTGCCTTTTCTGATTTTACACATCCAAAAATACCCAGAAAGTTCTCTTAGTGGGAGTCTTTCCGGATGAACCCTGATTCAGAAGACATTTAATGACTTAGGCATTAAAATGCAAGTGAAAGTGAGCAAGAAGACTGGACTTTCTTATTAAATGTCAGTATGTGAACCTCTGAGGAGGGACTCTGAAATATCATTCAAGTATTTCTCTCTTTGCTCGGGAGAGCTCTGAAAGGCCTCGGTCCCTCTTTGGGAGCTGGCGGCCTTTACAGACTGAACATGTCACCTTATGTTGGGTTCTATTTTACATGCGCCTTCCTACCTCTGCAGTGATTGGAAATAGGCATATTCTATTGATTTGCATATAACTGTTTCTGTTGCAGGTTTGTTTTTTTTTCTTGCTGTGTTTGTAAAGGTAAGATATTTGGCACTTTTGAGCATATACGTTATATTATTTCAATGTTCAAATGCATTAAGGTGTGTGTGGACATGTACAGCGTCAGGCGGAGGAGAGGTGGTCTGTTGGTGTGATCGTTTGCCAAGAAGCAATAACAGATCGATCGAAATGTACATGTGTTGTTGTGTTAAGTGACTGTTTAGACATTAAAACATATCAGGCATAACTTATTTGGAGGTTATTTCATTTTTTAAGCATCTAAAAAAAATTATTGGTGCATTTTTTTAATCACTGGTTTTTAAATTGCTAGTTTACTACTTAGCATTTTGTTTACGTTTCACTTCATCTTTTAAGACTATGATTAAGACGCAAAAATTAGATTACTGGAGCTTCGTTTCTACAGTTTTACCGCTGCTTAAATCTCCCAAACTTTTTTTTCCCTCCGTACAAATGATAGGCAAAACATTAAAAAAGTTTTGGACTCTCCTTTTCTGGAAATAAGCCCCTAAATTTTACTGAATCAAGTAGAATTCGCCAACTTACAAATCACAACTTGACATTTTAATATTGGCACAGTGTTTTGGGGACATTGTTTTCTAAATATAACAAAAAGAAAAACAGCCTTCAGCCCTCCTTGGAAAATACCACAAATATAGAAACGACTCTCACTCAGTCTTTGCTCTGTAGTGCGTATTTTGGTCATTTTAAACTCTACTTTGAACCTTTTTCTCCACACCTGTTCAGTGTTTCTCCTGATGCTCCGGCCTCACACTCACACCTACGGATATCATCTTGGCCACTATCGCTCTCTTCCCAAACACACCTGTCAAATAATGATGAATAGCTCTGTGAGTCCTGGACAGGGCGAAATGACAGCTACCTTTAGGGCTGTATGTCAACACAAGGAGAGGAGGATTCCGGGGTTAAGGAGGCCCATGTCACTGCGTTAGAAGGCTGGAGAATAGGTGTTCAGTTTGGGTTACCGTTAGGTACAAAACCATGTGTGAGTTGAGCAGAAAACTGCAGGTCTTAAATGTTTAAGCCTTATGTTGGATGAAGAATAGGCGGGATAACATTACGGTGTTATTCTGTCTCCATTAGCAGTCTGAATGTTAAGTCGGGGTCAGCAGGGAGCTGCCGTACACCAGCCATCCATCTTTATCCTTATAAAACATGTGCAACCTTAAAGACGCGCACAGCCTGTGGATAGCGGCTGCGTGTCATGAGTGAAAAGCTTGAGAATGCACTGAAAGCTGAGACAAAGGTTGAAGAATATATGAAAACAGTGGCGCGGATGCCCTGACAGTGAAAATACCAACGATCCAACGTGTTATTTGTGGGGACGTGAACGCATCATCTGCATTTCAGCGCGTGCGCTTTTACGCACATGCTTTTACGCAAACGTCGTTATGGACGGACAGACATTACCCAGGTTTATTCCGTGTTTTGTCTCATCAACGCTACAGCTATATGGGCAAAACTGAAGGCGCCTATATGTCCTAAAATCTGATCTCTTCGATGCAGGTATAGACGCCACCTGAAGCCATCTCCTGCGGCTCTGATGCTGCTCATTGGCTGCCCGGAGGCTGTGAGGGGACAGAGAGGGATACTGAGGAGTGGACCGTCCCACATAACTTCCTTTCAAACCTGCATGTGGAGTTATCTGATATAGAGGGACATATCGCGGCCGTGTTTCCTCTCAAACTGCGATCAGTGAAATGGAAACACCCCCACAAGTCTTACTACACCGCATCTCCCCGAAGTATTTGACTTTCAGATGCAGTCTAAGTCTTGCTCACGGAAAATACTTGTTGTTTATCGATTTAGGGCTGACTGTAATTTCTTTTTTCAAATTGGAAAAAAAACTTCAAAGTGTTATGTTTGATCAGTTTCATTATTTACGCACATAAAAGGACGTTCAGGTAAACTTTTTTGATTTTTTTTTTCTTTTTCAAAGCAAAAGTAACTCCAATTTTTATTATAAATGGTCTTATTCTAATTTTACGCACAACGTTTTAGTTATGGGAACAAAGATTTGGGTTTCAGTGTTTTGGTTTAGAAAATATGAAGTCTGGGAGAAAGCCTATGACTTTTCCGACACAGATGTTGTCCCTTCTTTTTTTTTTCTTTTTATTCATTTATTTATCTGTTAAGTTAAGTATTCCTCGTCCATTTCTCTTAGATTTACCCCCTAGATATCTGTTCACCCGCCCCTCTTTTTCTTTAATTATCATTTGTCTCTTTGCAGAGTCTTACCACTTTATATTTGCACCATGTAAAAAAAATGGAAGTAGCTGAGTTGTGCTTTGTTTAACTAAGCTGACTGCTAAACAGTCGAAAGATATTTGTTGATAGAAAGCCTTCGCGTTCTTTTAAACAAAAGACGGATGGAGTTGTTTGTGGCCTGTTGTGGCAAAGCTAAAGAAACCAAATTAAAGTTAACGGAGCAGTAAAATACCACAGATCCTCCTTTAAATCTCTCTCCAGATAACACTTATTTTTATTTTATGAAACTTGCCTTTGAAGAACAGTTCGATTTTTAATCCGACTAAAATTATTTTACTGCACAAAATTACCGTATTTCCTTTATAACTATAATTGAGTGTCACGTTATATTAAGATAAACATCAACATTAATGCTCCATGATAAAATTCATACCACAAAAAGAGATTTATTTTTAATTATTATGAAATGGGAACGTCTTGATATTTTCGAATCCTGAATCAAGTTGACAACCATCTTTCTGCATTTTCATTTTGGTCTGACAGATTTCAGCACAGCCTGTCTCAGTGTAATAAATCCAACAAATAGCTGGTAATAAGAGACATAAAGAGGTTATAAAAAAGGAGCTAGGTCTTGCCTGAAGTGAATTCTGCCCTCCAACTTACAGAGTAATACTATTCTTTTAGATCCTTTCATTAATCAGAAATGCAGCACAACAGTATTTAAGGTTTCATATCTTCTACTGTTTCAATACGGTTTAAATAAACTCAAATGGCATTTTATCAAACATTTTCAATTGTATCAAATGATTAAAACAGCTGTCAGAAATAAGGAATATTGTGTTTTCACAGTTATGGTGCAGTAATCATAACCCTGTCTTATGAGTGTTGGTCTTTGAGCCAAACATATCTTGTTCAAGAAGAAAAAATGATTTTCTCCTTTTAAAGATAATGCATAAAACAACCCAGTAAAATGAAAGAGAAGTAATTAAAGACTATTTCCTGACCATCCACCTTTAAAAAAACATTTAAGCTCAATTTTGCCCTTGAGCTTTCAGTGGGAAGCTGTCAATCACACTGTGAGCATTTTGTGAAAGGATAACTTCTTTGACAGTCTCTGCCTCCTAATTCAAAGTGGTCCAGGTGCATAACCCTCCTCATCCCCCATGACATCCCTCCACTGTGGTGAAGAGAGTGTGAAGGAGCAGGATTTAAGGAAATATCACAACATATATACCAAACAGATATAAAGGTTTTTTTTTAACCCCAAAATTGAAGGAATCAGCTTTTTGTATTCATTTATATACAATTATCTTGGTGATGTTGTATATAAATTATTAATAATTTTGGACAACTTAATCTAGCCAAAAAAAAAATTGAAAAAAACAACAACTTTGAATTAATTTTCCCTGTTACATCAGTAGTTTGCCTTTGGAAAATTTAGTTGCAACCCATATTAAAAAAAAATCTAAAATGTTTCTTGCAGAAATGTTCGAACTTGAAACAGTCATTTGTAACCATATTTTCTCCTGTTATATCACATTTTAGACAGATTAAGAACAATTCCCAAATACAGTAGCGAAAAGTGTCCCAAATAAAGACTTGAAAATGATTTATTGTGCCACTTAATCCAAGTCTGCCATATTAACGAGGGTAATAATAATCAGTCTTCATGTGGTAAACACATCAATGTGTCATAGAGCAGTCACTCCACACAGCTGGTAAATATATTCCTCCAAACTTGAAGAGTAAGTTTTGGAGCCATGGAAAAAAAAAAAGAAACACACAGCCAGAATACAACCTCACTTTAGTTTTAAAGAAGTTTATTAATACTGCAAAGAGTCGCTGATCGAGGGTTGAAACATGTACAAACTGTGTTTGTTGGCTTTGCTCATACAGGCTCTATAGTATAGAAGAAGTGACTTATGTTGTTCATCTATCATGAGCAGAACTCTAAAATCTGAACGGTCTCAGATGACAACTCTGTGATTATTAACACAGCTGAGTGTGTTGTATGTTTTTATTATTAGAGATATCTTTAGAGAAAACATCTGGTTATTCTGGCTAGGAGCTATCTAACAGCATCTTTTTTTATACATGTAATTAAAATTAACCGTGTATCCAAATATATATTTTTTTCCCTGAAGGTTTTTGTGAAAGACATTTTGTTAAACTTCAGATATAAAGAAGAAAATAAACACCCCAGATTATGGTCCAAATATTAACAGGCCAAGGCTGGACCTACACATGGGGGTTTGAATTGAGAGGCTTCCTGGGTGAAAGCGTGTGTTGAAGGAAAAAAGAAGAAAAGTGGTAAAGAAGTGACTAATGATCAATCATACAAAAACAGAGCTACCCTGAACACAATATTATGTGACACACATACACAAACAAATGTAACAAAACTACAATTGAACACAAAACAAATTCTGACTCAAATATATTTTGAGTGCTACTTTTGATTTTGTTAAAATGACCGAGGGTAAGGAGCTCTTACTGGCATTTTAAGTCATTTTAGAGGTTGCAAACACTCTGTCTCACATCAATTTAATTTTGTGACTTCTAGAAAAAAGGGTCTTAAAGTGTGCTCACACATGTGCCATCATATCAGACATATGATATTACACCCCACCTGCCCCCCAATAGTCTCTTGATACCATGATGTCTCAAGGAAAATGTTCTCCATTAGGGGGCGATATGGGGAAATTATCTCATGATGTTTTTACAGCAGGATCAGGATCTGTATTTTGTTATACTGTTTTCGTGATGTTTTCAAGACTATTTTGAACAATTTTTCTGCTCTATTTTTATATTTTCTGCTCCATTTCATCACCTTAGCCTAGTCTTATATCCTCTCATGCCCCCCTTTTAACTCTGGATGCTCATGAAGCAAATTTTCACATCATGATAAACACATTCATTAAAAAATGTCACTTATGAGAGCTCTTGAGTTTTTGCAGAATGTACAGAGCAATTAGCTTTATAAAAGTAGCCTATGCACAGTTCAAATGTAGTTTTGTGAAAAGTTATGAGATATAATTTTGTTTTGTTTGTGCACAAGAAAATGTAAATGTACACATCATACAGAAAATGATTAATTTAAGTGACATAAATAATACATTGTTATATGATCGCTCAGGGCCATATGAAAATGATCTTTGGCCACAATTAGCCTTATACAGTCATTGACTAAAGTGCAATTATTGACTTGTTGAAAGTGGAACTTATAATTAGCCTACTGGATACACTTTTATTCAATTGTTTTTAAGTCTTTATTCTGAAAATTGTGTTTTTGAAAGCAACTGCAAAGTTACCTTCTTTGGTAGGTGATAAAAGAAAGGCATTACAGTTTCAAAAACAAAATACTAAACACTAACTGATTAAAAAGTATTTGGGTGCCACATTTGGGTACATAGTACGATAAACCGTTAAATAAGGATTAATTACCCTTTTTTTAACAGTTTGCTTTAGCACTTTGATATTCATACTTTGACCGCTGTTGCTATAGTAACAGTAACGCGTCACATTGGACTCAACCACTGTGTGGGTTTCCGGTTCTGATGTTTTCCCATACAGGTAAAGGGCCCTCGTGTCTAAAATGTAAATATTAAAACTTTAGGATGTCAAGTCGTCTCTTTCGGGACGTTTCTCGGCAGCTGTTATCGTCTCATCTGAAATTCGGTGCATGTCGCTGTGGTTCTGTGTGAGAGTGGAGCATGCCGAGCACAGCAACAGTGTTAGTAGAGTCAAAATGGCGTCTGCTTGCCCACTCCACTATCGTCTAATCCATCTGTGATTAGCCTGAACTTTAGCTGCCTGTGCCTATTTTCTTGTGTTTTTTTTCCACACTGGTGTTATCAGAGCACATTTCATCGTCATGTCGGACTCGGAGGAGGACAGCCAGGACAGGCAGCTGAAAATTGTAGTTATTGGAGACGGTGCGTGTGGGAAGGTGAGACCATCACAGACACACTATCAGACACACACTCTATCTTTGCGAGGAAAAAAGACACATAGGTTTCACTTATACACACTGGTGGTGCTTAACTGTCAGTTACACTTCGTGTTGAATCTCTGTCCTGCAGCTTACGCCGCTCATCCAGGCGCTGCAACGTCTCCTCGTCACCATGGAGACGACGCTAATATAGCTAGCTAAATCAACTAGCAGCTAACACCATCACTGCTAATAGAGAAAGACCACATAATGGGATATAAGTAGCGCTATGGTAGTCATGTAGGATTAACTAAAGCTGATCTGTTTGACACTGATACATTCAGTACACGGAATTATACATCAAAGATGTTGTATCTGCAGTAAAAGCGTTAGCACAATTGCGAATACTCGTTGTTAGGTGTATTAACCGTTGGTATTTAATATTAAATCTACTTATTGCTTCATCTACCGTACAGTTCTTACTTCTGATCCCCCTTTGCAATATTTGGAAAGCTTTGGTTTCTAATTTCAATTCACATTCACATATTTGGTGTACAGAGACACAGATAAAGACTAAAAAAAGCTTTTTTAATCATTCGAAGCACGTTAGTATATTAAATAGAACACAATTAGGTAAACTGACATTGGTTTGAAAGAAGCAATGATCGAGGAATACAATACCTAAATAAAACCTTTACAAGAATAGAACCAGGGTTTAACCTTAGATGTTATGAACACTTTGGATGAGCACATATCAAAGCCTATTTATTATCTTTTGCACAGCCATGTGCTGCAGGCTGCAGCATGGGTTTAAAAAAGACAATTTTAGCATTTTAACTATTTTAAAAGGAGCACCTATGATGATACTTGCCTAACAAAAACACTAATATAGATTTTACTTTTTAAAAATGATTAGTTTATGTTAATACTCCTTAACTGATTAGTATTTATTCCTGATGCCTTATTTTTGCTTAATAACTGTTTTTCTTATGGCGACAGACATAAACATTTGAAGAACGTCTTCCATTGTCTACCTTTTCTGTAATTCAGTGATGTTTTTTCCTCAGCTGTCATCTGTAGAAAGTGACATCTGGGTCAGACAAATTGAATTTTGAGACAGTCTGATGGGTGGCAAAGTTGATTACTCTAAACTTAAATGAAAAGTACTTCTGTATACTGTATTTTTGCAAAAAAGTACAAGATAAAAAACTACAAAGCAGTCTTGAAAATCAAGTGGAAGACTTTAAGTCGTGACAGGCAAGATAAGATTGAGATGTGTAGGTTGCCTGCTATTTTGAAGATAATGTAGCACTATGGATTTAAATCTGGCTTGAATCTTGTTCTAAACCTATTAAGTTTATCTGGACTCTAATCCAGGCTGCATGTGCCATTATCTATAGGTATGCTGTATACCTGTAATGCTATATTGTAAAGTAAGTGAGCCCACAGGCCACTTTTGTGATAAAGTTTAGTGTTTTTTTTGTTATGCATCCACCTGCCAGTCAAATGTCATTATTGCATGAGATAAGCCATTTTCCTGATACAGTTTAACGTAAGGTTTTCGTACTAGTTTTTAAAATTTAGCTGAAGACCTGCATACCAAAGTCAGAATATCAGAGTCATCACTAAAGCCTGCTTTAATAATTAGGACATTTCTGTGACTACATTTAGCAGACAATAATTAATGCATGCTGTTGCACCTTCATAGACAACACATAATATAATCAATTCTACCGCTTGAATTGTAACTTAAATGAAATGCTTTTTTGTAAACTGTTTTAAAGTGGTAGTATTTTTCATTCTGTTTTTTCCTGATTGAAACTGGACACTTGGGATCTGCAGCTACTGCTCAGTAATCTACTGCACAGGACAGTTTACCATCCAGTGTTGCTTTGCCTGGCTCTTTCAGCTGGTTGTTTTTCATCACTACACACCCTCTTTTCTCCTGGGCAAGGACCCCTGTATGCATTTGGCTTCAGGCTGAGGTCCCATTTGAGAAAATTACCCCTGGGCAGTCCATTTAGGAAACGTTTCTGTTCATTGTTTCGCATTCAAGATTTGGTTTAAATTGACAATCTGAGCTATGCACAAATTTTCTTTCATTCAGTTCATCGTCCTTTCTTTTGCTAAATATATTTAGTGTGTAGTAAAACCCATAATCTGCTTTTTTTGGGGAAAGTACATTCATTTGCAACAAAGCAAGGAGGTTGGCATGACAATTCTGTTGTCTTCTGCACTGCATCTTAAATTCCTTAATGTTTGACTTTAAAGCTGAGACATCAAATGCCTTTTAGCTACACATCTTCTCCCGAACTGATCCCTTAATCCTCTGGGAGAAAGAAAATGAATGTAGCATTAATGGAGACCCAATGAGAAAAATGAATGTTCTCATTCTGGAAAGCTGACATTTTCTTTTTGGGGAGGGGGGAATTAGAGAACACACACAACTCAGTTCCCTGTAGATACGCTACATTAATAACCCTCCCCGCACTGCTGCCAGGTGTCAGCTCGTCACTGTCTGAATGACTTACCTGCTTGTCTGTTTTGGGCAGAAAACAGGAGCCGGCCCCCCATTTTGAGCAGGCACCACTGACTGACATCTTGAATGCCGTTTCCCCCCTTATTAATGTCAATTTGCTCAGCAAATTGCAATCGGATCAGTTTTTCTTGGACAGGGTTTTGGGCGGTATTTTTGCTTGTGGTTGGTTGTCCATTCAGAAATATAGGGAGATGTGGGAAGGCTTGTCCACCTGAGCACGATGTTTTTAAAATATGGAGTCTCACATTCTGCCAGGCTCTTAAGGTGCTGGGGCTGACTTACACACAGGTCTATTTTTCAGCCTGAGTTATAAAACTCGTTTTTTTTTCTGAGTATTTGCTGTTCTATCACCCACAGGCTAAAAAGGAGCTTTAGATGCGTTAGGTCCTGTGCATTTTTAGACACTACTGCATCCCTGCAATGGTATTTTTATTCACAACTCCTTATCAGAATGATAGTTCGTTTCTCATTACTCTGTTGAGTATCTACGGACCCAACTCCAACGATCCTAACTTCTTTCCTAAAGTTTTTGACTTACTCCCAGAAGATGGATCGATGGATCTAATACCCTAATTGGAGGGGACTTTAATTGCTATTTAGATGTATCTTTTGACCGTTCATCTACTAAAACTCCTCCAACAATTAATGCTGTTCAGACCCTCAATCATTTAATTAAATCAAGAAATTTGGTAGATATTTGGAGAATACAAGACCCTGATGTTAGAGAATATTCCTTTTATTCAGATGTCCACCAGACTTATACAAGAATTGATTATTTTATTGTTGATGCCAGCTTGATTTCAACCATCAGAAATTCATCATATCACAATATTTTAATTTCAGATCATAGTCCTGTTACACTGCAGCTGCAGCTATCTCTCTCTAAACCAAAATACAGCTGGAAATTTAATCCTCTGCTTATGACAGAACCTGGTTTTAAGGACTACATGACTAAAAAGCTAACTGATTATCTTGAGATTAATTATAATAAAGAAGTGTCAGACTCTATGCTTTGGGAAGCACTTAAAGCTACTATGAGGGAATTTATTATTTCTTTTGAAACTTATAGAAAAAGGGAGAAAATTAAAAGGCGTAAAGAAATAGAACAAGAAATTACTGAAATTGAACAAATACATAAAACTTCTTTACTACAGACTGATTATAATAAGATTCTGAGATTAAAATCTGAGTATAACTGTCTAATGGGAAGTGAAATCCATAACCTCTTAATTGAAACACATCAGAAGCATTTGAACTAAATGATAAACCCCATAAATTACTTTCAAGACAACTCAAAGGTGAACGAGAATGACAACATTTTTGTTTGTCTTCGCTGTATGAAGAAAACAGCGTTGATACGATGCTGCAAATCATTGCACTGCATCTCTCATATGAGTTGCATCACATGGATATAGTCAGCTTGTCGTTTTTTTTCCTCTCTCAAAGTTTCTTGTTTCAGCAGAACTTCCCCCATTTCCCGGCACTGGTATCATTGGTGACCCGGTGCTGTTCTCTGCTGGAGTGTCAGGATTACGCCAGCTTTTACATTCGCTGGTTAGTTCCAATTGTACGTTGGAAAAAAGGTCTACGTTTAGGGAGGAAAGCCAAGCTACTGGAATGCCAAGACAAATGGCCGACTGGGCCAGCGCTCGCATGTGGAATACATTTTTGCTGTCGGAGCTTGTTATTCCTGTGTTGTCAGTGATTGTTTGGGCTACTTAAATGGCCGATTTTCTCCTTGTTGCGTCAGTCACCTCTAGTAATTTTGCAGTCACTCCTGAGACTGTGACACACTCAGCCGGCTGAAATTAAAAAAGGCTGTAGGTGAGTGAACTATTATAAGAGTTAGATGGATAAAACTTTATTCTGCTCCTCGTAGGAAAACGAGAGAGCCATTTGAAAACACACAGAATAAAAAAAGTAGTGTGTACAAAATCCAAGCTAAGAGGAACATGGTGTGGTTGACGATGAAGCTTGTATCCTCTGTGAAACATTTGAAGATGTAATGAGTGTCTTTATGCTCTGACTTCCCTGAAATAATTTAAAGATTGTAGGTTAAAGTCCTCTGGTCATGAATGGAGATGGATAAGTGGTGAGACTAAAGTGAAAGCTTAGTTAACTGAAAAAAGGAATAGCGTCTCAAATCCTCTTATCCTCAGAGATTGTAGAGTACAACATTTAAATGCATTTGCTGCCACATGAACACTCAGGGAATCCCAAAGCTTCACGTCTCTGTTTTGTTTATGTAAGCACACGGCTCTAAAGATAGCTAATAGACATTCAGCACTTTGTTTTTCCCTCCTCTCCTCATCCATCAAAATGAATTAAACTTGGCACGTCAAGTCTGCTCGATGGATTCCCATGGATTTCAGGAGAGCCCTAACATGCTTTTTTTTTTCCTCCTCCTGAAACACGACAGTGACAGTGATGGAGGTTTGATAATTTGTGGCAATTATTGGGTCTGCAGTCAGGAGACATGACACATACTGCGACACCTGTTTTTGTAATTTGCGTTGATTTTTGCTGTCAGAGTTGTGGCGGAGCTGTGAGACGGGAGAGGAGGAGACAGACGATTACATCAGCGGACCGTCCAGTCAATCATGAGTTTTCGAAGGATCCTGAAATGGATTTGTGATGATGAAATTAATGTCTCACAGCATAAATCTTCTTGCTGAATTCTATTGCAAAAATATTGTGAAATTTACCTTTAAACTTATATAAACTTGAGAAAAAAATGCAGATTTACAAATAAGATTTTTTTCCTGTAAATAACATTTTTGTTTGTTACTCCTGCTCACACACTGCAAAAACTGAAATCTTATCAATTGTTTTTGTCTTATTTTCAGTAGAAAATTCCCTTTTAGACTCAATATGAGCCAAATTCACATGACCAATCCAGAAAAATGTCTTGTTTAAAGTTGTTTAAGGACAAAAATGAGGTCTGAATTGCTCGTAACCAGTAAAAAAATCTGCTAATGGAACAAGAGAAAAGTTACTTGTATTAAGACATTATTCTAGTCTCAAGGAAATTTTCAAGCAATTTTTTCTTGTTCCATTGACAGATTTTTTTACTGGTTACAAGCGATTCAAACCTCATTTTTGTACTCTGATCACTTGAAACAAAACATTTTTCTGGATTGATAAGTTGAAAGTGGCTCATATCGAGTATAACAAGACAATTTTTACTTAATAAAAGACAAATTTTTTTTAGTTCAACAGGGTAGCTTTTGCCCTTAGTATGCTGCTATTTTAATGTTTTCTGTGATATTCAAATAGGTATTTTGACTATTGTACATCAAGGAAAAACCTGCGCAGAATCCAAGTTCCCTTCTCCAAATCATTGTATTAAAAAAACACAAACCCGCTTTGAATTTCATTTTTTTGTCCCATTAGTGGCAGCAACTGTTCTGGCTCTCATTCTGCACGTCTTTCCCTTTGTGTCTCTGTTTCAGACATCACTCGCCACCAGGTTTGCACAGGAGGCCTTTGGGAAGCAGTACAAACAAACCATCGGCCTGGATTTCTTTCTGAAGAGAATAAGCCTTCCAGGTGAGACACCTTCATAATCTTGTGGGAGTGCTCGCTTGTTTGGAGACGCAGCAGTGATACGCCTGTTGCACAAGAAAGAAGTGGCAGACTGTAGCCTTACTGAATACTTTAGGTAGACATTTAAAATTATTGTTCCATCATTTTACTTTTTCTTATATATTTTCTCAGATTTCTGCTTCTATTTTGTGTTTTCTTCCACCCTTTGCAGTGAATGTTTGTTCTTCAGGGTATCTACAGAACTGAATGTGTCTTTTTTTGGTAGCTCCTTATTGTGGAGTGTCTGCCACTTCTCAGGCTTATTCACTCTGAAAGCTCTTCTCTCCTGAGCAAACAGCGCACTTTTTTTGGACTCCACAAGGCCAATGGACAGCTTATGTCCAAACGGGCGAGGCCTGCTCATAATTCTGTGGGCACAGTAAAGAGTAAATACATTAACATTTTATATCCATATCACTGATCCCCAAGATCAACCGATCTTTGTTCTGTACCACATAAAACATCCACGTTCTTATTTGTTTATGCCAAACCTGGAGAAATAAAGCGCACTCTGTCCAACCGTAGATCTGTAAATGTTATAAATGTTTATTGACTAATGCTATATTTAGAAGAAAGCAATCCTTTCGACTTCCTATATGTGAAATGGGGATTTTCAGTATTTTAAATTGCATTTCTAAAACTCTGCCAAGGCCTAAGCTCCAGAAATCTGCAAAGTGCTTCCATTCTTTCATTACTAATAAAACAACATTAAGCAAGGGCAAATTAAGTGCTAAAAGTAAAAGTTATGCCGGATTGTGAGTTGGCCGAAGGGTTGTGTTTTGATTTTGTGTCAGTTTCAGCTTATGAGACTTAGGAGAACTAAACCCCCAAAAATGTTGTGGTGGATGAAAAGAGCCAACCAAAAGCACAGGCTGCTCTCAGCTCCTTAATGCAAACTTGAACAAATGCTTTCAATCGTTTGACCTCCCTTTCCAGTAAGCTTTCCCCCTGAAACCATCACTGATCTTTTCTGTTAAATGCAGCTTTTGTCTGGATGCTGTGTTCATGCATCTGCATCACTGCAACAACACAGGGTTCAACACCGCAGTTGTTAAATGGACCATTTTTGGGGGAATTGGGTGTTGATGAGCTGATGAAGAGGAAGGTGGCTCTGCTAGGTGGGTGGTCCTAAACCAGGACCCCCACCCTGCCTTGTATTGGAGAGGTTGTGGCTCTACGGGTCTCAGTGGGGCTGTTAGGGTCTTTCGCAGCAGTGGGCTGAGTAGCCTATAGCCAGTGCTGGCCCCCTCTCACCATGAAGGCCCAGCTTGTCAAAGTTAATGTACATTTTCCAACGCACGGAGGTGAAGCGAGGCCGACTGGCACACAACAGCCTCCTCTGTGTGTGCTTTTTATAACAATACCTCCTCCAGATGTCTCTGCCAAACCAGGAAGATACAGACACTGAGTAACACTGACTACGCGATAAGTTGTGTTCAGTTTTAACCTTCAAAAACAGATTAGCCTTTTTTTCTAACCATCTTAACTTCAAAAAATGATCCATGGCCTCCCCAGATCAGTTTCTAGCAATCCCTACACTATCAGCCCTGTTGAGTTGAATCTTTGAAAAATAAATAAAGCTTGTGTCCAGACTTGTTGGATGGGTGTGGATGGCTCTTTATAACACCCAGGAGTCGTTATTCATTACGCTCCTCAGTGCAGCTTTACATTGACACTGTATAGTCTGGATGTAGTGACTGTGAACCTCAGCATTTCCTTCCTCTGTGTTAAAAGGGGACTTATGAAGGGGTTCAGCCGCCCAGCCGTGTCCACAGCGTGTGCGCTGTGCTCCCCATCCCGCTCCAGCCCAGAGCAGGGCCCTCATCACACCAACATAAACTCCTCGCTGTCTGGTCCTCCCTCCTTCTTTTCTTCAACCACCCCTTTCATTTTCCAGAGGAAGAAAATATGCATTTGGATTTTGTATTTGTGCCCTTCTTCCTCCCTCAACCTCATTCGCTCCTTTTTTCCCTCTTTCCCAATAAATGAGGACAAGAGTTTTCCTCTTATTTTGTGTTTAATTATTGCCATTTTCCTCAACAGCACATAATTATCCTCGCTCCTTTTACTTGGCGGGATAAGGCCACACAAAAACAGCTCTTCTCAGGCTAATAAGATGTCATTTTTTTACTGCGGGGTGTACAAGAACGCTTAAATTAGAGGGTGAGCGCACCTATTCATCCTCCATGATCTCTTGGCTGGACATCTTGGATGTGAGGTGTGGGTGACCTGCCAGACAAGAGCGCTTAGCATGAAAGATAAATCGCTGATTTATTGTTTCCATTATGTACATCAACAACATTGACTTTTATTATAGAAATCACTTTACCAAAAGTACAGGCTCCAGTTACAGCTGACTCGTTACTTCTTTAGGATTATTAGCTTTGTTCAAACAATGGAAAGCCACAAATTACAGCTTTTTATATCAATTTTATTGACAGAGAACGTAGCATTTTCAAGAAAATAAACCTACTGTTAAAAAAAATACAGTCTGTGTCCCCTTTCTAAAGCTGATTTGTACATATGTTGTGTAATAAATGTGATGTTTTTGCTTGATATTTACAGTATTCCTGCCTCTCTTCTCTCTTACAGGCAATATGAATGTGACCCTGCAGGTGTGGGACATTGGAGGACAAACATTAGGAGGAAAAATGTTGGATAAATATGTATATGGTGCACATGTAAGTTCACACACACACACAACTTTACACTGACTTTTCTGTTGCTGTTTGCATCTTTTTATGCTGCTGCCACCTGCTGTGACACAGGGAGCCTGAAGAAATATATGAAGCCATGGATAAAATGCAAACTTAGAAATAATTAATGCAGCTTTTCTTTTCAAAAATAATTTTTCTTACATGGTAGGATTTCTAAAATCTTAAGATGTCCTCTTTTATGCGGCAGTGTGTGTTTCCAAAACACCTTATTCAAGGTAAAATTTAAAGACCTCTTACCCAGATAAAAGAAGCAAATCGCATCTGTATAGTAAACACTCTGGTTTAGATTAGGATAAATCAGGACTTTTGAATATGCAAATTGTCTTTAATTCATATACAAAATAAAGGAACAGTTCATTCATCTATATCTTATCAAAGGGTGCACTAATCCATCTTTTTTGGTTCCGATACCGATACTAATATCTGGGCTTTGGTATCAACCGATACCAATACCAATCTGATACCAGTGTTAAATAATAACCTGCATACCCTACTGTGGGGATAAGACTGGTAATGTTTTAGGTAAAAGGCACAAATAAGTAGGGATGGGTACCTTTCACTTTTAAAACAATACCGATACCAATTCCAGGTACCTCGAAATTGGTATCGGTACTCAACGATACCAATTTTCAGTACTTTTGTGTGTTGATGTAGTTAAAAATATCAATTTATTTGATAATAAAATGTAAATTCTTTTTTAATTTAACACATTTATTCTTCATTATATTACTTTGCAATGCTGTGTTCATGTACAGCGTGGAAAATAAACCTCTCTTCCACTCCCTCGAAGTCACAAGGATTCATTTAGGCACCTAAACATGGTACCTTTCGAATTGGTACTTTGGTACTTTTGACAGAGTTTGGTCAGTGCCTATAAAAGTACCTAATTTGGTACCCATCACTGCAAATGAGTTAATGGAACTACTGAAGTTAGTATTTATTTAAACTATGAAATATTTAAATGTTAACCATCAAAACAGCTCTTCAGAATGTAAAAAAAATCTCTTCAAATGTAAACTTTTATACCCTGTAGACTGGTAATGCAGCAAAAAAACAAAGTAAGTGCATCAGAGGCATCATTTTAAATCAAGTAGGAAAGAGTGTTGGTAAAAAAAAATAAAAAGGCATAGAGCTGTTTGCCTGGTCTCTTCCCACAGATACCGATCGAGCCTTGAGGGGCACCGAGAACACCGATAACACCAATCGGTATAGGTGCATCCCTAATCTGATTCTTAGAATACATTTTTCCCATGATCATTTTGTAGCCTGGGCCTGGCTGAAGTGTCAGGCCCATTGTAATAAGAAGAAAGCATTATGGCCAGGTGTCGTGATCTGTTATGAAACCAGCATAGAGCAGGGGAGGGGAGGGGGGATTAATTCTTAGAAAGTTTCCTTGTGGCTTTTGTATGACATTCTTCTTTGAGATGACCATCTTGTTTTTACTCTACTGTTTTCAGCCGCTTTATGTTTTATGAGAAAGTTTCGAAAGCACAACAGAAAGTGTTTTGGTGTCTGTGGTTAGGTTTGTTTGGCAGCCTGAGGAGCTTCTTTCAGGGGCTTGTACTCCTTCCTTCCAGAGCCAAATCATAACAAAATCATACTTGGTGAGGTAGCAAGAAAAAAAACTCTGACTTGTTTCTGTTGAGCAGTTAGGATTGAAAGTATTAAATGTAATTTTTAGTTTTTTTAAAAAAAAGCTCAGCTGATCTATGAAGAGGGTTAGAGAAGAAAAGGATTATAAATCCATTTAATCTTGTGTGATGCTTATCCATAAAGAAAACTCAACAGTTCGTAATTAAAGCAACGACTGAGATCTTTGAAAATGCTGCAATTTGTGTCACTTTGTGTTTGTTTGTATGTCTAGAAGTGTCATCATTGTCCACAGGTTGCTTGTTGTTATAGACGAGTGCTATCTGTCACTCCCAGACTGTCTCTTGTTTGAAGAGATTTACTTTAAGAGCTTGCTCTGTCTGGCTTGTGCCCCACGCTGCAGCACCAACATGACATTATGGTAGACACAAGTACACTTTTGTCACTTTCTCATCAGAAGCTTAGTAAACAAAAAAATCTGCTTCTTTTCCATCCCATGTGAGCAACCTGGGTTTTGACACAAGTTTTCAGGTCAAGCTCTGCAACCATGATGTTGTGCACTGTAAGCCCTTCATGTCTGCAGCACTTCCTCTACTCTCTCTGTCCTTCACAAGCAATATGTCGTACATCAATGCCAAATTACGACACTTTGCTTAGGGAGTTTCTCGTCAGCGCTTCATGGAACTTTCACACCTATTGTCCGGCGCTGTGTGTCCTGTAATCAATCATAGATGTTAGAAAAGACTGGCAGTAATTGTCAGAGGCCTGAGCTGTCGTCACCAACCCCCCATGTTGTGACAGTGCCCGTCTCCTGAACAAAAAGCAACAGACACCTCTACAGTCATGTTGCATCATGCAGTCATAGCCGGGACTTATTGTGCAGCTCTCTTTAATTTCCAGCAAACTTAAGAAGTGATTATTTATCTCAAAGTCATGCTAACAGCTCTCATGTGTTTGAGGAAATCGGCCTAAGTCTTTGCTTAGACAGCAGCGTTTCTGTAGGGAAATATCTAGTATCTCATATATCAGACAGCCTTCATTCATTAGCTCAAGTTCCGGATAACCTGAACCTTTTCTGTAGTGAAGTGTAGGTAGGCCTGTCACGATAACAAATTTTGCTAGACGTTAATTTTCCAAAATATTATTGCCGATTTTTTCCCATTTTTTTCATTGAAAGTATGTAAGTATGATAGATGGGATAATAAAGTGAGTACACCATATTAAAAGCAAAAAACTTTAATTTCTCAAGAGTATTTAACTGTAAATAAAAGGTCAGGACCTTTTAAATAAAATAAATTAAACAAAAAATATAATAAATTTAACAAACAAGAAAGAGAAAAAAAATACAATGAAAATGAAATGGACTCTCTTTTAGAAAAAAATACATGTCAATGAAAATAATAAATACTAATCAAAAACAATAAAACATAGACCCTGTCTCTAAAGAAAAAACGAAACTCCAAAAAAAACAACAACAATAAAAACTATAGCCTAAATAAAAGGGAGTTTATACAGTGTCTGAATTGCTTGTAACATGTACTTTTTCCCAGTCAATCCGTACTGTCTGTCAAACATATTTAACATTTCTGGCTTTCAATCGTATTGAAGGGCTGCATTTCTTTGGCAATGTAGCTGTCTTTGAGCGCCCACCATTTGGCGCTTTTATTTCTATTTACTTTGCAGACCAAAGCCTCAGTAAGAGCGGATTATCAAAGAGCAAAGCTCAGCTGCACCTCCCTTCTTCTTCTTCTTCGTCGCCACTATTTTCAAACAAATGCGACATATCAGCTCGTTGGTGTTCATGAGCTCACACTTTGTTAATTCTGATAAAAAACAAAATATTCCCACACTGGGACTGTGGCAGGCGGCTTAGGAACCGTATCTTTTGTGCCATCACTCATATTACCTTGTGTTTCCTCCTTACCCCTCAGGACGCTCGCTTCAGCTCTCTCCGTGTGTACGCGTGAGTCACATTTTTGACAGATGCTCACTCCGCTATAAATCCGCTATACAACCTATGCACCCCGATGTTAGGAAAGATAGATGTAGTGAGCCATCTTCCCATTCAGCCTCTTTGGTCGAAAGAGAGGAGGAAAACAAACATGCATGCACGTGTCAGTTTATCGAGGCTGGCAAATTTACCGAGGACGTTTTTATTTATTGTTCGGTTAATCGATTTATTGATTATCGTGACAGGCCTTGGTGTAGGGCATGCTTCCAAGATTAAAACTGGTTATAGACATGAAAATTTGACTCATAAATCAGATTTTTATGTATTCAGAGTAGCTCTCAGGTCAGAGTAAATCTAAAGCTTTCTGACATTGCCTCTGTGTCCCCTTGTGTGTGAGTCTGCCCCCTCCTCTAAGAAGAGGAGCACTGCCACCTACTGTTCCCTCTGTCCCTTCAAAGTCCTCATGTTGACATGAATGTACATGAAACTGGAGCTCTGTACCCACATCGTGTCTGATGCTGTGCTGCTTGGATTAAAGTCACTTTGTTGTTCTTTCATGTTTTTTTCCATTGCAGGGCGTTCTCCTGGTTTACGACATCACAAACTACCAGAGCTTTGAGAATCTTGAGGATTGGTTCAGCATGGTGAAGAAAGCCAATGAGGAGTCTGACATCCAGCCTGTCATCTCCCTGATAGGAAATAAAAGTAAGGTTTACACATTTTAGTTTAAATTCCTTTGTTTTTCTGTACGGGAAACTCAGCAGTGCAGGTTGAAAATGCCTTCATCTTTTTTTCTGTTGAGTAGGTCATGTTTTTTTTTTCATATATTCTGCCCTAGCACATTTTTCATTTAGCGTGTCTGTGTTTGTGTGCGAAGGAGTGAGTATTTGATGGTAGCAGACATGTTTGTTAAAGCACCAGATAACTGATCGGTGTGATAAGCCGCTTGATAAGAGAGTGAGGTTTCGGAGCGATGGGAATGCTGATGTTTGTGAACTCTGGGGAGTGACTGACGATGATTTAAGATCCACCAGCAAACAGACCCAAGGCGTAGCTTATCAGTGCCTCCCCAGCCCAACCCTCTGCTCCTGTACCAGGTTGTTGGTTAAGGAGCAGAACTCGACGTTAACCAGACGGCTCCCCTCCTATCAGCCTGCGCCCATCCACCCATCTCCAAAATAAAGAGTAATAATGAAGACTCTTTTTAAACATCCCCCTGACAGATGTGCCGCCATGTTATTGTAAAGTGGGGCGTCGGAGTGTGTGTGTGTAATGGTGACTGTCCACCTTCCTGAGCAATGATGAACGGTCAGCAGAGTGGTGCCTGTACACAGGAAGCTCTCGCTAATGTTACTCAACAGGGGCCGCAGGTCACGGTGTAATTCGCCTGTCTCCAGCAGATTCTCTTGTCTTTGCTTCAGTTGCATCACTTAATGCCTCGGCCTTAGCAGCGGGCGCCTCTGTATTTAGGCTAGGTTTTAGGTTTGTGAGTGAGTGTGTGTACTGTAATATTTAAGTTGTGTTCATCCTGCTGTCAGACTCCTCACCCCCACACTCACACAGTCTTTTTGCCCCTAATAGCTCTATTGCTGAGAATGGCCCATGTCTGTTTTTTCTGTTCCTGCACTCTGTAAAAAGAAAAACAAAGTCCCACACAGATTGCCCCACAAGGAGCAATTAATTACCTTGCAAGACTTCATCAATCCACGATCCCTCCCATGATGGTCTGTTTTTTTTCCAGGAATCTGATGAGAGTAAGTCTCATTGCATATCTGTAAATCTGCACGCCTACAATTTGCTTTTCACTTTTCAGAAACAGCGTCTATACTTTTTCTATACTATAGATATGTTATTGTATTTGTTTGTATTCCATCTTGGTACACATAAACAAAAAGCTGACCATATGATCACACAGGAGTCTACAGGGAGCCAAGTTTAGATTTCTTTTTAATGGTTCCCATGGTGTGGGACCAAGTATGATGAGATGTTTGTGACAACCGAAATAGAAGTACAGACATAACAAGGAGCTTAGAAAAATACGGCAGATTTATGTCTCTGTAAGGAGCCATCTGAGGGGAGATTGTGGTGTTTCACCCAACAGAAGTTTAAGTGTTTCCACTTAAGCTGAACACTGAGAATGAGAGCTTCATAGAGAGACTTTCGTTTGAAAGCACTTTGGAGCAGAAGTGCTACATCGTCACCCTATTAAAATAATGCACTGGAAAAAACGGAAATCTTATCAAGTGTTTTTGTCTTATTTTTAGTATAAAATGTCTTTTTAGACTTTATTTGAGACGCATTCACCTGACAAGGCCAGAAAATGTCTTGTTTTAAGTAATTTAAAGACAAAAATAAGGCCTGAATTAAGGATGTCCCGATATTACATTTTCACTTCAGATACGATACCAATACTGCAGCATTGAGTATTGGCCGGTACCGATATTAATCCAATACGATATCAGCATTAAACATGCATACTTTTATTACTTATTTTGTAGTATGTCTGTCATGTAAGTAATATTATTCAAACAAAGAACAGCAGTCAGCAACAGTAGGTATGCGGAAAAACTGACCCATTTATTGATAACCAATGGGTAACAGAAACTGCTTATATCGTAGTGCTTATATTGGAGATTTTAGGTGCCTTCTGAAACGATACCGATACTTGTTTCTTTGCTGATATCGGACCGATATCCGATAACAATGTCAGACTGGCACACCTCTATCCTGAATTGCTTGTAAAAAGAAAAAAAAAACTTCAGATGGAACAAGAGAAAAGTTACTTATGTTAAGATATTATTCTAGTTCTGAGAAAATTTTTCAGCACATTTTCTTGTTTCATTGGCAGTTTTTATTACTTGTTACAAGCAATTCAGACCTCACTTTCGTATTCAAATAACTTTGTTTAAGACATTTTCCTGGACTAACTAGTTCACTGTGGCTCATATCAAGTACAGTAAGGAAGACAATTTTTACTTAAAATAGGACAAAAACACTTGATAAGATTTCAGTTTTTGCAGACATTTTTTGACGAAAATGAGTTTTTGGCTTAAATAATCTCTTTATAATGCTGGAGAACTCTGGTAAAATTGCTTAAATCTTTAGCTAAAAGGATCACACTTTTTATGCCCTATAGAGCAATGGCCTATGTCAGGAGGGTGACTTAGCCCATTTCATTTTTAGCCTTAGTCAAAATTTTGGATTATTTAGGATAAAATGTGTGACTTGGGCAATTTAACAAGCTTTCATGGTGGTGGCTGCTTCAAGAAGAAACAGAAACCTAAGCGCAGAAGAAGCTGAAAACATCATTCTTGAATCAGTTTCTACTGGTGAGTGATTAAGTTTACCATCATAAAGGCTAGGGTATAATGTTGTGTAGTAACTTAGTCTAAATTTCACTACAAATTTAGCTGCTTCTAGCTAGCTACGTATTCCTGGCTAGCCCACTTATTCTGTCACCAAACATAAATGAGCACAAGCTAATAACACCCCTCAAAGTTTAAAATTAAAGAAATGTTTTTGCTTTTTGGTAGAAGATGTATGAGTATGCCTTCTCAGCGCAGAATCAGCCTGACATTTATTTAATTTAGCTTGGAGTTATTTAAGTTTTGAGTTTGCCTTATGGAGTTAAAGGACAATTAATGTTAGGTTTCAAAAATTTGAAAGACATATAGAAGTGAGGAAAGGGTCTGCCTCCTGACCAATTTGATTTACCTGACGTTTGTTTAATTTACCTCTGGGTAATTTCAATTTTGAGTTTGCACAGTGGGATGAAATGGCAGTTTAAGCCAGATTTACAGTTGCCTAGGTCACACTAGAATGTTTGAAAAATTGGCCTAAGTTGCTTTATTTTTTAACGTTACATTTCAACAGTCATCCACTGGAGACCTTTCGACTGAAATAATTAATAAATATCATATGCTCTGTATTTGGTAAAGTTTTTTGTTTTCCCAGAAACTTGAAAAAATGACTTAGGCCATTGTTTAAACAGGGTCAAGATAAAATTTTCATTATCTATCTACTAATAGAGGAGTATAAATGTGTATCTGTGAGTACTCCTTTTATAAAGAATCCACAGATAACATTACATATGCTACAGTGTACATCCAGCTTAAATCTCCTGAATCACAAAGTGCCTGCCTACTTGTCTAATTTGAACTCTGTCTTCTTTTCACGGTGCACCAACGGTAATTGAGCCTATAGAGCAGACTAGTTCATTAACGATGCCGTCCCCTCCTCTCCTCACCCTGGCCTGACTGCCCTCCTGTGCCATGTCACAGCTGGGGGAACAACCTTGCCTTTCTTTGGCTTAACGTGGCCGGTTGGGGTTAAGTGTGCTTGTTAAGCACCACTATGCTGCCCCCCTGTGCCCTCTGCATGCTGCCCAGAACCGTGCTCTAAACAATGGCACCACTTGTAACAATTCAGAAAGGAAGCCAATTAAATGTTTTATTGAGGGCACACGCAGGCGCGTACAATAGTTAATGCACACACACAGACACTCAGAGGGAAACATGCAGCGAGGCGAGGCGACACTCTGAAGTTTCTGGGAACACATGGGTAATGGAAGAATGCTAAGCTCTTGGTCTGTCTAAACATACTATAACTGTTTATTACAGCGCAGGCCAGTGTTACACCATATGCTACACAGAAACCTCTCAGGAGAAACGTTGGCTTGTTGCACAGTCATCTCCCCCTCGCTCAAGTGCTTCATTTTTAGGAGACTTATAAGTGCTCGATGTTTTGATTGGACTTCAAATGATTAATTCTGTTACTTTTTACCTCACAAATGTTTTACAGATGTTTGCCTTTCAGGGTAGAGATTGACTGAACTCACTTCCTTAAAGAGCAGCTATTAGCATTAGCTATTCATACTGGTGCATGTTTTAGCTTGTTACTGCATCATCATAACTTTTTGCTCTTGTTACCATCCCAAACCAAAAGGCATATTTCTTTGCAGACATTAAGCCTGTGCCGTTTATCAAGCCAATTTGTTTTTATTAAGTGGAGATCACAGGACCCCTGCTCGCTCCCCACCCATCACCCGTCCCATCGCTAGCACTCTCTCCCTCAGGAACTCCAGAGCATCCATCATGGGGTTGTACAGCCCTTATTTGGGTGACTTAAATGGGTTCAGTTCTCTTAACCCCTCCTCATCACTCATGGCTTTTTGCTCAGAGGTTTTAACACTGCTCACTGCCGATCCACTCAGGCCTGCCATGGGAAATGTTCTTCTTCAGGGAGATAAGGTCCCCGCATGAGAAGACTTAGTTTGCTAAGTTACATTTTACCCGTCTTTCTCTTCTACTCTTTCTTCCTTCACTGTCTTCTCCCAGTCTTTATCTTTAACCATCTCTCAAACACTCCTGCACATTCATTTTCATCCCTGTGCAAACATTAACTCTTTCAGTCACACACTCAGACACACTCTTTAACGCTTATCTCTCACATGTGTAGACCAACACTCCTGCTGTTGCTGCCTTTACTTACAGTAATGCCTTTTCATTGGCTCTGCGTCTCTGTTGTGTTAAACAACATGCATGTGTTTGCTCTCTGCACGCCACGGCAGATCTCACCACATACCGTTACCCGTCGCACTTCTCTCTCCACAGTTTTCCATCCAGCCATGTGAAAGTTGAAGTGAAACATGGATCTCCCCTAACTCTCGATTCTCAAGAAGCATGTCCTCGCCACCAACATTGTTGGTCTTGAGTTGTTTGGCCTCTTGGCAACCCCCCTCCTCCTCACCTCCCTGCTCCTGTAAAGCTGCCACAGTTCCTGTCTGTTCACTGCAGGCCTGCACATTTCTTAATAGAGAGATGCTCAGAAGTCCAGGAGTGCAGAGGAGCTCAATGCGCTTCTGTTTTTGGTTTAGCTCAAAAATGTTTTTACTGGCTCAACCCACTCGTACTTAGGTCCTCTTACAACAAACTAAAAGGTCCTAATTGCCCCCAAGGGAAAGGTTAGCCACAATAGACATGTGGTGGGACAAAAGCCCAGTGCTCTTACCCAGCACCCTCACCCCTCCCCAGATAGAGGGGATGAACACGTCAGCAGTGTCTGTTTTGCACTGTGGGCAGCGCGGCCACAGGTTAGACACTGTAAAACGTTATATATACAGTATATAGACGCAGTAAGGCAGGGTGTATGGTCGGCTAAAAATCTGGAATGTTTACAGTTTACAGCAAATCCTGTGTTTCCTGTTTCTCTTCACTTTTTATTAAAGGTAAAGGGTCAGGGAAGACGAGTGGATCAAATTATCTCAGTAACCACACAGACTGTAGCCTGCTGTCTTTTTGTAAATCTGGAAAAGATTAGAAATAAAGATTCAAGTTACAACAAGAACACTAAGGGAAGACTGAAGAATACCAGCTGCATTATACGGTGGCTGATAAGTGTAAAATCACAGCTGCAGACGCTGGGATGTGTCCTGCAGTGACTCAATAAAAGCTGTTTAAACCTCCTCAGGTTGCTGATAGAAGGTTTTCCTACTCAGCTTCGAGTTTACGCAGCACAGAGCACACGATTGCTATTTGTTGTATTGCTCTGAGACTTAATTGTAACAACTGTTTGACCCAGCTCTCATCTCTCATGACTCTCGTGCCTGTCGAAACATGGAAAGTCCTCATTCATTTTAGCCATCCATAAAGCAAATATTGTTGCACATGCAGAAGATGATCAGTCTTCACATACCTTCTTGTGTGGTAAGTCATGGGCCATTTGAGTTGCACAGCAAAGCTTAGCCACCTGACCTGAGTGCAGCCTGGAGCCCTCATCATGCTCAGGCTGTACTTTATTTCTCCACTGCTCCACAACATTGATATGGAGGAATTCCTGGACGAGGTCTTGCTGACACAGGGCTGGGTAAATAACTGATTGATCTTTACCCACAGGCATATATTCAGAATATGTGTTGAGCACAGTTTTTCTTTCTTTTTTCATCGTAAACCTACTTCTCCTCTTAATTTCTACTAAGCTGTTATTTGCTTAGGCATTTTTGAACTTTTCGTGCAACATTTTACGACAGAATTTATATTTGTAGGCCGTTTTAAGGCATCATTGCCCATGTAAAGACTGTGTAATTATGAATAGACTTGTAGGGATGGGAAGCATACAATACGAAGGCTCCCCTGTGGTTGGTATAATTATTATAGCTCATAGTTACACTGCCGGCTCACAGAGGCATGTAGTACCTCTCGCCCATAAAAGACCACTTAGTTTAACAGCAACAGGAGAGCTGGGAGGACATGGCCAGTGAAACCCCGGGCAGCGTCTTGTGCGGTCGGCTCAGAACTGGGCCTTTTGTTCACTTTTCATGAGTCCTGGGAGCCCGTTAACGCAGCCTGCGAGGCCCTTTGGCCCCATGTTTTACTGTAGCAGTGACAGCCGGGCTCTCCAGCTCTCTCCCTGCCTGCAGAGCTACTGCTGGACTCACTCTCCGACCTGGGAGGAGCAACACATTGTTTTACTGGCCGCTGTGGAGTATCTGATTAGGTTTTAAAGTGTGAGAGAATATGCGCGGCTGTGCGAGCGCGCACGGTTTCACGAAGAACGATCAAATGACAAGATGAGCTGTGATCAATGAGCTGTCGACAGAACACTTCTGACCTAGTGGAAAGCGAGTCCCCTGACGGTCCCGGCCCGCTTCAGGCCACCGGGGCAGGGGCCCGGAGCACAAAGAGTGCTCTGTCTCTGTCAGAATCCCCCCGATGAATCCTGCAGCGGCCCCGCTCACCTCTACAACACCAGGCTGCAAACAGCACTTCATCTGTCCTGCTCACGCTGAAAAGTCATGATAATATTATCAACTTAGCTTCAAGTTTTACTGTACTGAGTATTTTAGGATTTTTCCACAATAAGCAATCTTATGCATTTAAGGTTTTACAAGTTGGATTCATTATTTTGCTGCTGATGTGTTTTAAAACTGTCATAAAACTGTTCTACAGCAAAAAAAGTTGATTACCTTAGCTGTAAAGTATTATTCTGTCAAAACCCAACATAAATTCTGAGTCATTGTTTATTTCAGTCACTTTAATGTTAAATTTAGCTGTTAAAGATGCTATGAGCAGGATCTGTTTTAATTGAACTCCCTTGCCACCTTCTGGCCTGGAGTCTCATTTACACTGTTGTAATGACTTTGAGTGAGGTGTGTGCTTGTTTTGGTAATAAACGGAAATTGGATGGAAAAAAAATTCTTTGTTCAAGACTTTTTACCAGATACAATGCCCTGAGGTAAGGTATTTATCAGCTGGCTATATGTAGTGCTATCGGCTGCCTGATGCTCCGATGTATCTATAGGCTAACGTGACAACAAGTAAATACTGTCAGTTTGTTAGTAGTTTAGTAGCGGTTTATATTAGAGCCCGACCGATATGGGATTTTTGGGGCCGATACCGATACTTGGGGCAAAAATAAAGCCGATATCCAATATATCAACCGATATCCGATATATTGGCTGATGTATATAGTAAATTAATTAATATACACAGGATATATACTGTATATGAACACAAATTATTATAATACCCATATTCAAGACAGAGACAGAACACTATTAAATCAAAACAAGGAACTCTAATTATAAAACTGTCAACATAAGAACTGTAGTGTAAACCAATGATAAATAAGAACAAGCTGTAAACACAATAATAAATTAAGAAGTCAAACTGTAAACACCTTAAATAAATAAGTCTAACTGTAAACACAGTAAGTTGAAAAAAAAAGTCAAACTGTAAACACACAATGAGCAACTTACACCACGTTGAAACACTATATTATAGTCTTACATTAGATAATGGTGGACGTGTGAAATAGCAGTAGCATTTATCTCTGTTTATCTCACAAAAAGCAAAGCAACTTTCGCGACGTTAAAACGTCGTTCTATACTCTTACATCACATAATGGTGGATGGAGGGGGCGGCACTCTGCAGTGTGCAGCCCAAAACACAGTCACACAGGAGCAGGAGTGTCAGAATCTCTGCGGAGCAAATTTTTTTATAATCGGCTACATTTTGGCCGATGTTGACAGGCATAATCGACCGATTAATCAGCCTGACTGATTAATCGGTCGGGCTCTAGTTTATATTTAGTGCAGCGCTCTAAGACATGTCTATAATGTGTAACATTAGTAAATCCTGGTTATGTCCTACCAGTCATCTGCCAAGCAGACCGAACATAACCTCACTCTCCATTTTATTGATACACTTTCAAGTTTGAACAGACCACTGCAGAATAACTGTTGACTGTGGGTTGGAATGAACATTAGCACAAACAGATTAGCTCCTGTGTTAGCCTTTAGCTTGGGCTGTATCACTTTCTCGTTTAGCTTTCTTCTGCTCTTCTGTCCTTTTTCTGTCTGACAGTTAGGCTTCTGTATCCACCATCACTACAAAATTAATCACAGAAATTGTTTACAGCAGAGAGAAACATTGATATCTCTTCTGACTTCTAAACTTCGTCAGCTGGTGTGGTGTTAAGTCAAACCAGTCCTGCCTGACCCAAGGATTTCAAAACAACCATAACCTGTAATATTGGTGATAATAATCTCATTTTAAAGTTTGAATTACGACCAGGCATATATCTAGAAATAAGTATTTTTAAAATCGCTTTCAAACTCACAGTCCCTTTAAGGTCGCCCGTAAATAACTGTTGACTTTGTTACACAATACCAACACTGTTGAAGTCATAAAATGTGCATGAATCATGCACTGCTAGACTTCTGAATTCAACAACTTTTGTGACAGCTCTGTGCGATACTTTAATTCCCTGTTCCATTTTCCAAGAAAAGTACATGTTGACTTCTTCTACCCTTTTTCTGTCCATATTTTAATACAGGTCCTTCATATTTCAAAACTCTCAGCTTTTATGAGCCTGCTGTAAGTCCTGTAAACCAGTTGGGCTCAGCGAGTTAAATGCTTCACATAAATTCCTTCAGTCATTTTGTTTTATTGGGCACTTGTGCTATGAAAGTTAAATTAATGTCCAGTTCAATCAGACACCACATTGAATGATTGATTATAACTTTTACTGCCTTCTCGAGCTTGTAAATGTTTCACTGCGATGTACCTGAAAATTTAAGGGTAAATAAAACGTCTCTTGCAATTATTTTACCTGATGTTATTAGACTTTGAAAGATGGTTATTCTGCTTCTGTCCCTACAGTTTAGTAATTAGGAGTGTAAAGCGGAAATATGTACAGTACGCTACCATAAGCTATTTTTTTAGTTTCGATCATTGAACAGGAAGTAGGGTGTGGCACATTTCACTTTAGCATAGAATTAACAATAGTCAAATAGCTTGATCACAGCTCCTTTACCCTTATTAGCTCGAGTAGTTGAGTTCAGCACTAGAGTCGTACAAAAAAGCTATTCAGAGTAAGAGCTGCATAAAGCTCCTGTGATGTTATTCATCTCAGTGGAGCGTAGTGAACAGATTTCCCCAACAGTTGTAAGTCATTCCATTAGAAGTTGGATGAGATTTGATAGTTCTTGCCCTTAGTACGCAGTCCTAATCGGTTTTGGTCGTCATTGAGGGGAAACTGAGGCAAACCCTCTTAAAAGGGTCTTAAAGGCACAGTGTGAGGTAATGTTAGAAGTGATAGGTTCTCCCCTGGGGTTGATTAGGCCCAGCTCTGTAACTTTCACTTAATGTGATATGACCCCTCAGAGCCCCAAGTTTCTGACGACACACACCCCTACGTTACTGCCTTGTACATGCACATAGACACACACACACAGTTCACACATCACACTCTCAGCCTCCCTTCTCCCCACCCACTGCTGTTTAGTTTAAAACTAGGCTGTCGGCAATTAAATGTGTTATGTCAAGCTTATTCTCTGGCTGTTGCTCGCTGGGTAAACTGTTCCAATGGGTCCCCAGCAGCCGACCATAGAGCAGTAAGTAGGTGTCTCTGTTATCACAGCATGGTTTTAAAAAGGCCACTGAGGATCACACGGTGAAGTGTAGGGTTTCAGGCCAGTTAGCCAGCTTTGGGTTTTTATTTTATGGTTTAGCTGTGGCAGCATGTGACGGTGAACTCCTGAGGAAACATTTGTTCTGAAGTCCTCAGATTGTTGGCATTCAGCATGTTGCAGTGTCCCAAAGAATAACTATCCTGTAATGTATCGAGCAGTAGATCCTTCCTTGTCGAACCATCAGATCAAGATCCAACCTCACTACCAAATCAGAGATTTTTTCATGGCATATGAAACTTTCCAAATCTGTCCAGTTTAGCATAATCAAGTCTGACAGTGAGAGGATTCAATAAGAAGCCAAGCAAAGGAATAACATCCATACTTCCCCTCATTTACATGTGTTCCCATTCAGTATGTCTCTGCAACAACAAGCTCTGTCTTCACGGTGAAAGCTCAGTCTGTCCTGCAGATATTAATCTCTGTTGTCTTGTGATTCACCAAAATGACAGGCAGACCTTTTAAATAAACACGAGGATGACCAGAGCGCGGCAGGGCCATCGCTCTTGACGAGTGATGATCCCATCCACTATCTCTATGTGAGTCGAGGCCCAAACAGTTTATTTCGTGTTTGCAGTCACTTCCTTAGGGTTGTTAAGCTGATGTACAGTTTGACAGAAATGGAGGGAAACCAGATCATCAGAGGAAGATTGTTTTGACCTGATAAGTAGAAATGAGTACATTAGGGAGAAAAATGGAGCAAAACAGTAAAACTATGGGATTAGTGTTGGATTCAGTTTACACAGATTTATGACACATGCTCCAAGAACCCTGTGTAAGATTATCGACCCATCACTGGTTTTATTTTGTGTACTTAGTCACAAATCTTGATGCTCTCACAGAGCTTTCTGAATAAAAAAGATGTCTTTTTCATTAGATATTCTGGATTATACATATTACATGTCACATGATCTACATGATCTACAGTTTCTTTTCCAAAGCCATCACACTGATAAAAGGTTAACCCTGCCATGTCTGTTTCTCTTGCACAATTTTTCTTTTTCTTTTTTTTTGCAAATTGCAATTCTTTGACATCCTTTCAGTGCACTATTTTTATTTAATTTAAATTTTTATTGTGTTTTTAATTAAATGTGTGTATATATTTTTATTCTGTTCTCTACAAAGTTCTTTTATTATTATATTATTAATTGTTATTATTATTATTCATAATTACTATTAATAATTTTATTATGTTTATTATTTTTATTATTATTATTATTATTATTATTATTATTATTATTATCATCATTTATTTATTATTTTTTCTTACACTTAGCGCTCTATTTTTTTTAAAAAAAAATGTTATATTAAGTGTGTATTTAAATTTATTGTACAGGGAGAGTATGGTTAACTGGGGTCAAATGCCTTGTATTCTTGAGATACTTGGCTAATAAAGGGGATTCTGATTCTGATTCTGTTGTGAGCACACTTCTTGCCATGGAATTATAGATTATTTTTCTGAGCATGTTTTTGTTCTTTAGTGAAACTGTTTTTTTTTTGTTTTTAACTGCAAGTTTAAAATCATAATATATATAGAATTATTTTTTTGAATTATACTCTTGAAAACTTTATACTAACTTTATTCAAACTAGGACCTAACATCTGTCGTTCATCACTGGCACTCTTACTGATGTCAGTACTTTGAATTTCAACCAAAATTTATTTAAGATCTCAACTCTTCATTTTTTTTCACTTTCATCCTCAACAACACTTTAACTTCTTCAAGTTTTATTTAAACTAAGTTCCCTCAAAGTTTCGTACATGTTAACTGTTAACATTAACACCATCACTTAGTGTATTTCTAGCACAAGCTAGCACACATTTTTCACCAGGATTTCCCTGTGGTCTAATTGTCCTCTCCTCTTTAATGCACATACCCGCAGAAAGGATTCGTAAACCTCATTCACCTTTTCTACTTACAGTAACGTGACTTCCCCGGCTCTTAAGCTGCTGTGTTAGCGTTGGCTAATCTGACTCTGACACTTGATTGATTACCTTTCCCAAGTGTGCAGGATCCAAAGGATTAGCTGTGTTTACATATAGTAGCATGCTGGGTACCTCTGCTGTTAATGACGGGAATTAATAACCTGCTGACGCCTATGAGACAGCTCTGTTTATGCACAGGCAGAGACATGACAGTCTGCTCTGGGTATGAGGAGTTGTAAAAGTGTCTGACCTTGCCCAGAGGTTTGTGTTTACATGCCACATGTGATGATGGGAATATTCATTTTGGCCACAAATAGTTTCTTAAAAATGATCTTTCTTGTTATGGAGCGGCCTTGAGCTTTGTTGGGTCGTATGACTGACTGAGATATTAATAATGCAGGATTACTGCAGTGTTTACATCCAGTTCTACTATCTGTCTCGTTTTTTCTCTGCTTCCTGATATACTTCAACCTACCCTCCCTTCCAACACACACACACACACACACACACACAGCGTCACACTAAGGGGCATGAGAACAGGGAAAATCTTTGACAACTTCAATAAAACCTCACACAAAGAGTGAAACTCGGGGGGACAAGAGAAATGCAACACCGTACAGTAGCCTGACCTCTTCCAGCTACCATAGACATGTATGCACCAGATACCGGGCGTGGCTGCCTCCCTTCACAAAGCCAGAAATAAAGACAGCAGCTATTGCTTTCAGCTGCAAGACCCCGGGGTGACCTTCTTCATCGACCCCTGCATGACCCCATAGTGGGGAAGAGGAGAAGCAAAGCGCCTGGTATCACTGCACAGGAGTCGAATGCACATCACAATAGCTAGAAAGGAAGGTGCTGTCATTGTGAGCTCATAGTAAATCAGTATGAAGGTGACAGTTCCAGTTCTTGGTCCTGGGTGCCCACCTTAAAGGCCGGCACACTCATAAGTCAAACTGTTTTCTCCATCTGCACTCTCACTGTGAGTGTAGCCTGAAGACTTTGCATTGTTTCTTAAGCATTTCTCCACAGCTGGCCTGGTTTGTCTTTTTTCGGGTTCGAATAGAGGTTCATAGCTTCAGGGTTGGACTGTGCTAGGTTTACACCGAGGAATGTGTCACATAGAGCTTTAATACCAGCCTGCGATGGAAGCTTGAGGCTAATGAATTGATCATTTCCACCAAACAACCCACAGACACGACTCCTTCCAATAATGCACTGCAAAAAAAACGAAATCTCATCAAGTGTTTTTGTCTTATTTTAAGTAGAAAATGTTTTTTTAGACTGAACATGAGCCACATTCACTTGATCAGTCCAGAAAATGTCTTATTTCAAGTTATTTAAAGAAAAAAATTAGGTCTGAATTGCTTGTTACAAGAAAAAAATCTGCCAATGGAACAAGAGAAAAGTTATTCTATTAAGACATTATTCTAGTTTCAAGCAAATTTTCTTGCAAATTTTTCTTGTTCCATTGGCAGATTTTTTTAACTTGCGAAAAGCAATTCCATCCTCATTTTTGTCTTTAAACAACTTGAAACAAGACATTTTCTGGACTGATCAGTTGAATGTGGCTAATATCAAGTATAATAAGACATTTCATACTCAAAATAAGACAAATAAACTTGATAAGATTTCATTTCTTCCAGTGTGGATTCAGCAGTTGGGTTTCAAAGCAACATAACAAATGAGTTATCTTTTGTTTCCACACGCACAAGACAGGCCCGCTTCCATCTTAACTCAAGCGTAAACAGTTTTCTTTTCTGTTTAGATCCAGAAATGCAAGAGCTAACCCTGCAAGAGTGCTGTTTATCCACTGTATATGTTTATTTATCTCTCCTCTATAGATTTTTTTAATGTCATGCTGTGTTTCATCCGCAGTCGACCTGGAGCACATGAGGACAGTAAAGGCTGACAAACACCAGCGTTTCTGCCAAGAGAACGGCCTCATCAGTCAGTTTGTATCAGCCAAGACGGGAGACTCGGTTAGTAACAGATCATTCACTGAGATGAAGTTCAGATTGAAATGTATCAAACCTACATTATCCTTTTATTCTTGTGTCTTTCTCCAGGTGTATCTGTGTTTCCAGAGAGTTGCAGCTGAGATTCTGGGTGTGAAGCTAAACAAAGCAGAAATCGAGCAGTCCCAGGTGAGCAATAACTGCATCCAGGTCTTCCTCTCCAGTTTCACACAAAGAATGGAGCGTCCACCAACTTCTTCTACTTTATTTCTTCTTTAAAATTATCCAGCTGCTGTCGAGAAATCTCTCAGCTTTTATTTGTTAAACTATTTCTAAAAGAGGAAAACTGATGAATTCCCCTGAACTTTAGGAAGGTCACAGTGAGTGTGTAAGGTCAGTGAAGGTCACCACACACTGTAAAAGACCTTTTGTTGAGTAAACACGACTTTGCTACGTCAGCCCTCTGTGATGGTTTACCTGCCACTGACGCTGCCCATCTGCAGAGAGAGCCACATTGACCACATTAGTGCATGGAGTCAGAGGTTAAAGGAAGGCAGTCAGGAAGGTGAGGAGGTTAGGATCGGTTGTCTGATTTATTTGGTTTATCTCCCACCGTTCTGGGGCAACACGGGGTCTTAGACTGCCAGCCAGACCAAGGTGCCCGATGGTGGCAGCTGGAGGATTTACAAGGTCACCTCCCCCAGAGGCATTAATCCTGCGTCTGATATGAACGCCTGGAGCCACTCTGGCTGGGTAGTGGTTGATGAGCCTGGGGGCTACAGGGAGGTCAGGACCCTCAGAGGAGGGAGAGCATGTAAGGGAAGGACTGGTCAAATTCTCAAGACCCTCTCCCATCACTGACACGGCTGCTGACTCACAGAAAATGACCACCGGCTAATGGAGCTGTCCATCCACTCTAAGCAGACTAAAGAAAAAACAAAGACAAAACTGCAGAGTGGAAAGTTTTTATTCAATGCTAACTGTATTAAGAAAGTAGCTGTTGTCAGAGAGAAGTTATAAAATCACATCATGGGTGATGCTTAAAGCTTTCTGTACCATCTTAAGTGTTTAGTAACCTTTTAAAATATATAAAACAATACTGATTTTTCAATCACAACACACTTTATACAGTGTCATGTCATTTATACAGGGACATTATTTCATTTCCAAGACATCAAAATATGCTTGCTGTATAGGGATAGGTACCGAATGAGGTACTTTTATAGGTACCGACCGAATTCTGTCAAAAGTACCGGGTATCGGTTCATGTAAAATCAAATGGTACCATGTTTAGGTACCTAAATGCATCCTTGTGACTGTGAGGAAGTGGAAGAGTTGGCAATTTTCCATGCTGGACATAAACACAGCATTACAAGGTTATATATCTAAGAATAGATATGTTTTAAAAAATATATAAAAAATAAATAAATATGATTTTTTTTTTATACTTCATTACTTAAAGAATTGATATGTTTTTACCACATTAACACAAAAAAGTACAGAAAATTGGTACTGTTGAGTACCGGTACCGATTGCCAGGTATCGGGCATCGGTACCGTATCATTTCAAATGTGAAAGGTACCCATCCTTATTGCTTTATGTTAAGCCTTGACCCAAAAAACACTAATTCATGTTGAAGATGTGAAGGATTGACTCTCTGAGTTTGAGTCATGGCTACAGAGACGACGCGCCAAGCAGGTCACGGCTCCAGGTCTAGCCGTGAGGCCGGGGAAGCCTCATTATCAGCTGTCAGCTTTGGAGAGTCGAACATGAGGGTCACAACCCCTGACAGTATTGTATCTGCCTGACAGGACTCTCCGTCATGGTACTCTGTCTGCCGGATCAGATAGCGAGGCCTCGGATCACTCACTGGCTCCGACAGCAGGCTTCGGCAGATCGTTAATCAGGCAGCCAACCACAGCCTGCGATTCGGCGGTGTGGTCTGGGTCTTGTGTTGTTGGGCAGCAAGAAGTGAAACTGACTATTGAAACCAATGACATCAATTTAGACTAATCTGAACCTAAATACCTTTAATATACATGTTCAGAGACACTTAAAGATTTCTCTCAATTTCTCTCATCGTGTTTGTCTGCTATTACTGCACATTACTGTAAAGCTTCACCATTTTTACTTTGTTTTTTACATTGCTTGTTCACCTCATTTCAAACCTCTCTCCTCATCAGCTCTGTTTTATTTTCTCTCATTCCTCTCTTTGTCTGTCTGCTGCCCTCCGTCTCTCTGCTGCTCAGAGGATTGTGAAGGCAGAGCTGGTGGACTACCCTCAGGATGAAGGCCCAATTAGACAAGAGAACAACCAACAAAGCAAAATATGTTCTGTTCAATAGCGTGAAGTATGTCACAGTTTTAAGACGTCTTTCAGTAGATTCATCATAGATCCTTAAAGTACAAACAGTAGCTTCATAGTAACAGTTATGGTGGATGTATGTTGACCCTGTGGTAGGATGTAGAGAAACCCAACAGTCTTATAATTCCTGATCTAATCTGTTGTAGTGTTGTGTTTAAGTGCTGCCAGTATTTTCTGAACTGTATGTCACCTGTGCTCTGGGTGCTTCTCTGATTTCATTTTCAGGGAGATGTGATTAAAAAAAAGGTGATGATGAACATTTCTGCTCAACCTTAAACTCTTCTTTGACAGGCTTTGAATTTTAATGCCCAAATATTCACACCAGTGTTATTTTGATTAAAAAAATACTTAAGTGCAATGAGTTAGCATTGGAAATCCATTTTACTTTTATTTGAGAAGAAGCAAAAGGCAGCTGGTCAATAAGTTTTTATTTCAGAGCTTTTCAGCCCCGTCTGATGATGATTTTATTTATACAACAAATTTAAAAACAAACACAGTTGAACAAAATTTCATGCAAGTTAAAAACAAAATAACCAAATGGTTAAAAAAAATGTGGGTTAAAACATGATACATAAGAAGCTGAAGGTGACCAACAATATATGGGATTTTGGAGTTTTCGGTAGGATAATGTCCTTTTAAGACAAAGGGTTTTTCTTCTCAGAGAAAAAAGATTTGAAGTTGGACTTGAGTGACAGTTGATTGACACAGCTTGTCTGCTTAAAAAGTCATTGTAAAAATTTCAAAGCTTGTTAATCAATGTGTTCTTGAAAATGATCTGAGATGATCTTGGACTACAAATAGACCTAAAATATACCAGACCTTTTGTCTCTAAATTCAGCTGGCAGGTTCCTGTTTAAAGATTTAGAGAATAAGTTTTTCATAGACTTCCTGTTGTTTCCTAAATGCTACCTGTATTCAGTCTGCCAAGTTTCTGTACAAATAGTTAACATCTAACTTTGAAGGTACTGACAGGAAGGTGCTATAACATATGTTCACTCCCCTTCCAGTCCTTAGGTCTAAACAAGCTAAGCATCTGCCTCAGATTTATCAGCATAAAAGAGTGATTTTAATAACAAAAAACAACAAAAGATTCATCTAAATTGCAGAAAACACTAAACTATTAAAAACAGGATTTATTTCTAACACATAGCAAACTAGAAAAGCTCTCAGAGAGAGCATTTTGTGATTGTTACCAACACTTTAGTCCTACTTAAATGTTATACTCCCTTTCAGCAGACTGTCTGCTACAATTTGTTGTTAGTTGCAGGTTTGTACGATAATTTGTTTCCTGACAGTGTTGAAAATTATGACGACCCAGTACATATTTAATATTCTGAATCTTAGTATCCAGAATATTGGCAGGATCTGAATCATACTTTTATATATGTCAGAAATTATGGTGACCTTGTCTTGTATTTTTTTGCAAAACAATCCGACCATTTATCATGGTGTTATATACACATATGGTGAAAACGTCCCAATCTTACAATGATAAAGAATCCTTCAAAAAAGTCCTGGATCTATATGGTGATTCAGATCACCTCCAAATTTTAATCACTTCTTCCTTATCTCATTTTGAACATTTCCTGAAAATTTCATCAAGATCTGTTTGTTAGTTTTTAAGCTATGGTGTTCACAGACAAACAAACTAACTAACAGACTAACTCTCCCAAAAAACATAACCTCCTTGGTGGAGGTAATTAAAGTGAATACAAATACAAACAGCAACATGATTATATAACACAAATTTATTGTATAACTGCTCTTACTACTCTCATGTTGTTGACCTTTTGTCCGATCATATCCGTGGAGGATGATTCCAGCTCTTCCTTCGATTTCAGAGTTATAGAAAGTTATAGAAGCAGCTTTTTAATTTTTCGTTTCTCTGTCCACGTCTGCAGCGTGTTGTGAAGGCTGACATCGTGAACTACAGTCAGGACACCGTGGCCAGGACAGTCAACCACCCTCGCAGCTCCATGTGTGTGGTGCAGTGACCCGCTCCATCCCACTAACACACACCAACACACACACACACACACACACACACACACACACACACACACACACACACACACACACACACACACACACACACACACACACACACACCATCAAATTACTCACAAAGAAAGATGTTTCAGTCAGTATTCCTGCTCTTTCAGGGCTCTGATGGTGACTGGATGAAATGTGTTCAGACTCTGTATTCCTGTGTGTCAGTTGTGTGAGTGAGATGAAGAACAGACTGTGTGGTTTCGGAGCCTTGGCCTGTAGTGTGGGTATTAAGCAGGAAGGATTTCTTGGGTGGTTCACCAAAAAGAAAACAGACCTCTGTTTTTCTTCAAGTTTACACGCAGCTATCATTTTATTTCTATGATAAAGACTTAAGGTGATTACTTGATTCTAGGTAATCTAAGAGAAAGAAAACTGCTGTAATCAGTCCCTCTGGTAATTGATCATATTTTTATACATGAAGAAGTTTTGCTCTGTCATTGCTGTCAGAGACATTATTCTCACTTATTAGGAATACTGCAGTATATTTATAAAGACAACTCTATTAACATATATGAAATAAATCTCTGATCAAAGACCAAAACATGGACCCATGTAGGAGTATAATTAACAAAGAGAAACTAGTCACTGGCTCGTAGGATTTCTTGTTGTTTTCTTTTATGTCTGTGGTGCTCCTCGGTTACAAAGGATGGTAATTGGCTTTAAGATGCTGTAGTGAACTCTACTTTCAAATTGCCAACTAGAGGCTTGCACAAGCAGCGCTGTGATGTGTATACAGCTATTTCACATAGATTCAACAACTCTTCAAGCATTTGTACTTCAAATTATCACCAGATATTTGCCATCCCTTCAAATAGTACCTCCGTTTTACAGACGTTTTGTGTATATTCTACTTTCATGATTTAGCTTTACATTTCCACTCCACGAGACATTCCCAGGTTAGTCCTGCTGGAGGAAATCTTTAGATGCTGTATTGATTAAGTGTTGATGAAGCTCAATAAATAAGACTCAGGAGATGCCGGCGTGTCAGGCTGAGCATGAGCTGAAATGTACAACATTTTAGTAGCCTTACTGAACTGTCCGTTATAGAACAGATGTTTGCTTTGAAGGTTGGCTATGGGGCATGAAATGCTTCATCAGATCTCCCTTTGACCATATTTTGATAGCCTCTTCAACAGTATATATATATATAAATATATATGTATGTTAGAGACAGCTGAACTATTGTATGTGTAACCAGTTTCTGCAAAATAGTTTCTACATGTCGGCATGATGTCATTTAAAGTGGTGTCCATCTCTCAAACTATCTGCCATATGTGTAAAGTATGTTTGTACAATCAAAACAACCTGTTCCAGAAATCATCAGAGTGCATCCTGTAAATTCTAATGGAAGCTTGAAAACCAGATTGTACAATTCAAAGTGAATGTTTAGTCAGCATTATACAACACCGCAGTTTTTGTGTTTCTAAATAAAAATGATTATTGAAAACAAAGATTTGCAAAGTGCATCTATGAAAACAACTTATCAATGATTTAAAAAAAACAACCTTTATTGACTTATATAATTTTTCCCTTACACACCACAATAAAGTCTCCTGAGATGTTAAGAGATACTAAATAATCAGGTAAGAGACTTGAAAACCAGATATCAGCCATTCACATTCAAGACACAATTCAGAAAAAAAAAAAAAAACAGCCCGTCTTGGTTGCATAAACGTAAATGACAAAGAATCTGCAGATCTTGGAAAGCATCCATTGACGTGTCCTCCTTAAAGACCTAAGAAACCATTCAAAGCCTCACCTGGAGCGACCTGTAAGCCAATTCAGGTGGGCAACTCCTCCGATTCAAGATATGATCTCATCACTCTCTGATCTCTGCATGCAAAAAGTAAAACTGTAAGGAAACTGAAGCCGTGGTGGCAAAACCCAATATTCTGCTGGATCAAACTATCAAAGCATGAGTTGCCTAAATGTTTATTTAAAGAATGTACGAGTGAACCACACCTATATCTGATGAAAACTGTAAGAGGTGGATTAAATAAATAACCTGAGATTGTGCTTTCTACAAAAAATAAAGAGAGTGATAAAATTAAGGAGGTTGTTTGATCCTTGATATGTGAAGTTGCAGGATGAGTCATTAGCTTTCAAGAGAGATTGTCAGTTCAGTTCAGTTCAGATCTTTATTGTCTCTTGAAGGGAAATTTGATTTACAGAAGTGAACACAAAAACACAACAGATAATCAGGCAGTGTAACACAACCTCATAAAACACAACCAAAGGATATAAAAACAATGTCACTGTCCCTCTCAAATCATAAAAATAGACAAATATAAAGAGCAATAGTTCTGCTTGAAAGTGCAGTCAAGGATTTGAAGAAGGTTAAGAGCAGATGACACCATGTCGTAGACAACACCATCCTGGTGACCTGATGTGGTGAAAACAACCTACAGCTTAACGCTCTGAAGACAGTGGAGATGGTTGTGGACTTTAGGAAAAGTGCAGCCTCCCCCAGCCATGTCACCATCCATGAATCCACAGTGTCCACTGTGGAGTCTTTCCGCTTCCTGGGGTCTACCATCACTCAAGACCTCAAGTGGGAGCTCAACATCACCTCCCTCACCAAGAAAGCCCAGCAGAGGATGTACTTCTTGCGGCAGATGAAGAAGTTCAACCTGCCAAAAACCATGATGGTGCACTTCTACACTGCCATCATAGAGTGCATCCTCTCCTCCTCCATCACAGTCTGGTATGCTGCAGCCACAGCAAAGGACAAACACAGGCAACGCATCATCCGCTCTGCAGAGAAGGTGATCAACTGCAACCTGCTATCTCTCTCTGACCTGTGCAGGCAAGGTTGTGGCTGACCACTCTCACCCTGCACACAGACTACTTGAGACTCTCCCCACCGGTTAGAGGCTGCGGTCCATTAGGACCAGAACCTCTCACCATAAGAACAGTTTCTTCCTCTCATCAGCCTGATGAACACGGCTAACAGAGCTAACATCAGACACCAACGCCATGTTGGAAGAGCTTCACCTGCTGTGAGCAGACAGGATCCAGGAGACAGAGACTGAACAGACTGCTGAAGAAGCTCAGTCCTGGACCCTGTGGAGGTGGAGGCTGGCTGACTGGACAATGATGGACAAGCTGTCATCATCTATTTTCTTATGGACCTTTTTGCACTTTCTATACACTTTCTTACTTTTTTTTTCTTGGTTGCTGCTGTGACTTCAGTTTCGTTGTACTTGTTACAATGACAATAAAGTTATTTTCTTTTCTAAAGATGGGTCGCTAACAACAGCTTAAAGTAGCGATGAGGTCTTAAAACTTTTTGAAAGGTTTTTTAAAAAAGTCTTAAAAAGTTATTGAAATTAACCTCAGGATTTCAGCATATACCCTGTCTGGGTAAGTTCTTTCAAAAACAAAGCCTGATATGATCATTGTTGATCTGGTTAAAGGGTTTTAAATTAAACCTGTTAAGAAGGCTGCAACTACAACAGCAGCTCGTACTACTTGTTCCATATCATTACATAGACAGGTCCCCTTGAGTCCTTTGGTGCATTGTTTTATCATCATCTTCCAATTTAATAATTAGAATATGATGATAGGTTCATTTATTTCAGGTGTTCATTTCAAAAAGTGAAATTCAGCATTATAGATCCAGAACACACAGAGAGAAAATGATCAAGAAGTAGTTGCTTTAAACTGCGGGGAAGTAACAAATAAATTTCACTTAACATCATGACACATTTAACCTTTAAGTTTGATGTTAAATAAATTATATTCTGTTCATTTTGTTGAGGTCTGCAGAAACGCGTTATCAGAAACCAGACTGAGTTGACAGTAATGCTGTATGAACTCCATGAGCGTGTGCAGGCCTCATTACTCAGCCTTTGTTACCACGTTTAGTGTCATTGCATTTTTTCACTCCACGGCGCTCATGTGAGTGGCTGATGATGGGAACTGAGCTAAAGCTGATGGGGGCATTACAGATTAAGGATCCATGTGTTGAAATTTAAGCATAAGGACTGAAACTCGAACACCCTGTAGATCCCCCCCTATACAGGCTAACCTAAGTCTCTGGTAGCTAATGAGCCACCTGGTCTTTGTTCAGTAAATCTTCACTGAAACAGACCGTAAATCCACTCCGGACAGATGATACAAACTGCTTTATAAACGGTTGTAAGCTGTATTAATTAATCACTTGAACAGTCCGCTCTTTTGTTGCTGTCGCGCAACTGTAAGAGGGTCTTGGTTTTGGGTTTAGTCTTTTTTTTCAGCCCCGTCATTGTCACTAAAACCGCAGGTGTATTTAGGGGGATTAAAGGAATCTGAGACCACAGTGGGGAGGAAAATTAACTGCATCTTTACGGGAATATCATGCGTTTTATCATGAAGGAGGTGCTGTTAAATGTTGCAGAGCTACGATAAACAACTCAGCGTCTCAGAGGAGGGCGAGGCTGCCCAGCTGGGGTCGGCCCAGCACACGTGCATTGTCTCGCTTGAGTGGACGTCTTAGGAATTGTCTCTGCTGAATTTTTGTCAGGAGCTGTCACCGGCGCTGACAGGCGAGACTTGCCCTTGGCTTTGCTGCTGTTTAGACAGGTGTTTTTGCAAAGAAAACAACTGCAGCCCCGCTTCCAGCTCAGACGCTTACGACACTGATGTTCCTCCGAAGACGAAGGAAAGCCCATCACTGCGGATAATGCCTGGGAAGGGTGAGGCTTTTGACAGATTTGCAGAAGTCAAGGGTGATTTGGGCTGTAATGAATTTGTCTACCTGTTTCCTCGCTCGCTCCTCGTGAATCATTTTGTGTGTTAGCTTTTCTGTGTTTGCTCACTCTTCGTTCGGGTACACACACCAGCGAGGATGCAGGAGTAAACAGACAAACTGTAAGATGTATTTGTTCATATTTAGCTGACCACAGTGTTCACATTGAGTTTGCTCACTACTTTGTAGTCTCAAAATACGTGTTGGTCCACATGAAACCAAAACACTCCAACCCTCTGTAGGCTTTTCCTCCAAACATCCAGCCTGGTGAACTCAGTGGGCACAACTCCTGTTTTTTTTTCACTCCTCTTCTTCCCAGCCTGTGTTTCTCATCGCTGAAACTCTGTGATGACAGTCTCAAGAAACCACACACGACAAGCTGGTAAGAGGGCCATAGTTGTGGGTTGTGCTTTTTTATTTCGTGTGGGCAGAATGGGGCCAACACCCTCATGATTACCCACTCACCCTCTTCCGTTTTCCACCTGTGCAGAGTGCCAGACCCACAGCGTCGAGCGAGCAGGCAGGACTGAGTCAAGTCCTCTGATGAGCTCCAGTCCCCCCCGGTCCCCACACTGGCTCCTTTTCTCTGTTACAGGACTGACAGGCAAAGCAATGGCAGCGCTGGCATCCAGTTTTTCTGAGCCCAGAGTGGAGCCAGCGGTGCAAAGTTCCCAGGGTACTTCAGAGGATTTCTCCCGTCTGATGTCCGTGGGTGTCCCTAAGTGTTTGTGTGTACGAGTGTGTGTGAGGATGTAGAGTTTGTAGACAGACAGGACTGTCCTGGTAGGTGCCATGAGTCTGTTCCAGCTGAAAGGCACATGATTTATTTTAGGGGCAAAGGATGTGGGCATTCAGAGGGGTCATATTTATAGTCTGCTGGTCTGGTGAGAGGACCTGCCAGTAAAAGCACAGATTCTGAGAAAGAGGCATGGGGACAGAAAACTGAGAGTCTGTCTCTCTTTGGAGGCCATGCATGAATGCCGTTTTCAGTGGGCTGTAGTGGAAGGCACTAAAAACCCAAAAGGACTTGTTTCAGATGTTTGATGCAGACAGAAAAAGAGCAATAACAAAGTAAGTACCACTTTTTACTCAGACAATGTGTGAAGGAAGGTGTTTCTGGTGGCTGTCAGACCTTTATGCTTAAGCAGGCGAGGTAAAACAGAAATCCAAATAAGCATGCCAAATAAATGTGGTCAAAAACTAATGAAAAAATTAGTTGAAACTGAAAATAATCAATCAACAGCTTCAGTTACAGGATCGCGTGAGGAGAAAATGCTAACAGAAAGGTTATAGGGAAAATTAGCTTAAACAGATGCTGCTGGTCTCTCCATGTTAAAGATGCTATGAGGAGGATCTATTTTAATTGGACTGCCATGCCACCTTCTGGCCTGGAGTCTTGCTTACACTGTTGTAATGAATTTGAGTGAGGTGTGTGTTTCTTTTGGAATTAAATGGAGATTAAATCCAAACAAATTTCCTTTGTTCAAGACAACTTTTTCAAGGTAAGGCACTTATCAGTACAGTTACGTAGCGATATGGGCTGAAAGGTGACATCAGACAAACCTTGTAGTAGCCAGCTATATGTAGTGCTATCGGCAGCCCAGTGCTCCAACGTATCTGTAGGCTAACGTGACAACAAGTAAACACTGTCACTTTGTAAGTAGTTTAGTAGCTGCCTATATTTAGCACAGCTGGCAGTCTGGTGGTCCAAGACGTGTCCGTAATGTGTAACGTTGGTGAATCCTGGTTATGTCCCAACAGTCATCTACCAATCAGAGAACGTAACCTCACTCTTCATTTTATTGATAGACTCTCAAGTTTGAACAGAACACTGCAGAATAACTGCTGACTGTGGGTTGGAATGAACATTAGCACAAACAGTTTAGCCCCTGTGTTAGCCTTTAGCTTGGGCTATATCACTGTCCCATTTAGCTTTTTTCTGCTCTTCTGTCCTTTTTCTGTCTGACAGTTAAGCCGCGTTTCCATGTCTTGGTACGGCATACATTTTGAGGACCGTAAGGCCCTAATGGAGTTCCAAACACACACTAAATCAATCAAAAATGAAGGGCAAGGCCACTAAGGGCTCTTAAAAACAAAAAGCAACATTTTACAATTAATTCTAGAAGAAACAGGAAGCCAGTGAAGGGCAAACAAAATAGGGGTGAGGTTTTCGCAACATCAAGTTATGGTTAAAAAGCGAGTAGTGCTCACAGCTAAAGACGGCTTAGTGACGACTTGGAAACACTGACAAACAATGCATAACAGTAGTCGATTCTTGAGCTAATAAAAGCAATGGCATGAATGGACTGCAGACAACCATCAGACGACATCTGGGAAAGAAGAAGGGCTTTGAGAAAAAAAAAGTCTTTAAAAAAAATAAAAAGGTGATCCCACCTGAGATGTTTTCCATGCAACACAGTGGAGGGGTGCCATCATGATCTGGGGACTTTTTCCTTCAATAGAACAATGGAGCTTCAGGTTGGTCAGGGGGTGTCAAAAGCCACGTTTCCACCAAGCGGACTGGTTCGGTTCGTCTCGGTACGGTGTGCATTTTGTGGTGTTTCCACTGACTTATCCTGGGACAGATCCCTAAATAACTGAGACGAGCTGTCCCACTTTTTGGGACCCTTTCGTATGGGTGCCAGACTGAACTGACCCGATCTCAGTAGGTGGAGCTACAACACTGCAGACCGTTGATTGGTCGAAAGTATCGTCACTTTCCATGCAACAGCGGCTGCATTTCTCCTAGCGGCTCACAGACTGCTCTGAAACAAATCTTGATTGTACTTTGTATCAAAGAGCTACATGCCAATCACAGAGAGGACGAAATGCTGCATGTCTTCCATCTTTGCTCTTTGTTTACTGTGTCGCGCTTTTCTTCTTCGTTGGATTTATTAGCGGGGTAAACTGTGTCGCGCTGCTACAGCGTCATGCTATTGTTTAAGAGCTATGGCTTTCAGCATCCGGCTTACACGCCACCCACCATGAGAGGGCACAGTTTGCTGTGGAAACACAAACAGGATCAGGCTTAACTGTACTAAACCGTGCCAAACTGTACCCAACTGAACCGGACTGCTTGGTGGAAACGCGGCTTTAGGCTCTAATGTCCACCATCACTACAAAATCAGACAGAATATTTTTCAGCAGAGAAAAACACTGATCTCTCTTCTCACTGCTAAACTTTATCAGCTGGCGTGGTGTTGTCATAGAGACCTAAACGTGCCGTAAATCAATCCAGTCCTGCTTGACTCTTTCTTGTTTCCTTAAATATTACTGGAAAAATGTCTTTAATCTTATACTTGAGGTGTCTTTGTGGCTTTCTCAACAACAGCTTTTATCTGTTCTGCTCGTGGCCAAAAGTCGAGCAAAAAATAGTGACACTGAGATTTTGTGTTGGTCAAGACTAGACCTCACCATAAATGAGAGATCGTCTTAATTCAAAAACAGATAATGAATCATTTTGTCCTTTCAGACTTGATAACAGACTTCTGCTGATAAGATAGTGTTCATGTTTGATGAAGAACCTGTTGGAAGCAAAGATATTGATTTCAAGGTGTAAAAATAACACTTGTGATCCAACATCCTCTCCCTCCTCTCAGCACCTGTTTTCAGCCTGTGCCAGCTCCTAACAAAGACTCAGGTACTGGGTGGGACCAGGGTTGGGTGTCACTACTTAGAGCATCAGCTGGAAGATAAATCGAACATAAAGGAGTTTTTAAGCAGAGTGAAAAAATAAGCAGGAGGCAGTTTACAAAGCAATTACTCAGCTCTTCTCCTGTGTGTCTCTGCTGCTTTGTGATTCCTCCCTCATTGTCCTCCAAAATACTTTGGGTACAAAACCTGATCCCTGAGCCATTCAGCTTTTTAAGTGCTATTCATTACAGCCCAGTGGAAATAGCATTTATCCAGAGATGACACTTGGGGCTTTTCAAAAGACTACTTAAGAGATGCTGCGGCGCTTTTAGACACTAAAAAGTGTGAATATAGACGAAGAAGTTCCACTGCGGCGCGTCTTGAGGAAGGAAAGAATTGCTCTGGGATTGAGTTGAGAAGGAATCGTCCTCGCCAGAATGAATTGAGCATCATTGCTAATTACAGAGAGCATATCCCGTCTGGATTTGTGGAAGTATGCTAATTCCATGTTGATCCGTACCTCAGATTATGTCCCATTTAACGTGCGACAGAGTGGAACTTTCACTCCATATTGGACTGGAAAATTCATCCAGTGTGGAGCCTCAGAAATGAGTCAGGCCTCAGCGACCTCTGTGCAGAAACAATAACGTGAAGACGGCACAAGTCCGTGTTTATTGACACCCATGAGCGACTGCTTCAGGTGTTCATTCCTCTCCGGGGGTGAAAAAGTGTTGAAAGTGTTGAAAGTGTGTGGTCTCTCTATCCAGTCTCTTTCTAAAGAACAAAAGGCGCAGGAATATGAATTGTTCCACCAGGTGTCTTTAGAAATGGCTTCATGATGTGTACAGAGACTACATATCACCACTGAACCTCCACAGTGTCAACTTTTCAGGAATCCAGAAAGACGACTTTTATTTTTAGCCCAGAGGAAAAACATTTCTCATGTTATCCAAACGGATGAGACCCTGAGAGCTTTGAAAATAAATTCATCTCAAAGAAGAACAATAAATGAAATGCTACATTTACCTGAAGAAAACATGACTGTCACCAAAAAACTGAAGGTGATGAGATTTCGCTCATCAGATGTTTGATGAATAAAAAAAAAAAAACATAACGTGGCCAAAAGACACAACAGACTATGTGCTAGACCTGACCAGTCGACATTTAAATGTTCATGGTCTGCTTTACAGTTAGCATTAAAGCTATATTTATCATAGTAAAAATGAAAACATTTACTTACTTACATAACTTTTCTGTCTCCATTAGGATAACTGTTCTCTTAACTTCTGCTGTGTTTTGGCTTTTGTATTCGTGTTTTTGCTCTTGCAAATCAGCTGACTACTTCCAGCCACCGTACTTCTTGGGGTACAAAAGAAATGAAGAAGGAGCCACCTGATAACATCATCTTTAAGCTTCTTTGCAAACTAAAGTCTATTGTTAAAACTTAACCTAGACCTAATCTTAGTCCAGTAAATGTGAAGTTAGGGTCTGTGCTCTGTGAGGTTGATGATCTACAGTAAATTTCCAGGGGGCTTTATCATTTCTCTATGGAAGAGGATCAGGGCCACTAACATGATAATAATAATAATAATAATAATAATAATAATAATAATAATAATAATAATAATAATAATAATAATAATAATTGTTTCTGGGGAAGAAAGTCAAAGTTCTGACTTTAATGTTAGAATTCTGAATTAGAAAAAAATGTAAATAAAATAAATAAAAAAATAAAAATAAATGCATAATAAATAAATAAATAAATAAATAAATAAATAGACAAATAAAAAATAAATAAAATAAAAAATAAATAAAATAGATAAATAAATAAAAAATGGCCTTTTTTTCCAGTGGGCCTAATCTTCTTCTCTGCAGATTTCTCTGCACCCAGGCAACCTTAGCAGAAAAGTTGGTGTAGCGGACGGATGCACTGTGAAAAGAGGGTGATTTTCCACAGTCAGTAGTTATTCTGCAGTGGTCTGTTCAAACTTGAGAGTCTGTCAATAAAATGAAGAGTGAGGTTGCGTTAGCTCTGCTTGGTAGATGACTGGCAGGACATAGCTACATACAAACTGACAGTTTGCTTGTTGTCACGTTAGCGTAGGGATACATTGTAGCACTGGGCTGCTATTAGCACTACATTTAGCCAGCTACTGACATTCGGCACAAATCTGCGTTTGCCTGTTGGCATGTTTCAAACAACAGCGCTACGTAACTATACTGATAAATACCTCACTACCTTACTTCATCACGTTGTATCCGGTAAAAAGTTGTCTTGAACAAAGAAAATTTGTTCGAAAACAGACACACGCTTGGTTGAAAGTCATACCTTTATGACACTGTGTGTGAGACTCTTGGCCAGACCAAAAGTCAACAGGATTGAGGTTTTACAGCCCAAATAAGAATGAGGAGAGGCTTACTAAGGGATTTGGGAGCATGGGAACTCCTCAGTCTCATGACTCCAGCTGGTCTTTTGATGCTACAAAAGTCTATTTTTTTGGCTTGGTGTGTCTGTGGTTTTTCTGCAGCCAGCCTCAAGTGGACGGTCAATGAACTGCAGCTTTTAGCACTTCCTCATAAGCTTAATTTTTTTTAAAGTTGATGTTTAGACTAAGACAGAAAAGACAGAATAGTTGAAGAGGTCAAATTTATTTTAGACAGATCTAAACCAAGACATAAAATAGAGTCACGGGTCAACAAAGTTGCATACTTTGAATAAAACGGAATAAAACCAAATAAAACTGCCCACTCTTGGGCGTCTTTCTTTCCTGTTTCTGGCTCTTTCATTTCTTCTTTTCTCACAGAAAGACATGAGAATGACACAAATTATGATCTTCAACAAAACACCACCAGGCAGAAACAAAAATGCAGAGATTGGTGTTGTTGTTCATGAAGTAAAAGTAGAAACAATTGGTTCCTGGGGACTCGTGCGTCAGAATCTAAGGCATTTGAATGGATTCGGCCTCTTTGCCATGAACCAGACGGCTGCATTTTTCCAACAGGGCTAACTGCGTCTCTTCAGAGCTGCATCCCAGCTGGTAGAAGTTCCATATCTTGCTGAAGGGCACCTCAGCAGGGTGGATTTTGGCTGTCAAGGAGAATTGAGCCCAGGCCCTCTGGCTGAAGGACTGTGACACCAAACACAACACCACCCTGCTGGTCCCGCCAACAACAATATATCGTCAAATGGAGGGCTAGCACGAAACAGACCAGCGCCGAAATGTTTAAATCACCGGATTTTTTCTTGAAATGTTTGAAAGAAATGTGCTGAGACAGTGCTTGGGTCATTTCTTGGTGGTAACAGACAATGTTCTTTCTCTGGATTGCCAGAAATAAAAATTGAATGCTGGAAAATGTAGCTGCCTCATATTGAGCAGCACGAAAGCACTGATATAATGTGAGGTGACGTAAGAATTCCTCTCCCTGTCCAACACAATGTGGGCAGTGTGGAAAACCTGGATGGTGTGACTTTTTTCAGAGTATCCATCACAGCGTCACAAACCCTGCAGGTCTCTCGTAGTGTACACAGCTCTGTTAATCAAAACCAGCCTGTTCTCGGGGCTCGAAGGTCATCAGCCAAGAAGAGGAAATTATCGATGGAAATAAAGGTGCTGGACTGCCCCAAAGGTTGCAAGATGTGGAGTTTCTCGACAGGCTGCATTATGAACAAGGCAGAGTTGTTCACATCTGATTTAAGGGCTGCTTTTGTCAAGACAGACGCCAAAGATGGGCTCATGCTTTCATTGGCTGTTTAGTCTGTTTCCATTTCTTGACCTGCATTGAAGGTCCACTAAAAGTTAATAAGTCTTTAATGTTTTCTTACGTTGAAAATTGCTTACGGACAGAGTGGAGCCTGTGATTTACTGACTCCAACCGCTCGAGCTGCACATCAAGATGTTTTTTTCACAACATATGAAATCACTTACAAGTAGCTACTAATTCACAGCAGTCCGTCAAAGCATTTTAATCGAGACATGGACTCATTACAGAGCGTGATGACATTGCGTGTGTGCGAGGCATGGCAGGCCGCCATAATTTGGAAAGAGAAGTGCTGCATAGAAAAGCGTCACAAAAGAAGAGAGGGAACCGCGGGGGTCAGGTTCCCGTGTGCAGGCTGTTGTGTGAAGTGTCTGGTGATTGCCAGGCTGTTCTGAGGACGCTGCCGGACAGAGAGGTGAGAGGCAGGTTAATTACTAAACTGAGAGGGAAGGGTGAGGTGCTTTACAGAGCCCTTTGTGGCCTGCGGTCTTGGGTTTCCAGCACGGAGAGGTTTGAGCAAAGGGTGCTGGTGAAGATGGCAGAGGGTGATGCTGTACGGGCCAAGTCTTTCCTAAAGTTGTCCCATCGATCATTCATGACAAGAGCTGTGAGTCCCGTGTGAAAACCAGTCTGACTCATGCTGCTTCACTGTGTATGAGCAAACACTGATGCTGTGGACAGTCAGAGATGCCTGTTTCTCAGACTGAAGTGCTTTCTGTTCGTCGACTGACGTGTGGATCTGTCTCATCGAGTCCTTTGAAACTAAAAAAGCAGCTTTCACAACTTTCTCTGCATGTGTCATTGGAAGACAGATGATTGATTTAAGGGTTTTACCTTATGCAGGTCAGCTTGTGACAGCATGTTTGACTGTGCCAGTTTTATTTTCTGCCATTTATGGAGCAGTTACTTTGCAACGACGTGGACGGGAAAACTTCCTCCAAATTGTGAGAAACTTTTGATCTTGCTAAGTTTTTTCCTTCAGGAGTATATTTACACATCTTTAGCACATCAAGCATTTTCAATCATTGTAAGGTAGACAACAATCTGGGACCTGGTTTTCATCAGTGCCAGCTGTCCTCTAAGCTACGTAATGTACAGTAGCTGCTATACTTGGATTACCATTACAGGTGTGAAAAATACTTTATGAAAATAAATAAATGCCCTTATTTCCACCTGTTGCTAGTTTTGTGGCCTTAAAACTGCACCAGATACAGCTCTGCTCCATTTGTGTGTTAAGTCCACCGCCTTAAGGTGCACCAGACCAGCTGGAGTCATGAGACTGAGGAGTTCCCATGCTCCCCAATCCTTTAATGATTCTCTCCTCATTCTTATTTAGGCTGTAAAACCTCAATCCTGTTGACTCTTGGTCTGGCCCAGAGTCTCAGGCACACTGTTGTAAAGATGTGACTTTTAACCAAGTGTGTGTTTGTTTTCAAACAAATTTTCTTTGTTCAAGACAACTTTTTACTGGATACAACGTGATGAAGTAAGGTCTTTATCAGCACAGTTACGTAGCGCTGTTGTTTGAAACATGCCAACTAACAAACGTAAGTTTGTGCTGTACGTCAGTAGCTGGCTAAATGTAGCGCTAATAGCTGCCCAGTGTGACAACAAGTAAACTGTCAGTTCTTTAATGAATCCTGGTTATGTCCTGCCTGTCATCTACCAATCAGAGCTAACGTAACCTCACTCTTATTTTATTGATAGACTCTCAAGTTTGAACAGACCACTGCAGAATAACTGCTGACTGTGGGTTGGAACGAACATTATCACAAACAGTTTAGCTCCCGTGTTAGCCTTTAGCTTGTGCTTTAACACTCTCCTGTTTAAATTTCTTCTGCTTTTCTGTCCTTTTTCTGTCTGACAGTTGGACTCCAGGGTCCACCATCACTACAGAATTAATCACAGAAATCATTTTCAGCAGAGAAAAACACAGATCTCTCCTCTCACTACTAAACTTCTTTAGCTGGCATGTTGCTGTCATGGAGACTTAGATGAGCCGTAAATCAACCCGGTCCTGGACAACCCAAACTGGAAGCTAAGAAGTAGAAATTTAAATAAGCCTGTTACCAGCAATATTGGCACTGATAAGCTCATTTTAAAGTGTGGATTATGATCAGGCATATATCTAGAAGGGAGACTTTTTCAAGATCTCTTTTAAACTCCTCACAGCCCCTTTAAAATCAAATAAATAACTAGAAAAGCACTCAGAGAGCGCAGACCTCCACCAAGCATATTGTGATTGTCACCAACACTTTAGTCCTACTTTAATGTTATACTCCTTTTCAGCAGACTGTCTGCTACAATTTAGTGTTAATTGCAGGTTTGTATGATAATTTGTTTCCTGACAGTTTTGAAAGTTATGATGACCCAGAACAGATTTTATATTACAGATCTCAGTATCCAGAATATTACCAGGATCTGGATCGTACTTTTACATCCTTCAGAAATTATGAAGACCTTGTCTTGTATTGTTTTGCAAAGCAATCCGACCATTAATGGTGGAGTTATATACACATATGTTGAAAACGGCCCAGTCTCCAGATCAAAAACATAACCTCCTTGGTGGAGGTAATTACAACTTGTAGGAAGAATTGACATGACTTAATTCAGCATAATGAGACCAAACTGTAACTAAACAAAACTATGTTTGAGGAAACAATGTTTGTTGTATTCTGGTCTCTGTACCATCTGTTTATGTGGAGGAAGGTTTTACAGCCGGTCAGCAGGGGGTGCTCCAAATCTTTTGGCTTCACAGTTTGTAAACATTTATGGTGTACATTTTAATCCACAGTCTGTGGTCACGACAAAAACTCATGAGACAAAGTTCACTCCTTAATTTTAACCCACGTTCAGATACTTGCAGATTTATGCAGTTGTTTTCAGAGCCCAGAAATATTGAGTGGAGTCCACACGGTTTGTCATGGGACATGTGGTTAAGCATAAGTGGCTGTGCTCTTTTTTTTCCAAACTATGATGTGATCTGTGAAAACTATGACAAAATACAAAGTGGAGAAGGAACAAGTAAGTCTTTGAGTCTGCCTGTACGGCCTCGTGTCATGTTCTAAAGTTAAACACCAGAACATGGATCCCACATGACAGAAACTTGTGTTTGTATACTTGCAGACTTTTCACCCACATTAGTTTGTCCTCTGACTTTAGGGCACCTGATCATGGCATGATCCTTCGCTCTTAATATTTCAGCTTTTGCTCCACTTGGACAAATTGTCATTATCCGCACCCCTGCTCTGTGTCTCCCTCACTCATGCACACACACATGGAAATATCATTAATACAATCCAAATGGTTTCATTTGGATATTTACTTTAATCCGTATTTTTGCCTCAGGCTTCATGAATCCCTTCATTGTTTTTCCAGCGAAAGGCCAAACGGAGGAAACCCTTGATTTACAGTCGCAGAAAGCTGCTCCAGCCTGTCTCTACAGGTAGATTAACAAAAGCATAAATGCTGATATTTACGTTTTACTACTGGACTTCCATTAGAGGTTTGTATGTCTTGAGACCACTATGTTAGGTCTCAGTTTATTTTCTTGCCCCTGAACACAGAGCTGTGTTTTTTGGAGTTCATTAAGTAAATGAACAGGTGTTTCCCCCCCTGAAGTCTTCATACACCACTAATGAGCCAACTTAAGTGTGTTTAAATTATTAGGCAATTAGGGACGGGAAATGTAGAAAACGCTGAACACAGGAAAACATTAGGTGTATGTACACACACAGTCACCTCATACAACGTGGAGTTTTCATGTGCAAATCAAGAGAAAATCAGCGAGCTTTCCAGTGTGTGTGTTTTCAGTCCTGAATGTATCATTAATGATTATATACTTTGAAAAAACGCGAGGATGAAACTGATGTTTGTTCTGCTCTGAACAGACTGCAGCCTCATTCATGAACCTCTTTATTTTACAGAGCTTGTGAAGAAAGAGGCCGGTGGATGAAAAAAAGAAAGAATACTTTATTTATCCCCCAAGGGGAATTCAGGAGACACAGAAGCAATCAAGAAAAACAAAAGTAAGAAAGTGTATAGAAAGTGTAAAAAGCTCCATAAGAAAATAGATGATGACAGCTTGTCCATCATTGTCCAGTTCAGCCAGCCTCCACCTCCACAGGGTCCAGGTCTGAGCTAGACTTTTTTACCAGTCTGGATCCTGTCTGCTCATGTGGTGTTGGTCTCTGGTGTTAGCTCTGTTAGCCATGTTTGCTAGGCGCTGCCCTGTTGGCTATGGCTGCCTTTTGCAGCAGCTCTCTCTTCTTTGTCCGTTTCTTGTAATTTTTTTGTCTCTTTTTCATAAACTTTGTATTTGGAGTGGATCATGACTTTGTATGGCTCATTTGTTGGTCATGGACACCAAACTTTTTGTGTCTTCAGTGATATTTTTACTATTTTTTTTCCTGTGTTTGTCTGGAGATCCTACATGTAAACATGGCTGCAGTGTTTACATGTGAACTCAACTGTTAGCAATCTGTAGCATGTCAATGCTAACTGGTGCAAGACCTGATGTCTTCCCACAAGGTAAGGAGTAGGAGGTGAGAATGACGTGCTAGTTTTCAGGTGTGAGCTAAGAAGTGACGACATCAACCTGTCCTTCCATCCATCACTATTGGGAACGTAAGATCTATCTCTAATAAGATGGACAAGCTAGCTGTGCTAACCCAGCAACAAAAGGAATACCAGGGGGGAGAGTAGCATCATGCTATTCACAGACATGGCTAACAGAGCCAACACCAGCGCCACATTGGAAGAGCTTCACCTGCTGTGAGCAGACATGATCCAGGAGACAGAGACTGAACAGACTGCTGAAGAAGCTCAGTCCTGGACCCTGTGGAGGTGGAGGCTGGCTGAACTGGAGGATGATGGACAAGCTGTCAGCATCTATTTTCTTATGGACCTTTTTGTTCTTTCTATACACTTTCTTACTTTTGTTTTCTTGATTGCTGCTGTGACTTCAATTTTGTTGCACTTGTTACAATGACATGAAGTTCTATTCTATTCTATTCTACTCTGTGAATAGCATGGTGCTACTCTGCCTTCTGGTATTCTCTCTGTTACTGGTTAGCACGGCTAGCTTGTCCATCTTATTGGAGATGGATCTTGCGTTCCCATAATAACTTAATGAAGGACAGTTCGATGTTGTCACTTCTTAGCTCTCAGCACGTCGTCCTCGCCTTCTCACCTTTTGGGGAAACATCTGGACTTGCACCAGTTAGCATTGACATGCTAAAGGCTGCTAACAGCTGATTTTGCATGTAAACAATGTAGCCATGGTTTCATGTAGGATCTCCAGACAAACACAGGAGCAAAAATAGTAAAAATATCACTGAAGACACAACCAAATTAGTGTCCATGACCAACAAATGAGCCATGCAAAGTAATGAGCCACTGATGACGAAAAAGACTTGAAAAAAATACAAGAAACTGATAAAGAAGTGAGAGCTGCCGCAACAGGCCCCTGTCTCTCTTGAGCTGATGAAACCTTATGTAACACAGAATATTTGCCGTGAAGTTATTCCACTTAGTTCAGCCTGCAACATGAGACATTTTCCATGAAGTACCTTAGTAAGCTGATTTAGTTCAAAGCAAACACAAACAAAAACATGTGACGTGAACGCTGACAGAGGAGCGCTGCTTGGCACTTCATCAGCTTGCTGTGTCTCAATAATTCACCACAGTCACAGTTGGCGAATGAAAAAGAGAAACGATGTAGCGCTCTGGGAGGAAAAACCTGATCCGCCTCCTAACAAGGGGCAAGTGTGAATACGACAAAGCCGTCCCATCTGACACCCAACCCAACAAACAGCCATCTGTCATCATTATAAGTGGCGCCTGATGTGCTGCACTTAAGAGGCACCTTGAATCTTTTATGCTCCACCGCCAATTAAGCTGGGCCAATTATCTTCTGAATTATTGAGTCAAATTCAGAAACCCAATCACTTTTTCATAAACGCACCTTTAGCTGCGTTTCATCATCAAAGGTGGCTCTGATGAAGCTGTGAAGAGTGCCATCCAAAGTTTCTTCACTTGCTTTACTTATTCATCAATTCTGATGAGCCAATCTTGCGTCTCCATGTCAGCTAACTGCCAACATTTTCCCCCTTTAGCCACGCCAACTCTTTGCTTATTCATATTCCTGGCCCCAGACAAAGGGAACCTCTTCAAACTCCATAACGGCTAATCCTCTCCCTGCAAAAGTCACCTGTCTCAGGTGTATTGAGAGTGAATGTCACCTGAAACATTATCAACCCAGCCAAGAAAAATGATGTTCCTCCTTTTTTGTTCTTTTGACAGGACTTAACACCACTTACAGGCTTTCTGACGGATCCAGGAGTTATATTTTCCACCATTATACGTATTCAGGGGTGTGGAATTAAATCATGCAACAGGGGATTTGATGACACGTAATATTCGTTTTTAACTGGAGTCATTAATATCTGCAGTATCCTGTGACTAATCCCAAAACTGGCACAAAGAAGCAGGGCGAGGGGGGAGGTTGTTTTCTGGATCCAGCTCATCATCGGCCTTCCTTTAGCGGAGGGATTTCACAAGAGAAGTGTCTGAAAGAAGTCAGTCCCCACTGGGAGGAATGTGAACAAAATCCTGCAAAACAAGTTTGATCTGCTGCAACTTTTATTTCATTGGGTTTAGAAATTTCAAAGACTCTCCGAAGAGCTTTGTTTGGTCTTTGGCAGATCAGCACTGATTTATTGTCACATAACCAGGTTTGCTGACCATCTGTCTAAACAGGCAAGACATCTAATGACTACCAGAGATGATAAAACGTTATAACAACACGTGTGTAATTCCCAAACTTGAAAACAGCTCAAATAAAATTAAGTGTTAAAGAAAACTATTGGGCTCTTTCCGTCAAGAACCATTTCCAAAGTTACAGCATTGAAATGACAACATTTGTGTGTATTCATAGAGCTGTTAACATTTCTTTTTGGCTGCTAAATTTACACCCAGCATCTCGTGACCTCACCAAACACCAGAGTCCGAGGCCAACCCACCAGCTGTGAAAAGTGTTACCCACCCAGGCCTGTCTGATGTCTGACAGCAGGTTTTTAATATTTGATGAGGAACTTGGGATGAGCCAAAGGCTGCTCTCTCAGAGGGTGTGATGCAGGGAACACCCAAACCTCCGCCATTGTTCGCCGCTTACACCCCGCCCGTCCTGCCCACCTATTCACAGAGCGGAGGAGTTTCACCGAGGAGAGAAACACAATGGAGTCGGGATAACAAAGGTCGCTGCTGTGGCCTTCTCATCACTATCATCTGAGCTCCTTCAGAACAGGGTGGTAGAGTGACAGGTGAAGTGGAGGCTCAGCTAAGTTAAGGAATAAGGATCAATTAAACTATTTTAAAGTGATAAACTCAAACACATTCAGGACAATAAGAAAAAAAAACAGAATTGAATTTAAATTTCCTTGTTTACAGGTGACATCTTTGTTTTTGTATGCATAATATGACTAGATACACACCTGATCTAAATGTTAAAACCAGTTGGAAAATTGCACAGATTTACATTTTGCATTGTTGGATCTCAAGGAGGTTTTAAGTTGAGCTTTAAGCTGCATTTCCACCAAGCAGTGCAGTTCGGTTCAGTACAGTTTGGTACAGTTTGGTTCAGTTAAGCCTGTTTGTGTTTCCACAGCAAATTGTGCCCTCTCGTGGTAGCCGGTGTGCAAGCCGGATGCCGAAAGCCGCAGCTGTTAAATGATAGCGTGACGCCGTAGCAGCGCGACACAGTTTACCCAGCTAATAAATCCAACAAAGAAGAAAAACGCTACACAGTAAACAAAGAGCATAGATGGAAGACATGCAGCATTTCGTCCTCTCTGTGATTGGCATGTGGCACTTTGATACAAAGTGCAATCAAGCTTTGTTTCAGAGAAGTCTGTGTGCCGCCAGGAGAAATGCAGCCGCTGTCGGGGTAAGTGACGATTCTTTCGACCAATCAATGATCTGCAGTGTTGTTGCTCCACCTTCTAAGAGCAGATCAGCTCAGTCTGGCACCCATAGGAAAGGGTCCCAAAAAGTGGGACGTCTCATCTCGGTTTTTGGGATCTGTCCCGGGATAAGTCAGTGAAAACGCCACAAAATGCACACCGTACTGAGACGAACCGAACCAGTCCGCTTGGTGGAATTGTGGCTTTTGACACCCCCTGACCAACCTGAAGCTCCATTGTTCTATTGAAGGAAAAAGTCCCCAGATCATGATGCCGCCCCCTCCACTGTGCTGCGTGGAAAAAATCTCAGGCGGGACCTCCTTTTTATTTTTTTTTTAAGACTTTTTTTTTCTTAAAGCCCTTCTTCTTTCCCAGATATGGTCTGATGGTTGTCTTTAGTCCATTCATGCCATTCATGCTTTTATTAGCTCAAGAATCGACTACTGTTATGCATTGTTTGTCAGTGTTTCCAAGTCGTCACTAAGCCGTCTTAAGCTGTGAGCACTGCTCGCTTTTTAACCATAACTTGATGTTGCGAAAACCTCACCCCTATTTTGTTTGCCCTTCACTGGCTTCCTGTTTCTCCATCCATCCATTTTCTATACCGCTTATCCTGTTTAGGGTCGCGGGTGGCTGGAGCCTATCCCAGCAATCATCGGGCGAGAGGCGGGGTACACCCTGGACTGGTCGCCAGTCAATCGCAGGGCTGACACATAGACAGACAACCATGCACGCACACACTCACACCTAGGGACAATTTGGTGTGACCAATTAACCTGGTAAGCATGTTTTTGGACTGTGGGAGGAAGCCGGAGTACCCGGAGAGAACCCACGCATGCACGGGGAGAACATGCAAACTCCACACAGAAAGACCCACCGGCCGAGGTGGGGATTTGAACCGGTGACCTTCTTGCTGTGAGGCTGCAGCGCTAACCGTTGCACCACCGTGCAGCCCCCGGCTTCCTGTTTCTTCTAGAATTAATTGTAAAATGTTGCTTTTTGTTTTTAAGAGCCCTTAGTGGCCTTGCCCTTCATTTTTGATTGATTTAGTGTGTGTTTGGAACTCCAGTAGGGCCTTACGGTCCTCAAACCAGCTATTGCTGGAAGTCCCCAAAGCAAGGACGAAACACTGGGGCTGCCCCCTGAAATGCGCGCCATTGGGCGACTTTGGGCTTTCTAAATCCAGGCTTCAAACCTACTTGTTCAGATTGGCTTTTAACCTACAGTATTGGGGTGAGATATTCTTGCCATTAGAATGGTATTATGTTTTTATTAAACTGAATTTGAATTGTTTTGTCATGGTGTTGTTGGTTTCAATGGAAAGCACTTTGGTCACCTTGTGTGTTGTAAAGGGCTCTACAAATAAAAGTTGATTGATTGATTGATTGATTGACCATTAGCAGCCTTAATTTGAGTCAAGGGTAATCCTGTGTCTTGACAGACAGCCAATCGAATCCTCCGGCTCAGTTCTGGGGAAATGCTTTTGGGTCTGCCACTTGACTTTATTTTTTCCTTTTGACTTTGTTAAAATGTTTCCCTTGGGAAATCTAAAGTGACTGTCTTACTGCATCTAACCTCAACAGCAATGGCGCATTGCCGCAACAACCAGACCAATCGCTCACAGATATTGTCTGATGGTAAACTTTTGATCAGCTGATGATCAGACTCTTTCAGTTTGATTGTTGTTTGCTATCTTAAAAGCTCTCTTATTTCTTCTTTTTGCATTTTAAAGCTTCTTTTTTAAAATCCAATAGTGCAAATGTAAATTTAAGCATTTTTCAACTGTTGTTAAAGGTGATCAGTTGTGTATAAAAACTACTAAGTCATTACTTGTTTAAATTGTAGACACTGATGCTCATGTGTTCATACACTGGCACATATGTTTGGTCATTAACCAGACCTGAGCTAATTCCAGATTTGTTCCACCAACTCCATCCTGTTATCTCAACCCCTGTTAACCCCCACCCACCTCAGAGACCTCTGACCTCTGACAGGCCACGGGCATAACTCAAAGAGCAATGTAGCAACTTCTCACTCTTCTCTTAAAGTTCAAAACTGATGATTAATGTAGAAACAAGTGAGGCTGGTTTGGAGCAAACTAGGAGAAATAAACAGAGTTCTGCTGGGGCTCACCTTTCCTGGACTCTACCACACTTACACTTACAATTTGGGATCCACATACATTTACATTTCACTTTCTGGTGACTTTACCTATAATTAAGACTTTGAAAACAAATAAAGATGACAACTTGACTATGGTCTTGTCAGTTTTTGAAGGGCTTGTAGAGACATGAATTTTTAGTTCAGTCCGTTTAAAGTTTTAAGATTTCAGAAAGAAAATATTTGTTCAAAGTCTGATTTTACTTTATTCAAACTGTGACTATCTGACAGATTTATCCTTTAAGTTTAACTTTTATTTAAAAATATTATTGAATACCCATCCAGTTGCATCATCAACACTATCTTGGGACGTATGCATGTTTCCCAGTTTCCACTTATGCATATAATCACAGATTGAGAATATTTAAATGGCTGGAAGAAACTTTTTCTTTTAACCATTAATAAAAATCTTTATGGTTGAGAATTTGATGATATTCCTAACTAAATGAGATTTTTGAAATGCCTTTTTTTTTTTTTTTAACATCAAACTATTATTAAATCAAAATATTGTAAACATTATGTTAATTAAAAATAAATAAATAAATATATATATATATATATATATATATATATATATATATATATATATATATATATATATATATATATATATATATATATATATATATATATATAATTTATGAGGTCACAAACGGTGTGAATTAGGTTTAAAAAGTCAACTGTAATAACTTATGGTATGGTTGGCAAATAATCTGCCACTGGCAAATTATGTATTTTAGTGTGGATGATGATTTATGAATTATTTAGTCCTGGTGACAATGAAACAAAGATGGAGAGAAAAAAGAGAAGAGGAAATTAAGAGTAAGTGACTAAAATATCCCTTAAATCTGTCAGAGTGAAATCGCAGACTGGAAAAGAAGAGCTCAGGAGTGTGTTCACTGCTCCTCCTGAGAGCTGAGAGGAGATGGAGTGGATGAGGAGGCCACCAGATGCCAGATGGGCCTGTTCAGGGATGGTTTATGGATTAAGAGCTGAGAATAAGATGGCAAAAAAAGAAAAAAAGAAGAAAAAAAAAGAGGAGGATCAGTTTCAGTTTCTTTCCAACCTGACAGAATTCCCTCGCGGATATCCTGACAGAAAAAGTCGGAGCTGTTGATTCCTTCAGGCGCGCTGCCAGAGGTGCTGTGAACAGAGTGCTCCTCTAAGTCCAGCAGTAAATCCCGGGGATTGACGCTGAGCCACAGACAGACACCTGCAGGACATTTGATACAGTATATTTCACCTCTGTCTTCAGGCTCAGGTACATCACCTTCACTGCACATTAGCTCAGCTCTGGCTGAGGGAAAAAGAGCTCAGCACCACATCCTCGACTCCAAGAAAAATATATGAGCAAACATTTGAGATCAGTAATTTTATCATGTACGTGGACGGGTACAAGAATTTTCTCTATAGTTATACATAAATCTTTCTGTATGGTGCAACACTTAAAGAAAATAAGCTGAGAAGATTCACTTGATGGGACCAGAGTTTATTAACTGTCCATTAATAATTCAGTATTTGACACTGATAGATGTCTTTTTTTCTTCCTGAAGTGTTTTTATTCTTAAGGCATGAAAAAAAACATTTTTCATTTGTTTTCAAATATTTGATTTTTCCCCCCATAAATTTACTAATGTGTCCACTCCAGTAAAAAAAAAAAAAAGTATATATTGTGCGACTATTCAGTTTTTTTTAAGGATGAAGGACTGGTTTTACCTTGCTCTAATGTTTTGTTTTTTAATAGTTAAGGACATGTACTCTCCAGAGTATTTAACGTAAAAAACAGCATTAGGTTAATGTGAAAATGAATGCATTTTTTTTCTAATAATTACTATTCCACGGGTAACTATACCTTTTTTTATGCTTTTCAAAAAATAAAATAAAATAAAATAAATAATAATAATAAAAAAACAACAATAATAATGATGATGATGTCATGATTAATCATGATTTTCTGCTTATTAGGAACACATTTTCAAAAAATGAAAGAACAATATCATTAATTAGACATTACTGTATAATATCTTTTTTCAACCACTTGGGTTCTTTTGGAATTGAAGTATAGACAGGGAAATGCCAGCAGGGTCAATGAGTGTGAATGTCCTGCAGTCATCTTGGAGTCAAGAGAAAATTTACTTGCAGTTACAACCACTGACCACTGAATGAACCCCAAAGGAGTGGGGCAGCAGAGAGCACTCTGGTACGCAATTCAACCAGAGATCACTGCATTTAGGAGGAAATTACTTTTAACTCATTGGCTGCCACTGATATCTATAGATTTAAATTTCAACGGTTAGCTGCGTCTATAGCGGTTAATTATGCTTTTCAGCAGGGGGAGGTGGGGTCTAATGGAGCTTGTCAATCAAAATTAATGCTCATAAACTACTGTGGGTGAGAGCACTGTGCTCTTTGGATGAGAGCTCAGGATGGATATGAGGAGAAGATGTGAGATGACAGAGACATAGCGAGACGCTGCAAGTCAGAAAAGTTCGGCAGCTCATGCTCGAACTGAGGATGTGTCGCAGTAGTTCAGAGAGAAAGAGTAAAGAGGATCAAAGGATGGAGCGCCCAAGATAAACACGATCAAAAAAAGTATGTTTTGTCTGTTTTTTGGATCAAAAACAGGAAGAGAGACATAAAAGAAGAGTCCACTCTTCTTAGGTAGTTTTGATGTTTACATGGTCATAAAAAACAATAATATTTGGGTCTTCAAAGATTGTTCAAGATGCTCCGAAAATGTCTGTCCACTACCATTTATTTTGGTTTCTGCACACATACACTTCATAGTATAATTGTGGACAAACCCCTGGAGATGTCTATATTAGTTTTTGTTTCTAATTAAGAACTGTTGTATCAGGTAAGTCATTTTTTGTCATTTTAGAAAAATACCACATCAGTCAAAAAAAGAATTTGTCCTCAAATCTTCATGTTTGGCTAAATTAAAATATGAAATATTATGATAATGAAAATATATCATTCTCATTATGACATATTAATATGGTTATTCTCTGAGGGAAGAGGATTCAGTTGATAAGCAAGCTCTTAGCACAGTGTATCTCCATGTACCGTTTTTCCCCCTCTTCTTCTCCAGAGAAACATGTTTCTTTCTCCTCTTCTACGTCCTCACAAACCCACAACACAAACAGCGACGGCCATATTGAGACCCTGCTGCCGACACGTCTGCTCAGCGGCGTATTTATTTAAACCTGCCGCTGGCCCTGGCCGTGCTGCCCGAGCCTCGCCGGGGGCCTCACCGGCTTGTTTGAGAATCCATTCACACCTGCGCATTAAATTACTGACACTAATGTTACTGGTAATGCTTGGACAGGCTCCCACATTTTTTTAACCCGTGAAGCTGCAGGAGCTGGGAAACACTGGACATGTTGGTGGGACAGAACGGTGACAGATTCAGACAGATACAGTGGGTGTTTCATCAGATCAACACGAGCCCATCTGTGTTTTTGTTTTGTGGCTCGCTGGTGTTTGTGCCCGTCCGGCTGTTACAGTCACTCTGAGTAACGTGAAGTGATGTCATACGTTCACTGTGGTTAATTTGTGTATTTTTTCTGTCAGTAGGTGAGCGTGATGAGAATATGAGGCTCCTTAAAGCGCGGTGCTCTGACAGTAAAAACAGAAGACGCTGTCCCCTCTGGGTGGGGGTGGGTGACACATTGTTTGACTGTTACCTGGGTTGCTAAGGCCTCAATGGCTTTTGAACTTGAGAGGTGTGGAGGCATGAACACCTGCGTGGCCCCCCTCCTGGATACCTTTCAGCTCGTCTGTGTGCGGCACTCAGCGAGAGGCCGGGAAGAAAAGAGCCGGGCGGCGGAGAAAGGAAAGTATCCCAAAGACGTCTCCCAGGTTGTCAGTACTGGGGTCAGAGGTCAAAGGTCGGCGCAGAGGGGTATGTCAGGTGTTAAGTGGAGCAGACAAGCTGGTGTAGGGCTTGTTAAATGCTTACCTGGCGACCTGCTAACCTGCGGCCAGGTGGGAACACAAAGCAGGGGGCTTTAGCAGGAGATTACCCAAACAGGATGGAGATCAGGGGGAAGCACCTGATGTGGAGAGAAGTGTGATGAAGAAAAAATCAGAAACTCCAGTTTGATTACATAAATAATGTTTAATAATAGAGATAATCAGTTTGTCTTCTTTTTTGAGCCGGTCACTGGGAATGTTTTTATTTTCTTGTGGAAACTGAATTCTTTGACTGAACAGCTGCTTTCTTTTAACCTTTTGTTCTTTTTGCTTCTTTTGTATTTGCTGCTGTTCTTTTTTGGATTATTAATTATTCACTGGTTGTTGAGATTGTGTTGTTTGACTTTTTGTTTTGCTCTGGTATAAATGTTGTACAGTAAGACGGTTAAGCACATATAAGCTAAGTAGCTTCAGCCTAAACCTTTTCGATCAACATGGTTTTCAGTGGTGTCGATTTGGTTGGTAAACTTTTAAATATCATCGAAACAAACTAATAAACTAACCTTTTTTTTAAATTTAAACCACAGCATTTAAAATGAAATTGTTTGGTCACAAGTGATAATATACTGTCTTTATCGGTTGTTATTTTTACAAAGAGAACTTTTCTTTTCTTATTTTGTTTTTAAATTCAGGTACGTGTGTGACCTTTTGTGCTAAACTACAGTATTTAATATGCACAGAGGAGGGAGGCAACAGATTTCATCATTCCCCTTGAAATCTAATTTCCCATTTCAGAATAAAAGTCTGTGATTGTTGAATAGTCTGTGACTGTTTGTAACAGGCCACAGGAGTTGATTTGTCTTCAGACTTGTAAGTACTTAAACCCTAAAAAAAATACCTTAAAGAAAGAAAATTGTAATGATTAAAATAATCTGTATTCTGTATTTTGAAACTCATTCAGCATTATGAAAGTTGTTTGCCAGGAGGTTGTTTGCATTTTCTGAAGTACTTTGAATCATGAATTTTCCCCAACATACTCTTTTTGAGTCTGTAAAACTCTTGGGATGAGTTTCAGCTGGTCATTAGAAGGACCAAACCTACACATTGCAGTTAAGTAAAACATCTTCTTTTTAGGTTTTTCACATATTGAATTCTACTCCCTTCAACTTATTTATAATTTAAAATCAAATATGTTATAGTACTTTATTTCAGAATATGATACAGTACTTTTCACAGAATAAATTAAATCCTTCTTCTTTTACACGTTTACACTTAACCTTACACCCAAAATCTCTCTTGAAACACAGGGTGTCTTTAAAGTTGATGAGATATCTTATTTTGCATTTGTGTATTTAAAGTTTTCTGCTGATAAAAGATAAACTGTTCAATGAACTCTTCCCCTCAAGAAAAGGCTCAATGTGTGTCATGGTTTATTGAAATAAATATGTAGACTCAGCAAAAACTTCAGGGTTATATTATAGATATTAAGTATTGAACAGAGATACAGTATTTCACTGATTTAAAGCTAATTTAGATCAGGAAATTGAGTACTTTCTCGATGTGCTTCGTGCAACTAATGGTGCCCATTTCAGGTAAATTAGATAAGTTAGAAAAATCTTCATTACCTACTCCTTATTTTGTAACAATTTCCACATTTTTGTCTGTTCATTTGCGTTTGTAATATTTTTTTATTTTGTAAAATGACTTTATGGACACCCTGTACATTTACAATTCTTACATTGAATCGTGGGACTGGTCTTCAACAGTTTTCCTCTTTATCTCTTTGCCCCCAACATTCCACACATCTTCACTAGATGAGTATAAATTTAAGCTAAAGTTGGGTGAGTTAGATTTATAAAGCAGGAGTAACTTTATCAGGGTTTGAAATTTCATGTTAAGATACACTTTTTGGACTGGTGGTTATCAAAATTTTTGTAGATGTCCATGGAATAAAAAAAGTAAACACGTCTTTGCAGTAAGGAAATTAATAATTTAATTTGTTACAAAATAAGTATTTATATATATATATATATAAAAAACTAGACAAAACAAACAGAAAAAAACTGAACCACAGAGTGGCTGTGTCTCTCTGTAGTCTGAGCATTTTAAATCACAAAGGGAGTTCATTCAGAGGTTAAATAAAGCACCGCTGACACACGATCATCAAAACAAACACTCTGGGTTTAATTAGAATACAGATTAACACAGTGTTAGAGCGTGTGTACAGCATCCTTTAATAATAGGACAATCATAACCGAGAATCTGGCTGCAAAGGATTATTTGCTTTGGTGTCATGAGTCTCTGTGAGCCCGAGGGACAAGACGAGACGACCGTAATGATGATCTGTGACTGACAGCCGGGGGATGAAGAGGAGGAGGGGTCCTCCTTATAGAGGTGAACAGTATGTGGAGTTGGCATTCAGATCTCATTCCAGCTGTCTATTATTTATTAATGTCTGGTCATGACGTCTATTGTCCTGTGGGCACAGAATGGAAACACGCTGCTGGAGTGAGAGGACAACACTTCAGTCCAGGTCTGAAGCTGCCACGCTGCGTGAAACTGGAACTGGGGATTACAGAGAAGAAGAACACTGAAATTAAATAAAATATCACAAATTAATCCAAATCAAATGAGCACACAAAGCAGAGGACTGACTCAGAAAAACCAGTCGGTTAAGTCACTTGTTAAACAGTTTGAAAACTACACCTGCGTCTAATAATTATTTGTGCAAACAGTTTCTGTGGTGGAGTTTTAAGTCTCCAGGTTCCAGACTGACAGGTTTTTATAACCAAGCCTGCACCTGTTGATAATCTAACAATGGGTCATTTTTGTATTTATTCAAATGAAGTAATGCAAAACCCTTATTCAGTTATTTGTCCAAACACTTAAGCTTTATTTGATTTTACGAGACGAGTGGACAGAATTTCGAACAGCTGTCTTCAGAGAGGTTATATAATGATCTGACTCTGCACACCAACCAGACCTGCATCAGTGGGTATTTTTAATCTGTTTTTTTTTTTTCATCTGTAAGTTGTAAAGTCAACAGCTTTTTTCATTATTTTCTGGGCTGGTTTATCTGGAAAGGACAGCTGAACAGGTGAAGAGAGGCAGGAAACTTAGGGAACAAAAAGAAGACATGCATCAAGGTGTGATCTGCAGCCTCTGTACATGGGGCGCATGCTGAAGCCAAACAATGCCTAGAGTGAAAATCACTTTACTTATCTTTATATATTTTTAAAATTGACCAAGGATTGACATTTTTTTTCAGACAGAAAAACATTCATCGGTTTTAAATTTTTCAAAAAGCTTTTATTTAAGGATGCTAGTTTTATAAAAATATAGCATAAAAACACTTTGAATAATTCTTAAACTAGAAAAGCACTCAGAGAGCGCAGACTCCACCAAGCATTTTGTGCTTGTCATGCAACACTTTGGTCCTACTTTAATGTTATACTCCCTTTCAGCAGACTGTCTGCTACAATTTGGTGTTAGTTGCAGGTTTGTACGATAATTTGTTACCTGACAGTGTTGAAAATTAAGATGACCCAGTGCATATTTCATTTTCCTGATCTTAGTATCAAGAATGTTGGCAGGATCTGGATCGTACTTTTACATCTGTCAGAAATTATGGTGACCTTGTCTTGTATTGTTTTGCAAAGCAATCTGATCATTTATCGAGGAGTTATATACACATATGGTGAAAACAGCCCTATCTCACAATGATAAAGAATCCTTTGAGAAAGTCCTGGATCCAGACGGTGATCCGGATCACCTCCAAAATTTAATCACTTCTTCTTTATCCTATTTTGAACATTTCCTGAAAATTACTTCAAGATACTTTTGTTACTTTTTGAGTTATGTTGTTCACAGACAAACAAACAAACCCTCCCAAAAACATAACCACCCTGGCGGAGGGAAAGATATGATGAGTTATCTTGAAACTTTAAACCATCATTCGAAGCGTATCCTATCTTCTTCCTATCTTTTAATGTAATTGAAACTTAATTAAAATATTTCTGTTGTTGTTGTCTTGTATTGTCTTATCTTGTGTTTTCGTGTCTGATCTGTGCTGCACAATATTTCACCTCCAGAAATGCTGAGATGTGCACTTGCAAGTGAGAATAAATTAATTATGATAAATGTTGAGCTTTTGTTGTAAAGTAAAATTTGAGGAAAGATTGAAACTGATTTTTAAAAGATTGTCTGGTACACTATTGTTTAACATTATGTAGATTCAGTGATCATTTTGTAACTTTAGGGATCAATTGTCTGATTTACAATGAAAATGGTCGTTGGTTTAATCTACAGATCTTCTTGAGCTCTGTGTAATTTTTCACATTTTTTTTTTCTTTTTTTTTCTTTATATTTCTGATCATTATTTTGAAGAAACAGACCAACTGCATCTGTAAAAAATGATGAACTGCAGTGAAGATGAGGACTATTTTAATTCATTGTGCAGGTTGTCATTATCTTCACGTCCCAACACCTTGTTTCTTTCTTCGACAATAAAAACTAATCACTTTGTTTGTCACTCAGCTGATCACAGATGTCCTCTCATGATTCGTGCCACAGGGGATCTACGACTCATCTGTTTCAGTTTTGACTCGCTGCTCCGCGCCTTGTTTCCCTAAATGCTACCAACCGTCTCTCATACTCAGGGGGTTTTTCTAAGTGAGCGACTATTGTTTGCGTGGTCGTTGCCCCCCCCCCCCCCCCCCCCCCCCCCTCTTTAAGTTCTTATAACCAGGAAATGTTTAGACGGGTCTAATTAGCCGTTATTCCCCACAGTGCGTGGCTCTGGCAGTTCTTCTCTGTGGATGATCTGACAGGAGTCGTGCCCTCTGGGGTCCTGCAGATCAATTATGGGGCCTTTTACTGTTTGTCGTTTTGGAAACATCAGACGAGCTCACTCTCAGGTTTGCTCGTCCCAGCTTTTTGTGTTCAGCGTCGCTTTTAGAAAGACAGTGTATCGAAATCACAATGGTACCAACCAGCAAAACCTCACACACACACACAAGCTAACAACACACACTCACCCTTAACCAGTCTTTGCACAAAAATCACAGATTTATGTTTAGTGAAGAGCATCTTGTCTTTTTAGGGAGATATTATGGCTGTGTAAACAGATTTAAGTCCCCACAACATGAGTAATGCAACATCACACACACACTCAAAGTGGGGCACATCCAAACCTTAAACCAACTCTTTTCAATAAATCAGATGATTACACTGTGGGAACATGCATTTTGTCTCCATTAAGACCTGTCCCCACAATGTGACAGCTAAAACAAATTAAAGTCCCCATAAGATGATTAATATATGCACACACTCACACACAATACACACTTTCTATTCCCTGCAGACAGTGCTGTACTCCCTCTGCTGCCTCTCCTCTGTAAACACAGCTCCCTGCAATGTTTTCAGCCCAGTGTGCAAACATGAATCTTAATAAATCAACTGTCACACTGACAATGTTTGAAGATACAGAGGATTTCCCTCCAGAGGTCTTTATTGCTTAGTGCACCCAAGTAAGTGTACCCTCTATCAGTTACTCATCGGGTGAGCTTTAAGAACTCATTTACAGAGATAATTAAAAACTTTCTTTAATGACAAAAGAAAACAAACAGATTTTCTGGTTTTAGGAATTAATATGAAGGAAACCAAAGAAATTAACACATTTCAGGTCAAAGATGTGATCTCCACATGTGTAAAAGGTGTTTCATTCTTTTCTTTTACATATATCATAAAGCATGAATCCTAATCACTACACTGCAGAATTTACAGCATGGGCCTTAAAAATTTACATAACTTAGCACGGATAAATTTCTCCAAGCAAACCAGACAGTTTCATGGTCAAATTAAATCTTTGGGATCATCCCAATGGAGAATCAACAACAGTTCAAGTAATGCTACATTGTAGGAGCAGTACAGTGTTTTGAGGTGGACCAGTTCCTATCCCTACCAAGTCCTTTCATACTCCCCTAACAAGCAAATTCTGCATCATGATTTCTTAAAATCAAATCAGGTTAGTGCTGCAGTCTCACAGCTAAAGGTCACCAGTGTGAAGTTTGCATGTTCTCCCTGTAGATGTGGATCCTCTAGCTGTGTTTCCATTACACCTAGAATTGTGCAAAACGTAAAAATTGCAATAAAAAAAATGGTAATGAAAATGCCACATTTTTGAAAAATCTCTCAAATTTCCATAAAAAGTTTTTACGCTCTCATGAGGTGGTTTTTCAGAAGTTTTGATATTGAAGTTTCTCGCAAAAGTGCAATGGGAACACCTTTTTCGCAAAAATGTCCCGTTGTCATAACAACGCACCTCGCTCAACTCCTCGTACGTGTCCACTGCCACACAAATGAACTCTGTCAGGACGGGTGTGAGTGGGTCAGAGAGCAGCAGGAGGGAGGGGCGGAGGTCTGTATGTGTGAGTGAGAGTATGTGAGCTGGAGACGATGATCTTCATTTAGTGTTTTGTTCGTGCCTGTTTTGAGTTAGCATGATGACGGCAGACAGTTTGAGCAGTGAATAAAAACACTAATGTTCAAGAATCGGCATCATCATGAGTACAGCATCTGGATGGACATTATGTTTTACTTTACTCAAGTAAAGGCAAAAAAATTTTTGATGGAAATTTCAGAAATATCGCTTTTATGTTGCAAAAAGGTGTAATGGAATTGCAGCTAATACTCAGCCTTGTAACTGACTGGTGACCAGTCTAGGGTGTACGAGGGTGGGCTTAAAAGTTCATAACCTGACAAGGAAGGAGTAATGCCGTAGTGGTGAAACTTGGCATGCATTGAATTCAACATTTTCTGACACTTAAGGCATGGTTAACTATTCAACACGGTGAATGTTTTCTTGGGTTGTTGCTGTGGCAGGACGTCTGGACCTTACTTAGGCCATGTCCACACGTAGCCGGGTATTTAGGAAAACGCATATATTTTTATACATTTACACCTGTCGTCCTCACGAAACTGCAGTTTTACGTCACCAACGTAAAAAACTCTGGCCAAAGTGAAGATTTTGGAAAACTCCGGTTTCATGGTTTCGAATAGACGGTGGTAAACTGAGTTTTCAGTTCTTAAACGTCACAGCTGAATGACAGGGGCTCATTCTGGTTGGCTGACACGGGTTTTACGTCTGGAAAATACTGCCCATTATGGGTTTCGTGTGCCTCGAGCCGCACTCACCTGAGGATTTACCCGCTGCGTGTGGACGGAAGTATTTATAAAAACAAACGAGGGGGGGATAGTTGTTTTTGAAAATACGTGTGGACATGGCCTTTGTCTTCAAGGCTTTCCCTGTCCCCTTTAATTCAGTTGCTCACTTTTTCACATTTGATAAAGCTGGAGCATCATCCCCTAATGTAGCAACCAGGTTGGCGTGAATGTCCTTTGGGGTTAACCCCTTTGTCTGCAGATATTTGATAACAGCAAGGTGCCAAATTTTATCCATATTCAAAAAACGTTTCTGGTTCTTCTTTTCAAATCCTCAAACACCACATAATCATCAGTCAATCTGAAATAAACCATGCCAAAAGTGTCAGAAAATGTTGAATTTAATGCACGCCAAGTTTCATCACCACAGCATAACTCCTTCCTAGTCAGGCTACGAACTTTTCAGCCAACTTGCTTGACAACTGTGTATCAGCGTGGGGATCCAACTTCAAGCTTTAAGGAGAGCCGAGGCACTCAGAGCTACTAATGAAAAAGCCTTTATTCCATCAAGGCTACATGATCATTGCAAAACATTAACATTAGAGCAAATTACATTTGACTAGGGATGGATACCTTTTACATTTGAAATGATCCAGTTCCAATGCCCAGTACCAGGCAAACGGTCCTGGTACTCAATGGTACCAATTTCTGGAACTTTTTTGTGTTTATGTGGTAAAAAAATATCAATTTGTTTAATTATAAAAAAATATTTTTTTTTCAATTTAACATGTTTATACTTCAGTTTGTAACCTTGCAGGGCTGTGTTCATGTCCAGTGTGGAAAATCTCCTACTCTTCCACTCCCTCACAGTCACAAGGATGCATTCAGGTACCTTAACATGGTGACTTTTGATTTACGTGAATCGGTACCCAGTACCAACGTATGTCCCCTTCAGCTGTTTGAAAATTAACTCAGTAGCTCTAAATCATATCATAGGATTATGATATACAATCACAATATTTTTTTTGCATGCAGTGTCCTCGGCTTAAGTTACAGGAATAAATCAGCTTCAGGTCAGTCTCTATCCTTCTTTACAAATATTTTCTGTCATCTTACCGTCAGATCTTTGGGAAAAAACACAAACTCCTCACAGTAAAATATGCAGTGTGTATTAAAAGTTTTTCAGATGTAGAGAATGAGAAAAACTTTAAAGAAAACCTGCATTGATGTGGATGTGACAAAGCAGCGGTTATTTTCTGCATCAAATAAGACATTGTGCTCAGGGGGGCTTTTCCCATTTTAATTTGTCCTTGTGAAAAAAGTGCGCCTCAAATTATCTAAAATGTAAGATAAACAAGAGTCAGACATGTGTCACCTCTTCACCAATTATCATTAATAAGGGCCGTATTTTCAGGGAGAGCCTCGAACAAAAACACTCGACCCGCTGCTCCTCGCTGATGAAATTAAGTTGTCATTGGAGCGTCTGCCTAAATCCAGCACGCTTACGGGAAAAATAAAGACCATTCTGAGTTCAGAGTGCCATGTAACATTCAATTACAATTTCACAGACGGCTCTCTATTAGCCGGTGTCCATTTCAGGGTCTGAGGCACGAGGTCACGACCCGCTCCTCAGACAGGTGCTTATGTTCGGCTTGGCTTGAAGAAAAACTCCGACCAAACAGAGAGATTAAGGGCAATACAAAACACACCTGGCTGACACAAGCTGCACATCATCCTTCACACACGCACAAACACACACACACTGGAGTGGAAATTCAAGCTGACAGTCAACATCTCAAATAAATATATTCCTCCGTCTTTTTGTTTTAAGATATTAAAGTAATTTCTGTAATTATTTGAAACAAGTCCACTTTTCCTAATTCCCATATGTGTCCTTGACAACCAGGTCACAGCTGAGTCCTCTCCCGGCAGCTGGGCCAGATGGCAAAGAGGAGAAAGAAAGAAACAGAGAGAGTTATTTCCCCGCCTTTACCTGTCCACTGCCCCCCAAAAACCACAAACTGATACCCTTCAGGCAATAAAAGTCAGCAGAGGAGGCCCAGGCAAGGGCTGGAAAAATCCCAACCTGTTAAGAAAGTGTTTGAACTCCTAATTGTGCAGAGCCCTCGGCAAATCAAGGGGAGTTAGGGAGGAGGCCTTGTCCAAACAGAGAAGAAGGAGAAAGCTATCGGCGGCAGCTTTGTACGAACAGGAGGGAAGACAAACAGCAGTGATAAAGACTCTGATGAGAGATGGACGGACTCAAAACACAAACCTTCAGACACCGGGGAGGTTTTAGTGGGTCCTTCAGAGGCGACCAACAAAGTGTGATCCAAGCTGCTCAGAATCTACGACACTCACACCTACAGAGGTGTTAGGATTTATGTTTTCAGAGTGAAATGTCACTTTTTAGATGTATTGTGAACTTGAAACTTTAGACTAGTAATGCAGTTCACTTATGTGGCCATATTAATGTAGTAGTCTGAGTTATATCTCTACACATGCAGCATTTTATAACTTATACTTCTGTTTTGAAATCAAGAAGAATCAGGTTTGCTGCTCCCTCCTCAGAAAAGACTCAAAACTATTTTTTAACATATCCTCAATGATTTAGAGGTACTTCCATCCATCTGCAGATGTTTTGTTTGATGTTTGATGTTTTGAATCCTGGACGTAGTTTTTCTGTTTGCTTTTTGTTTTGAGTGTGATATCTGTATTTTATGTCTGTTTTAACCATGTAACTGTGCCGCAGCCTGTTTTGGCCAGGAAACTCGTATAAATCTCAAGAAGTCTGTTCCTGGTTAATTCAAGGTAAAAAACCAACAAACAATAAAACTAAATCTGCCAAATTTCTTTATATGTTCTTTTAAGACCTTAATTTTCACATGATAATCATTTACCCTAGTTAAAAGAGAAAGCTTAAGCTGAGATTGAGGCAGCCTGATCTGTAACAACAAAACCCGAAATGTAATAAAAAAATTTGTAACAAAAAAAACAAACAAACAAAAAAAAACTAAATTAAATAAAAAAGATAAAAGAAATTAAAATATTGGTCAATAATGTAACAAAAGGGCTGAGCCTGAAATACAAAAAAAAATGAAAAAAATAAAAAATAAAAAATTAATAAAACCCCAAATGTAGCACGTTAATACATTTCGGGCTCAGCATCTTAGTACATTTAAGGTTTCATACATTTGTTTGGTCACATTTTGGGTTGATGTTACTTATCTGTCTCTTAACAAGCCTTTTAGAAATCTTCCAGTAAATTTCAAACCCATTAAGTCAATATTGTTCCTTTTTGATCTGACTGATCAAAGAGGCCATACTTCAAATTTGAGGCTGGATTTAAGATAAGATAAGATAATATAAGATAAGACAAGATAAGATACAACTTTATTGATCCCCAGAGAAGAAATTATTTTGTTGCAGCATACAAGTGAGAAGAATACAACACGAGACAAGTAAGAGCAGTAATAAAACAGACTATGAACAGACATACACATATTAACATATATTAAAGGTGTATTTATGGTGAAATAGACCAGAGCAGACTGTTCAAATTAACATATTAACAGTAATAATACAGAGAAATAAGAAATATATATCTAAAACAAACAAGAAAAAGAATAAAAATGAATATGAATGTCAGTGACAGAATAAATATGGGTATTTTAGTTCAAGTAAGTATGTAATGTGCTTTCCATGACACCAGTGCTTTGAAATTCAACTTAACCCTCATTAGAAATGTATAGATTGGTTAAGAAATTCCATTTCTCATTTCTTCTAAAAATAAAAAGTAAAAATACCTTAAAATCTTGAAACACACACTTCATCAGCTGTTAGTCTTTCATTGGGGATATGAACTGCCCAGTTTTGGCACTTTTCAGCACTTTGGCAACAGCATAGTTGCACATAAGCCCAGCCGGTTTCAAAAGTGGGGGTTAGGACCCCCTGGTAGGCCATGACACACTAGTTGAGAGAGTTGAAAAAAAAAACCATTTCTAAAAAAAATTGTAGAGTAAATTAAAACTCATATCTTATCCAATTTTGTGAAGATATTTTAAAATAAAACAAAAGATGTAATCAACCTTCTCCATTTTGTTGCTGCAAGTTATTTTAAAGTTTTAGTTTTTACATGATAATCATTTACCCTAGTTTAAAGAGAATGCTCAAGCTGACATCGAAGCTGCCTTATCAGAGCCTGATCTGGAACAATGAAAAACAGAAATTGAACCAAAAAATGTAATAAAACCCCAAATTTAACAAGTTAATACATTATGGGCTCAACACCTTGTTTTGTAAGGGGTTTAATAAGAAAATGTTGTCACTGTTTCAGTTGTTGTTACATGTCAGTCTCCATCAAGCCTTTTAGAAATCTTTCAGTAAATTTCAAACCCATGAAGTTAATAATATTGTGTTTTCATCTGACTGTTCAAAGAGGCCATACTTCAAATTTGAGGGTGATTTTACGCGTGTAATGTGATTTCCATGACATCAGTGCTTTAAAATTCAACTTAACCATCATTAGAAACTGTATAGATTGGTTAAGAAATTCATTTTCTCATTTCTTCTAAAAATAAAAAGTAAAAATACCATAAAATCTTGAAACACACACTTCATCAGCTGTTAGTCTTTCATTGGGGATATGAACTACCCAGTTTTGGCACTTTTCAGCACTTTGGCAACAGTATAGTTATACATTAGAGCGGCTGGTTTCCAAAGTGGGGGTTAGGACCCCCTGGTAGGCCATGAAACACTAGTTGAGAGGGTCGAAAAAAAAATTCCTTAAAAAAATGGTAGAGTTATTTCAAACTCATATCTTATCCAATTTTGTAAAGATAATTTGAGATAAAACTAAAAGATGTCATCAACCTTCTCTATTTTGTTGCTCTATGACCCCTTGGGAATTAAAGTGGAAGATTAAGGCCAGCATTAGTGGCAAAATATTTGTAAAAATTCACAAAATAAAAGAAAAAAATGGCAAAAATGTAACATTAAAATGTGAAAATACCAATTCATGACTGACTTAAAGCCAAACCATGTCCCAGCCTTATTTAAATAGAAATGTCATCACATTTTAGAGGCTCATTCTCTTTCTTTGTGTCAGCTTGTCGTCTTTACAGCCTTGAATAATGAGCTCCTGGAGGCACAGGCAGAGCACTTTGGGACTTTACGATAAAAAAGATGATCATGTTGTAAGTAGGTGTCAGAAAAACATCTATAAATAAACAGAATGAGGCTAACTGGAAACTACACACACATACACACACGGGTTAAAATGAGGCTCTTAAAACAACAGTGTGTGAGTCGGCAGGTGAAGCTAACCAGAGGAGCTCTCCTTCTCCTTCTCCTGTGACAAAAGCACTTGAAAGGAAACATTATGGGACCGAGCTGGCAGAGACAGAGCAGACTACACACCCTCAAGACGCTTTTTTTTTTTTTTACTTCAGTCTTGTTCTCTGTCAGCGTCCTCTCACCAGGTCTCTGCTCAGAGCTCCAAGAGTTAAATCTGGTTCTTATCTCGCTGAGAGTCAAATGTAACCAAACAAGTGCAGAGAGGAGAAAGAGTGGGCACCGCTCTGCACGTGTTCGGTCCCAAAAGGAGCTTGAAAAATAAGCAGACAGCAGACTGACGACATCCTGAGCTCCACGGGGGATTCCTGAAAGGTCTCACTGCTCCTGCTGGGCTTGGTGTCAGACTGAGGAGGAAGAGCTCAGACTCATTTATTCTATTCTTGGTCTGAAGTCAACCACGTCAGCCAGGACGAGGGAAAGGAGTGGAGGAAAGTCATCAAGCCATTTTTTCCTTCACCAGAGAGTCAATTAGACATGTAACCAAAATATGACTGTCCAGACCACCACATTATTTCTGTTCTTCTTTTTTTTTTTAAGTTCAGAAACTTTAGAAAAAGTAACTTCTTCTTCTGAGTGGAATAATATGAATATTAAAAATCGGAAGATGAATTGTTTTTTTGTTTTTTTTTAATCTTCATAATGTACATAAGTTATTTATTACATTATATTATATTATATTATATTATATTATATTATATTATATTATATTATATTATATTATATTATATTATATTATTTTACAATATGTATACATTGACTCAGGACCTTTGAGGAATTTATCTAAAGCTATAGAAGAAGAAAGAACTCAATAATTAACTTATTATTATTATTATTATTATTATTATTATTACTGTTATTATTATTATTATTATTATTATTATTATTATTATTATTATCATATTTTTATTTTTAATTTATTTATTTTGAATTTGTATTTATTTTTTATTTCAAAGTTCTTTATTATAATTTTCTTTATTTTTATTATTACTTAAACTCATTTTTTTTTTGTTTTTAATATTTAGTGTGAATTTACAATAATTGAACAGAAAGAGTTTTGCTAACTGGAGTCAAATTCCTTGTATTCTTGAAATACTTTGTGAATAAAGGGGATTCTGATTCTGATTTTAACACTTTTAATATTAATTTAATATTTTCACTTTTACTAGAAACTATTTCCAATAGAAAAAAAAGGATTACCAGATGAAGACATCGCATATTCCTTTCAGACAGATGACTCTGGATATATCTTGCTCTAACTGCTCCACAGAAGAGTCAAATATAGAGATGTTGCTGTATCGACTGAGCAAGGGTCCAAAACTTAAAACACAGATTTTTTATTTTTTTAACAAACATCACAGAATGTAGAGACAATTGCGCCCAGGAACATGGATAGACACATTTTCGTTTTCTCTCCTTCCACTCACACACTCCTGCATCAGCTCGAGACTTGCTTTACTCCATTACAGATGCGATCAGCCAGCGTCTCCTCTTCAGCAGCTGGAGTAAGTCTCCCTCATTCATCCCTACATGTCCTCTGCTTGTAGACCTTTCCCTATTATTAGCCTTAATACAAGGCCAGAGGACATGGAGGGAAACAGGCCTGGCAGCGCTTAAAAAGCCCAAATGTCAGGCTGTGACATGCTGCCAGCTGCCGGCTGCTTTGATATGCCGAGGCTGGATGATTCTCATTTGATGGTTTCATTAGAAAATTTGGGCTAGGTGTCAAAGAGGTTCCCTATGTCTGTGCTGCAGCTATTAGGCTCAATTATAGCTGCCAGAGAGGCAGAGAGGAGAACTGAGCTGGCTCTGTGCGCCGCATTCAGAGTGGCCTTAAAGAGCCACTGAGAGAGTCACAGAAATTGCTATTCATAACACTTAATGGCTTATGAATTAAGTTTCCCTGTAATTATTCTTAATCATGCATGCACACTCAAGGAAAAAAGCCAATCATGGATTCAGGGTTTGAGGAGTTAAGCCGTAAACTGGGACAATTTTCAAGAATTACTTGTTCGTTTTTCTTTAAGAAGCGTTTACAACGAGCGTCACTGATACGTTTTTTGTTTGAGATTGTAGCTTAAAAAATTCAATTCGGAGGTTTCCAGTTTGAGTTTGACTCCTCAAACAGATTGGAAATTAAAGGTTTGCTGTTTTTGCCATTTGAATTAACGTAAAGAAGAAAAAAAAGATTGATCACATGTGGCACTTTTGCAGTAAAAAAAAAGGTATAACTCTCTCAAAAACTGACAAAATAACCACACTATTTATAACTATAAAAACTAGCTTTAGCATGTAAGGGTTTTTATATGCAGGTGAAAAAAGGTACACTCCTTTTAAAGAGATGCTACATATTAGGACACAATGACCATATTTGATTAAGATAGTAAAAAAACACTGAAGGTCCATACACCTTAAGAAATTATACAAAATAGTTAAAAAAAATAAAATAAAATAAAAATAAATTGATAGATAAATAATCAAACAAATAAACAAACAAATAAGATAAAACAAAATAAATAAATAAATTGATAGATAAATAAACAATCAAATAAACAACTAAATAATTAAATAAATAAATAAATAAATAAAACAAAATAAACGAATAAATAAATAAAATAAAAAATAAATAAATAAAATAAAACAAAATAAATAAATAAATAAATAAATAAAACAAAATAAATGAATAAATAAATAAAATAAAAAATAAATAAATAAAATAAAACAAAATAAATAAATAAATAAATAAAATTGACATGTAGGCTGCCACAGCTGTGCAATGTACTCTGGGTAATGATACCAATGCACATAGATTAAGGTTACCACATACACACAGAACAAAAGAGAATAGATCTTTACTTTAATTATTTTAAAACAATGAAAAGCAGCTCTTCACATTGGCAGCAAGATTTAAAAAAGTCAACAATAAAATAAAAAAATATATTACTGTATCAGACACACAAAAAATAAGAAAATTGGATTAAAAGTACTGTACTCTTTACATTGTTAATGGTATTGTTCCACCAATCAGAACAGCCATTTTACTTCACCATCCAGAGGGCATTGCACCACAAAGGCAGCCTATGTTTGAATTCATCTATTCAAATCTTTAAATCTATTGTACCCTCCAAACATCGGATGTGGGAGAGACATACAGATCATGCGAGTATTGGGTCAGTCTGTTGAAGACCATATCTAGACGTCAGAGCAATGTGCAGAATGGGTTGAAATTTTGACGTCTAAATCTGACTTTTTTTGGACGTTGTAATGAGGTTTAGCATTTGGACGTCATTTGCAGACCAAATCTAGACGTCTATGAGACATTCAAAATGGATTCAAACATTCAGACGTCATTCGTAGACCTTTTTTAGACGTTAATCTGACCTCCGTACGACGTCCGAAAAGATGTAACAAAAACTTTCATTCTGCACCTTCAGGAGACCTGATTTGGACGTTAAAAATTATGTTAAATATACATCATTTTAATGTCACATTGCGCAGTGGGTAGAGCAGGATTCTAGCAGCAGGATTCTACTGAACAGGGTAAAGATTGGATCATGAGTTTACACGCTGAGACACTGATGTTAGTTAGACAGCTTTCTGCTGATTTAAGACCATTAGTCCTGGACCACAAACTCACGGAGTGGATCAGAGAGTGAAATGGACTTTCTGTTTCTCCACTGACACTGGCCATTGGTTTGGTGCTGAAGCTTCTGGACAATGTAAGATATAAGTTGCAATTATTCTGAATTTTGTTTTTTACTGTTTTCTTTTTAAAGCAATTTTTAAAAATTCAGGTTGTTATGTGATTAAAATAATAAAGAATCATCAGAGCGTAGCTTACAAACGTGAAAACATGCTTACAAATGACCTGTTTTAAACCAGTGGAGTCGCGTCCTGCTGGCTATCACATTGAATTAATACCTGAAGGGGTTTTGCGTTCGCTTCAAATTGAAACCAGGAAACTGTATGTGAAGAGTCTGTATCTGTAATGGAGAAACTTGAAGAGTCTAAGCATCGAAAAAGCCGAGAAACACTGCATCAGCTGTTCATCTGAGAGCAAAATCAAGAAGCATTTTTTTTTCTTATAGTATTTTTAGAGCAGAGATGTCAAAACATTTATTTGTTTCATTTATCAAATGTTAAGAGTGGTCAGGGTTTTTACCTAATTAAATAGTGTAACAGAAGTGAAGTGAAGCGCTGTATCCTGATGGTGTTTAGCACCTAATAAGAAAAGAAATGTTCTGTTATTTCACTGCCGAGTGTTTATAATCCATGTATGTTTAGGGAATAACAGTCCGGTCCATATTACTATTTCATGTGTCCATTTTTAAAATTGCCCGTATGACGTGTGCGCACATACATGCAGCTCTTTTTCCCTCACTTTTTTCGGAGCCACTTATAGATTAGCTGTAATAGACGTGCCGGGAAATGTGCCGCTGTTGGAATGTCGACCACATGTTCAAAAATAAATAGACCTGTGAGAATTGAAACAAGCACTCATAAGGTTAATCAAACGTAATTTCTTCATGGCTTCTCTGCTTTGGTCCGCCAGTGTTCTGCCTGTCATTTTATTATTTCTAGATTTCTTTCTGGGCTGCAGTAATCCAGGCATAACTAGGCCCTGCCACACTGAATTAGCTGCACGCGGATGCTGAACAGAGTGGGTGTGTGTGTTTCCCATCTTTTACATAACGCTTTCCATGAAAAAAGACGTGCGTTCCTGTTAAGTCTGAGATATTAGCTAATTAGAAAATAAAAGGGCTAGCCTTGAATTACACAGCAGAGGCTTTTTTTTTGCTTCCTAGCGCTGTTTGTTGGTGGTTACTGTGGTGCTGGAGAAGCTTTTCCTCATCCGGGGGAACGCAAACCTCTGATGTGACGATGTGACTGGTCAGAACAAAAGAAATGAGAGGTTAAGAGAGGAGGACGAAGTGAGGTCTGAGCCTTTTTCCGCTCAGTTTTTTTCTTCCACTCGGGGGTGGCGTCTCTGGTTTGGCACGGATCCAGCCTGAAGGAGTGTTAAACCTCTCTGGCTGTGGGGAGAAGAAATGACAGGACTCCCTCAAGCTCCCCTCTGTTCTTCTAATGGACTCCTCCGTCGACATGGCGGGGTTAGAAACATCATAAGTTCATATTCCCCCACATGAGACTTTTCCTTTTTTCAGCGGTGTTGCCTTTCAGATTCCTAAATGGCTCCATCTCTTTCACCCAAAGAATCAGAGTCCTATCAGTGAAATCAAAGGCGATTACACAGCTCACCAGTCATTTAGGATCTCTGCGGCTGTGGTGAGAGTGTAATGCAGGCCGCAGCCCCAAAGTCTCTGTTTATTCAGTGAAAGTGCTCTGTAATTTATTTAAAATAATCTATTTTAACAAATAAAGAGGTCATTGAGTGGGTGCGTTGCTGCAGGCGCACATTTAAATTCCTCTTTAAGAGTGTGACTGGCTGACGGGCTGCAGAGCTGGCTGGACCCAGAGGACGTAGAGGCAGGCCTGAAAGCCTGAATCACACGGTGAGTGAAGGAGCACTTGCCCTCTGTTGATTTCTAAGTGCTGATCACCACGATGAAGCTCTTTTTTTCCTCTCTTATTGACACGTTTGATTCAGATCCAAAGGGCTTGTTTGAGGAAGGGGTGGGCTGTGGCCCTCGTGGATGTTTCGGAGAGGGGCTGGAGTAAACACGACGGATGGGATTACAAGGAAACCCTCTCTGCGATGCTGCAGGGCTCGAAATAGAGCTGTTTTTCCCCTGCATACCAGTACATCTCCTCGCTTGCTCTCTGTGGTGGCTTCAGTGGCTCAGGTGCTCTGTATCTCCGTTATGTCTGCGCGTCTGATGGGATCTGACTGCTGCTGCGGAGCTGGACGCATCAAAGGGAGTCAAGGAGAGTGGGCCGGTCCAACTGTAAGAGGCCCAGTTATATAAATGGGGCCAAAGTACTTTGCTTTATTTGGACTTGTTTGGGCTTATTTGTTTGTGCACCACACAGCTTCATATTTGGCGAGATTCAGGGTAAAGTTTTTCCTCCCACTTAGACACTGTGCAACTTGTTGACGCTGGTGGAAAAACAACTTAATCCATCTTTAAACCTCATATTTTATGTTCTGTCTCTATTTGGCAACAATAGCTTGACCAAACTTTTTTTTCTGTTAACCCTTGTATTACAATTATGTTGTGGATCACTTTGACACAGACTGTGTAAATCCACTTAAAACAGTCAAAAAACAGGTAAAACCAATAACAGGTTATTTTTTAAAGATTATATTAACATTTATAAAAGGAACATGAAAGACATTTTCAAACTCCAAACTATCTGATTAAAGTTTTCCCCTCTTGACAATTTAACCTCACGGCATTTTCTCAGATTCTCCTTGTTCAATATTTCCAATCTTCTCCACATGTCAGAATGTCACTGTGTCCTTTCTGTAGATTTAATTCTATCTTTTTAGACAAGAAAAAATTGTTTTGCGGCCCCCTTGGAACGGACAGACCGGACAAAACATGCGCTAAGGTGCTAAAATGCCCTCCTGGTTTGTAAACGCACCTAACTGCCCTCTTGGTTGGCTAAAACATAATAAACATCCCTTTTCCCTTTGTGTCAAGGATTAAAGGTCCCATATTCTGCTCCTTTTCTGCAGTTTAATATGGATCATTGATGTCTTCATGAAATGGTAGTTACATGTTTTGGTCCAAAAAGCCAATAAATCAAGCACAGCAGCATTGTTTCCAGGCTCTCATAGCCCCTCTGTTCAGAACGCTCTGATTTAGTGGGCGTGGCCTTCATATGTAAATGAGCCACCGCTGATACCGCCCTGCTCTTCCACATCACTGAGAGCGGCGCCACGAGCTCCAAGTGCACAGTGTTTAGAAAACAGCGAAGCTCGTTTATTGTAACAGTACAGGCTAAAACAACAGGCTAACCGCAGCTAAAGTTAGCATCCTGAAGCTAACACAGAGACAGGGGGGACACTGAGGAAAAGCTCTTACATCTGCTCCACAGCACACAGCATTTAAAATACTCACATTTCCAGGGTCTGAGGTTTGTTGGTGGATGGTTGGTAATGCGCCTGGATTCAGGACCAGTCTATTCTCTAGCCCTCTGTTGTACTGTCCAAAGTTGGAAAAGCAGTCGGCCGTGAAGTGACTAGCACACACATGCACAGTTTTACTGAGTGTAGCTGGAACATTTCCTTGATAAATGAACTCTAGCCACTTAGTCTTGTCTTCTTCCGAGATGGGAAGCTTCTGCATGGAACTATGTGGCTGTTTACAGCCAAAAACAGAGCAGTGATGGCTCTTCAGCTTTGGCATTCTCCTCCCCGCTGCTGGAGGAGGGGAGTGGGCGGGTAGGAAGTTCGGGGGGTATCTGCTCCGGTGGATCAATCAGGTCAGACTTGATCCTGATTGGTCAAAAAGGGAATCGCTAACGTCGGCAAATCCCCAAAATCCAAACGACTCATTTTTGGTCAGGATTTTATATTCACAAGCACTACTTAGTACAGGTTTTGTCATTAAATATCACATTTTTTGGGCTGGGAGGAAAGCCAAAGACCCACAAATTTCACTAAAAGACTTAAAGTGATTTTTGCACAATATGGGACCTTTGAAGGACTAATGAGTCAGCAGGACCTAGAAAAACTTGTCCATGCTTTTATCTTCAGTAGGCTTGATTACTGTTACAGCATCTTTACAGGTCTCCCTAAAAAATCAGTCAGGACGCTGCTGCTGCAGTGGATCACATCAGTCCAGTTCTGAGGTCTTTACACTGGCTTCCTGTTTGTCAGAGGATAGACTTTAAAACGCTCCTCTTGGTTTACAAAGCTCTGAACGGACTACGGCCTAAATATATCAATGATCTTTTGATCCCATATGAACCATCAAGACCACTTAGGTCATCTGGATCTGGTCTGCTTTTAGTCCCCAGAGTCAGAACCAAAGATGGAGAGGCAGCATTCAGCTTCTATGCTCCAAATATCTGGAACAAACTGCCAGAAAATATCAGGTCTACTGGAACTCTGAGCCCCTTTAAATCCAGGTTAAAAACCCACCTTTTAACAGCTGCCTGTTATCAGAGCATTTTAACAATTCATTTTAATTTATTTTCTTTTTAACAACAAAAAAATAAAAAAATGCACAATTTTTGCAACTCTGCACTGAAACTCTTGTTTTAAAATCTGTTTTAACTTTTTTTCTTTTAATCTTATTTTTTTATTGTATCTTATTAATTTTAATCTGTTTTTTTTAATTGTATTTTAATTGAATTTTAATTGTTTTCTTTTAATTTGATTTGGTTGAAGAAAAAAAAAAAAGCTCTCTAAAGTGTTCTCCTTTTTCGTTATTTTTCATTTTCGCCCCTTCTCTTCAAAAAGTCAGTGCGCACCAATGGTGATGTTGACCGTTTTATGTTATCATCTTTAGAGGCGCGTGTCTTTCTGGTGAAGAGACAATGGCAGAATTGTCCTCTGAATCGTCTTTATTGTAAGAAAATTTACAATCTGGATCATCAATAACATTGTGTATATGTCACAGAGATGACGTGACACCTGGGTCTCTGAGTCTAAATTTCTTTTCATAGGCCATCAAAATGTAAATTATTGTGCCATTAAAAACAAAGTACATCAAAGAAACATCTTCATTTTGGATCTGAACAGCTAACTTAACCATATCATAGGTCAAAATGACCCACAACATCATCTTTGTACAAACTCTGCACAGACGTTTCACTACACAATAAGGTGTCCAGATTTTACTCACACGTTCATGACCCTAATGGAGGAAAAGTCAGAAAATTTCATGAAGAAAAAGAAAGGAAAACTGCTACTTTAGTCAACATTAAACAGAAATGGGTCAAATTGACCCTAATGTAAGGGTTAACAGAACCAACCAGCATCCAGCAGCCGCGTGAGGTTCAAGGGCTAGCAAAGTGGCTAATTTTTGAGTACATATATACACCGAGGAGCGACGAAGAAGACTGACATTTCAACAAACTTCTCTACAAAAACATCAGCGGACCATGACTGGCACTTGGTGCAATAAGTGGTCTGCACGTAGCGAGGCACTTCTGTTTCAGCCAAAGAAAACCCGGTCTAGTGTAACCGCCACTTCCTTGAGCAGAGGTTGGAGAAGAAGCAGGAGAAAAGGTTCAAGAGGTTTTCAAGAGATGTTGTCAATCCTGAACCAGACTTCATCTTAAAGCACTGAGCGTCTTTGTCTGGAGAAACAGCAGCATTGGACTTTATTTTCTTGAGATTTCCATCTGTTGTCGGTCATTTCCTGTTATCTGCTTGTCCATCCTCCCCTGATTGTGACAGATAAGATGTGTGTTGCCTCCTGCGAGGTGAATAGTGCCGTCTGTATTGGCTGACATTGTGGTTTGGGTCAGCGAGTGAGGGTTAGGGTGATGGATTACTTTACTAATGATTTTGGCCTGAGACTGAGCTTGTTTTAAAAGGCAGACATTCTGTGAGTCAGTTTGAGTTTCACACAATGTTATGGATTGGCCGAGTTGTGCGTAGATCTCTTCTCCGACGGCCAAAGTCGACAGCTGATTATTTAATGTTCTTGTTTTACAAACCGGGCCTAATCTGCAGAGCAAAGAAACAAGAAATTCAATTGGCACGGCTAATTTGAAAAACTTAGAGTAGGTCAGATTTTTTTCCACAAACAAAACCTCCAGGCTGAAAGGAAGGCGCTTTAACTGTAACGTAATACACTGATTCACATTCGAGATGTTTGCATGTACTGTACCGCCAGCGGAAGATGTCCTCGGCGATCAAGCCCACCCACACGGCGATGTTGTGAGGGAGCGTGCCCCTTACCTCCCATCGGGGGCAACAAGGTCCTGTGTCCACATTTCAAGCAGGGCTGTCACTCACAGTAGGGGAGAAAGGGTTCTGTCTTGGGGTCAACACTTATGTTCTCCAGCTAAGAAAGCAAGGCCGACTCTCAGAGGACGGGCAGCAGTTCAACACAGCGGGCTTTGTGCTGCATCCGTACGCAGCAGAGCGGAGGAGCTCAGAGATGAGCAGAGGGGAGGTGAAAACTGACAGTGAAGAGGGTGAAAATGAGGCTGTGACTGTGCAGGAATACCACAGGAAAGGCTGAAGTAGTTGTTTTTTCTTCTCTGAGTTACTGATGATCCCACTTATTTTCTGTCAATGTCCAGACTTTGTTTTTACAAAGGAACAACACTGTTTAGTCAAATGTTCGTTTTTCAGGTTCATGTCAGGGCTTGGTTAAAAATACCGTAATACACAGAATATAAGTCACATCTTTTCTCTTTATTCCTGAAAAACAACTGAAAAAGTAGCATCAACTTATATTCACAGTCTAGACTTCTGAATACTATAGGGGTGAGTATTAGCCAGAGCCTCTCAATACATACATCGATACACATCACGATAGTTTGGTCACAATACAATAGTATCACGATGTATCACAGTATCACATTATTGTGATATATCACGATATTCTACACAGTTAACTAAGAAAAAAAATGCAGATGATATCTCTTTTTTTTCTTTTGTTTTATTTTTGTTTCGTTTTGTGTTTTTATCCTCTGTGAGGCACTTTGTGTTGCACAAGTGCATGAAAAGTGCCATATAAATAAAATAAAGTTGAATAAAGTTGAAATGAAAATATTATTCAAAATTTTAAGGACCAAGAAAACATTGAAGTCTGTGGCATACTGGCTTGCTCAATACAACAAAACCCCACATTATCAAGTTTAGAAATTGAATACTTACCTCGGTCAAGGAGGTTATGTTTTGGGAGAGTTTGTCTGTTTGTGAACAACATAACTCAAAAAGTAACAAACGGAACTTGATGAAATTTTCAGGAAATATTCAAAATGGGATAAGGGAGAACTGATTAAATTTGGAGGTGATCTGGATCACTGTCTGGATCCAGGATTTTTTTTTAAAGAATTCTTTGTCATTGTGAGATAGGGCCGTTTTCACCAGATGTGTATATAACTCCACCATAAATGGTCGGATTGCTTTGCAAAACAATACAAGACAAGGTCAGAATAATTTCTGACAGATGTAAAAGTACGATCCAGATCCGGGCAATATTCTGGATACTAAGATCTGGAATATGAAATGTGTACTGGGTCATCATAATTTTCAACACTGTCAGGGAACAAATTATCGTACAAACCTGCAACTAACACCAAACTGTAGCAGACAGTCTGCTGAAAGGGAGTATAACATTAAAGTAGGACTGTGTTAGTGGCAATCACAATATGCTTGGTGGAGGTCTGTTCTAGTTTAAATATACTTTAAGATGATATTTTTTAACACAATCTATTGGAAACATAAAGGATAGTAGCTCCACAGCGCCATCTACTGCAGTGGAGGTGCGGGAGTCATATTTTACTTACAACTTGGCTAGAATATGAATTTTTAATTTTTACAGCAACATCAGTAATAAGAGCTGGAATATCAATATTGTATCAAAGGTTAAAGTACCACATTATAATGCTGTATTGACAGTTTTTGCTGAATTACAGCACTGTTTCATCACTAATTGTCTGTAAACTGTTACTCTCATTACAAATATCAGTGTCAGGGGGATGCAAAAAGGAGTGATGGACTGGAAAGGTGGACTCAAAAGTTTTCAAAGTTATTCAGTGTAAAATAATGGTTGTCAATGCAGCAGACACATTGAGGGACTTTGGAGCAATCAAAATACAGAATAGTGTGCTAAGACAGCCAACACAAGAGGTGTATATAAAAAATAGCAGACAGAGAGAATTTTACCATCATTCTCAAAAAAGTTAACTTTAAAGAGGCTAAATGTGTTTTTTTTTTGAGACATACAGCCTTTCAAGTAGAAGGTTTTGTCTTTTTTTTCTCCTTTCTTTCCCCCCATTTATTGTAAATGTACTCATCACATGATCTATTCCAATTGATCCAAAATACCATTTTATCAAAAAGGTCTTTTATTCTAATAAATAGTAATTCCCTCAGAAAAACTACCATCTGGGTATAAGTTTTTATATGTTTCAAATAGAAGATAAGAATTTTTCCGTTAGCTGGAAAAAAGCTTAAAAAGTATATAACTCTAATTGCTTGTTTCTGTAAAATACAGATTATCTGTAGTATGAAAATGTTAAAGCTCAAAATCAGTGTTGTTGGGTTATTTCTGACAGGTTGATCTTCTTTGCACTTGTATGCGTCACCTCAAAAGAGCAAAGTATTTGATGCATATTTGTCCATCTTTGAACCTTTAATTGAGTTAGCGAAGATTTGCACGCACAACAGCCTTCCTATGAGCCCGGCAGAGATAAAAGAGGAGGAGGGGAGCAGAAACTGAGGGCGACCGATCGACACATGTTTGGGCTGGTGTCACCTCTTAATATAATTTGGCACATGCTGCTGTGTGCTTCTTCTGGTGTAGAGTTTCTTTTAAGTGGCTAATGCCTGCGGTGGGTGAGCACCCACGGGGGACAAGAGAGGTCAGTGTTTTGGGTGGAACGTGTGGAGAAGGTGTGGGGGATCTTCCTGTCATTCACCACTCATTCCTCTGAGCCCCCACTGACCTTCGACCCTCACGCAGACGAGCCAACAACCTCAACCTGGTGGACTAAGCTGAGCAGCAGGCGGTGTTGGAAATGCTTAAAGTTAACAAGTTGGAAGATGTTACCTGCCAGGAGGAGGGGCTTGATGAAAAGAAAAGCAACTTTTATGAATAACACAACTTCAGATCTAGACACTTCAGAAAAAAACATGTGTACTGTAAACTAAAGAATGGAGTTTTTTCTGTGCAAGATCTCTTGGATTAAAAATATAGATTGTATAAGCCAATCACACTTCAGTCAGCTTTTACGTAGGCAGAAGAAGTCAAGATGGACAACAAAAACAGACAGAATATATCACATTGCGAGGACAGGACATCATCTAGTGTTGGTTTATTTAGGTACCTACATAGAAAACCATTTCTTAGATTGATTTTGTCGTAATGGTGGACACAGGAGCTGGTCTGTCTAAAGGAAAAAGGACAGAAAAGCAGAAGAAAGCTGAGCAAGAAGTGATGGATAAGCTGTTTGTGACAATGTTTATTAGAGGCATTGAGGACCATCTGGAAAAGCTGGTGTTTTTCTGGGATAAAACTCTGTTTCCCATGAGCACTTGCACCCACTATCACGAGCATGTGACTGTTACCAAGGTGTGTTTGTTTTGGAGCAAATTAACTGACAGTAGACCTTTTTTTTAAAGAAACTACTTTTCTCTGTTTAAGACAACAGTTTACGTGATGCAAAGTGATGAGGTACGGTATTCATTTGTTGCTACCATACCATACCATACCGTACCGTACCGTACCGTACCGTACCAGCTTTATGTAAAGCCCTTTTAAAAACAACCACGGCTGTAAAAAAGTGCTGTACAGGTAGATAAAATAAAAATATAAAAATTGATAAGAAAAACAGACACACATAGAAGAAAACATATAAAAACAACAACCAATAGCAAAAAGCAAAAGCGCTGTTGTTTGAAGCATATCAACAATCTAACTTTTTAAACTCACTTTGTAGTGTATTTAGTAGCTGGCTGTATTAAATGTTACTCACAGTCTGGTGTTCTGAGTCGTATCCTATTTTTTGCTGCCAGTTTTTTACTGTTATATTCCAGTTAAATATTTGTCTGGCATTGATAGGAGTGACACCTTTGGCCAGAGTCTGTAGCGTCTTCTGGGATAAAGACTCTGTTTCCCATGAGCACTATCACCCACTGCCATAAAGACATGACTCTTGCCAAGATGTGCATTTGTTTTGGAAGCAAATAATTGGAACTGGGTTTGCAGTTTAGTATCCTGAAGGTGAGCAGACTATCTGTAGTATTACTCACAGCCTGGTGCTCTGAGACGTGTCTGTAATGTGTAACTTTAGTAAACACTGGTTAGCTATGTCCTGCCAGTCATCTACCAAGCAGAGCTAACTTAACCTCACTCTTCATTTTATTGATAGACTCTTAAGTTTGAACAGACCACTGCAGAATAACTGCTGACTGTGGGTTAGTAAGAACATTATCACTAATAGATTAGCTCCTTTGTTAGCCTTTAGCTCGGACTGTATCTCTCTTCCGTTTAGCTTTCTTCTGCACTTCTGCCCTTTTTCTTTTTGAAAGTCCTGCTCCAGTGTCCACCATTACTACAAAATTAATCAAATAAATCATTTGCAACAGAGAAAAACACAGAAATCTCTTCTTTTTTCTAAACTTCACCAGTATGTGTGGTGTCGTTGCTGGGACTAAAGGGCTGTAAATCAATCCAGTATTGTCTGACCTGACTGGGAAGCTGAGAAATAGAATTAAGAAACAACCTACTTTGATAGGTGTTAATCTTCTTTCAAGTCATGAATTACAATCCGGCAAATTTCTAGAAATGTGACTTTTTCAAGATTATTCAAGGAGTTCCTACATGGACTTTATCGCTTAAGCATTTCAAAGTAGTTTATTTTCTCTTCTTCATCTTCATCTTCATCTCGAGGACAGAACAGAAAAAGTTTGTATTTAATCTTTTTAGAAATCTGCCCCATAATAATCCTATTTCAGCATACTGAAGAGAACTGGCTTCTTTTTGGGTTAATATCACTAAAGTAGGCAATAATAAAGCCACTGTGTTTACAGTAAAACTGAGACTCATCTCAAACAGGAAAGACATGACAGAGTAATTTTTCTGGGCGGGGGAAATTTTACTTTGCTTTTAATTTGCTTCTGAAGTTGCAAAATTAAATGTTAACAATTTCAGCACAAAAAGAGTAATTTTTTTCTGTTTATCAAAAACTATTCAATACACTAGAATATCTATAAAGTTGAGTTTATTGTCATCAAGCTACACCCAATGAACGTAACATACGTTAGCCAGCAAAAGGATTTATATCAGAGCATATGTTAATTTTTGCACATCAAACACTTCTTATTAGGGCTGATCTACTACTACTACTACTCTTCCACTTTCTCTCTGTTTGCCCCGGCAGATGTCGTGGGACCCTTCAATCAGCTCGATGATGACACAACCTCTCCATTTTCATGCTGCACACACACTCACAAAGACACACACGCGCGCACACTTTGCCCAACTGGCAGACATCTGCAGATAATCATTGCCCGGTCTCAGCAGAGAACTTGTGATATTTAATATTTCCTCACCACTTGAACAAATAAGCTCTAATAACTGCAAGGTACTTGACCACAGGAGGAGAGGAGATGTGCTGCATGAAAGAAACTGTGTGCGCTTTGCCTCAATCTGCGTTGTTAAATTTTCCATAGCATTGCACTCTGATGCGTATATACTGAAAAAATACAAAACCCACCACCCACCAACCCCTGAGACCGCAAAAACTTAAACAGTGAACAAACACTGCAAATCACTGCTTTAAAAGGAGATATAAATACTCACTAACACCACTCACACATACTGTACACACACAGGCACACACACATGCTTAAAGCTGATGCGCTGCAGAGGTGTTGCAGAGCTGCAGAGGATCGAGAGACGTTCACAAAACACTCATTAACGTCCTTCACAAAGCCGCCTTTGTGACCTGCCAGACCCTTGGCTACTCTCCACTTCTCTCCCTCACACTCACAACCACACACACGCACACACACACACACACAGTTTCTAGCCTGATGAGAAAGTACATAAACACTAAATGGGATTAAAGTTTAAGTGTTAGAGCGACCTGGATATTTTCTCGAGCAGGCTCCTTCTTTATAGGAAAGACTCTTAGCAGAAAAGAAATAAACTAGATTTACAGCAAACACACAAACTAATCTTTGACCTAAACATGTCCAAGCCCACCATGCAGGAGTCAGAGGAGGCTCAGAGTTATTATATTTAGGGACCTCCTTTTATTAAATTGGTTTCTGTGGAGACAGTTGAGAGAATAACAGAGTCTTGGATTCACACCTCGGCCCTCAGAGATGTCCGCGACCCCTGAATCAACTGAACATGTTATGTTTTATTTCCCCATAAATTGCATATTACACTAATCTAATACAAATTACGCTCTCAGTGCAGGGTTTTTCTTTGCAGCGGATGACAAAGAAAATAAAACCCCAGTCAGGAATCAATTTAAAATGGAGTAATAAAATGAAAAAGAACAATTAGCACCCTGAGGTGCTCCGGCGTCTTAAAATGTGGTCAAAGTAAAACATGTTTTATTGAAGTCAGTGTTACAGTACGAAGTCTCACTGCTTCCTCAGATGTTCACGCCAAGTCTCCGCACTCTGAGGACGTTACATCAGCGCCTGTGTGGCAGGGAACGAGGCGGATCAAGTGGGGATAGTTTGAGTTTATTTAAGATCTTACTTTTTCCAGTTTTCTTATTTTTTCATAAGGTCACGGTCACACTGAACCGGCTAAAGAAATACTGAGGCCTGGGAATGCAGTTACATGACCACACTTGTGAGAAAATCACATTAGTTTTGGACTGATTATAAAATCCACTAAGAAAGTCAGTCCATGAAATCCTGATGGAGGTTTGGATGATTTGGTATCTAGTGTAGTTTTTTCTTACTGTTCTCCATTTCTCAATATCTTAATTGTATTAAAAGTCCCATATTATGCAAAAATCACTTTATTAAGTCTTTTAGTGAAATTTGTGGGTCTTTGGCTTTCCTCCCAGTCCACAAAATGTGATATTTAATGACAAAACCTGTACTTAGTAGAGCTTGTGAATGTAAAATCCTGACCTAAAACGAACTGTTTGGATGTTGGGGATTTGCCGACGTCAGCGATTCCCTTTTTTGACCAATCAGGAGCAAGTCTGACCTGATTGGTCCACCGGAGCAGATACCCCCCCGAACCATCTCTCCAGCAGTGGGGAGGAGAATGCCAAAGTCGAAGAGCCATCACTGCTCTGTTTTTGGCTGTAAGCAGCCATATAGTTCCATGCACAAGCTTCCCATCTCAGAAGAAGACAAGACTAAGAGGCTAGAGTTCATTTATCAAGGAAATGTTCCAGCTACACTCAGTAAAACTGTGGATGTGTGTGCTAGTCACTTCACAGCCAACTGTTTTCCAACTTTGGACAGTGCAACAGAGGGCTAGCGAATAGACTGGTCCTGAATCCAGGCGCATAACCAGCCATACGCCAACAAACCTGAGACCCTGGAAATGTGAGTATTTTAAATGCTGTGTGCTGTGGAGCAGATGGAAGAGCTTTTCCTCAGTGTCCCCCTGTCTCTGTGTTAGCTTCAGGATGCTAACTTTAGCTGTAGTTAGCCTGTTGTTTTAGCCTGTAATGTTACGGTAAAGGAGCTTCGCTGTTTTGTAAACATTGTGCACTCAGAGCTCGTGGCGCCGCTCTCAGTGACGCAGAAGGGCAGGGCGGTATCAGCGGTGGCTCATTTACATATGAAGGCCACGACCACTAAATCAGAGTGTTCTGAACAGAGGGGCTATGAGAGCCTGGAAACAATGCTGCTGTGCTTGATTTATTGACTTTTTGGACCAAAACATGTAACTACCATTTCATGAAGACATCAATGATCCATATTAAACTGCAGAAAAGGAGCAGAATATGGGACCTGTAATTTTCAAACAATAGTTTAAGTTTTGCTGCTGCAGTCCCTTGTCCTACAAGTTGAGTGGTTATCACATTGTCTCAAATTTAGGGAAAAAAAAAATTAGATCTTTTCATTGCTACAACCCTGGCTCAGGGGAAGCAACAAAGAAGTTGAAAACCAAAGGTTTGATGACTATTTATTGCAAATGATGTTTGCACAACAACAAACAAGGGTGACTGATGCTTCTGCCTTGTTGCTGATCCTGGCTGCAGTTTGAGAAAGAGTTTGGAGGAGCCAAGAACTGGCTGGCCAGCTCTCAGGTGCCAGGGATTGTGAGCTAAGCAGGTATAGAGGTCCAAGATGGCCTCAAATAAAAAAAAAAGAAACAAAAAACAAGGGTTGCACCATAAGCTGTATAAAATACAGACATAGCCTCTGCGATGTCACCTGTCCGTTCCTGAGACCATGAAATGAAGCCAATCCATGGACACAGCCACATTCGTTATGACGCTGGCCGTGAGTCTCCTTTCGAACAGCTACAGGGCCCGTCAGTCACATCACCTGAGCTGTGTCTCTGATTGGACAATCAAACAATACTAATAACTTTTAAACCGCAGAGTTAGAAAAAATTCACTCACCGTACAGTGGGTGCCGATAGTGAAAGCAGCGTTTTAGACCCAAGTCTTTTTTTTGAACCAGGCTGTAAATATGTTTTTAATGCCGTAAAAGTCTGTCTTTATGGCTGGGTGTGTACATGACTTCTGGTCTTTCTGCAGCCAGCCTCAACTGAATTCTTGATGAACAGCGACTTTTAGCTCTTAGTTAGTGTCAGTGTGTTAGTGATTATCTTTACCAGTTGGCCAAATGCCACAAATCATAAAAGTGGTAAAAAAACGACTCTTATGGATCTGCCTCAGCTGTCTTGTGAGAAACAATTTAGTTTCTCAACTTGATGTCAAAAAGAAGGGATGCAAGATGCAAATGCAGACTAGAGGGGAATAAAGACCTGTTTAACGAAACTTTAACAACACTATGTCTTTCTGAAGAAAAACACAGTATGCAAAATTGCTAGAGGTTTTTGTGGTGCTTGTTAAGGTGCAAGATAATATATAAGCTTCCCAAACCTGCTCCAAATCAGGGCCAATCAGGTGTACACACCTGACGCTGCTCTGATGACTCCTTCACCGAACTCACGAAATTAACCCAACTAGGTTCCCCTTAAAGTTGAATAGTGATTTGAAATAAATAAATAAATGAATAAATAAAAAAATAAAAAAACAAATAAATTGATTAATTAATAAATAGAGAAACAAACATATAAATAAATAAAATAAAATGAAATAAAATAATAATAATTTTAATAAATAAATTAATACATAAAATAAAATAAAATATTAAATAAATAAAATAATATAAAAAAATATTAAATAAATAAAATAAAATAAAATATTAATAATAATGATAATTATAATAATAATACAGCTGTCATGATGTCTTAGTCCAGGGTTTGGAGCATGGAATTTAAAGGTACACTACAGTTTTCCTTACTGACTGGTTGGCCTGGGACTACGTTGCTTAACCATGAGACCGAAACTTGGCAGCTGCACAATACTAAAAAAAAAAAAAAAAAAAAAAAAAAAAACTTTTGATGTATCTAAAATGTGAAGTATTAAACAAATCTGTAGATTAATTCTTTTTCTGGTGCCCCCAGTGGCTGATGAGTATACTTCATCTCTCCTTGCTGCTCTGTCCTGTAGTTGTGTAAGCCTTTTTATTTAAACAAGATTCACACCTCGCTTTATTTTAACACTCATAAAAATCAATACTACCTAAAAACTTTGTTGATTTGTCCGACATCTACCATCTGTGATTGGTTTAAATCATCAAAAATAACGTTAGAAATCTTCAGTCTTGTCACTGATGGTCTGCTCTGCTTTGACAGTTCCAATAGAGACATAAATATTAGTGTCAATCCTTTTTTAATGACCAGCTTAAAAACTCCTCGCAGTGGCTTTAAAGTTGCTGTATTGTGTGGTTTTTGACTGCTGGTTCAACATAACTGAATTTACTGAAGCAGAGGAAATGTGCTGTCTGTAATCTGAGACATTTTACCGACCAAAAGTTGATTGAATCATCAAAAACAGAGAGCAGTATATCTTTTTTATTGACAGGAGTTTAAATCTATTAAAATATGACCCCAGTTTGAACAAACACTGGAGGAATCATCCTTTAAAGAGGACATTGTTTCACTTTACAAGGTCTGAATCAGCAGAAGTATCACAAAGCTGCTTTCTCCACAGTGATGAATTTACCACAAGGCTCCGCTTCCTGTTGCCCTCACATCAAAGTGTGTGACCTGCTCGGGTTTCACCGGCCAGGAGGAGCCGCAGCAGCCAAGCCTGGTTCACTTCCAGCAGATGAGCGGAGAAGTTTGAGGAAGAGGTCAGCGGCACACCGGGGACTCCAGGCAGCCCGGCCTAAGACCACCAAGGTGATCAGTGACCGGCCACATTCTTCCCCTCGCTGCCCGAGAAACAGAGAGGGTGCTGGGTGAAGGAGGACGAAGACGGTGTGTTTCACTTTCCTCTGGAGTCTGTTCTGGTGGTCGGTGAGAAGGTGTGAGGAGACATCTTCATCCTTTTCGCCTTCCAAACACCCGCAGTAACTGAGGAGAGGTCAGCACGGGAACGCTAAAAGATCTATAAAGACATACTTGTTGCGACAGACTGAAGGAACAACCTCCATGATGGATGATTTAGAAATAAGTATCTGGGTTAGAGGGAAACTTCTAATTACGAGACGAGAGGCACATGCTCCTTCATCCCGAGAGGGGCTCTCAGAGCCTCGGCCTCATGAATCGAATAGTGTGGTGAAGAGTTAAGGGATGGACCAGAAGTGGTACCTTCGCCGACCACAGCGCACACGCCACCTCAGCTCCTTTTACCGCTTGCGATCGCTCCCCCTCCGTCACATAATCAAGCCCTTCCCGAATCTGAATACAACCCCCCCTCTCATTTATTGCCTTATAAAAAGACTTTGGGTCAGTTTTTGCATCTCTAAAATGAGCACGCTGGTTTCCCCCACATAGTGCTCCATTCATCATGTGCTGGTGCACGGAGACCTACTGCTCTTACATTTCCTGTAATTGGAGTGGCAGGGGTCCAAAGGTTGGCATTAATATTAAAAGAAAGTAGCAAAAATGAATTATTTCCTGACAGTTTCCCACCTTTGCCAGATTAAACTTGTGTAATCAGCTGTGTTTCACCATAGAGACGTCTGCTCAGGTCTTTGTCTGATTACAAACCTATTTGTTACCTTTTATACTCCCTACTTCCTCTCAGGTCAAGAGGCCCCTGAGGCACCCTAAATGCTCTCCACAAACTTATGAGGCTTGGTGGTGAATCTGGTGCCTGTGAGGCATAACTCTCCCTGTCAAAACTGGGAGGGAAACCATGATTCCTCGCCTCAGAGTCCCACGCTACTCAGCTGTAATAAGCCAAGAGGCATGAGGTCATTTTTTGTGTTCGCCTGTGTTGTGGGTTTTAATAACTGGACATAAGTTGTACGCTTTTAGTTTGGAGGTATATTCAGTCTGCATGAGCGGAAGGTGCCAGATCCTGAGGATAAAGTTATCTCATTATCACCACAGGGCAACTCGGTTTTGCAGAAACTTGATGTTGAACTTAAAAATGAAAACTTGGAAATGCTCCTTTCCTGCTCGACCGCTTTCTCAAAGTGGGCTGTTGTCCAGCAGCTACATGTAGTCACTTTTGGGTTTGTGTTACAGTACATATTGACACGTCAAGCCAAGGGTTTGAAAAGTCGGCCAATCATATGTTTTGACAAATGTGAACCTCATTGAGTGTTTCTGTTTTTGGGGTTGAGTAAAAACACGATCGGATGGTCATTTACAGTCGTGTTTTCTTTAAATGTGCGTTGCTGAGTGTACACTCTGAGGACGTGAAAATGAACTTGAAAAAGAGAGGAGGGGGGAGGCTAAAAAAGGAGCTTTTGATAGAAAGAAATGCACCCCGCTGTGAGCTGGACCTGACACATGTGGAGTTTAAATAAACTTGTATCTCCTGCCAGGTTTTCAACAAACTATCGGCTAAAGGAGAGATTTTCTTTCAAATAAGAATTTCCTCGTAGATCTTCAGATATCAGACTTCATGATAACAAGAAGTGAAGGCTCTTAAAATATTACAGGTTGGATTTGATGTAGGTGTTGAATTAATTTGCTATGAACAGAGTCCTGCTTTATTGAGTGAGCTGCTCCTGATGTGTGGGACTCAACCCGTCATGATAATATTTCATTTAGATGTGTGTCAAATTGAATAAAAAGTATTTCTGTGATGTTAAAAACTGCTCCTGAATTTGGGACAGAGTGAGCATCCTGTTATTTTGGGCGTCTTTGATTGTTTTTATTGGAGATTTCAGACTTTCTTCTTCTTCCTCTGCGGTAATAAACTTTTGATTAATGTAGCTGCTGCAGCTCAAACAGTCAAATAATTGAAGTTGTTTATTTTTCTCTTCCAGCCTCATTATGCACTTATGCATTTACGTATTTGGATGAAAAGTTCAGCTGGCAAGATTAAAGGCGCATTCAAAGCCTTATTTATTGGCAAATAGGAATAAATAGCTTAACTCTTGACCATCACACGCATTAAGATGTTTTCTTTTTCAGCGCAGTCAATCATTTTCTTTGACATACAAAAACAGAGCGGGACACTTAGCAAAGAAAACCTCATTTATAACACGCTTCAGTGCATATGTTGCACGTATTTAAGAAACACTCCTGGATGTTGTGGGACTGCTTCAAGAGGCACTTCAGGCAATGTTTGCTTTAATTAAAGGAATGGAAAAAGCTATTAAAATTAAAAACTTCAATTATCTTTGGAAACAGAGGCGGGAGCTCAATGTGTGGCGTAGAAACGGAGATTGTAGAAATACTCCAACGAAGTGAAAGGATGTTAAGAGCGTAACCTTTGGCAGTGGAGTGAGTCAAATGACTTTTTGTCAGTGCAGCCTGCGTTTTAAGAGTGATAGAAGGCAGGTTTCCTCTTCTATTCATACACTGTGAGTCTTGGATGCTGCGTGCTACATGGAATATTTGTGTGGGAACATCATCACGGTTCAGATAGATTGGCGATGGCAACAGGGCATAAGGGCTTCCCTATTTGTGCCACAAGATGAGAGGGTGTTTCTTTCTCTGGCGCCAGAGGCCCTGCAAACGGTGAGCTGATTAAACGTGCGACGCCATGTTTCGTGCTGACAGTGACCATGTTTGAATGTGGTGGTTGGGTCAGTGAAGGGAAACGATGGAGTGTTGGCGCGGAGGATAATCGTTTGTCCATTTACCCACATCGCTGCTTGTGTGCGTGTCAAATTGTTTTTTCTTGGACTCCAAAAAGAGTCAGTTCAATTAAATTACAAAGAAAATATATTCTATTTTGAGCTGACGGCAGACTGTTTTACTTCTGCTTCAAATAGACCCTCCAAGCTGGTTTCTCCGAGGGGAAGTGAGTTTTGGAGGAGACGGTGGAAATGGAGTTGAAGCTGGAAGCTGGCAAGCAAAACTGAAAATAAAGATAGCAGAGAATACATAAATAAAAAGAGGAAAAGAAAAATGGGATGTACATCAAGTGATGTGGCCAACCAATGAGGAAGTTTGATCTCCTTCTTGTTGAAATAACTGTGGTTGTAAAAACTGACAGGATTTTCAAGAATCCACACATCGTGTGGAAATTTGGTACAAAATACAGAAATCAGGTCAATCAGGATAATAAGTAGTTGAATGGTTGCAGACAAAGCCCTGAAATGAATTCTTTTTAGGGTTAAAGCAGCGTTCAGCCTGATTTATTATTCTGACACATCAACTTTCCCAACGTAGATAAAAGAAGAGACATTAGAGGAATGAGTGGTCAGCGTTTTTTCAACATGTAGTTATATTTTGAAGAAGGTTCATGTCAAGGTACGTATGTTGGCCTCTGGGCTAAGCTAACCTATGGTGTAGGCCAGGGTTTCCAGAATTTGTCAGTCTGCGACCCCCAAAATAGTGGTGCTAGATGTAAAACAACCATTTTCAGTTTGTACACTGCAAAAAACTGAAATCTTATCAAATGTTTTTGTCTTATTTTCAGTAGAAAATGTCTTTTTAGACTTGATAAAAGCCACATCCACCTGACCAGTCCAGAAAAATGTTTTGTTTCAAGTTAGTTAAAGACAAAAATGAGGTCTGAAGTAGCAATTTGAAATAACCTGTAACCAGTAATATTGGCGCTGATAATCTCATTTAAAAGTGTGGATCAGGAATATATCGAGAAGGGAGACTTTTTCAAGATCACTTTCAAACTCCTCACAGCCCCTTTAAATAATTTAAAAAAAAGGATGAGCACTTTTGATCTTATCACTGTTGTCATCATCAGTTAAAGTTTGTTGGTTGATGAGTGACTAGATTTTGCAATTTCTATGCTAGCTTTTGAAGAACGTTTTTCCAACCAGGCTAAGAATTTCACAAACATCAGTGGACTAATGAAACCTAAGGGTCAGTTTACTAGCTGTTCAGTACTCTGTTAGGCTTATAATTAGGCTGCCAGGGACTGACCTCTTCCAGTACCAAAGACAGAAGTAATATGATGTGAGTGTGTTGCCACAAAATGTCACAACCGGGTTTTGGGTGGATCATAGGCTGTACAAAGCCACCAGAGACTGCGGTTTCACCAACAGTCAACTTTGGTTCCTTTCAACTATTAGGGTGATCTTTTCCTAACCTTAACCAAGTAGATTTAATTGCCTTTACTTCACCAAATCCTAACCAGAGCGGCAGCAGATCAGAAAAATCTCCGTTGAGTCATTTTTAATGAGAAATCCTCTGACACACATCACATTCGTTCCTCTGAGCCCAGGAGTTGTGATGTTAAGACAACTGTAGGATGTGTTTGGAATAATTTAAAACTTTATGTCATCTGCAATTCTGAAAGAATTTTGATGACTCACTACACATGACAATAAATATACCGTCCCAAAACCCTGCTGACAACTGCAGTCATCTTCAGTCAGAGGACGGCGTATGATATTTATTAACCGCCATCATAGTTTCCATACGCTGTTTGACTCTGATTCCACAGAAAGCAAGCCCTATTTTCAGCACAAGACGCCATCTAGGTAACAATGTAGTGATTTATATATGAGGAACAGTCATGGTGGATATAATCGAGCAGAACCGACTAAACATTCCCATTGTTCTCCAAAAGGGCCGATTATCTCCTACATTAACCCTGCCCGTGGAGCTCACGCTGAAAAAAAGGCATTCCTCTTTTGGGTGTACTCTGGAGTGGGAATTCAACTTTCCCCACTCCATTTTGAGATTATTTATCACCCCTGACGGTCGAGCGCTGGCCCACAGGAAGTGAAGCGTAAGTGCAACAGGAAGAGGAGAAGGTGGACGGTGTGATCCTCGGCGTGTAAATCAAGATTTTTTTATGAGGCCGGGCCACCCTGGAAGATGAAGTGTTCTTGTTGTGAGAGAAAACAGCGGAGCGGTACACATGTCATAACATTGACACCTAGGAGGGGGGTCGGCTGGGATCCATCCTCAGGCCACGGCTCCCATGTGCCCTCTTGGCCTGAAACACCATCTCCTAAAACCCCCTCAAACTCCTTCTCCTCAGCTCAGACACAAATTTTTACACCTCGTCCTCTCTCCTCCTCACCGTCGTCCTCCTTCGCCGCTGCAAATCTGCCTCCATTGCTCACTCAGGACATCTTTAAGAGCAGTGCCCGGCTTCTGTCCACCAAACACTTTCTCAAACAATAAACAGAGGGCCTAGGTGGTCCTGTCAGAGCTGCTGTCTTTGTAGAATAACCAGCTACCACAAGAATCTCCTCCTCGGCTCTCTGTGGACACCCTGCACACTCGTATGTGCTCTCAAACAGTGTACTGGATTGTCAAAACCTCCTTACGTTGTTTGACAACAAATGTCAGGGTGTAAATGACTGCTAATTGGATTTAGTCCAGAGGATGATGCATGTGAGAAATACATAATTTAAGAAGTACTTTTACGTATGCTGCAGATGAAGTGTACCTCTGAAAAACTGGGATAAATTTAGGCCCTGTTTACACGACATTTCATATGAAAATACTAAAATGTAGAGGAACTGAAAACGCTGTAGTTAGCATTCCAGGCCAGTAGGTGGTGCTATAACTGTCTTGTCCAGGAGCTGCTTTTGGTAGATCTCCACTAATGCAGAGTTGAGCCGATCATCTGGTGTATTGGTGAATGTCAATTTTGTTAAAAGACAGTCAGCAGATTGAGCAGCACAAGCACAACATGGTAGACCACGACGATGGTAACAATAGTACTGTTGTCCTGATGCACTTGCACAAAGTGGAGCGCGACACCATCATTTCCTGAAAACGCCGGGTCACTGTTTACACGGCATCTGTGGCAGCAGCATTTCAGAAAAATCCCACTCTGGAGGCTGTTTTCAAACGTTTGCATTTTAGGTCGGCTGAAACACTGTTTCCATGTAAACGCAAGACCAAATGCAACAAAACTTTTGCGTTTCTACCTAAAACTGTTGTCATGTAAACGGCCCTTTACTCCCAACTTTTTCTAGCATTTACTGGAGAATGCAAATTCAGAAATTGCAGGGACAAATCATGGAAAATATATATATAAAACATAATAATCAACCAATGATGTAAACAAGGGCTCAGGATTGTTACAGAGATTTTCTACAGCACAAACCTCAGTACATTAGTGCTGTGCTGGAAGTGTAGCTACTGGAAGAACTGCACCATTCCCTCACTGGGAAGCAGGAGAGATCCCAAGTTATCTGATGATTCAGGTGTGTAATGTATTTCCCCATGCCCTATAATCCAACATGCTACTACTACTGCAAAAAACTGAAATCCTATTAGGTGTTTTGGTCTTATTTTGGGTAGAATTGTCTTTTTGTACTTTGTCCCGCTGCCTCCAAAAAGCAGGAAAAATAACCCAGGACCCCTCTCACCGTGGACACCACATGTTTAATCTGTTACCGTCAGGCAGGTGGTACAGGTCAATCACTACCAAGCGGCAACCTCCGTTCTGAGAATATGAGACAATGGGGAAGTGCTAAAATCTGCTGTTTCTCGAGTGTTCGCTTGAGGCTGGCTCTGGAAGTAGCGGAAGTCACATACACACCAAGCCAAAAAAGCAGTTTTCAAAGCAGAAATTAACCTATTTACAGCCTGGTTCAAAACGTCTCTTGTCTGAGTCGCTAATTTTACTACCAGCACCCACTGTACGGGGGGGGAATTTTTTTCTAACACGGCCGTTCGAAGCCCTTGCCACTACCAATATGGCTGCTATAGCCGATGTGCTTCATTTTACGTTTCAGAAACAGACGGATGACGTCGGCGAGACTACGTCTATGTTTTATACAGTCTATGATCACTACAAGGACAAACCGGTTCAGAGACAGTTTCTACCCATCAGCAGTAAGGATCCTGAACAAAGGCTGAAATCATTACCTCATTTGTTGTTGTATAATTACAACATAACAGTTACCTCTATGTCATCAATGCACCTGAACATGGCAGCTATTTTGCACTTCGTACTGTTTTGCACTGACTGAAGGGCTTTTACAATTTCATTGTACTTGTTATAATGACAAATAAAGTTCTATTCTATTCTATTCTATTTTATTCTATTCTATTCTATTCTATTCTATTCTATTCTATTAACCTGAAGGCCCAAAGCCCCATGGGACAGTTGGCATTTTAGGGTCCGTTTACATGACAACAGTTTTAAGGTGAAATGCAAACGTATTGTTGTGTTTACACGGAAACAGCTTTTAAGCAGACCTTAAACTCAAACTTATGAGAGGGATCTTTCTGGAACGCTGCTGCCACTATTGCCGTGAAAACAGTAAGCCCACTTTTTCAGTAAAAATGCTGACATCACGCTCCGCTTCACACATACAACAGTACAACAGTACCGTTGTTACGATCATTGTGGACTGCTTAATCTGCTGAATCTGTGACTGTCTTTCAACAAAATCTGCATCTGTTGCTCCACTTCTGCACTTGGTATTTGCCAATACACCAGATGACCGGCTCAACTCTACTTCAGTGGAGATCTCCCAAAAGCTGCTTCTGGACAAGACAGTAATAGTGCCAACTACAGGCCTGGCATGCTTACTGCAGCATTCCCAGTCCCTTAGCGTTACCGTGTAAAGGCAGGTTTGCAGTAGTTACATAATAAGTGCAAATTCCTCATGAAATGCCAGAATTAAAACTTTAGGGTATTCTTGCAAAACAGAAGATATGCAATTTGTATGCTTCTTTAGACTGTTTTAAGGTTGTTCTCAAAAGGGCATAATAATCGCGCATTGTGGAGGGAAACTAAGTGAGAAGAAAAGTCAGAAAATATAATAATAGATTGTGTAAATACATGCATCCATAATATTTCTTCAGATTTTGAAATTAAAGGAGGTATACGTTTCCTTGGTTTGTATGTTCTTGTAAATCAGAAGCATAAAAACACAGTTTTTTAAAGAGATGCAGAGTATAAACTTTGTGTTTTCAGACATAAGAACTTATCAGGAGGCTATTTTTGGGATAGTGTGTAAGAAGCATACACAGAATTCCTCTCAGCTCCAAACTGGTGTGCTGAATGACCTAATGGTCACGTCAATAACATGCGTGTGTCAGTGGGAACGCCTCAGTGTTTGTGTGGAAACAGTTTGTCACATTTCATTAGTTCACGTTCACCACTTTGCGAGGTGCTTACCCAGGTCACATCTACTCTCAGTGAGGCCCTGTTGGTATTTGTACAGATACAGCAGACGTATTTATTAACCGAGATTTTCACTGTAGATTCTTCAGCATCATGGGGCTGGGTATCGCTCTTTTTATCATTTGCTTTGGAGTTGATTTGGAGCTGTTGTAGTTGATCTAATTGTGAGAGTAGCAGAAGTATTTTGCAGGAAGCTCTGTGTTTACCTCGTGTGTTTGTGTGTGAGTGTGTGTGTGTGACAGGAGCCGGGGAGATGGCTGGCATAATGGAGTTTATTTACATTCACACTCACTTACACTGCCCAGTGTCTGGCACTCAGCGCAGGGGGACACATTCCTGCTGAGAGACGTCACCGGTGCCGCTGCACATAGAACGCGTGTTCACGAGCCGTGGGGTCAGTCAGAGAGGGATTATTCAAATTGAATGACCAGGTGTTGTGAGGCTGCAGAGCAACAGGTCAGACACGGCCATCATGAAATTAACACTTCACTTCCGAACTGTTTACCTACTTTGTATGGAGGATTAAGCACAGAGTGTCACTATACAGTTTAACTTTGGTCATTAGCTACTTCTTTACTTTAAATAATGATCAGAAAATCTAATGAAAGTAAAAAGATCAGTTTATAAGAGGCCTAAAAACGAGTGTTTCCTTATTTTTTATTCTTTATATCACTTATTTTGCCCTCTTACACACTTAAATTCATATTTTTTATTATATTTAATGCCTGAGTTCTTATTTTTTAATTATCATTTAAATATTATTATTATTATTTTTATTATTATTATTGTTATTATTTTTATTATTATTATAATTATATTTATTTTTATTAATATGTTTTTTTTAGTAGGATTCTTTGTCAAATTAAAAAAACGCAACAAGCCAACAAATTTGTTGAATTACATGCTGATAAATATATCTGTATATTTTTTATTTATTAATTTTTTCTTATTTTATCTGGTAAATGTCAGAAAAATGCTTTCAAAAAGGCATCTTGAAAAGACTCAGGTTTTTTTTTTTTTTTTTAAATAAAACTTAAAAAGTAAAAATTAATAGTTATAATGAAACATAAATTCTTCACTTGACAACAATTTTTTTTTTAAAGTTATTCAAAAGCCAGAGTATGTAAAAGCTGATAAGGTATGACATATAATTTGAGTAAAGTTTAATTATTTAAAACTTAATAAATAGGATTTATTCTACTTTAACTGTGCTGAAACTTTCACTAGTCAAGAAATTGTTTTGAAATTTAAATGTCAAAAATGCAAAATTAAGCAAAACTTGTATTTTAAAGCAGCTGTTTAATGAAACAAGTCTTAAGTGTTATTAAATGACTGATTATCTTGATGTTTGTACGCCCAGCTGTATATGTTTCTTTCTAAGAATATTCAAAGACGTCACAGTAGTTTGAAATAGACCCACACAGACGGGCAGTATTTGAATTTGAAGCGACTAGTATATTTGGAGTCCCTGTATATTTATGCTGGACTGTTTGGCTTGGCATCTCTCTGCTGATAATTTATGACACATCTGGTGTCAATCTGCCATCACCTTCCTCATAAAAGGTCCCCAAATCATGAATATATTCTTTAGATGGCAAGAAATGCTCGTTATGAGCCGGGGCTTGATTTGTGGAGTCTATCTTTTTCACAGTCGACTGGATATTTTGGGTACGAATCAATGTGTCTCAGAGTGGGTGAGTGAATTTATATACTTGGGAGTGTCTCCACGGCTGGTGCTGTGGCCAAGTGTGGGACACATGCAGGACCACAACGGAAACCTGGGAAACGGCATTAATTGAGGAGGGGAGGAAAAAATGAAAAGAACATCACACGTGGATTTCTTCTGCTGCAGTAATTCAGCATCATGAAACTCAATACTTCCCCTCGGAGAAATATGTAGACGAGTGTTTACCAACAGAAAGGATCAGACTCATTTTAGCATCAACTTTGTGTACATTTTCCATGCTTGTGCTAAAAAAGGCATTTTTAATTTACTCTTAATGTAAAGATGATATTATTTAAGGCTCTTTAGCTCACATTTGTTTTTCTTTTGGAAGGATGACTTGGCAGTTACAGTCAAAAATGCTGCAAGAGATATGATGTCGAATTATAATGCAGTTGTTATGCAGGGAGCCAACTTTGCAGGATTTTTCTGTGTTTGTTTAATTGGACAAACTCTCCTTTAAATAGCACAAAAATAGCAATTAGCTCCTGTGTTTTCTTCTTCTATCTCTCCATGTAACCATAAGCTGGACATTATAACAGCTTGTAAAAAGGCTTCACTCAGAGTGCTCTCTATAGAGGCAAACGACTGAGGAGGCTGGAGTGAGGGCCGCTCAGTGAATGTTTCATTATATCTAATGTTGCCTTCCCTCAAGCGCTCTCCAAAGTAAGCGGTCTGCATGAGCCCGGTCTCGAAATGCTCAACCCCCTTGTGACCACTTGGAGCAAAGCAACGCTCCACTTTCTTATTTTCGCCCTCAAACGAGAGCCTCTGCATGGATTATGTGTTTGAACACAGTGGTGCCTTTTTATTTAACTTGATTTTTTGCTCGCATGTTTGAAAGCTCAGGGTTTCTGAGTTAGAGGGCAGCTTGACATGATCAGAACTGGGGCAATATGGACCGGGAAAGACCAAAAAATATTTTTATAAGAGACTCTGCCACCTAAAACACCTCAAAAGTGAATGTTTTTGGGATGATATGATAAGATATTTGGCTCGACAGTGAAGTTAGCATCTGAAATGAAGCTATGTTTTATCTAAACTGTCTCACATTGGTGTATAAAACTACCAATTTTCAACCTTCACTGTGCAAAGATGGCGTGATCTGTTGTGCTTTTCATTTTCGTCAATGTGATGCTGCTTACCAATCCTACCTTCAAAAATTAAGGCTGACCTTAATTGCCTCTATCATTTCACTAAATGGTTAATGATAGTGATTTAATACACACAGGGCTGTTTGAGTGTGTGCACCGTCTCACAGCTGTGTGTATGTGAGTGTGTGTGTGTTCAAGTTGAGCTCTTTGCTTTGATTTCCCGCTCCGGCATGTGCGAGGACTTAGCGGGCCGAGCTCCCAGACATCTGTTGAATATTAGGTGCAATAACAGCTGGGCGGACCTCAAACATGGTCACCCACTTCACCTCCCCGTGTCTCTGAGGATAACCCCAGCTGCCTCACACTCCAGATGACAAGTGCCCGTTTTCCCGGCACGCTGAGTCCAGGGGCCCCGCCGATGAGCCGAGCACCCTCGCTACCAAACCATCCGTACGAAAGACTCTCCTCCTCCAGCCTCTCTCTGTCTGACTCTCTCCTGCTGTGCATGGGAACAAAGTGGGTGGTATCCAGTGATTTCACCGCGATAATATCCCACCGTGTTTGATTTCCCATAATGTGTCAGCTTGTTGTTGAAATAAATTTTGGCTCCAGGGTGGTTGTCCGTCAACCGCTCTCCCCTGATGTTTCTCCTCAGAAAGATCCAGAAAAAGAGAGAGAAAAGTCAGCCGTGGAGGCAGATGATAAGGTCAAGCTTTAATAAATAACCAAGAAATATTTCTGCTAGCTCCAGGAAGGCTTGTTTTGCAAATTAAGCCCATTGTGAACCATGGTGATGTGACAAGGAGCAACACATTCTTCTACTTATACATACAAACAAACTCTTTTGGAATAAAAAAAAGATCCTCAATACATTTTAGAGTTTTGCTGCCACAGCTTTTTGTACAGCATTAGCTTACGACAGCTAAGGTTACCTTTTGCAAGACTGTAGATCCCTCACTATTCAGTGTTATGCTTGTAAAAAATCTGGATCACATTTTATTTTCTACACAGCAGTATTTGTTAATTCCACCGAGAGGCTAATGCTTCTAGTTTAGCAACAGGCAGGTTGTTACTCTTGGGGAAAAAGTCTATGCTAATTAGCCGTAGCCATCAACTTTCTTACAATTCACACAATTGTGCCATGTGGATTATTATTATTATTTTTTTACTTTATCATCCAACAAAAATGCTCCATATTGCCAAACTGCCTGTTGTAGCGGTAGTTTAGTGACATGGTTAACACTTGCTAATATATTAGCTTTTAAGCCGTTTATATTTACAACTAGCTTTATAAATTGATTGGTTTATTTATATAATTGAAACACAAACTATTTTGTTAAGATGTGCAGATTTGAATAAACTTTAAATGGGAGAAAATTTTGGCAATATTTTTGCGCTAATTGTTAAGCTAGCATTTGGGGCGTTCCTTCTTTTTCTCCATACTGCTAAAACATTTTTTTTGTGTTTGAAAATCTTTAACTTGCATCATCTTTTGGAACTCGAAAATGTTGTAAGAAACCTTGTGTGTATTAAGCAACTTCCTGTTTACCTTCCTATAGCAGTTCCTTGCTAACAGGTTAGGGGCTATCATAGCTAAAACAAGCTAACACATACCTTAAGTTGTAAAGGGGGCTATCAAAAACAGTGACGCTAGCAACAAGTGAGAACTATGGATTTAATTTCACATTACGTTAAGAATACTTTAGATTATAAAATGATTTGACCTGCTGTTAGCTTTCAAAAACCTCCCCGCACTTTTCAAAAAGCAGCTTCAAAACTGATCAATAACCACATTCATGCAGATCTACAGTCACTCGATGCTGAGCTGCTGCACTGGGTCCAACATTTTAAAGCGTGCCTTCGCTGCTTTCTGGGTGTCGTTATGGAGTCACATTTTATGACCTTGTGATTAGTGTTTTTATGGCGGTAGGGAGGTCTGCAGATGGTCTATGTAAACTTGTCACACTGAGGGGCTCTTGTCGGGAGGTGAAGGAGAGAAGGAGAGCACTGTTAAACGTAAAGACATATAAACAGAGGCAGAGTGCCCTCTACTGGAGACTCTAACAGTCTACACGCTGATACACGTAGTGTATGGGGATGAATCTGTGGCTGATGATCCTGTGGGATTTTGAGTGTGATAAAATCTGAAATATTAAAGCCATGTCAGCAGCAAAGAGACAGAGAAATCTGTAAGCAACACACAATTTCTGAAGGGTAACATAGTTATTATTGGCAGTAAAATAAAAATGCGTAAACGAGGTTCTTTGGACTTAATTAAAAACTTTTTAAAGTCATTTTTCGTGTTTGTTCAGAATGATTTGTTTTAATTTTGGTTGAATATCTATTTTCTTTGTGGTTTAAATTGCTTCTTGAAATTCTATCAACAAAAAAAAGTATCAACAAAACAATCCTAAACTCAGAAAATGAGTAAGAAATTAAAAATGCTGTGGAGAATGAGTCAGCTAGACAGGGCTAGTACTTTGGAAAAAGACTAGATTTGTTGTTTTTGATCTGAACTTGACTAAAATAATAATAAAAAATACTTAAGGGCAATTTAAAAAATGATTATAATTAATAGCAGCTGTACATATTAAGCAGCTAAAGCTGTTATTATTTTAGTTCAATCCCCAGAAATATTTTTTCAAACCTGTTTACTAGTTTTTTTTTTTTAAATAATGCGTCTGCTCAGTGCCTGGTAAAACAGAGGTCTTGTTGTCTTAAAAATACTGATGACCCCTCACATCCTGCACACGTGTGTGAAGGGTTTTACACATTCTTTTCACCTTCTCTGTTGCACATGTGTGCATGTGTTGTGGGATAATAAGGAGGGACACAAAGAAACTAATTTAGTTAAATCCATCTGTCTGTTTAATATTAACATTTTACAGTCTTGTATAAAGTACTTGAAAGCAGCACTTGAGTAAAAGCACAAGTGTGTTACCAGAAAACTTTGGTAGAAGTTAAAGTCACCTTTTAGAATATTACTTGAGTAAAAGTTTTGAAGTACCGGATTTTTATTGTACTTAAGTATCAAAAGTAATTTCCTGATATTACTAGTATTAAAAGTAAAAGTATTTTTTTTTGAGAAGTAAGCAGTTTGATTTTTTAATTTATAAATTTATTGTGGCCAGGGGCATATTTAGTCGTTTGAGGGCCCAAGGCAAACCCAGTCAATGGGGCCCTCCATGTCCTTGTAACTCATCTTCCTCAGAGCTAGACTGGCCTTCCCTGGGTCCACTGTCTCTTTCCGAGAATCAAGGCATGAGACAGTGCTAATCTTGTACATGGTAACTTAACGCAACTAACTTAATGCATTTCCTCAAGTTCTGTACTTTAGTTTGATTTTGAAAAAAGTGAATCCATAATTTAGTCCACTTTGTCCTGGATTAGAAATCTTTTATGGTCAAATGACAGCTTATTTGTCCCACAGTGGGTAATTTACAGAGTAACAGTAACAAACAAGTAAGTATGAAGTGAAAAACATTACAATAGGTAAATATTGAAAAAAATAATTTAGTAAAGGAAAAATATGTAAATATCAAGCACAACATAAAACTGGAAAAAAATCTACTGAAAGAGGTGATATTTACATACTTTTTGGTATTATTATTTTAAAGTTAATGTATTTTTATTTGACCCCCTGTCCAGTGAGTTATGTATCCAAAAAGGGATTTTAGTACAATAATGTTTATCACCAACTCAAAAAGTTTGATTTTTAGAAAATTATCCTGTTTCCTGTGCTAGATAAAGTCCTTAAAATCCTAAAAGTCTTATATGTTTATCTCAGATCTCAGAGCAACATTGTTTTTATTTCCGACTTGGTTGAAATATGAAAAAAACAGGAAAAAAGTGTTTTTTACCACTTTCTTCCTGAATCAAATTTTCAGATGTGTTGTAACATGGAATAGCCCATTGAATAAGAGGGGAGGGGGAGTACCCAAAACGATTGTTAAAGATTAAGCCTGTATTTCGAAGCATGTGAAGTAAGATTTAGAAAAAAGAAATGCTGTCAAATGAAGACAACTTCGTAAATCAGTTTTCAAGAGATGCTTTGGGGGCCCCTGGGAATCTTGGGGTTGTAGCTACGCCCCTGATTGTGGCTTCCTTACAGTAAAAGGACATAACCAGGCACAGGAGAACGAGGCTTGAACTTCTTCAACAAAAGCTTGTTTCACTGACTCTCTGCATTTCATTCGGTAGGAAGAAACTTTCACTCCAACGTAAGAAACCATGTCATGCAAATACAGCCACGGGTGTGCAATGTTATGTTCGGCAGCACTACGGAGTTCACAGAGTTCGCCACTGTGGTTGACATGCTCAACAGATGCCACCAGAGTATTGTTGGCGTCAGTGCCTGCTGCAGGTGCTTCCATGATGGCGTCAATAATGTGACATGCCCAGACAAGCTGAATTTCTTCCTCGGGCTTGGCATTACGTCACCATCTCAAATTTCCTCTTAATTGTAGTAACGAGTAACAAAAATGACAAGAGGAAATGTAGTGGAATAAAAGTAAAAGTTGTCAAAAAAATAAACAACGAAGCAAAGAACAGATATGTAAAAAATTTACTGAAGTACAGTAAGGGAGTATTTGTACTTTTTTGCATTACGACACAGACATTTCATTATTTTACAAACACTTGGAGGTGTTTTTTTTCTTTTTTTGTTTTGTTGTTAACTCTCAAAATTGATAACCTTGAAAACTTTGATGTCATTTTAACATTTTCGTTTTGATGTTGTGTGACTGTTCCATTGATTTCCAGTGAAGCAAGTGACCATTTTACACATACCCTCACTTAAACTATGATTGAAGAAGTATTTCTCTGGAAAACCAAAGTACATTATGGTTAAAAACTCTCTTACTCTGGTTATCCAAAAAAAAGAGACTTTATAGGCAGACATACATAATTTATCAGGCCTGTACTATGAATATCAATTACTTTAACTTCTGTGTCCTGGTATTCATTTCTGTTTCATCGTTTTGAAATCTGACGTGCCTCATTTTTACGCTTCATTTTCAGAACACTGTGGTTGTATGAGTTAATAAAACTGTTAAAACAGCAATGTGCAGAATCAAACTTCATTTCACAAACCATTACCTTGGACTCCTGCTGTTTCATTTGCAGCAAAACATGACGATGAAGATGTGATGAAGTTCGAGAAATGGACGGAACATGTAAAATGGAAAATAAGTCACAAGTAGCATGAAACTGCTCCATTGTGAGTTATATTAAGGGTGAAAACCGTCCAGGGATTCTCTGAATGACACACACACACGCGCACACACACACACACACACACACACACACACACACACACACACACACACACACACACACACACACACACACGGGGGACTGATGGAACTTCAAACATGTTTTTCTTTGTAATGCATCATTATGTAACCGTGAATCTGTCAGCGAGGGGAGTCTGTGCTTTGGTCAACGGCTGGTCCTGCAATTATTACAGAAGCACTTTGAGCCCTGTTACTGTAGGCGGGGGGACATATGGAGTAAAGATCGACCAAAGAAAACTCTGGAAACAGGTGTTGAGCTCGTTGAACCTCATGGTAAAAAGCTTTGACAAGTTTACCTGTTTTATTGGACTCAATGAAAATTTGGTGATCAAAATGTGTTCGAGTTGGGCCATAAAACTTAACTTCACCATTATACAGAAATGATAGAACCACTTAGTGATTACCCATATTCATCACTTTGAATAAGAAGAGCTATTTTACAGAACAAACAACTCCAATTTATCACAGCTTCAACTATTAGCTGCTACGTTAAAACAACGCCATCCTCAGACACGTCAGCAGGGTCCGGGGTCCTGACGAATGATGTCATTTTTGCACCTACCACCCCTTGTCCTTTTAACACAGAACATTTCCACACCGCTCACACTCAAAAATTTTCAACTTGCCAGGCGGAGATTTGCGGACAAGCTGGCGGAAGCAGTGGAAGTGCAGAAATACAGGCATCTTTACGACTCTTCACTCAGAGATCACCATGAGAACTGAGTGATAAATACTTCATGGCGTGAAATTGCGGCCAAGAAGAATTGGTTAAAAGAACCTGGAAAAATCTCTGGGACAGATATGTAAATGTGTTGTAAACAAAGCTAAACTTCTTCAAACTTTGTTTAGTACTCAGGTAGACGTATGTTTGTGATACACCGCCCCCTGCAGTTTGGGAATGGACACCACCGGATGCCACGCGGGTGTTTAAAAGTCTTGAAGTCCCACGCAATCTCTCAGCACGTCACGTTCCTGCGGAACGGAGAACACAGCGTTAAGGCTATTGTCAACAGTCAATTAGCCTGGCTTAGCATGACAACATGAAACCTGCACCTTCTTAAAGTCACTAATGTCCAATAACTTGTACACAAAAATGACAAAATGCAACTGTAAGATCCCGTAACGTGTGATGGTGTTGAGGAAACCTCTTCCTGCGTTTGTGTCTGACGGAGCCATTAATACATTTTTTCATCTTCCACAGATGAAAATTAGCTCTGTAGCTCACTCTGGTTTGACAGCTTTCTTGTTTTGCATGGTCCCTGTCAAATAAACTACTTAAAAAATAAATAAATAAATAAATAAAAATTAATTAAAATAAATAAAAAAATGTTGCCAAAATGAAATATTTTGATTTTATGTCCTGAAGATTTCTAGTGAGTGATGGGTTTTACTGTGAAAGACCAGATGAGAAAGCAAAATGGCGCATTTCACATATACAGACAAATAAATAAATAAATAAAAATACAAGAACACGGCAAAAACAAAACAAAACAAAACAAAAAAAAAACACGACATATTTTGAAATCTGTATAAAGTGAAAGTTCCTTACGGTAGTTTTAATCCCACAGATTTCAAAATAAAAGTCATACGCACAGATGTTTTTGTATCTTTTTTTTTGTCTATTTAATATTCCTGAACCACATGGTGTGACGTAAAATCTTTTGTCATAGAGTGAGGAGCCTCATGAAACTAGAAAACTAGAAAAGCACTCAGAGAGTGCAGACCTCCACCAAGCATATTGTAATTGTCACGCAACACTTTAGTCCTACTTTAATGTTATACTTCCTTTCAGCAGACTGTCTGCTACAATTTGGTGTTAGTTGCAGGTTTGTATGATAATTTGTTTCCTGACAGTGTTGAAAATTATGTTGATCCAGTACATATATTTTATATTCCAGATCTCAGTATTCAGAATATTGCCAATATCTGGATCGTACTTTTACATCTGTCAGAAATTGTGGTGACCTTGTCTTGTATTGTTTGCAAAACAATCAGACCATTTATCATGAGTTATGGTGAAAACGGCCCAATCTCACAATGATAAAGAATCCTTTAAAAAGATGCTGGATCCAGACGGTGATCCAGATCAGCTCCAAAATTTAATCATTTCTTCCTTATCCCATCTGTAACATTTCCTGAAAATTTCATCAAGATCTGTTTGTTACTCTCCCAAAATCACAACCTCCTTGGGGGAGGTAATTAAGGCAAAAGGTTGGTTTCACAGTTCTTTAAAGGTCTTTTTTAAGCTAAGCTAGGCTAAGCTAAGCTAAGACGGCTGCTTTATGTAATTTTGCATTTCCAAATTTGGTGTTTAGAAGAAAAAAAAAAAGCAGTATAAATGTTCCTAACTGACTCCTCACATGTAAAGAAGACAGCATCTTCTTTTAATTTCGTCCAGGAAGGACAACACATGTCCAGGCTGTTTTTGTACAGCCACAGCTTGAGCCAACATGTCTCTGTAATTAGAAAAGGTCAGATTATTCAGACATCCGTCACGGTGCTTCTGTTTCCTGTCCACTGAGCCACTGTGAGATTTTCCTCAACTCACCAGAAGTCTTCTTTGCCCAGCCACATCTAAGCCCAGCTCCCTCTGTTACCCACTAAGTGCTTTACAGAAACCTGCTCCTGTTGTCCAACGGCTCTCAGGCTGCCAATCACAGCAACGGCTCTCAGCGTGTCCAAACTAATTAATGAGAGGATTCATCTCTCAGAAAGCTCCATTTAGAGTTTCGTTTCCAGTGCTGCTATCATGCAACACTCAGGCACATTTCCTCCTCTCCCTCCCTCCCTTTTTATTTTTACGATCACTCCTGTAAGACAGACATCTTTAATTTGTTTGGATTCAGCTGAAAGGGAGGGATATAACATCTATATTTAACTCTGCGGTGCCTCCACTTGGACAAGCCAGCGGAGGCTAGCTTATTTTTTCAGGTGCTTGTACTTTGGAGCACGGTGAGCCACAACCTCGGAGATTTCCACTCCTCGGAGTTGTGCTCACCGGCTTTGGGGAAAGCAGAGTGTGTCAGCAGGGTTTTTGCGATTGATGGTGGCTAATGATGTGCTAATTAATCATGACACGGTCCGTTAATGCTGCGAGGCAGGAAGAGCGCAGGTTGTGGGGGATAACTGTATTCATACGGTGTCCACAGATGGATGTGAGCAGACTTATTTACAGCACATCATTAACACCCATGAAGTCATCACATGAAGAGTCAATCATGCTTTGAGACTCGATCTGTTCATACAAGCACTCTCCCATTGCAATCAATGCAATGATTTACATCTTCTTCATTGATCAACTATGATCTTTCTGACATTTCTCTTGCAGCAGTTAGAAAATAGGACACCAACTTCTGTGAAGATATAATTTCTTTTAGTGATTTCTGGGAAAAACTCAGACTTATGAAATCAAACATCCCTCGTCCTTCAAATGTCTCTTGACACCAGATGAGATTTAAACACGTAAACATCAGCGAACTCTGCTTCTGACCAAGAGAAATGTTCTCCATCAAGGAGCAATATGGGAAAAATACGTCAGGATGTTTTTATGGCAGGATCTGGATTTTATCAGAATTCTTTACCATATTTAGATTATTTTGACCTGGAAACAAGATTTTTAGCCCCAAATATTTCTGATCCTGCATCCTGAACTCTTTCTCCGCACCATTTTTTGTCCTTTCTGCATCATTTCACAACTTTAATCTTGTCTTGTGTCATTTAAAGATGTCAGCTGTAAGAGTTGATGAGTTTCTGCAGAATGTACAAAGCCTTAGCTTTATACAAGTCCTTTGATGTTTCCACTTTTTACAATTTTTAATTTGCTTTTTTTTAAAAAACCAGTCCATATGAAAATATTGAATGATGATGATAATGTCTAAAGACTATATCAGGAACCATATGATACCATAAAATGAACATCACATGTGCGTCTGATTTTAAAATTTATTCAGGGGATCTGACATCCCAACTTTTTTCCAACCCAACTTGTAAACACAGACTAAAATGAACGATTGAAATTTGGAAAATAAATAAATAAATAAAATAAATAAAAATAAAAATCACAATTTAAAATCATCAAACAAAAAAATACAGATACTACCATACAACAATTTTTTTCCTCCACTCCTACTATGTACAGTCCAAATGTAGTTTAGTGAAACGCCAGAGATGTTGTACGTCTTTTTTGCAAGTCCAAGTCAAGTCTCAATTCTTAGGTCATGAGTCTAATGCCGCGTTTCCACCAAGCAGTCCGGGTCGGTTCGTCTCGGTACGGTGCGCTTTCAGCGTTTCCACAGACTCATCCCGGGACAGATCCCTAAAAACCAAGACGAGCCGTCCCACTTTTTTGGGACCCTTTCGTATGGGTGCCAGACTGAACCGATCCGCTCTCGGGAGGTGGAGCAACACACTGCAGACGGTTGATTGGTCAAAAGAATCGTCACTCACCCCGACAGCGGCTGCATTTCTCCTTGCGGCTCACAGACTTCTCTGAAACGAAGCTTGATTGCACTTTGTAACAGAGAGTTACATGAAAATCACAGAGAGAACGAAATGCTGTATGTCTTCCATCCGTGCTCTTTGTTTACTGTGTCGCGTTTTCTTCTTTGTTGGATTTAATCGCGGGGTAAGCTGCTACGGCGTCGCGCTATTGTTTACCAGCTGTGGCTTCCGGCATGCGGCTTACACGCCGCCCACCACGAGAGGGCACAGTTTGCTGTGGAAACGCACACGGGATCAGACTTAACTGTCCCAAACCGTCCCAAACCGTACTGAACCGACCCGTACCGCTTGGTGGAAACGCAGCTTAAGTCAAGTCTCTAAAAACTAAGTAGCTATTGTGAGCTTTTGTCATTTGCTGCTATCCGTCTATTGTGTGGAGGGAAGAGTTAAAGGTTTGCATTCTGCAATCTAGTAATTCTGGTAATGCTGGACAGCATTCTGGTAATCAAGTAATGTTATATCTGTAAAATTAACGTTAAGTGGTCAACACTAAAGTTTAACCTGTTAGCTGATAGTGTAACCATGTATTTTTCTACAGTTAACGTTAGACAGTAGATGGTAGCAGCAGAACATAGATGATCAACACTACCCATCCGTCATGTCAACGCACCGCAATGTAAACAAGTGTGACAAGCAAACTTTCAGTCATCTATTCAAATGTTCTGCTACAACTCTAGTAGAAAGATAAGAGAACGTTAGGTAGCTAATACTGAGCTAACCGTCCATACGTGTCAATGACAAACGGTTCAGCAGCAGCTGCAGGTCTGCCGTTGGTAGCTTCTGTCATAATCTGATGTACAAGTGATACCCCGTGATGCTGCGAGGCACACTCCCAATGCGCAAAGTGGTTACATGGTTACCACAAAAAAGGAAGGTATCACATTAAGCTTGCCAGAGTTTCCTCAATCTTAATACAACAAAAAAGAAAAAATAATGCTCGTTCATGAGTCGCAAAACAGGAGTCAGAGTTGAGTATGAAGTTTTTTGAGCACAAGTCCAAGTCAAATCTTAAGTCTCTGTGTGCGCGACTTTAGTGAAATTCGAGTTAGAGTCACAAACTCGAGGCCCCATCTCTGCGAGACGTCACATGTACTTTGTTTTTTTTGTACCCTTGACAGAAAATGTGAATGTAGACATAATTTAGAAGATAATACATTTCAGAGCTGTATTAAAACATTAACAGATGAAAGCTGGGGGCCGTATAAAAATGGACCTCAAGCCATGATTGGCCCCTAGCCTGACCTTTGACCTGCCTGTAGTAGGTGATGGGGATGACCTCTTAAAGTTCCAGGAGAAAAGTTCATTTTAGTAAAAGCTACATGACCACAACACAATGAAAACATGTCCTTGAGCTAGAATAACTGACACCTCCTGGAGATTTTCTTTTTCAGTGCTTGGAGAGTGATTAGACAGACAGCTACACATAATTTAAAGTACAATAGCTCATAAACAAGGATGCAAATGAACAGACAAGTGTAGGACAATTTTAACAGCCATGACTCTCTGATGGACGGACCAAAAATCAGCAGAGAAACACTCAAACAGGCAGGCACACGATGACATAACAAGAAGCACATGAAGACTGATGACAGACAGATATTACAGCACACAAAGGCAGAGACAGATGGATGGATGTAACGAAAGACAGTCTGACAAAAAGAGAAAGTGTAAGATTATGAAGTGGGATGGGTGGAAAATCAGACAAACACAAACTGATTGGGAAAACAGGTGTAGGGACAGACAATCAGACTGACTGATGGGGCGTTTGATGGACGGACAGGTGAGCAGGCAGGCAGAGGGGTGGAGAAAGACAGATGTCCAGAGCAGACAGTCAAAAACAAAGGTGAAACATTAACCCAGAAGTAGTAAGACATAGTTAATGGGGCAGACAGACAGCTCTTGAACTGAGCAGACAGACAGACAGACGTGAAGCTGGAGCAGTGACTCAGGCAGAGACACACAGAGGCTGAGAGCTGTGGTGTGGCAGCGTGTTTGTACAGCTGAAGTCAAGCTGAAGAAGCCCAGGCCCCTCTCTCACACTCCATTAGGCCCTAAGCTCCACGGAGGGCTGCACTCAACACATAAACAGCCTGCTGGAAGAGCGCGGGGACGGATGGGAGAGGCAGGGGGACGCCAGGCTGGACAGCAAGCAACAACAACTGCCTTTTTGCTTCAGCTTACTGCAACCAAATTACAAGAGAGCTCAGAGACACGGGACAGAAACAGCAGCTGGAGAGACCAACTCAGTCTGAGTTTTTGATGCTTTGTTTCACACTTGTCGTGTCCACTGCATCAGACAAAGACGTGGCAACATCTTTATGAAGACTCTCCAACTTTCTCTTATTTTTCCAGATCATATCCACAATCCACAGTTTTCTTTAATGTTATTGGTAGTGAGGAGATGTGTATCACATCAAATACCAAAATCCAAAAAGACTCTTTGAAAACATGATGCAAAAGACTTTTATAGTTCAGTGATAACCCTCAAAAATGCTGGTCAGTGTCCAGTCATAGAGAGTGTGGCTCAAAATTCACATGATCCCAACCCGATGTTGACCGTACTTTAATTTTTTCTCTTTTTGCAAAACCTTTAGGTCATCTGAGGAGGAATATATCACAGCCTTCAACTCTGGTTGTAAGGTCACCAAAGGTCAACAGAAGACACTTTATCATTTCCGATCAAAGTTTGGAAACCACTTGTCCAAGAGGGATTACAACTTGTGGAAATCTTTGGAAAATGCCACAACAACACGAAAGGCTGCGTATGATTCTTGGTCAGTGAACTAAAACATGAAAAACCCACATCCTTTCAACAGTAAATATAATATTTCTCGATAAGGGGAACTCGTTTTGGCCTCCCTGTTCTCGACCTACAGCAGCCCCGTTACAGCTCAACCACCCGCCTAGGACCTCCACCCTGATGAGCTCCCCTGCTTCTGGGTCAAGTGATGAGGGGGAACAGATAAGTTTGGGTCAGTGCAGGGTGAGACTAAACACTCGCCGAGGGGAATGTCATTGTTTTGGAGATCTTCAGGAGGGTTTTTATGTACTCAGCTGCTCTCTGGCTGCTGCTCAGCGTGAGTGCTGGATCCCAGGTCCACAGTATTTACCAGCTTTCTGCACTTTCAGGTCCTCACCACACAAACCAAACAGCTGAAACAAGGCTTGACTTTTTTTTTTTTTAGCAGTTGTTATGGACTCCATCAGGTATTACTCCATCACATTTTTTCTATTTCACACTTTTCAGTTCATTTCTCATTCTTCCAATCTGTCTGTAAAGTAGAAAAGAAACTCACACTGGACCAACAAATAGCACAATCAACAAATAAAGCATTTCAAATCATGGCAATGCAGGCGCTCAATTAAAATGGCAAAAATTTTAGAATGAAATATTGTAGTTTGTTTTTTTGTTTTAAGCCAGCTATTCAAGTCAGTATAACTTGGTAGACTTAAAACCTGATTCAAATCTGAATGATAGTATTAAACTTTAGATGTTCATGATCGTAATATGTAAATCTTTTGGTTGAACTGCTGCTGAACAAACACAATTTTGGTTTTCGGAAAAAAACTCTACTAAGCATATAATCCATAATCATGAGAACTATTAATTCAGAAAATAATGAGATCTTCATTTGTAACTTAAAGGGACTGTGAGGGCTGGTGAATGACAGCAATACCGTTCATTGCTTGTACATTGTCGTGAAGACGTGACACTAAACAAGGCGTGTGTTTGTTTTGGAAATGGATGGAGATTAGGGATGGGTACCAAATTAGGTACTTTTATAGGTAATGACCAAATTCTGTCAAAGTACCCGGTACCGACTCATGTAAAATCAAAAGGTACCATGTTAAGATACCTAAACGCATCCTTGTGACTGTGAGGGAGTGAAAGAGAAGGTAATTTTTCATGCTAGAAATGAACATAGCATTGCAAGGTTATATATTGAAGAATAAATATGTTAAATTGATTTTTTTTATATTTCATTGTTAAAAAAATTGATATTTTTTTACCACATAATCACAAAAAAGTACCAAAACTTGGTACCGCTGAGTATCGGTACCGATTGCCAGGTACCGGGCATTGGTACTGTATCATTTCAAATGTGAAGGCACCCATCCCTAATGGAGATCTTCTTTTCAACTTTACTTTTCTTTGTTCAAGACAACTTTCTACAACATACAAAATAATGGGGTTATGTATTTATCAACAGTTACAGTATGTCCAGCTGTTGTTCGAAACATGACAACAAGAAAACTTTGTCAGTTTGTACCGTAGCTTAGTAGCCGGCAATATTTAGTGCCACTCACAACTCTGTGCTCTGAAACATTTAACATCTGACCTTTACTTTAGCCTATAGCTCAGGCTTATTTTTTTTTATCTGACAGCTAAGCTCCTGTGTCCACCATCACTACAAAAGTAATCACAGAAATCGTTTTAAGCAGAGAAAAAAAACACAGACTTCTCTTCTCACTGCTAAACTTTGTTGGCCATCCTAGTGTTGTCATAGCGACTTCGATGTGCCATAAATCAATCCGGTCCTGTTTGACCCGATAGAGGAAGCTTAGAAGTAGCATTAAGAAATAGCCTATTTTGGTGATGATAATCTTATTCTAAATTGTGGATTAAGATCAGGCATATATCTAGAAGTGAGACTTTTAAGATCACACAGAAAGTCCTCACACCCCTTTAAGTAGTTCCCGGTGAAGCTTGATCCTCCTGGTGTTACTCCCAGTTAAAGCGCTTTGCACACCAATTAAATATTCGTGGGAATATTTAACGTATTATTATTTTTTTTAACCAGATTTTTTTCAATGCAAGCTTTCACACCAGCAATATAATTTCTCTGAGCAAAATTGTGGCTTTTATTTTTTTCAGATCGAGGTTGATTTTTCCAAAGAGAACACATCCGACCAATCAAACTCTCGTTGTTAACACCTCCCATACCAAAACGTTCAACATCCATTGTGTTTGTGTCCCAGCACCCAGTTCATTACTGCAAAAGACATAAAAATTACAAAGACAACGATTATAAAGACATCGTTTGAAAGGCGGAATAGCTGTGGAGATTGAGTATGACGCTTCCAGATTTTTCGTAATTTTGAGACATTTAATCACGTCGCTGTTGGTGTGCAAAGGCCTTAAGAATGGATTCCGAATTTGCCTTTTTTTTTCTTGTGTGAAGAAAAAAGTGATCAAAGCACCATCTTGTTTTTCTGTGCTGTTGGAACAAGGTGACAATGGTCAGTTGTTAAAAATCATAAACAGACCAAGTGCTTCTTTCATCAACGCGGGTATCATATTTTAGGGCATTCCATTAGGGACTGGCACCCTCTCAATCCTTACACACATGTCAAATCCACTTAAAAACACATATCTATCACTGGATGGAGGCGTTTTGGATGCGGGACCCGTATTGACCCTCCTAAAAATCAGCCAATTTGTTCAGCGTGTACGTGCAGCTGAAGGCAGTTTTACTCCCAGAATAAGTCAAACAATGCCTCTTTCAGATTTTCGGTCGCTGTGGCTGGTTTGATAAATGTTAATCCTGTTACACACCAAATATGCTCTGAATGTGTGCTTAGCATGCAAGGTATGTTTTGAGGAGCTCCTTCATTTGTAGCGTAAAGGCACCTGAGACACACCTGCACGTGGTCGCCGATAAATCTGAAGTCCAACATGACATGTTTCTACCCCAGGGGTTTTGAAAGGCGTTGTGGTTGAAGCTGTATGACGAAGATGTCAATGACCCCTCCTCTCCTTAAATCACAAACCCCTCCTCAACTTGAGTACGACACTTCCAACACGGAGGCCAAGACTTGTGACGCACCGCAGCGCTGAGACGAGGAGAGTGTCACTTGACTGTGACGGCCAAAGAGATGACTGTTTTCCAGCGGCGTTGGTGGATTTTCTTAAGACGCTGGAGCGAGGACCACACAGGAGAAATGGGCTCCCCTCCACCGGCCGACTGATGATTAAGCGAGACGTAGTGTATTTTTCCAATGGCTCCATAAAGACACAAGCTGGGAGAGCCGTAAAAAGACGGTGCAGAGAGACAATCGGCTGGAAATAAATAAATCTGAGTGGGAAAAGAGGGGCCAACACTTTGCTGCTCACCAAAAATATTCCCCTAAACTGGCCACTGTCTGAATTTTCTTCAAGAAATTATTTGTTCAAATGTCTAAGCTTACTCATCATCATTTGTTAATAGAAAGTGTATTCCCTTTAAGACATGTACCCATAAATGCACCAGCAAGTCAAAAGAAGGAATACGTATCATGTTCAAAGGATTATGAACTTCCCTTCATATATTCCAGCCATGATAGAGTGTTTTTGAGATATAATGCACCCCTATGAGTCAACTCCTTCAAGTTCTTCTTCAGATTAATGGTCCGTGTTGGGAAAAGTGTGCAGTGAGGTGTAGAGCATAAATAAGGTCTTTAAGTAGGCAGCTATGGCGGCTGTGGGCTGAGTGGACAGCCCTGTCTGCACACAGACAAAGAGCACGCTGTGATTTACTGATCCTACATCACAGCTCGCCTCATTCACATAAAGCAAAGACGCTAAGAATGTGCTCCATGACAAAGTTACATAAACTCAGAACAGCGTCAGTGGAAAAGTTTCACCTTAAAGTCACTTGGGTACTCGGAGAAGTTTTGACGCCTGTCCTGACAATGTTTCTACCGTCTTGTTTTCAGAAGATCACAACTAGAAACGAGGTCATGAATCCTGTAAAGTGGCTGCTTTGTTTGTGGGATGATGAAGGCTGTTTGGGTCAGGGACCAGCTTCAAATGTAACCCAATCTTTAACCCGTATTTCTACTTTCAGTTTCAGCGCAGCTGTGCAACTTAAGATCACTAAGATGTAGAAACAAAACCTTCAACAGTGGCTTCACAACCACACTTTAAAGAGTATACAGTGCCTCACATGAAAAACTTATGATTATACAGACCAGCTCAGGAATTAAAAAAACAAAAAAAACAAACAAGACAATCGAAGAGAAGCTTGATTATTATTTTCATCCTTAATTCTTGAAACCACTGCTTGCTGTCATGTATTCTTTTAGGTCAGTGGTAAATGTGACTCTTTCAAGGCTTGACTGAATAAATGCTTTTTTTTTAACATGTGGAAATAATAACAAGAGAAGAACATCAACATAAAAAAAAAACAAATGAAAACACAAAAATAAATAACAATAGAAAAAAATAACCGAGGAAAAACAAAACAGCATCAACAAAAAGAACCCCCAAACAATTGAAACAATATTGACATGTTCGAAAAGGAGCAGGAAGAAGCATCAGCTTATAAAAGGCTTGAAAAAGGATTTAGGTGGAGTGGTTTAAATTCCCCTGAGATCTTCATGGAAACTGTTTAGTGACTATTTGTTTGAGATGTGGGGTAAACATCCAAAAAAATCCTGCTTCAGTGGAAACCCTTTTCGATCAGCCTATTTTATTTTTTCTTGTAACAATTGTGGTCACACGGTGGCATATTGTATTTACTTAAAAAAAAAAAATCTCCTGTTTTAACAACATAGCTGTCTCATGAAAACAAGAATTTGTTTATTTTAAAATTTCTTGTTCTTATGAGTTCAACAGGATTTCCCGTGACGCTCTGCTGCATGACTCTTTGCAGGATGTTTTTGCCGTTTATCAGAGATGCAAGGTCAGTAAAGGTAAGGTAGGCTTTTTAATGTGCTTTAGTTAACACACGTTTCATGCTTCTTTATCGAGATGAGATTATAGATTTTTAGGAAATCCTTTTACTTTCAGATTCATGTTTTTATTAAAAATAAATAAATTCCTGCTTTCACAAGATATCACATAAGAAAAGGAGGATTTTTAAAAATTTTTGGGTGAATGCAATATGCCACCTCATATGCCATGATTGTGACAGTTTCTGCTGCTCCTGATGATGATCTGAATAAAATTACTCATTCATTCATTCATTCATTCAGTCATTCACCTGAAGTGCTTCTAAAAATTCTTGTTGGAGGACAGAACTTAAATTGAGGGGAAATGTAGGAAAACAAGACCTGATTTTAAAAATGACCAAGTAATGTGGGACCATAGGGCTGACCCCAAACATCCTTTCGAGGTGCAGCAGTTGTCGTCCTCAGATGGGAGGCCTGACTATGATACAAACCTGTCACTTTTCCCTCCTTTTTAATTTCCTGCTTGTGCCCATTCACTCAAGAAAAGGCATAAAAAGCCAACGTTGCAAAGACCACAATGCAACATATTAGAAAAACACACCGCAACACAACAGAAGTGTTTCCAGAGGACACTTATAGGTGATCCACATGTCCCGACATGTTTGTTGTTGACGCAGATTTTCAGTCACAGCAACAGGCTAATATCTAAATCATGCAATCACAATGTAAGCTTAATTTTCCTACACAACTGATGAAAAGAAAACCATAAAAGAGCTGTGACTGAAAATCTGCAGCAACATCAAGTATGTCAGGACATGTGCATCACTTGTAAGCGTCCTCTGGAAACACTTCCTGTCTGTTGCGGTGTATTTGCAGCGCTTTTTTCTGATGTGTTGTGTTGTGGTCTTTGCAGAGAGTTTACTGAATGCTGCGCACGTGTTGTCAAATTGATGAAGATGTTTTCTTAATCTGCTTGTGTTTTGTCTTTTTGCACATGTTTTCTTAAGTAGCAGCACTGTGAGCTCTCAGGGCCACCGTACTAAAGGCTGGGGATGCTAACTCTGCAAAGGTTAGCCACACTCAGCAAAAGTCTTAAACACTGTTTACGCACAGACTCTGAGTTAAGCTGTGTTATATGAGTTCATTGTGCTCAGTTTTCCTTTTCTGAGTGTTTTCTGAGTCTGAAAGTGTCATCTCATCCTTTGAGGTAAGTAAAAAGCGAGTCAGCTCTCCAACTGAATGTTAAAATGCTGAGAAAATATTTATTGTAGTGTTTCTCTCCCTGTCCGCCCTCACCAGGAAAACACCAGCTGCAAACACAAAATTACAAACTGCTTCTGAAAAATGCAGCTGTGTTGGTCATGTTTGATCTGAGACTGTAGTAGAAACACAACAGCTTAAGATCATACTCAAACAGACTCACACAAGTGTTTCAGATTCCTCTTTGGATTCCCTGAGAGGAGGAGGGGAAACAGTGGGGGGAGTTAATTTAGCATTAAGAGCAGGTCTCATTTTAAGTAACCCTGAAAGAGTCCGAGCAGATGCTGACAGCCTCAGCAGCTGGGGGCCGCACACTGCTGGGATGTTAACGGCTGGAGGGGTGACTATATTGTAACATACCACAGTGGCCAGGAGTCAGCACACTTGATCCATGAATTGAAAGGCTGAACAGTGAAAAACCACCCACTGAGTACCACACACAGCTGTGCTGGAGGCTGACACACCAACATGCCTCCACCAACAGAGTGATAACAGATGGAGATAGAGGAGTCAGGGCGCTGTTCCAGAGGAGTTACACGTTGGTGATCAACTTGTGTCACCTTTCACAGGGGGGCAAGCAGAGATGTTAAGTGCTCTAACACTTTTTTTTTGTTCAGAGTACATATGATGGCCACAGCCGGAGTCTCAACATCAGGTATTTTAGCTAACACATAATCATGTCTGTGGTTTAATGATGGTACAACAACAAATTGAGCTTGAAAAGGGCTGTGAGGAGTTAAAATGACATTTATGGGACGTCTAGATCTCAATGACAACAACTCAGTGAGAAGAGAGATATGTGTTTTTCTCTACTGAGAACGATGTCTGTGATTAATTTTATAGTGATGGTGGACACATGAGCCGAACTGTCAGACAGAAAAAGGACAGAAAAGCAGAAGAAAGCTAAACGGGAGAGTGATACAGCCCCAAATTAAAGGCTAATTAGCCTTTAGCTTTGGTTGTTACTCTATAACATAGGGGCTAAACTGTTTGTGATAATGTTGATTCCAACCCACAGTCAGCAGTTATTCTGCAGTGGTCTGTTCAAACTTGAGAGTCTATCAATAAAATGAAGGGTGAGGTTACGTTAGCTCTGATTGGTAGCTGACTGGCAGGACATAGCTAACCAGGATTCACTAACGTTACACATAACGGACACGTCTCACAGCATTAAGCTGTCAGAGCTACGTATGGACAGCTACTAAACTACTGTGCAAACTGACACTTTGCATGTTGTCAAGTTAGCCTACAGATATGTTGTAGCACCGGGCTGCTATTGGAGCTACATATAGCTGGCTACATAAATGTACTGATAAATACAGTACTTGTCGCGTTGTATTCTGTAAAAAGTTGCTTGAACAAAGAAAATCTGTTCCAAAACAAACACACGCCTGGGTTAAAGTCACATCTTTACGATAGGGTGCGTGAGACTCCTGGCCAGAAGATGGCGATGCAGTCAAATTAAAACAGTTCCTCCTCATAGCATCTTTAGGTAACTTCCAGTAAATTATGATGGGGATGTTTTCATGAGCAATGACATTCAATGAAAATCTATGAAAAGAAACAGATTTGTTTTTAATATTTCAAGTTTTGACTGGGATACAACAGCCACAGTTGTTTATGAACTTTGTGGAGCAGTGGGAAGACTTTGCCTTAAGACAGAGCCAGACTGTTTCCTGTGTTTTAGCCAAGCTATGCTAAGGCTTTTACAAAAATGCTTCTTAAAGTATTATATATGCTTCCCTAATGCAAATTTCATAATAAAATCCTACCACACTCGTGTTTGTTGAGTAGATAAGCTTCCACCAAATAGTATGGATTCATTAGGAAACCAAAGGGCACTGGTTTGGCTATATGCGCCCCATGTACAGCTGTTAAATAAAAACAATCAGATAAAGCTTCTATCTACTTTAGAAAGACGTGTTTGCTTTAATCGAAGCATATAATCCGTAAAATTTAAAAAAGTTAGCCACAAAGTCACTCTCATCAACAATATCATGTTAAGCTAAGCTAGTCAGCTCCTGCTTGTGCTTGTGGTGAAGAAGACGGCCTGCTGCTGTGCTCCTGTCCGACACCAGCTACTACAGCTTTGGAGTTGGCCTGCTGGTTTCACCTTAACTGTCGCCACAGCGCCAAACTTCAGACTGCGTCTGTTTCTCTCTCTCTCCCTTTCTGTGTGTGTGTGTGTGTGTGTGTGTGTCTGTGTGCGTGTGTGTGTATCCCTACCCCCCCCCCTCCTTTTTTCTCCCCCCCCCCCCCCCCCCCCCCCCCCCTTCTCTCTCTCCCACTCTCTCTCCTCTATCTGTCTCTCTCTAACCCCAACACAGTCGAGACAGATGTCTGTCTAACATGAGTCTGGTTCTGTCCGAGGTTTCTGCTCGTTAAAGGGAAGTTTTTCCTTGCCATTGTAACTTGCTAAATGCTGCAAAGTCCTGTACTCATGGTGGATTAAGATAAGATAAGACTCCTTATCTTGTCTTGATGTTGGGTTTCTGCTAATAAAATTTTATTAACATTTACGGGTCTAGACCTGTAAATGTTTTTGTAAAGTGTCTTGAAATAACATTTGTTATGATTTGGCGCTATATAAATAAAGATTGATTGATTGATTGATTGATATATTCACTGCAAATATAGTAGCATCAGTCTGCTCATTTAGAGATTATACAAAAGAACACATGTTGTGGCTTCAGAAGAGGTCACATGTTGAAGTTGTTCTTAGCTTACGTTCTTCTCTCTCTGCTAGGCTAAGCTAACATGATGCTACAGCAGCTTAATTTTAGTTGTAGAGACATTACAACTAGAAATATCAGTCTTCTCATCCTTGTCTTTTCATGTTAAGAAATAAATACATTTCCAGATAAGTCACAATACTTTTTTAAACAGTGCTGAGGCCTCCTCTTTGCTTTCAAATCATCAAACCTGTTTGAACAGATCAAATTTCGAGCTATATCTGTTTTTATTGAAGTAAAACCTTACTGTAAGTCTTGGCAACAGCTGGCCTATAAAGAACCTGTTCTTCCCTTTCTGCTTTCATTTCTCAGTGATGTCAAAAAAATCAGTCATCACCACCAAAGACGAAGAGATGGGCCAACTTAAAGAGGTCTTGATTTAGCAATCCACTGTAAAAACAGTGGAGAGTAAAACTGATCTGTGTGCTGAAGGATCGCCTCTGCGAGCGCCATGCTAGACGAAGGCTGTGATGAGTGCTGTTAAACTGTGATTTGTTGCAGATTGAATCTGCTCTCACAAATGATCTCACGTTTTCACTGGACAAATATTTGCTTTTCAAAGTGGAGGAGAGACTTTCTTCCCGACAATATTTTCTTTTATCAAAGTCTGCGTTAGCTCAGCAGGAGAAGGTGACTGCTGGATGATTTTATGTTGGCAAAACTTACTGACGATGAAACGATGCATATTCCAGAAATGGTGAGAAGAAACTGAAAGGTTTGACAACAATGTTCAGCTAAAAGCAGAGGCAATGAAAACTGTGACCACAGACCTAGAAGTGCATGATGTGCTGAAAAATATCCCCATTATCAAATTTATTTCAAATGTATTTATCAGATAAAAAAGTATTACTGAAATATTTCAATACTTAGCAAATAAGAATAGATCAGAGAGTGATATCTTCCTCTATAAATGTACGGAGCTCAAAGCTGCAGCATTTCTGCTCCTTATATCTGAATCACACTCCTTTCACACACTGTTCTGGCTGTTAATTGCTTTGATAATTAGAGTTTGTCAAGTATGATGCTAATTAATAGAGCGGTAATAATAAACTCTATTGGTTGAGAAGTATAGATGGGAAGTTAATAGACCTGCAATATGTTTCTCAACCACAAGAGGGAGCCAAAGTATTCTACTTATTTTTTTATTGTACATAAGCCACACATTGGCTTAGTGTTTTTTTTTTTTTTTAATTTAATTTAATCTAATTTGTTTGTTTTTTTTCATTAAGAAATTACTCAAGACCTATTTCTTTAGTAGTCAATTTAGTTTAAAAGGTGCTCAGAAAATAATTTCCCAGTACAGTTTCTGATTTGACCCCCACAAATATAGATAAAATCACATGATCAAAAAGAAAAATAAGATTATTGAATCCATTCTTCTTTCTTTGTTTGATGTATTTTGCTCTAACTGGTTGTAAAATGTAAAGATGTCTCACTAAAGAAGGAAGAGACAGCTGTGATAGTGTGATACCATCAGGAAGGGTGCGACATTTATTAAAACAGCAAATACAGGAATGATGAAGTAATTATCACATTTAGTCTGCATGGAAATAAGATTAAAAAACAGCAAACAAATAAAGCAGTACAACACACATTATTCAGACTATAAGTTGAGTAAGGTTTGCAAATATGTAATCATATTTGCAAAAAGAGTTCAGCTTTAACACATTTCACACCTGTGAAAGCCTGCGTCTCACTGAAGTGATAGCTAAAGATAGAAGGTGTGTCTCATTACAGCAATATAACAACTAAAACCACAATAACATGAAAAAAAAAAACTAAAAACATTTAGACTTTCGGATTAAACTTTAGCAATTAGAAAAGAAAACCCACAATGTGTGATAATTTCCACAGTGTAACTCTAACCACAAAAAAAAAACACATTTTCTCTGAAGTTGTCCATGCATACTAATGTTAAATGTTAATTTCCTGCAATTTTCCACATCTTCTTGACTGAAAACAACTTTTGCAGATGAGTCGCTGTAAGATGTAAATGCGCACTGAGGCATTGTGTAAAAATATAATATAATGCACAATTAAGAATAGACACTGTAGGCATTTTCTGTTAAAAGGTCAGAAAGAAGATTAAAAGGCTTTGATATCTGTGGTGATTTCAGTTTTTGAGACACAGACATCATAAAAGAGCAGGCTTCATTTTCTGACAGTAGAGGGAGACATCAGCTGGCTGCAGGTTCAGACAGATCAGGTGAACATTGAGACTGAAAAGCTAAACGTTGTGCAACCAAAGGTCTTAAAAAGTAAGATATTCAGATTTCAGGGATCTACAGACAGACTTAAACAGATTTAGGGATTAATTTGTTTAAAGACACTTCTGTGTATGATTGGTGTAGTTTTTTTTTTGGATGCAAGTCGGTGTTTAACTTTCCTGACCAGTGTCTATTTCTGATTCAAACAACTGATGAAAATATTGTATGATAAGTAGAGAAAAAATGTGAATAACTTCAAAGATAACAGTTGCCATGACAACGATATTATCACAGCAAAGCAATTCTGCAGACAAACACATGACTCATGATAATATATGTTAAAATAAAAAAAAAAATTACATACTGATGTCATCCAACTACAGAGGGAGTGACTCTGTTCATGAAGCTTTATTTAGTGTTAAATTAAAGTATTGGCGTTTACAACAACTGAACCAGTTTGGACAATGACAAATTGCCATCTCAATATTTAGTCCCACCTCCACCTGTTCTTACTCTATCTCCTTCTGCTTTCTTGGACAGCTTTAGTGTATTACACCTTCAGTCCTGATAAAGAAAAATACAGTGGCTGATAGGTGTCAGCAGATTTGCAAAAGCAACAACAGGAATGCATAACCACAACACAACAGAAATGCAGCCACATCGAAAGTTAAGAGGACAGTTGTCCTAACAGACACAGAAAAGTTGTGAAAGTAAGTAAATTATTATTTTTTTAACCTCCAGCTAAGATAGATTAGCTTTAATGCTAATGTTATTAATTCATAAAGCTAAATATAAGGCAATGCATTCTTCAAATAAATAAAGTCATATAAGTACTACAAAGGATACTACAAGATTAGACCCCTTTGAAGCTTTTTAGGTGAGGGTACTTTTGCAACTTTTCTGTTTTGTGGCGTTTTTTTATTGTGTTGTGTTGCATTCATGGTCTGCAAAAAACTGAAGTCTTTTAATGTGATTTTTGTCTTATTTTCAGTAAAAAATGTCTTTTAGGCTTAAAATGAGCCACATTCATCTGACCAGTCCAAAAAAATGTCTTGTTTCAAGTTATTTAAAGGCAAAAATGAGGTCTAAATTGCTTGGTACAAAAAGAGAGAAAAGTTACTTTTATTATGCCATTTTTCCAGTTTTAAGCAAATATTCGAGCAATTTTTTTCTTTTTTCATTGGCAGATTTTTTTTAACGTGTTACAAGCAATTCAGACCTTATTTTTGTCTTTAGATAACTTGGAACAAGACATTTTCCTGGACTAATAAGTTAAATGTGGCTCATCTGCCGTGTAATAAGACAATTTTTACTGAAAATAAGACAAAAACACTTGATAAGATTCCTTTTTTTTGCAGTGGGTTTTTATTTTAACGTTCCTGTTCTTGGTTTTGCATTTCTGTTTTTTCCCTTACATTTGTGTTGTGACAAATTTGCAAATCGTCTGACACCCACTGGCCACCGTAGAAAAACATCACATGGAGACTTTTTAAAGTGTAAAACTTGACAAAACCTTGTGACAGCAGAGGATTTCTTTCTGAAAGAGGCAGCATAAAAAAAACACATCCTACACACAGAATACCAACATTATAAAAAGACAATCAGGATGTGTGAAAATATAGACAGTAACAATTATATTCCACATGACTACAACTTATCCATCCTTATTCACAAGGAACTTCAAGCAATGGTGACTATTTTACTTGGTGATGGTTTTCATTAGTTTTTGACCCGCCCTCACTTTACACTTTACAATTTCACCATCACTAATCACATCCAGAACAACCGTGTAAACAAACCCTTGGTTTGTACACACAGACAGTAGTTCCTGTTTTGCATGCAAATAAGATCCAATCCAGACGTGAACGATCAGATAATACACTGATCTGCAGATAAGGACAGAGAGTTTAACAACTAACCCCAGATGAGACTGTTTCAAAGCTTCTTAACACAGGACGCCTCGGGCAAAGGGTACCACAGAGTGAAGAGAGACGCAGCGGAAAGTAACAAAGATTCAGAAGATTACATTCACAAACTGTGCAATCCAGCATCAACTGTCTCCAATCAATTATCTGATTTTATCATCCAGTCTGAGTGCGTGATGTGAACAGAGGAACTAGAATAAATCACAACATATGCTCATCTGTGCATGCTTAATTCTAATGTTACCTGGGGTGGGTAACATCTTAATGTCTTCAATTCAGTGTTTTTCAACAAACAGAAAAGACAATAGTGTTTAAAATATCTCAGTAATCAAATAGCTACTATGCTTTAATTCCAAGAACTTGTGCCTGTACAACAGTGGAAAAAAAAGCCTGAATAAAGATTGAATCCCCTTTGTCGGATATTATATATTAGAAGTCAGTTAACTTAGCTCAAAAACAAACATAGAGACAAGAACAGCCAGGTAAAAGCTTCCCTTTAAGCCAGGGGTGTGTCTTCAGAGGTTACCAGTGGTGCCCCACCTCCCTTGAAAAATGTTTGGCCAACCTGGTGGTCTGCATAAAATAATAAAAATAATTATTATGATAATACAAAAACAAAACAAAACAGTAACTGTAAAAATGTTTAAAAGAAAAATAAAAAATAAAATGAAATAAAATGATTAAAAAAACCCCTACAAATAACCCCCTAGCAAATAAATAAATAAAATAAAACTTAAAAACTGTTGCATGTGTAAAATGTATCTAATGAATTCATACTTCAGAAATTGTTGAAAATATGACAGTCCAAGAACCTGCTGTAGCTTCCTGGTTTGCTAGCTCGAAGTTTAAATTGTGTTTTTGAAAACAAGTCTCCCTTTTTTTTTGAGTTCTTTATTATTTAAAAACAAAAGATTTAAACACTGCTGCTTCATTCTGTTTTTTTCCAAATGTTAAACATATATACGCAGAAAATTCAGTCTTCATATACATCTAGTGTCAGCTTTTAAAGCAGAAACAATCAAAGTAAATGAAAAGTAAAATAATTTCCATCATACTCCAGTCCAACCCTTGCAGTGCTCCAGGTGGTTGTACACCTGCTGCCAGCACCTCTTAGCTCTTAGATTAAAGCAAAGTTTAATTTGTTCAAAAAAAAGGTGTAAAAACTGCAATTTGCAGACTCTCTGGGGGTCTGGTGACTGCTTGATGTTTGCCTGACTTCAGTTGCCTGGCGACTGGGCAGAAAGTCCTGAATGGTTATTTTAACTCTGATTTTTGACTGTTATTTATTTAACTTCATATAGTATGATTTAAAGTCATTTGAGTTCATTTCATTGAATGAATTTTCTTTTTAGCTTAGGGTGAAAGAATAATGTGCAGCACTGCTGGACGAAAAAAGTGACTTTTCAAGGTTTTTATGTTGCACAGAGTTGTTTGATACAGAAAAAAACTGGTCAAGTGTCTCCAGAAAGCTTTAAAGGTTATTATCTGAAAAAATAACAGCTACTTTGTCATTTGACTGTAATTTCTGAATGAAGCCTTCAGCTGGTTTTAACTGACAGTTGTTGGAGACATATACTGCCTTAACAAATACTACACTGGGAAAAACTTAAATCTTATCAAGTGATTTTGTCTGATTTCAGTAGAAAATGTCTTTTTAGACTTAATGAGCCACATTTACCTGAACAGTCCAGAAAATTGCCTTTTTTTAAGTTATTAAAAGACAAAAAAATTAGGTTAAATTAGGTTGTGTTAAGACCATAGACTGTATATAGAGTGGACAGCGTGGTTCTGCCATTTATCATTGTACGGTTTGAAGCCAAAATACCGCCGTCTCAGGCACAGCCATTGGCAGCAGTTGCAGCCAGAGTCTGTGCAGTAGAGACGATGAGGGATTCTGGGAAAATCTGAGTGAAGCCAGGTGACAAAAATAATATTTATTTATTTTCTTACGAGAGTCTAATCACTTCCTGACTCTACCTCCCGACATATTTTACAATCCTCGAAAAAATACACTAGAGCGGCAGCCGTCAATCATCGTTAAACGTTACATAAAGCCTCGTTTTTAACGTTGTATAACTAATGAAAACGAAACTTTTCAGAAAAAAAGAGGATTTGGATACAAGACAGCCAAATGATATCTTCAAATCACCACAACAATCAGACGTGAGAAACATTTCTACGAGGTGTATTCATTTTTTAAAGTTTGACCACAGCCCATCTGGAATGACTTGAAAGCCGGATTTTTTAACCTATACTGCAGCCAGCCACCAGGGGGAGCAGTTTTTGTGGAGACCTCACTTCGAGCTGAGCAAGATGACGTCCATTTTTTTTTTGAGTCTATGGTTAAGACTTTATTCTAGATTTAAGCAGATTTTCAAGCAAATTTTTCTTGTTTCAATGGCAAATTTTTTTTTACTTGTTACAAGCAGTTCAGACCTCATTTTTGTCTTTAAACAATTTAACACAAGTTTCTTTTTTTTTCTTGACTGACCAGTTGAATGCAGTTCATTTGAAGCATAACTAGACAACTTTTATTGAAAAAATAAGACAAAACCATCGAAACTCTGTTTTGAGGTTTAAAGCAAAACTTTTTTTCTCACCTCATTACTGCAGTGAGTCTAAAACAAATTTACAGTCCAGGCTAGGGCTGTAACAGCTTCGTTTTGCCCATAAGGCTGTTAATTTTGTTACTGTATCTGTCCTGTAACGTACTGTAATGATCGGTCTCTGTACTTGCTGCTCAAAGCTCATCACAGACGCTGAACACTGCGCCTCTCTTTGAGTTTACAGTTGGTGTTTCACTGTCTTTTTCCAGTTGACTGCCTCTCTGCTCTGCATTAGCTGCAGTATCTGGACTCTAATAGAAAACACACAGAGCTTATCAGCACGTTCCTGCAGCCAGCACACTCTGTAAGATACACTCCTGTGCATTAACACAGTATTTGAAGATATTTGTCAGCCAACTGGCTATTATTCACTTCTTTATCCGGCTGATAGTGTTTTTCCCCCTTCTGAGGTTCTATTGTTGTGATGTGCAGCCAGCAGATAAGTGAAACTTAGTTGAATCGACACACGCGATACCTTGATAGAGGGCCATTTTTCTTTTGTCTTCCAGCTCCAGGAGGATTACGTTTCAAGGAATTTTCATGAAACACCATTTAAGCAGCTCCGATAAGGCCTTCTCTGGACAGAGATAAGAGCCTATCCACACACATTATTGATCTGCCTCTGACCTGTTTGTGGAAGAAAAGCTGGAAGGGGTAAAGCACTTGTCAAACAGCGAGCTGTACCCGAGAGAGAAAGGAGACGGAGATAAAGCTGAAGTGTATGTATGAAAACGAAGACGAGACAATGAGAGGAAAAAATAAATGGATTTCCTGTGAGGCACTTTGTGATGTGTTTGCACAAAACGTTTTGTTTGAAGCTAAAAAATGTGAGTGAAGTTTTTCTTCTCTCTTCCCGGCGTACCTGAAGAGCTGTTTAGAAGCAGCTGATTCATGTGACCACACCGCTTTGCTTATTGATCTAAAAATAGCATCATCAAATATTTTCACTGCACAGTGACTTTCTTACTATTCAAATTACCCTTTTATGGCTTAATCATCTTTCCTTCTATTAGAAAGCAAAAAAAAAAAAAAAAAGACAGAGGGTGGGGGAGATGAAAAGCATGTGCTCGGGTGTCACCAACTGCTGCTGCACGGGGACTCTGGCCTCCCCACATGAGGTGCACTTTCACTAAACCATTTTGCACCTCTGTGTCCATCAGCTATAAATGACACAAACTGCTCACAAAAGGAAAGCTGTTAATCAAAGCTGTATGATGAAGAAAAACAAAACAAAACAAAAAAAACATTATAATAAAATCAAGAAAACTGAATCAACAAAAGATTTTTTTAAAGGTCTTTGGAAAAACTGATTTATTAAAACCCTTTAATTGAGCTTTTACCCCATTAGAGTAAAAGTCTTTGTTATAGCAGCTCAAATAGAGAAGTTAACAAAATGTATAATGCAATAATAGAATAAGAGATATTAATTTAGAAAAAATCAAAAATTTACAACGAACTAGAAAAGCATTCAGAGAGCGCAGACCTCCGCCAAGCATATTGTGATTGTCACCAACACTTAAGGCCTACTTTAATGTTATACTCCCTTTCAGCAGACTGTCTGCTACAATTTGGTGTAAGTTGCAGGTTTGTACCATAATTTGTTTCCTGATAGTGTTGAAAATTATGATGACCCAGTACATATTTCATATTCTGGATCTTGGTATCCAGAATATTGCCAGGATCTGGATCGTACTTTTACATCTGTTAGAAATTATGGTGACCTTTTCTTGTATTGTTTTGTAAAGCAATCCAACCATTTTTGTCTTTTCATCCTTTATCTTGTCTTTTATCTTTTATTTCTATCTCAACTCGGTTTTTCTGCTCTTTTTCTCGTTCATTATTTTATCATCACTTTCATTATTATTTCATTGTTTTATATTCTATTAACACTCTTAACATTGTCCTTTTAATACCTGCTGTCCTGTTATCTGCTCCCAACCCCTTTTTGCCTTTTATTTTATTTTATTTTATTTTCCCCGTTGATTGATGTTTTTAGCTTTTATCTTGTTCCTCAAGATAAGAAAGATTAGAAAGAATCTTAGAAAGATTCATTTAAATGCACTTAGTGAGAAATAAGCAAAAACAGGAAGGATTATTTACATCTGCAAACACAATTTGTTCATTTTTTTTAACCTCTTAAGACCTGGGCTTCTATCTGGTGTGCATTTTTTAAATTCACCTTGCTATTTGGGATAAGAAAGACCTAATAAGTATAATAACCAAACTTCGTCTTTAAACAGGAAGTTTGATGATTTGTGTTATGCTTTCTCTGTTAGGTGTTTGTTATTAGTATTGATGTACTTAAATATGTTGTGTGTTTTTTTCTTTTTTCTTTCTTTTTTTTTTCTTTTCTTTCCGTTTCTTTATTTTTTTTTCGCAAAAATTGATGTAATTTTGTGATATCACCAAAAGATGATGTGGGCAGTGCACCTAAATGTAGCTAACAGATCAAAGTTTTAAAAATGAAGTAACATGGGTCTGAGATGCAGAAATGTTGATCTCATATTGTAGATATTAAATTGACTAGTGTGTGTAGTGAGACAATAACATTTTTTTTATTAAGCACATTCCCCCTCTTACAGGAAAAATGCAGACCTCATCCAAGAGTCATAATCAGTCCATAATCACAGAAACAGACATGAGAGAAACAGGGAGCAGCGGGCTGCTGAGGCGTTTGGCAGACCAGTGAGCTGCTGAAATGAAGAAATATTAAATAACAAGACTTGTGTGAAGGATAATGTATGGTTAGTGGGTGGTTATGGGAAACGGAACCCCAACAGGACGTGATCCTCAAGGGACTGAGCACAGCTTAAAATCTGTTTCAAAAATCTCCTCTGGTCTGAAATATAAGATAATCTTCACTTTTAGGAATAAAAAGTGTTTCACATTGCTCAGTTTACAGCCTCAAAATAAAGCTTGCTCAGGGGTTACATTATTAACATTAATCTACTGTCACATCCAAACACCTGCTGATACCGAGAAGATAAATGCAGACAGAGAGTGAGAGGAGAAAAGATGGAGCTGTTTGGTAAAGAGTGGCTGTTCCTGATTTCAACACAAGGATCACTGGTAGACTGGAATCTATTGTGAAAATAGTGCTGACGAAGTGCATATGGCGCTCTGCACAGTCATGAGTATGTTATGAATTTTTTGAGTTCTGATTTCTATATGAAAGTGGAAAACCAGGCCTTCGCAGCTTAAAAAACATCCTTGATTTGATCCTTGGAGATTCATCCCTGTGTTTCTTTATTAACACACTCACAGTTACTTTCACGCTATAATCCTTGAAAATGTTTATTTAATAAACAACATCCACCGGACAACTTCAGCTAAATTGTTCAGGATAGAGCCCATCCTAAGCGTGCCTCCAGCCCGCTGCACAAAACAATGAAATTAGCCTGTGGCGGTCGCTGGAGCCGGGAAAAAAGCGTTGTCGTGTCGTGGCATGCCAGCAGTGCACCCTTGCTGCGTGCTAGATGGCAGATGCACACTGGGGGCCGATGCACATGACCTTCTGCTATCAGAGCAGACACGCTCATTTATCACCCGCAACCTTGAATCATTGTTTTACACAGCTTGAACCCTTATGCTTCTGCTCATGCAAAAAAATAGTATGAGTGGTTCCAGGCAAAGGCAGAGGCAGAGCTGCAGAACTGAAACCTTCTCCTTTCTCTTCCATAAAATGTGCTTCCGTATTTCTCTCTTGGATCTTTTTCTTTTTTTTTTTTATTAATGAGGCTTTCTTTATCTGATTGCACCCTGAAACGAGGAAACATTACACCTAGGAGGCTCCATCTTGAACTGTTTCAAGGAGATTGGATTATTTATGATGCAGCAGGGTTACAGCTCATAAACCTAATGAGGATTCTTGGGTTGTGTGTGTGTGAGTGTGTGTGTGAGAGTGTGTGCCTGTGAGCTGTATCTCAGACAAAAGACTTGGAAGGGTCTTTAGAGGTTCAGGCTGGCAGATCACCCACTGTTTTACAGATCTGCTGAAGAGAGGCAGAGCAGAGAGGAACCAAACAGAGCTGATGGTGAGGACAGGCCGGTGACATGCTGTGTGAAGTAGATGGAGACAGGGCTTTGAGTGTAAAAAGGCCAGACAGTCACTTTATAACCAGATGTGAAGAAGTGGAGATCTATCGTTGTGCAGTGCATATGAGCCAAACACTTGCTGGCTTAAAAAAAAAAGAAATTTCATTTGAGGCATTTATTGACCTTAACTGCAGAGAAAATAAGGTCTACATAATTCAAATGCACACATTTAATAAATCTTAATTAAAGTGCAATTGTTTCTAAGCATGATTGGCTGAGATATTGAAACACAAAGACGCAAAGATTTTATACAACTGAAATTTCACTGAGTTGTTTTTCAAAATTGGACTGTCAAATGTGGACTTCCTAACCTTTGTCTGGCAAAAATAACCACAGACACAGCCATTGGCGGCAGTTTCACAGCCAGAGTCTGCACAGTAGAGACTGTGAGGGATTCTTGGAGAATCTGAGTGGAGCTGGGTGACAAAAGTAATTATTATTTCTGTCTTTCGAGAGTCCAATCACTTATTGACTCTACCTCCTGACATATTTTACAATCCTCGAAAAAATACACAAGAACGGCAGCTGTCTATCGTCATTAAATGTGACGTAAAACCTTGTTTTTAACCTCTTATAACTAATGAAAACAAAACTTTTAGAAAAAAGAAGAAATTGATAACAAGGCAGCCAAATGATAGCTTCAAATCACCACAATAATTAGATGTGAGAAACATTTCTACGAAGTGGATTGATTTTTTAAAGTTTGACCACAGCCCATCTGGAATGAATGGAGAGCCAGATTTTTGACCTATACTGCAGCCAGCCACCAGGGGGAGCAGTTTTTGTGGCGGCCTCACTACGAGCCGGGCAAGATGACATTCATTTTTTGCATCAAGACAACAGAATATTGTGATATAGTGCGATATTCTACACAGTTAACTATTTGATTGAAAACAGCTTTTCTATTTTATTATCTTTGAAATAATCAAAGTCAGATGCAGATTTTTAGGGAAAAAAAAGGAAAAAAAAAAAGAGAAAAAAAAAAAGATGCAGAGTTTCATACAAACACTTAACCTGAAACCATAAGTGTCCAGTTTTTCTCTTAAACTACTGTGACATTAAACTAATTTTGCAAAAAAAAAAAAAAATAAATAAAATTGGGAGAAAGACGTAGTCAGTTGGTGAAAATGATAATTGTCACTCAGTCTTACCAATGTTACTCATAAAAAAATCTAATACTGCACAAAACATGACTACAGTTATTGTTTTATCAGTCTACTACACTGTAAATATTAGACTTAAAATGATTTTAAACTAACTTACCAAAGAATAGAAAGAAAACATTGATGTTTACAGCATCAAAACACATCATCAAGTTTAGGAATAAAATATTTGAATATACTTTGAGATTATATTTAATATACAGTCTATGGGAAGCATACAGCAGAGTAGCTCTTCAGCGCCATCTACTGCAGTGGAGGTATCAACCCACCAAAAATATGAATTTTTATTTTAATATAAAATATTGATATTAAGAGTTAAAAATATATAACAGGTCAAAGTATCCAGATATATTGCAGAATAAATATTTTTTTCACACCTCTATGCACCATACACCACAGAAAGATATTTCTTGACACAAAAAAAAAAAAAAAAAGCCTTGCTATGTCCCACAAACATGCTGGGGCTGAAATTTTGAATCTCAAAGTGTTTCACTGAGATTCCGATGAAGGGATACGACGCACAACCAGAAAACAACACAACAAGATCAAAAAAGTCCATTGTGAGGGGAAGCAGAGTGTCAGTTTTCACTCCAGAAGCTTCTTTCCTCTGAGGGCAGCTGCAGACTTTTACACATCTCAGAGCAGGTGAACCTCGGCAATCAATGGATTCATCTGAGAAAAAAGAAAGTGTGGAACAGCCAAGGGGAAAAAAAACAACAGCTGTAATATACAAAAAGACCTCAGCTGACCCAAACTGGCCTAGGTCTTCTTTGAGCACTCAACTAAGAAACTCACTCGACTAAGAAAAGCCTTATTTTTTCTGACAAGATGGAGCTATTGTTATGTACTAACAAAAGATTTAGAGCTGTTAGTTTTTTGTAGTTTTGCTGTTTGACTCCCATACAGCTACATTTCTACTAAAATGTTCATTTTACAGCGGTGCCTTGACGAGTTAAATTTGTTCCATGCTGGAGCTCGAAACTCAAATTACTCTCATGTCAAATCAGTTTTCCCCATTGAAATGAATTGAAACACCATTAATCTGTTCCAGACCCCATGTTGTATAATTTTAAATAAGAGGAATGTACGTTTGAAAAAGAATCGCTGTATAAAAAAAACAGTACAACATAATGTACTGCAAATAGCTGTTTTTTTTTAGTAAAATGTTCAGAGTTTACCTTGGAGATCAGATGACTGAACTGATAACTGAGTCTTTTGGCTGATTTTTGTCCTTTCGCTATGCTTTCCCAATTTTCATCTGAAGGTGTTTTTTTCATAAAAACCTGTTAAATGAGCTCTGTTTCACCCTCCCTTTCCAACTTTTTCTGGGTGTTCCTTTTGGATAAAGTCTGAAAGTTTTACAAAATGACTTATAGCACAAATGCGAGCACAACACTAGCCACGTATACATGGACCAAAATATTCCGCTTGCATTTGGTTTATTTGCTCAAACAGAAAGAATTAAACCTTTGTATACACCTCATTCCGAAAGAAAAGTGCCAATCCGAATGGACATTTAATCGGTTTCACAGGAGTGGAAAATTCCTTTCCAGAACAGATTGGGGGATGTCATGTATCCACTCAAACGGAAAGTTGTCAGGGTGCGTTCTTTCAGCGCATGCTCAGATATGACGTAAGACACAACTAGAGATGTTCCTCAATTTTACGTCCTCAATGACGTGATGTTTTCGTTTTTTTGCGCATGCCCCATTGACTATTCTGTTTGATTATAGCGCCGCATGTAGACCAGAAATTGGGATATTCCTTTCCATGTATACTACTGTTTCCGGAAAAGTCATTCAGAAAGATTCCATTCAGAAAGATGAAAAACTCCTCATGTAACCGTGGCTACTGATGCTTGTGTGAACGGGTGAGACACGAGATGCTGGGTTGATGTTGTGGCGTTCACTGTGGCACTGTGGATATCCCCAGTGGTGGGGAATCTGAAGCTGGCTCATAACCAAGAGGCAACACTTGGTTAGTAAAAATGAAGCCTATGTGGAAGTGCTAAAAGTCGCTGTTTGTTGAGAATCGGCTTGAGGCTGGCTGCAGAAAGACCATAAGTCACGTACACATCCAGCCATAAAAACAGACTTTTATGATGTTAAAAAGCACATTTACTGAGTGGTTTAAAAAACGGCTTGGGTCTAAAATGCTGATTTCATTATCGGCACACACTGTACAGTGAGTGAATTTTTTTCATCTCTGCGGTTTAGAAGTTATTAGGATCGTTTGATTTTCCAATCAGAGGCACAGTTCAGGTCACGTGACCTCTGGGCGCCCTGTAGCTGCTTGAAGAAAAACTCACAGCCAGCGTCATAGCGAATGTGGCTTCATGGTTTTAGGAACAGACGGGTGACGTTGCGGATGCTTCATCCATGTTTTATATAGTCTGTGTTTGTGACTCAAATTTTAGCTCTCAACTCAAATCAACAAATCGTCAGAGATGGCTGGAATCTCAAAAATTGTTAGTGGGACCCTCACAAATCAAGATTCCATTGTGGTTGTGGGATGTGACGTAGAGTAATGATTCAGCCAGAAGAAGGTCTAACTGTACGACAGCAGCTGAACTGGGCTTTTCAGCGTGCTGAGTGAGAAAAGTAAAACAAGGTAAAGTAAGAAAGTCAATATGCTCTAGTGTTTCACATAAAATGCCTCTCAGCAGCTCAAAGGGTTAAACCTCAGTGTTCCTGCTGGGATTTTATAACTTTTAAGAGACGTCTTGGTGCCTCTGAGAGGTTTCTTTTGGTTTACACCCTATAAGGAACCAGTTTCATTGGTATTCTGTGTCAGGATCAGAATCTGGATTACAGTCAGGTTTAGAAGAAACAGGTTTATTACCTGGTGCATTTACTCATGCCCGGATACCTTAATGCTTAAAGGACACAATAAAATGAGTGGGAGGAAAGACAAAGAGAGTTTCTGTGGGTCAAGAAATCAAGACAAATCAAAAACACAAGATATTGTGATGCAGAAAAGAAAACAGACTTCATTGAGTGTTATGCTGAAGGGATTTGTTATGAGTGTACTGTGCTGTCACAAAGTGACTGTGTTGAAGGATTACAGCTGTAACACGTACGTGTTTCACCTCGTGTAGCTCGGTGAAGGCTGACTCAGTTTCACCTCATTACTAGTTTCTGGGTTGACTTGAGGTGAGGCCGTGTTAACATTTCCAATATGGCAACCGTAATGGTCTCCTAAGAAACCAATGGATGACATCACCGGTTATGTGAGGATCTACGTTTCGCTGAGCACTCTGTTTTTATATCTGGTTTTGTCTGTGGCAAAAAAACTGCCCTCTGGCCTCACTGAAAATCAAGTGAGAGCAAGTTTTCTGTGTGCTGAAAACAAAAGAATAGCAAAAACAACTGGCACCCATAAGTACAACAGCAACTATGATCCTGTCCTTTGAATTCACACATTGACAAGCTGAAAGAATCAAAGTGTAACAGCTCAATGATTAATAGCGCAGCCCTCGAGGAGGCACATCAGTGTCAGCTTGGTGGAGGTGAAATGATTTCTTTCTTTTTTACCTGTTTCTGCCAGCGTGACTGAAGCGCAGACCACTTCAACCAATCACAGCCTCCTCCTGTAAAATGCTTCAATTTGGGCACATCATTCACCCAGCCCATCGCCACAGCAGGAGAGCGCAGGAACGATATGCAGGGCTGCGGCTGGGGATGTAAAATGAAAAGGTTTAGTGCCTGGTGGGACAGGAGGGAGAGAAAGAAAGAGAAAGGGAGAGAAAGAGGTGGAGGGGGTGATGGATAGTCCAACTTCCTGCAGGAGAAAGCTTTGATTAATGGCCGTCCACTTGGCAAAAACACACCAGCTGTGCTGGGAGATAAGTACCAATACAAAGAGCAAATTACTGTCTGTACTGTAATAATTAACCTCTGAGACCGGCACTCACAGGAAGTACAGCTCCCCTTTGAAACAGCCTCACTTCCTTTATTTCACAATAACGCCGTCCAAATCACAAACTAACAGGAGAAACAAAAAAAGGTCCTCTGTTGCGCTGAATCCTTGTTTTCGCTCCAGGATTTAAGGCTTTTTTATGGCTGGGTGAGCTGTTCCCAAAGATGTATGAGCAAATTACTGGCTGGACTTATTTTGGAGAAGAAAAAAAAAAAAGAGTCCAGTGTGGAAATGACTGTCGACACACAGCTGCCAAGCTCATCCCCGCTGCTGAATGGGTATCCAAACAGACTTGGGTGAGATTTATAGAGAGCAGTAATTGCTTGTTGCACGTAGGGCAGGACGTGGAAACAAACGGACAAACTTTTTTAGGTTTTAGGACTCGCTGTGTTTGGATTTAAGCACTTTGATCCAGCTGGAGGAGCTCGAGAGCAAAGTGTGTGTTTATGTGTGTGCAAAGTGTTTCCCTGAGATTTTTGATCAGCTTGTAGAAAACAGAAGTAAAATGAGCAGAAAAGTAAAAAGCATTTCACCTGCCATGTACATAATTATTCCTCGTGCCTGGTGTTCCCAGCGGTTTTAATACCCATAAGCCCCTGAGTGTCGCCACAGTAAAGCTAGTCTTTGATAACAGCTAATGACTGCAGCGGGGAATTCCTCAACCATAATATTATTTGAGCCCGAGCTGATTAGAAACATGTGCCTGAGTGTTTGAGTGTCAGAACGATTTATGGGTCTTTCACTGATGACCTTTCTGCTCGCTCCCTGCGCCCGTGTCTTACATCACGCCGCAGACTCCCTGCTGAGAACAAGCCTCTCTTTTCTGCAACGCACTCAGACTCACAGCTCTCCTACTTGCTTGCTCAGTTGTTCTGTGTTGGAGGGGATTAAGGAGAGTTTGCACGCACTTTCATGAAAATTTGAAAGGAGTTTCTTGTGTAGGAGGAAATCATCTGGTTTGGTCATTAAGGTTAGTTGCGTTTGTTGTTCTACAATACCTGCAGTTAAACATCAATTATTGAAACAAGAGACTTTCTTTTTTATATATATAAAGAACAAACAATCCTGTTCATTTATTCTTTTTACATTTTTCCTCTCCTCTGACTGCTCTTGTTAGATGCGATTAGTGGAGGCGTGCAGTCATGGCTGCAGCAGGTGAAGATTTTGCAGATGAAGAAGCACTGCAGTGTTTCCCACCTGGACATATTTGCCAACCATTTCGACATCTTTCTCCTTCTATCCACACAACATTGCCATCTGGTATTGCTCTGGTCTTCCTCTCCTTCTCTGCTCCCTCTGAACAAGTGGTGTCTCTGCACCTGTTCTGCAAGAACCAGAGAGACACAAGAGACCACATTACTGTCAAAGAGGAACCAAATCCTCTTTGACAGGTCCCAAGATAGACAATATTTTAAACTGTTGATAGTTCTTTTGGCTGCTTTTATTTAACTTTGTAACTTCTGAGTAGTAGTAGTGAAATAAGTGTTGTGCCCTTTCAAAATAAAAGTAAAGCCGTGTTTTCTACCAAGCAGTCTGGTTTGGCACGGTTTGGAACGCGGCGTGTAAGCCAGATGCCGAAAGCTGCAGCTGTTAAACAATAGCGTGATGCTGTAGCAGTGCGACACAGTTTACCTCGCTAATAAATCCAACGAAGAAGAAAAACGCGACACAGTAAACAAAGAGCAAAGATGGAAGACATGCGGCATTTCGTCCTCTCTGTGATTGGCATGTAGTTCTTCGATACAAAGTGCAATCAAGCTTAGTTTCAGAGAAGTCTGTGTGTCACCAGGAGAAATGCAGCCGCTGTCGGGGTAAGTGACGATTCTTTTGACCAATCAACAGTGGCGTTTTCTCCCGGAGGCCAAGGGAAGCCATGCCTCCTCTCTTTTTTCAAACTGTAGCTGTGCTTTAATGAAAACACTCCTTTTTAACAGTTTCGATAATTCTTCTGTTTTTCGTCACTGTCATCTCCTCCTTATTTCTCTGCTCTATTTATTGAGCATTTTACGATGTGTAAAACAGCGCCCTCATAAATGTTCTGTGGCGAATGCGTGGTGAAAATACGATATTGCACACTCTTGTCCGCAAGGAAGCCAAGCCCATTTGGCGTCCTTAGGTGAAAAAAAAACAGAAAAGATTAACCAATTAGATGAGGCTGCGGTCATGACACTGCTCACCCGTGATTGACCAAGACTGTGTCAAGGGAAGCCACCCCGTCTTTGGCCTCAAACCAATCAAATCACAGTGTCGTCATCATCAAGCCACTGAATGAAATCAGGGAGATAAGCACGTTAGCAGTGTGCACGAAGCGGCCGGTTGTGTGTTTGAGTGGGCGGTTGAGTAAATTAACAAGATGTTTAAGATAAGTCAAGAGGACAATGTACGTGTGAGTGAGTACGAATGAGTGAGTGAGGGTGGGAGAGTGAAAGGGCGTGTGGGTGTTCAACGTAAGTAAAATGAGCGCTCTCTGGACGCTCTAACAGGTCATTCTGCTACATGAAATAGCGATATACAAGCTGCAACATAGTCTTTTATGTACCACACTCCCTAAAAATCATATAGATTAGAGGCTTTGTCTCACTTGGCTTCCTCAAAAAAAATCCCCACGCCACTGCCAATCAACGGTCTGCAGTGTTGAAGCTCCACCTTATGAGAGCCAATCAGTTCAGTCTGGCACCCATACGAAAGGGTCCCAAAAAGTGGAACGTTTATTTGGTTATTTGGGGATCTGTTCCGGGATAAGTCAGTGGAAACGCCACAAAATGTGTGCTCTTCCGAGACGAACGGAACTGGTCTGCTTGGTGGAAATGCGGCTTAAGTCTGTAGGATCTGGGCTGTTTCTTACGACGAAGGATTAGGGCCAGGTTAAAAAAAAAAAAAGAAGAAAACTTACAAGATTAGTGTCATGAATTTAGAGAATAAAGTCATAAATTTATCAGAATAAAGTTATAAATCTAAAAGAGTAAACTTGTTATTCAGTTTGGCTATCAGGACAGCAGCCACCTTCTGTACAAAAATGAGGAAAGTGAAGCATCTGTTACAAAAGCAAGGTTCCACTGTCCTGCAAAAAAAAAAAAAAAAAAAAAGAAATCTTATCAAGTGTTTTTGTCTTATTTTCAGTAGAAAATGTTTTTTTTTTATAGTTAATATGAGTCCCATTCGCTTGAGCAGCTCTGAAAAATGTCTTATTTCAAGTAATCTTAAGACAAAAATTAGGTCTGAATTGCTTGTAACAAGTTTTTTTTTTTAAATCTGCCAATGGAATAAAAAAAAATTACTTGTATTAAGACATTAGCCCAGTTTCCAGCAATTTTTTCCAGCAAATGTCTTTTGTTCTATTTTTACTTAAAATAAGACAAAAACACTTGATAAGATTTCATTTGTTTTGCAGTGTGATTGGTCATTGATCAGTGAGAGCCGGATCTGTGAATATATTTCTAACTTTAAAGTCCTTGGAGAAATTCTTTGAAAGGTTGTTGCTGTATCTTTTCAGGGTCCTGTCACTTACAGTTAAGTTATGCTGATGTCCCAAAAGATTAAGTAATTCCTTGTTAGTGAAACATTTACTTAAGTATAACTTCTTCTGATAGCCTGGCGATAGACTAAAATAACAAGTTAGTTTCATAAATTTATGACTCTTTTTCTTGTAAACTTATGAGATGAATCTTGTAAATTCTCTTTTTCAAATTCTTTAGCATGGCCCTGATCTCCCATCAGAGTTTCTTTTTCTTATTTCTTCTCAAAATGCAATTTATTTTACCTCTGCCTTTCGGGTATAAGTTGTTTCCACCTTCCTGCCTCAAACAAACCTCACCACCATTTTTTTTTTTTTTTTGGAATTGAACCAAGACTCCTGTTTTCAAGGACCAGAGTTTGCTTGTTTGATCAAAACGTTAACCCAGGGTTCATTTAAGGTGGAGCTCTGGTGTGAATGCAAAATCTTTTCCTTCAACAAATGAAGGCCAAATGACTGCATGAAGCAGGGGTCTCAAACTCAAATTACCTGAGTGCTGCTGAGCTCATGTGACTGACAGGTCTGGCACCCTTTGGCGGCTCAAAGCCCGCCTCTTGGTACAGCAATTCCAATATGGCCGCTGCTTACAATAGGCTTCATTACTCTGTATCAGGAACACATTTGTGATGTCATGCAGACTACGTACATTCATTTATCATGCAGTAAATGGTAATTCCCCTCAAACTCGACAGAAACCATTATTCTCCCTCTGTGCGTGCCATCAACCTCCGCTTTGGCCTTTGAAAGAAACGCCTTGATGAAGCCTTTTGGGGACGTTGGCAGCGTGCCATGTGTTTGTTTCTTTTCCACTTTTGTCCACACGGTGGTTATGCTGGGTGTTGTATTTTCACTGTAAATTGCTCTAAAGTGGGAGGCTATGTAAATGGTTTTGTACGCTGTGAGTTTGAGACCCCTGGTGTAGAAGGTGACCCCTGTAATTAAGTGTCTGCAAGTTCAGATCAGTTTTTAATCATCTCAAATCCTATGTTCAGCTGTAATATAATCAAATTAACCAGTTCTCTTAAAGGTCCCATATCATACAAAAATCACTTTATTAAGTCTTTTAGTGAAATTTGTGGGTCTTTGGCTTTCCTCCCAGCCCACAAAATTTGATATTTATTGACAAAACCTGTACTTAGTAGTGCTTGTGAATGTAAAATCCTGACCTCAAACGAGCTGTTTGGATTTTGGGGATTTGCCGACGTCAGCGATTCCCTTTTTTTGACCAATTAGCAAGTCTGACCTAATTGGTCCACCGCAGCAGATACCCCCAAACCTCCTCCCCGCCCACCTCTCTCCTCCAGCAGCGGGGAGGACAATGCCAAAGTTGAAGAGCCATCACTTCTTTGTTTTTGGCTGTAAACAGCCACATAATTCCATACACAAGCTTCCCATCTCAGAAGAAGACAAGACTAAGTGTCTAGAGTTCATTCATCAAGGAAATGTTCCAGCTACACTCAGTAAAACTGTGCATGTGTGTGCTAGTCACTTCACGGCCGACTGCTTTTCCAACTTTGGACAGTACAACAGAGGGCTAGCGACTAGACTGATCCTGAATCCAGGCGCATTACCAACCATCTGCCAACAAACCTGGGACCCTGGAAATGTGAGTATTTTAAATGCTGTGTGCTGTGGAGCAGATGTAAGAGCTTTTCCTCAGTGTCCCCCCTGTCTCTGTGTTAGCTTCAGGATGCTAACTTTAGCTGCGGTTAGCCTGTTGTTTTAGCCTGTAATGTTACGGTAAACGAGCTTCGCTGTTTTGTAAACATTGTGCACTCGGAGCTCATGGCGCAGCTCTCAGTGACGCGGAAGAGCGGGGCAGTATCAGCGGTGGCTCATTTACATATGAAGGCCACGCCCACTAAATCAGAGCGTTCTGAACAGAGGGGCTATGAGAGCCTGGAAACAATGCTGCTGTGCTTGATTTATTGGCTTTTTGGACCAAAACATGTTACTACCATTTCATGAAGACATCCATGATGAATATTAAACTGCAGAAAAGGAGCAGAATAATGGAGCATAACCTTAATAATGCTTTTTGATGCTATATTTGAACACATTTTTAAGGGACTGGTGTGGAGCAAAAAGTGCGATTGCAGACTTTTGTTCTGGTCTGATCCTGAAAATAATGGGATCGCCCCTCAAATAATTGATTGACTATCATGATCTCAGTATTTATCAAAAAGATTGTTATCATTGTTTTCCCATTGTTCTTCAGCTGTACATGTACAGGGTAAGGGGGGGGGGGGGGGGGGGGGGGGGGGATAAAGGAGCATCAGATGAACTCCAGCATTGTGACGTATGTTAAATCATGCGCTAAATGTACCGTTACATTCCTAATCCCAGTGGATCAATTCATGCGTCCATGCATCCATCCATTTATCCATTCTTCCATTCATGCATTCATCCATCTAAACCGTGTTAGTCTTCTTTGTTTACTGTGCAGTAATGTTTACAAGGAAGAATGAATCCCTGCACAATAATTTCAATACAGGAAAATAATGGATGTCCGGCTCTTGAAAAGGTCTTATTAGATTTCTTCAGTAAATAGCACAAACCCAGTCCTGTGCAATTAATTACAGGGTATTAATGTTTGCTGCCCACAGTGGAAATACCACAGCCAGCTGGATAAGAACAAAATGCAGCAATCTGTTTCATTAAATGCCACCAAGTGCTCACTGCTCTAACCATTTGTCCACATTTGTATTTCATAGGGAGTGACTGTTTATAGATCAGGTGTCTGTCAAGGTTCAGGTTGGTGGTATTAGAGTCCGTCTGGTTCCTGAAGCTTGTGATAATGTCCAAGTTTGAGCCAAAAATCCAACAACAGAGAAATACACCAACGGTTAAACATGTTTGTCAGGCAGAAACACACGGTGTGTTCTTCTTCTTTTTTTTTTTGAAGTGCGACACATGGATGTAAACACACCTCCTCTCCACTGAGCAGCTTTAAATAAAAGATCAAGGTAGGAAAATCTTTTGCACAGGAAACTTCACAGGGGGTGTAATATTTATGAGCAATAGGAAAAACAACAACAAGAAAAAGGACTGAGGTTATGATGACTTAGGTAGAAACACAAAAAGAGTACAGACATAAAAACAGAGAAATTTTCCCACGAATCAATATTTTTGTCAGAAAACAATCATGATAACTCTGTTTTGAAAAGAAGAGAAAACTTTCTATTGATTGTTTCTGCTCGTCAGTTTTAACAATACGCTGCTTCTTTCTGGCTTCAGTTGTTCTGCATTAACAAACCTTTTTCCATTAAAGTTGGGATGCTGAGTGAAATGCTAACAGATACAAAATTTAAAGGTTTGCAAATCATTAAAAAGACTATTTATGATTGAAAGTGTTGAAAATGTGCTGGTTTTTGAAAAATAGGTGCTCATTTTATATTTGGTGCCTCTCCAGATGTGACATCTACCCAAAGCCAAAGGCACATGTGTATCTCTTTACACAGACCTGCAGGCAGAAAATCTCTCTCTTCTTCAACCAGCGGATTCAGCCTTCATGATTGTCACATTTTACCAGAAATAAGGTCAAAGACTCATTTACCACCTTACTACAGCCCATCTTAAAGTGGAGCCAGCGTTTCTGGAAGTTATTACAAGTCCATGCAGTGATTTCTACAACAGAGTCATGGCCATGTCTGTGAATAGCATGACGCTACTCTGCCCTCTGGTATTCCCTCTGTTGCTGGGTTAGCACGGCTAGCTTGTCCATCTTATTGGAGATAGATCTTACGTTCCCAATAACGACGGATGGAAGGACAGATCAATGTCGTCACTTCTTAGCTCACACCTGAGAACCAGCACGTCGTCCTCACCTCCTTCTCCTCACCTTGTGAGAAGACATCAGGCCTTACACCAGTTAGCATTGACATGCTACAGGCTGCTAACAGCTGAGTTCACATGTAAACAATGCAGCCATGCAAGGTAATGATCCACTCCAAATACAAAGATGACGAAAAAGAGATGAAAAAATGACAAGAAACAGACAAAGAAGAGAGAGCTGCTTCAAAAGGTAGCCATAGCCAACAGGGCAAATGAAACAAGTCATTATTGGTTTTCTGATTTTGGAGTCTAAAACGGATATAGAATGAACGAATGATCCACTGATAGAGAGAAATAAGGAAGAGATAACAGTGACAAAACACAGAAGAATCATCAAAATTGTTAAAAGGAGTATTTTCATTTAATCACAGCTACAGTCTGAAAAAAGAGAAAAAGCATGGCTTCCCTTGGCCTCTGGGAGAAAACGCTACTGGGGAGGAATGACTTGCATTTTGTCCCTTTTGTAAGGACATTTCTCTAGATACTGTGAACCCTTTAATGAAAACAGGTAATGGCAGCATTAAAACCCTTAAATTATTTAATTTACATTTTATTCTGAGACTGCTGAACTATTTGCTCGTGTAGTCTCTCACAGATCGCTGAACCTTTTTCTAGCCATAGACTGTATAAAACATGGATGTAGTCTCGCAAACGTCACCCGTCTGTTTCTTAAACAGAAAATGAAGCACATAGCGGCCATATTGGTAGTGGCAAGGGCTTCACGTACAGCCATAGGGCGCCAGCTGTCACGTGACCCTCAGCTGTGCCTCTTATTGGGGGAGCTCGTGATCTTAATATCCCCTGAACAGCCACTTTAGAAAAAAAATTCCCCCACCATGGGTGCCGGTAGTAAAATTAGTGACTCAGACAGGAGACATTTTTTGAACCAGGCTGTAAAAAGGTTAATTTCTCTTGAAAATGGCTTTTTTTGGCTTGGTGTGTATGTGACTTCCGCTACTTCCGGAGCCAGCCTCAAGTGAACACTCGAGAAACAGCAGATTTTAGCATTTTCCACATTGTCTCATATTCTTAGGGGGTTGCCACTTGTTTCCAGCCTTAAAGTGATACTCCGGGATGGAACAAGTTGGGTCCTATCACAAGGTTTAGGGTAGAAATTACCCCTACAGCAGTGTTTTTGTACAGCAGAAGCCCAGGGCGCTCGCACCAAACACCCCCTCCCTGCTCCTCTGCCGGTTTCCTCTGCACTCAGACGGGGCCATTTTTTACTTGACCAAAAACACAAATAAACGGACTCCTACCGAAAAAAACTGAATGGTCTGCACTCAGGCTTTATTGAGAGAATTTTCAGCGCGTTACTTTCACACAAAAACACAGCTAAATAAGGCTCTAGTTCTCATTGTGCCGTAAAACAGCGCTACCTCCGCTGCAGAGCCACAGTTGGCTATGAGGCGCTCGCCGCTAAGTGTATCAGTCCGCGGGCACGACGTGCCAGATATAAACAAACGTAGGTAGTCTGCTAGGATGAAGAGACACGATGAGAACTAGAGCCTTATTTAACAGTGTTTTTTTGTGAAAGTCGGCAGAGGAGCAGGGAGGGGGTGTTTGGTGCGAGCGCTCTGGGCTTCTGCTGCACAAAAACACTGCTGTAGGGGTAATTTCTGCCCTAAACCTTGTGATAGGACCCAACTTGTTCCATCCCGGAGTATCACTTTAACTCTGAAGGACTACACTTCCCAGGAATACCCTTTCACACCAAGTCATGTCACTAACCTGTAAAGTTACATAATTAACTAAAACGTGTTCTTTCAGGTGTCTGTGGTTTGTTAATCACATGATAAAAACATCGCTGTGACAAGCCAACACTGGTTGAAATTCCTGAAGTGCCTGTTAGGATCCAAGTAGTGTCTGTTTTAAAGAGGCAGAAGATGAACTCTGACAACCTCTCCCTCTAAACCCCACATTGCCCGAGAAATTGTGAAAGGAAATCCTGTGACTTCAAGTCAATCTTTTCCAGTTAATAATAATAATAATAAAAAAATAGATGAGACTTTAGTGTAATGGGAGAAAAGCATCAGATCAAAATCAACTTTTTGAATAACAACAGACTAAGAAACTGGAAGAAATAGTTAGAGTAACAGATGAAGAATTGGATTTTCTGGAAGAAATACTTTCGTATGGCAACAGCATGCGACAAAGACACATTTGAGATGAGATCATTTGTTGTGTTTGCCGTCTTTGTATTGAAGGCTATCTGGCTGCAGCATATTGCCGGCTGAACTGCAGGGAGAAGTAGATGTTAAGCAGAATTGTTGCCGAACGTGACGCCGGATGTTTGAAGCAGAGACCTCTCACTCCTCCACTTATAGCCTGACCTTTGCTGCAGCCCACCAACTGCTCAAACGCACACCCGGTTTGTGGAGATAATCACCACACAAACATGTGTGCCAGCCTCCACATGCGGTTCTTTTGGTGCACATATGTGATAAATGATAGACCTGATTTCACTTTATTGGCCCACCAAGAGGCCGAAGGGGACAGGAAGAGGGTTTCTCCTTAATCTTGTGGCTTCAGTCGCCTCAGATTGGGCCGTGGGTGTTTATTGTGGGATGGTGGAGGAGGAAAAGAAGGAGGGAGATGGGTTTGCTTTCATGCTGGCTTCCTTACAGTCCTCTCTTATTAATGAGAGCCTCTAAACTCCTGCCTTAGCAGGAGGGGAATAGACTTCGGCAATGCCCCAGCAACTCTCAACAGTGCTCTATCGGGAGAAAGACAAGAGGAAAATGGAGACAGAGGAAGGCATTAAAGCTAAAAATAGTGTCGCATTTTTCTCCCAAAGTGAGCACAGTGACAATGCAAAAAAAGTGATATAAATAGGAATAGAGGTGATTGTTATTCAGTGAGGTTTGAGCATGAAGTTGTAAGTTGTTGTGAGGAGTTATTTCAGAGGGGCGGCAGCAGTCTGACCCCATAACAGCTCAGCGTTAGCTCGATGCAGAGATGTCCCTCTGTTTGTTTAAAGGGCAGGAGAATCGATGGCCCTGTTTTTTGAGGCATTGCTCTGACCTCTCGCGGTGGCACCTGTATCAATCACGGACCGCCTTCCTTCTCCGCCTCACTGCCCGTCACATTTGTCTCCTGAGCTCGCCACCGTGGACGGAGGCTGTCTATCCACTTTCAAAATGTCACTCTGCACTTCATGCCGCCTGTCAGCTGACACCCAGTAATACACAAACAGCTTTAAAATGTGAGGAAAAATAGCTCTTGTGGAGAAATCTATCGGAGGACGAAATTGATTCAAGGGAAGATTTAAGTGTTTTCAGTGAAGCTGTAAGGTCAACGCTGGGAAAATAAGAAGCTGGAGCCTCTTTCTGTTGAATAAATCTGGAGTAATTTAATAACGTCGGGGCAGCTGAACAGCTCTTTCTGCAGAAATTCAAAAGGATCTCAGAAGCTAAATTTATTCAGATGTGGTATTGTCTGGTGCGGCTGTTATCTCGGGAAATGCAGGCTGGAATTCATTGATTACACAGAATGAAAAATCCAATCTCCACAGAAACAAGCTTGTTTTTATTAGTCTCCCTGAAGTTGAAACACCTGCTTATTTTTCCAGTTAAAGCTACTGTCAGATGGAAATTGGTATCAAAGCTGCAGTCTGCTCAACTTCTTAAGACCCTGAAGATTTTAATGTTTTTGGCACCTGAATTAGCTCATTTAGGAGTCGCCTGAAAGCCAATTACTGTAGCTGCTTACCACAATGACATTACCTTTTGTATATGTGAAATTAAAGTAAACTCAACGTGCACAAAGAATATCAGGTCTGATTTCATTTTCCATTTCCCGTGTCATTTTAGGATTTAATCTAGCCGAACAGAAAGGCAGCTTTTCTCGCAGACAGACCTAACGTACATGTAAATTAACGCATCAAAGAGAGAAACTTCTCTCCCAAACTTCCCCTTTCACTGTCGAGCTGCTGAATATGTATCACCATGTGTAAGGGTCCGTTTCACAGACCCTCAAGAAAACAAAGTCAGGCCCGACACAAACGTCCACGGGGGGCATTCGGTTGGCACTGCATGCTAACTCACCGTGGTAACAACCAGCTCTGCGTGGAGATGGATCGGGCTGAAGTTAATCTGTATGTATGGCCAATCCTTATGAGGCCACATTGTAATCAGGCAGCCAGTTTCTGGGCCAGTCCAGGACTCCAGTCTGGGCTTGAAAGAGAGGGATGATTCCCATTATGGAGTAATTAGTCTTGTTGTCACCACCGGACCTTGACAGTGAATCCACTTGCCGGGGCTCTAAAGGGATTTGGGTGCTTACTGCCACTGAATCGTAATCAGTATCGCCTTTTCTTGCCAAGGACAACGGCCACAAATCGGACTCGCTCATGAACAGCAGCACAGACATCACGGCTGGAACAATAACTGAAAATGAGTTCCTGCTTTGGTGGATTATTTTGGGAATCTTTTGTGCCACCTCAAACTTTTCTCACTCTTTAGTTTTGGTTTTATCAACCCGCTTGTGATCAATAAGATGTTGAATTTGGGTTGTCTTGTTATATTTACAGTTTGATGACAGGATGCATCTGCTTTCATGCATCACAGCTAAAACTAAATCTGCTCTTCTGTATGCTCCATTGGTTAAGATAGACTCAATATGTTTGATTGGATCTTCATTGTGACAGGCAGGGGTGTGGAAACTCTTGGAAAAAAGAAAACCTTTAGGAGTTTAAAGGGGACATATCATGTTGATCCCTGATTTAATACTTACATATAATAAATTTGAAAACAAGACCTTTCACCCCCTGAATTAAAAAAAAAAAAAGAGATTTTGTATGTTTTCTCATATCCCAGAACGAGATTTGATGCCTCTGAAAATAGGTCATTGCCAGTTGGCCGCGAGATTTCGACCTTCGTGACGACACGAGGATCCTCTCTTTTTATTGGAGTAATCTGATGAACCAGCTCCTCTTCTGTGATGTCAGTTAGTCACACAACCACCACCGAGGGATACACCCACTAAGAGCAGAGTATAAACGTATAAACTATACATGTTACAGTACCGGTTTGACTCACCACACTGAAGCGTCCTGAGATGATCTGTGTCGAGGTGGATTTTCTTCCTCCTGAGCTGCAGAACCGTCCGGGTCTGACTCGGGGTCCAATACAAAAGGACGTATCCTACACTCTGCCATTTCATTAGTGCTATCAATGCCGTACGGTGAAGTTTTGGCAAACAGCAAACTCGCTCGGTCTGCCCCATCCAATATGGCGATTTTGTAAATACTGCCATGCTGCAAAAACCGCCCCCTGGCTCTACCCCCTCCGCCCCTCTGATAGAACCGACCAATCAGAGCACAAAGGGCTGTGACATTGCGAGGTTACTGGAGGTCATTCTCCAAACGGAGCGTTTCAACGAGATCTTCAGAATGGCCTAAAATGAGGATATTGAGAACGCTATTGTGGGGCAATGAAGGAACTAAATGACTTGTACTGAGGGCAGAAATGCTTTACAGGCATCCTTGTCTGGCATAGTGAAAAGGAGAAACAAGCATGATATGTCCCCTTTAAGGTACTACACATGGAGGTAAAAGAATCTTTCAAAGCTCACTCTCTGTTTTCATGACTAAATACATCTCTATCCTTTCGTCAGTATGTCAGAAATATTAAAGATTTTCCTTTTCCTGGCAAATTAAATGCTATCAATGAGCTGTCTGATTTGTTGAGCTGGATTAATCCAGTTAATGTATTTTGAGGCCACCAGATAACCGCGTGAATCATTCTCAGTCACAGCCGACCTTGTTAGCTCGTAAGCTTCTGGAAGGACGTCGTATGCTCAGAGTTCGCAGTTTGGGAGTAATCATTGTTAACTCGGTAAAAAAAAAAGTTTTAACTACTCACTGAGTCACAAATAACACCTTTAGATGTTTCTAAGACTGAGAAACTGAACTAACAAGAGCACTTTCTCTGAAAACAGGCTAAGTATCTACTGTACATTTGCTTATTTCTGTACATTTGTAGCTCAAGTCAAAATTTTGATTTCCTTTTTGCTTGAGATTATGACACTATGTTTTTGGGAGAGTTTGTTTTTCTGTGAACAACATAACTAAAAATAACAAATGGATCTTGACAAAATGTTCAAGTAATCTTTAAAAAGGGATAAGGAAGAAGTGATTAAATTTTGGAGGTGATCTGGATCACTGTCTGGATCCAGGACTTTTTTTTAAAGGATTCTTTATCATTGTGAGATTGGGCCGTTTTCACCATTGTGTATATAACTCCATTAAAAATGGTCGGTTTGCTTTGTTAAACAATACAAGACAAGGTCACCATAATTACTGACAGATGTAAAAGTACAATCCACATCCTGCCAATATTCTGGATACTAAGATCTGGAATATGAAATATGTACCGGGTCATCATAATTTGTCAGGTAACAAATTATCGTACAAACCTGCAACTAACACCAAATTGTAGCAGACAGTCTGCTGAAAGGAAGTATAACATTAAAGTAGGACTAAAGTGTTGCGTGACAAATAAAAAGTAAATACAGTGAAATTAAATAAGCTCTTGTTGAGTGGCATAAAGGGGAAAAAAAGATGTGCTCTTTTGCCTTTTTATTGGCTCTTTTTCTTTTTTGAAAAAATGAAATGTTAAAAGGCACATTTGCCTGCAGCTGTTTTATTTTGTTATTTTCTTATATTATTGTTATGTGATTTTTTGGTTTGTATCCTGTGAAAGAAAGGGCAGATATAATAAGAGTTTTTCTCCTTTCTGCTCCTTTTCGTTCAGTTTTGGGGATTTTTTATTTTTTCTTTGTATCGATTTTATTTATAAAAGAATAAAATAAATAAGAAATAGAAAAAAAAGTCAAGTCAAACTTAATTTGTATAGCACATTTCAAAACAACCAAAGTTGATTAAAGTGCTGTACAAGCTTAAAAAAAAAATCACTTTAAACAAGATAAATAAAAACAAATAGTTAATAAATAATAATTTATTACAGGACATAGGTAAAAAAAACAAAAACAAAAAAACACAGTTAATAAAGAAGAATACAAAGATAGATGTCTTGCTCCAGTGCAAAGACGTGTGAGATTGGTTAATAATTTTGCAGGTTTGTAAATTTCACTGTTTGTATTAGTAGTGTCTGAGATTTTGACAAATAAGCACTTTGACCCAAATGCTGACGAGGCATTTGAACTTTTCACTGCTTCAAGAATATTCAGGATTCGTTTCACTGGTAGGCACAGTAGTTAACGTTAGTTAGTGTCTTATTGCAGGGTTACCCTTTTTTTGTAAAGCCTTTTCTCTGGCTTTTTAAATGTGAGAGGATAGGACAGTAGATAGAGTAGATAACAGGGTGAGAGTAGGGAATGACATGTAGGAAACAAGCCCCCTTTTGAATCCAGGTCACCCACTGGACGGTGAACCTCAGGGGATAGACTCTATTACAGGAACAATTTAAGCTAATGATGTGAAAGCTCCTTGAAGAATGGGCTTGGTCAGGATTCCTAACTGTGCCTGTGATTTTTAGGCTTCAGAACGTCTCATTAAACAAATTATACCAGCCATGTTTGGAAAACAAGTTTTATTTCCTTACATCACCAAGAGTAGAGCCACATAATTCCATTTGGCTGTGGTCAAAGCTGGTTCCTGTGCCATAAGCCGTAAAATGTACTGTATGTATTCTCCGAGAAAGGCTGTGAAAAGACTGAAATTCATCTCTCAATCTCCTGGGAAAAAGTAATCCTGAAACCTTTTTCTATTCTTCACAACCTCCCCGGCTCTTTTTTGTTCTTTGTCAAAGTGTGAATTCTGACCTCCACATTTCACTGTGAATGTATCATTTATAAGAAACTTTTCTCCCAGCGACTGAAAAAGCTCCAAAGAAAGGTTCAAATGAAGCCTTTATTCAGTTATGTGGAGGCTTTCATTTCAAGTTAAATTCCCTCAGCTCTCTTGTTTACACATTTTTTGCTTTTATCCCAAATTCTGCTGAGTCAGCATATCTCCAAAGTGATATTATATCATAGTCTCATGTCAATTATTTCCACAGCTATTACTGAAGGCTTCAGTTCTCGCCTGTTAATGGCTGTAATTGCCACAATTAGAGGCTGGAGGTATATTTGAGATTTTGCTTCTCTGAGGAAGAAGTCAATTTCCCCACAGGGGAACGGCGTGAAGATAAGGATTTTTGCAGCGGGAATACTTTACAGCTAATGTACTGTAGGTTCCTGTTTCACCTCTGTAATTCTTGTATTGATTTCGACTTCATTATTACTCTCCTATGAGACAAAATCCATCTGGAGCTTAATGAGAGCTCTTTTTGAGTAAATGGACTGGCTGTTACCCTGAGACATCGATGTGAGTTATGATGCACTTAAAACTTGTAAATCTCTATGTGAGGCTTTCCAACAGGGCTATTATGGGGTTTAGAGGAACAGATTTACAGAATCCTAATGTGAAAATCATCATGAGAGGTTGTTTTTATGGAAAAAAAACTGCAGAAGTCAAAGATTACTCATAGAAAAAGTTTAAAATAAAAAGAAGGAAACCACCTTGTTAGCTTTTTATTTTCGAGAAATCTGTCAGGGTCATTCAGATGAATGAGCTGTTGAAAAGGCCGAGGTGTTCAGCATGAAAACTGGTGAGTGGGTAGTCTTGAATTCAATAAGAAAGCTCTTCGTTTGAGGAATAATTTTGCAATCATCTTAGCATGTTAATTTCTTCATGGAGACTTGGCACCGGGCCTGATGACACCTTCCTCTTGAGGTGTAAATGAATTACACTTCACACAAATCTCACAAACAGGCAGTGTGAAGCTAAGTAACTTATTCATAAAAGCAGCAGGGATTTAATTAAATGAATGTTGCTTTTCTTTTTGTCTCCTTTTTAAAATTTCTTAGTTACTTGTTGGAAGTGGTGACGGGTTGTTGGGGACGTGTCACGCTGCTTGAAGGAGCGTGCTCCATGTAACCTGGAGAAAGTGGAAATGTAAATTAGTTTAAGAGTTCTTTTATTGAACTTTTTCTTGCTGTTGTCGGGTGTAATGAAAGCCTTCAAGATGCACAAACAAATGAGAGAAACAGAACATGTAACGTGCGTGTTCTTCAGACGGATCAAGGATGAATGGGTGAAGGTGCTAGCTCTGCTAATGCTAACTCTGCAAGCCAAGTTGATGCGATTTATCAAATGATTATGAACACAGATCAGCTGTCCTCAATTTTTTATTGTTTTCTGATACAATTCTTGTCTACAGGTCAATTTTAAAGTCCATAAATGTTCAGAAAATTGCAACATTTCTACTTCAACCATTGCAGTTTTGATACCAGCTTCAGTGTGCTCCTGATACCTTCCAACGATGCGACTCCATCGGATTTGATTTTCTTGATCAGATAGAAGTCCGTCTGCACTGTAAGGGGACTGAATGAAGCTACCAGAGCAGTGTTTCTCAAATTGCTTCAGACCAAGGACCACTTATCCCCCCACCCAATAGATGGATAGATAGATAGATAGATAGATAGATAGATAGATAGATAGATAGATAGATAGATAGATAGATAGATAGATAGATAGATAGATAGATAGATAGATAGATAGAAAAGTTAAAGGACCAACCAGCTAAATACCCCCAGGACAACAGCAGACTTTTGTATTATAAACTTATGTCAAACATGTTACACTGAAAATACACTTGTCCCCAGCAGGGGTGGCATTAAGGGTGGGCCTAAAGTCCCAGGCCCACTCTAAACTTTTCTTACATTTTTTGTATTTCTAAATTGGTTTTGAAAGAGCTTGGTGAAATGTTGTCACGTCAGATTTTTAGATGCTCTGTCTTTGTAAAATGAGCCATCTGTTTTAGGGAAAAAAATAAAAAGTTCATTCATTCAACATTCAGCTTAATGTGGGCAGGATCAAAACATTATTTTGGGAAAGACTGTAGATTTCTTTTTATTTTATTTATCCACGGGTAATGTATTTGCTCTTACAGCATATAATGCAAAAATCAAGGTATTGACAGCCAAAATTTGTCTGGTCCACCCAGAACTGGAATCCTGACACCGTCCCTGGTCTTCTCGACATCATTCAATGGTTTCCATTCAAGTTTATATGTCAATGCACACTAGATTTGCACCCTTACAGTCTGGCTGCATCCCTTTCCCAGCAGATTGAAGCAGATACATAACAATCTGATTATTACCGGTTGCTGCAGCTGTGAAACTTCAATCCACCGTAAGGCAGATCAAGCAGTATGGGAAGTAATGCTAAGATACCACTTATCTATATAAGTGTAACTTTCCCTATATTTAGCTCAGCTTTAATCTGTATTTAGCTTGGCTGTAACAACAAAAGGACCAATGAGTTAAGCTGGGAGCAGTCAACAGGTTTAAGGTTTTACAGAGGAGATGCTCATTGAAACGCAGAAACTCCTGAGTATCGTGACTCCAGCTGTCTGACAGTCCTGCTATCTGCTGGACTGAACCCGCATTAAGTATGAGTTAATGGATAAGAGAGTACGCAGTCAAGACATCTCCCCTTCCCCCTCCATCCCTCTCCTCATACACCTCAACAGTATCATAAACATTGCAGCCAGTATCATAAATAGCACTGCTTATGTAGTTAGGCCTCCCATCATCCTCCAACGTTATGGGAAAGAAATGCATCTTGTTTTAAGTGAGTCCTGGTGAATTTTTCTATTTTAATTTTTTTTAATAATTATTTTTACTCCTTTTTTTATTTTTATTTTTATGTTACTAAGACTAAATAATTAAATAAAAATAACACAATTTTCTTGTGGACATGGCGGACCACAATTTGAGAAACACTGTACTAAAGCTCATCCAGCAAAAGCTTGCTCATTCAGCTGCATAGCATTTATTTTCCACAATAGAAGCTCTGTTTTAGTCATCATTCACCAAAAAAATCCCCATCAACTTGGTGCTTTGCAATAGAGTGCATCTAGAAATACAATTTGCGTTTGTTTCTTTATCTCTTGATGGTTGAATGCTGGTTTTTGGGTCCACTTAAGCTTGATACTGTGTATCTTAAACTGAAAAATATTTTGCATAAGTGCCTACCTGACCTTGGCGTGATGCTTCCCTGACGTTAATGATTTCTGATGCGACAGAAGGTGAGTGATGAAGACATTAGCCTCCAGTCACAACACAAAGCTTCTCATAATTATTTTGTCAGAGCTTCCATACATGAAAAACAAACATTTCAAGAAGCTTTTTTTCTTCTCATCACATGTGGCAAAGGGATGCTTCAAAGCTTTTTCTTTCAGAAGGAACTAAATCAAAGCCGTAGCATGCAGCAGTAATTGTAAGTGAATGGCAGCACAGCATAAAGAGCCTCCTTTGAGCCGATGGATTGTATTTCAGCATATCCTTCATTGTGGCAGCAGTTCTTTCTGCTGAAGCTGCTCGTACAGAGCGAGGCGTGGTGGCCTTGAGGTGACAGAAAGTGCTGAGTTACTTTTCCAGGCTTTCATTGTGTTTACTTGATCCCCATCAAAAAAAAAAAAGAAAGAAAAAGAAATTCCAGCGACACAGAGAGAAGTCCAGCTTTTTCTGTTTTGACAGATATGTCACAGCCACATCGACAGTAAGAGCCAAGCTCAGATTTATGATTCTCTGTGAGGATCTTAATGTCTCCAAAAGAGAAAATAAGTTGGAGATAATGAAACAATAAAGCCTGCTGAATGTCAGGAATCAATACTGTTTGTTACAACAAGCAGAAACCGCTGTGTGAGGTCATTGATTCCCAATAGGTGCCGGATTCAGTACAGTAGCGTCTGCAGGTAGCCCTCACTTCTCTCTCTAATTGTCTCTCTAGATGCTACTTAATAAGCAAAGCCATCTGTCTTTTTAAATTAGTCTGGAAGTGCATCGTGCTGAAAATAAGACAAAAATATAAGCGTGTCACCCCAGAGGCCAGCAGCATTAACACATCAACAATCCAATCAGCAGTCCATCAGCAGACTGTAACGTCCTCTTACATCTGGTATGATGCAGCTGATGAAGACTGACAGTGGCTCCACACATCAGTGAGTTTTTTACTATCTGTCAGCTCCAGTCGATTGACTCCAGTAAGAGTAAAAAGACATATTGTTTCAAGTCAATGAAGCTGTTACAACTTGAGCTGCTGGTTGGTAAATCTTCACTATTTTGTCTAAAATGTGACCCTTTTAAAGGTCCCATATTCTGCTCCTTTTCTGCAGTTTAATATGGAGCATTGATGTCTTCATGAAATGGTGGTAACATGTTTTGGCCCAAAAAGCCAATAAATCAAGCACAGCAGCATTGTTTCCAGGCTCTCATAGCCCCTCTGTTCAGAACGCTCTGATTTTATGGGGGTGACCTTCATATGTAAATGAGCCATCGCTGTTACCGCCCCACTCTTCAGCGTCACTGAGAGCGGCGCCACGAGCTCCGAGTGCACAATGTTTAGAAAACAGCGAAGCTCGTTTGCCGTAACACTACAGGCTAAAACAACAGGCTAACTGCAGCTAAAGTTAGCATCCTGAAGCTAACACAGAGACGGGGAGGGGGGGGACACTGAGGAAAAGCTCTTCCATCTGCTCCACAGCACACAGCATTTAAAATACTTACATTTCCAGGGTCCAGGTTTGTTGGTGGATGGTTGGTAATGGGCCTGGATTCAGGACCAGTCTATTCGCTAGCCCTCTGTTGGACTGTCCAAAGTTGGAAAAACAGTCAGCCGTGAAGTGACTAGCACACACATGCACAGTTTTACTGAGTGTAGCTGGAACATTTCCTTGATAAATTAACTCTTGCCACTTAGACTTGTCTTCTTCCAAAATGGGAAGCTTGTGCATGGAACTATGTGGCTGTTTACAGCAAAAAACAAAGCAGTGATGGCTGTTCAACTTTGGCATTCTCCTTCCCGCAGCTGGAGAAATCTCTCCAGCAGCGGGGAGGAGAGTGGACGAGGAGGGGTTCCAGGGAATCTGCTCCGGTGGACCAATCAGGTCAGACTTGCTCCTCATTGGTCAGGAAAATCCCCCAAATCCAAGCAGCTTGTTTTAGGTCAGGATTTTATATTCACAAGCACTACTAAGTACAGGTTTTGACATTAAATATCAGATTTTGTGGGCTGGGAGGAAAGCCAAAGACCCACAAATTTAACTAAAAGACTTAATAAAGTGATTTTTGCACAATATGGGACCTTTAAAAAGTAACTTAGTTACTCTACTGATTACTGGATTTTAAAAGTAACTACATTAGATTATAAGTTACTTTATTAGTTACATTCAGCAACTGCCAACAACACCTGCAGCTGCATGATTCGGCAAAATTGTGGGATTGCGATTAAAACTGATAATAATATGAGTCTGCATGTTTTGTTTTTAAGTAACATGCAAAGATTATTGGTAGTTGTGAAATGTGTACTCTACAATTAAAAACAAAAATATTCCTGATAAACATTTTGAATTTTAAAAAGCAACTAAAGAAAGCTTTTACAGCACTACTTTGGTGCAGCACTGTTCAGTCAAAGTTTAGATTTTAACACTTTGTTTCAGTCAAGTTTGGTTCATTTGATCAGTTTAATTATTTGTTAAAGCTGTTGATCCTGTATTTGAAATACAATAAGTAAAAATAAATGTCACTGCAGCGTCATCTTTAGCTCACAAACCCACGACAGTGACTTTATTTTCAGCTAAAAATGCTCATCTCTCTTCTCCCCCTTGCTGCTATTACACGTGAGTTGTTCACATGCAGAAATCTTGACGAATACGTGACTCCTGTCACTCCTTGAGGTGCAAGAAAAAAGCAGATATATTTTTTGTACAAGAAAAATGAAAAGAATAGCAGCACACAGTGACTTGGATAAGTAATTAATTAGATTACGTATTACTGAAAAAGTGGTCGTATTAGAGTAAATCGTTACCAAGTGGCACATTACCGGCATCACAGTTCATCAGTGCCTCAAATCTTCAGAAAATCCACTGTCCTTTCTTTTCAGGTGCTAAAGGAATTTAAGTTTCTCCAAAATTGGTTAAGTATTTGGCTTCCACACACAAAGTTTCCCTCAGGAAACTCAGGCACTCAGAGTCCTCAGAGTTTCATTCGGTAAAGCCAATGATTAGAGGCTCAGGGGCCGAAACTGGCCTTGACCTATTCTCAAACTTTAAATGGATAAGAGGCTCGGCTTTCTGGCTTGGAGCCAGGTGTAGCACCCAGTGAAATACTTTGATAAACAGAAGTGGTACCATGAGATGAAGCAAACATATAAGACACTTCAGCCTTGCTTCACTAACTACCTATGCATATATTATGGTTTGCTGGTTTACAATGGCAAATTAGGACCACTGAAACTAGTAGGGTCTCACATTTATATCAAACTCAAACTTTTCAGGTTTATACAGACAAACATATACAAGAAAACTTAAAACTTCATTCATGTAGTAGCTGCTTTATACCCATTTCACTGCATTGTGGACCCACTTGACTGCTCTTCCTACTTGGACTCAGTAAAAAGGAGATCCTACTGATTTTAGCCCAGAATCATCACATAATAATGCAAGGATAGATGGTTACGTCTACAATTATTCAATGGGTAATGTGGTAAAACAAGACACAATATGTTCAATCAATTTAATTGATTCTTGAGGTGAGGGGATTCAAAGAGCACAACACCTCAGCCATCAGCAATAAAGGGCCAAATGCTCTAATTAAAAATATATAATATAATACAATTAAAAACACAAACTAGTTAATTAGTAACTTTACAAACAAGAAGATTTGTGGCTTTACAAACTTGGAAATTTTTGGTTTTCTTTTTTGAAAAAACTTTTTCTAAAGGGGCTGTGAGGAATTTGATAGTGATCTTGAAAAAGTCTCTCCTCTAGATATATGTCCGATTGTAATTCAGGCTTTAAAATGAGATCATCAGTGCCAATATAACAGGTTACAGGTTATTTCCAAAATGTTCCTCTTTGCCTCTAGATTGGGTCGGGCAGCACTGGATTGATTTACGCAACATTTAAGTCTCCATGACAACACCACGCTGGCTGACAAAGTTCAGAAGTGAGAAGAGAGATCTGTGTTTTTTATGCTGAAAATGATTTCTGTGATTAATTTTGTAGTGATGGTGGACACTGCAGCCAAACTGTCAGACAGAAAAAGGACAGAAGAGCAGAAGAAAGATAAACTCAAAAGTGATACAAGCTAAAGGCTAACACAGGGGCTAAACTGTTTGTGATAATGTTCATTCCAACCCACAGTCAGCAGTTATTCTGCAGTGGTCTGTTTAAAATTGAGAGTCTATCAATAAAATGAAGAGTGAGGTTACGTTAGCTCTGCTTGGTAGATGACTGGCAGGACATAGCTAACCAGGATTTACTAATGTTACACATTACTGACACGTATTTGAGCCTGAAGTGCGACAGTGTTTACTTGCTGTCACGTTAGCACACAGGTATGTCAGAGCACCAGGCTGCCGATAGCACTACATGTAGCCCCTATGTTTGCTTGATGTCAGGATTTAAACCGTAGCGCTCCATAACTGTACTGATGAATACCTTACCTTTGTGCATTGTATCCAGTAAAAAGTTGTCTTGAGCAAAGAAAATTTGTCTCGATCTGATCTCCATTTAATTCCAAAACAAACACACACCTCACAAAAAGTAATTTTAATGGTGTGCTTGAGACTCCGGGCCAGAAGGTGGCGACAGATCCTCCTCACAGCATCTTTAAGGGGCCCTGAGACGCTATTATAGCTGGTTAAACTAGAAGCTTTGGGAATTCTGCCATCCCCTCCCGGGGGCTTTGTTGTTCCTTGTTTACATCATAGTAAGTACTGGATTTTGTGGTCAGACTTGGTAAGTGTTCCTCTGTTTACATAACGAAACCACAAATTCTCCACACCTATATTAACAGTTAGGCCTCTTAAACATAAAACATCCTCCTTACACATGCAGCAGAGACAGATGGTGATAGGAGAGGACAGAGAGTGAGTCAGCCATGTGAATGTGGTCGTAAATTTAGAGTGGGAATCACGCCCATACTTCAGACCCGTGTCATCATTGAGCTTGGCTTCTGTTTGAGTCTTCTTCACGTCTTTAGGGAGCCTGGTCAACATCACTGTCATCTTCCTCTTACTCAGAATTTCCTTGTTTATCCAAGACTGTAAAGACTCACAAGCTCTCGTTAGTTTGATTTTACTTTCCAGTGAAAAACAGACAAGCCCTGGTTCGCTGAGAGTCGAGATCAAGAAGTGGCAGCTACTTTGACTTCACATTTAGTTTTGATAAAACTGGATCAGAGGTTTTTATTAAGGCGCTAAAAGCAAGTTATTTTTATGTAGAGTCTCTGAAGCAGCTTGTTATGAATAGGGCACATTTTAAATGACTGAATCTAAACTTAATCAAAACGTTTGCAGCTGCAGGAGAGAATAAAGAGGAACAATCATTTTTCTTACCTACAGGAACATTTGCATTTGTTGTGTTTCAGTCTCTCCTCTAAAGAACCTGCTTCCTTCCAGCATTAATTGTTTCTTTTGTGACTAAACGACTCTGCTTTCTCCTGATCGTCAGTCTTTGTGTTGCATCTCGAGCTGTTTTCCGTTATCGATGCTTTTCCTGGATTCTAACCTTTTGTAGAATGAAAGTGAATTTAAAGGGAACCTGAATGTGTGAAAAACACAGGCAGATATGAATAATTTCACTTTAAATGAAGAACAAAGCAGAGGAAAAGCTCTTTCACACTAACAAAGAGTGAAAAAAAGTTTTTCCCTAGATTACTGAGAAACAACTGGAAATCAAAGTGTCCTTGTAGAGTTAGCACAGTATGGACAGATTAATCTCTGATCGAGGCTCCAAGGGGATTGAATACTGCAGTTTTAAAAACACAGAAACAGGATTTGGGCTTTTTATTAAATGGGAAAGAAAATTGCAGTCATTTCAAACTTACAAGAAAAACTTCCCAAGCTCCAACACAGAAACCGAAAGACCAAAAAACAAAGAAAAAGGCCACATCACAGCAGGAGGCCGTTTCCTGGGGTGTGGAAAATGTCATCAAGGTGTTTTCAAAGTTTATTTCTTTAATACAGTTTTTAAGCTCCAATCTGCAACATTTGCCCACTTTTCTGCTTTTATAACTAAAGGTGATTTAAGCACAGCCAGCTCAGTGGAAGCTCTTCAAGTGGAGTTGTTGATTCATGAAGACGCCCTGTGACGTTTAGGTTTTCTTGGTGAAGACTGCAGAGCGAACAGGAAACGAGGCGTTTGGCATCGTTGGCAGGACACAAGAGGAGAAAAAGTCTGATCTCAGACACCAAAGCAATGACTGTTCTTAATCATTAAAGACACTTCCAAAGAAAACACAATGGTCTCACTGATAGCTGCTTTAAAGGCACAGTCTGTGATCTCAGCACAAACAGGACTAAAACAGACTAAAAGAAAAAAACTAGCCAGGAATGATGATGTTGGCTTCATTGACAAGCCTTTTTTTCTCTGTATTGTTTTCTATGACTTGAACAATCCACAAAGTTTCTCATGATCTTTGGTACCAAAATAAATGCTTTAAAACAAACTTAATGAAGTGTTATAGAAGAGACAAGCTCCAACACACACACACACACACACACGCTATCACTAAGTTTAGCCTGCGAGCGTGCTAACACCTGCTAATCAGAGCTTAATTAGCACTCAAACATGCTAAATTGGCCAAAACTGATATATATGTTGCCGATTGTAGCTCATGCATGTCTGTCGTCTGTGACATCATTATCTAACATGCCTCTTGGACTCAGAAAACACTCTATGCTTTTAAACAGGATAAGACTTTGAAATATCACAAGCTAGTGGTGTAAATTTGATCTGCATGTAAAGATGAATTGCCAAATTGGGGCCTGGGTGTATGAATACAGAACCTATATCATGTATTTTTATGTTTTATGTTTATCCATATGCAACTCTGTTATATGAGGCTCTTTGTCAATCTGCAGGCTGCAGAAGTATGACTGGGCCTTAAATAAATAGGTTCCTTGTCATTTCCAGTTTTGAGAGGAACAGAAGAATCCATAATTATCCTGAATCAAGTCTTGTGTGAAAAGAATAAATAAAATATGAGAAAAAAATTGAATTAAGAAAAATAAGAAAAAAATAAGAATAAAAGAAATAAGTATTTTATTGTGGGGGTGTTTCAAGTAATCTCATCACTGATATTTTATCAGGATAGACATTTCTGTTGTCTTTATTTCGTCTTACTGGAAAAGTAAAAATGCCCCCCCCCCCCCCCCCCCCCCATAAATAAATAGATAAATAAATAAACAAATAAATAATTTAATTAATTAATCAATAAAAATAAAATAAATAAATAAAATAAAATAAAATAAAAAAAATCAGCCTTTATTTATTTATTGTCTCAGGGTTCATTTTCAACCTTTAAGTTTGAGCTAAAGTTAGAATTTGGGAGGGAGGGAGTGCAACAATAAATGTTTAGTTTGATTGCTGTGTCTTTTTTTTCCCACCCTGAGTCATTATTTGCTTGAGTTTTCGTTAAAATTGCATTTTCTTTTAAATTGTATTGTTAAAAAATTGTTTTCTTTTGTTTAATCTTCCATTGCTTTCAGTACCAGGGTTGAAGTTATGTTAAACTTTCTGATCTTTCTGATGCATTTCAACATGATTCAGATGAAAGGTAAGTGGGAGGTGCCATCACTTGTTATTGCCTATATATCTTAAACAATGAACACACATTTCCACCATGCTTCATAAAATAAAGAGAAATGCAGTTTGGTATATGACTGAAGTCCAAATTGTATGCAGTGGTGCCTCGATTTACAAGTTTAATTTGTTCATTGACAGAGCCTGAAACTCAAATTACTCATATTTCAAAACAGTTTTTCCCAATGAAAACTTATATTTTTGAATAGTCGATTTCGCATACACGTATGCTTTCTACCCCCCCCACACACACACACACTTTCTTATCTTACATATCTTTAATTTTATAATCACTTATATTTGTATATTTTGTAATGTTTCAAATCTTGTAATTTCTTATTTTGTACTGCTATTCTTAACATTTTTTAAGGAGTAGCAGTAACAAAAAAAGCAAGTTTCCTTTGGGGAATTAAAATTTCTGATCTGATCTGATCTGAAGTGAATTGTAATACCATTGATCCATTCCAGACCACACATTTTTTTGTGTGTCACGTTTTTGAAAAGATAAATGTATGTACAAATAAGGTATGCTGTATTAAAAAACACAATAAATTAGAATATACTGCAATAAACTTTTTTTTTTTTAAATCAAGTATACAGTATACAGTTTCATAGGCAAGTGTTTTTGATAAAACCTGTCTGTTTCATGCTAAGTAGCACTTTTCCACACCCAGTTGCAACTTTTTCTGGGTACTTTTTTTTTTTTAAATCAAGTCAGACAGTTTTGCAAAATAACTAGTGGAATAGATGTGATCACCACACTACTGCAGACACACGATGCTGGGTGGATGTTGTGGCGTTCACTGTGGAGTTCCCTGAGCCAGCAGGGGTTATCTAAAGCTGATCATAACTCAAATTTTAGCTCTCAACTAAAAAAATCACCTAAGAGATGGCTTGTATCTCAAAAAACTTGTGAGCTGGCACACTCGTAAGTCAATGTACCACTGTGTCGAAAATCATGGGAACACTTCTTGGAATTTTCTTTTCTATTTCAGATTTTGTGTCAGTCTGAGGTTCAAAAAACCACTGTAAAGCTTCATAAACACACTGCTATCTCTCTGAACACAGGGTTTGGTGTGTTGTCAGCTCAGTGATAAAAGCCCAGCACTGTGATGGATGGAGGATATTCCTGCTGTGTGGTTATGATGTGTCACATAACTGTAAACATCATCTTCTTGAAATGGTTTCCCCTCATTTTATTCCCTTGGATCGGCAGTAAAACACGGCGTCTCTGCTCCTAGGTGGCTTCAGTGAGAGTCTATCATTAATTGTGTAAAAAGGCGCGATCACAGCGCACTTTCACTGTTTCAAAGTGATATGTGAGGTTATATTACCGCTGTCAAGGTCAGAGACAAAGTGCATCACGCAAACACCTCCATTTGGCCTCTCCCATGAGATCTGTGAAAACAAAATTACCCAACATCTCACATTTTGGCATTCATCACAGAGCTCTTGCGCCTGCATTTATGCAAGTATTTAGTCTCAGCTGCCATTTGTGAAAGGTCAACAGGGATTTTTTGTCGCCTTTGTGCTCGTGTTTGGGTGTCTGTTTTCTCTTAGTGGTGACGAGAGCACAAACTTGCTGTGATAGAGGGCAAAATAGAGTTCAATTTTTCACTTAACGCTTTCTTTAGGCGTTTTCTGTCTGCAGCGCTGTGGTGGTGGAGAGGCTGTTTGCCTTGGTTTAGCTTATCATTCATGTAGAGTGTTTTCAGATAAAGGCATAAATCTCACAGCAGCACAGTGGCAACGAAACAAAACGGGAAGGTCACATGAAGAAAAGTCTTTAAATGTTTAATGCACCCCTGACACTCTCTTTGTTAAGCTGCTTTTGACGGTTCGGAAAAGACTCCTATCTACAGACACCCACAATTCACAAATCCATATTTGATTTTATAAATATATATTTCTCAAGCTCAAGGTCGCTGCGGCTCCATGAAACGCGGATGAAAGGAGAGTTTTAGATGGATTAAACTCCTCGGTCAAAGCAGTTAGCTCGTGACAGCTGATTTCTCTTCAGTCTGTGGTTATGTCCGTCTGATGTCCTGGTTTCTGCAGAAAGCTTTGCAGAATCTTAAGAACAGGCAGCTGATATAGATGTTTTTTAAAAAGGGAGTTATCAGTCTTTGGTGGCAGTTTGGAAATAGATATGAGGTAATAGGGTCATTTTCTTTCTCCTTGTCAGCAGAGTGAGGGTAATCATGTTGTGGTAAGGCGGGACAGCCCTCAGATAAAGTAAAGGAACAGAGGGAGAAGTTCAGTGCCAGAGGGAGGACGGGGAGAATACCAGGCAAATGAACAAACCTGACAACTCAAGGATTAGGTCAGGGCTAATTTGAAAATAAAAAAATCCTTCTTTGATATTATACTCCTTTTCAGCAGACTGTCTGCTACAATTTGGTGTTAGTTGCAGGTTTGTAACTTGTTGTAATTTGTTACCTGACAGCGTTGAAAACAATGACCCAGTACATTTTTCATATTCTGGATCTTAGTATCCAGAATATTGCCAGGATCTGGATCGTACTTTTACATCTGACAGAAATTATGGTGACCTTGTCTTGTATTGTTTTGCAAAGCAATCCGACCATTTATGGTGGAGTTATATAAACATATGGTGAAAACAACCCTGTTTCACAATGATAAAGAATCCTTTAAAAAAGTCCTGGATCCAGACGGTGATCTGGATCAGCTCAAAAATTTAATCACTTCTTACTTATTCCATTTTGAAAATTTCCTGAAAATTTCATCAAGATCCGTTGCTTAGTTTTTGAGTTATATTGTTCAAAGACAAACAGACAAACTCTCCCAAAAACGTAACCTCCTTGGCGAAGCTAATTAAAACAAGAGTAGAAGGAACTTTCAAAAAGACAAGGACTGACGAATAAAAAAGCAAAAAAAAAAAACACACTGAATAATCCATCATCAAGAATAATCTGTTTAACATTTTAAGCCCAGGCCTCTTTTTGGGGCCTCAGCTGGAAAAAATGACACCTCTGCATCTACATGGTTTGTTTGAATCATTCTATTGTTTTAATAAAAGGAACACGTGAACTTTGTTCAGAGGTGTCAGATTTGGTATTCATGTCACTAGCCTAGAGTAATAACCCTGGTATTACTCAAACAAACAGAAAGTTTGAATAAAGTACCACTTGACTTGATTGTAGCTGAGTTTCTCCTGTTCAATCTGATGACTATATTCATACCTGTTGAGTGATTTGTTTTATGTCTTTTGTTGCAGAACTGCAAAGTCCTCCACCTTGGAGGACTTAGGGATTTAAAGCCCACAACTCAGGACGACTCAAAATTCCCAAACTGTCGCATTTTGGGCAGTTCGGGCAGTTTGTTGATGTAGAGTTACCATTGAGCATGCACATGCACAAATGGGCACTTGATCTGGTAGTGATGGGCAGCAGAAGCAGACATCTCAATATGAAAGATGCTAAGCGGCACGTTGGCTCTCTCATTGGGAAATTTAAGTTCAAAAAATCAAGGCGGAACAGTTCAACCAACATAAAGTATTAAGGACACTCTGCAGGAAGGATTTTTCTTTTCACCAAAGCACTTTGAGCTTAAAATACCTATTAATACGAATATGTTAGCCAGCCCTCCCATGCCTGCCACCTTATTGTGGTGGTTGAGCTTAAGTGCCTCTGTGACCCTAGGAGCTATGTTGTCCGGGGCAATAGCCCCTGGTAAAATCTACTAAAGCAAAGTGGTCTGAGGTGAGGGAACAAACTAAGTGTGGCCACAGCCTCTTTATGAAGAACAAACAGAGGGACCAGGAGCTCGTACGTCCTGGAGAAGCTCATGAGGTGGTTCAAGCAGCTTGTAAGGATGCCCCCCGGGCGCCTCCCTGATGAGATGCCTTGGGTGTGCATATTTAGGAGGAGACCCCGTGGTAAACCCATCACATGCTGGTCTGGGAACACTACGGTATCCTCCCCCCCAGAGAAACTGGCAGAAGTGGTCAGAAACTAGGTTCACTAGTCTTGGCTGATGACAATCTTGCCCCCTACGACCCTGATAAGCCTTGGAAGATGAATGACTTGATGGATCGCATACATTAGCCAAGGATTCTGCTGGACTCTGCCGCTTGCTTTGCTGTATTTTTTACTACTTTTCTCCGGTGTTTGTCTGGAGATCCTACATGTAACCATGGCTGCATTGTTTACATGCGAAATTAGCTGTTAGCAGCCTGTAGCATGTCAATGCTAACTAGTGTAGGGCTTGATGATTTCCCTCGAGCTGAGTAGGAGGCGGTGAGGACGATGTGCTGGTTCTCGGATGTGAGCTGGGAGCTGACGAAGTGGACCTGTCCTTCCATCCATTGTTGTTGGGAACGTGGGATCTCGCCCCGGGGGATGGACGAGCTAGCTGTGCTAATCCAGCGGCATCGTGCTGTTCACGGACGCGGCTGACGGAGCTGATATCGGACGCCGGCCCCACATTGGAGGAGCTTCACCTGCTGTGAGCAGACAGGATCCAGGAGACAGAGACTGAACAGACTGCTGGGGAGGCTCAGTCCTGGACCCTGTGGCGGTGGAGACTGGCTGGGCTGGAGAGTGGTGGACGAGTGGTGGACGGGATGTCGTCATCTAATTTCTTATGGACATTTTTGCACTTTCTATACTCTTTCTTACTTTTGTTTTCTTTAATGTTGCGGTGACTCCTGAATTTCCCCTCGGGGATAAATAAAGTATTTTCTATTTCTATTCTATTCTATTCTTACAACAAACCACCCTCATGGCATGTCTGGACCTCAGTACGTCTACCTCAGACAAACTCCATCAAGAAGCATATTTTTTTTTTAACATTAACTGTTAAAGGTGATCGATTAACACATTTGATGCATATACAGTATATTCCCTTCTTTCATGAGTTCATTTGCTCATGCAAAATGAAATGTGATTAATAAAGATTAAAACTTACTGATATTTAATTGTGATTTATCAAAACTAATCCACAGCAACCCTTTAGTTAACCTGATTAAGACTTTTGCACTAAAAGAAATCTTGCAGTAACAACCAGGGGTGTGGACAGAAATTTCTTATCCAAAGAAAACTGAGTTAAATATAACAAAGAAAGAAGCACAGAATAACGCTTGGTAATGAAACTTTAAAAAGTACATCCTCTGACCTTCCCTTGATTCCAATGGTGCACTTTGACTTGTATCACACTACATTGTGAAGCATGAAAATAAGATTTGAATAATGTCATACCTGTTCCTGCAGAAATGTTGACTGATTAGCACATTTTCCAGACTGCTGTTAGTCATCAGAGAACTATTTAATGGTCAGGTCAGCGACTGCTGATCTATGTCACTTTTTCCCCTTTTAAATCTCACAAACAGGAAACCAGCCACAGTGATAATTGATTCATTGTTCATGAACTTAGTTTAAGACCTTCCTCCACAGTATATCCTTCATCCGTGAATACAACCCACTAACTCATTCAAAGGAGGTCTAGGTTCACAGGTTGAAACCTCACGCTGGGATTCTATAGTTTCCCGTGTGGCAGTGAGCGATCACTTCTTCTTACTTCACATCCAGGAACAGACAAATTGTACTGGAGCTCAGATGTTCTCCAGCTCACCATTGGTCACCATAGTGATAATGAGGTTAAAAGTGGTCTAAGCTGAGCTTCTGTGACTTATATAAGGAGAAGCCTCTGATTAAGATTCAAGGACCAGACTGACATAGTTTTTTCTGTGCTTAACATCAGTTTTTGTGACTTCAGGAAGAAAACAGGAAGAATGTGGGGGTGATGTAATCTCATAGAGTCATACGTGGCAGGAGTGCCAGACTTTACTAATGCTGGGAGTCATCTCCAAATATGACACCATCCAGCCTGGATCTCCTCCATGCTTTTTAAAAGGAATGCTCTTTTTTGGGTTTTTGTTTTTGTTTTTTGGAGGGACAAGCTTCAAAGGGGAAAAAATGAAGAAATAAAATCAGCTTAGCATTTTGCCCGTTTTTACAAATGGATTTTCAATTTAATCTGTTTTCTAGTTGATGTTGATGTTGATGTTTACATATTAAAATCTTACAGAGGACCCTTCCTTTGTCAGGGGTTTACTTGATTTTAATAATGTGGCACACAACCCCAAGAGCACGGTTATAAAACCTTAGTCATAGTAGTTATGTAAATAAGTTCTCTTAAGGTGAAGGAAGTGAAAAGAAGCAGTAGAAAGTGACTTAATAAATGCGGTGTTTACTGGAGTTGCCCAAAGTTTCTGTCAATGATATACAGAGAATTGTCCAGATATCTAGTACAACACCATGTAGCAAGTTGTACAAAGGCTTTAAAATGTTTTATTTGTTTGGAGCTTTACAGGTTATTTGCTAACAGTAGCTAGCCTGAGCTAGAAAACTTACTTCCCTGTTTAAATTCTAGAGCTTCAGGTCAATCATAGTCTTAGGTAAGTGTAATCATGTGTATGTACCTCTCACTTCACATGTTTGTACTTTTATAGAAGCCTAAAGTAAAAACAGGGCTACAAGAGATCTCCCTGAGAGCCCACTTATACAAAACTCTCTTACAAACTATGTGCTAGTGGTAGCATACATGATAAAACTTAGTTTTTCCAGCAAAATATCAACATTAATCAATGAACACACAAAAAAGTGTAATAGTCTTGCACAAGAGAGTCATTTTTAATTCATTCAACATGTTATACAACTTTTAATCTTTCAAATCGCTATAGAGCACTTGGCGCTGGTTAAATGTGAAAGCGACCTTGGGTTCTTTGAAAGGCGCTATATAAATTTAAGTTATTATTATTATTATTATTATTATTATTATTATTATTATTATTATTATTAATGCTAACGTACATTGGAAGGGCTTAGGATGTGACAGCCCTTTACATATCACAATAATAAACACTACATAATCATAAAAAGAAACTCAGCAAATCTTTATCATCAACATTTTGCCTTAAAGAGACAAATTTTCAGGTTAAAATTTCAATAGCTCTCTCATTTTGAAATGAGTTGATACTGAATCACCTCTGATGCGTCGTGGACATCCTCTCATATTTTTCACAGCTCTAGTTTGTTCATAAAAGTTCATAAAAAAAAACAAACAAACACTGAGACCATAGTCTTTTTTTTTTTTTTTCAATTTATGGACAAGAAATCACCTCTAATGTGTTCTGGACATTCTCTCACAACTTTCACAGAAAAAAAATGCAAACGTTAAATATGAAACTGTCTTCACCCCACTATAAACAGTATGTGATGCAGGATACCTCTGGATGAATTTACATTTTAGTGAGTGACTAAAAACAGCAGCTTGGAGATGGAGTTTTCTGACTGCGTCTTTACTCTCACCAGCACAGGACGTGCACTCAAAGACGGCGATCATTTCCGAAGCTATTTATGTACGATATTTCCACGTACATCGGCTGTAAAGTGACATTACTGTCAGACAACAACAGTAACAGCCACACTTTAAAATGGAAGATATTGAGCCTGTAGTCCACAGAGCAGAAAGTGGCGAAATTAGATACTAATGCACGAGACCGCCAGAGGCGCGTCATATCTATGATGCGTCACAGCTCGCCAGACATTTCGTAGTTTCCCTAATGTTCATACGCCAGGAAAAGAGAGGTCATAATGATTGTTCACGAGTCCAAGTCAAGTCTGAAGTCTCTCTATGTACATTTTTGTCAGCGTGAGAAATACAATGTGTGGCGGGAGTGCGTGACAAAAGACCAAAAGAGTGACTGTCACGCTCAATGCGGGCCCTTGAGAGCCCTACATTTGAAATCGCATTGATATGCTAGCAGTTAGTACACATCCATAAAACGTAGTTTTTCCAGCAAAATATCAGCTTCCATCCCTGAGTACCCAAACAAGGGTAATTTTCTGACACACGAGAATCATTTTTAATCCATTCAACATGCTAACGAACATCAAGAGTTCCATCGATGTGCTAGCGGTTAGCATACATCAATAAAGCTTTTTCCAGCAGAATGTCAACTTTCTTCCCTGAACACATAAATGAAGTATAACTTCCTCACAAGAGATTCATTTTCAGTCAATTCCACGTTATATCTCTCCTACAGCACACAACAGTGGTTTGGTGATGGCTGAAAGAGTTGTCATCCCGTCTTGAAAAGAATACCTATGTAAAATCACATGTAATCTCCATTAGCGTGTAAAACAATCAGGCTACAATTGAAAACATGAACATAACTTTTAATATTAAGCATACAGCGACAACGATAATGCACTGTTTGGATAATTTGATGACAAACATCATATTATCATCCTGTAGCACAGCACTCTACGGTAACCAAGAGTTTACATTCCACCTTATTTTTAACCAGATATACGACATGCTCGCTTGTGCATAACGCCTATTAAACCACCTCAGGCTTCTCAAACAAGATGACTCATTCTTTAACACAGGTTTTATTTTTTATTTCTCAGATTTTGGTTCTCAAAATGCAATAAAAAGCACTTTCTAAGACTTATTTTTCTCATGTCTGTAGTGTTGAATCCTCAGGACTTTCTGCTGCAGGGTCATTATTGAGCAAACCCACCAAGAAACAATGCAACCAAAACTCACATCAGCCCATTCCTCCCTCTTTTCAAACTCTGCAGCTGTCAATCTCTCATTGTCCACTTCTTGCTGTAATTTCAAACAAGGCGTTTAATTATCTCAAGGTGAATAGACAGAGTATCTAAAGAGTGCTTTTTAATTGTGCTGATTTTCTTTTTCATGAATGTCATTTTCCAAAGATCCAAATGTCATTTTCCGGAGGGTGTGTGTGAAATTGCTTCCTCTTTATTTTAGCCGTTCATTGTGCTGTTGCAGCTATTAAATGTCCTCCCAGAGGGGAACATCTATCCATCCATTTTGGGGTTTGAATAGATGCATCGCCATTAGGCCACTGCAGGTATTTATATGCACAGCACAAAAGTTCACCTTCGTCACACAAAGAGGAGGCTGAGAAGAGCGAGGAGTGTCATTCATGCTCTGTCTGCTTTCTTTAAAAGGTTACACTTCAGATTGGAGATAAGTGAACATGAAGATGATATTTTCTATTTCCTCAGGCCTAAAAATGCATATATTCTGATTTATGCTCGTTGATTATTAAGGCTTCAATAAGAAAATATTCACTTAGTCTGAAAAAATAATGTGAGGATGAAACACTCACAAACCTAGCTTTAACACTTGAATATGTGCATAGCATGCTGCTCCAGAAACATAAACAGAACCAGATATAGAAAAGAGACTTTTTCATTAGTCTCCTTTAAGTCTTTCATTGCTACAAACCTGCTAATGGGTTGATTCATATCTTGAAAATGATCAAGTGTAATGCTAAAAATATTTCACCAGCACCGCTTGGCACTCTGGGAAATTATGGAAATCAAAGTTGAATTTGAGTGCTGTGCAAAGATGAAAATACCAGCCTGATTGTGGACTGCAAACAGCTCTGCAGAGCTCAGTTCCTCTCTGTGAAACACTTATCTTCTTATCCCTCTAATTGGAGGAAATAAGGGGAAGAGAAATGTTTTCACGAGAAAATTGCTTATTTGCAAGAATCTGAAGGAGCGGATTACATGAAAATGCTCATATTTCCTCGATTAATGCCTTTATATCTTGTTCTCATTATGCTAAAATGGAAAAAAAAAAATCCAAAAACAACTTCTTGTGACAAAAGTCTGTCCCTTTTGACCACAGCAGGAAACTGATTTCTTCATGAGTACGAGACAAGAGGATCAGAGCGGTGTCTCGCCCAGTAATAAACCCAAAATTCATCCTGATGCACTCATACTGAGGTAATTAATGAGGGAGGGAAACTGTTTACAAAGTATTAATGGAGCATGCTGTACCAAAACTAAGAGACACAACAGTGTTGACATACTGCTGCTCAATATGAGCCTGCTTTGGTCCATTTAGCTCCAACAGTAAAGATACAGACGCCATGAGAAACACTGTCAGCAGAGGTTATTAGAAAACACTCAGGTTAATTTCCTGTTAAAAGGTGTAACAGGCTAAAACCTCCATGCCATATTCAACAGGAGACTCATCGTGTCAAGGGAGGTCAGGGGTCAGGAGTTGCACTTTTAAAGTTATTGCATTTTTTTATGTGACACAGTAAGTGAGAAATTTCAGGACATGAGATCATAAGCTTTTCTTTGGAGATATGATAGTAAAATAAATACAATTTGTGTCTATTTTGTATTAAGATGCTGCTGTAAACACTAACAGCTAGAAGAAACAAGGCTTAAAAGTGGAAGCAGAAACAACCAGCTAGCAAAGCTTAGCTGAAAGCAACAAAAACAGCCAAAAAAAACCCTCATTAATTAACACTATTTTAAGTGATTCAAGCAAAATAACTAATACATGAGCCTAAGCACAGGGCTAAATTTTGGGTCATTAAATTGGGTCTGTAGTAGCAGATCCTTTCATATGTTTAAAAGCCACCTGAATGAGAGGAGCTTTAGCTGCTTTCCTGACGCATGCCCACTTTTCAACTTTACAAAAATAAATCCATTACTCACGGATCTGGTCCATGGTCCATTTATTTTACAAGTGCAAGCTTCATCTTTTGTTGTTCATTTCTTAGGAATCTCATTTTTCCAACTGAACACAAAAATCCACAAAAAAAAAAAAAAAAAAAAACTTTTTCTATCACATGGTCACAAAAAAGTTTGGCATAAGCGCCACTCACCCTGCATGAAACGAAAGACTGACCCCCATACCTGAACTGACTGCCCTAAATAAACAAAACTCCACCTATAATCAAGTACTTCAAACGGTCTATGAATTAACATAATCTACATACTTTAATATTCTACAATCAATATATTTAAATGAACTTGATCCCCAGAATAAATCATATGAACTTGAAACTGTGGTTAATTTGCTCTGTAAGAGACAATTTCGCATGGCCTCTACAGGATCATTAAACCTTGTGGCCTGGAGTCTCCGCTATCTGTCTTAAATTACTTTTAGCAAGGTGTGTGTTTGTTTTGTAATTAAATGGAGAGTGGATCAAAACAAATTTTCTTGGTTCAAGACAACTTTTTACTGGATACAACGCGCAGAGGTAAGGGACTTATCTGTACAGTTATGAAACTGTTTGAAATATGATATCACGCAAACGAAGTAGCAGCTGGCTATATGTTAGCGACACCGGAAGCCTGGTGCTCCGATGTATCTGTAGGCTAACGTGACAACAAGTAAACACCATCAGTTTGTAAGTAGTTTAGTAGCCATCTATATTTAGCGCAGCTGGCAGTCCGGTGCTCTAAGACATGTCTGTAATGTGTAACGTTAGAGAATCCTGGTTAGCTATGTCCTGCTAGTCAGAGCTAACGTAACCTCACTCTTCATTTTATTGACAGACTCTCAAGTTTGAACAGATCACTGCAGAATAATTGCTGACGGTGGGTTGGAAAGAACATTAGCACAAACAGTTTAGCCCCTGTGTTATAGCGTGACACAGCCCAAGCTAAAGGCTAATTAGCCTTTAGCTTGGGCTGGACAAAAGTCTGGTTTCTTATACATATTCTTCATCCGTGTTGCTGCATTTATCCACTGTTTCATCACTTCTGCTCACCTGTAAATACAGAAACACAAGCACAGAAGCTCAATGTAGCTGCACACTGCATTTCATCCTGGTCTACTAAATGACACGAGTGCACCCATGCATGCTAAAGACCCTTTAGCTGTGCTAAAATACTTCCCTGAGCTTTGCTCATTTTAACCACCAAATAACTACTAAAACATTACAGTAGCGCTGGAATATTCTTCTTATAACAGCTGAACAACACGTAAAACAAAATAACAAAAATTATTGTGACGGTAGGGGGCCCATTTACATGTTTTACATTATTATGGGTCCCACAGCTCTAACAGAACCTTTAAGACAAAGATAAAAACTTAATGAGAGAGTATATGGACTTACATGTGGCTAAGGCTGAACCCTGACCGCCCACCTCGGGGACTTTAGCTCCTGTCACACATGGGACATATAATTTAACTGTTGAGCCAAACCAGCACCCATACGTGATAAATTACAGCTATAAATGTCGTTTCAAAGTGAATTGTTTTGACCTTAAGTTGTGTGAATGTTAGACAGAGCTGAAGTTTATTACATTTGAATGTAGTTTGGAGAACAAAATGGATGAAACGTTTAAAACTGACTAAATTTGCTTCCCTTTAGCCTGTTTGTCATCAATGTGATCTCTCCTTTCCCTGCTTTGCTTCTAAACACATAGAAGAGAGTAAAAAAGTCACTGAATAGTAACTGTTTGAGAAACGTTAATATTAGTGGGTGTTGTTTGTCTTTCCGTGGTTATAATTCAGTCCACGAAAAGCAAGAGGACAAGGGCCTTCAAAAAGAAGACATCAGTTGTATTAATAAAGAAGTGAGACAAAGAAAAGCCTTTCAGGAGCATCCGTCTGTGACACAGAAGCTTCAAACTTAATATGATCTCTGCTACGAGGAGAATCCAGAGGGAGTAAATATTAGTCTGGATTGGCTGGATTAAAAAAAAAGTCGTCATTTAGAGTCGAGGCTGGTTTTACGAGGATTAGCAGCTGAATGTGAATCACATTGTAGTCTCAGCTCTTGTAACCTTGAACTGAATTTTTAAAGATTGCTGAACAAAATTACTGACCTCACATGACAGCTCTCTTCTTCAAGGACGGGGAAAATAAAAGTGAAATTAAAAATGTCAGACAAGGTTTTTCACTACTTTAGTGCTTCAGCATAGTAATACGACGGCTGTGTCGATGCTGTGAAGAATTGATTGATTCTTTCAAATATAGCTACACAAATAAGGAACAGGAAATAAAACAAGACGTTCTTGACTCAAATGATGAAGATGTTTAAATTTTATCTTTAACTTGAGGCTTTGAGCTGGGGACAAGTATAGAAAAAGAGAACATGGTGCATCAGCTCTGCTAAAGCTAACAAACACCAGCAGCACAACAGGATGTAGACTGTATGCAAAGCAGGTTTAGTGCACCAAATTGAACACTTTGCAGCCTCTACATTGGATTTCTCGCTAGATGCATTGGCAATCAACGGCTAACACTGGAAACACCCCTGTGATATCAATCTTGATTTGCACGTGGTGTGTCCTCTACCGTCCAAATTGTGCCCCGGCTGGACCCATTTGATGGAGTGCGTATTGTATTAGAAACAACTAGACAGGTGGATTTGTTTCCCACCTTCTTCACTTAATGGCATGTGAAGTAAGCTGATTCGATTCCCAGTAGCCACACCTGGCTGTGTACAGATGATGCTGAAAGATTTATTGCAGAGGAAAGATGTGAGTGCTACAGTTTGATGCTTTTATGGTGAAAACATGGTGGACAAACTGTTGGATGTAAATGTATAAAAGATGAAATATAAAGGAAGATTGTTTCAGGTTAGATCACAGCTAAAGACAAAGATCTGAGAAAAAACAAAGACCTAAAAAGGCCAGAAAGCATTTTATGTCCTATTTCTTCGGAACAAACAGAAAAGAATAGAATAGAATAGAATAGAATAGAATAGAATAGAATAGAAAGTACTTCATTTATCCTTGAAGGCAAATTCAGGAGTCACAGCAGCAATCAAGAAAACAAAAGTAAAAAAATGTATAGAAAGTACAAAAAGGTCCATGACAAGATAGATGATGACAGCTTGTCCATCATCCTCCAGTCAGCCAGGTGTTAGCTCTGTTAGCCATGTCTCTGTGAATAGCATGATGCTACTCTGCCTTCTAGTGTTCCCTCTGTTGCTGGGTTAGCACATCTAGCTCGTCCATCTTATTGGAGATAGATCTTACGTTCCCAATTACGATGGATGGAAGGACAGGTCGATGTCGTCACTTCTTTGCTCACATCTGGACCCAGCACACTGTCCTCACCTCCTTCTCCTCACCTTGTTGGGAAACATCCGGCCTTGCACCAGTTAGCATTGATGCTACAGGCTGCTAACAGCTGATTTCACATGTAATCAATGCAGCCATGGTTACATGTAGGATCTCCAGACAAATACACGAGCAAAAGTAGTAGAAATATCACTGAAGACAAAACCAGTTTGGTGTCCATGACCAACAAATGAGCCATACAAAGAAATGAACCACTGCAAATTGCAAAGATGATGAAAAAGAGATGAAAAATTACAAGAAATGGACAAAGAAGAGAGAGCTGCCACAAAAAAACCTTCACTAAATCATCAAATCACTGCTTAGCTTGTCTGACTGCAAATTGGTGCTAAATAGCTTAAAATTGGTTTGACTTCTGTTTTTATGGTAAATAAATTAACACCGTTGTGTCAAGCACGTCTTCCAGTCCTGCAGCATCGCCTAACCTTTTTTTTTTTTTGAATAAGTAACACTCATCGTAATGAATCTTTATGTCATTCAGTAGCTGGTTTGAAGCAGAAACTATGTTACATGTTGAAATATGTTTATTTTTCTTTGCGTAAAGGTAGCTATTACAACTCAAAACATCAATCAAAACATGTAGCACCAAAGACCTGAGAGAAAAAGAAAAACCTGCCTTTGATGCCCGGGTTAGCATTAAAGTGCCTAAAGAGGCATTTAAAAGTCATTTATAGCTCTGCGTCCATACCGATCAGGAAAGCCAAAGGAATGACAGCCGAGTTCGGAAACGTGCCTCATGATGATTAACAGTCCTTCTGATTCAAGGCGATGTCCGTGCCACTGTGTTGAACTCTCGGTTGCCATGTCTCATTATCCCCACCTTGCTAATGGAAGGAGGAGACAAATAATTCATCTGCCCCGGTGCTGACACGGAGCAGAACGAGTCTCCTCAGGGGGAACACTGAACAGCTTGTCAGTCAGAGGATGGAGGATGAGAAAATAAGACACTATCACCAAGCAACAAGGGGGAAAAAAACTGCTTAATTCAATCCCCTCTTTACGGTTTGTCTTAATAATACTCAGGCTAATCGACTTTCATGATGTGCATTTTTCACCTCTGGATTCTGTCAGTCTCTCATGCTCTAACTGCTGTTGAGCAAATGTAATGAACTGCTTTAAAGCATTTGAAAATCACATTATCAGTTAAAAGCAAACCAAAGAAATGCTTTGAAGATTATTATACAGCTGAATTCCCTGACTTAACCACAATAATAATGCTCTTTGTTGTCTTTGAGTCATTTGAAGTCTGTTTATCAGCAATTTGCAGTCGTTTTAATGGTTTGTGAGCTTCAGAAGGAACAGCTGCTACCTGGGCAGCAGCTAATGCTGCAACAAATAAATAATGAACTGGATGGAGATGTAGCAGCTGTCAAACTGGCCGAGGAACAAATAAACACAAAGGGAGGAGGGGAAAAAATAAACAATTACAAGCTCAAGCTTATTGCACACTCACACAGGCCAACAAAAACATACATTTTCAGCCTATCAGGGAAAATTAAATGTCTTTGAACTTTAAATTTGGTTTGTTGAGCTCAGTGGAAAAATACAGCGGGGAAAGGATGCACCAGAGAATTGAATAGTCTAACAAAAAAGCCTGTTTTTGTACAGATACAGCTGAGTTTATTATCCACTATGTTCACTAACTATGAAGTCCAGAGATTTGGAGCTCCCCCTGCTGGCTGGTGTGGGCGCTGAAATAGAGGGAAAAAGGAAAGGGGTAGGTTTTAGGGGCCCATCACTGACAGGGGCCCAGAAAAGCCCCTAATAAAAGTACACAGGGGTCCAGCAGTATTTATTTTCATGGGGCCCAAAATCCTTGGCGGATTCAATGGAATTGAATTTGGCAAACATGTTTACACTTTTAGATTTTTGGTTTTTAACCTGCAAATGTGAAAACGTGTACAAAAACAAAGCATGTGTAATTTAATGTCATTTAAAAACTTATAAAACTGGGACAGGTTCCAAAATCACCAACCCGTACTGTCCCAGTTTTTGCGGCCCCTCTTTTGGGGTGCCAGACATACTGATCTGACCCCAGAAGGTGGAGCTAGAAACATGGCTGTCCATGGATTGGTTGAAAGAATCATCACTTCCTGTACAACAGCGGAAATAAAGAACAACACAAGCCTTCTCTGAAACAAAGCCTGTTTGTGCTTTGTTAAAAAGAGCTACAATCACAAAGAAGACAAGTTGCTGGATGTCTTTTCTTCTTCGTTGGATTTACTAGCTATTTACTATCTGCTATGCAGAGGTGGGTAGTAACGAGTCATTTACTCCATTACATTTACTTGAGTAGTTTTTTTGATAAATTGTACTTTTATGAGTAAATTTAATGAACAATACTTTTTACTTTTACTTGAGTATTTTTGTGGATATGTAACGCAACTCTTACTCCTTTACATTGCACTTCACGGCTCGTTACTTTTCTTGTTATCCAAGTGATAACGCATATTTTTTTTTTAAATTATTATTTTGGTAGATACACACTTCCGCAAAAAGTTCTCCCACATCACCAATCAGAAGTCGTTATTCAGACCCCACGACCGCACAACTGCGTAGCTTCCGGGCTCGTATCTGTGGCGCGCATAGACCTAGCTGATGGACAGAGGTATGTCTTTCTCTCTGGGTGTCTGCTTTCTTTGTCTGTCTCTCTCTGTGTCTGTCTGCTCTCTCATTTGGACACAGACACCTGTTATACTTAAAGACTGCCTAAATATAATCTACCTGGTTAGCCCTGACATGCCATTTAGAGGGCAGGTTAAAGGTTGATGTATCTTTTCACTGAAAGTTTGCAGAGTTGCTACCTTTGTTTTGGTTTTATGTTGTGGAAAAACTGCCATTAAAAAGGTTTAAAAATTGGTAAACCTTAAGTTACATGTTTAGTTACAGTCATTCAGTATGTCTAATTTTTTTATGTTAAACCTCAGGGACAGTCTAAAAGACCATTTTGCAAAGAAAATGCTTGAAACCTGCAACCTGCAGGAACGTGTGTCTTGTGATATAATTTATGTTTTATTTTATATAAAGATTTAATTTGTCATTTTAGTTAAAGAGGTTTACCTGAATATACACTTTATTGAATTAACCTTCATATTGTATGTCTGATTGAATTCATGCACAGAAGACAAATAAATCAGATGTTTCTGTTACTCACTACTTGAGTAGTTTTTTTTACCAAGTACTTTTTTACTCTTACTCAAGTAATTTTTTAGATGACTACTTTTAACTTCTACTTGAGTAATATTTTTCTTAAGTAACATTACTCTTACTTGAGTACACACTTTGGCTACTCTACCCACCTCTGCTGCTATGCTATCATGCTATTACAGAGCTGACACACAGGGCTTAAAAAACGCAGAAGTCACTTATCCTTACATAGTTTCTGCTTTGAATCTGCAAGGAAATGTGAGATGTCCTGAAGTGAGGAATCTTCTATGTTTAATTTGTAAGTTACACGTCCTTTAGTTTGCAGAGAGGGTTTAAAATCAGTCCTCAGTCTAGCTAGTTTGCATTAGCATGTGCTTTGACTACACCAGTGTTACATTTCAGGGGTCCAGGAAAAACAGTCTTTTCATTTCAAAGCTCAGGCTGGAATAACACAGCAATCATTCTAAATATTCTGTGTTAAAAAAAATAATGAATTATCATACTGTGCCCTCAAACTTTGTCAGTTACACACAATTATTTTCGCATCATAGTTTCATGGTCTGAGGTCTCCAAACTTTGTGAAAACACAGAATGGTGAAGTAATCAACACTTTTCAACAGTGACAATCAGGAGAAATGTTGCTGCACCAGACCTTGAAACTCTTAGGTGTGAATTCATGAGAGGAAGGAGGAATGTGACCTGAAGTTAGTTTCTGAGGTTTAACAAAGGCATCACTCTAACAGATATATCAACACACTGAAGGAGTGTTGAAATATATCAGCGTCAATTGAACAAAGATGCAGCAATGCTCGACAGTCTCTACTGCCACACTCCTTGAATTCTTGTGATACTTCACTAACAAGCTACTGAATTTTCCCTAAATGACATAGGTAGAAAAGGATAAAGTATATGTTACACATAATACATTTTGTCAGCAGTCGCAAGAGTGAAGCCATTTCAGAATAATGTAAGATTTTTACTTTGCATCATTTATTATTCAAGCTTATTTGCTTGAATTTTTAAGGCTTTTGCGGCACATTTTTAAATGTACAATGTACGCGACGGTAAATGGATCAAAAAGGTTTCCATTCAAGTCAACATGTCAACTTACTCTGGATCCATTCTGTTGTTGTACGCCTGCGTGGCTACTCAGTTATCAGAGCTATGACCCGCAAATTCAGCGTACAAAAGATCGAGCCAGACAGTCTTTTTCATCTTTTTCATTACCTGAAACTACCTAAGATCACACAATGACTTCCAAAATACAACAAACTGTGTCAAAATCACTTTGTATTCAGCTTGACTACGATGACAAACCGACAAAATGGGAAGAGCCAGACCAGGTAACCAAGTTTGAGGTTTTAAAGCTCAACATGAATGAAGGGAGACTTATCAATGGAGTGGGAAGTGTGGGAACTCCTTAGTCTGTGACTCCAGCTGTCAGTCAGTCATGCAGCTTGACGCGGCGCAGCGGAGTCGCACTGCAGACATATCTTGTGTATTTCGGGTAAGGCTGAACCTAGACACTGTGCCAAGAAATCTTGTGTAAGCCTTTCTTTTGGTCACTATCCACAGCTCGTGGTCATAGGTGAAGGGTTGGAGCAAAGCTTGACTGGTAAATTGAGAGCCTTGCCTTCTGGCTCAGCTCTCTCTTCACCACAATGGAGTGTCGACATCACTGCAGATGCCTCGCCAATCTGTCTGTCAATCTCTGGCTCTGTTTTCCCCCACTAATGAACAAGACCCTGAGATACTTTGACTCTTCCACTAGAGGCTAAAGCCATGTCTACAAGTAGCCGGGTATCTGGGAAACCGCAAATATTTTTATATGTTTATGCCTGTCATCTACATAAAACCGCAGTTTTACGTCTCTAAAAATTATGTTCGAAAACTCCGACTGAAGATTTTTGGAAAACTCTGGTTTCATGGTTTTGTGTAGATGCCGGGAAACCAGAGTTTTCGGTTCTCAAACATCAGAACTGAATGACGGGGGCTCATTCTGACTGGCTGGCACGGGTTTTACTTGAAAAACACTGCAAAATATGGGTATGAAATGCTTCAAGCTGCACATATCAACAGATTTGGTTACTGTATATCGCCGAAAATCTGTGGATAGTCCACCACTTTCCAGCAGAGAACCATGGCCTCAGACTTAGAGATGCTGCTTTTCATCCCAGCTGCTTCACACTTGGCTCAAACTCAGTTTTACCTTCGGTTGGATTCTGCATATTACAGATTTCTAGGTGCAGCCAAGTAGCAGAGGGGGTCAGTTTCTGGTATCTTTGGATCCCATTTCTGCTTTTTGCAGATGATGTGGTTCAATTGGCCCCACAAACAACAATCGAACACTGGGCAATGCACTTTCTCTGTGGCTTTTGCATGTGTTTCTGCATATGCAGCTCTGCAGTCAGTCCTGCATCATCTAAGTGTTTATCAAGGAGTGCATAACCAATACGAATCAAATTCTGTACAGGTTAGCAAATGCTCAGTGTGTGTTATATACAACAACCTGATGCTCTGAAAGTCTGTGCACTTTTAAGCAGCACTGAGATCACACAAGCAACCTTGTTTTTAAGTCATCTACGGCCAGTTTTCTATAAAGCATTTTGTTCATACTTGAAAAACAAACAGGAGCCACGCTCAAAAGAGCAGGAGGGGAAAACAATTCATCAGCTGTGTAATCAGCCATGAACAACAAACACTGAGAAATAATGATTCTCTTTCACTGACCTTTTCAGAAAGATGACTTGTTAATGCCAGTATCAAACGTCAGCGAACAAGAGATTATGGTCTTTGTCTAACGCTGCTCTGTGTGAAAATGGCGGTGAATTGATGTAGGGAGGATGCTCATGCTCCAACCTCTAAGTGCTGCTCTCGTCAGACTGTGAAAGTTTGCAACACCCAACGAGCTAATTTCTTTTCACATCCTCAAAGACAATTGCTTCCAGGGCTTGGTGTCGGCTCTGCTGTACTGATGTGACGAATGTGTGTGCGAGAGTGTGTGTGAGAGAGAGTATAAATTTGTTTGTGTGAAGGCAATCACACAACGCTTGAGCTAAAATTATGTGGCTTCTTTTTTTTTTGAACATGAAAGTGTCTGTGCATGCTCTTTGAAAGAAAGTAGCGTGAGAATCCCAAATCGAGGATGAAATAGTGATGTTAAATTATTTCGCCGGTGGCTGTTAAATTGCTGTGGAAGTCTCTGCTGACAGCAGTAACAAAAAGTGACCTAAAAACAGCTTGCATTGTGTCCCTTCGCATGATATTTATATATATATTTATCTTTGTTGTGTGTCCTGGTTCCTTGGAGGGAAAGTTTTAAAGTAAAATTCATTTGTGAAATCAGTGGTGCCTGACTGTGACTGCGCACTCTCTCTTAATTTAAGAGAAAATATCTGTATGTTTCTCTCCTGTCTCATGGGTGACTGCGTCCAATGTTGCCTCGCTCCTTTGGTGCAGTTAATCCTCTCCTGTAGGGTTGTTTATAAGAACTGGATGGTACAACGCACCTAATTTAAAAACCTCCACTTTGGCCTCCACAAGTGTTTCTGTGTATTTTGTGTCAAACTTAACCAAAGTTAACCCAGAAGAGGTTGTAAATGTATTTACCTCCACACAGGATTGTGAGTGAGTTGTTTGAGATGAATTGGTGGGAATTTTCACAACACAAACTTTGATGTGTGGCAGATTTGCTGGTGGTAATGCCTCAGCCCTTCCACCACCTGAAACATGTTTGTGACTTATTCATTTCCATTCAGTGAGAGCACAGATACAAGTCACAGATAGAGTCACTAATACTTTTCAGTGGTGATGTGTTGTTCATGGATAAATCATTCAAAACTGACCGAATCATCTGGGTGAACGAACAAAACTGAATCACTCACTGAATCGAGTCGTTCATTCCTCAATGAAGTTGCACTTTACTCCTTCTGGTCTCATGTCTCTCCCTAGACCGTAAGAGTAGCCTGAATTATGGTGGCTGATGAGGGTCAAATCTGCTGCAGTGGCTAAATTGACATGCATACGAGGGAGGGCTGAAAAGTTCACAGCCTGACTAGGGAGGAGTTTTGTCATAGTGATGAAACTTGGCGTGTATTTAAATTCAACATTTTCTGACACTACTGGATGGTTCATTTTTTAAAATGGTCGATGTTTTCTTGGGTTGTTGCTCTGGTGGGATGTCCAAACCTTGGGTCATCCTCAAGGCTTTCCCTACCCCTCTTGAATTCAGCTGCCCACTTTTGTTGAAGAAGGAGAATATATATACACACATGCACAAACAGCACTTTTGCACAGAAACATGCAACTATTACAGAGTTCAGCGTAATGGTACTGCACTCTCAGTGCGCACCTGAACAGTTGGGGGTTTTGATGCCTTGCTCGAGGGCACCCCGCAGTGCTCAGATTTGAAAGCCAACACCTCCCCAGCTATCAGCCCAATTCCCAATCTTGGTCCATACCTGGGCTTGAACCAACGACCCTCAAATCACTTTTTAACAGTTGATGATGTTGGAGCATCATCCCCTAATATTGCAACTATGTCGGCAAGAATGTCTTTGGGGGTTAAACCCTTTTTCGGTAGATATTTAAAAAAAAAATACCATAGAGCCAAATTTTATCTATATTTGCAAAATATCTCTGGCTCTACTTTTCAAAGTCCTCAAACACCTCATCAGCATCAGTTAATCTGGAAATAAACCATGCTGAGTTTCATCACTAGGGCATAACTTCTTCCTAGTCAGGCTACAAACTTTTCAGCTTTCCTTTGTAGTGATAAATATACATCATATTCAGAAATGTTGCGCATTCAAAAGCAACTGTCATCATCTACAGCAGGGGTGGCCAACCAGTCAGAGACCAAGAGCCACAAAAATCACTGTGGTACTACAAAGAGCTACATCACTCGTGTGGTCTTACAAACCCACTTCCTCTCACACGTATATGAAATTACATAAAATGAAAATCAATATGTTTCCATTTTCAAAGCAAGATTTATTGTGCATTGTATTTGTAAGTGTGTTTATATCTGCATTTGGAGCCGTGTTAAAGACAAATGTCTGTTTTACTGCAGAAAAGACAAAGTTCCACTTATCTATCTATCGATCTATCTATCTATCGATCTATCTATCTATCTATCTATCTATCTATCTATCTATCTATCTATCTATCTATCTATCTATCGATCGATCGATCTATCTATCTATCTATCTATCTATCTATCTATCTATCTATCTATCTATCTATCTATCTATCTATCTATCTATCTATCTATCTATCGGTAGTTAGGTAGATCCATTGATAGATACATAGAAAGATGAGCTTATGAGTGGAGCACATGTAGAGAAGTGAAACTGAAACTTAAGTATCAATCTCATTACCCAAGGATTAATTAATACTGATACCAACTTTGGCACCAGTATATCAATATTTTAGATTGACCGGCACACCGTCACTCATAACTATAAAGTGGATAGAAGAGCCGCACGCAGAAAGGCAAAGAGCCACATGTGGCTCACGAGCCGCAGGTTGGCCACCCCTGATCTATAGCAAATGCAACGGCTGGAACGCGCTGCAAAGGAAACAAAAGCATTGCAAGAAGCAAAGGGACTGCATTAACATCAAACCCAAAGCAAATACTGAACCAACGCTCAAGTCAAGAACACACAACTAGAAAACAGCAAACACAGCATTTAACAGAAGTGCTCCAGGCCTATGGAGGTGCTCTGTGGTACGACTACTTTCACTCAGCTTTTAACATCCACTAACAACGGTCTCAAATCAATCGTGCCCATACAGTTTATGGCCCTGGACTTTGCTTTCCAGTTCGTATGTTTCTTTAAGTAGAAAAGAAAGATGTTAAATCACCTTTCAAGATTTATACTCAGTTATCCAACATCAGTAAAAGATAAAGATGAATTTAATATTTAATCTCCACTGAGTCAGTTCTAACAACTTAACACTGTACTTGTGAATAGAAAAAAAGACCAGAGACTGATCATTAGGAGTTATTTTTAACATCTAAGTCACTGCTACTGAGAAGGTGTCAGACTACAATTAACAACACAGCGGCCAAAAAAAAACCTTAGTCCACATTCAATTAAGATAATTAGTGGGTGTTACTTTTAACTGTTATAAGAAATCAGGATAAGAATGTGGACAGAAAACACTAGCTACACATGATAGAGAGATGAGTTTTACTGTTTTGTCCATGGTGAGCGACAAAGCTGATGCAAACTGAAAGTTCCTCAAAACAAGCTTTAAGTTTTGCAGCCTTGGCAAAACACATCCTGAAATTCTTCCCAGGTCTAAAGTTGAGTTGCCCCAAAAGTAAGGTCATGAGGTCAGTTTTGTTTACAGTTTCATTTAGCAGATGCTTTTGTTCAAAGCCTCGTATAACACAAGAATTTATTTATTTATTTATTTATTATATTTTATTTTATCATTATTATTTTATTTTTATTTTTTATTTTATTTTATTTCATTTTATTTTATTTTATTTTATTTATTTATTTATTTTTTTTTTTGGGGGGGGGGGGGGGGGGGGGTAATCAACAAGCCACAATAAATTGATGCAACAGTATACTTCAATCTCCAACAACATTCAGTAATAGAGCTGAAAAATCACAAGAGCTGAGTCTTAGACCTACTGGCTAATTCTACCCCTGAGGGCAAAGAGGAGAAGGGTCAGCTTAAGTGCACAAGTGTTTCCTGAACAGATGAGTTTTCAGATATCTCTTAAAAGTAGAAAGGGACTCTGTGGACTCCATAAAGGGGCTCTATAGAGTTAGGTAATTCATTCCACCATTTGGGCACAACACAGGAGAAGAGTCTGGCTAGTGATTTGGAGCCACGCTGGGCTGGAAGCACCAGGCGTCTTTCACAAGCAGAGCGTAGTAGGCAAGAAGGAGTGAAGAACTGGATGAGGGACCCCAGGTAGGCAGGAGCCATTCTTGTGAATGTTTTGGAAGCCAGCCTTTGAAATTGATTAGAGCTGCTACTGGAGGCCAGTGAACCGAGATCAACAGCTGGGTGCCGTGTGCTGTTTTGGGCTGGTTAAAGACCAGACATGCTCCTAGCAGGGGGCCCGGCTAGGAGGGAACTGCAGTAGTCAATGCGTGATATCACAAGTGCCTGTACCAGAAGCTGCGTGGCCTGTTGTGTCAGGTAGGATCTGATCCTCCTGATGTTATAGAGGGCAAATCGACAAAACCATGAAATTGAGGCCACATGAACCTTAAAGGTCAGCTGGTCATCAATCATGACACCCAGATTTCTGGCAGAGTTTTTGGCACAAGTTGATTGGAGTAAAGCAGAACACCAACCTGTAGTTAAACCGAGGGACAAGCAGGAAGGACAATGAGCTCAGTTTTGGACAGATTTAGCTGAAAGTTTTAGATTTGTCTTGTTTTTGCTGCCCCCTTATGGAAAAAAATGTAATGCAGGTTTATTTCAATGTAATCCCTCTGTTTTGTTCTTTTTAAAAATCTTTTTGCACCATTGTAAGCTTCAAAAACCCTGAAACTGAAATGAAATGACTCCTTACTACAAAGTGAAAATAATCAGAGCTTGAAATACGTGTCTCCATCCACGTCTTCATTCTTTATTCTGCTTTTAACTTTTTAAGGAAGTGGTGTGAGGTAAAGTCTGCCTTTACTTGAGTGGCTCCTTAACTAGGGCACAGCAGGAAGCCTTTTAAGTCTCACCACACCTGGATTATCAGGGGGGCCTCACCACACACTGCTGCACAACATTAAAAAATGAGAATGTGGGGCATGAACTGGGTTATTTGGATTGGGAACAGATGTTTGAGAGGGAAACCTTAGAGTTTTAAGCCTTGTAGACGAGAGCTGAGGGTTTGTTGTGTTGATGCTGCTGCATGCTGTGCTAACTTTTATGAAAATTAAACATGTTATTCCTTCAGTGTTAATGAGTGAGAGGTGTTAACTAACACAACAGCTTTTCTGTTCCACTGAGTCTTGAGGAGATCTAGAGATATTATTAAAGACTTGTGTGTTTTTGTGAACTAACATCTGCTAAAGGAGATAAAATTAGTCTTGAAGTGTGGCGTAGGGGAGAGGTGTGTTAGGAAAAACAAATTACTAAGATAATGTTTCAGTATTACAAAAGGAAAAAAAACTGTGTTTAAACACAGCTGTCTCTTGTACAGATGTCTCGTAACGCCTGCCAGATGCTTTTCTTTTTGTGTCTATTTTCTTGAAACTTGAGATCAACCTGTAAAATTATTTGGTTGCTCAAAATTTGATTCTAAAGACCAAGAAAAAAAAAAAAAAAACGAGTCCCAAAACTCAAAACAGAAATTCTTGTTCAATCTCCTGCAGCCAAACGTGACTGAGAGCGAACAAACATCTCAAACTGTTTGCTTCTTAGCTCTCTCCTGCATTCATTGTGATTTTCATGATGATTTCTTGGTGGCAAAATGAAAAAGTGGTCTGTGCCAGCAGCGTGCTGTTTATCAGCCTGTCTGACACAGACTGTGGCAGCAGTTTCAGGCTTTGAAAATATCTTTATAGAATTAATCAACACTCTTCCTGAAGCCTTTGTGAGTAATACAGAGGCTCCAGTATTAACTTCAGTCTAATTAATTACCATCTAAAAAGTCCTCAGAGGAGCTTTAAGAAACTCACAGTCAACTTTAGAATAAAGCACAGAGTCAAGGCCATACTTGAATTAACTGAAAGAAACGACAGCAGCGTGAAGTAGTCTGTGTACCGACATGTTGACACAAAGTTGCTGCCTTTGAATGCTCTTTACCTTAAAGGAACTGTGGGGTTGTTGCTGCTTGACAGCACTTGAAAAACCAAGTAGATTAAATGTTATAAACCTATTTCCATACATTTAGAACTTAAAAAAAAAAAACCTTATCACTCAGATTTTATTGGATCAGTTAGTCAATTCACCACCATAATCTTTTTCTTCTTTTCCCTTTTTTAAAAAAAATTTCTATCCTTCTTTTGGTAAAGCTATATTGATTTTTATCTCCTCTGTTAAACTATTTTTTATTTGTTTGAATTACAGTGATATATTTATGTATTTGTGTGAGTGTATGGGTAAACAAACCTGATCGAAATCAAGACCAGCTGAAAACTTGCTGGAATATGCATGTTGTACATTTGGACGTTAATGAAGCTTTAAGTAAAGGTACAAAATATGCAAAAGCAAGAAGGCAAGAGGTGGGGTGCAGCAACAACAACAACAGCAACAAAACATTTGGAACTTGTAATTAAAATAACTGTTGAATAGGTAAAATGGGCTGTTTATCACCAGACACTGGATCAAAACTTTAAGACCACAGTCTATCAAAGCCAAAATTTGCCAAAAATGTTCATTTTCTGTCAGGCATTCACATGGTCATGCCCTCCTGATGGCTAAAGCTTAAGAAGCTGTCTCTTCTTGAACGTGGTCTGGCCTGTCGCAGCGTGCCATTGCCGCTGAGGTTGGACGCAGTAAGACAGTCATTCCACATTTTCTGAAAGATCCTGAGCATTATGGAACTAAAAAGTTAAGTGGTAGACCCAAAAAATTACACCTGCGGTGAGCCAGAGGATCTGATTGGCTTCTCCGTCAAGACACAGGGTGGTCCTCCACCCAAATTAAGGCCCTTACTGGTGCCAACTGCAGCGCAATAACCATCAGACGACATCTGCAGGAAATAGGTTTCAAAAACAAAAAATGAATTCAAAGACCTCATCTCCTTCAACGCCATAAAACTGCTCGTTTAGACTTTGCCAGGGAGCATCAAACATGGGAAGTTGAAAGGTGGGAAAAAGTCTGATTCTCTGATGAGAAAATGTGTAACCTTGTCGGTCCAGGTGGCTTCAACGTTACTGGCATGACGAGGAGATCCCACCTGAGACGTTTTCTACCCGGCACAGTGGAGGGGGGTCCATCATGATCTTGAGCTTTTTCATTCAGTGAACACTGGAGCTTCAGGTGGTGCAGGGTGGTCAAACGGCGGCTGGTTACGTGCAGATGTTGCATCCTTCATGACTGAGGGCCCTGGTCTGTGTGGTAACAGCTGGTTTTTCAACAGGACGACGCTGCAGTTCACAATGCTCAACGCTTGACTTCTTCAGGGGGAATAACATTACTCTTCTGGACCATCCCACATGTTCCCCTGATTTAAATCCAATAAAGAACATTTGGGGATGGATGGCAAGGGAAATTTATAAAAATGGCCGTCAATTACAGACAGTTGATGCCCTTCATGAAGCCATCTTCATCACTTGGAGCAATGTTCCCTAAAGCTTCCTGGAAACACTTGCATCAAGCATGCCCAAATGAATTTTTGACATGATTAACAAGAACGATGGAGCTACTCATTACTGAGTCCTACTGAGAAAAACTTTTGTTCTGGTTTGGAGATTTTTTTGGAATTTTTTTAGTAATGGTCTTAAACTTCTGATCAGCTGATAAACAGCCTATTTCAGTTAACTTGTTGTTTTCAATAAATTACTTTTTCAAAGTGCTTTTTGTCACACTCCCCCTTCTTGCTTTTGCATATTGTAGCTCTACTTCAAACCTCATTAAGATCCAGATGTGCAAAATGCATATTCTAGCAATTTTTCAACTGGTCTTAAGATTTTGATCAAGTCTGTATTTTATTCTAGGAGGGTTTTAGGAGGGCCACTCGACATCCCCCTATGGGTTTTACTGGCCCCTCCTGCACATTTCCTGATGCTACTGTTTGTTGCTTTGTTCAGTTTGTTTGTTCTTTTACTAAATCATTAGGTATGCTTCATTTTATGAATCATTTCTTATATATGCAATAAATAAATAATCAGAGATGGTTTAAAATCACACTCCTTATCAGCAGTGTAACTTGATTCCTCTTCATTTAATTAGTGTTTCAAATTTAATCACAGTTTATCCGTCTGTATGTTCCTCAGTTGTAAACACGTGTGGTTCAGACTGGACATCAGCCATGAGACACATCTGTGCTGTGACTTCTAAAAACCACACGGGATCATGATTTATTACACATGAGCGAAACAGTTCAGTCGGTATCATCTGCAGTGCAGACTGTGTGCTAACAGCAGGGTGTGTTTGTCATGTGGAGGGAGCGCCTGTGAGTGACCCCAATGGAAACAGTGACCTCAGACTCGGTTTTGATTTGCAGTGGTTGCCACCCATCTCTAAACTCAGGGTCAAAACACTGTTAGTGGAAGTGCTTCGTATAAATAACAATGGCCCTAGATACTTCATATTTTTACACTGTGTCATAGTTTATTCATTCCTGGGCTTTTATTCACTGCTTTTTAACAGGGACTGTAACGTTTCACCACTGAGCTGAAGAGAGGCTCATTACTCAACAGAGTGAAGATTTGTGATTGTTTGGGTGTGGAATGCATGAGTGTAGTACATAATGTACATTATTGGTTTCAGTTAATGTATACAGACTACAAGTAAAATATAACAGTTCAAAAATATGTTAAGACAACACAAGTGGGAAAATTAGGAAAAGATTCATGTTTCGAAGTAGAAGTCAGTTGGATATCTGAATCAAATTTTTGTACTTCTGAGGCCCAGGTGTCAAACTCATTTGACACCCTGGTAACAGTCATTGTAACAAGTACAAAAAAATTGAAGTCACAGCAGCAATCAAGAAAACAAAAACAAGAAAGTGTATAGAAAGTGCCAAAAAGGTCCATAAGAAAATAGATGCTGACAGCTTGTCCATCTTCCTCCGGTTCAGCCAGTCTCCACCTCCACAGGGTCCAGGACTGAGCTTCTTCAGCAGTCTGTTCAGTCTCTGCCTCCTGGATCCTGTCTGCTCACAGCAGGTGAAGCTCTTCCAATGTGGCGTTGGTGTCTGGTGTTAGCTGGTGTGAGTAGCATGATGCTACTCTGCCTGCTGGTGTTCCCTCTGTTGCTGGGTTAGCACAGCTAGCTTGTCCATCTTATTGGAGGTAGATCTTACGTTCCCAAAGACGATGGATGGAAAGACAGGTTGATGTCATCACTTCTTAGCTCACACCTAAGAACCAGCACGTCGTCCTCACCTCCTCCCACATCAGGCCTTGCACCAGTTAGCATTGACATGCTACAGGCTGCTAACAGCTGAGTTCACATATAAACAATGCAGCCATGGTTACATGTAGGATCTCCAGACAAACACAGGAGAAAAAGTAGTAAAAATATCGCTGAAGCCACAAAAAGTTTGGCGTCCATGACCAACAAAAGAGCCACACAAAGTAATGATCCACTCAAAATACAAAGATTATGAAAAAAGAGATGAAAAAAATTACAAGAAATGGACAAAGAAGAGAGAGCTACTGCAAAAGGCAGCCATAGCCAACAGGGCGGCGCCTAGCAACCAATAATGGTTGCCCTCAAAGAGCCAGAGGTAACTGTCAGACAGTATGAAATGTAGCTAAATGTAATGTAAAATGAATGCAGCTACTGTTTCAAAAATGCACCCTCTAAAAAAGACTTGGCAACGTGGGCAATTTCTTCAGCAACAATTAAGCTAGCTTTCACTACTGCATCATTTTTGGTTTGGCGTTCTTGAACACATCCTGCTGTGATTGCAGTTAGCATTTTAAGTCGTGCACTATTTGTTGTTTTTCTTGTAGGCTCAGTTTGGCGTACTTAGCTCTGTGTTTGGTGTCAAAATGCCACATGAATTGTACTCTGACAACCCCTCACAGCCTCCTTGAAGCACTAAAATATATGTTGGCCTTCCCATTTCTTGAAACAGCCTTTTCTCTGCAGCAACTCTTCTCTTCCTGGAAATTTTGGGATCATTATTTTTTTTCTCAATCCCAGCAGTTCAGAAAATGGCACTGGTGTGAAAACACTGCGATCTCGAGGCGGGATGCCGTCATTACGCAGGTAACTTAATCGGTAGGTATTTCGGGATTCATAGTCCTATGGAGCATTTTGGGAAACAGTCCTATGGTCAATGCTCCCTTTTGACTTATTTGTTATTCAACAATCAGACCTTTTGAGCTCTCATGGGCCACATAAAATTATGTAGTAGGCCACATTTGGCCTACAGGCCTTGAGTTTGACACAAGTGCGCTCAAGGCAATGTGAGGACTAGCTGCTAAGTGCTGATAACAGTGACACCTCTGGCTGGGAAAGGTAATGTTTTTCAAAATAAATACTTTTTCCTATGAGCTGAATCACCCACCGTCGTAGGATGATGAGTGAGCTTGGTCCCTTGGAGAAAGTGAATGGATCACCAGAACAGCAGCTGGAGTTCTACCCTTCAGTTTAACAAGTTTCATCCAATTATTTTTTTCTTTGCAGTGATGCCTTGGGTAATTTCATGGCTTTCAAATAACCAATCACAGATTGTTCTATGTGTTGGAAATTGGAAAGAACAGCTCTGGGAAACTGTGTTGTTGGCACTGAAATTGTCTTTATATGTCTGGACTCATTGTTCAAATGAATTCACTTTAACTCACCTGTGACTCAAATAAAACAAATGCTGCTTTCCCCCTTTCATATTCTGTCTTTTCTCTAAAAGGGAATCTGATCCAACCGTACCACCATGGCCCCTTGAACCTGAAGATATCAGGAAACATTTTGCTGCCGTTTGATTCCAGCCCACCTCTGTAACCTGCTGCTTTACTCGGTGCCAGAAGTGTATCGCTGCTGGAGGCCTGAGCCAGTGAACTGTAGTTATTGATTGCTCGGGGACCACTGCAGGTCTGATGTGGGTAATTGTATGATGGGGTCTTATGCCTACAGGGGCAGACGGTGGCCAGGGGAGAAACGGTCACGTTGTGGCCGTAATGAACACCAGCAGGACATTGCTCTCTGATAGCACAGGGTGGTGTGGTGGTGGACCTGTCTGCTTTGATAAGGGCTTTAAAGAGTTTCTCCTGAATGTTTACTGGACCAAATAAAGTAAGACGTGGGTTTATCTTTCAGGACACGGTCTGACTTTAAACCTGGGCCACTGCTCTCTGGAAGAGGAATTAGATTTGAGTGGAGATTGTTGCTTGAGGCAGTATACTTTCAACATAATTGAATTTGGCATTATCAAACTGCTGTCACATAACTGCACCACGAGCACATGAGAGTGAACGTGCTGGGATTGAGTTTGTGAGCTAATGCCTTTGCCAGACAGAGCCGGTTGACTGAGAACCATCATGTCCATGGCAGACTACCAACCTGTGTTTATGACGCTGACTCTACCTGTTCAGACTCATCACTCGACTGAGGTTCACCTTTAGAGCAGGCAATCATCGTATTGCAAACTACTGGGCTGGCATTCATCCTCCAATGATTTCATGCACTTTTGCTGGTCCGTGTGCACATGTGTTGTTTGCACAATGATATCATGTGAATGCAGAAACGTTGAGGCTTTCCGGTTTTCATTGGAGCCATTCTCATCCAAACAAAGATTACACTGCCCTTAATTTCCCAAGTTTATACAAACTGTTCCAGCCTGAACTTCACATAGGAGGATATGGCCACCCAGAGATATGGTCACCGTGAATTGTGAACTTTGAGAGAGAAAATAAAGTCAGTTTGTGTCACCATTTTCTGATGTCAAAGCAAAAAAACACAGCCTGTTTTTCTAAATGTCATCATACCAGTACGAGGCCAGTATATCTAAGGGTGTATCTAGGTAGTCTGCGATAACTTTCTCAGTACGCAACAGAGCAGTCTGGCATACTATTTCTCACAGTGCATGGGGGTAATGCTGTTTGTCTATTTGGATAGCAGGTTTTAGCGAATTACCGCCATCTAATGGAATGAATCAGCATCACAACTACAATACAACAACACAAACGTTAAATAGCCCGTGAGATAGAAGTGAAGTGATGCGATGAAACACCAGTGAATCTTATTACTTCCAGTTTTTAAAGAGGTGTTTACCTCTATTAATTCTTAAGCCTATATAAACCACTAATTCACTTTTTAAATCATACATGGATTATATAGAAGTGTTTTTTTTCATCAGCTGTAAAAAAAAATATGTCCCTTTCAGATTTAACTTATAACTTTTGGTGTAAGATTAGAAATCAAATTTGATGATTCTGTGTGATATGATTAACAAAATAACTAAAATGCCAAGATCTACATATAGACTGTATAAAATATGGACATAGCCTCTGTGACGTCACCCGTCTGTCCTTAAACCATGAAAAGAGGCCAGTCGAGCAGCTACAGGGCACCCGCCAGTCACATGACCTGAGCTGTGCCTCTGATTGGAGACTCAAACAATCCTAATAACTTCTGAACCACAGAGATAGAAAAATATTCAATCACCATACAGTGTGTGCCGATAGTGAAACCAGCATTTTAGACGCAAGCTGTTTTTTGAACCAGGCTGTAAATATGTTTTTAATGCTGTAAAAGCCTGTTTTTATGGCTGGGTGTGTACGTGACTTCTGGTCTTTCTGCAGCCAGACTCAAGTGGATTCTCGATGAGCAGCAACTTTTAGCACTTCCGCATAGGCTTCTTTTTACAAACCTGTTGTTGCCCTTTGGACCTACCTTCCCATCTGTAGCTCTGCTTCTGAAACCAGAAACCAGAGTAGTATACTACAAAACAGACCCAAAATAACAGTTATATTACAAGCAAGAGCAGTAGGTAGTTTGTAGTGTGCAGTAGGGAGTTTGGAAAACAGCCTTTATCTACCAGACTGCTGTGATTTAACAGCTGAATCTGTAAAGGCCAATTTAAATTAATTTGAAGATTTTTACATTCAACGCCCTGCTTAGCCATATTTTAATCCATACTAACTATGTGGAGCGAGAAAAAAAAAAAGAAAAAGAAAGAAGAAAGTGGTCGGATGAATATGTACAACATGGATTCACATGTATCAGCGTCCTATCTGCATGATTTGCAATGCCAAGTTGAGCAACTCTAGTCTTGCACCAGCAAAACTAAAGAAAGTGGCACTTGTCAAGGTGAAGCCATGCATATCTGAACTGGTCTCTCAAAGGCAACAGCAGAAGTCACACTGATAGCAGGTATTTAACTTGCTGTGAGTTCATGCACTGTGTTGGTTGTGTTCTTGGAACAAGGTGATGTTCATGCATGGTTCATTTTGTGCACCAGAATAAAAAACAAAAAATCAAAAAACGTATACCTTTGTCTTGAATTTGAATAAATTCACATTATATTTTTCACTAATGAAGGGTTCAGTGCCCCCAACAAGGTTAAAACCACTGGTATAGCTCAACTTTGTGTAAATATATAAAGTTTAAAATAATTAAGCTGATTGTCTATGTTAATTCATAGATTTATCCAGATCTATTTGAAAACACTTGGTTATGGGTGGCGTCTTTTTTTATTAGGTCAGTCAGTGCAGGTGTGGGGGTCAGTTCTTTGTTACGTTTAGGATGAGTGGAGCTTTACTCAAACAGTTTTTGACCGTGTGAGGGTGAAGGATAAAAGTTTGACCCATGAAATGCTTTAAGGACAATGAATTGTGGAATTTGCATCTGTCAAATAAATGGACCATCAACCGCTGATCTGTGAGTAATGGGTTTTTTATTTTTTTGGAAACTGAAGTGGACATGCGTCAGGACAGCAGTTAAGCTTTTAGAATATTCTGGATGGATCTGCTACTACAGAATCAATGAGCCTTTGTGTCCGTCTAATATTATTCTGCTAAGGAGACACTTTTCTGAAAAGTTTGTTCCCCGCAGACTGAAGATCAGTTTTGTTCTCTTGGTGTGTTTTTTTTTCACGTGTTTTGCTTTGAAGGAGAAAAGGGCAAGGCAAACTGCCCCGTTTCTGCACCGTCTCTGTAGATATGAGGGGTCCTGTGGCCTTTGTCGAGTGAAAATGCTGAGGCGAGTTAATGAGGAGTGTCTTCCCGCAGGCCGAAGGTGGTCTGCCCTGTCTCAAGGACTGGCCACTGTTAAAGCCTGTCATTTATGGAGACCTTGGATGGGGCTGTCAAATTGGTTACAGCCAACATGATTCATTTAAGACTGTTATAAAGTCAAAGTATTGCACAAGGACAGTGTAGTTATACGAAAACATTTTCTTCTCTCACAGTTAAATTTGAAGAAATCTATCTACATTAAACCATTTATCAGTGTGCTTTCCTGCTGTCCAGCTGAAGAAATTGACCTCCACACAGAAAAACCCTTGTTAACAAAAGTAATAACTATAATACGTTGAGCTCCAACTATAAACACAACTGAATTCTTGTTTGTGCTCCACAACATCAATTTCGCTTTAACCCGGCAGTGCACGTGCTCCGATCACAGCCAGTGAGACAGATGGGCTCTGAGAGGTAAACCGACCTGTGATTTGGGATTTGATGGCTGAAAGGGTTGTTGGCTGGAATCAGAGAAGCTAACGGAGGCATGAAGTGCAGGAGTAATAGAGTGGAAGAAAATGAACAGTGGAATAATAGTGTCCAACAGCAACCTCTCAGATTCAAACTCACACCCTGACATGAAGAGGCCAACATGTTTAGCTCAAGGGAGGGAGAGAAATGGAGATTGATTTTCCTCTGTCAGTGGTCTCTGAACCCGTCCTCCTTTTTGTTCCTCTGCTGGTTATCAGGCTACAGGTTATTTATTTCCCCTTTTGAAATTGAAATCACTACTTATTTGATTTAAAAGAATCTTGCAAGATACAATTTTAAAGGATTTCTAAAAAGGATTTATTAATTTTGGAAGGAAGGTGATCATATCTTTACTTTAAAACCGCGTCTTAATCAGGCACCTCTTTCTTTATGTGTGCACTTTTTTCTTTTGTAATATTCTCTTTTTCCAAATGCAAAAAATGGTTAAAGAGAAATTTAGGTGATGGTACATCTTCTCCCAACAAAACGCTGCTTCCTTGCAGTCTTTGCTTTCTACTGGGTGTGCGAGGGAACCAGCCTCTATACAAGGGCTGCTTAAGGGATGGAAACTCTTTGGTAAATTCCAGGAAAGTTCCTTAAACAATTTTAGGGGAATTGAAGCTCGAAAATACTGTGAATTTTTAGGGTTTTGTTGCCATCAAATTCAATGATATTTTCTAAAAGTTTTCGGAAATTCTAGCCCAGAAATTTGACAATATTTATTTTATTTATTTATTGTTATGTCATCAGATTAAGACCTTAGTGGGCCAAAAAGGCAAATAAGTCCTCAATCTTTTCACCTGCAGGTCAAACAGTCCACCCCCTCTGCCCTACCACTATCCGTAGCAGCTAACGCTAATGCTAAAGTTGCTTAAATGAACTCCAAGGTTTTCAGACAGGAAAACGATTTAATAAAATGTCTAAATGAGTCTTAAAAGACATTTTATGCATTTCACATCATATAAAGAAGTGTATGAGGGATTTTGTAGCTCCTCGTCTCATTGCAGTTGTACTGCCGTGCCATCTGAGATGATTTTTGTCAATCGACACGCTGTGAGCTTTAACTCAGTGTGAAATCATCTCTGGGATTTTTTGGATAAACGGCTTCTCTAGCTCTGCCATTTGCATGTTTACTTGTTTCCCTCACTTGCTGGCTCGGCTCCTCCTCCGCCACGCTGATCTGTTTACATGTGGTTTGTTTATTTATTTATTATTTATTTTGACTAAATGTAGATGTAAATGAGGTTTTCAAAAATGATTTTGGTTGACACAACATGTTGAAAGCAAATTTAACTTTTTGCTATGAATCACATGTGCAAACAATTTCAAGCACATTTAATCATTAATCACTTCCTCATTACATTTCTGCACTAGGAGTCAGAAGTTTGGTCAAGGTTGGTTTTGATGGTTGTATTAAGGTAAAAATATTTGATAGTATGGTTTAAATAAAAGTAAAAATTATACAATTTATTTGAAAGTGTCTGTCTCAGCTCTTGGGGACACTTTACAAAGTAATTAAAACACAATTAATGAAAAAAACAAAAAACAAAAAAACAACTGACTCATTGAAGTTTAACCAACGAATGCTGATCAAACTGTGCAATTTTTAGAGGCTTACAATTACAAATATTTATGCTTTTATCCATAACAGTTAGACGCGTTTAGAAAAATAATTAGAAAATTCATTAATGTCATTAAAAAAAATTTGCATTAGACATGTTTGCATGCATAACCCCTTATAACAAACCAAAACATTTAACATGTATACCTGTATAATAAGACCAGGTAAATTTGGTTAATATAGATTGCATAAAAATTAAAGAATTTAACTGTTGAATATGAAATTTCTATTAACTTCTGTTCACTTCTGCAAATTTCTATGGACAGTTTCATTTTTTTTTTTTTTAAATTGATTTTCCACAACCCTTTTCTTTACTGCCTCTAACCTCCCCCTGTCTGAGAGTGCTACAGTGCTACAGACAGAAATGGTCCAAAGAGACAGGTGAGAGTCAGAGAAAGAGAAACTTAAGGTGCACTTAACAACTCTGATTAGCATCCTGTCAATCCAGCACCTGTCATTACCACCTCCTGTATTTTTATACTGGGATGTTAGCAGAAACACTTAAAGGGGAAGAGTCGGAAATGCAGGAAATGTTTTTTTTATTTAACACAAGAGGCTGGTGTGAAAGCATGTCGCTGTTAAATTCATTTGCATTGAGGAAAAACCTTCTTGTTGGTCTCATTTTTTCCCTAAAAGCCTTTTCATACAAAATAGAGTGGAAGAAAGAGGACAGAAAGATGAGATGACGATGAAACACTTTCATTTGTATCATGTGAAATGAGACGTTTCGTGCAGAGCACAATGGTTATAAGAAATGGATGTAAATGAAAAACTGTAAAGGAGGAGGTGGATGTACAAACAGACATACCAGGAAATGTCGTGTAAATTATTTCAACATATTGTTATATGTAGTTGTGTAAAGTGGCTCGCAGCTGAGATTTCACCTTTGAAACAAGGTTTAGTTCAGTCAGGAGTCAGAAGCAAATGTGCGCCACAATACACCAGGCAGCGTGTTTCGGTCATTTGAAAAAGCAAATGAGGCACAGTAACAACCACGTTACAACAATCCCAACGGGAGATCCAGCCAACAGAGAGAGGAGACTTTCGTGTGTGGTTAAATGATTCTGATAGATTTGTCTTTCGCTTCCAACCTCTTGTTTCTGAGATTTCAGCAGGTGCACGTGCACACAGGCATGAATGTTATAAGCGCTCCCACAGGCCCACTGGACCATGCAAACACTCACATGCATAAGCACACCTGGGAGTCTCAGCTTTGAGCGGGACGGTACATCATGCTATTACTCTAAATGTGGCGTAAGAGAATCTAAAACACATGAGTGCACAGAGAATATCAGCTCAGGCACGGTCCTAAAACTCACTCTGAAAATGAATCTGGTCTCACATACTCAGGGCAGAGTACATGACACATGAATGTTTTTATTGCCTTTGGTAATAAATTTAAAGCTTTGTCATTACAGGCTCGTGTCAATGATCTTAATGCCGTGAGAGTTCCAGGTCATAAGATCAAAGTTTTTGAGCATGGACACAAGTTCAAGGCCTCCGTGATGAAATGTTGAATATAACTGTCTCACCAGCGATGTGTCTGCTCTCATAATGTGCTCTACCCTTGACATCTGATCTATGGATACTGTCCAACAGTACACTGTTGTGAAGGACCTCATAAATCACACTAAACATTACCCAAAGACACAAAGCGAGGCCTTGTTGTTTGACATCCTGAAGTCCCTCTGGTGTAAGTTACAGTCTGGACCACTGAGTGACATACAGTGGGGAAAATAAGTACTGAACGCGTCAACTTTTTTCTCATCCCATTTATTTTCCAAAGCTGCAATTCAAACAAAATTTCTACCAGACATTGGTATTAACTCAAATAATCCATGCATGAAAAGAAATCACAACGTTCAGGTCCATAAATAATGATTATGTGGAATTAAGTACGATAACACAGGAAAAAAGTATTGAACACACTAACTGAGACTCATCGTATACTTAGTGAAGAAGCCTTTGACGCTTCTTGTATGTTTGAACTAATCGCCCACACTGCTCAGGTGTGATTTTGGCCCATTCCTCTGCACAGATTGTCTTTAAATCTGGAATATTCTTTGGTGCCCTCTGGTGAACCCTTTTCTTCAGTTCTTTCCACAAATTTTCAATTGGATTTAAGTCAGGTGATTGACTAGGCCGTTCTAACAGATTGATTTTCTTTTTTTGAAACCATTTGAGAGTCAACTTTTCCGTGTGCTTTGGATGGTTGTCCTGCTGGAAGGTCCAGCCACGTCTCATCTTCATCATCCTGGTGGATGGCAGCAGATTCATACCAAGAATTTCCCCATACATGGCTCCATTCATTGCTCCGTCAGTTATATGAAGTTTACCAATACCATGAGATGAGAAACAACCCCATGCCACAATGTTTCCACCTCCAAACTTCACTGTTGGTGTAGTGTTTTTATGTAGTACGACAGCCGAAAAGTTCAATTTTGGTCTCATCTGACCAGACAACATTCCCCAAGTATTCTACAGGCTTGTCAAGATGCTGTTTAGCAAACTGTAAACCAGCTTCAACATAACTTTTCTTGAGGAATAGAGTCTTGCGGGCTGAGCGTCCATAGAGGCCATGGCGGTGGAGTGCATTGCCGACTGTTTTCTCTGTAACAATTGTACCTGCTGCCTCCAAGTCTTTCTGGAGCACTTTCAGGGTGGTCCTTGGCTTGTTGAGTTCTCTTCTGACTATATTTTCTACTCCCTGCTCAGAAATCTTGCAAGGGGACTGTTGATGGTAAGGTGGTGCTTCTTCAACTTGCGAATAATGGTCCCAACGGTGCTGACTGGAATATTCAGGTTGCGAATGTCTTCAGAGAGCTCTTCGCCTTCACCCATCATGTGTGTATTGTATTTAACTGCTTGGTGAAAAAAACACCTTTTTTATAGGACCATCAATTTGCTCTAGCCCAGCTGATGTTGGTTTGCACTAATTGGAAGTTCAAGTAATAATTACTGACAGATTTCAGGTGGTATGGTGTATTTCCTTGCCGAAGTATACAGCCTTTCCATGGTGTGTTCATTACTTTTTTTCTGTGTCATTGTACTTAATTCCACATAATCATTATTGATGAACGTGAATGTCATGATTTCTTTTCATCTTCAGATTATTTGAGTTAATACCAATGTCTGGTAGAAATTTTGTTTGAATGGCATCTTTAGAAATAAAGGTAATGAGTAAAAAGTTGATGTGTTCAACACTTATTTCCCCCATTGTATTTTAAGTTCCTTCCAACAAAATCGCTCACACAGCATATCAGTATGAACTCAAGATAAGCCAGAGGTTCCCGTGTCACACAGTCGAATTCCTGCAGTCAAAGTTAATTATCGCCACAAGGAGGGAACATCTGAACTCACTGCACACCAAGCATTTCTCCTGCCTCTTCATCTCTGTCCAAAGAGAGCTCTGCGCTTTATCACCTTGATGTTAAAATCTGCACCAGAAAGAAAAAGTCACCTGAGTCCACCGTCAAAAAAACTGGACAGGGAAGCTGATTTATGCAAACTCAAATTAAGACAGATCAAACCGTTTAAGATGTGTTTCAATTAATAGCATCACAAACTTTTCTCTGATTAAATCAAAAGTCTTCCATCTTCACTTTAGCTCCTGATCCATTTAAATCTCCATGTGTGTTCTGCTGATTAAGCACAATTTTTGGTAAATGATCTTCTTGTGATAAAAAAAACAAAGCAAGTCAGAGGAAGAAACCACAAATGAGCTGCTGATGATGCCCCCAAGTCCCCTGAAGTAATTATAAAAACCCTTAACTGTTAAAGTGGTTTCAGTGTCATTAGGCCACGGAACACTCCTGGTAGAAATTTTCAATAAGTAAAATGAACAGAGGAGCAGAAACAAAGGCATCTTTTGGGCACTGTGATTCTTATGTGGTGCTAATCTGTTGTAATTAAAGCTGAAATGATTATTAGATTGAATATTTTAAGAGACAGTATCAACAGCAAAGATCCCAGTAACCTGTAAAGTATTCTTTACAACTTTTAAGGATGTAAGTGATCTATTTTATGTAGCAGCTCAACCAAGAGGTCATACACTGTTGATAATGGATGGAAGTTACTTTGCCTGACAGTTATCTTTGTGTGGTTCACATCAGCAGGATATCCTCAACTGAAAAACATTTCCTGCTGCTTCAATGAGTTGTCTATTCAGCTACAGATGTAAAAGACTTAACAGTCCCTAACACAGCATTGATCACTTTTTATCTCATTGGTTTGAATCTTTTGCAATTCACTCAAGGTACCACTACATCCCATACGATAGCCATCCACCCTAGTGGTGCTGACAGATTTTGGAGTTTTGAGAGAGATTACCATTTGGCATTTGGCTACCACTTCAAACCATCACCCCGTTGATCTGAATGAAACACTTTTTTTCCTTGAGTAACAGCAGAAAAAGGAGGGATCATCTCCAAAGGTTAGAGGGGCTATAAGAAGTTTCCAAGGATCTTGAAAGACTTAGTTCTAGTTATAGCTTATCATAAGCCATACTTTAAAATGACTTTATCGAGACTGATTGATGAGTCAAAGTCTCCATAACAACACCAGACTAAGTTTAGTAGCAAGGAAATAGATCTTTTTTTCGGCTGAAAAGGATTTCTGTGATTAATTTTGTAGTGATGGTGGACACAGGAGCCTAACTGTCAGACAGAAAAAGGACAAAAGAGCAGAAGAAAGATAAACCGAAGAGTGATAGAGCATGAGCCAAAGGATAAAACTGCAGTCGTCTGTTGGAACTAGAGATTCTCTCAATAAATTAAAAAGTGAGGTTACGTTAGCTCTGCTTGGTAGATGACTGGCCGAACATAGCTAACCAGGATTTACTAAAAGCAACAAGCTGCCAGAAGCACTACATATGGACTGTTACTAAGCTATGGTACAAACTGACATTTGCTTGTTGTCATGTTTCAAACAGCCCTACTTAACTGCTAACAAATACCTTAGCCTGTCCCGTTGTATCTAGTAAAAAGTTGTCTTGAACAAAGAAAAATTGTTCTGATCCGATCTCCATTTATTTTCAAAATGAACACATGCCTTGTTAAGCCAGATCTTCATGGCAATGCACATGAGACCCCAGGCCAAAAGGTAGCGCTGCAGTCCAATGAAAACAAATCCTCCTCATAGCACCTTTAAGTCGTGACAAGCCAACATTTGTTTGCAACCAAGTGGCAACCTCCGGTTCAAAAATATGACACAATGTGGAAGTGCTAAAATGTGCTGTTTCTTGAGTGTTCGCTTGAGGCTGGCTCCGGAAGTCACATACACACCAATCAAAAAAAAAAGTTTTCAGGGCAGAAATTAACCTATTAACAGTCTAGTTCAAAAAAAGTCTCCTGTCTGAGTCGCTAATTATGCTATCTGCACCCACTGTGCTGGGTAAATTTTTTACCAACTTGGTCGTTCAGACGATATTAAGATCGCGAGCCCCCCAATAAGAGGCACAGCTGAGGGTCACGTGATGGCTGGTGCCCTATGGCTGTAGGCAAAGCCCTTGCCACTACCAATATGGCCGCTATAGCCGATGTGCTTCATTTTCCATTTCAGTAACAGACGGGTGACATCGGCGAGACTACGACCATGTATTATACAGTCTATGTTTGCAACACTTGATGGCGCCACTTGTCTGCAAAGCCAGCGCCTTTGTGGAAAAACCCACACAGGACAAAAGTCAGCCATCGCTCACACCCATGGCACCAACAGGATGAAACATGGAGAGAGACACAAACAGTCCAGATTAAAGTTAGAGGGGTTGTTCATTAACTCATAGGCTGCCAACTGTATTAGAAAATGGAATGATCTTTCAAGACACCAAAACTACCAACAGAGTAGACCCTCTTTCATCGGGAAAAAAATAGTATGTTTCTACCTTTTTTCCATTCTTTAGGAATCATTTGTAGATCATAGACTGGTTTCGCCAAAAACACTGAGAAAACAAGCTTTGATTAGTTTCTAGCACTTGTCTCTGAAGCTCCATCCCTTTATTGTCTCCATGATCTTCGTCGTCTATTCTCACAATGGTGGCACATATTCTGAGTGTGGTTACGTCTGAACTTGTCCGACTTGCAGTGTTTCGCCATTGTCTCTCCAATCGCATTTTCTTCTCATCATCTATGCTGATCTCTCATCCAAAGAGAGGACTGCTGCCACCTACAGGGGCCAGTTAGTCAGTTCACTAGTTTGCAGGCCTGATATTGATAGTCAAGCTCCTCCAAACCGTCCCCCAGATTGTCCCCCCAGCCCACCCCACTGAAAATCAATATTGACAGCTATAGGAATCAGTGGCAGCCAATGTGTTTATTGATGGGAAGAAATTACTCTGTTTAACTATTTAAAACGGATTAAAATGATTGTTGTCTTAATAAATACAGTCTTCAAAAAGTCTTTTTCTGACATTAAGTCTCGGAAGGGGGTGTGGTTGTCTTGTTATCAGGGCTGTCACATATACTGGCCAATACAGCGTTTGTGGAAGCCAAGATCATGAACTTAAAATAGTTTCAAACTTTGACGAGAGATCAATGCTAAGTTGTGACATCTCTGGCTGAGGTGGAAGAGGAGAAGATCAAATCACTTCCAGAAAAACGATCATGTTTTATTTCATGTCAAGAGAAATTATCTGCAACAGATCAACATCTTGAAACTTCCGGGCTGTGAGGCTGCCATACCCAATGTGTTTCTCAGAAAAGAATGGTTATCCATCAGCTCTGTGCAGCATTACTCATAACATACAGAGAAAAAACATGGGTAAAGGTTTAAACGGCCTTGTTTTGCTCCAGCTTTGTTCGCCATCAACACAAATTACCTCTGGAATAGCAGGACAAGTCAAAATGGAATAATTCCTCCCATGTGTTCTGAGATGGTTGACAACATTTATCAATCTACTGTCTTCTGCAGACTGAACACTGTCTGCACCAACAGCTGTGAGAAACCCTGGAGGCAGAACTCCATCATAAGTGACTTAGAGCACCTGCTGTACGGGACATTATTCGTCTGGAGAAAAGATTTCTGCTCTGCCAACAACTCCCCTCGACTCCCAAACTGACTCAACATAACAGTCCAAACTCCTCAACTTCTCCCCATAAGCCAGTCTTTGTACAAGTTCATTCAGTTTCTCATCTATTCAAGCTGCCATCTGGTAAATTATCATTTTCCAACCGCTGCTTGGCCACCGTACAGATCTCAACCTCCATCCAAGGGTCCCAGCTGAATTCTTGGAGCACCTGTAATCCATACCATACAGCGTGGCTTGTTTTTGTGGCCTGCTGTGAACTGATGGCTTGAAGAGAGGAGCACTTCTTACCTCATTACAGCGTCTATTTAAAATCCTGGGAGCAGATGCTGCTGCAGACTGATTAAATGATGGCTGATATCCTCAGCTGATGTTCCTCACTGCAGAGAGGAGACACCTGTGCCACTAGGAGTGAAGAAAAACTCATCAGAAATCTTTCCTCGTGTGCCAAGGCCAGTCTCAGTACTTATGAGGAGGGCATATAAATCTGTATGAATTCATCCAGCATGTGGCCATGTATCGTTATAGACTCTGAGGAGTGCTTTAATACATCCAGACATTACTCGAATCAAACTGATGTCAGTGACTTTGCACTGAAGTTCGCTGTTTTGCTTGTCACATTTTTCCCTTTTTGCTAACATCATGTGAAGAATAATAAGAGAAACTGCGAAGTTAACAAACCGCAGTCACTTTGGTGGTATCTCCCAACCAACTGCGACAAGAAGTGAGTACAAACACACAATGCTCAGGGTAAAAACGGTCATTCTCATGCCTACTATGAAGAGTGAGGTTACATTAGCTCTGCTTGCTCGATGAGCGCTGTCTCGTGCCTCTCATGTACGAATTATACGCTTAATTTTAGCCTGATCTGGAAGTTCAGTCACTTCGTAGCCTGAGACCTTGAACAGAACAGTGCATGAGAGCGGTGACCCTCTGCTATGGGAGTACAGTAATAGACCAATGCAAAAACAGAAAAAAAAAAGAAATTAAAAAAATCGAAAGAGTCTAAGATACTCAAAGATCCTCGCTGCCTTCTCGTAAATATGGGACTTTTAACCAGGCGGATACAACGCAACCAGGTAAGGTATTTATCAGTACAGCTACCGTATGTCCAGCCATATGTAGCGCTAAGAGCAGAGTGCTATCGGTAGGCTAACGTGTTAATGAGCAAACTGTCAGTTCATACAATAGTTTAGTAGCCGTCCATATGTGACGCTAGTGACAGCTCGGTGCTCTAAGACATGTCTGTTATGTGTAATGTTAGTGAACCCTGGTTAGCTATGTCCTGCCAGTCATCTCCCAAGCAGAGTTAATGTAACCTCACTCTTCATTTTATTGATAGACTCTCAAGTTTGAACAGACCACTGCAGAATGTGGGTTGGAATGAACATAATCACTAACAGTTTAGCTCCTGTGTTATCTTTTAGCACAGGCTGTCTGACAGTTAGGCTCCTGTGTCTACCATCACTACAAATTAATCACAGAAATCGTTTCAGCAGAGAAAAACACAGATTTCTCTTCTTACTTCTAAAGCCACGTTTCCATCAAGCAGTCCAGTTCGGTTCGTCTCCGTACGGCACGCTTTTTATGGCGTTAACACTGACTCATTCCGGGACAGATCCCCAAAAACATTGATGAGCCAGCCTTCCTTTTTGGACCCTTCCGTATGGGTGCCAGGGAGCTACAACACTGCAGACCGTTGATTGGTTGGTTGAATCGTCACTTCCCGTGCGACAGCGGTAATAAAGAAAGACACAAATCCCTGCCATGTCTGAATCTCCAGACGACTTTGCTAGAAAATCACCTTACCTAGGACGATGACTGGACGAATCAACGTGCCATGGACGACCGCCGAGGTTCAGACCTTCCTTGGCATCATCGGCGAGGAAGCTTTGCAGAGGGAGTTGGACGGGCCGTGCGGAACGAGAAGGTGTTCAGACTCCAGATCAGTGCCGGTCAAAATGCAAGAAATTCTGTGCCGAATACCACAAAATTAAAGACCACAACAGTCAGAGTGGCATGCAGAGGAAGAACTGGTGGTGGTTTGACCCCATGGACGCCATTTATGAGACCGGCGAGCAGAAATGTAATATGTACATGTCATCAGTGGGCCTTTTGTTATAGAGACGTAGATTTACTGTAAATCAATCCGGTCCTGCTTGACCTGATCAGGTAGCTACGAAGTAGTATTTCAAAATAAAATATATTGGCACTGATAATCTCATTTTAAAGTGTGGATTACAATCTGGCATGTATCTAGAAGGGAGACTTTTTCAAAATCACTTTCACACTCCTCACAATCCCTCTAATTGAATTGATCATCAGAGAGTTAGACTTCCTGGATACACATGTTGCTGTGTTCCCTAACTTCACCTTCTGCTACTGATGCTGTCCCTATCCCTGTTTTGTCACCTCTGGAGTCTTGTGGCAACTAAGGAACTGCGTGAAAACCCATCAAACATTTTCTGTTAGCTTGTTTTTATCAAAGACTCTATGATAAATGAACGTAGTCTCTGTGGCGTCACCTGTTAGTTTCTGAAACAGTTTTGCAACCTCCTGACAGTGATTTGTTCCATCACTTTATCGAGTTCTGGTGGTAACAGGTTTTTATGCTGCTGTCATTGCTAACATTTTAGTCACTTGGTTTCCAATGCTGAGTTACTCAAAGGTTTGGCCACAGATCGTGTTTGGTTTATGGTAGTTGATGTAAATGATCAGGGTAAGATGATCTGCTCAATTTGTTATTATTAGTTTCCAAGATGAGTATATTTTTTTCTTTCCACTTCTGTCTATCACCATTTTTTATTGGTTTGCAGTAGTTTAAACAAGCGTGATATCTGCGGGGGCTTCAGAAGTCATCAGTCGCTCCTGATTGAAGTCTGAAGCATCATTGAGGGAAAGGTTAAAGCTTAACTGAAAAGGCATATGTGTGGCCCAAAGAATTATAAGCTAAATCTCTTCAGCTTAGTTTGATGGATCTCTAGTTGTGTGTACTGTTTGTAAATTTGTACCGTTTTGAGATAAAATAATGAAAATATCTGTTCACAGTGTTTCAAAGCTATCAGAAATTCAGATTATCCGTATGAGAGAAGCATCAAATCGCTTGAGCAAAACTAAGTCTGAGGGTTTAACATGATTATGCACGATGAGCTTCCCTCCAAAGGGACATGAATAATAAAGCTACACATCAAGAAAGTGAGATCTTGAAAGCTCTGTGACACAAAGTGCTGCAGGAGTCACATCACAGGCGTTAACACTCAGCTTAAGCGATTAAAAAGCCGTTCTGTCTGTGCATCTCCCAGCAACACAACTTTCTCATTATTGCTGCCATTAAGTGGCACCACGGCAGATGCTTCCTTGACGAAATTATTGCCATTTAGAAAACTGGTTTTAATGGATCGACTGTCATCGCTTCGGAGCAGCTCATCAGAACACGAGGGGAACAAGGCAGAGTGACAAACTCAATTAATCACTCTGTGGCTTGTTCACCGCAGGCTCAAGATGGAGGCTTTGTACCTGCGCGCTCATTATAGCTCGCCTCTTGATGTATGAAACAGAAGTGGCACACTAAATGTTTCTTCTGCTTTTGTTTAAGCCTTGTCTATGTTTAGCCATTCATCATGTTAATTGACTCTCCCCACTTTGTTGTGCTGATTTGGTCTTTTTAAAATTCATTTTTCATGTCATACCTGAGTCACTTTAATAGAGCCCAGACGCAGAGTTCAAATTCTGTGAGAGAAAGGAAAAAAGGCTGAGTGAGCCCGACAAATCAGTGGAAACAAAACACTCGGTACAGTTGTTCTGGCAGCTGATGACAGCGCTGTTTTTACTGATGATTAATGTAAAAATTTACACAATGAAACAGCTTTTATCATACTACAAGACACAGCCTGATGCCTGTCGGGGGGGTCTGTCTTTGGGGCTTGTCTACTGTTTCTTGCACACTTGCAAAGTTTGAAAAGTTTGAAAACCGTAAAAGTTTGATCGTTGGATCTGGTGTCTATACCCCTAATGAAAATATGAAGAGGCAAAAAGAGTAAAAAGCACGGATACAGACCTTAATCAGAATCTTAAGACCAGTTGAAAAATTGCTAGAATTTACCTTTTGCACAACTCGATCTTAATGAGGTTTTAAGTAGAGCTACAATATGCAAAAGCAAGATGGGGGAGTGCGACAAAAAGCACTTTGAAAAAGTAATTCATTGAAAACAACAAGTCAAGTGAAATAGACCGTTTATTAGCTGATCTAAAGTTTAAGACCATAGCTCAAAAATTTACAAAAAACTCTCCAAACCGAACAAAAATGTTCTCAGTACGACTCAGTAATGAGTAGCTCCACCATTTTTGTTAATCACTTCAAAAGTTTGTTTGGGTATGCTTAATGCGAGTGTTTCCAGGAAGCTTGAAGATGGCTTCACAGAGGGAATCAACTGCCTGGAACTGACAGACATTTTTATAAACTTCCGTCGCCATCCATCCCCAAATGTTCTCTATTGGATTTAAATCAGGGGAACATGTGGGATGGTCCAAAGAGTGATGTTATTCATTTCATCAAGTCCTTCATGAAGCCAGCGTTTTGAGCTGCAGCATTGTCCTGTTGAAAAACCAGCTGTTACCACACAGACCAGGGCCCTCAGTCATGAAGGATGCCCGCTGCAACATCTGCACGTAACCAGCCGCCGTTTGACCACCCTGCACCACCTGAAGCTCCAGTGTTCACTGAATGAAAAAGCCCCAGATCACGATGGACCACCCTCCACTGTGCCAGGTAGAAAAAATCTCAGGTGGGATCTCCTCGTCAAGCCAGTAACATTGAAGCCATCTGGACCATCAAGGTTAATTTTTCTCATCAGAGAATCAGACTTTTTCCACTTTTCAGTGTCCCATGTTTGATGCTCCCTGGCAAAATCTAAACTGGCAGTTTTGTGGCGTGGATGGAGACGAGGGTTTTGTTTGAAACCCTTTTCCCGCAGATGCCGTCTGATGGTTATTGCGCTGCAGTCGGCACCAGTGAGGGCCTTAATTTGGGTCGAGGACCGCCCTGTGTCTTGACAGACAGCCAACAGCAGGTGAAATTTTTTTGGGTCTACCACTTGACTTTTTTGTTCCACAATGCTCAGGATCTTTGAAAAAAATGCAGAATGACTGTCTTGCTGTGTTCAACCTCAGCAGCAATGGCACGCTGTGAGAGGCCAGACCACATTCAAGAAGAGACAGCTTCTTAGCTTTAGCCATCAGGAGGACATAACCTTGTGAATGTCTGACAGAAAATGAACATTTTGAGCAGATTTTGGCTTCAACGGCCTGTGGTCTTTAACTTTTGATCAGATAATAAACAACCTATTTCAGTTATTTTATTAAGTTACAAATGTTTTTTTTGTTACACTCCCCCTTCTTGCTTTTGCATATTGTAGCTCTACTTAAAACCTCATTAAGATCCAAATGTACTAAATGCAAATTCTAGCAATTTTTCAACAGGTCTTAAGATTTTGATCACGTCTGTAACACAGTGATAATTTGTGGTCAGGAGAGGAAGTGCAACAATAAATCAATAGTGCGTGAGAAATGCAGGCTGCTGGCAGTGGGAAAATGTTAATGATAATTAAAAGCATTTATATAAAATAAAAATTCAAACATGGGCAGCGGACTCAAAAAACAAACCCTGGCCTACGGGCCCCAAATTGGACATCCCTGATCTAGAAGCTGCAGATGTCTAAACCAAGTCTTTCTTCCTTTTCTACTGCTGATGGAAAGTCTCAGTCTTGTGCTTTCAACAGCATCTGCACAGGTTAAACTGAATATAAATTAAAGGGCATTAATGGAAATCTTATGTACAAGCTTCACACCTGAATTGCTCTGAAACACATCAAGAAAACTATTAAGTGCACTCAAGCTCTTCTTCAGGTCTGTTTTTGTTAACTTTCTGTTCTGAATCTCCTTCTCTTCAATCTTTGTCTTTTTCACCTCTACGGAGACTTTTCCTGAGTAATCTGAAGGAACTTTATTCTACAGAGAGTTTATTTTTGTTGCTTTCTGTGAGCTTACATTAATAAACAGCTCTCATTTGCTTATTTTGCTGCAGGGCTTTTGTTGCACTTCCAGTGGCTCATTGAGAGATATGGCAAAACACAAGAGCCCCTCACACAGGGAGAAATGAATTAAGTACACATATATTAGGATGATGGCATAAATAAAGAGTCTCAATGAGTGTTTTTATTTTCTGCATGGTGATTGAGGCTCAGCTCTAGCACTAACACACAATCTGCTTACAGGAAGGAGGAGGGGATGGCTCCTCTCTGCACTGTTAGCTTAAAAACAAAAATCAGATCAGGCAAAAACCGAAAGATCTGTTACAACAAATTAAAAAACAAGCTGAAAATATAGATATGATGATCAGCAAAATGCAGGATTGGTGATTTTTTCAGTAATTTTTTTACTCTTTTCCCCAAATGTCGTCTGTGGGGGCCACTTTACAGCTCAAAATGTCAATAAACCACTGGTCTAGATTTCAGATTTTCACAGATTATCTTTAACCTGCATGATTTTTTGTTTCAGAATCAGCCCGTATGTTTTGGTTTTTGCCCCGCTGAGCTGACATACTGTACAGACAGGTCGTTTTATTTGCTCTCCATTTGTTTCTGCTGCAGTGTGGATGTGAAACCCAGGTGTGACGGCTCACAGCTGTGCATCTACACGTGCTGCTTCTGTTGTAAAGACAGAGAGGACGAGAGGCTGCGCTCCACAACAGACAAACTGCATCAGAGTCAAAGAGGAGGGGGGAGGAGGAGGCATCTTTTACTTCTGCTGAATAAACTACAACATGTCTAGATTATTAATGTATGACTGACTACAACGCCATCTCAGCTAAATCTCAAGTGCAGATTCCAGGAAACTTCTCCTGGAGTCTCAGGACTTCCTTTCCCCACAGTCTGTCACAGTTTGACTCTTTGTTAATTCATCTGCTGTGATGCTGTGAGAAGGAACTTACACCCACTACTGTTAAGTTTACAACTAAGATGTGTTTTTATGAGACAGATTTTGTGACATTGCAACTTGTAAGCTTCAGTGATTTAGGAGACATCTTCAGGATTAGCTGTCCTACTGTTGAAGCTATATATGTGTCTGTACATACTAAGTGAAGAGGAAGAATCGTGACGTCAAGAACTGTTTGGATCTTAGATAAAAATAAAACAAAATTCAAATAATATTTATTACTATTGTCCAGAGGAGGGGGGACTGTGACATAATTGCAGACCAAGTAGGGCTCTACAAGTTATCCCAAAGGAATAAACATGAAAGTCATGGGCCATGTCCACACGTAGCTGGGTATTTGGAAAAAAAACAAACAAAACAAAACAAACAAAAAAAACCCACATATTTTTATACCTTGACACCTGTCGTCCACATGAAACTGCAGCTTTACGTCACCAAAAAAATGTGTTTTCTAAAAATGCCGGCTAAAGTCAAGATTTTGGAAAACTTCAGTTTCATGGTTTCGTGTGGACGCCAGAAACAGAGTTTTTGGTTCTCAAATGTCACAGCTGAACGACGGGGGCTCATTCTGATTGGCTGGTACAAGTTTTACCTCTGGAAAACACTGCCCATTATGGGTTTGACATGCTTCGAGCCGCACTCACTGGCAGATTTACCCACTGCATGGGTACCCCTGTGGACGAAAGTATTTTAAATAACAAACAAGGGGAGGATACTTGCTTTTGAAAATACCCGGCTACGTGTGGACAAGGCCATGAACGACTAAGGAAACAGTAAAAGACCAAATATTAAACTGAGATAAATTCTTGTGATTTTTCCTTAAACTTTTAACGGCTGTTTTCTAAACCACCTACTACCCAAACAGTGCCGACTATTTTTGCCGAAATTTAGTACTTAGTAGTCAGTATACAAAAACTTGGTCTAAACGGTCTAAACTGGAATATGCCAAAAAATCCCAAATGCCCTACCAATCCAGGGAAATTTCTCAGTATGCAACAGACAAGTCTACCTGTCATACTGTTTCCTACAATACACAGTGCTGACGCCGTTTGTCAATGCCGGCGACAGGTTTCGGTGAATTACCGCCATCTACTGGAATGAGTCAGCATTACAACTACAATACAACAACACTAACTTTATATGGTCTGTTTAGTGATGGATACCTTTTACATTTGAAACAATATGGTACCGGTACTCAACGGTACCAATTTTTGGTATCTTTCTGTGTTTATCTGGTATGAATATCAATGTGTTTAATAATAACACATTTAAAAAATTCAATCTAACATATTTATTCTTCAATATATAAGCTTGCAATGTTGTGTTCATGTCCAGTATGGAAAATCTCCTACTCTTCCACTCCCTCACAGTCACAAGGAAGCATTTAGGTACCTAAACATGGTATCTTTCGATTTTATCTGAATCAGTGCCCAGTACTTTTGACAGAATCTGGTTGATACCTTTAAAAGTACCTGATTCGGTACCAACCCCTAGGTCCGTGAGATAGAAGTGAAGTGATGAGACAAAAACACCTGTGATTCTTGTCACTGTAAAAGAGGAGTTTACTTCTACAAATTCATTAAAGCCCATATAAAAGACTAATTAACCCTTTTTCTCATTATGGACGTGGGTTTTTCATTAGTTGTAAAAACCAAAAACTGGATTTATTTCCAGCCAATGATATACTTTTGGAGTAAGATTAGGAATGAAGAATGATGATTCTGTTTGATATGACTGACAAAATAACTAAATGCCAAGATCTGCCCATAGCTTGTTTTATATACTAATGTTAAAGGCAAAAAAACTCAAACCAGAGTAGTTTACTACAAAACAGACCCAACAGAAAAGCCATACTACATACTGCATGCAAAAGCAGTAGTGCCTGCTATATACTACATTCACATAGGCGGTTTAGACAGCCTCTGTCTTTGGTCAGTGTTTTTGGTATTTTAACCCCCCATCCTGGTCTGAGCTACAAGCTCAATTAAAAGCATAGACTGTATAATTAATGGAAGTAGTCTCCCACGCGGCCATATTGGATGTGACAAGGGCTTCGAGTACATCTACAGCACAGGTGTCAAACTCGTGCCATGGAGGGCCAAGAGGCTGCAGGTTTTCTATCCAACCAAGAACTTCACCAGCTGGTTTCACTGATTAGTCCCTGCTCTCTGCTTGAAGGTGAGGTAATCAGTGGAATCAGCTGGAGGAGTGTTTGGTTGGAAGGAAAACCTGCAGCCTCTTGGCCCTCCATGGCACGAGTTTGACATCCCTGATCTACAGGGTGCCTGTCAGTCAGGTGATCTGAGCTGAAGCTCATGATCTTAATATCCTCTGAACTGCCGAGCTAGAAAAAAAATCACCCGGGTTCAATGATGGGGAAATTAATAATTCAGACAGGAGACAATTTTTGATCCAGGCTGTAAATACGTTAATATCCGCATTGAAAAGTTTTTTTTATAGCTTGGTGTGTTGGTGACTTCTGGTACTTCCGGAGCCAGCCTCAAGCAGACACCCAAAAAACAGCAGGTTTTAGCACTTCTGGATACTTGTTATCTTAGACTGGAGGTTGCTGCTTGATTAAAACTGGATTATTTTGAAAGTTTGGATTATGTTAAAAACTAGAATTGGGGATCATCCTATCAGTTTTTGCACATTTTACTGCCAAATGCTGCTTATTTATTGATCGCAGTAGCATTTGCTTGTTCTGTTTTTCACGCTGTTTAAAACTGTGTGCTGCTGTCTTGGCCAAGACTTTCTTGTAAAAGAGATTTTGTATCTCAAAGGGGATATTCCTGGAAAAAAAGGTTTAAAAAGTAGATCACCTGAGCAAAACAAAGCTCCAAGAACAAGCAACAGAACAGAAACTGAGGAGTTACTTCCTCTAGTAAACACAAAGGTGGCCGAGAAAGCCTCTGACGAGAACACAAAGAGCTGGGTCAAAAAGAGGCCCAGCGACCAAACTTTAGAGAAGAAACCAGAAAGTGCTTGAAAGAAACAGGAACCGCTCACTACCTCTGATGGTGAGATAATGAGTCAGTACAGAGAACTGGAGCCAAGGAACATATATAAGCTTCCCACACCTGCACCCAATCAGGAGCAATCAGGCGCACACACCTGACCTTGCCCTGAGATGATTACCTTACAGAACATAAGAGTGGTCAAACTGAGCACGCCTTGTGCTATTTCCTCACAATAGCATGACAGACTGAACTCACTGACACTGAAAACTGGTCAATTTTGTTTCTTTGGATTTTAACCTGCAAATAGAGCTGGTGCTGAAATATCCACTGAATCAGATGTTTACCTGTTCACTGCAGTGAAAGGCAAAATAAGACTGAACAGTGTGTATACATCAACTCCTGAGGCTTTACTCTTTTTATGACCTATTTATCCATCTCAACGTGTCATCCTTGGGGTGAAAAGATCATTTAATATCAAGGAAGAGCTGCAGATGAAACCAGGCTCAGCTTGTTTATACCTAGACCACCATCTGGCTGACGGAGACACCTACACCTTTGTGGGAGTCTGCTCTGTAAATTAATCTCTTTGTCCCTGTTGTCGTTTTAATTCAACATCTTATATAACCTGATTCTGTTTGCAAAAGCTACCCAGACAGACTTCAGTCAGTTGTCCTTGCATTTTTCCTGTCTGTGTTGTACTTCAGACTGTGTGACTGATGTGGAGGCGCTCCGGCCTTGGTAACATCGAGGCGATAAACTACAGCTACTCCTCCATGCAGAACCCAGGAGATCTCTGTCAGATTGGGTTTGTGTGAGACCATCAAGCTGTAACATGAGGAAGAGAGCGTCTTTTGTGTGCACGGGGTCTACAATGGGATTCTGATCCGTCTTGTTCAAGCTATGGCGTTAGCACATATCTTTCTCTGGTTGTAAATAATTAAAAGCACTTAGTGTGTCAGGGTCTACGGGGACTCGGTCCACACGTTTCACTTGTCTGATGAGGTCAAAAGAAGACAAAAAATCTCCCTTGGAAACACTGAAACATCTTTTTAACTTCACAGGCTGTGACGGAAGAGTTTTCTTTTTTTCACATTTTTGGCAGGAGAACTGTGGCGAGGATTTACGCCAGACGCAGTGGGCCTTGCTCTGACTCAGTTCCAAACATTCATACGAGTCTTTCAGAATTTTTGTCAGTGATACTCTGCTAATCCCTGACAGACACAATCTGTTTTTCATTTCTGCATTTCCACACGGAGGACAAAAGGTCAGCTGCATACAGCACCCCAGGGTCTCTGCAGTTATTTCTGATCAACTTATGACAGACTTAGATTCAGAATGACAGACAGAGGAGTCAGAAAGTTGTGTGATATGTCTAAAAGTTGTTCTTGTGCGGTGGACTTCTAACATTTTTTGAGGCCCTGTTGGAGCACTTTGAAAGGCTGCCTCAGAGAATGAAGCAGTTTCAGTTTCTCACATGTAAACTATCTGTCCTCAAAACTTGGATGGCTCAGTGACAGCAAACGAACCCTGTAGCTTTTACAAATATAGCACGTTTTTGTTCATGACAAAACCCTCCTTGCTTCAGTTGATTGAATCCATCTACAGTGCAGAAAAGTAGGACAGTGGGCTTCATTCACTAATAAATTAGTAGAAATGTTCTGAGTTTACTCAAAATCACTGTTGGATTCATCAAATGTGCGCACCAGCCAATTTTCTTATCACCACCGTGCTTATGTTAGTGAATCAAAATCAATCTAAATTGACAGGTGCGTGCCTGCTACCTGCAATCAGCGTACTACCACAGCCCAATTCAGCCAGTTAAGGCTATAGGGCAGGGGTTTGCAACCTTTACTTTCATAAGAGCCATTTTGCCTCAGCTCACTGCCACATAATATACTTGATAAAATACAACAATAAACAATAAAAATGTGTATAAAATTCTATAAATGGTAAAACAGAATCAAAACAAAAAAAAATCTAGTGAATAATTATCTAAACAAGAATTTTTTTGTTTCTTAAATTGTACATGTGATCTCTTATTTTTTCATTTTGATTAAATTTGCGAACATGTCATAATTTTCATAAACTTGCAAAATTTATGACATTTCAATGAATTGCAAAAGTTAAAAAAAAGAAATGTAAAAATATGCCAAGATTTATAAACATCCCCCCAATTTAAAAAAAATACCACAAATAATAAATTCTCAAAAAAAAAAAAAAAAATGCTATATTTAAAGGGGGTATTTAAATAATATCCAAAATTTGCAGAAAATGAATAAAAATCAAATTTGCAACAATTTAAAAAAAATGATTTTGTTTTATTTTCAAAAATGTCAAAAATTGAAATAAGTTCAAAAAAATTGCAAGAATATTAAAAATTAAAAGCTTTTTTGGCAGATGTAATGCATATTTTCTAAACAGAATTTCATGTTTTGTTATGATTTTATTTAGTATCAATGTCTGTAATCCTTAATACCTTCTGTGAGAAAAAAAAAAAATTCAATAATTTCCCTTTTTTTTTTAAAGCTTCTAGAACCCACTGCAAAGAAGTAAAATGGCAGCATGCAAAGCAGTTAGAAGACCCTTGCAATAAGGCTTTGTTCGGGAAAAGCAGTTTTTTTTTCATGTCTTTACTCGGAAAGCACATTTTGAAACGTGCTTTAAAACTTACCTCTATTAGAGACGCTGCATTTTCTATACCCAACTTTTTAATTAACATAAAAACTTTGACATTTAAAACATACATTGTGATATTTTGAATTTTAAAACTAACTATATAAGATTAAGAGTCAATATTATATGTCAAACAAGGGTGAATACGTGTCAGTTTCACGGTTATGTAATACATTTAGTCAATACACTGTTTTAATTTTTAATTAAAACTTCTTTTTAAATGAAAGTAGTTTTAAATATGTCATGATTTTAGTTAAAAGTGTATGTGTTTACATTTTCTGAGAGGGTAGGTCATCATCAATTGTGTGTATGCATGGTCTGAGGAGCTTTTACATTTGTTTGCAGATTAAGAACAAATTCAAGTAAGAAAATATGGCACATATAGGCACAAATTTGAGTCTAGCCACTGTTTGTGAATGAGGCCCATTCTCATCCATCCCGTCACAGAGTCAGAAGCTGTTGCTCCTCATTGTTGAATGTAGTCGTTGCTGGTTCAGCAGATCACAGCCCTAATGTGCAGATATGCAGAGAGCCATCCGACCCACTCAGACCGGCTCTAATGCTGACGCTGTATCGATTCACTAAGCTGTTTGCGGACAGATTCCATGCAATTGGCGCCTCCGACCAATTTTATAAGCACCCCCATTCTCCACCCCCACACCGCCCGCCCCCGGCTGGTGATAAGAGGAGGTTTCTCTGTTTTGCTGATTGGTTGATGGAGCCGAAGATTACCTTTCTCCAGTAAGTGCTGACCACAGCCTGAGTGGCTTTCAGCCATGGGTTTTGGAGGTGAACTTTACAGACGTGGGCTCTGACTTGTTTAGTTTATTGCAGCTGAAGAGGATAAAAAGAAAACTGCTGTTATCCTGCACGGTTTGATTTTCTTTGGAGTTTTCAGGCTGCAGTTTGACCTTCAGTTGGAAAAACCTCTTCATGATGAGTGAAATTCTGGCTCAACATTCACCTTTCGAAAGAATGAACAACATGGCTCCATGTTTGCTTCATGCAGGCTACGCCTTCCTTAAAGGGGCTGTGAGGAAGTCAGAGTTATTAATGAGATGTGACGTTTGACAGACAGCTGCGTTACTGACATGTTTTAGGGGCAAAACATCAAACACTCAGTACTAAAGAGGCTTTAAAGCTGCTGTCTGTCTGTCTGTTGACATGTTGTCTGAGCTATTTAACATCTCCTCAGGGTGGAATGTATGTAAAGTAATTAAATCTTTAACATGGATTTAAATTCAATTTTAATCAGCATGTCTGCAGCCAAGGTATGTCTGCGATGTCTTCCACATTTTGTCGCCAAATCCTTCTCTGACACTGAATTTAACACTAATTCCTTTTGCAGAGTTGAAACCAATTTCACATGCTTGTAATCCTTGCAGAATAGTCACACTACATCTACAATAATCCCAGGATACAAGAGGAAGAATACCTACAACCTGGTCTTTGCATTCACTGCAGAGTAAAAGTTATAACGGAAATAGATTTTAATTTGGGTGATAACAGAAAGGTCATTTAACAGTTTGACTTAAGGCTGGTACACATTACAGGATTCTCTAAAACTCCAAAACACATTTAGAGAGCACACACTTGATGATAACACCACACATTAACAGATTCTTCAGCAGAGCTTCAGCTTCTTCACCCTCAATATTCCCAATCTCGTCTAGTAAAACGTGACTTCAGTGTAAACAAACATGACGGATGTACGGAAAAGGCATAGATTTTTGTTTACGGACTCCAGAATTTTGAAAAAAAAAAAACACACAAAAGGAAAGGGCTTATGGAGAGGGTTGTGGAGACAGCGGGGATATGGGCTGTATGAATAACAATGCAAGTTGGAGGTGAGTAAAGTTTTAGGTATACAGATAGATTTCTTACTTCCTCTTCGGTCAGTCAGTCAGCTGAGTCAGCTCGCGTCTTGATTGGCTTTGCTTTGGTACACGTGACCTTATACGCTGTACCTGCTCGGCTCCTCTCAGAGCGACACACACACTAAGGATTTTTAGTCGCAAATTCTAAACATGTTCATTACCTACGATCTCTGAATCAGAGGCCTTCTGAGCAGCTCCAACCAAAATCACTCTTAACACACCCCACACAGCAGGAAAATCACACATAATGTCATCAGACAATCGGCCTCTGCTGGCCTTGATCGTAAGGGGAAGATCGTGACAAAAATCAGCCCGATCATCCTGGTGTGTGTACCCGCCTTAAGGCCATGTCAACATGTAGTCTGGTGCCTGGGAAACCACACGTTTTTATATGTTTACGTCACAGACTGTATAAAACATGGACGTAGCCTCTGTGACGTCACCCGTCTGTTCCTCATACCTGAAATGAAGCCAATCTGTGGAACAGCTACAGGACGCCTGTCAGTCATGTGACCTGAGCTGTGTCTCTGATTGGACAATCAAACAATCCTAATAACTTCTAAACTGCAGAAAACAAAAAAAAAATCACTCACTGTACTATGTGTGCTGATCATGAAATCAGCGTTTTTGACCCAAGCCGTTTTTTGATCCAGGCTGTAAACATGCTTTTTAATGCTGTAAAAGTCAGTTTTTATGACTTTTAGCACTTCCGCATAGGCTTAATTTTTACTACCTGGATGTTGCCCCTTGGTTTACGCCTGTCAACCACAAAACCGTAGCTTTATGTCACTAAACAACGTTTTCTGAAAACTCCAGCCAAAGTGAAAGTTTTAGAAAAGTCCGTTTCCATGGTTACGTGTAGAAGCCGGTGAACGTTAACAGTTCTCAAACATCACAGCTGAATGACAGGGGCTCATTCTGATTCGCTGGCACAAGTTACATGTCTGGAAAACACTGCCAAATATAGGTTTGAAATGCCTTGAGCTGGACTTTCGGCAGATTTGCCCGCTGCGTGTGGACGAAAGTATTTTAAAACAAATGAGGGGGGGTATTTGTTTTTGAAAATGCCCAGCTACGTGTGTACAAGGCGTTAGTTTCATTTCATTTTATTTTCCACCACTTATGTGGGTCTGGGTCACAAGGACAGCAGTGCCATCAGCGCCATCAGCGAAGACCAATGACCCCTGTCCCCAGCCACTTCCACCACCTCCTCTGGGGGGATACCAAGGTGTTCCCAGGCCAGTCGAGAGATATAATCTGTCCACCATGTCCTGGGTCTGCCCTGGGGTCTCCTCCCAGTTGGACATGCCTGAAACACCTCCCGAGGGAGACGTCCAGGAGGCATCCGAACCACCTCATCTGGCTCCGAAAGTCTGAGCTACGAACCCTAACCCTAAAGCTGAGCCCAGACACCCTGTAGAGGAAACTCATTTCAGCCGCTTGTATCTGCGATCTTGTTCTTTCGGTCACGACCCACAGCTTGTGGCCATAGGTGAGGGTTGGAACGTAGATTGACGTTACATTAACTCATTCACTGCCAGCCGTTTTCAGAGCAGAGAGCTTCATACTGCCAGCTGTCAAACATAAATGACGTCTAAAGATCTCAATGGCGTTCCGCAATCGACTTCAAAATGACGTCTACAGACGTCAATGGCAGTGAAAGAGTTAAGAGCCTTTTCTTCTGGCTCAGCTCTCTCTTCACAACAACAGACCGGTATAGCGTCCGCATCACTGCCGATGCTGCATTGATCTGTTAGTTCTGAATCTTTGCAACATCATCCTTTGAGCTTTGTGTTCTAAAGGGAGATCTGAACTTTTTATTATATTTCAGTTTTTCATTAAATCTTCTGTAACTTTTCACTCTCAGGTGAGCATCTCGAACAGGGATTTTTGGAGGTTTAATTTTTTCCGATTTTTGCCTGAGGTCCACACGGTAAACACAGCTCCAAACAAATGAGAGAGTGAAAATTGTGCACACCACTCAGGTCCTTGGTCCCAGCTTCCCACAGGAACATATGTTCATGTTCAGGAGGGTCAAAAGATCCAATCGGGTCAGGATGAAACTTTGGAAGACCTGAAATGACCGTGTGATGTTGATGTGCCTCAACAGTCTGTGGAGTGTTTGTGGATAAATCACAGGCCTGTTCAGGTGTTATACTGTGGTATCGGTTCAAGTCCACGAGTAGAGAGAAGCAGATTTAAGCAGAGTATGAGGACAACACCTCTGGGAAACCATGGGGAAAAAGCAGCTAAATTAATTTCAAAATCAAAGTTTAAAAAGTATGAGAAGTCTGGGTATTGTTTTTGTACTGTAGGATGAGAAAATTGACCTTTTCCATCATCATCAGATTCTTCTTTCAGTTCCTTCTGTTATGTTTCCTTCCTGTTCTGTCTTAAACTGATGAAGCCTTTTTTGTTTTTATCATTCTGCCCCGCTGAGCTGATACACTGTAGACATCCTGCCTTGCTCTCCATTTGTTTCTGCTGCAGTGTGGATGTGAAACCCAGGTGTGACGGCTCACAGCTGTGTGTCTGCACATGCTGCTGTACAGACGGAGAGGATGAGAGGCTGCGCTCCACAACAGACAGACCGCATCAGAGTCAGAGAGGAGGGAGGAGGAGGAGGCGGCAGTGGCATCTTTTACTGCTGCTGAATAAAGTGCAACACGTGCAGATGATTAATGCAGAAGTTGCTTCAGTGTCACCTCAGCTAAATCTCAAATGCATCGATTCCAGGAAACTTCTCCTGGAGAATGAGGACTTCATTCTCCACAGGCTGTCACAGTTTTCTAACGGGGTGTTTTAGTTAATTCATCTGCTGCGAGGAGGAAGTTTCACCTACTCTTGTTAAATCTTAAATGAAGAGGTGTTTTTATGTGGCAAGTTTTATGATATCACAACTCCAAAAATTTTAATGAAAATCTTCTCAGTGATTTCGGAGACGTCTTTTGCCAAAGTGTCCATATTTCTAAGCACACTTGCTCACTTTGGACCAGTCGCAACATTACCAGAAGTTTGATCTTTGAAATAAAACAAGTAAAAATAAATTGATGCTGATTTCCTGTTTCATGATCCACCTGGATTTGCAAAGTAGTTTTTCTGATCTCTTCTAACCTGAGAAGTAGGGAAGAGGCCTCTGTGCTGCTGCTGAATAAAGTGCAACACATCTAGATTATTAATGCATCTCCAACTGCAATGTCACCTCAGCTCAGTCTCACTTTCCCAGATTCTTTAAAAAAAGAAAAAACTCCTGGAGTCTGAGGACTTTCTTTTCCACACTGAGTGTCACAGTTTGACTCTGGTGGGGTGTTTTGGAAACTCATCTGCTATAAGAGAAAGGTTCCTCCTTCACTGCTTTACTTCCCCTTTAAGATATTTCTACTGCCTGTGATAATGCTTTAAAATATCTCTACTGGTTCCACTTTTTTAAGATTAAAGTTTCCATATCCTTTCACTTACCCTCAAATTCACTGAAATCTTATTCAAACCAGTATTAATCAATATACTGAAACAATTCATTACTAAAAAAAAATGTGCTTCAAAGCTGTTTTTGATTTTTTTAAGTTAGAGGCCTAATCAAAATTTTAAGACCAGGTGAAAAACTACACAAATTTATATTTTAGACTGATGGATCTTAAAAAGGTTTTAAGTGGAGTTTCAAAACACAAAAAGAAGAAACAGGAGTAAAACAAACAAACAAAAAAACTGAGTAAGCAATTTACTGAAAACAACAATGAAAGTGAAATAGGCCGTTCCTCATCTGATTAAAAGGTTAAAGACCACAGACTTTAAAAGCCAAAATCTGCACAAAAATGTGGATTCAATTGTCATTTTCTGTCAGGTTCCCACTCGGTCATGACCTCCTGAAGGCAAACACTAAAGAGCTTTCTCTCTTTGAATGTGGTAAGATTGTTGAGCTGCATAAGCAAGGCTTCTAACAACACGCCTTCACTAGCCACGGTCACATGAGGAGTTTTTTGTCTTTCCGAATGGAATCTTTCTGAATGACTTTTCCAAAAACAATAGTATACATGGAAAGGAATATTCTAATCTCTGGTCTACATTCCCTGCTATAATCAAACAGAATAGTTAATGGGGCATGCGCAAACAAACGTAAACAAACGTAAACAAATTGAGGAACGTCTCTAGTTGCGTCTTACGTCATATCTGAGCATGCGCTGAAAGAAAGCACCCTGACGACTTTCCATTTGAGTGGATACATGATACCTCAATCAGTTTGGGGAAAGGAATATTCCATCCCTGTGAAACCGATTAATTGTCCATCCGGATTGGCACTTTTCTTTCAGAATGAGGTGTATATAAAGGTTAAATTCTTTCCGTTTGAGCAAATAAACCGGATGCAAGCATGATATTTGGGTCCATGTTTACGTGGCTACTGCTGAGGTTTGAATGAGACAGTCATTTTGAATTTGGTCAAAGGTCCTGAGTGTTATAGAACAAAAAGTCAAGCAGTAGACCCAAAAACATTACACTGGCTCTGAGCCAGAGGATCCAGTTTGCTGTCAAGACACAGAACGACCCTCAACCCAAATTAAAGCCATTACTGGTGCTGAAAGCAGCCCAGTCTGGGCAGCACAGTGGAAGAGGCGTCATCATTTGTGTAATTATGTATATGTAGATATATATACATACATCATTTGTCAATCTTTTGTCTTTATGTAAAGCACTTTGAGCTGCAATTGAATTTGTATGAGCTGTGCTATATAAATACACTTTGATTGATACTTTGATTGATCATGATCTTGGGTCTTCTTCTTTCAATGGACCAATGGAGCTTCAGGTTGGTCAGGGGCGTCAAACGGCGACTGGCTCTGTTGAGATGTTGCTTGGGGCCTCCTTCATGACTGAGGGCCCTGGTCTGTGTGGTAATGGCTGGGTTTTTCAACAGGACAACGCTGCAGGTCACAATGCCTGACTTCTTCCAGAGGAATAAGCTCATGTTCTGGGACCATCCTGTGTCTTCCCCTGATCTAAATCACATTGAGAACATTTGGGAATGGATGGAGAGGGACATTTACAAAATTGGACATCAGCTCCAGACAGTGGATGTCCTCCATGAGACTACCTTCACCACTTGGACCAACGTTCCCACTACACTTCAGGAAACACTCGCATCGAGCATGCCCAAAAAAATTCTGAGAGGGGCCTAGCTGCAGACCCCCACTCTCAGCTGCTTTGGGGCTCCTCACGGCTCCAATTTTAAAAGCAATTTTTAATTTGGAAATGTTTTACTATCATGACTTATTAGTGGAGCCTCCAAGAGAGTTGGGATCAGAGTAGAGGTCTACAGCTGGATTGTCTTGCAAATTCTTGAGGTGATCAACAAAAGAAGTTAAGCTACTCTTTTATTTATTTATTTATGTATTTATTTATGTATTTATTTATCTATCCATCTATTTATTTACTTTTTCGAATTTTTTATTTCCATTTTGGTGTGTATGGGGGAGGGGGTGTTAATGTTTTTTTATTATTATTTTATTGATTAATATTTTTTTTTTTAGCTTTGGTCTGAAACTTTTTATCAGCTGATGAACCACCTATTTCCGTTTAAATGTTGGTTAAAACAAATTGCTGTCTTAATTTTTGTTTTTTATTTCCCTCCCATTTCTTCTTTTTGCATTTTAAAACACTACGTAAAACCTTTTGATGGTCCAACAGTGAAAAATGTGAATTCTTGCAATTGTTCAACTGGTTTTGAAAATTTGATCTGGTGTGTATAAAAACCTTACATGCAAGCATAGATTCTGTGAACTGTTGTTTTTTTTCTATTCTTCTTCCCTGTTTTTGGTTGATACAGGTTTCTGTGTCTGATTGGTTTAATGATGCACTTTAGTTCAATAATGTCTCATAAAGAAATTGGAGCTTTTAATGACAGACAGCCGCAGTGACAGAAGATGATGCCTGAGGATAAGTGACACATATCAGGGCGAAAAAAAACAAAAACAATGAATTAAAGAGGCTTTAAAGCTTTCACTTTACAAACTGTATGAGCTTTTTAACATCTCCGCAGGGCAGGGTGTTTGAAGTTTTTAAATCTTTAACATTGATGTCAGGAAAATTGAAATCAACACGTCAAGGCATTTCACATTTATGATGTGTTTGCAACTCCTTCACTTTTGGCTGCTGCCAAATCCTTCTCTGACATTGAGTTTAACACTAATTCCTTTTGCAGAGTCGAAACCAATTTCACATGCTTGTAATCCCTGCAGAATAGTCAGACTACATCTGCAATAATCCTAGGATACAAGATGAGAAATATCCATGCCCTGGTCCTTTCATTCACAGGAGAAGCTCTGTAGAAGACAGACTGGAGACATTGCAGTTCATGTAATGCCATCAAACAGAGAGGGTCAAGCAGAAGTTTAAGTCAGAAAGAGGTTGTTTAACCATCTGAATGTTGAGGATGTGATAATCACAGTCTAAAACTTTGAGCTTTTTGTTCCTCAGGTGGATCAGGGCTGAATCTACTCTTTTTTTTTTTACCAGTTAAATCTTTTATAACTTTGCACTCTCAGGTAAACAAACACAGCCTGGAGGCTTTTATTCTTCATTTTTGCATTGTTAGGATTTTCGCCTGAGGTCGAGAACGATAAACACAGCCCTGAACAGAGGATCCCAGGTGCACTCTAACCTAAAACTTTGTGTAGCAGAAGCATGCACTTAAAAGTAGTGCATGCCATTTAGGTCCAAAGTCCCAGCATCCCATAGGAACATATGTTCACATCCAGCAGGGGCCACACATTTTCAGGCCAAACAGCAACATAGATCTCTTTCCAAATGCCAGTATGCAACCACAGGGTGCCTCAAATCAAACTGCACGGGACTGTTAGACAGTGTGTTAGAAGCTAAAATGTTAAAGATGGTTGACAGAATTAAGCTCACATACTTTTAAATCATTAGCCTGGGGCAGGATCAATTCATTCTGAAAGAAGAGTAAAAGAGATTTTTTTTTGTTGCTGTTTGTTCATGCTGAGGCTTTGTTTGAAAGTATTAACACTCAAAATGAAGCCTCATTATGAATTGAAGTGAAGTATTATGAAGAATATGCTTTTTTCCATGCTATGTTTTTGTAATGCTTGAAATTTCAAAGCAGACGTTGGAGAAAAAAATGTAGATGTGTGGTGAAATGTATACGTAACTCAATTTTAAAGAGACATTTTCTGACAAAACAAAATGTTTATTGAAGTGATGTTGCGTTAACTATCACCATGAAGCCAGGTCACTGATACTTGTCTAAGATTTATTTTTGCTCAATGCGAAACTCCTTAACAGATTAAATCATTCAAACCCACATCTGTGTATCATTCATTTTTGAAGTCACTGATAAGACTTCTCCCCAAGGTTTCCTGTTACTGATTTAAAAACTTAATTTAATCAATAGTATGAATCTGTTGAACTGTCATGACATAATAAGTGTCATTTCAGCTGAAGAGGAAAGAATTGAATAACAAGATTAACAGAAGTCCCTCGTGTCGTTGAGAGCATGGCGTTTTTATTGCACTGAGCCTGAAGTTTCCATATCTCCAATTATCTGTCTCCACCACCATTTATCATAACTGATAAATACAGAAGTATTTGATGATACATTACAACATCTCAAGGAATTCAGAGGTTCAAAAGTGCAGGATTACTGTCAGTGGCGCAATCATCGAAAGTCGTTAGGTGGTGACGATGTGAGTCAGGGTGAAGTGAAGTTTAGACAGCTGTATTATCTTCATATTAGAAACATTTCATGTCCTTGTTTTGCAGAACATGGCAGTTGATTGGACCATGGGGAAAGCAGATGAGCTTGAGTGTAGAGTCAGTGAACTCCAGTAAGCACAAATGATAGAGATAGAGATCTCTAAATGCTCTTTATTCTGCCTCATAAAACAAATCGCTCTGACAGTGATCATTATTAAACTCACCAGCTTGCTTCAGTATATTGTTGTATTGACATTTTGTCAATAGAGTTGGCTGCTACTATTGACTGTTCACAGCATGGAGAGTGTGGCTCCACCATTTACCATTGTACAGTTTTGAAGCCATAATACCCAGGTATTCACGATATGTGAAAAAGAGGAGACTAAATATTGAGGAAACGGGGACAGGACTAGACAAGCTCGGCTTCTCCCGTCTTCCCTTTCGGACATGTACATTGTGATCCTCTATTGACAATGTGTGATACTGTATAAGTGTGCTTACATGACCGAAATAAAAATCAACTCAATTCAATACCCCGGTCACAGGCGCCACCATTGGCAGCCATTGTGCAGCCAGAATCTGCGCTGTAGAGGCTAATTTCTTCTTGGCTCTCCCTCCTGAAACATTTTACAGTTCTCAAAAAGAATACACAAAAACGGCAGCTGTTAATCATCATTAAACGTGATATAAAGCCTCATTTTTAACCTCTTATAACTTATGAAAATTTAACTTTTCCGAAAAAAAGAGGACCTGAATACAAGGCAGCAAAATTATATCTTCAAATCACCACAATAATCGTACGCGAGAAAAATTTCGACGAGGTGTATTCATTTTTTAAAGTTTTACCACAGTCCATCTGGAATGACTGGGGAGATGGATTTTTTTTTACCTATACTGCAGCCAGCCACCAGGGGGAGCAGTTTTTGTAGCGACCTCACTTTAATCAAACAACATTACGTCCATTTTTTTTTTTTTTTTTTACGGTCTATGGCTGCTGCAGTATCAGATCTATCAAACCACACAGGCACATGTGTGCGTCTGAGCTCAATGCTAGCTGTAGCATGCTATCGTCCTACAAAAATAGATTATATAATAGATGGACATAGTCTTTGTGACATCTCCTGTCTGTTTCTGAAACTGAGTTTTGAAGCAAATTGTTGGCAGAGGCCATATTGGAAATGGGGAAGATGTGGGCCAAACAGAGAATTACCACCAGAAACCATGGGGGCCGTGTTGCTGTTACTACCTGATAGGTAGCTCTATTGATAAAGAAATTAAAAAGGTAGGACTTTCTGAATAAAACTTTGTTAGTTGGTAAGAAACTCCTGCCTACATTAACATGGTTTGAAGAGGATGTACATTTTCCTAGGCAAAGGGTGTATCAATGGGCCTCCACAGCTTGACAAGATCCAGCGTCCACCTGTTGATCTGGGTAAACAGGTGATCTTGATACCATCTAAACTGCCAACAAAAAAATCACCTTTACAGTGTGCCGATAGAGAAGTTAGCTTTTCACACAGGAGACATTTTTGGTACCAGGCTGTAAACATGGAAACTGTGAGAATTGCTTTATTTTTTGGACTTAGTGTGTACATGGTATTCGGTACTTTCAGTGCCAGCCTCAAGTGAACAATCGGCAAACTGCAGATTTGTACTTTTCAGACCAGAGGTTGCTGCTTGCCTGGAAATAACAAAATCCAAACTACAGCTGCTGCTGAAGAAGCTAGATATGACCAATATTTACTTTTCTAGGCCGTGACCTTTGTTTGTGACCTGTGCTTGAAGCGAGGAATAAGAAAGAGGAGTAGTTTTCTGCTGAAGCCACAAAGTCTTTTGAAACTCTTAACTTTTGCCACACAATCAGATAAAAGATGAATGACCAAAATGTGTCATGGACTACTCGAAGCCATAACACCACAGAATAATATTTTTTTCCCCACTGGGACTAGATTTACTATTTGTTACTAAGCATTTAAATGTTTTAATTTCAACTGAGATTTAAACTCTTTCCATGTAGAGTATAAATAAATATGTGAAGCTCTGCAACAGCAGTTCTTAGGATAATTTGAGACTAATTACAACTTTCAGTGAGACTAACTTGAAAAAAACGAAGGTACAGATCATGTCAGATGACATTTATCTTGCGTTGATGAGCCTGTTTCTATCAGAGAAGAACGGTATTTCCACATCAGTGAATCTATTGTTAAACGCATGTTGTCACTAAACCTTTCGTTGTGATTTATCGCTCTTGAGCTTCTGTAAGTGTTTTCTTTTATTAGACTTATAGTCTCAAAAACAAGCAATGTGGGACTGTTTCCAAGTATCAGTCAATATCACATGAGAACTTTGTTTTTGAGTTCATGTAAGAGCAGCATTTAAAAATACTCCACTGAGGAAAGCCTGAAAGTTGACAGTAACCATTATTGCCTGACATGAGCGGATTACACGTTCCCAGGATGCTGGGATCAAAGCGCTGGCAGATAGAGATCAAGTGAAGAGCTGTCAGAGGTTTGGATCAGTCTGCAGGGCGTGCTGAGTGTTCAGCCTCCCTATAGATTATCAGTGTGTGAGTGTGTTTGGAAGTGCTGAGGAAAGGGGCTGGAGCAGGAGAGATTACAGTCTGGGAGGGATTCAGACTCAAAGATGAAACCTTATCACCAATCCGTCATTTCCATAAATGTATCTCCTGAGAAGTCGGCTGATGATCAGGTGATCCTGACAGGATGATTGTGACACCAGCAGTCCTCATAAATCTGCCCACGCAGGATGCAGGGCCTGCCTGATGGTTTGTGGGTTTTGATCTTTATTTGTTTTGTTTGCATCTTCTCCCAGGCATGTTTCAAAGTCACCTTTTGTATCCCCAGCAACGACACGGTGAGTGAAAGGAAAGGAAAGTTTGTATGGATCCTTGGACAAAAAGTACAATGATCAGAGCACAGAGAGAATTTAATCTCTGAATGTTTCTAAAACTATCTTACGATAGCCGGTGGTTGTCAGATAATTTGCAAAAGCCACAACACAACAGAAGGACATCTCAATGGACACAAAAAAGTTGTGAAAGTAACTAGACGATTATCTTTTTAACTTGTAGCAGACTGTGTGCTATAATTTGGTGTTAGTTGCAGGTTTGTACGATAATTTGTTTCATGACAGTGTTGAAAATTATGATGACCCAGTACATATTTCATATTCCAGATCTTAGTATCCAGAATATTGGCAGGATCTGGATCCTACTTTTACATCTGTCAGAAATTATGGTGACCTTGTCTTGTATTGTTTTGCAAAGCAATCTGACCATTTATGGTGGAGTTATTACACAAATAGTGAAAACGGCCCTATCTCACAATGATGAAGAATCATTAAAAAAAATCCTGGATCCAGATAGTGATCCAGATCACCTCCAAAATTTAATCACTTCTACCTTATCTCGTTGCAAACATTTCCTGAAAATTTCATCAAGATCAGTTTGTTACTTTTTGAGTTATGTTGTTCACAGACAAAACAAACAAAACTCTCCCAAAAACATAATCTCTTTGGCGGAGGTCTTGTAGGGGTCTCACCTTGTATAGTAGTCCATAGTACTTATGTTTTTTTGTTTTTTTTATTTATCAGAAAAATATGTCATCTTATGTTTAGCTTTATGAATCAATAACATTAGCATTTAAGCTATATTTATCATAGCTGAAGGGAAAAAAAAAAAAAAAAGAAAACAATTATTTACTTATTTTGACAACTTATATTGTAGCTTTCACGAATCAACTGGCACCTACCAGCCACCGCACTATTTGGACTGTGGTGGAAACAGACAGTTTCCTGTAAGTTAGCTAATTGTTATTTCATAATATGATAGAAAACATGTTAGAAAACAATGATCTTGTGTTTATTTTAAAGAAGGCGGGGCAATAGCCTACACAAAGCCAGTCAATAGGGGGAGCTCTAAATCTGTTGGCTTCACAGTTGGTAAACACTTACAGTGTGTACTTTAATATGCACACTAAGTTCAACATTTATGGAATAAAAAGTTCATATTGTGGCCTAATGTTGAATTCAAGTTCAATAAACACTTATTTTTCCAACTTTACCACTTAGCAGGAGACTTATTGCTTTTTAGCTGCTAAATGCTACACTGTGTTCACCAGTTAGTTTCTGAAGGTGTCTTTCATCTTCTGGATGTTCAAGAAACAAAAATGTAAAAGCAGTCTTCCTCCATCGCTGTAAGTACAACTTCTGTTATATGAGAACCTCTGAAAGGCTCATGTACCACTAAACTGTAGCACATAGGAATGCTTGTCTTTTTAAAGACTACAAGATTAGTCGAGTGTTTGATTCATTGGAATTAAAAACAGTTATCTTTGAAGTTATCATTGTTAAACAGACTGCTGGGGTTGTTGTTCTCGGTCTCTGTGTAAGAAATCACGGAGCAAAGTTTTAATGACATCAACCAACACACGCTGTTCAGAGAGTTCATGTGCTCTTTATCTTTCCAGGGAACGTGTTACGCTTTAATTGGCAACAGCTGTGTATTAACAGCAACAGGCAACACCCACACTGTTAATTATAGACTGTAACCAAAGGTTCCTCTTCACACCAGTGGGGCCTGTAAACGACACCTTCCTGAAGAAAATAACAATAAAAAAAAAAGCTGTAGCAGGTGCGATCCAGGATATCACAGGCCAACAACATTAAAGAGGAGAATAATTACCTTTGTTCTGAACACATGTTGATGACAGGCATGTACACATGCTTAACAAGAAAGTCCTTTAATGCCAAGTCAACATCGTCAGTTGTAGCAGAGAGTTTTAGAACTAAAGAAAATTACTCTTTGGTGACTTGGTACACTGGCGTGTTTGGTTAGTCTCTACTCCATCAGTGCACCGGGTCTGATAGATTTCTTTTCCGGTAAATGTCTTACGCTGCAAAAAACTGAAATCTTATTGAGTGCTTTTGTCTTATTTTAAGTAAAAATTGTCTTATTATACTAAATATGAGCCACATTCAACTGATCAGTCCAGAAAAATGACTTATTTCAAGTTATTTAAGGACAAAAATTAGTTCTGAATTGCTTGTAACCAATTTAAAAAAAATCTGCCAATGGAACAACAAAAAAAATTTTTTTTTTTTTCATTATTATTTTTTTAAGTTTTTCACAGTGTGGCTCTTTCTGACTCTGTTATATTTCAACTGCATTTCCACTACAGTGGCCCAGAAGTGCAAAAATTGTAAAATAACTAACTGAATAAATAAATGTACATATAAATAATTAGAATAAAAATATAATAACAATAAAAACTAACAAAATAGTAAAAACAATAACAAAAAAAAATCAACCAGGAATACAAATTTTCCTTCCAGACAAAAAGATGGAAAGTTCATTCTTCCAATCAGCAAAGATTTCAGTCGTCCACAGGAACCTTTTGGTGATGTGTCATTCACAAATGATGCAGCGCTAAGAGCTGGTGCTTTAAAGGTCATTCAGAGGAGCAGACTCCTATAAATGTGAGTGACACCTTAAAACCAAGCAGCATCTGGCTGCAATTTAAAAACATTACACTGTTTAAAAAACAGATTTGGTTCTGTTTCTGTTTATTTTTTGTGGGTTGATGGGCAGAGTTTTTTTTTTTTTTTCATTGTTTCTTGTGCCAAAAAAGTTTTATTAAAATGTTAAAAATAAGAATGCCAGCTTTTGTATCAAAACAAATGAACAAAATAAGGAAAATATGGAAATTCTCACTAATACACTGAATACAAAGGGGTTAATCATTATACAAATCATTCATATTTTACAGGCTAGACTAAAATATGATGCTATGGATAATACCAAAAGAGGAGCTGAAAGAGCCAGCTCTTCTTGTGGAGCCATGCCAAAAGAACCAGCTGTCTGAAAAGGGCCAAACTTCCCATCATTAGTCCCTACCTTCTACTTTATGTGTTTTCTTTGTGTTTTTTGTTTCTTTTCTTTTAAGTATTTTTCTTTTGAGCTCTCCTTGTTTCAGTTTATTTATTTTTTTTGTCTTGTTTTGTCCTCTGGGGTCACCCTATCAGAGCCCTCTCTGATTCTGTTTAAGTCAGACGCCAGAGCACCATGCATCATTTTGCACAGAGAAGATCAAGCTGGACTGGAGGTTGGGCGCAAAATCAGCATCAAAACATCAACACAAAACACTGATTTTGATCAGAATGAAACACTTTGTATTTCACTTAACTCAAACAACAATTTTTCATAATAAGCCAGTCCAGGTCTGGAGAAAACAGGTGATGAAGAGAGCCTCATGATTGAGAAAGGGAGCATGAGACGTGCTCGGTTTCAAGCATATCTAGCGGAGATGGATTGGACATGTTAATAACTTTGACCAAAACATAAAGTTTCACCAGGAGCTCAAAGAACTGAAAGTAGCACAAGAGAAGAAAGCAGGCAGCAGGAAACGTGAAGGTGCTAATTTATATTTTTATATGAATCACTTGTTCTTCATTAAGTCACGTCTTTGCAGAAGGAGACAAACAGACATGTCTGAAGCTGGAAGGTGTTGTTGATTCCTGCCCGCTGAGGCTTCAGGTGATAATAGATGAGCTGATAAGAGAATAAATTAGGAGTTCGAGAGTTCAGCACTGGGGATTATTTAGATCTTAACCATCCGGATAATTTTATCACTAAGAACACCGGGGCTGCGTGAACCATGAGTTCATGTTCAAACTTTATTGATGCTTGAGATAAGAAACAGAATGTGTGAGCGTTTAGGAGAGAAATCTGAGAACAAACAGCTTTCAGAGTTTGTGGAACCGGTGAGTCTGTGTGTGTGTGTAAGTGTGTGTGTGTCAGATAAGGGCTGTGTTGAAAGGTCCAGGCCGTTCACTCCCACTAACCACACACACACAGTCACACATGCACATATTAAAAGAGGGAAACACAAGCACGGGGAGCACACACAACGACACTGACTTCTTCTGAAGATAAAACTAAAAAGCTGACATTTCTGGCTCATTTCAACATAATTGTAACATGAACGCCTCTTTTTGCGTTAATCCTGTGATTAAAAATGGATCACATCACTGCACAAAATGCTGCAATTATAAGTGAGAATTGCAAATGAGATGTCAAATCTATTGCCGGTGTTTCTTTAAAGGAATGAAAAAAGCCTCACGCAGCTTTTACTGACATTGCACGTAGATTTGAGTCACGCAAAAATGTTCTTGAAGTATTTTTACCCTGACTGTTTTAAATGGCACAGAAAAAGAAACATGCATGAGTCAAGTTTCTGAAGTTGTCTTTGTATTTTTCTCTGCACAGGGCTCCTGTAACATACCACACATGACGGTTTAAAAAAAAAAAAAAAACACTAACTCAATTAAAGGCCAATTCCGGTTTAAAAACTTCTTAAAAGCTCAAGTGTCAAATCTGAAAAAGTGTTACATCCCTCCTTCAGGGGGGAGCAGAGGTATGATATGCACTTCCTCAGATGATCAGGTTGAGCTGATTTTTTGGCAGACGTACCTCGTTTCCTTCCTCCGTCCTTGGGGCAGGATTAGTGCATAACAGGATCTGAGCTCTCAAAGCTTCCGTTTCTCCTCACAGACAACTTAAATCACCATCATTTACAGGAAACGTTTCCAAAAAAGCATCACTCCTCGTGCAGCACTGCACCTACGAGACGGCAGATAATGAGCCGACAGGTTGAGCTTGTTGTATGACGCAATAACAGCCGTTAAAAACATTTTGCTGCCAACGAATCTGTGATTAGCCCGGGGTCAGAGTCAGGGAGATTTCATGTCAGATCAGACAAGCAGACAGCTGCAGCATAAAGTGTCAGTTTTTAATATGAAGTTAAATAGACTCATCTCTTTATGCTCAAAGCTCCTCAGAGGTCCGCTGGATATTCATATTAAATTTTCTGTGTCACGCTGCGGATCAGACGCACTCTGGCTTGTTAAACACCATCACTCAGATGAAGGAAGCTACGTTAACATTTCACTCAGGGTTAGGCTGCCAATGTCATCTTTTACAGCATAGAGGAGGGGGACTTTTTTTTTTTTTTACAAACTGACTGACGATTCTCTGTGTACATGCTGAAAGATGTTGAGCAATGTCAGTCACCGTGTCAACAAGCAGAGAGGAGAGTCCTTGGAGTGCTGTTTTCTCAGGGTCAGAGTGAAGAATCTTTCACAAAGTTTGGATGTGATCCAAGGTGAAAACATATTTCTACAAGGTCAGAGTTTTTCTGTTTGGACCTTGAAATTTGAGGCACTGACTGGAACTTTTCAGGCAAAGTGCAAATAATTTTGATGGCCAATGGTCAGTGTTACACCTGAGGAAAAAAAGACCTCAAAACTCTGGGAAACTAAAAACACACAAGACATCTTGTAACGCCCTCTTTGTTATGGAGTGCTGATTGTAAAGTTGCACACACTGCAAATAATAACAATATTTCTATTATTTCCAAAGCTGCAATTCAAATGAAATTTCTACCAGACATCGGTATTAACTCAAATAATCCACACATGAAAAGAAATCACAACGTTCAGGTCAATAAATAATGATTATGTGGAATTGGGTACGATAACACAGGAAAAAAGTATTAAACTCACCATGGAGAGGCTGTATACTTTGGCAAGGAAATGCACCATACCACCTGAAATCTGTCAGTAATTATTACTTGAACTTCTAATTAGTGCAAACCAACATCAGCTGGGCTAGAGCAAATTGATGGTCCTATAAAAAAAGGTTGTTTTTTCACCAAGCAGTTAAATACGACACACCTCATGATGGGTAGAGGCAAAGAGCTCTCTGAAGACATTTGTAACCTGATTGTTGCTCAGCATCAGAATGGAACTGGTTACAGACTTATATCAAAGCACCTGAATATTCCAGTCAGCACCGTTGGGGCCGTTATTCGCAAGTGGAAGAAGCACCACCTTACCATCAACAGGCCACGCACAGGAGCTCCTTGAAGATTTCTGACCAGGGAGGCAGAAATATAGTCAGAAGAGTACTCAACCAGCCAAGGACCACCCTGAAAGTGCTCCAGAAAGACTTGGAGGCAGCAGGTACAATTGTTACAGAGAAAACAATAGGCAATGCACTCCACCACCATGGCCTCTATGGACCCTCAGCCCGCAAGACTCCATTCCTCAAGAAAAGGCATGTTGAAGAAGTAAAGAAAAGGGTTCACCAGAGGGCACCAAAGAATATTGAAGACAATCTGTGTAGAGGAATGGGCCAAAATCACACCTGAGCAGTGTGGGCCATTAGTTCAAACATACAAGGAGCTTCTGGAAGCTGTCATTGCAAACAAAGGCTTCTCCACTAAGTATTAGATGAGTCTCAGTTAGCGTGTTCAATACTTTTTTCCTGTGTTATCGTACTTAATTCCACAGAATCATTATTTATGGACCTGAACGTTGTGATTTCTTTTCATGTGTGGATTGTTTGAGGTAATACCAATGTCTGGTAGAAACTTTGTTTTTAATTGCAGCTTTGGAAATAAATGTGATGTGAAAAAAGTTGACACATTCCATACTGATTTCGCCCACTGTATATCTAAATGTAAAGTTTGATATATGAATGTTATAGGTGAATGTCCTGGTTCTAAAAATTTACCTAAGCTTCTAAACGTTTAGTTTACAGTCTAAGTATTTAGTTAAGATTTTTAAATCTTAAGCAAATATTTCTGAATATGAAAGCAAGATTTTGAAATATTTAGCTAATACACTCCAGCTCGCTGGAAACACCAAAATAAAAGTTTGAGCAAGTGATCCATCCAAGCAGGATTTTCAGAATGTCAAGCTCTAATTCTTCAATGTTGGCCACGGGATCTCCAACACTTGGCACACATCCCTTCTAACAGCTGATTAAGCAGACTGCATTTGATGATTCTCAAAGTCCTGCTTGGCTGGGTCGCTACCTCAAACTTTCATTTTGGTACTTTCCTATCAGGCAGATAGTGCAGTGTTTCCATTTCAAGCAGCATATGATAGAATCTGTGGTCCAACAAAGTCTTCAACTCTGTATAAACCAAGGCGAAGAGTGGAGGATGTGATTTCCTGTGCATGTCTGCATGCTGCTCATGCTGTTTACAAAAAAATGTATATATCAGCCCACAGATGATGTTAAATTTGCAGTGATACCCACAAAATTATTACCTCTAAAGATTAATATTTTAATTTATCAATGAGTGTATCTAAATCTGGACAAATCACCTCCACATCCTCCCACTCCACAAAAGTAAAACTAAAATGCAAACAGCTGAAGCAGAGACGAGCTCCTGGAGTCTCATGGCTTGTTCTGCTAACCAAAACCCACTCTATTTTTTTAAGTGACAGACAAAACAGACATAATACCTCGGGTGTGCACAGACCACAGCTGAGCAGGTTTTCCTGTCAGTGTTGAGCAGACAGCCTTTGTCTTTGTAGAAAGTTTTTATTTGTCTTCTGTTGCTGTTTCTCTTCCACTCATGCAACTCAATGCACAACATGTGACTTTGTTATCTGACATGTAAATCATGTCAAAAAACAATATTTGGACGTAAGTCTTTATGAAAACAGTTATAATGAAAGTGGGAAGAAATGTGACATTAAGGTTTTTTTCATTGTTTTACCCACATTCCATATCAGAAAGTATCAGAGATTTTATAATTTATTATTTTCAAAACCCTTTGAAAAAAAGCGCTTATACTACTGGAACACCCACACCAATGTTGTCACTTCTCAGCATTGAGAGCCTTAATACCTGTTAGCTCAGTGCGAGTAACACCTGTGTGGTGATGTGCTCAAAACATCAACAGCTGGAACCGAACCAAGGCTAAGGCGTGAGAAGCAAGTAGCAAACAAGATGTTACTTAACCTGATTTCAGAGCATTTAGACATTAGCTTATTTCCTTAACCATGCTACAACCACAGATATATGACTTTTACATGGTAGAAAAATACTAATAATAATAGAATTCAAAGATGCGCTTAAATTGGTAAATTTCTGATCAGCCAATCACATGGCAGCAACTCAATGCATTTAGGAATGTAGACATGGTCAAGATGTTCTGCTGCAGTTCAAACCGAGCATCAAAATGGGGAAGAAAGGTGATTTAAGGGACTTTAAACGTGGCATGGTTGTTGGTCTTAGTATTTCAGAAACTGCTGATCTACTGGGATTTCAACCCACAACCAAATCTAGGGTCTACAGAGAATGGTCACAAAAAGAGAAAATATCCAGTGAGCAGCAGTTCTGTGGGCCAAAATGCCTTGTTGATGCCAGAGGTCAGAGGAGAATGGACAGACTGGTTGGAGCTGATAGAAAGGCAACAGTAACTCAAATAACCACTGGTTACAACCGAGGTCTGCAGAAGAGCATCTCTGAACACACAACACGTCCAACCTTGAGGCAGATGGGCTACAGCAGAAGAAGACCACACCGGGTGACCCTCCTGTCAGCTAAGAACAGGAAACTGAGGCTACAATTCACACAGCAACACCAAAACTGGACAATAGAAGATTGGAAAAACGTTGCCTGGTCTGATGAGTCTGGATTTCTGCTCCACATTCAGATGGTAGGGTCAGAATTTGGTGTCAACAACATGAAAGCATGGATCCATCCTGCCTTGTATCAACGGTTCAGGCTGCTGCTGCTGGTGTAATGGTGTGGGGGATATTTTTCTTGGCTCACTTTGGGCCCCTTAGTACCAACTGAGCATGGTTTAAAGTCCACAGCCTACCTGAGTATTGTTGCTGACCATGTCCATCCCTTTATGAGCACAGTGTACCCATCTTCTGATGGCTACTTCCAGCAGGATAACGCTCCATGTCATAAAGCTGGAATCATCTCAGACTGGTTTCTTCAACATGACAATGAGTTCCCTGTACTCAGATGTCCTCCACAGTCCCCAGATCTCAATCCAATAGAGCACCTTTGGGATGTGGTGGAACGGGAGATTCTCATCATGGATGTTCAGCCTTCAAATCTGCAGCAACTGTGTGATGCTATCATGTCAATATGAACCAAACTCGCTGAGGAATGTTTCCAGTACCTTGTTGAATCTATGCCAAGAAGGATTAAGGCAGTTCTGAAGGCAAAAGGGGGTCCAACCAGTACTAGCAAGGTGTACCTAATAAAGTGGCCAGTGAGTCTATACTACAAAGTGTAAGAAACAGGCTAAATATATTTTAGCTTCTACACAAAGGAAACGTAGTCCCCTTGCATGATTCTACCAAGCACAGAGAGGACAAACTAGCAACTTGGGTTTCGTGTTGAGGAGAATGCACAAATTGCACTGGCTAGAAGAGGAAAAAAGTGTGGCTGCTGTGTGCAAAAGAGTCTGTGAAGTCATATGGAGTGATGGTTAAACTTGACTAATGGAGAATCAAACTCACCAAGCATCACCACAGCTTGTTCTTAAAGACCAGACACTTTATAGATGTGAGGGGTGAGTAAGGAAGTGTTTTAATCCAGAATCTGACTGAAATACAGCAAAAATATTCCCATTCCTGCACATTTTTACCAATAAGAAATTATTAAACATGATGTTATGAACAAATGTAAACATATCTTCAAAATACACATCATTTATTTGTACATTTTGTAACTTGAATACAGTCAAAACCAGTCTTTTCTTCACCCCACAGCAACTTGAACCAACGCTGAGGATCAGTGGAAAATACTGTTTGACCTCCTGTCTGGTCAATAGCTGGTGAGGTAGATAAGACAAGAGGGGGATTGCTGAAACAACACAAAGGGAAGCCGTTAGACAGAAGGGAAAAGCATCGACGCTTCTCCACCACCGATCGAAGCCTCGGTCATTACTGCTCTTTCTCTGTGAGGAATTACTTTTCATTGTCTGACACCCATTCAGAGCTCTCTTGTGATGAATAACAAATTATGATCAGAATGTGTTAGAAATCTTTAGAAAAACACCACCCACAGATCCGCAAAAGTCATGTGCTGACATTTGCTGCTTTGAGAGAAGGAAATGTGCGATGTGACCTCTGCCACGACCTCATTAGTAAGACTCCAGATATCGGCTTTTTAAGGTGAAAAGAGATATCCGTCCATTTGTTTTTCCACCACCTCTTTCTCTGCTTCCCCTCACGGCATGAGCAGTATACAGATCGAGTTGTTTTTTAGCCTCAGGTATAAGTAAACTTCTTTAATTAACACCAACACTTTGGCTTTAAAGTTACCGCAGAGTGATGAAAAGTCCAGGCTAATAAAGGACACCTTGAAAACACTCTCCAGTTCTTGTACTTCAGCAGCAAAAGCAGAGACTTTGATATTTAATGGTTTACAGTCTGCCACCATGGTGATATGGGATACAATAATGTGCCAGAGGTGTTTCCATTAGTCAAGATGCATCCACAGTGAAAAGCCTGATATGCTGAGCCCACTTTAGCGGAGACAGCGTCTGTGCTGTACCTTGACCCTGCATCAAAGGACGCCATGCGAGATATAATGTAATCACTCAAAGAGATCTGAAACAAAAGAGAAAGCCATCACTCTCCCTCATAGCTCGAGGATTTCTAAAGCAGAGGCTGAGTGCAATAATTCACCTTCTCTCTTCATTTACAGAGGCTCAGTTTGCAGCCCGACGCCATAAACAACTTTTTAAAGCAACATTTCAAAGTCACAGCAATGAATGTTGCACCACAAATACTTCATCCTGATGGCACACTTTGAGAGGAACAAGGTTGTTTTTGACGCGTGGTACAATCAAAAGGTTAAAAAAAAAGTGTTTTAAAAACGGTTTTATGTGCAGAAAATGAGAGGAAGCCAAACCAAACAGGATAGGTGTTCACTTCTATAACATCCTCTGGTGGAGCCCAGCCAGCAGGGAAAACAACACACTGAGGAACAATCAGATAACTAGACTCATAAAGTCACAAAGAGGCTGAGATATGGTGCAAAAAAAAAGAGTGGAATGATTTGGACTGACCGGAAATGTTAAAAAGCAACCAACACACAAGATGCTACATTTTTAGGAAAGAAAATGAAGATGGCAAATGAATGAAAGCAAGTTCACCTTAAAAAGGCAGGCAGTCCTTTTTATGTAACTCTTTTGTGATACCCCCTTTCCTCAAGCTACGTCTTTTTCGATTTTACAGAATGAACTCCGTCTCCACTCAGGTTTACCATGTTCTGTTTCCTGTTCATGGATTAATTTCTCACTGGATTAGAGATGTGCTCTTCCCACACCAGGTATTGGCATTGTTCCCAAAACAGAGCCATACCACCAGATATAGCTTCTTGCAGTGGTCCTCGAACACTCCATATGGTGGGGGGAGACCTTATAAGTGGATCACAGGACACCCATTTTGTTTTATGTGGCATTTTGCTCTTGGTTCCTTAGTTTCTCAGTAAGATGAACACACAGTCAGTGTAATTAAAGCAAAGAAAAAATCCTGAGCTGAGACAATTTTGAAAACCTCTGCCAAAAAAATGTTATTCAGATTTTTTTTTTATATTTAATAATTTATAAAAGTCAAATTTTCTTGATATTTTTTAAAAATGGAAAATTGATATATCAAAATAAATAAATAAATAAAAACAAAAACAGACAGTATTTCAAATAAATTACATTTTTGCATGATTGCAAGCAAAGAATGTCTGAGAATGCATTTTAGAGAAACTTGATTCAGACTTTTTTTCAAGTATCTATTTATTTATAAAAGTCACTTTTTCTTGAATTTTCACCAAAAGAAGTATGCATGTTTGCATGTTTGCAAGCAAAGCATATCTGAGAATGCATTTTAGAGAAAGTATGTATAACAGACTTTTTTTTTTTTTTTTTAATAAAAGTCACTTTTTCTTAATTTTCAGGAAAAAAATGAAACACCAAAATAATTATGTACATAAATGATTACAGGCAGTTTTTTAGATACATTACATTTTTGCATGTTTGCAAGCAAAGCATGTCTGAGAGTGCATTTTAGAGCAAGTATGTATGTCAGACTTTTTTTTGTACCATTAATTAATTTATTTATTTATTCGTAAAAGTCACTTTTTTCTTGAATTTTCAGGAAAAAATGAAACACCAAAATAAGTCTGTAAATAGATAAATAAATTAATTAAGACAGTATTTTAAATAAAATAATTTTTTGCATGTTGCAAGCAAAGCATGTATGAGAATGTATTTTAGAGTAAGTATGTGATAGGTGTGGGCATAGGGGGTCAGAATACAATTTTTTCTCCAAAAAGGGGTTTGGAGCAAAAAAAAAAAAAAAAACAGTTGGGAAGCACTGACTCATTGCAGAAAATAATGAACTAATTTGATGGAAAGGGTCCTGACTGAATTTAAGCTTTCATTCATTTATTCATTAATTTTCCATAACACTTATCCTGTTCAGGGTCGCTGGTGGCTGGAGCCTATCCCAACTGTCTGAGGGTCTGAGGCGGGGTACACCCTGGACTGGTTGCCAGTCAATCACAGGCCTGACACATGGAGATGGACAACCTTTCACACACATACACACACATACACACTCAGACCTACAGGCACTTTAAAATCACCAATAAAACAGTGAGCATGTTTTTGGACTGTGGGAAGAAGCTGGAGTACCTGGAGAAAACCCACGCATGCACAGGGAGAACATGCAAACTGGCAGCCTAAATGTAAGTTTAAAAAATAAAAATCCCATTTTACAAAATCCCCTTTTGTTAAGTAAGTTTCAGTTTTAGTGCAGAAGTATCAAATACAAAATCATCTAAGTACTTTGATGCCAAAAAAGCCCAACAGATGGTCCTTACAGGCTTTTATCAATGAGCAGTAACCCTGGGATCACCTGTTTGTGTACTGAGGTGAGCTGATGCTTCTTAAAATCAAACCTTTGAATTCACACTTGTCTCTTTCACAACTTAAGCAGATGAGAAGACATCTTTTTGGGGCAGTGTGAACATCCAAACCTTGAAGTTTTGATTTCATGGTTTGACCTCTGCATCTAATTGGCTTCAAAGCCTGCACACCTCCTGGGGGCCCGGGTCAGACAACCAGAGAGGATCTAATTGACAGATATCGTCTGCGTGTTCGGTGTTCAGGAGGTGTTGGATGATGAAAAGCCTTGCTGAACCTCTTGATCACTTCCACCCTGTTGTACAGTATCTGGAGCGTCTTCTGAAGTCTTTTTTTTCTTCTATAAAAGCTTCTTAATGGCACACAGACTTGAAAGTAAGGGCGTGTTCTAAAAAGAAGGAGTTGCATTCTGGCATTTTCCTAAAGATCAAATAAAAAAACCTTTGAGTTATGATGAATTATCACACCTGGAGTGTCGGGAATGTGTGAAACGTGGGATAATAAGGGTCTTTTTCTGTCCGGTGTGATCTTTCCTTGAATCATGAGTGGCTGTTGAACAGAGGTGATGAGAGGTGTTCCCTTTCTTTAAACCTTGTTCTCTTTCCTCCTTGCTTCCTGTGCACCTTCTTAATTTATTTCTTTTCATAAATAAGCAGAAGCGGTTATGTTTAAGATCTGTTTGTCACAAAGGAGCTGATGGGGAAGACTGCAGGGCAGGGGTGGGCGATATGGTCCAAAATTTATATCACAGTATTTTTCCTTCATATTGCGATAACGGCATTATATTGCGGTTTTCCAACATGTAAAAAAAGGAAGTCTTTTCAAAAAATGATTCTGACTCTTTTCTGTGTTATAGGTGTACCTTGCAAGTGGAAAATGTCTAATACTGTGATAGAAAAAGACTTGAAGTGCACTACTTACAAAAAAAATGTTTTTTTTTTTTTTTAATTTTGTTTAAAAAGAGTGAGCAATAACCAATAACATTTTGAATGCCAATAAATTTGTTAAAATTAACATTACTAGTTTTTCGTTCTATGAGTTTTCCTAAATTTATGTTCTGTGTGTTTTCTGACGCTTGTAAGGTTGTCAAATGAAGCACTTCAGATTTCTGAGGTTTTATTCCCCTAAACACTGCTGCTGAAATACAGACGGCTGTGGCATGAGACATAAACATTTTACAAAAATTTACTGCCGCTATCATGTTTTTCGGACAACATTTCATCCTCAGAACAAGAGTTTATCAAAGGCATTTTGTTGCTAAATGATTATTGGACAAAACAAGTGAAAACAAACTTATAGCAAACTAGCACAACACTTCAGCAGAAACACTTGCTGACATGACAGCGGACGCTCGGTCCGGACGCACCGTAGCAGGCTGGCTATTTATGCCTAAACTCTGCCAAAACTCAAATTTTCGTTGGCACATATTTTATTGATAACAAAAATAAATGAGACATTTATCATTTTTAATGCTATGAGGGAAAGACGCTCGTTAGACCGCAAAAATGTGTGATTTAGACGCACTATTGTTTGAGCTGCAGGGTTCAAAGCGTGTGAAAAAATCTAGCGGCTCAAACTGCAGTTTCAGTTTGCTTCAAAATGTTTATTTTGATGCCACTACTTTTGTTAAAAAATGGTTGTATTACATTTTAGGTTTTGAGGTTTGACAATAGACACTTACCTATAGTGATGTACAGCCTGTGTCCAAAACAGGTTAGCCATCATTATGTACACCAGCTGTTTCGCTTTCTGCACGTGTTAAATGTTTCCTTTGTCACGTCACTGACTCGGTGCTGCTGGCCTTAAAAGTGTATTTTCAGAATGGCTGTGGCAGAAAAGTGTCTTCTCATGTCGGGAGAAATAAATCTCCGACATAGATTAAACACTACTTGGACTAAATTATGTGTAACAATTCTTTACTGCGGTAATAACGGTATTGCAAAATTCATTTCATGGCAACATATGATACCGGTGAGTGGAGACGATGATGAAACCGGTATACTATACTCTGTCTAACCCTAACCCTAAGACTGAGAAAGTAGACTTGTGTTGAAAATCCCACACACCCTAAGATGTTTGTGTTTTGCAGCATGCTCCTCCTACCGACCCCCTGTGTTGTTATTTGTTGTTTGGCCATGTAGCTCGAGTGCAGGTACGTTATACTTAGAACAAACATAAAAGAGGTTAAATGAAACTTGTGTCCCAGGTGTGTGTAATGAGGTCAGCTGTGCGCAGCATCAAAGCTTATTAAATCCATATTTTTGTGAGTATGTGTGTGTGTGTGTGTGTTTGTGTGTGTGTGTGCACCATTCGAGGCTGCAAATTTTAATCTTAAGCAAACACACCTGGTGTGTTGTTTCTGCAGAGCGTGACGATGACGCTGGATAAATTGCTGCAAAGGGGAAAAGTTACAGTTCAGTCCTGCTTCCTACATTTTGCTTGTGATTTTCAGAGCTGGTATGTATCTAAAGCAGCTTCTGCAGCAGTTTATCTCCCAACAAAGAGACACAAGCTTGTATGCACAGACAGATGGCAGCTTCCCAGGCGATGCACTGCAGAAGTACTGCAGCTTGTCTGCAACCTGTTTTGTGGTTTCTCTACAGGGAGACAAATGAGCGAGTGTCACAGAGTATTCTGCGTGTGGAGCTGTGACATGTTTATGTTTAATGTGCGACACAACTTCCCCTCTAAGTTTGGAATTAAACACGTTTCCTGCATCATTGAAGATCAGACGGGTTTATTATTACAGATAGAGTTTTCAGGTTTGACTTTATTCTGTTTTACAAAGTGATCACAAAAACCCAAGCCCCTGATGTATTTCATACGTCTGCATGTGTAGCTTCTGTTGACAATCTTTTCAAAAATAATTGGGGTGGATGTTACAAGACGAGAAAAGGAGACAAATCAAACAAAGGAGTTTGAATGAATTCTGCGGTGTCTGTTTTTACTTTATGCGTTGATTGTTTATTTCTATTGATATGAGTACTTGAGATGTGGGCGTTGGTTAAACCTAATGATTAGATGTTGTCAATCTTGGTAGATTGCACCAGAATTATTTTATGTTTAAACAACTTGTTTATATTTTATTATACACCCAAGATGTTGGTTTTTGAGTGTTTTCAAAAACTGGTCAGGATTTAAATTTCCATTTTAACTGCCAGGACAAAAGTGCTGTACTCAAGCCTCTCCAGATTCTCAAGTTTTTATGGATTCACTTTACTACGGCACTACTGCTCTTTATTCCACTTTTATTCCACAAAACTGGCGTTGTTGAATACAAGCTTTTATTTACCCTTGTCTGACGAGTAAAATACACTGGATGCGTCTGCAGTGTGTTACCGTTCTGTTCTGGCAAACAGATTAAAGGTCCCATGTTGTGCAAAAATCACTTTATTAAGTCTTTTAGTAAAATTTGTGGGTCTTTGGCTTTCCTCCCAGCCCAAAAAATGTGATATTTAATGACAAAACCTGTACTTAGTAGAGCTTGTGAATGTAAAATCTTGACCTAAAACAAGCTGTTTGGATTTTGGAGATGTGCCGACGTCAGCGATTCCCTTTTTTGACCAATCAGGAGCAAGTCTGACCTGATTGGTCAACTGGAGCAGATACCCCTGAATCCCCTTCCCGCTGCTGGAGAGAATGCCAAAGTTGAAGAGCCATCACTGCTCTGTTTTTGGCTGTAAACAGCCACATAGTTCCATGCACAAGCTTCCCATCTCGGGAGAAGACAAGACCGAGTGGCTAGAGTTCATTTATCAAGGAAATGTGCCAGCTACACTCAGTAAAACTGTTCATGTGTGTGCTAGTCACTTCACGGCCGACTGCTTTTCCAACTTTGGACAGTACAACAGAGGGCTAGTGAATAGACTGGTCCTGAATCCAGGTGCGTTACCAACCATCCACCAACAAACCTGGGACCCTGGAAATGTGAGTATTTTAAATGCTGTGTGCTGTGGAGCAGATGGAAGAGCTTTTCCTTAGTGTCCCCCTGTGTCTGTGTTAGCTTCAGGATGCTAACTTTAGCTGCGGTTAGCCTGTTGTTTTAGCCTGTAATGTTGTGATACACGAGCTTCTCTGTTTTCTAAACATTGTGCACTTGGAGCTCGTGGCGCCGCTCTCAGTGACTCTGAAGAGCGGGACGGTATCAGCGGTGGCTCATTTACATATGAAGGTCACGCCCACTAAATCAGAGCGTTCTGAACAGAGGGGCTATGGGAGCCTGGAAACAATGCTGCTGTATCTGCTCGTATCTAGCTAAACTATGATAATAAACAGACATAATGAGTGGAGCCAGACCAGGAGTCAACAGGTTTGAGATTTTTACAGCCCAACATAAATGAAGAGAGACTTGAGTAAGAGGCGCGGGAACTCCTTAGTCTGTGGCTCCAGCTGTCTGTCAGTTACGCAGCCGGCGTAAGTTGACAAACGCATTCAAGATGCAGTGCAACACAGTCACACTGCAGATGTATCTGGTGTATTTCAGACTTAAAAGACACTCAGCTGACAAAACTTTGATCAAGTCATGAAGTCACAGTGTATCACTTTAATAAGTTTAACAAAGTTTTAATCCAGCTGATTCAGCACAGATTTTAACACTGGATTACGTAAAGTAATCAGACTTGCTGCAAAGCCTGAGTGTGCTTACCTTGGCTGCTTTCAGTGGAAGAGGAAGATGACTATCACACAGCAGCAGCACTTAACCCGAAAATTATCAAAAGGTGTGTTTCAACGACAGGAACTTTTCTCCTAAGCTTCCAGAACGGTGTTTTTTTTTTTTTTAACAGGAGGAGGGGGGCAGGGTGTCTGTGGGGTCTTAAAAAGTATTAAAATGTCTTTGTTATGGTTTTATGAGGTATCAAATTAATATGTATTCAAGCTTTGACTCTAGAAATATCCACAAATATTTTTTCTACCTCCTCGCGACTGTCCACTGATTAGGCAGTTAAGTATTTGGCCAGTAAAGGTGTAAGCTATCGGAGCTTGGCAAGGTGGGCATGCAGGATTTCAGACAACGACCTTGGATGACTGCTATTACTTGATGTGGGAGTGTCAATAAACCTGCCTTCAGTTTCATTTATTCTTTCAGGCTTTATCCCTTCCCAGTTTACCTCATTTCTGTTAAAAAGCAAACCACAACTGTAAAAGATGGGTTGTTTACAACAGCTTATAGTCTTGATGAGATCTTAAAACTTTTTGAAGGGTTTTTTAAAAAGTCTTAAAAAGGTTTTCAAATTAACCCCAGGATTTCAGCAGATATGGTGTGATGTACAACACACACAGCTGTGATTGGCTTGGTTTAATAACTCCTAACCAATGGTCTTCCTTGAGCCTGGCAGTGTGGATGTGCCTCTGTCAGCTCCTGGTGTTTAGTGAAACCCCTTCCAAAGACCTAATGAAGAAGATCCATTTCCCCATTCAGCGTTGACTCACGTCACGGGTAAAGTTATCCAGGAGCAAAACAGTTTTATAAAAGTCATTGTTACACCTGTACAGATGCTGTTAAACTTAACACCCATAGTGTAAGTGGCCATCAAATGTGATTGACACTACTGTCTCAACCCACAGCTGGTGTCAGGTTTCAGTGCTATCAAAGCGTGTGTGTGTGTTATATCAGAGCATGAAGCTAGGAGACTGTGTGAAAGTTTACACAGGGTCAAAGAAACCTCACAGACACAAGCTGGAGACAGGGGCTATCCGTCTATCTGCCAATGTTGTTGCTTTACTGCCCTCTAACGGTCTGGTAGTGTATTGTAATCACCTTTTTTCTCTCTGTAAGCCACTGGCATGTTTGCATTATTTGGCCAGGACTTCAGCCCAATGGTTGAAACAAAGACTAAAAATGGGCCTTGAAGTGACAACATCGACCTGTCCTTCCATCCATCGTTATTGGGAACGTAAGATCTATCTCCAATAAGATGGACAAGTTAGCTGTGCTAACCCAGCAACAGAGGGAATCATCGGCATCGCAGTCTCGTGAGACCATTGATCCCTTGTGCCTCGGGGTTAGGAGTCAAGGCAGCGTCTCCTGTGGCTGTGGAGGCCAATGCGTGAGAGGCAGACTCGACCACAGATGTCACAAGTGTAGGTCGGTCCCGTAGATGTTGGTGGTGTAGTGGTGCCCTGTTGTTTCTTTCTCTTTACTCTCTTCGCTTCCTGGTGTTCAGCCAGAGTGTCTTCAGACTTCAGCAGTCCACCGCGCAGTGCCTGCTGCCACTGGAGACGGTCCTGCGCCACATCTTCCCAGGTGATGGGGCTGATGTTGAACGTCTTGAGGTCTTGTTTACAGACGTCCTTGTAGCGTAGCTGGGGACGTCCTGTGTGCCTCTTGCCGGATTTTAGTTCCGCATAGAGGATGTCCTTTGGCAACCGTCCGTCGTCCATCCGACGGACATGGCCCAGCCAGTGGAGTCGTCTCTGCCTTAGTATAGAGCGCATGCTGGGAAGCTGTGCTTTCTCTAGGACGGCCTGGTTGGTGATCCTGTCCCTCCAGGTAATTCCCAGTAAACGTCTGAGGCAGCGGAGGTAGAAGCTGCTTAGCCTCTGCTCCTGGTGGGAATATAGGGTCCAGGTTTCACTACCATACAGGAGAGTGCTGATGACGCAGGCTCTGTAAACCTGCACCTTAGTATGGACTGTGAGCTTGGTATTGTCCCATACTCTTGCTGTTAACTTCCCGAAGGTTGAGGCTGCTTTTCCTATGCGTCCACTGAGTTCAGAGTCGAGTGTCAGGTTGTCGGTGATGGTGGATCCAAGGTAGGTGAAGGTGCTCACAGCTTCCAGAGTATAGTTATTGATGGTGATAGAGGGTGGGTCATCGGTTCCCTGTCCCATCGTCTTGGTTTTGTTGAGACTGATGGTCAGGCTGAAGTCATGGCATGCTTGGGTGAACTGGTCCATTAGAGTTTGCAGGTGCTCCTGGGAGTGTGCTACCACCGCTGCATCATCAGCAAACAGCATGTCCCGGATGACAAGTGGCCTGACCTTTGTTTTTGCTTTCAGGCGGGCAGGATTGAAGAGGTTGCCATCTGTCCTTGTGTGAAGATAGACCCCTTCAGTTGATTTGCCAAAGGCTTGGCGCAGCAGAAGTGAAAAGAAGATCCCAAATAGGGTGGGGGCTAGCACGCATCCCTGCTTGACACCACAACTTATTTTGAAGGGGTCTGAGGTTGACCCATCAAACTGGATGGTGCCTTGCATGTCGGTGTGAAAGGACTGAAGGATGCGGAGGAGTTTGGGAGGGAACAGAGGGAATACCAGAAGGAAAAGTAGCATCATGCTATTCACAGAAATGGCTAACAGAGCTAACATCAGACACCAACGCCATGTTGGAGGAGCTTCACCTGCTGTGAGCAGACAGGATCCAGGAGACAGAGACTGAACACACTGCTGAAGAAGCTCAGTCCTGGACCCTGTGGAGGTGGAGGCTGGCTGACTGGACAATGATGGACAAGCTGTCAGCGTCTATTTTCTTATGGAGCTTTTTGCACTTTCTATACACTTTCTTACGTCTGTGACGTCAGCAATGATCATGATAAAGATCTATTCTATTCTATTCTATTCTAAACTGTCATAAATCCTTTTTTGTTGTTGTTGTTTAATTTGAAGCAGAATGTGCTCAGCTAAGACGTTTTATGTTCCAAAAACTGTTGAACAAAATAAATTACTTTTTTTTTAAGCCCCATTTTTTTTTTTGCTCTGGTTAAATGGCACCAGACTTTGGACTTCTTCCTGGTGTAGTTTTTTATTGTTTGCTGGCAGGTTTGCTCACCACTGATTAAATCTGAATGTCACAGCAGGACTAAGTCAGGACATGAAGCCTATGAGAGTCCGGATCTCTGGATTTTGCACCAAAGAAAAAAGAATGAACCTGGTTTTTCAGTCAATGTGTTTCCCTGAAGTTGTAGACCGGTGAGTAAAAATGTTTTTTTTTTGTTCACAAAACAAGGTCACGAACCTTGAATTCAAGCTGTTTTAATTTGATGTCACGATCTTTAAAAAAAACAAAAAACATCAATGATTTGTTCGAGCTGTCATCTATCAGTATCAGCATCTGCCTTAACTATCGGTCAGCGCAGGCTGTCAGTTAAGAAAAAGACAGCTGTCTGCATGAAGACAGTATCCGAGCTGTTTTTCTGAAGGCTTATAATTGGCGGGTTTGTAAAGCGTCATAAGCAGGAAAATGCTTTTGTGTTCAGCTGTCATCTGAAAACACGTCTTCTCTCTTTTACAGACAGATTCTATATAACTTGTTATTCACGTCTTATCTTCCAGCATCAGTCTGTAATTAAAGGACATAAATAATACAAAGAAATTCTGTACATTAACTTCAAAGACTAGTTTAGATCAGCCCTAATAAACGCAGCCTATTTCAACTGCAGACTGTTTATTGAAAGCTTTGATTTGCTGTCATCACTTTGTCCATCTTCACTTCTCAGACAGAGCTTTTGTTTTAGATGCACGGACTGATGGGCCCACGTTCACTGTGACTCAGACAGACGCAGTCACTTGTTGTCAACCTGCTGTTGCTCTCACATCACGTAACGTTTGGCAGTCATCAAACTTTCGGCAGCTGGGATCTTTTATCATTTCATGAGGGAAAAGTTTAAAAAAGCGATCAGCAGCGTTCTTATTGGTGGTCTGACTCTGAATGTGTCTGAAACCTTGAAAAAGTTGTCTAAATGTATGCACTGTTTTTCCGTACATTGATAGCAGAGTTTGTTTTCCTACACCGAGCTCCCACAAAGAGAGATATCACTCTAATTTTCTCTGCAGCCATTATGTTTTCATGTTGGGAGGAAATTTCAAGGAGTGTGATGCGTGATGGATACGACTGAAAGACTAAATATTTAGTTTGAACAGACTGTTGTTTTGTGTGGTTTGGCAAGTGGAAAACTTCTGTGTCGCACAGAAACAGTCTAAACACAAAGAACACAACGAGGATTGTTTTTCAGAGCAGTTTGAAACTCGACTGTGCAGCCGTGATTATATGTTATTTTGACAGAACTAGTTTTGTTCCTCATTTTAATGATCAGACTTGATGTTTTTCATTTATTTCCAGCAACAAAAGAAGATAAAACCTTTGCGATTGCTCTGTAAGAGTTGTTTTGAGGATTATCAGCCGAATCTCAACAGCTTGGTCTGTAGCTCAGCTTTCCTAAATGTGATCCAAACCGGAGGAGAATGAACCATAAATGAACCCCGCAGCATTTGCAGTGAGAACATAATGAACCCAGCAACCGGAACAAATAGCTGCTTGACTCATCTAACTTGTTGTAGACTAGCTATGAGAGATGTAGCTGCTGGCCATTTTGATTACAACTGATGGTTAGCATCAGAAAAACAACAGGCTCACCAGCTTCCAATTAAACATGAGCAGAGGAGATACACATAGGTTTCACTTCATCTCATGTCACTTTGTCACTTTGCTCAGCAGGGCGGTGAAACTCTCAAGTTTGTAACTTCTGTATTTTTGTCAGTTGTGTTGTGAAAAATACGCCCATCTACCTAGATGTTGATAAGAAATTGAGCTCCTCACTGCTCTGAGTGAATCCATGACTCATTTATCTCACTTATATATACGGCTAGCATGAGTTAGCATCCTGGGGAATGCTTCCTGCAATGTAAAATGTGACTCAGCCTTTGAGACCCAAAATCTAGTCAGCTGATTTTAGGAGACTATGAGCCAATCCCAAATGTCATTCTTACCCCTTTACCCGTACGCCCCGTGGGCCTCAGTTTAAACAGTAAAGGGAAAGGGGTTAAAAATTATCTCTTAGAAACGAGACACCAATCGATCCCCACTACGTCATCACCCCTAGATGCTCCCTGGTAGTCGCAGGCAGAGCGACTGTTATTGACTTCCAAACAAAACACATTTTTACAAAGTGATGATTAACTGATGTCAAATTAGGGTGACAAACCTACAGCAGACACCACCACAATGCACCCCTTTATAAATAACGAGACAACTAAACCGTGAAAAGTGAATGTTACAGTATTCAAAAGCTGTATTAATCCTGGATGCAGTTTAGCTATCGAATCACTCATAAATGGTCACCTATGATCATGAGCTTTGGGTAGTGACCGAAAGAACAAGATCGCGGGTACAAGCGGCCGAAATGAGCTTCCTCCGTAGTGTGGCCGGGCTCTCCCTTAGAGATAGGGTGAGAAGCTCGGCTATCCGGGTGGAGCTCGGAGTAGAGCCGCTACTCCTCCGCGTTGAGAGGAGCCAGATGAGGTGGCTCGGGCATCTGATGAGGATGCCTCCTGGACGCCTCCCTGGTGAGGTGTTCAGGGCACGTCCCACCGGGAGGAGACCCAGGGGCAGACCCAGGACACGCTGGAGAGACTACATCTCTCGACTGGCCTGGGAACGTCTTGGGATCCCCCCGGAAGAGCTAGATGAAGTGGCTAGGGAGAGGGAAGTCTGGGCTTCCCTGCTTAGGCTGCTGCCCCCGCGACCCAACCTCGGATAAGCGGAAGAAGATGGATGGATGAATGGATGGATCACTCATAAAATGCTGCCCATCGCAGTGAAGTCCAACACCAACAATTAAAAACATGGCTAATTTTAATTTGAAGCGGCAAAGGATTGGATATCTGATTAACTCATTGACTGCCAGCCATTCCCAGAGCATCTTGACCAATCTTCCAAGATAGACAAAATATTGTTTTCTATGCCTATGTAAACACCGAAACTACCCGAGATGAGCAGGCTCTCTTCTTTTGTGTCTCTCTTCCTGTTTTTGATAATAAAAGAGATAACGTACTTTTTTTAATCACACTCATGGTGGCTCTCCATCCTTTGATCCTTTCCATGAACTCTGTAATGATCGCGTTGCTCTTTCTCTCTGAACTACGGCGAAACTTCCTCAGTTTGAGTACGAGCTGTCTGAACTTTTCTGACTTGCAACGTCTGGCTATGCCTCTGTCATCTCACATCTTCTCCTCATATCCATGCTGAGCTCTCATCCTAAGAGCGCAACACTCTCACCCACGGTAGATTACAAGTAGATTACAATGATATTTATTGACAAGCTCCACTAGACTCCGCTCCCCCTCGCTGAAAAACACAATTTACTTCTACAGACGCAGCAAACGGTTGTAATCAAACTAACATCTATCAACCCCAATGGAAACCATTAAGTTAAAAAAATATGGATATCATAGGAAAATTCTCAAACCCCTTGTCTTCAAGCAAGGTCTCAGTTGGTCTTTGTTTCAAAGGCTGCGTAGCTCTTAGGGCTAGATTTGGGATTGGCCCTATAATGTAAACTCTCGCTGCTCAGTTGATTTTTGCTCAGGAAAGCTAACTTGATTTGTTTTTCTTTGACCACTTTCTGTTTGCAAATCATTTTATCCCCTGCTGACTCATGACTCTCATTTCTCTTTTGTTGCATCCTGTTATTTTGTTTGTATACCTTTTTTGATTGAATCAGTTGTTAGTTGAGAGGAGTTTTATTTCTTCTGCTTCCTTCTAGAAACCAAGAGGCCCAATTTGCTTTGACCCTTTCACTGTGGTTGTGCAGTGTTTCTGTTAGTTTCCCGAGCTACGACCTCTGTCCTTTAGGTTGTGTTTCTGGGAATTGTAACAGTGGGAGTCAGGGAGTCTGTGACGTCAGCCTGTGCTGTGTCCTCGGGCTGCTTTACAATATTGTAGTGTGAAAACAAAAGGCCCAAGGGAGAAATGCAACAACTTCTTTATTTGATCATGTGAATTAGAACAAAGCAAACATGCTTGAGGTGTGAAAGCACGCTCAAAACTCAAGTTCCCATCTCTGACAGGAGAGAATAAGAGTTGCAAACAGCTTTAAGCTCAGACACGTGCTGACGTGCACTGCTGGAGGTATTTTTACACTAATACAACTATAAAAGGCAGGCAAAGCTGACTCCTTAAACTCAATTCTTTTAATGATGTGACACTATTTCAACAGCTTTCTGATGCAATCATTTCTGTTTATTCAGTTCAGTTTGAAGGTAAAAGCTGCAAACAATATTTCAGGAGAATTTTTAAAAAAGTATCCCAGATTAAAGATTAATGATTTGGGGTATTATTGTAATTATTATTTTGATTTATTATTATTATTTTGATTTATTATTATTGTTATTATTATTATTATTATTATTATTATTTTTAATTATTATTATTATAATTGCCATGAAGGATAATAAAGATAAAAATAAAAATAATACCTTTTTATTATTATTATTATTATTATTATTATTATTATTATTATTATCATAATTTCCATCAAGGATAATAAAGATAAAAATAAAAATAATACATTTTTATTATTGTTAATATTATTATTTTATTTTATTTTATTTTATTTGAATATTTGGAGGGGTATTTTTTATTACACACAGGACAAAATGTGCAGCAGAAAGGTTTTTTTTTTTTTTTTGTTCGCACCAAATCTTTGATATGCCAATATCAACTAAGTGGTAGCAGTAATGTACAGTACAGTAAAAGAAGACTTTCGTGGTGTTTTTGCTTTTTCAAACACCAGAAATTAAAGAAAAAAAAATCATTTAACAGTGGTAAACGTTGTCTTATGAAATGCATATTTACTTCAAAAAGTCACATCTTAGAACAGCGTGTGCGATGTGTGATCTATGTGTGAATTTTACGACAAACAATCCCAAAGCTTTGAGCCGTGACATTGCTCACTGCAGGTATAATCTCTGGCCAGGTTTACTCTTTAGATCCCTTTATAGAGATGTCATATTCTTTAAAAACAGCAGGCAATTATTCCTGCGCTGTAAAGGTTTATAGTCTAACAGATCTTTAATCACAGAGACAAGTGGTGCAGCTCGTAAAAACACAGCGTGCCCTCCTGTGTGTGGAAGGGGCAGTTTTATCTCAACATTCACAGTAAACAGACGTTTTATCACTCTGCAGCTGTATTTCTAGATGCGCCTGAGTTAAACACCCCCACCTTTCATCCGTGACATAACCCAGTATAAGCGCAGATGATGGTCCAGCACAGATACATATCAGCTAATGAAGATGTATTATTCGCATGGACAGTGTTGGTCCCTCTGCAGCCAGAGCCCTCCTGCTGGGGGGGAAATGACTCCCTCCTGTTTTTGTAGCCACATCTATCTGAAACACTGTCATATTTAATGATCTATCCTCCTTTTAATCTTCACAGTTGGCTGTCTCAATAGACCACAGAAATGTACTCTGCAGATACCTGGCTACTCTTCAGTTTGTTTGCTGCTCTCACCAGCATTTTGTGATTTTCTTTTTGAAATAGAAATCGTTTTCTGAAGGTACTTGTGCTTTCCATTCACACACATGATTGTTGTTACAGTAATTCCTGTGCTGGTAGATATTGGAAGTCTTTACAAAAGGGAATAAAAGGAAAAATATCCTCTTCGCCTGCAGTTGGAGTGACTGTTTGTGAAAAATGCTTTCGGTTATTTATGCCACTTCAACTGGAATCCTCTGTTGTCTTCAAATAGCTCTGCTTATTTATTTATTTGTAGGACTCAAACAGAGCTGACATCAATCTATACAGTGTTTGTTGCCAAAGTTTGTACCTGGGCGAGCTGCCCATACAGGTTTTTTAATAATCCAGTAAATTTGCAAACCAATCCAAGCATTTTTCCCTTTTTCATCTTTATAGGTGTTCTCAGAGATACGGGTTAAAGTGGCATCAACTGGCAGTAGGTACAGAAGCTTTTTATAAAAAACATTCAGGACTTGATCTGTAGAACTAACACTCTTGTTCAGCTAATGATTCAGGGTTTGTCCTTCAGATTTTTCAGATTTTAATATGTCAGAGATGCAGGACCCAGCAAAATCATTGAGTGAGTAAGATAAGATAAGATAAGATAAGATAAGATAAGATAAGATAAGATAAGATAAGATAAGATAAGATAAGATAAGATATTCCTTTATTTGTTCCACAGTGAGGAAAGTTACAGAGTTACTGCATAGTGTGTAATGAAAATGTTGGCTATATCTCTGGATAGCATGATGCTAATCTGCCCTGCTGGTATTCCCTTTAAAATGCTGGGCCAGCGCCGCTAGCTTGTCCATCTGATTGGAAATAGATCTTACAAGCTACACAATAATGATGGATGCTAGGACAGGTTAATGTTGTATCTTCTGAGCTCTAGGATTTAAATCTTACTTGTAACCATAGCCTCATTGCTTACATATGAAATCACATGTTAGCATCCTGCAGCATGTTGTTGCTAATGTGTGCCAGGCCTGATGTTTCCCTGTTAGCTGAGGATGATATGCTGGTACTGCGGTGAGAGCTAAGAGGAGGGGGTTGCTAGGCGCTACCCAAGTAGCTGCCTGTTGCAGCAGCTCTCTCGTCTTTGTCCTTTTCTTGTAATTTTTTTCGTCTCTTTTTCGTCATCTTTGTATTTGGAGTGGATCATCACTTTGTATGGTTCATTGTTGGTCACGGACACCAAACTTTTTGTGGCTTCGGTGGTATTTTTTACTACTTTTCTCCTGTGTTTGTCTGGAGATCCTACATGTAACCATGGCTGCATTGTTTACATGCGAAATTAGCTGTTAGCAGCCTGTAGCATGTCAATGCTAACTAGTGTAGAGCTTGATGATTTCCCTTGAGCTGAGGAGGAGGAGGTGAGGACGACCTGCTGGTTCTCGGATGTGAGCTGGGAGGTGACGACGTGGACCCGTCCTTCCATCCATCGTTGTTGGGAACGTGGGATCTCGCTCCAGGGGATGGATGAGCTAGCTGTGCTAATCCAGCGGCATCATGCTGTTCACGGACGTGGCTGATGGAGCTGACATCAGACGCCGGCGCCACATCGGAGGAGCTTCGCCTGCTGTGGGCAGACAGGATCCAGGAGACAGAGACTGAACAGACTGCTGGGGAGGCTCAGTCCTGGACCCTGTGGAGGTGGAGACTGGCTGGGCTGGAGAGTGGTGGACGAGTGGTGGACGGGATGTCGTCATCTAATTTCTTATGGACATTTTTGCACTTTCTATACTCTTTCTTACTTTTGTTTTCTTAAATGCTGCGGTGACTCCTGAATTTCCCCTCGGGGATAAATAAAGTATTTTCTATTCTATTCTATTCTATATCATAATGCTTCCTAACAGGTTGTGACGCATAAATCTGAAGAGCATGTAATAAAAAAAGTGTGTTTTCACAGCAATTTGAGACTCAAGTATAAGAATTTTTCATACCTGGTTGTGGACACAACATAAATAGAGTCTTTGGCTCCAGCAGATAACAGTATAACTTAACAGTACCATGCACTAGCTTTTGCCCCCCATCTAGTTCTTAGGGACTTGTGGGGCTACAAATTAGCTGCAGATAAACGTATCAGTAGAGGCAGAAGTGGGTGAATTTATGCACTGAGCACTTATTCCTTCTTAAAGCGCCTTGTCTCCAGCTTAGATCGACCTTAAGGTATTGTGGAAAGGACTACTTCTCACACAAAAGGGTAAACACATTTTCTTTGAACCACAGATTAAAAGTGCACTTATGTAGCTGCATTAAACACAAAGTCACCCCCCCCCTTACCAAAACAGCAACAACCTGTTTTTCTATCATTTTTGTTGAAAAAGCAGCCAGTTGTAGCAGTTTGGAAAAACTTATAAGCCTTGTTAGGTTTGTGTTATTCATTTAATACTTCATATAAAGTATGATTAATCTCATAGTATTGGTCTACAGTGAAAACACCATAAAGAGCTTTAAAAGGAGAATGTTTCACATAAGCCCTGCTCCTCTCTCTGGTACAAATCACCACCCACAGTACAAGTATGCACCGCCTCAGCTTTAGATGAGGCTTTCTTAAATCTACAGTTAATGTCTTGCAGCTCCCTCCTGGAGCCTGTGCTCTAATGACGAACACAAAGCACCTGCGTACCATAGGCTACTGAGGATAGCTAATTTGTGACTTCTAACAGAGTGTAACACAAAGCAAATGCATGTGCAGATTCATCCCCACTGCCAAATGATTTCACCTCCTGTTATCACGGCTGCGTCTGCGGCTGTGAAAGCTGTAAACAAGTTTCACAGGTGCAGCACATGTTGAAAGTAGAGGAGTTAAGACTGTTTGCCTAGGCATGCGAAAACAGCAGTTAGCACAGAACCCTGTGTTTTGTTCTTGTTTCTTTTTTTCTCAGAAGTGGTGCTTAGGAAAGAGGAAATGCATTTCTCCTTTCCCATTTTCTATTTTTACATGCAGAAACTGTTTATCTCTCAGAAAGCAAAGATTGAACGGTCAAAACGGGGCTGATGATTGAGGATGATGACTGTGGCATTGATGGTAATAATAGTGAGGGTGATGATGAGGGTAATTACTGACTGCGTTAGTGAATGACAGAAAAAAAAAGGCAAGCTGATTTGATTTCCATGGGGAGGGCTCGAGGTGGGGCATCCAAGCACCAAGCCCTAGGCCACCGCTTTTCACAGGGGCCCCTTGAAGGAACAATAACTGCGGAGTGAAAGGGAGTGAATTGAGGAAGAGATCATAGAGACTAAGATTTTGAAGAAGATATTAAAAAAAAAAACAACAGAGCTGCCAAGAAACTGAGCCTCTCAGCTGCACACCACTGAGAACCCCCTGCCTGGCCAAAATCCTTCCCTTTGATTCCACATATCATCTGTCTATGAAACTATACTCGCCAGGAGTCCATCCCCACCCTCCTGCCCTCCCTTGAGACAACTTTTCCCAAATCCCTGGATGCTGAGGCGAAGGCTTGCTCACCCCTCCTTCTGCGCTGTGATTATTTGTCTCTGGGCCTCTGACACATCAAACCTGGGGCACCAAAGAGCTCCCAAGAGGAGAAAACTGCCACAGACAGAGACAGATCCGCAACACCTCCCACCTGCACGGAGCAAAGATAGGAACAAACCAAACGGTGTCCTGCTGAATGCTGCCACCTGCAAGTGAACCCCCCTAAAGACTCCATTACCAGTTTTTATTTCCTCCCCATCAACAGCAAACGGATTTCTTTCCCCTAAGATCAGCTTGCTGCCTGCTTTAATCTCTCAGATAAGGTGAGCGGCCTCGCCTTAAAGGGGACATATGGGCCGTTTGAAGCGGAGCGGTTGTCATGCCCAGTGTGTGGCGTGGCTGATGAGGTCGCAAGAAGGTCCTGAGGACTGCGAGATCAGGAGTTTTTACAGAATCAGCTTAGAAGTATAAAATAACTCTTGGGTTTAGTTCTTAGTGCTTGGTCTGTACCACACCTCATCTTATTGTTTGTGTCCTGTTGTGTCTCAAACTATTAAACATTAGTCCAATTGACAAGGTATAATATTCACCTGATGGTTGAAATTGACTTATGGCTAAGCCACACCCCCTTCCACTCACTCCGACAAATCAATGAACATTCAGTGACAGGCACAGGCGGTGTCACAGTTAGAAACATTTTGCAGGATGTAATTGATTTATTTAGAGACAGAAAGATTACATATCATCTAGAAGTCAACAAAAGGCTCTAAACTCCACAATGGAGGGATATATGAATCATTAAATTGTTGAGAAGAATGATAAAAGGCTTCAGTTACAAAGCAAAATTTAAAAGTCTCAGTGTGATGAACTGCATCTCATTTCTATCACCATCTCAGACAACAAGATAGAAGATCATTGGTCTTGAAAAAAATACAGCATCCTTTTTACCATCTTTACCGAGAGTGTGAGTTATTTGCTAAAAGTATTTACCCTGAGGGCCCATGACGTTTCATCTGAAAACGCTAAAACGCAGTGAAAAAAAATCTGCGTTCACACTAAAACCGCGAGAGAGTAATAACGCTGTAGTAAGCATGCCAGGCCTGAAGGTGGTGCTATAACTGTCTTGTCCAGAAGCAGCTTTTGGGAGATCTCCACCAAAGTAGAGTTGAGCCAATCATCTGGTGTATTGGTGAATACTAAGAGCAAAAGTGGAGCAACTGATGCACATTTTGTATAAAGACAGTCAGCAGATTGAGCAGCACAAGCACAACACGGTAGTCTGTGACGATCGTAACAACGGTACTGTTGTCCTGTTGTGTGTGTTTGTGCGAAGCGGAGTGTGACGTCAGCATTTCCAGTGAACACGATGGCTCACCATTTACACGGCAGCGGTGTTGGCATCGTTTCAGAAAAATTTCACTCTTGAGGTCTTTTCAAAAGTTTGCGTTTTAGGTCGGCTGAAACGTCGTCTCTGTGTAAACGCGAGGCTGAAAAGTGACAAAACTTTTGCGTTTCCCCCTAAAACCCTTGTCATGTAAATGGCCTCTGAATCATTCAACCTAATGTTTGCCAACCTTCATTATCTCGGCTATTACTGATAAGCTAATGAAGCTACGCTCCAGAAGCTAACGCTAGTTCAACTAGAACCCTTAGGGGACATGATGAACAACGCAGCTAGAAGCTAACATTTGGCTAACGTTAGCTAACGTTAGAGATGTTAGAGATAACTTTACATTTCTTTCCAGCAAGGTGACAATATGATGACTTTAATAAGATATGAATTTGCAAAGATTTAGACATACTTTCTAATTTCTTTCACGTTGAGTTGATGTTGTGGTCTACCACACAACTTAATCCAAAGAAGACACTTTTCTCAGTTACGATATGGCTAATGAAAGAATAAAAAATACACCCTGTCACCCCAGCCTTTCTGGATACCTTTCATCTGAGTTGCATGTACCCAATGAACACTGTTTGACCATTGTATGACTTGAAATCTCAGAAAAACCTCATAAGACTGAATTAAACCTGAATCTCAATGAACATCCAGACAGATAATGTCCAGTGTATGGGAATGGCTATACACACTGTTATTTGCTAACACTTGAAATACTGTAATCTTATCGAATGTTTTTGTCTTATTATTTGTAGAAAATGTCTTTTTTGACTTAATATGAGTCACATTCACCCGACTAGCCCTGAAAAATGTCTGGTTTCAAGTTATTTACAGGCAAAAATGAGGACTGAATTGCATGTAACAAGTAAAACATCTGCGGATGGAACAAGAAAAATTTGCTCGAAATCTTGCTTGAAACTAGAGCAATGTCTTAATACAAGTAACTTTTCTCTTGTCCCATTGGCAATTTTATTTTACTTGTTACAAGCAATTCAGACCTCATTTTGTCTTTAAATAATTTGAAACAAGACATTTTTTCTGGGCTGATAAGTTAAATGTGGCTCATTTCAAGTTAACAAGACAATTTTCACTTGAAATGAGACAAAAGGACTAAGATTTCAGTTTTTTGCAGTGCATCCTATTCGATGGCTGGCTTTGCCATAGGTCAATTGGCAAACTCAAAATCTGATGGATTATGGGCATTACAAAGATGTCGGAAGCTTTTTTGACCTCTGTTTTCAGACTACTACATATACTCCAAACCTTCAACTTCCAACCTAGTAGCTGCCTGTTGCAGCAGCTCTCTCGTCTTTGTACGTTTCTTGTAATTTGTTTGTCTCTTTTTCGTAATCTTTGTATTTGGAGTGGATCATCACTTTGTATGGTTCATTGTCTGTCACGGACACCAAACTTTTTGTGGCTTCGGCGATACTTTTTACTACTTTTCTCCTGTGTTTGTCTGGAGATCCTACATGTAACCATGGCTGCATTGTTTACATGCGAAATTAGCTGTTAGCAGCCTGTAGCATGTCAATGCTAACTAGTGTAGGGCTTGATGATTTCCCTCAAGCTGAGGAGGAGAAGGTGAGGACGACATGCTGGTTCTCGGATGTGAGCTGGGAGGTGACGACGTGGACCTGTCCTTCCATCCATTGTTGTTGGGAACGTGGGATCTAGCCCCGGGGGATGGACGAGCTAGCTGTGCTAACCCAGCGGCATCTTGCTGTTCACGGACGTGGCTGACGGAGCAGACATCGGACGCCGGTCCCACATTGGAGGAGCTTCACCTGCTGTGAGCAGACAGGATCCAGGAGACAGAGACTGAACAGACTGCTGGGGAGGCTCAGTCCTGGACCCTGTGGAGGTGGAGACTGGCTGGAGAGTGGTGGACAAGTGGTGGACGGGAAGTCGTCATCTAATTTCTTATGGACTTTTTTTGCACTTTCTATACTCTTTCTTACTTTTGTTTTCTTAAATGCTGCTGTGACTCCTGAATTTCCCCTCGGGGATAAATAAAGTATTTTCTATTCTATTCTATTCAGTACTTTCTAGGGTCTTTGACCTCTCAAAGTCTGTTTCCTTACACTCTATCACTTTCCAGCCCTTTTGTTAATAAAGAAATGTTTCTTTCAGCAGCATCACCAAATTAATTAACTTTCAACTGATCTGTTACATGATTAATGATCAAATATTAACAAAAAACTGTGTCTGATGTGCCCTTTTGGTGATCAGTATTAATTGAGCCCGTGAGATAACATGTTAAAGTGAGCACTAAAACTTTCGTTGTATCTGCTGCTACAGTTTATGAGGCACTTTTGTGTCGTGAAAAGCAACTTTACACCAAACATGAATTGCAATCCATGAAAAAGTAATTTCAGGGTGTCACATCAAGTCAACAAAAGTTGCCGCTGAGTGAAATCTGCTCTACTTCTCAAAGGATTTTCACTTCATTCCAAAAAGTGACAACTTGTAGAAAAAGTGACACACAACTTGTTTGTACCCCATGCGCCTCATAATGTAACTTGACAAAAGCAACCCATGAAAAAGACATCTGAGTGTTGCTGGAGAGAAAAGATGAAAGGATAGCTCATGCAGGGGTTCACAGTTTTTGTCACAAGATGAAAAGATGCAGCTTCCATTGAGGGGAAGAGCAACTTTTTAATTTATTGTAAAGGCGGGGAAGGTTGCCTGTGAACCATGGGATCAACAGTGTGATCATTTCTTGTGAGCCTGTTAACCCAAAGCTGTCACGTTAAAAGAAAACTTTTCTAACACCTGTCAGTTCCAAAAAGAAAAAACGTCGAGGCGCCCTCAGATATATACCCTGCAAATCCTCACATCCGGGGGGCATCACAATGTAACAGAAATATCTATTATTTCTTGGCCTGACTTTATTCCGGTGTCTTGTCGCATCATAGCAGCAGTGAGGTCTCTGTGTCAGCGAGCTGTCTGCCAGACACTTGGAAAAAAAAATCAATCTTGACATGGGAAATGAATAGCGAGAAAAAGCAATGCCTGACGGATATATCAGCAACACTTTGGCACAAATGGGTGAACGCTGATTGAGCCAGGCAGTTATCTCATCCCTGCATGTCAGTCCTGCTGTCAAAGGGATTTCACTCCGAGGTAGCAGTCTGTGTTTAACCTCGCCGGCTGATCGAACGCTGCTCATTCAGGGAACTTGAAGAGGCCTCCTGGTGCCGTGGGGGATCGATACGGGAAGCGTCGCATCCAATCAGGCGCTGATTTCTTTCTCAACAGATTGGTGAGCATGTCTGTTTGTTTTCCAAAGCCTGTTTGGTGTCCATAGATTAAAATGATCACCAAACAGAAAGTGACCTTAAAGCCCTGTCACTTAGGCAGACGAATTACATGCAACATTGTAGCTCATGGTTACTCATTTCTTTAACCTTAGCATGGTTAGCGCAATGCTTTAATCAACCCAGATCCTCTTTCACCTGTTTGCACGACCTCAGCCTTCATTTTCTTACAGCTTCAGCAGAAAGTCTCATATTCACTGTGTGGTATTTATCACCAGGACATAAAGGTCAGCTGAGACTTTATACAGGCCTTTTACAGGCACGTCAAAATCAAAGTCATTGGTCTGCACGGTTTGCAGCATTGTTTTCTTTTAATTTAGTGAGTGTAGACAAGGAGAGGGTGAGGGCATGTCAGTACATTCCTGAGCGGTGTAGTAATCACACACACACACACACACACACACAGAGCAGCTCATAGCTCTGAATCTCCAGAGAAAGAGAATCTGACATAATCCAACACACAGCTACAGCACATGTCGATCGTGTTTCTCATACACGGGCCGTCACATGCTGTTGTAGTGTGTTTTATCACCAGTGTCCCCGTCATGAGCCATGAAAGAGTCAGACGTCCCTGGTGGTCTTGTTAATTCCTGGCACAGTTACAGTGTTTTTCTCTGCAGACTTACATAAACTACAGGGTCCCCTACACGCAAATATACATCGATAGGAAGGGCCTCATGTTTCCACCGGGACAGAGCCCTCCTTTGAAACTCAAACGAGTAACAGTCCTGTCGGGAAGAGAAGTCTGATTAAAAGTGTTTGAAAATTCCTGCTCATGTGCAGCTGAATGTACTTAAGTAACCCCGACCATGGGACTGCTAGCTTATAGGTTTGTTTATGACACAGAGGACTCAGGGTAAACATGAAAAAAAAAAAAACAAAGCCACACAAGCCACACAAAAGTTGCCAAATAAGGAAAAGAAAAAGAGAAAACAAGAATTAAACACTTTCCATATGTCAGTCCGGAAATGTTCATTTGCCATAACACTGCAAAAAAAAAGAAGAAGACAATTCTTAGCATGGCTAGCTCGTCCATCTTATGGGAGATAGATCCTACGTTCCCAATAACAATGGATGGAAGGACAGGTCCATGTCGTCACTTCTTAGCCCTCACCAAGAACCAGCACATCACCCTCCCCTTCTTCTCCTCACCTTGTGGGGAAACATCAGGCCTTACACCAGTTAGCATTGACATGCTACAGGCTGCTAACAGCTGATTTCACATGCAAACAATGCAGCCATGGTTACATGCAGGATCTCCAGACAAACACAGGAGCAGAAATGGTAGAAATAACACTGAAGACAAAACCAGTTTGGTGTCCAGGACCAAAAAATGAACGAAAAAAACGAAAGAGATAAAAATGGACAAGGAAGAGAAAGCTGCTGCAACAGGCAGCCACAACCAATAGGGCGGCGCCTAGCAACTAACGTTACACATTACCGACACAATGGGAGAAAAGGGAAGCTATGGGAGAAGGAAGGGTGACGAAGAAGAAAGAAAGGAAATAGGGAAAGGGGGGTAAGAGAGGAAAGGGAAGGGAAGGAAGGAAGAAGAAATAAGAGAGAGGAGAAAGAAGTGGAATGAAAAAGTAAATAAGAAAAGAGGAAGAGGGATTTGCTTCTTTTGTATTTGCTGCTGTTCTTTTTTGGATTATTAATTATTCACTGGTTGTTGAGATTGTGTTGTTTGACTTTTTGTTTCGCTCTGGTATAAATGTTGTACAGTAAGACGGTTAGGCACATATAAGCTTAATAGCTTCAGCCTAAACCTTTTCGGTCAACATGGTTTTCAGTGGTGTTGCTTTGGTTGGTATACTTTTTAATATGTTCGAAATAAAATAAAAAAATAAACTCAACTAAACATCTCACAGCATTGGGCTGTCAGGGCTGGCTACATAACAACTGTATGAACTGACAGTTTGCTTATTGACTAGTTAGCTACGGATACGTTGTAGCACCAGGCTGCTACTAGCCGATAGCCGATAGCCGGCTACTGACTTACGCTACAAACTTACGTTTGCTTTTTCAAACAACAGCGCTATGTAACTGTACTGATAAATACCTTACCTCATCGTGTTGTATTTGGTAAAAAATTGTATTGAACGAAGAAAGTTTGTTGTTGAGACTCCGGGCTAGAAGGCATTGCGACAGTCAAATTTAAACACATAGGATCAGACGTCATTACACGGTTTAAGGCAGCTGTGCCTCTGTGTCGCAGCTCTGTGGTCATCAGTGTGTAAGTACATGTGTGAATCCCTTGACTTATGGTGAAAAGCACAAAATAAGCACAGTCCATTTACCATCCATGTCTCCGTTTTCTGATATTCCTGCCTGCTGTGTCTTTGTGTCCTCAGCCCCTCAGGCAGCCTTTCTGTTGTTTTAGCTCCGGCTGTGTTACCTCAGCAGTGGAGAATGAATGCTTTCTGGCAGCCTGTATGCATGCTGGTGCACTGACCGCTCTGCTGGATTCAGCTTCAGCTCTACGTGTGATAACCAGTAATGGACGGAGGAACATCAATACGGTTCACACCAGGCATTACGGATGTAGGATACACTTCCACAGTTACTCAAGAGGGGAAAAAAGAATTGAGAAGTTGTTACTTTAAATTCAGGCGGCGACTTGAACATTTTCCAAGTTTTTCACAGCCAGCACATCAAAGTTTTTGTCATGTTACTTTTATCACGTTATTTACAAAAAAAACATGTCAAAAGTGTGTTGAATTAAAAAAAATCTCTGCCACATTGTTTGCTAAAGTTAAAAAGATCTACTCAAACACTAATTTTATAATAAGTGCTCCTTTTTGAAAAATTTCCAGCACTTTGCTTTTCAAAAGCTCAATGTTATTGCTTTATTTTCTGAAAAAGAGAAAAAAAAAATCCATTTTATTTCTGCCTGCAGCGCTCCTTTGTTGTTTGAACATGCCGTTCTCCTCCTCTGTAGTATACAAACATGACAGCCAGCATATGTCCTGCATTGAGAAAGCACATTGAGATCAGCTGTGTGAAGAGGTCACGACATGTGGAGCGGTTGATCCTCTGAGTGTAGACCTCACATTTATAAGCAGAAGTGTCTGACATGTTTTCTCAGAGTAAAGGAATGAAAGAAAAGTTCAAAGTTTCTGAAAAAGGATCCAATTTGAGCTCCCTATCCAGCTCTCCTCTCATACTGTATGCTTCACAAACACATACTTTTGAAATACTCTTTTTTTTTTTAAGACGTTCAGAAAGTGTGAATTCACTTGTGCTTCTCAGGAAATGTTGTCAATTAAAGCACATAAAGGAAAGAAAATGAGATGTGGAGAACCAAAAGGAAAATAAAATAAAAATGTTCTCAGTTAACCTTGAGAAAACTCAACATTTCAAACATTGCCAGATAACAGAAATAACCAGCGACGACTGCTCCAAACTCCTGTGTCGCGTAGTTTCCTCCCTCTTGTCAGCTTTGCACACCAACCTTTTCATCACACTCCCTGCAAATATTTTCTTTTCAACAAATTGTTCAGATAAACTCCTGGAGCCATGTCTGAAGTTTATTTCTTGGCTGTAGAGGAGGTGTTTGTTCGTTCTGAGCAGAATTATAGGAAACAACTGTTTCCTGGCGAGCGCAGACCCTAACTGGGTAGAGGGGTGTAAAGATTGAATGGCAGCGCCCAGCTCCCATTGGGATCGTGGGTTGTCTGGCTCCACTCCTGAATTCCCTGATAAGATTCATTATTTGTGGAGCAACCCTGGCCTCACTCTGACAGCTGTTTTTATTCTGGGTGTGGTTGAAAAGCAACCAAGATTCATTGATGACCAAAGGGTCTCACTAATATTTACATAAATCTGTGTTTGTAACCAAATAAAACTTCACATCTTCAGACGCAGAATCAAGATCTGCTCTCTCCTGAGTTCTTTAAATAAGTAAGAGCTGATTAAACAGTGTTAACTGCCTCACTACTTCCGTCAATGTGACTTTTAATGAGGTTTCCTTGCATCTGAAACCAAACCCAGAAATTCTGACCTTACCACAACTTTTTTATAAAAGGGGAAGATAGCTTAAATCACTCACAGCTGATCCCCAAAGCCTCAAAGATCTGTGGAAAAAAACAAAGGGGTAAACAACATTCCTGACCCATACAGATTGATGCAGTGAAGCTGTTGTCCATACAGAACGATGAATGCATCACAAAGTTTCACAGCACATCTTGAGAGCAGCGATGGCTCTCAAACATGCAAACATGAGTCAGTTCACGCAAAGGGAGACGCCCAGTCAGAGGCATGAAGATTAGAAACTGTTCCCACTAACATGTTGAAAATAATATCCTCTGTTAAAGCGTGGAAAAATACAATCAGGAGCTGTGTGAAAAGACAGATTTCAGAATCTCTTCCTCTCATGCAGCGTAAAGAGACTCTGGGCATTAGGTTTTAAAAACCTTGGTTGCACTGTTTATTTCATGTTGATAGCTGAATAAGGATACATTTTTATAGCTATTATTTTTTCAATTTCACAGTTTTATCCAATAAAGACAACCAGTTAAAAAGTCTTTATTTACTTATAGAAAAGCCAACCCATTCCAATTAATCTCTAAAGCCCCATCTCCACCAAGCGGTTCAGTCTGGATCATCCTAGTAGCTGAATTTCCATAATACTTTTTCACGAAATACAAGCACACAACTAGAGTAAAGTAAAAAGTAACATCCGTGCAGGCACTGCACTCATGATGATGCTGATTCACGGGCACTAGCGTTTTTATTCACTGGTCAAACTGTCCGCTGTGGTCTCGCAAACTCAAAACAGGCACAAGCAAAACACTGACTGAAACTCATCATCTCCAGCCAGGGTTGCCAACAGTCCAGTATTAGCCGGGACGTCCCGTATTTGAGCCAAAAGAGGCGCGCACTGTACGGGACGTTGTTTGTCCCGGCCGCATAGGTAAAGGCAAGATGCATATATTTTTCTCTCTGTGCGCCATGCATTGTGTGTCTGGCTGCCTGCCATGGCCGTGCTAATGGTCGTGTGACCCAGTCCCAGTGCGTGCGTGCCGTACTGTGTAGTGAGCATAGACCGTATGGTAACGAGAGACTAGCCCGGAAAAATCGCCAACTCTGTGAATGCGTAAATTTCCAAAATGCTGATATTAATAGACCTATCTCATCATGTGATGACATGGGCAGTTCATGTTGTCAGTCAGTGTGTGTGTGATCAGCATCATATCTGACCTCATAATTTAAAAGAGTCCACTTTCCTCCAAATCCCAAGGAAAACGCTCATTACAGGCAATTTGTATTGCAGATGCAATAGCAGTGGGGAAAAAAGGATGTGGGAGCAAATAAAAAATAAATATAAAATCATCCTTCAAAGTGGTCAGTATGAAAGATTCCCTTTGCACACATTTCTACTTTTCCCTGACAATGTCTCAGTTATGATGATCAGTAAGATACTGTTTGTTCACAGCCCATAAGAAAAAATGTTGGTCCAAAAATACAGGGGGTGGTCCCGCGCCGGACAGAACCGATTGGTCAGCGGGCGGTCTGTCACACCCCGTGAGCTCTTATCTTGGAACTTAACCTGCTCTGGACCAGGTTTGGCGTTCAGCATCAGTTACCGGGGCAACATGTATGGATAAAAAAAGAGATCCACATTCATAGAATGGAAAACCCAAAACTTATCCAGGAAGCTATCTCTCTAAGAGCTAATCCAGCTTCGTAGTACAGGCCCCTGGTCTAAGAATATGAGACAATGTGGAAGTGCTAAAATTTGCTGTTTCTCGAGTGTCCGCTTGAGGCTGGCTCTGGAAGTAGCGGAAGTCACACACACACCAAGCCAAAAAAAAGTGTTTTCAAAGCAGATATTAACCTATTAACAGCCTGGTTTAAACAACGTCTCCTGTGCGAGTCGTTAATTTGACTACCGGCACCCACTGTACGGGGGGGGGGGTTTCTAACTCAGCCATTCAGAGGATATTAAGATCGCGTGTTCGCCCAATCAGAGGCACAGCTGAGGATCGCGTGACTGAAAGGCGCCCTATGGCTGTAGGCAAAGCCCTTGCCACTACCAATGTGGTGTTTCAGAAGGTGACGTCGCCAAGACTACGTCCATGTTTTATACAGTCTATGGTGGAAACGGGCTTAAAAGGCAGCGTCAACATCTTCATCAACCAAACACCGAACACAAACTAAGCAGCTTTTATTATTTGCATTTGTTCTGTTTAAGACTCAGTATGAGCTCTGTAATGGAAGAATAGTTCCACAAACGCCAGCGTTTCTTAATTGAAACCACCAGCTCCTTGAGCGATCCCATTACACCAGCCAGGTTGGGGTTGCCTGGTCAGAGTGTAAGTAAGCTCCCATGCGTAATTTATGTCACCCTTACCTGAGATAATCCATACATATAAGCTGAGAGGTTATGAAGCTGGAGACCCCCTACCCATCTGCAGCCAATTTGGTCCCCGCACAATGCTCCTTAAATCACACAAAGCTCCCCGAGCCTGCTGACTGGACTGCAGACGAGGCAGTAGAGTCCTCTTTCATTTGAATTCCCCTCACATCACTCCTGGTAGATTTAAAGGGGGAAAAAAGACCATGGGCATTAACTACCTGAACTGGTGATCCTCCCTTAAAAGCCCACACCCACCGCTTTTCCTCCCACAGCAGTAAATTGCAAAGGAATGTGGCCTCAGCAGCAGATCAATAAAACTCCTTTGCAATTTCACAAGAACAGATGTTTGCAGTCCTGCCAAAGTATGCCCTGCTACATTTAAAGTGAAATAACAGTGGATGTTAGAGTGCTTGGTTATTTCAGGAAAACAAATAGATTAAAAAATGTCTGCTTCTTCGGTATGCAGCCTGTTATCCAAGGCATCGAACACGTGACCTCCTCTATTTAGGAGATTAAAGGAGCTTAATCAGTGTGAAGATTAGCCTTATCAGGAATCACATTTCTTCACACTGTTTCAATTATAAGGACAAACTGTGTGTCGGGAGCAGGAGCCGGATGCACAGTGTCACCGAAGATAGAAACACATGATTGGTCCAAGTGAATGGAGATGCCTGCTGGCTGTTTTCCAGCTGTGTTAACATCTTTATCTGAAAATCATCTCTTTGAGAGGAACGCTCAGGTTGAAGAGGGAGGAATTTCTTCTACATGGTCAACTTTCCACAAAGATCGTGTTTGAGGATTTGTTGTGCAGACTTACTCATGGCTGTTGCTTCCATACAATGGTTGCTATGGGGACACTTTCTGGAAAAATAAGCCAAATTTTTCTGTTTGAAAATAGCTCTCCTTGTCTGCTTCCCTCGCAGCTGCACCTTGCAGTAATGCCAGGAGCACACATTTTTCTGATTTTCTCAATAAAAATATCTTTTAGAGGCAAGAGACGTCCATAACAAGCAGAAAGCAGCCAGCTCTCGCCAAGTCACATGCTCTGGTGACTCACACAAACACTAACTCCCACTGAATGGACTCCTGGCTGTTTCAGAAGATCACCTCTTCTCATAAAACATGACTTTCACAGGTCAGAATTCGTAAAAAAAAAAAAAGTTACCACATGCTTAAACCAAACTGTAAATGTGTTGTTCCTCCTCAGGATGCTCCTTTCTGTTACGGCTTCTCATGAACTGTGTGTTTCTAGTTAAGACTCTGTGAATGGAGACCATATGACTGCTAGCAAAACCACTCATATGGATCCAGATGACAGATGTTTGTTTCAGAGCTTCTTTGAACACAGCCCTTAAACTCTTTCTCTGACTGAAGATGACTTTTTCTTCAATGTTTCAACACAATCCAAAAATGTATCTTGCATTATCTGATACCTGTAAGCCATCCAAAAAACAAGATGGAAAGAGTACTAATTTCTCCAATAAGTCTTCAGCAGCAGTGAAGAAACAGGATATTTCACATTAATCTAAAAAAACTTGAGATAATTTGACTGGAGTGAATCTGTGTGTTTGAGGGACCATGAATCAAAATTATCTTCTTTGAGGAAGCCATCCAGATGATTTTTACAGTCCTCTTTGACTTAAATGACTCAGATATTTAGTTTGTCCTTGTCACAGGGGTTTTCTGCTTGTCCTTCACAGCCCTTTACTCCCCACATTTCCAGTCTCTTTCTATCTTCAGCTGTCTTGACTTATGAAGGCAAAAATTGAGGGAAACTTGTGGGAAATAAATGCAGAAAACTAAAGATGGTAGGGTTGCCTCATGGGTAATGAAGGAAGAAGAATAAGTCAGTACAGTTACATGCAGATTCAGAAATCGGACTATGAGCTTAGTCAGTGTGAGATTGGACTATTGAAATACATGTAGACAGTTTAGTCAGACTGAAATTGGACAAAGCATAGCGCAATTAGGCAGGTCTTGGCAGGGCACATACATACATACATAAAAACATAAAAATGTTGCCTCCTCTCTGAGTGAACTGAAACTAGTTTGATATGTACACAGCTTTGCTTATCAAGAAGGACAAAGTGCCACCTATCGAAGCAGAGTGAGACGCTCTTGGCGAGGAGTCTGATTCTCTTTTCTGCATGTAACCACAGACAAGACTAGATCCCCCACTGTACCACTGTAACTTCACAATCAAGCTATGACCTTAGTCTGGCTACTGTATGCATGTAAACACACTAAGTGACATAAAACCAATTTCTGATTGGGTAACTATTTTGACTAGAGATGGTAAGTGCTGCGACACTTAAGGTGTGGAATACAAAGTCCTAGAGCTGGGCAGTCCAGAATGAGAAGAAAATGCAGATTTCCGTGTAATTTGTACACAAGTAGAGCCTTCGTAATGCTTTTAGTATAAAAATTGTATCACTTTATTTGGATGTGTAATTTTAACTATTACTGATATTGGACTTTTTATACGGATATGGACTTAAGCTGCATTTCCACCAAGCAGACCAGTTCAGTTCGTCTCTGCCGTCCCACTTTTTGGGACCCTTTCGTATGGGTGCAAGACTGAACTGATCCGCTCTCGGAAGGTGGAGCTACAACACTGCAGACCGTTGATTGGTCGAAAGAATCGTCTTCTCTGAAACACAGCTTGATTGCACTTTGTATCAAAGAGCTACATGCCAGTCACAGAGAGTACAAAATGCTGCATGTCTTCCTTCTATGCTCTTTGTTTACTGTGTCGCGTTTTCTTCTTTGTTGGATTTATTAGTGGGGTAAACTGTGTCGCGCTGCTACAGCGTCACGCTATTATTTAACAGCTGTGGCTTTCGGCATCCGGCTTACACGCCACCTACCACGAGAGAGCACAGTTGGCTGTGGAAACACAAACGGGATCAGGCTTAACTGTACCAAACCATATCAAACCGTACAGAACCGAACTGGACTGCTTGGTGGAAACGTGGCTTTGGAGTCAAGATATCACTGATTTGTTTCTGAAGTGAAGTTTGGAAGTCTTCCAATGGTGGGTGCCATAGTGGTGGTGGGCTCCTCCTCCTTGGCTCAGTGCCAGCGGCAGCGCCCACCCACAGCCTCCAACCATGACTGTGTGAACACACTCACTAGCACAGCAACCACCTGCAGCATCTGTTTGGCGTTTCATTTCACTTTGGTTGTGTTTTTCTTTCTCTCTGTGCTAAATCCACTATCGTAGCCGCTCAGGATGGCTTCCTCCACTCTTTAATCAACACGTAAAGTCACTTGAGCTCTGGGCACACAGTGATTGGCTGGGGTAACCACATTTACTTTCTGCCCAGGAATGTCCCAATACAACCAAAACACCACCTTACAGGCTAAGGAGAGGGCTGAGCCAGACACCAACACTGACACATAGGGCTGAACAATTTATCGTTTTCAGATCGAAATCGCAATTTTAGACAATGCAATATTGAGATCGCCAAAGCAGCAATTTTTTGCAGCGCTCCTGACTGACTCAGGATCTGTTGTGTCAAGTATCATACACATTCTGTTTTACAAATTTGTAGACAATCTATATGTTAAAAGCGCTGGTATGCAGGTCAACCACACAAAGCCTCTGTTTAGGGGTAGAAGTTGATGAAAAGAGATTATTTATCATCACTATTGATGATTAAAAAATCGTGAATTGCAATATCTGCCAGAAAAATTAGATCTTTTCCTAAAATCATTCAGCCCTACATGTGAATATCCCAAAGCTTGATTTGAAGAAAATCGTGAATCAAATTGAAATCACAATATCTGCCAGAAAAATCGCAATTCAATCTTCTCTTAAAATCGTTCAGCCCTACTGACACATGTATCGAGGCTAGTGCGAGATAATGAAGCAGACCTGTTCCTGTAAAAGTTGACATTCTGTTTTTTGGGAAAATCATAAATAAGGCACTGTTTAGCCTCATCCTGCATTGTCTCTTTCAAAGCTGGGAAAATTAATATCAAGCCCTCCCAACACTCTGCATCTATTCATAAAATCTCCTGTGAGGTTAAGTGCTGGTACTGTAAAACTAAATCATGTTTGTGGAAGCTTGGCAACAACACAGGTCGCTCTGAGGCATCCGAAGAGGTTCCAGAGGGTGGTTCAGTAATTTAATTGTACTGAATGAAAAGCACACTGTATCCCTCTCAGGGACTGCTGGATGCCCTCCATCTATTCTTCTACACTTTATTAGAACCAGACGTCGTAAGTAACGTTCTGAAATCCTTGCTCCATGGATGGAAGTCATCAATACTGGGACTGTTTGGATTTTCTCTGAAAGGGACTTCAGGCCTCTACCAGTGACCTCGCCGAGGTCAGGCTGGACTGGATAAGAATTGACATGCAGGGCTGCTGAGCACATTTTAAAGTCAGTGTGTAAACACTATCAAGTGAGGTGAGACAGAGGAATGGGCTCACTAAGCCTTGTCTGACAGCATTATCATGGCCATTGGTAACAGTGGAGGGCACAATGTAAACAGCTCTCTCCCACATGCCGATAAACCTGGAGCCATTACAGACTGAGGCAGGCTCTGCATCCTAACATTATGTTCCTATCCAACACATGCTCACATGTATGCCTGCACATGTGCACACACTCACACGCACGATGTACATAAACACACACACACATTCACGTACTGTGTGACAGAACAAACAAAGCAGGATATCTGCTTCTGTTGCTAGGATACCGGCTCTTCTGGCTCCTGAGTAATTCAGGGTGACTGGTGGCACAGACGGCTCCAGAAAATTAACACAAGCCTCACAACAAAGTGGAAGTAACTTTTAAGTAGATGCAGAAGGAAATTACACTCACAGAGCTGGTTTCAGTGAGGAGTCCACAGTTTATTAACCTGACTGCCATCATCTGACTATCTAAAACTGTGTCTTTAAAGGATGACCGAACCCATAACCCACAACACTGCCTGGGGACCTCTGCTCATTTGTCACAATTGTTGAGAGCGTCTGTGTTTTTAATCTTGTGCAAATCAACCAAAGAACTATTCACACAGGATTTGTATCACCTTGAGACCTCTGCTAATTTGTAAATTAACCCCTGACATCAGTGTTTGGTGCGTTCTCAATGGATAAGCAAGCTACTGTAATTGACTCAAATTTACTGACATTTCTGATTCAGATCTCTCTCAGTTTTGTTGCGCTTTGGCTCCATCCTCCCTTCCCTTTCTCCATCAACTTCTATCAGCTGTGATTTTAGAAAGCAGCACAGAGTCTGACCTCAGGACAACTCAAGGCATGATACTGAGGATGTCATGCACCAATGTGAGCCTCTTTTTTATCCTCTAACTAACCTCAAACCTGTAGCTTCAGGACCTGTGAGTTGTAAATTTAAGTGTCTAAATCTGAAAATTTACTGGATGTTTCCCTTTTATTTCATTGTGTGACTTCCTGTCTCATTTGTACTGCTCTAATTTAGCAAAAAAATAAGTTTTGTGTATCAGCTCCTGAGGGCTCCAATCTGTTACATCAGACCGACAAAATCCGACAAAACATAATTTGAAGCATGTCAACAACTCTCATCCTATATTTTCAGTCTCTGTCAGAATAAAGGCAAAAAAAAAACCCATAAATATATATATCATGCTTGTTTCTCCTTTTCACTATGCCAGACGAGGATGCCTGTAAAGCATTTCTGCCCTCAGTACAAGTCATTTAGTTCCTTCATTGCCCCACAATAGCGTTCTCAATATCCTCATTTTAGGCCATTCCGAAGATCTCGTTGAAACGCTCCGTTTCCAGAATGACCTTCAGTAACCTCACAAAGTCACAGCCCTTTGTGCTCTGATTGGTCAGTTCTATCAGAGGGGTGGAGGGGTAGAGCCAGGGGGCGGATTTTTGCAGCATGGCAGTATTTACAAAATCGCCACATTGAATGGGGCAGACCGAGCGAGTTTGCTGTTTGCCAAAACTTCACCGTAAGGCATTGATAGCACTAATAAAATGGCAGAGTGTAGGATACGTCCTTTTGTATTGGACCCCGAGTCAGACCCGGACGGTTCTGCAGCTCAGGAGGAGGAAAATCCACCTGGACACAGATCATCTCAGGAGGCTTCAGTGTGGTGAGTCAAACCGGTACTGTAACATGTATAGTTTATACGTTTATACTCGGCTCTTGGTGGGTGTATCCCTCGGTGGCAGTTGTGTGACTAACTGACATCACAGAGGAGGAGCTGCTTTATAAAAAGAAAGGATCCTCGTGTCGTCATGAAGGTCGAAATCTCGAAGGCAAATGTCAATGACCTATTTTCAAAGGCATCAAATCTCGTTCTAGGATATCAGAAAAAATTCAGTAACTTATTTTTTGAAAATTCAGGGGGTGTAAGGTCTTGTTTTCAACTTTATTATTTTATATGTAAGTATTAAATCAGGGATCAGCATGATATGTCCCCTTTAAGAAGAAATAATGAAAAAGGCACCTTGGTGAGTTGAGCATTTTGCAGGCAGCACTGCCCCAAAGCAAAGCCAAATGATCTGCATTCTGCAAGGTAAGACATCCACCTAATCACTCTTTGATATCTGGACCTTCGTGGATTTTCCTCTTTCTTCAAACCGGTTCTTTGCATTTTTTGCAGTAAAATTATGTTTTACAAGAGTAAAGCCTATGCAGAAGTACGAAAAGATGCTGTTCACTGAGTTTTTGTTTGACGGCTGAAATACACCAGATGCGTCTGCAGTGCATCTCCGTCCCATCATGGCACTCAGATCAAATAGGTTTCCATTCAAGTCAATGTGTCAACTTACACTGGATCCGCTCTGTATGAGACAAGTTCTAATTATTTAAGTGTGGTTAAATAACGAATATGTTGATATTGTTCTCTGTATAAATTTATAATTGTTGTTTTTCTGTCAAAGGAATGGGTTTTGTTGATACAGCTTGAACTTTGTCTTGGTGTGGTGGTTGGCTGTAGATTTTGGGACTTACGTGAGTTACCATGGCAATGGGAGGAAACTAATGGGGGTGTGGCTTGTGCACAGTTGCGCTGTTTAGTTTAACAACAGCCAGCAGTGGAGTCACACCATTTTTGTACCGTGTCCCAGTATCGTAGCATACATGGGATTTTGATTTACTGAAGCTTCTGGATAATTTTATGACACTTCTTAAAATACAGGGTTTTTTTTGTGTTTTGAACCAAAAGAAACATGAAGAGGACTAATGCTGCAAGACACAAGAAGCCACGACTGTCGGCTATCATACAGTTTTTGACTCTTATACGCTCTGTTGCAGTACGTCTGGGTGACTGCCATTTTAACGGATGCAGAGCTGTAATGCATAAATTCAGCGTGGGGAAGATCAAGCAGGGCAGGAAGTAGTGACCGCAAACTACCTAAAAACACCCAGTGACTTTCAAAACAAAACAAACCATGTCATGATCAGTTCGTAATTAGCTTGACTATGATGACAAACAGACATAATGAGTGTAGCCAGACCAGGACCCACCAGATTTGAGGTATTACAGCCCAACATGAATGAAGAGAGACTTATCAAAGGAGTGGGAAGCATGGGGACTCCTCGGTCTTGTGACTCCTGCTGTCTGTCAGTTGCTGCTTGTTGGACTGAACACTCAGCCGGTGTGAGTTGACAAACGCAGTCAAGCAGCACAACCGAGTCGCACTGCAGATGTATCTGTGTAGTTGTCTATTTGAGGTGTGAGGCTGGAGAGCAAAAAGAGTGAAAACCACCTACACACCAAACCAAAGAAAAATGACTCTTACAATATTAAAAATATATACTTACAGCCTGGTTCAAAAAACAGCTTGGGTCTGAAACGCTTATTTCAATAATGGCACACAGTAAATGGGGGGTGTTTTTTTTTTCTAACCCAACAGTTCTGAAGATATTTTAAGATTACAAGTACAGGAACAGACAGTTGACATAGCAGAGATTACGTCCATATTTTATACAATCTATGATCATAACCATGTGCCAAGTATCACATGACCTATCGTATGGTTAGTTGCCCAGCAAGTCCCTGCCCTGTTGGGTTCCTTATTGTGTGAATGACAGCCTGAATATACAAAAGAACTGTCTGAGTAAATAAAAGAGATCTGGTCCTGTTTTATTCAAAAAACAGACAAAAAAAAAAGTAAATTTGATCAAGCTTCAGAAGACAGCAACAGGAGCAATTCCAGCAAACTTGTTGTTTGGAAATGTTTCAGTGGGAACACAACAGCAGCTCTGGACAGCCTTTGAAAATAAACTGTTGTGTTTTTGGAGGCGGCTGGTGTGTCGTTCTCGACCTGTGAAGTGGAAAAATGCAAACGCTCCACCGAGTGAGTCTATGTCACTGTGTCTGCTCTGACCCATGTCCTCTCCCCCCTCACCCCCATCATGCGACTGTTATTGAGCAATTATGGCCATTGATTTTCCCTCTACCTTCAGCCCACCTCACGATGACAGCTGGCCTCTGTAAGTGGTCTCACTGGATTCCTAACCGCTGCCCTTCGTGGCCACACTATTTGCTGTAAGATGTGGCCAATTTAACGCTCTATTCCTGCCTCGAGGTGCACTGTACGGTGTGTTTCTTTGAGGGAAGCAGACCGCTGTGAGATCTAGTCTGTCCTGAATTTGTTTCTTTCTACTTTGCTCACCTTTTTATTTTATTATAAGCTACCTAATTCTAAAGATTTCCTCACAAAATCTGTACCCACCTACATCCTGTCACATCAGATGACAACACATGTCAGGACATAAATCATTCAGGGAAGCTTCACCTTCAGCTGTTTTCAGGATTCTTTTTCATCTTTCATTCAAACTGCCACAGTGACTGATACGTTTGACAGCACAAGGCTGTATTCATCTTTGCAGGCTCCAAAGCTGCTTTCATGCACAGACACAGCTTTCTGTTTCATTCAGGCGATATCTTACACTGATAGAAAGCTTAAAGGAGGGTACAGCCTGAGTTCAACCCACAAATTGTTTGTGAAAAAGATGAGCCAGAAACTTTATGGCTGGACATTCTCCAAGTTTGATCTGTTTCACAAATGAAAAAGCAAAGTAAAACTCTGCAACAAACAGGCAAAGATCTGAGCTATAATCAGAAAGCAGCGTGTGGTCAATAAAAAGAGGATGAACAATGAGGAAGTTAACAAGCCCCAAATACCATAATGTAAATGTTTTTTCCTCAGCGGTCAGCTATTTGTTCTTTAAACTTCTTTGTAAGCATACTTGTTAAAACTTGATTAGTAGAAGTTGTTTTCCAAAGTGAATGTACTGGGTATAATGTGAAAGATGAGTCATAGAATAGAAAGTACTTTATTTAGCCACAGCAGCAATCAAGAAAACAAAAGTAAGAAAGTTTATAGAAAGTGCAAAAAGAGATCCTACATGTAACAATGGTCGCATTGTTTACATGTGAAATCAGCTGTTAGCAGCCTGTAGCATGTTAACGCTAACTGGTGCAAGGCCTGATGTTTCCTCACAAGGCCAGAAGAAGGAGGTGAGGATGACGTGCTAGTTCTCAGGTGTGAGCTTAGAAATGTCATTGAGAACGTAAGACCTATCTCCAATAAAATAGACAGGCTAGCTGTGCTAACCAAGCAACAGAGGCAGTACCACAAGGAAGAGTAGCATCATGCTATTCACGGACATGGCTAACGGAGCTAACACCAGACACAAACACAGGAGCAAAAGTAGAAAAATATCATTGAAGACACAAAAAGTTTGGTGTCCATGACCAACAAACAAGCCATCCAAAGTAATGATCCACTCCAAAAAGAGATGAAAAAAAAAAAAAACAGACAAAGAAGACAGAGCTACTGCAACAGGCAGCCACAACCAACAGGGCAGCGCCTAGCAACATCTTCTGGTTTGATTCCCCCGGTCGGGCAGGATTTTGCATATTCTCCCTGCAGAAAGTTCCCTCCAGAACTTTTCTCTAGCCCAAAAAAACGTGCTCTTGAGGCTGATAGGTTGCCTAAAAATCAACCATAGGTGAGAGTGTGTGTGTGAGAATGGTTTGGTTTGAGACCAGCTCAATAATTGCACAAATTTACATTTCACACTGTTTGATCTAAAGAATGTTTTAAGAAGAGTTTCAAAATGCAAAAAAAGAAGAAATGGGAATGAGATGGGAAAAAAAGTGTTGGCAACATCAGTTAAAGTGAAATAGTCTGTTCATCAGGTGATTAATCTTTGAGGACGACAGACTTTAGAGGCCAACATCTGCACAAAAATGTGGGTTCAATTTAATTTCCTGTCAGGTGTTCACACTTCCATGACCTCCTGATGGAAAAGGCAGAAAATCTTTCTTTGAACGTGGTTGGATTGTTGAGCTGCATAAGCAAGGTCTCCCATAACGTGCCATCGCTGCTGAGGTTGGACGCAGTAAAACAGCCATTTTAAATTTCTTTGAAGATCCTGAGGGATATGAAACAAAAAAGTCAAGTGAACAGAACTGTTCCACAGAACTGGAGGATCTGATTGGCTGTCTATCGAGACACAGGACAACCCCAGACCCAAATTAAGGCAGTTAATGACAGATCTGCACAAAAAGACCCAAATGCTTAACTCAAAACAAAACTAAGTCTTTAATAGTGACATGCTCTCAATGAAAAGGGAAACAAAATTCACAACAATGCTGGAAAGACTAGAAAACACAGAACACATGGACATGGGGTAAACTGTAAACACATGACACAAAGATTTGGCACAGGACAAAGGGAGACAGACTTTTATACAAATGGGGCACAGGTGGAAACAGTGAAGAGTTGGCTCATAATCACAATGGCGGGAAAACATGAAGGCAGGAAGTGAAGTTGCCTGAAACGAAAGGAAAGACGTTACTATAAAAGAAAAGCTGACAAGACAAGATGAAAAACAAGACTGAAGTGAAAAGTTCCAAATTAACATAACTGATGAGACATGACGGTTACTGGTGTCAACTATTGACTGTAAATAGAGTGAACAGCGTGGCTCCACCATTTACCATTGTATGGTTTTGAAGCCAAAATACCCCCGTCACAGGCGCAGCCATTGGCAGCAGTTGTGCAGCCAGTCTGCGCAGTAGAGACTACGAAGGATTCTGGGAGAATCTCATCGTTAAACATGACCCAAAACCTTGTTTTTAACCTCTTATAACTGATGAAAACTAAACTTTTCAGAAAAAAAGAGGACTTAAAAACAAGGCAGCCAAATGATATCTTCAAATCACCACTACAATCAGACGTGAGAAACATTTCTACCAGGTGTATTAATTTTTTAAAGTTTGACCACAGCCCATCTGGAATGACTGGGGAGATGGATTTTTTTTTTACCTATACTGCAGCCAGCCACCAGGGGGAGCAGTTTTTGTGGCAACCTCACCTCGAGCCGAGCAAGATGATGTTCAAGTTTTTTTTCAGTCTATATGGTGTTGACTGCAGCCCAATAACCATCACACGACATCTGTGAGAGAAGATCTTCTTCAAAGGCCTCGTCTCCCTCAAGGCCACAATCAATCAATCAATTAATCTTTATTCGTATAGCGCCAAATCATAACAAATGTTATTTCAAGACACTTTACAAAAACATTTACAGGTCTAGACCCGTAAATGTTAATAAAATTTTATTAGCAGAAACCCAACATCAAGACAAGATCAGGAGTCTTATCTTATCTTAATCCACCATGAGTGCAGGACTTTGCAGCATTTAGCAAGTTACAATGGCAAGGAAAAACTTCCCTTTAACGGGCAAAACATGAGACATTGAAAAGTGAAGACAGTTTTATTCTCCGAGGAGAAAAAATGTAACCTTGAAAAGTCCTGATGGCTTCCAATGTTACTGACATGACAAGGAGATCCCACTTGATGTTTTCACGGCAACACACTCCATCATGATCTGGGGCTTTTTCCTTCAATGGACCAATGGAGCTTTAGGTTGGTCAGGGGCATCAAACGACACCTTGCTTTGTGGAGATGCTACAGGGGGCCTCCTTCATGACTAAGGGCCCTGGTCTGTGTGGTAATGACTGAGCTTTTCAACAGAACAATGACCCCTTGACAAAAGACTTCTTCCAGAAGAATAAGCCCACTCTTTGGGACCATCCTGCATGTCCCCCTGATCAAAATCACACTGAGAACATTTAGGAGTTGGATGGAGAGGGAAGTTTACAGAAATTGATTTGTTTCATCTATCAGGTAGTCTTTATAGTTTGTCTCCTCAGTAGATGAGTCCTCTCTTTGTGATCATAAGAAAGGTTGAAAAGCTGTGGTGACAAACTGTGTTGATACCTGGGAGTTATCAACTGTTAAGATTATACGTTTCAAATGTTTTTCATGCTCTACTTCACTTTTATTCACACAATGTCATTTACAATGCCATGTATTGTTTTTGTGTCATATAATCAAGCCTGTGGGTTTTTTTTGTGTGTTTTCATTTTTGAGATTTTATTATTTTTCAGTGGAAAATCTGTGAGTTTGTTCTAACTCGTATACGCTGTTTTTCCCATTGTGTTTCAGACAGTTAATCACTGTGTTGTGGCTGCGCTCTGCCAAACCTTTTGTTCTAACTTGTGCAAAGAAAACCTTAAAAAATAGGCATAAAAGGCTTTCAGATTTCATAATAACAGGGTGTCGGTGTGTTTCACATTTTTCCCACAGAAGCGCTTCTCACAGCCAGCCTCAGTTTTACCTGAACATCTGATGCTTGAGTCCAGCAGCTGCTCTGAATCCGACACCACAGGCTGGCTCATGTTTCCAGGTATTTACACATTCACAAAAACATGTGTGGAAGCATACTTCATATCTTTTATCCATGAAAATCTGTGTTTCGCTGGACTTTATGGTTTATTTCCCCATAGATTATTGAAATTCACAGGAAAATAACTGCACTTACATTCCTGTCACCCTCACAGATTTTATAAAGTCAGGATTTATGTTTCAAAGTACACATCACTTGCTGAACGAAGATTTGAAGTGGAAAGTGCTTTCATGGATTTCAGGATCACAAAACACCCTGATGCATACCTGCTTATTAAAATTGTGGGTTTTCTCTTTTTTATAATACACTCAAGTGGATTTTCCAAAACATTTTTTTTCCACCAAATAACAGCTAATCCCTCCTTTCATGTGCTTGAAAACTTCATTTTGAATAGAGGGAGCTGGCTGATTCAGACCTCATAATAAACCTTGGCCTGACTTTGAGGAGGGAGCGGGGAGGGCGCACAAGTGCTGGCGAGAAATGAAAGAAAATGAAAAACACTTTTTTAAAAGGCACGCATGCACTCACATTCACATACAAACATCCCAAACACCCAGGCGCTAAGCTCTCCTTTTGAGGTGGAGATAGAGGTAAGGGCTGGTTGCAGAGTAGTAAAATTTTCAGCTGCAGCTGTGTCAGAAGTTTTTCCGCTAATCTCCTGAGTGGGGGATCTGCGAGTGGGGGACTAAATATCTGTGTCTGAGGCCTGTCACACAGCGCCGCATCACAGGATGATCAAACCCCCCCTTCGGCGAGCTCTTGCATTGTCTGGGAGCAGGGGCTCTCTTGAGAAGTGAGGGACAGGGAGAAATGGCGGATGTGGAGGGAGAGGAGCGCACAGAGTGTTGGATGCAAGGTTAATCCCACGCTGTCATTATCCGCACTTCTTAGCCACAGCCTGCCAGCTTGCTGGTAATGAAGGCCATTCCCCGGGATTTGCAGCATGCATGAGTGTAAAATTCTGCAGTAATTACCAGTACAGATATTTCTTTTACCTTTAGCCTTTACTCCAGGTTATATATAGAAATCCTGTATTCCTGTGTACAATGATAAACCTGCAGAAAATATAGAATCTAATGCGCTCGTGCTCCTGGCTGATAATGATGTTTACTGTTATGGAGCAACTGCTGCTCGCCACCTTTGTGCATAATTGCTGTCTATTTGTTTCAACTCATTTCCTGATGTGCTTGTTTAATTGTTAATTAATTGTCTCAGGTGATAAAATGATAACAAACACAGTGGGGAAAATAAGTATTGAACGCATCAACTTTTTTCTCATCACATTTATTTCCAAAGATGCAATTCAAACAAACTTTCTACCAGACATTGGTATTAACTCAAATAATCCACATATGAAAAGAAATCATGACAGTCAAGTCCATAAATAATGATTATGTGGAATTAAGTACGATAACACAGGAAGTAAGTATCTGTCAGTAATTATTACTTGAACTTCCAATTAGTGCAAACCAACATCAGCTGGGCTAGAGCAAATTCATGGTCCTATAAAAAAGGTCATTTTTTCACCAAGCAGTTAAATACAACACACCTCATGATGGGTGAAGATAAAGAGCTCTCTGAAGACATTCACAACCTGATTGTTGCTGGAACTGGTTACAGACTTTTATCAAAGCACCTGAATATTCCAGTCAGCACCGTTGAGGCCATTATTCGCAAGTGGAAGAAGCACCACCTTACCATCAACAGGCCACGCACAGGAGCTCCTTGAAGATTTCTGACCAGGGAGTCAGAAAGTTAGTCAGAAGAGTACTCAATGAGCCAAGGATCACCCTGAAAGTGCTCCAAAAAGACTTGGAGGCAGCAGGTACAATTGTTACAGAGAAAACAATAGGCAATGCACTCCACCACCATGGCCTCTATGGACGCTCAGCCTGCAAGACTCCATTCCTCAAGAAAAGGCATGTTGAAGTTGGTTTAAAGTTTGCTAACCAGCATTTTGTTTCTCATCTCATGGTGTTGGCAAACTTCATATAATTGACGGAGCAATGAATGGAGCCATGTATGGGGAAATTCTTGATATGAATCTGCTGCCATCCACCAGGATGATGAAGATGAGATGTGGCTGGACACGGAAAAGTTGACTCTCAAATGGTTTCAAAAAAGAAAATCAATCTATTAGAATGGCCTCGTCAATCACCTGACTTCAATCCAATTGAACATTTGTGGAAAGAACTAAAGACAAAGGTTCACCAGAGGGCACCAAAGAATATTCAAGATTTAAAGACAATCTGTGCAGAGGAATGGGCCAAAATCTCACCTGAGCAGTGTGGGTCATTAGTTAAAACATACAAGAAGCGTCTGGAAGCTGTCATTGCAAACAAAGGCTTCTCCACTAAGTATTAGATGAGTCTCAGTTAGCGTGTTCAATACTTTTTTCCTGTGTTAACGTACTTAATTCCACATAATCATCATTTATGGACCTGAACGTTGTGATTTCTTTTCATGTGTGGATTATTTGAGTTAATAACAATGTCTAGCAGAAATTTTGTTTAAAAAGCATCTTTGGAAATAAATGTGATGAGAAAAAAGTTGATGCATACAATATTTATTTTCCCCACTGTATGCCTTTCAATCTATTAAATAAACCTAAACAAAGACACTCTGAAAAGGCCTACATCAAAGCTTTTATCACATTCTTGGTTTTTTAACGGAAAAACTTTGACAGGTGATGCAAAGGGAAAAGATTGCTCATTCAAACTGTGCGTCAGGGATTACAAGCTTCATCTGAAGGTTTACCGTCTATAGTTAATGTTCACCATGTCAGGGGAATCTCCAGGAAATTTATAATAAAACACTTCCTGGTATAAAGATTCCTGCAAGTGAACTGCTCCCAGAGGACGCCAGTATGTCTCTATGGAAGCCCGGATGAGTCATTATGAAACACTCCCGTTTCCCATCTAGCAAAGCGGTTTCTGTTTCCCATGACTAAACGCCGCAGAGCGGGTCCGGGCATGACGGTTGTGACCGAGCCTCCTCCCTGTGCTCTTCTTCTTGCTTCATCATACAAAAGCTGCAGAGTTACGCACAGATTGACGACAGCAGTGAAATCAGTTCGATGAATTCATCGACTGTCACACAGAACTATGAGAAACAAGTTTACTCTGTTATCTCTGTCATGTGACATTTTAATAATCATATTAATCACTCGTTTCCTGCAGTCTGCACACTTCTGGTTTGGTTGATATCTGGAGTGAGAGCATGTGATTTTGATTACTTTGTCCTGGAAACCCACTGATTTATCAAAGATCTTCATGTTCTTGTTTACTCTTCAAAGCCAGGAACTTATGGTTTCCTTATTAAAGTCTCTGGATACATGAAACCACACAAAGACATTTTTGAGGAAAAGTTAACGACACAGTATTCATAGCAAACATATCTGTATCATCACCACAGTGAAGATGCATTAATCTTATGTTAAGACATGAAACTTGACCCCAGTGAACAGTGTTAAATGTATTTGCTGGATCCCAGAATGGAGAGCACAAAGTGAGAGTTGTAGTCCTTTAAAGCTGCACACACACTGTTGTTTCTGTTGTTGTGCTGAGGATGAACTGAGAAGTCTTGCAGCCTCAGGAAGGAATTTCCTCTATAGTCTGATGGTTAGTAGTGGATCCTGATTTATTTTCCCGACAGCAACATGCTGAACAGACTGATGCTGGATGCATGTTGTTTCTTGTATCCTAGGACGCTGCCTCGCCTCATAGATGTCAGTAAGATGGGAGTTTTTAATCTGCAGTCTCAGAGCCTCCTGCACTTGATTGCGAATAACGCTGGAGTTACATTTCTGCACTTTGTGTTTGGTGTTTGGGATAAGTGATGGTCATTACAGCTTCTTTATGAACTTAAACTGTTGATCCTGTCAGCCTCAGCTCCACTGCTGCCTATTGCTACAATCAGAATTCATCTTGTTGGACTTCTGTTGTCATAGGCTGCGGGGTCACAACACTCAAAAGTAACACATCAAAACAGTGACTGTGAAAGTTTGTGACTAGAATAGAAATTCAGTACTCTCCCCTACAAGATTTAAAGTAGAAATGTCGTTATATTCCCTCGTCTGCAAAAATAAGTGAGCATAAAAGTAGCAGAGCTCATTTCTAACTGATCAATGTGGAAAAGAGTCCCGTCCATTTACAGTATTTCTCTGCATTAAAGGTCCTGTAAAGACTTTATACACAATCACCAGTGGACTGATCATCACTTTTCTTGAAAAAACAATTTCTGGGATTTATTTTGTAGTAATGGCAGAAACTGGAGCTGGATTGGGGGAAACACCAGTTAATCTGTTAGTGACAATGTTTATTCCAACCCACAGTCAGCAGTTATTCTGCAGTGGTCTCTTCAAACTTGAGAGTCTATCAATAAAATGAAGAGTGAGGTTACGTTAGCTCTGCTTAGTAGATGACTGGCAGGACATAACCAGGAGTCACTAAAGTCCCGTTTCCACCACCAGGCGTTACAGCATACATTTTGTTGTGTTTCCACTGACAAATCCGGGACAGATCCCCCAACTGGACAAGCATTCAGAGAGCGTGGACGACTGCCGAGCATATTGTGATAGTCACGCAACACTTTTGTCCTACTTTAATGTTATACTCCCTTTCAGCAGACTGTCTGCTACAATTTGGTGTTAGTTGCAGGTTTGTACAATAATTTGTTACCTGACAGTGTTGAAATTATGATGACCCAGTACATATTTCATATTCCAGATCTTAGTATCCAGAATATTGCCAGGATCTGGATCATACTTTTACATCCATCAGTAATTATGGTGACCTTATCTTGTATTGTTTTCCAAAGCAATCCGACAATTAGTGATGAGTTATTTGCACATATGGTGAAAACGACCCCTTTATCACAATGATAAAGAATTCTTTAAAAAAGTCATGGATCCAGCCGATGATCCAGATCACCTTCAAAATTTAATCACTTCTTCCTTATCCCATTTGAACCTGTCCTGAAAATTTCATCAAGATCTGTTTGTTACTTTTTGAGTTATATTGTTCACAGACAAACAAAGAAAAAGACAAACTCTCCCCAAAACATAACCTCCTTGGTGGAGGTAATAACCAACACAAACCATTCCACTTTTTGGGACCCTTCTGTTACCATGTGACAGTGGCCGTAATTCTCCTGGTGGCACACAACCTTCTCTGAAACAAAGTTTGATTGCACTTTGTAACAAAGAGCCACATGGAAATCACAAACAAGACAAATTGCTGGACGTCTCCCATAGCTGCTCTTTGTTTACTGTGTCACGTTTTCTTCATTGGATTTATTTGCAGGGTACACTGTGTCACGCTGCTTTGGTGTCACGCTATTATGTAACTGATGCAGCTATCGGCATCTGGCTTTCACACTGTCTACCATGAGGGGGCACAGTTGGCTGTGGAAACACAAACAGGGTCAGACTCAACCAATCCAACCTGACCAACCTGTATCAAACTACACTGATCTAAACTGGACTGCTTGGTGGAAACAAGGCTTGGCATCACATGTTACAGACATGTCTCAGCAAACAGGCTGTGATGAACATGAAACAGTTAGTCTGCTCACTTTCTGTACACTGAACTAAGTTTACAAAGTTTGTTGTCACCTTTCAAACAATAGTGCTACGTAACTACAAACAAATACATAACCTCATCACTTTGCATCCTGGTAAAAGTTGGCTTAAACCAAGTTTAAGTAGTGTTAAAAGGAAATCTGTTCTCCATTCATTTGCTTCAAAATATCACCCTAAGACAGCGGGTGATGCTGTTGAAGGTAAACAAAGTCTTTATCCTGGATAAACACTACGATTCCAGCCAAAAGTGTCGCTGCAATCAGCGTCAAACTGATAATTCTCACTCTGTCTTTGGGTTAACATTGCCAAGAAAAATCAGAGCAGCTGTTTGTTTATCAAAGGGTCAAAGCAGTGCAGTTTTCAACAGCCACAGCTGATTTATAGAGACACATATGAATCACGTATCACAGTCACAAACTGCTGAACCAAATTCAAAACCAAAGCAAAAATAAAACAGTCAGTCATTAAGTATTCTGTTTTGATCTGTGTTTGAGTGAGGTACAAACCCACACTTAAAATTACCACTAATCAACATAGGTTACACCACACATGATCAAATTAGGACCTTTGAGTTCGCTACTTCAGTTATGCAGAAGGTTAATGAAGAGATTCATCAAACTGTTTTGATATGAAAACTCTTGTAATAACATGACTCATAAGCTCTGTAAAACCCTGAACTTAATCATCAGCTTCTTAAAGTGACATTCAAGAAGTGAAGTGAGACAGAACAAGTGTTGGATGTGTCATTTAAAAGCAGACAGCCCATACAAGGAATATTCAAACTTTATATAACTCAATACCCACACAAACCATCCTCACTGACTTCTTTATAAAGCTTATTTAAATGCTCTGAAGCTGTTTTTGATTTCAAAAGCAGTACTTTTGGGAGTCCTGGTTTCTAATGGCTGATGCAAGGTTGGCACCTTGACCTTGGAGGTGGTTGTTGTTCAGTCAAAGAGCTACTTGCTGGCTTTCTTGGAAGCCTTGAACATGGTCTTGATCAGCGAGTACTTTGATACATGATCAGGGAGTCTCAGAAAAGCTGCATAAGTTGTAGTCAGAAGAAGTCAAAATGTAGTTTCAGCTTACTGGAGTTTCTCAGGTAGAGAGCATGTCCACTAGTGATGGATACTGAATAAGGTACTTTTATAGGTACCGACCGAATTCAGTCAAAAATACCGGGTATGGATCCATGAAAAATCTAAAGGTACCATGTTTAGGTACCTAAACACATCCTTGTGACCATGAGGGAAAGGAAGAGTAGGTGATTTTCCATGCTGGACATGAACACAGCATTGCAAGGTTACATATTGAAGAATAAATATGTTAAATTGAAAAGAATTAAGATATTTTTTTATGAAACAAATTGATATTTTTTTACCACATAAACACACAAAAGTGCTGAAAATTGGTATCGTTGAGTACCGATAGTGATTTGCCAGGTACTAGGTATCTGTACCGTATCATTTCAAATGTGAAAGGTACCCACCCCTAATGTTCACAGATGTTAATGTGTTAAAATTTTAATTGTGTCACATTTTCTTCTTATGTCACAATTTACGTCAGCTTATGTAATTTTTTTTCTTTTTAAAATCTTCAATATTTGATAATAATAATAATAATAATAATAATGATAATACATTTTATTTTTTGGCACCTTTCACGACACTCAAGGTCACCTAACATAGCAAAGTATACAAACAAAAACACAATCAATTACATAAAAACAACAAATGGCAGAAGTGAGCAAGGCGTGGTTAAACACAAATGGCTAGATGAAACAAATGAGTTTTAAGATGTGACTTGAAATTGGAGGGACGGGTGTCTAATATTGAGCAATGCCTGCAAGCTAGTTCAGGCAAGAAACTCAAGCTCAAGCTGCAACACCCAGATGCATCAAATGAAGCTCATGTGACAGTGTCAGAAACTGCAGTTCCCAGAGTGTCCACTTGGGGCTGACTCCTGAAGAGCTGGGGACCACATACACACCCATTCAAAAAGTTATAATATAAATGTGTAGCCAGATACAGTTGATTTCTGTGTCAGCAAATATTGTACAGGGAGTGAGTTTGGCTACAACTCAGTAGTTTTGCAGATGTTACCTTTTTTTTTAGCTTCTTAACATCAGAGGCACAGCTGACCTGATTGATACACAGACATGCTGTAGCTGTTAGCGAACAAGCTAAAAAACCTGCCTTGACTCCATCTCTTTACTTCACACGAGCTCGACCAAAGTAAGGCTGAGATCAAACTTTGAACCTTTTCACCTTCTTAGCGTCCTCCTGCAGGCTCCAACTTTAGAGGGTTTAAGATGTTAAATCATCGCTCCATGCCTGAAGGTAAAGTTAAACTGTGAGGAGTGATGTACAGTGGCTGGTAGGTATTAGAAACTTTACAAAAGCTACAACACAAATGCAAAACAGAACAACACAACAGAAGTACAGCCATAGCAGTTTTCTAACGGACAGAAAAGTTGTGGAAATATGTAAAATATTGTATTCTTTTTAACTTCACCATTGATAAATATAGATTTGTGGGGGTCTCACCTTGTGATATCCTTTGTGACACTTCTATTTCTATAATGTTTACCTGTTATATGCTGTCTTATAATTGGCTTTAAAAACTAGACATGCACAATTCAGCTTTATTTATACTTTCACAACTTTTCTGTGTCAATTGGGATAACCCTCTGTTTTGAAACCATGTTTATTTGTAGCTTTTGCAAATTGTCTGACACCGAAGTGATGAGGTCAGACACCAAACATAAGCAACGTTGTAAATTAACTGTCTGAATGTTGAAACAGTCACTCTACATACAAAGAAGTGTTACTGAGATTGAGCGCTGAAACATTTTGGTGTCAGGGTACAGCCCAACGATATCCAACATCTTTTCATTTAAAAGATTTTGAGTCATATGTTGACTTTTATAATCCTCTTTTTCAAGACAAGTTGTTTTATCTTTTCTTTTAGAGTTGGAATATGATATTCTCTTTTTACCAACTATTGTAAAAGTTTTCTGTGTTCTGCTTCCATTATGACTCTCTCAGATCATGGACAGATTTTGGGAAAAGAGCCAAACTTAGAAGCTGCACCTGGGTACGGAAATTAGTTTCACCTGAGCCTGCCAACTTCAGACAAACAAAGCAAAAACTTTCTTTTGAACAATATTTCTGTCTCAAATTAAACCAAGCAGAACAAAGCAGAATCTATGAGTCTTTCTCCAACAAAGGAAATTGATTTAAGTGTGGAGCTTTAATTTGCAGATGTTTCCTTCTATTTCTGAATGTGGCTGTAATGAAATGTGTCATCAGCTTCACTCTGTGCTTCTATTCTTTGTGTCATTAGCCGTCACCGTGTATTACCAGCGTGAATAATTACAATAATGATCTATACAGTGAACCCACTTGAACAGAGTACGGCGTTAGATTAAACAGCTGAAGCTATAGAAGGAGCTCGATGACCTACAGCGTGCCACGGGTGGGTGTTCAGCGGGTGATGATTCACAGTGCATATAATTAAACCTCAGAATTAGACAGACTGAAAAATAATAGCCGGTGAGAATACAGTTACTGCAGTTTTAAATCCACACAGACGCATGAAATATAGAATTTCAACACACAATAAAATAGAAGACTGACAAGAATTCTAATCAGCAACTCGAGAATATTCATACTTGAATAAACAGCATTAGCACCCAGAGCCTGAGGGTGTAGTTATGCATTGTATCAAAAAAACTAATAAGACAGAATTTGTTTGGATGACACATAATACTATGAAATGAAAAACAAGCAGATCTTGCAATATTAGCAAGCCTGCAGGAATGTGAAAAATCCAATTCTGCATCCACGGGAGAGATAATCAGGAGGACTTTACAGAGCAGAAAACATGAGGCATAAAAGTCGCCTGTTCTGTAAATCATGTGACAGCCTAAAAATGGATAGAGCTCTGATAGAGAGGTGTTCAAAGCACACCGTTCTCTGACAACAGCAGAGCAGATAAAAACACACATTTTCTGCTTTAATCGGACAGATTGGGTACAGAGCCATGACACACACATAGCACGGACATAATATATTTACACATAACAATCTGGGCACCCATTTGGAATCTGTTAAGCCTGCCAGAGTCGGATGAAAAAAAAAAAAAAAGGAAAGAAAAAAAACGTGTTTTTAATTCCACATACTGTTGGCACAAGTGCTAAAGAAAATATTTTCAAGCATGCTGATCATGTAGCAACCCTGCAAGATTTGTCTGACTTACATCAGAAGTGAGAGGAAGTTGTTTGGGTGAAACGCAACACTTTAATTTATCTGTTGCCTCATTAAATCTGTTTACAAGGAAAAGTGGTTGATAAGTTTTTTTAGTCTTGTGCGGCGGAGAAGTTCTCGTTATTGTTATTTCATAGAGACGAGAGTGGGAGGAGGGAGGCACCGAGGTGGCACCGAGGGTATTTTCAGACTCTGAATATGCACTTTTGTCATGTTAATGTGGATTGGACGCTTCCAGCGATCCTCAAAGCGGGATTTCATTGTACAACTCCGCTGAATTCACACTTCTGAGGGCAGAATCTGAGGATTACTAAACCTCATCTTGAAATCAATGTGGGGGGAAAACTCTTGGTCGTATCAGCAGTTATAATTCGCTTGCAGAAAAAGTAAAGCACATGCGTTTGCATTCTCGCTAAAGGAAAGGATGTATTTAAGGAAGGGGTTTTGACCTTTTATGTTGCAGCACATCCCCCTTTGCTTGTCAACGTGGAGCTTTGCTTTAATGTGTGTAATGGCCTTCACTTAAAAAACCCTACACAGCAGAAAATTTCGCAAACATGGGTAAAATCAGATACATCCATATTCAGCTGGAAAGCCCTTAAGCCACACACCCTTCAAGAATATCAGCATGGGAAACAGGCTGTGCTGCACTCTACGTCTAATTACTGGGAACAGAATATTTAATCTGGAAAGAAATCGTATCATGTAGCCTTTGTCAAACCAGGCAGAGTAACTCAGAGTATATTTCCTGATTATCTCTTTAAAAAATGAGGAGACAAATTTTTTTTTCATTTGTTTGAAGAGGATAAAAGTTTTTTACATTTAGGTGTCAGTCAAGGCAAAGTGACTCACATTACATAACATCCCTGTGGTTACACTTACTTTTCCTCATGCCACATGTCAGTGTTGAGTTCAGAGACAGATTTCTCACTGCGTTCTCAGCTGTGACACAAAAGTATCCATCATTAATGATGTGTCACTTACTCATCAACTCTGAACTCACTGAAACTTTCTCACACTGACTGTACGACCAAAGGTGACTCACGGTGAAGTGGTGAAACGCAACTTTGGCTCAGGAATTAGTTTATTTCACCAAATGTTTTATTTCTTTACAACCTGCCGCTGTTTCCTGTTTGGGAAGGTTTCTATCGCTTCCAATGTAAAGAAAATAAGACACACAGCTCAACAGGTGGTGAGATTGAGCAACTTGGACTGGGTGACTACCCACAGATGCACTTGCTCCGTGGACAAAGGCGGGGAAGAATGCCAGGGATGAATAACTGCTCTGTCTCTTTCATCGATTTCCCCTGCAAGCAACGAGAAAAGGAGGCTCCAGTGAAAAGACTTCTTTTTCTCTCCAAATCCTACAAAGGAGAAGACTGTGGGTTACAGAATCACCGCTGTCCTCCGCATATTTTGTTTTTTTCAACAAGGCAAATGTATTTCTGAAGCTTTTTTCACACAACATGAGTTCACAAAAATGTCCAAACTGAACAGCTGCATGTCGAGGTTTAAATATCAGGAGATTTAAAAATGTGATAAAACAAAGAATTTTACACACTGTGGCTGTTTTAAAGAGTCACTTGGATTACCTGCTTTACTTCTCTTCATACTGACAGCCACAGGAGCAGCCTTATCTGTGTTAATACCATAACACAACAACATGAGTCACAGAGGAGGGAGGGGTTAAGAGGGAGGGGGGGTCCTGTAGGCGTAAAGTAGGCGTGGGCTTCAACAGCTGACACTGAAAACCGGGAGGACCGGCTGCTGTCGGAAGCACAGCACACAGGACTAGCACTGGTGAAGTTGTGGACTCGTTTTCCTGCGAGTTTTGACGCGCGTGGACAAACCGCGCGAGCACCGGATGATACTGCGGATGATTTTGGAGAAATCGACTCTGCGAAGTGAGACTCCACAGCTGCACGGGATGATCTCTTTACCGAGTGGAGGGTTATAGTGGAAAAAGGTAAGAAAAGCTCCAGCACCTCTGTGGGGATTTGTCGGTCAATGCGCGAGGGGAGCATTGGAGCGCACGAGGACACAGACACGGCGGGAGAAGCACATGACTGCACGCGCTAAACATGCGAATCATGCGTGCGTTACTGTGTAATTTGTAGCTTCTGTTTGAAGCTTTTAATTTGAACACCTGCTTCTTGTAAACACCTAAAAGATCACATCTGGCTTCCTTTGTCAGCGCGTGTGCACAGGTAAATATTTAGAGTGGCATGACAGTTCAATTTATGACTTAAAAAAAGGAGCTGTGGAGGCTTGAAATACATTTTTGGTATCAAAAAGCACACTTTTTATGAATATTTCAATTTTTATTCAACTAAATCAAATTATAATGCTTCAAAGTGGAAAAAAAAGGATTTTTTGTGCTTCAAAGTTTGGTCTCTCAATCATCATGTATGTATTTATAAAGGAAAATATCTTCTGATCTGTTCAGCATTTTAAGAAATCTCCTTTTCTACATGAAAAAAAAAATAAAATAAAAAAAAGTTTGAGTTAGAATATGACTCAAAAAATTAATAAACAACCCTCATGCGTATTAAAAAGACACTTCCGCTCCACCTCTATTGTAAGAGATGATGCCATTCCAGTGCTGCACCTTCACCTTCAGGCATGTTGCTCATGCGTGTGCTACATCCTCTCTCAGAGGTGTGTTGTGTTCACCGGGTATCCTCTAATCACAGCTGTTGTTCTCTCCTCACAGTCCCTGCTGTGGTCAGAGAAGAGGACGCCGGCTCTTTTGCTTTTTCTTCATTCGGACTCTTGTCCTCAGGCAGCTGCTCTTTCAATGTGGGATACAGTTTTCGTGCTTTCGCCAGGCTGAAATCCTCCAGGGTCAGGACCTCCCTCATGGCGGCCTTTCTCTTTGGGCTGCTGCTTTTCGCGATGCAGTCTCCCCCAATCCCCTCAAGGCCCATGGTGGATGATGAGGGGCCGCCTTTGCCTCCCACCTCATCTCCTGCGGACAACGGCACCACAAGCCACCCAAACGGGACTTCCAGGCAACTTCCACAGATTATAATCATAGGCGTGAGGAAAGGAGGCACCCGGGCGCTGATAGAGATGCTCAGTCTGCACAGCGCAGTCGCAGCAGCGCAGAATGAGGTGCACTTCTTTGACTGGGAGAGCCACTTTCAGAAAGGTTTGCCGTGGTACCTCAGCCAGATGCCTTTCTCATTCCCCGACCAGCTGACGGTGGAGAAAACTCCCGCCTACTTCACCTCCAGCAAAGTCCCAAAACGCATCCATCAGATGAACCCAGACATCAAGCTGCTCCTCATCCTCAGAGACCCCACGGAGCGGGTGCTGTCGGACTACACGCAGGTCTTTTACAACCGCCTCCAGAAGCACAAACGCTACCAGCCCATCGAGTCTGTCCTGGTGAAGGATGGCGAGATCAACCTGGGGTACAAGGCTCTCAACCGCAGCCTGTATTACACTCACATGCAGAACTGGCTGAAGTACTTCCCTCTTGGGAGCATTCACGTGGTGGACGGGGACGAGCTCATCAGGGACCCTTTCCCCGAGATGAAAAAGGTGGAGAAATTCCTGAAGCTCGAGTCGCAGATAAACGCTTCAAACTTTTACTTTAATAAAACGAAAGGATTCTACTGTTTGAGGGACCACGGGAGGGAACGGTGTTTACATGACTCAAAGGGCAGGGCTCACCCTCACGTGGCGCCCGCCATCCTCCAGAAACTCTACCAGTTCTTTCACGAACCCAACAAGAAGTTCTTTGAGCTGGTGGGTCGAACGTTCAACTGGAATTAAGCGTTTGTGAACTCTTGAATGACTCTCCAGCAGGTGTCCTGTTCTCCTCACTAACAGTGTAGATAAAAAATAAAGCTATGTAAATTTGAACTAAATCTATTTTTGTACTACTACTTTTGTTACAGGAGAATGATGGAGCCAAATATCAGGGCAGACTGCAGCTCATGACATGCTCTCGTTTTTCTTTTCGTTGTCTAACATGAATTCTTTTGTCTTCTCTGGACTGTTAGAAACCCTCGCAGCTCGTCTGATCAAAGCGGACGACTCATCAGGACATTAATAATGACACTCAGACTGAGCCAGTTATTGTGTTACGTAAAGATGAATACCAGGCAGTGGAATACTGTCATGCCTTCATGTTTGACTTCATATATTCTGACATTATTACTGTCTAACTGCATTAAGAGCTCTGAAGGACCTTTTACCTGCTGCTATGATTTTCTCAGTCACTTTCGGGCACAAGCTGATGGCATATTGTTCCTTTATTGTTGTTATCTCTTTATGTAAGAGTCAGTTATGTAAACGCTCTGTGCACATCTTAAACTTGCAGATCATTACAGTGTACTGTAAATAGATTTTATAAAAGTGAAGAATTAATACCATAATAAAGATGTATTTTATTTTTAGCATGTCTTGATGTTTTTCTTCTGCTTGTTTTATCTATTTTCATTCGACCCCTTATGTTTCCGTCTGCTGCAGATTTGTTATCAGATCTTAACAAGCAAAGCGGATAATTGAAGTCGTGATGTCCTCTCAGCTTTAACAGGCACACATCAGTGTATAAACTGCTTCCTGATGTCTAGATCACACCACACTCTGCATGCATGCACATAAAACAGAAGCACATCTTAGCTATCTAGATTTTCCTGTTTGGTCACCCTTTGTCCGAAGAGGGAAGTGTAAGCAAAAGTATGTTTAGCTTTTACACAAAAGTGCTGCTGTCACATGTTTCTACATCAGTTTTTAAAGGTCAAAATGGTTTAATTTAACTCGTATTTTGAGTAAATCTCACTTGCAAATATTTGTTCAGAGAGCTGAGATTGGGCATAAAAGGTACAGCAAATATTTCAGGCACAACTTCAGCGACGGGAAATCAAAAGAAGTTGTTTATGCCCAAGGGTGCGATCTTCTTACTCAGTTTTTCAGAAAGGCGAGGGATTATTTATTCAAATCTTATTGCTACTTTGAAAACATCAGCAGCACCGTCTCAAAGACATTAATCTGCACCCAAAAAAAAAAATCCTACAGTAGATATTTCGTGTTTGAATGTGGCCTAGTTTTACTCTGGGGCTTACTGGGACTCTGCAGACAGGATGGTAACCTTATTGCCCGTTAAACGCACACCAAAGCAATATTTTTCACTCTATCCCTCCCTTATTTTTCCCCTGCAGAGAGCAGGGATTATAATTCCCTGATGTGCCTGCAGTTTACATGTGTTTTTCTTAGTGATAGCGTTGAGTAAGACTATCAACGGCTATCAGCAGAAGAGGTTTGGTCCCCAGGCGTACGGTGGAGGGAAAATGAGGAGTAAAGTGAAGAGTATGTGGGGGTGAGGTGGAGGCAGATCTCTGCTGTAAGATTATCAAACAGCTGCTTGCGTCATTTGGCATGTGTGAAGATAACACGGAGCAGGGCTTGTGCTGCTTTTGGAGCTGCTTTGAAACGTGTCAGGTCTCCAGATGTGACAGCTCTAAAGACACATCTGCAGGAAGTCGCAGGAATGTTGTTTACCTGAAATGATAACTGTTAGAGTTTATGTCACCTGTTTTCCCAGCCACAGAAGTCCCGGTGCAATATCTGGATGAACCTGTTTTGCGCTGTAAAACCCCTCGATGTAAGACAGAGAGGAAAAGAGCAGCACACCTGGAAGTTTTGCAAAACACAAACATACAAAGTAACATGTTTTCTAACACTTTTCTTGTTTTGTGAAGTGTTTTCAGCTCCATTAGGGATACATTTCCCCTCCAAGACACTCACATGGTTTCATTTAAATAACTCTTGGAGGCCCAAAAAGAAAACAAGTGTCATATTTTACAAAAAAAAAAGTGCAAAATTGGAGAAAAATCCAGAGTATGATGACACATTTGTGCAGAATATGACTCATTTCTGCTTTTCTCTGACATCAATCATCTCCCAGCTCCTCTATGTGTGTATTCACTGACCTGTAGACTTAAAGTAATGAGATTCTGCTCCACAATAACATGCTGCCAATGCATTTATTATGGTCCAACTTAAACAATCTGTAAATGACAAAAGTTTCAGATATAGACTGCGCGGGTGGGTTTGTGTTTTGCAGGATTGCAGTCACGAGAAGTCAGTTTGAGCGACACATTGGTGCTATTTAGTGCTTTTAAATGTCAGGAGTCGAGAGCCCAACTGTTTCAGATAAACTCTGAAAAGTCGTAACCGCAGGATCTATTTTGGATCATGTCAGGAAGAAGGGTTATTCACGACAAACGTGCAGTTGCATGTACGTATGTTATTTAAAAACACAGCGATTTGTAAGATGACACAAGGTGTGCTCTGCAAAGTGCATTTGTCAAAAATCTATCCAGAATTTGTCAAAACACTAATTATGAGGCACATTCAGCTGACAGATGCAAATGTAGCATTACAACATGAAAGTAAAGCTAAAGCTTTGTAAGGAGTAAAGATAGAAAGAGACTTTAGTTGAGTGTGTTTTGCTTTTTGTAATTAAAAATATGACGTTACAGCTGGATCTCTTAGGTAAAGGTGATTTGATGTTTTATGTCACATTTAGGCTATTAATAGATTCAATACACTTACAATTTGAGGGTTTTTGCTTCACTTTCACAAAACAGTTCGATTTAATCAGGATAGCCCCTTGAGAAGTAGCATCTCATTTTCAAGGAGGTCCCAAGATGAGTCCTCTCAAGCTGGTTCAGAGTGGTGCTTAAGTCTCTGCATGTAAAAGCATCATTTTTCTCCACTGTTTTTACCAAATTTATGTTCATTGTGGAGATGCAAAATCTCCATGTAAATAATTCAGTCCAGGCCTGCTGTACATGGATGTTTCTTAGTTTTTACATCTTCTGTTTTCTGTTGGAAGACCGTGAAAAAAAAAATACTTCAGCTGCCATGAGATGGAACTTTCATTCCAGTAAAGGGTCTAAATGATACTCAACAACAACAAAAGACAAAGGACATTTAGTCAGTCATTTTTTGTTGTTTTTTTGTTTTGTTTTTAATTATTTAATTCAGAAACTGTCTGTTCAGCTCAGTCAGTAGTCACGGTTACGTGAGGAGTTTTTCTTCTTTCTGAAAAGAATCTTTCTGAATAACTTTTTCAATCTCTGGTCTACATGCACTGCTATAATCAAACAGAATAGTCAATGGGGCATGCACAGAAAAACGTAAACATCACCAGCAGTCCAGTGGTGACTGCTCGCCGCCATTTTTAAAATTGAGGAACGTCTCTAGTTGCTTCTTACGACAACTTTCCATTTAATACATAATACCTCAATCATTTAAGGGGAAAGGAATATTCCACCCCTGTGAAACTGATTAAATGTCCATTATTGGCACTTTTCTTTCAGAGGTGTTTACAAAGGTTAAATTCTTTCTGTTTGAGCAAATAAACTGAATGCAAGTGGAATATTTGGGTCCATGTATACGTGACTAGAGTTTCAGTGTTTAGCTGCAAAAATACCCAAAGATACTTAAAGATAAAGTAGCTCTACAAACCATACATTATTTTTAAAAAATCCTTTTGTTTTTGAAGTAAAAATTTTCTACGTAACATGAACAATACCTTACTACATGCCTAAATAAAAACAACACAGGAAGCCCCATACTCAAATATTGTGCAAAAATACAAATAATGCCTTAAAACAACAACAAAATATATATATATATATATATTTTTTTTTTTTTCTTTGTGGTTAACACAAGAAAAAGAGAGTTTATCCATTCTAGTTTTATTTAGGCTGATGTAAAAACAATCACATAATATCTCAAAATCGAAGAAAAGAAGACGCCAGCAGGAAGTCAGAGCATGGTGTCTGTTTTGGGCCATGTCCACACGTAGCTTGGTAATTTTTAAATAAAAATACCCCGTCCACACGCAGCAAGGAAATCCGTGGCTAAGTGCTGCTCAAGGCACTTTTTAGTGATGTAAAGCTGTGGTTTCATGTGTGACAGGCATAAAGGTATAAGAATGTATGCGGTTTCCCAAATATACAGCTACGTGTGGACATGGCCCTGATCTGATAGAAGGAACGGCCTGGGTCTTTTGTGTCATGACAGTAGCTGCATGCTCGCCAAACAACTTGAAGGGTAGGTACATCAGAAAGAAAACTAGTGGCCTAATGGTCTGTAGAACAAGCTGAGCAAAAGCCAAACATTTTAGGTATTTTTTAAAATCCACCCGGACGTGATTTTATGACCATGAAAGATGGACGTGTCCGGGCAAAATAGAACATACGATCACCCTATCTCTAATTTCAGTCTTGGTGTTGCTTGCTTCCTGTCTCTCTTTACCCTTCCTATTGAATAGATGCCAAAAAAAACAAAACTGAAATATAACATCCAACTTGCCTGCTGTGACTGGAAATGCACTGATGACAGTAAATCAAACTGCTGAGTCAAAGGGAAATAAAATAAGCTGAGAAACACTGAGTTAAGAGAAAGTGCTGAGACCGCCTCACATTCAACATGTGTTGCTTTTTCACTTGACACACTGAAAATATGTAGCTTAAGACCAAGCAGAGAGTAAAACACGGGTTTGATAAGATGTTAAAGCTTCAGCTGTAGCTCATGCGAGCAGGTGCACCCAGATAAAGATGCTTTCTGACTCCTTTCTGCTGAAAATCCTTCAGCAAGGACACATCCTGACTCTGCTCTCAGCCCTCTCCTCTCTGCTCTGCTTACTCACCATCAGAGGAGCATCTATTAAGAGTTCATGAACGCCCCATTAGTCTAGTCAGATGTGCAGGCCTCTAAAGTTTTACAGTCACAGATTTCCCTTAACATCACCTAATTAATCTCAGCCACATAATTAATTCGCCTCCTCGCCCCACATGCAGTCTGAGCGCTAAACCGCGGCTACAACCAGGATTAATGGCCTTGCCCTCCTCCCGGCGCCTCCTCCCCTCCTTCCCCTCCGCCTCAGCTGTGAGACTATGTTCTGTGGAACTTTCTGCACAAACTTGGAGCCAGTCTGACTCCCCTCCCCTCCCCTCCGTCCCCCTTTTTCTCCCCCTCTTTGCTGCCAGCCAACTCTTCCTGAAGAGCCCCGTTTCCCTTCGAATCACAGTCAGCCAGTCTTGAGGTTTTTCAAAGGATGATGTGATCCGATGGAGCACGGCCCCTCTCCTGCCGTCACCAGGGCTGCAGCTCGCTTTAATTGGAATAGATTGTTTGTCCGCTCAATGTGTGAAGCCCGGCAGAAATAACACATGCAGCCACCCTTTCTTTCTTTTCGGTTTGCATTGAAACACAGAAATAAGAAGCCTCCACACTCACACACATTTAAAGATACCGCTTATTAGCGGAGCCTGAGTTTGTGCCACTGCATAGAAACTCAGTTTCCTTGAGATTTTTTCTGATACAATCCTGAAATTTCAGGTATTTCAAAAATCATCTTGACAAAAAAGCTCTTTACCTAAGCTCACTGTTCATACATAAACTCTCTGATTGTTTCCTTTCAGACTCTCAGGAGGTTGGACACAACATCAAATACACACGCATATCCTTACAGCAGAATGTTACACAGTCTTATCCCAGATTAAAGCCGCTGATCCTTTCATTGCAATTTAATTTGCACCTTATGCTCTCAGTTTCTGTTTCCCTGCTGCAGATTTCTGTACATCGAAGTGTAATACTGAGCAGCTCTGCCTCTGCAAAGAGCCAGAATCCTGAAAACTTATCACCACGGTGAGCTTTATTTGATAGAGGATAGCAGCTTATCAGTGTGCTCCTTCTCTGAAATCTTAATGTGGAGTTTGTAAGAGTGTAACAAAATGTTAGGGCTGCAACTTTCAATTATTTTGGTAATTGATTACTCGATTACTCAATTACTCAACAATTATGTTTACGATTAATCGATGAATCGAGAAAAAAAAAGATGAGAATGCATAATAAAAAAATTCGCAAAACCAAATGTGTTGTTGTTTTAGATGATGACTATTGTTTTATTTATTGTATATACAAAGAAACAACATATTTGAACATAATTAAACTGACCAGATGCTAAATTTATAAAGTATAAAAAGTGATATGGATGTATTGTCACTGAAAGAATCAACTGTTTGGGCAAAATAACAGGAAAAAATATTGTTGTGTCATCAGGTTAAGAACTAAGTGGGCCAAAAAGGCAAATAAATAACAATGTATCCTCAATCTTTTCACCTGCAGGCCAAACAGTTCACTGCCTCTGCTCTAACATTATCTGTAGCAGCTAATGCTAATGCTAACATTGGTATAATGAACTCCTCGAGGTTTTCAAACAGGGTAACAATTTAATGAAAAGACATGAGTCCTAGAAGACAAACCATGCATTTTTAAACATATGAAAGGAGTGTATGTGAGATTTTGTAGCACCTCACCTCGCTGTTGAGCTCCCCGACTCGTCACCGATGAGCCTAACATGTTTGTGTTTTAAGAGCTTGTGAAGGGAGGTTCTGCTGGGTCTGCTGCCCTGTCTGTCTGAGCCTCTCACTCACCCATTCACACACATACACATACATACACATGCATACACATACATACACATGCATACACATACACACTCCTACACTTTCATATATACATTCACACTATAAACATAAACGGGGTAATGTTATTTTAGTATGTTATGTTATGCTATGTTGAGTTTAGGGGTTAAGGTTATCTGTAACTTATTTTGGATTTAAGGATTGGCCAATTATTTTATTCATCAAATTCATTTTCTTCTGTTATTAACGTTAATCCATCATTACATCTTTATCAATAGTGTTCCTTTAAGTTACAGGATGTTAATGGGGGAAGGTTTGGTTACCGGTGTGTTTTCTTTTTGTGAGTGCGGGGTAATCAGTGGCACCTGAGGGGAAGGTGTTAAAAGGTGTAGCATGGCACAGAGTGAGGAGACCTCTCCAGAGCCTAGGACTGGAGAGAAGAGTTGGGAGATGTTTCCGTGAGGAGCTCTCCTTTAAAGTGTTGCTTGCTGTTTAAATCATGTTTGGAAAATAAAAAGAAATATATTTTTGCTATATCTTGGTCCATCTGGATGCTTGCGGTGACAGAGCTGATCAGTTTTTATCAATTTTATCGATTCGTCATTGCAGCCCTACAAAATATGCTCCCATCGCTCTGACAAGACAAAAGGAGACAGAAGCTATCTGGTATTTCCACGATGACCCTCTGTTTATGACCGAAATGCATTAATAAATAGCACCAAATACAGGCACCTGGAAGATATTAATTTGCGTATTTTTAAAGTAATATCACGTTACACACTCGCTCATTTTCTAATGATCGTGTGTCCTGAAGAGCTTCCTGCAGCAGGGGCAGCGTCAAGAGTGGGCCCAACAGTCCCAGGCCCACCTATTTTCCGACAGGCCCACCTCAAACTTTTCTTCGAAAAATGTTTTTTCTTTCTTTCTTTCTTTTTGAATTAAAAAAAACAGAGGAATATCATAATATTTTGTCACTTTGTGCTGAGTTTGTTATTGTTAGATGGGCTGTCTTCATAAAACGAGCCAAGTTTGGGTATCTTTTAGCCCGTTGGTAAAAATAAAAATATGAAACATTCAGCCTCATGTTATATAAGTAGGACTAGAGAATTATTTGGGGAAATACTGTGGATTTTTGTTTATTATTTAATAATTGTAAATGCTGCTCTTACAGTTTATAATACATAGAAAGTGGAGGCGGTGCAGCCCATTGGTGCATTGGAGCGCTACTCTTTAGCTGATACCATTGAGAGCCATTGCTGTCTGATGCACTAGGATTTTATCAAATATTAAAGGATCAAAAAGCAACTAAATCTGCTCTAAAACATACATACTAGCAGAACTATATCTATATCTATATTTATATCTATATTGGAATAGTTATTTACTAACTTTTGTAATTTAAGGTCCACCCAAAATTGGAATCCTGGCTCACATGATAACTCCCAAACTTTAATTTTTAAAACTGAACAGGGGAAATGACAGGAAAATTTTGAATCAAGTTGGGGTGGAAAGTTTTGCAGCTCTTCTGGATAATTTTGTGCTGTTTTCAAAAATTCTGCATCAATATGACACCACTTTCATGTGTTTTTGAACATTCACAGCTGGTAGCAACAAATATCATCCTTGATTTCTTTTAATTAAAATATAAAGTGACATTCAGTTTCCAGAAATGTAATATCTTGGGTCATAATTTTTTCATCTGGATGGTTCAACGAGTTTCGCATTTTTTGTTAAAAAACCATCGCTGATTTTCAGAAACCAAAGTGAAACCATTTTTTAAGAGTGTGAGTTGTGTGAAACTTGGAGTCAGAGACTGAGGTTACTTTTTTAAAGGATATTGAAAATGCAGCATCTGTATTGTTTTTTTTCATAGGAGTCATCCATATAAATGTGTCTGTAAGAAGTTTGTGGCAAACATCTTTAGTGATTTACGGCAGAATCTTTGCAAGGTGACTGACTCCCCAGGGTTTCATCCAGCTTAATATAAAAGATAAGACTGAGAACATAATGGATGCTTTACTCTGCATTTATTCAGTATCGACATGCAACTTGAGATAACGCTGCATCTTGATGATGCGGGTAACCTTGAAGCCAGGTAAATTAGAAAGATTCCCAGAAACCTGTAAGTCTTATCTGCAGCCTAAAGATAGGCATCTTTAAATAAACCAGGACACAAACACAGAATCTAATAGTCTGTCATTAAATCACAGCGTGCTGTCGTTCAATTCAGCATTCACAGATAAAAAAAAGACGACGTTTGAAATGAATGTGAGCAGCGCTACGGGAATATTTAGAGGCTTTGATCCTGGATGAAGGTTTGTCTGAAGAGCATCTTTAGCTTAACACCTCTCATGACCATACTTTCCAAACAACATGAGGTCTGCAGACGTTGAAGGATCCTTTCTGGTCTATGTCAGTGTCACAAATGCTTCCTCTGAACCAGATGACATTTGGATGGCAAACACATTTAACACCTCACTGTTGTGCTTTAAAGCCCCTCCCCAGAAACCAAAGGGTGACATCCCTGAGGCTGGGTCACTGGTTTATACAGTCTCTGGGTTTGTGTCTGCTTTGCAAACCAGCTTTAACAAAAGCTAACTCTAGTTTGGGTTGCTCAAGAGTAACTTCTTTATTTATCCCTTGATTGTTGGTGCCGACAACTCAAAATGTGAAAGTTGAGTTGTTGCTCTATCAGCCAATGTGTTGTTAGTACGGTTATTTCACTAAGGCATTAAAGGAAGCACAGGAAAACCTGCTGATACAATGTGGAGCAGATTGGAACAGAGTTTGCATGCTGTGTTTATACTTTGCATGTGCGATTTTAGATCAGTGTACCAAGTCTTCTTTGAGCGGTGTAAGCATGATTTGAGGATGATGCGCTAACCTATGTAAAAAAAAAAGTGCAATGCCTTGTTTTGTTTGTACTGTACAGTATGTGTGAACAGCTTTGTCTCCTCTAATTTCAGTTTGTCTTGTGATGAGGAGCAGCCATGCTTAGGTGGCTTGTGTGCTAAGAAAGGGAGGGGCTGGAGGTTGTGGTGATGCATGTCTTACTTTGTTCAAATTTTAAGTTAATCCTGTAAAATGTGTTATTTCTGTTCAACTGCAGTGGTTTTCCTTCACTAAGACTTAAAGATGCTGTGAGGAGGATCTGTTATAATTGGACTGCTTTGCCACCTTGTGGCCTGGAGTCTCTGCACACTGTTTTAAATTACTTCTACAGAGGCGTATGTTTGTTTTGGGATTAAATGAAAATTAGATCAAAACAAATTTTCTTTTCTAAAACAACGTGCTAAGGTAAGATATTTATCAGTACAGTTATGGTTTGAAACGTGACATCAAGCGAACGTTGTAGTAGCCAGCTATGTGTAGTGCTATCGGCAGCCTGGTGCTCCGACGTATCTGTAGGCTAACATGACAACAAGTACACACTGTCAGTTTGTTTGTCATCAAGTAGCATCTATATTTAGCACAGCTGGCAGCCCGGTGCTCTAAGACAAGTCTGTAATGTGTACTTCATTTTATTGATAGACTCTTAAGTTTGAACAGACCAGTGCAGAATAACTGCTGACTGTGGGTTGGAATGAACATTAGCACAAACAGATTAGCACCTGTGTTAGCCTTTAGCTCAAGCTGTATCACACAATCTTTCTTCTGCTTTTCTGTTCTTTTTCTGTCTAAAAGTTAGGCTCCAGTGTCCACCATCACTACAAAATTAATCACAGAAACCATTTCCAGCAAATAAAACACAGATTTCTCTTCTCACTACTGAACTTTGTCAGCCAGCGTGGTGTTATCATAGAGACTGTAAATCAACCCTGGTTCTGTTTTTCTTGTTTTTCTTCATTTCAAACTATTTTACTTTTGTATAACATGCAGTAAATCTGGAATAACTCCCAGGTATTCAAAGTTCTGAGTACTTCAGAAAAAAATGGATCAAAGCAACTACACCCAGGATATTTTCTGACATTCTTTACAGTCAAAATAAGCAAAAACAGCCACACAGGCATTTTGAGGCTCAAGAGTTAAAGGGTTAAAATGAGACGTACATGCTGCCAGCTGTAGCTCTGACTCTCGTAGCACCTGGGACTGATTTTCAGAGTGCTCAGTTATAATACTTTGTGACTGGTCAGGAACAGGTTTGTTCATTTATGCAGGTATGAGACGGCTAAAGAATTTGGCTTGTTAGATTTGCTGACGTGATAATGTCATACTGAAGCACACAGACTGATTAGATACTCAATTTTCAAGAGTTCATGAACTTCTGGTATCTCAAATATTAAAGATGACACCAAATTTCATGATGTCATACTTAAATGTTTTTCTCTGCTTTTGATGTAGCACTCAGTTTTTTTCTTTCATTGAATCTGAGGTCGATGTGACCTCTTGTTGATTCAGTTTTTGGATTACTCACTGAAAATATCCCGAGTCCTTGTTCCATTCAGCTCTTAAGAAAATTTCTGGGACGCATGCTTCAACAGGCTCCTGAGTGTTTCTATAAAGAGGGGAAAAAAAATAAAAGAAAAACCTAATCTTTTAAAGAAATGGGGGTAAAAATGGAAGCCTTGAGCTGTCACGAAATGTGAAGGATCTGGAGACCTTTCAGATTTCCGCTGCACACACACTAAGTGATTTTGGAAGTAAATGACGGCATTGCACCGAATAAATTGAATCTCCCAAATTAAATACCGCAGCATATGACTCAAAGTTATGAGTCGCTCTCTGGCGATCACACAAATCATCAATTCTCCTCCTGCTTATTATGTGAATGAGGATTTTTGTTTTGCCCTGACATTAGAACAAATACTGTTCGGGATATTGGATTAGAGGAATGTGGTTTTACCTCTGAGTGAACTGCGTCTTCAATCCTGTTTACCCTTTCAGCGCTAATGGAACATAAACATGCATTTCATTAGTATGAAGGGTAATAGAGGGAGGGCCCGAGCTGTGTTTGATGTATGCGTGCGGGTTTCTGTCATTCCTTCATTCCAGTCAGGGTCTACATGTGCTGCTGCTGTGTGAGTCGGTCAACACTGGGCTCTGTTATCACTCATTTCCCGGCATGGGCTCCTCTGGCAGGCACATAAGCCTCCATGGCCAATGATAACTCCCACTGCTAACAGACACCTCTGCATGGGTGAAGCATGACTGGGCCAACAGATAGCCTTCTCCCCCTCTGTGGATCTGTGTGCAAACCCTGGGTTTGTGCATGCTATGGGCTCAGGAACTTGTTTGAGTTTATGTTAAGTTGCGTGCTCATGTGCAACATCTGCAAGTGTCATGCAAGCTCATGTATGTTCTGGATTATGCATGCGTTTATTTCCCTCCATAGGGAGCAGGGATCCATGTGGATTTAGCTATTGAGCAGGATTTTCAAACATCAGGCTCCAGATCCAGATGCTCCCCATGCAGCAACCCCCCAGAATAGCTCTGATCAGATTCTGTTTCTGGGTGCACATATTTTCCTAACACTCCAGATTGAGCATGACGTCATTTTTGGAGGCTTCTTGGAGTATATGTAACTCTGCGTGTGCTAAGAACAACGCATGTCTCTGACCCAGAAAACATAAAAACACTCTTAGTTCTTCACACACGCAACAACCATTCTCTGTTTTAGCTCTGCATATGGTTCGAATCAAATCTAAACAACTTTGAAGATCACTCAAGTATCACATTACAACAGAGCCGGGCTTTGCTGCATGTGTTTTCTTGATTAAAACAAGTCGAGCTGCTGCGTATTGAAACCATGTGTTGGCTCTGTCCTCTGGTGTTGGTGTTCGGCTGCCGAACTCACTCCTGTTCAAGGAAAACAAAACACGTATCAATGACATTTTAATTAAAGCCCTGGTCCATTTTCAAAGGGATGTTAACAGAGGAGAGGGGGTGGAAATGCTCTGACCACCTCTGGTGCCCTCCTGTCAGTTCAAGAGGTGGATGGGTGGTTTTGTCTTGAATTGAAACGCCTTAAAACCTTTACTTACTGAGGCTGAAATTGTCTGGACTCATTTTTTTATTATGGCTGCAAAATGGTCTGAAAATGCCTCGTTTTTCAGTGCTTTGGCCTTGAATTTTTAACATCAGATGAAGGATTTTTGCACATGGTATGGAAGTGGAAGTATTAGCAGTGTAAAAGAGGGAAAAAACAAAAAAGAAACTGATTTCTTTGGAGTTCAGTGGATCATTACTTTTTATGGTTCATTCGTTGGTCGTGGACACTGAACTTTTTGTGGCTTCAGTGATATTTTTACTACTTTTGCTCCTGTGTTTGTCTGGAGATTCTACATGTAACCATGGCTGCACTGTTTATGTGTGAAATCAGCTGTTAGTAGCCTGTAGCATGTCAATGCTAACTGGTGCAAGGCCTGATGTTTCCCCACAAGATGAGGAGAAGGAGGTGAGGACGACGTGCTGGTTCTCAGGTGTGAGCTAAGAAGTGACAACATTGACCTGTCCTTTCATCCATCGTTATTGGGAACATAAGATCTGTCTCCAATAAGATGGACAAGCTAGCTGTGCTAACCCAGCAACAGAGGGAATACCAGAAAGATCTAACACCAAGGAGAGACAGAGACTGAACAGACTGCTGAAGAAGCTCAGTCCTAGACCCTGTGGAGGTGGAGGCTGGCTGAACTGGACAATGATGGACAAGCTGTCATCATCTATTTTCTTATGGAGCTTTTCGCACTTTCTATACACTTTCTTACTTTTGTTTTCTTGATTGCTGTTGTGACTCCTGAATTTCCCCTCAGGGATGAATAAAGTATTTTGTATTATATTCTATTAACGCAAATGTGTGTACAACTCTCAGTTAACATTCTGGCCAAGGCAAACATAGCACTAATGCTATCACAGTAGCTAAAGCATTACAAGGTGATGTCTTGTTTGAAATTAATCAGTTTGAGCAAAAAAAGAAAAAAAAAACTTTAAGTTGGACAAACAGAGACTCCAAAAAGGGACACACAAGTGGATATGTAGGGGAAAATTTGACCACATAGCATACTGTAAAGGTAAAATTTGATACTAAGTGCTGCATGAAAATTACACAAAAATAAATACTGAGAAATGGGAAAAGCTTTTCAAAACAACCACAAAAGGAAACAAAGGATACATTACTGCTAACTTCTTCCAGATCTGTGTCTGGTCCATCTCTGCTCCTTCAAAGCCCTGGATTGTTTATCACTAAACTGTAACAAACAGTCAAAATAAGTGAAGCCAGGCCTGGAGCCAACAGGTTAGAGGTTTTTTAAGGCCAATAACAACATAAATGAGGAGAGGTTCATCATTGTGGCGGTAAGGGTAGGAAACCCTTAGTCATGTGACAATGCAATTTGTGGTGTTGATGGTCTCTTGTGTCTTCTCAACTATTGTGGTTTTTTTGTAAATTGTCTCCACATCAAATGTTGAACAGCAACATCTGGCTGTTCGGCTTGTTTCTTAGAAATGTGGTAAGATACTTTAAAAAAAAGGCATTTTATGTGATTTTTCTTCATCTGATTGAATATAATTTGACATTCAGATCCCTTCAGTTATTGTTCAGACTCCCCATCACACTCTTACACTTTCCACAGGAAGTGCTCTCTTCCAAGTAAAACCACAGTCTCTCTTTGAACAGTCTTCACTGTTTGTAGTTGTTCCTCTTCTCAAGAATTTCACAAATGTATCTCATATTCCCAGATGTCAACCAGAGAAAATAGAAAACAGGTGGTAAGTGTGCTTGAGACAAAATTACATTCATCAGTGTGTTCAGGGAGGGAGATTTCCCTCAGCCTGCTGCCAACTTCTGCAAATAAAGAGAGGAAAATCAATCGGCTGTTTCATGATTGACCAAATCCCCTCACCCGCGAGTCTGGGAAATCCAATGACCCGCTCGGCTGATATATTGCTCCTCACCTGGAGAATGATAATGCAATCCCTTCACTAATTGAAACATGGCCATTTGGAGTCGCTTCTCTGCCTGTAGAAAGTCAAACTTTTGTTTTTCTTCAGGAGTTGCTGCTTCGAACTGATGTGTTGTTGGTTTTCTACTCTGAGTGAAACATGTAACTTGATTTAAATGGTTTCAGGTTTGGGCTGCTTGTGTTTGAGTAAAACATGGGTGCATTTCAAAGCTCCAAAGTTTCATCCTTCCTTCCTCTACTTGAGCCTTAGTCCCTCCCACCAGAGATGTGTGAGAGACTGATCAATTTACCGTAAAATGCATCATTATTAGATTATTTATGTATTATTTAGCCTTTATCTAGAGCGCATCTTATCATAAACTCAGTAACTCATTAATATAAACTAGTTTACTGTGTTTCATGAAGATATTATCCATTAGGTTTCAGTTTTCAGTATTAATCCTCTGTTATATTGATTTGATGATGGTTGTGTTCAGTATTTTCTGCTTTAAACTCACAACAAACACTTTTTAATCCCAGATTTATGACCCGGTACTGAACGATCCTCAGTGCCTGTTTCAGCTCTACCTTTTCCCTCATTAAACTGCTTTGACGCAAAGTTTCATGTAGAGAAGTCTGAGCCGCTGCAGCGTCCAATCAGAGAGTGATATTCCATACAGGGGCGTGTCCATCAGGGAAAAGACTTCTGCAAAGCCTGCTCTTGTTTTTCCTGGATCATAGCTCCTCTGATTAGTCTCCTCCATCCTCTCTCCTCCGAGCACAATTTTTTTCTATATTAAGGGGTACATTTCATGTCCATGGATGTACTTATCAACTTTACTAAGTATTTAATACAGAAAGTTAACAGGTTCCATCACTTATTGAGCTAAAAATGAAAATCACAAATTTGAATTTACTGTTTTTGTGCTGTCTGATTTCTCAAATGTCAAGGTTGCTCTTCAGAATTAACACTAGAAAACTTCTTTATGTTTACTGTTTTCAGTATTATTCATCTAAAATAATCATTGAAATATTAAAAAGGTGTTTTAATAACTATTTTTAATCATTTATATGGATGAAATGATTCATTTTGTGTGTGTCCGAGAAATCAGCATCAAGCGTGTTACCCATTGAAAAAAGACCAATAAATCAGCAATGGTTTTCTCCAAAGTCACATGACCCAAATCAGCTGGGGTCACATCCTTTGTGGTGGGAACCTTGAAGAAAGTGTTGCATATTTTAACTCCTCCTCATCAATATTTCATCAGAATGAGTATCTACACATGGGGCGCATTAATTGTTCGTCAGCTGTGTCATCAACATTTTCTGGTGTTTTTACTATAAATGTTATAAAGACCAAACCGTGAAGAAAATGCACAGAAATATGAGCTGATTGAGGTCAAGTGGTGGCATGTTCAAAGTCTACTGTTAGCACAAGAGCCAAAAAATGGAGAACATATCAAGCATGTTACCCATCACAAAATTTAATTTTTAAGAGACAGGTTTGTCCTGTCAACCGTGTCACTGTGATTTTTGTGCCATAATTCTTTTAAATTGTGTCTTAATTGTGATATAAATGATGAGGGACATTTCTAGAGAGTGTAGCCTTGCATAGAAATGTTGAATAACTCTAAATTCAGTATAACATGGATTTACATTGAAAAAAATAGTCACAACTTTTGTCCTTAACACGGTTGACAAAATTATGCCCCAAAAGTTTTTTTTGTTACTTAAATATTTAAGAATTCATTAGAGCTTAAGCTTGGCAACTAATGAATTTAGTACAGAAAGTGCTTCAGGTGACGCGGAGGAGAGAGGAGAGTGGAGGCTTGGGTTTATCGCTTTGAGACGCACCCCATGTTAAAGGACACATTCAGGTGGTGGGTTGGCTCATTCAACTCTTCATAAATATCCCAAATAAATCTGAATTCTTTCCCATGAAAATTCTTTCTGTTCTGTTTAATAAAGGGAGGATGAGAAAACTGTTACAGGCTCTCTTAACATCACTCCTTACAAGCTGCGTGAACACCCAAACCTCTGCAGATGATCCAGAACAAAGGTGCAAGTTTGGTCTTCAAACTCAAAACTCAAACTTCCTGCAAGTTGACATCAGAATATTGGCCCTGAGAAGCTTAAAAAGCCAAAACACAAAACGATCTAAAGCCAGGTTTAGGTCGCAATTTGTCACCCCCAATAAAAAGTTGACTGTGACCTGTTCTGAGACTTGTTGTAACCTATAATTTGTCCAAATGATCCTCAAGTGTGCGGTGTTGGACTACACCAGACAGTGTCACAGTGTTCCTGATGTTGAGCGGTAAAAAAGTTAAATATTTAGGATTTCTGATCAGTCTGGATCACCACCTCTGTCTCTGTCTCTCCAACTTTTTGAGTCGGCAGTGGAAACATCTTCAGTTTTGATCAAAAAGAATATTCCTCTAACATCTCTGTCTCATATTTCACATATTTCACATCTTTGCTTACCCAGGAACACCTGATTTGTTCTATTCTCACATCATAACTTTTCTGCTATCACGAGGCGTCACAACACACGCCTTCACACCTTGATTATTCAAACACCTTTAACCTCACCTTCCGTACAACATTTGTTTTCCTGCAGCTGAGTTTGCCTCTGGACTCTTTCGGAGTATACACATCTTGAAAACTTTTACAGCTGCTGACTTTAACTGTTTTTAATGCAAGATCAAAACATTACTTTGTTAGGTTTAATTAAAAGTGAAGTTGTTAGTGGAAAGATTACTTTTTCTTGGAGGCACTGTGTTTCAATTTACATATTTTAATGTCTGGAAAAAAAGCAGATATCCAGCTGAAGTGAGAATAAATTGAAGTTAAGAGTAGTTTAATGAAACAAGCACCTGATGCATCAAATTGGAGCTGTCAGATTTTCTCTTCACATCATACATGAAACTGTAAGTCAGAAACAAACAGCAGCATGAATACAACACATTTCAGTGAGGGAGAGTGTCATCTGTGCAGGATCCTTCTCATCCATGAATCTCTTTTCCTTACATTTCCTGTGAAGTCTGAAAAATGGGAAGATGAACAACAGCAGCTGAAATCTTGACTCAGCTGTCCTTCAGTCTCACAGATCAAACGCTCAAACCAACAATCCAGAGGAGCTTCACTCGAAACACCTCACTCAGACATCCGTCAGCATTTCCAGGTCCTCCACAACCCCTGCTTGTTCTTTCTCTTTTACTCCCAACACGAACATGTTTGAGCATTAAAAGGCCCCCAGAGAGAGGTGGATGCAGAAAAGAGGCAGAGGAGACATTGATCCGGCTGTGTAACATGGTTCTGTTTACTGTGGGTCAATGAAATTCCATCACCTTCTTCCCTCTTTGGTCAATATCCATCTGAGGAAGCTCCACAGATGTTGTTCTCCCTCAAGCTTTGAAACACTTGTATTCATCCCCGGCGCTCTGAGAGAGGACGGACCCAAGCTGCAACAAGAAAGGTCAGAGAAGCTGGAAACACTGGCGAATATCCAGAGCTACAGAGAAATAAAAACTCTGTATGGCTCAGTGCTGGAATATTTGTTCGTTTAAGGCTTGAACTGTGATTTTTGAGAGATTTTGAGCCCATGCAGTGAATTCCACTTAAGAGTCCTGTCATAGTTTAAAGCAGCACTGCCTGAGGGCCTGAAGATTACAACCATCTAGGGATGGGTACCAATTAGGTACTTTTAAAGGTACTGACCAAATTCTGTCAAAAGTACCAAGTACTGCTTCAAGGAAAATCAAAGGTACCATGTTTAGGTACCTGAATGCATCTTTGTGACTTTGAGAGAGTGGAAGACTGTGATTTTCTATGCTGGACATGAATACAGCATTACAAGGTACATTTGTTCTTATATATATATATATATATATATATATATATATATATATATATATATATATATATATATATATAAGAACAAATGTAATAAATTGAAAAGAATTTCTGTTTTTTTATTAAACAAATTGATATTTTTTTATCATATTAACACACAAAAGGACCGAAAATCAGTACCATTGAGTACCGATACCGATTGCCAGGTACCAGGAATCGGTACCATATCATTTCAAATGTCAAAGGTACCCATCCCTATAGCCATCCAAGGTTGGTTTGCAGATTTGTCCTTTATGTGTTGAGATTTCTCTGGATTCTCTGAATCATTTCATAATGTAAATAATGAAATCCTAAAATTATTTATTTATAAGTGCTGCCAGTGATTAAAGAAATAAACTAATTAATTACAGGAATTGTAATTAATTAATCGAATTAATCACATTTTAATCTCATATCTGCTTAAGCTCCCCAAATAAAGAATTTTAATTCTAGGACTTTAGAAAATTGTAGTGTGTGACTAACCAAATGAATACACAAAGAAGACAAGATTTGTAAATTCCCATTTTTTTTCCAAGTGGCCAATGTTAAAATGTCCATGGTTGCCGCTGTTGTTGTCTATAGTTGTCAATTTGATCACAACCGTTTACTGCGTCTATCAAAGTAAATTGTGTTTTTCAGCAGGGGGGAGGTGGGGTCTGGCTGAGCTTGTCAATCAAAATCCTGCTCGTAATCTACTGTGGGTGAGAGCGGTGTGCTTTTTGGATGAGAGATCAGCATGGATATGAGGAGAACACTACAAACACCTGAAATCTTATCAAGTGTTTTTCTCATTTTCTTAGTAAAAATGTCTTTTTAGACTTGATATGAGCCCCTTTCACCTGACTGGTCCAAGAAAATGTCTTATTTAAAGTTTGTTGAGGACAAAAATGAGGTCTAAACTGCTTGTAACAAGTAAACAAATCTGCCAGTGTGGTAAGAGAAATGTGCTTGTCAAGTATAAAATACTGTCTTAATACGAGCACATGCCTCTTATCCTACTAGCAGATTTGTTTATTGTTACAAATAAAATATACCTCATTTTCGTCTTTAACAAACTTGAAATAGGACACTTTTTCTGGACTGGTCAGGCGAATGAATCATATTGAGTCTAGAAAGACATTTTTTACTGAAAATAAGACAAAAACACTTGATAAGATTTCAGTTTTTTGCAGTGAAGATGTGAAATGGCAGAAACATAGTGAGACGCTGCGAGTCAGAAAAGTTCAGGCAGCTCACGCTCCAACTGAGGATGTGTCACAGTAGTTCAGGGAGGAAGCGCGACGCGATCATGAGAAAAGACGACTGAGATCATGGAGAGGATCATAGGATGGAGCGCCCGAGACAAACGCGAAAAAAAATGGTTTGTCTGTTTTTGGATCAAAAACAGGAAGAGAGATAAAAGAGGATAGCCCACTCTTCTTTGGTAGTTTTGGTGTTTACATAGTCATAGAAAACAATATTATTTGGGTCTTGAAAGATTGTTCAAGATGCTCTGAATATGGCTGGAATTGAGCTTCTTCCTCTCTGGGTGCTCCTTTAATTCCCAGCCATGACTCACCTGTTGATGTGTTTTCTAGGTGTTATTTTTCTATAACTTTTTCAGATGATATCAGTGCACCCAGGCATCTACTCTCAGTTCGATATGCCCAGAATCTCCTACAGGAGGCTTCTTTTAATGTGAAGAAGTGCTGACTCTATTCTGAGCCCTCCCCCTCTGTAGTCTCTGAGCTGCAGACTCTATCTGTGAGGCTGAGCCCAGCCAACCTTCAGAGGAAACTCATTTGACCCACTTGTATCCACAATCTCATTCTTTTGGTCACTTCCCAAAGCTGTGAACAGCTGAGGATTACACTGAGGAACAGTACGTTCGAGGCCGCCTCTGGTCTGTAGCTACCACAGCCAAGTACAGATCGAAGAAGAGTATTCAGAATACAGTGGTTCCTTAACTTTTGAGTGTCTAAACTAATGAGTTTATAAAGACACCAGCCATCTCTTGGATGATCTTTTGCTTTGAGTTCATGAATTTTCAATAACAAATCATTGGCTCAGCAAACACCACAGTGAACATTGCAACATCCGCCCCAAATCCTGTGTCTCACTGGTTCATTTTTAGTGCTAAGCTCGCAGTGGAAGGATCGTTGTTGTACGTGCATTTGTGACTGCAGTTATTTTGTAAAACATTCAGACTTAAAGGAACACACAGAAAAAGTTGCAATTGGGCGTGAGGCAACGCTATGTAATGACGTGTAGCTAACTCATTTAGAAAACATTCTGAAGAAGAGGATAAAAAATACCTCACTGGACAGTTTCTTTTTCTTCTGCTTTTTCTTTTTTTTTTCAAAAACTCCTGTCGTTGGAAGTAAGGAAAGTGTGGTGAAAGGGGAAAAATCAGCAACTATGATTCAGTTATTCAGCTCAGTCTTTCTCCTCCACCTCCATCAGCATCTTCAAGTCATCTCGCCTTCAAGCGAAATGTTACATAATGCTACTCAATAAAATTAGTTTAATTCAGCACATGCTATTGTATTTTTTTAACAACTCTGTTCTGTCAGGGGACAAATCAAACTTGTAATTCAAGGCACCACTGTTCAGTAAACCCTGGCACAGTTCTCCAGCTCCCTGAATGCGCTCTTTGAAGATACTAAGTTTAGAAAACTTCAGCTTCATGTCCTTGAATCTTTTGATTGTTGACCACGTCCTTTCCTGTTCTTTGGTCAAGGGGCCCATTTTTTACTGCAAGTTCAAAAATATCTTAGCGGCTGTAGTTGGTTTTTGCAGAGATAAAAGAAGTGTTTGAACCAGGCTTTTTAAAAGTTATGTGACCCCTCGCTTTCATCTGATGGTGTATTACTTATTGCACTGAAATGAATCATGAAATTAATGTGAACATTTACAGTTTCTGTCAAGGTCACAACAAATCCATAATATACATAAAAGTAATATCTCGGTAAACTACATTTGGACTGTGCACGTTTATATAGCTAAAGTTCTGTATAATCTGCAGAAACTCAACTACTCTTCCAGCTGACGTCTTTAAATGAATCAATTTATCATGATGTGAAAATGTGAAGCTTCAAAAACTCGTAACAGGACACAAAACTATAAAATGGTGCATAAATATATCTCAAAATCAAAATGCCAGAATTTTTTTTTTTTTTTTTATAAATGTTGTTCACAGGTCAAATTAAGGTGGCAGTGGGTGTCAGATGATTTGCCACAGCCCCAAAACTTAATGCAAAAGCAAAAACACAAATGCAAAAGAAAAGCACAAATGTAAAAGCCACAACATGACAGAAGTACAGCCACAACCAGGTTTAAAAAGTTAGTTATCCCAACAGACACAGGAGAGTTGTGAAAATAAGTAAATGATTTTCTTTTTTAACTTCATCATAATACAATATAAATAAAGCTTTGTAGGGTCTCATCTTCTAGGATCCTCAGAATCAGAATCAGAATACTTTATTGATCCCCAAGGGGAAATTTTATTTTAGTTTCGTCCTTTCCAAGACATATAAGAAAACAGACAGTGACACGGAGAAAAAAACAGGAATGGGATAAACTTAGGAGCTGCTAGCATGCCCAGCGCCCCTTTGTGAGAGATATGAAATAAAAACATTGGGAGAAGGGAGGAGGAAAAAAAGGTCGATTCCAGACTATGCCCCAACAGGGGGCGTAGTTTGGGATTAAGAAAAAACACCTCAGCATATAAGCACATGATAACAACAAATAAAGACCCTCTGCAGCTGAACTGTAACCCCTAAATTCCACCGCTCAGCGCAGCACGGCGCCGCACTCTTGAAACATACTGCGGAGCACTTAGCTTCCATAATCTACCAGGGAAATTCCACTGTACACGCTGCTGAAGCACCGTCACGTGCCCAGGCGCAAGAAATACGCTTCAGGTCTATTTTCTGCTTCCAAACCTCGTAAATTCACCGTCGATAAGAAAGTACTAGACAGGAAGTCACCGTGTGAGGAACCCGGAAGATTCCAAATAAAACACAATGCACGAACTCTCAAACGCAAATTTGCCCAATATGTTATAAAAGCGTCAGGAAGCTTGCGCATCAGGTAAACAGTCGGTCAGAGGGTCCAAGACACAACACGACGCCATGGATGAAGAGAAGCTGATCTTGGAAGTGGATAAGTTCAACATTCTGTATGATCCCAAACATCCTTTTTTATAAGGATACAGGCAGAAAGGACAAGGTGTGGACTGACATCAGCACGCTGCTTCCAGTGGGGTTTGACAACTGGAGCAAGACCTCGGCGCTCCGCTGCGCTGCGCTGCGTGGCTCGTGCGGTGGAATTCAGGGGTAACAGAGCCAAAGAAGGCCTCGAGTCCAAGGTTGTATCCTCCATAGTACTTAAATTTTTTTGTTTACCGGAAAAATATGACACCTTGTAATTAGCTTTATAGATCAATAATGTTAGCATTAAAGCTATATCCAATCCAGTCCAATCCACTTCATTTATATAGCACATTTTAAAAAACATTTAAGTTCACCAAAGTGCTGCACAGTTAAAATAACATATGGGAATATCAATATAAGAAATAAAATCAATTTCAATAACACATAGAAACAAATAAGAGTCATAAAAAAAGGGGGTTGAGACCATAAAAGACATAAAAGGACATGGATCACACAACTCTCATGCTGAGTTAAAAGCCAAAGAATAATAGTGAGTTCAAAGACGCGATTTAAAAGTCGTTGGGGTGGGGGATGTTTTTATTTTGAGTGGTAGATCATTTCTACAGTTTGGGAGCCACCACCTGTATGTATCATAGCTGAAGGTTAAAAAAAAACAAAAACAAAAAAAAAACATTATTCACTTACTCAGTAAATGGGATAACTTTGGGATAACTGTGTGTTGTCGCGTTTGTATTGTTGCTTTTGCAAATCAGCTGACACCTACCAGCCACCGTACAAAGTAGTCTAAAAAAAAAAAAAACATCTTGAAAAATAATCCTGGTAAAACCAAGATCCTGATCCTGCCATAAAAACAAGCAGACATATTTATTTTCTCCATATCGCCCCCTAATGGAGAACATTCTCCTGGAGAAGACGCAGAGTTTGCTGATGTGTATGCAGTATGTGACACTGCAGAAAACTGCATAATGTATTTTTTATCAGGCTGTTCTTTGTGTGTGAAATCTTCATCTTCATTTTCTTTCAGCATCTGATTATTTTATAATTCACATTACGAGGCATGGAGAGGTCTCCGGGTATATTTCCAGTCAGCAGGATCCAGCTCTACTCCCCAGCCTCCATGTTGAAGGTGGTTCTCATAGTTCAACTCCAGAGTCAATGCGACTGTTTTGCATATTACCTTGGCAACTGGCTTTTTTATCATTAGGCCAGCGTTCAGAATTTCCTTAATAGTAGTTTCATTCTAACCCAGACATTTGGTATGGAAATGTGACTCCTCCCTGCTTTGACAAAATGAGGCTCTCAGCAGAAAGGATTTTGTTTCTAACTCAAAAACAAGACCTGAATTAACATATCAAGGAGCTGGAGGAAAAAAAAAACCCCACAAAAATCACTGGGAGATATCTTCCCAGAGGACATCTGACAGTAGATGTCTGAGTTTGTTGGAGAGGCAGTTCAGGCATGAGGATTTAGATGGTAATATGATGTATTACTTTGATATTTCACTCTTTTTTTCCACGCTTTTGTTCTGTATTTTAGGTGTCAGAAATTGGCAGAAACTGTAATTGTTTGTCTCCACTATTTCCATATATAGAGAAAAAAATCAGCAGACAAACAGAACCTCATTTTGCAAACAGCAGATTGAAGCGCCGGGCCATGTGCCTGCATGTAAGGATGTTTACCCTCCCGTCTCTGCAGGTTGGATAAAAACTCTCCAAACACACATTCAGAAAACGTATTTACATCTCTGCTGTCAAAAGAGGTCAGCGTGGCTTTTCTGTGCCTTGTTGTATTTTTATTTATTTATTTTTCTTCAAAAGCAAATGGCGAGAAGTGGAGCTTTGGTGCTGCTGGTGTGCGATAGCAGCATGTGGGGGCTCTGGGGGGGTTGCATTAGCCGCTGTCTGGCGTCTGAAGGGAAGTGGGAGAGCGGCTTAATGTCTGTCTACTTCTATTTCCCTCTTAATTTCACACACTGTTGAGTCAGCCTATTGACTGACTGCTTATGGTGATGCTGGCGCTCCACCAACGCGGCAGAGGAGGCAGTGCATGTAACTCCCCCTCACTGCTCCATTTCACCAACATAGGGCCTCCACTTATTTAATAAGCCAACACTCGAGCCATCCTCAACCATCCACGGGAGTGTGTAACCTGCTTCTTACATGGGATTGTGCGTGTATGATGCACTTATCAGGTTGTAGCTGCCGGCGTCCCCGCAAGACTGTGTGCACACCACATCTTTGTGTGAGAGCCGAGCAGAGAGCGATCCTCCGTGCACTCCGAGGCTCTTTGCACCTCTGTGTCCCATGTGTGCCCACCTCTTAAATCAATACTCCTTTGCTCTTTCTTTCCCATCCTGAAGTTCTCAAACTTTAAGATTTCACACAGAAAGTCAGGAGAAGAGAGAAGTGTCACTTTTTTCCCACCAGAGCACAGTAGAGAAAGGAAACTTTATTTTGACCCTCTAAAAAGTTTCATAATCTCAAAACGATAAGCTTCAAGGACTCTCGCCTGAGAAAGAGCTGGATTATGGGATCAAAAAGGTGGCTGTACATTATTATTCAAAGAAAAATTCTTTCCAAACTGAATCTGTGTAGTGTGACCATTCTAACTCAGACTAACTGTAGTTTCAGGACCCAGACCTCCTCCATGCGACCATATTAAGGCAAGCAATTTGAGCCTTTTAAATTAGCCCCTCGGAGATCTACGACGGGGACATTGCCTACTTTCAGGACACTCATTTGTTTGGCCAGGGAAATGAAATTCACAGAGGAGGATCTGTACCATCTGCTACCTTCTCCTCAAAAGGGCAAAGCTTGCGCGATACTGTAAATTTGATAGGCCTGTTTGAGTATGTCCCCTTTCTGGTACCCAGGAGGGGAAGGAGGGATGATGTCCTGCTTTAATCCAGGATCTCATGAGCAGTACGCGATCATATATGTGCTCACAGGGGGTGAAGTGAGGTTTGGCCCTGGCTGTCCTACCTTACCTTCAATCACTTCTTCCTCAAGGTGTGTCCCCAGTCCAGACGTCAGAAAACAAACCAGTGAAACAACCGTTCCTGACGTCTGGACTCCTTCCAATCATCCCGCTGCTTTGTTGTTCGACCGGCTGACAGGTTTGTGAGAACAGCAGCTCAATCTCTATCCCAGTCTCAGACATCCTGAGCGATGCCCTCATCCTTTACCAGATGGATCCCCTAACTCACCTGTGTATCATTTTCATTTAATCATTTTTTCATTTCATTTTTATTATTTTTGGTACAGAGAGGAGTGTTTTTTAGTGACCTCTTTCTGCATCTCTCTGGATCCCTCTCTCCAACCCAAACACAGTCTCTGCAGATAACATGAAGTCTGGTTCTGCTTGAGGTTTCTGTTTGTTATAGGAAAGTTTTGCCTTCCCACTGTTTCTTTCTTACCTCCACAAAGTGCTCATTCCAAGATGGGTCACTCAGATAAGCATGACTCTTCCCTGAAACATGAGACTGGATCATTTCTTGATGTACAAATGTTGGAATGAGGATATTTCAGATCATAATTTATTATTTGGACTATCTGTCTATCTTTTTGGAAAAAAAAACATCACCAAATTAATTTTAAAATGTATTTCTTTAAATTGTTCTGTTTTCAGTTAGAAGATGTGTTTTTGTTTGTTGTGTTGTTTTGTTGTATTGTGTGTTAGTGTGTGAGTCAGTAAGTGCATTAGGCCCCTAAGGAAACACCATTGCTTAAGGTAAAGGAGACCTTAAAGAAAGAAAGAAAGAAAGAAAGAAAGAAAGAAAGAAAGAAAGAAAGAAAGAAAGAAAGAAAGAAGAACAAAAAGTGACAAAAAATGGCAAAAAATGGCAAAAAAAAAAAAGGTGGGGCATAAAAGGAAAATTGAAGAAAGAAAGAAAGAAAGAAAGAAAGAAAGAAAGAAAGAAAGAAAGAAAGAAAGAAAGAAAGAAAGAAAGAAAGAAAGAAAGAAAGAAAGAAAGAAGAACAAAAAGTGACAAAAATGGCAAAAAATGGCAAAAGAAAGGTGGGGCATAAAAGGAAAATTGAAGAAAGAAAGAAAAAGAAAGAAAGAAAGAAAGAAAGAAAGAAAGAAAGAAAGAAAGAAAGAAAGAAAGAAAGACAGACAGAAGAACAAAAAGTGACAAAAAATGGCAAAAAAAAGGTGGGGCATAAAAGGAAAATTGAAGAAAGATGGAAAGAAAAAAGAAAAGAACAAAAAGGACAAAAAAAAGAAAGACAAAATAAAAATAGCAAAAGACAGAAATGAGAAATAAAGAGAGGAATGCAAATAAAGCCAAAAGAATGAAGAAAAAGAAAGAAAGAAAGAAAGAAAGAAAGAAAGAAAGAAAGAAAGAAAGAAATAAAAATAATGGCAAAAAAGGAGTAAAAGGAAAGTTGAAAAAAGAGACAACGGAAAGAAATGAAAGAAAAGAAGCACAAAAGAAAGACGGACAAAATCAAAAGCTATCAAAAAAGAAAGAAAGAAAGAAAGAAAGAAAGAAAAAACACAAATATTGGCAAAAAAGAGTTAAAGGAATGTTGAAGAAAGAGACAATGGAAAGAATAAAAAAAGAAAAGAAGGACGAAAGAAAGAAAGACAAAATAAAAAAAAAGCAAAGACAAAAATGAGGAATTAAGAGAGGAATGTAAATAAAGCCAAGACAATGATAAAAGAAAGAAAGAAAGAAAGAAAGAAAGAAAGAAAGAAAGAAAGAAAGAAAGAAAGAAAGAAAGAAAGAGAGAAAGAAAGAAAGAAAGAAAGAATAGTTGAAGGAAGGAGAGTGATTTTCCTTCTGCAGCTTCTTTGAGGTCAGTTCTCTATCTGAATCTTTATATTTTCTAGATTACGTTCGTTGTGGCTCTCTGTCTGCTTCTCCCTGAAACCAAATATGTTTTGTAACTGAAACATTTCTGAACCAATCAAACTGGATCTAATACATCACGTTTGAAGCAGGAATCACTTTGGGACCCTGCAAGTAAGAATCAATTTATGGAGTCATTCAAAATCATTTTATCTGTTTGCATGTTCACATGTTTGTCTGCTGTGAATTACACGCCAATGTCATTGTAAAGTGATGAATAATTACTTAGAGTGTTAGTTCTGTCCCCTGTTGGTTTGCCTGAAACACTACGAGCTGTGAGAAGGAGCTCATCTCTTGCAGCTCGTCAACACTGTTTAAAACAGAGATGTTTCTGAATAAACTGTCAGCTCACAAAATAACATTTGTGCTGCAGAACAGGAGATGCAGCAGGGAAAATGTATTGAAACTGGTGGGTCATTTCTGCAGGTTTTAGATTCTTGTCCTATGCAGGCTTTTTCTTCATACTCACTGCACCACAAACTCTGATGTCTGAGGGGAATAAAGCTGCTGAAAGTTGGTTTTCTTGCTTTGAATCTTATCTCCCCTGATCTTACTCTCTTATCCTGTTTCCAATCACAGGAAACATGCCTCATCAAACCTTGGTGTTTGGATTCATACCACACATCAGACAGTGAATCCAGTCTGTCTGCTGTGAGATGAACACTGAAATTGTCACAGAAAGGTCACAGAAAGGAATAAGGTAACTTCTAATCTTGCTGCTGCCGCCAAGCTCCACTTCTGGATGCTCTTATCAGCAGGAACAGAGCTGAAGCTGTAAATAATGTGACACTGGTCATGAGGAGAGATAAGGGGTTTTGTGAAATGTGAGATGTTACTTTGACAGGAAATGCACTATGCATGTAAAGATGCATTTTCCTGTTTGGTGCAGAGAGTTGCTACATGAGTATACACTCACCGGCCTCTCTAGTAGGCACAACTGTCCAACTGCTTGCTAACAAAAATTTCTCATCAGCCAATCACATGGCAGCAACTCAGTGCATTTCGGTATGTGGTCAAGACGATCTGCTGCAGTTCAAACTGAGCATCAGAATGGAGAAGAAAGATGATTTAAGGGACTTTGAACGTGGCATGGTTGTTGGTGCCAGACGGGCTGGTCTGAGTATTTCAGAAACTGCTGATCTACTGGGACTTTAACCCACAACCATCTCTAGGGTTTACAGAGAATGGTCCAAAAAAGAGAAAATATCCAGTGAGCAGCAGTTCTGTGGGCCAAGATGCCTTGTTGATGCCAGAGGTCAGAGGAGAATGGACAGACTGGTCGGAGCTGATAGAAAGGCAACAAATAACCACTGGTTACAACCGAGGTCTGCAGAAGAGCATCTCTGAACACACAACACGTCCAACCTTGAGGCGGATGGGCTACAGCAGCAGAAGACCACACCGGGTGACCCTCCTGTCAGCTAAGAACAGGAAACTGAGGCTACAATTCACACAGCAACACCAAAACTGGACAATAGAAGATTGGAAAAACGTTGCCTGGTCTGATGAGTCTGGATTTCTGCTCCACATTCAGATGGTAGGGTCAGAATTTGGCCCCAACAACATGAAAGCATGGATCCATCCTGCCTTGTATCAACGGTTCAGGCTGCTGCTGCTGGTGTAATGGTGTGGGGAATATTTTCTTGGCTCACTTTGGGCCCCTTAGTACCAATTGAGCATGGTTTAAAGTCCACAGTCTACCTGAGTATTGTTGCTAACCATGTCCATCCCTTTATGAGCACAGTGTACCCATCTTCTGATGGCTACTTCCAGCAGGATAACGCTCCATGTCATAAAGCTGGAATCATCTCAGACTGGTTTCTTCAACATGACAATGAGTTCACTGTACTCAAATGTCCACCACAGTCCCCAGATCTCAATCCAATAGAGCACCTTTGGGATGTGGTGGAACGGGAGATTCTCATCATGGATGTTCAGCCGACAAATCTGCAGCAACTGTGTGATGCTATCATGTCAATATGGACCAAACTCTCTGAGGAATGTTTCCAGGACCTTGTTGAATCCATGCCATGAAGGATTAAGGCAGTTCTGGAGGCAAAAGGGGGTCCAACTCAGTATTAGTAAGGTGTACCTAATAAAGTGGCCTCAAACTCTTTTTCTCATGGTTGCACACTCACTGCATATTTAAAGCAGACTTTTATCAGCAGATAACTCTGGAAAAAGAATCTCATCTTTCAGTAGTACAGTTCCCTCTGGAAGCACATTCCCTGTGTTTGTCCGCCCCTCTTTCCCCTCCATAATAAAACCCTTGTTGTTTCAGGCTCTGCGGAGGAAGCTTCCAGCAAAAGGCTTCTTTAGCAGCACAGAGAGCCACGTCTGCCCCTGTGATTTGTTATTCAGTGAACCGCATCTCTGGAGAAATGGATTTACTGGCGTGCCCTCTGCAGAGGAATGAAGGTCAGCTCCAACCTTCGAGGTGCCATTTGCAGCGCAATGCAATTGTTAATACGCGGCTTTGAGAAAAGCGGGCAGAGAAACATTCATACCCATTTGGAATTCTGGTGATGAAGAGAGATGAAGAGAGGGGTGGAGGGATTAGGAGGGCAGAGGCAAAGCTGGGCCTGTGGTTTCTTTCACTGAAGCGGTGGGTGCTCCTCAGTACCGTGCACTTGCTGCTGCAACCTTCAGCTGCTAGGAGGAGAAATATCACAAGTGTGGTCAAATTGCACACATTCCTGTATGCCCGCATAGCTAGGAGGAAAATTTCACCTTTAACCCTGAGAATGTGTGAGGCCTCCCAGAGAGAGTGGAGGCAAGACGTGGTTAAAAACAGGGCAATACACCACCATCATGAGAAAATACAGTAAAATATTATTTTTATGTTTGTTTTTTTGTTTTTTTCAGAACAGTCTCTGATTATGTGAAAATGCTGAGTCAGCATTTTTCTAGGTTTTCAGATTTTTCTATTTCATTGTACAATCAAATCTTCTCAAATAGTACACATGGACATAGTCTCCCCGACGTCACCTGTCTGATTCTGAAATGGACTTCTGAAGCCATTCAGCTGTAGCGGTTGGAGGTGGGCAGATCGATCTAAATATCGTTACTGATATTGGTATTGATACTGAATGATACCAGCGTAAAAAGATCAACACTCTGTTTAATGTTTCTCCTGCATGCACTGACTGAAGTTTTATTTTATCTTTGTATTTCAGTTTCTTAACTCTGTACCTCAATATCGTGTTTTTTATTTTATTTCTTCTGAAGGAAAAAATGTTCCTTAATTTTTGTATTGTTTCAATAAATGGTTCTACTTCAAAAAAGACGTTTGAAATTTTTAGCATTTGTTTTCGTTTGATAATTCTTCGTACTTTATTATTTTTAAAATGAGTGCAATAATGGAAAAACTGTAGTCATGAACTCTGTTCCTCAAAAAAAGATTTTGTTTTAGTTTTACCTTGAAGTGATAAATTTTTGCGCTTTATTTTCTTAAGAAAAGAATTCCACACAAAACAATGTTTTGGTGAAAATTTGTTTTGTTTTTTTTACTGTTGTATTGTCTCTGAACATAAATGTTTATCATGACACCAGAGTAATTTGGAGTCACCTTTAGACTTTGCCCAAATTTGTTTAAACAACACAATCAAAAGAAAGTATCACAAAAACACCTGAATGTCTGCAGTTTGATGATACATCAACCTTAAATACTAAAAACTCAGCTTCCCCTAAAATGTCCTTAAAAAAAGTGGTGATATGTTCTGCTGTGTGTACATTTCATTGAAAAAATATGCGCTAGAATTCCTTCATCTTTTGTTCAGAATCAGCTCCTATCACAGGTGACTGGCTCGACCTCCTTCTCATTCATCCCCGCAGCGTCTCAGCGCTTTAACAGTCGGACGCTGAGCGTCTTCTGACTTCAGCGGAAAAGCGTGGAGTGGGTTGTTCCACTGTGGAAACTGGACAGTCATTGGATAAACGCAGAGCATCTCTGGGGGTCTATGAGGCAGTGAGCTGGCCTGGACGCTCGGCTTCTACATGATGATTGGATGATCTGTCTGAGGCCGAATCCCTTTTTGATTGACAGTGAAATGAGCCAGTCAACGATCTTTAGCATCTTCTGAGTTTTATATTCAGTTGTTCTGGACTGATCTGGAGGCTTTATCAATCCCCAGCGAGTTTACTTTTCTTAAAAACAACGAGCGTTGTGTTTTAAGATTCTCTCTCTTTTCACCAATAAGCAGCTACAGCTACAGCTGTGGAGCTTCTCCCCCTGTCACTCACACTCACAGCCTGTCGTAGTCTCATGTAGCAGCTCCAGCTGCTAGCAAGCTGACACGGAGGGTGGAATTTACGTTTTTAATAAATAAACACGTTTATGATGTAGGCCGGAAAAAAATGAGCTTCCCTTCCTTGGCTGACCAGCAGCCGCCACTGTAGCGGTCATATTGGAAGTGGCAGGGACTTTTGACAGCTATAGGGCGCACGTCAGCCACGTGAGGTAAGCTGCTCATGATCTCAATATCCTCTAAACAGCCCAGTTAGAAAAAAAAACATCCCAGTACAGCATGTATTGATTGTGAAATTAGCGATTCAGACAGAAGACGTTTTTCGAACTAGGCTGTAAATATCTTTATTTCTGCTGTGAAAATGTTTTTTTTCTTGGCTTGGCGTGAGTGATGTGCTCATGGTGGATTAAGATGGGATAAGACCTGTAATGCGGGACTAGATCATCTCTTGCCTTGATGTTGGGTCTTTATTAATTATTCATCAGAATACAGTCTAAACTTGCTGTGTTTGTAAAGAGTCATGAAACAGAATTTGTTTCAAACTGGTGTGAAAACTACTGCCCTTTAGTGTTTCTATGTCGCTATATTTAGCAACTTTTCAGATCCATTCGTTCTAGAGACTCTTCTTTAAAAAGCGACTAGAGACACATCAAGTGACTTTTCTGGAGTTTGGACACTCAGATACATGTTTTGAGTTACCTTAGTTTGATTCTCTTTCATTATAATTTGTGTTTTTAAAGTTTCACCATTAATACTCAGCCATGATAGCCAAGGAGTGAAAATCTGATAACATGCATGTTGTCTGGGCTTTCATCTGAGAGCTACACGAGCTCACCAAACTTATCTGCAAAGAAACTGTTTCTCTTAATGCCACCCTCCTGTCCAAAATGAGCCTCTAATTACTCACTTCAGTTTGTGTCAGCTTGATTTAATGACATCCTTAACTGGGCTAACCGAACGCTTCCTGTAGCCTCATGTTCGGCAGACTGTGAGCGTGAGATTGATCTGCCCATGAAGTTTTCTGGAAGAAAAAAAACGACATCTTTGAAAAACGTCAATCTCTCCCTTTGAATAAAGTTTTTCCCACAAGCAGAAGTAAGAATAAGAGCACACTGATGTCTCAGTTTGATGTAATAATTTCGTCGCCTTGCTCAGAGCTGTTGTGAATATGTAGGACAGGGTTTGGCATGGAAAACTTCACCATGCAGTCAGCTTCAAAAACTTTGTCTTTTGCTTGTCATGTGCAGATGAAGCCGTTGTTAAGGCTGTCAGTGTTTTTTCTGTGATTGCTGCACTGTTGCTAGACTTTTCCTTGAGTCCCAGGAGGCTCAGTTTGGAAACTCATGTGGAATAAAACCAGGAGAGATGGAAGGCGCAGGAAGGTTTCTGTAACTGCATAAATGAGTTTCTATTTTCAGACGTGTCAGAGAAAGAGCGACATCAGTTTAATCCGAGCTTTTTTATATTTCACAAACAGTCAGAAAAGATGAAGTTTAACTCTGACAACAGACGGACATACACCTGTTTTGAAAAACACATTTGGATCTCCTCCTCCTTTTAATTTTGGTCCTCACATTCCTCCTCTTCCTCTCATACTTTCTCCGCTAAAGTTTTCCCTTCTGGGGAACGGTGCCTGAAAGCTACATCCTGATCGATTGTGCTATTTGCTGCCTTCAAGGTGTAACCCCCCTTGGTAAATGAAAGTTGTATTCTTTCTGTACTGTATATGACCAAAAATAGCCGTGAGACACACATTAATCAAAGTGGAGAGCTGGTGAACTTTTAACCTAAAAGTGTCATGCTGGGCCCTGAGGCTCCTGTGCACATATTCTCCTGAAGCTGCTTGTCTCCTAAGTCGGTGTGATATCTTATTACAGAGGATTTGTTGTTGTTTTGGTTCAAAAGACACAAATGAGACACTTGAAAACTTTTCTGGTATTCTACTAAACTTTTTCAGGTCATTTATCATCGAAGTAGATTATTACTCTTCTGTCCATCTGGTGAATATGTGGCTTGAGCCAGTGAGGTGTTAGCTTATCTCTGAACTAATACCAGTAATCAGGAATGTTTAAAAGCTCCCGAATGTATCCCTAAACAACAGTGAAAATGGAGACAACCTGCGAGACAACCTGCCAAATTGATAACAGACAGTTATCCACCATACTTACTGTGTAAATGCTCAAGTTGGGACCAACTTGATTAACCAGGAACCAAAAACAGACTGTTGAACTCAATGAAGGGACACACTTGATTGTTGGGTGTCAGTATTGTTCTATTTGGCTGAAGCATGGCATTTGATACTCAAATAGGCCTTTGCCCACTCAGTTTTTTTTTTTTATGTCAGAAATTGATGCACGTTAAAAAAGAAATTTGATCATGTTATATCAGTCATAACAAGAAACTTTCACCTATCATTTTTTCAGAGCAAGTTTGATTTTCTGCATTTTTTCATCCAGGTCATTTGATTGGCTTCTTCTACATGTGTGAGTGCCAGCCTACCTCAAACATACTTTCATCTGCTTCTCTAGATGTTTACCAGCAGCCAGTGAAGCTCTCCTTGCCCTTGCCCAGTTTTCAGAAGTAGATGGACCAAGGGTTTTCTTTTTCTTTTTCTCAACCAGAGAAAGCATCATAAAATCCTCATCACTGCTTGATGATTCCATTTTTTTCGTACTGCAAATTCTGCAGATTCAGTGTGCAATTAGATTACAGATTCGAAAAAACACATCTTAAGATATCTGACTCACTGTACGAAGGGCTTTACTTATAGCACTGAGCACTGAAAATAATTAATGTAGGAGAAAACAGGGTTGGTCGTCACACTTATTATATCTCACCACCAGAGGGCCCTGTCTTTCAAATTGAAATTTACAGAATTGGGATCAAAGGTCACCTATGAAGTCTTCTCTGGAGTTAGACTGCTGAACTTGAGGTGAGAAGACTTATTTTGTTTGTCATGTCAAAATGACAAAAGTCACTTGACATGACAAAACAAGTGTTAACCTTAGAAACTGTGAAGGGAAAGCTAGAGTATGGGTTGTTGTTGGCGAGCTAACGAGTTGCTACACGGTTGTTAGCCTTGATGCTCGCAAGAAATTCCACTTGGGGTTGTTTTATATATATATATATATATATATATATATATATATATATATATAGAGAGAGAGAGAGAGAGAGAGAGAGAGAGTTATGGTGTTAAAACAGAAGAGGTGTTTTTGTTTTGTTTGTTTTTGTGTGTGTGTTGTTGTTTTTTTATTATTTAGTTGTTGTTTTTTTCAGGTGAATGCAATACATCACTGTATAAATAACATTGTACCAAACAACCCTTTAATGTGTAACCACAATCCCTGTGATGGTGTTGGTTGTCACTATGTGTCAGAGTGTCTTTAGTCGTTACCTACCTCACACCTTAATCTTCAAATTAATGTAGAAATGACTACTGAAAGATATTTTGACGATTCACACTAGAGTGACAAGTGCAAGAGCCAATCACATTCTTCTCTAACATATATTTCACATTTTTGCCACACTGTCAACAGGAGAAGTTGAAATCCCGAATTTTAATGGATCATACTTTTTTCCTCGGATTGATTTGATATGTTGTGTGTGGTCTTAACTAGGGATGGGTACCTTTCACATCTGAAACGATACGGTACCGATGCCCAGTACCTGGCAATTGGTACCGGTACTCAACGGTACCAAGTTTCGGTACTTTTTTGTGTTTATGTGGTAAAAAATATCAATTTGTGAAATAATGAAAAAAAATCAATATAGCAAATTTATTCTTCAATATATAACCTTGCAATGCTGTGTTCATGTCCAGCATAGAAAATCTCCTACTCTTCTACTCCCTCACTGTCCCAAGGATGCATTTAGGTACCTAAACATGGTACCTTTTGGTTTTACCTGAATCGATACCCGGTTCTTTTGACAGAATTTGGTCGGTACCTAGAAAAGTACCTAATTCGGTACCCATCCCTAGTCTTAACATGCCTGGCGTTGTACTTGCTGCTCTTAATTGCTAACATTGTTAAGGGGTCTTAACCAATCAAAATCAAGTATTTAACACAGCAAGGTGATGAGGTTAAAAGCTAGATAGTGATGTAAGATGTGTGTTATCTGCTGGACTGAAGAGTTGTATCAAATGTTAGACTAATTTAAGCATTTAGCTTTATTGTTCAGCCTGATAGCAAAGATCTAGATTCCTAGGATAAATGGATTTTCTTCCCTCTACTTTTAGAGCAAGTGGACCAAATGATTTTGGAAAATACAGACTAAAGTTATCACTGATGATGTTCTTTTTTTTCCTTTATATATTCATCATTCATTAATCATAAGCCACATCTTGCACTACTTCATGAGAAAACCTGACTGACAGGAATGTATTTCTGTAGCAGAACTCTTCCTTTTGCTGGCCTTGGTTTGCTGATTCACTTCATATAATGCAGTGTACTCGTCACATTTAGTGAGGGCACCGCTTTCATTTCACCAAAAGACCTTTAGCATGAAGAGGAAATACCTGCTCTTATTCCTTTTGTAGTGAAAGCCTCATTGTGACTTTTTGAATTAAGACTTGTGGCCAGTGACCTGATAATATAACTAGACAGGTCACTCAGCTTTTGTCCATCCTCAGCTCTGAGAGCTTAAATTGTACCACAAGACGCTCTGTTGAACAAAATAACTGTAACACTGCAACCTTTCCAATTTAGAGGCAGTCGACCTGAAATACCAAACCTGCTTCAAACTTGACTAAATCTCTCTCTGGCTCTGAGGAGAGACATCTTTTTTGTGCTTGTGTGTGGGTGTGAGTGTGTATTCTAAGGGAGAGGGGAAAAGAAAGCCTCATCTAGCTGCAACAGACAAGTTCAATAAGGGTTTCTGTCCTTTAAGGTGAAGAAGTCTCTCAGCTGCTCTTCCTTAATGACTGTTTTCACACACTGTCTTAATTAGGGTTTGGTACCTTTCACATTTGAAACAATACGGTATTGATGCCCAAAACCTGGCAAATTGGTATCAGTACTTACTGGTATCAATTTTAGGTACTTTTGTGTGTGTTTATGTGTTAATAAATGTTAATTTATTTAATAATAAAATCTCTAAACCGCTAAAGTTTTTCAATTTGACTTATTTATTTCTCATTCCGTATAAACTTTGATGCTATGTTCATGTCCAGCATGGGAAATCACCAGCTCTTCCACTCCCTCAGAGTCACAAGGTTGTGTTTGGGTACCTAAACATGGAACCATTGAATTTTAAGTAATTTGTACTGGGTACTTCAGACGGATTTTGTTGGTGCCTACACAGCAAAAAAATAAATAAATAATTGACAACAACAATTGAGCTAGAAAAAAGTTAAAGAGACCTACAAAAGGTGTTGGTTGAACTTAATTCATCAAGTTTTTACAGCAAAGTAATTTTTGTTGTGATAGCGTTTTGTAATCATGAGTAAGGAGGGAACAGAGTAGATATAAGACCCTGCTGTACATTACAATGTTGCATAGAGGAGACAGGCTGTCTGTGCTGTAAATGGCACAGACCAGCTGCCTATGCTCCATGGCAATCACCTGCTGTCTTGTCTATCTTAATCCTAACACATCAACAAATCTCAATTATTAGCATATACACTAAATGCACTGTAGAGATCATTGAGTACATGGGCCCATGCCACGTGAAGCACAGAGAGACGGTCTGTGCAGCAGCAATTAATTCGGGACCCATCCACCGTCTTGATAAATACTCTAAAAGGTCCCATATTATGCTTCTTTTCTGCAGTTTAATCTAGATCATTGCTGTCTTCATGAAATGGTAGTTATATGTTTTGGTCCAAAAAGCCAATAAATCAAGCACAGCAGCATTGTTTCCAGGCTCTCATAGCCCCTCTGTTCAGAACGCTCTGATTTAGTGGGCGTGGCCTTCATATGTAAATGAGCCACCGCTGATACCGCCCCACTCTTCAGCGTCACTGAGAGCGGCGCCACGAGCTCCGAGTGCACAATGTTTAGAAAACAGTGAAGCTCGTTTACCATAGCAGTACAGGCTAAAACAACAGGCTAACTGCAGATAAAGTTAGCATCCTGAATCTAACACAAAGACGGGGGGGACACTGGGGAAAAGCTCTTACATCTGCTCCACAGCACACAGCATTTAAAATACTCACATTTCCAGGGTCCTAGGTTTGTTGGTGGATGGTTGGTAATGCACCTGGATTCAGGACCAGTCTATTCACTAGCCCTCTGTTGGACTGTCCAAAGTTGGAAAAGCAGTCAGCCGTGAAGTGACTAGCACACACATCCAGTTTTACTGAGTGTAGCTGGAACATTTCCCTCATAAATGAACTCCAGACACTAAGTCTTGTCTTCTTCCGAGATATTATGAGATACATGATAATATGAGACATTGACAAGTACTACTAAGTACAGGTTTTGTCATTAAATATCACATTTTGTGGGCTGGGGGGAAAGCCAAAGACCCACAAATTTCACTGAGAGACTTCATAAAGTGATTTTTGCATAATATAGGACCTTTAAAAACAGCTCCCTTACTTTTGACCCTGAGGATCACCTGGCACCATTATATGTTTTTATTCCTTTGGATGGATGATTTAACAGAAAAGAAAATACTACTTAACATATTTCCCCTTAGACATGATACACTCCATCCTTTCCTTATGCATCCAAATAATGTATGGCTCACTCTGCTCTAAAGAGAAATCAAAAACACTCTTATTTCTTTTCTCTGAGAATTTATGTCACATTAATTCCTTAATGATACCATCCATAAGTCTAGTGATGAAATGTCTCTGCATGAATGTGAAGGTTTATGAAAGATGTGTGATTACTGGCACCACCAAGTGGTGACTTCAATCAAAAGGGTCACATTTTTCTGCATGAGGAGAGTCGGTGAACACCTCCCTGTGCACCAGCCTCACTGTGAATCCTGACGTAACTTTAACAAGCTTTGGTTCAGCACACAGTAACCTGCAAGTCTGCCCCTTTTTAACACAGAGAAACAAACTAATCAAGTCTTTATGGTTGATTTTGTGTCACCCATGAAAAATGATTTCTATAACGTGTGCTTGGTTTCATGTATCCTCTGCAGCTTCCTCTGTAAACTACAGCAGCCCACAAGCAATCATAGCGAACACACCATGAAAAGCAAAAAACCCGGTGTAGAAACAGAAGCAGGAAGAGCTCACAGCCGATTACAGCGTCAGCCTCCACCACATCGTCAGTAAGAAAAAACCACAGCTCATGATGATTAAATATAGCTCCTTTATGTTCTCATCCTCCAGCTCTGAAAAATGTTTGCACTGAACTCAACAAAGAAGCACTACGTTTTAGAAAAAATGCTCGAAAGGATGTTGGTCTCATACCTTATTTTCATAGAAACACATCAGTAGATGGGAGTTAACTGAAGAAGAAAGTTTATTAACTCAGACTGAATATAGAAAATTTCTAAATCTCTGTAAACAAGTCCATCTGCTACTGTGACACAGTTACAAACAATCACACACTTCTTCTCTCAGCCAGTAACGTCCACGACTGAGTTTATGGTTTACTCACACTTTTTGAGATTACACAAGCTAAAGGCAAAAACCGCCACTTAAATCTTACACCTATAGTTATAAAAAGGTGTAAAGTCCGGCCTCAAACAGCTTGTCAAAGTGCAGCATTCTGAAAAGTGTGATGAGGAGGAAGATGAGGAGGAGCTGGGGTCGAACAGACGCTCTGCACCAACAAGGATCAGTTACATTCAACAGAAATGTTTCATTTCATTTTCCATGAGGAGATGATTTCATCCCCACACTGGTGGACGGCGTTGCTTTAACACCTCTACGTGGCTTTAGGTCTATTAACAGGAGATGACGGTGTTGAGAGACAAAGTGACTCAAGACTCAAGCGACAGTTTTGTCAGTGTTTCCATGTTGTTGATTGTGTCTATAATAAGGAGAGCACACTCCATCCAGTCATTTCTTTCATGGGAACTTCTTTGAAATATAAACTAAATGCAGTCTCTAGTTTTTAGTATTATTCGATTATTATTCATTAAAGAAATGCTTCGGCTTTAAAGGAGCTGTGGGGATTTTCTACTCATTTCTAAGTATATGCCTGGTTATAATCCACATCTTAAAATGAGATTATCAGCACCAATATAGGTTATTTCTACATGCTGTTTCTCAGCTTCAAGGTCAGGAAGTCAAAGACCCCATGAAATCACCACTCCATTGTAGTAATGGTGGACACTGGAGATTGACTTGAGAGTCTATCAATAAAATGAAGAGTGAGGTTAGGTTAGCTCTGCTTGGTAGATGACTGGCAGGACATAGCTAACGAGGATTCACCAACATTACGATGTGGCAGAGCACCAGGCTGTGAGTAGCGTTAAATATAGCTGGCTACTAAACTACAAAGTTGGATTGTTGACATGTTTTAAACAACAGCGACATTACAACGACATTACTCTATCACTATGTTTCTGGTAAAAAGTTGTTTAAACAAAGAAAAGTAGTGTTAAAGATAGATCTGCACTCCTTTGCTTCAGAACCATAGACTGTATAAAACAAAGACCTCTATGACGTCACTTGTCATTATGACGCCGGCTGTGAGTTTCGAACAGCCAGAGGGCGCTGCACAGTCCTGTGACTTGAGCTGTGTCTCTGATTGGACAATGAAACGATCTTAATAACTTCTAAACCACCAAGTTAGAAAAAAAATCACTCACTGCACAGTGGGTGCCGATAGTGAAATCAGCGTTTTAGACCCAAGACATTTTTTGAACCAGGCTGTAAATATGTTTTTTAATGCTGTAAAAGTCTGTTTTCATGGCTGGGTGTGTACGTGACTTCCAGTCTTTGTGCAGCCAGCCATAAGCGGATTCTCGATGAACAGCAACTTTGAGCACTTCCATATTGGCTTCATTTTTCCTAACTGGATGTTTCCCCTTGCTCACAACAGTGGGTGCAAGTGTTCATGGGAAACAGAGTCTTTATCTGGAGAAAACACTAGCTTTTCTAGTTCTTCTAGAACTCATGTCAGCTGTCTTGGTCCCATTGATAAAAAGGCAAAGGAAAAGACAAAAAAACAAACAAAAAATATCATCTCTGTCTTTTTAGAAATGTGGCTTGATCATCATGTTAAGCAACAGAAATGTGTGTACAAGCAACATGCTTGTACAACATGCTCACACAGGAGAGAAATACTTTCAAAGTGAGCTCTTGAATCGTATGAAGAAAGCTACATGAGATGGGACATATACTGGAGAGTTTCTACATTGAAGGAAAGACAAGAGACGTGATCTGATGCTAAAACATATTTTTGTGAATTATTCACAATTAAAGTTCTTCTGAGCCAAAATTCTTCTTTACTACCATTCCTCTGCCCATGTTTTGGCTCATCTGGCTCGTTTGAGGCGTTTTACATTTGTGAGTCTTGCACTGAAAATTCTGGCTCCCAATGAGTGACATCATTCTTTGAGTGGATAGACTTTAAAAAAAAAATCAATGGGACACTCAGGAAAAATTGCCACTCCAACCACAAATTTCACCCATACATAATGAAGCTTTTCAGCCCAAAATTAAATACATGACACATTTATTGACGGCACAGCAGTGCACTTAGCTCCAGCTTTTTGACACTATGTTCAACTTCTTCCATCTCTTTTTTATTCAGTGTGCTCAGAGTTCCGCGTTAGTTTCTTCAGAAGCTGTATTTTTTGGCCTTCCATCTCAGTATCATTATATACCCTGATCAGGACTCTTTCAAGCGCAAACATGCAGTAAGGGCACCTGGTTTTGTGTACTGTTTTTAAAGGTCCCATATTATGCAAAAAAATCACTTTATTAAGTCTTTTAGCGAAATGTGTGGCTCTTTGGCTTTCCTCCCAGCCCACAAAACGTTATATGTAATGACAAAACCTGTACTTAGTAGTGCTTGTAAATATAAAATCCTGACCTGAAACGAGCTGTTTGGATTTTGGAGATTCGCCGACATCAGCAATTCCCTTTTTTGACCAATCAGGATCGAGCCGACTGCTTTCCAACTTTGGACAGTACAACAGAGGGCTAGCAATTGACTGGTCCTGAATCCACGCGCATTACCAACCATCTGCAAACAAACCTCGGACCCTGGAAATGTGAGTATTTTAAATGCTGTGTGCTGTGGAGCAGATGTAAGAGCTTTTCCTCAGTGTCCCCCCTGTCTCTGTGTTAGCTTCAGGATGATAACTGTAGCTGCAGTTAGCCTGTTGTTTTAGCCTGTAATGCTATGGTAAATGAGCTTCACTGTTTTCTAAACATTGTGCACTCGGAGCCTGTGGCGTCGCTCTCAGTGACGTGGAAGAGCGGGGCGGTATCAGCGGTGGCTCATTTACATATGAAGGCCACGCCCACTAAATCAGAGCGTTCTGAACAGAGGGGCTATGAGAGCCTGGAAACAATGCTGCTGTGCTTGATTTATTGGCTTTTTGGACCAAAACATGTTACTACCATTTCATGAAGACATCAATGATCCATATTAAACTGCAGAGAAGGAGCAGAATATGGGACCTTAAATAGTTTGCATAAACATTTTCTGTCAGCAGCAAAGAGAAACACTGCTCTTAAATCACAGCTGTGGTAAATCACAGTCTACAAATGATCGTATGATGATGGTCTGACTCTCAGACGGGTCAACTTACACTCATTTCACTTCCATTATCTGCCCCACCGTGTCCTTTAAACCTCCTGAACCTCATGAGCAGGCCGAAACACATTTGACATCCATGGATTACACAAATGGAGTGGCTGTCAAACTCACATACTGTAGACTAGGGGGATGAAATGGGCTCCACCTGCTTGAAGTTAATGGGGCTGGCTTGTGTCTGGGGTGATGTGGAAGCACATTTACTGGAGGTTATGGTCAGGGCGAGGACCTGAACTGTGAGCCTGCTGAACTGCAGCAGCGGCACGGGGAGACGGATGTCTGTTCTCCCCGCAGACTGACACATGTGAGTGGAGCAAAGGTGGCCGGGAAGTAGGGAGCACGATTCAGAGGGACAGAGGTTGCAGTAATTAGACTCAACCATGCCACTGCTCATCCATTATTCCTGCTCCCACTGATGCTCATTTGGATGAGCTGGAGCACTGGTTTGGTCCCTTTAAGTGTGAGTGTGTGGGTGTGTGTCCCTGCATGCATATTATATTTTACCATCTCTTTTTAAAAGTCCAGAGAAGAGACCTCAGAGTTTTGGCCTTTGGCTAACAAATGTAATTTGACCAGAGGGTAAAAGTTCTCCGACTCGTCTGGTTTCTCTAAAGTTCTCTGAGGTTTTCACTCTTTGTGGCCTTTTGGAACTTGTTTCTAACTCAACTGAAGGAAGTAGTGTTGCTATAAATTTCTGTAACTAGACACATCCTGATTCCGAGCTGATCTGGCTTTTTTCAGCTGTCACTGAGAGTAACCTGCAGCAGAAAATACTCTGTTCTACACTGAGTAAGTAAATTACAAAGAGACAGACCATGGATTTGGATATCAGCCACATCTTAAACTTGATTGCATGAACCAACGTAAAAACCAGCCAGATTTCACCAACAACAGGGGCATGGTGGCTAAAAAAAAAAAAAATGGTGTAAACACACTTACAAGTCACTTTGTTAGGAACGCTGACATTATTCTGGCATACCTACCTGTTGAGATGTTGTGCATACATGCATGACGTGTAAGACCAAGGCCACTCCTCTCAGATTAAAACAGAAAACATGCTCTAACTGCCTGTGCTGCATTCATAGACAGAGAAAGCCAAAGCCTAAATGCACTTTTATAGACAAACTGCAGAAAAAGCTCCCCTCCTTTTTTTGTAAGGAGTTGTCTCTGCAAGAGCCAGGTAGGGTGCCCTCTTTTTGGGTCCTCGGAATATGGTCTCACTAACTTAAAGGTAGGGTCTGCAGGATTTTCCTCAAAAACCAAAATTTCAATTTGTACAGGAATAATCCTGCTCAGTCATTGTCTATGGGCATCCATACATGTGTATCAGTGTCTGTGTCTGTGTCTGCCTCAAACCCCCTCCTCAGCCTGTATGCTAATGTTTTAGTTGTATTGGGATGTTTCTGAAAGGTGAGTAAGAGTGGTTTAATCAGCCAATCACAGAGTGCCAAGTGTGCAAGTGACTTTGTGTGTTGATAGCGAGTAGAAGAAGCTAATCAGGGGCCTGTACTACGAAGCTGGATTAAGTCATCCAGGATAACTCTGCGACAACTCGCTGAACTTCACCGGATCTCCGTCATCCAGATCTGCTGTACTACGAAGCTCGTTATCAACTTGATAAGTGAATCCGGCTGGGATCTGTGCGCACACACATAAAATGGGCGTGGTTAGCGGCCCCGGAGCATTTTCCACAATGGAGAAGAGAGCAGTCTATTTTATGGCGGAGGAACAGCAAATAATCCTGCAAAAAAATACGAGGAGTACCGCAGTATTATCCAGGCCGGAGGGATTGCTGCAGAAAATTGCCGACTCTGTGAATGTGTAAATTTCCTAAATGCTGGTATTAATAGACCTATCTCATCATGTGACGACACGGGCAGTTAGGTCCTTATTCATTCATGTTGTCAGTCAGTGTGTGTGTGATCAGCATCATATCCCACCTCATAATTAGAACGAGTCCACTTTCCTTCAAATCCCAAGGAAAACACTCATCATAGGCAGTTTGTATTGCAGATGCAATAGCAGTGGGGAAAAAGGACGTAGGAGCAAATGAAAAATAAATATAAAAACATCCTTCAAAGTGGTCTGTATGAACAATTCCATTTGCACACATTTCAACTTTTTTGACAATGTCTCAGTTATGATGATCAGTGAGATATTGTGTGTTCACAGCCCATAAGAAAAAATGTTGGGCCGAAAAGACGGGGTGGTCCCGTGCTGGAGGACTTCACTCCGGCTGAGCAAATTGGCGACTGAGCGGTCTTTTATGCCCACCTGAGAGAACCGATTGGTCAGAGGGCGGTCTGCCACACCCCATGAGCTCTTATCCTGGAACTTAACCTGCTCCGGACCAGGTTTGGCATTCAGCATCAGTTACCAGGGCAACGTGTCTGGATAAAAAGAGATCCACATTCGTAGTACGGAAAACCGGAAAGTTATCCTGGAAGTTATCTCTCTAAGAGCTAATCCAGCTTCGTAGTACAGGCCCCTGAGCTGTGATAGTGTACATAACACGCAGTAGGAAAAACATAACCACACTGAAACAAAATGCCAAACAGATAAAGCTTTTTTTCCTAAATAGGGCGAAGCTTGGTTTGATTTTCCCTCCCTTTCGGCACTTGGAGAGCAGCATGGGACAAAGAGCAACGCGAGTTAGCTTACTGCTAACCAGCTATGTGTCAAATACTCATGATTAGGGTGTGCCAAGTCAGGTGTACAGCTCCTGAGTCTCTCCCATGTAAAAGTGTGATGCTACAGCTGTTGCTAGGCTATTGAGGGTGTTCATGTAGTATGCTGGCCAATGGCATCAATTCAAGGAGGAGGAGCCCAGTTTGAGTGTTGTTTTTACTAACAAGTAATCAAAATTATGGCTGATGAATGTATACCTAACATAGGGCAGTCTTTTACATTAGCATTAGCATTAGCATCCCTATTGATAGAATGTCATCCGATAAAAACGATTTGTAGCAGAAAGTGAATCTCACACCATCTCATGAGAGTTACATTCACTATTTGCTGCACTAAGTCCAATGCGGTTTTATTAAGTTATTTTTGCAATAAAATTAAAAAAAAAATGCAAGTCAGAATATGACTTTGGCAGATACTTAGTATTAAAAAATGGATCTGGATCAGGGTTCAAAAAAGCTGATAGGGACATAGCTGTAACAATGAAGGATGCTTAAGTCCATTTTCTTTTCATGTTGGCTTCAAGAAAGCAAAGTTTCTCGTTTACAATTTTAATTTTTTTTAGTAGAATGTGCATTTTACATATTTTCTGTGAGATACATTTTTTTGCATAAGGTTTAAAGGCAGCCTTGTAGTGTCAGGAATACCGTTCTGGTGGGTACATACTGTCTCCTGTCTTGAATAAAATTTAAATATATTAAATCTCAAAATAGAGACTTCAGTCAGCCTCCAAAATAACCACTGCCTGTGTTTCTTAAGGTGCAGTCCCTGCTCCCCTATGGTTTGGAACTAAACACCACTACCATACAGAAAACAGAAAACTTTGAAAACACACCAATGTGTTTCTATTAATCACTTTTAATAAAATGGCTTCCTGATTTCTAAGTAAGATTCAGAGAAGTGCAGCAGCTTTGTTCTTCAGTGAAATTCAAAGTGGGGAAAACGGTGTTTACTTGTTTTAGACAAACAGAGAGCACATGCTGATGGTATCTGTGTTCCTCACCACAGGCAGATAGAGAGGAGATAAAAGATGTTCAGCTGTTTGCCAGGTGCACCACATCAATAGGAAATGAATGCAGGGGATGAGTTTCTTAGAATATGAGCAGGTTTTTTTCTGCTGAGCGGAGACGTGCACGCATGTTTAATATAGAATGATCAGGAAATTATACTGACATGTTTCAAAACCTGTGGCTGAATTTGTGTCCTGATTTAGTTTGAATTCATGTTAACAACATCTACACTGCCTGTAGCAAACTGACAAGTCTGTGTTTTATGATTCTATATGTATATCATTATGTAACTAATTATATAGTTAATGTCTTTAAAACATATGTTTAAATTATTACACTTTGCAGCGGACTGTAGAGTCTTTCTTCACGCCCTATTTCAGGAGCCTGCAACCTTTAATATCCGACACATTTTGCCTCATTTTACCTGGAGTTATTCCAGAGCAATGAAGTCTTCTTTACCTTCACAATGAAGACAATACAGTGTATAAAATTCTCTATATAGTTAATATATTGAATAATTATTGCATCAACAAGAGGTGACTTAAATTTATGAAACTGTAGAAACACAAACTAGAACTACTTTTCTTCCAGGTTCGTCTTTTGTTGATGCTGTAGGAGGAGAAGTAGAGCAGTGGCAGGCTTTACTGCAAGACGTGATGTTCTGTATATTTACTTCAACAAAATTTCAAACCATTATTTATTTTGTGTAAATGTCTTTAATCATCAGTACCCTCTGAAAACAAAAAGAGAACTGCTTTATTTCAACAATATTTTTTGAAAGTTATGAGGAGTCACTGCAAAGAAGTCAAAGAGTTGCAGGATGCAGACCCCTAGACCCCTAGACCCCTGTCCTATGGCAAGCCTTGGCTCGTCTTGACATTGACTTTAACGAGGTCATACTCCTGTCCGTCAAAAGAAGAAACTTGCAGAGATTGCCAGTTAAGATGTGCAGCTCCTTTTCAAGTTTAACTTGCTTATAATGCTTCAGATACTTCTTACGAATCATTTTTGGTAGCAGAAGAAGTACTAGTGCCATGAAGGAACACTTCTAATGAAATGTACACACATCTTATTTACACCTTAGTGAAAAAATGACGTTTAAATTTATGATAAATTATTAAATATTTCCTCCTGAATTTTGCCGGGTTGCCACCTAGTTCTGCATTAGGGGCATCACACAGAAAACTGAAAGTATTGTTGAAAACAGTTTCTACATGGAGGAAAAAAGGTCAGGCTTTTATTTAAAAAAACTACTTTGTATCGCCACTATACTTAACATTTCATGTCTTTGGAAAAGATAACGCTGATACAACACCCTCAGCTTATCATTCCTTTGTCTAACACCCACCTCTTAAAGCCACATTAATGTCAGTAATCAATAAAAAATAATACTAACTTATGTCTAGGCGCCATTGTGATTTTTTTCATCTCTTTTTCATCATCTTTGTATTTGGAGTTGATCATTACTTTGTATGGCTCATTTGTTGGTCATGGACACCAAACTGGTTTTGTCTTCAGCAACATTTTTACTGTTTTTGCTCCTGTGTTTGTTTGGAGATCCTACATGTAACCATGGCTGCATTGTTTACATGTGAAATCAGCTGTTAGCAGCCTGTAGCATGTCAATGCTAACTGGTGCAAGGCCAGATGTTTCCCCACAAGGTGAGGAGAGGGAGATGAGGACGATGTGCTGGTTCTCAAGTGTGAGCTAGAAAGTGACGACATGGACCTGTCCTTCCATCCATCGTTATTGGGAACGTAAGATCTATCTCCAATAAGATGGACAAGCTAGCAGTGCTAACCCAGCAACAGAGGGAATACCAGCAGGCAGAGTAGCATCATGCTATTCACAGACATGGCTAACTTCACCTGCTGTGAGGATCCAGAAGACAGAGACTGAACAGACTGCTGAAGAAGCTCACTCCTGGACCCTGTGGAGGTGGAGACTGGCTGACTGGACACTGATGGACAAGCTGTCAGCATCTATTTTCTTATGGATCTTTTTGCACTTTCTATACACTTACTTTTGGTTTCCTTATTCTATTATTTTCTATTTTATCGGACATTATACTCCAAAAGTGATCTGCTGGTCTTTATGATCTGCTAACACGCATGCAGAGGAAATGAAGCCGTTCTGCAGCTAACACACCTCCCTCTGTTGGTCTCTCAGGCCACAGTTACCCAGAGCATGTTGAATCCTTTTATCTATGGTTTTGAATCAGATTAAGTGAGGCCTTAAGTGGACTTCCACATGAACAAGCTAACACCTCCACACTGGTGTACCCAGCTTGCATCACTAGCTTGTGTCTCCTTAAGTAAGCTGCTGCTCAGCCCATGATTTAAATGTGTATCATGGTCGGGTGAAGCACTAACAACCAGCATGCTAGCTCTCAGCTCATTAGCCCGGGCTCCTCGTACTCACACACACATCTTTCAGGGACTCCACACCACAGCAGGGGGACTGACTGGGATAAATAAGGAATAATCAAGGAATCATTCTGGCTGTGAGATGACCTGAATATGAGGCTCCACGCCATCAGTGGGTCTCTGCTGGCTCACTGCTACCACTCCTACAGTAAAATCACACTAACACTCGAGGAGGACGTCGCCGTTTGGTGGTGGGGCTCACACAGAGCTTGTTTTAGTTCAACCTCTGCACGCTGCGTCGTCCACACAGTGTTTGGAGCAGCATCATTTGGAGAAACAATATGTGTTTTAGTTTTTATAGACCTGTGAAGAAAAGCTGTTAGGGAGGAGGCTGATGTGGTCGATTGCAGGGGGCTTGCTCTTTAAAAAATAACACGTTCAACTGAGTGTTCACACTTGTGGCTGGTTTAGTTTCTCAGCAGGTTCCCAGCTGAAAAACATGAAAGATGTCTGGTGCAGAGGAACCAACCAGAAGAGAGGAACAAAGAGGAGACAATGTAGGGGGAGGACACTGAATTTTAAAGGCAACCATCTAATAGCTAGCACATAAACACACATGACACACTTCATTAAAACACTTGAGAGTTTGATTGTAATAAATATTAGGATGAATAATAACAATGAGTTAAGCTGCAAAATTTTATTAATCATTTCAATCAAAAAGGCCTCCACAGTGGATGGCTGTTGACATCATAGGCTGTAATACAAAATGGATATCAACTTGCTCCTCCTTGAAATGAGGTCGCCACAAAAACTGCTCCTCCTAGCAGCTGGCTGGGGTATAGGTTAAAAAAAAAAAAAAAAAATCCATCTCCCCAGTCATTCAAGATGGGCTGTGGTCAAGCTTTAAAATATTAATACACCTCCTTGAAATGCTTCTCACATCTGATTGTTGTGGTGATTTGAAGATATTATTTGGCTGCCTTGTATTTAAGTCCTCCTTTTTTCTTAAAAGTTTAGTCTTCATTAGTTATAAGAGGTTAAAAACAAGGCTTTACGTCATGTTTAACGATGAGATTCTACCAGGACACCTCACAGTCTCTACTGCGCAGACTCTGGCAAAACCGTACAATGGTAAATGGCAGAGCTACGCTGTCCACTCTATATACAGTCTATGGTTGGTATGCATAAAGCATTGTATGTAAGTCATGTAACATTAAAGAATAAAGTGACTGAGGCCAATCTTTCTAAAATTGTAGTGTGACTTAGTCAACTTTAAATCTGGCTTAAACTGCTCTTTCATTCCATAGTGCCAACTCAAAACTGAAATGACCCTGCGTTAAATTAAACAAACGTCAGGTGAATCAAATTGGTCAGGAGCCTGTCCCATTCTCACTTCTCCAGGCCTTCTTTGCTTGTTTTTTTTTTAATTGAACTTAACCCATTTCCAACGTTCAGTTTTGACAACATTTTGAAACCTGATCATGAACTGTCCTTTAACTCAATAAAGCAAACTCAAAACTTAAATAACTCCAACCCGAATTAAACAAATGTCAGGTTAATCATACTCATACATCTCCTGACAAGAAGCAAAAACATTTCCTTAACTTTAAAACTTTGAAGAGCATTATTGCATTGTGCTCATTTATGTTTGCTTAAAGAAATAAGTGGGAGCAGGTGGCTAGCTAGAAGTAGATAAATCTGTAGTTAAAAAATAACTCGTGAAATTTAAACTAAATTACTACACAACGTTATGCCCTTACCTTTATGATAGTGAACCTAATCACTCACCAGTAGAAACTGATTCAAGGATCATGTTTACAGCTTCCCCTGCACTGAAGTTTCTGTTTCTTCTTGAAGCAGCTGCCACCATGAAAGCTTGTTTAATTGTCCAAGAAACACATTTTATCCTTAATAATCAAAAATTTTGACTTGGGCAGGAAATAAAATTGCCTAAGTCACCCTCTTGACATAGGCCATTGTCCTATAGGGCATAAAGATGGCCAGCATCGAGAGATGATTTAAGCCAAAAAATGACTTAGGCCATTATCTTAATATAGTGACAAAATGAATTTCTTGAAAATTCTGGGCACTTTGGGAGCTTTTTATTCATATTATACCGCAACAAATCACAAAAAAATGATACAACCGAAATGTCTGGTATTTGCAGATTTTCCCATCCAATCAATCAATCCGATCCACTTTATTTGTAAAGCACATTTGTACAACAAAAACATCTCCAAAGTGCTTTACAAAACAATAAAACAGACATTTCAACATAACAATAAGCAATAAATAATCAAATGAGCGCATAAATCTAAAATGATACTATAGATAAAACAATAAAATCAAACAGATAAACATTGTGAAATAATGAAAAGACACGGAGGACCACAAAACTCTTGCAATGTTAAAAGCCAGGGAATAAAAATGGGTTGTAAGATGAGACTTGAAACATTTCACTGTGGGGGCTGTTCGGATGTGGCAGGGGAGGGTGTTCCAAAGTCTGGGGCTGACCACAGATAAAGCCCTGTCCCCCCTGGTTTTAAGTCTCCACCACAAGCTGGAGCTGGCCCTTGGACCTCAATTCACGCGCTTGAGTATAGATTTGAACGAATCCTTGATATACTGTGGGGCCAGTCCATTAAAAGCTTTTAAAACAAACAATAAAAAAAGTTGTTGCGCGGCGTTCTGGACTAACTGCAAGCGAGAGAGGGTTTTGTGGCTGACACCTGAGTAGAGTGCAAATCTGGCAACAGTGGCAGTAAAAAGCTCCTCCTAAACAGGCATAAACCTCAAGCTGACCCAAACTGTGTTAACAAGTGAGACAAGGGAAAGAAGGAAAAGACAGATGAAAAAAATACACTACACCAGAAATACAGACAAGAAAAGAAACAGCAACAAATAAAAAGCTAACGGAGGTTGAAAGTTTCTTTTCTCACAGTATAAGTGGACATCTGACTTATTTAAAATGGTTGTTTTTCTCCCTTTCCACCTCTCCTTATCACAAACTTCGTTTGGACCTGACAGCCCTCATCTCCTCACAAAGTTCACAGACCCGTGACACATTGCTGCAGTATCAGATCAGGTATCTTCCTCAACCAGGATGATATTTCATGTACAGGACACTCGTTTTCTAGTCAACTTCAGCTGTGAGCCACCTCCGCTCTCCGTCCATCCATCATCTCCTGACCTTCAGCGCCATGCCCTGACGGCTGCCCGGGGCACAGGGAGAGTGACTAATGTCGTCTCAGCCGCCACCTCCCCGCACCAGAGGCCCCCGGTATCCGTCCAGTATTATCCGACCCCGGCGTCTACAGATTTCTATCTCTACTCCCAGCTTTAATTATTCACGCCGCTGAATCACACTCTCACCAGAGAGATAGCCAGACCGGCCAGACTGCCGCTCCTCTCCCTTTCCCTGATCTTATCTACCGGGCTGTGTGACACTATCTCATCCTTCTCTTATAGACGCCAGATCAGAGAGGACAGCTGCTGTGCTCAAAGAGGAGAGTTAACAGTCGATTATGAAGCCCAAGCCGGTGTAAGTGAAGTACCCGTGTGTTTAATAACAATGGCAGTCCAAGAGCAGCCTAAATCGTAGAGTAATTTCATTATTCATAGTTGTAAGTATGATCCAGTTCAGCCTTATGATGGATAAAATACATCTGAAGCCCCTCCCTATGATTGAACTGACATATTTTGCATTATTGCTTCACTTACACTATAAACCTGGACTTTGTGTCTAATTAAAAGATGTAATTACAAATATTTAAGTATATTCTACCTATTTGCAGATATAGTCCAATGTATGAATTACTTTAAGTTAAATGCCCTTAAAATACTAAGTTTTAGTCATAACCATGCTTCTTCATCTCATTTGCCTTGAGACAGGGTGCCATTTGAAATTTTAGGTTGCAGGTAAATGTATTGTCTTTACTACTTCATCCCCTGGGCTGTTACATCAGGTAACACTGTTTTCTTATCATCATGAGTGTGTCAGGTTAAAAATCCAAAACTTGCAGAGATTTGTAAAAGTGCAAAACATTATTTTCTTTGATTTCGCAAGTTATTGTTTGAAGTTCAAACGTATGAAATAAAACAGAACAGGAACATCACTTTGTAATTTTTATTCAATTTTTTTATTTCATTTTTTGTTGTGAATAAGATGTTTTTACTGCAACAACAATTTTACACATTTTGAAAATATTAAGTTGACTTATATCAACTTGTAATTTAGTGGAAAGGACTTAACATTTTATTAAAGTGTGCATAGTTATTGCCTTGGCAAAGTATTTTAGGGTTAATAAACTTGGCAATTAGTTTATCGTTATTAAAAACATAAATAAAATTCAAAGAATGAAAAAATTGTAAATATAAATATATATATATATATATATATATATATATATATATATATATATATATATATATATATATATATATATATATATATATATATTTATACATATATACATATATATATATATATATATATACATATATACATATATTATATATTCTTTGAATTTTATCTATGTTTTTAATAACGATAAACTAATTGCCAAGTTTATTAAGTTTGACACTATAATGGCAACTAATGCATACCACATTTAGGCATCAAAAATGTTCAAAATTAATTCAAAAAATGTATACACGTTAAGAAAAAAATAAAAAATCACATATATAAATAAAAAATCACATATATATATATATATATATATATATATATATATATATATATATATATTCATATATATATATATATATATATATATATATATATATATATATATATATATATTTTATTTTTTTTTATTTTATTTTATTTTTTTTCTTAATGTGTATACATTTTTTTATTAATTTTGAACATTTTAGATACGGTAGTAAGGTAACATATATATATATATATATATGTATATATATATATATATATATATATATATATATATATACAAATAAGCGCGAATAAGTCTGACACTTTAATGGCAACTAATGCATTACTCATTTAGGCATCAAAAATTTTAAAATTAATTTAAAAAATGTATACACATTAAGAAAAATAAAAGAAAAAAGAAAAGCATATATATATTTATATATATAAATATTAAATTTACAAATTTGTTTAGCACTGTGATGGCAATTGATTCATTTATGTATTCTAAAAAACTTAATTCACCATATTTGTTATCTTTTTACAACATGTTTACATTTGCCAGTTACATCTACTCTGAGTTGTCTCCAAAGATTTTGGAACAATCCCTTCAGAAAACATTTCACCTTGGTTGTGCTTTCAACTATTTTAACATGTGTATCTTCCAACAGTTATTTTCTATCTGCGGTAAATCTAGTACAGGGGGCGGGGCCTCTGCTGCTTCCTCAGCATCCTTGTCTTGTTCTTGATGTGGTTTATCATTGTGGTCCCATGCATCCTTCCTGATTCCAGGGTATCACGTCTGCAGTTTCCATGAAGACACCTCTGCACACACAAAAGCTTTTGGTCGTGTTGTCAAAGTATGATCCAAAAATTTCAGTTACACACACCCCTTCATGCACTCATTTCACCCATATACAACCTCTCTGTTCCTCACGCCCCAGGCTGGGACTGTGGATCTTATTTCCCTCTGACAGGTCCAGGACAGAGGAGGGGAGGACGGCTCATTTTTTGGCCGCACTGAGGAGGATGAGGAGGGGCAGGGGGGTTGAGGACACAGGATGAGCTGCCAGATTGACAGGCTGATGAGTCTGCCGCTGGGGGCCAAGGTGTAGAGATGTTCAGGGAGTTTGCGCTTGCGGCTCATACGATAAGCATCAGTTAGAATATGAGAGGCTAGATGGTAATCTTGCACAGGAAGTGAAGCTATACCATTGCAGAAGAAACCACAGGAGAGAGGCTGACCTTGTGCGCCTGTGCTGGGCTGCAGCGCTCTTTGAGAGGAGGCCAGGCCTCAAACCAGCTGCTGACAGGAAGGTCCTCTGACAGAGTACTGCTCGGTTAAAAATCTGATGAAAAGTCTCTGGAGGCTATGTGCTGATAGAAAAGAGCTTTAGAAGACATAATAAAAATCAAAGTACCACCTTATCTTTGGTTCTTGTATTGTTCACATTTTGATGACTTAAGTTCTGAACAAGAATTAAAAATTACATCAACTAAAGAGCAAAAAATACAACTTTGGACTTCCAGTAACTGCAGGTGTGGAGTAGATATCCCGTGTTTATTGGAAAATATTGCAAACAAATCAATATTGCAGCAAGACACCAACTGAGGAGGGCATCACCACCCAAGGTAAGCACAATAGACAGCAGTGTTAACATGGCTGCAAACTTATGAAAACGGCCTCCAGAGTAGATTTTTTCTGAACCGCCCCCACTATTTCTGTGTTGACAGTAAGCTGGCAACCTGTACCTGGTCATGTGACTTCACGCTAGTATTCAAAAGTGTATCAATATGGGTTTTTTATGTTTTTGTTGTTGTTGTTGTTTAAATATAATGAATTACATTTACACAGCTTTGACAATCAGGCTTTAAATCTAATTTTTAAATCATTGGTTTAAAGGTGTTGACAAAAGTAAGAGGATACAAAAGGAGCTGTAAATGGGAGGGTTTGGTTTTGATTTTGTGTGTGGGACATTATCATTGGTTGGGGAGAACAGTAGGTTTTCTTGAGAAGACAAACTGGGAAAACAAACACCTAAAAGAAAAGATTCAATAAGCGACAGAAAACAGGCAGACACCTCATCTTACCTTGCATTGTGGTTGGCATGCCCCCCTCCTGAAATCTCATTGTCTGCACCGTGCTCAGAGGTGAGCTTCCTGAAATAGTTTGAGTCTTTCATACCGCTTGTTTTAAGGTCACAGTTTCCTGAAAGACAGAGAGTGTGGCTTTTAAGTCCAATGTTACCCAAATAATTTCCTGGAACAGCATTAAGGTCTAAAAGAAGAAGGAGTAATGCTCACTGTTTTATCTTTAACCACTGTCAGTGGACCAATAAAGCCAGCCTTATGGTCAGTGCTGAAAATACTCTCAGCATGCGCCAAGAGATTACTCTTCTGCCTCATTCAGTGGTTTTACAACTACTGCTGGTGGATTTAGCTTTTTTCTTTTGTTTGAAATACAGTTAATCTTTCAACAAAAACATGATACTGAAGACAATTAAGTATAACACAGAAACAAAACATTACTGTAGGATACAGTCTGGTGCTGTGCCATAAAAAGGATATGGTACAATACAATTCAATATGATACCATATTGTACCATAGGACGCAGTGGCGGCCCGTGATAAAAATTACTGAGGAAGCCAGCTTGGACAACGAATTTAATTCAGTGTTCAGAGCTGACTTTTCCATCGGCTCTACCCTTTGTTAAAGGATAAGTTCGGTTTATACAGCTTTTACATTGTTTATAGAATGAAGCAGAACAAAATTCTCACCCAGAAGGCTTTCCTGATCCAAGCAGTGTTTCGGGAGATATTTAGATCCAAAATCGTGCAGCGGACGTCCGTAAAATGGGATCCATCGGGGCATAGACAGCGCCGCTCCTAAAACTGCATTAATCGTCCAAAAACTCACGTTTTTCACCGATATTCTTTCATGGTCCGCTCCGAGATAGTCCTCTGCGTCAGTCTGTGTCACTCCAAACAGCGCTGTTTGGCTGTACTGACCTCTGAACTCACGAAGACTTTGTTTACGTTTGCCCCTCAAAGCAGTCAGCGCTTCAGAAAGTACTGCGCATGTGCAGTCGGGTTAGGGTTAGGGTTAGGGATTACATTGTGGTTAAGCTTTTTTATAGGCTTTTTTTTTTCTTTCTTGCAATATTTTTTGGGGAAGCCAGGCTTCCCTTGGCCTCCATGAAAAACCGCCACTGATAGGACGAGAACTTAGCAACATTTAGTTAAGGTTTTAAAGGCGAGGAAAAACTCCCTTTTGCAGGAGGAAACCTTGAGCAGCTTCAAACTCATGTTAGAAAAACATCTGCTGACCACCAAAACTGCTCCCCCTGGTGGCTGGCTGCAGTACAAGTAAAAAAAAACCAATCTCCATCTCCAAAAAATTAATACACCTCATAGAAATGTTTCTCATGGCGGATTGTTGTGGTAATTTGAAGATATTGTTTGGCTGCCTTAAATCCAAGTCCTTTTTTTCTAAAAAGTTTTGTTTTTATTAGTTTTAAGAGGTTAAAAATGAGGTTTTACGTCATGTTTAACAATGACGGCAGCCGTTCATATGTTTTTTTTTTCAGGGATTGTAAATTATGTCAGGAGGGATAGCAAGAAGAGATTAGACTGCCAAACATAGAATGTAAAAAATATGGACATCAACTTGCTCAGCTCGAAGTGAGGACGCCACAAAAACTGCTCCCCCTGGTGGCTGGCTGCAGTATAGGTAAAAAAAATCCATCTCTCCAGTCATTCCAGATGGGCTGTGGTCAAACTTTAAAAAATTACTACACCTCATAGAAATGTTTCTCACGTCCAATTGTTGTGGTGATTTAAAGATATAATTTGACTGCCTTGTATTCAGGTCCTCTTTTTTCTGAAAAGCTTTGTTTTCAGTAGTTACACGAGGTTAAAAATGAGGTTTCACTTCACATTTAACGGTGATTGCCAGCTGACGTTCTGGTGTATTTTTTGGGGGGATCGTAAAATATGTCAGGAGGTAGAGTCAAAAAAAGATTAGACTCTCGAAAAAAAAAAAGAATTATGTTTTTGTCACCCGGGCCCACTCAGATTCTCCCAGAATCCCTCACGGTCTCTTCTGTGCAGACTCTGGCTGCACAACAACTACCAATGGCAGCGTCTGTGACGCGGGTATTTTGTCTACGGTTTACAATATGGAGCCGAGCATAACAGTACAGTGAATTAAGATGTGATGCAATAAGAAATGTATCATCTCCTTAAGAATATGTGTCATGGTCACACTTAACTGCCTCAGTGGGAGTTCATTATTCAACAGTCAGCTCCAAACAGACACTAACTACTCTGGGTGCTGAGGATTCAATGAAATTAAGGTCCAATTTTTTACTGACATCAACAACCAAGCAGGAAGTTGATCTTTCCTTAGTGTTTATTTCATGAAATGAAAATATTAAACTTGGTTAAATATCACTCTAAAAGGTTAAGCCTGAGAAAATACTGTCACAAATTGGATTTCAGGTTCACCTTCTTGTTTGGTATATTATTGAAGTCAGATGAGGATCTAATAAAAGGAGAAAATGTCACCCTGCTTCTACCGAGAGCAAATGTTGAAATGTCACCGTGTTCCCGCTCAAATTAAGTGACATACCTGTCGCATAGGCAGAATCATTTCACCGTGATTTCCTGTAAAACAATGGTCTGTGGTCTGTTTTCAGAGATGGTTCAAGAGCTTGCATTTTAATGATGCAATGATTACAGTTACAAAGAAGAACGCAGGTAACCCTGAGTAAGAATCTTGACAATAAAAACATCTAAATCCCTAAGAATGTTGACTGTCTCTTGAGAAAACTCTACATAAAAGCTGTCAAATATAGACGTAAATGTCACAAACAACAGCAAGACCTGAGGTTATAGGCCGTTTTTTCACCACACAGGAAGTCATTTTGGGTTAGTGCAGTGGGCTGTGTAACGCCGACACTCAGTCTTGAAGCAGCCCAGGTGTTAGTGCTCGCCTGTGAGGGAGAGATAAACTGCAGACTCTCTATTTCTGTAACCAAAGAGGCACAAATTGCAGGACACCCACTGATGCAGGTGTGCTTGTTCGCGTCTTGTGAAAAGGTAAGCAACAGCTGAATTTATCCCAAGCGTTTAACTGCTGTGGTCGAAAGATGCTGTTTTAAAATAGATGTAAATGACAGGCATGGTAACACGGAGAGACTAGCTTTGAGCCGGAGTAGAGAACACAGCTTTGATCAAACTCCAGAATAAGTCTCCAGTTGCTCTGAGAGAAAACATGAACAATCAGTGCTCTCAAGAGGAAAAGGAGTTTTACTTCTACAGTTTGTCAAAGTTTGGAATAGATGTCTGCGCTTTTTTTGGCTGTTACTTTTTATTTTCCTTTTTTCTTTAAACACAGTCATATGTTATTAATACTTTTCATTTTTTTGCTCATGTGTCACACAGCAAGAGAGGAGTCTCAGAATCGAGAAGTAGAAAAGATTCATGTGCATTGTGCGTTATGTTCACAAAGAATGAGGGCTCTATGATAGAAGATAAAACACTTTTAAGAAAAAATGTATTGTATTAGGCTAGTTAAATAATTGAAATTGAAAAATTAACATGTTTCGTTGCACGTAATGCTTATTGTCCTGTAACACTATAGCATAAATTAACTAAATATGTAAGCTGTAAACATGCACTGCAAAAAACTGAACTCTTATCAAGTGTTTTGACATGTGTTTAGTAAAAATGTCTTTTTAGACTTGATATGAGCCCCTTTCACCTGATTAGCCCAGAAAAATGTCTTGTTTCAAGTTCGTTGAGGACAAAAATGAGGTCTAAACTGTTACAGGTAGCTTAGACTTCATTTTAGATTTGTTTACCTCAAGTAAACAAATCTGCCAGTGCGGTAAGAGGAATGTGCTTGTCAAGTTTGGAATAATGTCTTAATAAAGCATATTTTCTTATCTCACTTGCAGATTTGTTTACTTGGTACAGACAGTTTGGACCTCATTTTCGTCTTTGAATACCTTGAAATAAGACATTTTACTGGGCTAGTCAGGTGAAAGGGGCTCATATCAAGTCTAGAAAGACATTTTTGCTGAAAATAAGACAAAAACACTTGATAAGATCTCAGTTTTTGCAGTGTGCTGCATTTTCCTCAAAATAAGTAGGCCTAAAATTTTAAAGAGTCTCATATTCTCATCTGTTATTCTAAGTTTGCTGCAAGTTTACAAAAAAAAACAACAACAAAGCAGAAATTTCTCATTCAAAAATATCAAAAAGTAGTGTCAACATTCATTTGCAGATACCTGAAATAGAGCAGGAACATCAAGCTGAGCCTCAAAGGTGGTCGAAGTGAGGGTTACATCATGTGGGAGTTTGTTACTGACAGCAAAAAACACTTTGTGCTAACGCTTGGGACAGCCAGCCTCTGATGCCCTCGGGTAACAGCAGACACTTCTGTGCTTGTTCCCAAAGCAGCTGTGTGAATACAAAGTTAGATGAGAGAGAACTGTTTGGACTCAGAAATATCAATGTCGACACCAAAACGAAAATAAATTAGAGCAGAGGAGAATCGAAAAGAGCAATACTTTCCATTTCTTTAAGTTAAACAACCCGTATACATGGAGTGCTGAAGTAGCTCTGGCTCCCTGTAGCTGACATTCTCTTGTTGCCCTTTGAAAAAACAGGTCACAAATCCTTAAGTAGGCAGCTGGTTTGAGTTGCCACAAATCCTCTGCTCCCAATTTCCATGGGGCAGGAGTTTATTTCTCAGACTAGCTGCTCAACCTCAGATGTGAGCTCCGTGAATCTAATCTCCGTCCGTTTTAAACGTCTCATCCAGCACCACTTCCCCAAGCCAAGTAAGCTCTGCAAAGTAGACAGACGGCCCCACAGAGTGCTGGACCACAGTGCCAAATCCAATACTGGGTGTGATGCTCCCCTGTGGGACTGTGAGTTGGTAGCCTGTAATGTCTCCTGGCATTTCCACCATCTCTCACAATGTCCTTACTTCTATTCTGGGTATATTTCCTTCCTGCTTCCTGTTTTTTTCCCTTCCTCCTGTTCCCACCCAAAGGAGTTCAGAAATAAAATCCTGTCAGTCAGAAACTGCACGATTAGCCTCTTATCTTATTTTTGAAGAAGTATGATTTTAGAATGCACAAAACATCTCAGAGGATACGTGACAAAGGCACATGCATCAGTGTCTGCTGTCACCGAATGTGACGATCAAATTCTCACCAATGTCTCTCCAGGTTCTGTGAAACCACTAAAAGCCTGGTGTTTAATTTGCCACCTCCAAAAATAACTCAACACTTTGATCGATCCCCTGGTTAAGAATGAGATAAATTTAACCAAGCTTTGGCAACAACCACAGAAGCTGTTGTTGTAGTTTTGTATTCCAAAGGCAAATTTGGAAACTGCTCTGTAGTTTGGGTCTGAAGAAGAATAAAAAGTCAGGATAGATTTTTAAAAATAAGTTTTCTTAAAACAGCAGCCCAATGCTTGGCTGATAACTCGGATCATTTTACAAAGAGAAATTTTTCAAATCAGCTTGTTTTTCAGAATCCAAAGGTATAATATCTCTTTTCTCATCTAGTCTCTACCATATAAATCCCTGCCTTGCATTAATTGCACTGTTTTAGATTCAATGGTGTATGGTGCATTAATGTAATAACACGCCTCAATCTCTGACGCTCTGCCGATGACACCATGCTATATCTATCAGTAAACCAGAATCTGCTTTTCCACCATTCCAGTAAAAATAATGAATAATTTCTGAGCATATGCCTGTATCCAGAATAAATATAGAGAGAAGTATACATTTTCAGAATTGTGATGTAAAAGTTGTGTAAATGCTGAGATATCAACACGTCAGCTGTAAACATTGACTGTATATAGAGCGGACAGCGTGGCTCCGCCATTTACCATTGTACAGTTTTGTAGCCAAAATACCCCCATCACAGGCGCAGCCATTAGCAGCCAGAGTCTGCGCAGTAGAGGCTATGAGGGACTCAGAGAGAATCTGAGTGGAGCCAGAACAGAAATATAGATTTTTTCTTTTGAGGGTCTAATCTCTTCTTGGCTCTCCCTCCCAACAAATTTTACAATCCCTGAAATAAATACACAAGAACAGTGGATGTCAATCATTGTTAAATGTGATGTAAAGTCTCATTTTTAACCTCTAATAATTATGAAAACAACATTTTTCAGAAAAAAGAGGACTTAAATAAAAGGCAGCCAAATAATATCTTCAAATCACCACAACAACCAGATGTGAGAAACGTTTCTACAAGCTGTATAAATTTTTCAAAGTTTGACCACAGCTATCTGGAATGGCTGGGGAGATGGATTTTTTTGCCCTATACTGCAGCCAGCCACCAGGGGAGCAGTTTTTGCCCATTTTTTTTTTCTTAAAGTCTATGATTGTAACTTATGATGGAGTTAATATTTGGGGGAAAAAAAGTTGTACTGTTTTAATATTTAAGTCTCATTACCATGAAGATGGAATCATGATATTAGTTCAAAAAAAGTTATGAATTAAATTGGGGAAAATATTATATTTTGTTTGCTTTTTTAAAGCAACAGATCAAAGGAGAAGACTGCAGCTTCACAAACCAAACAACAAATCACTTTCAGACACAAGCCCAGATTGATGAGCGATTTGAAAATCAAAAAGTGAACCAATGTAGAAAAAGTCAAAGATAGCAAATGAAGGGTGGTTCAACAATCTTAAAATCAGCTCAAAGTAAAGAAAATGATGTGTTGATTTTTACATTTTAAATCTAGGAAGGAAAGAAATTATCTTACCTTGGAAAATAAGTCTAAGATGATGAGAAAAAGACTGCACAACTCTTTGCACCTGAGCTTTGAGAAAACAGTTGAATCAAAGCTTATTCGTAGATTCTGGCCTCTTTTCTGGCCTAGACCTAAAGCAGTTGATTTAGAGGGGAAAATAACTTCTGTATTTCTACTTCTGGTGTAAAGCTTTTGAACAATATAGGGGAGGAACTCATGCAGGGTCCAAATATTAACCAGTTTAAAAAAAGGTAAAAAAATAGGTTACTTGAAGGGTAAGTTGGCTAAGGACCATTCATGATTATTATCAATAATTAAATAATATTGCATGGGGGTGAGAGGCAGAGAAGCCAATGTGATTGTGGGTATCTATGTCTATAAGTATATATGTAAATATGTGGGTGTATTTAGGTGCATGTGTTTATATGAAAGTATGCACGAATGTTTGTTTGTACGTATGCATATATATATATATATATATATATATATATATATATATATATATATATATATATATATATATATATATATATATATATATATATATATATGTTTATATTACGATTAGCTAAAGGGATGAGAGCTAACAAGTTTCTGCTCACTCCTTTTTGAATATTTAATTTTCTTTTGTTATTTTCCTTTGTTATGTTAGTATTTGACTTCCTTAATTTTCATCTATCTGAAGTTGTGTAAACCAATAGTTGAGTAGTTCTGTATTGTATATTCGAAATAATTGATAAATTGATTAATAAAAGATAAAAACAAAAAGACAAAGACATTTTTCCAGCATCCAGAATTTGATGTGAGTAATACAGGAAAACAAATGACAGGTCATTGCTGCCACTTGAGTGTGATCAGTATAGCAGTGGTGCTGAATAATCTGACTCAGATAGGTAGATAGACAATCATAAAGGACCTAAAAGTGAACCCTGTGGAGCCTCACATGTAGGTGGTCCACTTATTTCTAATTAAGGAGGAACTTTTCATTCAGCAGGTAATAAGTCAGTACGCTGCCGTGTCACAAAAAGTAATTTCTCAATTCAGAAGTAAAACATCATTCTGCTCCTCAACCAAGGTGAATGTGGGTTTCCAAACAGAAATTGTGTCTTTTAATTAAAGATAAAATATTTTAAGTGATATCAACCAACAAGGAGCCAAGAGAGAACAGCTCAAGGCTACGAATGTCTCTGTTCAGTAGCTTATAAAGACATCCCTCTTCCTCAGAGGCAGAAAAAGTCCAAGGACGAAGAAGTGTTGGAAGGCCAAATTCCTCAGCAGAACTCTAAACTAATTATGTTTTTCATTTCTGTTTCACTCCCTCGTTAGCTGCAGAGAGGGCGCACCGCCATGAGTCTGCTGTGATAATGGTGAGTTATGGTGCTCGTACTCACAGTTCTCCCTGATGGTTCCACATGAATGTTCCCAGGGGAAGCTTTGGGAGGCTGCAGCCCCCTGTGTAATTACATTTTAGTGCAGGAAGGAGGAAAGAGAGTTATTCTGCTCTGTCATTGTTAGTGCAGAGCAAGAAGAACACCGAGAAGACCAGGGCTGAATTTTTACTTTCATTTTTACTGGATGCATTAACATTCCTTTTAAAGGTCAGCCAAGAAATATTCGCTTAAAGCTCCTGTGGGGAACATTCAGACCGTTTTGATTTTGATGCCCCCTGTGAACACAGTGGTACTTTTGATCTCCTGTAAACGTGTAAGAACTGCATGCTTTCTTTTTTATCAACAAATCAGGTATTTCATCATTTGCCATGAAAAATGTAAAAAGGAAAAGGCTGTTTTGGCATTTTTGCATTTAACACATTAAAAAATAACTAAAAATAAATGATGAATCTTGATGCAATTGGACTTTTTGCATTCATATGTCATGAAAAGGCATCAGAGTTCATTTAGTCTGCTTCACATCCAGCTATTCACAGGAGCTTTAAACTCATTTAATGCATTGATTATTCATCAAAACTGAAGTTATAGTTCATGTCTTAAGGAAATCAAACCCTGCTTCTCTCCACTCTTCCTCGGGTTGGTAAATTTGTGCAGATTTCTTGCCGACAGCACACTCAGCTGTGTCACTGGAAAAGCAAACCTGCTCCTAACTTCAGATACTGTGTCTGAGCTGCTCTCTGTACATTGTTTGCTCACCATGCTTTCCAGAAATGCTTAAAGCTTTAGCAAAACAAAAAAGTACTTCCCAGTCAGTCTTCTCTAGCCCGAGGCTTGGAGGCTGAAGTTCATATGAGTCACAGAAATAAAAATCTAAGGTGCAGCTGCACTAATGAGACAGAGTCTGTTCTGGGTTTAAAACAAACAGTTGTCAACCACAGAGTGTTTGTAGCACGATGACAGCCTCTCCTTCTGCTTGATTTGATCACTACTCTCATCTGAAGGTAGTGTGTGCTCCATCTGCACGCTCTGAATACAGACAGGAGTTTTCAGTGAACAGAGCAAGGGCAGAGAAATATTTCATTGAGTTGTTAATATTCCAAAAAATTCACCAGAGTGTTTAAAACCAGAAAATGAAGCTGCCTTGGGCGATGAGTTATCAGCACCTTTTGGACTGGAGTGAAGAGTGTGCAGACAGTGGGGAGTACGGATCACAGTATAAGATAAAAACTGTCCTTAACCTATTAAAAAAAGAGAGAAAGAAAAAAAAAACGTGTTTCTTGGATGAATAACTATTTTCCAAAAGTTGCCATCAGTTTTTCTCCTAAAATAACTATTTTGCCGAAGGCCTTTTAAAAAAAAAAAAAAAAAAAAAAAAAAGGGCGTTGATTTTTATGATTGTTCAACCTCTTTCAGTTTCGAAAAGTGCTCTATAAATAAAATGTGTTATTATCATGATTATTTTTATTATTATTATTATTGTTATTATTATTATCATTATTATTGTATTCATGCAGTCACAGCAGTAAATTGAGAAAGTTGGTAGCCGAGTTACTCATCTTAACTCAACTTTATCTACTCTTTTAAATGCAAACATGGTCATGGACAAAATGTTATAAAAAGCCAAAAAAAAAAATTACCATTTAACCCTTTAATTTATGACCCTCCGGGGACAAAAATGTACTCTACCAAAACAAATTACTATTTTCTCTATGTTTTTTTTTTTTTTTTTTTTTTCTGTTAGTTAGTGAGTTTGTTTTTTGTGTGTCTTTTTAATTGTTTGTTTGTTTGTTTTTGTTTTGTGCTTATATATTTCAATTACCTTTAGTCCTAATTTTCAAAATAACAAATTAAATTATTTAATTAATTTAACCCTTTGAATGATAACTTGATTACATGATTTTATAGATTTTTTCATTTATTCATTTTGGAAAAATACATATAAAATAAGTTATTTTATATGTATTATAATTGTTTAGGGGCTGGTTTTTTTTTATCTGTTTGTTTCGTTTTATGTTTTGTTTTTTGTTTTTTTTTTTTGGTTTTCTTTTTCAATCAGGCTTAATTACATAAGATTTTTAATAAAATTTATTTTGATGTATTGCTTTTTATTAATTTAATTTCTTACTTATTTATTCATTTATTTACCTATTTCCCGCAGTGTCTGATTCTTAAAGTACTATCCTTTGAAGACATTACAGGACAAGAATGTCTTCACCCAAAACCTTCTTTAAAAAACATAGCAGATAAATATTCCTGTATCTTTGCCTCCGTGACATCAAAGTTTTAAATAATTAAGAAAAAAGAAGAAGAAGAAGAAGAGGAAACAAATGTTTGGTATATTTAATTAGGACTGTGGTTAATTGAAAGATTTGAACAAAACAATAGGAAAAAAAAAATCTCTTTTGTTCTTTTGAAAGTTTTTGGTGGAGGAAACTTTGTTCTCTGATGTCGTCAAAGTGCTGTAAAGTTGTCCTGAGTGTTTTGTTGACTGAGGCTAAAGTTTGACATTTGGATTTCAAGACTTTTTCCATTAAAAAGTCTTTTTAAAAGGACATAATTTTACTTAATGACTTTTTACATACTTTGTTAGGCCAATCAGGCTGGACCAGATGTGCAGTCAAAACTGTTAATTATAAATGTCAACATTTTTGGCTCCACTATGCAGAGTAAGTCTTTCTCATTCAGCTTTATCTTTCATTTTAATAATATGAGCTTTGGATGGATTTTTTATTTATTCATTTCATTTACAGGGTCAATGCAAATTGATTAACATTTCCATAAATATGCCAGCGGTATCTAAAAGGTTAGTTCTGTATCTGTAGTCTCTGGGCACATGTTGTTCAGAGTTAAGATGCACGCACATTTTGTCTTCAGTTTATAAGTTTTATAAGGAATCCTAACTGAAAGATTATAACAACTGAGGTGAGTGAATGAAATGTAATAAAAATGTGGACTTGACTAACAAAAAAAAACAAGTTCATCTTAAGTCTTGTCTTCATCGATAAAGACGTGTTTGTGATGCGCAGCAGTTTTAAATAGACAGGGAGGAAGCAGCTCTAAATGATGCACCCTTAATGTATTAATTCCACTTTCACTTGTTTTTCACAGGGGAACACATTTCACTGCGACAACGCATTTTACATCATGTGACAGAAATAGACAGTTTATAATCAGACAATTCAACACTGTGTCACTGACTTGACACCTTTATCTGTAAATCAGTGTTGTTACGTGTTCGTTCTCAGACTAAAAGCAAGTTGTGTTGCAATACTTCATCTCGCTTCCTGTAGTAGTATAAACCTACAAAGGCTTGGACTCCAGATTTTTGCAAATATTATGAAGATTGTTTTTCATGTGCCGCAGAATTAAGTTTTGCATTGTTTGAAAATGTGCAATGAGTTTTAGCCTGTGTGTAGTTTTAATAAGGTAAAACTTGTGGTCGTCTCTGCACAGGACTGCAGCCGGAGAGACAGACACAGAAATTTCACATGTGTGAACAACAGCGTGCTGGAGCCTGAGTATGACGTTGTGGATGACCAGGAGGAAATGCTAAATGTGCACATATTTCCTGCACGGCCTCTGTATGAAGAAAGAGAGTATGCAGGTACTCACTTTCTGTTGTTTTCATCTCCTCTTTCAATTCTATTCCAGGCTGCCCAGATTCAAGCGTGGACTGTTTTTTTTTTTTTTCAGTCCTTCGAAGTGTTTACATGTTTTATCTTTTCTGTTAAATTGTTCTACTTCAGTCCCTCTTTGGAGTTTTTTTTGGTTTGTTTTTGCTATGCACTTCTTATAAGTACCAAAACACTGAGCAACAGCAAACCACAAAACTGTTCTCTGGTCGTGCAGCGCGTTCAGTCTCGGTCTGAGTAATGCTGCCTGTCTGTGGGAGTGATTCTGACCTTTAATGTTTGATGACATGCATCTTACTTTTGTGGCTCCTGTCCGCCTTAAAGGAGGAGGCTGTGAGAGTGAGTCCATCAGCAGAAACTGAGAAAAAATTAACCACACATATATCAAAATGTTTGTGTGTTGTTGAGCCTAAATTAGCTCAATAATAAGTCTTCAGTTTTCCAAAAAGTTACTAAAATCAAACGGAAAAAAAAATCTGTTATGTTTTTATACTAATTTTGAATCCACTGATGAGGTCGAAGAAGGGTTAAGGAGGCTTTGTTAGTTTGTGGCAAATAAATCCTTATGCAGCTCTTTCGTTGTGGCAAATTGGCACCCCCATCTATTTTTCTCATCTTATAACTTTTCTTTTAGCAGTCTGACTTAAACTAGTGTCATTTGAAATCAGTCATGCAGATTAAACCTCTACCTAACTTCTGACCCCATTTTGGGGTCAAAGTCACTCTGGAGTAGGCTTTGATTTAGGGTTTCTGTACATCGCTGCATTCATCTTTCCCTCAATCCTGACTGTTCTCCCAGTTCCTGCTGCTGAAAAAAATCCCCACAGCATGATGCTGCCACCACCATGCTTCACTGTAGGGATTGTTTTGTTCAGAGCCCATGTATGTCCATCCATTAAACAAACTGGACCATTAATCCTAACGTTCTGTTATAACGGCCTGTTTGGCTTCAACGTTGGCCACCATGAAAGCAATGTAGATGCTGATTACACCATAATACAGGATAACCCCCTGGAAATCCTATCAAACAAACTCAAACTGTGCATGTCTACCACTCAAACTGCAATAAATCTGGTAAGGGGTGACAGTGTGACCGAGAAAAGATCAAGAAAAGCATTTTCAGCTCAAGAAATGGAGACTTAATCACAAGAAGACACAAACAGCTGTTATTTGTCAGTCAATCAGGTAAACAAAGAGAAAGAGAAAGTTTGGCGAACTTAAACAGAGTAAATGTGTATGGTGTTTCGAGCGCACAGCAAAAAAACTCAAAAATAAAATCAGTCGTATGAAAGCTGCTTTGAGGAAAGCCCCAGTACCTAGATGAATAACTCTTACAGCAGTTTCACCACACACATCTTGAAAGGGCTCAGACGTATTAAAGAAAAGAGCGAATCAAACTTGTTAAATCGACGGCAGCAAGCCTAGCTAGTTTGAGACTTAGATTGTCCCCCTTATTTTAGCTTTTTTCACTGAAACAATGTTGTGTCTCCTAAATCTGAATTTGCTGTATGGCTACACTTCGCCACCTTTCCAAAGGATTGTCCACTGTCTTTGAATATTTCATCTCAAACGGTAATGTATTGTGCAATGTCTGCCTTTAAAAAGCTGAAGAGGCGCTGTAATCCTGCCTTATGGGTCTTTCTTTTTTTTTTTTTCTTTTTTTTTTTTTCAACATTCTTTTTTATTGAATTTTTGGCACAAGGTGAGCAAAAATTTACCATTTGTTACAATGAACATGCATATAACCACCACCACCCCCCCCCCCCCCCCCCCCCCAAAAAAAAGGGCCAAATCTGCATTAAGTTTTTCATAAGAGAGAAAAAAATATATATATATAAAAAATAAATGAATAAATAAAATAAGGTAAGATAAATAATAATAATAGTAATAATAATTTAAAAAAAATAAAAAAAAGTAATTCAATTAAATATTTAAAATATTTAGAGAAAAGGAAAAGAAAATAATAAGCTATATACACATACATACATATACAAAGTAATAATAATAACAATGAAAACTAAGAAATAAATTAATAATAAAATACCGTTATAAGAATTAGAAGTAAAGTGAAACAATGACAGTGAAATGAATAAATTAAAAAATAATAATGATAATTATAATAAAAAATAATAATTATAACATTAAACAAATAATTAAAAAAAATACCTAAAATAAATAAAAGAATAAATATGTATATACATACACATGAATACATACACACATATATACATGTATGTATACATACAAATACATACAAACATACACATATATGAATAATTAAATAAATATAAAATAAATAATAATAACAAATATTATATAAAAAGAAACACAGAAACTCATATTTAAAACAACCACAAGGATAAAAAAAAATAATAAAAAATAAATAAAAATACTAATTATAATGATTACTAATAGTAATAATAATGATAACGAAATAAAAATAAAAATATAATAAGTAATAATAACTAGCAATAATAATAATAAAAAATAATAAACTAAGCAATGACAATATAATAATGATAATGATGCTAATAAAAAGTGAAGAAGCAGGAGGCCAGAAGAGGGAGTGCACTGCTATCTAGCAAATCAGACATTGGTATTTCTACCTTATGGGTCTTAAATGGAGGCATTGGTGGGGTAAACCTCTATCAAATCCAACATTCTTTGAGGCCATTAACCTGGCTCATGCATGCCACTAATCCTTTTTTTTTTTTTAGCTGTTTGTAAAAACGGTCTGTTTGCCCCACTAATGTCTGGTTTCCCTTTTGCATAAATACAGACCTGATCAAAATCTTAAGTCCAGTTGAAAAATTGCTGGAATTCACCTTTTGCACATTTGGATCTTAATGAGGTTTTAAGTAGAGCTACAATATGCAAAAGCAAGAAGGCGAAGTGTGACAAAAAACACTTTGAAAAAGTGATTTATTGAAACCAACAAGTCAACTGAAATAGGCTGTTTATCATCTGATCAAAAGTCTCGGACCATTGCGCTGAAAATTCCAAAAAACTTCAAACCAGAACAAAAACATGCAGGATGGTCCAAAAGAGTGATGTTATTCTTCCTGAAGAAGTCAAGTGTTGAGCATTGTGACCTGCAGCGTTGTCCTGTTGAAAAACCAGCTGTTACCACACAGACCAGGGCCCTCAGTCATGAAGGATGCCCGCTGCAACATCTGCACGTAACCAGCCGCCGTTTGACCACCCTGCACCACCTGAAGCTCCAGTGTTCACTGAATGAAAAAGCCCCAGATCACGATGGACCCCCCTCCACTGTGCCGGGTGGAAAACATCTCAGGTGGGATCGCCTCGTCATGACAGTAACGTTGAAGCCATCTAGACCGTCAAGGTTCAAGTTTTTCTCATCAGAGAATAAAACTTTTTCCCACCTTTCAATGCCCCATGTTTGATGCTCCCTGGCAAAGTCTAAACAGGCAGTTTTGTGGCGTTGAAGGAGGCGAGGTCTTTGAATTCATTTTTTGTTTTTAAAACCCTTTTCCTGTAGATGTTGTCTGATGTTTTTTCGCGCCGCAGTCAGCACCAGTAAGGGCCTTCGGCTTGAGTACCGCCCTGTGTCTTGACAGACAGCCAATCGGATCCTCCGGCTCAGTGCAGGTGTAATTTTTTTGGGTGTAACACTTGACTTTTTTGTTCCATAATGCTCAGGATCTTTCAAAAAATGTAGAAATGTAGAGACAGCATCTTAACTTTAGCCATCAGTAGGGTATGACCGTGTGAATGCCTGACAGAAAATGAACATTTGAGCTTTAATAGCCTGTCGTCTTTAACTTTTATCAGGTGATAAACAACAACCGATTTCATTTTTTTTTTTTTTAAGTTTCAAATGTTTTTTGTCACACTTCCCCTTCTTGCTTTTGCATATTGTAGCTCTACTTAAAACCTCAATAAGGTCCAAATGTGCAAAATGCATATTATAACAATTATTAAACTGGTCTTAAGATTTTGATCAGCTCTGTACATCCATTAAGTCTAAAAATGTTTGGTTTGCCTTTGGCATAAATATACTTATGTATGCACTTTGGTTGAACTGAAGATATGTGCTCAGTGTTTTCCTTTCCACACATGCCAAGTGTTCATGGTGGATTAATGTTGTCTTTGGATAATATAACAAAGAGCCTGTGATTGGCTGAATGATTGAACTGATGATAATGTCGCCAACTTTTATAGGTCATAAAAAAACATCAGTATTCATTTCAGTCTGTTTCATAGAAAGCACATCAGGTTTGAATGTGAAAAAAACAGCTTCAGAAGAGACTAACTGACCTAAATTCAAGAAACTTTTGGCCCCAAACTTGTTGAAACTTCAGCGTAAAGAAATGTTTGTTCGGTTAACACAATTAGAAGGTTTCAGTTGGCTGCAGAGAATATCTGTGGCAGACATAATTAGACTGAGGCTGAATGAAGCGCAGGCAGAAAACAGCAGCTCCTCCGCAGACTGTGGAGAGAATGAAAGCAGCGTGGATCTGAGACAGGGAGCTCATGCTGAGTGAGCATGATCTGCCAGTGGGTCTCCAGGGCCATCTGTTGGCTGAGTCGGACTGCGGGAGATTACAATTATCCAGAAGCTGAGGGGGGAAGGAAAGAGGAGGGGAGCCATGTAGTGTGAATACTCCCTTTACTCTCCAGCCTGGACGTGGCCCTCAGCCAGGCGCCGCACAGCTGCACTTGGACAACTTTATACTGAATGTGGCTTTTAAATTCCTCACACTCTGAGTGTTCGCGCTCTGTAATCAATACAGCCTGCTGCTGCAGCGCACTGCTGGGACCGCCGACGACCAACTAACAGGAATAATAAAGAGTATCTAAACTGTCAGATAACAACAGAGCTGCTGAAACTACTATCATAACTGTCTTTTGCTTTCAAGACAGGGATCTTCCAAGGTCTTCATCGGCTCAGAGTCTGTCTTCACTCTCCTCTGTAAGGTCCCAGCTCTCTGTGCTGAATGTCACATTACAACAGAGCAACTTCACTTTAGATTTTAACACACTTTTTTCTGCTTTCTTCATCATCAGGGAAACTCTAACACCTTCAGAGACATCCAACACAATCCCTCTTCAGGTAAAGTGATGAAAATCTGATTTGGTGTATAATACACTGCAAAAAACTAAAATCTTATTGAGTGTTTTTGTCTTATTTTTAGCTGAAAATGTCTTTTTAGAGCCACATTCCCCTGACCAGTCCAGAAAAAATGTCTTATTTCAAGTTATTAGAAGACAAAAATGAGGTCTGAAATGCTTGAAAGAAGTAAAAGAAATCTGCAAATGGAACAAGAGGAAAGTTACTTGTATAAAGACATTATTCTAATTTCAAGCATTTTCTTGCAAGTTTTCCTTGTTCAATTGGCAGATTTGTTTTCACTTGTTACAACCAATTCAGACCTAATTTTTGTCTTCAAATTACTTGAAACAAGACATTTTCTGTAGAGGACATACCTGACAAGACAGCAATTCAACATTTGGAAAGTATACCAACAATTTTAAAGCTTAATACCTGACAGAAAATGACATCGAATCCACTTTTATGTGCAGGTTTTGGTCTTCTGAAGTAAAACTTTTGATCAGCTGATGATCAGACTGTTTCACTGTAAATGTTTTTTTCAATAGCTTACTTACTCACACCCATTTCTTCTTTTCCAAAAGTACAAAGTATAGAGGGATAATCAGTCTACGTCATCATAAAGATGCAACTGCATCTCGACTGCAGAAGCAGCGTTTAGCTCCATTCATCCAGAGGAGTTAGCATTCTTTAAACGCTAAATTCAACCTGTTATCAGCATAAAAATGTCAGGCTGTTCTGTGGACAACTGTCAAAAACAATTCTACACAAAAGAGGCAACTTCTGTCAAGTTTCAACGGTTACAGCGAAACCGGTGTTTCGGCGTTGATAGTGACCATGCTAACTGGTGACTTTCAGCGGACAGCAGCCGTAATTAACCAAGCGGCCACCTCAGGTCTAAGAAAATGAGACAACGCTGAAGTGCTAAAATCTGCTGTTTCTCGAGTGTTTGCTTGAGGCTGGCTCCAGAAGTCACATACAAACCAAGCCAGAAAAAAGCATTTTCAAATCAGAAATTAACCTATTTACAGCCTGGTTCAAAAAACATCTCCTGTCTGAGTCGCTAACCAACAGGCGCCCTATGGCTGTAGGCAAAGCCCTTGCCACTACCAATAAGGCCGCTATAGCCGATGTGCTTCATTTTCTGTTATAGAAAATGAAGCACATCCGTCCCATAACAATGAGACTGGTCTCTCTCCCCCCCCCGCGGCCATCGTCGGGCAGAACCGCCCGTTGCTGTCAGCAGGGGTGCGCTGTCGGTCTATAAAAGGCCGGTCCAGCCCTATGACGGCCGGTGCTGCAGGTCTGTCAACAGCCTGTTCTGCCCAACGACGGCGGCCGCTGTCAAGGGGGGTTGCTGTCATCGGTCGAACCGGCCGTCAGCCGACCGGCAGCACCGGCCGTTCTGGACTTCTCCAGAACATGTATTCTTTATCCAACCTCAATTATCCAGGTTTGACTGCAAACAAGCAATAATAACTGCTGATACTCAAAATACAGATTTGACTTTGCTTATTTAATGAAAAAGTTGGTTTGGGGCTGAGGTTCTGACCAAACGTGGACTCAATATGGACAGTAAATAATGAGTGAACCTATTAATTATGATTAAAAGAAAGATTTTATGACCAAAGGTTAACTCCGCCATTATACTCTGCAGTGCTTCTGCACCCTGCTGTTGTTGACAAAAAATAATCCCTCTATAAATTGTTGCAATTTTTCAACTTAAAATTTTGATCGGGTGTGTATTTCAAAATCGAACATGACTTTTAATTATTTTTTTTTTTTTTTGACAAACAGGTTTTGTTTCAGCCTTACTTGGCATCCCAGGAGTCACCTAAGTCTCATCCATTAGCCAGCGTTAACAAAATGTTGATAGATATAACCGTGTTAAAGACTCTACAGCCTCAGTTCACTGCTTTTATGGCTTTTCTGCACTTGGTCCCAAACTGCTGCTCAGCAGAAGTTACACAGGGTCACTCAAGCTGCATTATTCAGGATCTGACTCAAAGTAAAAGGCTCTGAAAAATAGGAAAGTGTTGCTCAAAATACTGATTACATGGCAGAATGGAAGGGCACTCAGGGAGCACAGACTCCTCAAAATATTTAACACTCCTGGCCTGATGTGATGAGATAAGATGAACTCTGCAAAAAATGAAATCTTCCCAGGTGTTTTTGTCTTATTTGGAGTAAAAAAAAAAAAAGTCCTGTTATACTTGATTTGAACCACATTCACCTGACAAGTCCAGAAAAATGTCTTGTTTCAGGTTATTTAAAGACAAAAATGATAAAAATCTGCCAATAGAACGAAAGGAGATTTCCTCAAAAATATGTTTTAAAACTAGAATATTGTCTTAAAATAAGTAACTTTGCTCTTGTTCCATTGGTAGTTTTTTTTTTTACTTGTTACAAGAAATTCAGACCTCATTGATGTCTTAATAACTTGAATAAAACATTTTTTCTGGACTGGTCAGATGAATGTGGCTCATTTCAAGTCTAAAAGGACATCTTCTACTGAAAATTAGACAAAAACACTTGATAAAATTTCATTTTTCCCAGTGTATCAATGAAATACCTATTCTTAAACTTTGAGCAAACAGTTTGGTCATCCTTATAAAACGTCCTTTTTCACACAGGGCCTGCTATAAACAGAGACTTGAAGCCTGGCAGGAAAAAAACAACCAAATTAGGTAAGAAACTATGAAAACTTCAATCACCATCCCGGCCTTGGGGAAGGGTGAATTTACTAATGTTGACGTGTTGTTTTGACAGTTAAAAGGCTCCTACCTCAGCCAGGAGAGCAGGTAAAAACATCCTCACATCAGTGTGTCATCACGAACTTCATCTCAACTCATTATAATTCATTATTTTTCTCCTTTTACCATCTCAGCACTCATACAGGTAATTAGTTCAATTATTGCTGAAGTTTTTCCAGTGATATCGATGAATATTACCGTTTCACTGATTTAAAGCAGAGATGCTTGTGTTTCCAGGAGCTCTGCATCACCTCCTCCTTTTGCCTCAGAGTTGGCCAGCCGGCTGTCTGGTCTGGCTCTCCATGAACCCCGCAGGAGAGAGTGAGTTCTCTTGGATTAATTTGTAGCACAACATGAAACAAGTAGACAAATCAACACTTGTATCAGTGAGCCGCTGTCCTGCTGTGGATTCTTTTTGCTTTGCTTTAACTCAGCCTCATGTGACCCTTTTTTTCTCTCTTTGTGAGAGCTTGAAGATGAGAGCAGGTTGTTTAGTTTGTTCAGTGAGGGGGTGGCGCCCTCTGCTGGTTGGGAAAAGAACTACAGAGCTTATTCAAACAGGAAGCTGGTTTAAACATCACTCCAGTTTTAGCCCCTCTCCACTGATTTCCTGATAGTTTAAGAATTGATTTTAAGATTTTATTGATTACTTTAAAAGCTTTAATGGGACTTGCCTCAAGCTTCATTTCTGAGCTACTGGTTACATATGAGGCTTGCAGCCTCAGGTCCTCTGGCAAAGGTCTCCTGGTCGTTCCAAAGTGGAGGCTGAAGGTGATCGAGCTTTCTACACCAGAGCTTCTTGACTTTGTAACGACCCGCCAGAGGAGATGAAGCATGCAGAGTCTGTCGCTTCTTTTTAAGTCACTTTTAAAAACTCACTTTTACAGACTGGCTATTATGTGATGTCGTCTTTCATCTTTCATCTTTATCTTTGTCTTATTTTGGCTTTACTGTCTGTTAGCTCTTCTCTTACCTTTTATTTAGTATAGTATATAGTACTTTATTATTCTTACTTTTCTATCATCATTTTAATTTCATCTATTCATATTTGCTGTCCTGCTTTTTGTTTTTACCTGCCTCTTCTTTCTTTTTCTTAATGAGTGTATGTTTTTAGCCTGTATTTCAGTCATTATGGTCTCATTTTATGTTGCATGATTGTTGCATTGTCTGGGTTCCTGCGACTTGTGCTTGTTGCCAGGGTCTTGTTTTTGTGTCCTGTTTTTGTTTCCCTGTGCTTTGTTGTGTTCCTGTCTGTTGAAAAGCACTTTTTAAACTGCTGTTTTAAAAGGTGCAATATGAATAAAGTTTGTTATAATAATAATAATTATTATTATTATTTTTATTAGTATTATTTTTTTTTTTATTATTATTATTATTTTTTTTTATTATTATTTTTTTTTTTATTATTATTATTATTATTACATTCATGGAGTCACAGCAGTGAATGGAGAGAGCTTGAAGGCAAGTTAAAAAATCTCCTCTAAAAAAAACTGCTAAAAAAAGAAAAGAAAAGAAAAAGAAAAGAAAAGAAAGAAAAAAGATAAAACAAAGTACTTTTTTTCTACCGTTTTTGTTGGGGTTATTTTGCTCAGTTCTTTCAGTTCACGAAGGTCATGATCAAAAATAACAAACATTTAATTTTTTTTATTATTTTAACCCTTTAAATGTCCATTTGATAACATAATTTCACAGATTTTATTTTGAGATATGGATTAAAATGAGTTATCTTTTATACAATAAATGTTGAGGGGCTGTTTTTTTTTTTCTTTTTTTTTTAAACAGGCTCAAAAACACAAGATTGGTAACGAAATTAATTTTGATGCATTATTTATTTATCTATTTATTTATTCATTCATTTTATTGATTGATTGATTGATTAACTTTATTTATTTTTCATTTTATTGATTGAGTGATTGATTAATTAATTGATTGATTCATTGATTGATACAATTTTTTTTTTATTTATATATTTTATTTTATTTTTTATTTTTTATTTTTTTCCCCCGCAGTGTCGGATTCTTAGTGTACTGCCTTTTGAGGACCAAGACCGAAATGTCTCTACCAAAAACTAGTGTTTCTGCTTGTTTGTCTCAGTGACATTATGTAATCAAAATAGCATCAAAAGGTTTAAATAAAAATGTAAATTAATTTAAATTTATTATTATTATTATTATTATTATTATTATTATTATTATTATTATTATTATTATTATTATTATTATTATTATTATTATTATGTGTTTTTGGAAACCCACCACAGATGTTTATAAAAGACTCTTTTTTTTCTTTTTCTTTTTTTTTCATTTTAGTGGTCAGAGAGCACCAAAGAAAGTAAGTAAGCAAACATCCAGCAGCCTACCTAACATCCTTTGTTACTTCCTTATGCCATTTCTTCACACAATACCTCTGTGGATATTATACTGCAATCTACTTTCACTTCATGTCCTATGCCTGTCTTGAAACATGTTTTTTTTTATCTTTTAAAACCTCTAACAGGCAGAATACAGTCCACAGTCCAGAGGTAAGAAATAAAGAACAACTGTAACTGAAATGTTAAGTTGAAAAATAATCATGTAAACCTGTTTTCTAGGGCCGGAGAGAGCTGACTATTTTTCTACACAACACACCAACCAAAGACACTCTCTGGATTTGGAGACTCATGATCTAGACAAAAGGTTTCACTTTGTTTCTAACATTTTTCACTACATAACAGCTGAGCTTGGGTTTGATGTGTGTTTTTTCTTCTTTCAGGTCACATCAAAATTTGGGTGAGTAATGTTTGAAAACACAAGCATAAGTTTCCCAGTCATTGATTCATAAAGTCAGCGTCAGCTTCTCTTTAAAGAAAGGGTCGCATCGAAACCTCACCACCATGAGTGGCCTCAAACTAAGGATGACTTTGACCAGCATGACTTCGTTCCAATGGGGAAACCTCAACAGGTTTGTTCACATTGTTGTCATAAAGCATTATATACTTTGAGGCGTCTGACGCACTGAATTGTGTTACATGACCTCCGAAGACCTATGGTGAAGAAGACTGGTACATTGGGCCTTGTAACCGTGTCGACGCTGAACACGCCTTACACCTGGTGAACAGGGTACAGTAACTTCACTTTTGAGAGAACGTTAAATAATAATCTGAACATCTCTGAGGTCTGATCTCTCTCTTTTGTCATGTTAACTGTCACAGGATGGGGCTTTTTTGGTTCGAGACTGCTCCATTAACACCAACAGTGAACCCCTGGTGTTGGCTGTGTATCACGACAAGAAGGTTTACAACGTGAAAATCCGATTCATCCAAAGCAGTAACAAATACATCCTGGGAACAGGACATCGATCTAACGATGTAAGGAGATGATGTAGTTCTAAAAAGAGATTGTCGCAGAAACAAAATGACTCGATTCAGTTAAGTGGTGCTAGGTACAAGTGAATTAAATTAATAAAGCAATTAAATTTATAAATTATTCTATGATTCTTGATGGAAAAATACAACTTAGACAAATGCTTCAGAGATGTAGGACCGTACAACCCCATGATCAGGGAACACTTCTGTGCATTCCCTCAGCTGCATATTTGCAGCTTTTTACTCCGAACTGAACTTTTGCATCTGTTTTTCTCTCAATGCCCATAGATTTTTGATTGTTAGTAAGTAGGGTTGCAAAATTCCAAGAATTTTCAACATTGGAAATTTTCCATGGGAATTTCAGGTATTTTCTAAAATTTACCGAAAATGACAGGAAATTTTTTGCAATCTAAATTAACTGCAGTAACTCAGTCATATACATGTATGTATATTAAAGATTTTTGTTTGTTATAAGCAGATATTTATGCAAACATGGCAAAATTACATTACAAGTTATTTAAACATGCAAACATGCAAACATGCAAAAACGAACATTAATTAATGACTCTAATCTTTTTCAGAGCTGAAGAACTTTTAATGTACTATATTCTGCTCCTTTTCTGCAGTTTAATATGGATCATTGATGTCTTCATGAAATGGTAGTAACATGTTTTGGTCCAAAAAGCCAATAAATGAAGCACAGCAGCATTGTTTCCAACTGTTCAGAACGCTCTGGTTTAGTGGGCGTGGCCGTCATATGTAAATGAGCCACCGCTGATACCGCGTCACTGAGAGCGGCGCCACGAGCTCCAAGTGCACAATGTTTAGAAAACAGCGAAGCTCATTTACCGTAACATTACAGGCTAAAACAACAGGCTAACCGCAGCTAAAGTTAGCATCCTGAAGCTAACACAGAGACAGGGGGACACTGAGGAAAAGCTCTTACATCTGCTCCACAGCACACAGCATTTAAAATACTCACATTTCCAGGGTCCAAGGTTTGTTGGAGGATGGTTGGTAATGCACCTGGATTCAGGACCAGTCAATTCTCTAGCCCTCTGTTGTAGAGGGGTCTGCTCAGGTGGACCAATCAGGCCAATCAGGCTCCTGATTGGTCATAAAAGGGAATCACTGACGTCGGCAAATCCCTGAAATTCCAAACAGCTCATTTTAGGTCAGGATTTAAGATTCACAAGCACTACTAAGTACAGGTTTTGTCATTAAATATCACATTTTGTGGGCTGGGATGAAAGCCAAAGACCCACAAATTTCACTAAAAGACTTAATAAAGTGATTTTTGCATAATATGGGACCTTTAATGCTTAAGAATGGTGAAAAATAAAAGACGATTAAGGTATTTACAAAGTTTGAGATGTATTCCTTATGTCCCCTCAGCACCCAAAAAAGTCCAATTCAAAAATGTCAAAGTATTTAGTTTATTCTCTTTAGGCTGTGCTTTCTATTCATAAACGACCTCGATCCTTTCTGTTTGCTGCTGCTTCATTATAACTGCTCATCATCTTTAATATCTCTAAATGGTTTCTTTCACCAAACAACAAAAGCCATGAACGGTGACAAATAAAAGTAATATTTTGGCAATCTAGTTTTTGAGATATATTCATGAAAACCCTGAAAATGTTCAATGGTATCAAGGTAAAATTTCAATGGAAATTTTTAACACATTCCTGAAATGTACCAGATATTTTTCCACCCCTTTGCCACTGTACTAGTGACCAAATACGAATGTATTTTCAAAGCCGTAATTAAAAAAAAAAATCATCCACACATCCATCACTTTTTTAAAAATTAATTTATGTATCTCGAGTAACATGCATTGTCGTCAGCATCAAATTAACCGTGGTGTGTTTTTCCACCTCTGCAGATGTTCGACTCTGTGGCAGAAATCATCAAGTTTCACTCCATTTTCCCCATCGTGCTTATCAGCGGGAGAAACGTACCCGGGAGTCGATACCCTGAAAACTGCGTGCTGACATGTGCGGTCACAAAACGGGATGTTGACCAGCTGCTGCATTAACACGAGTCGTACAAAGATAACATGATAAACACGATCTGGTCATTGACTAACTGAGTCTTCCAAATCTGATGAACTCTGCTCATTATCTGAGAATCTGTTGAACTCTGTTCCTCACAACTCCATGACCTTTGTATCTTTAATAAAAAATGACTTTGTTATTTGCTTTTGTTTGTGTTCATTTTAATCAAAGCAAGATCTAAGAGTCCAAGAGTCAAGTCTAAAAGGTTTAGAGGTTAAGGTGCGTAAGGAGCCTGAAACTGAGGAGGAGAAAGCTGCATTGGCAGGATTTCGCTATCTTATCTACTGTTGTGGTGAGATAAAGCACAAGCGCAGCTTCTTCACTCACATGCAGAGAGTTCTTTGTTTCTTGTACATGTCTCAGAGAGACGCCTGAGGCCCTGAGAGATTGGCAACTTGGCAGGTGTGTGTTTTGATTAGGTTGGATCATCTTTTGATCCTTTGCAGGGCTTGGCTTTAGTGGCCTGGAGGCACCAAAAACTGAGTCTTCATCAGGTCTCTGACGGGAAAATAAATACTTAGCCAGTCAGATAATTTCAGCATATCAACACTCTGAGCTTTATGGCACCAAGTTGGCATAAACACTTTAAGAAAATGACTAGCACAGCATGTTACCTGTGCCATAGTATGCCGGGTGCTTCTTCAAAAAGGTTAAAATCAAGGCTTATGGCTGAGATCTCCTGTGGAAGCTTTTACTCCTATGACAGGATCCTTCACGGTCTTGTTTTGGCTTGTCTTTTGGTGGAGTTGATGCCAGTGGAACAGGTTCTTGGGTTATACCAATCCCAGCACAGATATGACAGCTTTTCTCACAACAACTCATGCCGGCTGAGGAGTAAACTTTCCAAGAATGCTAGGTGTGTCCACCGTGGCCAGAAACCTGTCCTGGAAGAGCAAGAGCTTGTGCCAGATCCTCCGGCTCTATGCAGAGTGTGCCATAACCAACCAAACCAAGCTCCACTTATGACAGTTAGTTTCTGGGTGATCGCTGCTATAGCCTGTGCTTTCTATACATTTGTGTTGTAATATTTGCACCCATCTACTTGCAGTTGTAACGCTGTAAATGTCTCTGTTGTGGGAGGAATAAAGAATTAACTTAAATAGCCGTAGCTTCGAGAAAACAGCTGGATACCAATACATTTTGTTTCGAAATGAGAAAGCGGCATTTTCTGGATTTCCCGCAAGTACCAGCTGTGAGAGTACTTGTTCCTCAGCTGCCTGTATGAGTCATTTTTGTGACAGCTGCAACCACACCTCCTCTCCTGAGTGATTTATAAACCCAGCTCTGATGTGAGGCTGATTGTGAGTGTTCGTCCTGTGCTGCTGGAGGCTGGAGCCTGATTGGGAAGCATCTGGACGAAGACCCTGACCAGCTTAGCCCCCCTGCACAGTTTTGGTAGAACCCGGCTCACTACTTGCTCTGCTTTTGTGAGCTGTGATTTTGCGTTTAAACCTCTTAATTTCATGAATGGAGCAGGTTTACAAGAAGCTCTTCACACTCTCACCTTTCCACGGAGTAGCTGTTAAGTTTTTTGTAGGACTTTATTTGGTAACACAAATTGTCAGGTGTTAAATTTTCCTTCTTATTTCTTAAAAAGTTAAGTTCTTTATTTTAAGTTATTTTTTTGTCTTTTTATGCCTTTAATTAGACAGGACAGTGGATAGAGATAGAATAGGAAACAAGGTGATGGTGGGAAGTCAGGTGCAGGAAAGAGGCCAAACTCAGGCCGCTCAAGGGCTAACCCATTTGGCACAAGCTAAACCAAAGGCCATGTCCCCACCTCCTAAAAAAAAGTTTTTTTTTCTTTCTTTTTTTTCTTTTAACTTTTTGTTTGTTTGTTTGTTTTTTTAACATCCATGGATCCTTTAGATCACATTTGCAATTTTACTTTTTTTTCTAATAGTATCTTTAATTTACCCCCCTGCATTTGTTTGTTGTTGTTTTTTTGTTTTTGTTTTTTGATGCGTCTCTTTTCTCAACAAGCTAGGTCATATAATTTTTTTACATTTGTTTGGACTATGAATACATTTAACAAACAAGATTTAGACAGGAAAAGACTTTAAGCTATAAGCGAATAAGTAAAAGGACACAAAATTTGTCTGTTTTAAGTGCCTCAAAATAGTTTAGTATATATTTAGTATATAGTATCTTTTTACAATCAGTTGTTAATTAATAATAGCTTTACCCAGATTGGCAATTTACAGTTTAATACTTAAAGCCTCAATTTTTCACTGTGATTAAGTGGAGAATAAAAATAACAACCGATTAATAACATTTATTTAACTTTTAAGGTTCATACACACTTTAAAACCAGCTGTTTTCAACCTGAAGCTTTGTTATTGCATTCACCCTAAAATAAAAAAATAAAAAAATAAATAAAAAATATTAAAAATATTAAAAATAAAAGAAAATAACACCCTGTTCTTACAACATAACTATCACATAAAACAGGATTTTTTTAAAAAATATATTTTTGAAATTTCTTGTTTTTATGAAATACCATCTCGTAAAAACATGAAATATTTATTTTTGAGTTTCCTGTTTATATATTATCTCATAAAAACAGGAATTTGAAAAGTAAAGAAACTCCTAAAAATCTTAAATCATCATCTCAATGAAGAAACATGAATCATGTAACTGTAAACTAAAACACATTTGAAAACCTACCTTACCTCGCACCTCTGATTAGCGGCAAAAACATGCAGCAGAGCTTCATGGGAAATCCTGTTTTTTCAAGATAGTATCTCATAAAAACAGGAAATTCTAAAATAAATAAATTCCTGTTTTTATGAGATAGTTATGTTCTAAAAACAGTTTGTTTTTTTTCAAGTGAATGCAATACGCCACTGTAAATCTCACTGTCTTGACAACTTCAATGTAATGTAAAAAAAATAAACAAATAAATAAAAACAGGCTGCATAAATCAGATTAATTTCACTTTGCTTTAATGCAAAAAGTGGGGCTACACAATTTCTTTTATAAAAGCATGGAGCACAATTATAACACCAGACGATAAAAAAAAAGGGAGCAGTTTAACTGGAACATAAATATTTCTAAAACAAGAGTGACTGAAAGGCAAAGCAAGACCGTAATCACACCTGTATACACCTTTAAAATAATTATATACAGCAAAGACAGCACAGCACAGCAGCTTAAGACTCTGCAGTGTGAGGACAGAACACAACATAACGGCTGTTAGTATGAACACCAGCTCTCAGGTTTTTCTTATTTACAGGTACATACACAATAAAATCTGTCGGAGACCAAAAAGGTATTTACACGATAAAAACTCTAGGCAACCGAGTCCTACAAATAGAATCACAGGTCTAGCACCTTATACGTCATGATTACATTATAAAGGAAAACGCACAGGGTGCTGAAATGTTGCCTTAAGAAGAGATCGAAAAAGTGTCTGGAGAGAAGATTGCTTCTTATGTCCCTTCAGTGGATGGAGGAATATACAGATGTCCAACAGCCCGATAACAACAGTCTCTGAGTGTGTGTGTATGTGTGTGTGTGTGTGTGTGTGTGTGGCATCAAGGTAAAATGAAATGGAAAAATATTACATAGTTTGTAGTTACAGTAATAATACCGTGTCTAGGACCTCCATCTGTCATTTCAAGGAGGATACACACCAGAGTTGTTGACATTAACGGAAACACACTTTATGACACAAGGAGTAAAAATGACCCGAGGGGACATTTGCAGCTTTAACACTTAATCTCAGGACTTTGGATTCAAACAACTTATATCCCAAAATATCTGTGAGAATTAGAGCATTGAAATGTACAATGTAGTAAAAGAAAGAAAAAAAAACTCAAATCGATCCTCGAAGTCAGGTGTGAAGGTGCCTGAAACAATCCGTTCAGCCTGATACCATTCATTTCTGCCTGTTCTTGCACATTTTTAGAGGAGATTTAAACAGGAAACACCCAAAAAATGAATGTTATCCTTTTTATACATTTAAGGGTTAAAGCTCATGTTAGCAACTTTCTGTTTTTTTGTGTTATGGCGCCCCCTGTAGACAAACCAATACTTCTATTTTTGTTCTGTGGATTTTGGCCTGTACATAAAAAAAAAGTGTTATCCAAGAGGAAATCTTTTACCGACGTCTTTTAACAATCAAATGTCCATAAATATAAAGTGTTGGCTAATAGCTCTGTTCTTTTAAAAAAATACAAAAAAGTCACAATTTTTAGCTCTAGACCAAAGCCTCAAAATCAAAACTACTGGTGCGTTCAGGGACGTTTTCAGCTGAGAAATTTAAGAGTCACAAACACTTGTTGAAAGCTGGGGCACGTTCCCAAAATACCAAAGTGAATCATTTTTTTCTCACTCCACGATACACAATCTCCATTACTTTTGCGCACCACGTGATACACAACATATCCAAAACAGGAGCATGTTTGCCCATCTTCAGGTACTCATTTACACTTCACTGGCTGATTACGACCGCCTGGTTAATACAACTTCCAATTTCCAGGCTTTGAACGCACAACCAAACTGCTGAGAACTGAATCATGTGAAACAAAAAAAGGAGTGCAGAGCCAAAGCCATACTTCAAGAAGCCATTGAACAAAAAGCTGAACAGGGCTTAACTTTAATGTAATGTTTGTTATTATTGTTGCAGCCTCTGAATCTGTTGTTGCAAAATGCAAACATCTACATGTGTTTACATACAGTGGCTGAAAATGGACGGCAAAACTGGGCTTAAGCCTTTGACTTTTAATTTTTTACTTTATTTCTGTGCTTAGTATTGCACCAAGGGCTTTAAGTAAATCAATGTCATCAAAGATAAATACTTTATCATAACTTACTCCTCAGCCACTACTAACTTTACACTTAATGTTTAATATCAATGTGTACTGTACCCAATGTGTGCTGTATTTTGGGAGAGGGGGCAGTAAAGCATCTCTGATGCAAACAAAAATAAATACAGTATTTCCTCTGTCAGAGTGGAGTAAACAGCATGCATTGTTTACTCCACTCTAAGAGAGCTACTGAATAGGCAAACTTCTGCAACACCACTCCACATCTCTTCCTTAATAACAAACTGGAATCTAATACAGCAGATGATCCCATGTCATCCAAAAAAGTCGCACTGAGCCTGAATATCTCAAACACAATGCTGATATAATGACTTAATAAGTACCACATAATGGTGAGTGATATTCAAATGTCCATAGTTTGATATTTTTATACTCCCATAAAGAAAATAACTGCTCTATTATTGTGTTTATTTCAAGTCAGCATGTCTCCTGTAATACCCAGTCTCTAATCATGAATTTACACTTTAAGTTATAGTACATCGTGTGATAACCTCATGAAAAGACTCCAACAGTGCAGCCCATCACCTCATACTTCTGCCCCATCACTTTGCTCAGCCTCATTTTTAAGATTTGGCACTTAGGGGCTCCCCTATCCGATAAAGTGTCCACCCTCGCCGCCTGTACTGAGGCCCGAGGTCTCGGATGGTTGAGAACCACCACAGGCTGGTTTGCTCGTGGCTGTTTTACCAGTTGGTCCTCTTTTAGTGGCATCAGATGCAAAACAGCACAGTCACTCAGGCTGCCTATTGGTCCCTGAGTCTTACATTTGGATATTCTAAGTTTCAGTCCCTTCCTGCTTTTTTTCCACACACCTACTTGCACTCTTTTCAGAGACACAGTCAGGAACTTTGTGGAGATGTTGTGCTCACTTTTCTGCATTTGATGTACAGACTCTGCAGGTGCAGGTGCATGTACATGCTCGACAGTTTTAGAAACACACTTCTCATCCTTTAGAGGTTTCAAATCAGGAACTTGGACTTTGTCTTCTGTTGGCGTGCTCTTGTTCTCCTCCTTGATGTGGACCTGGTTGAGCACAGGAAGGGGCTGAACACCCTTATCAGGCTCCTCTACTTTTATAGGCTCACATTTCTGGGGAGTCAAAGAAGGGTTGTGGGTTAAGAATCCATTTTTTGTTGACACCTGTGCACCTGATCCCTTATGTGTTTGCAGCTTCCCCACCAGGGCTGGGCAGTTTGCAATCTTGCTGTGATCTTGAGGTGTGTTCCCACAACTTCTGCTCATGGCGATCCCACGCAGGGCAGCCATCAGTGGCCGGATGGAGCCTTGTACATTCTCTGGTTGCTGGCTTAGTGAAAACACAGATGAGATGACGGGGAAAGTCTCCGGTTCTTTGTCTTTTGCCTTTAGCCTGACGTCCTGTGTCCGCGCTGAAGTCTTCAGATAGGTGCCATTAGAAAGCACAGGTGTTTTCATCAGCGTGGGCTCAGTCGTTGCCCTGGTTGAGGGAAGAGGCAGATTTGAAAATTTTTCTTTGCAGACCAAATTCAGTGCAGGTGTTAGCTGGCCAGCTGAGGATGAGGAAACACTCAAAGACGGAGATACTGATTTTGAACTCTGCTGACTCAAGCCCACCGCCTCTTTCTTCATGTTGGATGAAGTGCTGTGGTTGGTGCGGACCCTAGGTTCCAGTTTAGCAGCCATTAATACTTCTCGAGGCACACTTTTTAACTCTACTGTCTTTTGTGGGAGGGGGTTTCCGTTTTGTAGTGGCATTAGATTATTCCTCAGAGAAACACATGCACCCCTGTTTTCTGGGTGCAGGTTGACTGGCATCCTGTTGGGGGCCCTTGTGGTGGTAACAGTGGGCACAGCTGCATTTTGGCTCACAGGTTCTCTGTGTATAAATTTGATCCCATTGCTTCCCTCCCTTGCAGTATTGAAAATGCTGTTGGGAACCTTGTTTGGGATGATAGAGTTGCGCTCTAAGTCAATTATTTCATCTGATGGTCTTTTTAGTCCAATTTTTTCTTTGCTGACTTGACACGGCAGGTTTTTGTTGATATTGGCCGGAGCAACAGAAGGCAGCGCCACATTCGCATTCGTCACCTCATAAGGTTTTCTGTTAACAGTGCACGTCCCCAAACGCACAGAATTTGCTGTGTTTGGATGACTAAATGTGGAAGGTAATGGCCGCCCCAGTGGAGTGTTTTCAGAGACCGTCCTCGTGTCTTTTATCACTGACTCACTTTCTTGTTGAGAGACCAGCCTCAATTTGAGCTCCTTGGTCCCGTTGACAGTCCTCACCTCCACAAGCTCAACCAAGCAGCCAGCTGGGATGTTAACTTCCTCTGGAAGGGGGACCGTCAGAGCCCTGCTCTGCTGGATGAGTCCATTAAAAGGGGGTAAAAGTTCTGTTTTCCCGTTAGTGGCATGTGAGACGTTACTGTCCAGTGTCTTCCCTCTTTGCTCATCTCTTCCCAGTCTGACAGCAGGTGCACTCGGTTTGGGCACTGACACTCGAACAACAGGGGGAAGTGTTGCTGAATCAGCAGCGGGCACACTTTGTAAGGAACCAGAGACTGATACATGTGGAATTTTAGTTGTCCCAGACTTTGCAGCTGCTTGACTGATACTTTTACTATGTAGACGCTCGATGTGCTTCACAAGGCACAGCTTCCTCATGTAGCCCTGTCCACAGTGAGGACATGCAAAGGGATACTTTGAAGTGTGTTGCTTCAAATGAACGTTTAATTCTGCCTCACTGAATGAGACATTGTTGCAATAAAAACAGAAAAACTTCATTTCCATGTGTTCGGTCCTGTGCTTCATGAGAACAGCGACATCCGTCGTAGCAAATCCACATTTCTCACAGTACATGACTTTTGCATTTGTCAGGACACGATCTATAGCCAGGCTCGGATGTCCACCGTTCACAGACGGTGGCATGCTTTGGTAGCTGACAGGCTTCATGCTGACAGGTGAGATATGATGATAGTCCCCAACATTGGAAAGTTGCAGCTACACAGTAGGATGTACGTCCATAACAAACTGGTGTCCAGGTGTGTCCCTCTGAGCATAAAAAGGCTTCTGCAACCTGTGAAACACACATGAAAGAGAATGAATCATAGCAGGCCTATGAAGCCCCTCCCCCTCACACAGAGCTCATTCAGTATTGTTTGCTTCTACCGTTTGTTTAACGGTTTACATGCAAACCAACGGATTTAACAAGGTTATATCAGCTAATTATAGTCGTATGGTATGGCACTTGTATTTGCATTCCTCGTCGGCTGCCCCGGGTTTCTTTCTCTGAGCAGAAGCCAAGGCCCACGTAACCACAACATGGAAATCGCACATATTGCGGTTCGCATTTCCAATGTTTATCTTAACGACAGAGTCAGATATCATGCACATACCTCGTAAGAGAGTCCCGCAGCAGCTTTAACAGCTGTTATGAGTTTCAAGGGTTATAATCCAGGGAAAGTAAACGTTGCCGTAGCTTGTTAGCACGGTCAGCCGAGGCGCTTTGCTACAGTCGAACACAATCTGCAGTTGGCCCACATCACCGGAACAAGTTACGGTTGTCTTCAAAATAAAAGCATGACAAAAAAAATATTTCATTTTATGCCCATACATTGATTATACTCCTCAAAGCACACAGTGTTGCAAATTTCTAAAAAAAAAAAAAATAATAATAATAATAATAAAATAAAAAAATTAATAATAAAAAAATCTATCTACAATAATCTACAAAATTTCCGAACATCATGTATCACAAAACACATCTTTTTAGGTGTCCTTCTTCTCACTTTTGACCTCAGGCAAGAAAAATGACTCTTTTTTTGTGAAAAATTTGAAATGTACAGAAATAACAGGAAGTCTCTTAGAAGATAACTTTATAACAACGAACAAATTTAGACTATGGTGGTTATGTATTAAAATGAATAAAAATACGTTCCAAACTTCCAAAAGTAAGACATTGTATTGCATTCACCCAAAAATGACATTACTATCTCATGAAAACAGATTTTTTTTTCATGTTTTTGTGAAATACTAGCTCATAAAAACGTGAATTTATCTGTTTTAGAATTTAGAATCTATTTAGAATTTAGAATTTATTTTAGAGATACTATCTCATGAAAACAGGAAAACCAAAAGTAGCTACTTTTTGTTCTGATGAGATAGTTTTTTTTGTAAAACAAGGAATTTTTTAATTTTTATTATGATTATTATTTAATCTTATGATTATTCAATCTTATTTATTTATTTATTTATTTATTTTTGAGTGAACGCAAAGACAACAACATTCAACAAGGGTCAGAAAACAAAACAACAAGTTTTTGACATGTCGTGCGAATCTTTTTGGCTATTCTGCCATTTTATTTTATTTTATTTTTCAGAAATAAGGCAAAATATTTGAAATTGTTTTGTGTTACTATTGCTTTTTCTTCACTAACTACAATGAGTGTGATATTTTCATAAGTAAAATAGAAAAATGACCTTACCAAAGAGGAAAAGAGTCAGACTGTCAAGATTCTGATCAAGAGGGAATCTAGAGTTACTTCCAAAACATAAAAAGTCAAATCTAAAAGAGCTAGGATGGGAGAAAACCCAAAAGCTTACTGAACATTATGAAGCTGAGAACTTTTCAGTAATCAACCTCAACCTTAGCAGAGATTGCTAAAAGACCCTTGGCTACCAGTCAGGCCACTTTTCTAAGCAGTGGGGCTCGATAATCTACCCAAGTCTGTTCAGTGAAGGACACGGGGAGTAGTGAAGGTGGTGGTGCGTTTCAGGCTGCCATTGTTGATGATGCACTTGTTGGTTTCTTTCCAGCTCAGGATGGTGTGAAAGTGAATTGTAAGGGGACAAATTCACCTCCTGGTGGAAAAGACATTCAGCTAAAGTGTTTATGAATGCCAATGTTTTGGTTGTTGTTGTGGTCAGTAATTAAAAAAAAAAAAAAAAAAAAAAGATGTTTAACACTGATTAAAAGCATTATAGCTCAAAGGAGCAGCTTTGGATAGCCATAACAAGTCATCAGACACCAAAGTTAGTCAGTTGACCTGCAACTTCTGACCTTCACTGCAAGGAAACAAAGTTATATTGTTCATTTAAGAAATCTTTTATATTTGACAAATTTCAAAACTGTATATTGTTGAATTTTGAATGCAACTGTGGCAAATTTCACAATATGATTTAAATATCTTGTTTTATTTTTTTATATGAAATATGCTCTTATCACCAACTTCACTAACCCGGCACATTCCTTTATACAGTTTCTGCATTTATCTAAAAAATACATTTCACAGTACTTTGAATAGAAGAAACATTTTAACCACACAGTTGACGAGATAAATTCACTATTTGACTTCTTTTCAAATTTAAAATGAATTTCAGTAATGTTTATTTAAAAAAAAAAAAAAGTGCCTGGGCATGCTCTTATTTAGAAAAGTCTAAACGGAAACGCATTTCCATAATATTGGAATGGACGGTATCTGAAGTTGATGTTAAGCAGGCGGTTTTCTTGAGAAAAACAGGTAAACATCCTTTGCATCATAAGGCTGTTTACATATAATACATTTGTTTTAAAAGAAATAAAAAAAGGTTTTTTGGGGGAATTTATTTTATAGTCGTCTGAGTGTTTTCTCACTTATTCATCCGATGACCTCATTCGCAGCGGTTTACAACCCACCAGGAACGGGCATGTGGTGTTAACGGGTCTGTATTTTGTGAGCTCACCCAGTGACACAGGAAGCAGTTGACAGCTTTTGTATTTTGAGGGATAATGAAGGTAAACCAAAGGTCTCCCTAGACTGAGAGGGGGCAGAGTGATAAACAACGGCGCTCTGCGGACACATGAAGCTAAAATGCCCCTAAACGCGTAAAACATGTTGTTTCTGAGGATATGCAGACTGCTTCCTTCTGCGCCAGTGTCTCTGGCTTTACCAAGGTGAGTAACACACTGTTATCATGAGAAATACTTGATTTAAGTTTTTGTCACGCTGTTGATTTTAAAGATAGTATATTTTTAACTTTTTAAATGAAGTGTCTCATCTATCTTTTTATTTGAGGGGATTCTTGTAGCACAATTTGCGCTCTTTAACCTGTTGTTGAAAGCCCACTGTAGTTCATGTGAGGATCACCATGACTATTGTGAAAACTGTTTCTGGGATTTACACACCATTGTTGCAATTCATAATGACACAGCATTGGCTTTCACTTGACACCTCCCATTCGCCGGACACACACGCCTGCCGACGGGCTTCCTGGTTATGGCAATTTTAATCCAGCTAACTCGGGCGCAATCCTCCTCTTGCTGCTTCCTCCTCAGAAAGCAACTTTTCTCGTCCTTTTGCAGACACGCAGTTATCCGCAGAAGCATGGCCTCTGACGCGTCGGCGACCGAGACCACCCGGTTCGACTTCCTGGTGATCGGCGGTGGGTCTGGAGGTCTGGCCGGGGCTCGGAGGGCATCGGAGCTCGGTGCAGCCACCGCCGTCATCGAGAGTCACAAACTCGGAGGTACCTGCGTGAGTAAAAATACAATCAAACACTGTTATCCTTTCCGCCCTCTGTCACTGTGCTGTGGCCTCTGCAGCTTTAACACGCATGTCGGTTGCCAGGTTCACTGCGAAACCTCGGGACTCCTTTTGTGGAAGTTTTTTTTGTTTACAACAAACATTGTTTGAGTTTTGAAGCGTCTCTGCTGATAAGCACTCCCCTGACCATGATGTCCCGGAGCATTACAAAGCAAAGGGTACAATAGATTACAAGTGTGTAATTTCATGTTACCTAACTTTTTTTTTTCTTTTTTTTTAACTTTTGTTTCTAATTCCTCTTAACCTGGTGTCATATTCAAGATTTTTAGATGCTTTGTTTTGTTTATCTTTTATTATAATAAGTGTAAGTTTTTCATCTTATATCTGTAAGTTGTAGGAACTAAAAAAAACACTAGTTTATACGACTCTTAACATTTGTTCAACACTAAAAATGACCCACAACCACCCTTAAAAGACACATTTGAAATGTGGAAGTGTGTCTGTGTTACACGTGTAATAGATACATTTCAATTTACTTATTTCTGGTAAATTTCTTGTTTGTTTTAAATTTTAGTATCCATCAAAACCTTAACTGCATCTTTGATTCAACTGAGAGGAAGATGAAAATGAGAAGTGATAACGCCATAAATCTTACTATTGCCCATGGCTAGACAGTGCGTTTAATCAATTACACAACCGCTGTAATAAACTATAAAATAAAGTGATGGTGTGTGCCAGATCATATTACAGCAGTCAAATCAAATTTCATCAAACTGTTTAATGAAAGATGAGGTTAGCTTTTTTTTCATGACAAAGTTTTGGTGTGAAGTTTGTGTCTTTCGTTGAACTTCATTTCATGTGTGTAAAATGTTGCTTCACAACACAGACTTTATTATGTTTCGTGGATTTTTATTTTGATATTGATCTCTGACATTTAAAGCATGAACAAAGTAGCTTTTGTTCCTTAATGCCTGCTGACTCTTGTGTGCAATTCCTTTTTTTATTTTAAAACCGTCTGAACAAAGTGCAGTCATCTTTAGCATGTAGCATTGCTGAAGCCTTTGTTTGCTAACGTGCTCTGTTTTTATAATTTTTAGGTCAATGTTGGCTGCGTCCCAAAGAAGGTACAGTTCTCAAGTCATTCATTCCCTGAGCTGAGACATGATCAAATCTATAAAACTCTGCGTGGTTTTAAATCCACTTTCTTCCTTGTTCCTCTTCTTCCAGGTTATGTGGAACGCCGCCGTTCATGCGGAGTATCTGCACGATCATGGTGATTATGGCTATGACGTTGGAAATACCCGCTTCAGTTGGGAGTAAGTATCACGTACACAAGTGTCTGCTGGTGTCTTTTTTCACCTTTTTATGCAACAGTGTGCCGTGTTGAATGTGCCGTGTATTCCCTTTGTGTATAAAGTACATTTGTCCACTTTGTAGTTTCTGTAGTTTTTCAGTTTTCTGTTAAAAGTCTCTTGAGAAAGTATTAAAAAAGCAACAAAGTTCACTAATATCACAAAACCTGTTGATATGAAACTATTGTAGGCTGTAGCTGTTCTGACTTTATAAACACTGTCTTTGTCACAGTGTCCATTTAGATTGACAGAAGGAGTTTTAACAAAAATCATAATCTCACCCTGCAAATAACAAAAAATGGTATGTCATGGTTTAATATCTTTAAAGATTTGAGTGTGTGACAAGCTAAACGTATGATAAAATGTTGAAGACAATGTCTGAGAAAGTCTGAGAACAGCACATCGAATGTTTATGTTAGCTCTGGGATGTGTTTAGAAAAGAAGGAAATGATTTCCATGACTGCCTGCTTCATATTTGTCACTGAGCTGGAACACATTTCAACAGACTTGTTGGCTAATCATGGTCAGTTTACATCCCTGTAGAAAGCAGGAAGTTGCAGGTAGAGCGCAAAAGATTTCCTTGTTTTTAGTTTCTGTCTGTGTAAAGTTGCCCAAACTGGTTTACTGTTTGCTTTAGTTACGTCCAGTTGATCATAACTTGTATTTCCAGAGTTAGAAAAGAACAAATAGACAGAATTAGGTTTAACTTACGTTTTCACAATGAGCTCGGTTGCGCTCCATGAGGTTCACCCTAGTGTGGGTGGCCCAAATCCAACTAGGGATGCACTGATCTGATCCTGGTATTGGTGGGAAAGGATTGGTTCAAACTTGACACTAATGCTAAACTATGATTTAAAATTTGACAATCAAGTAGTCATTTCTGTAAATTCTGAAGCATTTTTAACCAAACTGCTGTTTAACATTTAGACACTTATAGTTTTTTGTCTTGTACTGAAAACATTCCCAATCTTATCCAAAAGTAGAGCATGCAGGTTATTATTTAATAGGGATGCACCGATACCGATCCTGGTATCGGTTATCAGTGTATTGGTGCCCCTCAAAGCTGGATTGGTATGTGTGGGAAAGGGGCCGATCCATTGTGTTGATCCAGGCAAACAGCTCCATGCCTTTTTTCACTGGTGCTCTTGGCTATTTGATTTAGATTATTATTTGATGCACTTTTTTGCTGTATTACCAGTCTACAGGGTATAAAAGTTTGCATTTGAATAGAATTTTTGTACATTCTGAATCATTGTTTTTACCAAAATAGTGCTAAACATTTGAATGTTCTATATTTTAGATAAACATTTACTTCAGTTTTTCCATCCACTCATTTTTTTGCCTTTTACCCAAAACATTACCAGTCTTATTATTATTATTTAACACTGGTATCGGATCAGTATCGGTATGGACTGATACCCAAAGCCCAGGCATTGGTATCGGTATCAGTATCGGAACCATAAAAGTTGGATTGGTGCATCCCGACATACCATGTTGATACATATTGCACTCAGGTTGTTGCAACGCTATTTAATAAATGGCTTGAAATTCAGAATGTTTTGTTTGTTTTATGTTTTACTATGTTGCCTACTGTATCGATATGGATCGAGTATCGGCACAATAAAATTTTGATAGATCAGATCGGATCTGAATGTTAAAAAGTGCATCGGCCCATCTCTATTATTTAACACTGGTATCAGATCCGGATCAGTATCAGTCAATACTCAAAGCCCAGGTATCGTTATCAGGACCAGAAAAGCTGGATAGGTGCATCTCTAAATCCAACCTCCCCACGCTCTCATCCTGTTTCCTATTCCATCCACTGTCCTCCTCTAACTCATCAAAAAGCCCTAAAAAACAACTTTAAGAAAAGCAATGACAGATTTTTTTGTGCGCCATTTTTGATATGTTAGGGAAAGTCCTTGGCTGCACTGTGAACTCTGACCCTTTTATTGCTCTTATTGGTTTGCTTTCATCCTCTGGCTGGTCAGAATCTTCATATCGAATTATTGCCTTTTCCACCCTGCTAGTAAGGAGGCTCATTCTTCTTAAATTGACTCATTCATCCCCACCCACACATAACAGAAATTTTATATTGCGTGAGACTTGAGAAAATCAGATTCTTCCTGAAAGGTTACATAGAGATGCCTTGTCTATTAAAGCTGAAAACCAATGAACTACTGGCTAGCTGATTTTGTTATTTATTTAGTCATTTATTTACTTATTTATAGGGATGGGAATTGATAAGATTTTGTCAATACCGATGCCCTTATCGATTCTGCTTATTGATCTGATTCTTTATCAATTCCCTTATCAATTCCTGCTGTGAATTTTCTTGGTACAAAAAGTAGCTTTACAGGTTTTCTGTGTCAACAACATTTAATTGAGTTTATACTGTAAGTGAATAAAATGTAATTGGTCCCTGAGTCTGGATATTTCTGGGCATAATTATATAGGAACAGGTAAAAATTGCACACAATGTGACGTTGATGTGCTTGGCTGTGTTGTAATGTATTAATAATTCACAAAGGCCATCTAGTGTCTCAAAGTGGTTATAGCAATGGTTTAAGTTGTTTGGAACCTTTCCGTAGTTATGAAGTCAGCCATGAGCCTTTCAATCACTTGTTAGCTTTTGACATTTGAAATTCTCAGTATTTTTTACAAAGAGTTGATGTGATATGTTTCTGTGATGAAAGTTGAAATTCTATTCTGAAGCTGAAGTTATACTAATGTATGCTAACTGCTAACATATCAATGCAGTTTCTCATATACGTTAGCATCAAGCTTGCGCTATTTTGTTATTTTGGTAAATAAGGTGATTTATACCATTTCGAATGTACTGAATATGAATGTCCTGGGTGAAATGTACATTTCTTTATGAAGTCAGTTCTTCAGTAAAACTTAGTCCTTCCTTTTCTCTTCCTTTCTGCGATACCACTGTCCAATTGTTGATACCCCGTGTCAGTTGAGTGTGTTGTCTGAATGTTGTTCTGAGGGAGTTCTGTTTTTCTTCTAAAATGTCTTTTCCTTTTCTGTACATACCTCAATAACAGAAAATCGAATAAAAATACTTCACAGAAAAAAGAGCAATGGCAGCATAGTATAACATAGTGTTGTCTACAGCAGTGATGAGCCAGTTATATAAAGTTATTCACTGCCAGAAAATGATCCTGTCTTTAAAGGAAATGAGCTTTGTCATCCTGAGATATTACAACATCAAGATCTTAAAGAAGTTATCTCAAAAATATCTGAAATAAAATCTTTATTACTGTAAAAACAGGCAATTAAAGTCAGTGAACCCTCCACTTCAATGTGTTTTAATACAGGGTGTGTCATTTTAAATACAGCGTAGTGCAGGTTCTCCCTTGTGTGAATGTGGGTTAAGAAAAACAATCCCTCATCCTTGGTGTGTTGTCCTGTTGTTGCAGAACCCTCAAAGCCAAAAGGGACGCTTACGTAAGCCACCTAAATCGCATCTATCGCAACAATCTCGACAAAGTAAGTTCATTTGTGTAACTTCTCTGTCATTTTGTGTCCGTGGCGTTATTATTTTTTCACTGTGCTTTAAAGTGGAATAAATAGTTGGATGGAAAATAAACATGTTTTGTCCGTTCCAGGCTAAGATCCAAACAATTCATGGCCATGCCAGGTTTACAAATGATCCTGAGCCTACTGTGGAGGTCAATGGAAGAAAATACACAGCTCCTCATATCCTCATCGCCACTGGAGGGCAGCCTTCTGTTTTGAGTGAATCTGAAGTTCCAGGTTAGAGACGCTCCATAGAAATACACTTTTAATTGTCCACAAAATAAGAGAAATAATGTGCAAAATGTTGTATTAATCTATCATTCCAGGTGCAAATCTGGGGATTACCAGTGATGGCTTTTTTGAGCTTGAATCTCTGCCAAAGTAAGCAGTTTATGCACTGTATCTGATATATGTGTGTTTAAAGTGAGGAGCTGTTTTTCTAAGTTTGTGCTTCTGATCAAAAACTCTTTGTTTCAACAGGCGCAGTGTCATTGTGGGTGCAGGTTATATTGCAGTTGAGTTGGCAGGCATCCTTTGCACCCTTGGGTCTAAAACATCCCTCATCATTCGGCAGTCAGGGGTAAGAACCTCAGAACTACAGCATCTTCTCAGAGAGAAGATTATAACTCTGAAAACTTAACGTACTCTCACATCCTCTCTGCAGGTTTTGAGGAACTTTGATAGCCTAATAAGCACAAACTGCACCAAAGAGCTGCAGAACTCAGGTGTAGATCTGTGGAAGAACTCGCAGGTGAAGTCTGTGAGGAAAACGGAAAAAGGCCTAGAGGTGACGCTTGTCTCTAAAGACCCAGAGAAGAAGAGTGAAGAGGAGAAGACTCGAACCATACAGGAGGTGGACTGCCTCCTCTGGGCTATCGGGAGGCAGCCAAACACCTCTGGACTGAACATTGGAGAGATGGTAACGGTCTGCTGAGCTCTCTGTGATGATAAGTGAAAAACAGACTGTGACATGTGAAGAGGTGATAACATACAACAGAAAACTGACAAAACAGTCAGTGAAAATTACATTTTACTATTCTTCTTAGCCAATTTAAGAAAGTAAGAAAAGTTTACAGTTTAAAGTAAAGTTTAAAGCGAAGCAGAAGCATAGAAAGAAACTGCAGCTTTGGAAAAACTACAGGTCAGAAGAGTCTGTCTGTTTGACTGTGAACAACATAACTCAAAAAGTAACAAACAGATCTTGATGAAATTTTCAGGAAATGTTCAAAATAGGATAAGGAAGAATTGATTAAATTTTGGAGGTGATCCAGATTACCATCTGGATCCAGGACCTTTTTAAAGGATTCTTTTTAGTTGTGAGAAGGGCCATTTTCACCATATGTGTATATAACTCCACGATAAATGGTTGGATCGCTTTGCAAAACAATACAAAACAAGGTCACCATAATTTATGACAGATGAAAAAGTGGGATCCAGATTTTCATAATTTTCAACACTGTCAGGTAACAAATTATCGTACAAACCTGCAACTAACACCAAATTGTAGCAGACAGTCTGCTGAAAGGGAGTATAACATTAAAGTAGGACTAAAGTGTTGCGTAATAATCAGAATATGCTTAGCGGAGATCTACGATCTCTGAGTGCTTTTCTGGTTTGAAATGTGATGTCTGGTCTGTTCACAGGGTGTGGATACGGATGAAAAAGGCCACATCATCGTGGACGAGTTTCAGAATACCAGCAGATCAGGAATCTATGCCGTGGGGGATGTCTGTGGCAGAGCTCTCCTCACACCTGGTTAGAGTTTATCCCGTTTTCTATCTAGAAAATGTATACTACATCCACTCACCGACTATATTTATTATTTTGTATGAACAGCAATATTTTTTTGAGATGTTAATGCAAAGCTTTGTTTTTCATTTCTGCAGTTGCCATAGCTGCAGGCAGAAAGCTGGCACACAGACTGTTTGAAGGCAAGAAGGACTCCAAGCTGGACTACTCCTGTATCCCCACAGTGGTGTTCAGCCACCCACCCATCGGGACGGTGGGCCTCACAGAAGGTGAGGAGTGGCCTCAAAGGTCACCCGTGTGTGCACTGTGTGTCCTGTGTATCAGTAGAAAACATCATGTGTTGTCTCACTGAATGCTAATCCTGTCCTAGTTTAGTTTAGTAGAACAACATTCAGTGGTTTTATCTTTCTGTTACAGAGGAGGCCATAAAAACCAGAGGGAAGGAGAACGTGAAGATCTACAGGACTTCCTTCACTCCCATGTATCACGCCATCACGAGCAGGAAGAGTCAGTGTGTCATGAAACTTGTGTGTGTGGGCAAAGAGGAGAAGGTAGGACTTTTCTGCTTTTTACACTTTTTACTTCTGATGGGAAATATCATCAAAATATATTTTATTCACAAGTGTTGAAAGGAACATCTCCACAGAAGACAGTTTAAAAAAATACTTTTTTGGATATGACTTTTTTTTTTAATTCTTGCTTTTCCACAGAATCCTAGACTAAAGTCATAGTTTTGTCTTTTTCTCAGGATGTTGACCTCAAACTCAAATGCTGACTTTAATGTCAGAATTCTGACATTTTAGGAAAAAAATAATAGAAAAATGTCACTCAGCAGTAAAAAAAACTAAAAAGAAACTGTTTTTCTGGTGTCACCTCCCTTTTTTTTCAAATCCTCTAATGTACTTTCTCCGTTATTGTTATAGTGATATCTCTTATGAATTTCAAATCAGTTGTTACTTTCATTTCTTGATGGTTTTCTAAAAATCCTGAAACCTGTGTAAAACCTTAGAAGTCATGAATGACAAATTATTCAACATTATGAAGAGTGATTCAGCATCTGTGATTAAAAATTTTTATTCTAGTTGTTTTAAACAGAAACGGTAAAAAGTGTTATTTGATAGCGGCTCAAACATACAGTAATAAAAATGCTGAATTCACATTAATGATTTTTAATGCAAGCATACATAAGACACTTGAATTCAATTAAAACTGTTTTACATTGTAAAATAAATACATGAACAGAAAACATAATTTGTTTCTATGCGCCACAATATGTTTAATTGTTATTTTGTTGACTGTGTATTGTTGTCTGTGCAGACATGATTAATTCCAGTTGCAAACAAGCCCTGCCCAGTAATTTAAAGAATTAAAAATAAAGGGAAATCTTCTCTTCACTGCTCTTTCTCCTATCCACGCTGCCATCAGCTCTCCTGCAGGGAGATGTGCCTTGATTATTAAAAACCACAAAGAAAAAGAGGCACTTCATGTACCGATGGAGGCATATCTGTATTTCAAGAGTGTATTATTCCTCACTTCTGTGTGTAGTACACACTAAGGTGCCTACATAAGGTGTTTTGTTCTCAGTAGGGCTGTTACTTTAGTGCATTAATAAGATCAATTAATTACACCTCAAGTTAATGCGATAAAAAAAATTAATTTGATTAACTCAGCATATCTTGAATGATCTTTCAAGACCCTAATAATACTGTTTTGTATGACTGTGTAAACACCAAAACTACCTAAAAAGAGTGGACTCTGTTCTTTTATGTCTCTCTTTCTGTTTTTTCAACCACTGCAAGTCTTTTCTGACTTGCAGTGTCTCACTATGTCTCTGTCATCTCACATCTTCTCCTCATATCCATACTGAGCTCTCATCCAAAGAGCACACCACTCTCACCCACAGTGGTTTACGAGCATGATTTTGATTGACAAGCTCCAACAGACCCTCGCCTTCCCCTGCTGAAAAACACAGTTCACTTCTATAGACTCAGAAAAAGGTTGCACAACATCATTGGTAGCGAACACAGACATTTTAATATTGGCCAGTTGAAAAAATATGGATTTAAAAATCTTTTTTTCTGGTGTATTCATTTGATTTGTCATACCCTTCGATTATGTAATGTCCTAGAATTATTTTTTTTTTTATATAGGGACCTTAAGCATATATGAGATTGAAATGTGATTAATCAGATTGATTAATTACAAATCCTGTAATTAGATAAATTTTTTTAATCACCTGACAGCACTAGTTCCCAGCAATGTTTTGTCTTTAGATCATTGTGCCACCAAAACGTTCCCATGTTCAACATGTCTAAACAAGCACTCTAATCCCTACTGACGTCAGAAGAGTTAAATCAACGCCTTCAATATGCAGGCAGATTTTGAAAAAGTACAAAACACTGTGACCCCACCCATAATGAAGTGCTGTCAGGACACATCAGTCTTTTGAGTTTTGGTGTGCCCATTCTTTCCTTAAACAGGATTATATGTCCTTTGTTGATTCCTGTACTGATCCCAGGGTTTGTCTCCACCTGTATATTATTTAAAGGATTTTAAATTCATCTGTGATCTGACCATTAATCTATCAACTCCAAAAACTAACTTTAAAACGCTTAGTTCCAGGTTATAAACTTTTACAGTCTCTCTTAAAGTGTTTTTATGTTTTAACTCTTGAAACACTCTTGTCCGTGTACGGTGATTTTCTGTATTGTCTCTTGTCCTCAGGTGGTTGGTCTGCACATGCAGGGCCTGGGCTGTGATGAGATGCTGCAGGGCTTCTCTGTGGCTGTTAAAATGGGTGCTACCAAAGCAGACTTTGACAAGACTGTCGCCATTCACCCCACCTCATCTGAGGAGTTTGTCACAATGCGCTAACGCAAACACACACCCTATGCTTTTCAAGACGCCCAGACCAGCATACCAGGGCCGAGTCACTACTCTGAATCACTTCTAGATCAGCTTGACAACTTGCTTTCTAAAACTACACGCTTCCATTTTCTCTTACCTTATTTGTGCCTGTTTTATTTTATTTTATTTTATTTTATTTCTTTATTTTATTTTTTTATGGACCAAGACTGAATTATGGCCTTCTTAAACTGTACTGTGGGTCTTAATTACTGATTGAATATTTCAGGTTCAATTTTGATGATTGTGAAATGGAAGAGATTGATCTGCAGGTATTTTTGTCAAGTGATTGCACAGGAAGTCAAAAGACCTCCCCCCCTAGTGTATGTGTTTGATTTGTTAGTCATTTGTTAGATCAATATCATAATCACTGCTTCTCTTTAGGCTGCCTATTTACAAACAATGCAAGGTCCTAACATAAACTGTACTGTCCTAAGACTCAATAAACCTACAGGTTTTTTCTTAACTATTGTCTTACGAACTGTGTCTTCATTCTATGGCTTTTATAGACCACTCTTATCTTGGTGGCCTTTTACATTTTCTCTACAGTCTGAAAAATGTTTTTCATATTCAAACAAAGCTATGTTCATGCATGCACTGCAGTAGGAGGTCCTCTTATCTGGGCTTGAGACAAAACTTTTATCCTCCCAAGATGTGACATTCCTGCTATGGCTTTGAGTGACCAAGTGTAATATGTGACTGTACCTATACACAGTTTTGCCTAGCTTTGTTGGAGCCCAATTTGAAACAACACACCAAAATGTTATAATTAAATAATGTGATAAAACCTGAAGTGTTACAGCTGGTGAATAATGTAAAAAAAATGAATGAATTAATTTTAAAAAATTAACTTAACCCAAAATGTAATAACTCAAAGTTATTTTTGGGTCATTATATATCTGTCTCTAACTGGTCTGGATCCTATAACCAAATTAAGATGTTTATTGTGCTTTCTTTACACTGCTATATTTGCTTGACATATATTTACTGGAGATATTGTTTCATTTTGAACATGTTGGTGTGTCCAACACATAATTAAGTGGCCATAAAACAGTTTGATAACCCTGACACACCAACAACATGTTGCTGAGATACACATAATTATTTTAAAAAGTACAGTCATAAACTACACGTGATTTAAAACCATTGAGGGCAACTCTGCCCTTTGGTATTTCCTAGAAGTTGGGTTTCCCTATAATATTCTGACCTCAGTAAAACCTAAAATGACCCCCTTTATCCCAAGTGAACAGCCTCTTTTGGATTTAACACTGAATTAAAAACTTAATAAGACTGTTGAAAATATTTTTCTCTTAGAATAGTTCAGTGTAAAAAGAAATAAATAAATACATATAATATATTTTTAATGTAGTTGCCAATAGTTCAAACACTTCACCACTGACAGCAAATGACCTTGTTTGTACATCAGTCCACAGAATATCGCGATAGGAGCGCAGTCTAACCAAACATCCACACACTCTCGCGAGAATACAGTCAACGTCACATCTGTGTCACAGGTCACGTGTGTGTGTTTGTAGCACCTACTGTACGTCAGTTTAGCCATAGATTCTCGAAATGGACACAGATTATGCAGAACAAAATTCACCATAGAAAGGTATTGGCTGTTTAGAATAACCGTACATCATTTTACCCAAACGCGGGTTGTACTTTGTTAGAGAGTTTAGTTAAAGTGTGACACAGCACTTGTTACTTACGGAGGATACCGCTGTTAGCATACGATGTTAGCTAGCTAGTGTTGCTAAGTTTGTACCTCCGTAGCTTTTGAGTGATAAGCAATGACATACCTTTTTATTTGACTTTAATGTCAGTTAAGTTAGATTTTCGTTTTTGTTTGTAGTCGTATTAATGTCGCCAGGTGTAGAGGGGCGGTGTTTTGCCCTTAATCGTTTTGCATTGGGTTAAGTTAACAGCTATATCACAGCAGTGACCGGGCCATCTCTCACTCCGCATAGCAAGTTCCTGCACTTCAGTATCGAGGATGTTTCCCAGCCTGGCCCACAGACCATGGCATGTCTTCTGCAGGGTCTCCATGCAGCACAGGGCCCCTCTGTCTCAGCGGTCCCCGAGGTTCCCCCAGCCGAGCTACGGTGAGGAGCATAACAGGGGCTCTTACTGGCTTTGCCTTTGACTGGGGTGTTTGTTTTCTGTGCAACACGCTCGGTTTAACAGTCATCAATGCGCTCTGTTGTACAGGTCTGCAAAGTGGGGGCTTTCACAGTTTGTGGTTCAGCTTTCCAGACTGCCGTGTCACCTCTCTAGGGTTGGGAAAGGTGCATTATTATTCTACCTCCGGAAATGGTAAAGATGGTCCTCCGATATCAGCGGCAGGGGAAGTCCCGTCAGCAGAAAAGATCTTGGCATCTGCACCAGGTGAGAATCTGACATGATTTCTCTTAAAAAAAAAAACAATGTTGAAATGTATCTTGTATGTTTGTATTTTTTTTTTGTATGTTTTTTTTCTTATGAGAAATAGAAACATCAGATTCTGGTAACTTGATTGAATATAACTGAATAAGTTGCTCTCATAGGGTCGTCACCTAAGGGGCTTACCAAAGCTGAGACGATTCAAGTTAAAGGTAAGAAAAAACAAGGTTCTAGATTAATTCTTTCTTTTGAGATGCTCCAGATAATTCCTGTGATTTGGCGGCCAGCACACACATGGGAGCAGGTTACACTCTTCATCATAACCCTATTCTGTTTCAGTTCGAGCGGTCCTAAAGAAAAGGGAATATGGAGCCAAGTACACTCAGAACAACTTTATCACTGCAGTCAGAGCCATGAATGAGTTCTGCCTGAAACCGAGGTAACTTCTTTTTCATGGCCATCCAACATTACATTTTATCTTGCACATGTAAAAAATGGTAGTGAAGTGTCTGTCTGCTCGCTGGCAGACCACAACACAAATTCTTTTGAATTAACCGTGCACGTGCTGTTGTGATTATCTGAACTTTCACTGCCTAATGTAGTTTATCACAGGACTTCCTAACATGTGTCACCACACTTCTTCCTTTTCCCCTTTTTTTCCCCAGCGATCTCGAGCAGCTTCGAAAGATCAGAAGGCGCAGCCCCCACGACGACACAGAGGCTTTTACTGTTTTCCTCAGATCTGACGTGGAGGCCAAGTTAGTTTATTCAAGATAACATCAACATCTTACAAAAAATTATACTTTCTCTTCCTTTTATTGATTCGTTTATTTGTCTGTGTGACCATCAGGGCGCTTGATGTTTGGGGGAGCCATGAAGCTTTGGCCAGAGAGAGAAATCTCAGGAAAGAGGTGGAGAGAGAATACCAAGAGAGTAGGTTTATATTTGTTCCTGGCCAGATATAGACCGAAGAAATCATGTAATAATACTTTGAACTTTAAGAAGTGTTTCAAAACTTTAACTTTAATTTGAATCCCTCTCAATCCCAGAGGGCTTTGTTTAGTTCACTCTGGTTTCCATTTGCCTTTAAGACTCCATATAATGTTTTAATTACCACATTTTACTTTCAGTTCTCTAACCTGCAAATAAATTCATGTCAGGATTTGAGCATTATGCTGAGAGAGCCCACATTCAGCTTACTTCATTCTTATAATTAAGAAGCAATCATCAAAATGCTTCTTTAACCCTTCAGAAGACAAATGAGCTAGATGTCAGACTCTTTTCAGACTAGGAGCTAAAATTTTCTTGGATTTTGAATGTAGGAAGAGGAAAACCTACCTGAAAGTTAAAATCATTTACAAACTTTTTGTCTCGTTTGCACATTCACAGATATATTTCGGAATCAACAGCTGTTGAAGGAGTATAAAGACTTTTGGGGAAACACAAAGGTAAGAGTGTATTTTTTGTAGAAGTTTGGGCCTTTTTTGCTTGTATTAGATTGGGAAGCTTACAGGAAATGTGAAGAGTAGAAAGTGAAGGAAGACATACAGCAAAGAGTCATGGCCGGGAGTCAAACACATGACACTGTGAGCGCTCCTTTACACCTGCTCTCTGATTTGATGATGTAATCCAAATTATTTTTTCCCAAATAGAAAAGAAGTAAGGTTGTTCCTGCCACCATGCTCAAGTTTCACTAGTGATGTACTTGTGTTTGCCCCTGCTGCAGAGTTCATAGCGTCTATATGACAATGTCATTCTGAGCTGTATTGATGCAGTCCCTGCTGTTTACTGTAGGGTGTGGTTGTTTTTCAGAGACCATTATGCTCTGCTGCCTTACTCTGGCATGTCATGGTATATTCTCTACTCAACCAGCTGTTTTTTTGTTCCCATAGTCTGCTTCACAGAATAACATCAAGTGTTTAAGGCTGTCATTAATAATCAGAGAATCTTTATATTCAGTATATTTGACCAGCTTGGGTGACTGACAATAAATTTTCTTTCTTCTTTGCAAATTTTGTTAAAATTCATAGAAGAATTACTTTTTAATGCACTTCAAAGTAAGTCATCATGTTTCCTTTGTTTCAAGCCTCGATCAGGGAAGAGGACGACTTTTCTACAAGGGCCAGGGAAGGTGGTCATGGTCGCTATCTGCATGTAAGTTCGCCTACTGTTCCCATCTCTGTTTGATTTAGCTGGGAATCTTTCTGACTAGCATATTCCGGTACAGCTACAAGTGGACTTGAGGCTGTTCCTCTGTTTAAGACGTAAAGATGAGTAAATGTGTGGGACCTTGTCTCACGAGGCCCGTTGCTCTATTGGATTAGGATGATTGTGTTAGAGGACACGTGCGGTCACATGAGCAGCAGAATGTTTCTATCAGTGAATACACTCAAATTCTCACAGGATTCGATTAGTGAAGTTCTCAATCTGGAAATTTGTTTAGGAACTTTGGAGTTTGTTATTATAACACATTATTGATTCATGATGCAGAGTTCAAAAAGTTTTATCCATTGTGTATTTGATGTTTCTATAATATCTTCACTTGGGAGATTTGATGTGTATCACTCACACTCATTTCTGTCTCAACAGCAACGGGCTGAACTTCTTCTTCAAGCTCCTGGCCTGGGTCTACACTGGATCAGCCAGCATGTTCTCTGAGGCCATCCACTCTCTGGCTGACACCTGTAACCAGGCTTTGCTCGCCCTAGGGATCAGCCAGTCTGTCCGCAACCCTGACGCTGGGCACCCGTAAGAACCCTGACTTACTACTAGACATGCCAGTTTCCTTAATTTTGAGAGATCGGTGATCAGTGATGGGTGATCGACCCATCCTTACACATAAAATTGATCTTATATACCCCCGGGAAGGTCTGACAGCCAGCTATTGTTGCTTTTTACTCTCAGACCTAAAACTCAGGACACTTTATTAGTTGTTAAAGCTAAAACAAAAAGATTTTATCGTTTCACAGGTATTGTTCGATGATTTTCAATAAAATAAGATTGGAACATTGAACGTATATTCTGTCAGTTATCAAAAATAAAAATTAAAAACCGTTGTCGGCCCAAATCTGTATCGGCAGGTCAGGCTTTTTAAAGATCAGTGATCGGCCAGAAAAATGTGATCGGTGCACCCCTACTTACTACTGTGTTTATGATGAGAGGAACATGAGTACTCTGGAATGGTCAACACAACACATAAGAGCAGAAGTTAATAAGTAAAAGGGTAACTTAATAGGTTTGATTCAAATAAAAGGATTGGTCTAGATGTTGTTGTATGGTAGGGAAAAGTCTCTGAACCGGTTTCAAGGCCTCCTGTCTTCTTCAGGTACGGCTTCTCCAACATGCGCTACATCGCATCCCTCATTAGCGGAGTGGGCATTTTTATGATGGGAGCAGGCCTCTCCTGGTACCATGGCATCATGGGATTGCTTCACCCTGAACCCATTGAATCTTTGTTATGGGTAAGCTTCTGTTTCCCTTCTCCTGCAGACTTCAAAAGATTAATTCACAAAGTGTTTGCCTGGAGATCCTACCAACCATCATTCTTGTGTTTCAGGCTTACTGTATCTTAGCGGGCTCACTCGTGTCTGAAGGAGGTGAGTTATAGAGAAGATCATCTAAATCTGATCAATTTTTTACGGAAATTGAGGATTTTGTGTTGAAATACTTTCTTCTGTTTACGTTTCTCAGCCACATTACTGGTTGCTGTCAACGAGATAAAGAAGAGCGCCCACCAGCATGGATTATCGTTTTATGAATATGGTGAATAATGTGAATTTCCTTGCCTGACGTCATGAGCTACACAAAAGTTATGACTTGAAATCCCTACAATCACTTGAAAGAATTTAAAATGGGCATTTAATTGTTAATCTACCCTTAAATGGCTCAAGGTTTCATTTTAATCTGATGAGTAATAAATCCAGCAGGAGTTTCACATGGTTGAATCTTACCTCAGAGGTAAAATGAAACCAGGTACACATGTGAGTCATCCAGGCCAAATCAATTAGCATATCGTGAGTGGAACTTTGAAACCTGATATACAAGTGGTTGCCAGAGGCACTGACTGGTGTAACGTGTACTCTCATGGCTCAAACTTGTTGATGTTTAAGATTTATGTAAATGTTTGATGTGTGCAGTCATGCAAAGTCGAGACCCGAGCACTAACGTAGTGCTGCTGGAGGACGCTGCTGCTGTGTTAGGAGTCATCATGGCTGCTGGCTGTATGGGACTCACCTCTCTTACAGGTAAACAAAGACATCTGGATTACCTTCTTTCAGCACATATCCTGTCTTCATTTACCCACAACATGATCACTTATTACAATAGCTTGGCACTGACTGTCATTAACAATATCAAAATTTTCTTTATAATACATGAAGTAATGATGTTTTTGTGGTATTTTGAAGTCATTAAAATTAAATGCAAATGTTTCAGTTTATTTCGGACAAAGAAAACAGTTAAAAATAAAAACAGTCAATTTAAGGGTACATCATACCACAGTTTTTCGTAGATACCAAATAAAGAATTTAACGTGTCTGGAAAGGAGTAGGAAGAAGCAAAAGCTTTTCATGTCCTACCCCGACTTACTCTCCCTCTATATTAACCAAAATATGTTATGCGCTGCAAACCCTCCCCCCACTCACTCTTGTTATCGAGAGATTTCCCAGAAGTTGTCTTCATCTTGATATAAAATCAGAATCTTTGTTTTGTTAGACTGTGACAAGGTCAAGTTCTCCAGACTTTATCAAAACTTCATGTTTGTTTTCCAACCATAAGATGTAGCACAGCAAATTACAGGATCAGCTGTGTATTGTTTACACAATAAATGAAACAATAACAAAGCAGATCTGAGTCACCTGAACAAAAAAAAAGGTTTGTCTTCAGTCAGAAAAGGTCTATAGAGATGCTGTTTATGAGTTCCTTTATTGCGCCAGCAGAGAAACTATCAGTTGGGATTTCATCTGTCATCTGAAGTCATGCAGTTAATGAGCTGTCTTATTATCACCTCTTTATATCACCCTCATTATCTGCACTGCCGTTTAGTTTCTTTTTATTTATGTGCTTGATGACTCCCTAAGTAATCTTTCACTCTTCTGTTTTATACCACAGTCTCCTCTTAAAATGTTTGCATAAGGAAATCTTTTGCATTTTCTTTCTCTTTCCTTCTACCTGTGTTGCTCCAGGTAATCCATACTATGACAGTTTAGGCTCCATCGGCGTTGGAACATTGCTCGGTACCGTCTCCGCCTTCCTCATCTACACCAACACCGAGGCTCTCCTGGGACGCTCCATACAGGCAGAGCGTGTACAGAAGCTTACAGAGTTCCTCGAGAACGACCCCGCTGTGAGGTCAGAGAAGTAGACCAAAATACACACACAAACACAGGCTTTCATGAAACATGCTGCGAGACTCTGAATTATAACGTGTGAATCTAAATAATCCAGAGTCACGGTCCAAACAACATCAAGTGAGCACATGTTTGCTGGACTAATGTAAGCGGACAACAAGCGGAGCTTAAAATAGATCATCTGGTATTTACTGGTCTTTACATGCAACCGTCTGTAGCGTCAGAGTCACACAGAGTGGGGAAAAGGGAGTTTAAAAACCCCTTGGTGGCATTAGAAGTCAGATTGTAGTTGTGCGTTCAATTTTTTTTTTTGTAATTCTTATGCTGTAAAATCCATGTGTTACAGCAAAAGTCAGCTGTAATTAAAGCATAAGTTGTGATGTTTGACCTGCCTCTTCTAACTGTTTCCTGGTTTGTTGCGTGTCATTATGAGCAGGGCCATCCATGACGTGAAGGCCACCGACATGGGACTGAGTAAAGTCCGCTTCAAGGCTGAAGTCGACTTCGATGGCCGAGTGGTGACGAGGTCTTATCTGGAGAAACAAGACATTGACCAAATCCTCACAGTGAGTCCATTTTTTCTCAATTCAATACGAATATTTCCAGAATGCAAAATTTAACCCAGAGGGCACGGTGCTAACCCACTGGTAGACACATGATTCACTTTTGTGCGTGATTTCAAGTTTGATTAATGTAGAGAAACTTGTATGTTTATCTTTGATCAGTGTAGAAGCTGAAATATATTTAGCTGGTTTGTTTTATTTTGACGTCGTCACTTTGAAGACATAATTGCTCTGAATTTAATCCATCCATGGTTGTGGAATCTCAGAGTCGGGAGCTCAGATATTTTTGTTGACCGTCACTTTTTATCGTCATGTTCGTCATTATTTGTTTAGTTTTCATCCGGTATTATTTTCATATTTTTTGTTCTGAATTAAATATTGGCTCGTTTTGGATTTAGATTTTTTTGCACAATAAACCCTTTAAACTGATCGCTGGACTCTTATTGAACTTTTTGGACACGTCACAGAAAGAAGAGCTTCACCCAGCCAATTAACAGTTATAAGACAGCTGCAACAATCAGCTCGTAAAATTTCAAGAGTATCTTAGTTGATTTTGTTGTTTCTGAGCTCACATTCGAAAATACTGTGACATCAAAAAGACTACTACCTTGGATTTTGAACACTCTCGACTTTCATTTCTGTTTTTTCTTGGTTGAAGTGCAGAGGAAGTGATCAAAGGTTGTAAATGAACGTTTGCTCTAGAAATCTGATCAAAGTAAACAAACAGGTTTTCTTTTGTTTGAGTCTGATAAACAAGAGAAATCTCTGTCAGCTGCAAAACTCAACCTTTAAGCGTGTTTTTTTGTTCTCTCTCTGCAGGACATCCAGCAGGTGAAGACCCCAGAGGAGCTGGAGAACTTCATGCTGAAACATGGGGAGAACATCATCGACACTTTGGGGGCCGAGGTGGACCGCCTGGAGAAAGAACTCAAGGTATTTAAACACAGCTAAAAAAGATACAACATATCCTGGAACTCAAGTGCAAGATCATTCTTCTTTGTATTTATCAGGAGTTATTTCTTTGCATGTGACATCAGTTGTTAGTATCTGTGTAGAATAAGGAATCTCCTCTTGTCTTTAGCTCTGAGAGACTCATCCTCTCAGGAATGCCCTCAATTTGTCAGAATTTCATCTAATTATTTAGGAGGTGTTCCCGTAGTTGTTTTTCTTCAGTGTTATGTGGGGTTCCCCAGATCTTTAAGATAGGATAAGAAAGCTTTATTGATCCCAGATGGGGAAACTCATACACAGTCCACTCATACAATACACATCAAGACATTTACAACTAGAAAAGCACTCCACCAAGTCACGCAACACTTTTGTCCTTTAATGTTATACTCCCTTTCAGCAGACTGTCTGCTACAATTTGGTGTTAGTCGCAGGTTTGTACAATAATTTGTTTCCTGACAGTGTTGAAAATTATGGTGGCTCAGTGCATATTTCATATTCCGATCTTAGTATCTAGAATATTGTCAGGATCTGGATCGTACTTATACATCTGTCAGAAATTATGGTGACCTTGTTTTGTTTTGCAAAGCAATCCGACCATTTATGGTGGAGTTACACACACATATGGTGAAAACGGCCCTATTTCACAATGATAAAGAATGATTTAAAAAAAAACAGGATCCAGACAGTAATTTGGATGACCTCAAAAATTTCTTCTTTGTTTCATGTTGAACATTTCCTGAAAATTTCATCAAGATCCATTTGTTACTTTTTGAGTTATGTTGTTCACAGAAAAACAAACTCTCCAAAAAACATAACATCCTTAACTAAGTTAATAAATAAATACCAAAAAATATATATATATATATATATCAAATACCATAGCCATGAAAAGAAACTCCAAGAGAACAGACAGGAGCAACCAAGACACAGTATTGTTTATTAAAATAACGAACTGCTGCCAAAATAACAGATCTACTGAGTCAGTCAGTGGAGCACATAAGCCGCGTTTCTACCAAGCAGACAGGTTCAGTTCGTCTTGTTACAGCGCACATTTTCCTGCATTTCCACTGACTTCTCCCGGGACAGATCCTTAAAAACCAAGACGAGCCGACCTACTTTTTTGGGACCCTTTCGTATGGGTGCCAGACCGAACCGATCAGCTCTCGGAAGGTGGAGCTTAAACACTGCAGACCGTTGATTGATCGAAAGAATCATCACTTACCCCGACAGCGGCTGCATTTCTCCTGGCGGCACACAGACTTCTCTGAAACAAATCTTGATAACACTTTGTATCAAAGAGCTACATGCCAATCACAGAGAGGATGAAATGCTGCATGTCTTCCATCTATGCTCTTTGTTTACTGTGTTGCATTTTTCTTCTTTGTTGGAACTACTACGGCGTCACGCTATTGTTAAACAGCTGCAGCTTTTGGCATCCGGCTTACACACCGCCTACCACGAGAGGGCACAGTTTGCTGTGGAAACGCAAACGGTATCAGGCTTAATTGTACCAAACCGTACCAAACTGTACTGAACTGACCCGGACTGCTTGGTGAAAACGCGGCTTTATACACACTGTGGCCCTCCTTACCTACTCTTAAAACTTAAAGTGAAAGCTTTGATATGTTTGTGTTTGTCCTTTGTCAATTAAATCCCTAATTTTTGAGGCCCAGAACTGAGTTTTGCAGCTTTTCAATGAATATTAAGAGGTTAAAAATAACCTTTTGAACATTTTCCGAGAGCAGGTTTGATATGTAACCCTTTTTTGTTCACCCACAGCAACGTAACCCGGAGGTTCGTCACGTAGACTTGGAGATTCTCTGAAACCTCCCGGCTCTCTGCCGAGGGGACATCACGCTGGAACAAGAAAAAGCTACAAGAGGAAAAGGTGAAAGGAGGGCCGAGCCTGCCTCCACAGTCTGCCTCTCATCCTGACCATCACGAAACACACCACAGTCTCTGCACAAGTCATCAAGTCTTACTGTAGATTAGTCCAACATACACGCAAGGACAACATTTGGACAATGATTGTGTTTTTTCTTTATGTTGCTTGAGCTTTTGGCTTGATCTGGGAAACCGATTCATACTCAGACTACCATCCATCTCTGATATCTATAACAGCTCAACCAGACACCAAACACCAGTGACGGTTTCGGGTAAAAACTCACATTCCATCTTGAATGTGTTCTGGGAAAAAAGAAAATCACGGCAACTTCAAAAAACAAAAACACTCATAAACAGGACCAGTATCTTTTTCTTTATGCTTGAAACACAGTGAAAGTTTTTCTTTCTTTAGTAAGAAGGAAACCTGAGAGCTACATGTTCAAGTAAGACTTATTTAATAGGAAATATTAGATTTTTTTTTCTTTGTTTTAATGTAAAACTGAAAAGCTGCGACAGCGTGATGCTGCTGTCAGCTTTGTAATAATTATTAGATTTTATTGCTATTACAGAAAACATAATGTGATTGTATTTCAGTTAAAGAGTGCGCTGAGGTTTCATACATAGCATATGTAATAGCACTTAATCAGCAGGGAGATGGAGGATGTATTAATCATTATACAGGGTCAGATGAAAAGAAGTGTCAAAGAGCTGTAAACAGAAAAAAAGTCATTGTTAAATCATCCAGAATATCACCCTGTACAGTATGTGTACCAAAATACCAAGTGAATAATCTCCTGCTCAGTGTTTCTGCTGAATAATATTTATAACGATGACTGTGTTTATGTTCTGCGTACTCAACATAACTGAAGCATGGTTCACCCCTGCCTGCGAAACATTTTGTTTCAGGAGGTGGGCCGGCAGAGACATTTCATCTTAGGTATGGAGAGGGGAGTTGTGGATATATATTTTTGAAGGTGTTAATAGTGTAATATTTTCCATTTGGTTATAACTATGTTGCCACTGCTGAAGGAGTTGGAATAAATTTGAAGTAATTTATTAAATTATTTGGGTTTCATTTTTTTTGTCACGTGATTTTTCGTCCTCCATGAGAATAATGTTGAGAGCACCGTGATGCATCCCAGACAGCAAAAAAAGGTAAGATTTGAATGCATCATAACGTCTGGATTAAAGGCCTTTCTTTCTGTTTGAAGCTCATGCCTGGCTGGTATGTTACCCCAAGTCCATTAGATGGTGCAGTTGTAAGGATGATAGAAAGGGGGTGCACTTGCCTGCACGCTGACGTCAATAAAAACAGTCATTTCCAACCAGTCTGCGCATTGACCGACCATTCAAAACATTACGCACAGCATCGCGGCTGGACCACGCTAGACTACTCGACTGAAATAATTTTTTCGCCAAGCCCCGGAGAGCGGAGACAATGCGGACAAAGCTCCACAGCAGGTTTTTCACCATTGAATGTTGTCTTCACATTTTTGGGTGTTGCGCGCATATCAGTGTCATGTCTCGTCATACCATTCCCAGTCAGTTTGTGCCAGTGCCGCTGCCCATCGTGTTTCCTTTCATGTCTCCCCTCTTCTAAGAAAGGAAAGGCGAGCTTGTGCACGATGAGGTAGAAATGCAGCCAGGTAGTGATAGGGCTGATTTCGATTTTCATTAATATGAAGGAAACATGCCTGCTGTCACTAAACACATCCTTTGTCATGCTGCAGCCTCCTGCACATTATATCGCTAATTTCAGCGCCATTAATTTGTGTTTCTGTAAGAAGAGGTGTCTTTTCTAGAAGGATTTCTCGACGCCTTCATTTTTTTTCCTTTCATAATTTCCGTCTCCAGCAGCCCACAGATGGGGGCGCAGTAAACCAGCACAGTTGGGGTCTCAGATTTTCTTGCAACCTCCCCTCCATCACCACAAGCCTGTGGCTACAAAATCCCAAATCCCATTTCTCATCGGTGCGGAATTGAATTAAAGCAACGAGATTTAGTGCAGACATGAAATCACTTCTCATTGCACATGCAAAAAAAAAAAAAAAACTCATTAACCTTTCCCATGCTTTGTATGTGTGTGTTTTCTCTATCTTTCTGAATAATCGATCTGGTTGCTGTTTCAATCACAGGTGCAGGAGCGTCTAGAACAATCCAGGTGGAGGCTTCATGGCGGATCATCATCTCCATCGTCACCCTGCTCTTCGCTTTTAGCCTCTTTACAGTGCTGCCTTGTCTAATCATGTTCAAGCAGCATTGTACAGGGCTATGACAGCGTAGAGAGTCGAGCTGCGTTTCCCTGACCCTTTGGAAGACAGCCAATGAATGACATCATCCGTCAGAAACACGGACCGTCGAGGCGGCACAGCGAGCTGTCTCTGAATAATCCTCCTCATGAGGGATGGATGCTCTGAGGTGTTGATGTTTTCCGGTTGTAGAAATCTGGAGCACACTGAGTTCTCGTTGGGATCAACCACTCGATGCAAACCTGAACCCCTCCGCAGTCATAGACGTTATTGACCCAATTAGTGAGGCTGCATGGTACTGCCTCAGGATTAGACCAACAGTCAGTTTCTTATACATCACAGAGCATTAAAGCAATAAACAACACGTGATCTATAAAAACCTGCTGGTCTTTACAAATGTAATTACTATAATAATGCATTTTTTGGAATAAATTAAAATATTATGGTAGCCCAAAGTGGACATAATGTGATTAGTGTTTTCAAAGCCATTATCCTTAGAAGTAAGTTTATGCTTCTTATATCTTTTTTTCCTTCATAAAATTAAGTTCTGTTATTAATATTCTGAGAAACCTTGAAAATAATTCACACGATCTTTGAACTATCCTTAGAAGTCAAGGGTTTGGGGATTGTCTTAAGAAACATGCTTTAAACTTGTTGAAAAATATACATATAACACGTTAAATGTTTGTCTAAATATGTAGTTTGCATTTCTGAAAGTTTCATAGTATTTAATATATTATGTATTTTTATGTTAAAAAATCTATATATTTATATTTTATACATGTGATGTTTCCACAGTTTTAACTAGAGGTGTGAACAAATATCAAGACAGCAATACATTGTGATACTTTAACTTGTGATAAAAATAAAGATATTAAAACTCTTAATATTCATATTTTTGTTGAAATAAAAATTCATATTTTGGCAGAGTTGGAAGTACAATGCGTCTTCCACACCTCCACTGCAGTAGATGGCGCTGAAGAGCTACTCCCCTGTATATTTCCCATAAACTGTACAATGAATATAATCTCAAAGTTTATTCAAAATAATTTTTTTTTCACCTTGATGATTTGGGATTTGATGCTTTCTCTCTATGCTTGGGTCAGTTAGTTTAAAACCATTCTAAGTCAATTTTTACAGTGATAAAATAATAATCAGTCACATTTTGCGCATTATTAGATTTTCGTATGAGTAATATTGGTTACACCAAGTGACATTTATCAATTTCACCAGCTGACCGTGTCTTTGCAACATTGGTTTAATGTCACAGCAGTTAAAGTGACAAACTTTGTGCACTTTATGTTTTCAAGTTAGGTGTATGTATGAAACTGCATCTGACTTTCTTTATTTCAAACACAATAAAATAGAAAAGTTATTTTCAATCAAATAGTGAACTGTGTAGAATATCGCAATATATCACAATATTGTGATATCATGATATTATGGTACTGTGACCCAAGTATTGTGATACATTCTTGCCAATACTCACACCTAGTTTTAACCAATTGAAGACCCAGTTCCATTAAAATGTCAAATGGTGTAATCACAAAGACATGACAAGTATCAAATGGTCCACCTTCCTATGAGTTGGTTTACTGATAAATTATTTGTTATGAAGCATTACAGTGTACAGAGCAAGTCAGAACCGTGTTGACATTATTTTTTTCTCTATTGTTGGGTCAGTTGGTTCAAATTAGTTTTAATGTTTTATTTTCTCACAGTGTAGAAAATTTCTAAATCATATTGACTTAAACTTTTTTGTGCACTGACAGATTTTTTTCTGAGAAACATTGGTTGCACCAATTGACATTTATCAGTTTCACTAACTGATACCTTTAATCCATAAACATGCATGAGCGAAGACCAGAGCTGTACCTATGAATACTGGCCTCGTTTGATTAATCTGACCTTTTATCCAAATCTTAGTCTTCTAATAAATTATAAATATAATAAATAATAGCATAAATAATTATTTAAAAAAGCAGTGTGACATCTGCAGAATTCAGTTTTCACAACACAATGTGTTTGCTTCTTTTATTTTCCCCCTGATAAAAATGACTTAAATGTTGACCAATTAAAATGTTATGGTGGCCTAAAGTGGCCATAATGTCCTAACTGTTTCTAAAGCTATATCCTTAGAAATTAGTTTATGCTTCTTTGTTTCTTCTAAAAATAATGCTGTTATGATTATTCTGAGAAACCTTGAAAATAATTTACTTGATCCCAGCCTATCTACCCAGAAACAGTCTTTGTTGTCTGATTTTTCTTTTTCTGTCAATCAAGCAGTCTTTACCATTAATTTTTTTTTTTTTTTACTAACATACTTTGTGCCATTTCCTATTAAAAGGTTTAAAATTGTTTGCCTCCTGCAATTTTTTTTTTTAGTCTAATTTTTTCCCCTAGTCAATACTCAGCGCAGTGTTTATCTGGTGCATTGAGCTAAAACAATTTTGATTCTTTCATTAGCTCTGCAAAAAAAGTAGCCTTATGAAATTTATATCAATGCCTAAATCTAAATCTATCTTAGTATCAACATTAAAGTCTATAAAGTTGAACCAGCACCAGTCATGTTAGGTTTGAACTGTATTTTGTGCCGTGTTGTGATCAGAGATACAGATTCCACTGACTCTGAAGTGTCCTGCACTTTCCCTCTCTGTCCTCGATCACAGTTATTCTTAACCCAGTCTGATACAGGATTAGTGATGAGGCATTGTTAATGGAGGAGCCTTCTCACTAATTCAATAACAAGCTTAAGTTTCTCGAGGTGAAACCAGTTCAGAGCTCCTTGCTGGACACGTGCTCACAACCCATGAAGTAACGTTTCAGTGAGACAGATGAACCACGAGATAACAGATGCACAAATTCACAAGTTTTATTACAAATTTCTTTTTCCTTTTTCTCTCATTTTTCTAAGAATGGCCTTGGAAGAAAAGTCCTGCCTCATCACACCACCTGTGCTGCAGTCTGCGTTAATGTCTCGTGTTTGGTCCCAAGATGTGAGGATGTCGGGTCAGGCACTAAACATCCTCACTCACTGACTGCAGCTCTCACAGGGCCGCAGACCGTTCTCGTTACATGAAGTGCACTTGAGGGCTTTGAAGGAATCCGTGAAGCAGTTGCGAAACACAGACATCTTGCTGCCATGGCACGTTGGGCACGGGATGAAGGCGAAGCCCCCACAGGTCTGGCACGTCTGGGGGAGCTGTACCCTCTAGAAATACAACAGAAGATATTTCATGTTTACTACAAGACAAGATTTTTGACTAGGAATCTTGACATCTCCAATACCTATAGTTTGATAGTTGTGTGTTTTTTTGTTGATCTCTTTCTGCACATGTAAAAAGTAGTGTTTTCTCTGCTTCCAGAGGCAGCCAGGGCACAATAACCCTTCACAATGAAACAGTAACTCACTTGGCTTGAAGTTGTGCAGATTTTGTAGCTACTGACTGCAAAGGAACAAATTCTGCCAGTTACAGCTAAGCTTCCATCACCATCTGCACAATCCATTCAGCTATTTAAAGCCAAGCTTTACAAAGTATGTTGGTATCTACTTTCCCATGTTCGCAAAATGCCACAAGTAGCTTACCCACGGTTCATTCAACCATGTGACCACAGGACTTCAAATAGGGTTTACATTGTATGACCTGTCCCATATCTTTTTCCTCTTTATTCTTGTTTTTGTGTAAGTAGCTCTTCACTTATATCAAACAATAAAACCTTAAATGATAGTAAAGAGATTTTAAGGAGCTAGAAAGGGGCTTTTATAAAGTTTAAAAGATCTAGGCTAACTGTTTCCCACTGTTTTCAGTTGTTCTGGTAGCTTGTTTCACTCTCTTGATCCAAAAAATAAAAGGGCAAAATAAAAAATACTATTAAGATCAAGGAAGTATTTCTTTTGGTTCCATTTTTCTTTGTTGATGTAATTTTGCACTTAGGTTTTTAGTAGTAATTTTGCAATTAAGGATTGCTTTGCTTATTGTCATTCTGTAAAAAAAAAAAATAGTGCACACAAACACACAAATATATATATATATATATATATATATATATATATATATATATATATATATATATATATATATACATATATATATATATATATATTTTTTTTTTTTTAATTTATTTATATAATTTATTAATTTGTTTAATCAATTAATTAATTATTTTATCTATTTTTATTGTTTGTTTTGTTTAACTTAATTTTTTTTTGTAAAGCTACAAGTTTGTACTTGTAATTTTGCTATAAGGAGTTGCTTTGCTTATTGTCATTCTGTAAAAAAAAAGAAATAATAATTATATATATGTATATATATATATATATATATATATATATATATATATATATATATATATATATATATATATATATATATATATAAGAATAGAATAGATTAAAACCTCAATGAATATATAGATATAGTATATATAGTTAATAATATTATATATATATATATATATATATATATATATATATATATATATATATATATATATATATATATATATATATATATATAATTTTATTTATTTATTTAATTAATGAATTTATTTTTTATTTATTTATCTATTTTTTAATTTTTTTATTTTGTTTTATTTTTTATTTTTATGCAAAGCTAAAGGCATGCAGGCCTTATTTAAGGTTGTCTGACCAGATGTTTATTTGTGCATTGTGTGAGTGATGGGGCAGATACTAGAAGGCTTCATTCATTTTGAGACTTACTTTTTTATGTATGGCACTCATATTTTTATGTCATCATGAATAAAATAAAGACGAACTCATCTGAACTTAACTCTACTTTCTGAGGTGTGATTTTTTTTTTTTGACAGAGTATTAAATGTTGTCATGTATCTCTCTGCAAAAAAGCAAGAAAACTCCAAACATCCTGCAGTGTTTCAGTATTTCTAACTGTTGTATTTTAGCGTACTATTTAAGGTTGACTAAACACACAATCAAGCCGTGTTGCCGGTCAGATCCTGACTGATTAGCGTCTGCCTGACCTTTCAGAGCAGCACACATTTTTAATAGCCTGCAGGGCTGGAATGCACGACTTAAATGTCATAACATGTCTTTGTACCCGCTTATGAAGACTTTTGTTGGCTGTGAATTACAGCCAGGGTGTGAGAAAAGGCCAAGGCTTGTTTGACAGCAATGCAGCAGCTCAGTGAAAACACTTTTAGTTTACACAATCTGAGTTTGTACCACCAAGCGATGTGCTCAAGTGTGGTGTGTTTGAGCAAATGTGTGGAAGCAGAATCAATAACAAGCCCTCTATTATTGATGGTCACTCACTGATGTGCATCCTTTACATTCCAGTGTGCACATGTTTTATTGATGGTATGTGTAGCGGGTGGATATGACAGCTTCAGCTCAGTGTTCATCTGAACTACTCTCTGCATGTTTGATTTCATGTAGTTAATAGAACAACCCCCATATGACCTCCACTAGAAACGTAAAAAGCACTCAAACCAACCTCAATTTTTGTCAAAAGGTCCTGCAGTTCTCCTGATTCATTCATGCCCAGTATTTTCTCAGCACCCTGCAAAGCAAGTTCATTTTCTTATAAATCAGTGCGCACACACACACACACACACTTGAAACTTGGCATGATTAAAGAGCATTAACACAGACTGACCCCAAGGTAGTGTCCATCAATGAACACAACAGGTAGTGAAGGAGGTTCCCCCACACGCTTGCACCGCTCCTCCAGCTCCTTCCCGTACTCGCTGTCCAGAGCGATGTTCTTCTCCACAAACTTGACTCTGTGGTTCTGGAAGATTTTACGGACGAGTTCACAGCGCTCAAAGGTCGTCCTCACCACACGGAAACTGGTAGTGTAGATAACTATCCTCCCACATTCAAGAGACAACTCCACCTGAGAGGAAGTAAAAGTTTCATATTTACATTTTCATAGACATTTACTTTACGCAGATTTAGTTTCATCTCCTTGAAATAACGAGCTGCAGATTGTGGAAGAGGTCTCAGTAGTGCTGCTTCTTCAAAGCATTGCCAATTGTATCAGTGAGAATACACTAAGTCTGAATGAAATAGCTGTTTGATGGCTATAATATTTAACACTGCTTTCAACACGGACTAAAATAAAAGTGTCACTACAAGACTATTCAAATACTGCATCTCAAATTGATAGCAGATTATGTTACAAATGTGTACCCTACAAAAAATAGGGTTGAATTAAAAACTTGTAATTCACAATATATTTTTAGAAAAATGGTTTGTTAAGTTCTGTTTGACAATTATAAGTGTTAATCACGTGAAGATGTTAATGTTGTTGATTTTTTTCTAATATCTATTTTTTTGGTAGCTTAATTTTGCTAATATTGTTATGTTGGCTAGGCTACGCATCCTGCTTCTGCCTAGGGCAGGGGTGGCCAACCTGTGGCTCATGAGCGGCATGTGGCTCTTTGTCTTTTGGTGTGCGGCTCTTCGATCCATCTCTAAAAAAATATATAGATATATATATTTTTATGAGTAGTGGTGTGCTGATCATTCTAAAATAGCGGTATATTGATGCCTACTTTGGGATCAGTATTGATCAATACTTGGCTAATGAGATTGATACTTAAGTTTCGGTTTCTCTTCTCTATATGTGCTCTTCTCAATCACTCATGAGCTTATAGCTATTTAGATAAAGAGATGGAAATGTATTGATTTCCATTTTATTTCATTTTCATTATATGTGAGAGGAAGTGTGTCTCTAAGACCATGTGTGTGATGTGGCTCTTTGTAGTACCACAGTAATTTTTGTGGCTATTTGTCTCTGACTGGTTGGCCACCCCTGGAACTTTGGTTTGTTCAAAGAATGTTGGTTTGTCAGAAATGTCTTTCTTGTGACAAACATGTCATTATGTATAAAGACTGAATAAATCCTACCACTATACTATATTATACCAGACTTAACTATACTATAATATGCTATACTATACTATACTATACTATACCAATTACTTAGTTCCTTTTTCTTTTTGTTTTGTTTTTTAAGAATGAAATGTTTTAATTTCGCTCATCAGTTGGTTTGAATATGATTTAAAATGTTAGGAGTTGGTAACTTTAAAGACTTTTTGTCCAGTCCCCCCCCCCCCCCCCCCCCCCCCCCCCCCTTCATGCTAAAGTTATTAAAAACACTTTTGTCAATGCTTTGTTTCATTGTAGGGTCCTGTTGAAACTTAGCCAGCTAAATAAAGCTTGTTCTTTTTTCAGAAGCGTTGACTGTGTCAAACTGATTCTCAACAGGCTTGTTTAAAGTTGAGCCAATTACAACCTTTCTTCAACACAGAGTGGCTTCTGATCCCATTGACGCAGTTTGTAAACAACTAATATGGCTGCTTGTGGTGCAGTTCAAGCCCATTATTTCAACAAACAAACAATGTGGAAGTTCATGTTGTCAACTTTTGGTGAGCATTGGTTTGTTTCAAGTCAGACATCTTTGTAGGATGTTAAACTCACGGCCATGTGAACTGGACGTTATAGCTAGCCACCTCAACTTCAAAACTTGTTTCAAAGCTCTAATCTTGTTCCAGGAAACATGTTCACAAGGAGGGAGGAGCTGGATGAGCTGATGATGAAGAGATTTGGGAATTAGCGCAGATGTTCCACATCCGTTTCACTATGGGAACTGGTCAGAGACAGGCTTTATCCATTGAATTAGGTTTAAAATCATGAACTGTAAACAGGCTAGAGATGATGGAAATCAATGAAGGCCTGGTTTGTTCATGCTGGCAGTGTATTATTTTTCCACTGTGAAAAACATCAGTGTTTCAATGAATTATGACAAATACAGCTGTAATTATTAAAAGAAAAGCATTTTAAAAAAGGAATAGACATATGAAGACATCATTGGCCACCTGTGAGTCTCTACAGGTGGGTGAAAGGGAAAACAGCTGACTGGTCCCATATTATAACCCCATGAGAAGTATTTACACTTAACCTTAGCTAATCCACTTAACCATGCCGAGAAGACTTACAGAGTCTACAGTGACGTTATATTGACCTAATACTACTTTGCAAAGACACTTTTATCATAACGACCTTTTGTTTCACCTTTGCATCAGCACATGATGCCGGTAGTTACCTCAGAATAACAAACAGCTCTTCCTGGAGAAGGGATACTAGAAAGCGAAGTGAAGAGAATTCATTAACCTGATTAGTTTCTCCTGAAACACTTAACGAAATGCATCATTAAACTTTAATTGCTCCATGACCTTGTCCTCTATTGTGGGCTTTTATCTTTGCCTTACAGCTACATGTGGACGCTTCCTGTAACTAGACGTGAGGACAGCAGACTGTCGGCGGGAACAGGTGTTGTAAGCGTTCACACATTAAGAAGGAAAATGAGTACTTACGCTGTTTGTACTGGGAAGGTTTTCAAACACAGTCAGACCAGCACTGACTTTGTGCTTCACGCCTCTCACAGTCCCATTCTTACTGAGTATGTTGACCCTTTTGGTGGTGAACATCCAGTCCTTAGTGGTCCCTGCGTACAACAGCAAGTCATCCGGCTCACACTCGCTGTCGTCCAGCTCAGAGCCCAGAGAACCAAAGAGGTTTCCATGTATGTCTCCACTTGTTGAAGGAGTACTGGCCCTCTCAGCGTCTGAGCTGCTGGTGCAGTCTGAATCCAAAGAGTCTGAAGGTCCCTCATCCTTAAAAATCTCCTTTAGCACTCGACCACTGTTCCCTGAAGCCACACGGAACCTCACCCGCTTCTGTGACTTGTCCTGTCCGGCCCTGAACATCGTCCCCTCCATCACAAACCCTCTGCCACATTACATGGTCCACAGAACTGCAGTGTAGCTCCCTGCGTCTCATTCGGAGGTAGACATGCAGCCCAGACACACTATTTGCTCCCTGTGGATTACTTCCTTGACTAATCCGCACTGTTTGAACAGAGCTAAAAACGACCAAGAGCCTGTAAGCTGCCTTACAGTCCCACTCACACAGCTAGTAAATAATACATGTATTTCTGCCATGGCAACCTAGCAAGCTTATCTCAGGTAAAATGATAGTTGTCCTTGAATTATTCATCACAGTTTACACAGTTTTCACCAAAGCTTTGACAGAAAACTTTTTGGCCTAATTGTTTGTGCTTCATCAAACAAATCAACACATTCTTAGGGATAGGGATAACTCCTGTTGTGCTCAGTACTTAAAACTTAACACCTAACACCCACCTCGACAAACATCTCCTTACATCACTGTAGTGCGTCATTCTTAGTCCCACATGTAGCAGTGACACTGGGGACAAATTATTACAACAGTTATATATGTCAAGGTGTAACTTTTATTCTTCACTTCAAGCCTGTTACTCTGCAAACAATGCTAACAGGCAAATAGCATGCTAATATGCTCAAATAGTTGTCAAAAAGCGAAAGTAAGCTAATAGCATATTAGCATACCTGCTGAGCTAAATGTATCTTTTTGTCGAGTTTAGAAATGATTGTTTAGAGGAGTTAAACTGTGAGCTTGTTTTTATGCTAACATTAAGCTCAACACCACAAGCACAGACTTTTTGAGAGGTAAGGGGAAAAAAGACAAAATAGGAACGTACAGCAGGTTCTTACCACTAAAGAGGGCACTAAGTTCTGTGTGTTTTTGAGGGCACTTAAGCTTTGTTTTGGCTCCCAAGAGAGCAGTTTGGTTTTTTTTTTCTGCTAACCAGAAAAGCACTCAGCATGCCTTTTGGCTCCCAAGCAGGTACTTTAGCCCCTTTGGCCATGCACTGTTACAATGAGTGATGTCTACACTAGAAAAAATGGAAATCTTATCAAGTGTTTTGTCTTATTTTCAATTAAAAAAGCCCTTTTATAATTAGCTAACATGTCAACAAAAACGCTAATGTTCTGAAAAATGGGGTATTAACCAAAGCTAAACATAGTCCCAGATTTGTGTTGCTAGTTGAAGTAACTGGTGCTGTGAAACTTACTAATACACTGTGAAAAAAATGAAATCTCATCAAGTGTTTTTGTCTTCTTTTAAGTAAAAATAGTCATAGTAAACTTGATATGAGCCACATTCACCTGACCAGTCCAGAAAAATGTTGTGCTTTGAGTTTAATAAAAACAAAAATGAGGTCTGAATTGCTTGTAACAAGTAAAAAAAAAAAAAAAAAAAATCTGCCAATTGAACAAGAGAAAACTTACTTGTATTAAGACATGATTCTAGTTTGAAGCACATTTTCTTTTTAGCAATTATTTTCTTGTTCCATTGGCAGATTTTTTTTTACTTGTTACAAGCAACTCAGACCTTGTTCTTGTTTTTAGATAACTCAAAACACTACATTTTTTTGGACTGATCAGTTGAATGTGGCTCATATCAAGTTAACTAAGACAATTTATACTTAAAATGAGACAAAAACACTTAATAAAATTTCAGTTTTTCACAGTGTATTGGTAAGTTTCAGAGTAGCGGTTACTTAAGCTAGCAATAAAATACTGAGATTAAGTTTAGCTTTGGTTAATGCTCCATTTTTCAGAACATTGGTGCTTTTGTTGACATGTTAGCATTGAGAATTTAGCCTTGAGCTTCAACCTTTTTCATCATTAAGCCTCTAGTCCAGTTGTGAGCTTATTGTCACTTAAATTTATTCATTTTTTTCCTTTAATTGGTGTGATATTTTTAAACCCTATAGAGCAGCAGTCGGATAGTAGAGTTAAGTAGTAGACAACTCTTTTTGACTACATTTTATGATGTTTTGTACATTTCATTAACCTCCTAGCATGATTCCTCCATTCAAAAAAAAATTAAATAAGATAAAAAAGTTAGCAACAATGATATTGATGATAAAAATTATCATATTTTAAATAGTATCACAGCATTAAAAATACACATTTTATTCTTCTTTCCTGAAAACTAACGAAGCTATGAAGTTAAGTTTCCCATTTTCAAGGAATACAGCCATGGTGTTTCTGTTTTTCAAAAAAATATATCTAGAATTTTCATTTTTTATGGTTTATGGCACTTTTTTTTAACAATTTATGTAGATAGTCTGCACATAAGTCTATAGATTGTATCAAAGTTTGAGGTATAAGGGTTGTAATAATGTGAATTGGACTGTGGAAATGACACTACAGCATATAAACATGTGAAGATATGCTCCAGCAGACATGGTATGGTAGGTCATAAAGGGTTAAAGTAAACTTTTCTTTCCATTTTCTTCTTCTTTGTTTCAAGTTTTATCTAAACTTTTGTTCAGTTTAATGTCTCCAAACCTTCTTTTTATTTTCAGAAAAAAAAATTAAGTTTGAATTAGACTTATTTGTTACTGTATAAAGTCCCACTGTGACATAAGGAGCCTGTCCATATGGATAAAACCAATGAGGCAGTAACAGTGAACTCACATATTTCCCCACTAAGTTAAATTAATGTGAAGTCATGGGTGGCTACTCTGTCGGCCTCTTACCGGGTCACAATAAGTGGGAGTGCAGGTGTTCACTGGGTGTCCCCACAGAGCTGAGCTGACCATATAGTGTGTCAGAGTGACACAGTACAGCAGTCCACAGAGATGCCTCAGCCATTTTTTTGTGTCACAGGTGATGAAGCAGCTCCCTTGAGATGTGACACGTCAGCTTAGAGCAGTGACAGCACCACTCTGTTTGAGTGGCCCCTGAGGTAAGAGCTACACACACACACACACACACACACACACACACACAGACATCCACACTGACGCACACACAGCGTGTCGTCACTTTTCTGTGCCACAGCTTGCTGATCATTAGAGGAAAATCTATTCAATGTGTCAAACCCAGATTTAGTGACATCCTGAGGCTGTGGTAGTAGTGTTGTGTGTCTGGCTCTGGTTCCAAGCCTCATTGATCTGAAGTGACCCCAACGCCACCCCAAACTGTGTTTTATCATAAGGACATTGCAACAGCTGATAGCAGAGGCTGGCTGTATATTACTCCTCTTAACAGACCAGGCTTTGTGCCATGTGGGTGTGTGTAACTACTATCATTCTCTTCAAGATTTTGTTTCCTTCTTTTTTAAGAAATTATCCTGCCAACCCCTGTATTAAGATTTCCTGACCACATATTTTTATTAGCTCATTCTTAGTGTTGTGCCCAAAGCTTCTAAACATGCAGCAACACAACCTTTGATTAATAAGCCCAATCTAGACTCCTCAGTCCTTTCCAATTTCAGACCAGTCTCCACATGCCATTTTTTCAAAAGTACAAGGAAAAATTGTGAGGTCTACACCCCAGTCCTTTCCAGGAATAAATGGCAATTATGAGGTGTTCCAGTCTGGTTTTAAAGCACCACACATCTCTGAATCTGCACTTTTAAAAGGTTTTAATGATGTTTTACTTGCAGTGGATTCAGGTGAATTTGCCACTCCATTGCTTTTAGATGTGATGACTGCTTTTGATACTGTTGACCACAGTATTCTCATTTTCAATCAAAAACGTTGCACAGAGATAAGAGATCTGGACTGGTTCAGGTCATATCTGTCTGTTAGAAGCTTTTCTTTTAACCTGAGTGGCTGTATTTTCTTCAGGGCCTCTCCTATGTGGAGTCCCTCAAGGTTCTTTTCTTGAACCACTTTTATATTGCATCTACCTGCTCCCCTTAGGATCAGTTTTTGAAAAGTATGGCATCTCATTCCATTCTTATGCAGATGATACTCAAATTTATCTGCCCTTGAAACCAAAAGATCCTGAATCTTTAAAACTGAGAACTGGAGGGAAAAGTCTTTTAATTTTTTTTTTACTGACTTTGAAAAAGGTTAAACACCTTTGTTTCGTCCTGGCCTGACTATTGCAGTGGTTTCTATGTTGGCATTAGCCAGCTTCACTCCACTGGCTTCCTATTCTGCCCCATGTCACCCTTTCCCCCAGTTTCCTATTCAATCCACCATCTTATAATAGCAAAACTAAAAACATAGAAAAACAACATTTTTTTCTGCACATTCCCTTTAAAAGAATCAAAATTTGGCTTGTTTAAATGCCAGATGGGATTTATCAAGCCAAAAATCCAAGTGAGTGACATTTGTCTTACTTCTGTCTTTGTGGTTCCTTTTTTGGTGTTTTTGTGTATTACTGCCACCTGTAGGTATGAAGAACGGTGTGAAACCAAGCAAAACATGCAAAATAAGCACTGGGCGTCTCACCTTAAATGCACCCAGTCTGCTTTTCATATGTTTTTCATAAGATTACAAATGAAACTGCTGTTTTAACATGTTCAACACGATAGGAAACACAGAAACAGAAAATATCTAGAGTCTAAGAGACACAGCAGAGTTTCACTGGTGGTAATATTCTTAAACCACACAAAAAGGTGTATAAAAGTGTTTGATGGTATCCAGTAACAAAGGCAACAATTCTTTCATTCTGAAGGTGTTTTTATCTTTGATTTTGTATGAGCGTGAGATGAAGAAAATGAGAAAGGGCCTTCAAAACTAGTAGCACCATTGTTGTTTTATTGTCAGTTTTGTTTTCAAAGAAGTGTGCTGAAAAGATCTCTGGCTTTTACACACTGACTGGTAATGGATAGCAATCTGGAAAGCTCAACAGTGAGCCAATAAATTGCTTTTTGGTGAAGTGTTTCCATTTTTTTCTCACTTAACAAATAAATGAATTAATTAATAATAAAAATCTCTGTAATTTATCAACCCTCATGGTAACATGTTGTTTTCTCGTATTAAGTGCAGTTAGTCCTTGTCATTTAAAAAGCCCCAAACCAGATTTTGTATCCTTTTATCTTCACACAGGGTTGATGGTTTGAATCCCTTGGCTGCAGCAGGTGGTGAGGTGAGTTTGCATGTTCTTCCCATGCATGAGAGGGTTCTCTTCTGGTACTCCAACTTCCTTTAATAACACACAAACATGCTTGTCAGGACAAAAGTTGGCTGTAGGTGTGAGTGTGTGTGCATGAATGGATGTTGCTCTATGTATAATGTAATATATGCAATGTAGGGTGGATTAGAGATTCTGTGTTACTCTGCCTGCCAGTGGAATGTATGGTCCTCATAACTGGAATAAATCATTCATGGTTTTACATATCATTTGCATTTTAATTCATTTTTTAATCACAGAGGAGCATTTTCTCAATCATGCACTTTCTGAGAAACCCCCTCAGCTGGAGTCATTTTAAGGTTCTGCTGTTTGTTTTCAAAGCTGACCTTCAGAGTCTTGTCTCAGGTTTTTTTTTCTTTGTAATTTAGTTTAAAATGCTTCTAGGTTGTGTCTTCTATGCATTGTGCAGCATTTTGGTCTGCCTTTGCTCCCCATTTGAAGAATGCTTTATAAATAAACTTCACACTGGTGCAACTAGAGCTGCACTGCAGAAGATAAAAAGGAGTCCGCCATGTTTTTAAGCCCCCCCATAAAAAAACAGGACTTGCTTATCTGTCGCTCAGTTTAACGTTTCCGTGCCATGTTGGGTAAGGCATCCATTTATCTCACTCCAGCACATTTAGACAAGAGAGCACAGAGATGGTGATAGTCTGTTCCACCTGAGGAGCCCTTCACTCTGCCTCACTCATCAGTGCTGCTAATGTAGCCTCAACAGCCACCTCAACTGCTATTAAAAAAGATTAATGCTTTAATGGTCTTTAATTTTACTGCTGTTTGTGTGACAGAGTGGAAAAAGTCAAACCGTGCAGGCGTGATGAATGGTTTTCATTTTCATGCAGACTGAGTAAACAGATGTACCCAAAGAGAGCCAGCTCCAGTTTTAGATTTCAGTCATGGACAGATTTGTGTTCCTCGTCCAAAACAGAACTGGACTCACTCCCACCTGTCGAACTCTGGAAAAAATAATGTTGTGTAATCCAATCTCTACACCCTAACAGACCGTGAAATGTATCTTTGTGTACGTCTGCACATCAATCAGAAACTGCAAACTGGATTGCAGAACCTGACTCTACAGTGACTCATCACTTGAGAGCAGTTGACCATTGAGCAGCTTCACTTTCCCTGTCAACAGATGAGCGTCCACAAGGGGGCACACCACAATTCAATTACAGCTATGTCACGCTGACCAATCAGTCCCTGAAGAGCTGCTGGAGGATGCAGCTGCAGGCGTGTCGGCTCCCTGCACAGGCCTGGTTTGAGAAGATCAATGACATGATAATTCAAGCCCAGGAGGAGATGGGGGGATGGGGTTTTATGTGTCCTGGGGATTGAGATTCCATTTAGAGATTCACGTTTTACAAACAGAGTATTGGAGAGATGATATTAATTTTATATGAGCTCTTAATAATTGATTGTTCTCTTTATGTTACTCTGTTATTTATGTCTCACTATATGTGGGAGTGATGCCTAAGTAATTACATTTTAGAGGTAAATAAAGAGGATTGAGTGGAACTGAACTGAAGCCACAGGTTTGATGAACATGCTTCATGATTTTTCAGAATATTAAAGTTATCAATCTGATTTTAAGGTCTACAATGAGCATAAAAACTCAAGAAGTATCGAGTACAGTGCAGCAACCAAGCCCCATTAGAAGCATTACTATTTATATCTGATTAGTTTTAAATTGTAAAGCTTATAAAGCATTTAGAGACCATGAATAAGAGAAGGTTCCTGATATCAGTTGTCAGTATGTAAGAGCTACCAGTAAAGGATATAGGCATTACTTTCTCCTCTACAGCCAGCTGGATGCTCTTTTAAAAGCATCTGGGATTGGATCCAGTAAAGCTGTTGCAGGGTTTAAGCTGCATTACTTCTTTCCTTCATATTTCCTCTCTCAGCAGCAGCAAAGTGGCTCCCAGACAGCTCGGAGCTTTGCCTGCAGAAGCAAAGGGCTGGCAGACAGGAGCTTACAAACATCATAATTCACAGGCTGGTTATTAGAGCAGAGGTTTGTTTGCTGTCTCTGAAAGACACTGAAAACTGGGTGAAGGAGGCTGTCTGTTAGAGGCACTTTAAGGAGCTTCAAGAATCCTGCTGATTGGCTGTTACTACTCCTTATTGGGGTTAGACTTGATGTTCAGGGAATTTCAGATCAGGTTAAGATACCTTTTAATTTCTTGCATCTTATGGGTCACCAAATGTTGTGTATCATAATGGTTCTACCAATGAAAATTATTAAATTTCAAGCAGTGATGTGTGCCAAGAGGTGGCTAATGAATAGAATAGAATAGAATAGAATAGAATAGAATAGAATAGAATAGAATCGAACGTTATTGTCATTGTAACAAGTACAACAAAATTGAAGTCACAGCAGCAATCAAGAAAACAAAAGTAAGAACGTGTATAGAAAGTGCAAAAAGGTCCATGAGTAAATAGATGATGACAGCTTGTCCATCATTGTCCAGTCAGCCAGTCTCCACCTCCACAGAGTCCAGGACTGAGCTTCTTCAGCAGTCTGTTCAGTCTCTGTCTCCTGGATCCTGTCTGCTCACAGCAGGTGAAGTTCTTCCAACATAGCATTGGTGTCTGATGTTAGCTCCATTAGCCATGTCTGTGAATAGCATGATGCAACTCTGCCTTCTGGTATTCCCTCTGTTGCTGGGTTAGCATGGCTAGCTCGTTCATCTTATTGGAGATAGATCTTACGTTCCCAATAACGATGGATGGAAGGACAGGTCGATGTCATCACTTCTTAGCTCTCACCTGAGAACCAGCACGTCGTCCTCACCTCCTTCTCCTCACCTTGTGGGAAGACATCAGGCCTTACACCAGTTAGCATTGACATGCTACAGGCTGCTAACAGCTGATTTCACATGTAAACAATGCAGCCATGGTTACATGTAGGGTCTCCAGACAAACACAGGAGCAAAAAGTAGTAAAAATATCACTGAAGCCACAAAAAGTTTGGTGTCCATGACCAACAAATGAACCATACAAAGTAATGATCCACTCCAAATACAAAGATTATGATAAAGAGACGAAAAAATTACAAAGAAAATTTAAATTAAGACAAAGAAAAGAAAGCTGCTGCAAAAGGCAGCCATAGCCAACAGGGCGGCGCCTAGCAACTTATGTAATGGTATCAGATCTTGCATATAATTGGCCGATTAATTTAAGAAATCACAAATGTAGGGTTTAAATTGGTTTTTGCCAGGAGACAGAGTTAGGAAACAGCAGTTTGTTTGACTGATTTGAAGAAATTTGAACTTACATTGAAGTCTCTGAAGTCAGGTGCTTGTTTTCACCAAACCGTGACTGTCTATACCAAATTTAAAGTCAGTAAATCCATATTTTAGTGCTTGCTTATTGAGCGACTAATCCTTAATTTTCCTCACACTGTTGCCTTGGAACATACTGCAAAGAAAAACTCTTCTACTGGCAAATATGCAATGATTCAGATCAAAAACTAAGTCACAGATTACTCTGTGTTGGCAGCGTCTGTTTTGCTTTGCATCCACCAACAAATCTAGCTCAATGTTTGGGCTTATTTTGATCTTATGGACTTTTTCTATTTAAAAATGTTGCATTTCTTTATCTGTCAAAATATAAAGAAGATATCAAAGCATAACATCTTTGTTCATGGGATGGAAACTTGGAGTAACAACTGAAATAATCCATTATTTGTTCCATAGCCGATCTGTTTAGTATGCTTATTTTATTTGAATCAACCTATGCTTTTAAATCCCAGCCTGTCACAGTGCTTGTTTATCAAAGAACAAAGGTGTGGGCATCAGTGTAATCTTATCGGTCACTGTGATAAAAGCACCAATACAGTGATTCATGCTGCCTGTTATTGACACAGATTAAGACAGTAGTAGAAATGTGGACGACTGCTTCAATGAGTCACTGTTTGGACTGGATATGCTGTAAAACACAAAACCAGCCTGCACTCACACACTGATACACACACACACACGTATTATCCAAAAGGCAGGCTTCTTGTCACTGTTGCTTAGCAACCGTGGGAGCTACAGAGCCAAATCCCTGTGGTGGCGAGCTGATGTTGAATTAGGTGGAGTGGGGGAAAGAAAGGAAATCTTTGGGAAGAGAAATGTGTCTCTCGCAGGCAAAGAGGAGGTGAAGACTTCTTGTATCTGATCGTGGAGATTCTTGACTTTACATGACACGCACTTGCTCTGCTTTTCTCATCTTAAGTTGTTTTCATGCTAGGGTAAGATAAACAGTTTAGCCATCTTATTTAACACAGAAATGTAAGACTACTGGATCCTTATGTTTGAAGAGGAGGGTGAAGCAGATCTGTTATTCAGCAGTGCTCCTCCACACACAGCCTCCAGATTGTCTTATATTTTCAGAAGCAGTGGCAAAATCCCAGTCTCCTCAGAATCTACACAAAACACTTTATTTTTATGGGAAGTGCACATGCAATCAGTAGCATTATATCCCACATAACTGCAAACAAAGGGTGGCAAATTACATGAACACATGAAAGCACAGCCTCTCTGTAGACTCACAAGCATAGAAGCAAGACTCTCAGCATTATGAAAACAGTGCCATGCATGACACAGTTGTAGTTTGTCTGAAACGCTGCAGTTCTTCCAGACAACCACCGTGGTGCTGCTGCTGCACAAATGCTGTGTGTGGTGTGATTTGCATTTCAACTGCAGTGAGAATGAAAACACACTTTGATATGCTGAATGTACAAAAGCCTTGTTGTTGTTGCAGGCTTGGCCCTTAATTCTTTTTTCTTAATAGTTTAGTCCCTAAATGTTCCTTTCCCATATGTTTTATTCATGATTACTGAGGGTATACATTAAAGCAGATCCAAGATGGATCAATGAAGCTTATTGATTCATTGTTGTGGTCAGAAGTATTTCAGGTCTACCTGTCTATCACTTAAACTGTTTTATTTTCATCTCTTTCATTTTGTAAGTGTCTTCAAGACTTGAATAGCTGTTTTAAGAAGGTTATTACTTCAATCTCAAGTTCTAACAAAAAGCATCCTTAATATAACAGCATTGTATCAGGTGTTAGACTCCTGGGTGCCATGTCAAAAGATACAGTACAGTATAAATGAAGAAAAATCAGTGAAGAAACTATAATCCACACCCATTTTGGCTATCACAGAGTCCCCTGTGGATGAAACCATAACAGATGCCAAGGTTTAATTAAATATTGAGGCACTGACACATACAGGGCAGGAGAATATCTTTTATTTACCTACTCTGTCTCCACCAGTCATGTTTACTTCAGCTACAAACATTAAATGATCTACAGATATCACATCAAGATGATAGCAAATACGTTTTCTAAGCTTAGTTGTTGTAGGACTCTAAAATCACATAATGAAAATGTTCCAATCATTGTCAAATTGAAATATTAACAAAAATGCCCTCCATTTTAATGCAAGAAAACCAATAAAATCTGTTGCAAAATAATCTTAAAAGTGTGTTTTTGACAAATGTCTTGCCTTAGGTGAAGACAAATAGTCTCAGTTTAGGATTAAAGGGACACCTTGGGTGACATTTCAGATTACAAGGCCACCTCTCTGGACTTGCCACTGGTCTCACATACAAAAAAATGCACTGAAAAAAAAGAGACTTCAATCATCTGATTTAAGTATTTTCCTTGTGACATTAAATAATATAATTTAATTTATTCAATCATATAATTAATTAATTTTAATTCTTTTATCTTTGGAAGATGAGCCCAAACTATCTGAATTTCCCTTTGGGGACTATTAAAGTATTTTATCTATCTATCTATCTATCTATCTATCTATCTATCTATCTATCTATCTATCTATCTATCTATCTATCTATCTATCTATCTATCTATCTATCTAAATAAGTTTCATTAGGAAATGTTGGTGGCACACTTTAAGGATTACACTTTTTTAAAATTCTGACTTAACTCTGAATAATAATAATAATAATAATAATAATAATAATAATAATAATAATAATAATAATAATAATAATAATAATAATAATAATAATGTTGAAAGTATATCGAAACTGCACACTCGGAAGAAGGAACATGGGAACTCCATGTGTTGGCGTGTATTCCAAAATGCAGTGTATGGAGACCTTCACATAACATGTCTAATTTAGTTAGAATGACCAAATACCAATGCAGGATGTTGGGCGATGATGATTCGCAGGTAAATACGAGCTATTATGAATATTATAACTGTATTTTATACAAAAACAAGACAGGACTGTGATAAGCCAACTCCCACCCACTGACTGTACTATTGTTGTGTCTTCAAATCTGTGAATAACATCTACTGCAGAGGGAGGGGCTGATCACAACGACGAGCAACTTAACCGTTTTTTGTGTTTCCAACGCCACCTAGTCAGACGGTTATACAATATATGAAACAATCTTTTTAAATCTTTGGAAAGTAAGTATATTTTTCATAACTTGTGTTGATTGCTCGCGTTTTGAAAACTGTTTCATTTTGACTCACCCCCCTCCCGCTGCGGGTGAAAGTGGTACAGTCCATAATGTGAAGCGGCACCGTCCCCCTCACGTCAGTTTATGGTAAGTCCGTGTCCACTTCTGCTCTACTGAAAGCGTCTATCGGCTCCTTAATCCGCCGTGTGAACCGGGATGCTGTCGGATCCATGACACCGTGAGCTCCCGGGTATGGTTCTGTCACCACCAGGAAATGAATGTTTATTTTTCCTTCCCTCGCCTTTACATCTCAGTTAACACGCAGCAGTACCTGCATGAGAGAGAGACTCTATGTTGAATTTATAGCCGTTCATTTGAGCTTCTTTGACGGTTAAGAAGAGCTGCAGAAGCGGCGGCCACAGGGAGTAGAACTAACAAGCCGCGGCCGCTTGACAGGTGCCGTCGCCCGGCACTGCGGGGAGAGATGCCGCCCGTCCAGAGAACGATGTCCGATCTACGTAGCCGGTCTGAGGGTATGTGAAACATTATTTCTTATTTGTGTGTTTCAAGTAATGTTTGTGGATCCTCTGAAGTGCTTCTGCAGGGAGGCCGGCCGGTGTCTGTCTTGAAGTACAGTCAGATAAGTTGCTAGCTAAAGCTGTGATTAATGTTACCTCAACAGGGGTCAAGGAAGCCCCGAGGGCCTGGAGAGTTTCAGTGGGAGTCTCCAGTAGAATTCTTAAGTGATGAAACTTGTTTTCTCATTCAGTTTAGCTCAAGAAAATAAAATCCTGCAAGTATCTTCTTATCTGTAAAACATGGGGGTTTCCCAGACTCATGCTTTACCAAATGAGAGTCTGCCTGCATTAGGGTTCTCTAAAAAAAATAAAAATAAAAATAAATAAAAAGGGGGAAAATGCACCTGAACCCAGGGATGTTGCCAGGAACATACACCATCACCACAGCTCAAACCAATTCCCACACTTTCTAAAACCACACCATCATTGCTTTCATCTCCCACTAATGTTGTGTCATGCTATAACTTTCTATTACATTTACAATGGTGAGGATCAGTAGTCTCAAGAGAGAAGGAGTATTCCCCTAGCAATATCTGCAGTCATTTTATTTATTTTTTTCCCCTTATTAGTACGGACAGAACAATAATGTTGAGCACTTAAAGGTACAGAGCAATACAGACAATCTCAGCTGCAATAAAAAAGGAATGACTGCTGAAAACCACCTGCTTCATGAATCTTTAACTCATTCACAAATGTTCAACCACTTGATATGTAAGCAAGTTGTTATGATTTTATACTATTGCAATAGGAAAAACACTAAAATTTTCAGGTAAAGTATTTATTCTGGTGCATTCTTTTTCAGAATCAAGGGATAAAGAATGAACTGCACTTTTCAGTGTTTGCACTTTTCTGACATTTGAAATGATTTTAAGCCTTTAACAGTTAACATTAATGAATTTAGGACTCCTTTACCCTTATCACAGATAATAAAACATATCAGAGCAGGGATTCAATTTATCTTTTAGCTTGTCACACATGAATTCATAGAAAAATTAGACTACAAGTGATTTGACATCCCCCATATGAGTTGTTCTCAATCTCTCAACACTTGAAATAATGAGTAACTTCACCTTACATCAAGAACATCATATTTTGGACTAATGTCTTAAAAATTCACACTTATGGCTTGTTTCTGAGGCCTTAAGAATTCAGACCCATTTATCCCCTGCTGCAACGCTTCTAGTGTAGCCAGCTAACCACCAACACCCACCTGGTCTCAGGCAACCCTCCCAGGCTCCACCACAGAGGTATCTTTGAATCAGAAAGCAGCAAAATTGAATGAGAACATCACAATATTACAACTTCTTTGCCCTGCAAATGGAAACTACAGCAGCGTGGGTATAATAATACAGCCATTGTAATTCTGCTGGGACCCCCTCACTCCTCCACTGCACCAGTAACTTTCCACTGCATCTCAGTTGTGTTTGCAGGGAGAGAGGGTGCAGACAGACACACATTAGTAAAGTGATTTTAATTCTCATAATGGGATCTCTTTACTTAGTCTTATACGGCTTCTTAGTAGCTTTAGGTGTTAAGGTACGTTAGTTATCCAGGAGAGGACCTATAGCTGGACACATCCAGGGTTATCACCAGCTCTTGTTGCTCTGCAGGGTTTCTTTATAAAGTCTTTAAATTCCACCTGTCACTTTTTGTAGCTGGCCATGACCCGTGACCTCTCTGAACTGATACAGGGATCAATATATGGTTTAGTGTTTATTTATGTTTTCACTGAAGTTTTTTGCTTTCCTCTCTAAATGAAATAGCACAGCAGCAGTGTGATTTGGAAAAGCTTTGCTTTGATTAATACCTGTTCGCTCTGGCTGAGTTATCACTGTTTAATATATATTTTCTGGCAGCTAAAGCACGCACCCTGGCCTCTTAAAGTGAATTAGATAGAGCTCCCCCTCATTTATAATTTATATACTCTTGAATTAGTAGTTTCATAACTCAAATTGTGAGTAGGGCACATCATCATGCAACCTTAAAAAACACACTTCTTATTATCTAATTGATAACAAAAATCTAAAACTGTAGTGTGATTTATTTCTACAGATGCTGTAACTTCACTATCAGACAGTTTTATTGTCAAGTATGTGCTCAGTACTCCCTGAACTGGGTCCTTCATCCAAGTAGTGAGGACTGTGGGAAATGCATTTTTAAAGAGCCATGCGACTCAATTTAAAAATTCAGTATTTGTGAGCATGAAGAACAATCTGAGAGCTGCTGCAGAGAAGCGTGAAGCGGAGAACAGCCAGTGATACTGACAGCTTTATTGGTCTATATGTCCAAAGTCACAAGAGAAATAAAAATATTGTTAATTAATTTATATTTTACGGTCCGAAATATTAGGGACATCTTTGAAAAATGAGTATCCACATATATTTTCCGTGATGGAAAGACACCATCGATTTGTTCATTTAGAATATGTGACTGTAGTCATTCTAAATCATATTCAGTAGTCTTACTTAAATGCATTCATTTTTTCAAATTGATTTTGTATTTTTATTTATGATTACAAAAACTTTGAGTCATTTCAGTGATATCCTCCTGACTACTAGTAGTTCAAATTTGTCCTCTGTGGAGGACATTTTTAAACCTAAATATCCTCCACTTACTTCACACTACTGAATAAACTCCTCATGCCATCTACAGAGCTTTTCACTGATACCAAATGTTAAAGGGTGGGGCTTTGGTACCTTTCTCTCTTTCATTAAGGAACATGGCATCCATCAGTGCAAGAGCATTTTATGGGAAGAGGAAAAGTAAGTGCATAAAACTTTTTAATAAGCAAATTTTGGCTTGAAATTGTGGTGGCATCTTTTATATGGGACTCTTAACAACACATTTGGACATTGTCTGAATAATTTTTTACAGTGTTTTAGCATTGTAATTAAGTGTTTTAAAATTGTCCCCCATAGTGGACATTTTTAGTTATTTACTTCATTTTGTTCTGTCTCTTTTTCAAATGACAAGAAAGGGACTCATTTTCAGAAGCAGACAGAATTTTACTGCCAATTGTTGACTGAAACTCAGATATTGAGTTGTCTGATGAAGATCAAGATGCAGAGGCAATGGAAGATGATTCAGAGAGCTCTGAGGATGAAATTCAGGCAGGGCAAGCAGATGCAGAGGAGTCAGATGAAGCAGACTGGTCCACATCTAAGTTCAGTCGGCGGCAACTGTGGAGCAAGAATCCAAAGTACACCTTCAGTTTGTTTTGTAAAAAAAGGTCCAAGAAAGACAGAAGGTTTGTCCAGGTGTCAAGGCCCCTTGCGATTGCTGAGTACAACACCAACATGCCATCCATCTTCCAGAAATGGAGCCAAAAAAACATATGCATCAAGATGTTGCAGATCCGGGCTGCAAGGGCAAAACATATTTAATGTTCACAGAGTGCAAAGTTTTCCTTTGTGTTTTGCAATTTAAACTTGTTCTTATATTTACTTTTTGGTATTTTCTTTGGCACGAAATGATTGCCATCAAGGTTCAGTTTCACATGTACGACGTTCCAATGTCCACTGTAGTAGACACATAATATCTGAAATATAAAAAACTTTTTTTTCCAAAAAACAACGTGTTCAGTATTCTAATAACCTCACAAAGATTGGGGAATCTTAAAATCTTTGTGATTGGATGATATTTTTTTTCCTGGTAGTCAGGAGGATAGGCTCAAGAAAATTCAAGGCATGACTATCATTGTTTATTGAATTTCTGGAGGTATCAATATTGGGTTTCTTTGCCAGCCAGGCATTGATTTGCCTCTTAGACAATCAGTACAAATCTGTTTTCTTAAATCTAAGGATGTTTCTACGTTATAAAACTTTTTCCTCCAATAAACCAAAAGCTGTATCCTCATTATCAATTTTTCAGTCATGCCTGCGCATTTCCAACAGGTGGCCTTTGTGTCACATTTTTCTTAATGAATCTTTGAAAGTACAATAGACGAGCTACTTCACATTAGGGCTGCAGCTATCTAATATTTTAGTATTGGAGTATTCTACTGAAAATCCCATCGATTAATCCAGTAATCGGATAAAATACATTTTTGTTTAGTTAAAGAGCAGTTATTTTTCAAATGAAATTTTTCTCCTTAAGAAATAGAATTTTCTGATACAGCATGTCAATAAGAGCACTTGCTTTGGTTGCTCCAAAATTTGTAAACACACTTTGACACATTTTTGGTGCCTTGTACATCTCAGCAAATGTTGCAGACCCAAATGGCACCCGTTTCGTAGAATGACCCATTAGTCTCCAAACTCCAGAAAAGAAGCTAGATTTGTTGCTCGTTGCTATTTTGTTTAAGAGGCAGCTTGAGGGGTCTGAAAACTCTCTTAATATGGCCTCAGCTCTATTTGAAATACCACTCTTTGATCTTTTTAAAAATTAAACGATTCCTCGATGCGGAGAAAATTACTCGAGTATTTTCTGTAATCGAGTACCTCGAATCATTCGAGGAATCCTTTCAGCTCTACTTCACATGCAAGTTAGACCAACCTGTATGGGCATACAATTACAGATGATAAGTACAATAAAGAAGAAAAAACTTAAAAAGGTGGTTTTAACAATATTTTCTAAAAGAAACAGGTGGTAAAAAGCCAGTGAAAGCCATTCATTTCTCAATTAAGCCTCCCCCAAATTTAAACTCATTAACACGAACAGTGTGCGTGTCATTTATTTCATTTCTCATCCCCCTCCTTTGATAGTTTGTGTTATAGGATTTGTTTTAAATTGCCATTAAGGAGCTGCTGATTACGGCTAAATTTCTCCCCCTGGACCTCAGAAATTAAAGTGTTCGTTGAAGACACCCATGAATCCTCCTCAGGGGTATCTTAATTATTTAATGCTGATATACTGTAGATTCATAAAAAAAACTGTTGACCAGTGCGGCTGCTGCAGTCACAAGAGCGAAACACATGAATTATGCAGCAGCTATCGCTGTCACCTCCCCCCAAACCCCCAACCACCACACACTACCTTTTAGGTTACAAAGAGCAAACCATTATGCTGTTTTGCCCGGCTCTATAACAACGAGTAAACAATACCACCCCCCACTTCACGGAAAACCTATCATGTTTTCTTTGTTAGCATCATTCTCAGCGATGGCTCCAAGCTTCTCCTTTTGCAGCCTCACGTATTTCACACAACCTCCTTTGCAACATTTCTTTGATTGGACCCAAAGTCCACTCCCCACTCCTCAGTTTTATTTTTTAATCACCACATTGCATCAGGCTGGCTTCCATCTAGAAAGGGCAGCCCTCTGCCAGGCTTACCACCTAATCCATCAGCGGCCTGTGTGTCAGCTGTCTATGCTGCACACTCCCCAGTCTTGCCCACCACGTGCCACTCCGCTCCTTGTCACTCTCCTCCGCTGAGCTGTGGAAACATCCTACATCATTGCCAGCGTGTGCCTACATGTGTTGCCAAAATAACCTTATCACAGGCTCTTGGGGTACAGGTGACGTCAGTAGCAATCAGCATGTTTAGTACTGGATCTTGCAATGACAGACCAACAGGCACCTTATACACGCTGATCTCTCCAATACTAATTTCCATGATAGGCAGAAAGGCGCTTAATACCTGCTTGCACTGTCTAGATGCTAAAGCTGATTGGCAGAAGCAACGCAAGTTAAAGCCAGACAGATGGCCAGAGGTACCCTGTTTGCCATCTTAGCTCGCTTGCTTATCTGTAGATGGACCAAATCCCTGCTTACAGTTGACACTTGAGGTGCAGATAGGCAGGTAAGCCTGTTCTGTGATAAGTTTATCACAACACTAAATGCCTATCTTTTTTTTGTCAGTCGGTTCGCATGATTGTAGCCGCTCTTGTTGCCCATGTACCAGTGCTGTAAGACTCTCACTAGCCTGGTTCCACTTTACGCACCCTAACCCTACCTTTCTGTCATTCTTAAGATTATTTTTTCATGTGTAAGTGAAGCAGGATGTTCCCACGTTGCATTTCAATAACACCAGCTAAGCCTCAATCTGTCTGAATAGTGAAAACAGCATGGGGAGGGAAACTGGAGGGAAATAGACTGCTCCCTTCTGAAGGGATCGAAAGCTGCCCATGTGCCTGGCGGATCACTGGCTGATAATAATGTGGCACAAAAGCCCAACACGCCACTAAATCCCCTGTCTGGGGCCGCTGGTGTGTCATATCAAGTCCCCTCGGGCCTCTCTACTCTGCCTGTGTGCCGGCATGGGGCATCTCCTCGCCTCTATTTTCCACTTAGTGTGCTGGCTCCATCACTAACCTGCAGCCAGTGTAATATGTGTTTCTCCAGATACTCAATTTCACTCACCTCAATGATTCTCCTCTGTCTGCAAGCTACAGTGGATGTGGCAGGTCATTGTGAGGAGGTGGAGATGTGAAAATGCTCATGAGCACGTGACCTCACAGAGACGGATATAGAGACAAAACCCTATTCCAATGTTTGCTCATGCGTGCGGTTATATCGACCTGTGATGGAGCAGAGGAGCTGATGAGTGAAAAGTTTGCAGGCATGGGCAAGATGAATGCTCAGTGACAAGAAAGATCAAGAGCTCTCTGGGTCTAAAACCAAAACTCATTTGAGGTTGCTAAAACTGCAGTGGCAACCAATCTCATATCAAGTTTTTCTGCTTAATAACCCAAAAGCTAGTGATCAGTTCAGGCTGGATAGCTTATTTAAATATAACAAGTCATTATTTTAATAAATGAAGTACAATCTTTTATCTCCTGTATATTGGTGTTTATACATTATAAAATAAAATATAGTGTATGGTATGTAAATGCAGACATCAGATGGTTTTTAATAGGGATAGACCGATTATCTGGCCGATATTTGGCATTTTAAGGCATATCGGCATCTGCCTTTTTTTTAATCCGACGGCCAATAAGAAACAAATTTAAAACTGCATTTTGCGGCTCTGATGCAGTCACTACTCAGTCCCCAGCACTGTCCCACCCACAGTACCGTCTGATTGGTTACAAGCAGAGCCATGGCTTGGGAAACAGCCAATCAGCAATGCAATTATTACAGTTTTTGCAGTTACGTTGAAATTTTGGGGAACTTTATGTACCATAGAAAACTTTAGCTTTTTATTTTTTAAGTTTTCATTTAACTTTATAAAACATGCTGCTAAGCCTGGGAGCTGTTTAATAAACTCATACTTAAAAGTATTTAAATGAAGTGTTAAGTGTTGGAGTTTGTATTGTTCAAAATTTTGACACCAATATTTCCACTTTGACTGCAAATTAATATCGGCTTCAGATATCGATTATCTGCCTCCTTGACTACTAATAGTCAGTATCGGTATTGGCCCGGAAAAATCCATATCGGTCTATCTCTAGTTTTTAATATGTTATAACATCTTTTATATTTGGTTGAATTAAACCAAGTATTAAAAAGAAACTAGAGGTGAACGGTGAATCTTAAAACTCAAATACTGAAATGTTTAGTTTCTTAAATGGTTCAGTATAGAGTCAAGTGGTTCAACAAAATTCACCAATCCTGGCTAAATATTAGGGATGAGAATTAACTGTAATTCCTGTATTCGAATTTACTAAATATCTAATGAATGAATATTTAAATACTCACAGATTTTTTTTTTAAATTTTAATCGTCCCAGACCTCCCAGACCATAAATAAAGTCTTTACATACACCTTTTCACTCCCAGCTGTCACTCTCTCCACTCTTGTGGATGTTGTTGTCCATGATGTTGGCTTGTGCTCTGGTTTGACAAACGCCATGAGCTCTCTGAAGCTTTCAGCTGCCATAAAACTTAATAGGAGCACACCTCCTGTTATTAGCAAGCAGATCTTCTCCGCTATGATTTTGTCACGTCAACATGCTAACAGGGAAAGTAATTGACGTGATGCAAGACTGCCTGCCTCAGCTGTTTTCACTGTATTGTTAAGCATCAAACTAGTTGTTCTATCGCATGCAAGTTTAACAAAACATACCTTGCACTGCACATTAACTCCATCAGTTTTGTCGTAGCTCTTTCAGACATCACTTTTATTGACTGACATTTTGCAGGTGTAGCACACGGTTCTGCATTTGCTTTCTGTGTCATAACATGTTCCTCGAGAGCTGCCGGAAAACAATTGTTTTTGCTGAAATCTGTCTAGATGTGCTGAAGCCGTGGCCGGAGAAGTCCTAAGTTTGTATCCTGTTAAGAGCTTTCCTTCCTTGTATCTTCAGTGAGGCAAAGAAAAACGCTAGGTCACACCTGTAACGATGTGTGTTCAAGTTATGTTGCCAAAAGCACGATTGTATGGCGAGCATTCGAGTACTCGATTACTCGATTACTCGTACCCATCCTAAGTAAATATTGATCATTTGTTCAAGTAGTTCCCCACCCTCCCTACAGACATAAAGAAAGAGGGAGAGATACCTGTTTAATGTGCTAAGTGGTACATATTCCAATTTGATATGTTATATGGTTGCAATCTCGATATTGTTGTTTACATAGAGAAACTGTAACTTAACCTTTTGTTTATTTTAACGCTTTCTTTCCCAGCAACTCATGTTGTCTCATGTTATTTGGAATATCATTGTGTTCTGATTACTAAAAGGACTATCATGGGGTAATATCATATTACAGCCAGGGGCTAGCCAAAATATACAAAAATACATTTTAAACAAAAAAGAGAGAATAGTCAAAATGAAGTATTCAATTTCACTATTAAATGATTTAACAATAACTGAAAGTTACGACTCGTCCCTGGTTTGGCAGTCCACATCTGTCTATTTGGTGGACTTGATTAGACCTTGGTATCACTGGAAGTTTACGTATGAGCCACAGGAACAGCTCCATAGCAAGTATATTCTTATAAATCTTCTATACTTGTCAACCTCACCATCAGCACTTGAGGTGTGCAGTACCTTTGTTTTCACCTGCTTTCCCAAACGTCAAATAATTCATTAAAGCACCATTATGGACACAAAGAAAGGAAAACCTGAACCGCTCTGGCAGTTATGTATTTTTCACCGGTGGAAGGAGCCTGGTTCTGTTCATGTATATGACGCACAACATGAACAGCAGGATGCACCAGGTCCACATGTGCCAAGAGACAGTCAATGTGCTGGTGTCACAGTGGGATGACAAGGTCAGATGGAGAGGTGTGGGCAGGCGCTCCACAGGGAGGCAACACCACGCAACTGTTGGCAAGATGAAAGTCTTGCCTCTCTTGACCTCAATGGTATTGGAGATTTTTTGACCCTGTTCCTTTCTCAATGCAAAGTCAAACAAGGACACAGTTCTGCTGTCACTGGAAGACTTTCATGCTGCTGAAGATTAAGGCTTCAAGTGGTAACAGGAAATTATTTCATTCATTTTGAGTATTTTATTTGTGGAGATGAAGGGTATTTTTGAACTTACTGTGCATGTTTTCTCTCTGTTGTGGTATGGAAATGATTGGGTTGCCTGTTTTTCCTTCTGAGCTAATGCATAACCTCACATGTCACATCAGGTCAGTGAACATCAGAGAAACACTGGGATGGATTAGTTATCATTGCTCAGCCATTTGGATGTAACGGCTATTTTTAGACAACATATGACTTTATTCTGTGTGGTTGTGCTTATCAAGAATTCTTCTTTTCTTTTAGATATGTGTTTGAACTTGATATTAATTTGTCTCCCTGCACTTTATTAAGTATCTCATTACTCTTTGTCTGTGTCTGATTGGGTCGTTGTCGTAAAATGCTGAGCTCTTAAACATCTTAACCTGGTAATATAACGGCCTCTTTTCTTCAAACTGACAAACTGTTTCTACACAGTCAGAGGATGTAAAACTGTGCCTGCTGCTCATATTAAGTTATAAATTCCCAAACCGCCACCCAGGGTCTCTCCAGCCAGCCTGCTGACAGCACTGTCAGCCAAAGAGTCAATCACAGTGGACAACAGCAGAGCAGGTTGTAATGTCACTGTAGTCTGGATCTAAAGTGGTTTAGCCCACTTCGCTGACAGTCATCACCAAGAAAACAAAATGTGCATGGGCGGACAAGGCTCTGGAGTTGCTCTTCTTCATTCCATACTCTCAGGGTAAACATAGGGGCACTCATTTTCATCACTGTGAAAAGGCCAAAGGAATTACAGAAATGTGAATTGTTTTAGGCAAGCAACCCATCTTCATGGCAGAGAATTTAGATTTTTCATTACTCTTTAACTCCTCTGATCAGACCTGGATTGAGAGCTGAGAAAGCTGACCAGGTCAGGACATCCATCACTTTTGAGGTTCCATCAAGAAGATGCCAAATCAGTACTAGGCTGCTAGGTGCCTCCCTGTGGTTGTGGATCATAACTTCATACAGCTCATTAGTTCGTCATTGACACCAAACTGGTTGTGTCTTCAGTGATATTTTTACTACTTTTGCTCCTGTGTTTGTCTTGAGATTAGAGCTGAAACGATTCCTCGAATGATTCGAGGTACTCGATTACAAAAATTACTCGAGTAATTTTCTCCGTCTCAAGGAATTGTTTTTTTTTTTTTTTAATTTTAAAAAAGATCAGTTGTATTTCTAAAAGAGCTGAGGCCATATTAAGAGAGTTTTCAGACCCCTCAAGCTACCTCTTAAACAAAATAGCAACGAGCAACAAATCTAGCCTCTTTTCTGGAAATTGGAGACTAATGGGTCATTCTACGAAACGGGTGCCATTTGGGTCCACAACATTTGATGAGATGTACAAGGCACAAAAAATGTGTCAAAGTGTGTTTACAAATTTTGGAGCAACCAAAGCAAGTGCTCTTACTGACAAGCTGTATCAGAAAATTCTATTTCTTAAAGAGAAAATTTTTCGTTTGAAAAATAACTGCTCTTTAACTAAACAAAAATGTATTTTATCCGATTACTCGATTAATCGATGGGATTTTCAGTAGAATACTCAAATACTAAAATATTCAATAGCTGCAGCCCTATTTGAGATCCTACATGTAACCAAGGACGCATTGTTTACATGCGAAAATCAGCTGTTAGTTGCCTGTAGCATGTCAATGCTAACTGGTGCAAGGCCTGATGTTTCCCCACAAGGTGAGGAGAAGGAGGTGAGGACGACGTGCTGGTTCTCAGGTGTGAGCTAAGAAGTGACGACATTGACCTGTCCTTCCATCCATTGTTATTGGGAATTTAAGATCTATCTCCAATAAGGTGGACGAGCTAGCTGTGATAACCCAGCAACAGAGGGAATACCAGAAGGCAGAGTAGCATCATGCTATTCACAGACATGGCTAACGGAGCTAACACCAGACACCAACGCCACATTGGAAGAATTTCACCTGCTAAGAGCAGACAGGATCCAGGAGACAGAGACTGAACAGACTGCTGAAGAACCTCAGCTCTGGACCCTGTGGAGGTGGAGGCTGGCTGAACTGGAGGATGATGGACAAGCTGTCATCATCTATTTTCTTATCGACCTTTTTGCACTTTTTATACACTTTCTTACTTTTGTTTTCTTGATTGCTGCTGCAACTCCTGAATTTCCCCTTGGGGATAAAGAAATTATTTTCTATTCTATTCTATTCTATTCTATTCTATTCTATTCTATTCTATTCTATTTTTTTCTGTTCTATTCTATTCTACTGTGATGATTCTTTACTTTCTCATTCAGTGACAGCATCCAGATAGACAAATATTTGATTAAATCTTTCAAATACCAATAGATCTGATAAAATTCCCTTTAACCTGGGCTGTGGTTTGCCACAATTGTTAGTTTTGAAAAGGCAAGGTGGTAGTTTAAGGTCAGTAAAAACACTTTCATAACTCCAATTCCTGGTATTCACAACGTCTGTTTCCTGTTTCCAGACTTTTTAATTGCGTACCATCTGTCCCTCCCCTTTGTCATTCATAAACTCACAAACAGTGGAAAGGTTTTCTGACCCTGCAGATCTCTCGCTAAGCTGAGCCACAGCATCCCTGTGATGTCACAGCAAGCCCCAGCTGCCCACGTTGTCCCTGGATTGTCTGTCCCATGGTAGGCCGCCCGAGCACATGTGAAGCCAGACGGAGCCCAAACGGGGAGGAGGATTAATTCTGCAGCTGCCCTGTTGTTGTTGTGAAGGCTGGTTACAGCATTGTGATCTGATAAGCGACTTATGGATGTTACTGTTGCTTAGATTGAGGCAGTATCTATATCCTCATCCATCTCTTCCCTCCCATTCATAAACGGTCTGGGGCAGGGGAGGAGGGACTTTCATCTCTGGGACTTTGATTCCTATGAATAGACTGTGGCTGCTCTGTCTACTGAAATATTTATCTGGCATAAATGAATCATGTGCAGATCTTTCTGTGGTGGCAATGAGCAGATATAAGTGGCACATTAGGCTCAGTGAGATTGAGAAATCCCAAAAGCACAGAGATTTGGAACAAATTTGACCCCAATAACTGTGGTAGATAGCATCAGGTGAGGGCAAACAATGTGCCAACTTACTTTGATAAACTTCATATCGCATCTCACCTTTTATCTGAACTCCATTAAAGGAATCTCATATAGAGGTCTCAGTGTGATGGAGGTTTCTATATGAGAAAATTCACTCATTATTCCTTTGCTTCTTTCATTTTTTTACTCCAGAATCTGCTGCAGTTTTATTCCCAGAGCCTCTTCACTGTAGCTTGGCTGCCATTCATTTGTTGGTGTTAAATCAATGTCAATAGCTCCAAGCTGCCCACCCCCACCCACCCACCCTTGGGTTGTTGAATGGATTGTGTGGGAGCCTAGTTGCCGCCAGATCACGTGCCTCCTCATCTACACTTTATTGACCGGCCTACAACTCTCTCAGGCTCATTAGTGTTTGTCCGCTATCTTGATGTTTAGATTGGACTCTGCTTAGACCTGTTTCTAGGAGAACAAAATACCTTTTTATGTTTTGGGGGACGGAGTCATAGACCTTTTTTTTGGAAGCCTTTGTGATCGGGCTGACTGAATCATCTGTGTTTGATTATAGATATAGTTAGGGCAGACTCAAAAGAGGTTGTAAGATACATTCAGAGTGATTCTTTAATTAGGAGTACTTTTCAAGTCCATGGGATATACTTAACAATTTTGCTAAATATTAATTTCAAGCAATGACCAATTTTGCAGTGGATCATATGGGGGATATTTCAATTTCTTTTCATATAGAACGTGAACAGGTTCCATAATTTATTTAGCTAAAAATGCATATCATGTATTGGAATTTGCAGTTTTTGTGCTGTCTGATTTCTCAAATGACGGTTGCTCTTCATAAGTAACACAAGAATTAGACATGCACTGGTCGCCGATCCCCCAGAATTAAGGAAATTGACACAGATCAATCGATCTTATATACCTCCGGGAAGGTCTGGCAGCCAGCCATTGTTGCTTTATGCTGGGAGACCTAAAACTCAGGTCACTTTATTGGTTGTTTCAGTTAAAACATAAAGATTTTATTGTTTCACAGGTATTGTTCAATGATTTTCAATAAAATAAGATTAGAACATTCGAGGTATATGATGTCAGTTATAAGAAATAAAAAATAAAAATCGGTATCGGCAAGTCAGGCTTTTTAAAGATTGTGGTTGGCCAGAAAATTGTGATTGGTGCACCCCTAAGAACAATCCTTTTTTTTGTTTATTATTTTCAGTATTTGTTAGGGATTTAGGATATATCGATATCAATATCGGTATCAGCCAATGTTGGTCATTTTTTTAGCACATTGGTATCGGCCGATGTGTAGAAGTGGGCAGATATTTACTCATTAGCTGCCGGTCATCCCCAGAGCATCTTGAACGATCTTTCAAGAACCAAATAATATTGTTTTCTATGACAATGTAAACACCAAAACTACATAAGAAGAGTGGGCTGTCTTATTTTATGTCTCACAAAACATACTTTTCTGATCGCATTCATCTCGGGCGCTACATCCTTTGATCCTCTCCATGGTCATATTTTCTCATGATCACGCTGCTCTTTCTCTCTGAACTACCTCGACACATCATCTCAGGTTGTTTTTGTTTTGTTTTGTTTTGTTCTGTTTTTTTTTTTAGCAATAATGATATTGGTAAATATCGGTTATCGGTCCTAACAGCAATATTAATACCGGATATTGGTACTGGCCAAAATTTTCATTTCCGTGCATCCCTAAAAATAACCATTAAAACATGAAAGAAGGTGATTTAAAAACTATTTTAATAATTTATATGGATAAAACAATTCACTTTGTGTGTGTCCAAGAAATCTGTGTCAACTGTGTTACCCACTGTAAAAAGCCCTATGAATCAGCAATGGTTCGCTCCAAAGTCACATGACTTAAATCAATTTAAGTCACATCCTTTTTGGTGGGAACCATGAAGAAAGTGTAGCAAGTTTAAACTCCTCCTCATCAATATTTCATTAAAATAATTGTCTGTACATGGGGCGCATGAATTGTTCGTCAACTGTGTCATCAACATTTACTGGTGTTTTTACTATAAATGTGAAGAAAATGCGCAGAAATATAAGGTGATTGAGGTCAGGTGGTGCCATGTTCAAAGTATGCAGTTAGCACAAGGGCCAAAAAATGGAGAAAATGTCAACTGTGTCACCAACCATGAAATTTAATTTTCAATTTAATTTTCAATTTAATTTTAATTTAATTTTCAATTTAATTTTTAATGTTGTAGAGACAGGTTTGTCCCGTCAACCATGTGACGTCTATTTTAGTGCCATAACTCTTTTAAATTTTGGCTGAACTGTAATATAAATAATGAGGGACATTTTTATGGAGCATAGTCTTTCAAAGAAGTGTTAAATAACTCTAAATTCAATATCATATGAATTTTTTGTTGAAATATTGTCACAACTTTTGTCCATTACAGTTGAGAAAATTGTGCTTTTTTAATACTTATTTAAGGATTCATTAGAGCTTAAGCTTGCCAACTAATGAATTTAATTTATTCCAGGTAAATACTTTGCAATCAAATAGAATGAAAAACAAAAAAAGCCCTTTTTTTTTTTTTTTTCAATTTTTCTATACCTGAAAAGAGCTCCTGATTAAAGAATCACTCCCAGTGTGTGACATCATGTCTTTTGTGGATGAAGTGTTGGAAAAGCTCTACTTAAGGTCAGACATGAGTAGCAGGAAAAGCTGGGTTTCTTAAAATATATGGTTTATAGCAAACGTTTCCTATTAGAAGAAGAATAATAGATATCTTTACATTTGGGTGGCCTGTAGTTGTATTCTTCGAATGTATTTTGAAGCATTGGTCAGCTCTTGGAGGCCTTGTGTTTATTGTGCTTTAATATTTAACCTGTGTGTCATCATATGCAGGTGACATGCGTGTGGATCAGGTCATTTTTGTTCCTGTCGTTGCTAGCATCAGGTGCTTTTAATCTTGTCAGAGTTGACAGTCATTGCAGCAATAATTTCCCTCCCCCACCACCTGCGCCTGACCTATGTTAATGCATTACCATGAGGACATCATAAATCTGTGGAGGATGTGTTTGTCCAAAAGTTGTTGGCATATAAACACATTATATCATGTGACTGTTCAGAGATGTTTGGCATAAACAAATCAAAACATAAAAAACAGAAAAATGACAGATTAAAAAAAAAACTTGAAGTATCTTTGGAAGCTCTTGAGCATCAGGGGATTTTCCATGCTTGATGGTCTCAGCGTGATTGTGTAACCTACAATTGACAGCAAGCCGAAGCATGAAGAGACAGATCGGGGAAGACCGGCATGCCTCCCCGGATGCCAAGCCATGCTGGGCCCAGCTTTTTCCCATTGGGCCTTCACTCCAAAATACGTGCCCCCTTGTGACTATTGTTCCTTCTGCCTGTCTGTTGGCTGACACAAGCAATAATCCTGACATCTGGCCTGCATCCAAACTCATTACGACACTTGATGGCATTGATCCTTCCTCCTGAGGCTTTCCCTCCAGGGCTGTGTGCTTCTGATCTCTACTTTGACTGAGCTTTATTTGGCTCCTTGTTACTCTTTTCTCGCTTACTTTCCATGCCCCGTACACTGTTTTCACACAACTAGGGAAATAAGCCTGCTCTATTAATAGATGTAGAATGTTGTTATGGAGCCTAATATAAAGAAAATTAAAAGCTATATTAGCAGCAAGTATCCGCCCAGTTTCCCATTTTTACCGTCTTTATTGATGTCAGGGTAGTTCAGCCATGACGTGCCTGCAGTTAATTTAATTAGAGCTGAGATATGCCCAGTGTCCACCGGGGAATTAAGAGCAGTTTCCTGTGAGACGTTTGAGGAAGTGCTTTAGTTAGTTATCCACTCAGTGTATAGGAAACACAACACACAATCAAAGTTTGGTGAGAGGCAGATCCCATTAATCTACCTATCTGAGGAAATGCCTATTTTGAGGATAGAAGTTTCCTCACTTCTGACCACTAGCTTTTTGCACTGGGCTGCCCGGGATGGCCTTTGTGCTCCTTTTACATTTAGGAAGGCATAAATGTCAAGCTGGTTTTGACTGTTGCTTTTGATCTGTCAGCAGGAGCAGCTCTGCATCCTGCCATAAAACCGTGCTGTCGTCAGATGTTGCTGAAAGTTGAAAGATGTCTGCCTTTATCCATTTGATTAAACTGAGATTGTGAGATTGATGGGCCAGAGTACTAGGCCACTGTTTATCTGACAGCCCAGCTCACTACTCTCTGGCTCTGGCTTTGCTTTTACTGGTCTAATCCTATTAAAGGGTGTAATATGTAGCCTTTAATTGGATAAGGTGTGCGAGAATAGCAGCTGTGCAAAAACTTGGACATCAGGTAGAAGGCTCCTTGAGACTTCTGAAGCACAACTCAAGAGCACAACAGGTTGACAGAACAAAGACCAAGTTTTTTTTTTTTTGAAGTTGTAATTAGAGATGCACGGATCCAACTTTTCTGGTCTCCATACAGATACAGATACCTGGACTTTGGGTATTGACCGATACTGTTACTGATCTGATACAAGCGTTCAATAATAAGCTGCATGCCCTACTGTGGGATAAGATTGGCAGTGTTTTGAGCAAAAGACATAAAATGGAAACATATGGAATCACTGAGGTTGATATTTATATAAACGTATACGTGTTTAAATGTTTAACAGCATTTTGGTTAAAGCAAAGCTTAAATCTTACAGAAATGACAATTCAATTGTAAACTTTATACCCTGTACACCAGGGGTGGCTAACCAGTCAGAGACCAAGAGCCACAAAAACTACCATGGCACTACAAAGAGCCACATCAAAAATGCACTTACTCTCACACATAAACGAAAGTACATAAGATAAAAATCAATACACTTCAAAATTTTAAGTGACATTTATTGCGTTTGTAAGCATGTTTCAATTTGTACTTGGAGCTGTGTCTAAGAAAAGTTTCCGTTTTTACTGCAGACGAGACAAAGTTCCATCCATCCATCTATCTAGATAGCCATGAGCACATGTGCAAGTCGAGAAAAGAAACTGAAACTTAAGTATCAATCTCGTCACCCAAGTATTGATCAATACTGATCACAACATCAAAATATCAATAATTTAGATTCATTGGTACACCACTACTCGCTACCTGGCGAGCCACAGGTTGGCCACCCCTGCTGTAGACTAAATCATAGTTTAGCCTTAGTGTCAAGTTTGGACCAACCTTCTTCCACCGATACCTGATCCAGCTTTAAGGGGCTATATAGGGGCTGATACCCAATACCAGGATCGGATCGGTGCATCCCTAGTTGCAATCAATGAAAGGGTGGAAATCTCGCTGCAAATATCTAACAATAGCTTACACAGGACAGTAGAGATAATACAATTTACATTTCTTTATGGATTACTTGACTGATCGCCTGAATGATCAATAGATTATCAGGTACTGAAGTAATCTATTACTGCGTTCCTAAAAGCACTACATTTTTAGACAGGGTGCAACTTAAACAAGGCAAAAAACCCACACATAACCTTACAATGGTGTAATGTTAGCATACCATTTTGTGAGTCCACTTTGCATTTTGGTGTTGTAGGATGCAAGAGGCATGACTACAAAACACACAGTGGTAGCACCACATTGATGTAGGATCAGAGGTGGAGCAGCATTGACCAGCTTTTGGCCTCCACATAGTGCAGATGAAGTGAAGCAGTGGTGTAAATATCTTTCATTGAGGTGGCATGATATAAGAACTTACGGAAAAGCTAACACTGATGATCTGTAGGCATAATAAGCTCTTTGATTTAACTATGGCTGACATGTTTCAGTTTATTTTGGCTTGTCTTGAAAATGTAACACACAAGGCCTACCCACAGACTGTACAAAAGAAGTGGACTCAGCCTCTGTTACATCAAATATTGGTTTTGTGGGTCCTTGCTGTAGCCAGCTAGACTTGAAAGATGTTTGGACAAGAGGCTGGACTTGTGTTGCAATTCTTCTGTCCTTGTTGAAGAGATGCTGTAGTCGCCCGCTGTTGACTGGTAACAGTGCCCAGAGCAGTGGTTCTCAACCAGTCTGGTTTTGGTGTCCACTTTCACCCCTTAATGACAAGCTGTAACCCATGGCAAGGGAAATCTTGGAGGAAGTTGTATTTAAACGTTCTCAAGGAGGTTTTTTTTTGATAGGAAGGTGTTTTGTTTCGAAAATGCAACTTCAGTTTCAAAGGCTTTCTTCTTTGTCCTCAATGTATGAAAATCTACATCTTAAGTTTCACTTTCATTTCACCATGATCAATGAGCCCATAGAAACAAACTTTATGGGTTGTCTATAATTTAAAATGGCAGGGGTCAATTAGCATTACAAGCTATCATTGCCATCAAGGAGTGTGAATAGTCAGCACTCCACTGCTTTAAAAAATCCTGGCAAAATAAAAGCACAGGAGTTTTATTCTAGTTTTGTTTTTGCTAAAAGCCCTTGACCCACAAACCACCAGTTGAGAACCACCGCCTTGGAGCATACCTGAGTTCAATGTCTGTAACCAGATTGTCTTGAAAGAACACAGTACTGCCTATCTGCTGAGACCAACAATTTTTTAAGATGATTAATCAATGATAAGATCGTTTTCTGGTAGCACGCATACAACTGACTTCATTTTGCAACCAGTGGAATCAACACTGCTGCTTTTGGAAAGGAAATAATACAGGTGATTCTTCAAGCCCCACAATATAATGAGTGCTTGCAGCATACTGCTTCAAAATGTTAAAAACACACTTAATTATTATTTATACTGCATAAAACACCATTACTTAGACCCAAACATACATCATATTTGTATATTACACAACAGAACATTTGTTTTCACCCAAACGTTGTGTACAGTCCCTTGTGTGGGAGCTGCTGTATGCAGAAAGCAGAAGGACATAGTTAGGCAGGAGCAGTATCAGCTGCAACTGGTGCATTGCAGCACCTGGCCTACCCTCGCATACAGGAGCCTGCTGCGAGTTCTCATTCACAACACAGAGACACAACATCAATCACAGCTCTCAACCAGCTCTACTGGCCTGCTATTTCACACAAGCCCTGGGCTGCTGCAGTAACCAGTGACACAAGCACTCAGTTGTCATTTGTTATTGTAGAGACTGTGTACTTGATAATTCAGGCGTTTCAAACATCCAGTTTTTCCACTGACTTTGTTTGCTGGCTTTGTTCCTTTGTGTGTCTGATCAGATCTCTGTTTGGCATATAATCTATTTCTATTGACTTGTAAATGATCAGTCAGGAGGCTTGGGGAAAACTTTAACACTGGGATGTTTTTGTGCTGCACAAAAAGATTCATATCTCAGTGAAAACTGAAATACCCTTTTTCAGGAAACCCTGTCCTAGTATTATACGGCTTGGGAACAGAGACACACGAACTGATATGCCACTCTTTGATTCATGACAGATTTCTGGACTCAAAGGCCACTGGGGCATCCCTGGAAAAGGACAGTGATACTATTGTTTTTGTGGTGACATTGGAGTCAATTTTATAAAGTGTAGTACTGAAAGTCTGTTTTTGTGCATTAGTGATCACATCAGTGAGGTATCATCCTTTTTTTTTCCACTCAGCACTACTCCCAACCCTTGTCCTTCAGGTATTACCGGCCTGCAGAGCCCATAGAATGGTAGAGATTGGTCTTGTGACTTGAAGAAAAAAAATCAGTTTGGGGGATGGGGGGTGACTTTCTGCGAAGCATGGATACAGATTGAGAGGATCAATGTTTCAGTTAATATAATGGCCTAATTTGTGGAGAAGATCAAACAATTTCTGGCTGATTTTTTAAAAGAGTTTTTTAAGCTGTTGTAGTGAAACTTTGGAAAAGATTCTTAGATTATGAACGGCATTACCAGCGTATCTAAACTTGGCACTAGGGATAGGTTACCTGTTACATTTCAAAAGATACAGTACCAATGCCCAGTACCGATGCCAAGTACCTGGCAATCGGTACCGGTACTCAATGGTACCAATTTTTGGTACTTTTTTGTGTTAATGTGGTAAAAAATATCAATTTGTTTAATGATAGAATATATATTTTTTCAATTTGACATATTTTTACTTCAGTTTATCACCTTGAAATGCAATGTTCATGTCCAGCATAGAAAATTACCTACTCATCCACTCCCTCATTGTCACAAAGATGCATTTAGGTTCTTAAACATGGTACCTTTTGGTTTAATCTGAATTGGTACTCGGTACTTTTGACAGAATTAGGTCAGTACCTACAAAAGTACCTAATCTGGTACCCCTCTCTACTTGGCACAACAAGTAAGGAAATTCAATTTTTGGTGGATCATTCTTTTGTTGTAGCAATCCTTCTTGGCAATAGATTTTATACCGTTGGAAATTCTGTTTTTTTTTTTTTTTTTTTTTTTGGGGGGGTGGGGGGGGGGGGGGGGTGGGGGGGTGCATGATATTATTGGCATGTTATCGGAAATTGGCCGATATCAGCTTGAAAATAAAACATCGGATATTGGTTAACATACCGAATTCCGCAAGCATAATAAACCAATAAAAAAATGGGCTAAAGCTGCAGATATTTTTTGCACTTTTTGTGTTTTTATTGGCACAGTTCAGATTGACCAGTCCTTAATTTGGCTCCTATTTTAAGTTAAACTTGAATTGAGGCAGCAGTCTGTAAAGTACATACATCTGACTACTTTAGGCACATTTACCATTTACCAAAGTAAACTATTTTATTCAATTTGGGATTAATGTTTATGTTTAAATAACATCATCCAGCTTTCAAGAAGGATTTATTTATTTATTTATTTTTTCAAGTATATATTTTTCTTATTTTGCATCAAAAAATGAATATTACATAACAAATGTGATAAGAGTTTGCACCATAATACAATATGCTACTTCCAATACAGAAGACGATGATCTCTGCAGTTATGTGCCCAGAAAAAATATCGGCATGGGTATTGGTATTGGCTATATTAAATTGGCATATTGGATATCGGCAAAAAAAAATTCAAATATCCCTATAGTGCATCCCTATTATATTGTTTTCCTTTTTTAAATTGTACCATATTTGTAAGGAACATGCATGGATGAGCAGCAGAGCTGAGAATGTGGGTTGCACCTATGAAAAATGTGCTATATCTTCTCTGCAAATGCCAAACAGCTCATCCTGACTATTTGAGAGGTTTTTTAAGGACTGGATGATTGAAGTCTGGACAAACAATACCTATTGGCTATTTAACAGTTCATTCATTAAACAAACAGGCACTCCAGTAGCTTCTGGGAGTCATTTGTTTACTGCAACCCATTGTGTCTTTAAACAGTCCGTGTGATAATCGCAGGCTCTGCAGTAGGAAGTTTCCCCTCGTAAGCAGTAGGCACCACTGTCTAATCTCCAGTTGCTGCCTGGATCCACATACCCTTTTGCCACCACGCTAATCCAATAAACCACCTATGCTGCTGTGACGTCTTGCATAACAGAGCGGGGAAAGCCAGCCCATGATTCCCCCTGGTGACCATATGACTACAGGGGGGCTTGTTATTTTTAGCCTTGGAGCGCACGCAGGAAAGACAAACTGTCAGGGGGTGATCATACGGAGAGGGAAAGTAACCCTCCATGCTAAGCCAAGTGGATCATTAAAATAACAGGAGGGGTAATGTAAGATTGAGGGTTTGTGTAACATGAGTGAGAAGGTGCTAAGAGTAAGGTGAGAATCAGAGAGGGGAAAGCAGAGCAGAGAAAGTTGACAGCGTGACTTTGAAGCCTGTGTCAGTCTTTGTCTTTGTTTCCTCTTCGCTTGACATGACACAGAAGAAATGCTGCATGCAGACGGGGGGTGAGGGGGGCAGGTCGCAACTGGGGCATATCCGGGAGGAGCTCTGGTTACAGTTCCTCATGACACTGCATTTGTTGTAGTTGATATTTCCAGCAACCAGCTTCTTGTGCCCTCCCACTTCCTCCATTCCTCAGAATGTCCCTACCTTCCATTTTTAAACACCTGACTGTCTCCAGCTGGAAGCTAAGCTAAGCTAAGCTAAGCCTGACCTTACCTCATAACACTGTCACTACAGCATGGAAGGAAGGCCGTCCAGCGCCCTCCAGATCACATGCATGAAACCCGAGAGTCTGGATATCCTGTTGACTTAAGAGTTTTACTGTAGTGCTTTTTTGGCAGCACTTATTTAGACATATCAATTAAAACATGAGGATAGGGAAATGTAAGCCTCAGGAATGTTGTTTTCTTTTGAATTATTTCTCATCTTACAAACAGGATGGCTCTTGTCAGATCTGCTCTATGTGGTTGGCCGGTGGTTTTTCAGTCATCTCAGCTTCTTAAACTCGGCTGACTGGTGAATCGTACTTTCAGTTTTAGTGGCAACTGTTGTATTCTTCAGACCCTTTTTCGACACTTAACACCCTTCGTAGATCAGTCATAACTCTGCAACATCTCAAATGACATCTTCATGACCAACACAAGAAGTCAAAATGAGGTGACAAAAATGAGAAAGAAATCCAGCAATTATTTTTGTGCAATTTCTGACACAGACAAAAATAGAAAATATTAAAAATGGTACATACTAAAGTACTTGCCAGGCATTTTTTAAGTGTATCTGATATTTAGTTAAACAGGCATGTCTATAGGAATCAACAGTCCCGACATATTTTCTCCAAATCGCCCCCTGGTGGAGAACATTTTCCTTGAGAAGAAGCAGTTTGCTGATGTTTACGCAACACATAACACAGCAGAAAACTGACCACTTATCATCCGGTATCAAGTAGGGATGGGAATTGATAAGATTTTGTCAATACCCATGCCCTTATCGATACTGCTTATTGATCGGATTCTTTATCGATTCCCTTGTCAATTCCTGTTGTGAATTTTCTTGTGTACCAAGAAAACAAAGTAGCTTTATAGGTTTCCTGTGTCAACAAAATTTAATTGAGTTAATATTGTAAGTTAATAAAATGTGATTGGTCCCTGAGTTTGGATATTTCTGGGCATAATTATACAGGAACAGGTAAAAATTGCACACAATGTGACGTTGATGTACTGTGTTGTAATGTATTAATAATTCAAGTAGGCCATCTAGTGTCTCAAAGTGGTTATAGCATTAGTTTAAGTTGTTTGGAAGCTCTCCGTAGTTATGAAGTCAGCCATGAGCCTTTCATTGGCCTGTTAGCTTTTGACATTTGAAATTTTGAGTATTTTTTACAAAGTATTTTTTTAACATATAAGGCCCGGCGGCTCTGGCTCAATGTAAATAATTGATAAAGGAATTGTTGAGCACAAAGGCTAACGATATTGATGGATTGCAAAATTTCTTATCGATTCTCAACAGGAAGTGGTTTTCAGTTCCCATCCCTAGTACCAAGAGACAACTGAGGGACAGAGGAGGTTTGATTTGATTTTTTGTTTGGCAATATCGAAATTGGGATTCCTTGACGTTTTTTTTTTTTTCAAATTTAAATTCTTCCCTTTGGTCTTTGTTTATAATCTGGACTGGAAAAAAGTTACCACTTTTCTCCAGCAGAGGGTGAAATGTTTCTCTCCGACTGACGTGATTTGCATTTTATGGGAAAATATGGTTCCTGATGTAGTCTGTGGACATCATCATCATCATCATTTAACCTTTTCACATGGTCTGGTGATAAAAAAAGCTAACTAAAAACTGTAAATACCGAAGAATCACAATTTGAATTGAGTGAATTGAATCAGCGACGGAAAAATCGTAAATATGTCAGCAAGAGCTGCTGAGCCTTGGTCTCCCTCACAAAATCAAATGTGACCCTCTCTGAAATAAGTCTGTCCACCCCTGTGGTAATCTGACTCCATTTCATCTTTGGCAGGCTGCTTCAGTTGCAGCGTTGTGAAACCACAACATGATTCTTTCATGACTGCTCCTGTACACAGCATAGAAAAGCTTGTTTGTTATGTGGACTAACAGTTATCTGGGATGTTTTGGACTTTGCTTTCTGAGGAAAAGTAGGACACAAAAATACCTCCTGCCAATCAAAGAAGTAAAATACTCGTGTGTTGTTTTTAAAATAACAGGAGCAAAATGTGTTACACTCTACGCATCTTTGCAGCCTACATACAGGTCTTTGATGTCTTTCTCCAGCCAACACAGCTCCATCCCACTGGGTTGGAGTTGGTGGGAGCAGAGAAGAGCAGAGAAAAAAAAAGTGTTATCCAGACAAGCAAAGGGATTCGATTTCTTGTTTTGTTTTCAGCAGTTAAGGGTGACTTCTGCCAGTAGATTGTTTTTGTAATTTCATGTCCAGAGAAAGGCTTTATATTTTAGTGAGAGATAAATAACTTCCCTGAGCTCTCTTTTATGAGTGATTCTATAATTAAGGGTACATTTCAAGTCCACGGGGTATACTTGGGTCAAGCAATGACCAATTGTACAGTGGGTCATTTGGGTGATATTTCACTTCCATTTAGTACACAAACTTAACAGGTTCCATCATTTATTTGGCAAAAGATGCAAATCATGAGTTGGAATTAGCAGTTTTTGTGCCGTCTGATTTCCAAGATGTCAAGTTTGCTCTTCAAAATTAACACTAGAATACATGTTTGTGTTTATTATTTTCAGTATTATTTGTTCAAAATAATCATTAAAACAGGTTTAAGCTGTTTAAAAACTATTTTAAATTTATATGGATTGAATAATCCAATTTGTGTGTGTGTTTGAGAGTCAACTGTGCGTCAACTGTGTTACCCTCTGAAAAAAACCCTATTAATCAGCAATGGTTTGCTCCAGAGTCACATGACTTAGATCAACTGAGGTCACATCCTTTTTGGTGGGAACCATGAAGAAAGTGTGGCTTGTTTAAACCTCTCCCCATCAATATTTCATCAAAATGATTGTCTGTACATGGGGCGCATTTATTGTTTGTCGACTGCAAGGTTAAAATAGTTTTGGATTTGTCATTACAGTTTAGTTTTAATTAGTTTTAGAGTGGGCATTCTAGTTTTTATTTAGTTTTAATTTTTGCAACAAGGCTTAGTTTTAGTTTAGTTTTAGTTTAGTTTCAGTTTAGTTTTAGTTTTTTCATACCTTATTTGCCAGGTGCGGGATTCAGAAAGGTCAGAGTAAATATTTTGTAATACTGTTTATTTTCAAGTCCATCATAGTGCTCACTGCTCAGTCAATGCTGATACTGACCTGTTTGCTGCTGCCTTCAACACAAAAAATAATATAAACTTAAATAAACAAATATAAACATAAATTATGTAAAACAATAAAATATGAGCTTTAATAATTAGAAACTTGGACTCTGTAACAATAAAGTCAGACTCACATGCAATGAAGCTATTACAGATGCTCTGATTACGTTTTGTCGCAGCACAGCGCACAGCCAGTCAGTGCAGTAAAGAAGCATTGTCCCAGTACGTCACTATGACGGTGCTGTGCGGCACTGACAACTGCCGAAAACTGTCGTAAATTGGTTGGGAAAATGTGTCTGATTAATTTAAATTCTAAAGGCTATTAATATTGTCAGAAACTATAACTAAGGAAATTTTGTGTGTAATTTTATTTAGTTTGAGTTTGTTTTATGAACACAAGATACAGTTATAGTTTACTTATCGTTTTTGTTGTTTTTTCTAGTTTTTATTAGTTTGAGTTAAGTGCAATGTATTTTAAATTTCAGTTATCGTTTTTAGTTTCGTTTTAGTTAGCTATTATAACCTTGGTAAACTGTGTTACCAACAATTTCTGGTGTGCTTACTATAGCTGTTTTAAAGACCTAACTGTGAAGAAAATATGAGGTGATAGAGGTCAGGTGGTGCCATGTTCAAGGTCTGCCGTTAGCAAAAGAGCCAAAAATGGAGAACATGTCAACTATGTTACCAACCACAAAATTGATCTTGTAGAGACAGGTTTGTCCTGTCAACTGTGTTACATGTGTTTTTGTGCCATAATTCTTTTCAATTTTTGCTGAACTGTAATATAAATAATGAGGGACATATCTAGGGAGTGTAGTCTTGTATAGTACTGTTGATTAACTCTTAATTCAGTATAAGATGAATTTATGTTGAGAAAAAGTCAGAACTTTTGTCCACAACACAGATGACGAACTTATGCTCCAAAGTTTTTTTTATTACTTAAATATTTAAGAATCCATCAGAGGTTAACCTTGGTGGCTAATGCATTTTGTACATTTGCAAACAAATTGAACATAAAGGGGAAAAAACACAGATTTTTTTTTCACTTTTTGTATGCCTGAAATGTAGCTCTAATCATAAAATCAATCATATATTTGATATCATATCATATTGGTATCAAGTGGGACTGTGTATCAGTTTTTGGACTAGACTGAGCAGTGAAAACAAAATAATATCCAAAGATAGAGTTGGACCAAAGCCATGCATGTACAGTACCTCTGTCACCACGCAGCTGATCCACACAGATAAGTCCTGACCACTCTGGCCGGCAGGATGCGACTCTTGGCAGGAATTTCACAGCTCTTATCACAACACATTTCCAGGAAAATATTTAGAGGCAGTTGTTGAAATGTGGGTTTTTAAATGTCTCTTTACGTAATCACACTTGGGTTGTTAGTACTGAATGCTTTGGGTGTGGTAAACATTTTTGTAGAATGAGATTTTCTTTGTTTTAGTGAAACAATTGTGGTTTCAATATCTCTGCAGTTTTCTGAATTCATCTTCAGACAGTTTGTTGAATATGAGAACTGTTGCTTTCCTCCACAGATGGAGGTTACTTGTATGAGTCAGCCTGTTAACACACTGCAGGTGATTCCCCGTGTTATTATATAACAAGCTTTCTCTCTAAGTTGGCATTTCTCTGCTGAGGTGATGATAAGAGATGTATTGTCAGTAACATACCGTTTGGCAAACCCACTGTAATATTTTCTAAAGCACTTTCTCACTCCATTAAGATAATGATTTGAGTGTTACACTGCTATTAGATTGTTGCTCCTGATCTGAGGAAAGTGTGTCATACAGATAATTACAGTCAGTGTCTTCTCAGTGTGACTACGTGGGCTTTGAGACTGCGGTCTGTGTATTCCAGCAGATATGCCAACAATATAGATGATCTAATGTCCTGAACACACTTTTCAGTGCTTGACATGTTCTTTAAAAAGTGTTACATCCTCCAGAAATGAAAACTTGTTTTAAGTATTAACAGTATATAAACTTCAAGGTCAGCTGCAGTCTCATATACGTTCCTCTCAAAGACTCCAAAGTCTCCTCTGGGGACTTTTCAACACACACCTCCTCAGCCACTTCACAACACCTTTTCATCTTCCTCTTATGTGAGCTCAAAGCAGCGGATTTTCTTTCTAACATGCTGTCTTTCCTCCCACTCTGCAGGATATGAAAAGACAGAGGACACATCAGAGAAGACTTCCTTAGCTGACCAAGAAGATGCCCGGCTGATACACCTCAATCAGCAGCAGTTTACCAAGTTCTGCAGCAACCGGGTCAGGTAAGGAGATGCTGTATGGAGAATGATTAGAAATGCTTACATCATGGAAATGTTAAATCTTTACACAATAGTCTTAGAAAGTAAACATGTAGAAGATCCAGAGCAACCAAAAGGACGTTATAACTCATGAAGTGTGACAGAGATGCCCTCGCCTCCAAACCTTATTTTGTAAGTTTTATGGGGAAAAACAAAAAAGAGGTGCCAAAATGATCACTTCCTTTGTCAGAAACCATCGAGTCTTAAAGTAACCTAACACCTCTTTAGCTGGTTGAACATACTATTTGAATTGCAAATCCATCCCCCATCACGTACCACATGGTGTGCGCTTTATTTGCAGAGTATGTAATAAAGTTCGCCTCCAACCCTGAAGCACCACTCAGGCATGAAGAATGAAAGTGAGGGTACGCCTTTAAAATAAAATGTGGTGTCTTGTAGGCCTCTTTTAATCTGGGCGTTTTGCTCCTTACAATCAAAGATTTACAGCAAAATATTAAGAAATTATGTAGAGGATTAATGTACAGCTCACTCAGGCAAACTTCTCTTTTATCATCCAGTTATGGTTAAATTATATTTTATCCTTTCTATATTAAAGGGTCTGTGAGGAGTTTGAAAGTGATCTTGAAAAAATCTACCCTTCTGGAAATAAATGTGATTGTAATCCACACTTTAAAATGAGATTATCAGCACCAATATAGGTTATTTCGAAATATTTCTTTGTAGCTTCCTAATAACTTCCTGATGGGGCCGAGCAGGACTGGATTGATTTACGGCACGTCTAAGTCTCTATGACAACACCACACAGCTGAGAAAGTTTAGAAGTGAAAAAACAGATGTAGTTTTTCTCTGCTGAAAATGATTTCTGTGATTAATTTTGTAGTGATGGTTGTCACAGGAGCCCAATTGTCAGACAGAAAAAGGACAGAAGAGCAGATGAAAGCTAAACAGGAGAGTGATACAGCCCAAGCTAAAGGCTAACACAAGAGCTAAGCTGTTTGTGATAATTTCCATTCCAACCCACAGTCAGCAGTTATTCTGCAGTGGTCTGTTCAAACTTGAGAGTCTATCAATAAAATGAAGAGTGAGGTTACGTTAGCTCTGCTTGGTAGATGACTGGCAGGACGTAGCTAACCAGGATTTACTAACGTTACACATTACAGACTTGTCTTAGAGCACCAGACTGCCGGCTGCACTAAATATAAACAGCTACTAAACTAACACAAACTGACAGTGTTTACTTGTTGTCACGTTAGCCTACAGATACATCGGAGCATGGGGCTGCTGATGTTGCTAACATATAGCCGGCTGCTAAAACTTTTGCTTGATGTCACGCTTCAAACCGTAGCGCTACGTAACTGTACTGATAAATACCTTACATTGGCGTGTTGTGTCCAGTAAAAAGTTGTCTTGAACAAAGAAAATTAGTTTTGATAGGATCCCCATTTAATTCTAAAACAAACACACGCCTTGCTAAAAGTAATTTACGACAGTGTGCGTGAGACTCCGGGCCTCAAGGTGCCGAGGGAGTGCAAATAAAACAGATTTTCCTCATAGTATCGATAAAGAAAATGTACCAGAGTTTTGTTCTTGTCAGGATTTTGGAGTTTATGTGAAATACTTCTGACTTAGATGAAGTGAAGGCCAAGAGACCAGCTGGGCTTTTCCTAGTGTTATCGTAAATGGAAATCTGTAGCTGTGACTTTAACAGCAACCTGTGAAAGCTTCAATATTGTTGACTCAGATCTCATTAAAGTGATACTCCGGTATGGAACAAGTTGGGTCCTATCACAAGGTTTAGAGCAGAAATTACCCCTATCGTGTCGTAAAACGGCGCTACCTCCGCTGCAGAGCCACAGCTGGTTACGAGGCGCTCGCCGCTTAGTGTATCAGTCCGCGCGCACAGGGGCGTGCCAGATATAAACAAACTTAGGCAGTCTGCTAGGACGAAGAGACACGATGAGAACTAGAGCCTTATTTAGCGGTGTTTTTTGTGTGAAAGTAACGCGCTGAAAATTCTCTAAATAAAGCGTGAATGCAGACCGATATCAGAGTTTTTTGGTGGGAGTCCATTTATTTGTGTTTTTGGTCAAGTAAAATATGGCCCCGTCTGAGTGCAGAGGAAACCAACAGAGGAGCAGGGAGGGGGTGTTTGGTGCGTGCGCCCTGGGCTTCTGCTGCAGAAAAACACTGCTGTAGGGGTAATTTCTGCCCTAAACCTTGTGATAGGACCCAACTTGTTCCATCCCGGAGTATCACTTTAATGGGGCGTATGAGTGTGTTTTGAGGACTGATCTTGGAGGAAGGAAATGAAATTGACTGAGAAAGCATTGCCGGTCTCTGTTGTGACTGTAATGCAGACAGATCTACGATACATCTTGTAAAACACATTATTGAAAAACCATGGGTTGTCTTGACACCAGGAAACAGGGTGACAGGACCCTCAGGCCTTTCGAGTTTGATAAGTACCTGCAAGATCTGTATCACCAGTGGTGCCAGCCTGGCCCTTTTTATCCAGTTGTCCCACCTTGGAGGAGTGCAGTGCTTTTAGCATTAAAGGTCAAGCTGCTTGGGTCAGGCCGTCCTCTGTCAAGGAATATTACTGTTAGCATTCCTGCTGCATGGGCAACCTCAGATATGTATGTGCTTACATAGACAGCTATATATTGAGCTAGGATAATAAAGGAAAAATGCAAGTGTGCTTGAGTGCATGCCATTTGTTGGGTCAGCTGCATGTATTGATATGATGAATAACAGAAGCACACAGCAAAGAAAGAAAAGGGATGCTGATTCGACTTCATTGTTTCTTTTTTTACTGCGCATACTGTGACTTTTTCTGAGTTCTTCTGTGTTCTTCCACCTGGAGGCTTGAAAACACACCAGGCTTCTCTAAAGATCTAATTTGTTCAAGAGGATTGGTGGCTGTCTCAAAGTGACCTGCAAAGACACTTACAGAAGCCCGGTCTGTGATAAATGGTGAATCTAATCTTACAAGCTGATAGGAGGCCCCACACAGGTTCGACTGGCTTTTATTCTCCTGCTGCAGCATCACTACCCGCAGAAGTGTCTCCCTGCAATGTACACACAGCTCCTCCTCCTCCTCCTGCCTCTTATTCATAACAGAGAGCCTCCCTGTTGTCCCTACTGTGCAGGAGGATTGTTGTGGATTGTTTGTTCAGCTGGTTGCTGGTTGCTGGAAGGTATCAGCTGTAATGTAAAGGTGATTTATGTTTGGGATGTTTACAAGTTATCCCACTGCAAACAGGAGTGGCAGTGTAAACCTTTTAACTGTCGTGTGCCCGTAAAATGCTGATATTATTTATCATGCATGGGTGGCAAGAGATGACTAAGACTGGCAGTAACACAAACTGACATGTGGAAAAACATTATCCTCATGTGTGCTGATGACGCAGGGAACACGTCTGTCATAGTACGGTTCTTTCATTAGCCTCTGTCGTGACTTAATAAACCTTCATTTCAGCAACTTAAACTTAATTTAGTGTTAAACCCACAGATGGATGCTGGCTTTAACATTTAAGGACACTTAAGTCTGTGCCATTACTTGCTCAACCAGTTGGTTAACTTGTCAGTTCTGTTTGCAGTTGTCTTTAATAAAAACATTAGTACGCTTGCTTTATCATCCGTTTGCAGAATCAGGCGTCCTCTCAGATCCCATGTTTAGAAAGTCTGTTTATATTTGGTGAATTTGACACCAGGATCATCAGTCTCATTCAAACAGAGCATGTGCAAAATAACTGTGTGAGCTCACTGTCATCTCAGTGACTGGGTGACGGCTTTAGTTTGTTTGGATATGTCTTGTAGTGGAGTGTTTGCTGGTAACACCTGCTTACCTTCAGCTGGCAGAGTTACAGCAACTACTGTTTACAGAGTTTGAATGAAACTCCCTTTTTCATTCAAGTGTTTTATCTAGTTTATTTTTATGAGCAGACTTTATAAGTGGTCTTGAAATAGTATCACTTGTGTACATTTGCTTCTTCATAATTCATGATTTCAAACAAGTATTTCAGAGCCAACATTGGTTATTTCTATGGTTTTTGTGGTCAGGTTGGACTTTCCTGGGAGAACATGTAGACCAAGTCCCTGTGAGGACACAACACCGGCCAGCAAAGTTTGGCAGTGAGAATCAGGAACTGTCTAAGAAAAAGATTTCTTGGATTTATTTTGTAGTAATGGTGAATGCTGAAACTGGAGCATCAAAAAGAAAAAGGAGGTCAAAGCAGAAAACAGCTAAACAGGAGAGTGATACAGCCCAAGCTAAAGGCTAAAACAGGAGCTAAACTCTTTGTGATAATGTTCATTCCAACCCACAGTCAGCAGTTATTCTGCAGTGGTCTGTTCAAACTTGAGAGTCTATCAACAAAATGAAGAGTGAGGTTACGTTAGCTCTGCTCGGTGAGGTTGGAGTTGGTAGATGACCACTGGTAGGACATAACCAGGATTCAATAACATTGTGTATTATAGACACGTCTAGGGTAGGGATGGGTACCTTTCATTTGAAACGATACAGTACCGATGCCCTATACCTGGCAATCGGTGACGGTACTCAATGGTACCAATTTTTGGTACTTTTTTGTGTTTATGCGGTAAAAAATATATATTTTTTTCAATAATAAAATGTATATTTTTTTCAAGTTAATTCTTCAATATATGACCTTAAAATGCTGTGTTCATGACCGGCATTAAAAGTTGCCTACTCTTCCACTTCCTTACAGCCACGAGGATGCATTTAGGTGCCTAAACATGGTAACTTGATTTTTCACGAATTGGTACTCTGTACTTTAGACAGAGTTTAGTAGGTACCTATAAAAGCACCTAATGTGGTACCCATCTCTAGGCGAGGGATGGTTGAGTACTGGTATTGGGCTAATACCAGCGCTTTTTCAAGGTTTCCGTACTCGTTGAGGCTGCTGATACCAGCAGCTGATTATCTAAGCAAAAAAATCTTGTGTTGAGCAAGTCCTCCCTGCCAGAAGTTGCTGCTACTTGCTGCGGTTTGACACCACAGCATACGCGTCAGGTCCTGTTCAGACAGCATGAATGAACCAGGGAGGGTTAACAGGTGAACTGTTTTATTTTGCACTTCAGTTTATTTAAAAAAATACCCAAAATCTGACACTTTTTACTTTTCTTTTTCACTTTTAATGTTATTTTTGAAATATTTTTTTAAAAGACTTATTGGCAGAGTGACTATGCTGTTTTGGATCAAAATGATCTGTCATTGCGAATTCAAGTTTTATGTATCAGAAGTACTAGTAGTATTGGTTCTAGGTATTGGTGCGTACTCAAGAGGGCGTACTGGTACTGGTATCGATCTGAAAAAAAAAATAGTATTGAACATCCTTAGACACGTCTAAACTGTGCTACAAACTGAGTTTACAAAGCAAAGTTTGCTTCTTGTAGCATTTCAAACAATAGCTCTATTAACTACGAATGAAATAAAAAAGATCTGGCCTCCAAAACAAATGTCATGGCAAGAGTCACGGCCTCATTACAGTGGGTGACGGTGCTCATGGGAAACTGAGTCTTTAATCTGGAAAAGTACTATTGATCCTGGCCAAATGTATCACTGCTGTCGGCACCAAAAGGATAGTCTTCACAGATTTTTTTAAATAGACTGATAAATCATGTATCACTGGGATGAATAATCTTTTTTAGAGTACAACTTCTATACAGCTATATACAACTTTTGACATCCAGAAACTTGTTGGCAGTGATAATCTTCTTGTAACAGCTGCTTTCTGTTTGTTTTATTATGTCATCTCCTGCTGCTCAATTTGAGTCATCTACGATCCATGTGACAGGTCTGAACCACTCATGCAAGCAAAAAATCTGCTGCCATTAACATAACATGAGCATTGGTGTCTATAACTTTTGAGAATATGTAAATAAGCAACTAAATCTATATGTGTCAGTACAGGATGCAATTCTCTCATATTGTCTTAATCCTCTCGGCATTACCAGGAAATAAAACGTGAGATCCATAATCATCCATTAAGCAGGTTGTTAAAGCAGCTCTTTATCTTGCTCTGTGTCAGCAGAGGGAATAATGTAGCGTATAGGGATAGTAAGACAGCAGGACTGCACTAAAACAGGATGATGGGAAATGAGAATCGAGTGAAGGAAATGAAGTGATGAGCAGAAATAAAAGGATGATGTCAAAGACATGATGACTGAGGTATTGACAGAAGGATCTGATGGGGCCTTTGGGGTAGATCTGTGTCAGAGCTGCACCAGACACTTCTCTGAATCACAACAGATTGACGGAGGCGGTCGCAGCTTTAGCAACATCAACCAGAGGGCTTTGAGTGATCTGTCTATTTGTGAAGTAACTCAACTCCAAGTTACTTCAAAGATATTTCAAGATGAAGGATTTTTATCAAAACTAATCTGACATCTGGTTGCGGACATTAATCTAGAGGTTTGATTTTAGACATTTATATGTGCTTCTTGTCTGTCACATGATCTAAACTAGCTCCAGTTGACTTGGCCAAAGAGCAGACTTTACTGAAACAAAGCTGGGTCCTTTCTTGACCCTTGTTCTGACAGGACCCTTCATCAGGCTCCTCTGTGAGGCTGGTATTACATCGTACTGCTGTCAGAACAATGACCTGCTCTTACTCACTCGCTTTCACTCTGTCCCTTTCACTCAGCACGGACAGCTCTGCTGCACCAGGCAGCCAGGATGACAGAGACTGTACCACAAGTTTTGTATTAACTGTGTTAAAAGTTTGTGTATGTTATAGCTAGGCCTGTCACGATAATCAATAAATCAATTAACTGAACGATAAATAAAAACGTCCTCGGTAAGTTTGCCAGCCTCGATAAACTGACACGTGCATGCATGTTTGTTTTCCTCCTCTCTTTCGACCCAAGAGGCTGGATGAGAAGATGGCTCACTACGTCTATCTTTCCTAACATCGGGGTGCATAGGTTCTATAGCGGATTTAGCGGATTTATAGCGGAGTGAGCATCTGTCAAAAATGCGATCTTTGGGGTGAAGACGGGGCTGCTCGTGCGTACACACAGAGAGAGCTGAAGCGAGCGTCCTGAGGGGTAAGGAGGAAACACACGCTAATATGAGTGAATGATGGCACGAAAGATGCGGTTCTTAAGCCGCCTGCCACAGTCCCAGTGTGGGAATATTTTGTTTTTTATCAGAATGAACAAAGTGTGAGCTCATGAACACCAACGAGCTGATATGTCGCATTTGTTTGAAAATGGTGGCGACGAAGAAGAAGAAGAGGAGGTGCAGCGGAGCCTTGTTCTTTGACAATCCGCTCTTACTGAGGCTTTGGTCTGCAAAGTAAATGGAAATAAAAGCGCCAAATGGTGGGCGCTCAAAGACAGCTACATTGTCAAAGAAACGCAGCCCTTCAATACGGTTGAAAGCCAGAAATGTTAAAAATGTTTGACAGACGGTACAGATTGACTGGGAAAAAGTACATGTTACAAACAATTCAGGAACTGTATAAACTCCCTTTTATTTAGGCTATAGTTTTTATCGTTGTTTTTTTTTTTGGAGTTTCATTTTTTCTTTAGAGACAGGGTCTATGTTTTATTGTTTTTGATTAGTTTTAATCATTTTCATTGACATGTATTTTTTTCTAAAAGAGAGTCCATTTCATTTTCATTGTATTTTTTTTTTCTCTTTCTTGTTTGTTAAATTTATTATATTTTTTGTTTAATTTATTTTATTTAAAAGATCCTGACATTTTAATTACAGTTAAATACTCTCAAGAAATTAAAGTTTCTTGCTTTTGATATGGTGCACTCACTTTATTATCCCATTTATCATAATTACATCGAGGAAAAAATGGAAAAAAAAATCAAAATAATATTGACAATAATATTGTTTATGGGCAATAATATTTTGGAAAATTATCGTCTAGCAAAATTTGTTATCGTGACAGGCCTAGTTATAGCCATGAAAAAAAACAATCGTAAAAGTAGTTTCCCCTTTAGGAATGATCAGATCAGTGACGTCCAACAACATGGCAAAACTGTTTCATCGTCTGATCAATGGGACTGCTCCTTACAAAGATCAGCTTTGTGTGTAAACTTTTAGCTTAAACTCAATTTATCCGAGAATGACTAAACATAATACACTGCATAATCGAATGAACCTTTTACACAGCTGTAAATCAGGCTGACTCTCAAGCTGCTGAGGGCTTCACCAGCCTCGATTTATTCCACCATCAACCCCCCTTCCACCCAACCCCGATGCAGCACAGGCAACATAGCTCACACCTGTCAGGAGCTGTTTACCAGCCGCTCCACACGCTCCCTCCTGCATCTACATTTCCTTTAAGATCTCATTTGTTTAACAGTGACTGCACACACACACACAGAATCCTCTGTTTGTGCGAGGAAGTGAAAGATTATTTTATCAACGTAAGAACTCAGCATCCGGATGTCAACAATGAAAACTAATCATTTGTTTCTCTCCTCTCTTCTCCCTCCCTCCCTTCCTCCTCAATCCGTGGCCTCGTTTCCTGCTTGATGCCGTCTTCAGCACAGCCAAATATAACGTCCTCACCTTCTTGCCCCGCTTCCTCTACTCACAGTTCAGGAGGGCGGCCAATGCCTTCTTTCTCTTCATTGCACTCTTGCAGGTAAGTTGGGGTCGAAGATTATCCACAAACTGTCGTGTTAAAAAGAAATCACTGCTCTTCTCTGCTTCAGTCTGTTCACATTGGTGTGCCTTTCGTGCTGTTTGGCCTCACCTAGACATCCTCTACAAAGGTCATGTCTGTAATTTTATATAGACACAGACAGGCTCCCTGTCTCTCACACACACATACATACAGAGTACTCTTTATATAGCCTGATGATGAATAATACATGTAATACTACAGTGTGTGCCCCTCCTTTAACAGCAATCTTGGTTTGCCTGCAGGCTCAGTACACTATACTGCAGATTACATACTTTAAGGAGCTGTTAACGGGACAATGGTTTTAGGGTAAAATGCATAAGTATTGTTGCGTTTCAGCCTTGTGTTTACATTTACAATTTAGCCAAGCAGAAACCTCTGGTCTAAGAATGTCTCAGCACCCGGTTCTTTACAACAAAAGACATAAAACCTACAAAGACAACGATTACAAAGGCTTTGTTTGGAGGACAATAGCTGTGGAGATTGAATATAACGCCTCTAAACTTTTTTCGCAATGCCTTTGGTGTGCAAGGGCTTTCAAACGCGAACTTTTGAAAATGACCTCCAAGTTGGAATTTTTCTAAGGCCTGAACCACACGTATATGGATATTTTTTTGATCGGATATCTTTGTCCTAGTTTAAAAAAAAAATCTCCGTCCACACCACGGAAATATCTCTGCCCATACGAAGAGGCCAAACTGAAAATGATCGCCTCTGAAGCCTGCAATGCCATGCCTGGCCGATAAGTGGCACGTTAGCAAAATGTGAAAACCATAGAAGAAGAACGTTATGAGCATGCGCAGTCAAACACAGTGACTTGTTGCTAGGCGCTTGACGTCATCGCGTCAACACCAGCTCCGTTTAATACCGCTACACGGATCCACTCAACTGATATTTTTTTATTTCTTCACTTTTTTTATCCGTTTTTAAAAATCTCCGTTTATGTGGGTGAAATCGCCGTGTTCGTGTGGTTGAGAGGCCCAATTGGAGAGAAAAATATGCGTTAAGGAATATATCTATATGCGTGTGGTTCAGGCCTAAAAAACACTGCTGGCACTGTTTCCGTGTAAACAGTAAGCCGGCATTTTCAGGGGAAATACTGGCGTCATGATCCAGTTCGCACAAGCGCATACAACAGTAAAACAGTACCATTGTTACGATTATCGCGAACTTCAAGGTAATCTGCTGAATCTGCTGACTGTAAACAACAAAATGTGCATATGTTGCTCCACTTCTGCACTTAGTATCCGCCAAAACATGTACCAAAAGCAAGACAGTTATAGCGCCAACTACAGGCCTTGCATGCCTGCTACAGCGTTTTCAGCCCCTCACTTTTTCCATGTAAACACAGATTTTTTTCCCTACAGGTAAGTGTTTTCGTATGAAACATTGTCATGTAAATTGGGCCTAGGAATGCATGAGGAGCTGTAGATCACAGTATTTGGGGCTTTTTCTGTACCCTTACCTTTAAGCTGCAGTAAAACTGCATGGATTTCCCGTTAGTGTGACATTCTTCCTGATACAGAGCCTGAAGTAAAAAATCTAGAGTGAAACAAGTTCTCCACACCGTCACTTTTTTGATTGATAAACAGGAAGAACAAAGACGTACCTGCCCTCAGGAAGTTTGCGGTGGTTTGCTGATTTAATATAGGTCAGCACTAATCCCCTTAAAGAACAGTTAACACCTCAACCAACAATCATCACCACATGATTCAAAGGAAACCAAATCCATGTCTCAGGTGCTGAGAGCCTCTCAGGAAGTATTAAATAATGAGAGAAGAGCAGCTGTAAAGCACCCAGCCTCTGCCTGTGTTAGCGCTGACAGGCTAGCCTTGGCTAATGAGAGCTTTGTGGATGAGAAAGGGCTCAATCCAGTGCCCTTGAAGTCGCTGCTTTGAAAAGCAGCCTGTGTGAATCTTCATTACCTGGCCTGTCGATGGAGCGACCTTGAATAAAACATCTATGCAGATGAGGGAGATGAGGGATCTATTTCGTTCAAGTTTCCTAACGGTGATTGTCTCTGGAGGCCCTCGCAGGGCTTTAATTACACTGGTATTTAGCAGTTAATTTGGAAAGACTTAAAATATCGTCATAATGAAACGTTCAGTGGAAAGGAGAGCAGAAGTTGTTTTGGCTAGAAATACCTTCTTTAACATTTGATGTTGCATTCATTAGTCTTCTATGTCTTCTAAGTGCCAGTTTTTAAAAAATGATTTTAGCTGTTATTTAAATAGCTACTGAAAAGTCTCTTTACATTATTTATGACACCTGCATTTTTTATGTATAAGGAGTAATTTAAACACTATTTCTGGAATCAAAACCTGTTGTATTTCAATATCACATAAATATCTTATTTCATAAAATTTACTATAAGTCCATTTTATACCACTGATATGTTAAAAAGTTAACAGAGAACACTAGTGCATCTAATTGAAGATAGATAAACTCATATTTATGGATATCACACCATCTGAAATTATCAATCACAGAATTTCAATATTAATCATCATTAATCACAATTGGTGTGTCAGGTTTAAATCCTGTATAAATTAATTTAGAGCAAGTTTTCACAGTTTCTGAAGTTGATAATCAAATAGATGCAATGAATTGTGCGTCATGTTATTAACATGTAGCCTTAACTATTCAAACCCACACAGCCACATCAGTGTGGTCAGGGTTTTATTTTTTATTTTGAAAGGACAAAGCTGTTGTTGTATTTTAAACACATAGTACAGCTTTTGTACATTTCATTTTGTCTTCCAAGTTTTTCCTACATCTTATTTGTTTTCTTATTTATCTACTTATATTTTACATTTGTACCCTTTTGTTTGTTTTTATATCAGTAAATCACTATTTGATTTAATTTCTACATTTGCGAGAAATGCCACAAATTCCAGTGTACCTGTTAGGGCTGGGACGAATTGCGATTCTTTTTGAACACCAGACCATGTGAAAAAGTCAAATGATGATGATTATGTCCACAGACTATCAGGAGTCATATTTTCCCATTAAATGCACATCAAGTGAGTTAGAGAGAAACATTTCATCCTTTGCTGAAAAAAAGCAGTAACTTTTTATCCAATCTAGTTTAAAAGCAAAGACTGAAATGAAGAATTTGAATTTGAATTTGAAAAAAAAGAGAGATATTAAATTTCCATTTTTTCTCCCACCCCTAGTACCTTTACTGCCCTAAACCTGTCCAAATGGCAATAAACATCTATTCTTTTCTATTGCACTTAAAGGAAAATAGGAATATGCAGGAGTCCATTGAGTAATTTTTCAGTCATTGTTAAAATGGAACAGTTGCTCTGAGATATCCATTAATCTTTGCAGCATTTGCACTTTTCAGGAGTTTCAGTTTCAGAGGCAGAAGTAAACAAGTCCTGGTACTCATTCTTTTTGGTTTAGATAAGAAAAAACTGCTGTTTTGATGCCTCACCTCAGAATAGTAATGTTTGAGAAAGCCTTGCTATTTGAGAAACGACATCTTTCTTGGTGGGTGTCAGTTGACAAACCTACATGTAAATCAACGCAACATGTTAGGATGTGTAAAAGGCCAAAGCATAAAAAATATCATGACAGCCCTGATTTTTACCGCATAGATGTACTGACAGAGCCATGCGTTTAGTTTGTGTTAGAAGTAATTCAGAAGTTGGGTTTTATTTCTTGACCACTTTCAGACAGGTCTGACATAGTTAGCCTAACTTCAGCCTTAACCGAACCTTGAAACTATTACCATAAGATTTTGTTTATAATGTTCCACCATTCCATTTGTTTTACACATCCTTTTTATCTTTCAGCAAATCCCAGATGTGTCCCCCACTGGTCGGTGGACCACACTAGTGCCGCTGCTCTTCATCCTGGTGGTTGCTGCTGTAAAGGAGATCATTGAAGATTTGGTGAGATGAAAAACAAGAAAAATATCTGTTTATAAAAAGTTGTTAAGCTGTATCAATGAGATTTTGTTTGAATCAAGTTATCAACCATCTTTGCCGTGGATACATGTTGGATGCTTTGTCAAATTGTAATCAGATACCGACCAAACGCAACTGTCTGAGTCTATGACGTGGGTTAAGTGGAGCACGTCATTTAGAAACCATAAACCAGGCCACTTTATCCTAAAGGGACTGTCCTCCTATAGAGAGTGGCTTGTTTTTCCAACACAGTTCAGTTTGCCATCAAAGTGCTGAACTGTGAAGTAGAGATGAATGTTTGATGGTGATGTGACCACAGCAGGATACTTCCAGACATATAGACACACTATCAGACACACACAAACACACACAAACACACAAACTTCTGAGGTCACAGCTGTGCCCACTGCACCCACAGTACTCAGTCAGTCAATTAACCTAGATACTCGATGCTCCTGCACAAAGGAAGTTAATTCTAACAAAACAAAACAACTGTCTGCCCTCCAGAGGAATCAGAACTGTTGAGCAGATGCTCCTGAAGTGCAAATTATTTTGCATGAGGTAGATTTGAGCATTTATTCATTTAGGTGGATTATTTTTACAAAGTCTCAAAAACAACACAACCCTTCGGTAATCCACTCAAGTCCATCCTAACTTAGTAAGGGAATGTTGCATCCGTCTGTATTGCAGTGACCCTGCAATGCGATCCTCTCTGCGGGTCCCGGTGGACAGATACTATTAGCTTCTATTTGGTGCTGAAAGGACCAGCACAGCACTTTTTACCCTCAGCCTGTTGTGAAAAACATGGGAACGGAGTGGTGATGACTCTGTCTTTATTGCTGAAGGTCACCTGCGCACACGTCTGTTCCCTGCACAACACTGTCCCTCATAAGTTGACCTGACAGGGCTACATCGACCCCCAACTTCATGAATGATGCAGAATGCACACACACTGCACAGCACAATGCATCCCCCCATACTGCAGACTGTCTGTGCTGCAGATATTGGTGGTAACTTAATAACTCAGCTTAAAATGTTAGGTAAAAAATAAATATCAGGTCAGACGATATCCTTAGTACAGCAGCTAGATAGAAGAAAACTTGGTTATTCAACCTCCAATGCTGCTGCTCACTGTCTCATTGGGTTTATATTGAAGCCATATTAGCAGGTTAATCAAGGTAACACTGCAGATGCTCTACCCTTTTTTATCTCCCGTTGCCTTCATTTTTCTGTCCACAGAGGCCTGATACTGCAGTATTTATGCATAACCTCAGTGTGCTCCTCCATCCACGGTGCTGTGATTACACACATCATCCTAATACACAGCATCTCCTTTTTTTTCCAAGTCTGTTGGGAGGAAGGGAATGAGAGGAAGAGACAGAAAGAGAATCATAGGAAAAGTAATAAAACATAGTTTTACTGCTTCCACACATGTATGAATAGAAAAAGGGATGTACAGCATGGACAGAGAGCGTGGATGAATGAGACTAGCTGACAGCTTCTGCAGAGAGGATGATGAATGAGGTGTGTAAAGGTCTCCACCAGCAAACTTCTTTTTTTCTATTCATTCCAGGCATAGCGTGGCCAGAGCTAGCCCATTCTTAGGGCACTGCAGCATGTTGCATGGTTATTAAAACAAATTTGTGTCCAGTGAAAAAAGCCAGGGGAGGAAGAGGAATGTAAAAATCTGAGATCAAGAAAACCAAGTAAAACCTTGACATGCAGCACATAATGAATAGAAAAGTATGTTTTTGTGGTTTCGAGACTGCAAGCTTGAGTCCACAGCTCATTAAAGAAAGTCTGGCTAAGGAGAGTGATAAATACCTGTCCTCCATTAGCAGCTCTATTGATGTGACTCACTTCACCTCCGGTCACTGTGGTTTTTCAAGAGCTAGAAAAAGGATTTGTTTGTTTTTTTGTCATTTTTTCCACTTGAATTGTACATTACAATGAGCCGAATTTAACAAAATCAGCTCTTAATTGAATTCCAATTGCAGTGAATTCGAGTGCATCTTCAAAGTAAACAGATTATTAGGCAGGATGTAAGTGGATTTGTCCTCCCCTCCCTAATCAAGCACAGCGCACGGCTCCGTGCTTTCAGAGCTGCGTTTAAAACACAGTGATTATTTATATGAGACGGACTCAGCAACACATTATTACTCAGCGTGATGCTAGTTGACAAGCTGTCCCTTGGTATCAGCTGTTAAAGTCACATTTGATTGCACGGCTGGTCAGCAGACGAGAGAGACATGAGGGGCGGTCATAGTGCTGATGTTTATTTTGATGCTGCCACGTACACCTATACAACAGTTAGTAATGAGATGCTATTTTAATGTACAGAACAGGGATGCACGATCTTTCTGGTTGGTTGTTGTAGACCGGGGGCAACCTTTTCTGTGACTTGCGCTACTTTAAAATACACTCATGCCCAAAGTGCCATGACTTGCTTCTAAAACATTGACAGTCGATAAGACAGTCTCCTTGAATGGTTTTCCATGCTTAGTTATGCAGTGAGAAATGCTATAACTTCCTACCATTGCCCTTTTTTTAACAGTACAGAAATTTTTGAATGTGTTGCTTTGTTTTGCATACTTTGCTAACACTGTGTCGCCGCTAAATAAATGTGATTGAGAGACAGTAGACTGACGTTCCAAGAGATTTGCAGTGATGCACTTGCAAGACAAATTAGCACATTTGTAACGTCAATGATTTAGATTTATTATTTGAAGTTATTTGTTAAATTTTTACATAAGAACATTCTTGTGTTAGATAGAATACAACACAACAGTTTTATAATCTATGTCATTTATTTGTTTTGTCCTCTGTCTCAATGTAATTATTCTCTGTGTGCCAACATAAATATCCTCGCGTGCCAGTTCAGGCACTCGTGCCCTAGGTTGCCTACCCCTGTTGTAGACAGTACATAATGCTAAGGTGTGATCTTTCAGCTTTTAACCCATGACATTTTTGAGTCTACCCCTTTGTTGGGGTGAGTATTGACAAGAACCTCACAATACGATACACAACAAGATACTTGGGTCACAATACGATAATATCACAATATTACAATATTGTGATTTACTACACAGTTAACTATTTGATTGAAAACAACTTTGCTATTTTATCATGTTTGAAATGCAGTGTTTCATACATCTACTTAGCTTGAAAACACAAAGTGTATCAAGTTTGTCACTTAAACTACTGTGACATTCAACTAATGTTGCAAAGAAATTATTGGGTAAAAGATGTGGTCAGTTGGTGAAACTGATAAATACCACTTGGCATAACCAATGTTACCCATTAAAAATCTAATATTAAGCAAAATATTACTATGATTATTATTTTATCAGCCTACCACGCTGTAAAAAAACTAACAGACCCAAGAACATAGGGAAAACCCACATCAACAAGTTTAGGAATACAGTATTTTGAATATACTTTGAGGTTATATTTATTATACAGTTTATGTGAAACATACAGTGGAGTAGCTCTTCAGCGCCATCTACTGCAGTGGAGGCGTGGAAGACGTATTGTACTTCCAACTCACCTAAAAAATGAACTTTTATTTTATCAAAATGTTGATATTGAGAGTTAAAATATTGGTATGGTATTAGCATAGTACAGTTTGGTGCCGTTACAGTTCAGCTTCAAAGGGTTGATGCACACATGCCTGGGTAAGGCTGCATGCGCGCCCCTCCATGGCTGAGCAGTGACATTTGTGCAAGTCTTCGAGTTTTTGTTTGTTGTTATCATGTGCTTATATGCTGAGGTGTTTTTTTCTGGATCTTAAACTACATCTTCTGTTGGGAATAGTCTGGAATTGACTTTTTTCCCCCCTCTCTTCTCCCGTTGCTGTTTTTTTTTTATATCTATTGCAAAGGGGCTCTGGGTAGCTGGCAGCTCCTAGGTTAATCCATTTTCTGTGTTTCCCCAAGTTGGTTTGCTTATATAGCTTGAAAGGGGTGTAACTGAAATGAAACTTCCTCTTGGGGATCAATTAAGTATTCTAATTCGGATTCTGATTTATCACAGGTCAGAGTATTGCGACATATTGCCGTATCAATATTTTTTCACACCTTTACCCCTTTGTTCTTACTTATACTGTTCAGTATGGTGTAAACCTTTTAATGGACATTTTCGAATGACTTTTTCCTCTTCATAAACATAGATATTTGCAGTTATGTAACACTGGATGTTAAATCTTATTTCTCTCCTTTCCACCAATACAAATTCCGATCTAACACTGGTATTGATTTAACACTTTTTATTTGTTGATATGCAGATGACACTGAGGTTTATGTTTAGTAAATGTCTGACTTTTCCAACTTTGTAAACCAAAATGACATAAAAATATATATAAACTGACCGTTATTGTTTCATGGGATCATAAAAGTTCAAATGTGTGGTGAGAAAACCTCTTACACTAATGGAAATAACAGTTTCACTGTAAACTGTAAATGAGGAATTAAACTTGCACATATTTGCGATTTGGTAGTGAAACGTGTAATAACTCTGATGAATTGCTGTAATTATTGTCCTTCATGCTGTTTTAACTCTGCCTTACTCAAATGCAGAGACTGATACCAGGATTGGATTGGTGCATCCCTAATCCCATCAGATTCTCACACAGGAGTAACTCTCCTGCAGGGTTGAACCTGTAAAATGGGCTCTTCCTTTATATCAAAGTAGCCTTTGACTTTAAAATGTGTGATTCTGATTTTGCTCTTTCTCTCTGCTTACAGAAACGTCACAATGCCGACAGTGTTGTCAACAAAAAAGAATGTCAAGGTATTGAAAACCATTTCTTTTGATTCAGTCAGCGCACTGTTGGTTTGCCTGTAGAATGTAAAACTGAATGTAGTTGGGAAATGTTCCTCAATGCTTGTTTTTCACGTGCTTCCCCCTTATGTGAATCTTCCTTATTGGTCACTGTTACTTCCTCTTTGTCTCATACTGTAACTTCCCTTCCTGTCTCTGCTTTCCCAACACAGTTCTAAGGAATGGTGCCTGGGAGATAGTGCACTGGGAGAAGGTATGCACACACACATTGTGTAATAGAATAATCTGCTCATAAGTTTGCATTTCAATAATCCAGAGCTGGAAACAGATCATTCATTCTACCAGTGAACCCTCCATGGTGTAGTTGTCAGCCAGAGAAATCTAACACATACACCCTCTGACCCTTCTAGTATGCAGTCTCTAATTAATCCAGCGTTTCCATGTGGACGGTCATTAGCAGGCGATGCTGGAGGACAAAGACGAACCTCCTCATGATGAAATAATTATCTTATTGTGGCTGGAACTGCAAAAAAGGATGTGGTAAAAACACCAGTCACTGTAGAAATGACCAAGCCTCAGACTTTAAGCTTGTAGCATTTATGAACAGGAAGAAATCTGCACTCATATGATACAATAGCAGTACAGCATAAAACACGCTGACCTAAGCTCAAAAACACGAAGCAGAACATCAGGGAAGAGAATCACATGAAGTGAAACGTCACGGACTAACAAAATATTTAATTCATGCGTTGACTTGGTTCCTGCAGGCACAAATCACCATGTTTCTTGCTGCGTTATGAATGTCCCTCCTTTTAATACACGCAGAAATCTTCTCTAAAAAGGCTAGCTGTGAATAATTAATGCTTTTTACATCTAAAAGCAGCTTCTCTTCAAAATTTCAGTTTGCTGTTTAAGTAGTTACTTTTTTGATCACTCAAACAAGGCCAGCATGCGTACTATAAGTCATTTCATTTAGCTTATATGTTTCCAGGAGTTTGGATACAATAAATTTGCAGTATTCAACAGTAAATATATTAATGCACAGGTGTGGGGACCATTGCAGGACATTTAAAGCGCTGTAGATGAAGTGAGTTAAAGGAATGAAATAAGAACATGCTGTGTCTATGACGCCTTTGATCGTACAAAGAATTATTAATGCGCATAAGTATGATGTGTAGTCTTCACACTGCAAAAATGGAAATCCAAACAACTGTTTATGTCTCAAATTTAGTAGAAAAAATGTTGCCTGAATTGCTTGTAAAGTGGGGTAAGAAAACTAGCTTGTTTCATTTCTTGAAAGAAGACATTATTCTTACTTACTTACCTACTTAAAGAAACTTAGGCCATGTCCTCACGTACCCAGGTATTTGGGAAACCTCATATATTTTTATATGTTTACGCCTGTCATCCACACAAACCTGCAGCTTTACGTCACTAAAAACGGTGTTTTCTGAAAACCCCGGCCAAGGATAAGATTTTGGAAAACTCTGGTTTCAAGGTTTTGTGTAGACGACAGTAAACAGAGTTTTCAGTTCTCAAACATCACAGCTGAATGACGGGGGCTCATTCTGATTAGCTGGCACGGGTTTTACGTGTGGAAAACACTGCTAAATATGGGTTTGAAATGCCTTGAGCCACACTTATCAGCGGATTTGCTGTGTGTGGACCATAGACTGTGAAAAAAATGGACGCCCACTTGCTCGGCTCGAATTGAGGTCTCCACAAAAACTGCTCCCCCTGATGACTGGCTGCAGTGTAGGTTTAAAAACACGGCTTTCCAGTCATTCCAGATGGGCTGTGGTCAAACTTTGAAAAATTATTACACCTCGTAGAAATGTTTCTCACGTCCGATTGTTGTGGTGATTTGAAGATATTATTTGGCTGCCTTGTATTCAAGTCCTCTTTTTTCCGGAAAGTTTTGTTTACATTAGCTTTACGAGGTTAAAAATAAGGCTTTACGTAACGTTTAACAATGATTGACAGCTGCCGTTCTTGTGTATTTTTTTTGAGATTGTAAAACATGTCAGGAGGTAGAGTCAGGAAGTGATTAGACTCTCGAAAGAAAAAAAAACATTTATTATTTTTGTCACCCAGCTCCACTCAGATTCTCCCAGAATCCCTCATCGTCTATACTGCGCAGACTGTGGCTCCAAACTGCTACAATGGTGGCACCTGAGGCGGCGATATTTTGGCTTCAAAACCGTACAATGATAAATGGCGGCGCCATGCTGTCCACTCTATATACAGTCTATGGTGTGGACAAAAGTATTTTTTATCCAACAATGGGGGGTTATTCACTTTTGAAAATACCGTACTACACGTGGACAAGGCCTTAAATACATTTCTCTAACCCCATTTGCCGATTTCAGGCTTCATTTTTGTCTTTTAATATCTTGAATAAGATAAATTCTCCGGACATTTTATGTAAATGTGGCTAATAAGTCTCAAAAGACAGTAAGGCTAACAATAAGACATGAACATTTGCTTGTACTTTGTTTTTTTGCAGTTCATCTTATGAATCAAATTTTAACTCATAAATTTAACAACTTCTTTAATATTTACACATTATTTCATTAGCATGAGATAATTTTCATTCAGCTGTTTGTAGCTTATTGGATTGGTTATATTCCTAGCTAGCTACTTGTTGCTTACCCTGCTGTTGTTTTTACTCCTCTGTGAAATTCATGTGTGATTTAAAGAAGACTCCCGTTGTTTCTTCTCATCATTTGTATTTTATGTTCGCTTCTTTCTCTGTACTTACCTTTGTTTCCTCACCAGCTGTGTATTTTCACTCCTAACTTTCAAATTATGTTTTCACTGATGCTGTTTTATAGGTCGTGCTCAGCAGTAACCAGTTTATCTTCACAGGTTGAGGTGGGCGATATTATTAGAGTAAATGGCAGTGATTTCGTTCCTGCGGATGCTGTCATTTTATCGTCCAGGTATCAGAGTCCACCCTGCTGCCAGACTGTGGAAAACTTCTCTTCCTTTGTTTATTTTTTGCTCTCTCTCAGCTCCTCCTGAGAAGTGATGGTTAGATTATATATAAAAGACACTGTCAAAGTGTTTCACAGTCATTTGAACAAATTTGAACTCAGAAATCTTCACTTATATTGCACAGAGTCTGGTAAAAAGACAAAGTGTGATGATCTACATCTTGTAACAACCATCACCTCTCTGGGCTGGAAAGCTTTTCAGTGAATTTTGGTGTAGATTTGGATCTATCATGTCAACATAAACCGACCTACCTCCTTCACCTTTTCTAAAAATCATTTGGTCCTGCCATGGATTGATTGTCCTCCAAAGAAAAGTCGTCTCTACTCACTCAAACTTCCCTTTGTATTTATTTTTTCTGAGTAGACTTTTGTTTTTGCTCAAAACTGAGCAATTTCAGCATCCTCTTTTTTTTCTAAATGGTTTTGTGAAAAGGTGAACAGATGACTCTGATCATACAGGACTGATCATTTTGCTCTTCTCATCTCCCTGAAACTGAAACAGTTGTCTCTCTCCCCTTACATGTTCGCTGTTTGTCTGTCTTGTCTGTTTTTTTTTTCCTCCCCTCCATCCTTCCTTTATTTCTCATCCTTTTCCTCCCCCTCCTCTCCACATAACAACTGCCACACCTCCTCTCTCTCGCCCCCTGCTGGTGTGTGGTTGGTAATGTCAGGTGGCTGTTGGGGAAGTAGTCAGAGCTGCAAATGGGGATCACCTCCCGGCTGACCTCGTCATACTGTCGTCCAGGTCAGGAAACCAGCAACACTGCCAACAAAACAGCGGTGGGAGAGATCGGGGTTGTGTGGACTTAGTGGGACAGGCTTTTCTTACTCCTGACACGTTAAACAAATATTTGGTCTGATGCAGTGGTCAAAAGGAAGTTTCCTCATTGTATCTTAAAGTGGTTTGGCATCCTCAATTTGAATCTCTTCATTGTGTTTTACTTTGTGCAGTCGACACTTTTCAATGTTTGGCTGAAACATCTAACACTGCAATGATTAAAAAAAGATAAATACTATCAAAGAAGTTTTGGGTGTGAATATATTTTACATATTCCTGCCCTTGCATGGCTTGTTTGGCACGCTGAATGCAGCACCTTAACTTGACGTGACAAACTGCATGCAGTCTCGTTTCAAGATGTGAAGCTGAGCAGCATCTTGAACCTGTAGTTGTGTTGATCTCATGCAACTCACATGCAAAGAGTCGGTATTACAACTTAAAGTGATGCTCGAGGATGGAACAAGTTGGGTCCTATCACAAGGTTTAGGGCAGAAATTACCCCTACAGCAGTGTTTTTGTGCAGCAGAAGCCCAGAGCGCTCGCACCAAACACTCCCTCCCTGCTCGTCTGCCGGTTTCCTCTGCACGCAGACGGGGCCATATTTTACTTGACCAAAAACACAAATAAATGGACTCCCACCGAAAAAATCTGATATCAGTCTGCATTCACCCTTTATTTAGAGAATTTTCAGCTCCTTACTTTCTCTAGTTCTCATCGTGTCGTAAAACAGCGCTACCTCCGCTGCAGAGCCACAGTTGGCTATGAGGCACTCGCCACTTAGTGTATCAGTCCGCGCGTGCGGCGTGCTAGATATAAACAAAAGCAGGTAGTCTGCCAGGACGAAGAGACACGATGAGAACTAGAGCCTTATTTAGCTGTGTTTTATGCGAAAGTAACGCGCTGAAAATTCTCTAAATAAAGCGTGAATGCAGACCTATATCAGATTTTTTCGGTGGGAGTCCGTTTATTTGTGTTTTTGGTCAAGTAAAATATGGCCCCGTCTGAGTGCAGAGGAAACCGGCAGAGGAGCAGGGAGGGGGTGTTTGGTACGAGCGCTCTGGGCTTCTGCTGCACAAAATCACTGCTGTAGGGGTAATTTCTGCTCTAAACCTTGTGATAGGACCCAACTTGTTCCATCCCGGAGTATCACTTTAAGCTCTTTTTCATCAGTACCTTTGAGAGTTCACTTCCATCTGATGACTAATAGCAGCAGATCCCAAACCTCCCATTGATTGTGGTCGGGCTTCAGTGTCCAGATCTCGTTTTGATTTCCCCCTCCCTCCTTTCTTGTGTGTGTTTTTGGACCAGACTCTGGAATAAATAAATCACTCCATTAAAAGAGTAGCTAACCAGAGCCCCAGTTCACCTTAAGCACCGGCATGCTCTCCCTGCCTCTGTCCCCGTGCCCAGAGTCTGTCAGAGGCCCATTTGTCTGCTCTGTTTGTTGTGCTCGGCATGCCTGCTTGCTCCTATCACCCCACTATGGTGTTTCCTCTTCCTCTGTTCTCTCTGACCTTTCTGTAGTGTTTTAAAGTTCTTCTTGATAGACAGTTTCACAAACAAAGAAGCTATGTCAGATTAAGGGATAGTTTGTGTACATAAAGTCAGAAACTTCCTCTCTGTAAAACTTTGAAGTAGTGTTTTGTAACTGAGTAGATGTGAAGCTGACATGCAGCGTCTTTGTTTGTAGTGACCCCTCTTTCCTTAACTGTAGAGGGAAAAAGTGCATTAGACCTAAATTTCCTCTTTGCTGATAGTTTATAAAGCTGAGTCAAACTCTTTTATAAGATAAACCAGATGTATTCAAGTAGATAGTAGTTCAGTCATTTCATGATGCAGCTCCAAGTGTCTTAATCCTCTTCCTCCCAACAGTGAACCACAGGGTATGTGCTACATCGAAACGTCTAATTTGGATGGAGAAACAAACCTTAAAATCAGACAGGTGAGCATCTTTTTTAAAGTCTTTGTTCACAAACTCCGATCACTTTTATGATGCTTCTCTTTATCCACCTCAAGGGTCTGCAAACGACTGCAGACATAAAGGACATCGACAGCCTCATGCGACTCTCAGGGCGGATGGAGTGCGAGAGCCCGAACCGCCATCTTTATGAGTTTGTTGGAAATATTCGTCTGGATGGACACAGGTGAGGGAAACTCCCTGCCTCGCCCTCACCTTTACAGGCTGTGGTTTAATGAAGTGCTTTTGAAGTAAAGGAAGACTATTCTTCATTGCTCAGTTTTACCAGCATACAGCTTATGTAAACACACAGGCTTAACTCACTCAAGACACAAGCTGCAGTTTTTACAGCCTATAATATATACGCGTGAAATCAAATGTTATATTCGAGTTTGTGCCAAAGAAAAATTAAATTAAAAAAAAAAACTTGTAAAAATTTAGATAAAAATTCAAAGAAGAAAGAAGTGAGCAGGTGTTTCAAACAGCACCAACATCTGAGCACATTGCCGATCAATGCCTGTTATGGTCTAATGATATGAGCTTTGTCAAGTTGAATGACTCACAACTAAGGATTTGTTTCCATAGGACTTACAGCTGCATCATAAATTGTCAATTCATCTGTTTCAATATAAATCTAAAAGAGGAATTAATTCTTAAAGAGGCTGTAAGGAGTTTGTAATTTATCTTGCAAAAGTCTCTTTTAGATATATGGTTGATCATAATCCACACTTTAAAATGAGATAATCAGCACCAATGTGGGTTATTTTGAAATGCTACTTCCTTGCTTCTTCGTAGCTTCCCGATCAGGTTGAGCAAGACTGGATTGATTTACGACATATCCAAGTCTCTATGACAACACCACTGGCAAAGTTTAGAGTTGAGAAGAGAGATCCTAGTGATGATGGTAGTCTAACTGTCAGACAGAAAAAGGACAGAAGAGCAGAAGAAAGCCAAACAGCCGAGTGATACAGCCTGAGCTAAAGGCTAAAAGTAGTTTTTGCTAACGCTCATTCCAACCCACAGTCAGCAGTTATTCTGCAGTGGTCTGTTCAAACTTGAGAGTCTATCAATAGCATGAAGAGCGAGGTTACGTTAGCACTGCTTGGTAGATGACTGGCAGGACATAGCTAACCAGGAATTACTGACGTTACACATTACAGACACATCTCACAGCATCAGGCTGTCAGCTACGTATGGACGGCTGCTAAACACTGTAAGAACTGACAGTTTGCCTATTGACACGTTAGCCTACGGATACGTTGTTGCACCAGGCTGCTAGTAGCGCTAGATAAAGCCGGGGCTTCTGACGAACAGTACAAACCTGACTGTTGTTACGTTTCTAACAACAGCGCTACATAACTGTACTGATAAATACCTTACCTAGTCGAGTTGTATCTGGTAAAAAGTTGTCTTAAACAAAGAAAATTAGTTCCGAAGCAAACACACACTAAACTTTGTCTAGTCTGTTACCAGGGGAATAAGAAACCAACTTTTTACTCGTGTTTGTTAAACTGAAGTTAGATCTATCATTTATCAGTCTTTTATAAGACTTTTTTTTTGACTGTTGCTCAAGTTAGAATTTTTGATCTAGAAAGGATTGTTAGTTGTTCCTCCTCTGATATTTGTTTACAGAGATAAATGATTCATTGTCTGAATACTGCCCACAGAAGCTGGGACAACACTGCAGTGATGTGTATTCAGTCTGCTTTTGCTCAACACACAGACTGTTGTTCCTGCTAACACCGAAGCCAGCTTGGTGTGATTGGTCAAAACTACTCAGTCTACCAGCACACATCACAGGACACCAGAAAACGTCTCATGCTAAGAATACAGATCCCCAAGTTCAGCTTTTACACTGACTTTGTTATCATGTTACTCCCTGTAAAATAAACTCATGGCAGTTATGTTTCTTATTACAGTACGGTCCCACTGGGTCCAGACCAGATCTTACTGAGAGGAGCTCAGCTGAGAAACACTCAGTGGGTGCACGGCGTGGTGGTCTACACTGGACATGACACAAAACTCATGCAGGTAAAACATTTCTGGAAAGCATCTGCAGGGCATTACTTACAGGAATAGTTAAAAATGGTTTCCTTTAGAGCTGGGATGATATGCTACTCCAGCTCAATTCTTTTACGGGTTTTTGGGGGGTGCCAATTCGATTTAAATTGTGATTATTCGATATTTTCGATTTTTGTCATCGTTAGTTAGCTTTTTTAACACCGTTGATATTGTCTACAGACTATACCAGGAGCCATATTTTCCCATTAAATGCACATCACGTGAGTCAGAGTGAAACATTTCACCCTCTGCTGGAGAAAAGTGGTAACTTTTTTCCAATCCAGTTTTTAAACAAAGACTGAAATGAAAATTTTGAACTAAAAAGAAGTCGTTTTTTGACAGAGAATCCTTATTTTAATATTGTCAAACAAAAAAAATCACGGTATATCGTATTTGGAATTTTTCTCTTTCCTGTAAAATTGCAGTATTTTCTGACTTTCTTTTTATTTAACATTGTCGGTTTTCTCATCCAGAACTCCACTCGGCCTCCTCTGAAGCTCTCCAACGTGGAGCGCATCACCAACTTTCAGATCCTCGTGCTCTTTGGCTGCCTTCTGGCCATCTCTCTGGTCTGCTCCATCGGCCAAACCATCTGGAAGTACCAGTACGGCAATGATGCCTGGTACATGGATCTGAACTGTAAGAACCCCACCAGCCCTACGCTGCTCCTCTTATTCCACATATTTTGTCTCACTTGTCCATATCAGCTTATTTCTTTGTCATTTTAAGTTCCTAAATGCTGGTATGTGTCGTGTCGTTGTTTATGTTGCCTCAGTTAAACTATGTTTCGCATAACAAGTGAAATATGTGGCAATCGGGAATGACTAGATTCCCTGTTAACTGAGAACAGACAGCTGTGACATGCATAGATGTGTTGTGAATGAGTGAAAAAGAAATGGTTGAATATCACTGCGCTGCTGTACTTTTTGGTTCCTTTCTAATGTTCTGTTTGATTTTGTTGTTTTCTTTGTTGTCGTTTTTTTAACAGCTCCAGGTAACAACCATTTAAAAGCCTTGGCCATCCGTGAATGACCCTCCCTTACTAACCCCTTACTGAAGCTCTGCCTTTGCTAAGCAAATGAAGCCCCCTACCCTCGCCCCTAAATGGTTGCCCTACTTTGTATGGGCCCATGCCATGGACAAGCACATACCAGGGATCCAACAATAGGTTTTTCCCCTCCAGCTCTCTTGTACCTTCGTCTAGTTATTTTCAGTGCCTGATGCAAACAGTGTCTCACTTTTCCTCCATTTTTTTCTGCCACGTTAAACACTTTGCAGATCCCGAGCTTCAGACCCTCATCTTTTGTTTCCCCTCCTACAATTCCTTAAGAAAAATGAATAGCAGCATTTACTTTGACTGCCGGGGGGTGATGTCGTACACGGGAAGCTTTCATAGCAGGAGGCGCCTATTTGTTTATGGCTCGAATACAACATGTGGTGCAACCCAAGGGGCAAGAGCTGACATTTTCTAAATGCCTCTGCAGCCTTCTTTTTCCTCTGTGGATTTCAAAGGACAGCTAGAGAGGGAAGGAAGGGGGATGAAACCTTCTTAGTTATTACATGTTTTATAAAGAAATCTTAGTAATCTAAGCTCCTTTGGCAGACATTGTTAAAAACATGGGCTGTTCAGACTGTGAGGCAGTTATTCTGTTGTAATGAAGCTCTGAACCTGGTATGCAAAGTGATTATCGTGGCACTCTGGCCATTACTCTGTACCCTGATAGACCTGTTTAGGAGAGGTTGTGCCCTGGTCAAATCTAGCTTGCACTATGACTTACACTGTTCCTTTTTTTAGAAGATGTTCGCATTGGCTCCGATCGGTTGTGCTCGGGTTTTTTACAGTGTTACCAACAATGGCGTTCAAACCCTTTTACAAAAACAAGCAATATAAGACTGTGGAGGGGAGTGTAAGTCATAAAGCAGGTGTCCATTTTGAGACTGATTGTACTTCATAAGGAGTTGTTGAGACTCTTTCCAGTGCATATTATCCAACCTGTGACAAAAGAGAGAGGTGGAGCGACCGTCCAATTCCTGACATCTCATTAAACTCACATCATTAAATGTCAACAGGAGCAGAAGAGTCAATGTTAGCCACCTGCACAGCACACAGGCTCATATGTCACTGAAGCTCGAGATTATGCATGACCTGTGAATAATTAATTTAACATTGACCCCTTGCAGATTGCTGAATCAGCTCAGCGCATTCGTTTAGCATATACATTGTGAAAACTTTACGTTAATGCAGATTTGGTGCTGAATGTGTGGCGCTATGTTTCGCATATGTGCCACGTCTATTATTCACTGAACCGTTAATCTCATTGGATTTATGCTGACTATCTCTGTCAATAAACAGATGATGATGATTTAACTGACAGCATGGTGCTTCAGCTTTTACAGCAGGGTTGAGGAGATGTGGTCCTCTTACACAAAAGGAACTCTATTTATTAAAAAAACAATTCAATAATTTCAAAAATTATAAAATAACTACAAGTCCATTTCTTCAACAACCTTCTGCAAATGGTTTTGTTTGAAATCTTTTCATTTCTGAATGCTTGATTAGACATAATGAGGGCTTAAATTTTCATATTATTGAAAGAGAGACTTTAGGAGAGGACATCAAGTGTCCCTTTTGCACTTGCGTGACTTGTGCATGGCCTGGTTTGATTTTAATTTTCTTAATGACTCTGCACTGATCCAACACAAATCACTCTCATCTGACGGCAGAAATTTTCACGTAACATCGCATAACAAGCTGGCTTTTAGAAATGAGTGAAATGAGTTGATGTAGTGATCATCATTAACATCCAAAACGTCCTCGCTGGCATAATCCACCCCCTCTTTTCCACTCCTTGTTGGTTGAGAATGTGCTATGGACTGAATTCTCCCTCCTTTGTCTTGAGAGCATCCAATATGTTTGTCTTCCTCCCCACTTCTGAAAAAAAAAAGTACTCCCTTTGTGTGTTGTTGTACTAGCAGTAGCTTCCATTCTGCCACTTTCTTTGTGCCATCCAGTTCTTTTTGATTTGCAATCGTTCTGTCATGAGGGAAGGGCTGTCCCTCTCAACCCACAATGCTAAGATCAAGGCTTGGGGTTGAGGAAGGTAACATTTGCACCTGCTGCAAGCTGAGGAAAGGTAAATCACATCCCTCCTGTTTTTATTTTTGGTGTCAGTGGGGTTAAATGTGGAGCACTGCCAAATGTTTGGGCTTCTGGGGGGACCAGCACCATCTTGCATAGTGCTTTGTTGAACTCATCGCCTGGATCATGCTGGATGCCAAGGCTGCTGCTGTGACACTAATGACATTTGAGATAATTCAGTCCCTGTCCGCTCCTTCTGAATCTTTGGGACGTTAAATTTGACTGTTAATCAGCCGAGTCAAAGAGGATGAGGTTGGGTGGAAGAAATGGTTCTTTTCCAGCTAATGCTCAACGTTGGCCCAAAACCTTCTCTGGATTGGGTTAATATTGGCCATTGGCTGGAAGAAGCTTTGGGCATTTTTCTTTTACTAACTCACATTTATAAACCAGTACTGATGACTCTCTTGTGTATCGCCTCCCTTTCTCCAACACTCGTCCCTTGATAGATGGCGGGGCGGCAAACTTTGGCCTCAACTTCCTCACCTTCATCATCCTGTTCAACAACCTGATCCCCATCAGTCTCCTGGTCACTCTGGAGGTCATCAAGTTTATCCAAGCATTCTTCATCAACTGGGTGAGTCGAGCTACTGTCTCCAACTTAGCTTAGCTCAGGGATGGGGACTCAGGTTTGTGACTCTGACTCGAATCATACTTAAGTCGCACACACAGAGACTTTAGACTTAACTTGGACTTGCGTTTTTTGGACTCATTAACAATCATTTTGGGTTGTTTTTTTTTTATTAAGATTGAGGAAACTCAGACAAGCTGAATGAGATTTTTCCCCTTTTTTTCATGGTAACCATGCTAAGCACTTTGTACATCCGGTGTGTGCCTCGCAGCATCAAGTGGTATCACTTGTACATCAGATTACGACAGTAGCAACCAGCGGCAAACCTGTAGCTGCTGCTGAACCATTTGTCATTACATTTGGTTATAAAAACTTTAAACAGGATGGCACCAACAAACAGAGTGCTGACTGCAAAATCTGCAGGATCTGGATCAAAGATGCTGGATCCACCACATCTAACCACTGGGCCTGTACAATAGGGGGCAAGATGTACTGTAACTATGTTTATGTTGGAAGAATACAGTTTCTTTCAAAAGCATTCATCATGTGTTTTATTCTTATTGCAATATGAAGAAATGTGAAATGGATTAGGCAATGGTGATTATATAACAAACAACAAATCAGTACTGCTAATAGATAGGAGTGGTAATAATACATTAAATGCTTTGAATGCTTTTCATAGATGGGTGATTCTTCAATTAAGGGAGTTTTTCTGTCCCCAGGGTAGAGTTTTAAGAAGAAAAATGTTATTTTACAAAAAACAAATTTATAGGGGTTAGGTTGAAGAAGTTATGAAAAAAAGTAACTGTGTCTAAATAATGATATTTTAATACTTCTCTGTGTTGAAAATTTAAATGTGCAAGATTTTCACTGTTTTGGGCTTGTCACCTGTGAGACCGTTATGACAAATTTAACTTTTTGCAGAAAATGTTGGTTAAGTTTTAGACTTGCTAAGCTAATAGGTTAGCTAGCATACGATGTACACAAAATATATGTAAATAAAGTGAAATTTCCTCCTTATTAGTTAAAATATTCAAGTAGTAGCTCGTTTGGTGACGCCTAATAAACATACTGTCACATCAGGGTGTATGAAAGATAATATTACTCACATTTATGGGCATAAAAAAATCAGGCTTCTGCATCATGTCTTATATCTTCTGGAGCATCTAATTAGCATGCTACAATGTTGGTAATTTTTTGTAAAAACTTTATTAGTTTGTGGAATGTTGAGTGTGATGGTAATGACAATAAGGGCATAAGGGACAGCACAATTTACCTATGAATTAAACAGGTTGAACAAATATAAACCATATGAATTTGAAAAATGTCTTTTAAAGTTGTTATGAGGAAAAGTAAACTGAAGATTTGAATAAATTTGTCACTTTCATTGCTTTATTAAAGAGGGGATGTTAAAATACCTGGATTGGGGACAAGCCCAAAACAGTGTAATTTTTGCACAATTGAATTTTCAACATGCAAAAAAAGTGTTAAAATATTATTGAGACAATTATTTTTTCATAGCTTCTCCAACTGAACTCTTACAAATACAATAATTGTTTTTTTGAATAACATTTTTTTTCTTGGAAATCTACCCTGGGGACAGAAAAACTACCTTAAATGAAGAATCACCCGGAGACTTGACTGACACTTGTGACCTAAGACTTGGGACTTGACTTGAACTTGCAAAAGAAGACTCGTGAACGTCTCTGGCTTAGCTTAACTGCTGTTTTGAGAGGAATGCTCTACTTTGTCCACAGGTGCTATGCAAGTTTTTTTGACAGCTGAGTTCATCTCAGTTTGTGCAGCCTTTTAGTGTCGTTTCTTCTTGTTTTACAGTCTGCAACCTTCAGTTTGATTCACTTTCAAAGCTCTTGATCCCAAATGCAGCAGGCAGCAGTTTTTTTCTACCAGCTAAAAGAAAGCCTCTTAAAAAACACACTGTGTTCTACCTGCCAAACATCAAATGGATGACTGAAAAAGTTAAAAGCAAACTTCTGAACAAAGTCAAGAGTCGGTGGTGGTTCCCTTGGGAGCTCGCGGAGATGATAACAAAGCAGAGAAGTGATGTTGAAACCTGCTGGATCTAATGAGAAGCAACTTTTTTTCTACATGACCTTTGAAAGCTGGGGCTGGATGATGAAGTGTTCTTATGCATCTAAGATTTGACCTGAATAAGTGGAAGTTTTGTTTCTATGATTGGCTATCTGTTGTCATTATTGCTGCTTAGTATCTGGATGAGCATAAATTAATTGAAATTTAAAAAAAAAATAATCATGCTGTCATCTTGCACAGGATAATGTTTAAAAAAGGCAGAGTAAAGTCTAGACTTATCTTCCTAAATCCAATTGTTCTCCTAAATATTGTGCTCTTACATTATGAGTAACTAGGTCAGCCCCAGCAGCTATCTCGGCTGAGGAATCGTACTGTTGCTTTTGCCTAAAGTTATTCTGAGCTTCTTTTGTCATTAAATTTTAAATGAAAATCCTCGCAAGGATTTTTTTTAACAACATTTAGGACAGTTCTCAGTTGGCTTTGCTTCCCACTGCTTGGGTTTGTTCAGCGTTTTCTTGAGGGGATGAGACTGAACAAACTCACAGTTGCTCAAGTGAATTTATACTAGTTTTACTTCATCTTTGTCTTTGATTTTTTTTTAAACCAGCTGATGTTGAGTTTGAGTGATAGAAAAAATGTTGTCTCTTGAGAGAAGTGGCACCAAAAGTTTTTTGTGGTTTGTTTTAAGGACACTGATATGCTCTATGAACCCACAAACACACCAGCCATGGCCCGCACCTCCAACCTGAATGAAGAATTAGGCCAGGTACGTATGAAACGTATTACTTTAAAATTAGGGCTGTCACTTTAACGTATTAATTAAATTCATTAATTACACCTTAAATTAATGTGTTATAAAAATTAGCGTGGTTGCAAATATTGCTTTACAAATATGTACTGTAAGATGTTTTATAATTAGTGCAAAAATCAATAAATGACAGTTAAAATGAAAATAAGCACAACCAACTCATTCGCTGCCAGTCATTTACAGCGCATCTTGAACGATCTTTCAAGACCCAAATAATATTGTTTTCTATGACCATGAAAACACTGAAAACTACCTAAGAAGATAGACTCTCTTCCTTTATATCACTCTTCCTGTTTTTGATCCAAAAACAGACAAACCGTACTTTTTTGGATCGCATTTATCTCGGCGTGCCATCTTTTGATCCTTTTCATGATCTCTGTCATCTCTCTCACGATTGCACCACTCTTTCTCTCTGAACTACCTCGACACATCCTCAGTTTGAGCATGAGCTGCCTGAACTTTTCTAACTTACAGCGTCTCGCTATGCCTCTGTCATCACATCTTCTCCTCATATCCATGCTGATCTCTCAACCAAGGAGTGCACCGCTCTCACCCACAGTCGTTTCCGAGCAGGATTTTAGTTGACAAAGTCTGCCAGACCCGCCTCTTAAGACGTCAATGGCAGCAAACAGAGACATTTTTATTTTAGCCAGTTGAAAAAAATGTGGATTTACAATTCTTCTCTTCTTTGTGTATTCATTTGATTAGTCATACACTACAATTTTGTAATGCCAATGTGATTAATTAGATTAATTAATTACAAATCCTGTAATTAATTAGATTTTTCTAATTGCCTGACAGCACTATTTAAAATTTAGTCTCATTCTGTCTCCTTTTCCAATCCAGGTGAAATACATTTTCTCTGACAAGACTGGGACCCTCACTTGCAACGTGATGCAGTTCAAAAAATGCACCATTGCCGGGGTGGCTTATGGGTACGTTATGTTTTCCTTACTTTTTAAACCTGCTTCCCCGTTTGCACCCGCCGCCGTTACCTCTGCTCTCACCATCATTAAATGCCGAGTGTGCATCGCTGTACATCTGGCGTCTCTTCCTCTCCTCCCTCGCCTTCTCATTAGCAGCTGCATCAGTGCTCCTCTCAACATAAACTATAAATAAAAGACAGCCAGACGTTTGCAAGCAAAGGCACTTCACCCTCTTCTGCAGGCTTTCGTCCTTCGTTTGTCACGTTGAAGACTTTGTGTAAAACCAGCTAAATATTTCAGTACTCTCCCCAAAAGGTGCAGAGATTAAAATTCTCTTCACAAGTCAAAAACAAGGTTGATGATAACAATACAGATTATGACATTATGATTAGTTTCACAGTCCACAGTTTTCTTTTCCCAAACGCCTCACTGACATTAAAGCTTTTCTATTAAATCTGCCTTTCATTAAGTCGGCCCTTAATGTTTTTCCATCTGAATATGGTGGCATTTATTGGAGTGTGTTAGATAATTAGCTTCAATGAATGCAAACCAAGTGGGAGAGCAGAGCATCTTCACAGAAGCAAAGTAAGTGCAGGCGTGACAGTACATGATTAATCCCATTAGGATTCAATTAAAAACCTGATTGATGAAGTGCAGGCTGAAGGACAAAAGAGTGTTTTATCTGGCGTGCTCTGTACCAAAGCTCACAGCATGGATACAGACAATGTCTCCTTGTTGATATCAGAATCAAAGACATGGCGTACTTGTTGCTGATGTGGTGATACACTTCTTTAAACTCTTCCTGCTTCAGTCAGTCAGTTCTTTCCATTTTTAGGCACAAAGATGTTTTAGGAAAAGACTTTCTTTCTTTTCGTTTTTCGTTTTTTTAAACTCTTATTTAATTGGGTCAACCCCGCTGGCCGTCAGGGAGAGACACTCCTCTCTACAAAGGTTGAAATGAGACAGCAGTCTCTCTCTCTGTCTCCCTTTTATCCCAAGCAGAGATGTTTTCCTTTGATTCTCTGCAACAAGGACTCCCTCTTATGCAACTGATAAATATGGATGAGCGTTCCATATCAGAGAGAAAAAGCCAGTTTATAATGAGGCAGGGCTGTTTTTGATGGTGCCATCATTTAGGTTTCCAAAACAAGAGTTTTTTCAAAAGCTATGTACAGTACAGGCCACTTTTCTGATTTTAACAGTAGCAGTAAAGTAAAGTAGGGCTGTATGGACAATTTTTTCTCCCAAAACCTAATCTGACATTTTTTCTGATAGTTTTTTCTTCGAGGGGCTGTGAGGAGTTGAAAAGTGATCTAAAGAAGGTTCCCTTCTAGATATATGCCTGACTGTAATCCACACTTTAAAATGAGATTATAAGCACCAGTATCGCCGGTTACAGGTTATTTTAATTTTAAATTGCTACTTCTTAGGTTCCTGATTGGGCCTAACCAGGGCCGGATTGATTTACGGCACGGCAAGTCACTATGATGTGTTTTTTCTGCTGAAAACGATTTCTGTGATTAATTTTATAGTGATGGTGGACACAGGAGCCTAACTGTCAGACAGAAACAGGACAGAAGAGCAGAAGAAAGATAAACAGGAGAGTGATACAGCCTGAGCTAAAGGCTAATTAGCCTTTAGCTTTAGCTGTATCACTCTATAATACCAGGGCTAAACTGTTTGTGCTAATGTACATTCCAACCCACAGTCAGCAGTTATTCTGCAGTGGTCTCTTCAAACTTGAGAGTCTATCAATAAAGTGAAGAGTGAGGTTATGTTTGCTCTGCTTGGTAGATGACTGGCAGGACATAGCTAACCAGGATTTACAAACATTTCACATTACGGACATGTCGTAGAGCACCAGACTGCCAGCTGTGCTAAATATAAACAGCTACTAAGCCACTTACAAACTGACAGGGTTTACTTGTTGTCACGTTAACCCACAGATACGTTGGAGCACCTATGCTACCGATAGCGCTACAGACAATGTCTGCTTGATGTCACATTTCAAACGGTAGTGCTACGTAGCTTTACTGATAAATACCTTGCCTTGATGTTGTATCCAGTAAAAAGTTGTCTTGAACAAAGAAAATGTGTTTTGATCCAATCTCCATTTAATTACAAAACAAACTAAAAGTAATTTTAATACAGCGTGCAGAGACTCCAGGCCACAAGAGGGCGAGGGAGTGCAATTAAAACAGATCCTCCTCACAGCATCTTTAATATTTCTCTAAATGTGCTTTTCACATAATAGTTAATATGTTTGTTGTTACAAACTAAGCTAAAGGGACATTAAGTTCTATCGTACACCAGGCACATGTGTCGTGATTTCCCAACCCACACAGTCGTTATTTTTATAGTCCTTAATTTAAATGAATAAACATGGAAGTACGTAGCACTTTCTCTGTGGCGTGACTTGTACTTTGGTGCCGGCACACACACAAAGCCCCCCTGACACTGCCGCTTGCATGTGTTCCTCACCACAAATTAAGTGCTGCTGTAATTAATAAAGCCAACCCCAAGGGTGTAGACATTAATTAATTCCACTGGATTGGCGTCCAAATCTCAAGGAGATAGACTATTGGGTTAGAAAGGCTGCCACAATCCTCCTGAGTGTTATTAATTTTGGAGTAGAGTGGGAACATGTTTTTTAGATGGACTCAAGTGACAAATGTGGAAAATTATGTCTCAGTTTTTTTTAAGTCAGAGAGAGGAGAGAAGGTTTTTAAATTCTGTATGAGCCGATGTTTGGATGGGTTTGTTTTTTATGGAGTCATAACGGTCACTGGAGCACAGTGTCTGCTCAGCTCCTCTCTGCACAGATGACAGAGCTCTCCGCTGTGGTTAGTCTGCCAGAGAGGACAAGTTTCAGCCTTATTTTGAGCAATGCGCTCTCAGACCACACTCGGTTTGTGATTTTGTTGTTTTAATTACTACATTCGTCAGTGGCCAACACATAATACATACTGACAGGAAGTGCAGCTTCAGAGCTCGGAAATAAGTAACAACTGGTGACCACTGGTGGCAGAAAAAATCCAGACACAGGCTTTTTGAACGTTAGATTACAGACTTAGAGTAACTTGTTGTCATCTCACTCTCTGTACTCTCTGTGCTGACTAGTTTCTAGTTGCATCTTCATAATTAACACTTCAGAATGAAAGCTGAATGACTTCAAACTAAAAATGACCCTGAAATAATCCATGCTGCCACCATAACTCCAACACCTTTCTACCTCCCTAACCTTCATAAACTAACAACCTGCTGGATCATGCATAGCATTGACTTGAGAGTCTGTGCATTCACAGCCCAACATGTTAACACCACGCAGTATGAACAAGCTCATCTTTTCTCCAACAGTCACGTCCCTGAGGCTGAGGACGGTAGTTTTGCAGAGGACGACTGGTAAGATGACTGGTTGTGAAATGGTTGTTTCTTTGCCCTCTGCTTCTGTGACGTATCAGTGCTGCCTTGCCTTGTGGAAACCGTGACTTTGAAAACAATACCTCAGTGTACTTCTCTGTTGTTGTTTTTTCCTCTTTGTGCATTCAGTTCCCCTGGGACGTGTCTGTATGTGACTGTGGCTTTTGATTCGATGTATATAAATGTTGAGGAACAGCCTCAAAGAGATGTGATTGAACATGTTGCCAGTATGATATTGAAGTATTATTATGCTCTTTGTTGTGGCTTTCTAACAGGCTTTTGTACATTCAGCTGGTTTGACAGATCCAACACTCCCAGCTAGGGATGGAACGGTTTATGAAAAAAAACGAACTGTTTGATTTTCCTCACTTGATTCGGGGCGCGTGTGCTTCATTCGGGGCGCGTTTTCCTTTTTTCTTCATTTTACGACTCAGGTTGAAGCGCCGATCATACGAATGCAGAACTCGAGGGGAAGGAGTACAACAGCACACTTTGTGGGGAATCCTGTGTGTTGGTACATTATTTTTTTTCTTTTGAGAGTCTAATCACTTCCTGACTCCAGCTCTGGACCGAAAAAAATACACAAGAACAGCAGCTGTCAATCATTGTGACGTAAAACCTCATTTTTAACCTCTTATAACTAATGAAAACAAAACTTTTCAGAGAAAAGAGGACTTGAATACAAGGCAGCCAAATTACATCTTCAAATCACCACAACAATCAGATGTGAGAAGCATTTCTAAGATGTGTATTAATTTTTTAGACTTTGATCACAGCCCATCTGGGATGACTGGAGAGATGGATTTTTTTTACCTATGCTGCAGCCAGCCACCAGGGGGAGCAGTGGTGACCTCACTTCAAGCCAAGCAAGATGATGTCAATTTTTTTTACAGTCTATGGTTGTGTACATGACAAGTGGAGAAGACAAAGTCAGAGGGTGTACCAGTGGCGATGTGTTGTTCTGCTGTCTGGGAGCTCTTTAGATTCAGTGTGAGCTCTGATGATGGGGGAAGGAAACTGCAACTAAGTTTTGCCAACTTAAGCCTGGCTCACACTACAGGATTCTCAGCTTGATTTATCCCAGATTTGGTCCTCCCAACAATCGGGGAAGAAATCTGGTCGGGGACTAAAATCGGCCCCGACGTTCAGCCAAGATTATCTTCTAGTGTGAGTGGTTGACAGATGAATCTTTAGCCCCACGATCGTCTCACAGACTCGTCGGAGCCACCCTGATAATTTTCAAACATGTTTGATATTTATCTGGATGATAATAACATTCATTCTCACTGAGGATGACAACAGCCAATTAGAGAGAGCCCCCTTAAGGGGGAGACCGGACAACAGACAACAAACGCAGGCTCAAAGTGAAACTGAAAGGCTCTGGGTCAGCTGACTGCGCGCTCCACTGGCCCACTCGAGCCAGTTCAATAACGCCTTTAAAAATAACACATAACCACGCCATTTTCAGTAGCAAACTGTTGTTTTATCGGTGTGAGATCATGCAATAATTGGCTGATACAGCAACAGTTTCACCTCTGTCCCTCTGCGGGCGCGAAATGGATGAAAGGCACCGCTGCAGACAGCTCCGCTTCTCTCTCCTCTTGTCCCACCAGTGCGCTAAAAACCTCAGATCAAACAACTGAGCACATGTGGTCCATCACTCTCTCTCTGGTCGAATAATCTTGGTGAAATCCTGTAGTGTGTGCTAGTCAGTATTTTCAAATCTTGTTGTTAGAGTGTGCTTAAGATTTAAGAGATGATTTAAGAGAAGATGATCTGTGAAGATTCTATCAATCTGTAGTGTGCGCCAGGCTTTAGAGACTTTGTCGCTACATTCAATGACTTTTCAGACCCCAGAGATTTTTTTAAAGACGACAATTATTACTTTTCTGGTGTTTAAAGTATCTGAGGTAAAAGCGTGTTTTGATATCCTCAATGGTCAGCGTGTGTGAGTCCCTCCTCCATCCAAAACATAGACAGACAGTCCTCCCTCACAGGTTGATATTTTGACATAATAAAAAAAGAATGGACAGAAGAAAGTTAATTTGTAGTTCTAAACATGTTTATGATGTTGACAATAGAGACTTTCTTCACTGAGGAGTTGGCATGTTGAAACTAGCAATGTTTCACTGAGCTTTAATGATGTTTGAAATGGGAAACAGCCTCATTCTTACAGGTTTTTTTATGACTATACATAACAGAATTGATTAAAAATAGTCTTTTAAAGTGGATTATTAGAGTATATGGTAATCTGGGGTGTTAAAAACAATAGCAATTTACATCGAACCAGAAACCGTGACCACAAAACCGTGATAAGAACTGAACCGTGGTTTTTATGAACCGTTCCATCCCTACTTCCAGCGCTGACTGTTTGTTGTGTTGGAGGCTGAAGTCTCCTCTCTGGAGCTAACTTCAAACTAACACCTCTACTTCTTCTCTGTCTTTCTCTCCTTGACACTCACACTCAAACTGCTCCGCTTCTGAGATCCGTGCGTTAGCGTTGAGATTTGCAGTAGTTGCATGGGCGTGTTTTATATAACTTGCATGGGGGATTGGGGCCTGTTCTTTAATGCCTATTAAGCCAGAATATGTTAAATCTTGCTGCTTTAAAAATGCGAGACTCCTCATAAGCATGTCTCTTTTTGCTCTTGTGTTTGTTTAAGAAACTATCAAGTCAGAGGCCTGAATTTGCCAAAAAATGAAACATATGTAGAAAAAAACAAGTGTAATGTCTGTATTTGTTGCTGTTTGATAGATTCTAAAGACAACACCCGAACTGTTCAGACTTTAAAATCACATCAGATCAACAGCGTGAAACACAATAAGAGTAAGATGTAATTCTATAAGCACAGAGTGCTGTGTCACTGGATTGATCTGGTACTCATCCCCGGCTATTGACTGTGAACAGCCAGCGCTCTTGTTCCCATAGTGACAGGACCTCTGAGTGCTGGCAGATAATCAATAACTGACCGTTCCTCCACACCCAGCCCCGTGCCTCAGAAATCTCATCAAGACAATCGACTCTGAGATTCTGCGGCTCGGGGCTGCTTCCCTCTAGAAATGCTACAAACAGTGATTTACTCATTTTCATCCACCTTTATGTGTTTGCTTTGTGTTTGTGGAGAAATACAAAACGCAGACATGTTTCCACATCTCCTCCTGACATAGGTTAGTGTAGCCTGCAGGCGTGATTAAGCTCCCAACTTCAAGTGCATCTACGATGTTTAGACGTATCGATTTTGCCTTGCTGTTAAATTGCATCCCTGCATTTTTTCTTTATTCCTTTCTTCTCAAACCTGTGTATGTGAATCAGGAGATGGAGGTTATACTGGCCAGCTGGCTACGTGGCTCTTAGAGCTCAGGACAGAGTATCCTGTGGGATTAAAAGACTTTATGATTGCTAATGGCAGCCTCACTAACATTTCTATCAAGCCTCGGTGCCACGGACAAAGCTGCTGTCGACCTGATCTATAGGACTCCATTTATCACAGAATCATGAATCGATGGCCACCAGACAGCAGGCAAGCGGCTGGTAGTTACAGACAAAATCACTGCCTGAAGGCACTGTTAGAAAGCAGAAAAACATCCTTTTCTTTCACAGATAAAAAAAACCTTTCTACAATCCAAAATCTTGTTTTCCGGGGTCAGCATGACTTTCTGTCATTGATGAAAGATTGTGTCGTTTCTTTCTGTCTTGCACTATATTCCTAATGGACTGCAATATATTGAATTACTTTGCCTGTTGCCAGGAACAAAAATGATTTCTGCTTAGAGTATGAGAGACTAATTGTACTCGCAGTCATTTATCACAGCCTGGCTTTGATTAATGTTTGAGAAATATGGTCGGTTTTAGCCATCAGAAACTCACATGCTGCGTCCCAGAGTTGCAAAAAAAAAAAAAAAAAGAGTCTTTTTAAATAAATAGTGTTCTCTTAATAATACTATTCATGCAAATCCTGAAGTGAATATAATATATGAAGGTGAAATGAATGAAATGACTGATGCTGGATCCTTTGTGCTTTGTGAACAGACAAAGTCCCATTTCAGGAACGCTCTTTCTCTGCGAGCGTGGACAGAATCTCAAACACTCACACTGTACATAACATAACAGGAGCCCAGGGGAGCTGCATTTACATTCTGTCTGCACTGCAGTTGATACTTTTCTCAGCAAATGTCAATACTGTTGGCACACAGCACTGGCTGTTTCCAGTACCAGTTTCAGACCTTTTTTTGATACTGGTCCCAGACACGTGACTTTTTTCTGGGGCTGAAATGCCAAATCAGGAAACTCCCAACCTCTGAAATGAGATTATTGGAGGCTTTTTCACATTCTTTCTTCTCTTAGAAAGAGATTCCAATATAAGTTTTTAATATATCACACATTACTTTTAAAACAAACCTCCAAATACAAACAAGCCTGCAGGCTGCACAGTAGCACAACATCTGTTTTGAGTTTTACAGCTAATCTTAGCGTTTACTTTTCAGGCAGCCCTCTGTAATGACACCCACTTCTCCCAATCTTATTATTTCAACAGGAAAACCGTTATTAAGAGTTATACTCAAGTGGAAAATCAGGTCTTTGTCAGAGGACACTCTGATCCACTAGTCTCCTGCCACAACAGCACGTTGTCTGTCCCAGCGTTCAGGTGTGTTCTGTAGTTTTGACTTTGCTGTCTCTCCTTTCCAGCCACAGCACACAGTCATCAGACGAGGCGGGATTTAATGACCCCAGCTTACTGGAAAACCTCCAAAGTAATCATGTAAGTAACACGAGGCTTCTCTGCCACCCGGCTGCATGGACGGCTGCTCTTGAGGACAAATTTAGGAAGGACTGAATCTGATTATCTGAACTCCAGTTTGCTGATGGATTTATCATGCATATTTTTTCTTGCAGAGCATGTTTTTCTCAATCAAGACGTCATGTTTTGATGAGAAATTGACATCATTTTCTTTAATGTCAGTTTTGAAACTTGCTGAGGCGTTAATTACTGCTTCTTTTCAGGACTTTGTAAACAGAAGGAAAACAACTTAATTAGCTTATTTTGACAGGATGAAGACATGTTTTGCTCCTCCACAGGGAAACCAAACATCCCTACACTGATGAAAACAGTATTTCCTAATGAATATGAAAACTTTCCACATCTTTTATTGATTAAAAACATGAAAATATACATTGTGGATCCATAACAGGACAGTGAGAGCCACCTGTAGTAATGAAATGAGTTTAACTTATGATTGATTGACTGTTTGAGTCACTCAGCTGCAGAACAGCATGAGGGAGGCAGATTGTCACATCTAATTAACAGTATCACCACCCAGGGAAAGGAGCTCTCCCACGGTAAAGTTTGCTTTGTAATGACAGCCGAACCTCTCCTCACATTCAGCTCGTCTTGGATCAGCTTTAGTTTCATACTGATATCCCTGCGCCCACTGCTAATTATGGTGCTCAACCAACTGCTGTGTGAAAAAACACAGCCTCTCTAAATCCCTGGTAATGAGCTGCGTGCTATTAATCTGTTGTGTTCCACTAATGCTTTGGATGAGGGTTGATGTCTTAATATTCACGCTCTTTGGTGAGTCTTAGGTTTTCTAAGAGAATCCGACATTTGGATAACACTCTTTCTTTTGCTCTTTCAGAGTTTGATATAAAAATTAATTTAAAGGGGACATATGCTGATCTGCGATTTAATACTTACACATAAAATAATAAAGTTGAAAACAAGACCTTACACCCCCTGAATTTTCAAAAAATGAGATATTGTATCTTTTCTGATATCCTAGAACGAGATTTGATGCCTCTGTAAATGGGTCATTGACATTTGGCTTCGAGATTTCGACCTTCGTGACGACACGAGGATCCTTTCTTTTTATTGGAGTAATCTGATAAAGCTGCTCCTCCTCTGTGATGTCAGTTAGTCACACAACCGCCACCGAGGGATACACCCACCAAGAGCCGAGTATAAATAAAGCTCCCTACTAGCTCTGGCTTACTTGACTCAGTGCTGGATGCAGGGACTCTGCTCTGCTGAGCAGCTCAGCTTTACATGGTGAATTAGCAGTTAAAACACTGTAGTTTTAGCAGACGTCGTAATACTTGTGAGGCTGTGATTTTTGCATGCTTGTTCTGACATGCACTGTGAACCTGGACCACAATAATGCTGCAGTAATAACATAGTGACGAACTGACGGTAGAGGCGATCTATAGACTACACTTTCAGCATGATGGATAAAACAGACAGAGAAAAGTGAAGGAGCAGGATGGAGCCCTGTTATAGAAATAGTTTATTGGTGAAGTCTGCCTATATTTCCACATATAAACTCTACATGTTACAGTACTGGTTTGACTCACCACAGTGAAGCGTCCTGAGATGATCTATGTCAAGGTAGATTTTCTTCCTCCTGAGCTGCAGAACTGTCCAGGTCTGACTCGGGGTCCAATACAAAAGGACGTATCCTACACTCTGCCGTTTTATTAGTGCTATCAATGTCTTACTGTGAAGTTTTGGCAAACAGCAAACTCGCTCGGTCTGCCCCATTCAATGTGGCGATTTTGTAAATACTGCCATGCTGCAAAAACCGTCCCCTGGCTCTACCCCCTCCTGATAGAACTGACCAATCAGAGCACAAAGGGCTGTGACGTTGCGAGGTTACTGGAGGTCATTCTCCAAATGGAGCGTTTCAACGAGATCTTCAGAATGGCCTAAAATGAGGATATTGAGAACGCTATTGTGGGGCAATGAAGGAACTAAATGACTTATACTGAGGGCAGAAATGCTTTACAAAAATGCTTTTTGTGTCTCTACTGAAAATGAAGCTACAGCAGTGTTTGGCTGTAACTTTCATGGCCAGTCGTGAAGAGTGTCTCATTTCTCTGGAATCCATAAAGAGATACTTCTGGCCTAGTTTCTCCTTAGTTTTTCTTTCTCGTAACAACATTTTGTAAGTTAAGAGCTTGTTTCTAATCAGATTCTTGCAGCATTTAAAAGTTCTCTCCAGCCTTTGTGCATAGTAAAGCTCCATCTGCTTGCCGTGGCTTCGTAATGCTGCACAGGCTTGAGGTTTGTATTGATCTCTTCGTCTCACTCCGAGTCATTACTGACCTCAAGCAAGGTTACTGAAAGAACTTAGAGAAATACATAAAGCTTGTTATGATATTCAGTCTAGGGATTACTTGACACACTCAACAAACTATCAAAGCTTCCATCTCTTTTATGACACATGGAAGCTGAATGAAACGATCCCCTCTGTCCTTGTGGCCACCATGATGCCTCAAACTTACATAGCTTGAGTGGATTATCAACCTCATGTTGGCGTAGCTGCAGGCACTTTCCAGGAGAAGTGTTGATACAGTGTGGTGGCAGACTGGAGGAGAGGGGAATTAATAGTGATGACAAAAATAAAAATCCCTCTGGTGCTTTTCACTTTAGTCACTGGACTCATTCTGCACCCCGCAGAGTCGTCCGTTAGTGGGTGTTTGTTTACTCACTGGCTCGTTCAGGCTCCCTGCTTAAGTTTCTCTTGACCCTTAAACTTTGTCCACACTGGTCATGTCTGCAGTGATGAGTGTCCGTCACTGTTACTCAACACAGACTGCCCTGGAGTCAGTGTGGGTGATAGCTTGCAGCACAGTATTAGCTGTCACATCTAATTGAGCCGTGCACTCCCTGCCTGGCGTGGATAATAGACACACTAGTTTGTACTTCTTCGCTCGTAGGGGCCCTCATAGCGTAGAGATTTTTTACTTTTGTTTAGAATCTTTACTCTTTGGATTCTAACCCAAATCAGTGTCATGTGATGCATTTCCATAAAACCTGATGGTTTATGATAGGCTTCAATATACTGCAAAATGATGCAGTATGATATGGGGTGTGTCTCAAAATGATAAACTGCAGTCTCCTCTCTCCTCTCTCCTCTCTCCTCTGTGGCAATGCAAGTACTTTCTAAGTCACCATATTGAAGGCTGTCACAAAGCAATAATTGTGCTCAGAGGAGGAAGGAGGGAGGAGAAGGTTTTGTTTAAGTCTTTTCACCAACAGACACGCCCCTATTTGGAATATCAGTCTCTGATTGGACGCTGTAGCAGCGGCGACTTCTCTACATGAAACTTCACAAGGACGACAGAGATTAATGAGAGAGAAAAGACGAGCTGAAAACAAAACGTGTTAGATGTGAGTTTAAAGCAAAAAATATGGAACACAACCATCACTGAATTAATATAGCAGAGGATCAATACTGAAAACTGAAATCTACTGAATAATATCTCCCTGAGTCACAATAAACTTGGTTAATTAAGTTGATAAGTTTCAGAGCTCACAATCAGATGTGCTCTAGATAAAGGCTAAATAAACCGTATATAATTTAATAGTGACGCATTTTACCAATAAAGTGATCTGTGTGTTTCAAACAGCACACATTATAAACAAAGTGCAGGTTTTCTTCATGGTAACGTATTTGTTAAACAGGTTAAAGGAACAGACAAAGCTCTGTTACTTTTTATGTTTGATCAGAGTTATTACAGCGGGCATATGCAGACACACAAAACAGCTGTTAGAGCATCAGAGGAGAGGATTTCCCATTGCTCTAAAAATGAATCTCCTCCATCCTCTCTCCTCTCTTCATTTCCTCACATCTCTTCCATTTATCTCTGGTGGGAGGACGCAAGTGGAGGAAGGAGGGATGAAACTTTGGAGCTTTGAGATGCCCCCATGATAGGGCATGTGAAGGATTTACTTAATTGATACTTTTAATATCTTCCAGATCCTTAAATGATGACTAAATTTATTATTATTATTTCCCAGAGGAACAGGTGATGTTAAAAGCTCCTGTGAGGAACTGTTTTGATTTTGGCGCCCCCTGTGGACTGAGAGTATTTTCCGAGAGTATTTTGTCTAAGACACAAGTGGTTGCTGTTTCTTGATGAAATCCTCATCCAGCTCACCTGTTACAGTTAGATATTAATATTTTAGTCATGAAAAATGAAAATAAAAGGTGTTGCTCTAAGGCGTTTGGTCTGACGCCTACCCTCCACTTTTGTTTTTAGACCTTAAGAACAACAAATTTGCAAGGTTACCGATATTTTAACAGTCTTATTTGCTTTTAGGGGTCAGAAAGAGACATCAGTATGAGTTTCAGGCTGTTTCCCAGGTAGCTTAAAACTCCTGACAGGAGCTTTAAGGTTAAATTAAAGGAATAGTTACACATTTTTAGTTTAAATTTTCTTGTCTTTCCTTGCATATGACTACTTGATTTATTTATCCTTCCATCATATTCATAAAAATGTTTTTTTTTGTCCCAGTGTTAAAAATTTTGCTGGGATCATGTTTTTAGCTCATCCATAAATACATTCATACGAATTAAGTTCCTGTTTGGGCGTAATGGCAGGTCTGTTTTTAGGCTTAGCACAGTAACTCCCATGGCTCTCATAATCACTGTAATGCAGGCAGGAAGCAGAGATGCTCAAAGTCTCTGGATATACGTCTAAAGTGTTTATAAAAAAAAAACCTTCTCATTGTTGCAGATTTGGCCCTTCAAGCCTAATGATATAAAGTACACACTCACACATACACACAGTACACAGTGGCATGTCCTTCAGAGGATACCTGTCAACCCAGACCAGATTAGCATGCTGCTTGGAGGCTGAGGGGGCACTCACAGCCACCTGGACTGTAATAGACTCTGTGGTTTTTCATTTACTCTAGGCCTTTTGACTTGCCCTCCCCCTTCAGTCATTTTGCTCATTTTGTTTCCTGTTGGAGATCTCTCATTAGAGTCTCCATAGCCAACAGAAAGAGTGTGTGTGCCTGTGTGTGCACAGCTTTTTGTTTGATAAGGAAAAAGAAAAGGAGTCTTAGTATTGAGCAGACGCATGCACAGCAGCTGATCAGAGATTTTCAACCAGCGGCGCCCTCCCTGCAGTTCGGTATCAGTACCAATGTCTTACCTGTTGTTCAGTGTCCATTTTGTTGTGACAGGTTTTGTTAAGAATGTTCAAAGTCAAAGTGCCCTTTCCTCTTCTTCTAGCCCACAGCTGCTGTCATCCAGGAGTTCATGACCATGATGGCCATCTGTCACACTGCAGTCCCAGAGCGCATGGAGGGAAATATCACCTACCAGGCAGCCTCTCCAGGTAGATCACACCCCTGTCATACACACAGTGTGCTGAGGAGTACAGGGAACTCAAAGTAGAAACAAAAGAAAACATGAAATTCATATGACACACACATCAGCATTATCTCAAGACAGTATCAAAGTAAATTTTTTCTCACCTCTTTACTTTGCAACATATCCTCAAAATTATATACAGAAAATGTGCCCGTCTACATGTTTTTCTACATGTGCTTAGATTTTGAGATGAAAGGGAGCAACACTGCTCTTGGAAATGACAGATTCTACACTTTGAACCATAGAGCTGACATTTAAATGTAGCATATACTTTTTTGAATTTCCATATCGGAAACATGCTATACATTAAAAGTTAAAAAAAAACACAGAATACAGAAAAAAAAAACAGGAATGGAAAAAAAAAACTAAATAGTTTAATAAATAACACACAACCAGTAGCAGATCATCTGATTCAGATTACTTTAAAGTAAAGTAGAAAATATAGACCAGAAAAATAACATGAAAAGATTGATCTTGATGACTGTTGTGATGACACACAGTTACAAACCCATGAACATAAAAACAAAGAATCTGTTAATTTTTTATGCCCATATTCAGTGTTGTTATTCCAAATTTCCAAACCCCTGCAGCTGTTTCTTTTCCTTAATGTGTGACGCAAGTTGAAGTGAAACTGCAAAATCAAGAAAAGCGCTGTCTTTGCTGGTTCTGCAGCTTCAGGGAGATACTGGCTGGACTTGGTTCCAGGTGCTCTCCATCACTGCTGCTGCGCCTTTACTTTTTTAGTCTTTTTGTTGAAGTACTTAATTCTCCATCTAGTGACCTCTTTGTCTCATCAAATGGAAAACATTGCTGCAGCCTCCAGGTTGCAGTTTTTCATGAAGACGTTTATATAATCACCAGGACAGGGCAGAGCCAGGAATCATATTAAAAAACATCCTGTTTCATCCTCAGTGCACGTCTGGTTCTTTGAACCTCTTTCTGATCTTGAGACATCTGACAACCATGGACAATATCTCCTAATATATACCTACCTTTGACACACCATCTTATTTATGATTATCATTATATCATATATTTATGATCATCATATTTCCTGCTGTGCAATATACATATTTAAGTATGTTATAACTATAACTTGTGTTCCTTTTAAGTATCATATTCTCAGCAATTGTTATACTTATATTTTACAGTTATATCCAATGTCACGTGCACTTACGCTTCCATTTTTTTCCACTTTCTTGTGCTTGTAATTTCTTACATCTTTACTTTTATAATCTCTTGTATTTGTACATTTTGTAATTTCTCAAATCTTAAAACTTTTGATTTTTATCAAAAATTAAAAATTATTTTTGAAGGTGTAGCAGTAACAGAAAAGCAATTTTCCCTCTGGGATTGATAATGTCTTTCTGATTTCTGATTATTTATAATATGAGGTGAAAGTGAGTGCATGAATTTGGAGTATTTACCACAGAATGACAAAGTTTTGGCCAAGTCTGACTATCATAATGAGTTGCTATGATTGTGTAATACTGGTGATATTTCTCTGAGGGTTTATCCTTTTAAATGGATTAATATCCCTTTTTGAGTAAGTAATATTTATGAATAGTCATATCTACCTCCATACACCAAGTAAAATGTGAAATTTTACAGACAGGACAGCTCATTCTGTCAGCTCACAGGAGAACCACCAACAATCAAAATTGTAATTAAAATTAAAGGTTAAAAATGTAGCTCATAGCTTGTAGAGGTGGAAAATATTTCTAAAAGTTCCAAATAATGATAAAAGAAAGGTTATTTTTGTTATTCAGGCAAAATCCAGCAAAACTCACCGGCATATTCATGAAAGAAGGGAAAAAATAAAGGCTTTTCTGACAAGTGGGAAATTTTACTCTTTCTGTTGAAATTATCCACGAAAAGAAAGAAAAGAAAAAAGAATCTTCTGAGACAGAAAGCGGTGCTAATTCTGGCTAAAAACAAAAATATCTTCTATTATTCTCTGTTTGTGCGCAGTTTACATCACAGTGGTCTCCCCTGGAAGCAATCTGTGAATTTCTATAAAAAAAGAAACTAATAAACCTTGAAAATGTCACTGCTCAAGGCTCCAATTAGAGTTCCAACTCTAAACAAAAGAGTAGCTCTCCTGGGAGGAATTAAAGCGTGGAAATCTGCAGCTTCTGTTATTGCAGAATTGATTGACATGCAGTGATCAACAAACAACAATCTGCATTAAACGTGATGTCGCTGTGACTTCTTATGCATCAAACTTTATCTCTAAGCCAGTGAAACAGGTCTGAACCCATTTCATAACAGAAACACTGCTGCTTTGCGTCTTGTGCACAGCTTTTAATAAGACAAAAACTTTTTTTTTGCCTGATTGCCTCGAACAATCACAGTCGTCTGGAGCTTCAGGGTTTGAAGCAGAGAGGGGATTGGCTGCAGAGAGAAGGGTAGTGAAGTGAACTGTGAAAAACAAGCAGAAAGATTTTTCTCACCCTGCAGCATCCTCTTGCAAGCTGGAGCATCAGCTACCTGGTCCCCAGCTTTCTCAGTGAAAGTGTGTCAACATGAACTACTTTTGAGTAAAAAATGTAGTTCTTACTCTGAAATTTTCCTTTTGTGTGTTTTATTTGTAACATTTAATTTCTCTTTGCTTTAAAGATGAAGGAGCTCTTGTGAGAGCAGCAAGAAACCTGGGCTTTGTGTTTTCTGGAAGAACCCCAGACAGCGTCATTGTGGAAACGGTGAGTCGAAGAAGTTTAATGAAAGGCGTTGAAGCTATTGTAGTGATGGATGGATCCACTTAATCTTTAATATGAGCAACTTGTCAGGTAGGCGTGACCTCAGACAGGAAAAAAACCTGACAGACTCGAAGACTACTCGAACTCAAATGATTAATGAGTTATACTGATGATACAGGTAAACCAGCTTAACCCAAGCTAAGAATTATTACACTCTCAGGCCACTAACTGTGTTTAAATACATACAGTGCTCACTGGATAGAGATGTAAATGTGTGCTGGCTGACACAACAATGTAATCTCCGGTATGCAAACCAACCTGGGAGGAGGTTTCACCTTTATATGGTCACTTCACTGCAAAAAAAAAGAAATTTAATCAGGTGTTTTTGTCTTATTTTACATAAAAATTGTCTTGTTATGCTTGGTATGAGCCACATTCATCTAGTCAGTCCAGAAAAATGTCTTGTTTTAAGTTATTTAAAGACAAAAATAGAAACTAGAATAATTTCTTAAAACAACCTTTATATTGTTCCATTGGCAGACTTAAAACAAGACATTTTTCTGGACTGCTTAGGTGAATGTAGCTCTTATTAAGTCTAAAACGACATTTTCTACTTAAAATAAGACAAAAACACTTCATAAGATTTCAGTTTTTCCAGTGTTGTTAAATGAGAGTATAATTGTTTGCTCACAGAGAGTAGGAGTTAAAATTTATAACACATTAAGGTCTGTAAAGATCTATACCAGTTAAGCTAGGGCAGCTGGTAAGCAAAGTCAGAAGAAGCACTTGAACAAGCTCATTTGGCTGTGTGTACAGGTAACAACATCCAAACATTTCAATCTGAAGTTTTGCATATTTTAAAGAGCCTTAAAATATGCTGCATAAGAACAGGAAATACTCTGCAAATAACTCCTTTAAAAATTAAGAATCTTGTGAGTGCGTCCCTCTTTCTGCTCTTGACAAACCAGATTGATCTTGTTGGCTGGGTGCCCAAAGACGCCTCAAGGTGGAGGTTCGTGGGCCAAAACTAAACATTCATGTTACAGTACATGATATCAAATATGTCTGTAGCATAATTGTGCAAAATAAATACTCGTGCAAGTAATTTTAAAAATGAAAACAGTTTTCTTTACTGCATTCCACAGCATAAAGTTACTGAACATCCATACGGCACAAATACTAGGCCTGTGTCTTCAGAAACATTTAGCAAAATATACCCAAAACAACATGGGATACAACATGCTCCTATGAAACACAAATAGTGCATTTTCCATTCTTTTAAAATAAGGAATAGTAATAACACTGGACACCTGCTTTAGCTTTTTTTTCCCCTTTAAATGACTACTATATCTTCATTAATTTACATTAATTTAAAATATATGTAATAAAAATTGAAAGATGGGCAATGGGCTGAAAAAAAAAAAAAAAGCTCGGCCAGTTGGTCCCAAATTGCCCTGGTTTAAAGATTTAGAGGTACCAGCTGATTTTGGAGCACTGCTTTTTGCTACATGCTACGCTGAGCTAAGTGACTGTTAGTTCTATGTCAATCCTCACAGTAAAGGTGTATACAGGAAAATCTGAATCTTTTGATGTGATTTTGTCTTACTTTCAGTAGAAAGTGTATTTTTAGACTTAATATGAGCCACATTCACCTGACCAGCCCAAAAAATTTCTAGTTTAAGTTATTTAAAGACAAAAATGAGGTCTGAATTAGGAACTTTTATAGGTACCCAACCGAATTCTGTCAAAAGTACCGGGTACAAATTCACATAAACCAAAAAGGTAACATGTTTAGGTACCTAAATGCATCCTTGTGACTGTGAGGAAGTGGAAGAGGAGGTGATTTTCCATGCTGGACATGAACACAGCATTGCAAGGTCATATTTTGAAGAATAAATATGTTAAATTGGAAATTTTTTATATTTTGTTATTTAACAAATTGGTATTTTTTTACCACATGAACACAAAAAAGTACAAAAAATTGGCACTGTTGAGTAGTGGCACCGATTGCCAGGTACCGGGCATCGGCACAGTGTCGTTTCAATTCTGAAAGGTTCCCATTCCTAGTCTAAATTGCTTGTAACAAGTAAAAAAAAGAAGATTTACTTGTTTTAAGACACTGTTCTGGTTTCAAGCAAATTTCTCATGACCCAGTGGAATTTTTTTTCCTTATTACAAGCAATTCAGATATTATTGTTGTCTTTGAATAACTTAAAACAAGATATTTTTCTGGACTGAACAGATGAATGTGGCTCATATCAAGTACAACACTACATTTTTTATTTAAACTATAAACAAAGCGTGTATTTTTTTACAGTGCAGATATGTTCTGAGACCAGCTTCGGTTAAATAGAATAGAACAGAATAGAACAGAATAAAATAGAATGACATATTCTCTATTTATCCCCGAGGGGAAACTCAAGAGTAACTGCAGCAATACATGAAAACAAAAGTAAGAAAGGGTAGAGTGCAAAAAGATCCATAAGAAAATCATATACCTTAAAGTAAAAAACCACAGCCTTTTGATTCCACCTGAGCCACAGCGTGAGAAAATGAGGAACATCACACTGGCAGCGCTTCTATCCTGAGCTGATGTGCTGCGTGCCCTCTTCAGGTCAGCCGTCCTGTTGTTCCTGTAATTGGCTAACCTGATGATTGCACTCAAATAGGTTGAAGGAGAAAGGCCAGAACCATTTATAATTTTTCCCTTCTGCTCAGAACATCTTGTCTTCAAGACGTTTGTCCAATTTGGTAACCTTTATTAGGCCCTCTTAAGCTCTCAGCATCTGTTTAATCACTCTGTCTTGTACCTTGCGGTCTCTACAATTAAGGGAGTTAATTGAATTTTACCTCGTTATTCTCCCTCCATCAGCTCGGCACAAGCAACTGATAAACAGATTTAAAGTGCAATTAAGTCTGATTTGTGCAGGTTGGCGGGGTTGGCTTGTGCTGCTAAAGATAAGTTGTCTCAGAAGAAGACGGGTTGAGATGTGTTCTGTCAGATTGTATTAACTTGTCTGTCTGTTTATATTTAGCTCGGTACGGAGGAGAAGTACGAGCTACTGCATGTGCTGGAGTTTACAAGGTAAATAAGTGTTTTGAATAAAGGATTAGTGTGTGTTATGTGAAATTTAAAAAGTTGTATGACATCAGAATCTTTTATTTTCTCTTAGCTCTTGTTATTTGTACTAATTAACCCTGTGAGCAAGGTGTGACATCTCGTTACCGTATATCTGTTGATTTCTAATTTCAGCCGACATCTGCTGGCTCACACAGCGCTTGATAATTTGCTGCAGTGGCTTTGACACCTTCTGATGTGATGTCTCTCCGTCTGTTTCTGCTTATCCCACCTTCTCTCTTTCTTTCTCTCCTTTTTCTTTCTTCTGCTTTTTTTCTCACAGCGCGAGGAAGAGGATGTCAGTCATCATGCGCACCCCATCTGGGAAGATCCGCCTCTACTGCAAAGGAGCTGTGAGTGTCTGTCTCTCTCCATGGCAACACATGACAGCCCATCAGCACCATCTTACACACACGCATACACACACCCTTGTTGCCTTTCGCTCTTGTCAGGAAATGTTTCCGATGGGCAAAAACATAAAGAAAAAATATCTTTATTTCACACAAGAACAACAAAGCTTTTACCGGCACCCTGCTGCTGCTGCAAACAAACCAGATCTTATTCCACAGTGACATACTTTAGGTGTATCTGGGTTACAGATAAATAAACATTTTGCTGCATTCTTAAAGGATCTGGAAATTATTACAGTTTAATGCACATTTAGTTACTTTCAGCAGGTTTTCAATTCATTTGATCTCTAAACTATAAAAGACAACTACACAAGATAAGCTAAAGATTCATGTTTGTGTTATCTCAGGTTCACATTCTGCATCCTTGGCCCTGTCACAGCTTCACAAATCACCCCTCCTTGGATAAATCTGATTTGTAGATTGATGAGCAAATGAGTAAATCATTGTGAGAGAAACATTATGTTTGGGTTCAGACCTGAGAGCCCACATTGACCCAGCTGACTGCATCCAGGTGCTTCCTTTCTCTCCTCTGTGGGTGTCAGTAACCAACATGTGTTTCTCTCCCTTCAGGACACAGTAATCTATGACCGCCTGGCAGACAGCTCGAGGTACAAAGAGATTACACTGAAGCACCTGGAACAGTTTGCAACTGAGGGTGAGTGGACTCACATCGCCCCCTGCCTGCCAGAGGTAGAAACACATTGAAGGATCCTTTATTTGTGTGCCTCCTTGTTTCTCTTTGGCTTCAGCTGCAGCAGATGTATCTCACCTTCCTCTCAAACCTGCAATTTAGATTTTTCACCAAACAGTAAATCTGAGCATATGTGACAAAGAAGTGCAAATTAAAGTCAGTGAAGCAGAAGGGAAGTGCATCACAGACGCTCCCTTTTGTTCTGTATTCATACTGCCCCCTTGTGAGACAGCAGCAGAATGATGTCATTGGGAATATTGAATGTGGGCTAAAAATAGAATTCAGGACAGATTTTAAAGATCGTAAGGCTCTGCAATTGAATGATTAAAACACAGCTTCCTTTTTGTTCAGAATTCACTTTTTATATGTAGACGTACGCAAAGAGTCTGACAGCTTATTTTTAACTAACACAGTACGCGGACATTGATTACCTAAACCAAGTTAAACATTCTTATAGAATAGAAGAGAATAGAACTTTATTGTCATTGTAACAAGTACAACAAAATTGAAGTCACAGCAGCAATCAAGAAAACAAAAGTAAGAAAGTGTACAGAAAGTGCAAAAAGGTCCAAAAGAAAATAGATGATGACACCTTGTCCATCATTGTCCAGTTCAGCCAGCCGCCACCTCCACAGGGTCCAGGACTGAGCTTCTTCAGCAGTCTGTTCAGTCTCTGTTTCCTGGATCCTGTCTGCTTACAGCAGGTGAAGTTCTTCCAATGTGGCGTTAGTGTCTGATGTTAGCTCCGTTAGCCATGTCTGTGAATGGCATGATGCTACTCTGCCTTCTGGTATTCCCTCTGTTGCTGGGTTAGCACAGCTAGCTCATCCATCTTATTGGACATAGATCTTACGTTCCCAGTAACGATGGATTGAAGGACATGTCCATGTCGTCACTTCTTAGCTCACACCTGCATGTTGTCCTAACCTCTTTCTCCTCACCTCGTGGGAAAACATCAGGCCTTACACCAGTTAGCACTGACATGCCACAGGCTGCTAACAGCTGAGTTCACATTTAAACAATGCAGCCATGGTTGCATGTAGGATCTCCAGACAAACATAGGAGAAAAGGTAGTAAAAATATCACTGAAGACACAAAAAGTTTGGTGTCCATGACCAACAAATGAGCCATACAAAGTAATGATCCACTCAAAATACAAAGATTACAAAAAAAGAGATGAAAAAATTACAAGAAACGGACAAAGAAGAGAGAGCTGCTGCAAAAGGCAGCCATAGCTAACAGTTGGCTACATTAGCTTAGACTCAAGTACGGCAATTGTCAAAGTTTTCTCTTCTGTTTGTGGTTACAATTTCAGCAAACTATAAAACCAATCCAAACGGATAAAAAAGGTTTCCATCATCCAGCTGTAAATATTCTAAATGCTTTATCTTTTCAAAATAAAACATGAAACATCCTTTATTTTCACTCTTTGAAACAGAAAAAGCACATACTACTTTGTCTTCTTTCATTTTCTGTGTTGCTTTCAAGTGAGCCACAGCAATACTTAATGACACTCTTTCCTGGACAACCCTATCTTTTCATCAAATGAAGGTTTTGAAATGGATAATAATTGCTTTCTGACATCTTCCAGGGCTGCGCACTCTGTGCTTTGCGGTGGCAGATGTCAGTGAGTCATCCTATCAGCAGTGGCTGGAGATCCAGCACAGAGCCTCCACTTCGCTGCAGAACAGAGCCCTGAAACTGGAGGAGAGCTACGAGCTGATTGAGAAGGTTTGTAAAGAGAAGTGTGTTTGTAGAGTATCAGATCCTCAAACCAGGAGGTCCACGTTTTCTTTTACTGTGTTGTTTTTACTTTTCAATCCCTACTTTCTCTCTTGCTTTAACTTCCATGGTTATCCATCTCTCATTCAAGATTTCACAGTCAAACTTCTCCTTAAACAACTCTCCACTTACAAAGGAAACAAAAAAATATGTCTCTTTAAATCTATTCAACTTTTTAAGATCATTTCTATAATGTTAAACACAAAAGGTGGCAAGCAGTCATAAAACAAGCACGTCTGTGACTCCATGTACACGGTCGTCCACACACATTGCTGTCTGCAGCACTGGAGCACTTCCAATTTTTTTCTGACCCACCAGTCATTTAAACCTCTACATATGTGAAAAATTAGCTCGGGTATTAAAATAGCAGAACTTCTTGATGTATAGGGTTTGTTACAAAGGATTTTAATAGGCTTCCCTGCAGAAAAATAGGCACACATTCAAGTCCTCCTCTGTAACTACTGGACAAAAGTGTAATCACACCTGGACATGTTAAAAAGCTCCAAACGGCGTGTTTATGTAAGAGAGATTCAAGGCTTCAGCAGCAGGTAGAGTGGGTTTCCTGTGAGGTGGGTCTATGTGGAAGCACTCATCAAACACAGGAAGCCACAGTCGTAAATCAACCACTTGGCATGCTCTTCACGCTGCTGGTGGCTGCCCAAAACAAATGGACGCAATCAATCATGAAATAAACATAAAAGCTGTCAGAGAGGAAAATGTAATGTGTTCTGCTTAATGGGCAGAGAGGGGCACTGATACTGCCAGGCCTCGGGGTTCATTGCTCCTTGGGGCCACCCGTGCTTGGAAATGCACTCAGAGACACCACATGGGGGCACAGTGGAGTTGTGGTGAAATTTAATGGAACAAGTCAGACCTCAGCTGATAAATCACTCATGTGGGGATCCTTTATTGTTCCAAATGATTGAAATTAGGTTCAAAGTGATTTTATTTTAAACCTGTAAGTAGATCGGCCTCCATTTCTGGTCATCCAGCTCTAGGGTTGGTGATTTGGTCTCTGCCCAAACTGTCAACATGCCAAAGGGTTGATTTGATTTTTATCTATCTCAAACATTTGCATATGAGAAAGAGAAAAAAAGATGAATTAAGTAAAAAAAAAGTTCACAATTTGTTGCCAAAAGAGCAACAATGATACAAAAATCAGCCTTTTATAACAACTAAAGCAACCACCCCCCAAAAAACAGGAGGAAGCAAAGCTTATATGAACTTATATGAACCCCTACGTATTAAATCACACCAACATATATATTTCTGAACTATGTAACACATGATATTGAAAAGGGTCTTTGGGCAAGACACAAAACCCCAGATTAGACACTGAGGCATCTCCAGCTTATATTATCATAAGGGATAGGCGAGTATTGGTGTACCAGTATCAGCCTTTTTCCAAGGTATCGATACTCATGATACCAGCAGTACCATAAGTCCTCATGTCCAGTAGTTGCCCCTACTTTCGGTGGTTTGACACCACAGCAAATATGCGTCAGGACCAGTTCAGACAACATGAATGAACCAGGGAGATTTAAAAATTAAAAAGTTTTATTTTGCACTTCAGTTTATTTTAAAAAATTCTATAACCCGACAGTTGCAAGTTTTTTTTGGCACTTTTATTAATTAATTAAAAATTGGTTAACTCAGAGAGGATTTTTTTTGTTTTATTTTGGACTTAACGGCAGAGTGACTTTGCTGTCTTTGTTCAAAATGATATGTCGCTGTTAATTAAATTTTTTTGAACCAAAATTACTAGTGGTATCAGTTCTCGATTTAGAATACTCAAGAGGAAGTACTCGTACTGGTATTGGTCTAAGAAATAGTGGTATTGAACATCCTTAATTACTATACTAAAAAAAACCCCATATTTTTGATCATTCGTGTCGAATTATCTTCCAATTATTTTGCAGGTGGTGGCCATTTTTCAACAAGTTGTTCCAAATAGTAAAAAATAATGTGCAGAAATGACAGTAAAGTGTCTTAACCCTATGATTAAGATGCTGGAAACATTCAGGATTTTAATGTTTCGGCTTCAGAAATGCTTCTTTTTTCATCAAAATCTATTTTTTAAGTTATTTTTGGGGGGATTTTCATGCTTTTAAGCAGAGAAGACAGGACAGTGGATACAGCAGGAAACAGGGTGAGAGTAGGCAATGACATTTGGGAAATAGGCCACAGGCCTGACCTGAACCCGGGCTACCCACTCAAGGGCGAACCTCATGGGGCGCGACCTAGATGGCTAGGCCATCTGCACCCCAAAATCTTAGTTTTTTATTTTGTTACACTTCTCAACTTCACAAACAATATCATCTGTTTTGGACACTAAGAAGTCCTCTAACAAACTTAACCTGTCTGAGAGTGATCATGTCAACAGATTTTATTTAAAGTAAAGATTTTTCATCCAACTTACTCTGATTGAAGTTCAGTTTTATGGTTTATGAAAAATGTACTCAGAGATATGGAATCCGCTCTTTTGGAAGGACATAAACAAAGACTTGCAGCTGCCATCCTTTGACTTATGTTTCGAGCTTTAACACCAGACACAGTCTCCCAGGATTTGTCTGGAGGCCAGTTTTAAGAACCTCCCTTGCTCAGAGGATGAAATCCTGATCTAAGTGGTCCCTGTACCAAAAAAACACAAAGAGCAACTTAAACAACATCCACAGTAACAAAGGAAGAGTTCACATCAAAAGGTGAAAGAGGATTCATCAGATAGAGTCATGTTCGTCCTCAGGCGGAGCTTTTCTGCTCTCTGTGGTTCCAGCTGATTAGAGGACGGAGCTACAGATGTTCAGGCAGCAGGAGCCTCCCCTGCTTTTCCTCTATGGCTGGCTCCTGTCTCCCCTCTGCCCCTGGGTCTCGTCAAATCTGTGGACCAGTTATGGCCCCATATGAGCCCACAACCAACCAGCCAGGGAACCACCAAGTTTCCTGGGAAAACACACACACTGAGTTTTGTGGGTGTGTGGGAGAAATCACGTCTGCAAATACACACACGGACAAACACATATTCACACACATATGGGGCAGAGTGACACACCCAAACCCCTTTAACCCTGTGGTGGTTTTTCTGGGTGATAAACAATCGCAGCTGATGAGGGTAAAAACACGGCTGAGTGAGTGACACAATCCTGGTGCGCATGTTTCACTGACACATGAGGTTGTAAAGGCCTTCCTCTCATCTGATCCACTTTTTATGGAGATTTTTTTCTGGTTTTCTCATTTCGCACACAGAACCTGCAGCTTCTGGGAGCCACGGCCATCGAGGACAAGCTGCAGGACAAGGTGCCTGAGACCATCGAGACTCTTATGAAAGCTGACATCAAGATCTGGATCCTGACAGGCGACAAACAAGAAACAGCTATTAATATTGGTAAGACTCAGGGATTTGATATGTTGTTGAATGAACTAAAACCTCTTGGAGGTTGTTGAGATCCAGTGTGTCTCATCTGAATGATTCAATCTTTAAGCTTTAAGTCGTTCCCCTCACGCTCTGTCTCCCTGTTGCCCATAAAATTGGCAGAAATCCGATACAGACTAAGTGCAGTTAAACTGTAGTGGAGTAACAGACTGATGCTAATAATGCAGCTGGACTCAAGTGCCGGGGCCTGACAGATGGGCCTCCATCAGATCATGCTGTGGATTTGAATAAAAATACCTACAGGATTTAAAGTGTAATCCTGCAATTAAGTGTTGCTCTTCTATAATTTCACCACAGACTCTGAGCTGAAGAGGCCAAAACATCCTGAATATATCTCATGTAAGGCAGGCTCCTAAACAATGAAACATACAGTTCTCACAACACAACTCAGTTGCAAAATCGTGTGGCTCATCATGCCCCCTGAATGCCCACTTCTCTCTAAACCCAGCAGCTGTTATACAAGCTTCCTATTGGAGAATCTCAAAGCTAAATGAGCAGCACAGAGTCGTTTTCTCATGTGAAATGTCTTCCCTTCATGATGGGAAATTCCCAGACTGAGTAGTGCTCCCCTCAACCACTAAACTCAACCTCATGAAACACAATGCTCACCCACACTCCCATTAGCATTTGTGCATCATGACACAGCTCTGTTTGTGCACTCAGTCCTAACCAAAGAGAAAATGTCTCAGATTCAGGCGGCTATTATTCCCCGAATGGCGATTCAGTTTGCAGTTAACCCAGCCTTATTGAGTCCATCATCTAAAACACGACAAACAAATGCAAACATACACAGCCTCCTCCCTTTCAGCAGACTGTCTGCTACAATTTAGTGTTAGTTGCAGGTTTGTACGATAATTTGTTTCCTGACAGTGTTGAAAATTATGATGACCCAGTACATATTTCATATTCCAGATCTTAGTATCCAGAATATTGTCAGGATCTGGATCTTACTTTTACATCTGTCAGAAATCATGGTGACCTTGTCTGGTATTGTTTTGCAAAGCAATCTGAACATTTATCGTGGAGTTATATACACTTATGGTGAAAACGGCCCTATCTCACAATGATAAAGAATCCTTTAAAAAAGTCCTGGATCCAGACGGTGATCCAGATCCCCTCCAAAATTTAATCATTTCTTCCTTATCCCATTTTTAGCATTTCCTGAAAAAGAGAAGAGAAAGAGAAAGAGAAAAGTCCGATGAAATAATTTAGTTGACCTGTGTGCTAAATATTTTGTCAGCTTAGTACAGTTACTCATTCTTCACCCTGTAGGATGAACTACCATAGACTGTAAAAAAAATGGACGTCTGCTTGCTCTGCTCGAAGTGAGGTCTCCACAAAAACGTCTCCCCCTGGTGACTGGCTTCAGTATAGGTTTAAAAATCCGGCTTTCCAGCCATCCCAGATGGGCTGTGGTCAAACTTTGATAAATTAATACACCTCGTTGAAATGTTGCTCACGTCCGATTGTTGTGGTGATTTGAAGATATTATTTGGCTGCCTTGTATCCAAGTCCTCTTTTTTCCTGAAAAGTTTCGTTTTCATTAGTTATAAGAGGTTAAAAACAAGAATTTACGTCATGTTTAACGATGATTGACAGCTGCCGTTCTCGTGTATTTTTTGGGGGGATTGTAGAATATGTTGGGCGGTAGAGTCAGAAAGTGATTAGACTCTCGAAAGAAAAAAAATATATATATATTTTGGTCACCCAGCTGCACTCAGATTCTCCCAGAATCCCTCATCGTCTCTACTGCGCAGAATCTGGCTCCAAACTGCTACAATGGTGGCGCCTGAAACGGCGGTATTTTGGCTTCAAAACCGTACAATGATAAATGGCGGAGCCATGCTGTCCACTCTATATACAGTCTATGTGAACTGGAGGCTGAAAGCCTTTCGGGTGTCCGCGGGGTCTTAAAAAGTCTTAAAAGTCTCAATTGTGGTTTTATGAAGTATTAAATTTTAAAGGTATTCAAACTTTGGCTCCAAAAATATCCATGAATATTCATTTTCCTCCTTGCGACTGTCCTTATTTGGCTGACAGAGTTATAAAATAGAATAGAATAGAGTAGAAGAGAATTACTTTATTGATCCCAAACTGGGGCATTATTGTGTTAACAGCAGAAATTGATGGAGTCAGTAGAAAAATACAAAAAATGAAAAGAATAAAATAAAATAAATACATAAAGACTCTAGTTACAACGAAATACAACCGTAAAGATTGTGAGAGGTAAATACACCAGCTAGTTCAAAAAGCAAATTTGAATGCAACATTAACACAACTCTAGAAATTAAATACAACAGTCAAGCAAATCACACAATCTCAGGCACATGTCCTAAATTTTGAAAATGACGAAATAATTTCTCATTTTTTTCAGCAAGTTGGCCTGGAGGTAACTTGTTGTAGGAGTGTCGATAAACCTGCCTTTAGTTTTATTTATTCTTTCAAGCTTCATTTCTTCTCAGATCACATAATTTCTGCAAAAATGCAAACTACAACTGTTAAAGAGGGGTTGCCAACAACAACTGAAAGTCGCAACAAAGTCTTTACTCTTTTTGAAAGGTTTTTTAAAAAGTCTTAAACTGAGGATTTGGGCGTATACCCTGTAGAGCATCAGTCGCAGTATGCTACATGATATATGAGTACCCTGCAGTGGCATGAAATAAATAACATGCATATGCACACAAAGATGCAGATCTTACATATCTGGCTCGAGAGGCAGCAGATGTTATCAGAAATGCGACTAAGTCTTCCAAACGAACAGATCAGTTTCTTGAATTCGACCTGTTGTTGATACCTGTTTGATATGCTGGTAAACAATCTTTGAACACAGCCGCCTTTGAACACAGATTCCAGAAAAATGGATATGAAAAGTGCCTCCGTTTGTGGCTCTACCTACCTCTGCGGCCGGACTGAATCAGCTCTTTGTGCCCGCAGTGCCCAGATGTGTGAGAGCCCTGCAGAAACACACGCTCACTGAGAGGTGTTTTTTTTTTTTTTTTTTTTTTTAAAGTCTGCCTTTCGACAAAGTCGCTCTGCATAATCTCCGCTCAGTATTGACTTTGCTTTTTTACTATTTTCCTCAATGAAAGATGATCGCCATTGCAAGAGTAAATGGTGCACATACTGTTACATGAGACAGACGAAGCTGGCCCATCACATTTAGATGACTCTATGTTTCTCGGTGGCCTGAACCACCCATACTGCACTCTTGGCGCAGAGTATTAAGCCGATGAAGGCAATGAAACTGTAAAGTCTGTCATTTTTCTGAGGTTGCCTGTAAACCTCATGACATAACGTACAGTAAGCAGTCTGACACCATGCGTCTGGCTGCCTTAGGAAACAGCAGTGTTTGCTCTGGGACATGCTCCCAGAGCTGAGAGCTGTTTGTTGAGGGGAGTTAAAGGTATGTAATGCTATAATCCACGCCAGGATTCAATGAAAGGAAAGTGGCTGCTCTTTGGCGTGTTGAGGAAAATACTACTGGAGCTGTAAAGAAATGTTATGTTGATTTCACAGAGAAGCTGCATCAGTCTCTGAAGCAAAACCTCATGATGCAAAAGCTCCCATAAAACCTTCATTTGCTGTTTCAGTTATTTATTTGAGGTCTTAATTCACACCTCCCAGTGTGTGGTGTCCACTTTGACTGCCCTCTATAGCTTAGCATATCTCTACAGTAAGTGCTGCTTCCTGTACAATATCTGAGATTGCTGTGACTTGAGTGTCCCCGCTACACATTCCTTAACGTCCACAGGGAGCAGTGTTTAGTTCCGCCTCAGATGAAGAAAAGCCATGAATTCAACTTTCTCTTGTGAAATAAAAAAGAGCAGCCCAGCCGCAGTCAAATGAGCTTAAGGTAAACACATTAAGCGGAAGGGCTGTGGCAGGAATGGACACGGGGGGAAGGGAGCGGAGACGTTGTGTTGAGAGGGGGAGACGTTTTCCTCACATTGGCAAATTTTTGGACGTTTGCACCTTTGCACTTAAGAAAACAATCTGGCAGACCCAGACCCCGACCCTGTTTAGTTTTGACTCCTTCATTTCCTCATGCAAGCCCCCCCTCTGTGTGTGTCCTGTGTGTGCGCTATTGTGTCTGACAGTTGCTGTGTGTTTTCATGCGTATTCTTATCTCAGTTTCACTCATAGAGAATGCCACCCATGGATTCACAAAACACAGGCTTTGTGGTAACCCCCTTAAAGAAACTAAAATTTCTCTCCAGACAGAAGCAAAGTGTTGAAGCCCACAAATATTCGTGTGGTTCTGCCACAGATGGCACGCAGCCTTTTCATACAGCCAGGCTTTTTAAACTGAAGGCTTCAGTCTGGGTTTGAGAAACATTTCGTGGAGGCTCCCTCCACCACCTTGCTGGTGACCCTGAGCATCTGTCCCAGCCAAGAGCCGAGCCGAGCGCTCCCCAGAGGGCCATGTTGGGTAACTCAGAGTTGTAACTGCTTATTAAAACAGGAAACTGACAAACCCTAGTAAACCAAACTCATTAGTCATGTCCTGAGACACTGGCTCTGAACTGTAACACTTTAATTGGTCCTCCTTTGAATCTTTTTTTGCTCACTGTTGTGTCTCTTATTTGTTTGATATCAATTCTCATGAAGTTTTATCCTTTTTTGTTTATTAATGAGTCTCTCTGTGTGTGCACATTATGTTCTGGACACTAAACTTCAGTTTTATGTAGTAATTTGTTTTTGGTTTTACTGCAGATTTTTTTTTTATTCATCCATGCTTCCCTTCCAGCCTTTTCAAGAAAAACAAGTTTGCTTGAGGACACAAAGTTTCATGTCTTGTTTTCTGTTTTGCCGCAGGACATTCCTGCAAACTGCTGACCAAGAACATGGGCATGCTTGTGATCAATGAGGACACTCTTGATGTGAGTATTCAACTCTTGAGCTTTCCCACCACAGGCAAAACCTCAGACCTCGTTAAAGCACATGAAGCTCTCCGTTGTCCGAAAAGTGGTTTTGTTGAACACATGATTCTTTTCCTTCTTGGTAAAAACAATGTAAAGAAACTTTTAACTGTCTTATGTGTTTTGACAACAGCTGAATTTCAGTGCAAGGTCATGATTCATTGATAACTAGCAAAATTCAAAATCATATATTGATATTAATTATAGAAGAAATTCATTGCTTCATTCTTCACGATTCCCTTATCAAGTCCTTCTGTAAATTTTCTCTGTAAAAAAAAAAGTAGCTTTACATGTTTTCTAAGTCAACAAAATTAATTGGAGTTTAAAAGTAAATAAATATGCAATTGGTCTCTGGATCTGGATATCTCTAGACATAAATATACAGAAATAAGTAAAAATGTATCCATTATTGACTCAAGTAGGCCATCTAGTGTCTCTAAGTGGTTATAGCATTATTCTAAGTTGTTTGGAAGTATACAGTAACTGTGATATGTTTCTGAGATGAAAGTTGAAATTCTATTCCGAAGCCGAAGTTATACCAATGTATGCAAACTCCTAGCATATCAATGCAATCATCTATTTACATTAGCATCAAGCTAGCGCTAGTTTGTTTACATCGTTTTTGGTAAATAAGGAGATTTATACCATGTTGAATGTACTGAATAGGAATCCCCTGTGATAGAGTAATGTACATTTCTTTATGTGTTCAGTTCCTTAGAAAAACTTTATTCTTAAGTTTTCAGAGTTTTCTTGGAAAACGTTATCTAACTGCTAAGCTAAGATAGCTGCGGCAGACTAGTCACGTAAAGTACTGTAGCTCCAGCATAGTGTAAAGAATTGACAAGGTAATCGTTAAGCACGAAGTCTGACGATATTAATGGATTGAAACTAGGGCTGTCACTTTAATTAGATTCATTAATTACACCGCAAATTAATGTGTTATTAAAATTAACATAAGATTAACTTGTTCCCTGCCAGCCATTTTCAGTGTATCTTGAACGATCTTTTAAGACCCAAAAAATAATATATTCTATGACTATTTATTGCATGTAATGGATTTTTGATCCAAAAAACAGACGCAACATACTTTTTTTTTAGATCATGTTTGTCTCAGGCGCTCCATCCTTTGATTCTTTCCATGATCTCGGTCTTCTTTTCTCAAGATTGCGCCGCTCTTTCTCTCTGAACTACCACAACACATCCTCAGTTGGGGCCTGAGCTGTCTGAACTTTTCTGACTTGCAGCGTCCAGCTATGCCTCTGTCATCTCACATCTTCTCCTAATATCCATGCTGAGCTCTCATCCAAAGAGCACTTCGCTCTCACCCACAGTAGTTTACAAGCAGGATTTTGATTGACAAGCTCCACCAGACCCCGCCTCCCCCCGCTGAAAAACATATTTTACTTCTATAGACGCAGTAAACGGTTGCAATTGAATTTTAGGAAATGTGGATTTACAAATCAGCTCTTCTTCATGTATGTATCTGATTAGTCATGAACTAAAATTTTGTGATGTCTGAGAATTCAGGTTCTTTGTTTGGGGGACTTTAGCAGATATGAGATTAAAATGCAATTAATTAGATTAATTAATAAAAAAATCCTGTAATTAATTAGATAATTTTTTAATCACCTGACAGCACTAATTGAAACATTTCTTATTGATTCTGAAAAGGAACCAGTTTTCAATTCCCATCAATACTCTCTGCAACTTGTGCTTTTCTATGTTAACCACAAAGATGAATTAAAGCAAGAGCTCAAAACAGAAAAAAAAATACTTTAAATAAATTCTGTAAGCTGTTAAAGTTCATGTCTAACAAGACACACGTGAAAAAATCAGTAATTCACGTTATTTTTTGAAAAAAAATAAAATCATTTAATTTACACAATTTTAAAAAATAAAGTAAAAACTTGAAACAAAGCAAGGTAATTTACTTATCAGTCTGCAGCACAGGGATGTGTTAGCGGTAGACACTTCCTGCTGGGTACCCTGAACAACTATCAGATACTAAAATCTGAGAGCATTTCCACATGTGTGTTACAGATCTTCAGGGTAAATAAATTATTACATCATGATGACATCCTGAAATACAATACTCCCCTGATCTCATCACCCAATCCATGTCCAGACTCTAAATGTGATAAAGCCTTCCACAAGCCCCCACCTGAAACCCCAAACCTTCCTCTAACATCTTTAGGACACCCAGCAGAGCGCTCTGTTGACCCCCGGCAGGAGACTCTTGTCTGTTGTTTCTGAGATTGAAAAGGGCGAGTTCCTGCTTTTCCAGCACGAGCAGAAGGAGCCACAGATGGAGGAGTATTTCAGCTGGGGTTAGCCTGTCAATGAAAGACGTACGGGAGGCATGGCGAGAAGAGGTGGTGGAAGGAGTGGAAAGCAGCATGGGGGTGTTTGAGGGCGATGACGGACGGCCTTCACTCTGTCATCCAGTCGTTAGGCATGATGAATGGAGCTGAGGTAGAAACTTTGGGTCGGTGCGTTCTGAAAGCAAAGCAGCCGGCGCTTTGAAATGTCAGCTCTGATTCTCCTGTGGTTGAGCAGATGCTTACATAAGGCAGTTTGTTAAAACGCAAACCTCTCTACCAAGACTGAGGAGGCACAGTGAACAGAAGACCCGGCAGCCGGTCGGGTGGTTCTTAGAGCTCTTGTGCTGTGAACGAGAGTAATTGGAGCACGTCTTCCCTTGTTGCTTTGTTTAGAAAACCGCTATTAAAGAGAGGAGAAGTTTCAAGCATCCTGTGCACTAAATCTTACATGAACTGAAATTCCCAGAGTGGGGCTTGGTCTCAGAGGCAAGATTAGGTCATTTGGAAAAGCTCTGTCTTGAAGTCAGTGAGTTTAAAGGGGCTGAGAGGAGTTTGAAAGTGATCTTGAAAAAGTTTCCCTTCTAGATATATGCCTGATTGTAATCCACACTTTAAAATGAGATTATCAGCACCAATATTGCTGGTTACAGGTTATTTTAAATTGCTACTTCTTAGGTTCCAGGTCAGGTTGAGCAGGACGGGATTGATATATGGCACGTCTAGGTCTCTATGACAACACCACGCCAGTTGATGAAGTTCAGTAGTAAGTTTATCTAGCACTTTATCTAGATAAAACCAGAGGTAGACCGATATGGATTTTCTGGACCAATACTGATGCCGATTATTTGTAATCAAGAAGGCCAATAACCGATATTTGAAATATATTAATTTGCAGTCAACGTGGAAATATTGGTTTCAAAATTTTGAACAATACAGACTCAAAGACTTAACTTAATTCAAATACCTTTGAGTATGAGTTTATTAAACAGCTTCCAGGTTTAGCAGAATGTTTTACTAAGTTAAATGAAAATTTAAAATAATAAATAGCTAAAGATTTCTACAATAAAAAAAGTTTTCCAAAATTTCAGTGTAACTGCAATAACTGTAATAACTGCACTGCTGATTGGCTGTTTCCCAAGCCACGGCTCTGCTTGTAACCAATCAGATGGTACTGTGGGTGGGACAGTGCTGGGGACTGAGTAGTGACTGTAGACAGCGGCGAGGCTGCATCAGAGCTGCAACAACGCAGTTTTAAATTTGTTTCTTATCGTCCGTCGGATTTATAAAAAATGCAGATGCAGATATGCCTAAAAATGCCAAATATCGGCCCGATAACCGGCCCGGCCAATAATCAGTCTATCCCTAGATAAAACACAGAGATCTGTGTTTTTATCTGCTGAGAGCGATTTCTGTGACTAATTTTGTAGTGATGGTGGACACTGGAGTCTAACTGTCACAGAAAAAGGACAGAAAAGTAGAAGGAAAAAAAAACGGGAGAGTGATACAGCCTGAGCTACAGGCTAATTAGCCTGTAGTTCAGGCTGTATCACTCTATAACACAGGGGCTAAACTGTTTGTGATAATGCTCATTCCAACCCACATGAAGCAGTTATTCTGCAGTGGTCTTTTCAAACTTGAGAGTCTATGAATAAAATGAAGAGTGAGGTTACATTAGCTCTACTTGGTAGATGACTAGCACGACACAGCTAACCCGGATTTACTGACGTTACACATTACGGACATGTCTTAAAGCACCAGACTACTGGCTGACCCAAATACAGGCAGCTACTAAACTACTTACAAACTGACAGTGTTTAAATCGGGCTAACATATAGCTGGCTGCTACAACGTTTGCTTGATGTCACATTTCAAACTGTAGCGCTACGTAACTGTACTGATAAGTCCCGTACCTCGGCGTTGTGTCCAGTAAAAAGTTGTCTTAAACAAACAGCATTTGTTTTAAGCCAATCTCTTTTTAATTCCAAAACAAACACATGCCTCATTAAAAGTAATTTATGACAGTGTGTGGACACCCAGGGTCACAAGGTGGCGAAGGAGTGCAATTAAAACAGATCCTCCTCATAGCATCTTAAATCATTTGGGGATCACTTTTTGAGCAATAGTCAATCTTTGTAAAATCTTTGTAAAACACAGTCACGCAAAAATGTTCTCATTACTTTTATTTACCTGGAAAATGGTTTATTTGTTTCCTGTTGGTGTTTAATAGATCAAAGTTTGATCAAGTTCATTCTTTAAAGAAGTAAACATTGTTTTTAATCTACAATACAGTCTAAGTTTTCAGCATGGGTAGAAAAGAAAGCCTCTAAACCACAAACTCTATAGGGAAAAGTTTTTAAGTCTAGGACAGTTGATGACATTGCGTCCATACAAATGTCCAGATTCCACATCATGACTGTCACATCCTGTTCCCTGTATCACTCAAGGCCTGTATCAACAATGGAGCCCAGTCTTTATGGGAAGCTCTTGTGGGTTTCTGAATGGATGCTGCATACCCATTCCAAAACCAAACACTAGCTAGTCACATACGCTAAACTGGTCATTATAGCCATAACAAAGAGGCTTTAGGAGGAGACATGTAGCATTAGCGCTTGAATTCCTCAGTGGAAATTAGGGGGTAAATAGCCGTCCTACTTGAGGAAATGGTAAACTTCTCTTATCGCAGTGTGTGATGAATAGATCGGGCCTCAAACTGAGTGAATTCTTTCCCAGACATTTAGTTTACCAGTTCACACAAGCACTTACACTGAGGTGCCATCCAGAATGAATCTCTTAGTTAAAACGTGGAGGCCTTGCTTTAGCTTCCTGGTTACATATAGGTATCACAGCCTTTTACTTATACACACATAATGTATATCCACATATATACACCAGCCTGTCTAAATGCTCGCCATCTCACGCTGTTTTATAGACCCCATCAGGGATGGTTAAGTCCTCACAGCTGCTTTCTGCTTGTATCCTCTTGCTGCATTTCTCTCTCCTGTTAATCCATCATCTCTTTCTCTGCGTGTCTCTCACTCTCCTCTCTGGCTTTGTGAAACGTAAAGCCCTTTTCCCCAAATATTTCCTTTAAGCTGGGGTTTCAGAGTTTTGTTATGCCAGGGGGACATTGCTTGGTCCCTTTGGTACAATCTGACTGCGCTGACATATCTGACCTCCACTCTGGGCCTGGCCCTCTTCCCTCCCTCCTCCCTCAATGCTGCTAATGGCCACCATCTCTAATGATTACAGCTGTTTGAGCATCTGCTTGGCACATTAGGCTTGATAAATCGCTCGGCATCATTACTTTGTACTTGTCCGTTTAAGCGTGTATTGTACGTATGTCGTCTTGTAGAGCTTTATCATTTAAAATCACATCTTCTTGTAGGAAGTTCTCCTATGATGTTATTTAAATCAAATTATAGTTTAGATTATATATTTACCTGGAATATAACCTGGTTTATCTACCTGTCTCTTGGCAAATGGCACAGGTGCACATACTTTCATTTCCTGATGGCTTCACCATCTGTGAGGAAGATGACTAAATGATAAATTCAAAAATGATCTCACCAGTCCATCCATGCAGCCCACATGCCCATACATCATGACAGTAAATCCTCTTGTCAGTGTCATATTTATAGTTATTCATCATCACTCGTCAACATGGCTGTATATACTGTATAAGCACACCCGATCCACTCCCGGAGCATGTCCACGTTATCACCCCGTGGCAGAATTCTGAGTATAATAAGCAAAGGAACCATAATAAATATCCAAAATATTAAGAGCAGCTGCTCCTCTGAAGTGTGGGATCGGCAAGAAGTGCGGACAGAGGTGTGTCATCTATTCTTTCGTTTGTGATTGTAGAGGCTTTTGAGAGTTCTGGGTCTAAAACCTCTGAGTCAATTTTAACAAACCTTGTTGATGTTGGCGAAAGGATTCTTGCAGAACAGATAATTCTGCATTTTTTGAAAGTATGAATAGGGCCTTTTGTGGCAGAGAGCTGGGAAACAAAAAAAGTTGCCCTTGAGGTCGTCACTTAAATCAATTACTACAATGTTGCTGGTTGCAGAGTACATTTTCTGAAGAAAAACACATCTTCCAGGATATAAAACCAAAAAACCAAACCAAAAAAATCCTAAACCTTAATAATCATCAGGTTTGCTTAGTATTTACATTATCCAGCCAGCAGACCAGTGCTGATCCCATCATCTCATTACACCATATCTTGACCTCTTGAAGTATAAACTAGTAGCTTCACTGATTGTCGTTTTCCATCCCACAGAGAACAAGAGAAACACTCAGCCACCACTGTGGACTGCTGGGAGATGCCCTCTACAAGGAGAACGACTTTGCTCTCATTATTGATGGAAAGACTCTCAAATACGCCCTCACGTTCGGAGTGCGACAGTACTTCCTGGACCTCGCTCTGTCCTGTAAAGCTGTCATATGCTGCAGGTAAGATTTAGTACAGAAACAGTAATCTGAACCAGACACAATAAATTCCACTCACCAAAATAGGAGGATGAAGAAAAGGTCCTTTCTGCAAAAACTTTATGGAGGTTATCTGTGTAAAGTGTTTGACAAATTGAGAAGTTGGACAAAGTGTTTTTTTTTTTTAAACACAGCATACAATTTATCGTTACGCGAGGATATTACTGTAGCAGACCCAAAAGTGCACATACACATTAAGACATTGAAAAATATCTCATACATAAAAATGTACAAAATGTTTCTAATACCAGCGAATTTATGTCACAAAAAGTCACTTTTTTTCCTTGAAAAGATACAATTAAAATCAGCAGTAACACTTTATATGAATTGATATGTATAAGACTGACATGACACCTGTCATTAAGTTGAAGGAGGCTTCATGCATGTCTATGAATGTTGTCAATAAGCATCATGTGGTCAATTATGTTGACTTTTAAGAAAAGTTTACATTGTTTGGGGACATCTTTGTTATTACAACTTCACATTAACAAACACAGTGGCAGGTTAGGTTGTCTTTGCAAATGTGAAGTTGACCTAACAATGACATCCCCAAACAATGTCAACTTTCCTTAAGAGTTGACATAATTGACCAAATGATACCTGAGCCATGTTTCCACCAAGCAGTCCGGTTCAATTCAGTACGGTTTGGCACAGTTTGGTTCAGTTAAGCCTGATTCCATTTGCGTTTCCACAGCAAAACTGCACCCTCTTTCGGATGCCGAAAGACGCAGCTGTTAAATAATAGGGTGACGCCATAGAAGAAAAACACGACACAGTAAATAGACAGCATGAATGGAAGACATGCAGCATTTCATCCTCTCTGTGATTGGCATGTAGCTCTTTGACACAAAGTGCAATCAAGCTTTGTTCCAGAGAAGTCTGTGTGCCGCCAGGAGAAATTCAGCCGCTGTCGCACGATAAGTGACGATTCTTTTGACCAATCAACGGTCTGCAGTGTTGTAGCTCCACTTTCCAAGAGCGGATCTGTTCAGTCTGGTACCCATACGAAAGGGTCCCAAAAAGTGGGGCGGCTCGTCTCAGTTCTTTGGGGATCTGTCCCAGGATAAGTCAGTGGAAACACCACAAAATGCGCGCCGTACCGAGACGAACCGAACCGGTCTGCTTGGTGGAAACGTGGCTTTAATGTCAACATTCATAGACATGCACAAAGCCTCCTTCAACTTAATGACAGATGTCATGCCATGTCTATGACAGTGTCATGCGAGTGTTATGCATACTCCTTCAAATAAAGTGTTCCCAAATTAACACACAGAAAAAGATAAAAAAAACTATGAAACCTCCTCAGTATTTTTCAATTGGAGATCTTATGATCAGCATTGCTATAAAAAGAACCAGACAAGAGATAGCGAGACATTCGAGGCTTTCACCGAAAGTTTAAGTTTTTAAAGTCATTCATCCCAATGGTAGAACTTTACAAAAAGGAGCAGCTTCACAAATGAGCCCTCCAGGTGAGTAATGTCGAGCCTTTGTTTTGAAACTCCTTAAAGTCTCAGCTTTATGGTTGAACTATGAAGTGTTATGTCTTTGCCACAAAGGTCATTAACTATTTTATAGCAGCTGTTTAAAAAGTGTGGTAGGTGTAAATTTAAATGACAACTTCGACATTATGCAGGTTCACTGTTGACCTGCCCAGGCCAAATAAATAATAGGAAGTACTTAAGTACTCAAGCAACCGTGTCGGGGTGTGGGGCAACAAGTCAGCGCCGTGTTTTTAGAAAAGCACCCGACCTGATGAGTCGGAGCGTTACGTGAAAATGTTATTTATTTTTCCGACTCTACCTGCCTTTACCTTGAGCACACTCTGCTGGCACCGAGAGACACCAAGAGATGAATGAGGCCTCTTAAACCACAGAGAACATAAACATCAACAGTACCACAGCGTAAGACAGACGTGGAGTTTATGACATCATCTCTGGAGAGACTCTACAGTACACTACACTAAACCTCAGGCCCACTGAAACCCAGAGCCTCCTATGTGGGAGGTTACTGACTTGAAATCAAGATTAGAGTCTCTTAAAGAAGAGTCATGATGAGTGGATCTTAAAGATCTTGTACATAGGGATGAAAATTATTGGTAGACATCTGCCACCTCCTAAATATGTGCTGTCAACAGCTGTTTAGCCTCACGGTGAGGATCCATGATGGGTTTAAGATCGTTTCCTGGGTCCCACCTTCCCTCACATATCTGCCTTTTAAGTTATGAGCGCTATAGCATAGAAACGACCCCTCGCAATCAAAACTATACATAACATTGTCTGTAGTAAAGTCTGACAGTCATGAAAGAGAATAATTTCAGCCCTTGAATAAGTGCCTTCTCTTTGTTTTATTATAATTATAGAAAAATTCAGCACAAAAGCTCTCTGTTTATCTTTAGGGTGTTCACACAGTTTGACATCTGCACACCTCAGTCTACAAACCTACAAAACTAGAAAGGAAGAGCCTTTGGTTTTTCATAGTGCTGATTTCAAGAGTTTCTTTACATGAATATTATTTTATACACACCCTAAATTACACCGTCTACCTCTGGGAAAGAAGGAAATAGAAACTCCTGGACAAAGGATTCCTGAGTGAAGTGTGTAGCTTCACATCTTCTCTGCTCTTTGATATTCTGTGTCTATCACTTTTCTTCACACTGCATTATAAATATCTCTCCTGTTAGCAGTTTTGTCTCTACTTTTTTCTCACTGTACTTGCAATTGACAGCATCATGTTCTCCCTTTCAGAGTGTCTCCTCTCCAGAAGTCTGAGGTTGTGGAAATGGTGAAGAAACAAGTGAAAGTGATCACACTGGCCATCGGCGACGGTGCTAACGATGTGGGAATGATCCAGACGGCTCATGTTGGTGTGGGAATCTCAGGAAATGAAGGCCTCCAGGCAGCAAACTCATCAGACTACTCAATTGCCCAGGTGAACACCATGACAAGAACTTTATAACATCTTAAAGGCAAACAATTCCTACAAGAATGGCTCCTGCCTACTTGGGGTCCCTCATCCAGGTCCACATTCCTATTCGCCCACTACACTCTGCTTGTGAAAGACGCCTGGTGCTCCCAGCCTAGAGCGGCTCTAAATCTCTAGCCAGACTCTTTTCCTCTGTTGTGCCCATAAAGTGCAATGAATTACCTAACTCTGTACGGTCCGCAGAGTCCCTTTCTACTTTTAAGGGCGCAGTCACACTGGCCATCCAAACCATGCTGTGCTTAAGCACAATTTGTGCCCCCACCCCACCCCCCGGCAGCGCTGTCACCCGCTGGAGAGTACGGCCAATGGTTACACTACTCCAATATGAACCAGACTTTAGGGGGTATCACACACGCGCATGGCCCGCCTACGTCATCGTGAAGCATCTGTTTACATGTAGCGCGATCTCATCAGTCAGCACAATGAGACACAGAGAACACTGCTACAACTTTCAGGGACTTTTTGACTTATGGTGAGTCGTTTTGGCCCTACACAGCCCTCTAACACCCTGCTACTGTTTGAAATGATTGTCGAGAGATGCGCTCGCGGTGATCATATGTCGTGGATCACACGCGCTGTCCCCGTGCTTGTGCTAGTGCATGAAGTAAACCGTGCCGAAGCCCACCTCTCTGAAGCGTGCCTGCAAAGAAGTGAATCGTGCTCAAGCATGGCACAGTTGCGGTCACTTTGCTTAAGCACAGCAGGGTTGGCCAGTGTGGCAGAGATGTCTAAAGACTCACCTGTTCAGGAAACACTTCAGCACTTAATCTGACCCTCCTCCTCTTTGTCCCCAGGGGTAGAATGAGCCAGAAGGTCTAAGACCCTGCTCTTAGTGAATTTTCAGCACAAATTACTGAATGTTGTTGAAGGTTGAAGTGTATTATTGCAGCAATTGATTGTGGTTGGTTGGCTAGATAATTCTACATGAAAAAGAAAAAATATCTTCTTGCACTCAATGGAGAACGCAGAACCTGCAGCCAAATAACTTGTAGCACTTTGTCGCACTAACTATGTATTTCCTACTGTCTACATTCTGGCTTGTGTTGTACATCTCTTCTAACCAAAGCATCTGCTAAATGAAACCGTAGAACTGTGCGCGACACATGTTAGAATGAAAACAGGGTCCAGGGGGAATGTGACAGAGAATAAAACATTTTTAAACAGAAACATGGAAAATCAGGGGAATAAAAGTCAGTCTTAAGGTGCTTCTTTAAAGCCCTGACAGAGTTTATCCACCTGCTGATCCCCAGAAAGGCTCTTCGGGGGCTGAAGAGCTGCTACAGAGAATGCTCTGTCTCCTCTCGAATGAGGACCAGCCACTTTGCCCACTTGAGGGGACCAGAAGGTTGGGAAATTCTGAGATATGCAGAGGCAAGACTGTGGCAGGATTTGTAAACAATCTGAAGAATTCTGAAGTAAATTCAGAATCAATGTAAAGAGGCAAAGATGAAGGGGAACGAGTTTTGATCTTGTTAAGGAACTTGGCGGCAGCACCGTTTCACTATTTGCCGATAGAACATTACTCTTTGTTGCACGGTTTGACAAAGTTGAACAATTTTCTAAAGTTTAAAGGGCTTAAAATCAGCACCTATAAAATCCGTCAGAATAACATCATTTTCAATTGGTCATCTTTGCACCATTATGCACAAAAATTGAAGCCATCCTAAAAAATGTGTTGCTCTTTCATTTAATGTTTACTGCTTCTTCGCAACAATCTGTAATCCATGCCTTTTTTCTTCAAGATCACTCTACAAATTATCCCTCCTCTCATTGTCTCCTGAAGGATAATTTGTGTTAGTGATAGCCCGGCACAGTAATCTCAGTAACAAAAGAAAATATGTCTGCTGGCGCATTAGCTTATACAGTTAAAGTAGCTACACCTGTAAAACAGGGATCCATTGACACCACAACTATACAGAAACAGATTCCGGCAAAATGCTACACAAATACACACTTATGTCCTGGTAACCAGGTTACCTGAAACTCTGCATTGAAATACAATACATGCGACACACAAAAGCCTCAGAGTTCCTGTGTTACAGCTCTGTTTCTACACAGCCGGCCACTCAGTTCATCATGTTTCTATTACAGCCACAGGGCCTGAGAGTATGGGAAACTCAGGTTGATTAAAACACAGTACACTCTCTGTGCTTCAGTATGCAATTACCATTTAAAAGACTCGGGTTTGCCTTAAGTGCCCTCTTCAATCGGCATGACACGCAAAAGTGTACGTCTTTCAAAGACAGGTGGCCTCTTGTAATCCATTAAGGTTATGTCTCAGCATCCAATTGAATTACACCTTAAGACTTCAAGGAGTGTTTTTCCACGTGTTGATGTAACGCTACATTTACTGTAATTTGCAGACTGCTCACTGAAAACAGTCCTCAGTAGTTGTGTAACTTGTTTTTGTATCCCTGTAGATGATTTATAAAATGACTGTTGTAGAGTATCAGATGAGCTTCTCGCTGCGAGGAAATAGCGTCTAAGATTTAAAAACTCAAAAGCTCAGAGTTATCTGTGAAAGCAAGTGGGGAGTGAGGAGGCTTTGGAGCGAGGAATCTCTGCTCCCCATCTGTCATCAGCTCAGGTCTCTGTTAACTGATGTTTGATCTGAGCGTCAGAGGGGTCAGAGAAACTTTGGGTTGTCATTTCACAGAAGAATATCATGGATAGGCTGAAAGAGACAGAAAGAAGCAAATATCGCTAAAGCCTCATGCAACTATTTAAGTCCTTTAAAGTGGCTTCTTGTAGCTTTGAAAAATATCACTGAAATAAAGATTTTTGGTTTTTATGGAGGGTATTTATGAATATAGACATTAACACCAAATATGATCATGCATGATCATTTTGTTGAGCTAAATATGTATCATATCATGCAATAAATCCTTGATTTTTTTTTTTTTTTTTTTTTTTTTTGCGTTTTTTTAATTTTTTTGAGTTTCATTTTTTGACTTATTTGCAAATTAAAAAAAAAAAATTTGAAGGTGTTGCAAATTTTCTTTCTTTTTTTTTTTTGCAAATTAATATATTTTTTTATTTTTTGCAAATTTTTGGACATTATTAAAATTCTATATTTTTATAAAATTTTACTAACTTTTAATTTTTTTTTGAAAACTTAGCAAATTTGATTAGGTGACAATTTTGATATATTTTTTTAAATTTACAAAATTTTGGCAAATTCTTGAATTTTTTTCTTTTTTATAAGTTTTGAAATCTTTTTCATTTTCATAAATTTAACAAATTTATTAAATTTATGAAATTTCCATTTTTGTTAAATATTTGATGATATATCAAGAATAAAAAACTAAGACATTACATGTACAATTTTATAAACACAGAAGCTTATCAGTCAGATGAATATTTTTTTGTTTTTTACTATGCTAAGAATTTTATACACATTTTGTGTCTTTATTGTGAAGATAAAGTAGATTTTGTGGCTCTAAAATGACTTTAATCCAGGTGACCTGATGCAAAATGGCCTTTATGAAATTAAAAGTTGCAGACTCCTGTTTTAAACAAATCAAACACTAAGCTGTGCTCCTTTGACCAACTTCTCTGCTTCTCCTGAGACACTTAAAAAAAGTCAAAAAAACAACTCCACTGTAATCACATCAGCAAAAAATAGAAGAAACATACTAATCCACCACACACTTGATGCTGATAATTATTAAGTCTTATTATTCTGAACCCCTTCTGTCATCTGAAATTCTTGTCACTGTTTTACTGTTCAAGCACTGGTCTCTGATTATAGGCAACGTTGATTCATTCTCTTCTTTCCCTCTCACACAGTTCAAATACTTGAAGAATCTGCTGCTTGTCCACGGGGCCTGGAACTACAACCGTGTAGCCAAGTGTATCCTGTACTGCTTCTACAAGAATATCGTCCTTTACATCATCGAGGTAAGTCCCACACCTCGGTGCACAAGACCAGGAGTCATGCAACGAGCAGAATCTTAAGTGAAGTGCAGAAACTTTTCCACATGACTTGATTAATAAGACTAGGCAAAGATCCCTCACTGGATTTTCCATGTTTGTCTTTCTGTTGGCTGGACTTTCACCTGCCAGTGTGTGCGACTCTGAGGGTTGACACCAACAAAATACACACAAACAAGCTCATGCAGACTCACAGTAGAGAAGGAAATAAGACACATCATCAGTGTCTCAGATGTTGCGTATAATGTTTATGGCATAAAATATAAATAACTATGTAATGTAAATAGGAATATAAATGTTTCAATGCATTATTAGTAATACTTACAACTTTTAAAGCACTGTAAGAGCTTACGAGTAATGTGACCCTATAAATAATTTATATGAACAAACAGTGTTTAGAGGGCTGTAAGTAAAGAGTCAGACCAAAATACTTCACAACAGTTATCAAAACAATTATATTTATTGTTCGCAATGTTTCAATTTATTCTTTTAATGGTCCACGTCTCAAAAAAACAACTGTTTGCAAATTCATGGAAGGAAATTTTATGTGTTTAGACCGGGAATGCTCGGTATCCTGACATCTCCATGGAGTATTCGCCAAGATAAAGTTCAGGCAATGACTTAAAACACTGCATTTTCTCTCAGTACTGTGATTAAAGAATTTCTTCTCTACTGACAAATATTTGCTTTGGATGAAAATTAGAAGCAAGTCCTGAATTTTTTCGTGAATATCCATGAAAGATGGTGAGCAGGGTTCAAACACATCAGTTTGCTGGCGTGCGGTAGGTTTGATGGCGTATGATGGATACCAGAGCCAGTACTGATTGCAGGTTCAGAGCTATAACTAAGATCGACCAGACAGGTTAAGTGCTTCCTATCAGCAGCAGCTTTATCATGGGGTGGGGGCTCAGATGTTATGATCTGCTGGATGTGGGCTACCCTGACACAAGAAGGAACTTTGGATGTTTAAATCACACTTTGTCTAATTCTTAATACCAGGAAGTTACTTAAAAAGACACATTTTTTACTGTTTATTTTTGTACCTTTAAAAATATGACAATAGGATGAACTTTCTCCATCTTGAGGAAAAACAGGGGCCATATGGAACTAGAAAAGCAGTCAGAGAGCACAGACCTCCACCAAGCATATTGTGATTATCACACAACACTTTGGTCTTACTTTAATGTTATACTCCCTTTCAGCAGACTGTCTGCTACAATTTGGTGATAGCAGCAGGTTAGTACGATAATTTGTTACTAGGGCTGAACAATTTTTGAAAATAATCTAATTGTGTTTTTTTTTTTTTTTAAGATATTGGGATTACGATATAGCATGCAATTTTATTTATTTAATCTAATTTAATTTAATTTAATTTAATAAATAAATGAATTATTATTAATATTAATTTATTTATTATTTGTTGTTGTTGTTGTTGTTTTTTTTGCTTGTTTTTTTTTTTGTTTGTTTTTTTTTTGGGGGGGGGGGGGGGGGGGTTGCATTATTTACCAAAACAATTAATGAAATCATTCTATATTGTTGTGTTCATGAAACTTTTTAAAATTTTATTTTTATAAATTGCAGACTCTGCGATTTGAAAATTGCACTCTGTTACATTGCGATGTTGGTTTAAATTTGATTAATTGTTCAGCCCTATTTGTTACCTGACAGTGCTGAACATTATGATGACCCAGTACATGTTTCATATTCCAAAACTTAGAATCCAGAATATTGCCAGGATCTGGATCAGACTATCTCATGGCAAAGAATCTACCTCCAAAATTTAATCACTACTTCCTTATCCTATTTTGTACATTTCCTGTAAATTTCATCAAGATCTGTTTGTTACTTTTTGAGCTATGTTGTTTACAGACAAACAGACAAACTCCCCCAAAAATATAACCTCCTTGGCGGAGGTAATAAGTAATTAATATTTATCTTCTACACTTCTGAAGACTGGCACATTATTTGAGCTGTTTTTATGTCTTTTTAGAATTTATTTTGTGCTTTTAATGAGAGGAGCTACAGGGCTGCAGGTCTGTGCCAAACCCAGGCCTGCTTCATGGACTGTAGCTCTTGCACACAGGGTTTGGAATTTAACTACTGAACTAAACTGGCCCCTCAACTTGGTGGCTCTTGAGATCCAACCACATGTTTTAAGATATCATCACCACTTAACCTGTCATAGAAATATGAGCTTCTCAGAATCCTCTTTTGTTCATCTTCTTTCTGTCACACTCGACCTCTGATCCCCGTCTCCATCCTCATTCCTCTTTCTGTACCATGGAGAATCAGTAGGCTACCTTTTTACATTCCAACATGTCTGCTTCTGGCTTATTGTGACCTGGAGTGAAAGAGGCCACTCAGTCCCTCACTTCCTGGCTTTGACTGCAGTTAATGGTACAGAAAGAGTTTGATCAATCTGCCCTTTTCTTATGATGGTAGAAAAATATTTACAGATCCAAAAGTAAATTCAATTTGAAGCTAACTGAATTTATTATCTGAAAAAAACAAGCAAATGTGGTTACGTCTGTGCCTTAAAGTCGGATTTCTTTCATGTTTTTCCCTGTTTTTGTTACAGTCTGTAAACTTTCCAGTGTTTCAAAGGAGGTAGAATAACTTATGATGTGTGGAGGAAATAAGTCAAAGTGTATGTAAATCAAATATTTCATGAAACTTTTATTTTCCGCCTTCTATTTGAATCAACAAAATCCTTTTAACATTCTTTGGGATTGTTTTTCCGTTTTCCACATTCAGCTGCACCTTGTCTTTGAAACACACCAGGCTTCTTTTCAGAGCAGGTCTTTTGCCACAACTATTACAACACATCTATAGCTCTGTCTGCAGGGCGAGCCTCTTTCTAGCACACCTTTTGTTGCTCTTTGAAAACAAAACTCCACCTCCTCTCTCCCGTGCCGCGCTCCCTCGGGGGAGATTCAAGCAGAGAATAGGACATTTCTTCATTGTTTGGCTGCTTCAATATTTCAAATGTCCACGTTTTGTTGGACTGTGACATCGAACACAGCAGCAGCCTCAGGGTTTGGCTTAAAGCCGCACTTGTTGCTCTAATAGGTTTACTTTTGTGTGTGCATGTTTTTCTCGCTGACTCCTGTGCTACCACGCAAGAGGAGATTTTAACTTTCTGTTCAGAGCACCATTGTCAGATACGGTGCCATACTGGGACTCTTAGTGTGAGCCTCTTTTCCTGTCCTGGCTCTTTGGGTCTTGTTAAGAGACAAACTGCAGGAGTGTAAAGGATTGTGGGTGAAAGTGAATACAAAAAAACCTTTTGGAGGCTCAAGAAAGAGTTGTGTAATCATTCTGGGTTTTCTGTGGGTTAATTGTGAGTCAGAAAGTGAGGTTGTCACTGCTTTGGGTGATTGAATGACAGCTGGAAACGCTTCAGAGTGTTTTCTTTTGGCTCTCCCCTCGCTGTTGATTACTTTCCTAATCAGGAAGGGGATTTGGTCGTTATCACACTTAAAAAAACAGCATCTTCTCACCCATCAAATATTTTTTGTGTCTCTATCATGAAACACATTTTAAGGATAATTCACAACTCCAACTTTGTCACAAATTAGACGATTATTAAAGACCTGGAGTGAGATAGACTGATTTCGCTTTCCCAAAGGATGCCATAGCAACTCCATCCAAATGACCGATCCAGCTGGCCACTCATGTTTGATTGACACATTGCCAGGCTGCAACAGAGGGGGCTGACGGACAAGTGGCATTTATGAGGCAATTACATGAAAGCTCATTCAGCCCGGCTCGGTGTAGTTTAGAGACGGCTCAGAGTTACAGAGCAAAGCTCGCCGACGATTGCGAGCTGAATGAAATCACAAAAGCCGGTCCTGGCATTGTAGCACAGCTTGTTTTTTGTAGCTCCACATATTTCCAGCATATTTATCAGCTCCCTCTTTAACACCTCTTTTATCCTTTGCTTGCTTTGTTAATGAACTCCTTTAGCAGTTCTTCGATACTAAGCTTCAGAGTATGAAGACTCACATTGTTGGGGACAAATGTCATGCTCCCTCCTCCCCTTCAATCCATCGCTACTTTTAGACCTGCAGATCTGCCTTAGAATTTTTTTCTTTTTTTTTTCAGATAGCCGCTGCTCAATCCCCCTTTTCTCAACTCGCTCTTCCCTCCATTACTGTTTTTCATGATGTGCAGTCGGGGAGAGAGGCCAGCCACACCCCTCCGCTGAGTGGCACTCAATGAGGAGAAGAAAAGGGGAAGAAAAATCCTGCCTGGTACTTCCCCTAATGAGCAAATCAATGCATCTGTCCCTCAAGAGACGGGAGAGGGAGAAAGAGGGAGAATCTATTGGAACCCCGAGGACCAGGCCAAAACACTCACACAGAAGCAGTTACCACATGCTATGAATGGGAGCCTTTTTTAACTTAGCACAACAATATATCAGAGCAGAGCTTCTCATTGGGCCGGGCTGTAATTAATTCAGCAGTTTGACCTGCTCACTGGCCTCTCGTTACCATTACTTGAGCCACGCTAATGGTTGAATCTACCTCACGGCGTGGCCTTCATCTTCACATAACCCATAGCAACGACATCTGAATGTATTTTCAACCGGCCAAAATCTCACGCGCCTGAAACTTTTCTTCCAGTGCCAGCCGATGATCTGCACACTTTCAGGCTCTCTTGGTTACAGAGCCACAAGGTACCACATGAATTTAAAACACAGGCCTCCCTTTGTAAAAGAAACATCATGCTAGAGTGCACCTGATGGAGTCGAGGCTGGGATCTGCGATGGGTGGGTGTGGCAAAAAGAGGAGGTGCGGGTCTGGAGGCACACACATAAACACTGGCGTCGTCTATAGGCGCCCATGGAATGAATCAGCGGTGAATGGGGGGGTGACAGACATTTGTTTCATGCATACGCTTACACGACTAAATGTGAACGTCCAGTGGCACATTGGTATTGGTTGTGTGGATAGTGGCAGCAGCGGGTGGGGCCCTCCAATAGGCTTTGTCCCAATCTGAGAATTTGTAGCAGTTCATGCTTTCATAATGAGGTTAAATGAAGCGAGGAAATGCTTGGTTGGCCATGGCCGAAACACAGCACCCCTGATGTTCCCTTGAGAGATTTGGCGTGAGCATGAGCTGACTCTGGACTCCCATGTATTACACTGTAACACTGTAAAGACGGATTTCTAAATCACTGTTGGCAAACAAGTGATTATTTCACATCCTACATGGAGATTTCCTCCAGAATGAGTCAGACACACATGTAAAAAGATAAAATAATTCATGCATGCTATTTAGAATAGAAGAGAAAATACTTGATTTATCCCCGAGGGAAAATTCAGGAGGAGTCACAGCAGCAATCAAGAAAACAAAAGTTGCTTCTTCAGTAGTCTGTTCAGTCTCTGTCTCCTGTATCCTGTCTGCTCACAGCAGGTGAAGCTCTTCGAAAGTGGCATTGGTGTCCAGTGTTAGCTCTGTTAGCTCTGCCTTCTGGTATTCCCTCTGTTGCTGGGTTAGCACGGCTAGCTCGTCCATCTTATTGGAGACAGATCTTACGTTCCCGATAAAGATGGATGGATCGTTGGACAGGTCCATGTCGTCACTTCTTAGCTCACACCAGCGAGTCATCCTCACCTACTTCTCCTCACCTTGTGGGGAAACATCCGGCCTTGCACCAGTTAGCATTGGCATCCTACAGGCTGCTAACAGCTGATTTCACATGTAAACTATGCAGCCATGGTTACATGTAGGATCTCCAGACAAACACGGGAGCAAAAATAGTAAAAACATCACTGAAGACAAAACCAGTTTGTTGTCCATTAACAAAAAAAGAACTATACCAAGTAAAGATCTACTCCAAATGCAAAAATGACAAAAAAGAGATGAAAAAATTACAAGAAACAGACAAGGAAGAGAAAGCTGCTGTAACCAGCCTTGCAACAACAACAAAAAAGTCTTGCTGTATTTAACCACCCTGCCTGCATGCTGATACAGATATTTCATAGATCTTCACTTTTTTAAAATGTATTTTTTTTTGTTTGGGTAAGTATGGCCAATCAAGCTACAGTGATGAGCCTCATCTCCACCCAGCAGATGGTTTGCATTACCTCTGTCTCCCTTCCCTGACACCGTATATCAAAGCCCCCATCACTCTGAGTCCCACAGCCCTGACTCTTCCCCTATCACTAACCTCGTCTGTCACCCACTCGTCTCCAGTAGATCAAGGAGCGTGAAGGTTTGCTTGATATACGTTTGCAGCTAATCCCGTGATGAATCTGGTCGACAGTTTGTAGAAGTGGAAGCTAAAGGTCTAGGCCTCCTCACTTATTTTCTAGTTTGACCTGTTGTGGCCTCTTTACCCTCAGTTTAAACCGGGTTACATTAGTCTAACAACATGTTGATTATGGGAAAGCACTTCAGACAACACATTAGCTTACAAATCTTTCTACTTGATAAGCATGTAACAAGTTTCACCCTGTTCAGACTACTCATGGAGATCCTGGAGTCTCTTGGTTGAGTCTGAAGACGTTGAAGAATGTGGTGTGACAGATAAATGGGTTGTCAGTCTGTAGACACAGCCTGAACCGTCTCTGATAATGTAACCAGTGACCCCCACTATCTCTAATGGGAAACATATACTGAAAGGACAATCAGAAGGACCTCAAAGATTTAGTGTTTTCATCGCCTAGTTTGGCCAAACCTTAGACTACTACACGAACAATGTTTCTTATGCTGTTCTCACTCTTTATGTGATTTTTCCTTCCTCAGATCTGGTTCGCTTTCGTCAATGGCTTCTCAGGGCAGATCCTGTTTGAGCGCTGGTGCATTGGCTTATACAACGTGGTGAGTTTTTTTTTTTTTCTTTTACAAAAAATACTCTTCAATTAACCAGTTTACTTCTCTTCCTGGATGCCTTCAGATGCAAACTAGAGTATGGTACTGCCCCATAAGTGATCTCTTCAGTCTGAAAACTTTTTATTTATGACTTGATGTCAACTCCTTCCTCCCTCTGTGCCCTAAAATATGTCCTGAGTGAGGAAGAACAACAGCTCTGCTTGCCTCAAAGAGTCCAGTTAGCAAGGGCAGCTAAGTGTGAATGCTGGAGAGAAGAGGAAGAATAGAGCAACAACTGAGCAGGCCGCTGATGTCTGGAGTCCCACAGGGCTCTATAATGGGACCACTCCTAATGAACTCATACTTCATATCTGTCATGAATTAACTCGATGTAAAAAACATGCAGTTCTAAGAACGCCTCTAATCCCCAAAGGAACTGAAATGTAACATTAAACTGTTTATAAAATTAACTCAATTAAATATACAAAAATATAACGAGAGAGGTGCGAGAGGAAATTTTCCCACATTTCTGATTGGCTTCTACTGGAAGTGATTCATAGGTGAGACAAACTGTCAAGTGAGAGGAACATTTCCACAGCCCAGCCTCTTGCATTCACTTGAAAATAAACCACTGCCTTAGAACCAGCACTAGTTGGTGGTGGGAATGGGTTCGTCCTTTATTTTAACCCAAAACTCGAGGAATTCCTGGGGCTCAGTGGGAGTTTGACAGAGGCAGTGGACTGAATCCTCCCCTCAATGGAGATCTTCCTTGAATAAGAAAGAAGCCCAGCAGAGCATGTCGTGTGGCTCGCTGGTCCTACAGACTTAGTCTAACAGACTCCCAGTCCAGATGGGCCTGTAGGGAACTCACACCAACTGACCCACTGAGCCCCCCAGCTATACAATACCATCACTCCTCTCTCAGCAGCTGCTCCACAGAACAACATTACAACACTGCTAAGAAATTACACTACAGCTAGGCTTAAATACCGTCTTCTAAGTCAAGAGCGTTGCAGATGTTCACTGGAGATGGGTTTTGCATATGAAGAGGCTTAAAGCATGACTAATCAAAATAAGAATCCCAGGTTGAGTTTAAGGTCAGTGATTTTTAATGATGTGAAGTAATGAAGGGGATAAGTGGAGAACAAAATGAAGCAACGTGGATAAACCTAACATATGGAGTCTGTGGACAGGCATCAACAACATGTTTGATACAGTGAGATGCTGTTCAGTAACACACCAAGTTCATCTGTTAAGTAGATGGGCATTGTTTTGCTATTCTTGAAGTAATGTTTACCATACAGGTTTTGCTCTTACGGAAGTTTCAGTTGTAGTTCACAGGCTTTAGCAGATGACATGAAATCTCGTTAATCTCTGAAAGAGCTGGAGCTTTTGTCAAAACCATGTTTCAAATCAAGAATGTACATCCATCCCAACAATGTTAAAGACAATTCTGGACTGTTTCAATGAAATACTTCTGTTTATAGAGGGTTTGATGGGATTTGTACAATGGTGTATAAGGGCCATTAAAGAAATTTGATGAATAAGTCTCAAATTAACGACTTTATAAACTATAACAGCCCAATGGTATGAGGATGTCTTTTCACAGTCCAAATGCTTATAATACTAGCGGTCCTCGAGTTACGAACGACAAGTTCCTACGACACGATGTAACCCTAAATTCCGCGAAAGCCGGTTTTTACCCTAAGTACCCTCTAAATCTCTAAATAACCATCCATATACATATATTACACTGATCCTGCTTTCCTTTTTGTTAGGGATGTCCGGATATTACATTTTCACTTCCGATACGATACTGTTACTGCAGCATTGAGTATTGGCCAATACCGATATTAATCCGATACGATATCAGCATTAAAGATGCATACTTTTATTACTTATTTTGTAGTATGTCTGTCATGTTAGAAAAGGCTTGATTAAGTGATATTATTCAAACAAAGAACAGTAGTCAGCAACAGAAGGTATGAGGAAAAACGGACCCATCTAATATTAACCAATGGGTAACAGACACTGCTTATATCGGCGATTTTAGATGCATTCTGATACGATACGGATACTTGTTTTTTTGCTGATATCGGACCGATATCCGATATCAATATCGGAGTGGGACTCCTCCACTTTTTGTGTCCATAATGCGAAAAAGGTGAGGATACTGAGAAAATACTGAGCGCAAACACAGACAATCTACACTATGATGCGACTTGAGCCATAGTGGACAATGCTGAAGACCACGTAGCTTACGAAAAGAGCGCCGTGACTTCGAAACCTTCTCTATTTTCTCACGTACAAATATTTAATGGCATCGTAAAGTTAAAACGACGCAAGTCAGGAACCACACAAGTCAGGGACCACCTGTAATGTGTTGACTCTGGGCTAAAACCAGTAATATCTCCTTGATACATAGCTTCATAACAACCTACAAATTCAAAGCCACATGTAAATCTATGAGAAATCAAAATTTACCAGTCTATTAAGTTGTGGCTTTATAAACTAGTAAATTTCCAAATTCAAAAAGTCATAAATTTGTGACTTTACAAACTCAAAAATTTCTGGTTTAATTTCTGGGTTTTTTTTTAATTATTATTTCTTTCAGTGGCCCTAATACACCTTTGTAGATTTGACACAAGAGTGTGAAAAACGAAATATTCTAAATTTCATCTTTAAAATAACTGTTTTTTTTTTCCATGTAGATCTTCACTGCTCTGCCTCCTCTCACTCTGGGAATATTCGAGCGCTCCTGCAGGAAAGAGAACATGCTGAAGTACCCTGAACTCTACAAAACATCCCAGAATGCCATGGGCTTCAACACCAAGGTAACATTAGTCTTTTATTGAGTGCTTAATCCAAAATTCAAGCAAAACAGAAAGTCTCCTGTCATGTTCTGTGCTAATATTTAAAAACTAGCTCTTGATAGAAAGCCAAGCTTTCTTTGTCACCATCTTTTATGATTCTTGGAAGAGATAAAAATGAAATGTAATTTCTCCTCAGGGATTGATGAAGTATTTCTCATTCTGATTTTGGTATATCGCGGGAATTATTTAACTGATTTTGGAGCATCTGTTCTAGTGTTATTGCTTGATCCATGATTTAACTACTGTTCTTCCCTTAATTACCTCTGGGAGACAAATCTGTGTTCCAGCTCCAAAGCTGGATGCTCCAGTCATCAATTTTTTTTTTTTTTTTTTTTTTGGTTATGATTTTATGAGATGTTCCTGTCACCTTCTGTTGTGAACTGATGCCTCTGAGGTCACAGCGACCCAGCAGCTGCAGTCTGTGTGTCTCCAGTCACAGCGTACTTTGGCCTGGCATGACCTATTCTGTCTGCTCCCCGGGTTTTGTTGGTTTGCCTTCACCCTGGTAATAAAGATGTCTCCTTCTTTCTCCATGCCGGGACAGAGCCCCGGACCCTCGTCACAGGCGTGGTGACCTGGTTAGTGCTGCATGGAGGTAGATTAAAGGCGGATTGGCCATGGCGGTCTGGGGCAGGGAAGGTCAGATGGGTTTTGGGGGCGAGCAGCAGAAAGAATCAGAGGACAGAGGGAAGAGAAAGAGTGTGCTGTCATTGTTCGATGGCGTTTGTTGCGGAAAATTATGCAATTTGTTTAAGTGGGGTAGATGTTTGTTCTCAGAGTTAGGCTGTCAGAACGGGTTTAAACCTCCCAGGACCACACTGACCGCTAAAATAACCTCTCTTATACCCGCCAGTTCATTTGTATCAGCTCCACCCCCAGGAAGATCTTCTTATTCCTCCATATCCATTTAAATAACAATGTATTTTATAAAATCTCATGATTCTGTCATGAATTAAAGATTCAACTCACTATAAGAAAAGCTGTACACAAAGAAAGAGCTTCACGCAGTCTTGACAGCACACATTATCTTAAGCCAGTAATCAGTCACTTGACCGCACAACTGTTGAATCAATCTTCCCAAATTTTGGTTTAAGGTAGATTTCCCTGCGTTTATTTTTTTTGAACAGCCTACCAACAGTTTTGTGCCAGCAAAGGGTTGAAAAACTACCCGTCTGATAGTTAAAAGCAAATGAACCTCAATCTTGTTTGGGCCTCATTTTCCAAGACCCGTAAATGATGACTCGGCCAGGTCAGCAGGTTGTTTTTGCTGGCTTGTCCACTCTCTTCCCGAGATATTTTCCTTGCAGCTGGCCTGAGGCGAGGCGAGAAAATCCAGCAGGAATTTGGCCCCTCGTAGCCCGTCTTTTTGCTCGCCTGGCTCTTTTGTACACAACAGATACTGTCTTTGTGAATTAAAGCTGTTTGTGTTGAGGTGAGAGGAGGGAGTGACTGAGGGTGTTAGCCGCTCAAGGCGTGGCTTCTGCTGTGTCGCCTGTTCACTTTTAATTACATATTCCCGACACTTGAGTCACTCAAACAAACCATGCTCCCCTTATGGGGTCTTAGTGTTTACAGCAGTTTACCAGCTCTTTATCTTTTATACACCTCCTTTCCTTCACTTATTAAACTCTGTTTCTTTCCTCACCAGGAAGGAAAGGGCAGCTCTGGAAATATTTGGCTCAGTATTAATTACTGGCATTCATGCTTTTCTTTTTTCAGAAATTAGGAGTTTCACAAAGGGCAGAACCTTTACCGGACAGATCAGGCATTCATTCGAGGGGGAGCCTTAGCAACTTGCTGGGATACAAGTGGCAGAAAGAAAGTGCGGTTGGCTTGAATGGTGAAAGGGAGGATCCCACTGTGACGAATGATTATGAACATTTATTGATTTTATTAGCTTTTATTATCGAGGAGGGGGACTCAGGGTTGTGTTTGCACTCCTGCTGTGTTTGTAAAGAGGACAGCTGAATCCATCAGTGAAACACTCATTGGATTGTAACATTAGTGATAACTTAGTCCAGGTTTGACCGCTGAGATAGAGGGATGGGGGTTGGTTTTAGCCAGCCTTGCTCTGCGTATTGGGTTTTGTGTACGCATTAGGAGGGGGAGGTAATCTAGGGAGCGGGGTGGCTGCAATGAGACTTTGTTTAGCCGATAGAAAAGGTGAGGAGGTCGTGCCATAGAGGCCAAGGTGTTTTATAAAAGCTCATCAAGGAGAACAAGACGTTCCCCTTCACTGTACGCTCCCCTCTTTTTCCTCCTTTCTCTTTTCTCGGCTGAATATCTGGAAGAACATAAGATGTAAAGCTAATACTTATTCTAATGGTTACTCAAACCTTCATAAATCCCAAGAAATTTTAATTTCCAGGGTGTCCACTTTGTCTCGTACAAACGCTGTTTTATGTTTTACTGACAGGTTTGCTGAAGTTGTTGAAAAGAGTGCTTTTAAGCAAGTGAGACTCCAACTTATCGTCTGCCAAGAACCGATGATTAAAAAGCCGCCAAAGATTAAAATGCAGCAAGTTTCTCTTAGTATTTTTCCCTTTGGTCAACTCGTCCAAGTTTGACAAATTTTCATCTCAGAATTAGCACCAGCGTCTGGGTCAGCACAGGGGAGGAAAAAGGGGGCACGAATGCGGAGCAGGTTTTTGGCAGAATGGATTTCACGGCTGTTTCATGCTACATCGCCCATTAGTGTTTTGTTTGGCTCCGGCGTTGCATAATGTAAATTTGAAACAAGGTGGTTTTGGAGTGGGAGTATTGATTTAAAGGACCCATCCAAAGTTTGCATGCTTGCACACACAGACGCATACACACAGACCGCGGTCCCCACCACGATTTTCCAGGCTCTTAATAATTACCATGAAAACAGTTTAATCTCTGTCGAACCTGTCAGTCTCCCTGTGTGTGTTTCAAGACAGATTTCAGCTTGTTTAAACTCTCCTGTCATTTATTTCTACACCAGTTAAAATTCTCACATGAAAGGGCCACAGCCTAATGAAACTTAATGAGAGGAAACCCTCGCGCTGGCAGCACAAATAGAAATGCTGTATTTTCCTCCTAATTAGGAGGCGATAACGTGTATTTTGCAGTTTCTTACTCTCAATGCTTTTTTTATGTGATTCTTCTAAATACTTTACACACCGCTAAAAGTTAAAACCTGCATGCTGACATTGTCCCCTCGCCTTTCTGCGCTCGTACACACACTCAGCAGCCGCGCTCTCCCCTTATAACACACAGAGGATATACAACGTGTCTGTCAGCGGGGTGGCCATTCACCAAGGAGGCCCCGACAAAACCGCCACTTAGCCTGGTGCTGGGCTGGCACAAAGGGCCCAGGTCAGGGGTCACTTGGAAGGCTGGAGCTCCCCACACTCTTTTCTCATGCTTTTTTTCTTCTCCTGTCTCCCCCCCCTCACTCTCTCTTCTTGAAACCTCCTGCTGCATCCAACCCCCACCCCTGTCTCCCTCCCACCTCCTCCTTCATCCTTCTCCCTCCTATTTTGCAGGTCTTCTGGGCCCATTGTCTGAACGGCCTCTTCCACTCCGTCATCCTCTTCTGGTTCCCCCTTAAAGCCTTCCAGCATGGTAAGTAGCTCCCAGAGACTCTACCACGGCTCCTCGCGGGCTCTGTGGACGAAGAGGGAGGACAGTCAGACACATATTTTGTCTTAATTAGTTCTCTCTTCCACCGACCGTCCAGTCATGGATTGCAAACATGTGTTGCTGAAAAATGATGGATAAGCATAGATGCATGTTTGCAGGGGTTCATGTTAGCCACACTGGGTTTATTTTATTTTACAATAACAGGAATTAGATTAAATCTTTCCAGGTGACTGTTTTGTGCAGGCAGTGATGCATTTTGAAAATCCAAAGTGAAGATGAAAACGCAATATTTATTCGGGGATCAGCTGTGCATGTTTGTGCACACTCAAATGCAGGGTTTCTGTGTGCGTACAAGCGTGCATGCGTGCATGTGTGCAGAGAGAATAGGGATCTTTGAGCCGGTAAGTCTTGGCCAGCCACAGCAGAAGACCACACAAGCTTGGACCCGCTCTCCAAACAAAGGCGCCAAGCCCCTTCACTCTGACTGACAGGCTGTCAGCAAAGCCTCAGTGCACACGAGACATGTGACCAACCGGAAGTGAAGGGAAAGGCAGCTCCTCTCCCCCTGCTCACTGGCAGTAAAACACTGTTGATGTTTCAGCTTCAGCTGCGGCCAAAATCCACGCTGGAGAAATATGTTTGTGGGATTTTAATTCTCATTTGATTAATTTAGGGACTTCATCTAACCACTGTTTTAGGAAAAGTTTTCTCAACAGTTGGATTCAGGTTTAATGGAAGAATAATTACTCTTTTCTTAACTGAAACAGTCCTGTTCTTTCTATTTAATCAGCAAATTAGACTTTTTTTTAGAACTTTGATTAATGCACACCATTTCTGCTTCCAGTCTTACTGATGGATATACCTTGCAAAACTCTTTTTTAGTTGTTGCGAAAGACAGAATTAACATTCCAGCCTCTCAAAGAGCGTTAATAGAAGAAGCATTTCACTTTGTTTCTTCACAAGTTCTGAGTTTCTGACAGAGTGTTTTATAACAAAGTTCACACCCCGTCACACACTGATAAATATCTTTCTTTCCGCCTTGTTTGAAAACCCTAATGGAACTCTTAATAAGACTTTAACAGCTAAAGTGAAACATTTCTGGCCTAAAAGCTTCTGTTTCTGATTCTCTTCACAGATACAGTTTTTGGAAATGGAAGAACTCCTGACTATCTCCTCTTAGGCAACATGGTTTACACGGTGAGTGCAGCAATCTCTCTGACAGGCTGTGTTAATGGTTCAGGATTTCTGCGCCAAGTCTTATTCAGTTCAGTGAAGAAACATCACTTAGACTTTCTTCTCAAGTGATCTTCAATTTTTAAGCTGTGCAGTTTGTTAAAGATGCTTTGAGGAGGATCTGTTTTAATTGCACTCCCTCGCCCCCTTGTGGCCCGGAGTCTCATCACACTGTTGTAAATTACTTTAAGCGAGGTGTGTGTTTGTTTTGGAATTAAATGGAGATCGGGACAAAACAAATTTTCTTTGTCCAAAACAACTTTTTGCTGGATACAAAGCGCTGAGGTAAGGGACTTATCAGTACAGTTGCGTAACTCTACGATTTGAAACGTGACATCAAGCAAATGTTGTCGCAGCCAGCTATATGTTTGCCCGGTGCTTTGACATATCTTTAGGCTAATGGGACAACAAGTAAACACTGTCAGTTTGTTTGTAGTTAAGTAGCCATTTATGTTTAGCGCAGCTGGCAGCCCAGTTCTCTAAGACAAGTCCATAATGTGTAACGTTGGTAAATCCTGGTTAGCTATGTCCTGCCAGTCATCTACCAAGCAGAGCTAACGTAACCTCACTCTCCATTTTATTGATAAACTCTCAAGTTTGAACAGACCACTGCAGAATAACTGCTGACTGTGGGTTGAAATGAACATTAGTACAAATCATTTAGCTCCTGTGTTGTAGAGTGATAAAGCCTGCGCTAAAGGCTAATTAGCCTTTAGCTCCCGTTTATCTTTCTTCTGCTCTTCTGTCCTTTTTCTGTCTGACAGTTGGACTCCAGTGTCCACCATCACTTCAAAATTAGTCACAGAAATTGTTTTAGCTGATTAAAACACAGATCTCTGTGTTTTATCTCTTCTCACTACTAAACTTTGTCAGCCGGTTTGGTGTTGTCAGAGACCAAGGCCCCATTTACATGACAACGTTTCATCTGAAAACATGAAACTCGGAGTGTGATGTCATTGTTTCCTCTGAAAATGACGGCCTACTGTTTACACGGCAACGGTGTCGGCAGGGTTTTAGAAAAATCTCACTCTGGAGGCGGTTTTCAAAAGTTTGTGCTTTAGGTCGGCTGAAACGCCGTTTTTGTGTAAATGTGAGGTTGAAACACAACAAAACTTTTGCGTTAAACCCGAAAAACCGTTATTGTGTAAATGGCCCCCTGGATGTGCCGTACATCGGTCTGGTCTTGGACGACCCAAACTGCAAGATAAGAAGTAGCAAATTAAAATAACCTGTAACCAACAATTTTAGAGCTGATAATCTCATTTTAAAGCGTGTGTTACGATTACCAGTTTTTATTCGTATAGCGCCAAATCATAACAAACGTTATCTAAAGACACTTTAGAAAACATTCACAGGTCTAGACCCGTTAATGTTAATAAAATTTTATTAGCAGAAACCCAACATCAAGACAAAGTAAGGAGTCTTATCTCATCTTAATCCACCGTGAGGCATATATCTAAAAAGGAGACTTTTTCAAGATCACTTTCAAACTCCTCACAGCCTCTTTAAACAAAAATATGCACTGAATAAAAAGTCAGAGATGAAGAATGCACCAGAACTGATTTTAGTATTAAAGGGGGACAGTCTTTTAATGTCGGTTTGATTTATGTCTCCACAGTTTGTGGTCATCACAGTTTGTCTTAAAGCGGGCCTCGAGACCTCGTCCTGGACCATGGTAAGTTCACAAGTCCCTCCTCTCTTGCTAAAGCTCTGTTATCTATTTCCAACTCTTCCATTTTACACGTCCACTGACACTTGTGACATATTTGTCATCCTCCTCTTGTTGAAATCTCTTCATGGTTTGGCCCATTGGGCTAGTAAATGTAAACTGGATTTACTCACACCGTATGGTAACTCCGTCAAGCCAGGAGGAGCTGCTCATCCTAATCTTTAATACATACATTTAGAAAGTGGTAACAAGTTAGACACATGTAAATATGAAAGTGATGGTTTGAACATTGCTTCATGAGGTTAAATGTAAATCTTTGCTCTTTAACACTTCACTGTCCTCTGATTCTCCACAAACAGTTCAGCCACATCGCCATCTGGGGAAGCATCGGCCTGTGGGTGGTGTTTTTCATCATCTACTCTTCCCTCTGGCCCCTCATCCCCCTGGCTCCGGACATGTCAGGAGAGGTAAATACACACATGCCTGCATGTCCTAATACTCATGCGTGCACATCTGCATGCATCAAAGCTTAGATTTCCTCCGGTATTAAAGAAATTACCGCTGTAGAAGTCTCTTACAGACAGACCTGCAGTGCCTCAGTTGGTTTGCTGCTTTAAAACAAAAAAAGAAGCTGGTGGGAAAACTCAGAGTCTGGCTTTACACAGGTCTTTGTAATGGAAGCCGGAGGGGTGTAAAATGTCAGACCTCTGGCTTGTGTTGCATAATGACTTAATTGGGCCAATTAGCCCAATGTTTGTGTTCCATTGCCCTCCCTCGGCTCTGAGTATCCACAGGTGACTTTGAAACAGTGGAGCAGTCTGGAAGCAAACATGCGTGACGATGAATTTGTTGCCTGAAAATCTACCCACCAAGAAAAAAAAAGAGGTTAAATGCCTCAAAAGTTCAGTAAATGTTGAGAAACAGATTTAAAGTATCTTTGATTTATTTACATGTGAATGTGAGCACTGTGTCTCAGCCTCCACAGGTGGTCAGTGGAAGCCTATTGAGCTCAGGTGACGTTTCCCTGTGCATTCTGGGGAGAGAGAATGAGGCGTCGTTTCATTGGAGAACAAAAACACAGTTGGAGGCTATTTAGAAGAAAATGAGAAAAAAACCTACAGTGGGAGAAAATACCTCTCCGACTCTGTGTCTCCTATTTGAGAGTGGGCTGGGATTTCACTGCCTCTAAATGTTATATTAATGCAACATGATTAAATAGGCCTTAAAACACATCACATGAGTAGACAGGAAATGTTCAGTTACATCATAGTTAAGGTAAAGAAACAGACTTCTCAAGTCTTTTCCTTTTCTGTGTTTGTTGTGTGTCTTTGTTTGCTTTAATAGCTCTTTATGTCTGGATTTAAAGGCATTTTCATTTGATGTTGATGGACATCAGGGGTGAGAAGACTGGCTTTCATGCTTGTCTTGTAAATGTTAGGCTGTGTGGGAAGTTTATGAACAAAGAAACTTTAAGTTTTGACAATTGACACTACCTCTGAAGTTTCGTTATTAAAAGGTCTTATCTTCTTTGTCTGATCCACGTAAAACTGGGGATGGGGACAGAATTTGGTACTTTTATGGGTACCGACCGAATTCTGTCTGCAGTACTGAGTACCGATTCACACAAAATCAAACGGTACCATGTTACTGTGAGGGTTTCTTGAACAAAAAGAGGACGTACACATCTATTTATACACACAAAACAAAATGTCAGCTTGTAAAAACAACATATTACACAGTAGTTCAACCTATTCAGCTAAGGTTTTGTAACCAGCAGGGGATACTTTCACGGGGCTGGCGTTACTTTAAAATAGCAATTTTAAGTACAATACATATCCCTTTGTTGAACAAAAACTAACGTTTAGCAACGCTGTTAAGCACACTACGGAGTAAAGACACAACTTACCATCGTTGACCAGTCTCTGCAGCAGCTCTCCCTCCCCATTGCTGGCCGGCCTGAGACTGTAAATGGTGTCTAATTGGATGAACCACCTACATTTTTGGCGGTTAGACCCACTCTGGCCATTGTGGTCCTTTATCCTCCTCTAATCACCTTTTAGCTTCTTCAATTTCTCCTGGCACTGCTGGGAGGTCCGTCGGTAGCCTTGCTCCTCCATTAGCTTTGGGACGCCCTGATACGCATAGGGATGGGTACCTTTCACATTTGAAACGATACGGTACCGATTCCTGGTACCTGGCAATCGGTACCGGTACTCAAAGGTACTAATTTTCGGTACTTTAGTGTGTTAATGAGGCAAAAAATATCAATTTGTTCACTAATAAAATGTAAACTCTTTTTAATTTAACATATTTATTCTTCAGTATGTAACCTTGTAATGCTGTGTTCATGTCCTGCATGGAAAATTCTCCTTTTTTTCCACTCTCTCACAGTCACAGTCAGTCAAGGATGCATTTTGGTACCTATATATGGTACCTCATGATTTTACGTGAATCTGTACCCGGTACTTTTGAAAGAATTCAGTCAGATAAAAGTACCTAATTGGTACTCATCCCTAGATACGCTTTTTCGTTCCTCGAGGCTCCATCCAGCTCCCGTTCGATCCTGTCCTCAGCCACCAAACCCAAAAAGGCCTGGACCTCATCGTTGAACCAGGGAGAAACTTGACGGGAAACCATTCTTGCAGTTTTTTCGTCCTCTTATGTCCTGTCTTGTTTTAGGTTCCTGACTTGTCCGTGACGTCATCTTTTAGTATCGACTCAGCTTGCTTGGAACCAGAGCAGAGTAGGTACTAAAACTTGCTTGTTTTAGGAGGTATCAGGCTAGTGGAAAGACGCTGCAAATCGAGTAGGGCCAAGTAGTGTAGGACCTAGTGGAAAAGGGTCAGAAGAGTAGGCCATTTTCCATGCTGGACATGAACGCAGCATTGCAAGGATATATACTGAGAAACAAATACGTCAAATTTAGACAAACGCACACAAAAGTTCCAAGAATTGGTACCATTGAGTACTGATACCGATGGCCAGGTACCGGATATCGGTACCGTATCGCTTCAAATGTGAAAGGAAGCCCCCCCTACATTAAACATATGAATAGATCAAACCAGGACTTTATAAACCAGCTCTGTCTCTGGAAAGTAATTGTTGCTCAGAGCAAAGTAATCCAGCACATAATTCCCTGCAAACTGGCAAAATGTGATTTCCACACTTGTGTTTTTACAAAGATTTAACCAACAAGATTTAGGACATTAAGAAGTGAGCTATAAAGGTACAAATGTTAAGCTAAGCTAACCAGGAGCTGGTTGTGGCTCCCACACAACCATAATTATGCATTCGCCAGGTTGACTTCCATGATGTCTGGGCCTTTGACAAATAAAACAACAACTAAGAAGACATGGAAAAAGCACTTTCTTTCACTCACTAACTCATAAATCATACACACACACGCACACACACATGCACACACACACACACACACACACACACACTGGATGAGTATATTAGCTTCCCTCTGCCTTCTCACTGGAGCCTGCTGCTTTCATCCACGCCCTGCAGCACTTGACTGAAGACAGTAATGGTGTCCTGTGGGTAGTTTGTAACCCTATGCCCCTTCCCTAACTCAGAGATGCCAGTACATCATCAAACAGGGACACATCTCTCAGAAACCTGAGAAAGCATCAGAGACCCAGTCTCCACCCCAAGACCCTGTAGCCTCTGAGGAGCAGGATTCCTCCCTGACAAAGCCTCATATACCTCACCACGGCCTCCTCACTCTGTTCTTGAATCATCAAATATTTTCTGCTCTATGTCCTTCCATCTTTTTCTTTTCCTCGTCGCAGCAGCCTTTTCCCTCTTTGTTCTCTTTCCTTCACCCTCTTCATCTGTGCCAGTTTGAAAAACTGCCCGAGGACTAACAACATAACAGACACCAGAAGTCCCCTCTCCTCCTGTTTCTGCTCTCACTCTCTGCCCGACTCGCTGGCTTTAACAAGAGAACTAAGCAGCGCCCGGCTTCATGTGAGCACATCCATCAATGTCAGGCTAGATTTTCTTTGGCCGATTGACAAGACAGGTGCTGGATCCATCCACAGAGCTCACAGAAACAGCCAGTACGCTTTTCACAAATACTCCCAAACTGGCTCATCCCGTTTGCGCCTCATAAAAGTCCAACACAGATCCTAAAAGAAAGTGGCAGATTATTCTGTTCAGGGAGTGTAATCTGCCTCACTAAGCGGCTTAGCTTCACCTCCAGAGATGTCTTGTGTTGGCTCTGTGACACTGACCTGCTGTGCGGACCAGTCTGCTATCAACTCAGTGTTTTCTACCCTCTTCACGTTTCACCCACCTTTGCTTTTCCTATTTCTGCATCTCTCACCCTCTCTTACACTTAAGTGCTTGTCATCAGCGCAGAGACTCCACACTTGGCAAGTGTGCATCAGCAGTCTCTGTTCAGAGATAAGAAGACCTTACTCTGAAGGAGCTCATTTTACCAAGAAGTTTGTTGATGTGCAGCGTGCCAAGAATACACTGGAGGCGATCTCTGCCAGACTGTGAGACACTGAAGTGATTAAGCACAAGATTCTCTTCCTGAGTTTAAAAGCCTGGTGAGATCATGATTGTCTACTTACAGGCATTAAAGAAAAGATATGATCAATTTCTTTTCTTACTGAGTTTGTCAAAGTGAATTCAGACAGGACTTCCCATCACACTGAGACCCTTTCTCCACCCCCTCCTTACCCATGTTTTTATACAAGTAAAATAACAGTCTACCATCCTTCTGTCCTGTAAAAAATAGATGTTTCACAATTTGAATCCTTGTCAGACTCTTTTATATTTCACTTCCATGGCACCATTAAAAAAATAAGACTTATTAATGAAATATTGATTTTGAAGCATCATCTGTCTAATTTTTTCAATCATGAGGTCCCCAGATTTTAATTTAGTCTTTTTAGAAAGTTTATATATAGGGATGTCACTTTAAGATTTTAACTAGATTAGTTAATGACACGCGTTAAAAAACATGACATCAACTCATTGGCTGCCAGCCGTTTTTAGAGCATCTTGAACGATCTTTCAAGATCCAAATAAACACCAAAACAACCTAAGAAATGTGGACTCTATTCCTGTTTTTGATCCAACAAACATCGTGTTGATCGCGTTCATCTCCAGCGCTCCATCCTTTGATCCTCTCCATGATCTCTGTCGTATTTTCTCAAGATTGCGCACTCTTTCTCTCTGAACTACCACGACACATCCTCAGTTGGAGCGTAAGCTGCCTGAACTTTTCTGACTTGCAGGGTCTCGCTATGTCTCTGTCATCTCACATCTTCTCCTCATATCCATGCTGATCTCTCATCCAAAGACAGCATCGCTCTCACCCACAGTAGTTTACAAGCAGGATTTTGAATGACAAGCTCCGCCAGACCCCGCCTCCCCCTGCTTAAAAACACAATTTACATCTATAGATGCAGCAAACGGTTGCAATCGAATTGACATCTATAGACATCAATGGCGAACACGGACATTTTAACATTGGCCAGTTGATGAAAAAATGTGGACTTAGAAATCTTCTCTTCTTCATGTATTCATTTGATTAGCCATGCACTACAATTTTGTAAAATCCCAGAATTCAAATTCTTTATTTGGGGACCCTAAGGAGACACGATATTAAAATGTGATTGGGTAGATTAATTAATTACAAATCCTGTAATTAGTTAGATTAATTAGATTTTTAATTGCCGGACAGCACTATTTCTGTCACATTCCTTCTTTGCTTTGCTCCATCATTTTAGTAATCCTGCACATTTTGGTGCATGAAAGTTTTTTTTTTCTTAAAGGTAGTGTTCTTTTTTTAAACCCTCAGGGTTTTAGTACTGCTTTTAAAACTCAACCTCAAGAGAAACTTGAAACTTGCTTCAGACAAGCAATCCATCAAAGCAAACACAGATGCATCTTTCAGTTTTTAGGTCAAGTTTTATTGTTTACCTGAAAGAGCAGCTTGAGCAGTTGTTCAATCAGATCTTTTAGGTTAAACTTCTTTTACAGGGACTGAACAGAAGCAAACTTTTATCAGTAAGCAGATACAGAACACATTAAAAGCTCATTAAGGTTTGATTTAAACTCTGTCTGTTGATCATCAGCTCACATTTCTTCTCTTTTGTTCTCTACACTTACTGGAATCTATGACTAATGTTTTTTCCAATTCTTCCCATTTGGGCCAAAACAAGCTCTCCACGCCTGTTTCATCATCAGGTCAATTTCATTCCTGATTATTTTCTTACTTTTGAAAGACCTCACTGAAGAAATATTGAGCCCTGTTCATCACTGCTGTTGACTTAGTCCCTCAGCTCTGCTCTTGGAAACCATTTGTTCCCTTGTTAAGACTCATGAGCACGTCGTCAGGGAGGTTTTGTCACACTCATGTGCCCACGACCTTCTAATCCTCCCTCAGCTAATGATTGATAAACTCCATCACACATGCTTGGTGTAATAGCCGACCGTACTGTACAGTCTTAGTGAAAACAACGGTTTTAATCTGCTGTGCACACACTCCAAATCACGAGTCAGACTGCTGAGTTACAAGTGTTTGTGTAAAGAGTTTTTCTTCGTCTGCTTCTTGCTGTCTTTGTTGGGCAACACACTGAGAGCATGGGGTGCATGAAGGACCCAGCTGAGCGGCCATTGTTTGGTTTACTTATCCACCTCTTTCAGGATGGTTATTGGCCGATTTGTCTCATGACATTAAGAGAAAAAAACAAAAATCTTTAACTTTGAACAAGAAACTTTCTGATCGTCGTAGCTCTCTTTGGCCAAATACTTCATCAAAGCCTCTCCACTCTTAAACCCTGCATGCCCAGTTCAGCAATGTCTGGTGCAGCCAGTCAAAACCAGCCAATTAGAGAATTCACATGGATGGATGCAAACCAAACAGAAGTCTCAGAGGAGATTGAGTTTAGTCTATTCCCTCCTCTCCGTCTGCTTATTAAAAATGTTGTACAAAGAAGCTCTGTGGATTCAGGAAGCTAATGTTTGAGTATTAGCATCTCTGGGATGTCGTACAGCTGGCAGAGAATATAAAGGTGGTTTTTCTAAGTCCTGTTTGCTGGATCCAGAGCATACTGTAGGGCTGCAGGGTGAATAGTGAAGTGGTGGATTAACTCAATTTACATTTACCATGACAATAGTGAGCATTAACATAATTAAATCTGCTCAGGCCTCAGTCTCACTTAGGCGTCATCAGTCTGGTGGATAAGTGTTAAGAAGGAATGAAAATACCTTGTGATGTGATCCGGACAAAACTCCTGTGTAGTCTTTAACAGTCTAAGGATTTAAAGAGATGATGATTCTTTGATCAAAACACATTTTTTGAATATTTATGAAGATACTTGGTCCCAAACTCAGACATTTACTGTACTATAGAGCTGCAAAGTATAGAAACAACCCATCTGGTTGAGCAAAGCCAGTCAGAAACAAACCATAAAGCTTTTGTTGATTTGCATTTTTAAAGCTTGATTTGTTGTTAGCCTTTAAATGGTCAAAGTCAGCAACCTCCAAACTTTTTTTTTCAAAGAATGCCTACTTCTGACATATTTATTAACCATGAAAGTAACTAATGAATACTCTGTTAACTCTTTCTTTTAACCATTTCTGTTAAAACCAGTCACTAAAACCCTGTTTCCACCAACCAGCTCAGTGTAATTTATTGCGGCACGGCACACATTTTATGGTGTTTCCACTGACTGATCCCAGGACAGATCCACAGATAACCAAGACCCACTTTTTGGGACCCTTCTGTAGGGGTGCCAGACTAAACTGATCCAATCTCTGAGGGTGACGCTACAACACTGCAGACCATTGATTGGTTGAAAGAATCTTCACTTACAGTGCGACAGTGGACACTCTATTTTTCCTGGCAGCAAGGAAGGCAAATTGCAGGATGTTTCCCATTGTTGCTCTTTGTTGACTGTGTCACGTTTTTCTTTGTTGGATTTATTTGCGGGATACACTGTGTCGCGCTGCTATAGCGTCACGCTATTATTCAACCAATGCAGCAATCAGCATCCGGCTTACACGGCGCCTACCGCCAGGGGCTAAGGTTGTGGAAACGCAAACAATATCAGGCTTAACTGAGTCAACCTTTTCCAACTGCACTGATCTAGACTGGTCTGCTTGGTAAAAACGGGTCAAAAGCCGGGTTTTGGCCAAGCAGTCCGGTTCAGTTTGGCACGATTTGGTACAGTTAAGCCTGATCCCGGTGTGTAAGCCAGGTGCCGAAAGCCGCAGCTGTTAAACAATAGTGTGACATCGTAGCAGCATGACACAGTTTTACCCCACTAATAAATCCAACAAAGAAGAATAATGCGACACAGTAAACAAAGAGCATAGATGGAAGACATGCAGCATTTCGTCCTCTCTGTGATTGACATGTAGCTCTTTGATACAAAGTGCAATCAAGCTTTTGTTTCAGAGAACTCTGTGTGCCGTCAGGAGACATGCAGCTGCTGCCGGGGTAAGTGACGATTCTTTCGACCAATCAACGGTCTGTGGTGTTGTAGCTCCACCTTCCGATAGCGGATCGGTTCAGTCTGGCACCCATACGAAAGGGTCCCAATAAGTGGGATGGCTCGTCTCGGTTATTTAGGGATCTGTCCGGGTCATTTCCAGTCAGTGGAAACGCCACAACATGCGCACCATACCGAGACCAACCGACCCGGTCTGCTTGGTGAAAATGAGGCTTTAAGTGTGCCTTAACGTCCTTGTACCATGATTACAGACTTATGAAATCAAACCTCACCTGTCCCTCAGTTGTCTTATGATACCGGATGATCAGTGATCAGTTTTCTGCAGTGCTATGTGCTGCGTAAACATCAGCAAGCTCTGCTTCTGGCTAAGCAAGATTTTCTCCATTTGGATATATGATCGATTTATGTCAGATAAGGGGAAATGATTATGACACATTTTCACATCATGATAAATTCATTCATTTAAACTCATCAGTTGTAGGTGTGGTTGAGTTCCTGCAGAATTTACAGAGCTTTAACTTTATACAAGTAGATGAAACAATGTTTGCGAGAGGCTACCTTGGGATACTTTGGTTTTGTTTGTGCACTTGACAGAAAATGTTAGTTAAATAGTTGTTATATGTTTTTGCATTCTTACAGATGTTAAATTAAGTGGAGATTATAAATTTGAGTATAGTACACACAAAAGTTATAACTAAGTTATATTATACATAAAGAAATGAGAAGTTCATCCCCTGACCAATATATTGTGACACAGTGGATCTGATACGATATGTGGTATGTGTAGGATATAAATCAATGGGTAATGGTACGATATAAAGGTTATTTCAGCTGCATCAAGACCTGATAGGATACATCGCAAATTTGCAACAACAGACATCAAGGGGTTAATTTGTTGTGAGGTGAAAGCTGGGGAATGTGTGAAAGTCGGCTTTGGGCCTGACTTTGTTCATGCCTGGTTTAAGAGGTTGGTGAAATGTTAAGAGGTCGACTGTTAGGATCAGGAACCCCCTTTCTTACCTCTCAATCAGTTAAATTTTAACCTCCACTTTTTAAGAAATAATTAAATCTAAAAACTTTGTCTTGAAACAGTTTATGATTGCGATTTAGGTGTTGTGTTTGTGTCAGCCTATGTGTGATTGCCTCTGGCTGTGTAGTCTGTGTGTCTTTCTGTGTGCGTGTTTCCATGGTGGGGGTCAGCAGCCTGTCAAAACACGACCCTCCATGCCAGCGGACACTACTGTCTGTCCAGCCAGACAAGTTTATTAGTTTGTCCTAAAATTACAGCCCCCCTCCCCAGACCTCTTTCACCCCGTGCAGCTCCCAGGGGTCCCCTGGTATGAGACATCGTAAGCATCCACTACAACTGCCCAGCCTGCTCGTGGTCACACAGCCGGTCCAGATGTCAGGAGACAAATATTTGTTGGTTGTGAGCAGTCTGATTGAATTTATGACTAGCTTGGGTATCTATTTGTATATTCTATATGTAGCATATTATTACTGGCTGTGAGCTATGGATGGAGAGATCTAAATATTTTCCAGTGATTGAACATGTGAATGACCCAAATGGTTTATTTTTCAATCTTTCCCAGCTTTGATTTTGTATGGTAAGTATACATCCCTGGTTTATTTTCTAAAGACTCATAAGACAGCTTAAATGTCCCTGTTTAACTACATGATACACTGGATGAAAACAAAAATAATTAAGCTGTCTGCAACAAAAAAAGCAAACAGTAAATGTTTCCACAAGCGCTGCACAATTTCCAAAATTGACATGAACATATCCTGCGCCGCTGTGCAGTTTTCCCTCGTCTTGTACGTTCTCAGCCTTCAGGGGACCAAGAAAAGCTCTATTCATCGGCGACCCATCTCAAACTGGAGAAAAAAAGGCATTTTTGATTTCCTGTCGTTTGGGATTTCCTCCCTCCCTCATGTTTTGTTAGACATCAAAGTCAATTTGCAGGTAATGGTGAGCAGATTAGCTAATTTGAGCAAACCTGAGCGCTTTGATAGTTTTGACACTGATCCATTCATGTTCGTGTCTATGTGTGTGCGTGTGCATCCTGAGGGCCCGGCCTGTGTCGCATTACAGGAAGGACACTGTGGAGGGGCCCCTGCAGTTTAAACAAGTGGCGCGTTACAATGCAGGGAGTGCGGGTTTTGCACTTTGACGTGTAATGACAGATAGTTTCAGTGCAGTGGGCCAAAGCAAACATTGTCCTCACACAGAACGCTGAAAGGTTTCACTTCCACTGTCCCCTTCATTCTGCACTGAAACCCAACTTCTTTATCACCTCCTCCTTTGATCCAAACCATCTCACTGTGTCTGCTTCGAATAAATCTTATTATCCCAACGATCGACTGATAGAGCCACGGAAAAGCTGTTTGACTTGTTTGAATCTGAATTGAACCGTACCCAAATGTGTTTTTCTTCTAACTAGATGAATGAGTCCCAAAGCGGATAACAGCTGTCTCGTTGTGGGATTTATTTTGCTCATGAACTCGATGTGAACATTTGTTACATACAGCGTGAAAGATAAAACATCGGCTCATTGCGTAAGACTCAGAGGACGTCAGGCATAAGTCAGCAGATCTGCTCTGAACTTCAAGTCAACTTGGCTAACAATAATAACACACTGTACACTAAAAACTGATTTCTGTGAATCCTTTTATCAATAACTCTTAATATCTTTAAGCTGAGGTGTGTGTTTCACTGTCAAACTTCCATGAGTGCGATAACAGCTGAGTCGAGAAGTTGGCAAAGCTTGTCGTGTCATATTTTTCTTACTGCTTCATGTGTTATTTTAACAACGTATTGCTCTCACAATATTTGACCAGTTATTCTCTCATCATTTAATGATTAAAGTGCCAGAAAAAACAAGAGCATATTTGCTCTGTGAGGCTGTGCTGGATGCTTTATGCTCAGTCTTACTTGCTGGGATGGATAACTCTGAGATCCCAGGGTCGAAAGATGTGATGATTGTCATGTTCCAAACACGAGTGTTCGACTTCTTATTGAAGCTGATGAAAACTTCATTAACTTTAGTTTTGTTGGGAAGATCATTTTAAATGTATCAGAGAAATGGATGAAAAACAGCCAAATGACTAGAATGCTCCTGATTAAACCTTAAATGAATAGATTATGTTAACATTTTATAAGATAGACATCAAAACCACGATCTGTATTCACATGGTTTACACATTCAATCTACTTGTGACAAATAAATGCAACAAATGTTATTGAAAAGTAAATAAAAGTCAGAAAATACATTCTTAAAGTCAACATTTTTTTTTTTACAGATTTTGAAGCATAGTCTGCTGGTTTGGGAAACCCTGTCCTAGAGCACTGGTATAGCCTAGCGTTTACATGACAACGTTTCATCCGAAAACACTAAAACGCAGTGAAAAAATATGCGTTTACACGGAAATGCTGAGGGAGTGAAAATGCTGAAGTAAGCATACTAGGCCTGTAGTTGGCACCATAACTGCCTAGTCCCGAAGCGGCTTTTGGTAGATCTCCACTTAAGTAGAGTTGGGCCGATCATCTAGTGAATTGGTTAATACTAAGAGAACAAGTGAAGCAATCAAGTGGTAGCCTAAGAACATGAGACAATGCTGAAGTGCTAAAATCTGCTGTTTCTCTGAGTGTTTGCTTGAGGCTGGCTCTGGTCACAGACACACCAAGCCAAAAAAAGCCATTTTCAAAGCAGAAATTAACCTATTTACAGCCTGGTTCAAAAAACGTCTCCTGTCTGAGTCACTAATTTTACTATCAACACCCACTGTACGGGGGTGAATTTTTTTCTTACTCGGCCGTTCAGAAGATATTAAGATCGCAAGCTCCCCCAAGCAGAGGCACAGTTCAGGGTCATGTGACAGGCAGGCGCCCTATAGCTGTACGCAAAGCCCTTGCCACTACCACTATGGCCGCTAAAGCCAATGTGCTTCATTTACCATTTCAGAAACAGACAGGTGGTTGTAACAAATGTATTGTACTCTGGTATATGCTTGAGCGAAGCTGAGCGTGACATGAGCATTTCCACTGAAAACCAGCAGTGTTTTAGAAAAATTCAACTCTGGGGGCTAATTCGAAAGTTTGCGTTTTAGGTCGGCTAAAACACCATTTCTGTGTAAATGCAAGGCTGAAATGCAACAATACTTTTGCGTTTCACCCTAAAACCATTGTCCTGTAAACCGCCGCTTGGTTGCTGCATGTTACCCCCTTCGAGCGGGCAGCACCTTTCCCACTCTCACCCTTACCCCTTTTAGACAGAGGTGGTGCTTGGGCTATTAACTGGCTACTGCCTGAGTCAACACCAGTTCTTGGTGTTTCCACCACCAAAGCAGCAGCTAAAATGTTGGTGCTTAGAAGGCACCAACTCTTTGCTGGGCCAGAGCAAAGTTAACCATTAATAAAAAGAAAAGCTGACGAGGGAGTCGTCTGTTATTTTGTTGGAGTTTCTCATTTAAAACTTGAAATGGAGGTGAATCATAACAGCAGTGCATGCAGACAATAAACTAGCCCTGAACTAGCACCTGGTTCTTTTGATGTAAAAGGGATATTTGTTCCCTCCTCTATGTAATATCAAACAAAGGCATAAACAGTCTGAAAAATGACTCTAAATATTTATTTGATGAATAAAATGATGAATCTAAAGTCAAACAGTTACCACAAGTTGCTAATTTAGTGATCTTTGTTTTCTGCGAGTTGGTTACAAATGTTTCGAAGAGTTGTAGTTTAAGATGTCATGTCATAAAAACCTTTTAGTTACGGTCTCTGTGTTCACGAATCTGTCTGGTTTAAATCATGTAGCTCCAGTTTCCTTTCTAAACTCAGCTTCCTGGCAAAGAAATGTTTTTGGAAGCAATTAGTTTGTAGTTTTCTTCCCTGATTTAAGAGATAAGAGTAATAAGATCTTATAATTTAGGCTTTTATGCTTTGTTACTGTGAGTGACTGCTGTATTGACTATACACTGAGGCTGCATTGTCTCAGATCCTCTCCTTGTGTCTACTGTGATGCATTAACAGAAGATCTCAACACAACAAACAGCTGATCTGTTTTCCTGTGAAAGAGACACCACAGTCTAAACACTTCACAGGTACTTCCTCCTCCCTGCAGGGCGGAGAGGTGGAGGACATCTAAACACAAACATGGTATCATTTAGTCACGCAGGATTAACCCACTTTGAGCAGGTTATTGGGACCCATCTCCCCTCTCTGTTTCCACAATATGACTGTTTGTTTTGGGCTGCCTCTGTGGTGTATGGTTTCCATTATGTGGCACTACAGGAGATGATTGTGGTGTTATCAGGTGTTCCTTCTTCTGAAGAGCTCTTCTTTGTATCTGATCAGCTGTTGAACTCAGACCTGAGATTAAGTGTGTGTGTGTGTGTGTGTGTGTGTGTGTTTGTGTGTGACAGGCTGAGATGATGTTCAGTTCGGGAGTCTTCTGGATGGGCCTGTTCTTCATCCCTGTCACCTCGCTGGTCTTCGACGTAACATACAAAGTGTGAGTCTTGTCTCGCTCATCATCACTCCAGTACACATCCCATACAGGAAATTCCTCCAGGATCCCTCGTATCTCCTAAAGAAATTCCTCCTGGAGAGTTTTTTTCTTTAATACAGACTTCCAAGGAATTCTTGTTTTCCATTCTGTGATTATAGTAAGTTTTCTTCCTGCCTTTGGGTCTGGATGACATCAGCCCAGAGCAGATTTGATGCGTCAGAAACAATTTGCAAAACTAGACGTTTTATTTCCTGAGTTTGAATTGTTCAGTTGAATTTTCAAATATAAAATATGGTTGTTTAATGATGTGAAAGCATGTATTAAGGGAGTTTTTAATGAAATCTTGTTGAATTACAGAGTGAAGAAGGTGTGTTTCAAGACTCTGGTGGATGAGGTGCAGGAGCTGGAGGCTTTATCCAAAGACCCTGGAGCGGTGGTGCATGGAAAGAGGTACAGTTACACGCTACAAAAACATCTTTGTCTGTTTTTCTACACACACTGGATTCACATTCTTTATTAAAGGACACAGTTTTATCTGTAAATTTGACTAAAACAAGCTTGTGTTTCATAATAAATCATACCAACTTTATTTATAAAGCACTTTTAAAAACAACCACAGCTTTAAACAAAGTGCTGCACAGGTAGGTAAAATTAAAAAAGTTAAAAACAGATGAGAAAAACAGACACTTAAAAGAAAACAAATTAAAAGCAAATAAAATTGAATAAAAAGGGAATAAGATCGGGCAAAGAAATAAGTCTCGCCGAGTTTAAACCAGTGATATAGCAGCATTTTCCTGAAACCCTGATATATGAGGTAAAATAATGACACGATGTCATAAAAATGAACGTTTTGTCAAGGATTATAAGCCATTTATTTGTGCTAATTACCAGTTATGGTCTTGTTTTCCTTCGTATTGATATTAGCAAATGGATCCAAAGTGCAGAGATGTTTTATTTGTAGACCTGCTCGAAGAAAGCCACAGCTCACATCGGGGATATCACAAACTAACAGTTTGCTAGCCCAGAGGGCAAACATTTTGTTAATGCACAACTTTTCTGACAAGTAACTGGAGTTAAATCCATAATGCACTTTATTGTTGGTGTATGTGTCTCTAATCTCAGAGGTATGTGACATACAAGAGTTGGAAAAACTACAGCAGACAAACCTTATTCACCAAGTATCTTCTAGAAATTTTCAGGGAATATCCTTTTTTTTAACAGTGCTTTCTCTGTACAAACACAAATAAACAAATACTCAATGAAGAAAAATATTTAAACATTGATCTGTAGAGATGTTAATTGTGTCTGATTGATAGTATTTGAGTCAAGTAAAGTTATCAAACAAGAAGAAGTTAGTAGAAAAAACATGATTGATGACTTAAGTCAGACATAGTTTGAGGTGAAAGATAAACATACCTATCAATCATTACGTTTTTTTTTTTTTTTTAATCCAGTCCCATTGATCTATAGTCCCTTTTTGTTTTAGGGAACCACTCAACTTATTTGCCAGTAGTTGCATGAAAAGTTTTCCAAAGAAATCACCTGTTCCCTGTCATTTCCCTTTTAAAGCAGACATATCAAGGTTGAGATGTAACAAACATGAGACAAAACCCAACTGTCGACTAACCAAAGATCGTATTTAAACCACAAACTAAAATCCACTTACTCTAATATTACAATCAAACATTCAAAAGTATCCAACAAAAACATTTACTCACAAAAACATTCCTGGGAATCAGAGGGAGGCCATGACTTAAGGCCTTTGCACACCAACAGGGACGCGAATAAACGGCACGAAATTGAGAAAAATTTAGAGCTGTCATATTCAGTCTCTGTAGAAATTCTCCCCTAAACTATGTCTCTTTAATTGTTTTCTTTGTAGTTTTTATGTCTTTTTTTTCGCAAAGAACCGGGTGCTGGGACAAGAACACAATCAGTGTTGATTGTTTCAGTATGTGACTTGTCAACGACGAGCGTTTTGATTGGTCGGATGTGTACTTGTCACAACCGAAACTTTGGAAAAACTGAACATGGTCCAAAAAAAAAAAAGCTGCGAAAGATCATTGCTAATGTGAAATCTTGCATTGAAAAACAGAAGGTTCGAAGAAAATAAATAAAATGCGTAATATTTGCACAAAAAACATATGTCTGGTGTGCAAAGGGCTTAAGAGTTGAGGGAACACAGGTTGAGGTAGATTAACTACACAAGACTCGACATGGAAACAGAAAAAGGAAGAGTCGGGAAAACAAGACAGATCACATCTGACATGAAATAAATTGTTGCTTGATTTTCCTTCCTACTGTTTAATAGATAAAACATCCATAACAGTTAAATACAAATACAAACAGCCCTCTCTGTAGAGTTTCAGCTCCAACTCCTCTACAGAGTCACAGAGTTACGTAGGGTGGAATAAAATGGTGGACCTCGCTGTCACTCTGCATTAGTATCATATGGCTCAGCACCATCATGGGAGTCAATGCTTTGGCAGTTATTCTTTGGGTACAGAAACTGTAAGCTCAACTCTGAGGAAGAATCATCTTTAACCTCCCAAAGCTCTCAAAATTATACAAATACTCACGTCTCCTCTGCCAAAACTATTCCTTTGTGGAAGGGAGGAATCTTCCAATTGCTGTTAAATTGCAGGAGTTTGACGGTAATGTCAGTAATCATGTCAGAAGAGTAGATGTCTCAGTTTAGAGCTGCAGCTCTCTGATATTAAAGCCATGTATTACCAGACGTCAGCCAGCTCTGCTCTGCTCTGTGAGGCCTGCAGCAGTGTTCAGCACCGAGCAGATCAGTGTGAGATCTCCTGCTGGCTGAAAGGGATCGCCCTGCCTGGCCACTGTCCCGGACCCAGCAGGCTGCGGGGCAGACACACACAGACTCACACACACACAGGAAAAAACACATGGAGAATGTAGACACACATGTAGAGATTTGAAGATGTGTGTGTGTGTGTATATTGAAACACATTTGTTAGTTTTACTTCACTGCTAACACTGTTTTAGTTTTTCCTCTGCCACACATGAACACACACTTCGTCTTCTCCCTACATGGTGTTTTTAGCAGCAGGTAGAGCAGGTCCATCTACTCTGGAGGTGCTTGGAAACAGGCCTGATGTATGGGTCATTAAATCTGCCTGTGGTGCTCAGCATGCTGCTAATATACTGCCTGTTTCTGTTGTGTCTTTGTGCGTAGTTTGACGGAGAGGGCCCAGCTCCTGAAGAACGTCTTCAAGAAGAGCACGGTCAGTTTGTACCGCTCCGACTCTATGCAGCAGAACCTGCTCCGTAAGTTACTCAACATTTCTTTTTTTCCTCTTACATCCTTTCACACAAAAAAACTAAATATGGTCAAAGCCCAGAAGACTTTGTGTTAGATTTATCTGCCTCCAAACTGCCCCTCCATCAGGGGAACAGCCCAGGCTTCATTTTTCCTCCTCTGACACAAACTGAATCTCTAAATCCTCCTGAGTCTCTCACCCTTTGTCTACACAGAGAGGCAGAAACACTCTTTTCATCTTACTCCTCTTCATAAATACTCTGTGTTCAGCAGGAGCAGGAAACACAGATCAGTAACCGTGTCTGCAGGCAGCCCCACAGTTCCCTCAGTGTTAGCCTGCAGTATATCTACACAACAAACTGCCTGTATGAGCAGAGAGATGACTTATTGCCATGTCCAGTTTGAGACGTGAATACATGTGGTGGATAGAGCTGTATCAGATCTCACGACTGTTTTCTATGAAAACCTACAAAAAGTTGAAAAACACATTTTGTACTGAAGGACTTGTCACGACTTTATAAGTGATGTTGGAAAAACCTGTCTTTAATACATTTGTCTGTTCATACATGAGATTATTCATTTTAAAACCAGTTATTTCACAATGCTTTCTCTCACAATCTGTGGTCGGGTCAGATTTTCCCAGGAGAACATGAATCTGTTTACAGCATGTAGACTGAAAGTCGCTCTGAAGACACCACGCCAGTCAGCAAAGTTTAGCAATGAGGAGCAAGATCTGACCTTTAACTGAAGAAAAGGATTTGTTAAATTTATTTTGTGGTAATGACAGACACTGGAGCCAGACTAACATAGAGAAAAAAGACGTAAAAGCAGAAGAAAGCTGAACCAGAGAGTGATAGAGCACAAGCTAAAACACGAGCTAAACTGTTTGTGATGATGTTCATTCCAACCCACATGCAGCAGTTATTCTGCAGTGGTCTGTTCAAACCTGAGAGTCTATCAACAAAATGAAGAGTGGGGTTACGTTAGCTCTGCTTGGTAAGGTTGGAGTTGATCTGGAAGGACATAACCGGGATTCATTAATGTCTCAGAGCACTGGGCTGCGAGTAGAGCTAAATATAGCCAGTGACTCAACTACGGTACAAACCGAGTTTTAAAGATTTATTGTTGTTTCAAACAATAACAATACAAAAAAAATATTATCTCGTTGCTTTGCATCCTGGGAAAATCTGTCTTGAACAAAGAGGAGTAGTGTTTAAAAAAAGGTCCGCTCTCAATGCCTTCGCTACAGTCACTTTCTTGTGACAGTGGGTCATAGTGCTCATGGGAAATGGAGTCTCTATCCAGGAAAAAACCTGAACAATTCTGGCCACACGGTTTAAATGCACCAGATGCGGCTGCAGTGCGTCTGCGTTCTTTTACGGCAAACTGATCAAATAGGTTTCATTCAAATCAATGTGTCCACTGTGTAGCTGGTCCGTCGTTTTGCAGGTAATACACAGCAAAACTATTTCTGATGGACACAGAGCTGTGATTATCATTAAATTTAGCATAGGGAAGATCGAGCAGGACAAGAAGTCGGGACCATAAACTACATGAAACATTAAGTGACTCTCAAAAAAAAAAAAAAAAACAGTGTCAAAATAAGTTCGTATTTAGTTGAAATATGACAACAAATGGATATAATTAGCTAAGCCAGACCAGGAGTCAACAGGTTTGAAGTGTTACAGCCCAACATGAACGAAAAGAGACAAATCAATGGAAAGGAAAGCGTGGAGACTTCTTGGTCTGTGACTCCAGCTGTCTGTCAGTCATGCAGCTTGTCGGAGTGAACACACAGCAGCTGTGAGTTGACAAACGCAGTCAAATCACACTGCAGACATATCCGGTGTATTTCAGGCGTCACTGCTACCAACGCCCAACACTGGATAGGTAGTCCTCAGAGAGTTTTTGAAGGATTTTATAAAATCATGTTTCCAATAAATTAACAAGGTGGATAAGAGATAAATGGTGTTATAGTCAGACAAGGAGGAAAATCAGACAATCTGAGCTGTGGGGTAAGAATCCACAGACATGTGCCCTCAGTTTAACATCAGAATTAGACTCGGACAGTATCAACACGATCCAATCTGGTATGGTAAGTCAACAGGAGGAATAAAAAATCTGAAACAGACACAGACCTTCATGGTTACTCTCAGCATGGGTTTGTTTTTCTGTTTGTTTCTTTCTGTTCAGTTGAGTCTTTGTCTGATCAGTTTGCTTTTTGTTTGTCTCATAGGTGGGGATGAGATCATTGTTGTGTGATTCCTTTATTATATATTCCATCATTCAAACCTCACCCACCTTTCTTAAAACCAGCCTCCTCTAGCTCCCAGATAGACGCCTCTAACTCTCTCCTCGTCTTTTTCCGTCGTCCACTTCCTGTCCTTCTTCCTCGTGTGCTTCCTGTGTCCTGAGTTGAGCTCAGTAGATCGAGATTATGATGAAATGACGAATTGTTGCGCTGTTATTCCCCCACAATGCACTCACCGACTCAGCGGGGTCCTTTGAACTTCCCCGCTGGCCTCCAGGTACAGAGCCAGTCATTTGACACCTGAAGGTGAGTCAGGGGTCAAAGGTCAGAGAGGAACCCTGTAGGACAGTTTTAGGTGGTGAAGCAGACGTAGAGATAAAACTTTTGGGGAGCTGTAAATCACCTGTTTTAGTTCCTTTCAGTTCAGTTTTTCATCCCATAATTTATTCTAAAGGAATAGTGCAACATTTTGGGATATATGTTTAATTCTTTCTTGCCAGCTGTAGAAAAATAATATTACTTGAGAGATATCAAGCTTCAAAAAGCACAAGTTAACCAAATAAAGTATCAGAAGAAGAAGGTACTTTTGCTTTGTGCATGCCCGTTTTTGAACTACAGTTTGTTTTTAGACTCTTTGCTCTAAATAAAAAGTTCAACTTTTAAACTACAATTACACCCCCTCACGCAGTCCCTTTTACGCAGAAAATTTCTGTGTCGCGCACACTTGAAAACTTCTAACCTGCCAGACAGAGATGAACAGACAAAATGGCGAAAGAATGGGATCTCCTAGTAGTCAAAGCGCAGAAATACAGGAATCTACAGTTCTACAGTTTCATTTAGCAGACGTTTTTGTCCAAAGCGACGTACAACACAAGCAAGAATTTAGACAGAAGAAAAACCTAGTTAGCATGACAACAGTGCTACAAGATATTTGGCTGCAGGTGCTGCCGTTAAGTGCAGGATTTTTTATTTATTTATTTATTTTTTTGGGTGATTGTTGAATAATCAAGCCAACAAACCACAATTAATTGCTGCAACAATATACTTCAACAATCTGCATGATTCTTTACACAAAAATCAGACTGGTAACTGAGTGTGAAATAACTCATGGCGTGAAATTGCGGCCACTCTTAGCAGAGAAGAGGAATCGGTTGAAAGAATATTGAAAATCTCCATGACGTTTTGTTGTGTTGTAGACAAAAGGCAAACCTCTTCAACTCTCATTTAGTACTCTGGTAGACATATGTTTCTGATACACTGCCCCCTGCAGTTTGGGCACCAATGGACGCCGGTGTTAAAAAGTATAAAAGCTGCACATGTTCTCTTGTACGGATCTTATGCATCGAAATCATAACGCAACCTTAGTTTGCTTCTTCCTCACCAACCAATCAAAACAAGAAGGGGCGGGGCTTCAGATATCAAATTTATCACCATGAATGGAGGAGGAAAGACTCCTGCTAATGCCATGAAAAGATTCCTAGCCATCTTTAAATTTTGATTAAATATTAAACATACAGAGCAATTTAAGATATGCCTCACTAACCTCAGAGTAGTATCTGTCTTTTTATCAAACAAACGTTTGCCAAGATTCTGAGAGGAAGAGACCAGCTTGCCTGACTCGCTCCACAAAGAGTCAACTGCAACAAACGCTGCACGGTGCCATCATAGCAGTTGAACGGCACAGCAAAGTGTAGTAAAACGAACAAGACTCTGTTCACTGTGTACAGGATACTTAAAATGAGGTCAGCCAAAGTAGGACCTTTTCCTCTCATCTGTCACCTACATCTGGCAAGAAAGCAAATGAATATGTTTCCCAAAATGTGGAGCTATTGCTTTAATTTTTTCTGTTAGTTCATTTTCAGTTTATTTAGTTGATTTGTGTCTTTTTCTATATATTTTAAGTCATGTTTCATTTATTTCCGACCTGTACAATCTAAGTTTTGAATCCTTCGATCCTTTTGCAGATGGCTACGCCTTCTCTCAAGATGAAAACGGCGTGGTGTCTCAGTCTGAGGTCATCAGAGCGTACGACACCACCAAACAGAGGACCAACGAGTGGTGAGCCGCCGGCCAATCTGGTGCCACGATCGCCGTTTCTAACGGCGGCGTTTGAAGCTCAACGGGGCACAAAGAAGGCCAGCATGTGCCTCCTGCACTGAGTGGAATTTGGGACATGAAACGGACTGAGTAGAGCAACATGTTGTCTTTGAAAAAAGGGAAGAAAAAAAAAGGAGCAAAATGAAATGTGTTCACTATCAGCTGTAATGATTTGTCCAGCAGACATGATGAGCACTGTGCTTTCTTTAGCAGTCTGTGGTCTGAAGTTCTTCACTCCTCTTCGCTTCCTGTGAGCGAATGTCTCCTCTTTACTGGAAAAAACAAATTAAATCTTAAACACTGTTAGTTTAACACTGGAGGATGATTAGTTTTAGAGGATTTAAAACTTGTAGATTGCCAAAGAGCAGTCGTGTATACAATCTTCCAAGTACTAGTGAATTGGGAAAACCAAATGTAGTCACACTCCTGAGTGTAATTCAGCACTAAACGGACCACTTCAGAGCAGACATTTGTAAAATTTTAGTTTGTTTGCACTCAAGGAGCATCTCTTGTGTAAAGCCTTACATTTGCTCATGCCTTCATCCTCGTCACGACTCAGTTTTTAGTTTCACTTTTAAACTATGTAGATATCGTGCCTGGTTTTATTTATTTTTCGGATTTTATTGTAAGAAGTTGCCTCCTGCAACCTACCTACCGTAGTCCTGTCTCCACCGCTTTTTACAGCAGAAGCATTGCTCTCGACAGATAATCGCATTCCACACATCACTCCAGTCTCAACAATCACAACGGTGCCTACGTCAAACTTTTCCCTCATAGAAGAAGAAAACAGCCAAGAGTAGTTTAGCCAGCTAGCTTAGACCAGTGCTCCACACACACACACACACATACACACACCTGCTGAAGACAAACCCACTGTCTCCCCACCACAGTATTGCACTCGAACAATGTGAAAACTACAGAGTGCCTTGTGGCACACATGTAAAGCAAGATTTGTTCCTGCAGAGGTGAACTGGATGCTCCCTGACGGTCTCACAGTGGTGATAGTGAATCCCTTAAAATGGAGATTTTATCCTTCTAACATAAGTGCCATTAGCTTAAGGGAAAGTGAAATATTAGCCAGGAACTCCACGACAATATCAAACTACTTTGTCTCTATAGTTATTTTGTGGATTTGTATTTTTATATTGGAGATGTATGACTTTTGCATTGACTGGCTTTGTAATGAACTGTCACTGTAACTCTTTGTTTTTTCTTCCTCTGATAAAACTGGCAGGTTAGAATAGATCGAATGAGAAAACTGAGCTTTCTTAAATGTCTTGTTATTCTGAATATTAATATTGTTACAGCTTGATTTATTTATAATTGACTACTTCATGTCTGTGTAATTGCTTTCTTCTCCCTATGGGAGATCAGATTTCTGACAGTGTGTGTGACTGCGTGTGTCAGTTTATCGCCTGCATGTGCATGTGCAGTATGCGAGTGTGTGTGCGTGTGTGTCACCTCTACTGTGTCTGTGTATGCATTGCATGTCTGTGTCCTCTATGTGAGACCAGGACCTGCTTTCTCCTGGTCTTCCTCGTGTGTTTCTCTTGAGCGTGTGTATGTGTGTGTCCGTCTGCACGACTCCAGGTAAAGCTACGGTGTTCTGCTGTGTGCTGATGCATGGCCCTGTACGGGAAAGTGTGCGGTATGACTGTGTTTGTGTGTTCGTGGTCAAACTCTCGGCCTGGACTGTGAGAGTTTTAACGCTCAGCTCGCTTCGACAGGAGATGTTGCACAAAGCACTCGATGTACCTTTCCAGTAGTGAATCTCTGGTATTCTCTGCTTTCAGTTTGATTTCTCTTCAGTGTTTGTAACTTTTTTCTACATGCAGTGTTCGACTGCTTTACAGGAGCGAGGGATTATGATTCTTTTCTCTGCTTGTCTTTTGGTGTCAACAGTTTAATTGGTCGTCATCTCGTCAAAAGTTTCCAAACAGCTGAATGTGGTATCACTGTTGTCGTAGAAGGCTTTGGGACTGTTGCTTTCTTTTCCAGAAAACATAAAAACACACGTTGTCCGTGAAAGTCGTGGGCTGCATGAATGAATAACACAAACTGTTCTGAAATGTTAACTGTTACTACTTTGATTCTCCCTCGAGTGTTGATCACTTCACAGAAGAGGAAAAAAAACGCACCTTTAACTTTTCTGTTGGATATTTGTTTCTTTTCTGTCATTTTGTTCAATGATTGTTCTGCATGTTGGGACTGCAACCTTATAAGTGTCGTCTTTTACTGCCATGAAGGACTACTGAAATAAACTTTACAGTCATGGAGGAACAAAGTGTGTGTGTGTGGGAGTTTGTGATGGGTGTGTGGGGATAAACAGGACATACAGAGCAGCGATAACCTCAACAGGAAGAGGCTTGGAGAAACAAATGGTATCAATATCATCCATATTTGTTGTGACTGCAGGGTTTCCCAGACTCTCTGGGATCCAAAACAGACGTCCGCTTGTGTTACAGATGAACTTGTTGATTAGGAAGTGATCCAAGTAGATTCAGATTTCATGTTAAGGTTTTTTACTACAGCTACTTTTTTGTTTTAGCATGTACAAGGCTGTGAGGAGTTTGAAAGTGATCTGAAGTCTACCATTTGGATATATGCTTGGCTGTAATCCACACTTTAAAATGAGATTATCAGCACCAATAGAGGTTGTTTCTAAATGCTACTACGTAGCTTCTTCGTAGCTTCCCGAACGGATGCAGCAAGACTGGATTGATTTACGGCAAATCGAAGTCTGTATGACAACAACGCGCCAACTGACGAATTTAAGTTGTGAGAAGAGACAACTGAGTTTTCCTCTGCCGAAAACGACTTCTGTGATTAATTTTGAGGGGGACACAGGAGCCTAACTGTCAGACAGAAAACGACAGAAGAGCAGAAGAAAGCTAAACAGGAGAGTGATACAGCACGGGCTAACGGCTAATTGGTAGGACATGATCAGTATTCACGAACGTTACACATTACCAACACGTCACACATGATAGGCTGTCACGCGACATATGGACGGCTACTTAACTACTGTACGAACTGACAGTTAGCTTGTTGACACGTTAGCCTACAAGTACGTCGTAGCAGCGGGCTGCTAGTAGCGCTACTGACGTTAGGGTCGCCAACTTTGAGGCAGAGAGATACGGGACGGGGGGGTAGGGGTAGGGGTAGGTAGTCTCTCGCTACCGTACAGTCTTTGCTCTCTTCACAGTACAGCGCGCACATCACACGACCGTTAGCACGGCCATGGCAGGCAGCCAGACGCACTATGCATAGCGCACAAAGAGAAAAAATATATACATCTTGTCTTTACCTCTGAGGCCGGGACAAACAACGTCCCGTATGGGACGCGCCTCTTTTGGCTCAAATACGGGACGCCCCGGCTAATACGGGACGGTTGGCAACCCTAACTGACGTACGGGTATGGCAAGCCCTTTTAACATTTAATAGCTACATTTGACTCTCTGGAATTAACATTAAGATATCAACAACATAATTGTGACTAGTCAAAATTCCAGTTCAAGATATCTTACCGCATTTTGACTTGTCAAAATGTAATTAAAGATATCTATTAATGCTATTATAGATATCTTTAATGGAAGGGGGTTGAAGATATCTTGATTTGGAATTGACTAGCCAGAATGAAATTGTAGATATCTGCAACTAGATTTATGGATAGTCATAATTTAGTTGCAAATATCCACATTTCACATTGTGGCTATCCATAATTGAATTTAATATATCTGTAATGAGAAACCCCACACACATGAATGGGGAAAGGGGCGTGATTTGTCCTAGGAGGAATTAAGTTGTGGATATCTGAAATTACAATTGTGGATAGGAATAATGTCATTGTGGATATCTGAAATGTTCTATTTGACTTGGAAGAATTGAATTGTGGTTATCTGTATTACATATCCAGACTAGCTATTGAACGTTACAAGGGCTTGCCACATACGGGACAAACTTATGTTTGCTACATTACTGTACTGATAAATACCTTACCCCGTCCCGTTGTATCAGGTAAAAGTTGACTTAAACAACTAGAGAACTAGAACTAGTTACCAAATAAACACACATCTGGTTAAAAGTCACACCTTTACTACAGTGTGAGTGAGACTCTGGGTCAGAAAGTGGCGAGTCAGTCCAATTAAAACAGATCCTCCTCATAGCATCTTTAAATTTCAGTCTTATAAGTTATAGTAACTGTCTATAAAACAAGACATGTTTCATATCTGCAATGTTGAATGCTTGATTCTGATTGGTTGCTACTCCTCAGCAACAACCTGTTATTTCTGGACAGCTCAGATATTCACGATGAGGAGAGACTCCTGCTCACCTTGTCAACACTCTGATCAGCTTGAGCAACCTGTTGACTTAGTATTGCTCCTTTTTTTCAAATGTGCATCTGTAAGTCCTGTTTGTGTAGGCAGGCAAAGATTTAAAGGGACATTTCCCCTCATATATGAATGGGAATCTGGAGTTAAATGATGATAATAGCTCAGACTTTTGAGAACCTTAACTAGTTTGCAGCTCTGAGGAGACATGGATTGCCAAGTCTATTTCACAGTCCGATAACTAGAAGAACAGAGCGTTCTTTGTAGGTTCTGTCATACCTGTTGGTGCAACCTAAACCTCTGTTTCTGGGCTGAGTTGTTTTTAACACTGTGGCCGTGCCACGCTCATTGAACACTGACAATGACTGATCTCAGCGCTGCATTCCTGCTGTGAAGTCTGGCGCAAGAATGAGCGACAGGTAGGGAGCGCGAACGCTCCGGTTTCCTCTCCGTCTGAGAGATGATGAGCTTTCTTTCAGCGCCCATATTTTTCTTTTTTTCTGTCATTAATCAGACTCTTCTTCATGATGGACAGAAAGATACTGAAAGATAACTTTTATTTGTTGGAAATAAGAGAATCATAACAACCCTGCTCTGGTTTTAGTGTCTGTACAACAACTCTTAGAATCCACACCCCCCCTACCAAATAAGAATGTCCTGGAAGTGTCAGGTCCTCTTCTTCACGAAGGTCCATGCGATTGTCAAAAACCACAAGATTTTCCTGGTGTGAACATGTATTTCTAACAATTCAACAACAGCCAGAGTGACAGTGTCTGTGGTGTAAATGGAAAATATTAGTCCATCACCTTCTTAAACAGTTTGTATAAAAAATATAATGTGGGCACATGAGGTCTGTTTACAAAATAAGATAAAAGTGCACAAGATTCAGAGCTGTTCCTGCGTCTTTAAGTTTGTTTATGTCCAAAGGAAAGCGCCTCAGGCCACGCTGCTCCACCAAGGCTGCTCCATCCTGCTCCGTCACTCTGTGTCCTCTCTGACAGCACAGGCCTGTCACCTAAACAGCACTAGCTGTGTCGCAGCACGCTTATCCTTCCCCACACCATCAGAAAAGCTTGTAATCCCTCTGCTGGGGTCCCTGTCAGCTCTGTCCGAAGTCGGTAAAGCCCTTGGCGGCTGTGAAGGCGTCAGGCTGCAGAGGGAAGAAGTACTGCTGTGGCAGGAGGAACGCAGCACTCTGCGAGGGGTGAGAGGGGTGTGAGGAGTGTGAAGCCTGATGGAGCTGCAGCTGTGTGTGGGTGGAAGGGTGCTGAATGCCTCCTGACAAGGGTGGAGATGTGTAAGGGGGAGGTGGAGGTGGAGGTAGAGTCTGAGGGGTCTGGGTGGGGGTGGAAGCTGAAGAGGAGACTGTTGCAGACACCAGACATCCATGCTGCTGCTGCTGCTGCTGCTGACCCCCGAGGGAAAACCTCCTCATGGAGCTGCCGCCTCCGGCCGAGCTGGAGCTGGTGGTGGCTGTGCTGGACTGCCTCGACGGGGCGCGGAGGCTCGGGGGAGCCGTGGTGAGGATCATGGGGATGGTTTCTCCCTGGCAGCTTCGCAGGGAGAAGCGGATGGGCTGCTGGGTCGGCTGCTTGGGCCGCAGGCAGGTGCAGCAGTAGACGGCCACCAGAGAGCCGACCACGACGAAGGCAACAAAGATGCTGCCCACCATAAGGAAGGGCACGTAGACAGGTTCTGAAGGCGAGGAAACAAAAAACAAACACAGGTCAGATCGATAAGACAGGAAGCGGAAAAGTATAAAAAAAAAAAAAAAGGTCCTATTAACTTTCTTTCCATCTTTCCAAATGTGTTATTTGCCGCTAAAAAGCCTGATGTAAATATTTTTATCTCCTTATTATTTAATTATTAAATAATAAAGTGTTAATAAAGGAGAACAGTATTGTTATCTTCTCAATCGAGTATTTATATCTATGATTCCTTATACCAGCTTTTTAATTCTTTCCGGTAGAGCTGCTTAAAACTCACACTCCACTTTGTTAAAGTAAAGTTTTCTCCAACTGTTGTTTAATGCTCTGATTCCTTTTCAATGCTTCATATCTTTATCGACAAAACCCAACACACACATTCCTCCCACACAACACACACACAGCTCATATTTCACTCTGTGGAGCCCACTCGGACTTCGGGAGGAAATCAGCGAATGTTTATTTATTTTGATAAGGCAAAAAATAGGAAATTGCCAGCGCACAGCCCATTTATTATAATCCGCAGAGCTTATCAGTACGGGAAATTTAAAGACAGCTTCTAAATTGATCTGTTGTTGAATGTGTCACCACTAACAGAGGTTTAATGTGACACTGCGAGTCTGGCAAATGTTTGAAGGGGCCAAAGAAAATGAGTTGCTGCTTCGTGCTGTTGTGATTGCTAAATGAGTGAGCTGTCAGGGTGTTTGGCAGCACAATGAGAGGGATTGTGGGAGAAAGTTTTGTGTTTACTCTGGATAACATTCCAATATCGTAATCTAGTATGTTTAGACAATTTTTAGGCATTTTGTGAAATTACAAGTCTGAAAAAAACTCTTTGAGGGCACAGAAAACTGAAAAAGTTGTGACTGAACGCAAAAAGTCTGAAACTTTAAGTCATCCAAAACACTTATTTGTAAAAATTCAACTTACTTTTAGTTTTTTCTTCAGTAAATCAAGAAGATATGTTGCACCAAACACTCATGTTATGTCTGTTTTGACTATATTTAGCCAAATCTAAAGAAAAATGGGTCTTCTAATTGAGTGTGACAGCCAACTGAAACCTGCTTTATTTATGTTGTTCAGCTGACCTCTGACCTCTCTGTAAAACCAACTTCCCTGTAGGTCAATCAGACTGTATAAACCATAAATTAGACCCAACATAACCGTACATTTCATAGTATTTCATTAATTATTTCTAATTAAACCTGAGCAAAGTTACTGGTTTAATCAGCCAAACTTGCCAATGTGAGATTGGTTTCCTCAGCATTTCTGAAAACTTGCAACCTTTGGAAAGAAGCATTTTTTTGAGGGAAACACTCATACTTACGTGCTGCATACTCGGTGTTGTCCACCTCCCGGTCGTTGGTGCAGCTGCCCTGGTCCAGCCGTGCGTCCGCGGCCGCGCAGCAGTAGCGCAGCGAGCAGGAGCCACAGCACACCGTGGCGTCCGTCGTGTCAAAGTCCTCCGGACACTGGAAACCATCGTGGTAATTCCCGTTACCGTCAAGCCAGCCATGGCAATATTCCCCCTGTGCGTCCGATATCCGCAGATTCCAGGTCAGATATCCCAGCAGCAGGCAGCTCAGCAGGCGCACCATCCCGGCGAGCCGCTACACACCCCTGAGAGGGCTTCAGCTCCGCGGCCACCGATTGAGCCCGGGCTCGGAAGTCTTCATTGGGGCTACTTCACTGGCACAGTAACTGGATCCAGAGAGTCGAAGTTATGTCATCTCTCCTGCTTCGAAATCACATAGAAACTTCAAAGATGATAGAAATGTCTTAATTAGACCTCCTCTTTAGGTCCCTTAAAAAATAACTTAACAGAACTTTCTTCTCATCACAACATGCAGCCAACAATCCACCCCGGGTCCTTTGCCGTGCTCCCTCTTCCTCTGGTCTCTCCTGTGGTTTGTTCTGAATGTGGAGCAGAAGTTGTGCGCCCACGAAACTGGAGGTCTGCTGCTTTTGTGGCTCACGCTGTGTAGGCGCGCACGTATGCTATTACAACTGAGCGTGCGCGTTCACGAAGTTGAGAGGCAGCTGGTTATTCAAAGCCTAGAATGTGCTTCAACAACATGCATGGATCACCTAAATTAGGTAAGAGCTGAATATGTAAGCTCCTGAAAAAAAGTAGAATATTATTAAATGTAACACATGAAAATTTGAATGCAGAAAAAATAATCACAAACTTTCACAATAAGGAAAAAACAACAATATTTATTTCTTTCAAAGCTGAACTGAAAAAAATAAAATAAAACAGTATTATTAAAAAACAAAACCCTCCAATATTCTAATCAAAAATTTCCCCTTATCTATCTGAGTAACAGCTTAAAGTTCTTAGGTTTACCAAAATAAGTCAAGTGTGGATAGCAAATAAAGGTGTGAAACTGTTGTTTATTATGGATTTTATGTACCTTATGCCAATCAGAATTTCTTTATTATTCCCAGGGGGAAATTTGATGTTACCGTTGCTCTTCACATATTACAACAGTTAGGAAACAAGATGATATAAAGGGTCAAGTGATAGATATACAATAAATAAGCGATAGAGCAGCATTAAGTACCAAAATAGTGATAGGTACTGAACAGATTAACCAGATAAATAGAAAAAGATAAAACAAAAAGTATTTACATTGATAATAAAAGGAAAGTTTGGACTAGGTTTAACATATATTGCACCTTGTGAACAGTAATAAGCAGTATTTCTGAACTGTATTAACTGAGCATTGCACTTGGTAGCTAGAGGTTAAACAGATGTTGCACTCAGTGAACTGTACTGGACAGATGTTGCACAATAAGAGCAGAAATGAAATAAAACTAGACATATATTTCAATTGGCTTACAGAAAATTAAAGAAATATTGCTCTTGTATGAGATGTATATTACACTTTGAATAGAATTCATACATTTCAGTTGGGTAAATTTATGTATGTGGTTGATTTTTTGTTATTACCAAGGTAATAAATTAGCTGTTAATTTTTATTTATTTATTCATTTATTTATTTAATTAATTTTATTTTTTCATTTATTTATTTATTTATTTATTTAATTTTATTTATTCATTTATTTATTTAATTAATTTTATTTATTTATCTATTCATTTATATATTATTTTTTGTACAATTTTGGAAAAAATATGTGGAAGCCCATTTCTGCCAGGAAAAAAAAGGTAAACAAAAAAAATAGTATGGCATAATTATGAGATACTAAATTATTTGTATGACCTAGTATGCCATGACTAAGACATACCATTTTTTTTTAGTATCATTGGAGTCAGTGAGCTTCCATAACATCCAAACTGAAGCTTGCACAGAGAACTTGTTTTTAAATTTAGTGTTTTCTGACATTTATTGATGTGAAGTCAATGGAACAGCATATCAGTGGTTTATGGAAAGATGTCATGCACTTTACACAGATTTATCACTGTGATTGTGCTGGCAGCATGTCTCACCATCCCCTCATTCAGAAAACCTGCTGTTTGTAAACTATAGATGTGGCGCCCCCTTCTGGTGGTGCAAACTTTTATGTGTGCAGCTCACCAGACACGTTCATCCCTAGTCTTTAGAATAAACACTGAAGTTGTATAGGTAACTCCTGCCTGAAAAAAGACACTGGAATTTGTTGCTGCTTTAAAAATGTGAATTCAAAGATAAAACATTATGAGTATATTTCAGTTAAAAAGGCTTCTCTTTTTAACATGTGTTTCCACATTTATTTAGGGATAATTATTTGGAGCTTGTTAAGTTTTGTAAAATCTCTACCTCTCAGCTACAGAAACATTGTTTCATTGAATGTCTTTGTGGAGTCTTTCTGGCATTAGCGCTCATTTTCCTCCTTGATGCTTTGAGCTCAGTAGCAAAATGGCCTCTGCCTTTTCATTCGTCGTATTTCGTTGAGCCCTTTTTTTCTTCTCATTTTTCACATTGTAAAACTGCTGTAGCGCCCCGTTGTTCTCTGTGTGGATGGCGTGGCTACAAAGGAGGCAGGCAGCGGCGCTCAAGTCCCGCCTGTATTCCCCTCTGGAGGAGTCTCAGTGTCTGCGCTCCCGACTGGGGATTGGCGCGGCTGCTTGTCAGTAAATGAGCCCACCCCTCTGGATGTGGGGAAACCGAGCCAGACAGTGACGGACCTGACCCCCCGGTAATCAGCTGCCTGTCACACCAGCACCGACCCAGAGCCGTCCGCCGCGCTGTGACACCTGGCAGGGATGGAGGGAGAGATGCAGCCCGCAGACGAAGGACCCTGTGCCCCCAAAATGTGCAGACAGCAGCGTGGTCCGTACAGCACCCTGAAAACCTTCCAGAGCAGACGCTGGGCGGGCAAGACGCGCTTTGACAGGTCCAGTGTAGTGGAGATGCCTCTGTTTGGCGATGGGCATCACTTCACTTTCCAACCCGAGCAAACACACCATTTCCAGCCCCTCCATCACCACCAACACCAGCAGCAGCAGCAGCAGCAGCAGCAGCGTCTGCAGCAGCTTCACCAAAGCAGTGTCGCCATCAGCAGCAGCCAGCAGCATCACCAGACTCCTCAGCAGCAGCAGCAGCAGCAGCAGCATCGTTTCCCATGTGAGAGCAGGCCCAGCAGCAGGGTCCCGACATCCACCTCAGCGCCAGCGGGCAGCGTGGCGGCCGCAGTGTCTCCTGGTACCCTGGAGGGGCGCTCCAACGGCGGCAGAGCAGATCCCAGGTTCTCCCCTGACTGCACCTTTGGAATCAGCTCAGGTGGGTCTCAAAGTTGCACAGAGGTACTGAAAAAAGTGACACCCAGTTTTTGCATGTAGAAGTGTTTTATACCTGGATTTTAATGAGTGACACCTTTTTTAAATCTCAAGCTCAGGTCAATGTTGCTGCTTTGATTCTGATTTCAGTGTCAGTTTAAAGATATGGTTTAACTTAAAATGTGATATCCAGCTGTAGTGCACTGATCCAATACATCAACTTTGTAGCTTGTGCTAAAATTTATCTTTTTTTTTAGGTAAATTATCAGGTGAACACAAGAAATGACAAAACACCTGTGTTGAAAAATAAAGTATTATCAAACCAAGCGATACTTTTGTCGAAAGGTTAACTTTGGTTTGGGAGAAAGACTCTATCAGCCAATACAGGTTGGAAAAATGTCAGAGTAATGGTGCATGTTTTAGATTTTTTGCATGGATATGAATGCATCAAGTCTTTAAATGACCACAAAATTGAATGATAGGCAAAACAGTACTGCATTATCACCAAGCTTCTCTTTTGTTTGCTCTTCATCACTTGATCTCCGTGTTTTTGTTCCCTTTTCTTCCTCATTTTCTTCCTGTCTGCAGTGATTGATTTGCTGCTGTAATGAGAGCAGTCATGATTGAATCTCCACTGTGCATGTGCTAAAAATTACATTGGGTAATTGTCTGTTCATGTGTGCAAGTGTGTGTGCGCGCGCGTGTAAGAGAAGGGCCGGCACAGTCTCCAGCTGAAACACATTGTTCATTTTTCCTCCTCAGCTGTGGTTCATTAGAGGGCTGTTCATGCTCAGGCAGAAATGTGTTCCCTGTGTGGAGGGTGGGTCCATGGGAGCCAACATTAAGATGAAAGCAGTGAACCTAATCCTGGTAGTTACAGAATTAAACATTTCAGCATCACATCCTTTTATCACGTTGTAATCTCTTTATCGCTGATGGCAACAGATGCTTAGTTTGCAACTGGTTAATGTTTCTTTCTGAAGCTCTGTCACCCTAATATAAGAGTTAAAAGATCTGTGCATGTAATAATGCAGGTTCAAGTGAAAAATAAGCATCAATATTATATTTTTCAGCCTGGTGTCTTGTGTGAATCAAACCCAGGTCAATTAAATCACATTCCTTGCTACAAAGAATACGCCCGTATCACTCATCACCCAGATGGATAAAAGTGTCATCCATTACATCTGATAATGACACATGCGAGAGCCTTTCTCTGCACAATGCCTGTAACTTAATGTCCCCATCATTGCTGTAAAACGAACAAAAAAACTTGCTGTCCTCCTCTTGAAGAAGAACCCCGGGACTTGGCAATCAGTTGAGCGCACAATAACACAAATTGCATTGAGAAGCCTTTCCCAAAGAGTTGTGATTAAAATAAATGGGGCTCATAAATTTGCCTCTGCAGAGCGTGTTGTTTTTAATGAAATTTTATGAGGCTCTCAGACTGGTGAGAGGAGAGAGGAGGGTGGTGGTGGTGTGGTGGTGGTGTAGGAAGGGGTGGTGGTGGGGGGCGAAGGCGAATGATATCAGATACATCTCGACGAGTAAACAGAGACAGCACGCATATTAATAAATGCGACACATCTGCGCCAGGCTGATAGACACGTCTGAGCGAGTGGCAACGCAGCAGTGGCCGCCTGGAACTCATTTTGTCTGTGTGTATACTTTGTGTGTGTGTGTGTGTGTTTGTGTGTGTGTGTGAGGACAGTGGACTCATAATCATTACATGGAGGTATGTGTGAGATCATCTCATTGAGACGTGCTCTGACTACCAGGGAAACTATACACTGAGGAGGTTTCTGGACAAAAGCACGGTGCTGATTTCCTCCCCTCGCCCAGATATACTGTCCCTTTACAGTTTATTGACATCTGAATAAATCAGCATGAACAAGCAGCATTTCTGTGAACACACCGTTTGCTTCTGAAATGCGAGGCTTTGCTGCAAAAACGCAGGGAGAAAAACACACAAACACTCATGTTGTTCTCTTCATATGTGTAACAGGTTGAGGTACACTGCCTGGCCAAAAGAAAGGTCACACTCTCTAATATTTTGTTGGACCGCCTTTAGCTTTGATTGCGGCTCGCTGTAGCATTGTTTCGATAAGCTTCTGCAATGTCGCAAGATTTATTTCCATCCAGTGTTGCATTAATTTTTCACCAAGATCTTGCATTGATGATGGTACAGTCTGACCGCTGCTCAAAGCCTTCTCCAGCACATCCCAAAGATTCTCAACAGGGTTAAGGTCTGGATTCTGTGGGGGCCAATACATGTGTGACTAGAAAAGCACTCAAAAATTATCGTGACCCAAGACATATTTTATATCCCAGATCTTAGCATCCAGAATGTTACTAGGATCTGGGGCGTACTTTTCAGTGGCGATTGCTCTAAGACTGCAAGGGAAGCTCAGCGTCCCCTTAAATGTCCCTAAAAAAAAGTGGTGATATGAACTGCTGTGTTTACATTTCATTGACAAAATATGCACTAGAATTCCTTCATCTTTTGTTCAGAATCAGCTACCTATCAGAGTAAACTGGCTCCACCTCCTTCTCATTCATCCCCGCAGCGTCTCAGCGCTTTAACACAATTGGACACTGAGCGTCTTCTGACTTCAGCTGGGAAGCGTAGAGTGGGTTGTTCCACTGTGGAAACTGGGTGGTCATTGGATAAACGCTGGGCTTTGTCCCGCCCATCGGACGCTCAGCGTCTCTGGGGGTCTATGAGGCAGTGGGCTGGCCTGGACGCTGGGCTTCTGCATGATGATTGGATGATCTGTCTGAGACCGAATCCCTTTTTGATTGACAGTGAAATGTGCCAGTCAGCAATCTTGAAGTATAACCCTCCACCGGAGCATCTTCTGAGTTTTACAGTCAGTAGTTTTGGACTGATCCGGAGGCTTTACCGATCCCAAACGAGTTTACCTTTCTTAAAAAACAACGAGCGTTGTGTTTAAAGATTCTCTCTCTTTTCACCAATAAGCAGCTACAGCTACAGCTGTGGAGCTTCTCCCCCTGTCACTCACACTTACAGCCTGTCGTAGTCTCACATAGCAGCTCCAGCTGCTAACAAGCTGGCACGGAGGGTAGAATTTACGTTTAAATAAATAAACAAATTTATCATGTAGGCTGGAAAAAAATGAGCTTCCCCTCCTTGACTGACCAGCAGCCGCCACTGGTACTTTTACATCTGTCAGAAATTATGGTGATCTTGTCTTGTATTGTTTTGCAAAGCAATCCGACCATTTATGGTGGAGTTATATACACATATGGTGAAAATGGCCCTATCTTTCAATGATAAAGAATCCTTTAAAAAAAACCTGGATCCAGAGAGCAATCTGGATCACCTCCAAAATTTAATCACTTCTTCCTTATCCCATTTTGAATATTTCCTGAAAATTTCATGAAGATCTGTTTGTTAGTTTTTGAGATATGTTGTTTACAGACAAACAAAGAAACAAACAGATGAACAAACTCTCCCCAAAACACAACCTCTTTGGCAGAGGTAAAAATGATATCTCGTGCTCTCTGAACCACTCTTTTACAATTTGAGCCAATGAATCCTGGCATTGCCATCCTGTAGTATGACCGTGCCATTGTGGAAGAAATAGTCCATTGATGGAATAACCTGGTCATTTAGTATATTCAGGAAATCAGCTGACCTCATTCTTTTGAACCTAGACCTGACCAACTGCAGCAACCCCAGATCATAGCACTGCCCCCACAGGCCTGGATAGTAGGCACTAGGCATGATGGGTGATCACTTGTTACCCTGGCCTATCACTCTGGAATTGGGTCAATCTGGACTCATCAGACCACATGACCTTCTTCCATTGCTCTAGAGTCCAATCTTTATGCTCCCTAGCAAACTGAAGCCTTATTTCTTGGCAGTGGTTTTCTTAAGGCGTCACAGCTGTTCAGTCCCAATCCCTTGAGTTCCCTTCCCATTGTGTGTGTGGAAATGCTTTTTATCTTCTCTATTAAACATAGCCCTGAGTTCTACTGATGTTTTTCTTCGATTTGATTTCACCAAACGGTTTAATGATCGCCAATCACGATCATTCAGACGATGACCACTGCACGCTCTTCTTGTCCATGTCTTCTACGTCCTGTTCATTTTAACAACACACCAACCAGTGATGGTGAGGTTTGCGAGCTGGAACCAACTTTTTTTTTCGATCCAGCTGTGAACCAACTTTTCAAGTTCCTAATCCAATTTTTCTCCAGTCTGAACACAACACCCCATTCAAAATTAGGTTCAGGAACCAGCATGGAGCCCACTGTGTGCTCTTTCTGTGTATGTACCTTTAATACTTGAAACAATATAGTTCCGATGAAGTTTTTTCAATTTAACATACCTATTCTTCAATATATAAACTTGCAATGCTGTGTTCATGTACAGTTTGGAAAAAATCCTACTCTTTCACCCCCTCCCAGTCACAAGGATTTGTTTAGGTACCTAAACATGGTACCCTTTAGCTTTGAATCGTTACTCTGTACTACCGCCAGAATTCGGTTGGTACCTATATATGAACTCGTTTGGTACCCATCCCTAATGTGTTGTTACTCCAGGATCCCTTTCCAGTCAAAAGATGAATTGTTCAATTGAAATCTTTGTCTAAATACCCTCAGAATAAAATTTCATTGTCAGAGATGCTTATTTTTCCTCGAGGCCCATAGTCATAGGGCAGGGTTACATGGCCTAAAGATAAAAACTCATATTTTTTTTCGCACTAGCCTTGATTCACAACTTTGATCTACCTCTCTTTTCTGTCTTAAAAAGAAATAAAGCTAACAATAAAAAACGAGTCAAACAGGCTTTTAGCCCCTGGGAGATTAGCTTACCTTCGCAGTCATCTGGAAAGTAAACAATATAAAAGCCCTGTGTTATTGGAAAACTGATCCTGCTAATTTTAGCTTCTGTTTAGCAGTTGCTTGTTGGCTGCAGAGGTCTTGCACATCTCATAGTAAGACATATTCTCTCTGCTTCATGCCTCTGTTGAAGATGATGCTGCGTTAAGCTGCAACGGCCTTCAAGCAAACTGTGCAGGGGACTGTGATTTGTTCAAGGTCCAGGGGAGGGAAAGGATGTGAATTACAGGACTCCTGACAAGTTAAAATGTAGATACTCAATTTTTAAATTCTCCTTAACCAAACATAAGGAATACTGAAAAAAATATCTCTCAGCCCGAGTCGACACTAGCTGTGTGTTTGACACGCAGGTTTGGAAAGCAAGCGGCTGTGATTCAAGCCTGAAGCTGATTGGTGCAAACTGATTACAAATCAGCTCTAAGTCCAGTCTTCGAGCCTCCAACTGTCTCCACAGTCTGCTACAGTGACACCCAGTTCTGGTCTTTGATTTCTCCTCTCTCTGCTGTAGAAAACCGTCTCATCCTGGATGCCTTCGCCCAGCAGTGCAGCCGAGTCCTCAGCCTCCTCAACAACGGCCGCCTCCTGGAGCCCTCCTCCTCTTCCTCCTTTAACTCAAACGTAAAGTTGGAGGATGGTCCAGGGGAGGTCCAGAGTCTCCACTGCTCCAAACCTGAGGAGAGCTCCTCCACCACAGACCCAGAGGAGGAGGCCCAACAAAGCCATTTGAACCAACATCAGACCTCCGCTGTTCTCCGCATCTTTACAGACTCCTTACAGAACTACCTGCTGACGGGTCCTCCTCAGAGCCAGCAGCAGCACCTGGCTGTGAGTCTGGAGGAGGAGCAGTGTCCGTCAGCAGAGCCCGGCTCAGGGGTATCCCCTCAGAGACACAACCTCGGGGGCTGGGGCTCGCCGACTCCGTCAGAGTCATACGGACACCCGTCATCCACTCTGCCAGAGGAGGAAGAGGAGGAGGAGAGCTGCTGTCCACGCTGCCTGGAGCTGGAGCAGGAGGTGCTGTCTCTGCAGCAGGAGAATGAGGAGCTCCGCAATAAGATGGAAAACTACCCAGGTAAGGTGGTTAAAAACAGACGTCTCAGGGTGTGGTTCTTTTGTTTCTGCCAGGGTGAAGGTTTACAGTTTGATTCATCAGATTATTTACAAATCCATCTGTACGTCTCTGAACGCTCCCGAAGGAAAGACCAGTGACAGTTCTCCAAATTTTAACAGCATTTTGTGTCTGATTTCTGAAAAAGTGGTCGACTTCTGGTTTCCTTCTTTGCCACTGACTTTAGTTTTTAATGATAACAATGGGGAACACAATTTTTGTTGAGTTAGGTCTGACAGCTGCTTTTAACTAATCTTTGGGTGCAGAATCCAAAACTGACCTCAGTTTTTCTCTATCACAGCAAGTATTTTAACTATAGAATAGAATAGAATAGAATAGAATAGAATAGAATAGAATAGAATAGAAATTTATTGTCATTATAAAAAGTACAACGAAAATGAAGTCACAGCAGCAATCAAGAAAACTAAAGTAAGAAAGGGATAGAAAGTGCAAAAAGGTCAGTAAAAAAATAGATGTTGACAGTTTGTCCATCATTGTCGGCCCACCGCAGATGAAGTTCTTCCAATGTGGCGTTGGTGTCTAATGTTAGCTCTGTTAGCCATGTCTGTTAATAGCTTGATGCTACTCCACCCTCTGGTATTCCCTCTGTTGCTGAGTTAGCACGACTAGCTCGTCCATCTTATTGGAGATAGATCTTACGTTCCCATTAACGAGGGATGGAAGGACAGGTCCATGTCGTCACTTCTTAGCTCACACCTGAGAACCAGTACGATGTCTTTACATGCTTCTCCTCACCTTGTGGGAAACATCAGGCCTTGCACCAGTTAGCATTGACATGCTACAGGCTGCTAACAGCTGAGTTCACATGTAAACAATGCAGCCATGGTCAGACAAACACAGGAGCAAAAGTAGTAAAAACATCACTGAAGACACAAAAAGTTTGGTGTCCATGACCAACAAATGAGCCATACAAAGTAATGAGCCAACCCAAATACAAAGATGACGAAAAGGAGACGAAAAAATTACAAGAAACGGACAGGAGCAGACATGATCTGGAACAAAGGAAATATAAATACCTATGTAAATAAAAAACTAAGATGGAGTAGTTACAAGCTTTGAAAACTTAAGAAAAACCTGCATAAAATGAAATAAAACTTACATTGGTATGCCCATGGTTACAAGGTTAAGAGAAAATCCAGAACAAATCCTCTTAATTCCTGCTATGCTAGCTTTCTGTTTGCACATACTGATAGTACTGACCCATTGTGAGCTGCACACACCTCTCACAGCACTGTTTCTATTTTAACTGCACCAACAAGTTGCCACGTAGCTGTAGCTGTAGATGAGTCCAATCATAATCAGCTGGAGAGTCTTACTACAGCTAATCAGTGGAGTTTTGTTTATCTTGGAGAAAAAGAAATGATGTGCTAGAAAAAAAATGACTGTAATTTTGGAATCAGCTTGCCAATTTTAGTTTTTATCAGCATAAAAATCTAACTCAACAGAATTTTTTTTCAAATTGTTCCTTAGTGTAATCAGCAGAATTACTGAATGTTGCAGTGAATGTTTGTCGTTGTGTGCTGACAACCTTTCCATAGCTGATCCAGTTGGTACTGGCAGTAGCACAGGAAGTCCTCAGATCCTTTGTTCGTTTTCATCTATTTATACCACACCATAGAGCCACTGTTAAAAATAAAAGTCCTGCATTCAAGAAGCTCAAACGATGCTCATTAATTCGCTTTTCTTTACTGTGAATGGTTTGATCCAGGGGTGTTGACTTGTGTTACATACAAAGTGATTTACAGAGTTAAATTTAAAACAGTAACATCATCAGCATTAAACATTGAAATATAAAAATAATACCAAATCAGGAGTATCCTCCAATCCATACATGATTTTACATCTCCTTAAGTTCTTCACATCCTTCTTATCCCTCATACTCTCCTTCATTATCTATCTCCTTTTAACAAGAACCTGTCATTTTCTCACAAAGATTTAGAGATATGCCCTTTTACTAGGGGAGAGTATTGGCAAGATCATCACGATACTTGGGTCACGATACAACAATATTATATTATCACATGGGTGAAAGACGTAGTCAGCTGGTGAAACTGATAAATGTCACTTGATGTAACCAATGTTACTCATCAAAAATCTAATATTGTGCAAAACATGACTTTGATTATTGTTTTATCAGTCTACTACACTGTGAAAAATTAAACTTCATTTTTTTTCTAAACTAACTGACCCAAGAATAGAGAGACAAAATTGATGTTTACGGCATCAAAACCCAAATCATCAAGTTTAGGAATGAAATATTTTGAAGATACTTTGAGATTATATTTATTATACAGTTTATGGGAAACATACAGTGGAGTAGCTCTTTGGCGCCATCTACTGCAGTGGGGGTGTGGAAGACATATTGTACTCCCAACTGACCCAAAATATGATTTTTTTCATTTCAACAACTATCGATAAGAGAGTTGAAATATTGACATTTTATCACAGGTCAAAGTATCTCTTTATATTTTTTCGCACCTCCACTTGTTACTCTGTCTTAAGTTTCTCAGCAGCTGTTTCAATATTCATTCTGTTTCAGTGGCGATTGCTTTAGGACTGCAAGAGAAGCTCAGCTTCCCCTGATGTATTATATATACTGCTGTGTGTACATTTCATTGACAAAGGTTTTCGCTAGAATTCCTTCATCTTTTGTTCAGAATCAGCTCCTATCACAGGTAACTGGCTCCACCTCCTTCTCATTCATCCCCGCAGCGTCTCAGCGCTTTAACACAGTCAGACGCTGAGCGTCTTCTGACTTCAGCAGGAAAGCATAGAGTGGGTTGTTCCACTGTGGAAACTGGGTGGTCATTGGATAAACGCTGGGCTTTGTCCCGCCCATCGGACGCTCATCGTCTCTGGGGGTCTATGAGGCAGTGGGCTGGCCTGGACGCTGGGCTTCTGCATGATGATTGGATGATCTGTCTGAGGCCGAATCCCTTTTTGATTGACAGTGAAATGAGCCAGTCAGCAATCTTGAAGTATAACCCTCCACCGGAAGTTTTATCGATCCCCAAGCAAGTTTACTTTTCTTAAAAACGACAAGCGCTGTGTTTAAAATTCTCTTTCTTTTCACCAATAAGTAGCTACAGCTACAGCTGTGGAGCTTCTCCCCCTGTCACTCACACTTACAGCCTGTCGTAGTCTCATGTAGCAGCTCCAGCTGCTAACAAGCTGGCACGGAGGGTAGAATTTACATTTAAATAAATAAACAAATTTATGATGTAGGCTGGAAAAAATGAGCTTCCCCTCCTTGACTGACCAGCAGCTGCCACTGTTATGTTTCTTGTCTTCTCTTTTGTTTTGAAGACGACTTCCTGTCCCTTAACCTTTTTTTTCATCATCATAACCTTTGAGTTAAGGTGTCTCCATAACATGTATGGATTATTGAAATAGATCATCTTTTGTTGCAGCCTTTAAATGAGCCACTCCCTGAGAATGATTTTGATGCTGAGATGATTTGTTTCATGTCATTTCTTGCTCTTATCGTATAGCTGCTTACGAGGATTGTGACAAAAATTTTGCCTTAAAGTGTTTTCATGGATGATGGACTCATAGTTTTGTTGTAGCTTTTGAAACAGGTGTAACTGTAAAACAAACACTATCAGCTTATTTCTGTGTGTTTAAGCATTAAGAAGACGACAAATGTTATCCAGAAAGTTTTGATGGTGTAGCAGATCCATGTGAACTAAGAGCTCTGATGTCATTTTAGCTTAGACTGGTTGATTGCTGAAATTTACGCTCTGAACGATGCATGAACAGTCTCTGGGGTTTTGGGGCTTTTAGTACTGGAGCAATAAAAAGAGAGCAGAAAGAAAGGATCCAAAAGGTTTTACTCAACTCTGCAATTTTATTTATATCAATTCACTTCCTATTGATGTATTTTTTTATTCCATAATTTAAGTTAAGTTTTGTTTGTCATCATTTCCACAGAGCCACACTCTCTAAATCTAAATGTATAACACAGTTTTGGGTAAAGGTCTCATTAGCATCTATTTTTGTTCACCTTTCCGCCTCCCCCAAAGCACTCAGAGCTCCCCTGTGTCACTTCAACCTAATTTGCTCTAAAGCTGATCATTTTATCTGCGTGTTAAATGTACTGAGCAGTATCTCACTTTAAAATGAAAACACATTAGCATCTGAATGATTTTTTAAAGAGGAAAGAAAATACTGCAGGGTTGGTATTGTTTAACGACTTACTGCATGGGTTGTCTGTTTGCTTGAAGGTTTTTTTGTTTACAGCTGTTCATGTTATATTTGTGTTTTTTTTTTTCGCAGCCCCCTGTCAAAATGTTCTTGATTACTTTAAGACTGTTCTCGAGTTTCACAACCAGCTGGTTCAGCCGATGCAGGAGGAGCAGCTCACCGAGGTGAGGAGACAAACATTTCTCACTGTTTTTTCAGAGGATGCCTTATGGAAGCATATGCTCAGGTGTTGAAAAAAAGCAGACCATATCTGCTTTGTATTAAAAGCCTCTTTACTGTGATAATGAAACAGTTATCTGGTGTGAAGATGTGGTGTTAAAGAAATCTGTGTCTCCACAGGAAGAAGAGCGGCAGACTGTTTTTGAGGTTGGTATTTTTATCAGAGCACTTACATCATCAAAAATGAAATAAGTTTAAGTTAAGTAAACATTTTCTGAGGCTGCATTAGAAGTTAAACAGAGATGAATCAACAACATTAATTTCCCTGCAGGGCAGCAAACAGCTCCTGGAGAACTACCCTCTCTTCATCACTAACAAGCAGTGGGACGAAGCCGTAAACTCCTCTAAGAAAGATGGAAGACGACTGCTGCGCTACCTTATCCGTTACGTCTTCACCACGGATGAGCTCAAGTTCTCCTGTGGTTTGGGCAAAAGGAAGCGCTCGGTCCACTCAGGAGATCCAGGCCTGGAGAGACGGCCGCTCAACCCCGTCAAAGTCAGCTGCCTCAGAGGTGAGACAGGAGGAGTCCAGCAGTGAAAAAAGGTGCCACTTTATGTCACCTAAGGAGGCTTTAAATGCTTAATTTAGCGCTTGAATTCTTTGGCCTGGGTTTCATTCTTCCAAACAACAGAAGCTAGCACATCAACCTTTATTTCTAGACTTCATACAAGAAGTAAGTTGGTGTTATTTTAAACAGCATGTTAACTTAGCCTGCGATGATATGCCTTTCTCCGGATTCGATTCTTTCATGATTTTTGGGGTGACAATACATTTTGAATTGCAGTTCTTCAATATTTCTGCTTTTTTATGAAAGAGGATAAGGGCCTCTGAAAAAAAAACAATAAATTATTTTTTTTTACTTTTTTTCTGAAAGTCAGAATTCTAACCTAATTTTAAAATTCTGATTTTTTTCTCAGAAAAATAATAATCAATGAAAAACATGGTTGTAAGGTCTGAATTGTAAAAAAAAAAAATCTGCCAATGGAACAAGAAAAATTTGCTAGAAAATTTGCTTGTTTTAATACAAGTAACTTTTCTCTTGTTTCTTTGGCAGTTTTTTTTTAACTTATTACATGTAATTTAGACCTCATTTTTGTCTTTAAATAACCTGAAATAAGACATTTCTCTGGACTGGTCAGGTAAATGTGGCTCATATTGAGTCTAAAAGAAGTTTTCTACTGAAAATAAGACAAAAACACTTGATGAGATCTCAATTTTTTGCAGTGTAACAGGTATGGTCTGGTTTGTCCTACAGTTAGTCTAAAGCTGGGTTTCCACCCAGCAGTCCGGTTCGGTTCAGTACAGTTTGGCACGGTTTGGTACACTTAAGCCTGATCCCGTTTGTGTTTCCACAGCAAACTGTGCCCTCTCGTGGTAGGAGGCGTGTAAACTGGATGCAGAAAGCCACAGCTGTTAAACAATAGCGTGACGCCTTAGCAGCGCGACACAGTTTACCCCGTTAATAAATCCAACAAAGAAGAAAAACACAACACAGTAAACAAAGAGAAACAATGGAAGACATGCAGCATTTCATCCTCTCTGTGAATGGCATGTAGCTCTTTGATACAAAGTGAAATCAAGCTTTTGTTTCAGAGAAGTCTGTGTGCCACCAGGAGAAATGCAGCTGCTGTCGGGGTAAGTGACGATTCTTCCGACCAATCAACGGTCTGCAGTGTTGTAGCTCGGATTGGTTCAGTCGGGCACCCATACAAAAGGATCCCAAAAAGTGGGACAGCTCTTCTCGGTTATTTTGGGATCTGTCCCGGGATAAGTCGGTGGAAACGACACAAAATGCGTGGCCGTAGACGAACCGAACCTGTCTGCTTGGTGGAAACCCACTCTGAGTCAGCATTTCCAACATCCTTTATCATTCAGCTTCATAACATCTCAAATAGAATAACGCGTAGTGGGGAAAAAAACCTGACATTAGTTAATTGTATGAGCAAGAATATTAGAATCAAATACTGACGACAGAATCTGATGCAGCTGGAGTTTTTCTTATCCTGCTTCATTTGGATTAAAAGCAAAGGGCTCCACATTTCCATCCCAGCATAATTTGTGCCAAATTATCTGTTACAACGTCATGTTCTCTGCCGACCATCAGTTGAGTCCTCAGTAATACTTTTATTTCCATATTCTAGTTGCACAGATCTTAACTTGAGCCTCTGGCAGCTGAACTGTGAGGAAGTCAGCAAGTTTTATCTTTTACACACAGGAAGAAAAGACGGTCAGCAGGTTTTACAGCTACAGGCCATGATTCTTGGCTCCAGCTGAGTAAGATTTCAAACAGATACTACGAGTATCTTCAAACTCATGTTAATAGTCTTTTGCAAGGTTTGAATCACGATAATCTGATGGATTACAGAACATTTAATGCATTTTTTCCTCACTCAGGTTACATGTTTTTGTTCAGGCAGCAGCTGGACACAGTTCTCAAAAAATATTTGAACAATTCAAGGTCAGACAGATAAAAATAAGCTTTAACCAGCCGTGGATTCTCACAAGTGACACATTTCATCTTGTCACGACTTAATTTTAAATATTATTTTAAACACTAACTAATATATATGACTGATTTCCAGTGTTTAGAAATGCACTCATGTCTTCTTTTCAGAGTTTATCCGCATGCACTGTGCCTCAAACCCTGACTGGTGGATGCCGTCAGAGGAGCAGATCAACAAAGTGTTCAGTGACGCCGTGGGCCACGCTCGCCAGGGCCGAGCCGTCGGCACGTTCCTGTGCAGCAGCGGCAGCAGCACCAGCAGCCTGTACATGGACGGCTTCGATGGACACCTATCACAAGACGAGATGTATCTAAAAGGGTGCCAAAACGGCCAATCAGACTGAAGTCCAGGAGGAGTAGCCCAAAATAGCAAAAGCCTGAAATGTAGCCGTAAAAACGACATATCCCAAAACACCGACCTTAACCTGTAATTTTACACAGAGAAGAAAACATTCCAGACATTTATCAGAGTCAGTTCTCTGGAGCAGTCCGTCCGTCTGTTTGTAGCTTTTTTTTTAAAAACATTTTTACAATTTTGATTTCAGTCTTCCATTTTCTACCTTCACTCTGTTTTAATATTTTTCAAATGAGTATCTGGGATTGTTTTCACTTTTGATAGGATGGCGTTCTACGTAATTGAAACAATATATTTATATTTCAGTGTCAAATACATTTTTTAATCATCACTGACTCGTCAGCTTCCATCACAGAAAGTAGCATTTGGTCCAAACTCTGAAAATGGCAAAGCGCCTTTACTTGCAAACTTTTTGCAGGAGTGCCTCAGAGAAAAACATGATTTGTTACATGTTGTTTTGCACTTTTTGTTTCTTAGTTTCAAGATGAAGAGTCATTTTTACTTTTAAAAAAGAAAAATGCTCCCAGACTTAAAGTTTTTGCAGTGTGCTCCAACAGCTTCATGTTTTTTTTGTTACTTCCCAAAGCAGGTTAAAGGATCATGTTGTAGTCGAAGAACAGTCGTAAGAAAAGATACCCACAGTATTATATAAACCTCTCTTCTAATTAATCTTTTTTTTTTCACCTATTTACAGTTCTATGTAACCTGAAAAGATTCATAATTCAATAAAGAAAAACTACATTTTGAATGAAGTACCATTTTGATAAACAACAAATATGTAATACAGCCATTAAATTGTAAAATATGGCAATATTATTATGATTTTTTTTTCAATATTGATTCATTATCATTAACTTTTTCATCATGATTATTTTGATAATTTAATACTTTTTAAAATGATGATTTTTTAAATTTATTTTCCAGTATTTTATAAAATAATAAAATAATATATGTTTTTTTTTTTTTTTACAAAGTATGAGGTGGAGCTCTGCAGCTAAACCCTTTTAATGGATCGTAACGGATCAAGCTGAGGTCCCACTCTCCGGCTTTGATTGACAGACCAAGTCATTCTGAAAAAAAAAATGAAATTTGACCATTGTGAAAAAGAACATTATGGAATTAAAAATAGATAAATAAAAATACTGAAAAATAAATAGAAAGTAATTATTTTAAAAAGTATGAAATTGTTAAGAAAAATAATTATCAAATATTTAATTTTAATAATTTCATATCAGAGAACTATAATATAATATAATATAATATAATATAATATAATATAATATAATATAATATAATATAATATAATATAATATAATATAATATAATATATTTCATAATAATATTGCCATATTTAACTATTCAATGGCCATATCATGTATTTGTTATTTATCAAATTGGAATTATTTAAAAAGTTGTTTTTATTTTTTTAATTATGAATCTTTCGGGGTTTCCTACAGTTCAGACATCACTCCTTCAGGATGACGTCTGAACATGAGGCTTCTTGAACCAGATGACGAACGGTGCATGGCAGTAAAGTTAAACCCACTGAAAGGCAAACATGCAAATTAAAAGCAGACAAAAACAAAGTTATACATCATGTTCTTCTTTTATTTCTTCTGTTGAAGACTGTTTTGTCATCCTGACACCTGAAGTCTGATATGAATCCAACAGCAGCATCATAAATATCTGAAATGTTACATTCCACGTTTTCATTCATGACTCCTGAGTCAGGGTGAACGTCTCTTTGCTAAGGCAGCTGCCAAACAACAAAGCCTTATGCTGGATTTAAGTCTTTCACAGGTTAATGTGTTGATTCTTCGTGTTTCATCAGTCATGTTACAGAGCTGTTGGTTGTTATTGTCTGAAAGCTGAAACCTTTTTCAGAAGACGAGAAACTTCACTTTAAAATGTTCCCAAGTAGAAGATGTCGAGCACTTATTTCTCCTGAAGCTCTTATTTGCACTTTTTCATGTCTCGCTGTTCGACAGTGAAAACAGACTTTATTTGTTGTCCTTTAATTTATTTTATTACTGTATTATTTCATCCCACTAATCTGTTTTCTACGTTTGAATGTACCAGATTTCCTCGCTCAGTCTGCCACGTCCAGTCGACAGTGCTGTGTAAATGTGTAATATAAAGTACAGTAATGTGTGAGCTGTTCTTTGAATACCATGTCTCTCCTTCCTACTCTCTGTCTCTCTCTTCAAAGCCAAGTAGAAAAGTGCCACAGAAACCTTAAAGAGTCGGATTCTGTTGTTGTGTTGCTGTTTTGAATGTGAGCGTTTCTTTGTATTTACTCCTCGACCCTCAAAGTGGCTGTTAACAACATCAACACTGTGAAACATGGTTCAGATTTCTACAAATCTAAGAGCTTCTGTTGTTTTTATTTATGATAAATAAATAAGCACTCAAGCTGAACTGGGGGTTGGTTTGAACTCGCGTTTGACATTCCTCTAAAGTGGTTGTTAAATATGAATCAGTATGGTCTATTTGTGATGTTTAAACTCATAATTGTGAATTAAGCTCATGTAAAATATGTAAGGGTTAAATTGAGCTTATTACAACACATTTAATGTATTTTTTTTAATAGCTATGTGCATAAATCAACCATTAAGTGAAAAATAATCAGCTTTAAAGAAATAGAAATATATTTACATTACACAATAAAATTTACTAATAGCAAAGGTTAAAATGGTAGAAAATCAAAATATATATATATATATATTTATCGTTTAGAGGTCTTATTTATATATATATATATATATATATATATATATATATATATATATATATATATATATATATATATATATATATATATATATATATATATATATATATATTACATTTTTCTTAAATGAATTAATTTGAGATTTTTTTCTTAAGATCTCATTTTCCTTTCTTTTGTATTTCAAGAGAACTATTTTTTTAATTGATTTTTATCTTTTTTGTTTGTTTGTTTTCTGAAATTAAGTTATTATCTAAAAGAAACCACAAATTAAATTGTATAAAATTGTGTCCTTCAAGTACTTCCATAGGATGCCTTTTTAAAAAAAAAAATGAAAAAAAAAATGTGCCAAATTGTTACAGCACAGCATACAGGAGTCGGAGAGAACAAGATAGGTAAAAAATAATAATAATTCAAGGATTCAAAGGTTTTTATCGTCAATTTCCCATATGTGCGAGGACATACAGAAAAAACAAAATTGAGTTCATCCCGTCTGACAGTGTAGACAAAATATTTAAGTATAAAAAAATGTATAAATTAATTTAAATATGAAAATATAAGAAAAAAGATCAAATAAACAAACAAGAGGACAAGAAAACAACCTGTATAGTGCAGGTATTGCAGTGTGGTGACAGCCTAAGATATTCAGTGTAAACATAATAGTGCAAATGATTTTTTAAAGGCGCGAACAGATTAAAGACAAGTATTTTCAAGCTTTAGTTGTTCAGCATTTTTTTAATATAGAGTGGCAAATAGAAAGTTGAAATGAGCAGTAAAGAATAAAAACGATCACAAGGGGACCCAACAAATAAAAACACATAAAAGTATACATAAAATCAACCAATCAGAGTTAAAATCAGATAAATGACAGAATAAATTATTTTCTGTAAAGATAAGTCTTGAATAAAATTTAAATAAAGCAATGCAGTGATTGTGAAAGTCTGATCTCTTTTCCAGAAAAGTAAATAACTTTTGTGAGGCCAGTGCAGCTAATAATCATGGTGTATTTTAGTCTCAACACAAACTAAAGCTTAATACACTCCACAATGCCTTCAATACCCTATAAACAGGGCACAGCTCAGATGGGCCTGCCCTGACCCTGGCTGTCTCTGTCTTTCAGTCCTAAAAACAGAATCCAGAGATGGCACTGATTAAATCACGAATCTTGTTATAAACATAACCAACTCGTCACCCTGTCTTCATTTGACAAAGATACAATAAAGAAAATCATGGGCAAACAACAGTCAGCGCTGCCAGACAACAAGGAACAGAGGATGGAGGCTGACACAGACTCTTCAGTCAAATATGAAATAGTGTGACTGCAGCACCTCCACCTGGAGACCTCAGTACATTAATGTTGATGTGCTGCTGCTCTTTGTGCTGATTCTTCATCCTGACTTGGGTCTGAGCTCCACCAGATGGCATTGTAGCTGCAAGAATAGCAGAAACCTGATGTATTCTGTCAGCAGGAATCAGATCTCACACTGGACTGGACTGTGTTTTTAATTTGATAGGGGGTATGTCCAGACATGAAAAAGTCTATTTTTTAGTTTGTAGAATTTCAAGCTTTAGGGTCTTTTAACTTATTGAATTTGTTTTTGTTTTTTTAAATAATATTTCTTTCTTAGGGGATTTTTTCATTGTTCATTCCTTTAAGGCTCATTGGACTTTGTTTACACCAAGTGTGAATGGATGCATGTGTTGTTGGGTATTGTTACAGAGGTTAGTTGAGGGGAAAATTCCCTTGAATTAAAAAGATATCAGGATAAATTAAAATATTTTTGGTTATTTGGAATGGTTCCGCCCACAAACTTCAGTGCCCGCACATTTTGTGCTGTTTCACGCTCAGACAGACTGCATGTCTCCTCTCTGCCCTCACACTCGCTCTGACTCGACACTTCAGCTCCCAGCAGATGATCCACTCTGTGAGTCTGAGGATGTCACAGTGGGTTCGGTTGGGTGTTTCTCTTTAATTCTGCGGCAGCTCCCTCTCTGAATGCGGGCCTGCTGCTGCTGTTGGAGGGCGGGCCGTGGACACAACAATGAACACATTTCGGACAGTAAACTAACTGATGCGACACACACGGAGCGCGGACAGTTGCGTCTATCCTGCGGGCTGCTCGCCTCACATGGTTTGCATTGATTGGATTTGGGGATGTCATGCGGAGCTGTGAGTTGGACTCGGCGTGCTGTCTAGAAACTGACCTCGGGTAAACCCTGGGAGGCTCGGCGGACTTTGGAGACATCCTGCAGAGGTTTTTGGCGCAGCACGAGAACTCCGCGCACACGGGGATGATCTCCAAAACCAGCCCAACGACAGAAGATTAACTGAAATTCGTGCACTGAAGGACACATTGGAAGCCGTTGAGCCCTCGTGCACTGGTTCAAGATGATGTCACTGATAGATCTGGATGATGATCAGCGATGGGTGCCCACTCACGTGAATGTCACCGTCCTCCGCGCGAGAGGACTGCGGACCAAGGGCAAGCACGGCAGCCGCTACCTTTACACCATCATCCAGGTGGGGAAGGAGAAGTACACCACCGGGCTGGTGGAGAAGGCGGAGGTGCCCGAGTGGAACGAGGAGTGCTGCTTCGAGCTGCTCCCGGGGATCCTGGAGGATGGCGGCCGGAGCTCGTACCCCCCGGGGAGCGGAGACCTGGTCCTCACTGTCATGCATCGCGTTCTCATCGGACTGGACGTGTTTCTCGGTCAAACCATCATTCCTCTGGATAAGATCTTCCAGGAGGGGACGTGTCCTAGAGATGAGTACGTCCTGTTTAATGCTACCTGCATGACCTTTTTATGCTGACAGGTGAGACAGAAATGATGTGTCATTAGACTGACTGATGAGAATGACGTGCAACTTCTCCAAAAGTTCACAATTTAAAGACTTATGCATGGCAAGAAAACAGCTTCTCACATTCACATGCTTGTACAACTTCCCAGCAGCTCATTTATCACCAACATGTGCCTTTAAAACCCCCAAGCAAAACTAAATGAATGCATATTTTTATCCAAGTGTGTGCTTTTCACTAAAAAAAAAGTGGATGAAATAAGAGGAGCCTTATTGCTCTTTTGCTCTGCAGGATGATTAAAAAACTACTTTTATCTAAGTGCTTCCAGGCTCATAAAACTCTGGCCCTCCAGACTGATATCCTCCAGCAGCAGCTCCCACAATGCACTGCAAACCAACAAGATGAGATGTACTTTCCACTGGGGAACAAGTGCAGGATTTTGCCAAGAAAGCTTCCACGTTCATACACAATGCACATCATTAAATTCTCTAAATAAAGCACAAAACCAAACTTTCAGTAGAGAAGAATGTAGATTTTTCATGTTCAGGGCATAAAACATGGTTTTCTGTTTTAATTAACCAATTAAATTAGATTTGATTAAAGAATAGACCCCTTATTTACTCTGAATACACAAATCCAAGAAGAATCACTTTTCACCGAGTAACTTTGTTGGGTTTCAGTGGAGCCAGGTGACAAAAATAGTTACTATTTTTTTCCTTCAAGAGTTTCTTGGCTCTACCACCGAACATATTTTACAATCTCTGTAAAAAAAATACTCAAGAACATCAGCTGTTAATCATTGTTTAACATGATGTAAAGCCTTGCTTTTAACCTTTTATAACAAAACTTTTCTGATAAAAAGAGGACTTAAACACAAGGCAGCCAAATAATATCTTCAAATAACCCCAAAAATCAGATGTGAGGAAAACATTCTACAAGGTGTATTAATTTTTTAAAGTTTGATCACAGCCCATCTGGGATGACTGGGGAGATTGATTTTTTGACCTTTGCTGCAGCCAGCCACCAGGGGGAGCAGTTTTTGTGGCAACCTCACTTTAAAGTGATACTCCGGGATGGAACAAGTTGGGTCCTATCACAAGGTTTAGGGCAGAAATTACCCCTACAGCAGTGATTTTGTGCAGCAGAAGCCCAGGACGTACGCACCAAACACCCCCCCCCCTGCTCCTCTGCCGGTTTCCTCTACACTCAGACAGGGCCATATTTTACTTGACCAAAAACACAAATAAACGGACTCCCACCCAAAAAATCTGATATTGGTCTGCATTCACGCTTTATTTAGAGAATTTTCAGCGTGTTACTTTCACACAAAAAACACCGCTAAATAAGGCTCTAGTTCTCACCGTGTCTCTTCCTGCTGGCAGACTACCTGCGTTTGTCTATATCTGGCTCGCTGCGCGCGCAAACTGATATACTAAGTGGCGAGCGCCTCGTAGCCAGCTGTGGCTCTGCAGCAGAGGTAGCACTGTTTTACGACACGATGAGAACTAGAGCCTTATTTAGCTGTGTTTTTGTGTGAAAGTAACGTGCTGAAAATTCTCTGAATAAAACGTGAATGCAGACCAATATCAGATTTTTTCGGTGGGAGTCGTTTCATTTGTGTTTTTGGTCAAGTACAATATGGCCCCGTCTGAGTGCAGAGGAAACCGGCAGAGGAGCAGGGAGGGGGTCTTTGGTGCGAGCGCTCTGGGCTTCTGCTGCACAAAATCACTGCTGTAGGGGTAATTTCTGCCCTAAACCTTGTGATAGGACCCAACTTGTTCCATCCCGGAGTATCACTTTAAGCCGAGCAAAATAGCTGACAGAGCCAGATCTACAAGTATCAAAAAAAGTGAAGTTAGATCGAAGCATAAGAAACTATAAAACTGAAAATTTGTAAAAATGAACCTGGCCCTTGTGGATGCTGTGCATCGCTGCATAAGTGTAGTACATCTTGAAGTGAAGACATTTTGTCCACACGATGTAACTAATGGGGAAGGACAAGAGCATCTCCCTGTGTTGTAAGTGTGACACAGATGCAGAAGTGAGTTCAAATATGTATGATATCTAAAATAACTGATTTAATTATCACAGCAATCATTTCTTATTCAGTTATGTTATGACCCTTTGGCAAAGAAGAGGAAGCTGTGAATACATATTTCAAAGCAGTCATTAAAAGTTAACATTCATATTCATATTTAGGAACTAGATCAGGGAGCACACAGGAAACTCTAACCTGAGGACTGAGTTTTTTATTTATGTTTTTGTTGCTGTAAAAAAGCTGTGGTTAATCTTGTGTTTAGATTCTGGGTGTGTGAAGACTTCAGTTGCGCCACACTTCAGGACTCTCAGTGTGTGAACGTTTCTGCAATCGACAGTGAAGAGCAAAATAGAAAAGCAATACTGGACATCTGGCTTTGATTTGAGGCTCCCCGCCCTGTCAGTGAAACTCACACTGGATTCCTCCTGTTAGTTTTGGCTCTGCAGCACTTTGGTCCATGCTGAAGACTCAGATGGTCAGATTATTCTATCAGTTAACTTTAGTTTTGCACGAGTCCTATTTGCTGTATGCACACTAGTGGGTGGACCTAAAGGAATTTTGATTTCCTGCTCTGAGGTTTGTTGTCAGAGAGACAGAGCTCCATGGCCCTGAGCTGGATTTCCATGTTATGTAATAAGTGGAAAAGCAGTTCCAAAAGGAAATCAATGTTTTTTTTTTTCATTATTGATACTCGGTTCGGCCCAGAGGATTGACCAGATTACACGTGCCAGCTTGTGCTTTGGAGGCCTGTGATAACACTTTAGAGGAGCTGCTGATATGGGAATTTAGAGGCTGTACCAGAATCAAAGCCTAACAGTCAATAATGACTGATATGGTGGCCAGAAAACAGAAGGATTGAGCTTCAGTTTAAAAATGACTTTGATATAAGGTCAAAAAACTCTACTACAGTCTAAGTAGAGTCTGCTGCTGCTTGCTAAGCTGCAGATGGTGCTGAGAGTCCTGAAAACTTTGGGGTCCCAGCCGCTACAGATAGACAAATCACAAGAAGGAGGCATTTTACATCACTTTAAGCATAAATTGTCCAATTCAGACTCTAACATTAAAGGTCCCATATTCTGCTCCTTTTCTGCAGTTTAATATGGATCATTGATGTCTTCATGAAATGGTAGTAACATGTTTTGGTCCAAAAAGCCAATAAATCAAGCACAGCAGCATTGTTTCCAGGCTCTCATAGCCCCTCTGTTCAGAACGCTCTGATTTAGTGGGCGTGACCTTATTATGTAAATGAGCCTCCGCTGATACCGCCCCACTCTTCAGCGTCACTGAGAGCAGCGCCACGAGCTCTGAGTGTACAATGTTTAGAAAACAGCGACGCTCATTTACCGTAACATTACAGGCTAAAACAACAGGCTAACCGCAGCTAAAGTTAGCATCCTGAAGCTAACACAGAGACAGGGGGACACTGAGGAAAAGCTCTTACATCTGCTCCACAGCACACAGCATTTTAAATACTCACATTTCCAGGGTCCCAGGTTTGTTGGTGGATGGTTGGTAATGCGCCCGGATTCAGGACCAGTCTATTTGCAAGTCCTCTGTTGTACTGTCCAAAGTTGGAAAAGCAGTCTGCCGTGAAGTGACTAGCACACACATGCACAGTTTTACTGAGTGTAGCTGGAACATTTCATTGATGAACGAACTCTAGACACTTAGTCTGTCTTCTTCTGAGATGGGAAGCTTGTGCATGGAACTATGTGGCTGTTAACAGCCAAAAACAGAGCAGTGAGGGAGGGTTCACCAATCAGGTCAGACTTGCTCCTGATTGGTCAAAAAAGGGAATCGCTGATGTCGGCAAATCCCCAAAATCCAAACAGCTTGTTTTAGGTCAGGATTTTGTCATTTTGTTTTGTCATTGAATATCACATTTTGTGGGCTGGGAGGAAAGCCAAAGACCCACAAATTTCACTAAAAGACTTAATAAAGTAATCTTTGCCTACTATGGGACCTTTAATTTGACCTTTAATTTACTGTTTCTTGTCTTTTCTGGCTCCAGGTGGTTTAAGCTCAACTCCAAGTCAGGGAGGAAAGAGAAGGAGCGTGGTGAACTTCAGGTAACAGTCCAGTTCACCCGCAACAACATGACAGCCAGCATGTTCGATCTCACCATGAAGGACAAACCGCGCTCTGCTTTCGGCAAGCTCAAAGACCGCGTCACAGGGAGGAAGAGAGGTGACATGGAGTCCTCCTCGGCCATCGTACCCGGCCGCTACGCCGCCCTGTCAGGGTCCCTGGGGCAGCCTTTTGGAGAGGAGGGTGGAGGGTCCCCGCCGGTGGAGCCACGAGAAGTGGAGATAGCAGAGGAGAAGAGGAGCAAAGTGAAAGATTTTTTCAAAGGACGGCTCCGCAAGTCGTCTGACACCAGGTCGTGCTCGTCGCTGGGCTCAGACAGTAGCGTGTCTTCTTTGGCCAGCGAGAACCCGGTCCCTCCACCCAGTCTGGACCTGATGTCAGACCCTCCCAGCTCTCCCATCTACAGTAGCAAAGTGAGAGTGGACACCCATTATGGAGAGGCAGATTTAGCTAAAAAAGGTAGGCCCTGGGATTATTTATAAATGCATGACATCAAAGCGGGTGGCTGTGGGTATTTCCTTAGCAGAGTACTAAAGAAATGGGTCAGCTCTCCTGAAGTCAGAGAAACTTTACAAAATGGAATTAAAATATTCAATGGAAGGGGAAATTACCTTCAGGATCCATCCACTCACAAGATGCTTTGTTCTCAGATTAATGAGTTTAGCTTTTGTTTTAGACTTTTATCATCCACAATTATCTAGAAAAAAGATGAGTATGATTTGTGTAAGGAACTGTCCCTGTTAAGAAATTTACAGATAAAATATTTTATTATAAAAATGATCATTTTTTAAGGGTTGTAAAGGGTGTCAGACTTAGGGATGCACCGATCCAGCTTTTCTGGTCTTGATATCGATACCTGGGCTTTGGGTATCGATCAACATCAATCCTGATTCGATACCAGTGTTTAACAATAACCTGCATGCCCTACTGTGGGATTAGACTGGTAATGTTTTGATTAAAAGACAAAAATAAGTACATATGGAACTATTGAAGTTAATATTTGTTTAAACTAGTGTGTCTAAATGTTACCAGCAGTTTGGTTAAAAAAATGCTCCAGAATTTACAAAAAATGACTTTTTGATTGTAGACTAAATGTAGACTAAATCATAGTTTAGCCTTAGTGTCAAGTTTGGACTGATCCTTCCCCCCCTGATACTTAATCCACCTTTGAGGGGCTGGATCCGCACTGATACCCGATACCAGGTTAGCTTCCTCTTAGCTACACCTAGCTTATTGCTTTGGTTTTACTGCTCGGGGCTATTATAAGCTAGCACCAAATGGCAAACTGGCAAAATAAGAAACTTTATAAACATTAAGAAGTGAGTGGCATTAAAAGGTGAGGTATTACAAGTTGGGGAAAACAAAGCATTTGCATAAACTTCTGATGGTTAGTGGCTAATTTGGCTCTCTGTTACTTCTTGTGTTTTTCAAAGAGAATTTTACTGGGAAACATTTTTTCATCAACAACCTCAAATGTCATTATTTTTCAGTGTAGTGGTGCCTTGTCTTACAAGTCTAATTCGTTCAGTGACGTAGCTTTGACTCAAATTACTTAGATGCCAAATCACTTTTCCCCATTGAAATGAATTGAAATGCCATTAATACATTACAGACCCCCCAAAACACCACAACTTATGGATAACAAACATTGTTTGAGAACTAAATCCAATGAAATCTACTGTAATAAACTGGTTTTCATTAAGTTTAATGTTCAGCATTTAGCTAGGAGATCAGACGACTAAGATGCTAACGGAGATGGAGGAGAAAGGCTGGACTGAATAACTAAATCTTATTGGTTGATTTTTGCCTTTTTCACTACGCTTTTCTCACTTTCATCTGCGGGTGATTTTGATAAAAATCTGTTCTATGAGGTCTGTTACATCCTCCCTTTCAGAGTGTTTCTAAAATGAGTGTCATTAAACAGACAAGTGTCATTCAATAGCACTATTGCATGCCATGTTGCAACTTTTCTGGGTGTTTCTTTTAATAAAGTCTCAAAAATTTGTTGAATAACTACAAGAACAGAAACAGATGCTTTTACTGCAACCTAACCACTTAAAGTCAACGAGTCTGACACAGGATGCCGGGCAGATCTTGTGCCGTTCAATCAATAAACCGACTGAGAGATGGCTCGTATCTTGAAAAACTTATTAGTTGGAACATTTTTCAATTAAACGTACCACTTTACTTTGTTTCTGTTCGTAACACTCATCTCAAGGGGTCTATGTCTAGCTTTTACAACTTTAGAGACAAAAGGTTGAAAGAAGAGTGATGCTGAAGAATTCAATATGAACTCTGTCAGAGAGCAGGTTCAATAAACATTCTTAAATCTTGTGTTCAGATGAATAAAAAGGAAAAAGAAAAAGTTATTACCTTGATCTAGGGATTCTATTTTTAACCTGACTTCTTTCTTTTCCAACAGTGCTAACCAGCCAGCACACCACAAGGGTCTTAACTCACAAGCGAGCCTTTAGTGACGAAGCTAGCAAGATCACAACAGCCGCCCCCCGACCCAACCAGGCACTGGAGTCCCTCAAGGGTCAGACCATGACTCAGTCCAAGTCTTCCTTGTGTATAAACGGGAGCCACGTGTATGACTCTGAACCCTCCACACCGAGGATCTCAGGAGCTCACCCATCCAAGCTGGTCCTGCTGGAGAAGTGCTCCCCGCTTTCCCGCTCCCTGCAGAACATCACCAAAAGAAGTGAGGATAAAGGTTCCTTCTCCGAGGGCCGGCGCTGGTCCTTCGACAAGGTGAAGAAAGACGAGAAAGAGGAGGAAAAGGAAGCTCAGGCATCGCCTTCTTCGTCAGGTCAACAGGCTCAGACGGGAGGTCGCCCTGTCTCGGTGTCCTCTGCTGGCAGCTCACCTGAGAAAGGAAGAAAGCTGAGAATGACGTTATTCTCTGGAGGGAGGAGTGATTCCCTCCCTGCTAAGTCTGACTTGAACCAGTCGTCCTCGGCGTCTGAGGGGCGGCTCAGAGGTTGGTTTGGCTCAGGTGACTCCCAGAACAAGCCAAGGTGAGTGTGTCTCATTTCCAGGCTTGTGTTTGCTCTCCACAGTGTTTGATGAATGTTCCTCATATCCAGGCACAACAGTGAGCTTGTGGGAGTGTCCTGCTTCAAGCTAGGCGTCCTGAGTTTGCTCTGCTCCTCGCTCATCTTAAAATGGACTTGATTTAGTTCATAGCATTCTCCATTTTACAAACATGCTGCTCCATGATGTCACGCTACACTTTCACTGATAGCTTTTCCATGTTCACCATCAGTGTTTGTCTGATTTTTATCAAAGATGCAGCATCCAAGTGGTTTGGGTAAAGGATGTTAGCTAAATCATCCCATGTTTACAGAGTATGATGAGCCCACCCAACAGAATCACTTTTTATGCAGACGATCTTGAATGGCCTTGATGCATTTGTTTTTATGCTTGATTATTTTGCAAATATGCTTTGCTTTTTGATTGAATTTCTGTTGCTGTTTTCACAAGCCTTTCATTTGCCCACTTTTATTTCTACTGATGTTGGTTAAGTCCTGTGGTGGAAAAGCAGCTTGTGTTTTCTTTGTTTGTGAAAGAAAGATGTTCCCCGTTTGGTGACATGGCACAGCATTAACTAAGAGGACTATTGTGCCCTATTTCCCTCTACAGGCTGGAAGTTTCTCCTAAGGTAGAAAGCAGCTCAGACGTACCCCCTCCCCTTCCTCCTCGCTCCCCTGTCCCCCCTCAGTACTCCTCTCCTCCCTCTGCCTCCCCCTCTGGTCATATCTCACCTGACGACTACAATCACACCAATCCCTTTACCCCCTCTCCTGCCTCAACCCCAATCTCCCCCTCCAATCCTTTCCCCTCACATCGCAACCCCTTTTTTGAGGAGCTCATAGCCGAGGAGTCGTTGAAGTCTCCTACTTTTGCATCTTGCTACTCCCCCAACTCATCCCCCTTTCATTACAAAACTGTGCCATCCCAGCCTTGCACACCCAGCCCTGCTCACAACGTACATGCTTCCATAAAGCGGGAGCGCCCACGGCCTGTAGCTAGACAAATATCCCTCCCTGCAATGTTACCCAAAACAGGCAATGCTAACTCCTCTAACCACTCTACATGCTCCATATCAGCGAGTTCTGGAGAATGGGAAGACTCATTTGATGCCTTCGCCTCAAGCAGACTCAACTCACCAGGAGGGAGTCTTTCCCTATCAAGAACAAGTCCAACGCCCTCTCAGACTCGTAGTTATCCCCCGATAAACACCAAAAGTCTTGCACAAGAGCTGCAAGCTTGTGAAGAGGAGCCTCCACCATTGCCGCCGAGAAGACTCTTACGAAATTCAGTTAACGAGATCTACTCGGACGGCTGGCTGCACAGAGGTCAGGAGCTAGCTGTCCATAAAGAAGCCTACCTCCTCTCACAAACCGGCGTGGCCTCTCTGCAGCATGGACGGGAGGGGGAATCAAAAAGAAACAGTATATCTCCAGACCCTCATACAAGCAGCGAGGCTTCAGACCTCCTCAGCGTTCATTCCCAACCTCACATGAATGTTGCTTCAGCTGGATTAGTATTGGAAGAGAAGCTTAAGAAGTTCAAATACGAGCCTTTGGAAGCTGACGCTGGCATCTGGGGAGGGATGTTGTTTGAGCAAGACCTGTATGGGCGAGTGTGTCGAGGAAATTTCGGACAACCCAAAGTAAAGAGTCATCTTTTATCGTTGAATACTGGAGCAGCAAGGAGCAAGATCGCATCAACAAAGCCTCCTGATAGTGAGGTATCTGTCGCAGACCTCATGAACCAGTCGTCTGTTGCGCCATCAAAGCCACGAGGAATGATAGAAGATATTAAACCCTCGTCAGTGGAGGAGGAAGATCCTGATCCACCTGAAGCCGAATGCTTCAACAATAACGTGTCTTTCTCCCTTACCTTGGGAGATCTCAACATGAATGTGAACCATTCTGATTTTGGTTTCATCGACTCGGACGGCTCGTCTCAGTCGGAGGTACTCGACACTCTCAAAGGCATCCACAGTTTCACGCAGCTGCCAGAAGATTCACAGATAGCTTCTTTCCAGACAGAACCATCCACCACACCGGAGGACATGTTCACTCTGAAGGACACCTACATACCTGAGATGAACTCCTCCTTCGAAATAATTGCATCATCCAACAAACTTTGCAAAGTCTCGCCCGTCTGCCAAGACAACTACCAAGATTGTCGACGAGAACAGAATACCACCGCGCCACATGCTAACTCCAAGTGCAACTCGGTGAAATCACAAATGCAAGCATCTAATCTACCCAATCTTGAATCAAAAGAAGATCCACCAAGGAGTGACTGTACAAAGACACAAAAAGACACTGATGATAACGGAAACCTACAAAGCGAAGTTACCCAGAAAGAGTCCGGTGTGGTCAGTGCACGTTTGAGACCAAAAGGAGCTTTCCAACAGAACAGCCATGGTGGCCCAAACAACCGAGGCATCAACAATGACAGAGAGTTCGAACAGTTGTTGTCCCTTGTTCGAAACATTTCTCGTGCCAGCGAAGGACCATTGTCTTATCAGCCCACCAGATCAGCTCTTACAAACTTACTTTCCTTTAACAAAAATACAGATTTGCAAGGAGATAGCACCAACGTAGAGCAAACAAATCACCCTGACTCTCTCAAAACATCCCCTGTATCTTCAAAAGACACCATCATGCATAAGAACTGTGAAGCAGGAAATTCCCCCACCATCAGTTTTGAAGATCTTCATGCAAAAGTAGCCCCAAAGACAAAGATTGGACAATCTTTGCAAGATCCTGAACTCTCCTCACTCTCCATCCCTTGTGCACTCTCCCTATCAGCTGATGCGCAAGTTACACTCCCCCCTACCCCTGTCTGTCGCCCCGCCATGCATTCATCAAGCACGGGGCCCAGTGCTGGAGCAGGTACTACTCTGGCCGTGGCCCCCTACACCACCACCACCACCTCCACCACCACCTCCTCCTCCTACTCCACCACCTCCACAACAGACCAGCCCCTGGTCGATGCACGGCACTCACTTTTGCCTGAGGAGACTCAGCCAGCTAGCAACCTGCCCCATCAGGAGAGCAGGTGAGAATCCTCCCTCTAGGATACCACATGTGTAGGTGTTTACAAGCTGTACTAAATCTGGAGTAGCAGACAGGATTTCAGCACACACTGCACACTTCTTTTAACTTTGCTGCTCTGGTTGCTTTGTTTGCTGTTGGCCTGGCGTGTTTGATGCTGAATGTCTTTTATTAGTTCTGTCTGTTCATCCAAAGAGTTTGGATGATTGCTGCTGCTTTTGGTCTTGGCTTTGCTTCTCATTTCTGTTGTTCATCTCATCATTCAGTTTCTCGTTGCCTGTTGTAATTTGGTGTTTTCCTCACACTTTGTTCTGCTTCAATTCAGCTTATTTAGTTACAACTTTTACAACCTGCCAAGACGTAGATCCAAACTTAGAAGTATATTATTGCACAGACCAGTGCGTTAGGGTGTAATTCTATAATTACTACTATTGTGTGATCAGGTAGAATCTTCAAGAGCAGTGAGGTTTGTATAAAAGCAATAAAAATAAGAAAAAGAGATTTACAGGAGATCCAAAAGCGATTCAAACAGGGATGCACGATATAGCGGTATCGGCCGATGTTGATAATTTTTTTGACATATCAGCATCGGTCGATCTGTAAAAGTGGGACAACCAGAGCATCTTGAACGATCTTTCAAAACCCAAATAATATTGTTTTCTATGACTATATAAACAAAAAAACTACCTGAGAAGAGTGAACTCTTTTGATCCTCTCCATGGTCGTCTTTTCTCACGATCACGCCGCTCTTTCTCTCTAAACTATCTCAACACATCATCTCAGATTGTTTGTGTTTTTTTCTTTTGCCAATATTAATATTGGTAAATATTTGTTATTGGCCATAACAGCTATAGATAGACTGATTGGGATTTTTTGGGGCCGATACCGATACTGATCATTAGTAGGCAAGGAGGCCGATAACTGATATTTGAAGCCGATATTCATTTGCTGTCAAAGTGAAAATATTGGCATAAAACAATTTGAACAATACCAACTCAAACACTTAATTTCAATCAAACGCCTTCAAGCATATGTTTGTTAAACAGTTCCCACGCTTAGCAGCATGTTTTATAAAGTTAAATAAAAATTTTTGAAGTAAATAGCTAAAGTTTTTCACAGTAAATAAAGTTTTCCAAAATTTCTATGTAACTGTACTAAAACTGGACAGAATTGAGCTTGTGCTGTTTTTTACAGGCATGTAAAGCAGTTGAATTAATTTTCTGTTTGGTTTTACATGACTGATTTTAAACAGCCATCTAGGCCAAGCATGGCCAACCAGTTAGAGACCAAGAGCCACAAAAACGACCATGGTACTACAAAGAGCCACTTCACACACGGGTTCATAGAAACACACTTCCTCTCACACATAAACGAAACGACATAAAATTAAAATCAATACATTTCCAATTTTCAAAGCAAGATTGATTGTGTTTGTTAGTGTGTTTAAATTTGTACTACAGAAGAGAAACTGAAACTTAAGTATCAATCTGTACACCCTAATATTTATCAACACTGATCCCAACGATGGCATCAGTATATCAATATTTTCGATTGATCAGCACACCTACTCATAACTATGTGTATATATATTTTTATGAATGGATCAAAGAGCCGCACGCTGAAAGGCAAAGAGCCACACGCAGCTCCCGAGCCACAGGTTGGCCACCCCTGATCTAGGGCTTCCATAGTGTAGATAGAGAAATGTTGTTCAGAGAAGCATCAGAGCCAAAACAAAACGGTTTCATATCGGCTGGATTATAAATAGGCAAATGCCAATATGCCCCAAAATGCCAGATATCGATAATCTGTCTATCCCTTATAACAGCAACATTAATAACAGATATCGGTACTGGATATCAGTGTCCGCCAAAGTTTTCGTATCGTTGCATCCCTAGATCGAAAGCTATTAGATGGTCTCAGTTTTAAAAAAATCGTAATTTTTTTTCAATTTCAGAGCAAAATATTTAAAAAGTGACAGTTATCTTAATATGAATATAATGATTGAATGACTGACTGAATGACCTTTGCGTCTCATGCAGTGTGAGAAAAGACTTCTAGTTCGAAACATGTAGGATGTCTTAAGTCCTATCACAAAGACAGAGAGCTATATTCAGTGCAGCAGCTGGTCAGGGCACCCAAAGTTAGTAGCACACCTGTGTTCCGTCTCAGGAGACAAATAAATCATGCATTTTGTTAGATACACGTTTTTTGTTCTTACCGCAGCACATACAGAAGAGGAAACGTTAGATTCAACACAGATTCGTGGTCGTATGTGGTGGCTTTCTCTTATTTATCACCAAGTGTTTGAATTATTGTTTTATTCTCATTTCTGTGTCTGAATATTTCCCCGCTGTTGTTATTGTGAAGTCAACTCTTTGGTCTTTGTAAGAGGATTATATCCTTCAGCTGCACTCGCTATTAAGCTACTTTCTCATCTGAATACATGTTGGTATGGCTCCAGCTCTCACTGCTTTAAGGTCGCAACTAAACTTGTTTTCCCCTTTTTTCTGAAAGCTAATGGTTTGGTCTGATTTGTCTTATCCATTAATGTGATTATTTGATTTTGTAAACTTGACTTAGAGTGTATGAACTTGTGGTGTACACGCCGTGAAGCTCTGTTAAAACACCAGTGCTGACCTCGTCATTTTGCAGACCTCACCCAGTGAAGCCATTAACCTCCAGCCAATCAGAGAAGAAGGAGGGTCGTTCGGTGTTGGAGAAGCTGAAATCAACCATACACCCTGGACGCATCGCTGCTCAACAGGCTGCAGCAGAACCTGAGAAGAGTCAGGTATGACAGGATCTGTTTTAATGTTTGAATACTTCACTGCAGTTTTTTTGGGAGAGAAACACTGAATCTGTAACACCTCTAGAGTCTGACATAATGCTTTGGCCCAGATAAGAGCTTCCTGGTCCTAGATATGTTTCTAGCCTTCCACTTAAACCCTCTGCTCTGCAGTGTTTCTGGATCTCCCCATGATGCTGTCTGAGCCTCACAGTGTGCAAACAGCGTAAGGAAGAAGTTATTAACGTGTCAGACTGAATAATAGAAAACCATTAGCTGCACAGACGATTAAATGCTTCTTTGAGGTTTTATTAACACCAGCGCTTGGCGTTAATAAAATCTCTAGAAAAGCAGATGCAGAACTGATGTAACTCATTTTGTTTTTAATACAATGAAAACTGCTTGACACACCAATGTCAGCTGCTTAATATGGCAGCCAGCCCCCTCTTTAATCCGTCAGTTTATTAATGATAAAGTTGAACGCGTGAGGCTTTGTGCATTTCCCCTTTTCTGCTAAAAGTAGGTAAGAAACTTGACTTCCTTTATAACGGTATGAACAGAATTATCTCTCACTGTTTTCATTCTCACAGTTACAGTTAAGACAAATTATTTACACCTTTGTGCCGCTTAAATTTCAGAAGTATGAAGGAAGGATGAAGTTATCTGTACTGTTATTATACTGTTATCAATACTGATACGGATACCTGGGCTTTGGGTATCGACTGATACTGATACCAATCCAATACCAGAGTTAAATAGTAGCCTGCATGCCCAACTGCGGGATAAGACTGGTAATGTTTTGGGTAGAAGAAAAAATATATATATATACGTCTGGGATTACTGAAGTTAAAATTAATTTTACCTTTGAAATATTCAAATGTTTACCAGCAGTTTGGTAAAAACAAAGCTTCAAAATGTTCAGCAATTACTTGTAGTAGCCAATCTTCGGTTTTGATGATCGGTTACTCTCTGTTTGGTTACTTTTAATTAGTTTCCATGGTGATACCCAGGTTTGGGTCACTTGGGTGGTCATCTGGTAAAGTTATGTGGATGGCTGCTTCCAGAATTTTTGTTGACCGCGCTTGGTTTGCTAGTATTTACGTTTGAGGCACGTGTACACAAATACCGTAACATCATCATATGCGTGTATGAAACTTTTAAAACACAGCTGAATCGGAATAAACAATTCAACAGCTCTGAACTCTGGGTACTTTGTGGAAACAGCAGTGAGTCATACAAATACAAGACCTATCTCTGCAGCTTTTAAGGCATTGGAAACTTGAAATTTTACTATTCATTTGTAAACTGATACACCTTTTAGGCTGGTGATACAGCAAAAAACAAAGAAAGTGCATCAGAGGTAACATTTCAAATCAAGTAGCCAAGAGCGCTGGTTAAAAAAAGGAAGATCTGGTTGCCTGGATTGGCACCTTCCCACCGATACACATCCAGCTTTGAGGGGCTGAATTGGACCGATACTTGATACCAGGATCATTATCAGTGCATCCCTGGTGCCAACACCGGAGGTTGTGAATTTTGCTATCGCTGTTGCAGAGTTAAAACCCAATGAAGGCCACTGGCAACAATAGTTGCTCCCCTTTTTTCTTTCTCTTGAAGTGTTGGTTTTCCTATGGGTAGCTTTAAGCTTTAAGCTTTTTGAGTTTTAAAATGAAAGAAAATAATAATAAATTGATTGAATAAATAGAATAATAACATAAAAATATGAAAAATACATATTATACACAAGGGAGGCCTAAGGAATGAAATGCATGCAGGGTGAATTCTAGGATTACACAAGGTCATTGTAACGTAAGTCTAAATACATCCAAAAGTGGTGCAAGAACTGGTAAGTCCTTTGATTTTGTATAGGTTTAAAAAAAAATCACTTCTTATTTTGTTGTTTTAGTTTCTTTGTATGTGGAAGTAACCAATGCTCCAAGAAATTTCCAAAACTTGGTGCCCAGAAACTTGTGTCTTTCTGCCATGTCCCTCAATTGTTCGAATGGTTTAACACAGATATTTTTATTTGTTTTTTAGGTGCTTGAAAAGTTACCTTTAATATTTTCAAGAGCTGACTTGATCATAAGTTGAATTAGATTTCCTTATCCCCCATCTTTTGCTAACCTTGGTTAACCTGCTGTGGGAAAAGCCTTAAATTAAGAGGACGGCTTTGGTAGTGATATGAAAGATCTCATCTAACTCTTAAAAGATGATTGATAAGCATCCTCCTCCTGATATCTAACCACTCATTTAAGTGTGAGTTTCTATTTCCTGTCTCCCTCTTGCAGGAGGTGATGGTAGACAACTCAGCTCAGTACCAGCACCTCACCAACATGGAGCTGATCTCCCTGCTGCTGCAGCAGGAGATGGACATGCAGAAACAGCAGGCGGCCTCCGAGCGGCAGGAGGCTCAGCTGCAGAAATGTGAGGCTGAGCTGAAAAAGGTCAAGTCACAGGTTCGGGACCTGGAAGACTACATTGATAACCTTTTACTGCGGATCATGGAGCAAACCCCCACGCTGCTTCAAGTCCGCACACGACACAAGTGACGACAGTAACTGGTGTGTGTTTGCTTTCAGGCACATACGCTGTTTCCACATGCAACACAAGGTTAATACTGCAAGATGGAAATGACGGATCTAGAGACATAAAACAAATGCTCTGAAATCTTCCAGGTCTTCTCACTGCTGATACTGCCCTGTTGATGTAGACACGATATAATACAACATGCATGCTGGTTGGTCTCAGAATTTGGCACTAACACAGAAGATTAAACGAGTAAAGGCTTCTATCAAAGCAGATCCAAGTGATGTTTCATCAATGCTTACTAGAATAATCTAATTAGTCAGCTGTTGTCGTATAAACTTTTAAAATTCTGCTTTCACACGCGCATTAAAAATAGTCTTGGAAAAATCTTCTTTTTAAAAACGCATTGATTGTGCTTCTCTGGACAAATATGAAATTACATCAAGTAAAACCTCAAAGTTGCAAAAAATTTGACACGTTTTCAGATCAATTTTATGAGCAGCTCAGAGCACAAAGGTTCACTTGAGTTGATTTCATATTTGTAATTAGATTTAAGTAAATGCAACAAAAAAAATAGCACCACATCTTGAAAGCTGCGCTGCGATAAAAGATGTTTCTGCGTTAACATTGCTGTAAAATAAAACTGTGTTCATGTTTGTGTGCAATGAGACTCAAAGAGGACAAAGACTTCCTATTTGCTTTTTGTGTCTTTGATTTGTTTTATTTTTTACAAAATAATATATTCATTGATGCATTTCCTAAAATCTATGAGAATGTTGAAATATATTTTCAAGTTCATCCTGCAGTAGTCCCTCATTAAAGGTACATCTCACTGCAGAAATATTGGAGATTCAATGCAGTAAATAAAGCTTAAGTTATTTCTATTGAATACTTTTGTCATGATAATATATTCTCTATTATCACTCTAGTACCACTGTAGCTACTTATAATGCTTTACATGACCGCAGTACTGTACTGTTTGAAATAAAGTGCACATGAACCAACATGTACAAGGTCTTCTGTGTTGTTGTGCACACATCTACTGTATGTTGCAGCAGTACTTCTTTCCGTCCACTAGAGAGTGCTCTAACTGCAGAGTTCGTTATTGAAAGCTGCTGGTTCAGCATGCACCTTGCCCTCTGTAAATGCAGCAGAGCTTTTAATCTATTTGACTTCACTGACCGTACACCTTTCTGATTTATTAGGGCACCGTAATAGGATTCTGTTTTTATCAAAGGCTGTGAGGCTAGTCCCCCTCAGCTTTTTACTTCAGATTTCTCCGCCTAGTCAGTCTTCTTTTTTCTGTTTGATGTTGATATTAAAAAGTACTGGTTTAGTTATTGGAAGAATAAATTTGATAGATTTTAGTTTGTGTCCATAGAAAGATCACTGTTAGAGGATAATAAAAGCAAACAATTCAATGAGACTTGGAAATATATTTATGGCATCCTGTGACTTTAACACCAGAATCATGAAAAGATTGGGAATGGTTAGGGATGAAGGAAGCAGAATTGGGGTGAGATTTGTTCCTGTGCATATGAATGTGTGAGCAATGGATGGGATTTGTCTGTATGTAGTGTTTTTTGTTTTTTTATTTTTGTTTCTATTTTATTTTTCTAAATATTATCATATACTATATTATTATTATTATTATTATTATTATTATTATTATTATTATTATTATTATTATTATTATTATTATTATTATCATTATTATTATTATTATTATTGTCAACATTTTTATTATCGTAATTTTATTATAGAATTTTATTTTATTCTTTTTATTACTCAACTCAGATTTTTTTTTAAGTAAGAAGAAACGAATGACATCAATTGATAATAAATATAAATATATGCACGTATAGGATTGGGTGTGGGTGTGTATGTGTATATAGGTATGTGTTCTGTTTTATGTGTTTACATGTATGTGTTTATATATTTGTTAACGTACATTTTTTTTTCCTTTACTTGTTTTGGTTTGCTTCTTTGATTTGTATTTTGTATATGTCAAACAGATGTGCCCTCCCTTGTATAAACCACAGAACATTATGACCACTACATCAAATTTAAATTCCTAATGATATATGTTTGCAGCAGAATGTGAAGCACCTCTGATGTGCTTGCCGTTATAAACAACTTTTAACGTTATGAGATAGTTCAGGCTTGAAAAACATCAGATTTAACAGATTTTTTTTTATTCAAGTGTCACAAAATGTATTAAAAAGTAAATTACTTGTGCTGTAAGTTATGATAAAAATTCCCCAGAAATCAGCAAAAGCAACTTAAACACTATTACACTATTAAGACAATCCTAAATTTTAATTTCTGATCTTAATTTGATAATAGTTTTGCTAATACTGTGGTATTTTTAATCATATTTTTTATGTTTTATAATTGAATATTTATCATTATTTACGTTATTATTATTTTTTTATTATTTTAACCATTTTGTTGTAATTTTTGTACCTTTTTTAGTGTTAATACTCAGATTTTTCTTTGTTTAACTCATATTTTCTCTCATTTTCTAACAAAGCTTTTTCTGATTGTCTGATTTAATCTGCTCTGTTGCTGTTTTTACCTCACTACCAATATAAAGGAACAATGCACAGTATTTTTTTTTTTTAGAATTTAAATAAACTAATTGGATATGAAATAAAAAATAACAGCCCCAAAACTTTAGTTTCCCACATTTATATAAATGTTGCTTTATATAAATTCACCCTCAGGTGTGTTTATCCCCTCTATAAATCTACAGGATATGAAACTAATGCATGTAATCTAAAAGACTGATGCATAAATGGATCTAATCCATGAACAAAGGTCTCCTCCTCTCGGTCATTTAACGACAGGGGCGTGATAAAGACGCTCCTTGCTGTGACAGATGTTTCTCTCCTGGTGCCTCAGGTTATTGTGTCTTTGTGTCTTATTTTGAAGTGGTCCAGTGAGCTGTCCAGCTGGTCATACTTCACCCTGTCATGTTTCTTTCTTTAGGCCACGCCTCCTCACACAATGATTAATTGGGCACCTATGGGTGCATCAACTGTTATCTCTCCCAAGATCAATCCGAACAGTTATGCAATAGCTTTCACCTTATCGATTATTTGGGATGTGTAGTCATGCGCTTCAACTTTGCCAGTGCTAATGTAAAGGAGGAGACTACAGCTCCCGGCAGACAAAGCGGCTCGGTGCTCCACTAGTTTCACATTGACTGTAGTTCGCTCTAGTTGGAAACCCGTTCATGATTCAGTTCATTAATAAATAAATAGTTCGGTGTCATGGCGGAATCTGCAGCATGTCCTGCTTTCCTGCTCGGAGGAGCCCGATACGACCAGGTGAGTCCTCCCCACGCTCCGTGAAATGTGCCTTAATGACAATTTGTTTTCTAGGCTCTCGGGTGAAAAACAGCCCCATCCTCCTCCTCCTCCTCCTCCGCCCTGCTCCTTCTCCTGCTCCGCTCAGGCTGCTCCGGATGCTCACACTTTGCAGCGAAAGTTGCCTTTGATCTGCGCTCCGATTCTTTGGATCGAAACCGCAACAACTTCCTCTGTAGATGAACTTCTGCTGTAATTGGATGAGTTGCATGCTGAGCAGAGCTTTATTGAGGGGAATAATGTCTGTCTGATGAATCATATCGCTGTTTACATCTCCTCTGATTATTCTCACGGTGCTCAGCAGCCAAGATACCGAGATCCAGCGCGTCAGATTCAGATAGTCGCCTCATTTGACACTTTGTTTTGATGATTTTTAAAAAATAACCCATCCGGTTTGTCCAAACACTTAGACATGTATTTTTCTTCCAGGATGCCTTTGGCACACTAACCATAGCCCCACTTGTGATCGAGATTTATAGGCTGTCTCTTCTTATCTGAAGTCCATTACTCATTTTTTCATCCTCAGAGATGGATTTGCATTGGTCAGCCTTGAAAGATAATGTGACCTTCACGTTCACTCTGGTGGCACATGAGCTGAGGAAGCTGCATGAAGTACATGTAAATTCCTGGGGCTCTTTCCCTGGAGGCCATTTATCAAACAGTGGCCCCAAGGAAATGATTCGCTGATGGTGCCTCACGGAGCGAAGGTTGTTTAAATAAGTAACTACAGTTGTTGGAAGCTGTTGGTTGCAACTTGTATAAACTGGTATACAACTGTTGTCAAAGGAAGTGGGACAAGATTCAGACAAACACACAAAATGCTCAAAGGTCAGCAAAGGAGAATATTTTTTGGAAATTTATATTTTGATTTTTGATCAAACTTAAGACACATTATCATCATAGAAGGTAGGGGTGCAAAAGTCCCAAATGCATGTAAAACTAGAAAAGCACTCAGAGAGCAAAGACCTCCACAAGACATATTTTGAATGTCACACAACAGTTTAGTCCTACTTTAATGTTATACTCCCTTTCAGCAGACTGTCTGCTACAATTTGGTGTTAGCTGCAGGTTTGTACGATAATTTGTTACCTGACAGTGTTGAAAATTATAATGAACCAGTACATATTTCATATTCCAGATATTAGTATCCAGAATATTGCCAGGATCTGGATCGTACTTTTACATCTGTCAAAAATTACGGTGACCTTGTCTTGTATTATTTTGCAAAGCAATCCGACCATTAATTGTGGAGTTATATACACATATGGTGAAAACGTGAGGTCTCACAATGATAAATAATCTTTTAAAACATCCTGGATCCAGACGGTGATCCAGATCATCTCCAAAATTTAATCACTTCTTTCTTATCCCATTTTGAACATTTCCTGAAAATTTCATCAAGATCCGTTTGTTACTTTTTGAGTTATGTCGTTCACAGACAAACAAGCAAACAGACAAACTCTCCCAAAAGCATAACCTCCCTGGTGGAGGTAACAACAAGAAGAAGATGAATTTGGAAATACAAATAGACCACAAGAAGCGACATAAGAAATCAAAGAATGGCAAAAATCAAGATGATGACAACCATAAGCGACACAGTATAGCAAAGGTTGACTAAAAAACTTACAACAGCTACTAAGAGACAAGTAAAAGAGACAAATATGGATGATGTAGGGATGCAAAATAGTTACCTAGATGCTTAATTAATTAGCTCCTTCTTCAATTAACGTCTGAAAGATTTCATATGAAATACAGCAAGGCACATTGTAAACAAAGAACAGCTTTAAAATGACATAAAGTGATAGCCATAAGGAGATGCAAATTCACCACATAGGGATGCCAAATGGTCCTGACATGACTACAAAGAACACAACATTGGGGCAGAAAAGTACCAAAAGGACACAAATGGTTTGAAAAATCCCCTGTACAGATTAAATATGATCATTTGGGATGCAAAATAGTCACAAAAACAAACAAAAAGAAGTCTGATAAAATGTTTTTATGATTAGGAAAAAAAACACTGAACAGCTTCAAAGATGTAAAAAAAAAACAACAACCACAGGAATCAAAAGGGTGCAAAATGACTTCAGAGGAACACAAGAACAACAGACTTGTTAAAACCAACCATTGACACATCAAATTACTTTATAGAGGGATGCAAAATAGTAACTAGACATGAAAAAAAAATCTACATCAAGATACAGAGAGAGATCCCTAAGCATGAACTGACATGGAAAGATATCAGCAACAGAGAGGAACAGGGATGCAAAATGGTCAGAAAGTCGAAGTTTCACAATGATACTCAGCATTCCAGTAAAAGATAAACCAAAATGCATTTTGAAGGAAAACAACTTAAATAAATTGACTCAAATTGACTCCAAATGATATAAAATGACTCCAGTGGGATGCAAAACAATCACAAAGAGACAGAGCGGCTGCAAAGAATTAATTTACAGGACCACAAACTAAGAAGTGAAGAAACTACTAAGAGACGTTAAAGTCGGACTGGACCTTAAAAGAAAAGTCTGGATGTCATGAACACGCTGATTAACACGGGATATTAAATGGTTCACAGAGAGCATCAGTAACACTTAATTTACACCCTTGGTCTCAAATGAATTACTGCCATAAACTATTTCTAATTAAAGGAGGAGTTTGTGGATTGGCTCCAATGGTACATTCATGTGTTCTTATGAAGATCTTTGCTGTTAGACCCCCAGTAATCCTTGTATCTTCCCATCTTCAACCTTCAGCTCATAACAGTTTGATGAAGGTGGTGTAATACTTTCAGTTCCTTGCATCAAAGCATTTAAAATTAGGCCAGTCCTTGAATCAGCATAAATCTTGCTCAGTTTGTGTGTGCTTGCTTCCGTGCTCCGTCTCTGCCAGCCTTGTTGTGTACTCTCCAGGGAGCTGAAACTCATGCATAATTAAAGCCGGCTCCTCACATGGATCCTCACTCTACCCCACTCTTACAAAACAGCACTGCAGCACATATGGCCTGTCAGAGGAGGAGACGCTTGATGGAGGAATAGCAGTGTCTGGAGATCCGTAGATACAGTGCAGATAGACGCTTTATTTGCAGTCTTGAGGGGGAATGGATATTGTTTCCAGTCATTGTAATTAAGACTCGGTGCTGAACGGATAATGAGGGCACAAAGGGGTTTGTTCCACTGTGTTTCTGCCCTTCATAACTGATAAATGTCTCTGAAGGAAACTGATTGAAGCTACCAGGTTTTTGTCCAGCCAGTTCGCCAAAGAGATTCTTGGCATTGAGCTCCGCGGGGCCTTTTCAGACTGTTGGCACACATACTTCGCAAATTGGCATTCTGATGAAGACAGCCAGGGGAACCAAAAGAGGGAGCTTGACCAGCAGCTCTGAACCCCACACTGGGGAATGTGTTTGCTGAAAGTAAACCTACTAAAGATCGGTCTTAATCTAGAAAGATTTACCCAAACAGCACCTTTTTTGGTTGTCATATCTTGCTCTATTTTCAAGTGAGGGAAGCAATTTTTTCACAGTTTTTCTACTTTTTACAAACATTTTTTTTTTTTACCACTGAGAATAAACAAACCATTTTCTTAAAGTGGTAAAATGTATTACTTGATCTTTCTTTTGTTAAAATAGCAAAGATTTATTCTACGACATGTAATCTTTGCCTTTGGAAACAACACTGTGTGGAGAAGAGGTTGACTGATTATTAAGGATGGGTACTCTTTACATTTGAAATTATATGGTACCGATACCCAGCACCTGGCAAACATTATTGGTACTCAACGGTACCAATTTTCAGTACTTTTTTGTGTTTATGTGGTAAAAAATATCAATTTGTTTGACAACAGAAGCTCATTTTATTCAGTTTAACATATTTCTTCTTTGACATGTAACCTTGTAATGCTGTGTTCATGTCCACCATGGAAAATAGCCTACTATTCCACTCTCTCACAGTCACAAGGATGTGTTTAGGTACTTAACCATGGTACTTTTTGATTTTACTTGAATCAGTACCTGGTACTTTTGACAGAATTCGGTCTATACCTATAAAAGTCCCTAATTTGGTACCAATCCCTACTGATTATCAGCATGATTATTTAGCATCATTATTCAACATTTAGCCAATTATCTGTGTCAGCTAGGGATGGGTACTGAATCAGGTACTTTTGTAGGTACCAACCGAATTCTGTCAAAATCACTGGGCACCGATTCACGTAAAATTAAAAGGTACCATGTTTAGGTACCTAAATGCATCCTTGTGACTGTGAGGGAGTGGAAGAGTAGGCGATTTACCACGCTGGCCATGAACACAGCATTGCAAGGTTACATATTGAAGAATAAATATGTTCAATTTAAAACCTCTGAGATTTTATTAATAAACAAATTAATAAATTTTACCACATAAACACAAAGAATTACCAAAAAATGGTCCCGTTGAGTACAGATACCGATTGCCAGGTAAGGGGAACTGGTACCTTATTGTTTCAAATGTGAAAGATACCCATCCCTAGTGTCACATTTCATTTTAAAGACCCCTAATCAAACTGAATAAATAGGAAGGTTTGTTACATTGGTTCTGCTGCAAGTGTGTCACATAATGTACAGCAAACTTCTGATGCTACTTTCACTTAAAGGAAACTCAGAGCATTTGTACAGCGGGTTGATTCGTGTTAAAGTGTAGACAAGCACAGGTGTAGCATCTACTAAATTCAGTATCAGCCCTGATAAGCCAATACTGGCTGACCTCCAGTGTCAAGTGTCAAACTTCAAAGGTGTCTTACTAATGATTCAAAGATTTTTATTGCAGCGCGGTGTCTTTGCGTTTAGAGCAAATGTTTTAAAGATGAAGATAAAGGCATTTTGGGAAAACACATAACGTTTTGCATGTAGGCAGAGAGATTGGTAAATTCACACCACCAAGTCCAAGCTGTTTTTAATTTGTTTTTGAGCCAAACTGAGCAAATCTCCCTTATTTAATCCATCTTCAGTTATATCTATAGCACAGCCATCAAAATAGAATCAAACTGCACATCACAATTTGCAAATTTAAATAATCAGACACAAAGTTCTTGTTTATGAGAGTTTTGGCTTTGATACAACCAAGGAGTGTTTGTTAATGTGTAAAAAGATTCATTACTCTTTGCCAGATTTACACTCATGGCCGTGGCAGGTAACAGAGGAAACAGATGAGCTTTATCAGAGTGTTTTAAAATTAACTGACGTGTTTAAAGCTTGTACCAAAGCCCAACGTTCCTCAGGGTTCTTTTATAATGAAACTTTGACAAAGTGAGCACGGATGAATCAGTTCAGACTTTCAGGGACTTTGACTTCACAGAGAGGAGGGTGGTCACTCATTTTATAAAGAATTAACTCTCTCATGCTGTTTTTTTTTTCAGGGTTCATTCTTTGGACGTCTCAGACACTTCATTGACATCATTGACCCCAGCACCCTGTTCGTATCTGAGGTAAACTTTTCTCGACAAGTATCCATAAACTTGGCTGGAATATGATACATGGTTTCTATAACAACAACAGCAAAAAGGTTTTGAGCATGTTTAAATACTTAGTAATGGAGAAAAGCTCCTATAACCATCATTTAGAGGCAGATGACACTTTTTTTGTTCATTTCCATCATTTGTAGAGTCAAGGTTTGATCTGTATGGTTGAGTTTTCTTCCTTAGTTTTTCTCACAGTTTATGATTTTCTCCTAATTCTGGAAGATTATCACAGGTTTTTGGTATCACTTAAGAAAAAGGAGAATTGTCTCAACAATTAAAGCTCCTGGTAGTTTATAAAGGAGGCAAAGAGTTCTAATATTGGAGTCCTTTGATTACTTATCTACAAAAGTAAGAAAGTCCATATGTTACAAGATTGACTGTTTTTATTTCATAATTTTGATCAATATCAGCAAAGAGACAAGGCACATTGCCTTTTGAACAAAATCTAAGAAGTAGCTTCTAATCTTTGTAAATTAGAAAAATTGACCAAATTAATCAAGTTGTTTTTCCCGTCAAAGAAGGAGGGTTAAAACTAGGGATGGGTATCGAGAACCGGTTCCTGTTAAGAATCAATAAGAACTGTTTCAGTCCATTGGCATCATTGGTCTTTGTGCTTAATAATCCCCTTAATGATTCTTTACACAATGCAAAAGCTGCCGGGCCTTGCGTTGACTAGTCTGCTGCAGCCATCTTAGCTTGGAAGTTAGAAAACAGTTTTCTGAGGAAACGCTGATTCAGGATTTTCTGCTTGAAGTTTTACTAAAGGACTGAACTCACAAAGAAATGTGAAATACTTTTTAGATTCATGTACAGTACATTCAACATGTTATACATCTCCTAATGTACCAAAAACAACATAGAAAACATAGAGCTATCTTGATGCTAACGTATAAAGGAAATTGCATTGATATGCTAGCGGTTAGCATACATAAGTATAACTTAGCAGAATTTTAACTTTCATAACAATAACACACCACAATTACTCATTGTAAAAAACACTGTGAACACTAAATATCAAATAGGCTAATGTTTTCCAAAGAGGAACATAGGCTAACTTAACATAGCATGGCAATGCCTAATGTTACTAACAACTCAAAGCATTGCTATAACCACTTTAAGACACTAGATGGCCTACTTCAGTCAATAATATATAACAATACAGTACATCAACGTCACATTATGTACGATTTTCACTTATTTTTATTTATTTACCTCCAGAGATATCAAGACCCAGTGACCAATTTCATAATTATTCACTTTTAAACTCAGTAATATGTTGGAGGAATTGATAATGGATTCAATATAAAAATTACATCAATAAGCAGAATTAATAAGCACATTGGTATCAGTAAAATCTTGTTAATACCTATCCCTATTTAAAACACTTTAATCTTAAAAATGTTCAGAAAAATATACTCAAATTAAAAAATAGGCTCTGTAGTTAAGTATTAGCTATATAATTTAACAATAGTACATTTTTAGCTCTCATTCTTAGTCTAATATGGTTTGTGTCTGTTTTCTCTGTTTGTAGAAACAGTTAAAAGAAAGCATCAAACTACTTGATGACTACAAACATGGCACCCTCCCACCTGGAGTCTCTGATCTTCAGGTAAGGTTCACTGAAGTCCCTGAGAGACATGACAAAGTGTGTTGTAGTGTAATATGATACCATCCTCATCAAGGTTGTAGACCTGAAGATTAATTGCGTCTCTTTTCTTCCTTTGCCCTCCTCACCCGAGCAGCTGTGGGAAGCCCAGAAGATCAAGCAGGTAAGTGACTCCCCGCCCGTCATACATCAGCTCAGGTGAACTACACCTCCATACATTGAAGCCTGTGGGCTCCTGGCAGCATGAGGATGATGCCTTGCTCTCTGCACGCAGGCCATCATTCATCCTGACACAGGAGAGAAGATCTTCATGCCATTTCGAATGTCAGGTATGACCTCACATGAAGATCTTTGATGAAGTTGTTGAAGTTTACGCCATTTTTTTCATCATTTTTAAACTGAAAATCACCTCTTGGCTTGTGCAGGTTATGTGCCATTTGGAACACCGATTGTAAGTCTCATATGAAATCATTTTTCATTGAAAGCGGACTGTGCAGATACCCATTTACATGGTCATGTTTGGGAACTAATGACATGAGACTTTGGACTTATTTTACCCAGAAATAAGCTCTTATTCCCTGGTCTCATCTAGGTCATTGGCCTTCTCCTCCCAAATCAGACTGTGCTGTCTACCATTATATGGCAGGTACTGTAAATCAGTAACATATTGTTAGTCCATTGCATTTACTGTCGACCGTCTGGTAAGCGCGCTTTTTATTGCTGACATGCAGATATTTATTTCCCTCGTGTTTAGCGCTGGAACAAGGATTTTATAAATGAAGAGCTGCTGCTGTTTGCTTCTTTCTGTATGCTGTTGTTTTTACAGTAACATGTACTGCAAATCTATCTATCTATCTATCTATCTATCTATCTATCTATCTATCTATCTATCTATCTATCTATCTATCTATCTATCTATCTATCTATCTATCTATCTAATTTCTCTTTTCTTCATTCATCCCTTTAACCTTCCTCCCTTTCTTATAACCGTCTGTTTTGCCCACAGTGGCTGAACCAGAGTCATAATGCTTGCGTCAACTATGCTAACCGAAATGCCACAAAGGTAGGCACTTCTTACCAAATCAAAGTCTTCACTCTTCCCAAAAACCTTCAGGAAAGACAAAATTCAGTGCTTACAGTTTTTCTCAGTCGCTTTGGTACATTTCTTGAATCATCCCCGCCATCTTCAAAACAGTCAATGCATTTTTCAAAACAGTTTGTACAAATGGCGAAACACCATGGATTACCTGCAAAAACCTTGTCTTGTTCTCAAAATTCTTAGGTCATCTTTAAAAAGTAAATTTCTATGTTAAAGCTATGGTTTACGATCTGGAACCCAGTTTGGCTGATGAGACACATTTGAGAAACGCAGCCTCACTCATCCCTCCCCTCCGTGTTCCAGGATCCCGTCCCCCAGCTCGTGTGGCCCTTCTTCGCCTCCTAACAACATTCCCCCTCAGACAGAGCAAGAAGCCGGCCTGTAGAAAATGTAACAAACAAGACAGTCATCCTCCTTGTAACACACAGTGGTAGCTTTTTCAATTGGACCGGCGCGAACAAAACCATGAATTAGCCGGCGAAGCAGGTCTGGTGTTGCCACTGCCAGCTGATCAGAGCAGAGCCGACTGTGGGCGAGGCTTTACCTTTCTCGGCGTGTCTTCACCAGCTCAGTATACAATGTTAAAGATGTGTGGCTAACTTATGCTAAAACCTATTGACAGAGCCGACCTGTTCCGACCAGCAGAGTTCAGTCATTAGCCAGTACAGGTTCAGACTAACCAGAGTTATTCAGATGACATCTCCCACTGTAGTGAACAAAGTCATTACCTGTTCAACAGAAACTCAGCTGTCTCAGCGTCAGTCTTCAGTCCCTAATCCCTCTGCAGCTTTTTCCACTGGTCGTACATTTCTCCAATATTCAGTCTCTGTTGGCACCTGTATCGCTCATAATTCTTCCTTGCTTCAGCCTTTTCCTTGAAACTTTTTCGTTTTCCCTTCCCTGTGGAGGGTAACAGTAACAGCTTCCTGGTTTCGGTCTTCTCTGGCTCCATGACAATTCAGTAGCTGAGCAGCTAGCTGACGTGAGAGGGGTAGTGGGGAAGGACGAGGTGGGACCATGGGCAGTACAGTGCGGCACGAGGGCGTCAGGGGATCGGATGGACTCACGGGCCAACTAGTATCAACTAGTGTCAACTAGTATGCAGCTTTCTAGCTGATATACTGAATGGATTTTTTTCATTCTTTTTGGTCTTTATATGGACCATAAGACAGTAAAAGCCGTATAAACGGTGTTAGTAAGATGTACAAAGCTTCCAAATCGTACACCATAGCTTAATGAACATGTCAGTGCATGAGAATGACGAGTCCTTGTGTCATTATGTATGGAATGGATAGGACAGTCAAAGTGCTTAGTCAGGTTGTCAGTATAAAAGTGTAATCTGTAGACTATGCCTAAAGTTTTGATGACAGTTATTGTAAATAGTAAGTTACATCTTGGTGAATGTGGGAGATTGATTACAAGAGACTGGAGAAATTTCCCATTTTCTCTTCCACTGTTTGTGCTATAATTTGTTTACTGACCCCATCATTGATACAGAAAGGAGAAAAAAGCATGGCATAGCACAAAGAAAAATTTTTAAAAAAAAGGTAGAAATGTGAACATAGAACAGTCTCTTTAGGCAAAACTGTTCATGTAGTGCTGTGTAAACTACAGGTCAGTGCAGTCTTCCTACACCTCCTTATGTTCCTGCTGGGCCACATATTTTCATCCACATCACAACAAAAATCTTCAAAGTAGCTCGATACTTCAGGGAAAAAAAATATTCCTAAAAACAGGAGGAAAAAATTACCACGAAAAACAGCAGGTTGGAGGTTCTTGCGGGATTTTGAAGTAGCTCGATACTTCAGGAAAAAAAATTACTCCTAAAAACAGGAGGAAAAAATTACCACGAAAAACAGAAAAAATTATAACAAAAAACAAACCAATAAAAAATATTAATTAGAAAAACAAAATTAATTACCACAAAAAACAAACCGAAGAATAAATTACTCTGAAAAACCTGAGTTGTTTTTTTTTTCTTCAAGTGAATGCAATACGCTTCTGTAAATGAGAGACTGTTTTTTTTATATACACAAGTGACACAATGATAGAAAGATTGAACAAGCAGTTTTAAGAATTCCAGTTCTGATCTGAGAAATGAACCAAAGGAACTGAGAAAAACTGTAAGATGTTCATGAAATGTTTTTGTCCCAGTCATACTCCCAAGAAAATCATGCCTGGGTTTCCTCCAGATCTTTTCTTGTAATAGCTCCCATCTGAAGATGGAATATGTTGTAAATATCTGTTTTTTTTATCTCACTTATATAAAGGTATGACACAATGTTTGCCTTGTCCTTCCACAGCCTACGCCCACATCCAAGTTTCTTCAAGGCTATGTAGGAGCTGTGACCAGCGCTGTTTCTATTGCAGTGAGTGGGATTCTTGTTTAGTTACATCAACACCCTCTTTCAGGATACCGTTTGATTTTTTTTTCATTTGTACCTGCACATAACACTGCAAATGTCCTGAGTTGCAGTGATTTTGAACAGTGTGAGAGATGCTGATGATCTTGAATCTACTGCTCTTGCTACTGTCATTATGAAAAAAATGTTCTTGTCGAGATTGATCTAAAGCATGTTACGGAAACTAACATCTTCCTAACATCCTTCCTTTTTTTATTGGCATTTATGAGAGAAGGCCAGGGCAGATTCTGGATCTGTTTGTACTTGTGTTATTGAAAAGATGAATACCGTAGCCTTGCGACTCTGAAGCTCATGCTTCATGTTCCCATACAGCACAAGTGTGTTCCTCTTAATGTCAAGAGACTGCAGTGTGCACACTCTGAATCATACAGGTAAAAGAGGAGAAGTAGAGACATTCAAAAAGAGAAAAAAAAGCATATATGGACTAAATGATGTGAGACTATGAAAAAAGAAACTCTAGCTGATTTGAAACAGAGCTTGTGCTGCTGGAATATATATTAATTAATTCATATTTGTTTCATTACATTTTGTAGTCACAGTAGTAAAACTGGAAAAGCACTCAGAGAGCGCAGACCTCCATCAGGCATATTGTGATTGTGACGCAACACTTAAGTCCTATTTGGTGTTAGTTGCAGGTTTGTACGATAACTTTTTACCTGACAGTGTTGAAAATTATGATGACCCAGTACATATTTCATAATCCAGATCTTAGTCTTCAGAATATTGACAGGATCTGGATCGTACTTTTACATCCGTAAGAAATGATGGTGACCTTGTCTTGTATTGTTTTGGAAAGCAATCAAACCGTTTAAGGTGGAGTTATATACACATATGGTGAAAACAGCCCCATCTCACAATGGTAAAGGATCTTTTAAAAACATCCTGGATCCAGACGGTGATCTGGATCACCCCCAAAATTTAATCACTTCTTTCTTGTCCCATTTTGAACATTTCCTGAAAATTTCATCAAGATCCATTTGTTACTTTTTGAGCTATAATGTTCACAGACAAACTCTCCCGAAAACATAACCTCCTTGGCGGAAGTAAATATACACAAATTTAAAAATAATACCACTTTATCAGACACTGTCTGAAGGGGGCACTGTAATAGAAAACAGGATCCAGATTTAGAGATTTGGAGAGAAAAGTTTTGATCTCTGATCTGAGGGGCAAATTTTCTGAGATAGAAGAAGGACACTGTATTTCAACTTCTTTTGCAAAATTAAGGTTGTCTTCATTATTTTACTATGGAATCTTTTACATATATTAGTTTTAAAAATGATTCACGATTGCTTTGCTAATAAAGCTGGTTCTGGTATTTATGAAAAACTAAAATAACTGAAGTTCAAAGTCTATATTCATAATTTTATACTTTTGAATTTAAGCTTAACATTTGGTGATTCAAACAAAAGGTGACTACTCTTTAATCATGTATTTTTAAAGGTCTCTCAACACCAAAAAGGTTTTTAATGAAGGGAAACACTAAGTCCAATTGTTTTGCGTTGACATATCAGAACTCAAGTGTGTAAGAGTGTTTCTTTCTTTCCTTCCTGTCCCAGCTGAGCAAACTTTGATGAGAATTACCTCAAAACTGCATGAGTAGAGTTAGGAACAGACTTTTTTCAAGAATGAATGAGGTCTAGCCTTTTTTTCATCTGGTGTTACTTTGATTTCCTTAAACTGTTCTTGTTTTCATTAGGTGGGACTGAATGTTCTGATTCAGAAAGCCAACAAGCTGAGCCCTGCCACCAGAATGATCATTCAGAGACTGGTCCCCTTCCCAGCAGTAGGTAGGCTCACAAAGGACGCTTGGTGAAAGTGATCATGAGTGGGGCCCTCTGCTGGCTGGAGACTTCTTACAGATGTCACACTTTATTTTTGATTTTCAGAATGCTTTATGATTTCAGTGCCAAAGATTTTTGGTTCACTTTTTCTTCAAGAGAATGTTTTAAAATATATTTGGTTTGTTCTATAGCGTGCTTGTTTACCCTGCTTTAATAATCTGTCCTTCTCTTTCTGAAAACGTTTCAAGTAGTAAATAATAGTTTTTCCTTGTATCATCCTCAGCGAGTGCAAACATCTGTAACGTCGGCCTGATGCGGCACAACGAGCTCTCTGAAGGCATCGACGTGTTGGACAACAACGGGAACGTGGTGGGATCCTCAAAAGTTGCTGCAAGACACGTAAGCAGCTTTTTCCACCTCAGCACCCCTGACTGAGCTCAGTGTGTTTACACTCTTTGTTATTCTGTCAATTACGTTCACATCTCGTTGCTAATGTGATGGCAGCTGATAACAGGAAAAGGCAATATTTCCTGCTCCCCTCCTGTCACTCAGCAAACATCTGATCCCATGGAAGGGAAAATTAAATCCAACTCATTGCAGTATTTGAAGTGAAGCGTGTGCACAATGTTCTTGTTTCCCCCCAGGCGATCATGGAGACCGCCTTCACACGTGTGGTCCTCCCCATGCCGATCTTTGTCCTGCCCCCCATCATCATGTCTTACCTAGAGAGGTTTGTAAAGATTTAATCTAGATAGATGTTGAATAAACTTACCAGAAAGGATTCTTTTGTCTTTTAATCATTAGATGTGAAGTTTACATTGATTTCTGTTTTGGTCGGTAAAATTTCAGAAATAAAGATCGGATGCTCTAAAGCCAAAGGTCATGTTACAGTAACTTGACTTGTATGAACATTAATCCTCGAAATGTTCTGAGTTTTGTTATTAAGAGTGGAAAAAAACTACAAAATATTCACATTTGAGAACTTCAACTCAACTTTACTTTATTTATACCTGTATACTGAGTCTTGCAGACAGAGTGATCACATTTACGACACAAACAAACGCATCAAACCTTGGTCAGAGTGAAGACATAAAGTGCACCATGTATATATTTAGTAGCATGGGTCAGTAAAATAAATAAATAAATCGCTCGTTCTGAAAGGAGGTATATTCTAAAAAAAATGACTGCTGAATACCCCAAATTTTGTTGGAAGAATTTGACTTTGTAATATTTTCCATATCACATTATTTGCTTTTCTAGTTTTGTGTGCATGTATGTTATGCCACCCCTCTAAAAGTCAGTGCTTCAATTTGGCCAAATTAAATTTTGAATTCATTTGCCAAAGTCTCTTGTTGGCTTTCCAAAAGAAAAACAAAACAAAACAAAACAAAACAAAAAAGGATCATAACAGTCTGAAAAGCAATCAGAAAACTGTTAATCTCCACCATTTACAGGACAACTTGATGAAGGCCACCTATCGGTGCTCTCACTGCCACAAGCTCAAAGAGCCCTTATTACGAAACTCAATAATCAGATAATTTTTTATTCTAAATAAAGTTAAAATCTGGCTCCAACTTTTGCTGTGTGACCACAGACCTGATGCAAAGATTCTGACATTGGTTTTGTTGTAACATAAACAAAAATGTTCAAAAGTGTTGGCAAAACTGAAGGAAACAAAAACCAGAAAAGCTTTAAGCTAATTTTTGGCTAGCAGGACCCACTGCACCAGCTAGCTTTAGCTAAACAAAAACTGACACTGTTTAATGAATACAGATGAATCTGTAGAGTCATGTTAGCTCTTTAGTAAGTCGCCAACGAATTAAGCACTTGCTAGATGCTAGCTGAGACATTAGCATAGAAGCTAGCTTTTGCATTCATTCCCAAAGCTGATGAGTTAATTTTTTACAAAGGCTAAAAGTTGTCTTTATCTATTTTTCAGTCATTGCTCCTGTTCTTTTCGCTGAAGTAGGTTTGATTCTGGTCGAATTATAACAACATTAATAATGCGTAATGACCCAGAGCCGACATATGGTCTGCCCTCAAGTGCTTAGCACACATTTATTCAGTGGTATTGGGTCACAGTCAGCTATTAAAAAAAGGATGTAACCTTTGTATCTAAATGTGTTCTCGAACACTGATCAGCCTCACTAAAGGCAGAGTCTCTGTTTATTTTCTGACAGGAGGTAAATAAAATAGCTGCGGTCTGACTCATTAAACCCAGAACTGTAACTTTCACAGAGTCACAGAGTCACCCTCTGACTGTAGGAAACAGCTCCCCCCAAAAACCCTGCTACACGGATGTTTTTCCAACAGATCCAAAAATAACCCTCCCTCGTCACCTGGGATCGATGCACAGAGCAGACTTTGATCCTTCTCTCTTGACTTTTGCAGGCTGAGATTTCTGCAGAGCAACCGCAGATTGTTGCTGCCCATCCACAGCGTCGTGTGTCTGGTTACCTTCGGCCTCTCCCTGCCTGTGGCCATCAGCCTGTTCCCCCAGATGTCTCAGGTACAGTAAATCATCCGCCAACTCATCTTCTGCTGCTGCTGCTGCTGATTCAAGGCCAGATGGCTGAGGGAAGCAGCTGGGAGGAAATTCAGATTACATATACACCAGTGCACAAACACGGTTAACATGACCCACAAAGCTCAGACTCACCCAGATCTCTCTTATTATGTCTCGTTAAAAGCCAAAGTGAGGCTTATATAAAGCGTTCGCAGAGATGTGGAGCTTGGTTTTTACCTGCTGTGTTTACCTTTCTTGTTTGCAGATTGAGGTGTCTCGCCTGGAGCCAGAGATTGCCATGGCAACAGATTGTAAGGTTGTGACCTACAACAAGGGTTTATGATGGATGGCTCGGAGTAGGAGAGCAGAGCAGAGCAGAGGACAGGGTGCAGGTATGGAAATGAGGCTGGGTTGTGAGGAGCTGTCACGGAGCACCTGCAGTTTGGTTTCTCCTTCTCGGCAGAGCCTGAGAACTAGCACGTACTAACAATACTCTCTAAAGCTGTGTTAAAAACAGCCAGTAACAAAGTCTTCTGAGGTTTGGGCAGAAGCTGTAGCTATCCAAAGCGAGGAAGCTGCTCTTTGAAGCTGCCCATACCTGTGCTTTTGAAATACTGTAAAACCAGGGTAGAAACTACTGAAATTATTTTGATACATATATGTTAAAAAAACTCAGTGTTTGACAAGCAGAGGCCACTTTTTGATGCCAACCCATATATGATAAATATATCTACGACTAGCTGTTAACTTGTCATGCCATTTGACTCCCAGGAAGGCTGATTTTTTATCCAATAATCAAAGTTTTTAACCTGCTATCAGTCACTTTTTGTCTACTCTAAAGAGGTAATGGGAAGATATATCAGGTTTTGAGGTGATTATACAGCAACCTCATCAGCAAACTACTGTTATTGACACACCCACCATACTCTGAGCAATAAAGTTGGAATTTGGTGTCGTGTTTTTCATCCCCTAAAAAAACATAATTACAGTATTCCTTCCATATTTTCTATTTCTTTTTAATAGAATGAAAAAGATGATCTTATCTCTATTCATTTGTTTCTAAAAAAAAAAACTTTGGCAAGAGACTTGGGTGGGTGGCAGTTCTGACATCATTATCATGGAAGAAGGCTACTGATTCAGGGTGGTCCTCCTCCCAGAGTCCTTAGGGTTTTATCTAGAGATAAAACTGATTAAAATCATTGCTGATGCCTCTACATAAGCTTCAACACTGGCTTGCTTCAACGCTCAAATTTGCTGTTTGGGTGTCAGTGTTGGACAGATGGTCTAAAGCAGTGGTTTTCAAACTTTTTTCAGTGACGTACCCCTAGTAAGTACCCCCTAACAAGCGCAAATTAGTTTTGGTTGGAAATTTTTTTTTTTAAAAGCGCTGTACTATTAGTGTTTATTGAATAAAGTACTCAGATTAAGAACTTAAACTTATTTGGATTCAAACATTGATTGAATAAGTTATGTTTAAGAGATTTTTCTTGGTTGAAATTTTTTTTGAATATACATTTTTGAATCTTGCGTACCCCCTAGAGTGCCCTTGCAAACCCCAGGGGTACACGTACCCCCATTTGAGAACCACTAGTCTAGAGCGTGCTGCATAAGGAGCAATATTCAGCATTTTCCATGACAAAGATGCACCATGAGTGATTTATCTGTCTATGATAATGAAACAGGGTATTTAAGTAAAAAAAATAAAAATAAAAAAATAAAAAGGAAAGAACAACAGTGTGGAGATTTTTTTCCCACCAGGGGGCGCAGAAGTTGACAATAACTGAAAGCTCCTGCTTATGTTGAATTTGGCTGTTTGTACCAATGAAACACTTGACATTTGGAGTAAGTTATGAGGAATTTGAGAGTAATAGTAAGGTCCAAATTACTGAGATAGATGGTAGCTTGGTGAGCAAAATTCACCCTTAACTCATATGGACTTTTAAAGGAATATATTGCAATTTTTTAGCTTAAAAAATCTGTCATTAAGTGAAATGCTTCCCAAAAGATGTATACATAACACCATGAAAGAGACAGAGTTCTCATAAAATAACTCTCCTCTGTCTCTGTAATTAGTCTACACCTTTGTAACAGTTGTGACTTATAATTGTTTTTCTTTTATATGAATAATTTTTGCAGGACAGATGAAGTAAACTAACCAAGCAACTCACACGAAAATAAAATAAAAAGGGCACTTCTACGTAGATAAGATAAGATATGATTCCTTGTTTTTCACTATGATAATCCCATCAATCCTACAGCAACATTTCTCCCTCAGATCGTTCGCCATCTAAAAATCTGGCTTGTTTTAGAGCCTCATATAAATTACTATGATGAGCCAGAATTACTCGCTCTTACAAGGTATACTACAAACCACCTTGGTCAGGGATATCAAAAGTCTCACAGTCACTGAGTTTGGCAGCGAGAACTCTAGTGCCCTCTGCTGGACAAACTCCAGACGTCAACCCTTAAAATGACTGAGGCAGTCCCAAATTGGGTGACCATATCTCAGATGCAATACTTGTGCCATGTTACCTAATACTAATGGGATGTTTTGACCTGTTTTTACTCATATGTCTTGATATACCTGGTGCTCCTGTCTGAAGCTGGTTATTTTTAATCAGGGGTGTCAAATAGAAAACAATACTGACCTCATTAAAGGACCAGATGGAGTTAGGTCAGTGATAGGATGTGGCTGTAATGACATGTTAAATTTTTAACCCAGTGTTTTTGAGTTTTAATGTGTATCTGCAATAAACTCAGATTATTGATAGTGCTCTAGTCTCTATAGCATATTATAAAATCAAAGTCTGTGAGATCTTGTGGAGAACTCTGCACTGACCAGCCCGTACTGCTGAAATATTCTGTATGATGACAGAAGACTGAAACATTATGTCACATTGTTAGCAATGTGAAGCCACTCTGTTTATGGCTTCACTCAATATGTCCAACGTGGAGACTGTGCTGTAGATGTATATCATTGTACACACTAATTGTAAAATAACTGGTAAAACTGGTAAATGCCATACAGCCTATTCTAACCAATCTAATGTGAATTAACGTGCTGGAATTTAATGTTTTGATTTTTTTTCCTGCTGTAGCCAAATACTGCACACTAACTTTCTGTCTTTAAATGAAGGAAAGACATTTAATCCAACTACTGACTGTTTCTTTCTGCTGTATTCCTAAAGAACTACCTTTTTTTGTAAAATATTAAACTTATATATGTGATGACTGATTCTTTGTATTATACTTCTTCCTTAATTTTGTTAAAATGTTTGCAATCTAAACAGTGTGAATCATTTATCTGTGTAAGATATAATAAAACTATCTCTCTTCCTGTTACTTTTGTACTTTTTTAATTTCAATTTTCTCAGTGGAGCATTCAGCCTCAGGGTTAGTATTTTTTTTCCTTTTGCAGCAATAAAAAATTGTTGTTGGTTTGCATTTTAATTTGCTACTGGTTTGATGGACATGTTGGTTATTTAAAAAGTTTGAAAATGTTCATAAAAAGTTATATCTAGTCTCGACATTTAACAGTACCGCTATGTTTAAATTAATTTGACAGAGTTTTTCTTTCTAAAAGCTTTTATAATAAGTTAATAAATTAGAAACCACATCTATTATGAAAACAAAAGTCCCTTACATAAAATTTACTATCCTTTAAGAGTTATAGAGTTAAATTTACACTATTTAACATTTTGTACTACTTAAGTAATGTACAGTGTCACTGACTAACTTCAGTCTTTATATATTTATAACCTGCCACTATAACAAAATGTTCTGACTGTGATATTCCAATTCTCATGCTATATGTTAAAACTGTATGATATATGCTTGTAATTATTTCTCCTACTGTTAACATTCATTTATTTTGTTCATTTCAATGATATTTGTTTGATACATGTTCAAATAAAAGCACAATTAGTAGCTTAAAGGTTAGTTGCAATAAGTTGTATATAAGTTTGGAAATTATTGTCCATGTCTTTGTTTAAAGGATTCTTAAAAATGTTCTTTGGCAGAAAATGACTGGATTCTTAAACTGTTTTTTAGCTAAATAATTAAGATAAAATGAGATAGAGAGATAATATATAACATTAATACACTGAAATTTGACTAAATTATATTGAACAGTGTGATAGAATTTTAATCACTTCAGTATTATCTAATATCACAATCTAATTTTCTTATGGGTTTTGATAGTCTCATCTAGGGCTGAACAATTAATTTATTTCAAACCAACATCGCAATGTAATAAAATACAATTATCAAATTGCAAAGGCTGCAATTAAAAAAAAAAAGTTTAATGTACACTGACCTGGAGTAAATATAGTAACTTGCACTCGTTCTTCCTTAAAACCAGCAAAAGTCATAATGCTGTTTTTTTCTGTCAAAAACTCTGTGAACTTAAGAGATTAAAACAGTAGAATTGTGTTTTTACTTTATTCTGTCTGATTTGTTACTCTTACTGACAACTTGAGGTCAGTAAAATTTCAGTGTTCCTTTTCTTTTTCAATTAGAAACTGCAGGAAAGACTTGTTTACATGTTAACAGCATCATTTGTCGTGTTGCTCATACTATAGTATGACTTAGCTTGTGTTTAGTGAACAATGCAAATATTAACGTCCCTCCAAAAAAATCACGTGCTAAATTGCAATCACAATATTGATTGAAAAAAAAATCGCAATTAGATTATTTTCCAAAAACGTTCAGCCCTACGAAAGTGTATTGCATTCACTTGAAGAAAAAAAAAACAACTCATGTTTTTCAGAGTAATTTATTCTTCGGTTTGTTTTTTGTGGTAATTAATTTTGTTTTTCTGATTAATATTTTTTATTGGTTTGTTTTTTGTTATAATTAGTTCTGTTTTTATAAGTAATTTTTTTCCTCCTGTTTTTAGGAGTAATTTTTTTCCTGAAGTATCGAGCTACCTCGAAATCCCGCGAGAACCTCTAAACTGCTGTTTTTTGTGCTAATTTTTTTTTTTTTTTTTTTAATTAGCACGAAAAAAAGGAGGTTGGAGATTCTATTATAACAAAGAACAAACCAATAACAAAGAACAAACCAATAAAAAAAATATTAATCAGAAAATCAAAATTAATTACCACAAAAAAATTACTCATAAAAACAGAAAAAATTATAACAAAAAATAAACCAATAAAAAAATATTAATCAGAAAAACAAAATTAATTACCACAAAAAAATACTCATAAAAACATAAATAATTATAACAAAAAACAAACTAATAAAAAAAATTAATCAGAAAAACAAAATTTATTACCACAAAAACAAACCGAAAAATAAATTACTCTGAAAAACATGAGTTGTTTTTTTTTTCTTCAAGTGAATGCAATACGCTTCCGTACAGCCCCAGTTTCATATCAGAATAAGCCATTTGTTGAGCTCCCTGACTGCAGTTCTTGTGTCCGCCACCAGAGGCCACTATAGCCTTCTCCCGTCGATAAATCGTCAGTGTCAGGGTTGAGAGAGGAAAAGCCGTCAGAAACATGGCTGCTCCCGTGGATGACATGTTTTCCTTCTGCGTGGATCCCGGCAAAGCTACCACATGCGTGGAAGTGAGATTTATCGACAACATTAAGGTGAGAGAGCTCAGAGTTTGATGAGTTAAGTGGAGTTTTATGGATCTGGATTAAATCCTGTCTGCGGTAGAGAAGCGACTGAGACTGAATCACAGCCGGCTGAGCTCAGACTGATGGGCACAGACTGTGCTGAAGGGACCGGCCAAGTTTACAAGAGACAGGGATTAATTCTTTGTCTTTTTTAAAGAGCAACTTAAAATAACTGTAATTACTTAATTTTTTAGTTTCGTCGTTCTTTTTTCTTTTAAAAGGTAGTGCAGAAAGCTGAGAGACAACATCTCCTCACATGTGTGATACATGGAGCAAGTTACCCAGCATCATCTCTATGAGTTTTTTTTTTTTTTTTTTTTTTGCTTAAATGATCAATCAAGTATTTTCCTTTATTATATCATGGAAGATTAGTGTCTGTATAAAACAGCTGTTTCGATTACTCTACTATTATGGATCTGCTGTTCATGTTGGAGGGCTGAATCACAGTCTAAGGATAGTTTTAAAGGTGATTTATGTCAGCATACATCAGTAATAAACTGTCTATACGGGCTTTAACAGGAAGCATGTGATGGCACTTTTATAAAGAGACAAATTCAATATATTTAACCCTGTTAAGAAATAAAGATATGTATAAAATATTTTAGCAGTGATTGGTGAGCTATATTCATTTCACAGTTAACCTTAAAGTTCCAAATCCTTGATTATAATTATTGGTTTGTTGTTTTAATCTAAGGGTAAAGGTCTTTTTGCCAAAAGAAGCATCAAGAAGGGAGACAGCATCTTTGTGGAGCGACCTCTGATCTCTGCTCAGTTCCTGTGGAATTCCTTGTATAAATATAAAGGTAATTTGTCTACAAATATCTATTTATTGACTGTTTTTGGATCCTGTGAAACATACTTTAGTGACATAGCTGTAAATGATTTGAAACTAAATGTATCAACATAGCTGTTTCTTTAATTCCTTTAAAAAATAAATGTTGGATAGCTTTATGTTTGTTACTAATGACTAATGTTGCTAGCATGTGTAGCATATGTCTTAGATGTAAGATCATAGAGTTCCTTTTTTTCTGTGGATCTGCGTATTGCATCAGAACACAAGAAAAAAAAGTGATGTGACTTAAAACCAGTGATGAAAGTAAATAATGTGTTGTGATGGCTTTGAAGACCAACATCACACAAAAGCACCATTGGTTTGAAATGTTGTCGACAACTCAGCTCTCAGTATTTTAGAAGTTCATGTTTATCTGCTTCTTCCCTCTTCAGCCTGTGAGTACTGTTTACGAGCTCTAGAGACAGCAGAGGAGAATGCAAGGAGACTCAGCGGGATCCCTGGACTTACCCTCCCTCACCCAGAACTCTGCCGGGTTCGGCCTGAGCTTCACCAGGCTTGCCCTCAGTGCCAGGTCAGTCCAATTGGGATAAAGGTTCTGTCTTTGAGCTGCATATTTTGAAACTGAAGGAAAATCTGCTGGGAAACAGTGGCCTGATCAATATGAGCGGGAGGATTATTGATTTAAAACCAGGTGTGGCAGACAATTGATTAGCCAATCAATTTTTAAAGACTACAATTGGTATTATACATTATTAATCCAATCCAATGAATGTGAAAACTGAGACCAATGTTTGTCCTCTCCAGAGAGATTTTTAGAGGCCACACAAACACACATTGAAACTGTAGCAGTTTAAGTTAGATTGAACTGAATTGATTTCATTTTAAGGATTTTAAGCTGTTTTCTGATTCCAATAAATAAAGAGGGTGTGCCCCAAGTATAGCAGCTGTAGTTCCTGTTGCAGCTGTCATTGATTTGACTCTTGGCCTCAACCCTGATCTTCATTTCAGATTCCTGTTTTCCACTCCCCACATTTCCAGTCTTTCTTCAGCTGTCTCACCAAATCAAAGTCAAATGGCAGGGATAACTACTCTATCAAAACTCTTTCTAAAAACATTTTAAAGGTATTAAAATAAAAAGTTAAACCCCTAAAAAAATTTAACAGAAGTTCAAATCGAGTGTTTTTCTGATGTAAAACTTCTCTTGATTTAAACTAGCATTTTATAGAGCTTTGTTTAACGCACTCCAAACACTTGTTTGAAAAATCCTTAAATCTTACTTTCATCCTGAGTAAAAAATAATATAGTTACATAAATTAAAAAACATCTATTCGACTTTTTTTGTGATTCTGAAAAAGTTGTCAGAAGCACAAAAAGCTAATTTAAAAAGTGCCAAAGGGATTTCTTCCTAAGGACGAATTTTTTTCTCTTTGCTTTGTTCTTCTGTCTGTGAGTCATACAGATTGTGAAATGTGTTGATTAAAGCTTCCTTTTCTGGGATCTTTTTATTCAGCTGCTGAGATGAGCAAACACTCAGGCCCACCTTTAAATCAGATAATATCTCTGAAGGGATCATAGTCCTCTGTCATTTTGAGACTAATTTCCTGATAGGGTAACCTCACATGTTTGTTGCCTGGTGATGGAGGCCTGTGGTTTCCTGGAAACTGTGTTGCATGGTTGAAATAAAACTTTCTACAAAAGAACCAAACTTTTACAAAGTTCCTTTTACACTTTTGATATTCTATACCTACCAATTAGAGTAGTTTCCATGCATGTTTTCTGTGGCGTCTTTGTTGGTTGATTTTCATTATTCTGTCTCCTTTCTCAGGTGATGTACTGCAGCAGTGAGTGTCGACAAGCTGCAGCAGACCAGTACCATCGGGTTCTGTGTTTGGGTCCATCGCAGGAAGATCCAGACCACCCTATCAACAAATTAAAGGATGCATGGAGGTGAGGCTGAATATTAGAGACATTCACACACACACTCACACACATGTTCTGATTAAAGGATTTCATCAATGTTTATCATCTCTCAGGAGCATGCACTACCCTCCAGAGACCTCCAGCATCATGCTGATGGCCAGAATGGTGGCTGTGGTCAAACAGGTGAGTCTCTGATCACTTTAATCTCCTCATTTATCAGTACAAACTATTAGGAGTTGAGAATAAACATAACTGTAAAAGGACGTTAAATGCAGCATATAGTTTCAGTTTTATTTCCCACTAACGCCCTATTGGTGTCCATCTTTTATAGTGTTAAACCTAGCATGAAATTAACTTTGGTCAGGCTGTTATAGATGTGCTAAAGAGGAAAAAAATGAACGTGCTGGTGTGAGGACATTTTAATTCTGCTCATCTGGGTTAGGATTTTTTTGCAAATATCCAATTCAGACATGAAATGCATTACCAGCAATTTTGAGTTTGATCACAGAAGGATTCAATTGTGAGGTGTAGAAAATACGAATTGCTTATAACTAATTAATAAATTAATGTGGTGTTTTGGTAATATTTTCCAGGCCAAAGATAAAGCGCACTGGCAGAAGCTGTTCTCACATTTCTGCAGCAGGGCAGCGATTGAGGAAGAGGAGATCGCTCACAAGCTTCTAGGAGACAAGTTCAGAGTAAGTTTCTCTTTTTTTATGTGTGATAACGATATCAAACTGTTAGCATGCAAAGTGTAAAACATGGCGGTTCAAAGACAAAGTGTTGATCTTATGCTAATCACTGTTATAACTGCTGATTTTGCAAATAGAGACTTTCTTCGACTCCTGAGATGGAGAGTTAACCCCTGTGAGACAGCTTCATGCTTACCACGTGTGTTTTCTGAGACACTGCATGTACTTTTATCTTACACTTTCCACTCCTCTAACATGTGTCTATAGGGGCAGCTGGCCTTGTTACACAGCCTTTTTAAAGCAGCACTTTATGATGATCATCTCAGCCGGGTAAGGAAGAACATCTTGTGTATAACAAACTTTGTTACATAACGTTTTATGTAAAGTTTGAAGACAGAGCTGCAGTTAACCATAATTTTCATCATTAATTAAAGTTTATCTGTTTTTTTTTTATTCAGGAGCTTGGTATTTTAGTCACATTATGAAAAATTGAGGCTTTTCTCCAATTAACTCATTAAACAAAAAACTATAAGGATGGGCTAGTTAAAATTTTACGGATGGCACCTTACGAAGCTAACATATTATTAGACTGACAGCTGTTTCCTGGGGTGTCATGTGACTTCTCGCAATAAAATTTTGTAGGTTGTCATAAAGAAACATCACTCTCACTTCTAGTTCATTTTCATATTTCCCAGCCAGTGGATGACTCCTCACAGGAGCTCTTAGAGCTGAATTTCTGAGATAAGACGTGTAGCTCTACAAGGCCTCCACAGTGATGTGTTTAAGTCCTACCAGCTCTGACCTCCGATGTGAGAATAAAGCATTCATCAGAGAGAGATGAATCGTCCTGTACTGATAAATAAATAAAGATGTGATTGTGTTCCAGTGGTTTGTCCCTGAGGGTTTCCGCTCTCTGTTTGCTCTGGTGGGAACAAATGGACAAGGCATCGGAACAAGGTGAACACTCTCTGATCCTTTCGCTGCGTCTTTTCAAACGCTTCACACCGGATCTTAGTTATTCTGTCTCCTTCAGACTTTCTTTCTCTATCTTTATACCATGCCCTATTTTCCTCTCCTCTCTCTTCTCCCTCAGCTCCTTGAGTCAGTGGGTTCATGCCTGTGATGCACTTGAGCTTCCTGCCCAGCAGAGGGAGCAGCTGGACTCTTTTATTGACCAGATGTACAAGGACATTGAGAAAGGTCAGAGTTTCAGCCTTGTAGTGTTGTTTGGAGTGAAGTAAGTTTATCATAACTAAGCAGATTTATATCTTATTGTAGTAATGAGGATATCTGCTACAGTCTGACTACATCTGAAGCTACAAAGAACAACTATGGTGTATCTGTGCTCAGCTGCACAGTTTATAGTCATGCTTTGTGCAATTTAAAAGAAAGAGAAATCATACCAGATAGTTGCATATCAACATATTCAAATAATAAAAAAACACTTGGGGTGGAGAAAAACTGATGTATCGTGGTATCAGAATTTTTTTCCTTTCACAAATTTCAATTTTTGTTCAAAAATAAATAAAATAAATGAATCGAAAGTATAAAAGTTTAAAGAATATATATATATATATATATATATATATATATATATATATATATATATATATATATATAAATTTTTTCTAATTTCTAATTTTTTCTAATTTTTTCTAATAATTTTTTTATTTCATTTATACAAATACATATCTATATATGTATCTATATATGTATCTCTCTCTATATATATGTGTGTATATATATATATATATATATATATATATATATATATATATATATATATTTATGTATGTATCTCTCTCTCTCTCTTTATATATATATATATATATATATATTTTTTTTTTTTTCCCAAATTGGAGACCTTTTTTTAAGTCTTTGTTTATAAGCCTGATTGGATAAAAGCTGTGATCCCCTAAATAAATCTTAAACTCTGACTCATATGTTCATATGTGATGTGCCTTTTTTGTGAAAAAGCGGCTCCTGATATAGTCTGTAGTCATCATCATTATGTTCACTTTTTTTTTAAATAGTTGTTGAAAAAGCAACTAAAAATGGGAAAATATCCAAGAATTGCAATTTAAATTGAATTAGCACCTCAAAAATAGTTAAAGAATGAATCGGGAGAAAAACATATTGTCCTACCCTTTAAAAAACTTTCTTTTTGTTAGTGTTTAATCATTTCTAATTAACTTTGCAGATGACTTGGTGAGTTTCAGTTACTGTCAGGACAGGAATAGAAACAGGAAGGAAGGAAGGAATAGTGTAAATTAAACAGGATGTCAGAGTGTCAGTGTAATCAACCGTGTAAGCGTCTCTATTTCTCACATTAAAATGGACATTTGTGCTAATGGTGAAGAAAAACACCATGATATGTAACAACCAATTAGAATATGTAGAAGCTCATCATCTCCTCCTGTTTGCCAATTAACGCATCATGCATGCACTGCAGGTTTGACCATTTAAGGTAAAAACACATCACAAGCACATCTGCTCGGTGTGTGTCGCCACCAGCATCAAATACATCCTGTGGTGTATAATTCACATGTTACAATTCAATTGCAGTAGTTGACTGATAAATTGTGCAGCCCTCGTCTGCAGTGCGTCACAGCAGGTCTGAAGTGTTCATTATTCGTGTCTCCTCTTTGTAGCAACGGGAGACTTCCTGAACTGCGAAGGCTCTGGACTGTTTCTGCTTCAAAGCTCATGTAAGTGCTCATGATGTTTATGTCACAAGCGCTGTCACTGCAGTTCAGATACGTTGTTAATCTGGTTAAGAGGCTGTCTGATCACCCTCCCTTTTTGTCTTCTTGCCTCTTTGACCTCTAGGTAACCACAGCTGTGTACCAAATGCAGAGGCGTCCTTCCCTGACAACAACTTCCTGCTCCAGCTCAGCGCTCTCAGTGACATCAACCCCGGCGAGGTGAGCTGACTCGTCTGGGTTATGAGTGATAAATCCTGGCCAGGGGTAGACGGGACACAACATCCCTCTCTAGCTTTGTGTTCTCCCTTGTCGGGCAGTATTAGAAGGCTGAGACTTTGAGGTTTGGAGTGGGTTTGTCAAGCTGTCACAGAGATTGAGAAGCCTTGCATCTGCACGGCACAGTAATGTCACAGCTGCAGCGGCGTAACTTGCACAGCAAAGCTCTCCTTTGAATGCTGGCTTAGACAAGAGAGCTTTGTGTAAGATTGCACCAGAACAAATATGGAAGGACTCAGCTACGTCCTACATGTTGGAGAAACTGTAACTGTCCACACGTCAAGACTCGATATGCAGATGTTTTTGAAGTTGGAGCTCTTTAAACTGTTTGTTTGTTTTCTTTTACTTTCAGGAGATCTGCATCAGTTATTTGGACTGCTGTCAGCGGGACAGGAGCCGTCACAGTAGACATAAAATTCTGAGGTAAAAAAAATTAAAGACATCTCAGATAGTTAATGAGAAAAGAGCAGCCCCTTTTTAAGTCTATGATTACAAGTTTCAGACAAGAACAGCGGGAGTTGGCTGACACTTTTCCAGTTGAGTGCTGCAGTTTTTTGGGGTCATAGGAGCAGCAGCATCATCAAGTTGTAAGCTCACAGTTTCACATAATTGGCCTCTAATTTTTCTTGGTAATTAATGGGAAACCGAATCATCCACTAGGCTTCCCTCTCTCCAAAACAAACAAACCAAGTGATTGAAACCAGTGAAAAGATTTAACAAAGCTCATTCAGACTCAGCTCTCAGACCGTCTTTGCTGCTGGAAACAGGACGTCAAGCTCCAGCATGATTTAGTCAGGATTCCCTCAGAGCTCATCGTGCACAAGGATTAAAAATCTGCAGTTTCCCTCCATCTTGCAAAAAATAAAACTTGGCCTTACAGTTAAATGCATAAAAACACTCACATGTACAAAGCACTTGTCAAACCTAAAGTCTGCTGGCCGAATGTGGCCTGCCTTGCCATCTTATATGGTCTGCGAGAGCTCAAAAGGTCTGATTGTCTTATAAAAGATAAGTCAGAAGGATGCATTGACCATAAACTATGTCCCATAATACCTACAGATTATGTTAGCCCTGAAGTGACGGTATCCTGTCACTAGATCACAGTGTTTTTACGACAGTGCCATTTACTGAACAAGTGGAATCGAGAAACAAAACAATGTCAAAATGTCCAGTAAGAGAAAAGTTGATGCAGAGTGAAGGCTGTTTCAAGAAAGATAGGAGGCAATTTTATCAAAAGTAGTGCTTCAAGGAGGAAAAAACAGTATGTCTTTTGTGTTACAAGGCCGCGACGGTCGTCAAAGAGTACAGTCTCTGTCAGCATTTTGACACCAAACATGGAGCTAAGTACGCCAAAGTGAGCCTTCAAGAAAAACAACAAATAGTGCAAGATTTAAAACGCAAACTGCAATCGCAGTAGGATGTGTTCAAGAACGACACAACCAAAAACAACGCAGCAGTGAAAGGTAGCTTTATTGTGGCTGAAGAAATAACCCGCATGGCAAAGTCTTTTTCAGTTGTTGCATTTATTTAACATTACATTAAGCTACATTTTATACTGTCTTATGCCGCGGCCACACCAAACGCAAAGTCGTGAATTTAATCGCGCGAAACGCCTGTCACGCACCACGTGAACGCCTGAATCTTGACGCTTGACTATTTTGACAAGCTGAACACGTGTTAGTGCGTTCCTGCGCATGCGGAGTAGAGAGCCCGTTCATTTAAAGACTGAAAGCCCAAAAGAGCATCTGAAAACAATGAGCTGTGGTTTCAAAAGCACGACATGAGAGTGTGTGAAAGCTTTAGAGATCACAATCAAGGCCTGCTGCCTCTCCCTGGTAATCCACCGGCCCTGCCTGGCTGTTCCCTGCGATCTCATCCTCGACCCCCCGAACCCCCGACCCATACTCCCAGAGGTCTCCCTGGGGTCGAGGCAAGAGAGGACCACAGAGAACTTCCATCTTTTCCCTGGCTCTGCCCCTGTCCCGCTCCTCCCTCCTCTCTATCAGGCTCAAAACTCCACTGAGGAAAACACAGTCGGACTTAGTCCGTGCAGGCAAATCCAGCTGGGAACGAATGTTTACTGAACTTACATTCAAAACCTGTCTCCTCAGCGACTTTCACCCAAGCCTGCTCCTTTTTTGCCTGGTCTCTGTAGAGTACACACGTCGTATCGTATAACTCTGGATGATGACACACCGCACAGATTGTTTTCCCCTCCATCTTCCGGTGGAGTTGGAGCCGGAGCAGACGGCGGTTGCCCCCCGTCATCAAATCAGCTGCTGATTGGTGGCCACGGCAAGCCTTCATGCGAATTTGCGTCAAAAGTTCAATATTTTTTGACTCGAGCAAATTCACGTCTTCCACCCAAATGCGTGAATGCTCCAAACATGCGAAATGCACCAAACATGCGAACGCACCAAACATGCGAACGCACCAAACATGCGAACGCACCAAACATGCGAACGCACCAAATGCCCAAACGCCCCAAACGCCCCAAACGCGCCGTCTGGCGTCTAAACGTGTCTTTGCATTGACTTTGTATGTAATCTCGATTTCGCCGCAAGTTCGCGTTCGGTATGGCCGTACCATTACAGTTACATCTGGCCCTTTGAGGGCAACCATTATACTGATGTGGCCCTCAGTGAAAATGAGTTTGACATCCTTGGTATGTAGAGTAGACAATGTGGACAGTGTGGCGCTGCCATTTACAATTGTAGGGTTTTGAAGCCAAAATAACGCCGTCAAAGGCGCCGCCACTGTGCAGTCAGAGTCTGTGCAGTAGAGGCTATAAGGGTTATGAAGATAGTTTAATCTCTTCTTAGCTTTCCCTCCCAACATACTTTACAATCCCCCCAAAAAATACACAAGAACAGCAGCTGTCAATCATCGTAAAGCCAATCTCTAATTATGTGACGTAAAGCCTTGATTTTAACCCTGTTACAACTAATGAAAACAAAACTTTTCAGAGAAAAGAGGACTTGAATAAAAAAGTCAGCCAAATAATATCTTCAAATCACCAAAACAATCAGACGTGAGAAACATTTCTACGAGGTATATTAATATCTCAAAGTTTGACCACAGCCCATCTGGAATGACTGGGGAGATGGATTTCTTTTACCCATACTGCAGCCAGCCACCAGGGGGAGCAATTTTTGTAGCGACCTCACTTCGAGCAGAGCAAAGTGAAGTCCATTTTTTTTACAGTCTATGTGTGTGCCATGCTAGGACTTAAGCATCAAGAAAGCTTATGTTTTTCATCAGAGCATAAAAGAAGACGAAAAAGAGAAGACGATGAGTCTCAGGAGTCTACAATCAGAGTCTAATGCATGTTTTGGAGTTTAAATCAAATTTCTTTTCACTGACAAAAGCCAAAGTTGTGCATATAACTGCAAAATCTCACTCCACTCACAAAACCCAGGTTGTGTGCTGCTCTTTCAAACCCCACCTGGATCAATAAAAGCCTTCCATGTGATAATGGGGAGTCCTGAGGCAGAGATGTTAGGACTCTGATGGCTACTCTGGTGTTTATACTCCTCATTGATCACCACGGTGTAGACTCGACTTTGATACACACCCCACCGTTCCCGAATTCTGAGTCAGTGTTAAAATCTCTGAGATGTTTAAAGCTTTTACCACATCCTGTGATAATTGTCAGCCTTGTAAAGAAGTAGCTGCGCTCCAGGCGGGTGGTGTAAACCTTCAAAAGCCCTCATATCATACCAGCTGATGTGAAACTATTAAGCGCATCACAAGCATTAATTAGTGTTAAAAACTCATTTGCTGTGGAGCACAGTAGCTTGTGAGCAGCTTCTGAAAACAGCAGAGTTTAATATGCTTGTGATTAATTCAGCTCTTGTCAGACGAGCAACAAAGTGACTGGTGGAACATTTTCTTCCCAGGGAGAACTACCTGTTTGTCTGCTCGTGTCCAAAGTGCGTGTCGCAGATGGATGAGCTGGATGTGACATCTGACGAGGAAGAGGAGGAGGAAGAAGGCGAGGCAGAAGGTGAAACAGAGGGGGATGAGATGGAGGATGAGATGACAGATGTCTGATGAAAGACTTGCTCCTTCTCAGCCGTTTTCATTCCTGCCACCACGCTAAGCGACCATCGAAGCCCGGGAGAATAAAGAGCAGTCCAAACGTGTGAAGAAGCGTCTCATTATCTGTAAATTTCTCTCATTGGTTATTCACTTTCAGGGATGAGAAACATACAGGTTAGATGAGGTTTACTGATCATGTGTGAAGTGAGGCTGAATTCAGGTGATGATGATATTTGATTATATTTGATCTACTTCAGCACGCTGGGGGTTTAAAACAAAACAAAGGCTTTGACTTTGAACTTCTGAGGTTTTGATCACATCTACATTAGCTGAACAATAAAGCTCTGACATGCCTTTTTATCCCTGGAAAATATGTATGAAAGCACCAACGTTTCCACCCAGGTCATTAAATATGAATAAAAGTCTTAAATCTGCAGTAAATGAAAGCTTTAAGTCAGGAACACTGACGTGATGAAACCTAATATTATTTTTTGCTTAGATTTAAGCTAGGTTTCTCCGTGTGGACAGAAAAGGGTGTGTTTTCTGATTTCTGTCCACTGTTTTTCTGTCAGCTTGTTAAACCAGCCAACAAATGTTTTATAAAAATACCCAGAGTTCAATGAGTCCTCCTGAATGAAATCACAAGATTTCACTTTTCTTACAAGTGGATTGTGAGCAGGTTGTAATTAGAGCTTTGAAATGCAGGAAGAAGAAACTTAAGCGAAAGACAAAAACAGGGAGTAGGTGATTTATTGAAAACTGTATCAGAATTCAACAGACTGTTCATCAGCTGATCAGAAGTTGATGACCTTAAAAAGTCAAAATCTTTGCAGAAATCTGTTCGGATCCAAGCTGTGGATTTCCTAAACAAATTTAAGTAATCATAAAAAACAGTGAAGAGACTCACAACTGAGTCCTTTTCTTGACACTTTGACTTCTATTCTGGGTCTGTCTTATTGTGCTGTTTTTTGTCTCTACTGTTTTTTTTGTTTGTTTGTTTTTTGTTTGCATTTTGAAGCTTACAACCCTCTCACAATTGGGGATTTAAAGGAGAGGAAACTTTCCAAAAAACTTTTCATGGACAGTTAAGCTTTGGAAATTGATATAAATATTCTGAATTGTTCTGTCAGGGGGCAGCGTCATGGGTGGGCCCACCGGTCCCAGGCCCACCCACTTTCTGGCAGGCCCACCTTAAACACACTTTAACACCTTAAACACCTTAAACTTTTCATTAAAAAAAAACATTTTTTATTAATTATTTTCTTTTTTAAAAAATGGGTTTCAAAGAGAAATATTATACAATTTTGCCACTTTATGCTTGGTTTGTTATTGTGAGATGCCCTGTCTTTATAAAATGAGCCAAGTTTGGCAATGTTTTAGCCTGTTGGTAAAAATCAACCTTCATGTTATATCTAGACATGCATCAATCTATCGGTTCCAATTTCCTTAATTTTGGGGGATCAGTGATCGGCCCATCCTTATAAAACTGATCTCATATACCTCTGGGAAGGTCTGACAGTCAGCCTTTGTTGCTTTTTGCTCTGAGACCTAAAACTCAGGACACTTTATTGGTTGTTTAAGATTTTAAATAAAACAAGATTGGAACATTGAAGGTATATGCTGTCAGTTATAAAGAATAAAAAACAAAAATCGGTATATGCAGGTCAGGCTTTTTAAAGATTGGTGATTGGCCAGAAAATTGTAATTGGCACACCCCTAGTTACATCGGTTGGTCTAGAGAATGATTTTGGGAAAGACTAGATTTTTGTATTTTATTTAACTGTGGTTAATGTTGCTGGTCTTACGGCTCATAATACATGGAAAGTTGAGGCGGTGCAGCCCATTAGTATGTTGGATCACAACTCTTTGACCAATGCCATTGAGAGCCATTGGCATCTGATGCACTAAGATTTTACTAAATATTAAAGGATCAAAAAGCAACCATATCTGCTTTAAAACATACATAGAAACACTACTATATCTATAAATTCGTAATTTAAGGCCCACACAAAAGGGAAATCCTGGCTCTGTCCCTGGTTCTGTCAAAACTTATTTGACTTTATGTCGTCTTCAGGCAGTACTTCTAATGATCTTGTGCTGTGGGCATCATGCACTGTGCATGAAGGGGGTGCAACCCCATTAGCCCAGCAGTCAGCAAAGTGCTGCTAAGTGGTCAAAGAATAGAATTGACATATAAATGAACTTGCATTTAAAATGTGTTCATTTCACCCTAGCTATATTTAAGTTCCTTGTTATAAATTCTTAGTTAATATCCATAAATTTTCCTGTAAAGTTTTAAAAATTCCTGGGATTTTGCAGCCCAGTTTATGATCCGCCAGTACAAAATGCAAATTCCTGTCCTGCCCCCTGGTCTTAAGACTTTGTTCAGGAGTGTATCTCAAAGAGATCTGCATACAGGATGAAACACACATTCAAATGATAGTTAATTCATCTGACCCTGGTGTACGCCATCACTGTTGGTTAAAAACACATTTCAGACCAAACCAAGCAGTCAGATAAAAAAAATCATACCATGGAGGACAGATAAAACACAAAACAATAATAAAATATTTTTCGTTGAGCTCTGCTTGAAACTGGGCTGATAAACTGGGGAAATGAATCAAAACAGTAAATTTAAGGCTCTGGAAACCAAAACAGTGAGCTAAACGTAGCTATAAAAAGCAGAGTGCTCTGTGACTTTCTCATCTTGTGAGTGAAAGTTTTAAAAGCAGCTTCAAACTGAGGCTGAAAGTGTGTACTTTAACCTTACTGTTAGTGTATCATTTGGTCTAATGACCCATTTGGTCTGCAACCTCCAATGTGCTGGAGTAGAAAGCAAAATGAAACTTTACTATGGCTCTGTGGCTGACCTCTATGTCCTCTGAATGCAATTCAGAAAAAAAAACAGGTATCAAAGTCATTCCTTGCATTCTTAAAGCAAAATGTTCAAGCAAAGATCGACTTGTTCTCAGGTGTTTCGCTCCTCTCTAGAAGCTTCTTAGCTGACTATGCATAAAGAGCTGAAGTGGCTTTTATTTATGCTCTGTTGTAATTAGAGTCTTGTCATACAGAAAGCATCCAGCCAGAAAATACAGTTTAGTTTTCATACCATGATCTATGGCGTTATGTTAAACCTTACTAATGTGCTGTGGAGACCTTGAGTGGAAAATTGCTCTGTCAGTTACTGTTTGCCCTTTGTTGAAGACTGTATTTCAAACAGCAGTTCCACATGAGTGAAACAGCCGCCGCTGCCCGTACATGAATCAATAAAAGAACAATGACTGTAATCACAAATCCCAATACTTTCAGTTACACCACAAAGATTGGAAATATTGAATGAGTAATCCCATTTTCTGAGTGGGCAGTGAGGAGATCACGGCTTCGTAAGTCACACAAGTTAAATCTGAGCTTCATAACAGCGGCAGAAAGGAGCACAGCAGCAGTTGTCGTTTTTATTACTGTGGCATAAAGCACTGAAATTGAATGTGTGTTGAGTCATTTATCTGCTTTACGCACCTCCTCCCGTTTGCAACAGAGGATTGTGTTGGTAAAATATTTGTTTAGTCGTTGCATATTAACCACAAACCCGCGCTCAAATTGTCTCCCTCAAGGGGATTTGAGTCTTAACTAATAACTGTTTTGCGATGCATCTCTCCAGACAGCTTTTTGCTTACGGCACTTGCACATCCAGGACTACACATCTCATTACACATCATTAATTTCTTAATGGATTGAATTAAGCATTTGGCTGCTGAGGGCTGGGAGTCAAATCACCTCAAAGCTGACGTTAGGAACTGTCTGATTGGAGAGAGCAGATACTAGATAAAAATGGGACAGGATGGATGACTGCGATGGCTGTTACACTGAAAGCAACAACAAGCTCCTGACTTGACGAACATAACCCGCATAAATACAGGAGAGAGCAAGTTATGATCCTTTCATTCATCCTAAAAAGATGCGAGAAATCGACATTCAGGGTGGGTTCGTAGTGGATGCCCCCTCCTAACTTTGATGCAATGCAAAGCTGTATCAGAAACAAGAAACAGACATAGATAAATATTCAGAGGCCTTCTTTGATCTGGGATGGAGATAATCAATTTTAGAACTGACTGCAGTGCAGGAGATACTTAGTTTGGGATTTTCTAGATACAGTGCTTAAAATCTTATCTGGTAGAGAAACGTCAGTTAACCACCAGGGGGTTATTCCAAGATGCTGGCTATCGCCGGTAAGCGTGGCTTGAATAAGCAGCCAGTTAAAGGGGACATATCATGCTGATCCGTGATTTGATACTTACATATAAAATAATAAAGTTCAAAACAAGACCTTTCACCCCCTGAATTTTCAAAAAATGAGATATTGTATTTTTTCTGATATCCTAGAATGAGATTTGATGCCTCTGAAAATAGGTCACTGACATTTGGCTTCGAGATTTTGACCTTAATGACGACACAAGGATCCTTTCTTTTTATTGGAGTAATCTGATAAAGCAGGTCCTCCTCTGTGAAGTCAGTTAGTCACACAACCGCCACCAAGGGATACACCCACCAAGAGCCGAGTATAAATACAGCTCCCTACTAGCTCTGGCTAACTTGATTGAGTGCGAACATCGTGACAAACTGACGGTAGAGGCGATCTTTAGACTACACTTTCAGCGTGATGGGTTAAACAGACAGAGAAAAGTGAAGGAGCAGGATGGAGCCCTGTTATAGAAATAGTTTATTGGTGAAGTCTATTTATTTTGTTGAAGGAATGTAGAAATAGCAGACACTGGAACTGAACAGAAAAAAGGAAAAGGACGTGCAGAAGAAAGCTAAACAGGATAGTAATAAAGCATGGGCTTAAACACGTGTTCAGCTGTTTGTCCGACTCACATGCAGCAGTAACTAAAGTGATGATCAATGGCTAAGATTTCTGCATTGAGCTTCTGGTTGTACTTCAGCACAAACTCCTATCTGAGCCTCACTTGCTAACTCACCCATCATGTACAACAGAGGAATATTAAAAAAGCACTCATTATATCCATGAAAGGATTCACACCTGGGACCCAGCATGACAGGAGCTTGAATCTCTGGACACATCGTACAGATGAAGCCCTGCAGGAGCTCAGCAGCATCAGAACGCAGCAGTTAGTCTCAAAGGTCAAGCTCAGCAGAGGCAAACGTACTGCATGTGCTTTCACATCTCATTGTGTGAACGTCTCAACTATGGAGAGGTCAAAGAGTCTGCCTTGAGAGTTTAGGCCACATATAAAGGGTTAATTTGAGCACAGGGCGGGAAGTGAAGCGAGAGCGTACGAGGGAAATGGAGAGGGGGAGGTGTTTTGAGGGCTATTATTACTGCAGAGAAAGAGCCTTTTATTCCAACAAACCAAGTTCAAAACACTTCATATACATTTCAAAGACCACAACCATCTGAAAGAGGCGGTTGCTGTTGTTGCCATATGTGGATAAAGGAGGAAGAGCCCTTGACTCAATTAAAATGGATAAAAGATGGCGAATTTATCTTTTTACTGTGGATATATAAGGAATTTGTCTTTCTACAGCTTACTGCTGGAAGTAAACTCCTCATTGCTCCATCAGAGATCTCTAAATCTCTCAGCTTGGCGTGCTCAGGCACCTTAGCTCTTCAATCTATACAGCTGAATAAATAATGATTTGTGTTTTCAGTCGGGGCCTGTAGGATGCTGAATCACTCAACTCAACATGAGGCAAGCAAAATGTGACTCCTCTCACTCAGACATGAAAATAAACATTTAGGAGCTCATTCAACCTTAGTTCCTGTTGTCCTTTGAGAAGTTATAACTTTGCCCTAAGATCACTGTGATTTGATTTTACTTAAAGGTCCCATATTATGCAAAAATCACTTTATTAAGTCTTCTAGTTAAATTTGTGGGTCTTTGGCTTTCATCCCAGCCCACAATTTGTGATATTTAATGACAAAACCTGCACATAGTAGTGCTTGTAAATGTAAAATCCTGACCTAAAACGAGCTGTTTGGAATTTGCGGGGTTTGCCGACGTCATCGAGTCCCTTTTTTGAATAATCAGGAGAAAGTCTGACCTGATTGGTCCACCGACACAAATACCCCCAAACCCCCTCCCCGTCCACTCCTCTTCCCGCATCTGGGGAGAAATCTCTCCAGCAGCGAGTGTGGCTGTTTTTGGCTGTAAACAGCCACATAGTTCCATGCACAAGCTTCTCATCTCGGAAGAAGACAAGACCAAGTGGCTAGAGTTCATTGATCTAGGAAATGTACACTCAGTAAAACTGTGCATGTGTGTGCTAGTCACTTCACGGCCGACTGCTTTTCCAACTTTGGACAGTCCAACAGAGGGCTAGAGAATAGACTGGTCCTGAATCCAGGCGCATTACCAACCATCAGCTAACAAACCTGGGACCCTGGAAATGTGAGTATTTTAAATGCTGTGTGCTGTGGAGCAGCACACATATGAAGGCCACGCCCACCAAGTCAGAGCGTTCTGAACAGAGGGGCTATGAGAGCCTGGAAACAATGCTGCTGTGCTTGATTAATTGGCTTTTTGGACCAAAACATGTTACTACCATTTCATGAAGACATCAATGATCCATATTAAACTGCAGAAAAGGAGCAGAATATGGGACCTTTAACATATCACTGACTTTACAATTACACAAGACCCTTTTTTAAACTGAATACATGAGTCAAGGATCAAACATTACTTTTTGCACAACAGCAAATCAGTGATGGTTAAAAAGCTAATAGAGTCAAAACTCTTTTGACTGTTAAGTCCCATAAAATGTTAAAAAAAAAAAAAATGGTAACAACTACAAATGCCTGGTATCGTAAACGTGTAGTATCTGGTATTGATTTCCTGCAAATGCTTTGTATCCACAGCAAACCTTTAGAAGTTGAGTTCATGTCTTGTCAGGTCAGGTTTTCGCTTTGACCAAATGTGAGAAGAAGCTACATTATTTTTGGCAATTTTTTTATTTAGCTGACAGGTCTGTTTGAAACAGAAAAAATGCTTGTTGTCATGCTAAATGAATGAGGTTTTTTTGTTGTTGTTGCTGTTTTTTAAATGAATGAGTGAATGAAGAATGAATGCGATCATTTTACAAAATATAAATAAATAAATAAACAAAATGAAAAATTTATATGCATGCTTGCACAGGAAAATATCATTCTTTTTTTTTCCACAAAAAAATAAAATAAAATAAAATAAAATTAGCAAACCCTGTAACCGAAAAAGGAGTAGGCTGAAGCTGAAGCTTATTTTTGTTTGTCTTGTAAAATCTATGAAATAACTCAGAATATCAATGACAAAAAAAATCACGACAAGATTTACTCTTAGTTACTTTTTTGATCATTTTACATTTAGTCTTTTTCATTGTAACCTTGTATTATTTTACTTTTTTTTTTTTTGAAACTCAACAGAAACACATCTGTATTTGACATTTGTTCACGTATTACCTATTTCAAGAGAAAAAAATTAAATTATGTATTTTTTCTCTTAATTTATAAAAAAATTGAGGACAGTTGTGAAGACTTCTTAGCTTGGAATAGTATTTTTAATGCGTTGAAAAAACTACAGTAAGACAAAAAAAAAAAAGTTGACCAAAGAACTGCAGCTTAGTTTTTCTGCCTATCAGCATCTTCGTTAATCAATGAGTGTTTTTATTTTATGTTTACAAGACAAGCAACTGATTTTTGCTCGGTGTAGAATTATTAATGTCCCTGTTTTTCCTGTTTTTCCTGTTTTTAAAGTTTCTTTCAGTAATGTTTTTTTTTTCTTTGACAGGACTGATTATTTCAGGCAAAAAACAGTGAGTTTGTGTCTCACTCTTGCCTTGTTAACATCTTTCCATCATGTGCTTGATTCATCTTCCAAGGTGAAAGGTGGTCCGTGTTGTTATGACTGCTGGTGTGAAAGCTGTATAACTGTTGCTAGCTTGAAATGGAAAAACAAATCTGAAATAGAAGCTGCTCCTTAGAGTCGAGCCGACTGGCTGCTTGAGATCAGGCCCCCCATATGGAAACAATCTCCAGCTCCACATTAGAGCTGTTCAGATCGGTTAACACGACGGATACCATTGCTGCCTTGGAGGGCTACTCCAGAGCTGAAGTGATGGACGACTGCTTCATGTGAAATCAGCCGACCTGCAGCAAAGTTATTGCACTTTAGCTCACCCTGCATAAAAATAAACACAGGAGAGAAGCACCGTTTAAAAAGACAAACATGGCTGCTGAGTGACCCGCTGCGTTTGATCCATGCTTGAGATTTCTGAGGTTTGCTTCTGCTGAAATCATTTCCTCAGTTAAAATCAAAACTGGACAAATTGCCAAGAGAACCTCTGCCATGTAATCATTAGGGATACTTTTGAAACACTGTGGGCTGCTCCGTGCCATCACATTCATCCTGAAGGAGAGACGTCTCAGACCTCAGCGGCGTCGATGTGACCTTGCAGCTTGGCTTGAACCACTGGAGCCGAACATGAAGAATTGAGCTGTGAATCATCCAAACTGAGGCTTTAACATCACAGCACAACGTCTACTGTAACACTGACAGCATGTTTGTGAGTTTGACTGAAGACTCCAGAGGAAAAAGGCTATTTATGGCTCCTGTGATGGTTTAGTGAACAGGTTTTTCACAAACAGCTTTGCTCAGAGGTATAACATTTGAAAGTAAAGTAGTAAGATTCTAACCTTACACATTAAAAAATGTGTAAGGGTTGATGGACGGTTTAGCTCTGGGCTGATTAGCTGAAATAGTGACGGTGTCTTATTCCACAGCTCCTTCCAAGACCAACCAGGATCTTTGTGTTTCCTCTTGGTTTGGTTATGTCTGTTAGACGAATGGTGTATCATTTTGGTGAAGGCTTGGAGAGCTCCACAAGCATTTATTACAATAATTAAAATATTTATGGCCCACAAAGAATCTGTAACAGATCTTCATGGAGCTATGACTTTTCATCAGCAGCAGGTCAAAAGTTTTCTTTCTCAACATCTACCTAGAGGACTTCAATAAATTTACTGAATGTATGTACTGTCCCTTGAAGAAAGATTTTTTTACTCTTGATCTGATCCTTTTCTGCAATCATACTTTTGAGTTTGAGGGATTGCCATTGATTCTATTGATTGTAATAATGTTTGTGTTCCCTTGGCTTCCCCTCTTGCTTCGACATCAGATCAGAGTTGAATTTATCCATTTGTTTTTAGAACGTATTCCTGAACTTTATAGACATCTATGTAATCTCAGTGCTTTCACCAGTTGGTTTCTGAAGAGGCATTCTTAAACTGAGTGGATGTGTTAACTAGATTAGAAATAAAGACACCATCTGTCATTCTGGTCAGTTGTGCCCCTAATTATATCTGATGCAAAACATTATTGCCTTATTTAATATTTTCAAAATGAAAAAATGGTTAAGGCTATTCAATTACAACTGTTTTTTATTTCATTTTTTTGATCTGTGTGTAACCATATCTTAGTCTTCTCTGAAAATTGTCATTTTAAAACAGATGTTAAAAGAAGGTTCATGGGTTTATTCAGTCTATTTTAAGTGGAGACAGCTTCATATAAAGTGCTAATCAGCTTTTGTGAGCACTAGGGATATTCAATACCACTTTTTTCCAGTATCAGTACGAGTACTCCCTCATGAGTACTCTCTGAAACAGAGTATCGATACTACTTACTTCCAACTTTTGATACATAAAAATTTCAATTCACAGTGACACCATCATTCTGAACAAAGACAGCACAGTCTAACAACTGTTGGAGTATTTTTTTAAATAAACTGAAGAGCAAAATAAAACAGATGAACAGTTAACCCTCCCTGGTTTATTCATGTTGTCTGAGCACGACCTGACACATATTTACCATGGTGTTAAAAAGCAACAAGTAGCAGGAACTACGAGTGAGGAGGACTTACTTGACGTAGGATTTTTTTTTTTTTTGCCTTAAGTATCAGCAGATATCACGAGTACTGACACCTTGAAAAGAGGCTGGTATCGGCCTGATGCCCAATACCAGTACTCACCATCCCAAGTTAGCTCTTGGACACATTAAGCTCAGATGGTTAACACGATTTAACTAATTACTACTCAAGTCCATACTTACATAAACTACTGTTTGGCGTGCATTTTGTGGCGTTTCCACTGACTTATCCCGGGACAGATCTCCAAGCAACCGCGACGAGTCGAGTCATCCCACTTTTTAGGACCATTCCGCATGGGTGCCAGACTGAATAGATCCACTCTCGGAAGGTTGAGCTACAACACTGCAGACTGTTGATTGGTCAAAACAGACGTCACTTACCCCGACAGCGGCTGCGTTTCTCCTGGCGGCACACAGCCTTCTCTGAAACAAAGCTTGATTGAACTTTGTATTAAAGAGCTACATGCCAATCACAGAGAGGATGAAATGCTGCGTGTCTTCCATCTGTGCTCTTTGTTTACTGTGTCGCGTTTTTCTTCTTCTTTGGATTTATTAGCAGGGTAAACTGTGTCGCGCTGCTACAGCGTCACACTATTGTTTAACAGCTGCGGCTTTCAGCATCCAGCTTCCACGCCGCCAACCATGAGAGGGCACAGTTTGCTGTGGAAGTGCAAATGGAATCAGGCTTAACTGTACCAAATTGTGATAAACCGTACTGAACCAAACCAGACTTCTTGGTGGAAACACGGCTTAAGACAGCAAAAGGAAAAACAGAGTGACCATATTCTTAAACCTCAAAAAGGGGACATACTACCCGGCCCTCTGAGACACTGCACAAATACCTCAAAATATCTAAAGAGGACAAAGTCGCTTCATTCACTATTCATTTATTTTAAACATTTCTTTTTTGTTGGAAATAAAAAAAATTCTACAACATAAATATGATTAATACCTCACAACATGCTTAAATAGAAAGAAAAATAGAATTAGCTCATTGATTTTGAAATCTGGAAGGGTTTTTTATTTTTACAGCTGATGGAAAAAAAAACCTTTTTTTTTTATATAATCCACGTATGGTTTAAAAAGTGAATTGGTGGTTTATATGGGCGTCAATGAATTTGTAGATGTCAACACTTTCTTTTTTTCATTTCACTTCTATCTTAACAACAGTCTCATGTTAGTGTTGTTTAGGGATGGCTACCGAGTTCGGTACTTTTTTAGGTATCGACTGAATTCAGTCAAAAATACAGGGTACCGATTCACGAAAAATCGAAAGGTACCATGTTTAGGTACCTAAATGCATCCTTGTGACTGCAAGGGAGTAGAAGAGTCTGTGATTTTCCATGGTGGACATAAACACAGCATTGCAAGGTTATATATCAAAGAATAAATATGCTAAATTGAAAAACTTTGAGGTTTTATTCTGAAAAAAAAAAAAAAGTACATTTTTTACCACATAAACATAGTCTTAGTTAGAGCTTAACTAAGATTTTGAAGCATTTAAAAACAAAGACTTTGGTAGAATCAAAGTTTCCAGCTTTCCAGTTTGCAGACAGTGCACAGTGCTTCCCACTGGTCATGATCACGATAAAAGATGGGAACTTTTTCTGCAGTCCGTCTATAAAAGTGCATTTACACTTTGCCGTTGATTGTGAAGTGCAGGCAGTCAATGCATGTTTTCAGCCTTTCGTGTCATGACACATGTGGCGTGCATGCTCAACATCTTGACAGGTATAGGTACATCAAAACAAAGCCAGTGACTGAGTGCAGTGTTGGATTATAACTATTAATGGTCTGTAGAACATGTTGAGCAAAACCTCGACATTTGAGTGAATTTTATAAAATCTCCAAGGACATAATATTACGACCAAAAAGGAAGACAAGTCAGGGCAAAAGAGGACCCTGAGAAAAATATTCTTACATTTAGAAAAAAATGAAAAACTTTCAATAACTAATACAAAATAATGAGCATAGTAGTAAGTGAAAAAGTGAACTGACCACAGCCACACACTTTGAATAAGTACTGACAAATTGGTGTGTTTATCCATTCAGCTCCCCCTCACAGACAGTCTGTCTTGACTCGGGAATTCAAATCATTTCATCAGTCCAAAGATAAAAACATTGATGGACAGATGAGCAAACATCTTTGTTACTCTGGAAATGACGAGCTCATTAACTCAACTGATTTTTTTGTCTGAATTCTGGTTTAAACATCTTTTCTTGGAACAGCTGAGGATCTGTTTTTTCATTCATCTTTAATTTTCTTTCTTTCCCTTCCTCATTACTGGTCTGGGACCCCCATTACACATATATTTTTCCCTAAACCTCTGAGTTTGAGGCTTGGACAACTGAAGTGAGACCACTGTACTTTCTATGTAAAGGGGGTCAACTGTGACCAACGCTGACTGCTCGGATGAATTCTTCCTCTATGGTCATGTCAGACATTCCCCCTGACACCAAACACAGTCTGACTCATGTGCTGCAAATGAGGCATTTGAAACACTTTGGCTATTCAGTTTTATCTCTCCCTATCTCATTCTCACATCTCTTGCAGGACATTCAACACATCCTTGCCGGATGAGGCTAATGCTTTCTTTCGGCTGTGGCATTTCAAAGACCGCAGTGTGGAAAAAAAAGCAACAGTATTCAATTATGTGCAGCTTATTCTTGCTAGTCAGAATCATGAACGTGCTGGAAGGAAAGCTGGGCTGGATAAGACACTTTTCACCATCAAGAGCTGCTCTCACATCCTTTGGGCAGCTGGTTGATGGACTGATCATCATGCAAAAGGTCACATTCATGATTTAATTATACCAGAATTCTTTTAGTGGAGAGAAGACAGTTGAGATGAAAAGATTCGGTTACTCAGACGTTGTTTTTTCCATTTATCTTATGACGGCTGTTTGAGGTTTAGACTGGTGCATTCACAACAATTAAAACAAACCTTCACATTTCAAAGACATTTCAAAGATTAGTGGGTTTTTTTTCATCTAAAGAGCTTGTTCTTACAGGTTTTATCATCTGTCTGAAAATCTCTTTCCTTTTTTTAAAAAACATCTACCCTGGATTTTCCTTTGAGGAGCTGCAGATTTGGCGTATATTAGATGCACTTTGCATTTAAAAGATTTTCTGTCATTTGAAAGAAAAAGTTTGTCCAATTAATATGTAGTAATTAGCTAAGTATAGGAAGACAATCTTATTGTGTGATGATATTTTATGGAGATGCCAGCAACCTCAGCTGGGATATGTAGTGAGGCAGACTAGTTGCCTTGTGGAGTGCTGGTTTGGTTGAAAAAACATAGGCTGTTTTCCGAAACCGCCTACTACATACTACATGTAAATGTGTATATATATATATATATATATATATATATATATATATATATATATATATATATATATATATATATATATATATACATATATATATATATATATATGCCTTTATTATAAATGCCTTTATTATAAATGCACACAAACTTTGGGTAGATCTTAACATTTTATTTCGGTAACCATATCAGTGCAGGATCATCGTATTTGATTTTAAATCATACACCAAATTCTATATTGTTTACTGAAAATAAATCTGGAAGGGTTTTTTATTTTTACAGCTGATGGAAAAAAAAAACGTTTTTTTAATATAATCCACGTATGGTTTAAAAAGTGAATTGGTGGTTTATATGGGCGTCAATGAATTTGTAGATGTCAACACCTTCTTTTTTTCATTTCACTTCTATCTTAACAACAGTCTCATGTTAGTGTTGTTTAGGGATGGCTACCGAGTTCGGTACTTTTTTAGGTATCGACTGAATTCAGTCAAAAATACTGGGTACCGATTCACGAAAAATTGAAAGGTACCATGTTTAGGTACCTAAATGCATCCTTGTGACTGCAAGGGAGTAGAAGAGTCTGTGATTTTCCATGGCGGACATAAACACAGCATTGCAAGGTTATATATCAAAGAATAAATATGCTAAATTGAAAAACTTTGAGGTTTTATTCTGAAAAAAAAAAAGGATATTTTTTACCACATAAACACAAAAAAGTATCGAAAGTTGGTACTGTTAAGTACTGGTACCAATTACCTAGTACCGGGCAAAGGTACCATATCGTTTTAAATGTAAAAGGTACCAATCCCTAGTGTTGTTGTATTGAAGTTGTAATTACAGCATTTATTACAGTAGATGGCGGTAATTCACCAAATCCTGCCACCTGCATAGACAAAAAGTATTAGCGTTGTGCATTGTGGGAAACAGTATGCCAGGTAGACTGGTCTGTTGCTGCTGAGAAATTTTGCTGGATCAATCGGACATCTGGGGATTTTTGGCATACTGCAGATTTTGCAAGTTTTCACATACTACCTATGACAGACTGAATTTTAGCCAAAAGATTAGGCACTGCTATTGTAGAAGGCGGTTTGGAAAACAGCCTCTGACTGTGAGAGTCTGGGGGGACACGGTTTGGTTGATTCGTGAGTTTGGTGAAGGAGTCATCAGAACATATTCAGGTGTGTGCGCCTGATTGGCCCTCATTTGGAGCAGGTGTGGGAAGCTTAGATATTGTCTTGGACTTTAGTGCCATGTGCTGACTCATTAGCTCTTTCTGTGGGTTAGTGAAAGGCTCTGTCTCCTGTGGTCTCTGTGTGAGCACCAGAGAAACCTTTCTGGCAATTATGACCTCTGTGTTTGTTTTATGAAGAATACAGTCTGGCATCCTTTTGTTTTCTTATAAGACTTCTCTTGTAGCCAATGTGTTTTTATTGAGTTTTCTGAATTTCCCTGAAATTTTGATTTTTCTTTCAGTTGTCTGATGGCAGAGGCTGAGTTTTCTCTTTATATTTGCAAAGCTATGGTTACTTAAAGGAACCTTCTTGAGTTGACTTTCTGTTTTATTTATTTCCCATACCCAATGGTTGTGATGTTCAGCTGTGTCTGTTTCTGTGTATCCTCTCTTCCCTTTGCTTGTTTTTAGGTAAGCCCATCGGTTGCCAAAGAGGCTCACCTGGCTCACCTCACCTATGGATTGTTAGTGGTTTGTTTCAACCCCATAGGGCCACTCTGGTGTATAACAGTGAGTGCATTGATATAAAGTCATTAACCCTTTCATATTTGGAATATTAGGCATAACCTGATTGTACAGGGGCCATGTAAACACCAATAAGCCTTTTAAAAACCAGAATATGCTTCTATTACAGTTTTTAAAAACCTGAGAAACTCCCCAAGTACTCCTTTTCTAACCTGAATATTTGGTCATGTATACACCTATCAGGATATCACCATCAAAAGGAACATTAGTGTTCTGCACGTAAACTAGTTGCAAGGGATCTTGGTCCCTTGAGTGCAGGAAGTCTGTCGTGCTACTGTTGTCGGTGTTGCTATGGATACAGCAAGACGAAGCAGAGATGACATGCATTGCGTCATGACGTACTCTAAGTTGAGATGTTGTCCGTGAACAGCTGTTTTGATTGGTGTACCATGGAAAAAGGAACTACTTTGAGTGTTCACGCATGTAAACTGGTTATTCCGAATAATTCAGAAACTGGAATATTGACCTTAACCTGAACATTGACTGCATGTAAACATAGAATAGAATAGAATAGAAAATACTTTATGTATCCCTGAGGGGAAATTCAGGAGTCACAGCAGCATTTAAGAAAAAAAGAGTAAGAAAGTGTATAGAAAGTGCAAAAAGGTCCATAAGAAAAAAGATGACAACATCCCGTCCACCACTCTCCAGCCCAGCCAGTCTCCACCTCCACAGGGACCAGGACTGAGCCTTCCCAGCAGTCCGCCCAGTCTCCATTTCCTGGATCCTGTCTGCTCACAGCAGGCAAAGCTCCTCCAATATGGCGCCGGCGTCTAATGTCAGCTCCGTCAGCCACGTCCCGCACGATGCCGCTGGGCTAGCATGGCTAGCTCGTCCATCCCACCGGAGATAGATCCCACGTTCCGAACAGAACATGTGGGAAACACAAGCTAATATTCCTTTCAATATAGATATACTGATAGGCGTTTACATGACCAAACATTCAAGTTAGAAAAGGAGTAACGCAGGGGGGATTGTCAGGTTTTTAAAATGGGTTGCTGGCGTTTACATGGCCGTGCGCAACTAGGTTATTGCTAGTATTTAGAATACGACAAGGTTAATGACTACATGTAAATGTAGCCAGTAATTCTGTTTGCTTGGTTCAACTTCTCTACGACTAGCTAACAGAATTTTAAACATCACTGTGGTGAAAACAGATGGTACTACATGGAGCTGCACGCCTGCACAGAAACTGCACATTGCAGTTTCTGCTGAACCCAATGGAAACCTTTCAAGCACAAAAAGTAATTTATGTTTGGTAGATTATTTCTCTACTGTTTGAAAGCCTGTTTATTTATTTCTTTTTTTTTTTAAGATGGCGCTGCCATTTTAAGGAAAATGCATTTGTAGGATGAGCAACAGAGCTGAGTATGTGGGTTACAGCCATAAAAAAATTGCCAAATCTTTTCTTTTTCGTCGCATTCTGTTGTTGGTATTGGTTCTTGTTTGGAGATTCTGGTGAACCCAGGTTTCCTGATGAGCAGCGATAACTCACCAGATATAAATGACCTTACTTTTTGTGCTTTGTTTGTATCCACTCATACAGTGGACTTTGTGGTTTAGAGCTGTAACTATTCTGTCATTTTTCCCCCAAAGTAGATGAAGTCATTAAGCAGTCTCGATGTGTTGTCCGCCCTTTTTCTAAGTAATTTTACCAATCCATCAATTAATGTATCCAGAGTACAAAATCACAATGAAAAGAAGCAGAATGTGTAAATAATCCTGTTACATTTAACAAATTGATTTCAACACCAGCCCCTGCTTAGACCCCCCTCCTCTGTGAGTTTGGTTCCCCTCCATCAATCTCTGATGAAACACCCGCAGGTGACGCGGGGCTCTGTGAAGATTTATCATCTCCATATTTAAAACCAAAAGAAAATGACCCCTCATCTACAAATTTCACTGCTTGCTCCCAAATGAAATGGCCTTCGTGTGAAAGTAACCACCCACCCCTTCCCCCTCCTCATCACAATACACCCTCAGGACACACTCCGTCCAGCATCTGGGGGAGGAGGCCTGTGTCTAATACTTTGTGTAGTTATATGAGTTCCTCACTATTTCCATTGATTATACATAAAGAGACCACATGGGAGTCTCACTTTCACAAGCCCCCCTTCATTACACTCAGGCTGGAGGTTACATTTACGAATATCCACTTCCCTTTACAAAAACAGCTCTTAGTATGCGCAGGTGAACCTTTTCGTAAGAATATCATATAGCTTCATAAATGGTTATCTGTGTTTACTGCAGATCGTCAGCCTTGAGCTACAGACAGGTCTTTTATTGAAGGGAAATATCGTCAGCCATTAATATCACCTCAGGACATCATCTAATTACTCTGCAACACCCTGGCTGGAGCAAACAATAAGCATGTTATCAAGTGCAGACTGCCAATTAAATCTCACGTCTGTTCACGAAATTAACAGATAAAACATTTAAATGAGTAAGCAACACTGTGCAATGTGCCACAACCCTCCAGTGTCTCACAAATAAGTCAGCGTTTCCACTCACAACACATCCTCAACAGGCAGGTTCAGGCCAAATGAATCCAGGTTTCCGGTGCTTCTTCCAGATGTGAAATTCTCCTAAGGCCCCTTGATTTGAGACTGACACGCTACAGTTTCATGATTGGGTTTAGAGGTGCAAAAGCTCCAAGCACCGGCTGGAAATGTAATTAAAGCCTGAATCTCTGTAGGAAAGGGATCCACCCAAAAAGTCCCACCATGATTCTGCTGTGGTTCCTCAAGAGATGTATGTTAACATAAACCTGTTTACTGTGACATGGGATAACGGCCCTGAAGTGACAGATGTTCTTTAATATGATGGAAGGGTTTATTTTGGGACGGTGAGGCTCACAAGAAGCTAAAGATACTTCACTCTTTCTTGAGTCTTTGCCTGGTCCAGCCTCTGCTTTTTCCTCAGCTTTAAGGGAGTAAATAAAACTGCTCCTTCTTTTTGGTTCACTGCTCCAACAAACAGAAATTGGGGCTCGAGAAAACACTTGTTGGTTAAGAGCCAGTGTAGCCTCAAGCTCCTTCCTCTCAAAGTGAAATTGTTTTCTTGTAAAGTGAAAGAGGGACCACTTTTTGTCTTCCCAAAAAGAACTCTAATATGCACTCCAAATTGGTTTTAGATTCATGTGAGTAATTTCTGCATTTGTTTAATTACTTTTGGGATTTGTGAAAACACTTTTCAGTTATTAAACTAAAGAAAATATCCTCACTGCACACTTCAGATGATGGTTCCTGTTCTTCTGCTGACTGCAAGGACTGTATCCCAGATTTTAAACACTGTTGAATCTGTTCAGTTGTAAAGGGACAGAAAGCATCCTGTGTAGGACGAGGAGAGCAACAAAGGCCTCTCTCATGATGCTGGCGGTCTGTTTGTGGCTTGTTGAAGAGACTTGAGACACCAGAGGGAAATCCATCAGACCTTCAAAGACTCAGCGCAGCGGGGAGTGTTGGCAGACTGCACAGTTTGGACAGCTTGAATACCTAACAACACAACTCTAGTCGACAGTCAAGCACACTCAACACCATGTGAGGGTGAGCAATTTACAGGCAGGCCAACACATTTACATCTACAGCAGGGATTCCCAGTTAGGGCTCTTTAAACCCTGAGGTTTCTCCACTGAGAAAAGCGTAATATAAATTCTCAAGTGGCAGCTTGTTGCAGCAGCTCTCTCTTTGTTGTTGATTTTTCACATTTTTATCCTTATCTTTTATTCATTTTTATTTGGAGCTTATCATTATTTTTATGGCTCATTTGTTGGAAATTGACACCAAACTTGTTACTTTTTTTTTTTCTTTGCTCCTGTATGTGTCTGCAGATCCTATGCTTAACCATGGCTGCACTGTTTTCACACACTATTTCACCTGCTAGCAGCTTGTAGCATGTTGATGCTAACCTGTGTTGGGGTCGGTGTTCCCTAAGAGCCGAGGAGCAGGAGATGAGGATGACGTACTGGTACTGTGGGGTAAGCCAAGAAGCGATAACATCCATTATTATGGGGGATGTATGGTTAAGCTAGCTGCGCTAACTAGAGGTATGAAAAAATATATCGTGATACTTTGACCTGTGACAAAACATCCATATTTCAACTCGTAATATCGATATTTTAGTTGAGTAGGAAATACAAATACGTCTTCTGCACCTCCACGTAGATGGCGCCAAAGAGCCACTTTGCTGTATGTTGCCCATAAACTGTATAACATACAATCTCAAAGTCTATTCAAAATACTTATTCCTAAATTTGGTGATGTGGATTTTGATGTCATAAACACCATTTTTTTCTCTCTATTCTTGGGTTGGTTGGTTTTAAATCATTTTGATTTTATTTGTCTACAGTGTAGTAGACTGATAAAACAATAATCATAGTCATATTTTGCGCAATACTAGATTTTTTATGAGTAACATTGGTTACATCAAGTGACATTTATCAGTTTCACCAACTCACCACATCTTTCAACCAATAGTGTTTTTATGAAACACTGCAGCTAACTTTCTTTATTTTAACCACAATGAATGGAAAAGCTGTTTTCAGTTGAATAATTAACTGTGTAGAATTCATAGACTGTATATAGAGTGGACAGTGTGGCTCTGCCATTTATCATTGTACGGTTTTGAAGCCAAAATACCCCCGTCACAGGCGCCATCATTGTAGCAGTTTGCAGCCAGAGTCTGCTCAGTAAATACGATGAGGGACTCTGGGAGAATCAGACATATTTTACAATCCCCGAAAAAAATACACAAGAATGGCAGCTGTCAATCATTGTTAAATGTTATGTAAAACCTCATTATTAACCTCGTATAACTAACTTTTCTGAAAAAAGAGGACTTGAATACAAGACAGCCAAATGATATCTTCAAATCACCACAACAATCGGACTTAAGAAACATTTCTACCAGGAGTATTCATTTTTTGAAGATTGACCACAGCCCATCTGGAATGACTGGAAAGCCGGATTTTCTAACCTATACTGCAGCCAGCCACCAGGGGGAGCAGTTTTTGTGGAGAGCTCACTTCGAGCCGAGCAAGCGGACATCCATTTTTTTTACAGTCTAAGGTAGAATATCGCAATAAATCACTATACTGTGATATTATCCTATCGTGACCCAAGTATTGTAATGCATATCGTTTTGTCATGCTATTCAAAGACATGACTCATGGAGCAAACATCGGACACAAATGCCACATTGGAAGGATTTCACCTTTCAATTTACAGGAGGGTGACACTGAACAACCTGGAGAAGAAGTCCAGTTTAGTCCTGGACCCTGTGGAGGTGATTTCTGACTGGAGGATTTTTTCTAGTCGACACTTATTCTATTATTCCATTAACATATTCTGCGCTATTTTATTCTGTCTGTAGCAAGCTCCTTAGTAGCTTACTTTTCATTCAACCTAGCACAACAGTTTCTGGATTTTTCCATCATATTAAACGTCAAAATACCAGATAAAGACATAGCATGCTTGTAGAGGCTTTGTGTGCGTCATTCCTTGTAACAAAGCTCATCATCCATTGCAACAATTGTCAGGTGCATGAATTCATTAAAACATGCTCATCTATTTAGCGTAAATGACATTGTGTCGAGTTTCATTCATTAAATCTGTAACATGATATATAATCTCTCACTTAATGAAGTCTTATATGGTAGAGCTGCAGAAAACCAGTCATTTTTACATGTATGACTGATTGAATAAACAAATTAATCTCATCACAGTAATTTGGAAGCACCTGTCATGTAGGTTGGTATATAACAAATGAATGATAGACTGTTTTTCCTTTACAGATACATGCTCTCCCTCTTGCTCCCCTCTGACTGTCTCGCACAGAAAGCCTCTGAATTATAGATGCTGAAACAGGAAATTCCTCCTTTTACCCTCTGTCACTCAGGCTCCGACCTCGCACTAAATCAATTAGCAGTGCTGCAGGCAATCAGCAGACCTCCCCAGAGACTCTATGAATGCACCCTTAATTCGCGAGGGGCCCCTCGGACCTTTCTCTGCAGGACCTTTACCTGATGGGTGGCCGCCGCTCCTGTTCGTACAAACAGGATTGTCATTTCACGCTGTGCAAATCAAAGAGCAGCGGGGGTGAGATCATTGTGTTTGCTCTGCAGTGAAGCATCCTGTCTCGTCTACAGAGGGTCTTCTCCGGTGTGGTCAGTAGGGGTCTAGATCCGGTTCTTGACCAATGTGAAGACCCTCACTGTGTAAACATGCTCTCTGACTTCTAGAAGCTTTGGTCTTTTGAAGGCTCGCTTCTAGGATACAGAAACTATCAAGGGGATGATTATTGGCCTGAGATCCCTTTTCTTGGTGATGTTGATTAAAATTGACTAAAAGGCTAAATCTATTATGTGTAACTAGACATAATACAAATACAGATATCCAATCAACCATTTAACCAATTAGTAAGTAAAGATGCTGCTGTTGCTTAATGAGAATTGTTTAATTGAAGAAATGAAAAAAAAAACTTTTGTTAGAAAATAGTGAAGTAACTGCAAGGGCAAAAACACGTTGTCTCCTCTTCTGTTAACACTCAGCTCAAAATTTCATCCTGAGCTGTCTCCGTGTTTCCGTTTGGGAACCTGACCCTTAACCGAGTCTCCAGCCATTCAGTGTTTATCAGCTGGATCAATGCTGCATCTGTGTCTTCCTCCCCTAGAGACCCACTGGGACGTAATCCTTCTCAAGCCAAGCGGATCCTGAATCTTCCCATTCACTCTCCCTCCCTGGAGGACACGGGGGCACATTTCCCATGGAGTCCAAGAACTCCTTGTGCTATTTGAGTAATGCATCACAAGACGAGTGTACCGTAAAGTGCCTTTTACACATGTTTCACATTACTTTGCCTAATCATGAGGAGTTGAAACTGTACCTGAGATCGATGCAGAAATACACCAAATTCTTTTGACCCTTAGTGAAAAAAAAACCCTCACTTTGAAAATATTCATACTTGTATCAAACATTAAACTGGCATTACATACTGATTTCCTCTGGACACAAATCTGCGATGAGCGAATCATTACCACTGCTGGCTGCACTGGGAAATAACCAGAGCAGTGTTCAGGGGAATTAATCCAATCATGGCATGACACTTAATAAGGCAAATACTTCAGTTTTAACGAATCAGTGTCATATGTTAAGTTAGCTGGAGATTTTAAATACACACACAAATCCCTGCAGGTAAAAGGCTAATGATTGATTTTTCAGTAAATGTGTTCAACATGTTAATTTCTGCTTGCATTCCACCTGGTAATCTAATTACCCTGGATTCATATTTAAATAAATAAAAGTGATATCCTGACACTAATGATCACTGGGTTTGGTCTCCAGCCTCTTTATAAATCTCAGCTGTATAAAGAAACCAATCATTGCCTGAGCTCGACCACAGTTAACTTAATCAGCTTTGATCGCAGCTCCACTTTATCAGCAATTCTGTGTTCAACGGAGGTCAAGGGAAAAGAAAACCTGAATATGTTGGGTTTTCATTTTGCTTGCTGCTTGAAAAATATTCCTTGAAGTCTATCTTTTCCAATTGTTGGCTTTAATAGACTGAATTAAACCAACTAAAAGACTAAAGAGCTATAACAAGCTTATTTAACATGGTATTTTTGAAGTTAATAAGGTCTTAAAGCTAGAGTTCAGAGCAGGATAAAATGTGTTTTTATGAGAACATTTAAAGACTAAGGGTTGGGCTATGTAGAAAAAATAATAATGATATAAAACAGAGCTGCTCACTAATTTGGTAAAATGTATCTTTGCTATCCACTTGCAGGTATAGAATAAACTAGCCTTTCTTGTCATTGCACTGTGAAGTTACAACAAAATTAGGGTGCTCCCGTAGAGCCATCATGCACCGTTTGTAAATATGAATTTACAATATAAAAATTTGTGCTGTCAGGTGATTAAAAGAATTATCTAATTAATTACAGGATTTGTAATTAATCAATCGAATCAATCACATTTTAATCTCATATCTTCTTAAGGTCCCCAAATAAAAAATTTAAATTCTAGGACATAACAAAATTGTAGTGAACGACTAATCAAATGAATACACAAAGATTATGAATAAATACATAGTAAATTTACTGTGTCTATAGAAGTAAAAAATGTTTTTCAGCAAGGGGAGGCGGGGTCTGCTGGAGCTTGTTGATCAAAATCATGCTCGATAACTACTGTGGGTGAGAGTGGTGCTCTCTTTGGATGAGAGCTCAGCATGGATATGAGGAGAAGATGTGAGATGAAAGAGGCCTAGCGAGACGCTGCAAGTCAGAAAAGTTCAGGCAGCTCACTCTTGAACTGAGGCTGTGTCGCGGTAGCTCAGCGAGAAAGAGCGGCGCTGTTGTGAGAAAAGACCAAAAGATCAAAGCGTGGGGCGTTTGAAATGAATACTATCAAAAAACACATGTTTTGTTTGTTTTTTGGATCAAAAACAGGAAGAGAGATGTAAAAGAAGAGAGTCGACTCTTCTTGGGTAGTAATCTTGCCTTCATTTTTTTAACACATTAATTTTGGCTGTAATTAATTGATGTAATTAATGTGTTAAAGACTCACTTTTAATGATTCACCTTTACAGACTGGCTTTTATGTGATGCCATCTTTCATTTTTACCTGTCGAATTTCTGCTTTACTGTCTTTTAGCCTTTCTCTTATCTTTTATTTTACACTACTTTAAGTCCATCCATCCTTTTATTTACTTCTTCTATGTCATGTTAACATATTCTTATAGTTACCTCTCTAATTTAGATTTTATATAACCTGTGGCTCACCTTTGTTTCACTTTTAATCCCTTCAATGGTACCCTTTCAGGCCTTAATCATTTTATCATTTGCTCAAGTGTGATATTCTAATTTATTTTTGCGTTAATATTATTATTACTTTATTATAATCTATTATTTTGTCATCATTCCAATTCCATCTTTTCATATTTGCCATCCTGCTTCTATGTTTTTAGCCTTTATTTCTCTTCATGGTCTCATTTTATGTTGCATGGTTCTTGTACTTTGTGGGCTCCTATGACTTGTGCTTTTTGCAAAGGTCTTGTTTTTGTGTCCAGTTTTTGATTTGTTTCCCTGTGCTTTGTTGTGTCATGTCTGATGTCAAAGCATTTTGCAAACTGCTGTTTTTAAAGGTGCCATATAAATAAAGTTATTGTTATCAATGTTATTATTATGAGTAGTAGTAGTAGTAGCAGTAGTAGTAGTATAAAGTGACAGCGCATGTGCATTTTTTCGATTTACCTTGGGATAAGTATGACCTGATAAGTATAAAAACTAAACTTGGTCTTTCTACAGGAAGTTTGATTATTTGTATTATGAGTTCACAGTTAGCTGTTTGTTATTGTTATTGTCTTAAATATGTTGTTTTATTCACAAATTCTTTGATATTACCAAAAGATGAGGTGGGCAGTGGCCAAGTTTTAAAATATGAAGTGATATGGGTCTGAGAGACAGAAATGTAATATCTACATATGTGAACACTGGATCTTGAGAGGTTAAGGTGGCTTCTACATTTCGCTATGTGTATCCAAGAGTGATTCAGACCCCTGGGTCGTCTCCTTTGCAGCCAAAACGTACTCGTCATATCCCAAATTGAGTTCATTGCATTTCTGCATAATTCTCATGTCTGCCTACACAGAGCCAAACACGTAGGAACATTTATTCTCTCAGCACAGATGATTGATATGAACACGTTGATTTTTCAGTGACGTATTCCCATTAATCTAAAAGCAGCGTTCCCTTCCTTCCTTTCCCTCTGCTGTGACGGAAAACTGAGCTGACAAGACATCCAGCGCTCCAACTGTGGGTGAATCATTAAATCATGTCTTTAAAAAGCAGTGTAATGGAAGACAATGACTCATCGAATTAAATCTGTTTAATCGATGGATCTGTTTGGATCAAATTTATGCTTTACACATCAGAGGCCTTTAAAACTGTGCTAACAAAAGAACTGAAAATGCATACCAATCCATTTTGGAGCCGTTCTTTTTGATGAAAGCGCGTGGGGAAAAAAGACAAAGAGTACAGCATGTTTTATTTTAGTGACTTCCAGTTTAATTATGAAGTGCGAGTGCTGAGACCTGGGGACAAGTAGTTGGAGCAGTTATTTATTAAAGCAGGAGGGGATGACACCTACAGCAGATTGCCTTATTATTTATAACGCCTGCTGCACGATATGTGAGAGGTTTTACAATGACAGCTTATGAGAGCTCCGCTGTGAAGAGAGAAAGTAAAAATCATGACATCGCTTCTTTTGTTGCATCTATTAATGGGACATTTATCTGGAGGGTGTATCAGTTTAGACTTTCCAGGTTTATGAGGGTTAGTTATTCTGGATTTGGAGATTAAGTTTAGTGCTGGGGAAATTCCTAATATAAAGGTCATTTCCTTCACATAAAAACACAGATGAGATTAACCCCGTATAGATTCAGAAACTATGTTTCAAGTTGAGTGTAAAAGCTTCAGCTGCATGCTTACTCCTGAGTTGAAGCAGTACTTTTCTTCAAGGCTTTTGACTTGGAGTTCTTTTCTGCTTTCATTTATTGTCAAAAATTGAGTTACCAGACAAATTTAATACAAAAGATCAGCTTCTCTGTCATCATTGTTTCTGATGGACACCGTTTTTTTCAGAGGGTACATTTTTCTTAGTCTGTCAATAAATCCTTTCTGTTTTGCTCATACTTTTCCTTCTCCTTAATTTAACACTTTACACAATGGTTTTTCAATCAGATCATTATGAAATTGGAACTTTTAATGATTATAAACTTTAACCATTAAAACTGAAACTTTCATGATCAGGACAGAGCATTTTTAAAAACTTGTTCATTGTGTAGAAGCTGAGGTTGGACCATTATCCTTTTACCTGAGAAAAACTGAATCACTAATGATAACCAATCAGCACTGATTTAAAGGCCCCTTGAGGAATATCCATTCCCGGTGGTGTTTTTATTGGAGAAAGACTCTATTTCCCATGAGCATTATCAACCACTATTTTAAGAAAGTGACTCTTACCAACGCGTCGGTTTGTTTAGGCAACAAAAGAATGAAGAACAGATACTCTACTTTCTCTGTCTAAGACAACTTTCCTCATGGTTAAAAGCGACTTGGTTATGTTTTTACTTTTAGTTATTGTCTGAAACTGGGACCATCTGTTTGACAGTTGATGTAGTGTCATTGACGGATTTTCGGTCTATGTGCTGTAAATGGACTCGTGTCCTCTGGGGATTGTCTAATCCGACCATAGAAGATTAGAAATAGCATTTAAAAATAACCAGTTTTGGCGCTGATAATCTCATTATAACCAGCAGCAGCTAGCCAGGCTGTTTTGACTTATATAAATAAATTGCCATGTCATGAAGCGTTTTAAATCTCAATACTACAACAGCATTGTAGTCCTTTTGATTGGCTCCTCTTTTAACCAACTGAGTCGACCTGTGGTCTCTCCAGAGCCAGTATTATACCCAAGCATAGCATGGAGTGAATAGACACCCGCATAGTCTTATTTAAGTTTTCGTTTCCATAAAGGTAACACTAAATTGCTTGCTCCTTTTTTATTTTGTTTAAGTCTTTTAGTCTCACTCCTATTTATTCCTTTTGCATTTTGAAGCTCTACTCGAAACCTTCTAGGGATACAACAATACAAAATCTAAATTTGTGCAATTTTTTCAAATGTTCTTAAAATTTTGATTAGTGAGAGTATTTGAGACTATTTCAAGGTCGCTTTGAAAGTCCTCACAGGGCCTTTAATGGAAAAAGCCAATATTAAGTGTTTCAGCTGCACACTACAGCCATGTCCACACGTAGCCTGGTATTTGGGAATCACATAAATTTTCATACATTTAGGCCTGTTGTCCACACAAAACTGCAGTTTTACGTCACTGAAAAAGATAATTTCTGAAAACTACGGCCAAAGTGAAGATTTTTGAAAATTCTGTTTTTGTGGTTTCGTGTAGACGCTGGTAAACTGAGTTTTTGGTTGGACAGCTGAATGACAGGGGTTCAGTCTGATTGGATGGCACAAGTTTTATGTTGGAAAATCAGTTTCCGTTATGGGTTTAGTATGCTTCAAGGTGCACTCACCGGCAGATTTGCATTTGGACAAGCGTATTTTCAAAAACAGTTGAAGGGGGGTGTTTGTTTTTGAAAATACTCAGCTACGTGTGAACAAGGCCTAACGGATAAAACACCGGATGCAGTCTGCAGTGTATCTCCGTTCTGTTACGGCCAACAGATCAAATAGGTTTCATTCAAATCAATGTGTCAACTTACACTAGATCCGTCCAGTTGCGGTACGTCTGTGTCCGACTGGTCTGTCAGGTTCAGGTAATACGCAGCCATCCTATTTTTGACGGACATGGACAACTACATCAAAAATCCCAGTGACTTTCAAAATAAAACAGACTCAAAATCAGTTCGTATTTAGCTTGACTACGATGACAAATGGACATAATGAGAGGAGCCAGACATGAAGTCAACAGGTTTGAGGTTTTATACCCCAACATGAATGAAGAGAGATTTAACAATGGAGTGGGAAGTGGGGGCTCCGCTGTCTGTGACTCCAGCTGTCTGTCAGTCATGCAGCTTGTTGGAGCGAACACCCAGCAGGTGTGAGTTGACAAACGCAGTAAAGACGCATGTGCAACGGCGTCACACTGCAGATGTATCTGGTGTATTTCAGGCGTTAATCTTATATTGCAACACACTTGGGGATTGACTTTGTATGTGTCTAGACTTTATCAGCTTGATGACACAATATTCTGGGACACATGCCACCACATTTAGTGTTGTGCCACCATATTTAGTGCTATGTACCTGATTGAATAAATGAGATACCAGCAAGATGTCGGGTTATGTATGACAGAAATACAAAAAATGAACCCTGGGAATGTATCTGATTGGTGCTCTAATATTAAACTAAACCAGAGCCAGTACCCCAGAGAAAAATGATTGGCAAATCCCTTATCTACAACACATTGAATGTGAGGTATCCCTGCCATACCCTTTATTCATAATTCATGAAGTAATAGGATACACTGCACACAACATGGAGTTCACCACGGAGTATAGTACAGTATAATATTCATGCAAACCTGCAGAGCAGATGCTGTCAGAAGCACACAGAGCTGAATACTGCATGGAGCGGTGGATCATGTCTTTGCCTAAGGGACAAAAGAGCGAATCACTGATTGACAGAGGAGCTAACAGAGGCCCCGACACACACCTCAAAATGTACAAACTGGGATCTAATTACCACATATGGATGCCATCAATTAATCAGGAAAGGACTCATTTTCAATTACAAAAAGACCCCGCAACTAATGACAAAACAGGCCAATGTAATGAAAACCAGCAAGTAGTTATTTTTAATATTAGGGGAGAAGGAAGAAGGTGTCTCAAAACATCTGCAGCCTCCTGTGTGAATTTTCACGTGCACACCTTTCTGTGCTGCCAGAGCGTTAATTACTGGAATAACTACATGGAATAGAAGTTCGTTCACCTCATAATGAATTACAAACTAATATCCAGACTTCAACTTTCACAGCAGCAAATCAATAAATACAAAAGATAAACTGCTACTTAAGCTTCTTTGAACAGGGTTAGACGTGATGATTTCAAAGACTTCGAGTTAGATTATACTATGGGAAGGATGTGAAATTTTCTGATGAACTGTGTGCAAAACAGAAATATTTGCATTCCTCTGTATCTATGTACACATGTGCAGGTCTTTGACAAGCAGCAGATAGAAAGTAATACAACCAGGCTTGCTTGTGAGATAACAGCCAAAGTAATGGCTTTCCACTTTAGGCAGCTAAAAATAACATTTCTGTAGCGGTGTTTGCTTTACGACCGGCACAGAAAACAGCAGCCGCTCCTCTTTAGACCTTTGCCCTCACCACATTTTGGCTTCTAATTTGGCTAATTGTCTTTTACTCCCAAATGACGCACAGATGCACACACACTGCTCATATGGAGAACATCAATGAACCAGCATCCAGGTCAGGTCAGTCCTCAAACACAGTTCATGACGAAGACTTATGCCCCCTCTCTGGCAGACACACCAATTCATTATGAATGCCACATCTTGAGTGGAAACAGCACCGGAGCTTTTTTTTTTTTTTTTTTTTAACTGCAATATTGACCTCTGGAAAAAGCAAGGACTGTTTTTTTCAACTCAGGTTTTAAAAGAAACACTTTTATTCTAACCGAACTGCTGTGTGGGATTTTAATCCAAGTGCCTTTTTAGGGCCAAATGATTTTGAAAAATAATCGAATTGCAAATTTTTTTTATTTTTATTTTTTACCACTATTGCATTTGCGATTTAGCATGTGATTTATTTATTTATTTTATTTTATTTTATTTTTCATTTTTTTATTTTATTTTATTTTATTTTAATTTATTTACTTATTTAATATTATTATTATTATTTTTTTTTTTTTGGGGGGGGGGTCTTCTACGTTCTTCACTGAACACAAGCAATAAACTGTTTTTCCTGTTTGACAGGCCTACATGTTATGATGAAACAAGATAAATTGATACAAATAAATATCTTGATTTTACTATTTCAATCACTGTAGAATATTGATGGACTGATTTAACTTCAAGCCTTGTAGATGGGTAATAAATTTATCATTAATTCCCTTAAATACAATCAGAAAAAGGAACAAAGCTCTGCAGAACAACAGGCCTGTTATGAGCAATAAAATAAGAATAAAATGAAAATGAAATACTGTGTGAAATATTAATTGTATAAAAATCATACTGATCTCTCATCAGCAAAAAAACACAAACTAAAGTAATGCACTTTATTTTATTTTATTTTGTTTTAATTGCAGCCTTTGCGATTTGAAAATTGCATTTGATTACATTGTGATGTCAGTTTAAATTCGATTAATCATTCAGCCCTATACCGTTTACATTTAATCTTATTTTATTTTATCTTAAAGTTAAATATATAACATGTAACATGTCCTGTTGGTGGGTCAAGACCTTCTGCTTCTGAGATTAATCACTTTTGGCTTTTAAAAACAACTCTTAAACATTCCTTTGTGGCGGTTTTTTAAATGTTTCATAAACTCTCACTCTTCATGAAAATAATCATTTCCTCTGGACCACTTCGGTCTCACTCTGACTCGTGTCAGGATGTAACTGGTCTCTCACATCTGTTGACCTTCACTCGTTGGCTTGCGTTAACCAAACTCTCGTAATTACTGGAACTAGCTTGATTAATTAACCTCAAGTTCGAACTTGCTGGAGCCCAGTCTGAAAAAATGCAGCCACCTCATTCATCCAAATGGAGATAGACAAACGGGTGGCTAATGCATGGACTCCTGAAAACAGTTCACAGCTGTTTGAAGAGGAAGGTTTTTCTCATTTCCTCATGGATGTGTCTTAGAAAGTTAAGAGCTAATCTCTTTGATGTCTTCATAGTCACTGTCTTTCTGGTAAACCTTGTTTTGTTAAACTTTTATGGTTCCTGAATTTTTTTCATCAACCTGGAAAAGTAAATAATAGATTTTAATTCTGTGTCATATCATAAACCATGATCCCAATCATTTATGAGAGCAAAATCCGTATGGCTGATTATTATGGCAGGGATGAGAAATTTTAAATTCTCCCTTTGTGAAGTTGTCAGAAATCAACTGATATAATGATCCAAGGTTGTGTTTGTGTGGCTGTAAACACAGTGAATTATGGTGCAGAATTAGTTTTAAAGTGGGGTGTTTGGGGTTTTACAGAGTCACTTTAAATAAACACTTCAGTCAGCAGCTTTTGGCTTTTTGATCTGATTATTTCTGGAGGTAGCCTCTTCATTATATTCTTGGTCCTTCTACATTCTCCAAGAGTTGGGTTTTCCATCTTTGATACTGCCAAGAATTAAACTGAGCTGGTCTAGTTTATCTAATCCAAATTAAAGAGCTATACTTAAACTAGATCCAGCTGGGGCCTCTGCTTTATTCAGGTCAACATGCTTTGTTGGGATGTTGAGTGTAACACTAAAGTATGTGGAAGTGATTTATTGATTCTGTGCTTCATAATATTTCATCTATTGAAGATTGTTCTTATGGAAGAGGATTAGGGCCACTGAAAAGAAAAAAGGCTATTTTTTTATTACTATTTTTTCTAAGAAAAAAAGTCAGAATTTGGAGAAAAATGTCACAATTTAGACTTTAATCTCAGAATTCTGACTTTTTAAATAAATAAAATAAAATAAAATAAAATAAAATACAATAAAAATGGTCATAATAATATCAGAAATTAGACTTTTTTTCTTTTTTTTTTAATGGTCTTAATCCTCTTCTTTAGGATCTGCATCCAGGCTGACCATATTAAAAACTGCCCAACTGAGTAACAATCCAATAACATAAACCAATGTCACCAGTCATGAACTGCATTAAGGCTGAGGCAAACTGTTCTTTGTTGTACAGTTTGTGATATCATTAAGCAAGGGTGTGGGGGGCATGCACATCCAGATCCTGACGCACAGGGTGCTGGGATAGAAAATAAAAAGTAAATGGAAAAAAGCCAAAAAAGAAAAAAAAAAGTTTGATTTACACATTTTTTTAAAAAGTGAGAGAAAAAGTTTCAAAGTTAAAAAAATAATAATAATAAAAAAAAAACAGTCTGGACACCAGAAGTTGCTCTGATACAATTACCATGGCCCTATATCAATTATTTGGTGATGAAGAGCCATGGTCTGTAACATCACTTTTGGTGATAGTACCATTAAGTTTATAATGGAATACTGGAGCAACCTCTGGTGTGCAGACGTTTATCAATTTTTTCAGATTTTGAGATACAGCCATGACTTTTACTGTAACAGACTAAATCCACTTGAGGTCAAGAAGAGAAATCCCAGCTGCAGAACACTTTTGTCAACGCTCAGAACTAACAAACCTGCTGCTTAAAAGGGAAAAGTAATTATTTCAGCCAAAGATGACACTCCCTCATAACATACAGAAACTTTTTATTTACTCTTAGAACAGGAAAAGTAAAAGTTGCAGGCTAGCTTTTTTTCTGTGAACAATACAACTCAAAAAGTAATGAACAGATCTGTATGAAACTTCAGGAAATGTTCAAAATGGAATAAGGAAGTGGTGATTAAATTTTGGAGCTGATCCGGATCACCGTCTGGATCCAGGAATTTTTTCAAAGGATTCTTTATCATTGTGAGATAGGGCTGTTTTTACCATATGTGTATATAACTCCACCATAAATGGTCGGATTGCTTTGCTAAACAATACAAGACAAGGTCACCATAATTTCTGACAGATGTAAAAGTACAATCCAGATCCTGGAAATATTCTGGATACTAAGATCTGGAATATGAAATATGTACTGGTTCATCATAATTTTCAAAACACCAAATTGTAGCAGACATTCTGCTGAAAGGGAGTATAACATTAAAGTAGGACTAAAGTGTTGCGTCACAGTCATAATATGCTTGGCAGAGGTCAGCGCCCTCCAAGTGCCTTTCTAGTTATTCAATGGATCATGTGTTTTACTCATGAGCAACCTCAGAGGAGAAACAAACATTCACAACTTACAACATCTGAAGTTTTAAGTTTTTAAAGTTGAAAATGTTTCAAAATAAAACAAAATAATCTTCAAACTGTTTTCAGTGGCAGCACCACTTCCCACGAACATCTGCTCTGTGCTTCAAGCTCTAAAAGGTGCAGCGTGGTGAACGCCATAGATTCACATCCGAGTGTTGGAGAAACAGACAAAGTAACCACTTACAAAGACACCACAATCTGTGCACACTTCTGCACTCACCCACACATATTTGGTTTGTTCACCCCCACCAAGGAGTCCCAGGAGATGAGTTATGGATCTCAAACACCAGGACTGTTGATCCAGGTGCCATCTGATTATTTTTGGCCACCAGGAGTGTCAGGAAATCAGTGATAGATGTTGCTGGATAACCTCATCACCCCCTGAAACCCACCATGGAGATAAAAAACCTGCTGGAACGAAGGAGACAGAAAAAGTGTGAAGCATTTTGCATCCGTCATAGCCAGTGTAACCTGATCTTGGATCTACTTTTTGTGTCTACTGATTTTTAATTAAAAGAGTGGTAACTGCAGAGACAGGAAAGAAAGCGAAGGTGTTTTTAAAAGGATCACACATTGCAGCAAAGCTTTGCAGGAGCAGCTGTCTGTGTCCTACATCCAAGAAAGGAAAGACAGGAGAGAAAATATACAACCCATACCTTTGTGACTGTGTTGGTGTTGCAGCATGTGCTGCCAATCTCCTACAAAACTCTCTCAGTCACCTTTCTCAGAAACTTACTGCTTGATTAATTCAGCAGAGCTTTTTTTTTTTCTCCTCCTGATGTTCCTGAGAAGTGCGTGCATGTCCGTTTGTGTTTGCGTCTGTGTGTGGTCCAAACATGGTTTAAGGCACAACAAGGCATCCACAGAGAAGTAACATAACCTTTCGCTCAGTGTGCATGAGATACACCATCTGTTGTAGTTAGAGTTAACAGAGTCACCGTCTGTGCAGAAAGCCCGCCGTGCAGTCTGGCACCATTTGCTGTATTTGGCACGGCACTGGCTGTGAAACACCCTCCTCAGATTGCCGAGGTAACATGCACCCAAGCTCTTCTCTGCATGTTTAGCCAACAGAAGTGACAAGGTGGAGTTTCTCAGATTGAGAATAGATGCAGTATTATGGTGTGCTGATTGTAGAGTTGCACAGACTACAAATAATTTTTCTCCACATTTAGCTCTAAGACATCACTTTTTCTGCAGATTTAGAGACATATTTGTGAAAAAGATTTCTTTAATATTATAAATGTTGAATGTTATCCATAAATTTTATGAATGAATGTCCTGTTTCTAAATATTTAGCTGTCTTAACATTTAGTTTCCATTCTAAATATTTTGCTAAGACTAAATATTTATTAAATATTTTCGAATATTTGCAAAGATTTCTAAATAACTAGTCAAGATTTATAAATCTTTTGCAAAGACTTCAAGATATTTGCTAAAATTTGTAAACAGGAAGTCAAGATTTCTAAATCTTGAGGTACGATTTCTAAATATTTAGCTAATATGCAATTTCACTGACTTTAAATTTAGAAATCTAAGCAAATATTGAGAAATCATTGCTCAAGATTTAGAAATGTTTGCATAAGATTTCCAAATATCGACTTGATATTTTTAGAAATCGGCAAATATCTAGAAACCTTTGCAAAAGATATAAAAATCTTTTATATTTCAAATTTATTTAATTTAGTCTTGGCAAGGCAAGGCAAGTTTATTTATATAGCACATTTCAGCAAGGCAATTCAAAGTGCTTTACAGACAGAAAAAAAATAAAAGAAAACAATTACAATTCAATTAAAAAGCAGATAAAAATCAATAAGATACAATAAAACAAAAAAAAGATTAAAAGAGATTTTAAAACAGGTTTTAGGATAAGAGTCGCAGTGCAGAGTTGTCAAATTGAGTGATTTTCTTCTTCTTCTTCTTCATTTTTGTTTTGTTAAAAAGATAAGTTGTTAAAAATAATTTGTTAAAATGCTCTAATAAAAGGCAGCTGTAAAAATGTGAGCCTTCAACCTGAATTTAAAAGAGCTCAGAATTTCAGCAGACCTGTTGTTGCAGATATTTTGAGCATAGAAGCTGAATGTTGCCTCTCCATGTTGGTTCTGACTCTGGGGACTGAAAGCAGACCTGATCCAGATGACCTAAGTGGTCTTGATGGTTCACATGGAATCAAAAGATCATTGATATATTTAGGCCCTAGTCCATTCAGAGCTTTGTAAACCAACAGGAGTGTTTTAAAGTCTATCCTCTGACAAACAAGAAGCCAGTGTTAAGACCTCAGAACTGGACTGATGTGATCCACTGGAGCTGCAGCGTCCTGACTGATTTTTTAGGGAGACCTGTAAAGACGCTGTTACAGTAATCAAGCCTACTGAAGATAAAAGCATGGACCAGTTTTTCCAGGTCCTTCTGACACATCAGTCCTTTAATCCACACATTCTTCAGGTGATAGTAGGCCGACTCTGTAACTGTCGTAACATGTTTGTTGAAGTTCAGGTCTGAGTCCATGATCTTGGCTAAATACAAAATCAGGATATTCGTTTATAACATTTATAAATAACATTCAACATTGAGATATAACATTTAACATTTAGATAAAATATTCAACATAACATTTGACAAATATTTCTCTAAATCTGCAGAAAAAGTAATGTTTTAGAGCTAAATGTGGAGAAATGTTGTTATTTGTAGTGTGTGCAACTTTGCAATTAGCACCCCATACAGTATTAGCCCGTCTGTAAAAGTCAAAGCTCTTTCAGATGACAATTGAGCTCTTCAAATATTCACTCCTCTTGCAAAAAAAAAGGTTCTTGTCGGTTGTTTTACGTCCAACCTGCTGAGCTGTGAGTATAAAAGAGAAGGAGGAAGTGTCCCAGGGGTTTAACCCAGAACAACCAGCACTCTGTTCACAATCAAGAATGGACATGATGTCACTACCCAGGGAGCAGTACGTATAGCCAGCGTCTTAGTCAACTCTGTGGTAGTCTGGAGGTGTAGAAAGAAGTCCTGAAACACATGCCGGCCTGAGCGTTAATGCACTCTGAAACATGAGCCCCAGTGCCTCTGACGAAAGGAGATTTACCAAGTCTTTCCTATATGTTTGCCTGGCTGACATGGATGCAGATGATAAAAAAATTCAAGCCGTTCAGGGATTATTTCTCCTTGCAGATTTTCTATTTCCTCCTGCTGTTAATGTCAGATGATTGACAGCAGACAGAGCGAAACATAATGCACACCCTGATACAACATTTCTCAACTTGAGCAGTGAAGTAACAACTGTAAAATTAGGCTAAGGCTTTGGGTTTGCTGTGATGGATTATCCAGGCTGAGAAATGCTCAGATGTGTGAAACTTGTTTACCACACTGCACAGGAATGAATGACCGCTGAGCATATGGCTTCCTCGGAGAAAAGACGGAGAGCTCTGGTGTTTCAAGTTAAGGTATGATGAGGTAGCAAAAAAGAGAAATGCAGCACAACTAAAACAAAAATGGGAATCTTTAATTAATGTGTTGATGGGCGGAAACTGCTTGACTGACAGGACTTTGCTGAGCAAAAAATGCTATTGAGAGATTGTTTTGATAGTGTCCTCCATTTACCTGCTAGTCTTAAAAGCGCTATTTTGGTGTCACAGCTCATCAACATATTGAATTGGTACAGATTCATCCGGAAAATTACACCTTGCACCTGTGACTTCTCTTCACACAGACTCTGCATCTTCACCTCCAATATCAATAAAATCTGCTCCTCCTCTCACTGACTGCTGTGTATTTACTGCGGCATGTAGCATGCATATGAGCAGGATATACTGCCTCCTCTCAACATTGCACCTTGAACTTTGACCCTCATGATTATGGATTTTTCACAGTCCATGGCACATATTGTCGTGCAATGTCATCTGTCTGCGCTTTCTTCGGCAGCTCAGTCAACTTGACAAACCTCCCTCTGAAGAGACGACTGTGAGTTAGAGTAGTGGGAGAAATTGGCTGCTTGCAAACTACAAATGGGGCAAGATTTATGAGGACATCCTGGAATATTTCTGAAATTGTAACACGTTTTTAGTTAATCAATGTTTTGAAGGTTTTGGTATCAAAAAAAGTCAATTTTAATGGGATTTCTGAGAATGATACAGATACCGAAGAAGTCAGGGAATTTAAATCGACAATTTCAGACTTGCTGGAGGACAAATTGTTATTTTTTACTTCATGTTGTCTGAGTTATGTAAAGACATATAAAATGGATTGAAGAAAAAACAAACTTCTCTGATACAAACTGTGACGGATTTGAAGAAAAAGGAAAGCTTGCTCCCACGCAAGCTCAAAGTTTATTGCTAAAGTGACCATAAATATTGAATCTTCATTATGTGTAAAGGAAAATTAGCCATTTCCGGGAGATTGGAAAAATCCGAATTTATAAAACTACTCTAGAATCTGCTTTTTGCAAATTTTGGTACAGAATATTTACAGTTCGGAAAACATTAATGTGGATCATTATAAGGATCTACTGCATGTTTTGGTTAGGGATGTCCCGATACATATTTTTTGGCTCTCAATCCGATTTTGTCATGATATGTTTTGTCAATACCGATCTGATCTGACACCTTTCTCTGATAAATCATGTACTCCTTTGGGTGATGTAAATGATGAGTCATGTTTGTTGTATGAAAGTGAGCCCTGTTGGTACCTCCTCGAGGAAAAACCCCTTTACAAATGTCGCAAGACGCTGTTTTACTATCATTGCTTTCCAAAGAGAAGTAGTCCCACACAGTGGCCGTAAAGCGTGACGGTGCTGAAAACACATGAAAACTGGATCGGTCCTGATCATGAACCGAAATCTGATGCTATCCAATAGGGCTGAATGATTTTAGAAAATAATCTAATTGTGATTTTTTCAGACCAATGTTGCCATTGCGATTTAGCATGCATTTTTTTTTTTTTGAGGGGGGACGTTTATCTTCTGCACTGTTCACTTAACACAAGTTTTAAGTCATTTTATAGTATGACTTACACGACAAAAAATACTGTTAACAAGTGTCACAAGTTATTTAAACAAGTTATTTTTTGCATTTCTTAAATGAAAAAGGAACACTAGAAAAATGCACTGACCTCCCATTGTCAGTAAGACTAACAAACCATACAGAATGAAGTGATTAAGAGGTATGGCTCTGCCAGCCACAAGCATGCTACTGGGTGGAGCTTTATAGCTCACAGGTTGTTTTTTTTTTGCCAGAAAAAAAAAACAGCATTTTGACTTTTGCTGGTTTTAAGGGAGGACAAGTACAAGTCAGGGCTGTCACTTGAATGCGTTAATCAGATTAATTAATTACACCAAAATTTAATGTGTTAAAAAAATTAAGGCAAAATTAACTCATTGGCTGCCAGCCATTTTCAGAACATCTTGAACGATCTTTCAAAACCCAAATAATATTGTTTTCTATGACTATGTATACACCAAAACTACATAAGAAGAGTGGACTCTCTTCGTTTGTGTCTTTCTTCTGGTTTTTGATTTAAAAAAAAACAGACATAATGCCTTTTTTGATTGCATTCATCACGGGAGCTCCATCCTTTGATCCTCTCCATGATCTCTGTCGTCTTTTCTCACGATCCCACCGCTCTTTCTCTCTGAACTACCACAACACATCCTCAGTTCGAGCGTGAGCTGCCTGAACTTTTCTGACTTGCTGCGTCTCACTATGCCTGTGTCATCTCACATCTTCTCCTCATATCCATGCTGAGCTCTCGTCCAAAGAGTGCACCGCTCTCACTCACAGTAGGTAAAGAGCATGATTTTGATTGACAAGCTCCACCAGACCCCACAGACATTTTCATTTTGGCCGGTTGGAAAAAAATGTGGATTTGCAAATCTTCTCTTGTTCATGTATCCAATTAATTAGTCATGCACTACAATTTTGTAACGTCCTAGAATTCAAATTCTTTGTTTGGGGACCTAAAGCAGAAATGAGATTAAAATTCAATTAACTAGATTAATTAATTATAAACCCTGTAATTCATTAGTTTATTTTTTTTAATTACCTGACAGCACTAGTTTTGGTGTATGGGGGTCAAATTCACTCTCCCAGTTCAATAATAAGATGTTATTATTTAGACCACAAACACTGTTTCCCACATAAAGGATCCCGTGACATTTTTTCTCATGGTTTCAATTTGTTCCCTCTCCGACATATAGGATAGGTCAGTATTAGCCATTAGATTTATTGATTAAGCTCCATTAGACAGGTAATGTCAATAATAATAATTAACAACACAACACAGTTCATTTGGTGACCCTTCAACTTGAATGAGCTCAGACTGCGTCAGAATGAAAAACCTCCTGTGCAGCAGACCCAGTGATGTGTGGGAGGTTTGGAACGGCCCAGAGCAAAACAAAAACCGAACAAAATCCCACAACAGGCAAAAATAGGTGTGCATCAAATGGGACAGTCTACTTTGAAGCGAAGGGAAATGAGGCCATGATGCTTTGGTTTGTCATGCAGAAGTTAGAAGTCTGGCACAGAGAGTTTCTGTTCAATGACTCTAACAAATATTCACTTAGCTCCTCTTCATCGCACTATTACTGCTGTTTGGCACAGCCATGATTATGGCTACAATAACTAATCCCTCATTAATGTCCCGTCCACACTCCTCTGGCTCACAAAGATAGGAAATCAATGTACCTTTGCCTGAAGCAAGAAGTGAGGAACTGTCCATCTCCTGTGTGTAAGCAGCACCAGCTCTTCATATGGAAAGGTTGTTAGGGAGGAGAAGCATTGTGGACTTTATGTCAGGGACTTGGTGTCCTTTAGAAAAATAGTGATGCTTTCTAGAGAAGAGTAATCTAGGCCATGGCTCTTAAAGAGAAAAATCAAAGCAGAGGTGATTCAAATCAAGTTTTGTTTTTGTTTTTTAATTTAAGGGTGAAGAAAGACAAAGCCTTGTGCCCTCATAATCCTCTGAGAGACAGCCAAGGACTTAAATAGAGTAAAAGAAAACACATTTTCTCCCTTATCTTCCTTAAACTGTTGACAGGGCTTTTTCATTCCTCATGCCTCAAATTTAATGTTGATTTGAATTACAAATGTGTATGCACATTGCAAATATGTACTTTACCAAACATCCCCATGGCACTGGGCTGCTCTTTAAAGATTCATAAAGCATTTTCCGGAGCCCATCTCCCCACGTTTAAGTACTCGAACTCCCAGCAGAGATGGTAATGTATTGTTCCAAATATTCTCATTGCAAGCTTGTTAGGGAGTTAAAATTGCAACCGTTGAGGCGGAAAGACATTTTACAGTTACAGTCTTTCCAGTTGGAGGCCTCAGCATAAAACAGAATACAAAACTTGAAACAACTACGGCTGTGAGAAGGCTTGAATTAATGCTGCCAGCTCATGGAAGTCCAGTGAAGCAGTATAGCAGAGAAGCCATGAATGGCTGTAAAGATAACAGCAGCAGCCTCTTCTGAGGTCTTCAGCCCGTCTTCGCCGCACAGCTGGATCATCCTTTTGGACCCCTGAGTTGCCTTACAGATGCCATACATGCACACACACACACACACACACACACACACACACACACACACACACACACACACACACACACACACACACACACACACACACACACACACTTTCTTAGTCTGGCAGATCAAACATGGTGACCCCTTGTTATCTCCTCACTGCCAGCTTTGTTTGCACAGATCATCTGGAAACGTCATTTATTTCACTGAGGGGTGAGTCAACAAACCCCAAATGCACATCCTGCCTGACCCGCTGATGTTACCTGAATGAGGGTTTTCTGAACCATAAAATGAACAGATGGTGGGAATGTTCAATTCTTAGGAGTGAACAATCAATAGCTGTCTGTTTCCAAACAGTGAACAGCTCTGAAAAATGAAGCACTGCAGCTCTGGTAGTCAGTTGTGACCAGAAACTTGATCCAAATTTCTTTTCGGGCCAAGTGGTTTTTTGCTTTTATGTGGAGCTAAAGAAAAACCTTCAAAAGTTGGAATTTAATACAAAGGTCTATTCTTTTTCATTTAAGCCTTACTCAAGCTGTCCAACTGACTTTCTACACAGTGTTCTCTTCCCATGAATGTGTAAAAAAGGGCTTTCTTCTCCTTTAAACTCCAGTGCGATTTCTTTAAGGTTGCTCACCACCAAAAGCCATCAGACTCTTTGGTGGAACCCACAGGAAGGGACGGGCTGTCTGTCTGTATTTTATTGTATAACCAATTAGAGGTGTACTGTCGACATGAATTTGGACTGTGAGCTTTCAAACTTTGGGCACAAAATGAAAAAGGCCTCTGATTGAGACTGCCCCAAATCTGCCACCTCTGAAAGTCCTTCTATTTCTCCCATTGATATTAATCTTTTGTTAAAGTTTCTGGGAGAACTGAAAGATCCTCTAGCAGCTCAAAGGAGCCACTTTAGGAGAGGATATGGGATTTCTATTGATCATGAGGGTATAAAAGACACGCTGACAGTTTGAGGTTTTGGTTTCAAATGTGAAAAACTAGGGGGCCATAGCAACATGGGTGTTAACCATTGGCTTTATATAGAGAGGACAGCGTGACTTCGCCATTTACCATGACTACTATGAGAGACTCAGAGAGAATCTGAGTGGGGCTGGGTGACAAAATGTGTATTTGTATTTACAAATACACATGAACGGCAGCTGTCAATCATCATTAAACGAGACATGAAGCCTTGTTTTAACCTCTTATAACTAATGAAAATAAAACTTTTTTAGAAAAAAAGAGGACTCGAAAAGAAGCCCAATAATATCTTCCAATCACCAAAACAATCGGATGTGGGAAACATTTCGATGAAGTGTATTAATTTTTCAAAGTTTAACCATAGCCCATCTGGAACGGCTGGGGAGATAGATTTTCTTTTTTTTTGACCTATACTACAGTCAGCCACCAGGGGGAGCAGTTTTTGTGGCGACCTCACTTCAAGCCAAGCAAGATGACATCCATTTTTTTTTACAGTCTATGGTGTGAAGATATGGAGGGAGGGATTCTTTGTTTATCAACAACGCCGGATGCGCGCGCAACTTGGGTGCGGAAGAGTATAATGGTTGTCATCTGGCCAGGAGGAGCTAACCACCAAAAAACAGATTTTTAAACTAAATATCATCACTTATACAGATGGTAAACGGCTCCCAGGTTTGTGAAATAGCAGTGAGTGGACAGAAGAGATCAGCAAGTGGACCAATGTTGCCAACTTAGCGATTTTGTTGCTACTTTTAGCGACTTTCTGGACCCTCCAGCAAGAAAATTAGAGAAAAGCAACTAGCAACAAAGCTAGCAACTTTTTTGGTGGTTGGGGGCTCCAAGATTACGAAAGAAAAGTTGTTTTCTCTCTTTCCCCATTCAAGTATGGCCAGCTGTACACTACGGGCTCTCGGACAGCTCAGTTGACAGGTAGGCAGCCACAGGCCCCCCCCACCTACTGTGTAAGGACGCTAGCGTACCCCCATTGGACAGAAAAAAAAGCTGCTGATATAAGGTGGACAGACGTTTTTAGCAGAGAAATCTGGCATGTACCCAGAGAGCAATCTAGATACACAACTGTCACTCGATGCTCATGACTGCATTATCCGTGGACACTTACCAAACTGTGACATACCAGGACGTAAATATGTGTCAATAAATCAAAAACCCTCCGAGACCAAAAAAAAGCACACAGACTGCTGAGTCTGAGACCCGGTTCATAGTGAAAGAACCAGAAAACTGCACCAAATCAGATATAGACGACGTTATTCGCACGCGGACGTCACAGGTGTTTCAGTGTAAAGTGTGACCCTGTAAACTGGTGACTCTCGGTCCTTAATTGCTGATAAGGTCTGCTGAGAGTCACCAGTTAGCATGGTCGCTATTAACTCCAAAACACCAGTTGCTCTGTGACGGTCAAAACCTGATAGACGTTGCCACTGTTGTATGGTATCGTTTTTAAAAACTGACCACAGAACAACTAGACATTTTTATGCTGATAACAGGTTGAATTTATTGTTTAAAAAAAAAAAAAAAAAATGCTAACTTGTCTGAATGAATGGAGCTAAATGCTGCGCGCGTGCGTATCTATATGATGACGTAGACTGATAATCCCTCTATAAAAACCCAACCAAAATGTATAAGAAACTCACTGTAAATCTATTGGCTTTCCGCGACTCACTTCAATTCAACTCTTTTTTGAGCTTTTTCAGCTCTTTTCACCAACTCCTCCCGAGGAAACTTGAGATCACTCTATAGGTAACCTGCATTGAAAGTGTTAGACCTTGAGCTGACGATAGAGGACAGTGAAATAAATGCCAGGAATTATAAGAAGGTAAGCTTTCTAACCACTGAGTGCAGTGCAGAGAAAAATCATCTCAGCCTCACAGTCTACAAGGATTCAATTAAAGGAAAAAAAATAGTTTGAATCCAATTATATGGGATGACGCACCATGATAAAACACTGAAATGCAGTTTTAGATCAAGTGTATCACACTGTAAGTCCGTTTGGACACAGTTATGACGTCCTTGTTGCTGATTAACCCCAGGCTTCACGTCATTCTCGCCACAGAAGCCCTGACAGTAGCCTATAAGCGAACAGTTTGATGCCCCCTCTCTCCCCCTCCTTCGGCAGTGCTCCTTCCCGGCAGCACTCAGCATCTCTCCAGCAGCGGACTCTGGGACTCGTGCGACCTCCTCGACGCGGCACAGAGAGCTCTCTCTCACACACACCGGACCCATACAAACGGCGTGCAGGAGAACTTTCCCTCGCGTTATTACGCATGTCTCGAGCTCTGCGCATAAGCGCGTCAGAAACACCGTCTGAGGAGAAACCGGTTGGATCTCAAGGAAATAACAGACGATAAGAAGAGAATTGAGGACACTTTTAAACAATCATAACTATGATCTCCTCGTGCATGAAGGGATATCCTCTTCTCGCCCTGTGATTACCAAGTGTGGGTCCGACAAGTCCGAGTACCAACTCACACCAAGATGGATCTGTGGGGAGTTTATCTATTCCATCTCATAACTTTGGGTAAGTGAATACGCATGTTCTGTTTCAGTATCAGACTTTATGAGATGAGAATAAACCCACGAAGCCTATTTCATTGTGAGTTTGATGTGAATAGGTCCAACAGGAGGAACGATCGCTCCTGTGCATAATGTGGGTGCAGTGTCTCTAAATATCAAAACCGTAATATTTTAGAAAACTTGCATTTCGGTCAGTCTGGCAGCTTTGAATGGATTTGGTAGCATTCACATTGCTCACGGTTAAAGCTCAGCTGCGTAATCCTGCTCTGTGTTTGGGAATGCAAAAAACAGCTGGACGCAAACACTCGTGTTTAAATGCGGTCCTCTGAGCGCGTGTGCGCTTCGTTATGGGTTGTAATTAACATCCCCTCCGAATCATATCTCCCCATTTTGTTTATACTTAGAGTAAATATTCATGTAAAGAAATGTACAGGGTCCCTCATTTTCAGTAAGTACATGAATCCCCCACTTATTCTTTGATTATACTTTCATCTTCCAAATCCTCCAGAGTGACCATCCTGCCCTCCACATCAGTCTTCGCAGTGTCGCTGAGCTACCTGCTCTCTATGTAGTTGAACTAGATCCTGGGTAATTGTTTTCTGCTTCAACAACCTATTGGTGTCCACAGAGGAGAGCTGTGCGTTGCTGGTTGTCCCTCTGTCATTACAACACACAATGAAACCTCCAGCCACATTGCAAACTGTTACTGATAAGATTACACCCACTGATGGATGGCCATGACACCAGGGATGATCATTTTCTTTGGTACCAGCTTCTCTGCTTAACAAAGGCTTAGATGTGCATCATATCTTACCTCTGCATTCATTATTAATTAGATCTGTAGAGGTCTTCATTAGAGGAACGAATGGAGAGGGAAGAGGGAGATTCTGTATAAAAATGAGTCTTAGCTTTTGCATTAGATACCAAATGACATGCAGTTTGCAATAATCAGGGTTGATAGGGGGTTACTCTAAAAATGTAATCCAGTACAACCACAAGTTACCTGTTAAAAAAATCAGTAACTTAATCCAATAATAAAGTAACGTACCTGATTACTTTTAGTTGCTTTTGGATTACTTCAATACCAAATATGCACATAAAGACAGATTATAAAAGATGTGTCATCTGCTTGGTTTATTTTTTTTTTTAGAGAAACATCTCCTTTTACACTGCAAACAGGGAATGCTGTTTCAGTTGAAAACATAGATTTAGAGATCCCACAGTGTTTTTAATGAATCAGGTGTCCATATACTGAATTTTGAAAAAGGAAAAAAGAAAATAAAAACTCTAAAGCAACTGCAACTGATTCCAAATCATCCAATAGGGGTGGGAGAAAAAAATCATTATACAATATAGCAGGATTTTTTTGTTTGACAATTTCAAAATCATGACTCTTTGTCAATTTTTTTTTTTTTTTGGATTCAAATTCTTCATTTCATTCTTTATAAACTGGATTGGAAAAAAAGTTACCGCTTTTCTCCAGCAGAGGGTGAAATGATTCTCTCTGACTCACGTGATGTGCATTTTATGGGAAAATATGGCTCCTGATATAGTCTGTAGACATTATCATCATTAAACTTTTTCCCATGGTCTGGTGTTAAAAAAAAGCAAACTAAAAATCACAAAAATCGTAAATGTTGAAGAATCGCAATTGAAATCAAAATGGCATCCCAAAATTTGTAACAGAATCAAATTGTGGCAATAGCATATCGTCCCAGCCCTATTATCCAAGTACTTGGGAAAACAGTACTGTTCACAAAGTTGACAGAAAATATGCTTTTTTCAAAGCAAACTTTAAATCTCTTTTTTCTAAACAAACAGAAAATATGTTCCCTCTACAAGGCAAGCAGAGGAGGCTCTGTTTTAGTACATGGGTTAACCAATCATGTGCGCACACAGCTAACAAACCTGAAGTACAGCTTACTGAATTTCTGTGTACTTTAGCAAATGTTAACAGTTTGTTGTTGTATCTGTAGATGTTTCTTCAAGTTGGACGTGGAGTCCCTGGATGTTAATTCCACCTGTTGCCACTAGGGATAAACCGATTATCGGCCTGGGACGATATTTGGCATTTTGAGACATATCAGCATCGGCCTTTATTTTAATCCGACGGCCAATATGAAACCCATTCAAAACTGTGTTGTTTTGGCTCTGATGCTTCTCTGCACAGAATTTCTCCCTGCCTACACTATGGAAGCCCTACATGGTCATTTAAAACCAGTCATGTAAAACCAAACAGAAAATTAATCAAACTGCAATACATGCCTGTAAAAGGCAGCACAAGCTCAATTCTGTCCAGATTTATTGCAGTTACATAGAAATTTTTGAAAAAAAATATTTTCTGTAGAACACTTTAGCTATTCATTTTTATATTATTTTATATTTAACTTTATAAAACATGCTGCTAAGCGTGAGAGCTGTTTATTAAACATAAGCTCGAAGGCATTTAAATGCAGTTAAGTGTTGTAGTTTGTATTGTTCAATTTTTTTAAGCCAATATTTTCACTTTGACTGCAGATGAATTTCGGCTTCAAATATTGGTTATTGGCCTTTTTACCTACGAATAATCAGTATCGGTATCGGCCCCCAAAAAAACATATCAGTCTATCTCTAGTTTCCACCCAGTGCAGGCATTTTTTGCCTGGCAGTGGCCATTTTTTTGTATCATAATTACATGATGCTGTCACATGTAATCCGTTACTCCCCAAGCCTGGCAAGAATCTGAAATCACTAAGTGTGCAATAGAAAAGTGGCTCTTCTCAATTGATACTGAAATAAATGTTTCCTGACCTCAAAGATAATATGCTGCTTCAACCTTGTGCCAAACAGTGAAAGGTTGGGAACTGTTGGGATGTTTGGATGGCTGACCCCATTTTTGTTGTATTTTCTGTGGCTTTGACAGAAAACTGAGCTCACATATGATCCAGCTCTCCTAACCACTCCAGATACCTGCAAGCCATTACTGAGGGTTCTCAGAAAACCCCAATTTTCCACCGAGAGCAAACACTGGGAGTAGTTTGTCTCAGTAAAAAAAAAATGTGGTTATTACAGTTTGGCCTTGCAGGATTGTTTCTTGCCTTTTATTTGCTGGCTCTGTTGTATGACACTGTGGTGCTACAGTGTTTGCTGATAGCTTCTGTGCTCCCATGTCCCAGTTTGTCTGCTCTTAAAGTGCATGAATTTAAAATTCAGTTAATTGCTTTACGCTCAAAACATTTTCATCGCATCTGATAATTACAGACGACGTGCAAATCACGCTGACTCATGTTGCGTTAGTCTCAAAAACAGTTTTCTCTATGTGAGCAGAATGAGAAAAGCAGAGGGATGGCGGGACAAATGTAATATTCTCTAAGTTTGGTGTTGGTCTGACTTGAGCGTGTACATGTTGAGTCCAGGTCCTGAAGAAGACATTAACTCAGCAGAAGGTCAGTTTGTGCATCTCCAGGAGTTCAAACTGAATCACTGTGGCCTCCTTCATGAAAAATTAAATGAATCCCTTAGAAGCAGTCGACTGTCCGAGCTTTGATCTTATCTGCATGATGAATGTGCACCAGGGCTCCATCTGACAGATCCACACTGAGGCTCAAAATTATAAAGAATTAAGCACAATTTTGCTGTGTAAGTATTTTTTTAGTTTAGATAAGCATTTTCTGCAGTGTTTACTCAAAACCACAGCTTCATATCAAGGAGAAAATCCTCATTTTAGCACAAGCTGATTGCATTTGATATTAATTAATGGGCAAAACTGAAGCTTGCTGTGACCTCTAGTGGCTCTCAGACTGTTGGTGGTTGAATTGGAGAAGCACTAGCAGCTGACAGCGTTGTGCAAATTACGTCTTAAAAGATTTTAGATTTTCTCATTCAAAGCTTCGTTGTGTGCTCTCAAATCGATTCTCCATATAATCACATTTAAACTTAAATCAGGGTTGCCCTCTACTTGTTTCAGTCTACTAGCATCATGCTACATTTTTGATTTAATGGTTTTGACATTGTGGGATATGACCTGTGTCTGTAATGGTGATAGATAAGTACTCTCGAGCATGCTATTACCGAGCATATTGGCTTGAGTCTTGTAGGAGATTCGTCATGAATCTCATTTGAGGCCAGAGGCAGCCATGAAGAACATACAGGCCATCACATGCTCATGCTTTTACCATGAGGGGCAGATAGGTCAGTCAATCCTGGTAAATAGTAGGCTGCTATAGGGAGAGGAGACAGTCTTAGCTCCATGGACTGATTTTCACCAGGTAGTCGATAAGCTGTTAACGCAGACGCCCTGTTTAAGACCTGTTTCATTATTCAACCATTCACTGTTATGTGGGGTTATTTACATCACTTCAAACCTGGTAATAATACAGCACCAGAGATTCAATATTGTGCAGAAAGTGATGTGATTTGAGATGTGTTTATGTCATTATTGCTACTTCGGAAAACTCAATGAAAAAAACGTCCTTCCACAGTCAATATTTAAAGATTTAATGACAGAATATATGTCAGAAAGGGTTTCATGTTTCCAGTAAACAAAAACCTGAAAGACTGGGCTGACAGTAAAAAACAAGGCTGCATTTTAACCCCTTACTGCCTGAATCAATTTATAGTTAGACAACAGAATTGCTTTTGAGTGTTTTTGCATACAGATGGTTATTTGAGTGGAAATTGTCAATTTGAATGTGGCATACAAAACAAATATAAATAAGTTATAAATATATAAATGTGATAAGTTCACCGAATGTGAAATACATTGTAACATAGTGCATTTGATATTATTCTTGGTACGTTAAGAATATGAATCATTAGGTATTAGTAAGATACAAAGGTCTTTTAAGCTGAATCAAGACCTGATGGGGTATGTTGCAAATTTGCAACAGGCATCAAGGGGTTAATAGATAAACCAGATAAATATGGCCGTTGCAAGTCCCAAAAGAGGCTTTAGGAAGTTGTTATTCTCCCTGTAGACAACCATTAAACCTATCAGTAAGTAAGTAGTTAAGTAAAGTAAGTAAAGTTTTTTTTTGATACAGCACCTTTCATACAATCACAAAGTGTTTTGCAGGTTAATATCAAAATGAAATCATAGAACAATTAAAGAAACAACAGCACAATTAAATCATTAGTCAGTACAAGGCAAATTGAAAGTCTGTTTAAATAAATGTGCCTTTTAGAGCTTTTTAAAGGTGACATAAGCTGCGTTTCCATTAAACCTGGAATTGCGCAAAACCTTAATGCTGCAATTAGGGATGCAAATTATCGAGTAATTCATTAATTGATAATTGTTTCATCTTATCAATCAATGATTGACTAATTGATAAGCAGCCATTTTTCTGAGAAGCTGAATTCTCTTTGAATCAATAGGTTCCTTTCTACAAAAATCCTATCTTTCTTATGAAAGAGAAAATGCAAATCATGTTCCGTTATAAGAAAATTATTCTTAACAGCAGGGAACAACACATTCACAGATGGAACAATGCAATGAAAAGGCTTCTTTAAGGCTACTTGAAACATGAAAATAAATAAGTGCACTGTCTGTTAGAAGCAAAACAAACTTGCAAACTTAGGAGAGTGAATTTTTCATCTTTTTCTGTGTGTGAACGCGACATCACGTCATGTAAATTAGATGAATATGGCTTTTTAGTCTGTCAAATAAAAAACAAAACAAAACAAGGTATACTAGGTATACCTGAATTTTGAGAAAGATAACTCTGCTGTGATCTGGTGCTATATGGAAAGTAAAATTAACTTTCAGGGGCAGCCGGTGCTTCGGTTGGGGGGAGAGGGCCCCCTATACAATGGTACGGGAAACACTGGTCAGGAGCGAGCCTTGTGCGCAGCCTGTTCACAGTTAGCCCAGCTGCTAAAAAACACTCGCTCAGCAGAGACAGACATGCAAGGTATGGCCAGGTATTTCCGTGCAAGGTTTGCCACTCTTGGAAACCTGCCTTCATTTACCTCCAACCATGCTACAGGACTTGAGTCGAGGCCTGGTGGTGGATCTATGAGAAAGTAGTCCACTTCTGTTCATGTGTTTCGTTGTTGTTAGAGCTTCTCTTGCGTTCCCACGTGTGCGTCAAGGACATCTGGCACAAAGCGCACCCTCATGCGGGCTGGCGGAGAATTATGGGTTAAAAACGCGATTAATTGCAATTAATTTATTTTAATCGAGTAATGTCTTATCAACAATTAATCAATTAATTAATTGATAAATTGATTATTTGTTTGCATCTCTGGCTGCAATAAAAACATGGCAAAGGAAACACCAATGTGTAGGAAAACCTTTCAATTTTTCGATAAGAAGGCTTGCGCTCTCGTGAGGTGGTTTTTCAGAATTTTCCATATTGAAGTTTATCGCAAAAGTGCAACGGAAACACCTTTTTCACAAACACGTCACTGGACTTGAATAACATCGCACCTCCTTCACCTCCTCATCCATGATCCTCTCCCAGAAGTCCCTGGGAGTTGTCCATCGTGTCAACTACAGACTCTGGCTTTCATTTTGTAATGCTCTGCTGTTGTGTGTACAGTGCAGACGTTGGTGTTTTTGACCGTTAGTGAAGCCATCATGAAGGCTGTGAGTGGGTCAGAGAGCAACAGGAAGGAGGGTGGAGGTGTGTGTGTGTATGTGAAAACAGGTGGGCTGGAGATGATGATTTTCATTCAATGTTTTGTTTGTGCCTGTTTTGAGCTGTTTTATGTGGTGATCAAGGACAAGGATTGACTGAATATAACGCCAAGATTTCTGAGTTTAGACCTTGGAAGCTGCAGTGTCAGAGCCAATGATGAAGACCTCATCTTGACAGCTGCAGGAAGTTGTGAGTCATCAAGTCCTTAATAGTCAAACAATGGAGCAAAACAATCAGTTTTTCTGTGTCATCAGGCCTAAATGACACAGACAAACCGAATACCACCGGCGCAAGAGTGATAAAGACATGGATAATGTTAATCAAAGGCAGCAAAGTGAGAACAATATAGGGCCCAGTACAGAATCCTGGGGGACACCACACGTATGGGCCATACATGTCAACCAGTAAACTCAGCCCAGCACAAAAAGCAATGAGAGTAAATAATCAAGGGTTAAGAAATAACTGATGAACAGAGCATAAAGTGATGCACTCAGCTCTGATCCAAAAATGTTTCCAAAGAAAGCCGACTGATGGTGTTGACTTTTTGAGAGCAGAAAACACCACAGGGAGACTTCAGCCTACTTTTATAACCTCTCAGCTGATTGCCACCAGCTGAGGAAAAACGTCACAGGTGCTCCTAATACCTGCTGATTAGGTGAGACAGATTTGGATCCCTTTCCAAGCAAATCTTGGAGGTTTAATTTCAAACACTAGATCCATAACAGAGGGTTACAAATCGTAGTGCTTTTGCTCTTTTCTCTTGGTTTTTATAGGAGTTCCAAGTGAGGATGTGATAATGACATGTATTTTTCTCTTTATTTCATAGCAGTGTGTAGATATAATGTGGTACTGTTCCAGTGGAAATAAAAGCCTAGCTCCAGAGTTCATCGACAACCACAGGTCTGATCTGTTATGAACTTTTACAAAACGGAAATTCATGATGAGCAGCAGAGCTGAGTCTGGGCACCTTCTCTGTCCTTTGGCACTGACTGAGACTATTGTTCCTGATGAATGTGACTTAATTTGAAAGAGACATAAACAGACTTTCCAAACAGTTTATGATTTATTGCCAAGAAACATTGTTACAACAAAGAATTAACCTACTTACATGAATTTCCTTACGACTAAAAAATTCTATCCTATTAAATTCTATAGTACCGTAAAGTATCAGATTGTCATCTATAAATAAAGTTTGAGTTGAGTTGAGTATTGCATTATCCTATATAGTAATGTATTGTATTATACTGGGTCTTATCATTTTATATGTTAAAAGACTGAATGGGAGCATTTCTAAACATAATGAATCATACCATACCATTTCACTTATGATATTAGAAAACATTATTTATCTTTTAGTTTTATAATCAAACTTCATCTAAATGAGTTCTTTTGAGATAGTTCAAGTGAAACTGAACCAATCTGAATAAAATACAAACTATGCTTCTTCTGTGACTCCTATTACAGCCGTGGTAAAATGAAGGACAAACTCTTGGTACTTGATTGCATTTTGAGTTTTGTGATGTTTTCACTTGTAACTGTTATATTTTACTAAAGAAAAATTATGTCTGCAAAAGGAGAAGTTAGAGACTGGCATTTAACCCAACCTTGGATCTCAGTGATGGAGCTAGTTCCTGTAACTGTTACCCCACTAATCTTAGATTCAAAGAGAATAGAAGCGTCGCATAGAGAACAGGCTGACTTTGAATTGATTATTTAGGAATTTAATTGGTCGTTGAATGAGAATAATGAACTATGTGTGAAGAAAATGAACTTTGACATTGATAAAAACTGCGGTTAATACTTAATGCAGCCCTCTTCATGGTAACTGAACTTCAAACAGCTCATGTTCTTTCTCAAGAGTCAGTAATACGTCCGCTGAGCTCTGTGGTCTACAGGAAACAAAACTCCACCAGGACATGAATTTTCCATCTAAACCCTATCAATATTTTTGAGTAACATTCTCTTGCTGGCAGAGCTGGGGGTTAAAAGCTTTAGAGACCGAAAGGCTGTTAGATTTTTTTTTTTTTTCCCTGTGGCTGCTGCTGTTCTCCAGCCATTGTTAGAGTGCTTAAAAAAACGCCTTTGTGTTTAATTAGAGAGGATTTGAAATGTACTGTTGAGCTGGCAAATTGCCATTCGTCTGATGTCAGTCAGTCTGATAGCTGTGACCTTTTATGGCAGAAGTGTTCAACTTCTGGTACAATCATCAGTCTATAATATCAGAGTCTAACAACTTCTAACAGTACTTAAAGTTTGCATTGAAAGAAACACACTTGGAGGTCTAAAAGGCAGGGGAGAGTGGTGGTATTGTTAGACTGCTGAGGAGAGGATTGAAGCTTAAGATGTATGATTAACTGACAATGAACACTGCTGCTGGAGTATATATATAAATATCTAACTTAACAGTCTGTGCCGTGTGTGTGTATAAAAGATTTTCTTGCTTGCCTTTAAATATTATCTTCAATCAGTTTGGTTTACCAGCTCACAATTTGACTGAACACAATCCAACTCAAACAGTAGGACGGTGAAGTTAGTAACAGGCCAATAAAGTGGCTAAAACAGTGAGAAACTAGAAAAGCATGCGGCGAGATAAGTTAACAACTTCCAGGGCCAGTGCTGAGCTGACTACCTATATATCCCATGATTAGCTTAAAAGAGACGACAGAGACATCCATCCATCCATCCATCCATCCATCCATCCATCCATCCATCCATCCATCCATCATTTATCCATCCAACATCTGTTTGTCCATTGATCCATCCTTATTTTTGTCCATCAATCAAAACATCCATCCATCCATCCATCCATCCATCCATCCATCCATCCATCCATCCATCCATCCATCCATCAAAACATCCATCCATCCATCCATCCATCCATCAAAACATCCATCCATCCATCCATCCATCCATCCATCCATCCATCCATCCATCCATCCATCCATCCATCCATCATTTATCCATCCAACATCTGTTTGTCCATTGATCCATCCTTATTTTTGTCCATCAATCAAAACATCCATCCATCCATCCATCCATCCATCCATCCATCCATCCATCCATCCATCAAAACATCCATCCATCCATCCATCCATCCATCCATCCATCCATCTATCCATCCATCCATCCATCCATCCATCCATCCATCCATCCATCCATCCATCCATCAAAACATCCATCCATCCATCCATCCATCCATCCATCCATCCATCCATCCATCCATCCATCCATCCATCCATCAAAACATCCATCCATCCATCCATCCATCCATTCATTCATCCATCAATCAATCAAAACATCCATCCAACCATTCATTCATCTGTCTCTCTATCCATACTACATCCACCTGTCCATTAAACCATCCATCCACCCATCCATTGAACATCTTTCCATCTATTAATCCATCAGTCCATCCAACATCTGTTCATTCATTTATCCTTCCTCCATCAAACCATCCATTCATCCATCCAACATCTGTTCATCCACCCAGCTATCCATCTATCCATCTTTCCAACATCTGCCCATCCAACATCTTTCCATATATCCATCCATCCAATTCATGCAACATATGTCCATCCAGCCATCCAACCATCCATCCATCCACCGATCCATCCATCCATCCATCCATCCATCCATCCATCCATCCATCCATCCATCCATCCATCCATCCATCCATCCATCTATCCGTTTAACATTAAATAAACATAAATTTTTTTCGTATAAACCTTTACCTTCCAATGTCTTTGTTAGCTTATTTAACCACAGAAGTCATGCTTGTTTTGTAAATATCAAATAGCATCACCACAGCATTCTAAAAGTAGCCTTATTTCTGTACACTTATACGTTTTTAAAGCCATAGAGTTCACTTTTCTGCTTAAGGTTTAACCACGAGTATACTCTCAATGCAGAGGGCAAAGTATTCACTTTCATCACTCAAGTATAGGTTGAGTCTGCCAAGCAACCTCTGGCAGATAAAAGCCTGATGTGGTTCAATTTGGAGGAACATTCAAGCTGAAAGTTTTATGCCTTGTTTTTTAGGAGAGAACTCAAAACTGTGTGGTTGTAAATTAATCCTCTAGGAGTACATTTTTTATTATTGGATTGAGATTATTCTAGTGAAAAAGCTGAATAGTTGCACAATAATGTGGACAAAGCTAACCACAAATAGCTACAGAAAGATGATGATGATTAGATTCTTAAAGATGTATCGGGATTAATTACTGAACCATCAGGGATAGACATGGTTATGCTGTATATTTCAATGACATGCAGTATTATCTTTCACCCAGCCTCCCGTCACAACCTTATTGATCATCTTTCCGGTCAACATCTGAGATAGCAGTTTGGATGAAGTAGCCATGTGTTACACAAGTTCAGTTTCACACAAGAGATAATGTGCCATCTACCAATGATCATTAAGAGAAAGAAACAGCATCAGTGGTCGTTATGCTAACTCAGGAGACGGGAATTTTCAGATGGGTTCCCTTTAATATGCATGACACTCTGGTTGAAAATTACTATTGATTTGCAGGTTTTGAGATGGAAGGTGAAAATGATACAGCACTTGCAATAGCGAGCCTCCTGATCATACTAAAAGCTGCATCTCCCTCTCCATTAGACCTGTTAGGAAATGCAGAAAATGGCTCTGAGGTTACAGACATATAGTGGCCTCTGAAGGCCTAACAGAGGCTCATTAACTCAAAGTCCGAGAGTTGTTATCTGAAGTGAAAATAACTGTCCTGGACGAGCATGCTCAGCCTCTTTGTCAGAAAAATTCCAATGAAGGGCTAAAGTTCCACTCTTGCATTCTTGGTGTATTTCTGGGACATTGCTGAGTCTAAACTAGAGTGAATGAAGTTATATGAAGATGGATGGGAGAAAATTTTGGAAGGTACAAACAAAAACGGCCCAAGGACAAACTTTTTCAGCTCCTTATTCAGTTTTACTCAGTGTGAAATTAAGATTCCCAAGCAAGTTGGGTTTATTTTACCACAACTTTAATTTTTACGAACAAGTAAAGTGTCAATTCAGCAATTAACTAATTCTGCAGGTAGATACACTGTGGTGAGATTCAGGGGATTTAATCTTGTTGAAATGATACAATGAGAAGAAATAATGAAGCTCTTTCATATTTAGTTAGATGTAATTGCACCCAGTTACTTGTAATCATCTTTTAGACAAGCACAGTTTGATTTAGATTTTCTCTTAGTGTTACTGGCGTTAATTAACACAGAGTGCACCATGAGAAGTAATTTGTGATAACAGTTAAAATTCATTCATTCTGTTTAAACACGCTTCTATTTTTGTTTCTACTTTTCCTGTGACTATATCCTGCATCATAAACCTTTTTCGGTACATACTCCCTCCCTGAATTTTTTTAAATTCCTGAAATAGGTACTAGTTAGAGGCAATACAGCCTCAAAATTATATCATATCTTAAGGAAATTTGCGATAACTATATTTATGACAATATGGGGGAACAAAAAAAAACAAAAAAACGTACAACTTATAGTCAGTGGTTGCTGCTTCTCAATAACAGCATTTGTATTGCATACACAGAATGGACGCCACTTTTCCAATCATTTACTAGTACTACACAAGCTTGAAATGTTAGCATAGTAAGTAGGTCAGATCCAGAGGAAATCTGATGTTTTGGAGGAGGAAAAGCTAAACTTGCAGGCAAAAAACTTCATAATTCTACACGGCACAACACATTCTTTCTATAAGGACATCAACAGAAAGGAGAAGGCGTGGACTGAAGTTGCTGAAGATTTGAGAGGGACAGGTGAGCTTAACATACTAATTAATTACCATAAAAGTATGTTGGCATGGGTGGGATTCCTGCAGAAACTTGTGGTTCTCCTGTGACCTTATGATCTCGGGTATCCAGATGCTATGGGCGCTGCCCTGTGCTGTGGAACTGTGCTGCGCAGCGCTCACGCTGTATGTGTGAATTAGGGGTAACGCTGATGCTAATGCTATAGGGTTCGGACGTTCGGCTCGACCACACGTCTGTCGTAGCCATGAAAAACTCCACCAATGATAACGTAGCTTTCACGTCTTCCTCATGTGTCTTCATAGCCTGGTTGTATTCGGCCATGTGTTTCAGCTTTAGGTGGTGGAACATGTTTGTGGTGTTGCCACCCTTTGCAGTAATAGTTCTCCTGCACATTTTGCATGTAATGTGTTCTGCTGCGTGTGTGATCTTTGGGTCAGCCAAACCCCATCCACATCACTGAGGCAGCTCCTCTTTTGGGCACAAAATCCTCATGTGAGGACGAAGTTTGATGCTGCTGTGCTGCTTTCCATTATTGTTTTGTACACAGCAGGGAGTGTCATCAAAAAAATTATACTAGTATTATCGTAGACGGTATGATATGGCACACCCCTAGTACAAGTGTAAACCCAACTGGAAGAAAAGTATTACAAACACAGTCAGTCTCAATCAAAGAGGTCATTCTCTCCTCACCTAAACTGAGAACGCTAAAAGAAACTATCAAATTGAAAGTCTTCTCCAGTGAGCTACGAGTGTGAAAAGCAATCATGGCAAATTTAAAAACCTAAATGTCCTGAAATTGCTCAGAAATTCTGAGGAGATTGTGTGTGAGCGGGGCTGTGAGGGGTTTTCTTTTGGTTTGTTTTCGCAGCAGCCTATCAATAACAAAAACAGCGACAACATCTTTTCTGATTGTTTTTCACTTATTCTTGTCACCGATTGAGTATGTCCAAAAGCTGATAGAAAGAGGGTAAAAAACAACCGTGTTTAAGACTTTAAAAGAATCTCAGACGATGTTACTTGCAAATGATGGATGCAACAGCTTTGTATCATTGTGGTCCCAACACAGGTTTCCTGACAGGCAGGATGAATGAGCTCACTAACAGAACTCCTTGATATCTGCAGCCGTCCACATGCACTATAAGCAACATTGCTGCTATTATTTAATTAGAATAAGAGCAGCCTCTAACTTTATTGCATTTAATTACTGTTTCATTGTTTGTTTACATGCGCAGGCAAGTGAATTACACTGCATTTCAGCCAGCAAATGGAATAGTTGCTTATCAGCGTTCCCAGACTAGACCATATAGCTGCTGAGCTAAGGCACCAAACTGTTTTTCAATGGAATTTATTCTACATCTTTATGCCTCGGAGGAGCTCTTCAGTTAATCAAATCAGTGGAATCAGTTTGTGGCCTCGTCTTCGGCACAATAAAAAGGAATGACTGGAAATGTTTGTTTGAGCCATATAAACTGAATTATTGTCTACTCTTGTAAGTCACAATATTACCTCAGCAACTATATAGCCTGTTAGGAGAAGTAACAACAGCTTTCACCTTCTTGGAAATGATCCTGTGAAATTTCCATTACCGTGCCAGCAGATATGAATGTTGTCAGCAGAATAAATCCCTCCTAACAGTTACCGTCTCATAGACGGTGCCATCGTACTGCCATTCTTTGATGGATGGTTTCAACAGATAAATTAATGCAGAATAATGCACTTTATTATACATTTTGAGTTAAAAAGGACACCCACCACAAGTGTTAGTGGCAGTAACCACACATTCAGTCTATGCACATAAACAATTCATGATCTCTAACCGAGAATGATTTGAGAACCATGCTTTTCTCCATGATTCAACAGACTCACCATCTCAGGTTTCAACCACAAACACATTCTTAGACCATATTCGAAATTAAATCCCAGCACAGGAATCATGCAGATACTTTCACAGTTTTTTTTTCCTACAGTTTTATGTCTACTTTGACAGTCCCAGATCTGTAGTAAACTGTTCAAACGAGTAGTGGAGGAAGAATCCCCCTGGTTGGTGTCATAGTCTTTACATCTGCTTTATCACATTTGCATATATACTTCTTCTTCTGTTTTCATCTACAATCCAAAATAACACAGGAAAAGTGAAATGGAAGTTAATTTCCCCTGAGTATGAATAAAAGTATGCAATTGTACTGAAGGAACTAGTCCTTTAATGACTGTAGAGCTAGCCAGAGTTTTTTCCCCTTTTACTGTTCCGGTCCAACGCTGCAGGAGAAACTTGTGCAAAACAACAAGACTTCAAAACCTTTCGAATACGTGTAATATAAAACAGTTTTCCGTTTCATTTAGGTTTGATAATGAAATAATAATGATTGATAGGATTCATTTATTCTTTCACTATCTAAACACCTAAAATTGCTTTATATTGAGTGCAAGACGGGTAAGGTTGGGAGGTGAAGTCACGTGCTAAAGGCTTTTGCAGAAAGCAGGTTTTAAGTTCTTTGCACACCAACAGCAAAATAGCAATAAATTTGGAGGCATCAAATTCAATCTCCACAGCTATTCTCCTCCAAACATTGTCTTTATAATCATTGTCTTTGTAGTTTTTGTCTTTTGTTGTTAAGAACCAGGTGCTGGGACACAAACACAACCAAGCAGTCCGATGTGTTGAATTTTTTGGTATGTGATGTGTCAACAACAAGCGTTTTGATTAGGTCTGGGTGTTGCTAAGAACCTCAAGATTCGATATGATTTTTGATTCTTGAGGTTACGATTGAATTCTATATTGATTCGATTCGATATTGATTTAAAGGCTTCGATTTTCACATTTTCACATTTTTCACATTTTTACCACTCCTAGTTTTGCTTGGTCAGATGTGTACTCCCCGCAAGCAAAACTCTGAAAAAAATTAACCTGCTGCAATTTTGTGCAATTAAATAACATTGCTCTTGCATTAAAAACAGTAGGTTGGAATAAGATAAAAAAATGTGTGAAATATTGACCCAAAAAAAATACGTGTCTGGTGTGCAAAGAGCTTTAAGTTGATGTTTAAATGTGGTAAATAAGTCAGAGTTGCAGATGGTTGTTCCCTGACTGTGAGCATTTATGCCACATTCCAAACAACTCTTAGGTCAAGATTTTCCGAGTTGAAAACTCTGATCTCTAACTTCAGAGAATTCCAGAGATTCTGGGTCAGATTTAAAAAAAAAAGAAAAAACCTACAAAAAATGTCAATAACACAAGGATAAATTAAAAAGCTGTTTAGAGTGGGTGTGCTCTGAGTGACAGCTCTTTGACAGATTTAATCGACAGGTTTATTTCAGATGTTGTTTGCTGCTGAAATTAGCTAAACATTAGCTAAAAAAAATTATCTAGATTTGTGAACTGTTCTTACACACAGAACAGGTTTTACTGTAAAATTGACTGTGTTACAATGTAAAACTACACAATGTAGATAAATAATCATTTTTGACATTTTACTATTCACGGTTGGCTTTTCAGTGGATGCTGTCACTGCTGTGTGATGCAAAATGAACCAATCTCAGTGAAGTCCGGGTAGATTTTTTCCCCCCAGTTTCCGAGTCCGGGCTTCAACTTCAGTGGTTGTTCCAGTGAACTTTTTCAAGTCCCAAGTCGGAAAATCCCAGCTTCCAAGTTTTTTGCAGATGTCTAGGAAGAGTCTGATTCTGCTCAGGGTTTCTGCCTGTTAAAAGAAGTTTGTCCTTGCCATTATACTTGTTAGATTCTGCAAAGTGCTCTACTCGTGGTGGTTTTAGGTAAGACTCCTTATCTTGTCTGAATGTTGGGTTGTTGTTAAAAGTACAACATTAGGAGGCCTAGATCGGCTCCTAATTGATCAATCTTCTGGACAGTGACTTTGCAGCTTCTCTTTGTCTAATGACTTTGGTGCACTGAAGAAATAACTGTTTTTTTTTCCTCCATCCTTCATCCCTCTGGGACTGTAGTTGTGAGCAGTGGGGTGCACAAACTTTTTAAAGCAGGGGCAAAAAGATTAAAAAAAGACACGTACTGTGCATTCTCACTTCCCAAGAGGGCACTCTGACATGCGTCTTCTACAACCCTGTGTGTACACTACTGGTTGTGAGTGGCTGTTGGTCTCTGTCATAATGGATACACTCATTGTTTAAGTAATTGGCACCTACTGCTTTAATGTACTGAAGCACTTAAAGTTCTCACCCCAAGTTAAAGCAAAGCCACTTCTGTGTTACTTAAGAAAGAAATACCTGTCTGTCAGTGCAGTTCAAAATGTAGTGATTGAAACAGCAGCTACTGGCTATTACTCATGAACACACTGCTGAACACAGTGGTGTTCATTACAATATCATATTGATACTGATTTATAACCAAGCATATTTCTTTGAAGCTCCATTTTTGGAGAAAAGTAACAAGTAATGTTGCAAAACAGACACTAAGATTAAGTTTTGATGTTTGCTGAGCTTAATTTTCACTCTGGGAAGAGAGCAATGAGCTCGGGTGTTATGACAAATTGTACTGCAGTGTACAAACAGTAATGTCTTTCCATGTGCATCAGCTTTAACAATCAAGTAACCCATGCTTAGCTGCAGCAATGATTCACTGTAGATGGAGTTTTATCTTTTTCTACAGTCGGTGAGGGTGAGGGAGTTTCTCAGTGAATGCATCTTTTTAAATTGACACTAGAGGATGATTAAAGACTCCTTGGATAGACTTCAATGTCTGTTATATGAAGCTACTTATTCACAAGGTTATTGAAAAGGATTCAGCAGAGCATTCAGATATCAGTAATTAGTTTTTGACTGGGCTGTGTTGAAGTACAGTATGTGATCTGGACATTTTGTCCCACCGAGCTTAATGCAGAGCTGATTAGTCATCTCATGTTCTTTCTCTGTAACCTTGTAACGTGAAGATGACAGAAGTTGGACCGCTTCATTCCTCAAGTGTTCGAGGGAAGAGAACACGCCATTACCAAGGCAGCAGACAGGAACCGGCTGGAGGGCACCTGTCTGTGCGAGCTGCAGTGGATTTACAACATCTGCTCCATGCAGCAGAGGATGCCACCTCCGTTCACTGCTGCTGGATTAGCTGTGTCAGGAAGCAGCCAACAGACTGAACACTCTGCTCACATAAGCTTAGTAACACTTGAACAGGAAGTGATACAATTTTTGTGCACGATTGTCAACAGGAGTCTGTATAATGAGAATGAAGGTCAGACTTTAGGATACCTTTAAGTAGATTTAGGATTATAGCAGCTCAAGTACCATCACAAATATCTCAAATGCCCATGATAGCTTTTAAAGGTATCACGGGCACTGTTTCACTCGTGCAAAAGTGACACCAAATTGCCTCCACATTGACAGCTGACATCAGCTGGTGTAATCTGTATGGAAAGGATAAATATAGTTAAATGTGGGGATGTTTCACTCCCACGGCTTCCTGTGCCACAGCAGCACCTCATGTGTCACAACACAGGCCAGTGTGTGACGAGACATTGGCCTCATTTGTCGAAGCTTTGACTCAGTCACCACCCCGGAGATTTGAATCCCCTCCCTCTCCACGCCTTGTTAGGCTCTAATTAATTGGCTGAAGTGAGTGCCACTAAGCGTTTGATGGCTTCCTTTGAGTGATAACACTGAAACTGGAGCCACATACCCGTGGATTTGCCTCCAGAGAAGAATCACTCTGTTTTAGGTCCATTGACTCTCTGCCACACACCTCCTGAGGGATTCAGCTCTGCTGCTGTGATAACGAGCAGGAAAGACCCTGCTATAAAAGCTGCTCAGGGTTGTTACTTTATTTGCTATGGGCTGTGGAGAGGTCCTTATACATCTTCACATTGGCCATAATAATACAGATACACAAACATTACAATCTGAAAAATATAAAATATGATGTTCATGGAACGGTTTGACGGCATTTTTTCTGCAAAATCACTCAAAATGATACTTTTGCTAATTACATTATGTTAAAAACTCTTCACGGCAGAGTCCATCCCTGTGGTTTAGTTTGGTTCGTCTTGGTATGGCACTCATTTTATGGCGTTTCCATTGACTAATCTTGGGACAGGTTCTCAAATTACCGAGATGAGACATCCTACTTTCTGGTACCCTTCTGTTGGGGAGCTGGAAAAAACGGATCCGACCCAAGAAGATGGAGCTACACTGCAGTCTATTGATTGGTCAGAAGGCACACAGCCTTCTCTGAAACAAAGCTTGATTGAACTTTTAACAAAGCCACATGGTGTGGAAGCAAATAGAGAAATAATTATTTACATTTTAACAGCTGCTGAATAGTACTGAAATAAAAACACCACTGAAATCATGACATTTAATTATTTTGCTATGAAAACCATGAATCTGAATTTATTTGTCCTGAATTTGCCCATGTTTTTCACATTATTTTCAACGGAATAAAACGTTTCTTATATTCATGCCAATATTGTATATTGCTTTTCCTGTCCTGGGTAGCCTGGATGGTGCAATCTGAATTTTTCAACTTGAATTTTCGGATCTACATTTCTGACAAGTTGAACTCAGAACTGAATTTGAGTGACCCAAGTCTTTTTGTTGTTGAGATATGAAACTTGTGTTTTTATAAGTGTATTTTTATGGATCTGAATTTTCAATTGGAGAATCCAGGACAAAGAAATTCAGATAAATTGTTTTCATGGCAAAATAATCCAATGTCATGAATTTAGTGGTGTTTTCATTTCAGTATTTAACATTCAGTGGATGTTAAAATTCAAAAAAATTATGTCTCCCCAGTCGCAAAGAAGATGAATAGATAGATAGATAGATAGATAGATAGATAGATAGATAGATAGATAGATAGATAGATAGATAGATAGATAGATAGATCTTTATTTGTCATTGTCACATGTACACCAAGATTAAAAGTGCCAACCAATCGGTGCATCAGTCACTCAAAAAACATGAAGCTAAAAAGAAGAAAAGAAAAAAAAAGAGAGATGTCTTCCATTGTTGCTCTTTGTTTACTGTGTCGTGTTTTTCTTCTTTGTTGGATTTATTAGTGGGGTACACTGTGTCGTGCTCAGGGATTGGTACTGAATTAGGTACTTTTATAGGTACCAACTGAAATCTGTCAAATGTACCAGGTACCGATTTGTGTAAAATCATAAGGTACCATGTTTAGGTACCTGAATGCATCCTTGTGACTGTGAGGGAGTGGAGGAGTAGGTGATTTTCCGTGCTGGACATGAACACACAATTGCAAGTTTAGAAACTGAGAAATAAATATGTGAAATTGAAAAAAAAAAAAAATTATCACTAAACACATCGATAGTTTTTACCACATAAAACACAAAAAATTGGTACCGTTGAGTACCAATACCGATTGCCAGGTACTGGATTTCTGAACTGTATCATTTCAAATGTGAAAGGTACCCATCCCTCGTCATGCTGATATGGCATCACACTATTATGAAACTGACACAGCTATCGGCATCCGGCTTACAAGCCAAGAAGAGCACGGTTGGCTGTGGAAATGCAAACAGGATCAGGCTTCACCAATCCAACCCGTACCAAACCGTACTGATCCATACCAGATCCACTTGGTGGAAATGGGGCTATGAACACTTTACTGGAGTTGCAGACATTCACCTGAAAGGACCAAGGCTAATGGTGCTACCTCTGCAAATGATAACCACACCCTGCATTCAAAAGTGGCTCTGTTTCAACCTTTGACTTTTATTCTGAGTCTGATTTCATTTTACAAGTAAGAAGCTTAACAACGCAGAAATCAGTTCACCAATCACATCCCTAGTACAAGCTGTACTTGACATTTCTGAAATTTAAGGGCACAACTCTACTAACAAAATGTGCTATGAAACAAACCTGGGTTCTGTTTTTGTCCTGCGCTCAGGGAAAACCTTGTTTGGATGTGTCAAAGCCTAAAAATCCTTCTTGTTAATGATGCAGAGCATGAAGGCAGAGATGCTGAGAAGTTTTAGCTTCAAGTTTTTGGCAGCATTGTTATTGCTTTAGGGATGCTGAGCCGTTGCCCTGCAGTTCTCATGGTCTGCATCACAATGAGACTCAGCTTGATATCACTTACAGCATCACACGTTCGGTCGGCGAGAGACGAAGAGAGCATCTGAGCTGGGCAGGGGATGGGCAGGCTGTTCTCTGAAACGTGCCTCAGAAGTTTTGTACGCTGAACCTTGACTTAAATCAGGGAAAACACCTGTTTGAGGTGATGTTATGTTAGACAAATTGTCATGTTTTAGATGATATTGCTCCCATTAAGTCATTACAAGGCCACAAGGCTTTTTAGTTAAAGCAAGAGGAAAGGTCATCAGATAATTAATACCCCTTCCACTCTCTAAATTTGTGAAAAGGTTACACAGAGGGACAAGAGTAGCACAATAAGCATCTTACACAAATAATTAGAAACCTTTCTTTAGAGAAAGTGTCTCTCTCATAAATTTTGTGATTCAATTAATGTAACACAAGCATTACTGTTAGCCAAGTCATTTTGACATTTATGTGTTAACATCTAGTTAATATAGAGGAAAACACTGAATGAATTCAACAAAGCTGGGTTTCCTTTGAGATCGGAGAGTTGGTCAAAACACTAGTGCGCCCATATAAACCTTTTTTTTTGCCTGTACGGACCATAAATCTTTATCAGGCTGTTAAGAAGCGACACTCGTTACATTCTGTATGAATTGGCCTTGATGTCCTGTGTATTCAGGGACAATAGAAAGCGAGGAAGCAATCTATGTGGTAATTATGAAAGGTTATATAGCACACATATTCCAACAATATAACCACCTAATGAAAAATTCCATAAGAAGACCCATAGAAATGACATACTCTCTTTTTTTTATATAAACATAGGTACCTTTCCTATACCTTTTCCTTCTGTTATCCTGAAAGCTTTTCATAAAAGTCGGAGAATATTTGGCGGGTCCATGTGTGTCAGGCTAGCACGTGTAATAATGCTGCCAAAAGTAAATTCCAGGGTGTCACTCTTAGCGCAGACTCCAGTCTGCTGCTTTTTTGTCATGAATTTCTCTGCCTAGCCATAAATGACATTGGAATCGATGAATATATTCAATTACATTTTCACCTCTTGTTAAATGTCAGCCTACTTCTCCTTTCTATCTCGCCCACACATGCATGTGTTCAACGTCATCCCCTCTCAGTCCTTTCACAGAGGTCTTTCTTTCAGTAACTTTTCTCAGCAGTTCCTCAGATGAAGTTCTACATAAAAAAATCAAGACTAAGCCAACGACACTCAGGAGAAGTTGTTACTCTTTGCTGTTTTTAAAAAGTACTCATGTAGCCTTACTACTGGAAGAGGTGAGAAAAGGAAATTTTCAATTTAGAATCTGAATGCCGCATTTGGAACATTTAAAAAAAAGGGAAGTTTTTCAAGTCAGCTACAAAAGCTTCTTGTCCATCCAAACCTAGAAATGCTCCTTGTACTAGCTAGTTGAGGTTGATACGGCAATACCGTGTTTATTTGGTCTGTGATAAAATGTCAATATTTTAACTCTGAATATCAATATTTTTGTGAAAATAAAAGTTCATATTTTAGATGAACTGGAAGTTCACTGGGATAGATGGTGCCAAAGAACTACTCCACTGTATGTTTCCCATAAACTGTATAAGAAATAAAATCTTAAAGTATATTCAAAATATTTTATTCCTAAACTTGATGATGTGGGTTTTGAAGTAGCAAATATCAATGTTTTCTCTCTATTCTTAGGTCAGTTAGTTTAAGATCATTTGAAGTTTATTTTTTACCGTCCAGTAGACTGATAAAACAATAATCCTAATCATGTTTTGCGCAATACTAGATTTGTTTTATGTGTAACATTGGTTCCACCAAGTGGTATTTTTCAGTTTCACCAACTGACCATGTCTTTCCCCCAATAATTTTTTTGCAACTTTAGTTTAATGTCACAGTCGTTTATGTGACAAACTTGACACACTTTATGTTTTCAGTGTATGTATAAAATACTGCATCTGACTTTCGTTATTTCAAACACAATAAAATAAAAGAAGCTGTTTTCAATCAAATGGTTAACTGTAGAATATCCAAATATATCACAGTATTGTGATACTGTGATATTACCGTGATATGCGGTTCTTGCCAAAACTAGCCAACAATGCCCACAGGGATCATGGACTAAATGCTCAAATTGATTTTACCAACAATGTCAGTGTTTAAAGGTATAATTGGTAGTTTGATTCCAATACACTTTTTGTTATACTGGTTAAAATAATCTACATGTCCCAATGGCAAACAATACATGTTGTTTTCTTAAATGAGAGCGAATAATATCTGCTATCTACAGCAGGAGAAAACCCAGGAAAACATCAGCCAATCACATCGATCCAGTCTGTTAAACCAATCAAATCCCGCCCTGCCGTTTTGCCCTCCTCCTGCGCGTACATCTCACCGGCGCTCACTGCCCCTGACTTAATGCGTGTTCCTGAGTTTAGCGGTGTACAGGTTCACACTCAGCAGAGGAATGGCAGAGAAACTATCCATACCCCGATTACAGGTAACCGCTCCTCCGACTAAACAGAGCAAGAAAAGAAAGACGGAGGCTTTCGATACAGTAAACATCAATGTTCCCCTGCCTCTAACTACTGCCCCTCTGCTCCACCTCAGGCCTGTCTCCTCTGACCTGACGGGGTACTTGGCTCTGGGCTGTAGTTTGGATCAGAGTCTAATAAACTCTCATCACGGGGGCTCTGACAAGCAAAAAAATGTGATATTTAGTAAGTCCTATAGAAAATGTACATGTACTATTTGTATTATAGCTTTACTCCTGATACCGTGTCACAGGTAGAAGTGGATAATGCTAGCATGACAGTTGCGAGTGCTAACAAAAGACACATTTGTTTATTTGTTTTTTAGCTTTACGTTTTAACGTTTTGGTTTTTCCTTACCTCTAAATGAGACATGACTCAACGTAGTACAAAACATAAAATAATGTGTCCGTCTTTCAGTCATTCACAATCATAGTCACAAATCAGCGGCGCTCGTGCATGTGAGCGGGGCATGTGAGCGGAGCTCCAAGGGGAGGGGAAGGAGGGGCGAGGCTGAGTCCTGACGAGATGCTACGTTGAAATACATGCTAGTTTTTCAGGGCTGTCAACCCTGCCTTTAAGGCAAGAAACTAGACTAATGTTTGCTGCAGATAATATGTCCGCATCTTCAACTTCAGTGGAGTTTGCGAAGCTTGACCTGTAGCTTTGCAGTTCTTCCTCCATTAATGTAACTGTCTCAGTTATTTCATCAAAGGTTCAACATTTGCTTTCAACCATGACAAAAAAACTCAGAGGAAAAGCCCTGAATGGAAGCAACAGGAGCCATGTTTTCGTTATGTTTGAAGTCTGTGTAAAATCTGAGAACAAAGAGCTTACTCATGTCTCAAAACATTGTGACTCTTTACCATTAACTTCACAAAACAGAGCAAACATGACTAATGAAGCCACTTGTTCAGTCGTGCTTAATTCAGTCATGTTGTGCTCTGCAAGCTATAATCCAGACTGTCTGTTTGACGGAGGAACTATTGGATTACAGCACTGGAATTAATTAGAACATTGTTATGGTTTATTGCCAAAAGAAGTCTACTTTCAGGAGCTGAGGGAGAAAAAACTGTAATCATTTCATGCACAGTACAGCTTTTGTTCTTCAAACAGTGACAGAAATGTCTAATGGGCTTTTGTCTGAATAATGGCTGGATGTTTTTCAATGTTTTATTTGTTTACAGCAAACGGAAGAAAAGGAAAAAGCTGTAGATGCATGTGTCACAAATACTGTTAACCAGAAAAACACCTTTTACATTTTGAATAAAAGCACTGAAAGCAACAGATACTGTACAGAACCACATGCAATACCAATTTAAATTAATGTCAATGGTGTAAAGCCACACGTCACACTTTAAATCCCTCCTATGATGTGCAAATAAGGAGAGAAAAGTGTGGAAGCTCTAGCGTCATCCTACTCGGTGTGTACACCTTGTTTTTCTTTTTGACACTTGATTGTACATTTCATTTATCACAAACAGTGTGGTAAGCATGACTGACAGCTCTAAAGATGACAAATCAGTGCCCTGGGTTTAAAGCTGGGAGGAATGACTTTCACTTTTCCTTCGATATCACTCTCATGAGTCAAACTTTTACGCCCGGCTCGGCTGTGACAGAGGTTAAAGACGAGTTAATAACACATTTCCCTTTCTGAGTGTTATCAGATTTTTGAAGTTATCCTCAGGTCTGTGTTGACTTCAGGCTTATGTTCCTTTTGATATGTAGTCCTTGCCAGTTGGTGTCTGATCCCTCTGCGACCTCTCCTTTGAGCCTTTGAAACAGTGAATCCAAAGATGTCAGGGAAGTGAGCTACAGCAGATCACTTCTCTGGTCCTGAGGGGCCCCTGATGACTGACAGGGTCCTCTGCTCTGGAGTCTACCTGAACAGACAAGCATCTGGTCCTGCTGACCCACATTTCATTTTCTGTCATCTTAATGTTGGCCGATGGGGGGTTTGGTTATTTCCTTATACTGACATTCTGTTTATAGATAGTTTCTGACCAAAAAAACTATGTGGGAAGAAATCTAAACCAAACTAGGATCTACATATATTACTATATGATTTCAGCACAGTTTACATATTGCTGGTACAGTGTACCCAATTAGCATACTACTGCTATATAAAAAGTGTACTTCACACAAAGACAGAGATTAATGATGTTTATCTTCAGATTTGACTTCTTTCTTGACACCACACTGACGTACATCTCTAATATTAATCCGTGTATTGTCTTCACTTTTGAGACCCCCAATATCCCTAAAGTCGAATTGACCTGGTATGTATTTGGGGTAATGAAAACAAATTCTGAAACAGAAATTTTATCTGAATTTACAATAATGGAGAGGGCATACACAGTGATTGAAATCAGTCTCTACCCAAGCACTTTCTGAGCATTTTTTGCTTCTGTCATATTTTTACTCACTGTGGTCTAATTTTTCTCTGTAAAGTGAAGTGCAGCACCTATATAGATTCAGGACAACTATTGCTATAGGCTGATGTAACTCAACTATGTCTCTATAAAGTGTAAAAACAATTAAAAGCTGTAATTCATTAGAAAAAAAAGAGAAACGGAAATTGAATTTTTCTGATTTTCTGATTTTAAAAAAATTCTAAAATAAGGCGGGAGTATATTCAACACACTTTTGGGTAGCCTAAAGCATAAGGAACAAAGGAAAAAAAAAGTGGTGTGGTTCTATCTTTACAGAGTCTACACATTCCTGCACCTAAGATGTGATACATTCAGGGACTGTCGGAAACTTGAGAATCTAATGATAACACAACTTTTTACAGCTTTTGAAGAGGACAAACAGTTTGCAAATGCCAGCCATTTGACAATAAGTGCATTTTTGAAACTGCCCGGGGGTTTGGGATCTAGAGGGTTAAACTCATCAAAGCTCAGTTTCTGTCCATGGGGTCAACTGGTAAAGGGAATTGGTTGTAGAGAATTGACTGACAGACCAGTTAAATCCCAATGTTGCACCATAATTTCCTTCGGTTAACACCTGTCTTTATATTGTTGGTTTATTTGCAAACCATGAAGAAAAATAAAAACACATCAAACTTAGATGAGGAGATGTCCTGATATGGGCATAGGCACAGTGTCAGTGATATCACCTATTAGTTTCTAAAGATGTGTCCAAAACCTGATAAACTAAGCATTACGTCAAGTGCTAAAATTCATTTCAGGCTTTTACAAGATTTTTTATTTATTTTACTCACTGAGCCACCAAAAAATAAACATCAAGGACTCATTTGAACCTGATGAAGAATTCTGACATGAGTAGACATTAAAGGTATAGTCCGGGATGGAACAAGTTGGGTCCTATCACAAGGTTTAGGGCAGAAATTACCCCTACAGCAGTGTTTTTGTGCAGCAGAAGCCCAGGGCACATGCACCAAACACCCCCTCCCTGCTCCTCTGCCGGTTTCCTCTGCACTCAGACGGGGCCATATTTTACTTGACCAAAAACACAAATAAACAAACTCCCACCGAAAAAGTCTGATATCGGTCTGCATTCACACTTTATTTAGAGAATTTTCAGGGCGTTACTGGCGCTCATAATCACTCATCTTTACGTTGTTATTGCATAATTCGTCCTGGTAGACTACCTGTGTTTGTTTCTATCTGGCACGCCATGCGCGTGGACTGATACACTAAGCGGCAAGCACCTCGTAGCCAGCTGTGGCTCTGCAGCGGAGGTAGCACCATTTTATGACACGATGAGAACTAGAGCCTTATTGAGTGGTGTTTTTGTGTGAAAGTAACGCACTGTGTGGTGCGTGCGCTCTGGGCTTCTGCTGCACAAAATCACTGCTGTAGGGGTAATTTCTGCCCTAAACCTTGTGATAGGACCCAACTTGTTCCATCCTGGAGTATCACTTTAAGCAGCAACCTCATGTCTACAAATGTGAGGCAATGCCTAAGTGCTGGAAACTGCAGTTTGTTGAGTGTCCACTTTAGGCTGGCTCTGGAAGAAACCGAAACCACATACATATCAAGCCAAGAAGCTGTTTTTACAGCAGAATTGAACATTTACAGCCTGGTACAAAAAAATGTCTGAATAGCTCATTTCTCACTTTAAACTCTGTTTCTGAAACACACAGATGATGTCATGGAGACTACATCCATTTATCACACTGGCCGTGGTAGAGATCTAAACTCAGTGAAGTCAGAGTTTTGAGATTTTTTTCTGCTGAACCTTTTTTCATCAGGGCCGAAATGTAAAAATGTTGGAGGTGGACCCAAAATGGTCTTAACACAAGGCTGTAAATAAATCTACCTGTGCTTTGAATCGAGCATTTCTTTGTGGGCTCTGTGGGATCTTCTTGGCAGATTTTTTAGACCTTCACTCTTCTCCTCAGTAAAGATCATAACACCATTAGTTTAATTTTCCCAGAAGTGAGTTCCCCTCAGATACTAGCAAAATAAATGACATGCTTGGAAAGACATAAATTACTGAGATTAATTCTTTACAGCTAATATGAAGTTCTGTGTGTTATTGTCACACAGTTGTTGTAGCTTAAATGAAGGGATGTTTCTCTGTGTTGTCGGTATCGGCTCTGGGTAACTGGTAAGTTTGCTAAAATCTGCCACCAGATTTTAGTCCGTAGAAAGGCAGAGACTGATAATGATAGCTTGTATCTTTCCAAACATATTCAAAAAAGCTAAGACAGACTGCAGTTTCACAGACCGCTGTGTGCATTTGGGGCCATCGACTTAAAATACAAAGTAGATTTATTGCCCTTAAAACAGCCTGCCATATAAAAGACAATGAATGCAATCAGCTGAAAAGGCCTGTGTCAGGATTCATGTTTCAGCTGTATCACAAGACACCCGACGGCCCTCAAGGACCAGGGCCATCTGGGAGTCTGAGCAGCACAGAGGGCCCTGCTGGTTGGGTCTCATCAGTGAGAGTGCCCATCAATCATTGTACTGGAATGTGTGGACCCTCCCCCTCTGTAATGACTTTTGAGTGACAGACACAGCTGGCAGGTTTTACGGCCTTGCCACAACATCAGAGCTGACAGAAGGTTAGTACTTAATCACTTTGTTGAAGCTGCGCTGCGCCTGCTCTGTAAACATCTCTATCTTAGTTTCTTGAGTGCTGGGCAGAGGCCGACACAACCTCCCTTTGTTGTTCTCCTTGTTCTAACATTTCGGTTCCAATGGATCATTTAGCATCAATTAGTCCTGCATGAAAACTGCTTAATATTGAGCTCATTGAGCCGATGTGACTTTGTCTGCAACTTTTTAATCACACTTACAATACAGAAATCTACAAAAAGAGTGATTCAACTTAGTATAAACCTGCTCTGTTTTGTCATTCAAATGCTGATCCAAGCTGGGCTGTAGACTCTATTCAAAGTTCATAATGCTCACAAGGCCTTGAGCCTTCCAAAGTTGTGCGCTGTGCTGTGATTTCTTTCAAAATTTTGTCAAAAGAGACTGCTTTTAGAGACACGTCGCTATTTCTTTTGTGAAAGCCTCATTTCTTTCCTGGATCTGAAAAACATTTCAAAACTCCTCAATGAAATACCTGAATGTTAACAAAATCATGTAACACACAGAGACCTTCAAGGATGTGTAGAGCACTGTTGAGAAAACAAACTACAGGCTATTTCTTTTATTCTTTTCACTTAATTACCCTGAAACTTCACAGTCACAGTCTAAACATTATAAATCTCATTATTTATAAACTGAAATTACTTGGAAAAAGCATCAAAACTTCTAGTCATCAAAAATAAATGTTGCCGTCACTGGTTGGTGTCATAACTTCAAGTTGGTTTAACAAATAAGTGATTCCAAATGATTGTAGCCATCAATATGTTTTGTCTAGGCTTTGGAGCCAGGGCTCCAGTTTTATTGTAACTTTTAACACAATAAACTGAGGATAGAACGAAACATCAACTTGCTCCACCTACACTATCAACACAAGTTAAATCCTATCTGAAATAAATAATTAAAATCTGTGGATTTACAAAGGGACTTCATACCTAACACTACCCCAACTATGATTGTACACTACTTAACAAATCATGGATGGTGTCCAGCTCATAGCAAGTAATAACACACAAATGCTTGCATTGGTTGCCTGATATATGCTTTCATTTGGCAGCCGTAAGACACAACAAATATAAACTAATTAAATATGTATGGTTTAGCAGTTAACGCTGTTTCTTGTCATTAGGGCTGCACAATATATTGTTTCAGTACCATCAATGCAGTATGTGCATGCAGTATAATATTCATATTACAAGTAGGGATGGGTATTTCAAGCAAAGAGCTTTTTAATATACGCTCGTAACTATTCAAAGACCCCCCCTGCAAGCTGCCACCACCACCGCCCACCCACATACACATACCTGCCAAAATTACACTTTGACTCGGAGTAGAGCCGCTGCTCCTCCACGTTGAGGGGAGCTAGATGAGGTGGCTCGGGCATCCGATGAGGATGCCTCCTGGACACCTCCCTTGTGAGGTGTTCAGGGCACGTCCCACCAAGTTTGCCTGTTGTCCTCTTAGCCAAGTACTTTTTGCTCTACTGCCCTAAAAACAGAATGCATGGAGCTGGATTTCCACTACAGAGAGCTTTCTCGGCTGATGAAATGCTCTTGACAAGCACTGCAACGGTAGCTCAAGTTGTGTTGTTTGAAATAACTTGGAATCCAACCTGGACCGTGGACATATCCTAGTGTCACACGTGCTACCTTACTCTCGAAGGACATGGTGTTTTCTTTGCCCTGTGTTTAGTTTTCCTTTGTGAAAAATGTGACTTTAGGAGCGTTGTAAAGTTACCTAGCATTACACCATCTAGGTTTTAAAGAAGGATAGATTTCCATACGGTGCACTCAGCACTCACACAAAGACTTTAAAACAGCTCTGCTTGTCTACAAGCCTTTTCATGGTTTAATGCCAAAGTACATCTCTGACATGCTCAAACCAAATGAACCTACACGGTCTCTGAGGAACCTCAGGTAGAGGTCTCCTGATGGTACCCAGAGTCAGGACTAAACACAGTGAGGCTGCATTCCAGTTTTATGCCCCTAAAACCTGGAACAGTCTTCCAGAAGAGTGAGACAGGCCTCACCTTGACAATAGGGATGGGTACCAAATAAGTACTTTTATAGGTACCAACTGGATTCTGTCAAAAGTACCAGGTACCAATTCATGTAAAACCAAAAGGTACCAAGATGCATCTATGTTACTGTGAGGGAGTGGTATAGTAGGTGATTTTCTATGCTGGAAAATATAATGAAGAATAATATAGAATACATAAAATATATATATATATATATATATATATATATATATATATATATATATATATATATATATATATATATATATATATATATATATATATATATATATATATATATAATTAAACAAATTGATATTTTTTACCACATAAACACAAAAATGTATTGGAAATTGGTACTGCTGAGTGCCAGCATTGATTGCCAGGTGCCGGTTATCGGTACTGTACCATTTCAAATGTGAATGGTACCCATCCCTGCCTGACAATGTTCATAACGAGCTGAAGATAGCTCTGTTTAGCTTAGCATACAGCAACTGCAAGTATTTTATCCTATCTTTTAATTCAATCAATCAATCATTTTCAATGTTTTATGGTGTGATTTTTAGGGCTGCAAAGATTAATCTACATAATTAAATAAAAAATTCATCAACATGATTTTTACTACTGTTGTTGTCATATGGTGAAATGAAATTCCAGGCAGTAACTGCTCATCTGTTATTTGAGTTCACTGCATGAGACACCATGTAAACAAATATTTGTATGAGAAAAGATCATTAAGGTCATTTATGAGGAATAGTAATGAGGAAATAGCCCTGACGGCGATGTCTTGACGGAGGCTCTGCATCTCCTGCTTGGACAGACTGACAGCTTTCGGTGTTTAGCACCTGATAACGTGATTTAGAGAGTCTCCTTTGCTCTCCATCAGTTTTTCAGGATCTAAGTAAAAAAACTAGTGTCAAAGCTCCCCTAACTTTTTAAAAGAGAGGACATTTATCAGATGGAGCGCTCACTCTCGAGCTCACACTGCACCGGTAACACTCAGTGGGGAGGAGGAAGGGCGGAGTGTGCATGAGGGAAGTGGAAGTAGCCCATGTAGAGAAACGAAAACGCGTTGTTATGAAGAGCTGGGAGACAGTCTGGCGTGATCATAAAAAGAGCAAAGCAAGCCTCAATGAGCAAATGAACATTAGAAAATAAGCCCAAAGTCACCAATAAGCCGCCTTGCCAGCCGACACTACAAACTAATTGTTAGTTGCAGCCCTAGCGATTTGATGCAATGATTTTATTTTGTCTAATTCAATTTAATTGAATTTTAGCTGTAAAGCACTTTTAATTGCCTTGTGTATGAATTGTGCTCTACAAATAAACTTGCCTTGCCATGCCTCTCTTTGCAAGTAGAAAATAGAAATCCAATGTTGACATCTCTTTCAAAAAAGCTGCAAGAAAAGGCTAATTTATTTCACTAAACAAGGTGATGTTATGGTTCATTATGATGCGTTTGAGGTTGAATGTGTAGCAGAAGTAAATAGAAAGTAGCTGTAAAATGTATCACCTTGTGGCGTCTGTGAATCACACGTCTCACTCAAAGTGTTCTTGCTTATTGAGCGACCTAATGTTAGCTTTATTTGTAGCCAGGTGCAGCCAATGAAATGAGTGAATGACATCAGTGAATTTCAATCAGTGATTCTTTTTATTGGAAACACGACGAGCCTCAAGCAGAAAATCGGACTCCACTGTAATTGTATAGTATGAGATTAACTTATCAGCATGAATTAAAGGAGGCGGGGCTCAGCAAAGACTTCTACAAGCGTGGTGTTAAAATCAGGGTATGTGTTAAATGTTATTAAGGTTTAAGCCTGCTCATTAGCAACCTAAGCTTATTTAGGAAGTAGGACATGATTGGTGAGTAATTCACACACTGAGCAACACATTTCCTGCGTGTGAATCTGAGGTTTTACACCCTATATATGTGGGCATTCATCATTTGCATTCTCTGGCAGCAGTCTCCCTGAGTGCCGCAGACAACCAACACTTTCACACTGAGAGAAAAACATGATGTGTGACTCTCTCCTCTCTCTGCAAGCAAAGGACGGTTTGCTGATAAGTTAATTGCTGCCATTACATACCAATAGTCCATACACTCATACTGTCACAATTTCCCGGGGAAGATAAAGCTTCTTTGCTGTGTGATATTGAGGCTGAACTTGACAAGCTTCACAAAGTGAATTGGCATATTCACACACGGGCAGAATTTTAGTCCACCGGTGCTTCAGTAATGACAACCAGATTAAACATTTCTTTTCTCAGTCAGACAGATGGTTTTGTTTTGCATATAAAAACTAAAAACAAACACACAAAAAAAACATTCACAAGTTGCATCTCTGCTTTTCATTTAAGTGTATATGTTTGTGACGGTTAAAACACCTTTTTAACATACCAGGGAGGTTTTTGAGGAATAACCTCATCTGATAACATAATGCACTTGTGGATACATCTTTTAATATCATCTTTGAACAAAGCAGATTTCAGTTTGATGTGCAGAGGCAGCTTTTTCTCCTGTTTATTCTACAAATAGAGAATATTGCGGCTATGATCCTGTGCCAAGATGTCTCATTCTGTAAACAGAGCTGGATAAATTTAACTATCTCTCTTTTGTCCGTCTGTCACACCTAGAAACAAAGAAATAAAACATCAAAATGTGCCTCACAGTCAATCAAGGACAATAAGCCTGTTTTTCTGTGGTCCTTTTAGTTTTTAATGTGGCCAAAACAAGATACCGCTGTTGATAATACACAAACACACAGTAAGTTTTCAAGGTAACTTTTTGATAATGTAATAGTTGCTCAAGTTTCAGTGAGTGCTAAAAGCGAAGTACATTGCTTTTGAAGTATGGGTGTATGGGTTTGTCTTGAGTATATTAGACACAGGGGGCTAAAAACTAGGCTGTTAACTTCTGGTGACAACTATAACAAATACAAAAATAAAAAGATATATCTATACATAGGGATCGGTACCTTTCACATTTGAAACAATACCGTATCAATCCCTGGTACCTGGCAATCGGTATTAGTACTCAACAGTACCAATTTTCAGAACTTTTGAGAATAAAATATCAATTTGTTTAATAATAAAATTTAAAGTCTTTTTAATTTAACATGTTTATTCTTCAATATATAACCCTGTCGATTTTACCTGAATCAGTACCAGGTACTTTTGACAGAATTCGGTCAGTACCTAATACGGTACCCATCCATATCTATTCATATAATTATGGGCAGTTTTGACTTTATTTCTGAGACGCCTGAAAATATACATGAAGTGCTGGGAGCAGAGAGTTGGGTAAATGCAGACTGCTGCAATATAAGGACTGTAGCCTCTGCACATGGCATGCTTGAAGTGCTGAGCTGACAAAAGAAAGAAAAAAAGAAAGAAAGAAAGAAAGAAAGGAAGGAAGAAAGGAAGAAAGAAAGAAAAGAACTGTCTCTTTTAAATTCCAATACAAAAAATATGTATCAGTAACAATCTGATCACTAATTATGTCCCAAATACACCGGTCCGGCTCCATTCCATAACAGCAACGGATCAGCTGGTTTCCATTCAAGTCAATGTGTCAACTTACACTGGATCCGCTTCATTGCAGTCTGGCAGCATCCCTGCTCTGGTAGGTCGCAAAATGTACACAACAGTCCTGTATTTGCTGAATGCCAGAGTGGTGACATGTCACTTTAACAAACAAAATAACTACAACAAAAAAATGATGGAGCAGGACAGGAAGTCATGCGCAGAAGCTCCCTAAAAACTTCCAGTCACCTAAAAATAAATACAAAACGGGTCAAAACCAGATTATATTCATCTTGACTAAAACAACAAACCGACTTTATGAGTACGGCCAGGCCAGGAGTCAACAGGTTTGATGTTTTACAGCCCTGAACAGATCAGGAGAGGCTTATCAATGGAAACAGATTGGAAACTTTTCAGTCTGGCAACCTCAGCTGTCTGTCAGTCCTGCAACATATGTAGCAGATGTGGGTTGACATACGCAGTCAACATGCAACATAATGGAGCTGGATCGGAGAGACTTTTGATGCATTTGGGCCGTTACATTCTGTTTTTTTTTCCAAGAGAAATTGCAAAAGTAAAAAAAAAAAAACTTAAATGGGTAAGGACAATTCCAGGGGGCAGCCATAGCAAGCCCCTTGACTGGCTGTTTACTCTGCCAGGGACGGTACTAGTCAGTTGCTGGCAGGTTCTTTTTGTTGCATCTTTACATTATAACTTTTGGCAAGCATCATCTTTCTGAAAAAAAAAAAAAAAAAAAAAAAAAAACACCTTGGAAGATTCAATATTTCCCCTGTGTTGTCTTACACTTGAAAGAAAAAAAGATATATGAAAAACTTTGGAAACTCATGGTTTTATGGTTGTTCATGGTTAAAGAATGATAATGGTGGCAGAAGGGATTAAGAAATGCCATTCATTACCTGCTCTCACACACACACACTTGTTACCACCCCTGCAAAAAGCAGATCATGGAACGTATGCTTCCATGATATCAAAGTACCTCTCTTTCGAGTCTTTGTTCACAGAGAGCTGTTATTAGTGTCAGGATTTGCTCCTGTTAGTCCCACAAACTGACTGTGACAGGACCTGAGTTATGTTCCAGGAAATCTGTTGTCTGCCATTAATTATGTATTTGCAGTAGAGCAAGCGCGTTCTTTGTCCTGTGTTCTCTCTAACAGCGTGATGGAAACAAAACAATCGCTGTGTTCGTTTACTCATCTGTGTGTGTCTTTGTGTCAGAGGGTGGGTGGTGTTGGCGCTGGTTAGAATTTTGGCTCCCTGCCCGGGGCTTTATGACTGTTGCAGCCTGCCAATGATGTAAGCCTCAGGTGGTTCGGAGAGCTTTTAGAAACCACCTGAGGAGGAACGATTTCAACACATATATATCAGCGTTGTCTCAATTTCACTTTAGTAACAGCAACAGAGTGATCGAGGAGTTTTTTCATACAGCTTCTCACCAGGTTTAGTTTAATTTCAGTTTCTACCAGAACAGCAGTTTTTACGAGTATCTGTCAATGACACTTCATCTTCTTGCCTCTCGCTAGTTTTGGCAGGCTCCTCTAGTGCTCTAGTGTAATCAATATTAAGCCAGCAAAGAGATCCACTCAACTGGTGGACCAAAAGAAATCACAAGATGGAACAAGAGAAAGGTAAAATTCCCCTATCCTGATGAGATGCAGATATAACTTTGCTGCCACAAATATCGCATCCTTTATATGCTGTTATTATCCGGTTTATAACATTCACATTGGCACTATTAACTGCAAAGCGGCCGTATTGAAAAAATAGGTCCACTTATAACCAATTTGTAAATATAGTTAAAAAGAGTTCCCTTCAAACTTTGTTCAATAGTTGTTGCAGCCAAAGGAGACACTGATCACACTGTGGAGCCCAGCATCAGCCTCTGCTCTAGACTGATTAATAGATAGAAGAGCAGTGAGATTAACATCATGTTTCCTACTTTGATTATAAAGTCAAAGCAACATATTACAACAGAGCTGCCCCTCAGGACATCCCATATTGTTCTGTTTAGAAACAATTATCTAAAAAATTAAATTTTCTTTCTCCAGGCAACACATTTGAGAAGTGCCCGCATGACAATAATATCACCCTTTTGATGGCTGTGTAAGTTTTTTGATTGTTACATTTTAGTGCTGACTGAGAAATTATATTAGTTAAATTAATGTAGATGGTGATTTCATCCAGAAAAAATACTGTTGCTATTTTGTTTTGAATGTGTAAACCTACACTATAATAATAAGTAAAAAAGTCTTGGGACTCCAAACTCCACTCATAGTCTCTGACAGAGGTGGATTGATGTTGTAAATTAATAAATGCTTCCATGTATCTTAAATCGTCCCACCTCTAAACTTTCTGAACAGAGGTGTACACATTCAAGGTCTTAAAGTTGTCCCCAGAAGGGTTATTCATTCAGCAGGACAAATATTCAGTCACAATCTCACAGACGTGCTGTTACTATTCAGCTTTTTTCAGAGGAGCCAAACAAACTTTAATGCTGGAAGACTTTCGCAGCTGTGCCAGTCAGTCTTCCAGCATTGAGCCCTTTGGATCAAACTGACACAGACGCTGACTCCAGGCAGTCATGGATAACAACCGACATCTCCATAGCATGCAGATACCATCTTTTGTTTACATTTCCCTCCCTTAACACAACAACTCTTGCATTGCGAGACTGATTTGTATGTTTGTGTGAGTGTGAATCTCAGAAATAAGTGGAAAGTAAGCTAAGGGGGACAAATGTGAACTGCTTGTTAGAAAAGAATAACACGTTGGTGCTAAGCCATCGTCAGACATGGCAAACCTCTTGCTTCTGGCTGTGTAGTGCTGGAAAGTGATTAATTCAAAACTATTTGTCAATGCAAATGCCGAAGGGGACAGATGTAGAATAATTAAGGAGGCAGCAACAACTTAGTTCAGCCACATGCAGTGTTGTTGGTAAAGGAGAGAAGTGCCTCGTACTTTATACTGGCTGTGAGTAAATTCCATAGATACTGAAATCCCCTTTGGAGTGTTAAGGTCCATGTTTAGAGCTGAAGTTAAATCTCTATGGGAAAACAACGGACTGGTGATGGATTGCCAGTGTTGGTAGAGGAGCGAGACTGCCACCTAGGAACTGTATGGTTTCTGTTTAGAACCTGGTGCTGTCTTGAAGTTGAATAAATAAAATAAACAAATTAATAAACAGCACATAATTGCAAAAAATCTGGAGGCGTCATATTTAGGGATGGGTAAAGAATTAGAAAGATTGTATAGGTACTGACCGAATTCTGTCAAAAGTACCAGGTACCGATTCACGTAAACCCAAAAGGTACCATGTTTAGGTACCTAAATGCATTCTTGTGACTGTGAGGGAGTGGAAGAGTAGCCGATTTTCCATGCTGGACATAAACACAGCATTGCAAGGTTATATATTGAAGAATAAATATGTTATTATTTTTTTTAAAAAAATATTTTATCATTAAAGAAATTGATTTTTTTTACCACATAAACAGAAAAAAAGTACCGAAAGTTGGTACTGTTGAGTACTGGTACCGATTGCCAGGTACTGGGTATCGGTACCGTGTCATTTCAAATGTGCAAGGTACCCATCCCTAGTCATATTCAATCCCTGCAGCTATTCTCCTCCAAAGTTGTCTTTATAATCGTTGTCTTTGTAGTTTTTATGTCTTTCGTCGTAAAGAACCAGGTGCTGGGAGACAAACACAATCAAGCAGTCCACCATGTTGAATGGTTTGGTATGCGATGTGGCATCAACAAGTGTTTTGATTGGCCAGATATGTACTCGTTGCAAGCAAAACTTTGGAAAAATTGACCTCAGTCCGAAAAAATAAAAGCCACAATTTCACTCATTGAAATAATGTTGCTGGTGTGAAATCTTGCATTAAAAACTGTAGGTTCGGAAAAAAAAAAATGTGTAAAATAGTCGCACAAAGAATGTCTGCCTGGTGTGCAAAGGGCTTTACTGTCAAAGAAAAGCAGATTACAATATAAAAAAAAACCTGATAAATGAAAAGTTTTTCCAAACAATGAGAGTTAATCAACTTTTAATTCATTACTGAGTAATGTGCCGTTGTGTAACCTTCAACTTTCCACCAACATCTCACTCCAACAGATCTGTTCACAAACAAGCATAATCATTCATTGTTGTGCTTGATGGGCAGCACTGCTGATGAATAGCAGAGATCTGCTCTGACTAGAAAACGGAACAAAAAAGCCACCTCACTATTGTTCCTTTTTTCAATGAAGCACTTCAGCAGGAAAATATGGTTTTAATGCAACAATGGAGCGGTATGCAGACCTTTCTTGAAGGAAACAGTTATTGTATGATTAATAGTAACTAAGTGTATGTAAAGTTCCCCAGTATGACCTTGATGAAGTTTGGTTCAGCTCTTTACTTACTTCTTTACTTTCTCATCAGAACAAGAGAGTCTCATTACTGTTGTGGATGTGATGATTTGAAAAGTGGTTTAAAGCAATGGATTAAAGTTACTGTTGCTCTGCAGACAGCGCCTCACTTTCTGCCGCATGCCTAGGAGTGTGCAGTAAACCGATTTCCTTATCGTCATTGGTATAAGATGTTGTCACAAAATGAATTTTGCAATACTGTGATTGCCGCAGTAAAGCACTATTACATGAAATTAAGTCCAAGCAGTGGTTACGCTATGTGGGAGGTTTATTTTCTCAGTTTTCTGCCACAGTAAAACAAACAATGGTGTGGCTAAATTATGGGTTTTTATGGTCTATCGAGCTTCATAGCCTCATTGCATCAAAAACAATATTTTCTTGATTATTCTCATTATCAATAAAATATGTGCCAATGAAAAATACGACTTTTACTGAGCTATAATGGAGTTTAGCTCATTTTAACAAATTTATTGGCTTCCAAAATGTTACGAGTTAAACTCTAAAAGCTCTAAAAATAAATCGCAAAAAAGATTTTTTTTTGTCTGTAAATATTCTTCATTCCTCAGAACTAGGGATGGGTACCAAATTAGGTACTGTTAAAGGTATCGACCAAATTCTTTCAAAAGTACCGGGTACTGATTCTGTATAATTAAAAGGAACCACGTTTGGGTACGGAAATGCATCCTTGTGACTGCGAGGGAGTGGAAGAGTAGGTGATTTTCCATGCTGGACATGAACACAGCATTGCAAGGTTATATATTGAAGAATATGTTAAATTGAAAAACTTTGTTTTATTATGAAAAAAAAAAAATATTTTTTACCACATAAACACAAAAAAGTATGGGAAGTTAGTACTGTTGAGTACTGGTACCGATTGCCAAGTACTGGGCATAGGTTAAAGGTACCCATCCCTACTCAGACCCAGTTTTCTCACCAGTATAGAGCACTTTAAGCTTGAAATGGAATAAGCTACTCTAAGCAAAGGCCTTTTTCTAACACAGTAGGGGATATTCTCCACCTGCAAGGTAGGATGTGTCCTCTCTTATAACACTGAACAGAGTCAGAATCATGTTTTGAAAAGACTTCACTTATGTCATGTCCGAACACCATGATATAAAACCGTTATTGCAATATGAAGGAAAAAAAAACATGATATAAATTTGAGGTCATATCACCCAAACCTAATGCCTAGATCTCACATGTCTGCATACTTGTCGTTGATTTGTGACATGCTAGCCTGACCTTGCAGAGCTTGCAGTGCACCTCCTTTTTTTTCCTTGTCTGTAAAACCTCCATCCTGTTGCCTCCTGGCTTGGCTCTGCTTATCATGTTGGTTTGTTGTTGTAGACAAGGTTAAAACTAGACAAGGTTGTTTTATTTTGAAAGTCACCGGGTGTTTAAGGAGGTTTCCATTCACAACTTCCTGTCCCACTCGATTCACTTTTTTCTTTTTGTTAAATTGACAAGTCACAGCTCCAGCATCTGGCTAAAATAGGACTGCTGTTGCATGCTGTGACCTGCCACAGACAGAACAAAACTATTACTCCATGAACTATTACATTTTTTAATGTGCCCATCCTGAGCAGTTTCTCACATCTCAAATACAGCCACTGTGAGTGTCACTAAACATCTCCTGTTGTTTTGCTGCTGACACGAGCTGTTTACTTCCATTTGCTGATGACTCTTTTCTGTTTGAGTTATTTCCTCTTTGCTTTTAATTATCTGCCTTTCTTGTGTCAGTGTTTACAGACTGAAGCTAAATTTAGATGTATGTATAATGTTCAATGACAGTAATTTCTGATGGTGCTGCTGATAAATATTTATACATCTCTTACAAAGTTCTTTACATCTAACTGTTGTTAAAGCATTATTCAGCTATCTGAAAGGACAAATTAAAAAAAAAAAAAAAACAGCCACTGTTATTGGAGGATGAGATGAAAATTGTGTGTGTCACGTTTTAGTTACCTGGCATATTCTGATGATCAGTGTGAATTCTCCTGTACTAAACTTTGAAGCTAAATTACTGTGCCTTCCTTCATGCTCTGTTTGTTTGATGTCTAATGTGCCTGTGGAGCTGACTTTCCTTCATTTTGAATGCAGATGGGTGTTTTTCTCTCATTTTGCCAAAATTCAATCTACTCCGCTTTGATGTTGGAAATTACTAATTTTGTGCCATCAAAGCAAATAATGTTGTCTTTTGCCCAGAACAAGACAGCAACAGATTTTAACAAAATAAATAAATAAATGAGGAAAAAAAAAAAACATACACATAACATCTTAGCAAAGATGAATGATGCACTGGAAGTACAATTTGTCCACACTGGTGTGATTAATCTGAATGTTCAGTTCCTGTAAACTGTCGCTGATATGGCTGACAGTAGGTAAAGGACACTCAAGGACAAGATGATGGAGAAGTTTGTGTGACATAAAGATTAAAAAGTACTCAAGGGACAAGCTGCAGTAAGTTTCTACAGGCAAATTATCAGTTTGTCTAAACATTTATACATGCAGACAAGTCATGAGCTACAGCTAAGGACAGCTCAGGTTGTTTGATGAACAAAGGTTGAAATACAGAGTGAGATATTGTGACTATCAGAGGAGTAAGTGCAAGAAACAGCTATTGATTATTGGCCTCTTTGTTGCTGAGGCACTGAGCCGTGAAGGGGAACATAAATTCGACTTTGCATTCACTTTTAAGATGATCAAAAAAAATGTTTCAAAACAACCTATTATTTAAATATTCTTCACCAACAGAGCAACATTATCAGACATTCTGATTTATACCTTAAAAAAATGACAATCCACTTCATTGTTGTCCCTATGCATCAAACCAACCAACCACCTTGGGTTAGACCCAAACTGGCAGAGTTTGAATTTTTCAGTAAATGGTTAAAAAATTGAAAAACTGCTTGGTGCAACACAACTCATCATTCAGCAGCTGAAAGGTAAGAATTTTAATTTGATGTGAGAAAAAAAGATTGGATTAAGGGTTCACTTTAATCATTATGATAAAAAAAACTTGTAAATAACAAAGTAGCTGCATAACAAAGTTGATTTTAAAATGTCATGTTTTCCTGAAACTAATCAGTCAAAAAAAAAAAATCAGTAACTGCAGATTTTATGCAAAAAACTTTGGTCTGATTTTTATCAAATCCACTGAATGAGTGAATCAAGGCCAGCTAAGGTTTTGAAAAGAACTTATTGGCTATAAAGCTGAGGGATTCACTATTTCATACTAGTTTTTGCTCAGTAATTTCTCAACCATAAGAAGGAAATGGTTTGAGCCATTAGTATTTGAGCAGAGAAGTTCATTGTAAATCCCAAAGGCCAATTTATGCTCAATGTTACATACGGGTACAGACAGAGCCTTCTGTCTATGCTCTGCATTCATTTTATCCGTATTTCTGCATGTTTCTATGAAGCTAAAGGGTACAGACCAAACGGAGCAGTACCAATGGAAGCCATGGGGGCAGTGTTGCTGTTACTGCCAGACACAAAGCTTTAATGAGGCACGTACAAGAAATAACAATGGCGGAACTTTTGTGATGTTTTTAACTGCCTGACCGACCACCCCTTACTACACTGCCCCCATTTTTGTCTTTGATGCAAGTTACATTAGCAATACTTCCTCCACAGTCGCCATCCTTGTTTTCAAGTTTCATTGGTTAACTGCAATGACAACACAAAGGACGTATGGAAGTTTGTGAGCAGTGAAGGTAACATGGTTTGAAAAGGACAGTTAGATTTTCGTACTTAAAGGAAGGAGAAATGGGCCTTAAGGATAACCTCTGGTGCTTGAAAATGAGAGAGTGAAACAAAAACTGCAGTTCCTCAAGTACCCACTTGAGGCTGTTTCTAAGCCCTGCCTCTGCTCCAGGCTTCATCAGCATTTCTAATTTGGGGACCTCAATGGGCCTTGTGAACAATCAAGAATGACACATATTAGGTTAAAAACTGGGTGGCATGTAAACCTCCAGTCACCATAGAGTGCCGTGCTACCGATTGATAATATTAAATGTTTGTCATCAAATTATCCAAAACGGTGCACTTTCATCATTGCTGTTGATATTAATAGTTATGTTTATATTTTTAATTGTGGCCTGATTTTTTTACACGCTAAAGGAGATTACGTGTAATTGTACTCTTTTCAATAAGGGATGACAACTCTTTCAGCCATCTCCAAACCACTGCTGTGTGCTGTAGGAGAGATATAACATGTTGCATGGACTGAATATGAATCTCTTGTGAGGAAATTATGTACATTTGTTGGTGTGTTCAGGGATAAAAGTTAATATTCTGCTGGAAAAAGTTTAATCAATGTATGCTAACCGTTAGCATATTAATAGAATTCCCATTGTACGTTTGCATCAAGCTTGTGCCAAGTGCTCTATATCGTTTTTGGTGGATTGAGAGCTATATAACATGTTGAATGGATTAAAAATGACTCTCTTTTGCAAGACCATTACACTTGTTTGTGTATTTATTAATGAAATATGCAATTTGGCTGGAAATCAATGCTTTATCGATGTATGCTACCCGCTAACATACATCTTGTAAGAGAGTTTTGTATCAGTGGGCTCTCTTGCAGCCCTGTTTTTACCATATGCTTCATTAACGTACAAACATATGAAGTCAGAGGTAAATACACATGATTACTCTTACTTCAAAGTATGATTGACCTCAAGCTCTTAACTTTGAACAAGAAAGTAAGTCTTCTAGCTCAGACTAGCTACTGTTAGCAAATTACCTTCAAAGCTCCAAACAAATGAAAACATTTCAAAGCCTTTATACGACGTGCTACATGGTGGTGTACTAGATACCTGGGGGATTTTCTGTACATCATTAATAGAAACTTTAGGCAACTCCAGCAAACACCGTACTTATTTAATCTCTGCCATCATAACACTGTCTACTGTCACTTTCCACTGCTTCTTTCTGTAACAGGAAATGCCCTTTCCACTGCACGCCAATGCGGAAGCGATCTGTGCATAGAGCCTATAGTTTGGCTTCAGAACCATCTTTCAAATACCACTGGGTGATGTGACCGAGACTAACTCCTTGTTTTACACCATCTTGAACTTAATGATCTCAGAACATAAATTTCCATTAATTCTTAATTAAAAGTACAGTTGTGAAACACCAGACCAAAACACCTCATCCCAGCCTTTGTCAGGCAGTCGTGGTGTTTGTGTGTTCAGGAGGATGCTTCACTGTGAGGCTGCTAACTTTAATCTAACGATGAATATGATTAACAAATCCAAAGAGCACTGAAACAAAGATGATACACAGTAAGTGCATCCATACATTATCATTTCCACTCTACCTGGCTGATTTGTAGGTATAAAGAAGTGAGGCTAACACTCCGGCCGACTTCATTAAGTTTCATTTTCCATTTTATCTCTCCTGAAGTGGACCATTAAGTCTGTGTGCGAGGGTAACTGATCAGCCAATCCGTCTGTGATTTATGTGGCAGGGAAACTGAGGACTTAACTGAGCCTTAGAACACATTGATTACTGACATGGTTAATTGGCTAAACCCACTGGTACATTGAGACAGGCTTATTGGAAATGTCAAATCAAGCGGCTCATTTGCATTCATGATGTATGGCGTCTACTCCAGCTTCTGCCCAGGCAGCACAAACTGACACACATAGACAGAAGAACCTGGGAACTCTGCCGTGAATTTGCAACTGACCATCTGGCCTTCCAGGACTTTGGCATTAGCCAGATCTTTTTTCCCCCCTGTTAGCATCCACATGCCTGTTTTGGATGCACTTTGCTAACACACTGAATAGTGTATGAGACCTAGGATATCTCCTGATGTGAGTGAGATGTAGTTCTGCGGAGGGCTTTGAGTACGGCTCCAGTCTTGAAAGAACATGTAATTGATTGAACAGTAAAAGCAGAAAATATGTCCTTTTCTTTCTCTTGAATGTGTGTGTGCGTTAGAGAGATCACAACAACACTGCTGACAATTTTCTCCCTGAAATAACTTAAGTGTTGGCAGATTAAAGCAGCATGAAATTGAAAAATTTAGATGTACGCAGATGGGGTGAGGGGACATTACCTTCGCAAAAAGAGGTTGTATGAGCTTTCAATGTTTGAATAGTAGGATCTTCTTTTCTTATTGCTCCTCACGCTCACACATTTGTTGCTGGAATAACCTGTGAGCACAATCCTTCAATACAACAAAACAAAACGCCATTCATAACCTGAAAAACATTATTGTGAAACAACAACAGATTGTGTTTTACAAACTAAAACAGTCACAAACATGGCTTTCATCATCTTGAAACTCAACATGTAAATATAGTACGAAAAAAACAAGGTGAGATTTGTTGAGGGAGATGGTTGGGATCAACCCGTCCTCTGGTTTTAACATCAGCAGCTCGCCTGATTGAAACTGAAGTAACAGAAAGGTTGTGACAGTTTTCTTACACGTATCGCAGCCTACATTGCTGGAACTAACTCTCACCTAACCAGGGACAGTTGGCAGTCTGGGAATCCACTAGGGCTGCACGATTATCGCAATCGCAATCGCAATCGCAATGTCAGCACACGCAATTATGTAATCGCAAAAGAGGATATCGCAATCGCAATCGCAATGTCAGCACATGCAATTCAGATTTTTCTCCATGATAACCAAGCAAGCGTGTAGACTCATCATGACACAACTTTTTTTATTAAATCGCAAGCACAATCGCAATCGCAATATTGTCCACCTAATCGCAAATCGCACCTTTTCCCCAAATCGTGCAGCTCTAGAATCCACATCCCTATACATTAAAAACATAATGAGAATGTGAACCCGGATTTAGTGCCATGAGTCACATCCTCAATCATGTTCAAACAGAATGAATGGGATCATGGGCAAGACATGTGTATGGTCTCTCCCCAGGAGTTTGAAGGGATGTGGATAAAAGAAAGGTGAAACTCTGCAGATAAATCAGAATCAGAATACTTTATTGTTTCCCGAGGGGAAATTTAATTTCAGGTACATCCCTTTCAAGACATATGAGAAAACAAACATGGGGAAAAACAGAAATGAGATTAACTTAGAAGCTGCCAGCTACCCAGATATAAAAAAAAAATCATTGGGAGAAGGGAAGGGGGAAAAAAAAGTCAATTCCAGATTATTACCAACAGGGGGCGTAATTTGAAATCAAGAAACGCGCCAACAAGAAAACTGAAAAGGCCACATGAGCTCTGACATCAGAGCAAATGGTTTACTTTGTCTAACATGCTGAATTATTTTGATAGAATGTGAGATATCAATGAATTCAACTTTGAGTTCTGTTTTCTGATTGAGTTCAGGATCAGCCTGATGTTCCCACTGGACTGGGCCTATGTTCCCACAGCTGCACTGTAAAATCTGATTTTGCATGTTAGTTATTCTAGGGTATAATTCCATGTCAACACGATGAAAGACTACTGTAATTGTTATGATAACTCTTAATCCTAAATTGGCATAGTCTTATTTCCAAATAAATCAGAAATGCAAGTTGACTTGACAATGAAGGAATTCAGGTGGGTGTGTCTGACCCAGAATGCTTTTGTAAACTGTGATATAAAATGTATTTTCACCATGAGTGAAGTGGGGGTGCAGTAAATATGAGAGCCTCTAACTTTTGTAAAGCTACAGCCTTCAAGTTAATACCCAGAATGCCTTTGGAAATTACAATTTTTTTTTTTGTCAACGTAAGTAAGGAGGGTACGCTGTGGATATGAAACTCTACTTCACACTCTACAGCTTTTTGATTTCAGACTTCCCGAGCCACATGGTATGGCATTTACTGTCCATGTCAAGATACAGGTGTCTATGCCTCATTGCAGAAACCTGACTTTTGAACGCTATCATTACAGACCGTAAGTCTCTGAAATACATTTAGAATGTCAAACAACAACCTGAAGAATTTAAGGTGACTAACAGATACACTGTATATAAACAAAAATGAAAGTTTAACATAACTGAAAACTTTAGTTTAGTTGAAATAGATTAATAATTTCAAAGAACTACCTGAAGAAGTTGAGTTAACTAACAGGTCTAAATCAGCAAAACTGAGACAAAGGTTGACATAAGACAACTTATTTCATCAAGATAACTTCTGTTAGTGTTGGAACAAAATAAAAATTTGAGGCAGCCCTTTACATCATATTTTTTTAACTTGAAACAAAAAGTTATATTCAACAGTGTGCATGTTCCCACATATCTAAAATTTTAGTTCAAAATCTGGTTTTGTTAGTCTGACTTATGAAACAAGTGTTCGATATCTCTAAGCTCTGCTTCAGCCGAAACCCTTTGTGATCAGCCTATGTTATTTTTCTTGTAATAACTGACGATTTGTGGACTGTAGGAATATAGGCTGTAAATGTCAGTGGAAAAAAAGAAAGTCTTAGACATGTAGAGACATAGTGCTGATCTTGTTCCCACGTTTCTAGGACATTTTCTAAATAAGTTTTTTGTTCCTACATTTTTCTTCAATTTAAGCCCTATACTCTCACAAGACTATTTTGAGGCACTTTTCTTGTCAATGAATTAATGAATGAGTAATTCTGTTTTGATCAGCAGCATCAGAAGAATTAATTGCAATCACAATCATTACAAGGAAAAATAAATTAGGCTGAATAAAAAGGGATTTGGCAGGAGCAGAGCTTATAGATGCTGAACCCTTGATTTTATTTCCTTAAGACATATTTTGGGGGAAAAATAGCAGGAATTGTGGGAACATGGGCATGCTCCAACTCACTGGCCTAAAATCTTCCCTTTTAGCCCTTATATTTGGTCCTGAAACCTAATTAGGTAATCATCCACATCCCAGGTGTGGCCATCGCAATGTAATGCAGCCTACCTTACAGCCACCTCTTCTGGGAATTTTTGAGACATCCTGTTAGAAGTGCTCGTGAAAGTTATTTGGATATGGGAAAAACAACTTTTCTCCTCAAGTCTTCAGGTGTAAATTTAACTCCAGAGTGAACCAGTAAACAAAGAGTGAAAGAAAGAGTGGCAGCAAAATTCACCACCTCCGCTGCCATTAATATCAGCCAGCCTCTGGATTTAATGTAGCTTGTAAGCTCTTTGACAGAAATTGCTTCAGCGGAAATGTTACACAGCTTAATGGTTACACTTTACATACACTGATGTGTATAATTATGGTTTTATAAGAGCTGTCATGGCTGCTTTCTAAAAAGAACCGCTTGGCTCCTGACAGGTGGCATGGAGTTTGTTTTTGAACATTTAAATCCTTATGATGTGAAATAGAAATGAGTCACCAGGAAACTTATATCAGACTAGACTGCACAGCCATGAGAAACAAAAACAAAAGGGAAAAGATGGAAAAGAGAAAAGCATGGTGTACACTCTGCTCTTTAGAATTCTTCACATTACATGACCCTTTTCTGGTTACATCCTACCATCAGAGGCCAGCGGTGCAAACAAATGAGAACAACTCACAACCTTCACAATGGAAAATAGAGACTGAGTTCAGTGGGTACGCCACTGGTTAAATTCTGGTTCTCTTGTTAATGCCCCTGGTTTATTCAGTACCTGACACACTCCTTTTATTCAACTTCACTGAATCCTTCAATAGACTTGACTCAGGCAGAAGTGACGCTATACTCATGACAAGGTTGGTCGGATTTTCAATAAGTGTGGTGTGGCATTTCTGTGGGTCTGCCACTCAATTTCAGGATATAATACCTACTGATTTGGTATGCATTCACAGGACAATAAATCAGAGCTTTACACTCTGAGAGACTTTGTAAGAATACCTCTAGCAAATCAGCCTTGAAGCTGCTCTCTCCATCACAAAGCAGCAATTATTTCAGCCTACAGGCGGGGTTGTGAGAGTGCGGGTTGGAGCAGAAGATGATTATCGTATGTAGGGGTTTAAAGCAAAGTCACGATCAGCTTAAAAGGTATCATGAGGTAGAAAAAACAAGAAGAAAATGTCATGAATGAAAACTGGAATGTTCACCAAAAATGAGACTTTAGAGCTACACGTTAGCATGTTGCATAACTCTATCTTCTCATGAAAAGCCAAAATTTTGGATGTCTTTTAATCAAACTGACATGATGAAAGTTTCCAAGCAAAACAAATCTCCTTATCTTTCTGCCCCTGTTTTGGTTTGTTCTCTCCTTACAGCTCTGTTAGAAGACATACTGGCTGGGAGGGACTGCTTGGTGGCTGGAGACTCATGCTCGAGTGACGAGACTTGCAGTCCACGTCTGAGAACTTTGAGGCAGTGTGTGGCGGGTAATGGCAGCATGAAGCTTGGCCCTGGCGCTAGGAGTCAGTGTGCCAATGCAGTGTCAGCCCTGCTGTCCAGCCCTTTACATGGCTGCCAGTGCAAACGAGGCATGAAGAAGGAGAAGAACTGCCTTAGCATCTACTGGAGCCTTCATCAGTCCATCTTACATGGTCGGTTCTTACTGGATAAGCTGCTCTGCATATAGAAAAATCTCCTGTTTGCTGTATTTTTACACTTTTTTAAAAGAAAAATGCTAAAATTAACAGTGTAAAGACTGAGAATTTGTTGTGTCTTATCTCTACATACCTTTCTTTCCAGGGCTTAATCTGGTAGAGAGTTATCCCTATGAGATGGTGCAGAGGGATTACGACTATGTCCGCCTCGCCTCGATATCTGCCGGTAAGTTCACTGACCCTCATTAAATTTCACCTTATTTTATACAATTTTACCCTTAAGGAGATGTTTTGTTTTTGCACAAGTTCATTACTCACCTAATTTTATCCTGGAAGTACGCCCAATGCCTACAGAGGTCCCCTGTCTTGTTGGAGGTAACCTCTCTTGTTATCCAGCATAAAATAATTATCTTCATATTGGTGGGGGTTATTGGGGTTCATTTTCTCGATGAAGTCAAAAGTCTTTTATGAATAACAACCCAGGCATTGCTCAGTCAGTCAGAGCTTAAAGAAACATCCAATCTTTTAGGATTGATCTAAAGGAGCCAAATCTCTAAGGAGAATTTTACATTTTAATATGAAAATGACTGACAAAACATCACAACAAGACAACAAAAATGGCCGATCTGTGCTTCTGCAGGGCACATTTCATGTCATAACACTTCAAGTCAATCGTAAACAGGGATGCAGCAATCCGATTTTGGTTCTGGTTCTGACCCAGCCAAAATGTAATGGCCCTTTTCCACTCACATGCCTTGGCCCTACTCTACTCCACTTGTTTTGTAATGGTTTTCCACTAGCCCGGTTCTTTGACCACCGGGGGCGGGTTGCCATAAAACAGCTGGGCAACACCAAGTCCATGACATTTTGAGCGCGACACAACAATTGCAAACATGGAGGAAATAGCATACTTGCTGCTCGGTCTGTAGCTTTTTGTCACAAACTGAATGAAAGAAGAGAACTTGATGGGACACCATTTTTGCAGTTGTTCAAAAATGGTGGGTGGCTCTTGTCTTCTTATGTCCTGTCTTGTTTAGGACGTCGCTCATGAGTCATCAATGATGACATTGACTGACCAATCAGTACCCGACAGTCGGTGATGTCATCTTTTAGTATTGTCTCAGCTCGCTTGGAACCAGAGCAGAGTAGGTACTAAAACTAGCTTGTTTTAGGAGGTACCAGGCTAGTGGAAACACACTGCAAACCGAGTAGGGCTGAGTAGAGTAGGGCCAAGGCGTGCTAGTGGAAAAGAGCCATAAGACTAGATAACTGCTGAGAAAGCGCAATCCATAAGATAGGTTTATGCAACTCAATTCTACGCTCTTCTGTCATCCTCAACACTGGTAGGTTGATGCTTTCGTGCTTAGCAGGACTAAAATAGTGTGAAGGAAGATATCTACAGTGACTCAGCAGTTTAGGGGTATTTCATGCTTGTTTCACCAACACCTATAACAACTAGTTGCCACTTACACAAAATGTGCAAGTTCAATCCTTCACCTACCCACTCCTGAGGTTTACACAATTACATATTCACTCACCACATATTAACACATGAATAATCCCATGAAACAATAAAAAACAGTTTTGAAATATAATTCTATTCCAGAAAAGTCTTAGGTTGCTTTAGCGTAATTTTCATCCTTTATATAAAGGAACAGAGAATGCTAAATTAATATTGGCATCAGATTGGATCAGTATCTGTATTTGCCAATACCAAAGCTTGTCAATGGATTCAGGGCCCAAAAGGCCGGCTTGATGCCTCCTTAAAAGTGATACTGACTTAATATCAAACAAAGTGAAAATATCACTCAATCGGCAACATCCGGTTAGGAAAAATGAAGCCTGAAGTGCCAAAAGTTGCTGTAATAATCATCGAGAGTCCGCTTAAGGCTGGCTGCAGAAAGACCGGAAGTCAGGTACACACCCAGCCATAAAAACAGACTTTTGGGGCATTAAAAAGCACATTTACAGCCTGCTTCAAAAACAACTGGGGTCTGACATGCTGATTACACCATCGACACACACTGTATGGTGAGTGCTGCCCGTAGCTGTCTGAAAGGAAAGTCAAAGCCAGCGTCATAACCAATATGGCTGCGTCCAAGGATTGGCTTCATTTCACGGTATCAGGAACAGATGGGTGACATGGCGGAGAGACTACATCCATGTTTTATACAGTCTATGGTAGTTAGTTATAGTTTAATTCACCACCTACAGTGTAAGCATACAGGTACAGCTAAACAGACTCAGGCTGGCAAGCTGAAATCAGTCATATCAAATCAAATCAAACTTTATTTACAGAGCACTTTTCATACATTAACATTAGAAATACACTCAAAGGAGGCCGTCTGGACAGAGTGTTGCCACAGCACCCAAAGCGGAGAAAGCAATCAAAGTGGAACTTTGAAAACAGAATTTTTTTAAAAAATGTTGAAATTATGGAATTTCAAACATGAGATCATAAACGTTATAGCTCAGTACCTTAAACCCAGCAAGGTTATCCTCCAACTGCTGAAATTCTCAAAGATTGGTACGAAAAGTCTGTGCAAAAAAACCAAAACACAAGGCGGAGGCATTTCTAAGACACATATTTTATCAGCTATCACAGCTCCAAGGAAAACTGCTGACTCATTCCTTCGGCAAACAGTTTAAAGAGGGGGGCTTGTTACTCATCTCCCAGGCAGCATGTGTACAAAAGGTTCATTCAGAGACTGGAACACTAAGAATCAGGGTTCCCTCCCACACCAGACACGAGCAGTCACAAATTCAGATAAGTTTCTTGAATTAATATGATACAAGAGGAAGTTTTCATATTTTTTGGTGGATCCCATTTACACAAGTGCTGACAACAAATATTCACTTCTGTCTGTTTTTTTTTTTTTCTCTTGGAGGAAACAATATCAGGACACAAAAGCAACTCATCAGAGGAATGCATGACAGCACAAGTGATTAATAACAGGCAAAACAAGCTAAAGTGAAGCATGCAATTGATTGATTGAACCATTATGCTTTCTACTGCCTCCTGAAATTCTTAACATATTTCCAAGGTTGGATGTAAAAACAAACAAAAACAAACAACAAAATAAAAAATATATATGATTGAGTCTGAAATATTTTTATCCATTCTATTCATGTGACTGAGTGTTGATGCCAACCTTGAAATTACACTGCAGCCCTAGTCTGCGTATTGATATAAGGGAAGTGGAAGACAGTGCAGCAAATAGTGGAGAGATGTCACTCTGCTGTGAATTCAGAGTTTACAACAAGCAGAAGTTCAATTTAGCACTTATTTGTTGTGATACGTTTCAGGAGACTATCACAGTGAATCTGGCTTTTTTTATTCATAGAAAATTCCACAAACAAGTCAACTTTTGAAACAAAAGTGCCTGTAAGTGTGACGTTTCAAGAGAAGAACTAAATATGAAATGAGAGCAGAGTTTACAGCCAGTTTCACTTTCCCTTCAGATTCAGAAAATGATTGAATTTAAAGTCAGTCAATGCCACTCGCAGTGTTATTAAGGTAGCATATTAATTTTAATTACAAAGGTGAAGAGCTATTCTAAAATTTTACAAAGAGTTGCACTGGTAATGACCTCCAAAATGATCTCTTGTCTAACAAAAGAAGAGACCAGACTCCTCTCCTGATACTCGTTTCATTATCCTGGTCCTCAGGAAATGAGTCTCTAACACCTATTGCACACCTCCAGGAGCTGACTTTAATTTCAAACCACCTTTCTAAACCTCTTGCGAGGCAAAAGTATGAGCATGTTGGAAAAAATGAACAGTACATTACATACGTCTCAACCTTCAAGTTTCTCTAGCCTGATGAATAACACTTTCTGTTCCTTATTCACAAAAGCCAATCCTTTCTTCATCTTGCTCTAATCAACAGACTCTGATGTTGGCATGACAACTGTAAACCGCTGCCTGGATGCAGCAAAGGCTTGCAACGTGGACGACTTGTGCCAAAAGCTGCGCACTGAGTACGTTTCTGCTTGTATCAAACCCACCGCCAAGTCTGGTTTGTGCAACCGTCCGAAGTGCAACAAGGCCCTGCGCAGGTTCTTCGACCGCGTCCCTGCAGACTACACCCATGAACTGCTCTTCTGCCCATGCACGGACACGGCGTGTGCAGAGCGTCGGAGGCAGACTATCGTGCCCAGCTGCTCCTATGAAAGTGGGGAAAAACCAAACTGCATTACACAGATGAAAACCTGTAACGCTGACTATGTGTGTAGGTAAGAACAGGGTAATTGCTTCTCGGAGTTTCTCTCAATTCCAATATTGATTAAAGTTATCACTCACATATATTTGGTCTCTCATGCATACAATAACATATCACCACAGTATGATCTGTGCTTAATGATCCACCTCTTTTCTCAAGGCATCTGAAGAGCAAATGTTTCATGATTTCCAGCATCTTTAAGTATTCCTTTGATATACATTTTGTAAAAACTAACCTTGGGAATTTTGGGCCACAGTTGTTCAGTTGTACGTCCCTCAGAAACCAAATAAACAGCCATTCAATCAACGCAATGACCCGCTGTTTTACCCTAAAGCTTTCTACCACCACTGGTTAGAACACCCCAGAGAGCCTGTTGGAATAACACATTAAATATTTAGCACAGATAAAGAGCCAGATGGATCAGAGTTATCGCTCATTGCTATCTCTGGTCATGGCCATTATTTTTCACAGCCCCATTACACTCAGAGGGCTTTACTAATGATCCCAGGTCTGGGGGATGAAATATATTACTCTTTCTATCACTTTAACATTACAGTCCAATGCTTTCAGTCTCCACCACTGGCACCAATATTTCCTCATGCCATAGGGGGAAACTCTTAATTAAATAAAAGTTATATTAAACAGGTTGCATATGAAAGAAATGGCTAAGTTTTAACATCAAACATCACCAGGTTGTGTTGTGCTTATCTAACCAGTGTGTCGTGTCTCTATAGGTCTCGCCTGGCACAGTTTCAGTACGACTGCGAACCCTCTGAAATGTCTGCCAACGGCTGCAAGCAAGGCAACTATGGAGCCTGTCTCCTCGCCTACACCGGGCTCATAGGTATGTGCTCACAGAGAAAGGAACAAAGAGGGGAAAACGAAAGGAGATGAAGGGTTGGAAGGAAAGTAGAAGCATCTTGAAGAACATAAAATATCATAAAGTCTAAAAAAAGCAAGATAACTTGTGAAAGGGTTGAATGCATAAATACAGCGCAGGTAAGTCAGGATAAAATCTACTCTAGGCTAAAAAGCAAATCTTTATAAAGAAGCAGATGCTCTTTACAGAAGATGTTATTGTTTTATGACACTCAATAAGTGAAGAATAAGCCAGAAGAGAGGACTTTAAAGCATTTTAAGAACCTCAAATGTCATAACTCGAAGCCAGAGCCTGCTGTGCGTAAAGAGGGAAAATTGGAGTGTTTCTCAGATTTTCTCCATTATGTCTATTAAGCAGAAGCTCAGCCAGTCAAACCTGCAGTAGCAGAAACTTAACTCCCTCCATCAGGTTCATCACATCAGCATGCAGGAAATGCATCATCCATTATAATGCACTGTGGATTCAGTGTTACAGCTCAAAGAAGAATGAATATTTAATACTTACTGAAGCCTGCTGTGGTCGTTCTGCAGGAAGTACAATCACTCCCAACTACATCGACAACTCAACATCCAGCGTGGCTCCATGGTGCTCCTGCTCAGCCAGCGGGAGCCGGAAAGAAGAGTGTGATTCCTTCCTGGGATTCTTCATCGACAACATTTGTCTCCGTGAGTGCTTCTCTTACAACAGCATGTTTCAGTTCTTGATCAAGGGGTTTGGTTTGAAAACAGGGTCTTCAGGAGTGAAAGGCTTGATAAGTAAAAGTCCTGTTTCTACATTGATCTGAGCATTTTTGTATTATCAGTAATAACTGAAGTATTTTTCTGGTCATGACTCAGCCACTTACAATTCAGAGCAACCAAGTCTGTTTTCAGGAAACTGATGGAGCGAGGTATTCAGTAGTTTTTCATGTAATAAGTTGGTTTTCTATTCAGCTCCAAGGACATGCTGCACAAAATGTAAAGTTAATCCTGTGTAAGAATTGAAATACATCACTATAGAAGAAGAAGTAGATGTACTTTATTAATCCCTTGGGGGGGAATTCAGTTTTACACACACATGCACAAACAGCACTTAGCGCACAGAAACATACACTGATGGAGAGTGCATAGTGAGAGGGCTGCACCATTAGTACGCACCATGAGTATTTGGGGGTTTGGTGCCTTGCTCAAAGACACCTTTACAGTGCCCAGTAAACTATGCTGACTAGATTTGCAGATAGATTGGTGCAGATTCCCTTTTGGGGGATCGGTGATCAGGGATCGGTGATCGGCCCATCCTTGCATATGAAACTGATCTCATATACTTCTGGGAAGGTCTCCAGCCATTGTTGCTTTTTGCTCTGAGACCTAAAATTCGAGACACTTAATTGGTTGTAAAGATTTTATTGTTATTTTTTACAGTTATTGTTCAATGAATTTCAATAAAATAAGATTGGAACATTGAAGGTAAATTCTGACAGTTATAAAAAATAAAAAACAAAAATCGGTATCAGCCCAATTTGGTACTGGCAGGTCAGGCTTTTTAAAGATCGGTGATTGGTGAACCCTTAATGCTGACATCTTGACAGCTATCAGCCCGATTTCATATTATTGGTCCATGCCTGGACTTCAATCTACAACCCTCTGTTTGCCAAGCCAAGTACCCCAGTGAAGGTTATGATGGTTTTCTCAGCTCTTATTATCCTATACACCAGATCCTCGTTCAGCCGGACATGTCGCAAGGGGCTGAGACCAAGGAGTTCGTATGCTTCTGATTAAGGATGTCTTGATACAGATTTTTTGACTTCCAATCGGATTTTTCATGTTTTGCCCACACTGATCTGATACCTTTCTCTGATAAATCCCGTACCCCGTTGGGTGATTCGGTTTTAATTGATGAATCATATTTGTTGTATTAAAGTGAGCCCTGTTGGTACCTCATCGAGGAACACTCACTTTGCAAATGTTGCAAGACGCAGTTGGACTATCATTGCTTTCCAAAGAGAAGTAGTCCCACACAGCTGACAACGTGGCTTGATTCACAGCAGCCCTAAAGTGTGGTAGTGCTGAAAACGCATGAAAACCGATCCTCTAAAAATAGCCATATCTGGCGCTGATACTGATCAGTACATAGAATCAGGACATCCCTACTACCTATCCTGATGATGATCCCCTCACTCATTCATGTTGGGCTGCAAAACCTCAAACCTGTTGACTTTTCTTTGGGCCTAATTCTGATCATATTGCTCATATTTTTATTATATTCAAGCTAAATATGATATTGATTTTCTCTGTACAAATTAATACACCATTTCTGCAACATCCAACAGAAATGTATGTCTTACAGCTCTGAACCAGAGGACTCTGATCTGCCTGAGCTGAGAGCACCGAGTGTGGACACATCTGGTTTGTTTAGGCCATTAGAAGATTTTAAGCTGTAAGATTGTAGCATTTCAATGCACCAACTTGGAAGCACTATTTCTCCATCTAGTTAAATGGGAAGACTTCCCCTGTAATTTAGCAGTACAGGACAGCAATATTTCTCAAAGCAGCTTTGAGCCAAAAAGCAGATCATCCTTTAAAGGTTTGCTTCAGAATCCTGTCAAGGTCCCAGGTAAAAGGCCATTTCTTTTACTGCAAATTTAGAAGTTGGTTTAAAACCTGTTTTGTTTGCGGCTCATTTATTCAATAACACACCTTACAGGGGCAAATTCTTATATAAAGCATTTGTTATGAAGTCTTTGAGTTTGACTAGATTTGCATAATAAGGGGCAGTGCTGAGTTGACCTATAGGCTGGCAGGGTGTAAAGGTTGAACTCAGTAGTCTTACATAAACTTTAGGTCTATACAGAAAACAATGATAACTTGTCTGGGTCTGTTCAACTAAATTCCTGCCATAAGCTTATTAAGATTTAACTCAGACTCCTTTCATCTGTTTTGTTGTGTCATTGTATATTATCACGCTAAAGCTGGAACAACAACTCCCCCAGTGTTTGCTTGGATTTTTATGCCTTATAATGATTATACTCAGCTGGTATAAAATCAAAGTGATTTAACTATATAAAAGGGTTCCTTAATCATATTCATTTGTTTTCATGAGCGGCATGATGATTTATTCAAACAGACTTAATATGAAATTAAAATAAATAAGTTTTGTGAGTGAAGGGAAGAGACAAAATGGATTTAATGAGTTTCAGCAAAGCAGATGTTTCCCAGCATGCTCAAACTGCAGCACAGCAGTTAGTTTAAACCCCACACCCAACACTTTCTGTAGAATATACTTTCTTTTTCTTTCTTTTCCTCTCTCTAAATCTCTCTGCTTCTTATTAACCTGTCCCCATTTAGACTAACACGTCATCGTCTCTTGTTATTAATAATCTCTTTCATGCTGTTTCCGAAGTTATTTCACCTGAGTGTTCAGACACTCTCATCAGAGAACTGTGAGCTTGCCATGTGATTGTTAGGTAATTGTGTTCATCAACTCTCGAAACACCTGACGTACTTTTTCAATCAATGAAAGGAAATGTTGGAGTCTACTTGTGAAAATACCTCATTAGAACACTTTTAATTCTCAAAATACATTGGTATTTTAACAAACATCCAATCATACTTCAGACCCTGGATGGACTCTTGATTGGGTTTTACAGTTTAAGCATTATTTAGCTTTTTTTTTTTTTTTTTTTTTTTTAAATGTACTAAACTCCTTTTATTCCCCTCTTTACACCAATTATGCTGTGCTAAGCGAGATAATGTAACTTTGTTCTGGAAAAAGACACAAATGAATTCTAAAAAATAGCTGACATATTTCTGTCCGCAGAGCCACACAGGGGGCTTTCATACCGCCATGCTTCTGGTTTGGGAACTAGTTCCATTCTGGATTCTCAGAACCTTAAAGCTCTCTAGTGAACCACTTCCTGTTCATACCAGTTTAAGTGAGACAACATTACCTAAACTCAACACAGAATATGGAAGGCACACCGAAGATGTCATGAGCCCCGTTTTCATTAAGCAGTCCACTCTAGATCAGTACAGTTTGGTATGGGTTGAATCGGTGGAGCCGGATCTTGTTTGTGTTACCACAGCCAACCATCCCTCAGGTTAAGCAGCGTGTAAAAGCCGTGTTGTGCTTATATGCGGAAATCAGACGGACAAGATCTGCATGAAAGAACGTATGTGGCTTTTATGCTTTTTAACACCCCGTGCGACGTCCATTGGTGTCCATTCCCAAACTGCAGGGGGCGGTGTATTACAAACGTGCGTCGACCAGAGTACCAAACAAGAGTTGATGAAGTTTGCCTTTGTTTACAACATGACATATCTGTCATAGATTTTTCCAGGTTCTTTTAACCAATTTCTTCTCTCTGTTGAGAGTGGCCGCAATTTCACGCCATGAATTGTTCACCACTCGATTATCAGGGGGATCTCTTTGTGAAGTTATACAGATGCCTGTATTTCTGCACTTCGGCCACTAAGGGATCCCGTTCTTCCGCCATCTTGTCCGGGCATCTTCATCTGACAGGTTAGGAAGTTTTCCATGTGAAAGGGACCATGTGAGGGGGCATAGGTGCGAAAATGACGTCTTTTGTCCGCACAAAGCAGTACAACACAGTGTACCCAACTAATAAATCCAACATAGAAGAAAACCGCAATACAGTAAACAAAGAGCAGTGATGGGAAACAACCAGCAATTTATCTTCTTTGTGATTTCCATTTGGCTCTTTGTTACAAAGTACAATCGAGCTTTGTCTCAGAGAAAGCTGTGTGCCACTGTTGTACAATAAGCGACGATTCTTTCGACCAATCAACGGTCTGCAGTGTTGTAGCTCCATCTTCCAGGATTGGATCGGTGTAGTCTGGCGCCCCAGTGGAAGGGTCCCCAAAAGTGGGACGATTTGTCTCTGTTATTTGGGAATCAGTCCCAGGGTTAGACAGTGGGAACACCACAAAACGCGTGCTTAACTGAGACAAACCGAACTGAATGATTTGCGAGCTGGAGCCAGTTTTTTTGGACCCAGTTGTGCACCAACTTTTCAGGCTAGAACAATTTTTTCCTGTGTTAACACTTTGACTGCTTCAAATTCAGGAACTGGAACTGGCAAGGAGCTGTGTCAGTTCTTGTACAATCAATGGCTTGATTGACAGAAAATGCAAAACCGGGTGACCATCTCCTTGGACTCATCCCTGCCCCTTTCCTTTACCACGCTCTCGTCCTCTACGTCATCCCTGTTCAGCCACTTTCCCTCTCTTTAGACTTGATCTTTGGCTCAATGTCAACCAGTAGGGGACTGTCGTGAGGAATAAAGTTGCAAATATTGTTGCAGCGAATGTTCAGTGATTCCAACTTAGTGGGCTTTCTGTTTTTCAGGGGTGAAAGTTCTAACTGATAAAGTGGCTAAATATGCCAAATACATGATAGCGGGCTCAGTCGAGCTCATCAAGAAAATATTAAATCACAAAAATTAGACCACAGAAAAATTTAAAAAATGTTTAGCACTCCATGTCTTTAAGAGAGTTAACTGAGTATTTTAGGATCATGACACGCGGCAGCAGTAAATTATTTAAGCAACATAATTAATTGAGACAGTAACACACACTAAAGGTGAGCTCATGAAATCATTTCATAAAAGTGTTAAACATGAAAGTCTTGTAATTTATTGTGCCCTCCGTTCTTCTGGCCTGTTTCCTAATGATAATTTTCATCCCAACCCCACATTTCCATCTCTCTTACGACCTCTGCTCTGCTGTTGAATAATTAACGGTCCTTATTATTGACCTCAGCAGGATGATATCCATCATTGAACCTGTACGCACTATGAGAATCTGTGCTTGGTGGGTGCGCTGAGGTGAATCTTTGGCCGGTCTTTCCTTGGGCCCCCTGCCTAGAAAAGACACAGAGCGAGGTCTCAGAGTTGTTTGGCCAGTGCAAATGGTCCATGAGTTAATGAGGTCGATGTGGAGAGCCAGGTGCAGTTTGGATACTTGAAGAGAATACTGAGTATTTTCTGTTTTCTTTTCTTTCGCTCTGCTGACCAAATCCAGACCGGCCCTGACCTAGCAAAAGCTCTCATGCAAAATGTACAATGCAGAACTGGGGGGCATGTTCTGTTACTGAATAAGACATAAACAAATTCAGGGAAAATGTACAGCAGTATGTACACTGTCAAGACAGTTTGACTTAAGTTTTCTCTGTGTTTCAGGGAATGCTCTCATGGCGTTTGGAAGTGAATCTGACCAGCAGCCGTCTGTCAGCCAACCCACTACACCCAGACCCACTACACCCAGCAGCAGAGAAAACAGGAACACCACTTCTCCACGAGAAACGCTAGAAACCATGAGGAATATTATAGATGCCATTATACCAACACAGGTATGCAGGTTTTCCTCTCCTGATCTGGACGGTACTGTCAGTACTGTCAAACATCGGGCAGTAAATTAGCTGTCACACCTGGACCAAACATTGACATTCAATGATACTGAAATTTAATTCTACTTGGGTCACGATACGATAATATCACAACATCACAATATTGTGATATATTGTGATGTTCTGCAGTTAACTATTTGATGGAAAATAGCTTTTCTATTTTATTGTATTTGAAAAAAATAAAGTCAGATGCAGTGTTTCACACATACTAGACGTGCACCAATCGATCCCCTGGCTAATCAATCGATGCCAATTTCCTTAATTTTGGGGGATCGGTGATCTGTCCATCCGTACATATAAAACTGATCTTACATACCTTATATACCTAATACATACACTTAACTTAAAAACATAAAGTGCTTCAAGTTTGCCATTGAAACTACGGTGACATCAAATTAATGTTGCATAAAAGTTATTGGGTGAAAGACGTTGGGGAAACATAAATGTCACTTGCTGTAACCAATGTTACTCAAAAAAAATCTAATATTGCACAAGACATGACAATGATTATTATTTTATCAGTCTACTACACTGAAAAATTAAACTTAAAATTATTTTTAAACAAACTGACCCAAGAATAGAGAGAAAACATTGATGTTTACATCATCAAAACCCATATCATCAAGTTTAGGAATAAAATATTTTGAATATACTTTGATATAATATGTATTGTACAGTTTATGGGCAACACACAGTGGAGTAGCTCTTCGGTCCTATTTATCACAGCAGAGGTCGGGAAGATGTATTGTAGTTCCAACTTACCTAAAATACAAATTTTTATTTAAAAAAAAATATTGATATTAAGAGTTGAAAATATCACAGGTCAAAGTACTGCGATATTGTTTCACACCTTAAAGACTTATTAACTGAACTCATAGAACTGTTTGTAAAAGTGTTAAATGAGACGACTTAAGAAAGAGTGCCCACAAACTAATCTTTTTGCCTCCTCGCAGGCTCTGGGTAATGAACTACTGGTGGGTCAGCCCACCCTGCCTTCCAGCAGCCTCCCAAACTCCGCTTCACCATCCAGCCTAATGCTTCAAGCTGCCATCAGCCTTCTGTTGTTGCTCCTTCATCTGCTCAACAATGGACACTAAAGACTGCAGGGAGCGTGCTGATGACCCGCCATGCTCTGTGCAGATTGGAGGACTGATGCAGTTAAGAGGAAAATGGACCGTGTGGCATTCCTCCTCCCTCTGAATATGTACTGCGATTCTGTTTTTCTGTTTTTGTGTTTAAGTGGTCCAGTTCCACCTGCCAGTGCTCTCTCTCACAGTGTGAGGGACTCCTGCAGACAGAAGCCAGTCTGTACATTTGTACAAAGCTGTAGTGAATTCAGAGTGCTGCGTTTGTGGACTAACTCAGCTTTCAAACTGTATTCATTTTCAAAAGCTAAGAAAATATAGCGTATATATGTATGATACTTAGACATGAAATATGTCAGTACCTGTGAAGATTTGTATTATAAACAGAAGCTCTTATTTCAAACACTCTGTGAGAAAATGGTTGAAGTAAACCGATGAACTCTGCTTTGGACTCGGGCACAAAGTGATTGGAAAGCTGCTGAAGCATGTGGGGCTCTAATACCACTCTCCTCCAGTGACTGAAAGAGGACTATTATTTCTGATCAATACTGGAATAGAGGAAAGACTGAGAGACAATAGAGCTGCATTTTGCTCAGACATCCTGGACAAATGCCCCTATCCCTTAATGTCCTGAAGCACCATCTAAAATATATGTGGTCAACCTGAATACACAAGATAAACCCTGAGCTGATAATAGCCCTCTCCATCAAGAGGATCCTTGTTCTTTGTCAAAGCCTTGTACCATTTGCTGATTGCTAATACCAGGGTATCTGTTAACAGAAATCACAAATCTTTGGTATTACCTTTTCTGAACTAAAAATAGAACAACTCTGGTGACAAGACAAACCCCTGTCTTCTTCCTTCAAGACTGATTCTTAGAAAAAGACACTTTGGACACCATGCATTTTTCTTTTTTTATGAAGGAAACAAATTTAATTGGATGAGATGATAAAACAAACACTTCTAATGTGCTTTTGAATGAAACTGTCACATTTAAATGGAATAAAATGTGGTCAAGTGTAAATGAAACATTTGTGTTATCAGTGTTTTGGTGTCATAATTAAAATAACCTGTAGTCTATTGGAAAGATGACTGGTCTGGCAATGGGCATTCCTGCTATCTGTTTTTATTAGTATGATGCTGACGTGTGCAGTACAAGACATCTTTTTGTGTTTGACCTCTTTGGACGTTAGACTTTAACAGATGTTTAATGTCTGCTGCATTGATTACTGTGAAGAGTAATTCTTCACTGAGAGTTTCTCAGTGATTTTGAAAAAGTCTTACTTCTAGATATATGCCTGATTGTAATCTACACTTTAAAATGAGATTGTCAGTGCCAACATTACACATTGCAGGTTAAATTTGAATTGCTACTTCTTGGCCTCTCCATTGAGTCGGGCACGACCAGATTTATTTGCGTCACGTCTCAGTCTCCCTGACAACACCACACCAGCTGACGAAGTTTGGTAGAAGTGAGAAGAGATATCTGTGTCTTTCTCTGTTGAAAATGATTTCTGTGACTAATTTTGTAGTGGTGGTGGACACTGGAGCCCAACTGTCAGACAGAAAAAGGACAGAAGAGCAGAAGAAAGCTAAACAGGAGAGCTAAAGACTAAAACAAGAGCTCAACTCTTTGTGATAACCCACAGTCAGCAGTTATTCTGCAGTGGTCTGTTCAAACTTGAGAGTCTATCAATAAAATGAAGAGTGAGGTTAGTTAGCTCTGATTGGTAGATGACTGGCAGGCCATAGCTAACCAGGATGTACTATCGTTTCACATAACAGACATGTCTTAGAGCACCGGGCTGTCAGCTGTGCTAAATATAGACAGCTACTAAACTACATACAAACTGACAGCGTTTACTAGTTGTCTCATTAGCCTACAGAGTAGGGCTGGACTATTAATTGGATTTTAATCATGATTTCAATTTTGCCATCTGACAATCATAAAAAACAATATAATCGAAGAAAAACAATTAATATGCCACACAGTGTAGATGTATGCAAGTTCCTGTGCTTCATAGCTCTTCTTTGTTCCATGTGCAGCCACAGCGAGTATGTGTGACTTATGTGTATCAATAATACTGTATGTGCCACTTGCTGGTTCTTTAAAGTTGTGTTTAAATCAGTACTGAAGTTTTTAAATAATTAAATAATTGTTTATATTAATTGTGATTTCAATATCACTTAAAATAATTGGGATTCTTATTTTTACCATAATCGCCCAGCCCTACTACAGATATGTCGAAGCACCAGGCTACCGATAGTGCTACATAAAGCCTGCTACTGCGACGTTTCAAACCATATCTCTACTAACTGTACTGCTAAATACCTTGCGTTGTATCAAGTAAAAAGTTGTTTTGAACACAGAAAATTTATTCCCATCTGATCTTCTTTTAATTCCAAAACAAACACACACCTTGCTTTAAGTCATTCCGACAGTGTGCGTGAGACTCCGGCCAGAGGGTGGTGAGGCAGTCCAATTAAAACAGATCCACCTCATAGCATATCTTTATATATTGAGATTTATGTGGGTATCAAAGTAAAATGAGAAGTTTTATTTAGGGATGTCCCAATATTACATTTTCACTTCCGATACGATACAGATACTGCAGCATTGAGTATTGGTCGATACCGATATTAATCCGATACTATATCAGCATTAAACATGCATACTTTTATTACTAATTCTGTAGAATGTCTGTCATGTTAGAAAAGGCTTGATTAAGTGATGTTATTCAAACAAAGAACTGTAGTCAGCAACAGTAGGTAAGAGGAAAAACTGACCCATTTATTATTAACCAATGGGTAACAGAAACTGCTTATATCAGAGATTTTAGATGCATTCCGATACGATACCGATACTCGTTTTTTTGCTGATATCGAACCGCTATCCAATATCAATATCGGACTGGGACACCTCTAGCTTTATTTACCTGCAGGCTCCAAAAATCCCAACAGGCATTCCATTAAAATTCAACTGCTAGATTTTTTTGCACTCTGTGGCCCAGAGAAGACAATTGTCAACCAAGTTAGAAAAATGTCTGCCAATTATACACACATGGTCGCATCTTGTTTTAAAACACAGCGCTCAAAAGGGGGAACGTAAACACCAAAAACACATTTATAATACCAACAAATGACATACTTTTTGCTACCAGGACTGGGGTTGGACATGAGCGTTACATGCAGTGCCCCCAGGCTCCAACATCAACCGTGATTATCTCAAATGCAAGAATGACAACTTACCTTTCTTGCTTTGCTACCACTTGCCATTTTCTCAACAGGAGACATTAGGAGGAAACTCGACATAGCATGGCATTCAGGTGTAGGCACAACTGTTAAAAACAGAGAGGGTAAGAGGTTAGACTGTAAGATAAAAATCAGAACCCTTTCAGTATTTCATTATTTGTTGCTGAACCTGTGTTGGCTAATGGATCTCCTCCAGGCCTCTGTTTGGGGTTGAGTTATTAATGAGTGCTTTAGTTTGTCTATGACCTTGTTTCAGGTCAAACAACTAATTCTGATATGACATTGAGATGATTAAAATCTCACTTTGGTCAGGATGGACTTGTGAGTTAGTATGGTTGAATATCCTGTCATATAAAAAAAAAGTACAATGTTTTTTGCACCATTCCATGCTAAAATTTCTTTTATTTTCTATAACCTTCATGGATTAGAGACTGCTGTTAAAATTCCAACCAAGCCCTTTACTTTAAACCGCATGGAGGTTTTGAATCCAGGACAGATCAATAGCAAGAATCTGATGTTGCTTTGGGGTGTTGAAACCTCTTGCCATTTACCTCTGGATCACTTTACATGCAAGACGTAAAGTAAACACACTCTTGCTACTGGTATTTTTCACACATCATGTTTACAAAGAAGAAATGAAATTGATTCCACCCACTAATTACTGTAAACACTGCAACAAAGAGCAGCTACAGCGTTTGACATGTGTCAGCTTTATTTCCTCTCTGCTTTGCTCACCAACATAATGACTTGTTAGCAACAGGGACATGATTTTGCCTCCAATTATAAGCTTGGTTTCGACTCACTGTAATCATAACAAATCCTATTTAATATTTATTTGTCTGGCTTTAAATACAAAAATGTCAAAGTTAAAGGACGAATAATCATTGTGCAATAGAGTGTGATAGCAGGGTCTGAACGGCTCACTCTGCTGAAGCACAATAAATGGATTTCTTGTGTAATGTCTCATTAAAGTGTCGATTTTCATAGTTTTCATGCACAAATGTCATGATATTTTTTACTCAAATGAAAAGAAAGCTTTATTTAAATGAGTTTTGACATAAATGTCTACTCAAGCATAAATAATGGCACCTATGACAGCTTTCAATTCAGGTCGTTGCAAACATGGTGAAGTGAATGTGAATAAGAATCTCAACAATAAGAAGTCACAGCATGCAGCAGGTTGTGCTTGTGAAACTGAATACCCCAGTGCAATGACTCAAATTGTCTCTGCATATTATGTCTCTGTCTTGGAGCCTGTAATCCCAAGAAAGAGGATTGTTTACTCAATTTGGTTTTTAATCAGTTTGACTCAGTGCTAATAATCTTTCTGAAGGGCATCACTTGTGTTTCCCCAACAAGAGTCACATCCTGCTGCTATTCAGTCCTCACAGCTAAGGAGGGATATTAAACAGAGTCATAGTCACACCAAAAGTGACTAAAAATTTGTGACTCTTTACACTACTTTTCTTTGTCAAGACAGCCTTTACAAGATGGAGAAGCGATTAGGTAATGCATTTATTTGTAGCTACGTAGCAGCATTGTTAGATACATGACAACAATCAAACTTTGTAAGCTCGCTTTATACTGCTAAACTTTACAGGCTGACGTAGTGTTGTCATAAGGATTTAAGATCTAAATGCCATAAATAGATTCATGTTCTACTGGGAAAATCAGACCTTCTTGCAGTAGGGCTGCAACGACGAATCGACAAAATCCAGAAAAAAAACGATTAGCAAAAGCGTAAATGTTTTTCCATAATCGATGCACTTTGCTGCGTCATTACTGTATTAGTTTCTCTTCAGTTTATTTGTCTTCTCCCTTTTTGTTGGATTATTTAGCGATTGGCAACTAGCTGAAGGTGCATTACCTACACATACCTCCAAAAAATCCCAGTTTAGGAGCATTTCATGGTGAGTAAAAGCACGCAGCATGTTAATTGACAAAAATGACCTTGGATGGCACGGCAGTACGACTGCAATGATCCAGCACTTAAAGCTCAAACATGTTGGGCTCATCGATGACGAGTCAAGGAGCTCATCAGCGAGGTGAGGAGCTACAAAATCCCACATTTACTCCTTTTATATGCTGTGAAATGCATTTTATGTCTTTTAGAACTCGTTTAGGACTTTTATTAAATCACATAAGGAGTTCATTAAACTAGCGTGAGCATTAGCGTTAGCTGCTACAGATAGTGGTAGGGCAGAGGGGGTGAACTGTTTGACCTGCAAGTGAAAAGATTGAAAACGTATTTTATATATTTGCCTTTTTGACCCACTAAGGTCTTAATCTGATAACATAACAATGTACTTTTTGTTATTTTGCCCATACTTTTGATTCTTTAAGTGACAATACATTCAAACCACTTTTTATGCTTAATGTAGCATGTACCACGCAATGCGGAAATTGACTCTTGCTTTAGTGAAATCTTGGTTTGGTTCAACTGGTGGTCCTGGGAGAGGAAGTGGAAAAGAGACTACACTGTACATGATCACTCATGATGACTCCTGTCATAATATTCCAAGTTTAGCTGAATCCACTGAGTTGTTGATCTTGGTGACAAAAGTATTATACATTGATGTAAGCGCCGTAAATAGCATCTTCAATGGCTGTTATTCTCAAAACAAAAAGTTCAGTGAATCACATCTGAAGCTCTTATTTCACATTGCGTTATTCAAAAAGCATCATAAGCGCACAGACTAGCACGCAGACAATGCAACAGCAACCGGCATAAATGCACACATGCACAAAATCAAGTTCTCCTGCCAGCTTAACGCACGACCCCGACAAGTATATTTTTCTTCTACTTGTGCTACTTGATCAATGCAACAGGCTTTGAGGACTAAGAGAATACATTCAGCTTTTTCACTTGGTCTGGTGTTAAAGAACCAAACTGGAAATTGCAAAAATTGGGAATATCGAAGAATCGTAACGTATTGAATCGGCACCCCAAATATTGTAAAAGAATCGAATCGGGAGAAAAGCATATCATCCCAGCCCTACAGTTTAGTCAATAAGAGATCTAAAAACTGGCTCCCAAGAGACTAGATATCTCAAAAAAATGCTGTACTTAGATACCACAAACAGAGCTGTATGCGGTTCGGAAAATTGATGCTGTAAATCATGACGTGCCAATCTGCCAGTTATCAGCATCTGCAACGGTTTACATGATCAATCTGTTCTGCTCTTACTGCTCATTATGGAGCTCTAAGGAGACAGATTACAGGACAAAGTTTACAGTGACACATGTGAAAGAAGTAATGATGCATTTTACGTGACTGGCACACGTTGGTGCTCTGAGATTCAGTGGGTGCTCGGCCTCGGAGCACCCACTGAATCACCGCCTGTGGTTCAGAGATTGCCCTTACATTACAAAATATATATTAGTTGTTTTTTTGAGTCATGATTCATTAAAGACACCTCTACTTTGGAAAATCCAGAATCTGGTAATAATCCAGAAGACCATCGTCTCTGATTAATGGCTTTCTCCATCAGAACACATCTATTCATATCAGAACTGTGTGCCTTGTATCGCTGACAAGTGTCTCCAAGGACTGAAAAGAGCACAGCATTTCTTTGCATTTGTACTCCTCCAGATGTACCAGTATGTTCACGTTTGTCAGCTCACATTTATGTTTCTATGCGGGTTCAAGCATGTGTATGTGCAGCATGTAGGCGTGTGTCTGAGGACATCTGTTTTTATGGCTGATATCTGTGTGTATCCATGCATATCTGTGTCTTTATGTGGCTGCATGAATGCACAAGAAGAAAATCTGGCTCAGATTTTTCTTTTCATGCTCTTGTTTTGTCTTCTGACGGGGGGTAAAGCCACTGTCCCTGTGGTGATATTTACATGCCTTTAAAGTTTACTGGTGTGTGTAAACATGTACACTAAGCCGAACCATGTATGACTCCCCGTTGTAGTTGCCAGCAGCTGCACAGTAGGAAATGCCTTCATGTCCTGGAGTAGGACAGCATCAGAGAGGGAGCAGCTGGGCAGTAATGACTGCTCACTATTCTCCAATCCTTCACTGGCCTTTAGCCTTATGGGCCCCAACTGAGGCCTCATGGGAGCTCCCTCGATTGCTTGATACTTGAATCTCCCAGTAGAGACCGTTTCCTGAGCAAATGTCTCTCCTCAAGTGGCACTTCACAATTACTGCCGCAGTATTTCATGGCGAGTCGCCCTGTAAGTGCCAGGACACACAATCAGAGTTACATGCGCGACATATTCCTCGTACTTTGGCAGAAAAATGTGGCAATAACCTTGTATGTGATGGACCTTCACATTGCACTGGAGTCATTATGATTTACTCTGACTGTAATTTTGAAAGCAGGCTTTGCAGTGCTGCTGAAATGGATGATTCAAAATGTTCTACATTATGTGGTCTAATGTATGTTTTTGCTAACATCTCCCTTGCTGTCTTTAGCCACTGTGCATATGCAGTGCTGCAAAATCCTGAAAATCTGCAGAAGCACCAAAAAGTTTTAATATTGCAAGGGCACACAAGACCTTCACAGCATGAAAAGCCCCCTGCGAAAGCCAAAGTGTTATGTTACTACTTGATGGTAGACAGAGCAACATGGGCCAGTGCTATGATGAAACGGTTTATGAAAAAATCTGAGCCGTTCAGTTTTCCTCATATGCGCTTTCTTCGCTTCGTGTTTTTCTTTTTTCTTCATTTTACCACTCAGATTGAAGCAAGTATGTAGCTCTGATCATACACGTGCAGGAGTACAGCAGGACACTTTGTGGGGAAGCGTGTGTGTTGTGTACATGACAAGCAGAGAAGACAGTTAGAAAGTGTACTTGTGGCGTTGAGTCGTTCTGATGTCTGGAAGCACTTCAGATTCAGTGTGAGCTCTGATGGCGGCGGTAAGAAAGAGAAGGATAAAACTGAGTGTTGCTAACTTAGAGACTTTGTCGCTGCATTTAATGACTTTCAGACCCCTCTGGAGAGTTTTTTTAAAGACAATTCTTGCAACTTTCCTGGGGTTTGGAGAATCTGACGTTAAAGCATATCTTGATCACTTCAATGGTCATCCTGAGTGATCTTGAGTCCTTTCCTTATCCAAAACACAGAGACAGTCCTCCTCACTTGCAGCAGATGAAATCATGTGTGTCTCATCATGGTCACTTCTGCCGGTCCCCAGCCAGATAAGGAAGGAGCGTTGATATTTAGACATTAAAAAAAAAAACAAGAATCAACAGAAGAAACTTAATTTGTAGTTCTTAATATATTCATGATGTTGTGTTTACCTGCTTTCTGTCTCTCCCCCGTTATTTCTCTCTCCTACAGAGTCCATGACAATTTTATGCAAATGGATTATTTTGCAAATTAGGCAACACTGTCATATAGTGGCATTTAGTTACTTTTAGTGACTTCTGGGACAGCCAATAGTGACTTTCCTATGTTTCACTCAGCTTTAATGATGTTTTAAATGGGAAACAGCCTCGTTCTTTCGGGTTTTTCATGACAATACATGACATAATTGATAAAAGCAATCTGTTAATAGTTAATTATCAGGGTGTATAAGTTATTAGTTGCTAGGCGCCGCTCTGTTGGTTATGGCAGCAGCAGCAGCTGCATTTCTTGTAGTTTTTTGTCTTTTTCGTAGTCTTCATATTTGGAGTGTATTGTTACTTTGTATGGCTTATTTGTCGTTTATGGACAACAAACTTTTTGTGTCTTCAGTTATTTTTTACTACTTTTGCTCCTGTGTTTGTCTGGAGATCCTACGTGTAACCATGGCTGCATTGTTTACATGTGAACTCAGCTGTTTGCAGCCTGTAGCATGTCAATGCTAACTGGTGAAAGGCCTGATGTTTCCCCACAAGGTGAGGAGAAGGAAGTGAGGACGTGCTGGTTCTCAGGTGTGAGCTAAGAAGTGAAGACATGGACCTGTCCTTCCATCCATCGTTATTGGGAACGTGAGATCTATCTCCAATAAGATGGACGAGCTAGCCATGCTAACCCAGCAACAGAGGGAATACCAGAAGGTAGAGTAGGATCATGCTATTCACAGACATGGCTAACAGAGCTAACATCAGACACTAACGCCACATTGGAAGAACTTCACCTGCTGTGAGCAGACAGGATCCAGGAGACAGAGACTGAACAGACTGCTGAAGAAGCTCAGTCCTGGACCCTGTGGAGGTGGAGGCTGGCTGAACTAGAGAGTGATGGCCAAGCTGTCATCATCTATTTTCTTATGGACCTTTTTGCACTTTCTATACACTTTCTTACTTTTGTTTTCTTGATTGCTGCTGCGAGTCCTCCTGAATTTCCGGGGATAAATTGAGTATTTTCTATTCCATTTTTATTCTATTCTTTACGGTAATCCGGGGTGTTAAAAATAACAATGCACACCAAACCAAACTGAAAACCATGATGAAAGTCAAAGGTTTTTGTAAACCGTTCCATCCCTACTATCTTCCCTGTTTTTGTCTTGATGGTCCTCTTCATTCAACTTTGAGTGGCACAAAGCAGACCGGGTAAAAGTATTCTTTGCCATGATAAGTTTCCAGGATTCGTCAAGACAGTCAGACACTCAGGGGTGGCTGAATGTCTGTGCATGCTGCACACTCACCCTGAAAAAAAATGTTTGTGTGAATACAGCTTTTGTCTCTACTGTGATGCACATACCGAGAACGCCAAGCTTAGACTGAGATCTGGTATTAGCTTTTCATTTCGGGCATACGGCCAGACAGCTATGCCATAAAGCATCATGCTCAAACAGGAGACTGTAGCTGCCCGAATTAAATTGCATAATGCAGAAACAGATGTTCAGAGCACAGAGTGATAGTGATGGAGGCGCTTGTCCCTTTACTATGGGATGAAATCATTTTGCAAATAAGCAATTTGCAAGTAAAAAAGTTGCTTTAAGTGAGAAACATTGATGGTAGCACTTATTGTCTGCCACAACGTATGTTGATAAATGGATAATCAAAAGCAAAGTGGATGAAGATGTGAGGGTTTAAAAATACTTAAAATGTTTAGAAGTGTTTTCCTCACTTTCTGAATGCAACGTTTGAGTGATTCTGCTTCTTTAGAAACTTACTGAGACTTACGGCGATAAAACAATAGTGTTGTTGGTACTTTACAGCTCAAACATGTCATGTTTTCTCTCCTACACTCCCTATTGTCTCCTCCAGCGGCAGCAGCAGCAGGACGTGTCCACCCTCTTTATCCCCTGACACAAGCCACCCCATGAAATGAAATCCATACCCTTGATAGTGTGATACTACAGGAGGACAGACGAACAAGAGATAAGCCAGCTGGAAGCTTTGCACTTCTCACCCCTGTTGACATTTCAAAAATGCCATCCCAAATCATCCCCTGGCTTAAATCATGTCACACCGACATGAAGTCACTGCCGCCCTGTAATCTGTGCAGGACAGCTGCTTCACATGAGGAAATCATGGTGTTAGAGGGGAATACATTTCAACGATGTGTGGAGATGACATACACACCACTACTACACCCTGTGCATACAAATGGTAAACAAGTATCATAAAAGAGCCAAAAAATGTTCAAGTCAAAAGGAATTGTTAAACATTAAGCTGTAAAAAATCCATCCCTTTAAATTAATGATACAGTGTTTTAAATATGCATTACGAATTAAAGTCCTGAGGTAAATGGGGTCTTTGAAGTTGATATTGTGTATTATTTTGTAGTTCTTACTCTGCTGACTTTGCCTTCACGCACATCAGCTCACAGTGAGTCAGTGCTGCACAGTGACTGAGCAACTCAAGTTCAGAAACTCAGTTTACAAATATCAGGATACCAGTGACCTTCTGCTGAGTTACACCACGCAACAACTCATTTCATGCCTCGATTATACGAGAAATAACAACTGTTTGCCTGTCATTTTTTTCTACCTGTCTGCACTACACTTCTACCTTTTTTCTCCCTGTCCTTATGTGCACTGGAACCTTTGTTTTCTACCTCTCTACATGTGCTCTCCTCCTTGTCCTTTTGAGATGTAGCAACAAATAATAGCACTAAAGAAACTGGGGATTTCACTGGGCCTGTCCAACAGTATGTTTTCTTTGAGATAATTGTAATTAAATGTCAGTGAATCAAGTTTCTGCTTAATATTACATACCCAAGCCTAAGTATTATGTAGTTAAGGCAAAGTGGAAGCTTTGTCTTTGTCAAAGCTGCTGAGGGGAACTCTTTATCCATCCTGCCAACACTGTGAACAAAGCCGTGAATCTCATCTTCCTGTTTTTGTTTCATCTGACATGAACCAGCTGGGAAAACTTTAATCTAAACATAGCTTTATAAAGGTGACTTCTGTTACTCTTGATTGTCTAGTTTTAGGTCACCTCAAACATGAACCTTTAGTCTTCATGTGTAAAGCTTACACAGAAGTACCGAAGCTGCAGTTCCTCAAATGTCCACTTGAGGCTGGCTCCAAAAGCCACATGCACACCCATGCAAAATAACTCATTTTTTACACAGGAGTAAACATATGTACAGCCTAGTACTAAAACAATTTTGGCCTTAATAGCTAATTTTTCTACCCTCACGTACTGTAGCAGATAAGCTTTTTTTCAGCTCATAAGTTCTGACAGCTGTACAGTTAGGAGTTTTGCACAATTACAGGCACAGCCATCTTGACTGAAAGGTGGGCACACTGTGTCCATCAGGCTGGAGGCTATGGCCTGTCTCTTTGTCTAAAGCCCCATTTCCACCAAGTGGTTCAGTTCGGTTAATCTCAGCACACATTTTGTGGCATTTCCACTGACTAATCGCGGGACAGATCCCCAAATAACTGAGACGAGCTGTCCCACTTTTTTGGACCTTTCCATTGAGGTGCCAGAGTAAACGGATTTCCTCCCAGAAGGTGAAGCTACAACACTACAGACCGTTGATTGGTCGAAAGAATTATCACTTGCTGAGCGACAGCAGCTGTACTTCTCCTAGCAACACACTCTGAAACAAAGCTAGGTTGAGCTTTGTTTAAAAGAGCAACATGCCAATCAAAAAGAAGGCGAATTGCCAGATGTTTTTCATCGTTGCTCTTTGTTTTTAAATGTGTCATGTTTTTCTTCTTCGTTGGATTTATTAGTAGGGTGTTGCGCTGCTATGGCGTCACACCATTACATAACTGATGCAGCTATCAGCACCTGGCTCACACACCACCTGCCATAAGGGGGCACACTTAGCTGTGGAGATGCAAACAAGACCAGGCTAAACCGAGCCAACTTGCACCAAACCGTACTGATCTAGACTGGACTGCTTGGTGGAAACAGAGCTTTAATGAGTACAGCTGATGGAAAGTTAGGTTAACCTAGCTTTTCAAACTTTTGATGTCTTGGATTGTTAAACTGCTTATGTGCCTTGCTTCTTCAGACTTAAATCATCCATTTCACCAAAAAACACCAAACAAAAGTCCACAGCTAACACGTATCTTCTTTCTCTTTGTGTAATGTTTGGTCTCCACCAATCACATTCTTCCGAAATCAACTGGCAATATTACTGAGACTACATCCAAGCATTACAGTGTATATATCCCATGTAGTTAGGGATAGGTACCAAATTGGGTTCCTATCCCTACCGGATTCTGTCTGTAGTACCGAGTTTCGTAAAATCAAAAGGTCCCGTGTTCAGGTACCTAAAGGCATCCTTGTGACTGTGAGACAGAGGAAGAGTAGGTGAGTTTCTATGCTAGACAAAAACACAGCATTGGAAGTTCATTAATTAAAAAATGAACAGGTTAAATTGGAAAACTTTGAGATTTTACTACTTAACAAATTAATATTTATTACCACATAAAGACACACTTAAGTACCAAAAATTGGTACAGCTGAGTACCGATACCGGTTGCCAGGTACAGGGCATTGGTACTGTATTGTTTCAAATGTGAAAGGTACCCTTCTCTACATTTTGGTACACAAATTAGCTTTTATTTGGATAACCAGCTATAAAAATCCCCGATGAAAAACAGACTTATGAACATTTAGCAAGTGAAAATTGTAAGATAAACTAAGCTGGATAAACTGAAGACTCAAGTAATTGGATAAAACTCTTCACCCATGGTTGCTCCTTCTACTGAGGGATTTAATTGGCACAGACTTTGTTTTCATTAGAAAGAAAGGCAGTTGAAAGATATCCTCTGATGTAATTACCTGAATGACTCTGTAGGTAAAAAAAAAAAAAAAAAAAAAAAAAAAAGTAAATAAATCAGGAAAATGTGTCAGAGTCTGTTTTGACTGGGAAACATTCTCAGGGTTGTGATTTATGGGAAATTTTATGCTACAGCTTTGGGAATGATGTATCATCCAGCATACTGTTGGAACTGATAGGGCTTAACTTGTTTAACTCCACAGCTGTGGTCATATCCACACACAAAAACATGAGCATTCAAATTTGCAGAAAAAAAAAAAACATTCCCGGTGATTTAAAGTCTGATATTGGAACGATTCACTGACAGTAATCTCTCAGGGCATCTCTGTCTGCATTTCTGCTCTGCTGCTAAATGAGACATTCTGAAGGCAACAGGCTGGTGGGCTGAGTGTGTGTGGATGTCAGTTTACATCCACCTCTGATACCAGCCGTGCCCTCACTCAGTCACTATCATTGTACTACAGCTATTCAGACCAGACCAAACAGCTATCTGCCCTGAGGCAAACTCTCTGCATGGGCAAAGATACAGGCTGAAGGTTGGCATGCTCTCTTTATGTCTCTCTCTTTTTGTGCACACATCCAACAACTGCTGAACCAACTTTTTCCACAACTTTAGCTCCAGCTGTAAGCCGGGCCAACACCTGCTCATTAGAGGTACATCATCTGATTCATTCAGCCTTGACAAAATTACCTTTGTTTACCTCAGAGGATTAAATATCATTATTGGCTCTGACAACGCTGCTCATTTCATTCTATATCTGATATCTTATTTTACAAATTATGTTAAAACATATTAAAAAGGTAAGCAAATGTGCATTTTTGCTAGGCGCCTCCCTGTTGGCTATGGCTGTCCATTGCAGCAGCTCTCTCTTCTTTGTCCATTTCTTGATTTTTTTTTCATCTATTTTTCGTAATCTTTGTCTTTGGAGTGGATCATTACTATGTACGGCTCATTTGTTGGTTATGGACACCAAACATTTTGTGGCTTCAGTGATATTTTTACTACTTTTTCCCCTGTGTTTGTCTGGAGATCCTACACGTAACAATGGCTGTATTGTTTACATGTGAACTCAGCTGTTAGCTGTAGCATGTCAATGCTAACTGGTGAAAGGCCTGATGTTTTCCCACAAGGTGAGGAGAAGAAGGTGAGGACGACGTGCTGGTTCTCAGGTGTGAGCTAAGAAGTGACGACATCGACCTGTCCTTCCATCCATCGTTATTGGGAACGTAAGATCTATCTCCAATAAGATGGACAAGCTAGCTGTGCTAACCCAGCAACAGAGGGAATACCAGAGGGCAGAGTAGCATCATGCTATTCAAGGACATGGCTAATGGAGCTAACATCAGACACTCACGCCATGTTGAAAGAGCTGGAGAATGATGGACGAGCTGTCAGCATCTATTTTGTTATGGAGCTTTTTGCACTTTCTTACTTTTGTTTTCTTGATTGCTGCTGTGACTTCAATTTCGTTGTACTTGTTACAGTGACAATAAAGTTCTATTCTATTCTATTCTATACAGTAGATTGTGCATGTGGCAATAAATCTTATACTGTTGGGAAGTCTGTGTATTTCCCTTTAAAATGGTTCCACATTTGTAAGGAACATACATTTGTGGGATGAACAGAAATGCTGATATGTGGGTAATCTATCATAAATTTGCCAAATCTTCTCTGCTAATGTTAAACAGAATATTCTGCTGTAACTATTGCCTCTTATTTTGAGCATATGGTACCCTCAGGTGCTGACCAAGGGTACCTGTTTTGAACCGTAAGCATGGGCCCTGCTGCACTGCTGGGTATGTATCTGCTCGAAGAATCAAAAAATCCAAACTCAGATTGGAAATAAAAAAAAGTAAGATACTTAATTATCTTGATCAAATTCATAAAATAAATGTAGTTTGAATATTATTGCAGAATAAACACTTTTAATGTGACAAAATATGATTTAAAAAAATAATTGTTTGTTTTTTTTCTTTAGTCCAAAACATAGTTGAAGGGTCACGGGGTATTTAATTTAGACGTCCCCAATAAAATTAAAATAAATAAATAAATAAATAAATAAATAAAAAATAAAAACAAGAAAAAGATACATCCTTTAATTTAGGAGGCTGAAGCTATGACTTTTAGGAATAGTTTTGTCTTCTCAAAAGTGTTAAAGGGATAAACAAACTAATATTGAGATTGCTTGGTTGATTGCCCTGCAAATGATTTAATACGTTTCAATAAATGTGTCCAGAGTGGCAACCTCTGTTACTATTTAGGTTAATTTGGTTAACTATTACAGTTAATATTCCAAATAGCAACAGCACACTCATATGAGGGGCAGTTCACCATCAAAACTCAGATAAGTCTGTTGGAAAATAAAATTAATGCAGAATTCATTTATTCATTTGATTGATGAAAAATCACTGTTTCTTACCACAAGGTGGCATCTTGTATCTGTGGTTATACTGCCCTCTAGTGCTCCAGGCTGGCAATTAAGTACATCCAAAGAGTCAAGAACTGTATTCCCTTTGGACAAAATACAGCCCCACTTGTATTTCCTTCACAGAAATCAAAACAGTTGGTGCTGATATCGCTTGGCACACTCAATTGTCATGAGGATGTTTTTACACCACCTCTTGTGGACGTCTAATATTTCGAAAAAAAAAAAAAAAAAATTAAAATCTGCTGTCACAGAAACTCAGGTGACACATGATAATCCACGGCTCTGACACACTTATGAAGAAATGTCAAGTCTCAAACAGACCAAGGGGGAGCGCCAAGAGAAAATGGCAAATGCAAATTCTGTCATTAAGTTTGGATAACTTTCTCAGGTGGCGAACAGAATGAAATGAACACGTGGGAGAAACAGAAAGCTCCTCCACAAGAAATATGCAGAGAAAGCTGGCAAGGACAATAGAAAGGACACAGTTCAGTGTAATTATGGTGACACATTGCCTTATGCAATTCCTTTTATTACACAATGCAGTGGTAAATGCCAATTTCTTTGTCTATTTAAAAAAATAAAATAAAATAAAATAAAAAACATTATAATCTATTTACTCTTTAAGGTATAGACCTTGTCAAATGTCACCCTTTGCTGCTTTTGGGCCTAGCATGATTGCAAGTTTACACACCTATGTTAAAGATTGGTGTTTAGACCTTAAAAGTATTTGGCAGTAATGGGGTTAATGTTGTTTAAACCAACAAACCAACTGTTTTATTTACATTTTTTGTATAAAATTAATAATTCAAATTTTGGCCTTTACTTCAACATTGATTTTGTTCAGCTAACTTAATGAATCCGTTTTAGCATTTCACCAGAGGTGTTCTGACAAAAAAAGGTCAACATTAAGCCACACCAAACACCAAAACAAGACTCACTGAAGATATTTCTAATGTTACAAATCTAGAAGGAAGTTTTTATCAGCCTCTCTTCCAGAAAATAGTGGTTCTCTGTAACCCTCCTGATCTGTGTTCCCTCTGTTGCCTTATTAGTGCTGCCTCGCTGCCTCAGGTCTGCTCAACCTGAAAATATGTCACCTATCTGTGTCATTATGTCCTCATCTCTACGGGGCTCACAGTTCAACATCTTGGTCCTGCTGAGGTCTATTATCTCATTTTAACTAGACTTCTGGAGACACCGTGGTAGCACCCCTGATGGGGTCAGTAAAATCCAGGGTCAGTGATTACCTATTTGTTGCTCAATAACTCCAAAACAGCGGTGAACTCGCCTTAGCACCTGAGCTTATCAGAAAGTCTGCATCTGACCTGAAACAAACTGCAAAAATGTGGTTCAACACCTGATCCCTCTTTTTCTTAGAAGTCTCAGAAACAATCTTGCATAATACCCTCTAAGAGGCTATCAAAACCTGATATTTTTTCTTAGGCTCCCGTTTAAATTGCATCAAAACTAACTGGATAACTATGTCCCCAGATTCACAGCTGGAGGGAAAACAGAGCTTTTCAGTCAACTGACAGAATATCTTCCAAATAAACCAATTACAATCAACAAAGGGCAGTAAGGTGGGATTCTTCAAGCTTTAGTTAACTGTATCTGGTTTTTATGAAAGGGTAACAAGTGGATAAATATAGCATCTTCATTCCAAGTAAACTGGGTGTCCTGAAATGCAGATGCAACACCTTTATGAGTGAACTTTTACAAGCCAGAGAAGACACAATAAACACCTGAACCAGACCTTAGGGTTACAGTTCCAACCTTGACATAATTTCATGACCAACTTCTTCCTCAGAGTTTTTCCATAACTGTAAAGAACAATAAGGTAATTTCAGGGTCTTTGATTCAGCACCCACCTATTGTGCCTTACTGATCTATTTCTGATTATTCACCCTCATCCCCAGGTTTTCACTGCAATGCTGAGATGTGTCTTAATTTAACTAGGCTTTACCATTGCATCACAACTGCCATCCATTTGGGGAAAAAAATATCTAGCCATATCATCATCGTATAAAGGAGGAAAAAACAGAAGAATTGATGTAAAGCAATTAGAATTGGAATGAATACTGCAGTGTCATTATAACTCCATAAACTGCACAGTAGTCACGTTGAATTCAAGACCTGCGAGTTACTTAATTACACAAATTAACTCAAAAAGTCCAAAGATCATGTTATGTTTCGCTGTGAGATGAGCACAGTTTGTACTCAGCTTGTGGTGGACTCACTGCCTGTGCTCAATGTTGGCTGCAGTTACAGATCTGTGAACCCTTTATTACTGTCTGAAATGGAAGTCTATGAGGCATTTGCTGTCTGCAACAGTTGCAACATTTTTTATATTTTCCCAGCTTATAGTTGACCTGAGCAGGGTGGATAACTGCAACTAGCTTGTATTCTCATGTTAGGAGGTGAAAAGGCTATAAAGCTATAACAATGCAATTAAACAGCTGTAAACACCACAATTACATCCTGATCCATTAGATGCCATCATTTACATCTCATGGAAAATGCATGGAAACAACTTACACATATTTTTTATTTCTAAATAGGAGAACCATTAATTTACTGTTTTTATATGTTATGATTAATACCTACAGGGTAACCAATTTTATTTTCACATTCTCGCCAAAAAATAGAGGCTAAATTAAAAATGTAGGTATAAATATTTGCGGGATGTAGCAGCAAGTAGGAAATAATGTATGTCTGACTAGAAAAGCACTCAGAGAGCGCAGACCTTCGCCAAGCTTATTGTGATTGTCACCCAGCACTTAAGTCCGACTTTAATGTTATACTCCCTTTCAGCAGACTGTCTGCTACAATTTGGTGTTGTTGCAGGTTTGTATGATAACTTGTTACTTGACAGTGTTGAAAATTATGATGACCTAGTACATATTTCATACTCCAGATCTTAGTATCCAGAATATTGCCAGGATCTGGATCGTACTTTTACATCTGTCAAAAAATATTGTAACATCTTGTATTGTTTTGCAAATCAATCGGACCATTTATAGTGGAGTTATATACACATATGGTTAAAAACGGCCCTATCTCAAAATGATAAAGAATCCTTTAAAATGATCCTGAATCCAGACGGTGATCCGGATCACCTCCAAAATTTAATCACTCCTTCCTTATCCCATTTTGAACATTTCCTGAAATTTTCCAGGTCTGTTTGTTACTTTCTAAGTTATGTTGTTCACAGACAAACAAACTCTTCCCAAAACATAACCTCCATGGCAGAACAAATATAGAAAAGTCTTCTGCTTTCACTTCTGCTGAAATGAAGATATGAAAATATGCAGGTAGTTGACATGAGTGTTGTAAAGCAAAGACATTTGAATTAACAAAGGTACGCATTGAAAACAACAGTCAGGGAACAATTTATTTAGAATTACAAAGGAAAATTTAATTCAAACCAAACTGCTTCTGTTCTTTGTGGTCAGAAGTTGTTTGTGTATTATGAAAATTAAGTCTGAGGAAAACTGTCAATAAATAACTCTCTCATAATAACCCTGGAACAACAACAAAGAATAACTTTCTATTTCACTTTGTTGGCAACACGGACACAAGTTTTATGAATATTGTAAACATTGAGTAGTGTAATCTATGTTGAGTTCATTTCAGGATTTGTAGTCTAGTTCTGCTAAAACTGATCCTAGATCACTCTGAGAACTTTAAAGTGTTCAGAGTTCCTGTCATGGGAGGGTCAGCTATAGTATTGCGCAAAAGAAATACACACAAGAGGATTAGGGCACTGGGGAAAAAATCTAAACTTGCTCTCTGTGTTGCCTTTTCAATAATCCTAAAATATTGAAATACAGAAAAATCAGAGCTATGAAAAAAACAGATTAATCTTTAAACAAAGTAAAGTTTATAACTGATTTGCATCTAAAAATAAGTCAGCACACATGTTTCTTGGCACAAAAGGCTTTTTCATAGAGTGGAAAGTAGCTATTGTGCACTGTGAACTCACTCCCTAATGAGTGTGATGTTTGTTTGAGAAAGCTGACACAATAAGTGAGAGATTACACACCCAGGTCGATGATTTCTGTGAACTCCTGTGGACACTGAGTTTACAAGAAGCATCTTTTTATGCAATTTTGTTTCTCATCTTTTGCAACTCAATTTGGATCAAAGGCAAAGGTTACCTTTGGGTTTGCAACCTGCAAGGTTACATAAATCAGCTATCAACCCATCTCCAAAAAAATGTTAGAGTGAATTAAAAGATTTTCCTTGTCATTGTTCTTACTATGCGTTGAAAAGTGACCCCTTTACATATCAAACTACTAACCTACAATTAATCCCAAACTGATCATATGTCAACACAAAAGCTGTGCTTGCCTCTTTTTTTTACCATGTCATGATCTGTTCTGTTCTCCAATTTTTGTCGTTTTCCTCACTGAAGGAGAAAACAAATGCTGATAAAGATCAAAATCAAGATTACCATTGTGATTGTGCCAAAGACTGTTATGACCTTGTGTTTTGGGCTCTCGCCAGTTTGCTCACGGACAGGATAGAAGAACAAAAGCTATTGTCATATATGATTCAAAGATTTTAACGACTGTATTTTAGTTTCAGGTCTTGGCCCTGTTGTTATCACTTGTCAACCACATCTGTTTTTTTAGGGTATGAGGATCTATTTTAGTCCTTTCATTATTGGGTGGTTGTATTTTTGTTGCCATGAATGTTCCAACTTCAAACCATTTTATTTGACCTTTGCGTAGTAGCACTTCTGTGTACAGTCACAGGTTGCCACTGTGAAGGACGGGTATGACCTTATTTTTACTTTAACAAGAGGGAAGAAGTTGTCTCTGACCCCAGAGAGGTGCAAGCCTATAGCCCTGTAATAATTAACAATTGTGCTATTGAGAAAGTGTGTTCTAAGAAATACCTGGGCATACATCCAGATAATAATTTAAATTGGTCCGCCAGTGGCGACTGAGTTTGTGTCACTTTTAACAGGATTAATTTCATGTATACTCAGGAAAACCTCTCCCCCTGAAATCTTTAAAGGTCAGTGTTCACTCAAGCCCCACACAGCAGGAAGTTTTTCATATCTCATGAAGGGGGGAGGAGTTCAGGGGGTATGACCTCATGATGTAAACAGAATGCTGCCATATTAATAGTTTTGTCATTTATGATTTTGCCCAAGAACTGATCAGTTTCACCTCTGATGAACCAATGTGCATTCACCTTTAAGCTGTTATGCCATGGCCCAACAGAAGAGTCTGTTGTTGCTCAGACTTTGATAACATGACAACGCTTCACCCCAAAACATGGAAATGCTGAGGGACTGAAAATGCTGTAGTAAGCATGCCAGGCCGATAGTTGGCGCTATAATTGTCTTGTCCAGAAGTGGCTGTTGGTAGATCTCCACCAAAGTAGAGTTGGGTCAATCATCTGGTGTATTAGTGAATACTAAGTGCAGAAGTGGAGCAACAGATGCACAGCTTGTTGAAAGACAGTCAGCAGATACAGCAGCACAAGCACAACATGGCAGTCCACGACGATCATAACAACAGTACTGTTGTACAGATGTACGTGCGAAGTGTGACGTAAGCATTTCCACTGAAAACGCTAACTTGCCGTTTATACAGCAGTGGTGGCTGCAGTGTTTCAGAAAAAAATCCACTCTGGAGGCCATTGCCAAAGTTAGCATTTTAGGTCGGCTAAAACACTGGTTCCATGTAAACGAGAGGCCAAAACGCAATGATACGTTTGCATTTCATCCTAAAACCCTTGTCGTGTAAACAGCCTCTCAGATGTAAGGTTGGAGAGTCAATCCCTTTAGGGACCATTTACACAACAGGTTTTAGGTTGAAATGCAAAAGTTTTGTTGCGTTTCAGACTCACATTTACACGGAAACAGCGTTTCAGACGACCTAAAACGCCAACTTTTGAAAATGGCCTCCAGAGCGGAATTTTTCTGAAATACTGCTGGCACTGTTGCCGTGTAGACAGTAAGCCGGCGTTTTCAGTGGAAACGCCGACGTCATCTGCTTCAGGCATACAACAAGACAACAGTACCGTTGCTTCAATTGTCGCTGACTGATGTGCTTGTGCTGCTGAATTTGCTGAATCTGCTGACTGTCTTCATACAAAATGTGCATTTGTTGCTCAACTTCTGCACTTAGTATTCCCCAATACAGCAGATGATCAGCTCAACTTTACTTCAGTGGGGATCTACCAAAAGCTGCTTCTGGACAAGACATTTATAGCACCACCTGCAGGCCTGGCGTGCTTACTACAGCACTTTTAGTCCCTCTGCGTTTCCGTGTAAACACAGATTTTTTTCACTGAGTTTTGGCGTTTTTGGATGAAACGTCGTGTAAATGGGCCCTTAGTCCAGCTGTCCACATGCTGAGATGTCTATTGGCAAGACACTTAGGACGCGGTCTCACTGGCCAATCGTGCTGTGCCTAAGCACGTTTCAGCCGTAAAGCACGTTTGTAATGGCCAGTGTGACCGCAACTGTACCGTGCTCAAGCACGATTCCCTTCCCTGCTTTGGCACGCTTCGAAGAGGTGGGCTTCGGCACGGTTTACTTCATGCACGAGCACAAGCACACAGACAGCGCGTGCGATCCATCACGTATAATCACCGCGAGTGCATCTATCACAATCATTTTAAACAAAGCAGGGGTGTTAGAGGGCGGTGTCGGGTGAAAAAGACTCACCATAAGTCCAAAAGTCTCTGAAGTTGTAGCAGTGCTCTCTGTGTCTCATTGTGCTGAGTCTGATAAGATCGCGCTTCATGTAAACAAATGCTTCACGATGACGCAGGCGGGCTGTGCGCGTGTCTGTTACCCGCTAAAGTCTGGTTCATATTGGGGCAGTGTGACCGCAGTGTGACTCTACAGCTGGGGATCGGCGCTGCAGGGGGGCAATCGTGCTTAAGCACGGCATGTTTTGGATGGCGTGTGACCGCGTCCTTAGACTCAACCTGCCCCCTGTGGTTGTACTGGAAGAGTGTGAATGAGGTTGGTTAACACTGATGAGCTCTTTACATAGTAGCCCAGAGTGCCCTAGCACCAGTAAACTGATGAAATTTATTCCTGTGTTCCTCATTTTTATTGACTGAAGCTTGGGTTTTATGGAGTTATGATACTGTTAAATAAAGTTTGTTTGTTTTGGCAAACATAATCACACGTGATACCAGCTTTTAACTGAATGAAACATTCACCCACCAGTCTTTCATTTTGATGGGACTGAAGCAACCTATTGCATACCTATAATCTTCCTCTGCCACGTCTTCATGAGGACCACTTGTGATACATGTGGGACTCCATAAAATTTAAATCCTATCCCTCTTTTATAATGATATAAATTAAAGGTGAAACCACAAACAGGCTCCTAGGACACCTTTATAGCAGCAGAGCAGAGCAGTCACATGCCATTTCAGAGATCCTTGGACTGTGCCTCCTGAATATCATGAATGTGGATCATACTCTGCTGGGAGACACTGGTTTAGCATAACAGTGAAGTGGAAAACGTCTCACAGGACAATCACACTTACATACGAAAGAGTCTCAGCAGGGGTTAGAGGTAGTTTCCTCACACCTACCTCCCCCATGTTGCCTCCTCACCTTCCACATCACCTTTCGCACATAAAGTCAGCTTCCCTGTGATTGGCAGGGAGGACATTAAGGTGTTATTCATTTGTAGTCACTCATTCCCATCTGACTGTGGGCCTGGCTTTGTGAACACACATGCTGCGACTCTCAAACAGGAGCAACATTTTCCGCTTTGCGCTCTATTTAGAGTTTATTATGTGCCATATTTGAAATATATGGTTGTTTTGTCTGCATCGCAAGAATCCTAAGATGAAAACCAAGAAGGAGGCGGAGAAGATGTCAGGAGACACTTTGAATCATTTTACTAAAGGTAAGGGAAGTAAAAGTCAAACTAAAGCTGCATTACATAGAACATGGTGTAAGATTTTTCCAGCGGTAAGACTATCTTAGAAATAATCTCATAGCTGGTGATTTCATGCGTATTGTTCTAATGTTTGGAGAGCTGATGACACAGGATAAATCATCTATTTGGATGCATTTTTCTTCATGAAGTTAGATTTATTTCCAGTCTGTTGGATCACAACACATATTTCCTCGAAAAACACATTTCCCTTTGAAATACACACATTCCAGTTGGACTTACAACAAACAAGGAAACTACAATTCAAGGAAGGAGATCACGTTTTATTGGAGAAAGAATAAGCCTTTAAAGTTATTATGAAAGCAGTCTACAACACTTATCGTCTAGCTTTCAAATATGAATAATAATTACTTTGGCTGCCTGCACATGTGCTCATATTTAATGTTTGACTGCAAAATGGATCATTGTAAGCTTTGCTAAAGCCCTTTGTTACACATTTATAGCTCTCAGCCTGTGTAATATCATCAAGGGATTGATTCAACAGCTCTTATTTCTCATATGACACTGATCTGAGGCCCTTTCCTGAAATTTGTTCAGTGTTTGGTTATTAACAGACTTGAATTTGCTCATTTTTCAATTTTTTTTTTAAATAACACAGTGTTTTGTGTTCCTGTGATAGTGCCCTTCTGGTGTTTAGTGCGTAAGTGTGTTTCCCTCTGGCTCTCATTGCGTTCGATTAATGTTTTACAAATGTTTCACAGACTCTGAGCGTGAGCCTCAGAATACAGAACATTAGTTTATTAATGCAGCATTTCATTGCTTTCCTGGCGTCTGTTTTAGTGTTGCTCTGGTCACTCTTTGACTTATTGCTATGCCAGTGATGAAAGTCCAGCTGCGCTGCATTCTGCATACAAAAATGTTGTTGTGTGCCTGTGGAAAAATGGGTTGAGACTGAGTTATGTGATGTCAATAAGTGCCTTTGACTGAGATGTCAGTGTGACTTCTTTTTATCAGGACTTTTACAGACTGTGCTGAAGTTCTGCATGTTTTACATGTCGAAGCTTTCTTCAAATCCAGCTTGAGACTTAGTTTCTTTTATCTTTTAACATGTGTTAAGGCTGTTTTTCCAAACCTGATAGTAGTTTAAGATTCAAGAAGCTATATTGTCATACTGGTACATGTTATAGATAGCACAAATTTTTACTCTCAAGGTTCTATTTTTAAGTCCGATAAATATCAAAAAAATGAATAAAATTCAGAGGAGCAAGTAGAAAATATAACATTTGACTAAACATCAAAGTAGAAATAATATAATAATATGGATATGTCACAACTTTGTTGTAAAGCCAAACAAGCCAATAAATGAATTAATAAATATATAAAAGGCTCCGCTAAGACATTAAAAGATATTGGATAAGTTCTCCAAACAGAATATTAGACCTTCTTTAAACTAATTTTATTTTAAGTTTATCCAGAGAACTTGCGTTTATTTTTGTAGAATTACACTTTATAATGTTTCTGATTGTATTTTGTATACATTAAAGTTGCAATTTCTTAAACAAAAGCTATGGGTACACTGTGTTTTGACAGGGAACTAAAAGGGTGACAAAGAAATGAAAGATGTTTCTTTCTGCAGTAAACAGAATCTAAAATTGATTTTTATTCTAGTTTTGGACAAAAGCTCTGTTATCCTTTCTTTTTGACCAGTTCACTATATTTTTCAGGCAAAAAAGAAAGTAAATCATTTATAAAATATTAAATGGACTGAAATAGTGCTTGTATATTTCACCTAAGCAGGGAACAAACAGGCAGAGACTAGGGGGTACCAATCCTATACCATGATTGGCTATCTGCTTTCTCAGAGTCGCCACTTACATTTCAATAAACTGCTTGGGTTGTGATTTAGCAGACTGCTGGCAGCTTCTTTGTGTTTCAAGGGTAACATTCCCTTTTGTTAAGTGCTTTAAAAAGGTGACATTTCTTACCTAATAAATTCAGTTTAGCATTTCTAAATACTGTCTTTCTGCTGATTTACCTTTCAAAGTCAGATACAAATGACAAAACTATTAAATTTTTAAGATTCTTGAATATTAGAAATAAAAGCAGAAGTGATGACTGGAAATAACTCTCCCAGATTTGGGGTTAGCACATTGTGTTTACCCTGCAGGACCACAAAAACCTGTACTCCAGTCTCTGCCACTGAGCACAGATTCCCCTCATTATGCTGTATTGTTTTTTAATCTTCCTGTAGAACATCATAAATTCAAACCTGGATGAACGACAGATCTTTATGGTTTTATTTTCTCTTGTAAAGTGCTCAGTGTCACTGTCAGACTCACAACTTCCCTCTTGGCAATTCAGTTGCTAAGTATTGAATCTAAATATAAACAAAGTCTGGTTCTGCTTTGAGCTTTGAACACTGACCTGTGCTGCCCTCTCATGGACAACTGAGGAACAGTCTGCACTTCTACCTTTCTTTTGCCCTTTCACCTCTGTTTAAAGAGTGAAACTGATGGCTACACCGCTGTTCATATTTTCTTCACTCCTTGAAAAAACATGTGAGAGGATCTCTGGAGACCTGGTTAATGATGTTTCAGTCTCTGATCAGAACTCAAGCTGCCCTGCATAAAACATTTGAGCTCAGAGGATGCTCAGAGTGCTTTGAGTGTGCCATGTAGCTGCTTTTTATGATAATCAAAGTGAGTCTGTTAAGTTTTACAAGCTTGTAGCATTTAGAATAATAACAAGCAGGTTTCATGTGTGCAGCTGGAGCATGTAATTAGGGATTCAATGGAAGAAACATTTTTATTTTAATGCAAAAAATGTTTATGAGAAATCTTTTCTCTTGAAAAGGTCATTTCTGTTTTTCTTTTCCTTGCAACATTAAAATTCAAGTGCGGAAACAGAATAGTCAGATAAAAACACAGCATAATAATTCCTCCTACATGCAAACCAGTGAAAAGAAATAAGTCGAGTTTGTCCCTCAGGACTGAAATTAGCATTCCTCTGGAGGGAAAGTCACTCAAAAACATCACAGTCTGAATAAATAAGTGAGAGCTGAGTCACATTTTCTCCTTCACTTCAGCCTCATTCAGTCAAAGTGACAAACTTTTGAAACAGCCATGGAGTGTGCTGTTTGGGATACAAGTTATATTTCATCTTGTAGGAAATCTAGAGTTTGGTTTATGCCTTTTGATTCCTCAATTTCTAGATAAACAATTGGTGTTGTTTTCTTTAACAGTGATATCTCGGCAAGGTCTGTGTTAGTGTAACAAGCATGGACATACATCAAAGTAAATACGCGTGTTATAAGCAGATATCATTAAATTATTGCAGAAGAAACCAGGAAACAGAAGAAGATGAAGAGTAGATCTGCAACCTACATGATAGCATACTAATGTAGACTAGCAGAGGTTTTTATCATAACCTTTCAGCCCTGCAGGTTGAACTTCTGATGAATTCTATTAATCTTTGTAAAGTTCTTTTCTTTATGGTAGAAAAACCAAAATATGTTTGTCAGACCACAAAATATGCAATGAGATTCAGAAATGTTAACCACACCACAGCAGAACTTCTGCTAGAGTTTAGAGACAGTGACACATCAACATTACAAGCCTTTGACACAAACCACATCCTCTGCAAGAAAATTCACTAAAGGCACAAAATCCACAAAATGCACACGTACAGTGGCAGGGGATTAAACTGCTTGACTAAATGCAGCTTGACCAGCACTTTGAGGAGTATCACTTTGACTTTACAAGCCTCAAGAATCAGGCAACACCACTAGAAAGGAGAAAGCGAATAATGAGTTATCTGGACCTGATGCTGCAACCCTGAGGAGCCAGTGTGACCAAAACCAAAAACAGTTTCTTCACTGGACCAAAGCCAAACTTTACAGCTATATGAAATATGTACAGTTATTTAAATGCATGTATGGCAGGGGTTTGCAAACTTTACTTTCATAGGAGCCATTTTGCCTCAGCTCAACTGGATTTAAGTAATTCAGGAGCCACAAAATTAACTTTATCATCACAAAAAAATACCGTTAAGTGTATAAAATTCTCTATAAATTAAAATCTAGTGATTTATTATCTAAAATTAAAGTGACTCAAATTTATAAAATTGTACATGAGATGTCTAAAAAAAATTTTTTCAAATCTGTATTTTTTTTAAATTAGTTTTAGAAGTTGCAAAATATAATTTCAAGAACTGCAAAATTAAAAAAAAAAACCAAATACAATGACCTTTTTAAATTTGCAAAAAAAAAATCAAAATTGAGTAAATTTGCAATTAAATTGAAATTTCCCCCCAAAATTTAAGTTTAGAAAAAATGACAAATTTGTTCTTATCTTTTTGAAATGTTAAAATTTTGCAAGAATTTCAAAAATGTTCAAAACTGCAACAATTTTAAAAATAATTGAAATTAAAAAATTGCAAAAAACTAAAAAAAATGTAGTAAATTTGTAAAGATATGGAAATATTCTTAAAAAATACCAGTATCTGATAACATACATTATTTAATTTATCTCCTTATTTTTTCTTCTTTGCTTATGTATTGCCACATACCAAGCATGCATATAAAGTTGGCTCTTAAATGAACCACTCACATTTAAAATCCATATTTGCTTCCTGATTTGTCTTTTTGTAGATTTAGTTATCTTACCAGGGGTGTAAAACTTGAGGTTAGCCACAGGAGAGTGGGTAGGGCGGTAGCAGGCTTTGTTGCAAGACGTGAAGCATGTTTAGTTCAACAAAATGTTAAATAATGATTTTGTTTAGAGTCAAAGTCTTTAATCATCAATACTCTCTGTAAGACCAATACAAATTCTTTATTTCAATTCTATTTTTTAAGCTACAAGGAGCCACTGCAAAAGAGTCAAAGAGCCGCAGGTTGCAGACCCTTGATGTATAGAATAGCGATAGTTCAGATTATGGCTTCTCTAAAGCTGTATGCACTGTATCACCAAACTAAGAGTCACAGAAAATACCTGTTCAAAGTCTCAGTGTTGAAATGAACGGATATAATCATTTCTGCGAAGTCCACTTCTTATTAACAGTCTCTTACTCTGAGGTGTAATAGAAAAGGATCCATTCTGTGCCGTTTATAAAGATTATCTTTACATTAGAGACAGAGAAAGTATTAGTAATAGGATTTAAATACAGAAACATTTGAAGGATTTATTGAGGTAATGATAAAGTTAAGGAAAATAGAAGAGATTCAGAGTCACAAACTTTCATTACCATAACACAAACTGCTCCAAACGATTATTCTGGACTGAAAGCTGCTTATACTCAACTTCATATAGGCACAAGGACCCAGCAGAAACAAACACCCCTCTCACCCCCTCTGACTTCTCTCTCTGCCCTCCCACTTCCTCTCTCAAACCCATGTGCTGCTGGAGGAGGTGCAGGAAGGTGCCTTTACCTCAACATGTGTGTGTTTGGTTGTGTGTAGGAGAGACTCAAAGAGAGGATCAGCAGTGAGAGCAGGGTGTGTGTTTGGGAGCGAAGAGAATGATGATGGGTTGACCTTTCAGGGGAGCATCTCACCTTTAGAAAAAAACAAACACAGGCTGGAGAACATGGAAACTAAAAAGGTCCTCCTTTTTGTGCCATCTGGTAAGTTTAACAGGGGTGGAGTGGGGTGAGATCTTTCATGGTGCAACCTGAGCCAACTGTGTCAAACACGTGGAGGAAGCATCTATCTCCTCAGTGTGTGTGTGTGTGGGTCTGCTGATCTGAACATCTGCTATTTATGTGAAACACGTGTTATGGCGTACAAACAGCAAGCTTTTATTCTCTGAGTACAGTCATTCCTGTACAGGACTATCATCTCCACTTTCTGCTCCTTTGGCTGCTTCATGTGTGCTTCTGCTTTGTCTCCTTGATAACAACTACACACAACTTGCTCAGGATGTCTTTATCGCCAACAGCAACAGGCGACAAAAGCTATGGGTACAGGTCAATATTTACAACGTGGCAATAAATGATATGATAGACTTTACTGTCATAGGAGGTTTTTACAGCTGACCTCCAGACAGTGTTGAGCTTCTGTTTGAACTCACTGATAGCGCAACACCAGAGTTGTTCAAGAAAAGGACATCAGAAAATACATCTGGCCAAACTTTCTGTAGCAGTAGCTTTGTTAAGAGTGAGAAAATAGATGAAGACTTACTTTCTGAAATGTTTCAAAGCTGAGTTTTCAGGAAAGTTCAAAAACTGTTGCAAAACTGGAACAAAAAAGGATTTAGCTTTTTTAAAGTGAACACTTTCTGCTTCTGTTGTCAGGGTTGGTTAGACAGATGGCGAAACATTACCTGTCTCCACACTTTCAATTCCCACCTCTAAACTCATTTGTTTTGTTTAGCCTTTTCTGTTTGACCACACCATGCTCACTTCTGTTTGTAGTTTTTATGCAATTGATTGTGTTCTTGTTTTTATGAAACTATACTTTGCTATAGAAGATGGCCCTGAGTGTTGTGAAACGCGCCCATAGTTAAAATGTATTATTTATTTATCTATTTTCAATAAAGTTTTGGATTATAAGAACATTAAGTTATTTAATTAAGGAGGCAAAAAATTAAGATATTAGATGTTAACACTCTAAAATAGATGTATTTTTTTCTGTATGTTCCACTAAAGGGTTAACAAATTCAACTTGACTCGGTCAAGGTCATAGATTAACAAGATTAACAGAAAAATGCATGATATTCTAATCTGGTTTATCTGGTTTCAGCCTTACTTCAGGCACACTCTGGTTTAAGTTTCTGAAAAAGTGCCAGCTATAACTCAATTATCAATTATTACTACTCCAAACCAGCAGCATTCTCATTTCTTTTTGTCTCAATAACTGAATTACTGTCTGTCTGTGGTGGTTAATGTGTCTTTTAACTCTTTGCTCTCACAGAGGATTTGTGTCATTGCTGCCACTTAACATCTTTGATGTCTGAGTGAGACCCTGAAACCCTCCCCCCTCCTCTGTGCTTTCTAAAGTATGACTTGTGTGACTAATATTACCGTTGGTCCAGTGGTCATTTTCAGCATGCTGGAGAAACAAATATTAGGTTGTCTGTACCGCCGGTCTCTGAGGTGTTGAAGTGGAATGAGCTGTAGTTCCTCTTTCCTGTTATCAGCTTTATTTCAATATATAATGTGTACATTGTGACCCACAGAGTACACACTGTTCACGGTGCAGCTGCTTGGACGGTTAAAGCCCTAACAGGGCTGATTAGCCTCAAAGAGTTGAGCTGTAGGCCTTCTGTGACGCAGCACAGATAAAGCATTAACCCCTCTAATTCATAAATACCATGTCCCATCTTTCCTGACGGTTTAACCTTGCAGAGTTCAGTGTAAAGTTTTCCGCTTTACAGTTTGGTGTACTAGTTTCCAGAGACCCAACAAAGTTTCTTCTGTTTCCTCTTGCTCAAGGACATCCTCCTCCCACAGATATCACACTGGCAGGGATTATTAAACATGCCCCGGGCTTTGAGTTAGTCCTGCTCGTCTCGCCAGATTGAGGAATTAAAAACATTAAATCACAGGCAGTAAAGTCAGGCCAGTAAAAGCTTTGGATCAAAAACAATCAAGTGGAAAAGGAAAGCTAAAATAGTATTCAATTGTGAAAATGTCATCCATTTAATACTTAATTTGGTTAAATCATGAATAATTCATTGCACACACTGTCCAATGCTGATAAATAAACTCAGGGGGCTCAGTTTTGGGTAATCTGTCATATTTTTTCCAAATGCAGACGTGGTTTGACAATAACAGGAAATTTTTGAAGGACTATTGGCCACCAACTTAACTATTAAACTCATGGCTTAGTGTTGTCAGGGCGAACAGCCAGGAGCTTTCTGTATGAGTGTGTAAGCGTTATTCTACTAAATTATTTCAAAATGTTTATGTTTTGCAGGCTTTTTACTCAGATTAAAAAACATATTCTCTGAAATCATTAATTCAGGATTAAAGCTTAGAAAGTACATTTACATACTTGTGTTTCTGAGAACTGTAGTGCTGTAACTAAAGGCGCTTTTACACTGGAAGTACCAGGAACTCCTAGCTTCTCCTCAAGGAACTAAATGGTTCCTGTGGTCTATTGTTGTCTGTGTTTCCATTGTGGGCTGAAGCCCAATTAAGATTATCCAGATCAGCACAGAGATGTATGAAGAGGCAATTAAAATATTTGCACTAAACTTCCAGACCAGTAGAGGGCAGTAAGAAAGAGACACAGACCATAAAACAATGATGATGCCACAGACAAACATTTTTTGTTTTACATTACTGTTGCCTATTTTTGATTATGTTTAATTTGTACCGCAAATAAAACACTTGGAGTAGACAGGTGCTTTTGCAAGCAGACTCAAAACACTAAGTCTTCAACTTGAAGCAAGAAGACAGAGTTTTAAAGTCATTGCAGAGGTAGACCGGTGTTCCACTCTAAGGAATGATCGCATGAACTGATGACTTTTGACATTTTAATAAATAAATTATGTTGCGTTCACAAGGACTCCTTTCTGTGTTGCAATATGCCAACTAGCTACTGATACTTTCAGCTAAAGGTCATCAGTTTACAGGGTCACTCTTTAAACTGTAACTCCAGGATATTTTTTTAAGATCCTGTTTCTTATACATAAGATTTATTAAGAAGTCTCTTGTTCTTGGGGAAAGTACCCAAAGTTGAAAAGCACCTTAAAGTGATACTCCGGGATGGAATAAGTTGGTTTCTATCACAAGGTTTAGGGCAGAAATTACCCATACAGCAGTGTTTTTGTGCAGCAGAAGCCCAGGGCGCACGTCGGAGTGCAGAGGAAACCAACAGACGAGCAGGGAGGGGGTGTTTGGTGCGTGCGCTCTGGGCTTCTGCTGCACAAAATCACTGCTGTAGGGGTAATTTCTGCCCTAAACCTTGTGATAGGACCCAACTTGTTCCATCCTGGAGTATCCCTTTAATGAACATGTAAATATCACATGGATTGTATAGTAATAAAGGTTCTTTGTCTTTCAAATGCATTTTATAATAATGACCACTGTTTTCTAAAGCTCATGCAGAATGTCTCAAATGTCTCATAATGCGCACAACCCAAATATAATCTGTTCGTTGCCATTCAAGAGTAAAGCAAGCAGATAATTTCATATCCAATGACTTATAATCAGAGAATGAATGGCTTGTTTTCTAATGTCTCATCACAACTCTATGAAGCCGTTCAGGAAAAAAGCCACACCAAATCCTGTTTTGCTCCTGTTGGATCAGGGTGTCACACAGCAAACTATTTTAGGAGTCGTGTCGGTGTCAGTGTTGTTCAGCATCTTGAGGTTAAAAGGTTTGACAGACTTCAGTCATTGTGCAGCGTAAGCACGAGGAAGTCAGGCTGCCTGCCGACAGGAAACACACAAGCATGATAACCATCAGGGGCCTCAGGCCCGAAGGAGGCCGCCAAACCTCATCTCCGAAAGACTTTCACTGAAGCAGCCAGTATTAACCAAAGAGATTATAAACAGTGGAGTGTGCTGTCAGTTTTTACCTCTAAAGCACAGATTTTTAGTTCTGTTCTCACTCAGGCTTCACTGTTGTAACTAATGAGGGCAGTGTGTTGAATTACTCACTGGCAGTGCCAGGCGGTCTGTCTCGCTGGGTGATCATGCGGCTAAGATAAAGTCAAAACTTTCAACAAACTTGACCTTTATCTTTATTAGACAGGACAGCAAAGGTCTAAATCTGGCAGACTAAATCATGCTCCACATTTGGTCCAAACAGTTCATTGTGTAAGCTGTGAGGCTCCCTGTAGTCTGTAGAGACTCCTTTGTTGTGAGGGAGGCCTGGGAATGTTCTGTCTAATCTAATGCTTTGAGATACAGCCTTACTGGGGAGTCCCTGGAGCCATCTCTGCCTCTGGCAAGGAGAAGCTCATCTCTACAGCTGCTGCAGCGTCTCACAGATACATGAGCGCCCACACAAACAGCAGACACAGCTGGAGGCAGGTTTTTGTTGTAACCGAGAGCCAAGGTGTCTCTTTGGAGTTTCTGAGCTTGTGACATCTTCTATTGTCATTTTAAATACCTCTGTAACTGAGATCACCTTCTACCTCCTCGAGCCCCCCTTTCTCATAGGCTATCTGTAATTATGTGTCAGGTTAATTAAAAGGTCAGAGGTCACACTGACAATAACAGTTCAAGAAGTCAAGCCAGTCTTTGATGGAAAACTGTTCAAATTTTGAATTACATATCTGTCATTTGATGCAGTTCAAATGGCAAGAGGTGTCATTGTTTTTCTGCATGGTAACAACCTGCTGGTAAATGGAGACTGTTTTCTTATGAGCGTGTGTTAGGGGGAGCTCCTGCTACATCAAGCTGAAAGAACAAAATCACACTGGGGCCAGTGAGTTCACTTTCACAGCTTTATCAAACATGCTGGTCAGTTTGGGAAGACAAAATCTAAAATAGTAAAATGCAGTTTTCTCATCTATCTGCATCCTTGTGGTTCAACATAGGTATCAAGTGCCTGAACTCTCTCTGACTTCTAATAGTTTAGTCTCTTTGGCCATAAAGCAACCAATGAATTAAAAATTTAATCACCTTTGATCAGGAACAGAACATAATAATTTGTTGTGTTTAACTGATGTGTTTTGTAAACCATAAAAGCACATGTTCACATCATCTTTTTGTGGCTTTGGATAACCAAAATGGTTGTCTAATTGTTGTTAAAGTGGTAAATCCTTGGCAAGGACGTTTTGGATTCAAACACAGATTTATTTTAGTAGAGTGAGGTCAGAAAAACGCTAAAATGGACCTGAAATAAACTCATAGTGTTTGGTTTTGATTAAATCTGCATAAATTGCTCCTCAAGCATCTTAGTTCACTAAGGCCAAGGCTCTTTAACCATTTAGCTTTTGTTTTGGTTTAGTGGAGCCGCATCAAGGATGGAAAAAAGAAATATCTTTAATTAATTTTGAGAGAGTAGATATAATCTTACCATATCAATTTTTGTTTCAATAAGAAAAAAAAATGCATAAAATATTTAGTGTATGTGCAAACTATTGCATAAGGTGAGAACATGAGGGCATGTATCATCCTGTTCCATGAGTGTCCAGTTCAGGCTGGATCCAAAAGTTTTGAAGACTCAACCAACACAACCAACACAAATGTGATGATGTCTGCTTTCACAGCAGAAAGAAATGATTAGCCTGTTACAGAAGATGGTTTTTGGTCTGAATAGCCCATTTCTTCATTTTTAGACAGGGCATTGGGGGAACTGTACCTAGTTTGGCACAATTAGTAGCTGTTGTAGTTGTGACATGCATCATGAGTGAACTCAGATCACCACCTCAACTCCACCTCTTCACAGAATGTTAAGTTGAGTCAAACTTTCCAATATGGTGCCCATTGGGACTTCAAACTTTGCATTGACAACCATAACCTAAAATGATAACCTTGTAATGATAAATTCACCTTTAGGGTCTTATAAATCTCATCCTCAAAGGTAGGGTCTGCAGATATTTATGTTACTTGTTAGTAAACAAAACATTCAAACCGGGATCCTCCTTCTTGGCTCTATGCCAGCGGCAGCATACATCCACAGCTTTTGACTGTGACGACTACTGTGTCCCAAATAGCGTACTTTGCATTTTAACGCACTATTTTGAGCACATAAGTGTGTTAAGACTGACGGAATGAAAATGTAATGCTATAATGACAACATAGAGGAAGGGGCAAGAACAAATTGAAAGGAAGGTTGATGGATGTAATTGATGAAAACCTAATGAATGAACACTTGTGAAATGCGATTGTAGTTTCCAGTACGTGCGAAGCTGTGGTGTTCAATTTGGGACAACACTACTTTGCATGATTGCGTGCACTGTTCCAGTAAGTGCTGGCTGTATGCAGTGCATTTCATGTAAGTGTGCTCCAGTAGAGCACAAATTGAAACACAGCATACCTGAACAGATTTACTAGCCTAGCAACAAATTGTAGCATCCTGTTTCTACTTGGAGGGACCAACCTCTATATGAAACAATGTGGAAAATGCCAAAATCTGCTGTTTCTCAAGTGTCCACTTGAGGCTGCTTCTGGAAGTACAGAAAGTCACATACACACCAAGCCAAACAGAAAAAACATTTTCACAGCAGACATTAACCTATTTACAGACTGGTTCAATAAACGTCTCCGGTCTGAAACGCTAATTTCCACCACCCAAACACACTGTATGTGGGTGATTTTGATTCTAACTCCACAGTAGTGTTGTGTGAATCATGAACGAATCGTTCAATACCCGAGAATCACTTTACTGACTCGAGAATCATGATTCTTCAACCCAAATGACTCATTTACTGACTCAGTACAAAGCTCACGGTAGCCCAGCCCCTCTCTCACATCACGGGAGAATGACTGGTACGTAGAATGGCTCAACACACAATGTATACGGGTCATCAACTCACCCACAGTACATACGGATCACTAACTCACTCACAGTATGACTCAAAGCACATACGAGTCACTCGCCAGCTCGAACGTATGTAGCATGGCTCGACTCTTAGCACATATGGGTCGCACAAACTCACTCACAAAATGACTCAAAGCACATACAGGTCACTCACGCACCCCCTTCCTCCCCGTGAGTTACGAATCACTCAATAGCTTAATACGTTGCACGGCTCGACTCACAGCACATAATCTCACTCACCTCCCGCTGGCACAGATACTTGAGTTTGCAAACTTTTTCCAACTTGCAATGTATCGCCATATCGCTGTCATCTCACAGTTTATTCTCCTGTCTATGCTGATCTCTCATTAAAACAGCACTGCTGCCACCTATGAATCTCTCTGAAATGTAGATTTCTATGCACTTTCTGGGTAACTGACTCAAGTGACTCAAATGACTCAAAAACCCGATTCACTTTGGTGAGTGACTCATTTAAACTCGATTCAGTAAAAAGAATCGAGTTTCCCATCACTACTCCACAGTTCAGAAGAGATCAAGATCGCGAGCTCGCCCAATCAGAGGCACAGCTCAGGTCACGTGAGTAACAGGCGCCCGAGCTGTACTCTAAGCCCCTGCCACTTCCAATGTAGCTTCAAAAATCCGTTTCAGAAACAGACGGGTGACGTCGGGGAGACTGCGACCATTAATTATACACTCTATGGGAGAAACTCGAGAGCCTTGCGCTCACTTAGCATGTTAGCACAAGCTAATCACTGGGTTATTTGACACATACCTGCTCAGTGGAAAGTCGTCTTGCGTCGTCCTCGGCTGCTCTCCGAGTGCTCCAAAGCAGGTGAAAGTCGAGCTAGAGTCCACCCTTGTGTTGAAAAAGCTTAATCTCTTTAGCGTTTTTTTTTTTTTCAATTTTACTAGCTGCTCGGGATAGCTTCCTCCACTCGCTACAGAACACGCAAAGTCACTTGCACTGGGCGCGCTGTGATTGGCTGATCTAACTATCCGCCCAGAAACGCCCCGATGCAACCAAAATATCAACATACAAGTTAAGGAGGAGGTTAGAGGCTCAGAAGTGACGTTTGAGCATGATTATTCCTTTAAAGCTGGCATTTTATTTTTTTTAACAATCATGCAGACTTTACCTTTAAGGTGGTGTAAAAATCAGAGCTACATTGGGCACAGCACCTGAAACCAGCCTGCAAATCCAATCAAATGTTACTCAGAAACTGCTTAATGTGTTTGCTAATGCAGCGTCCACAGCTTAGTCTGTAGCTCCCAACTGTTTCAAACTTATTATCTCTGACTCTTTAATATGACTGACCTCTCTACTGTGTGGTTAGATCTCAAGTCAACAGTAACACTGATGAACTGTTTTAATTTAAAAAGCTTTATGAAATTGTGTTGATATTATGTTTGTTTTGTCTCCCACAGATGCTCCATCCACAGAGGGGCCTAAGAATGGATATGCGTTCAGTGGGATGGGTGTGTATCTGCAATAATACACATTTTATTTACTTTAATTGTGCTTTCCTGCGTGTGCTCTGCTCTTTTATGTACTTTGTATCAACAGCTGCACAATTACAGAAAACATTATTCAGGTGGTTTCCCTCAGGGTCCATGGTAGAAAAAAACAGTGTTTTACAATTAAATGTAAATTCATTGCAGTGCTTATTCATGCTAATGCTTCTGGCTGCTCACTGATGACCCATTTCACATGCTGGTGAGCACAGTCTGTCCCTGTACTGATGTGTTATGAGGTTAATTAATGGGCAAATAATGAGGCAGATGATCTCTGAGTCAGTGATGGACAGAGGGAATTACTGTAGCTCAAAGGTTTGTCCATGAAGGGTTAAGGTTAATTCTTTAATTCTGCTGCTCTTCCTGCAATCCCAGTTCTGTTTTTATCTTCTGCACAATTAAGGAATTTACAAGGCGGCTGCTATTGTTATACTGCTGCATGTCTGGTTTGAGGGGGAGTTTTATTGGGTCTTGCTGTCTCCCTCTTATTATGTGCTTGTCAACAGATGGCAGAGTAGTGGGAGGCTAAATTAAATTCTACCCTACCAAAGATACTGTCTACATGATAGCATCTTATCCTCGATAATCACGCAGCTTTATCACACTGTTTGATTAGCCTTGTAGCTATCGTCTTTAGGGTACTGTAAAAGTAAAGCTGCTAAGAAGCAATAGCTTGAGAAATGAATGAACTTTGTTGTTTACACTAAATCTTGTGTTTCACCAACAGAATTGCAGGATGGAGGACATGAGGACTGTGAAAGAGACTCACCTATTCCTAACAAAGACCACATTTATGACAACCAGATCCAGATCAGTGCTCCAGGTATGTTTAAATTAGTTATCAGGAACAATTGATTTGCAGAAATGTTTTCATTTTACTTGTTAGAGAGAAGACAACACAGGTCAAAAGTTTCTGCATTGGTTTCATGTCAACGTGTTTCCTAATCCTGTGACTTCCATTGTCAGAGAATAATATGCAGCCTCCAAAAATAGGAAATCATGTGTGCCAGCTCTGATCCCCTGAGCGATACGAACTGAGTCAAAGTTCATGAACATAGAGCAGCTACCTGACGATTAACACTGAAGATAATGAAATATGTTCAAGTTATTTTAAGACTGACTTGACGAATATGAAAAGTCAGTTTGAGTTGTCTCCAGAGAAAAGGAGTTGACTGAAACTAGGTAAAATATATCTGCTCTTAATTATTGTGTTGCTTTCATTTGCAGATCCTGAATTTCCTGGTTTTGGACTTTTAAGTACTACAAGAAAAGTAAGATGTTTTTTTTATTCAAGCTCTCAATGCAGCATGTACTTTTAGAGATGGAAATGGACACAGGAAATGTAATGGTATCAGCAAAGGGGTTTATGGAAAGGAGTAACTTCATTTGTTTTTTTATTTTTATTTTTAAACACAGTGGTATAAATATAAACAGTCAAAACAAACTCACCTTTAAAGTGCGTACATAAATTCTTTAGATTTAACTAAAGTGATTTGATTCATTTCATTCTCATCGAGAATGAGAATTAACATGCACGAATATGATAAAAGTATTTTTTCCCCTGCCATTGCAGTCCATAACATAAACTTAAGATAAAAAGAGCTGACTTATTTTAGGCCAGACTTTCAACCAGGGTTCTGTCTTTTCTAGCTAATAAAGTTACACAAAAATTTACAACTTTTAATAAATAAAACAGTTTTCAGATTTTTATCTGAGGAGTCTAGGACCTACAATATTCTGACATCATGACCCAAACTCCTACACTGCAAAAAAAAAAAAGAGAGAAAGAAATACTATCAAGTGTTTTTGTTCCATTTTCAGTAGAAAATTTCTTTATAGACTAAATATGAGCCACACTGACTTGACCAGTCCAGAAAATGTATTGTCTTAAGTTATTTTAAGACAAAAATGTCTAAATGTCTAAAGTGCCTGTTACAAGTAAAAAAATCGTCTGCCAAAGGGACAAGAAAAAAATGCTCAAAATTTGCTTAAAAACTAGAACAATGTCTTAACACAAGTCAAGACATTTTCTGGAGTGGTCAGGTGAATGTGGCTCCTAATAAGTCTTAAAAGACATTTTGTACTGAAAATACATTAAAAAAACTTGATAAGATTTTTGTTTTTTTTTAATAGATTAGCATTCTGTCTTTTTTAATAAAATACATGCTATTAGACTTTGTCTCAGAATATACTCAGAAAAAGAAAAGGAAAATCAGTGAACATAATCCTTTTTGTAAACAAATGCATGGCAGCATGTTCTAAGGTCACTGTCAAATGCTATTTGCACGCCTGGAGAAGTCTATGACTGTTCACCAAAAGATTCAGGAGACTCTTGCCCTTTCCTTTTTTATTCATTGATTTAAAGGGACAGTGCATATAAATTAACATTTCGGCACAGCATCCATGTGAATGTGCCAGAGTTAGCCAAAAGGCTGCTGTCCCCGGCAGGTCAGAGCAGAGTTCATTGCAATAGAAATAGATACAAATTACAGCTAGAACAGTACATCCTGGAAGCATAAAAATAGAAACAAAATAAGCTACAATTATATCACCTGTATAAAATGTGCAACAAAGCATCAAAGTCCTATTTAGTGAAGTAAAGTGCTACTCCTAGCGTTGCACCACAGAAAAAGTTGCCTCTAGTTGACTGATCCAACGTTTCAATAACCTGTTTCATACAAATAAAATGTACACATCCAGACCAGTATTACTAGCACAAGAAAACATGGATATACTTACATGCACCCACATCCACACAGAGCAATGGATACAGATTAGTGACCACAGACCTGGTGTATGTTAACAGACAGCACAGAGGGGCTAAAAGTAGTACATCTATGTGGTATTGCTTGTATACAAATGGTTTCGTTTGGTGGTAAGACAGACAGTAGATATGGCACTCTCCTCCTCTTATTTTCTGGCTCTCTGGCTGTCATGGAGGTCCTCAAGGCTTGTAGTGGAGGGATAATTATAGTCGGTAAGGCAGGAGGAGGGACGCTCCCTTATATGATCTTATCTTCTGCAAACTCTTGGTGGCCCAACTCATCCACAGCATCTACACTTGAAGAATTAAATTTATAGGAACAGGGCTTTTTAAACCCAGAGAGAATGATTAATGAGGCTTTCTGTAAAACACACAGACATCAACAATACTACAGTAACAGCCAGTGCATTAACTAACTCAACAAATATATGACATCAGAAAAACTACTGTTGTGTTTATAAGGAAAACCTCTGCACTAACACAGCCTAGTTAAAGAAAGCTATCAACACAAATGTGGGCTTAAATAAAATGCTAAAGTGCAACATCATCTTACGTTGCAGACATACACTGCATATTCAATCACACACTGAAACACATCATGACTTACTTATGGTCAAATGAGTCTCTCCCAGCAGTAACTTCTCACATCTCCGGCACAGGAAGGCATGATCTTCTACCAGTTGTTTTCAGCTTTAAACTCAGAAACAGGGTGTGTCTTTCGGTCAGAACAAAACAAAAAAAACGCTAAGCCTCTAGGTCAGCGGGTCCAGCAGTCTATGAAACAGCAACAAGACTGCACGCAGAGTAATTTTACCACTATAATGTAAGCCAGAAAATGGTTTTAATGATATTCTGGACAGTTTCCAACAGGGGTGATTTTAGGATCAGACCTTTAGGGTGCTCAGCCCCGAAAGAGATTTGGAGTTCAATCCTATCACCTGATGGATCATTTTACTGAACAACAAAAAATATTTTCCGACAGATGAGATTTTGAATTTTAATAACCTGAGTTTTAAACCATATTATGGAAGGAAAATAGGGATGGATTATGTTATTACAAAAATGCACAGGTATTATTACATTATTACAGCTAAGATTACTACCTTAACATGCAGGTCAGACAAGGAAAGGTGATGCAGGATTTAATAACATTACATCAAAAAAAGACGTCACCTTCATTCCATCTCCTAAGATGAGTAAAATGACACATAAAGACAATTTTTTCTTTTATTAAAGCCTACCTGTGGTAAAAGAAAAAATAGCCACCCAGCACTGAAATAGTCACAAACTACAATTTGAGTTAAATGCCTGCTTATACATCTCTTCAGCAACATCAAAGATGAGCTATTCAGCAACTGGACACTTTTAACTAAACATCCTAGTATCGTTTTTGTCACAAAGAGGTAAAACAAAGAGGGAAAAGGAGCCATGTGCAGACAAATGTGTCGAAAATTGGAGAGTGTCGAAATCATTAAAAGTAAAGATATCAATCAAAAACTTGGGACAGAAACTGCAATGTCCAAAAAATAATATCCACAAAAAAAACATCCAGAGAAAAACCTGTAAACCAAAGACGCAAGGTAATGCAGGTATTATATACATACTAAGTAACGAGTAACAGGTGTTTCAAAGAGACACAGGTGAAACTGATGAGGTACGATCAAAGAGGTCAAGAGGTAAAAGTAGATCAGACACACAAGGAGCAAAAACTACAAAACAAAACAGGAAACACCTCTTTAAATTTTAGTGTTGAAATAGCCCTGGATTTGTTCAAGTTGTGGAAAGTGTGAAAGACATTTGAAAGGGTTAGCATCTTATCTCTCCTTTTTGGCTGGGGGTAGTTTCTTACTCTTTTGTTTTTGAAAGGCCTCTGAGGGCGCTGCTTTTGAATGTGCTTAAACACAGGATTGGATTAAATCCTCTTTGTCACTAAGACCTATAAAAGCCTTTGGAGTCCTCATTCAGCCAAACACAACCATTAGTGAGATTATTCCATCTCATACATCTATGGCATAATTAAAAACTAATGTAACAGCCAGTTTGTACTACCACTAAAACACACTATGTGTCAGTTAAAGGAGTTATTTGTGGAACGACTGCAGTGAAAAAAAAAAAAAGAAAACCTGCAGATCACTTCATCAGTTCAATCAGATTTATACAAATCGCATCCTAAGTGGATACAATGGCGAGATGGAAACCAGTTTAAACTAATAGAAATGTGTTTGTGTTTTTTGTTTTATTGTGATGCACTTTCTTTTCTTCTGTTTTATTATCCTACACATGCTCTGACAGATTAGACTATAAATGTGCAAAAATAAGAGGGTAGGACTAGAAACATTTTTTTTAACTTCATCCTACACCCTTTTGAACAAGGTATAATGATCTACGTTATTCAAGTTGTGTCTTGAAGTGTTTTCTTTTTTCTCTGCTTAAACAGATTGCACATCTGATTTATCTCGGTTTTGTTTTTTGTTTTTTTTTAACCTATTTGAAGGAACAAATACATAAAATAGAAGCTCAATCAAACCTTGCTCCCTCTTTCCTTCAACAGTATGTGAAGCCGATGAACTTCAAGGATGAAGTGCGTGCCCGGAGAGACCTCCGCAGCTTCCTGGACCAGGCGAGCATCCTCTTGGATGAAAAAGCCACGACTCTGGATGAGGTCCTGAGAGGGATGCTGACTCATATCGTGCGGGATGGCCTTAAAGGCTGTGATGTGGAGGAGGTCATGAACTCTCTGTTTACAGATGCAGGGGGAAAGGAGTGTAATGGTGAGAAAGACAGAACACTCTCAGAAGCACTCTGAGATAACCTCTAAAGACCTCATGTACATGTCAGAGTTAAAAAGCCTTTTTGGACTCATAGCTGTAATATTTCACACTCCTACAGTTCACCTTCTGTCTGAGACCATCCAGGGCGTGACTTCTACTTCCACTGGAATCCGTTATCAGCAGTCTTGGCTTTGTATTCTGTAAGTTAATCTGTGATAGAGCTGAAATGAAACAATGTTATGTTTTGTCTAATTCTTGCAGGCAGCTGTGTGCATGCTGTGCAGATCTGGTTACTGGGTTTTCTTGTGCTGGGACTCAAATTTACTCTTGCAAATACAAACTGCTATTCAGTAAATCATTTTATAGGACTGATTTGAGATAGTTTGTCTTTTATATAAATTTTAGCTCCACCGTGAGGAGTCTGCAGAGGCGTCATGTCTGCATCGCCCGTCTGGACAGAGCACAGAACTGGGGACAAAATTGCTGCGAGGCCCGCTACGTCATCCTCATCCTGACTCCTCCCAGAACGGTAACAGGAAATTTCTGCAACAGCAAAATAGTCTCTTTTATGAGCTGAAGGCTTTAGCTACTCTGGTCTTAAGATGAAGGGATAACAGGATAAAGAAACAAAAAGAAACTCAATTATCAGCAACTGTTTGCTAATCAAATATCCATCTATTGTTCTGGGAAACATGCATCATCATTTTGTATGCAGATGACATATTAATCGACAATCAAGATAAAACTGCGCCCCAACTCACTGATGTTGTGTCAAAGATCACATTTGGGTTTCAAGATTTCAATCTTTTGGTGAAATTAGCATACAATTGCTCAACAGCATGTGATGATTCAAGACTCTGCTTCCAAACACACATCAAGATGATCTTTGGAAAAAGAAAATTTAATCTCTTAATATCTGACTAAGTTTCTCCCTCCAACATCAAATAACATCCAATAATTAAGTCTTAACTGCACTCACATTAAAACCATTTTAATGTTAATTATAAAAAAACTCAAATTTTGAAAATAGAAGCTGTCAAGTTTAGATCAATTCCAGATTCAACAGAAATACAATCTGCTTTCTGCAAAACAATCTGTTTTTCTGAGAAAACTCATTTGCGTGTGGCCTTAACAAGTGGCTTAAAGAGGAAAAATCTGCTTAAACTGGACCTGGAGGAAGGTATTTGAACTTGGACACCATGTCAAAGGGCTGGCAGTGGTTTTGCATCAAATTTTGAACTGAAAGGGGCTGGACCTGGCTCCAGAGGTGGAAAGGCATCATAGGTCTCCCCAGCCCTGACTGGACCGGTCAGATCCACAGAGGTTATAAAGCTTCTGTGAACTGAGATATAGTGACACACAGTCATGGACAAAAACGTATTCACACCCCTGCTGAAGAAGCCCCGGATCTTGGTGGGCGCTAGCGTCTTTGATGAACAACCACAGGTATGGAAGACGATCGCTTAAGATTTTCATTTCAGGAATTTACAGTTAGAGATGTGGGCAGAGGGTGTTGTGTTTGGCTGTAGAGCATATTGACATCTGCTTCTCTTGAGTAATGTAACAAGGAGGAAAATACTTCCTCCTCTATTAGCTTTGGGGCAAACTTCTTGTGTATGCATTTGTCCTCTTTCACCATTGAGGTGCAAAATGTTAGAGGAAATTTACGACGCGTTTAACTTCTGGTAAAGCAGCACGACAGAATGGTTACACTATCTTTTTTTATTTCTTTTTATTAATATCATCAGGGTGTACCGTTACTGTTTCTAATCTTATTATATAAGGATATTAAAGCCATGCAACAGGAGCACAGCTTTCTTCTGCAGGTTACACTCACAAGTGGGAAAGCTCCATCCTCTAAGCTCATTAAATAATAGTTAAGTATTTGCAAACACTCTGGCAATGCATCTTGAGAAAGTCATCTCTGTATTAACTCGTTTAGACCAAGAGGGTTTTTATTACTGGATTTTATGCTGAACACAATATGAGAAACTATTTCAGGTAATGTCAGCGGCTTCATATCAGCAACGCCCAGCTGATGCAATCTCACTTGATGCTTAAAAATCATTGAAAGAATAGAATGGCATTGTCCATCTCACATGTGTGCAACATGATTTTGGTCATGAAACATGTAACTACATTATATCTACGTGTGTTGAATCCAATTCCTCCAGTCTTAAGAAATGAAACCAATGTGGAAGCCGCGAAAACTGCAGTTTCTAGCATCTCTCCTAGTGTCCACTTGAAGCTGGCTCCAAAAGCCTCATATGCCACATACACACCTTTTCAAAAAAGCTTTACTTCAAAACATCAGATTACTTCTTTTCTTTATCAGCACACACTTTACAGGGCGTGGTTTTATTTTAAAATTCAGCAGTTCAGACAATATTAAGAGGGGGCAGCTCACCTGATTGACAGATAGGCATCCTGTAGCTGTCAGGGAGCAGGCTCAGAGCCCATCTTTCCAATATGGCCCCTGCCAACGATTGACTGCAAAACTCTGCAATAGAAACAAATGAGTGATGTCACCAATACTATGTCCATTTATTGTTCAGTATATGGTCAAAACTAATGGATTAAAACCACACCCTCTAGATCAGTGTTTCTCAAATTGTTTCAGACCAAAGACCACTTTTTCCCCCTGGAAAAATCTTGTTGAGCACCACAAGCTAAATAGCCCCAGAACAACACCCCAGAGAACAAACTGATACAGTATAAACTCGAATCATACATGTTACAACTTGCTAGGGCTGCAACTAATGGATTATTACACCAATTATTTTAAATATTAAAATTATACATACTATTTCTTCAATTCCATTTATTCAGAACAAGTATTTGTCACAATGACAATGACTAGAGTAAAAAAAAAGTCAACTTAGTCCCTCATAGTTTTTTTTTTTTTTTTTTTTCAGAATGAGGGAGAAAATGGATCTGAAAATCTGAATATAACTACATTAGTGATATATTATTCCATAATACTTAAAATTTCCAGTATTTAAATACTTAAATACTTAGATTAAATTAAATTACTCAACGCTTTTATGAACTAATTTTTGTAGATTTTATCAATTTGTGTAGCAGCCGGGGCTGCACGGTGGTGCAACGGTTAGCGCTGCAGCCTCACAGCAAGAAGGTCACCGGTTCAAATCCCCAGCTTGGCCGGTGGGCCTTTCTGTGTGGAGTTTGCATGTTCTCCCCGTGCATGCGTGGGTTCTCTCCGGGTACTCCGGCTTCCTCCCACAGTCCAAAAACATGCTTACCAGGTTAGTTGGTCTCACCAAATTGTCCCTAGGTGTGAGTGTGTGGGTGCATGGTTGTCTGTCTATGTGTCAGCCCTGCGATTGACTGGCGACCAGTCCAGGGTGTACCCTGCCTCTCGCCCAATGATTGCTGGGATAGGCTCCAGCCACCTGCGACCCTAAACAGGATAAGCGGTATAGAAAATGGATGGATGGATGGGTGTAGCAGCCGAACAACTCACAACCCCAATCCCCTCTTTTTTCTTGAATGTTCTATCTACAAAACCCCACAATTTCCTCACAGTCGTTGCGAACCACTAGGGGGCGCTGGCAGACCACAAGTTGTCCGTGGACCACAATTTGAGAAATACTGCTTTAGATTTACCTGAACAGGATGCTCTGCCCCAGCAGAATAACGTCATCTCCAAGTTCAAACTGTTCCAGTTGCCAAGTTGGAAAAAACTTGCCATAACAGCAATATATCTGTATATAAATATCGAATAAAAGTATGTATACGGCTGATTTATTGCAACAAACACTTGTCAGAAATTCGAAAGTAAAGGGAACATAACAGGAGCTTAATAACTGTTCACACCCAGGGCAGCCATCTTTGATTGTAAACTCATGGTGTGGGTCCCCCGACTTCCCAGTAGGAAATTCCGACGTCAGAGTTCAATGCTAGTGTAAAAATAATAGGAACCCTTTTTTAAAATAATTATAAAACAAAAAATCTTTGTTGATTACATTGATACAGATGATCTAATTGTATCCAACAAACCAAAGTGTTCGGTCCCACATTTTCTCTCTGGCCTTATATCTGGGCACACAATTCACTGGTCTAAGAGTGGAGTTGCTCCTTTAACAGAATGGGGTTTGAGGGGCCCTAAATGTCTTGAAAATTACACAGAACTCTATTTATCACAACTTTAAGAGAATATTCATTGAGATGGACATATTTGCCTTGTATTTTGTAAGAGAAGGAAGTTCCTAAAATGAAGAATAAACTTGAAGCGTAATAGTATAACCATAACTTAAGTATCGTTCCACTCTAAACAGGAAAACAACAATAATTTCCAACAAAAAGGTTCAGCTGTTGCGTAAACATCATGAAATCAGTGGTCTATTGTCCTTTATGAAAAAGCACAATAACACATTATTTACAGCAGGAGGTAAACCTCTTTTCCGTGACATTTGGCACGACATGAAGAAAATGCTGAACTATTATTACAGGATAAAAATATAATAGACTTACAGATTTTGGTTTGGTTTGGTTCAAACAACTCAAAACTCTTTCAGTACATGAAGCTAAAATCTGTCCTGTGCTATTACATAATCCAGATGGTAATAAAACTATAATAATGGATTTAAAGGTAGCTCAAAATTACTGTTTGATATGCAGAGCAGGTATAATAAGTAATTGTGAGAAAGATTGTGTAAGTCTTAGTAAAAAGCATTGGGAAGCAGAGATGAGTCTTCAAAATCTCTGTCAGAGGCTGTGGGATATAAAGTTAGCTAGATGAAGAGTCCATGGATGGCGCATGTTCCCCTCAAATGGAGGAAATGAACTACAATCTCTTTTTTGGCACTGCTTTAAAGTCCCAAAGTTCTGGGTTCATGTTCAAGGCCATTTTTTGTGAAAACATAGGTAGGAACACTTCCCTGTTGGAAAAAGACATTTGGGTTTATTCAATTCTCTGCTTCAATCTCTTTTCAGAAAAGCACCAAGACGGCCACAGAAATCGGAAGAACATTTTCCACAATGTTCTCCGACATTTCCTTCAGACAGAAGCTTCTGGAAGCAAAGACTGAAGATGAGTTCAAACAGCACTTGGTGATCCACGAAGAGCATCTCTCAGCGGCCACTTCAGAGCGGGTTATAGAGGAAGTGGAGGACTCAGATCCACGTCGAGGGAAACCAATTGAGGTATGGAAGAAGAGCAAAGCGTAAAAGTAAATAATCAGCTCCCTATTTCAGACAGAATATGTCGTTTTACTACAGTTGAATTTCAGTGACAAAAAGCATCAACAGCATTTTATCTTACAGAAATAGAATTCCTCCTTACACACAGTTTATCTCATAAACCAACACTCATTCTCTGGACTGATTATTAGGGCCTGCCACATGGGGACCACCCTCATGATTTCTTGCTCCATTCAGCCACATAAAGTTGTGATACATTAAATGAAAACATTTGAGCCAGATTATCTGATTATCCCATTTCCACACTTTATCGGCCAGGCCTGAGGGCTGAAAAGCAGCTGGCCAACAGATTGAGAGTGCTGCCAAAGTCTGCTATGGTTTCTGGCAGCAGAATGTCTGCAGCTCCACGTGCCTTGTGATTAAATTAAGAGGAAGTGTGTGTGTCGAGTAGGAGGTTGGACAAATGGGAACACTCAAAGACTGCCAAAAGAGAAAGGGTGAATTAAGGTAGTAAAAGAGCCACATTTACAACAGGTTGTGGCTACACCTTATGCCCTGAATGGTTTTAAAAACAGCTGTTAAGCAGGGATTGTTGCCATGAAACCAACCTGATTTGGCAACTCCAACATTGTGTAATAAAAATCAGGCTATGCAACACTTTGAATGATGACATTTACTGGCTGTAAGCTGTGTTCCTCAAAAGTAAATGCTAAAAGGGGGCTTATTAATTCAAAGCATTAAGTTCGTAGATCAGTTACGAATAGGAGCTTCACATAAGCACAGCAGAAGTCTGAACAAGGAAAGCTTCAATGCTTCATGAGAAATGCAAAATATATTCAAATAACTATTGCTGTATGCAAAAATTAAAAATGTCTTTTTCTAATTTTATTCCATCTATGGTCTGATAACCAAGGTAGGTGGTTAGCTTGGCCTTGGCCAAGATGTGGCACCGTTTAAAAGAGAAATAAACCAACTTTCCAGTGGTATAAAATCAATTGCCAAAAACAATGAAACAGCATTATACTCTACAGAACATGAATTTTATTACTTTTTGTGCTAATTTAAGATTAAGTTTCACTTTCCTTTGGGATTTTGGTTTTTATGGAAGCCCATTTCTGACAGTAAAAAAAATCTAAAAACTAAAAATTATGAGATGAAAAGACAAAATTATGAGATAAAAGGTCATAACAATAAGATAAGTCAAAATTGTGATAAAAAAATGTCATAGGAGATAAAGAAGCTTTATTAATGAGATAGAAAGTCAAAATTATGAAATAAAACATCATAATTCTGAGATAAAAAGTCAAATTTTGAGATTAAATAGTCCTAATCCTGATATAAGCAGCCAAAAATAATGAGATAAAGTGTGGAAATTATGACATATAAAGTTCATCTCTTTTTTATTGGAAGCCCATTTCTAGCAGTACAAAATAATAATAATAATAATAACATTTAGAGATAAAAGGTCATCATAACGAGATAAAGAGTCAAAGTTATGATTAAAAAGTCATGATTATAAGATTAAATGTCAAAAGTATGATAAAGAAGTTATAGTTATGAGATAAAGGGCCTTATTAATGAGATAAAAAGTCAAAATTATGAGACAGCTAAGTCAAACTTAAAAGACAAAAGTCAAAATGAAAAGACAAAAGTCAAAATTACGACATAAAAAGGTCATAATTCTGAGATCCAAAGTCAATATTATGAGATAAAAAGCCATAATTATCAGATAAAAAAATGAAATTGTGACAAATAGAGTTCTTCTTGTTTTTATGGAAGCCCCTTTCTGACACTAACCCCTTCCCCCCTGAAACGGTAAAAAAGGCATAAAAATGAGCTAAAAAGTCAAAATTATGAGATAAAAGGTCATAAAAATTAGATTAGTCAAAATTATGATTAAAAAAAAGCCTTAGTTAGGAGACAAAGATCTTTATTAATGAGATAAAAAGACAGAATTATGTGATGGTTTAGTCAGAATTATGAGATTTAAGTCATAAGTCTGAGATAAAAAGTCAAAACTATGACATATGGAGTTCATCTAACACCTACAATGTTCTATCTCTTTATTATTAAATAATTTTGCCTTTTTTTTTTTTTTTCTGTTTCTTTATTTACTGTCAGAAATTGGCTTCCGTAGGTATGTTCAGAGAATGAAGGCTAACTTTTCAGGCTTTATGTTGGTACAGGCTGTTATCAGAGAAGATGGTCTCACAACACATCAAGCATCGTTAGAAGTGAGAAGAGACAGTGATGAGACATAACACAAAAACAGGGGAGCTGCATTTAGGAGCAGTTATGTATTAAAAGGTGTTACAGCTAAACTGTACTGAGGTGACTGTGTGGGCGCTGTTTTGATTTTCATTTAAACATTTTTCTGCTCTCATACGAGCTCATGGTGGAGATTATACCCTTGGTTCTGAATATGTGCAGCAGTATTTTTTCAGCAACCACAGGGATTCAATTCTTCCAAGTAGTTTTTACAATAAAATACAGACATATTTCTGCTGTCAGTTTGAAGTCTGAAGAAAAAATACTGATACGACTGAACACACTTGACTCGGAACTTTACAAGTTGCTCTGTCAAAAGTTTTTTTTTTTTTTTTTTACATTATCGTTGGAAAGTTTGGAACAAAATTGAGCCAATTTTGCAATGTCCAAGCCAGGAGTGAACAATCTGCTTTCTTTTCTGGAGGCATGCTCGCTGCACATGAGCAGTCATGTGATATGTGCTGGAAAAGCGAGTTGATTGTTATCAATGTTCTTGACACTTGTCTGCACAAGAGTTTTCTTTTTACATCACAAAAATTAAAGCAATGCTTATAAACGCTTGTTTGACCCAAGCCCAAAAACATACGAGCACGTGCTGTGTTAGATAACCTTTTGTGTAGTTCCGTTTACATCTTTTGAGGTTTATACTGCAACAAATTTCCACATTTATGTTAACCTTACTGCTTTATGGATCATTGTTTGCCCCACAGCCGTCAAACTGGTTAAGTGTTGTCTCATTTACCAACTTTGTGCCAACATGGTCAGTCCTAAAGCCGGATAAAGAAATTTAGTCCAGTACTCATTAAAAACTTGGGCCAACTGTAAGAATCTCATCCAACATATTTACCTTGTTTCACCCTTGTAGAGTGAGGACCAAGCTGTTTCCTGGACTGTTACACAACTACGATTACCTCAATGTTCCTCTTTTTAGTAAATTTGTTGCTCATGCTGCTCATGATTGGTCTTAAAGTAAAAGTTCCTATTCAAAAGCTCTTAAACTCATCCTGACACTCGAGTTAGAGCATGGGACTATTTCTGTTTCCTGTGTAGCCTGTCACATTGATTTTCTTTTTGTTTTTCTCTCACAGTGCATAGATTTCTTTAGATTCGGAAGAGGTATTTACAGAGACCTCCGCCGCAGACTCCCACTCTACCCATCAGACTTCACAGATGGTAAAGTTTCCCATCAGCAGAACTTCTGCATCAGTACACAATCACTGTATCCATTCAGCAGATTTAAAACTGCCACAATCATCAAATCTCTTTATTAAAATCTTAAACCAAGTAGATTTTTGTTACTTTGACTTTGCTAGCTTGGTCAGGTGTTGAATCTCTGATAACTTGTTGAATGATCCATCCAGGAATGTACGGGAAGGAACGCTGTCTGCTGAAATACACTACCACTGCTATCTTCCTCTATATTATTATTCTGCTGCCTGCCATCGCCTTTGGTTCACTGAATGATGAAAGCACGAGAGGAGAAATAGGTACACACTGCTTACTTTCTCACCCTGGTCAATAATATCCTGTAAAATGATGAATTATTAACTATTAAATCTGAGGCTTACAAAGGCACTGACATGTTACTGTTTGTGTTGTGACAGATGTTCAGAAGACCATTGTTGGCCAGAGCATTGGAGGAGTGATTTATGCTTTATTCGCCGGCTCACCACTTGTTATTCCACTGACAACTGCACCGCTGGCTATCTTCATAAGTGGTGTGTATTATGACTATACTTCACAGTAGAGGGTGTGTGATGCTGATTCAGAATCAGTTCCAAATATTGACTGTATTTAGAGTGGACAGTGTGGCTCCGCCGTTAACCATTGTATGGTTTTGAAGCCAAAATGCCCCCGGTCACAGGCGCCACCATTGGCAGCAGTTGTGCAGCCAGAGTCTGCTGACAAAAATAATAATATTTTTTTCTTTCGAGAGTCTAATCTCTTCTTGGCTCTCCTTCCCAACATATTTTATAATCCCTGAAAAAAATGGAACAGCAGCTGTCAATCATCATTAAACATGACGTAAAGCCATGTTTTTAACCTTTTATAACTAATGAAAACGAAACGTTGAAGAAAAAGAGGACTTCAGTACAAGGCAGCCAAATAATACCTTCAAAACACCACAACAATCAGATGTGATAAACATTTCTACCAGCTATATTAATTTTTTAAAGTTTGACCTCAGCCCATCTGGAATGACTGGGGTGATGGATTTTTTGACCTATACTGCTGCCAGCCACCAGGGGGAGCAGTTTTAGTGGCGACCTCACTTCAAGCTGAGCAAGATGGCGTACATTTTTTTTTTTTTTTTTTTTTTTTACAGTCTATGGTTACTAACAACTTGGATTCCACTCTTGTCAAGTCACACATATTTTGACCTGAGAAGGAGGAAAACACATTTAAGAAGTAACAGTTACCTCGTTAACAGTTGTTATGATCAACATTTTGTTTTTTCCAGTGCAAGGCATCAGTTATGGGTCTCAAGCAGTGGCGATTGCTCTAAGACTGCAAGAGAAGCTCAGCTTTCCCTAAAATGTCCCTAAAAAAAGTGGAGATATGTTCTGCTGTGTGTACATTCCATTAACAAAACATGGGCTAGAATTCCTTCATCTTTTGTTCAGAATCAGCTCCTATCACAGGTAACTGGCTCCACCTCCTTCTCATTCATCCCCGCAGCGTCTCACGGTTGAACAGTCGGACGCTGAGCGTCTTCTGACTTCAGCGGGGAAGCGTAGAGTGGGTTGTTCCACTGTGGAAACTGGACGATCATTGGACAAACGCTGGGCTTTGCCCACTCATCGGACGCTCAGCGTCTCTGGGGGTCTATGAGGCAGTGGGCTGGCCTGGACCCTCGGCTTCTGCATATTTATTGGATGATCTGTCTGAGGCCGAATCCCTTTTTGATTGACAGTGAAATGATCCAGTCAGTGATCTTGAAGTATAATTCTCCACTGGAGCATCTTCTGAGTTTTACAGTCAGTTGTTCTGGACTGATCCAGAGGCTTTATCGATCCCCAGTGAGTTTACCTTTTTTAAAAATGACAAGCGTTGAGAGAACAGTGGTAAAATTCCTGTAAAAAACACCTGGTTGGTACGACAGGGTCACAGATCATTTTACTTGAAAAGGATCGAAGGGTCGAATTTACGTTTACATAAATAAACAAATATATGATGTAGTAGGCCGGAAAAAAATAGCTTCCCCTCCTTGACTGACCAGCAGCTGCCACTGTTTTTAAGTATATGTGATTCTTCTAGAAAAATCTGCAGTATCAGATTTTCTGACCTAAAGTGGTGACAAAAGTGAAACATGACTATTAGTAAAGAAGAAACCTTTTACAGGCACCAGTGAGTGTTGATAATTTCATTTCTAAGCATCTGTGGTGATGTTGTAGATGAGAAATAGCTCGACCTGCGGTTTTAATCTGACAGTGATGAGTTACATTTGCATCCATTTTCACACAATTTATGAGTCTCCCGCTTCAAAGAATGATACTCTGTTAGTGTTGAGGTGTAATAATAGAAAACAATTCCACAAGGCAAATGAATGTTGTAGCTGGCTTCCACTTTTCACTTACAATCAGCCAAAGGACAATGTCTCTCATTATGATGGCTTATTGCATTTAAATGAATTTCTTCTGCTTTGTTTCACAGTCATCAGAGGCATCTGTGACGACTACGACCTAAACTTTGATGCTTTCTACGCCTGCATCGGCTTATGGAACAGTCTGTTCCTCATCCTCGGAGGCTTATTCAATGTCAGCCTGTTCATGAAACTCTTCAAACGGTGAGCACAAACACACACACACACACACACACACCTCAGAGCTTCACACTGAGGAGGCTCACTGATAAGACTAGAAAAATCTGTTATGACTTCCTTGTCTCAGCCATAATTATTGGTTTTGTTTAGTGTACTCTCTCAGTGTCTGTGCTGTCATTTGTCCTTGAATGGGCTGTTATGTCTGTGTCTGGAATAAAAAAAAGCTATTGTGATGAAACATGAGCGACTGTGCTCTGCATTTTAACAAATGTTCTGTTCCCATTATCTCCCAGCTCAACAGAAGAAGTCATTGCCTTGTTCATCTCTGTGGCGTTCGTCGGGGATGCCGTGAAAGGCACCATCAAAAGTGAGTCAAGGGCAGGCCACATTAAACATGTTAGCAATGTTCATGCAGCTCCTCTCTGCAGGGGGGAGTCTCGGTGTCCTGTCAGACCTTTGTTATATTTAATGTAGCTTAGCAAATGCAGGAATATATCAAGAAGTCTTTAGAGGGAAAGCAAAGCATGAAATCAAATAAGACCCCTCTGTGTGTTCTCCCAGAATAATAGACTCTTTATCTTTGCTCCAGTGGGATAATGTTTGTTACTGTGATTTATCAACACAAGCATAAATGGAAGAGCATGAGGTGGATTCTTTATCTTACACAGAGGTCCACAGGCTGTTTCCTATTCAACCACCAACTGAGCAAACTCTGTACACAGCTTTGATCGACACAAAGAATAAACACATGAAAGAAAAATTTAATTTATTAGTCTGAGATGGGATCGTTAGTAGTGAGACATGCAGCAGAGTGTAAATTTGACATTAGGTTTTTTTTTTTTTTTTGATATCTCGAGTTTTGCTTTCCCGATCTCAGACATGCCTTGCCTTTCAAGTCATGTAAAGTTTTCCTGTTCACTACTTTTCTACAGTTTCATCTAGCAGATACTTTTGTCCAAAACGAGGTACAACACAAGCAAGAATTTAGATCAGGGGTGGCCAACCTGTGGCTCGCGAGCCGCATGTGGCTCTTTGCCTTTCGGTGTGCAGCTCTTTGATCCATTCATTAATATATAGATATATATTGTTATGCGTAGTGGTGTGCTGATCAATCTAAAATATTGATATACTGATGCCTACGATGGCATCATTATTGATCAATACTTGGATAATGAGATTGGTACTTAAGTTTCGGTTTCTCTTCTCTACATGTGCTCCTCTCAATCGCTCATGTGCTCAAAGATATCTAGATAGATAGATGGATATGTATTACTTTTCATTTTATGTCATTTTGTTTATATGTGAGAGGAAGTGTGTCTGTAAGACCACGTGTGTGATGTGGCTCTTTGTAGGACCACAGCAGTTTTTGTGGCTCTTGGTCTCTGACTGGTTGGCCACCCCTGATTTAGACAGAAGGAAAAACCTAGTTAGTGTGACAAAAGTGCTAACCACAATCATTTGCTGCAACAATATACTTCAAACTTCAACAACATTCAGTAATAAGTGCTGAAAATTCACTTAGAGCTGGGCATGAGACCTTCTGACACTATCTCCCCCTGTGCACAAAGAGGAGAAGGGTCAGATTAAGTGCTCAAGTGTTTCCCAAACAGATTTGTCTTCAGACATCTGTTAAGAGTAGAAAGGCTCTTGCAAAAAAAAACTGACATTTTATCAAGATTTTTTTTTTCTTGTTTTAAGTAAAAAAAAAAGTCTTATTCTACTCAATATGAGCTAAAAATGTCTTGTTTCAAGTTATCTAAAGACAAAAGTGAGGTCTGAATTACTTATAACAAGTAAAAAAAAATCTACATAGAGATTTTTTTTTGGACTGATTAGGTGAATGTGATTCATATTAAGTCTGAAAAGACATTTTCTTCTGGAAATAAGACAAAATCACTTGAGAAAGTGTCTTTTTTGCAGTGGGGACTCAGCAGATCAGACTTTCATCAGACTTTTGTCAATAAAGCCAAGCAGTTCAGTTCAGTTTGTCTCAGCATGGCACGCATTTTAGAGTGTACCCGTTTTTTGGGACCCTTCCAAAGGGGTGCCAGACTAAACTGATCCGATCCCAGAAGGTGGAGTTACAACACTGCAGACTGTTGATTGGTCGAAAGAATCGTCACTGACCATGCCACAGCAGCTGCATTTCTCCTGGTGGCACACAGACTTCTCTGAAACAAAACTTGATTGCGCTTTCTAACAAAGAGCCACATGGAAATCACAAAGAGGAAGAATTGCTGGATGTCTCTGGATGTCTGTTACTCTTTGTTTAAGGTTTTTCTTTGTTGGATTTATTAGTGGGGTACACTGTGTTGCACTGTTATTTAACTGATGCAGCTATCAGCATCTGGCTTACATGCCACCAATTGCGAGGGTGCATGGTTGTGGAGTCTGTGGAAATGAAAACAGGACCAGGCTTAACCGATGCAATGCTACTATATTTAAAACGGAATACACCTTTGGGAAAAAAAAATGACATAACAATTCTCTAATAACTGCAATTAAACAGTGCATATCTACTATAACTATCATTTCTCATCTATCTCCCCCACAGTCTTTCAGCACTACTACCACGGGCCTGTACTGGCAACCACAAACAGCACGTTTGTGCTCCAGCAGATCACCGAAATCCTCGACAAGGCAAACAACCACACCAATATTTTTGAGACCGCTAAAGGGAACGGCACAATGCTGGCGCATGTTGAGAGCTACGTCTACCTGCCTGAGTCTCTAGTTGTGTGCACGAGAGAAAGACCCATCCTGTGTCTGCTGCTGATGCTGGGGACTCTGTGGTTTGGTTACGCCCTTTATCTCCTGAAGAGGAGGTACGGTCACTCTCTGGACTGCACAATGCCACACAAATCTCAGATTTCACTACTTTAAATAAGTTGAGGCAACAAGTGAGCTGTTAGTAGGTCAACCATTTCAAAAAAACTTTGAAACTCTGTGTATTTCAGTTCGTAAATCCTAGGATACTATTGTTTTTCCGTTTTGAGGCAGTCACTACTTGACAAGGTCTATCACAAGCTGAGAGAGTATCTGCTATAAACTGAGCTGTAAGTTTGATGTGTAAATGTGTCACTTCCTCCCCCACAGCCCGTACCTGAATGACAAAATCAGAGAGGTGGTGTCTGACTGTGCTCTGCCGATCTCTGTGGTGGTTTTCTCCTTCATCGGCTCCTACCTGTTCCTCGACATAAAGCGTGAGTACACGTCTCTCAAACTCGAGAACTGACGGAGGATCCCCCCTGAGACTTAAAGCCACAACTCTGGCACAGTAAACACCTTGCACTGTTCTTTTAATGTCTGCTGGCAGAGGAAACAAGGAAAATATTTGCTCCTGGAGAGCTTTCAGCTCAGTGTGGGTTCGTCGGTCAAAGGTTCTTGGTTGAGTGCCTGTTAAAAAAAGAAGCTTACTTGCAGAAAGTTTACTTTCCACACTGTTTTTTTCACTTCCAATGTGATGCTGTCAGTTTTTTAAGCTCTGAGTTGTTTTTCATGAACCTTTTGCATCTTTCAGTTCCTGTGTTTAGTGTCCATGACCACTCAATCTTCACCTTCCCTCGGTTTGAGAAGCTGTCAGGCATGAACGCACTGAGCGCAGTTGGCCTGGGATTCCTTCTTGCATTGCTCATCTTCATCGACCAGAACATCGTCATCTCTCTCACACATGTACCAGAACACAAGTAAGATGAACCCTGCTTTTCACATCCCTTCCTTCTTTCACTTCCTCTCACACCTGCTGTGTGTTACATTTAACGGCTAGATTCTGTGAACAGTTAAGTAACATCAAGAGGAAGTGATGAGTTGTAGAGTAAAGTTCTGCTGTGAGTCACTCTCAGGCATGCTATCTTCATGCCAAAGATAATACCAGCAGTGCTGATTCCTGGTGCAACGTCACAACCTGGAGAAGGTTATTGGTTTCATACAACAGTTCAACAAAAGTGGTGAAACAAAAATAATCACAAACGCATAATTTCTGCTCCAGCAACTCATCTATTACCTCAACTAATCTGAAGATTATCTTGGCCAGAGAAAAACTGTCGAGTACAGAAGAATTATTTGTTTATTTACAACGCCAGATGCTCGCGCAACTTGGGTGCAGAAGCACTGCGAAGTAAAATGGTTTGTCAACTGACGTGGAGAAGTTAACCACTGAAAAACACATCTTTAAACTAAATTTCAGCACTTATTCAGATGGCAAATGGCTCCCAGGTTTGTGAAATAGCAGTAAGTGGACAGAAGAGATCAGCAAGTGGACATATATTAGGTAGACAGATGTATTTTAACGTGCAACTGTCACTCGATGTCCATGACTGCATTATCAGTGGACACTTACCAGACTGTGACAGACCAGAGGCCTATAGCACGAAGCGCGGTCAACTTATCCGCGGTGACTCACATCTATCCAGGATTGAGTAACCATAACAATGGCAATCAGGATAATTGATGGCACGACGCAAGTTATCAACACAGTAACTCAACCCAGGATTGTCTCATCAAGAGCTGTGAACGTGCACGTAAAAGAGGAGGGCTTAGAGGCAGCTGATCAATCACAATCATCACCGCTGAAGAGCAACGGCTGATAATGCAGCAATACAAGGAGGAGAGAAGCAATAACTCAGTAAGGGGGAACACGGTAGCAGCAGCCAACCACAGGCAAAATGCATAGCAACGCATAACGGACTGTGTAAACGCCTAAGTTACTCATCAGTGGCTCAGTATGATAGTGATCACACTTCTAAATCTCATAAAATAATAAATGCTACTACATAAGGTGTCAGAAGTTCACCAACCTGTCACCTGTGTCCTCCCTACCTCCGCCCACTGAGACGACAAACAAAGGTCAAAAGCCTTAGACACCAAAATGCAGACTTTGGTGGAAAAACCATATAATTCCTCAGAGAAAAAGGAACTGGGAACATGTTTATATAAAACCAGAGCAGGGTGATTCACGGTGAGGGTTTTGGGAACTTGATCCAGTATTTCTTTATTGCCCATGAAATTGAGTATGATGTGAAGCAACACACGTCATGAAGTAAAATCTACAAGAAACATAGAAACATCTACAAGACCATAACAAATAGCTGATACTCTAAATGTTTACAGTAACAATATTTCACAAGCTCTAAAAAAATTATAGTTTCTTTTCTGAAATTTTACAAGTAGATTTTTAAATAGATTTTATGAGTTTTATTTTCAGTGACTTGTGCATTTCCTTGTCTTTCGAATTGAAAAAAATCCATTAAAGGGAGAAAAAGCAAAAACACACTCTTTGTCCCACATCTGGCTTGTAACCACCTGGTCACCCTAGTTGAGTAACAACACTCAATTGCATCCTTCTGCACACAAGATCATAGGCTCACTTCTTTTTTGTATGTACATATTAAACATGAAAAGAAGACACATGTCTACTGTCAGTTTCTTAGATCTCCTTTGAAACAAACAAAAAAAATCCTGTTATTTGGAATCAGTACTTGTTTTACTATCTGCTACCTTGTGAACATCACTCTGTCTGTTCCAGGCTATTAAAAGGAACAACGTTCCACTGGGACCTGATGCTGACTGGCTTCATCAACATCCTCATGTCCTGTCTGGGGTTGCCATGGATGCACGCTGCCTTCCCACATTCCCACCTACACGCCCGTCAGCTGGCCAAAGTGGAGCAGCATGTAGAGAACGGACATGTCTACACAACGTGAGTCAGGTTCAAAACAAGGGCACAAACCCAGCAGTGCACCTTAAACCGGACACAGCAGTTCATCTAAACCTGTTGAACCCTGTGTGAGGGGAGGGGTGGAGGGGTTTGGAACAAGGGAGTCAGTCTGAATGCAGACCACAATGACTGAAAAGTCTCTTAATGGAATCAGAAACACATTTTTTTCTCAGATTATCTCTGCTTTTGTATAAAACAGCATCGTCAGTGTGAAGGAACAGCGTCTGACGTCTCTGGTGGCAAACATCCTGATCGGTGTGTCTGCGTTCATGCTGCCCGTCCCTCTGCAGTGGATCCCAAAACCGGTTCTCTACGGCCTCTTCCTCTACATCGCAGCCACATCACTGGATGGAAACCAGATGATGGATCGGATGGCTCTGCTACTGAAAGAACAGGTATGGGGACAGGACGGGGGTGAGAACCAGAAACAAGGACTAAAAAGAGACGATATGGGGCAAAGGAGTTCAAAACAAAGGGCTCAATCCATTTACTAGTAGGGATGTAACAGTACACTAAACACGATTCAATATGATTTACGATGACTAAAAAAGATTCTTTCAATTATTTCCGCAAGTGAAGAACACAAACCACGCAATAACTACAAAATATATTTTCTCTTATTTGAAATTAATTAAAAACAATTCCCTTTTAATTTTCTGAAGTAGGGTAAACTGTGCAAAACAAAGTATGTCCTTTTCTTAAAAGTGCAAGTGAAATAATATTTTATCTTGAATGACAAAAATAGATTAAAAAAGATGTCTTTTAAACAAATCTCATATTAAGATAACTACATGAATATTAAAAATAAACAAATTATCTTGAAATAAGCAATCTGAGGTTTGCTTGCCATCTGCTGTTTAAAGGGCAATGCGATTTTTTTTCTAGGTCTATTTGAATCCTCACACATTCCTAACGTTTTTTAACTGTCACGCGCTGCATCGTCACATCCCTTTTTGCTAGTTTAGTACTTGATCTACTTCAGAATAAAAAAAAATGACACAAAATGTCTCTGGAGCAGCATTTTAACCACATTATATCCCAATTTCTTCATCTAGACGTCATATCCTCCTGCCCACTACATCCGGCAAGTGCCTCAGAGGAAGATCCACTTCTTCACTGGACTGCAGATGATCCAGCTGATCATCCTGTGTGCGTTTGGACTGTACCCTCTGCCCTACATGAAGATGGTTTTCCCTCTGCTGATGATCCTGCTCGTTCCCATCAGGTAAGACTGAGACAGAAGCCCCAGAAACCAGCACTGTAACCATAATGTCTTTGTGGGGTTTGCAGAAGTTTTAGGTCACTCTTGACTTGTCTAAATGTCACAAAAGGAGAAAACTTAAATCTTTTTGTGCCCATTAGAACTACATCTCAGAAACCCTGAATGTGACTGGCACCTTAAATCTCTGAACCTGCTTTTCAGGACAGTTTTTAGTTTCATGGAAAAAAAACTAAACATCATGCTGGGAGCTTGTTATAGGAAAACTCAAGGTATTCCATGAAAAAAGGATCAGCTTCCTCGTTACACTCAGCATGTAACAGCTGGACGCCATCCTCTGTGACTCTGGGCAGAACTTTCTGAAGTCAGTGAAAATAAGTGAGGAGTAAATTTTAGAGTTATTTTAGCCTAGTTCAGAGAAATGTAGAGAGGTTTTCATAAATTGATAATTCAAGTCCTATCAGTGATGTACAGGGTTTAGTTAGGTGTCTTTCTCAAGTTATAAGAAAAACATATGATTGTGTAAAACTAAATTTCTGAGTTTCATGAATTTAGTAAAACATATGGATTCCAGGATAAAACCCTCAGTAAGCACTTAAAAAACAGTTAGCAGGATGACTAACTTTTGTTCTTTAACCCTATATTTTAAATAATAAGATATGATTTTGAAAGATCTGATAGACTGTTGAGTATATATTGTTTAAATGTTAGTACGCTTGTTTTATCTTTTGTATTGTATGTTTGTTTGACATCTTCCTGCCCAGGGACCACAGGTGAAAATTAGCTCTGTTGCTAACTCTGGCTTGACGGCTTTCTTGTTTTGCATGGTTGCCTGTCAAATAAACTGATTTGATAAAAGAATAAATAAATAAATAAATAAATTTTGCAAAACGTATCATATTTGATACGTGAGTTTCAAAGGTTTATAACCTAACGACATGATGAATAATTTCCTTGAAAACCTGTTGAGAAATTTTAATAAAGTTATATTTTAGTCCTTTTAAAAAATGGCTGCGCTCATGAAGTCATCCTCACACATTTTTGGGCAAATCATTGCTCATTTTCAAGAAATAATGGTAAAATTAACAACTAAATTTTTTCATAATACGTATGTTTTGCATTGAGAGACTGCCTATTTACTAAAAGCCAGAAAACTTTGCGAAAACTGCCAATTTTATTAAATGTGATCCAAGGAAGACAACTTTTCTGGTTATTTTTAATGGGTCAGGCTTTTAAGGGTTTATTTGATGTTTGGCATTCAAAAAATAATGGGAAAATTAAAATAAAAAAAAAATTAAGAACTTGATTGCAGCAGCAGAATCAGAAACAGTGAAATAGAAACAGACTCCTGCCCTGGGTCTGTATAGTATCATCTCCAACATCGTGTCTTTCTGTTCTCCCTCAGGACCAGCCTGCTTCCCAAAATGATCGACGAAAAGTATCTGGACATCCTGGACTCTCAGCACATGTAGCACCACACCGACCGCTAAAAGAAAAGATTCAGTTTCTACAGCCGGAGGGAGACAGACTCACAGCTCAGTGATTGTGTTACTAACTAAACTAAATGCATTTGGACTGCAAGAATTTAATGAGCTCTGCACTCTGCTGGTGACTGCACGGGTCATTTCCCATCCTATTGTTCAGCCAACATTTAAGTTGCAGTAAACATGAAAATTCCACCAGAAAGAAACCCTTTCCCACTCTCCTTCTGTTACCTTTTAGCCCCTCCCTGCACAGGCATCTCACCGGGTGGAGCCGAGAAGTCAGGGTGGGGGTGGGGGGGTGAGTGAGGCGGAGAGAGATGCTGTTCATTTCAATAATTACTTTTTAATTGCTGAAAAATATGTTTAAAGACCATCATGGTGATCATTGCCGTAATGAATGGCTCTTTTATTACACAACATCAGGGTGTGCAGAACCAAACACATGGTGTTGAGTTAAATGAGGCCAGTTTGGAGGTGTCCTGGTTGACCTTCTGCATGACACTGACCCTGATTGGGTGTTTTGATTCAGCCTGGACTATTTAAAAAAAAAAAAAAAAAAATTGAAGGGGCCAGTACAGAAGAGGATTAGGGCCACTGAAGTTAAGAAAAATGTTCACTTTTTTTTTATTACTATTTTTTAGGGGCAAAAGTCAGAATTCTGACTTTAATCTCTGAAATTCGACTTTTTTCCTCAGAATTCTGAGAGTCAAGTTTTGAGATTAAAGTCAGAATTTTGATTTACTTGGATACTGAAATAAAAATAAATAAATAAATAAAATAAAAAAGTCTGTTTTTTTATCACAATTTTTTCTGAGAAAAAAGTGAAAATCTCTTACTTTAATTTTAGAATTTGGACTTTTTTCTTAGAAAAATAGTAATGAAAAATGTTTTTTTTTTTTTTTTTTTTTTTTTTTTTTTTCCCTAATCTTCTTCCGTAGGACATTTTCCCCTTTTTGGCCCTAGTCCACCTCATAGGCCTTTTCTTTTCTTCCTTTTTTGGCCCTAATCCTCTTTCGTTGGCAGGGCCTCACAGACACAGTTCAGACATAGTTTTAAAGCAGCAACAGTCAAACATGATATGCTAATGAGATAATGTTACCTACTGTAGCTTTAAGCATCTTCATTCAGCAGCATTCCTTCACCTTTAGTGCTCATGATAGTTTTAGTCACAGAGGAGTGTCTGCTTCCTTTTTTTCACACTCATATCTATTATAAGCTGGCAACCAAGAAGTGCACAATTGACTGTCATTTATTTTGTATTTAATAAAGTCAATATTGTGATTTAGTGTCATGTTGTTTAATGGAGAGCTGCTTTTTGTGTCCTCTTTGGATTTTAAAGTGTGGTGTCAAAGTGAAGATGAGGTGATATCAATATTGAACCAAAAAAAAGAAAAAAGAAAAATCACTGTATGAAACAAGAATTTTTTTCACAGTTTGAAACATTCAGTATGTTAAGAGTCTCACTTTGGTTTTAATTAAGCACATCAAAGCTAGATGGTCCAGTTCTTTAGATACAGGAGATGCATCACATAATTAAACTGTAAATATGAAAGTTGTTTGTTCTGTCGGTTTTTAATCAGACAAATAAAGTCTTAAAGGAAATGAGTCTTTATTATTATTGCACTGAACTTCAGTCATGTTCACTTTAGAGGACATTATCTGTTCTACCAACCTCACTCTACCAACAGCTGAGCCAAGATCTCTGATATTTCCTCCAATAGAGGGCAGTAGAAGCTCATCATCAGGTTTGTTCAGGAGTAACAATAACCCAGGATGCAGCAGGAGAAGAGGGTTTGAGTTGGTTAAGGTTTCAATATTTTAGAATTGAGTCACACAACGCCATAATTTTGTCTTTGCAAGTTGAAAAAAGTCTGGGACAGACAAAATTAAAGTCTTCTAGCAGTCACTACTGGTCTTTTTCTCTAAGATTGTTCAGAAAAACTACTGGTTTTATTAAAGAAACACAGGTATTTGTTTTAGACAGAGTGAAATAGCAAATGATACACAAGTCCCAAGACTGTGCATTATTATTATGGAGATGATTGGGGACTTTTACTCCAAATCATTATTTCAAAAGCAGAGGAAGGAGTCTAAAGGTTGATAGATTGGCAGACTGAATGGAAAATGTATCCCCTGTTCAGCCTCGTCTTCAGTGTGTAACTTATGGATGAGTGACAATAGACTGACAAAAGAAGCACCAGTAGCTCTGCAGACGCACCACTTCCCATTAAGGAAATGCTGCACATCAGTTAGCCATTACAAAAAGCTGAATACTAATCTCTCTGCCACCTACACACATTAAGCTTAATATGAGATCTGTGGTGAATATTTTGTGTTCTTGTCTGGTCAAATGCAACTCAGCGCCAACACATTTCCAAAGCATCCCCTGTGTACCTGCACGCCATCTTGTCAAGCTTTCATTTCTCCCTTGTCCCAGAAGTGTCAGCAGCAGAGTTGACGAGCTCTTGATTCCCAGTAAGTCTCAGAAGTTTCCGAAAGAAGAGTCTCCACTTCACTGCGTGTTAATCTGCAGAAACAGACACAGGTAAGGGTTAAAACACAAATCAACACAGACATCCTCACATATCCTCACACCTTCTCTTCTCACACCTCTGCTTTTTATATCCATCATGCCCACATTCACACATGAATAAGACAAGCATCAGGACACAATGAGATGCATGACAGGGCTGGTGCTAAATAACAACACTGAGGTTGTCTGAGGAGAATCAGAGATGCTGAATTAAAAGGATGCTTGAGGACGTAAGCAGAAGAGTTTGTAGTAAAAGATCAATTAAAAAAAACTCAACATGAATGGGTGAAACACAACTGGACCTGTATGAGGCTTATGGATCAGTAAACTTCTAGAGGAGGAAGTAGAATGAAGCACATGTAGAGAAGACCACCCAGTCTACAGCAAAGCTTGGGGGTGCCTTATGCCGCGGCCCCACGGGCGAGATTGTGACGTTACTGCACAGTCAGAGTAGAGAGCCAGCTCATGTAATGATGGAAAGCCCAAAAGAGCATCTGAGAAACAATAAGCTGTGGTTTCATAAGAATGACAGGAGAGTGTGTGAAAGCCTTGAAGATCACAATCAAGGCTACTTATGTTTTCTTTTTTCTTTTTGTTTAACTGAAACAGACAGTTAAATGAAACTAAAACAGCCCAATAAAAGGTGAAGATACCAGGTATGGACAATCAAATCGACTCTGTGTCTCTGAAAAAATGTATCAGCCATCCTAACTCTGCCACTGCCCAGTCTGAGGTCACAGGGGGCCTAGAACCTATCCCTTTCATTGAGAGGCAGGGTTCACTCTGGACAGGAAGACTGGATGATGAAACACCGCACGAATCAACTTATCCTCCATCTTCCGGCGGGGCTAGCTTTTTCATTTTTAAGTACTTGGTATCGGTATCGGTGAATACTCAACTGTAAGTACTTGTACTCGTACTTGGTTTGGAAAAAAAATGGTATCGGTGCATCCCTAAAGTCAATGCAAAGATGTGTTCAGACGCAGATTTGCCCCAGGCGGCGTGTTGGATGTGTTGGCACAGTGCGTATGGAGCACCCGGTGCATTTGGGGCGTCAAGCGCCTCTTCGCTTGAGTTGAAAATTTTGTACCTTTGATGCAAGTTTTTGCTCCTCCTCTTGACAGCTTGGCAGTGCATAGTTTGCATATTGCTTTGGTTTTGTCCTCCTCATCAATGCTGAAATATTTCCAGACAGCCGACGACATGACTCATCCCCCGCTTGCCGCTAACGAGAGTTTAATGTCACATCGTAAAGTGAAGCTGCATGATTTGGGGAAAAGGTGCGATTTGTGATTAGGTGGACAATATTGCGATTGCGATTGTGCTTGCGATTTAATAAAAAAAGTTGTGTCATGATGAGTCTACAGACTTGCTTGGTTATCATGGAGAAAAATCTGAATTGCATGTGCTGACATTGCGATTGGGATATCCTCTTTTGTGATTACGTAATTGCATGTGCTGACATTGCGATTGCGATAATCGTGCAGCCCTATCGTAAAGTGGTATCGGCGTCAGAGTATCGGAGAAGTTTTACGACCATGAGTACGAGTTTCTGAAGGCAGTATTTGCCAGATGCTCAATACTGGTATCGGTTCATCCCTAATTGACTTTATATGAAATCTCAACAATTCTTTGCGAATTCTGGTGTGGCCGTGGCATTAGTGATGTTCTGGGGCTGCTTTGCTCCTTTCAGCTCAGGAAACCTGCAATTTGTATCAAGAAATTAAAATTGAGATTTTCATTAAAACACAAGTTGTATCTCGAAATTATTCTAAGATTTCATCCATTCATTCATTTTCTGAACTGCTTGTCCTGTTCAGGATCGTGGGTGGCTGGAGCCTATCCCAGCTGTTATTGGGTGAGAGGCGGGGTACACCCTGGACCGATGGTCAGTCAATCACAGGGCTGACAGATGGAGAACCATTCACTCACACACTCACACCTATGGGCAATTTAAAGTGACCAATTAACCTGACGAGCATGTTTTTGGACTGTGGGAGGAAGTCGGAGTACCTGGAGAAAACCTACACATGCACAGGGAGAACATGCAAACTCCACACAGAAAGGCCTGACAGCCAAGCTGGGATTCGAACCAGTGACCTTCTTGCTAACTGTTGTGCCACCTTGCAGCCCCTCATTTGATTTGTTTATTGCCAACAGCAGAAAGTTTTCCAATGAACCACACTTGAGTTGAGTGCAACTGCAGATGTGCATCATGACAGACAGTGAAGCTGTGTGTGGAGCCAGCTGATAAGAGAGGGTCAGGTTTGTTTTTGGGGGGTTAAACCTGGGCAGCTTGATGTGCAGAATCAGTGTTGAAACAACAGAGAAACAGCAAACAGATGCAGCCAGAACAAAAAACAGACACAGTGATGTACACTGAATGCTTCATACAGACACCAACATCACTTATACACTTTGCTGAATAGTTTGAAAGTTACTATTAGTCATTTTAGATGAATATGCCTGTTGGGTAAGCTTTGCACAAAACAGAAGACAACCAGCAAATGAAAAAGTCTCCTCAAAATTTAAAGTTTTCATAAATTCTTTAAGCTTGATTCTTCTAAGATTCCTGATGAACACTGCATCCTGCACTCACTTTGTAATACAACACAGACTTTAACAGTCTTTAGACTTTGCTTCGTTAACACCTTCCTCACTCAAAAAGATACAGATGTATGAACGGTACATCTCACAAAGCACAACACCCAGCTTGGGTGATAATTATTGCTAAAGCGTTGACAGGAAGTGAGGATGAACTTCGTTCTAGATTCTTCACAAAGTATCTAACAAAGGGTATAATGAGTAATTTCTTGTCATATTTCATTCATGTTTCTAATAGCATAAAAAGGCACCAATTATCAGCTTCTCACTTTTATCCCAAAGCTGTGTTTCTCAATTGGTTGTTCACGGACCCGTTTTCAGTTAAAAGGCTTTTGTGGTTTTCTTTCCTTCAGTTGTGTAGAAGAAAACGAGAAAAATGAAGTGTTTTTGATTTATTTAACATTGTGATTGCATGATTCAGATATTAGCCTATCGCTGTAGTAGTAGTAGTAGTAGTAGTAGTAGTAGCAGTAGTATAATCAGTAATAGTATAATCCAACTAGGGCTGCAACTAACGATTATTTTAGTAATCGACTACTCTGACGATTGTATTAACCATTAATCAATGAATCGAATAAGAAAGGATGAGAATGCATGATAGTAAAATTTGCAAAACCAAACATACGCTGTTATTTTAGTTGTTAACTATTGTTAGCTTAAAGATATTTCCAAAGACACATCATTATAGTTTAAGCTATTACCACTAACCAGATGCTTTATAAAGTATAAAAAGTGATATGGCTGTATTGTCACTTAAAGAATAAACAAAATAACATAAAATGTATTGTTATGTCATCAGACGAAGAACTTAGAGGGCCAAAAAGGCAAATAAATAAAAAATGTATCCTCAATCTTTTCACCTGCAGGTCAAACAGTAAACGCCCTCTGCCCTACCACTATCTGAAGCAGCTAACGCTAATGCTAACGTTCGTTTAATGAACTTCTCATAGTTTTCAAACAGGGTGACGATTTAATAAAAAGACAAAACTAGTCCTTAAAGACAAACCATGCATTTCGCAACATATAAAAGGAGTGTATGTGAGATTTTGTAGCTCCTCACCTTGCTGATGAGCTCCCTAGCTCGCCATTGATGTGTCTCAAGTGCTGGATCATTGCAGCCGTACTGCCGTGCCATTCGAGGTCATTTTTGTCAATTAACACGCTTTGACTCAGCGTGAAATACTCCCCAACGGCTTCTCCGGCTCTGCTATTATTCCCGTGTTTACTTGTTTCCCTCACCTGCCGACTCCTCCGCCACGCTGATGTGTTTACATGTGATGCATACAGCCCCCCAGCCCAGGTAATCTACACTCCAGTCCAGTAGGTGGCGGTAATGCACCGTCAACCCGTTGTCAACCGCTAAATAATCTGACACAAAGAAGACAGACACAAACTGAGGTAAAACTTAAGAGAATGGAATAGAATTGAAATTAATTGTCACTGTAACAAGTACAGCGAAATTGAAGTCACAGCAGCAATCAAGAAAACAAAAGTAAGAAAGTGTATAGAAAGTGCAAAAAGGTCCATAAGAAAATAGATGCTGACAGCTTGTCCATCATCCTTTTTCCGTTGCTAGGCGCTACCCAAGTAGCTGCCTGTTGCAGCAGCTCTCTCGTCTTTGTCTGTTTCTTGTAATTTTTTCGTCTCTTTTTCGTAATCTTTGTATTTGGAGTGGATCATCACTTTGTATGGTTCATTGTCGGTCACGGACACCAAACTTTTTGTGGCTTCGGCTGTATTTTTTACTACTTTTCTCCTGTGTTTGTCTGAAGATCCTACATGTAACCATGGCTGCATTGTTTACATGTGAAATTAGCTGTTAGCAGCCTGTAGCATGTCAATGCTAACTAGTGTAGGGCTTGATGATTTCCCTCGTGCTGAGGAGGAGGAGGTGAGGATGACGTGCTGGTTCTCGGATGTGAGCTGGGAGGTGACGACGTGGACCTGTCCTTCCATCCATCGTTGTTGGATGGAAGGACAGGTTGGAACGTGGGATCTAGCCCCGGGGGATGGACGAGCTAGCTGTGCTAACCAAGCGGCTGTTCACGGACGTGGCTGACGGAGCTGACATTGGACGCCGGCCCCACATTGGAGGAGCTTCGCCTGCTGTGAGCAGACAGGAGACAGGAGACAGAGACTGAACAGACTGCTGGGGAGGCTCAGTCCTGGACCCTGTGGAGGTGGAGACTGGCTGGGCTGGAGAGTGGTGGACGAGTGGTGGATGGGATGTCGCCATCTAATTTCTTATGGATCCTTTTGCACTTTCTATATTCTTTCTTACTTTTGTTTTCTGAAATGCTGCGGTGACTCCTGAATTTCCCCTCAGGGATGAATAAAGTATTTTCTATTCTATTCTATTCTATTCTATTCTATTCTATTCTATTCTATTCTATTCTATCCTCCAGTTCAGCCAGCCTCCACCTCCACAGGGTCCAGGACTGAGCTTCTTCAGCAGTTTGTTCAGCCTCTGTCTCCTGGATCCTGTCTGCTCACAGCAGGTGAAGCTCTTCAAATGTGGCGTTGGTGTCTGGTGTTGGCTCTGTTAGCCATGATTGTGAATAGCATGATGCTACTCTGCCTTCTGGTATTCTCTCTGTTGCTGGGTTTGCACGGCTAGCTTTTCCATCTTATTGGAGATAGATCTTACATTCCCAATAGCGATGGATGGAAGGACAGGTTGATGTCGTCACTTCTTAGCTCACACCTGAGAACCAGCACGTTGTCCTCACCTCACATCAGGCCTTACACCAGTTAGCATTGACATGCTTCAGGCTGCTAACAGCTGATTTCACATGTAAAAAATGCAGCCATGGTTACATGTAGGATCTCCAGACAAACACAGGAGCAAAAATAGTAAAAATATCACTGAAGCCACAAAAAGTTTGGTGTTCATGACCAACAAATGAGCCATAAGAAGTTATACAGTAATGATGCAGCACAGTAAATCGTTTATGGAAAAAAACTTTGTCGACAATTTTACTAACCGATTTTTATTGATGTTATCAATTCATTGTTGCAGCCCAAAACCCAACACAGCATTTCAGTCCATGAATTAAGTACAGATCCATCTTGACCATGTTTCTGGCTAAGATAACCCTGTAGATTCCACTGATGTTTACATGATTAAAATATTTTATTACTAAATGGTTTGACATATTGGCCATTAGCCAGCCTTCTCCCTGATTACTGGGATCAACCATTGAAAAGCTGATCAAAGACGATGCTTCATCCAAGCTCTTTACAACAGTCTTGCACATGACCATCGTTGCTCAAAGGCACTTCAGTAACACTTTTTTTTTGCCTGTTTGTTGCTTTTTACCACTTTTTCTTAACAAGAATATGTCGAGCATCTTTAGAAAGCTCAAAAAACTGTTGGATGTTAAATCAGAGAAAAAGATAGAGAGAAAAACAGGGCCTGTATCACCTCTGCAGAGAGCCTGTAATCTGATATTACAGAGAAGAAGCACAATAAGAGATACGTCAGCTGAGCAGAACAGGAAATGGAGCTAATCTGTTGAAATCTCTTCATGAGGGAGATGAGCTCTTAGGGTTTTGTATCCAGAGATGATTTGTTACACATGATCAAAACCGAAGTTTAGTAGGTCACACTGAGTGCCAGTGATGCTGTAACTAACAAGAATATGTCACATGGCATATGTGACATATTGGTTTGACTGATGATGCAACACTGTGCACACAGATACACAGATAGCCCAGAGCAGTAAAATAGAGAATCACAGGTCTGAAAATATTGTGGAGAAGTTTCTGAATCAGGAAACAGATTAATGAAACTGAAATCTGCTGTTTCCCTGTTAGCGTGGTGTTTTTGGCCGTGCATTTTCAGCGACATATGTTTGTGAGAGTTGATGGCAAAACTCAGCAAGCATGGAGACGGACAGAGTCTGGCAGAGCTGTTGGCTCCCCTTGGGCCGACAGTGAATAATACTGCATCCAGGAATCAATACTGTCACCAGCTCCTCCCTGCCTCGCTGAATGTTGATGGAAGACAGCGCACACATGAACAGACCCCAGACCCCTCAAATATTCACCTTCCAAGCTAATCATGCTGGGTATGAGAGGGATCCTTTATCTTTACATCAAATTATTGCAAAGATGATTTTTATTCATGAATGATTTATTCATATGGCTAAATAAATAATCCCTTAGATTCCATGGCTGGGTTCATGTGCAGGTTGCATTAACATTAAACTCAGCATTTTGAGACAGTTTCTGTGTATCTAATCGCGCTAAGTTAAATTTTCATTGCTGCAAAACAACTTTAATCAGGGCACTGACACATTTTTAATGGATATAATTCTAGATTTAGTTTATTTCTTTAATCCAATCTGATACAAAGTCGGATAGCTGCAGGCAAGAGTTTGTGAAGCAGGCAGGATGTGAATAAATCTGTTTTCTCCACCAAACAATAAAGTTCTGGCTTTAGGAAAGACTCTACGCTCTTTAAGCGGCTAAAGGGAAAATGCAGTTATTATTTGTTTCCTGAGGAAAAACAAAAAAGTATATCACCCTCAGGGAAATGTGGTCCTACTGAAAAAAGACACATCCTCAGGCGTCAGTTCACCTCTCTGATCACCTGTTGTTGAGCCAAACATCCCCAGCCTGTTGATAGTTTTTCTTTACCCACACTGGAAATAAGGTTGTTTTAGATATTTTTTTTTTAATACATCCTCTTTGATGACCACTGAAACTGTTAATCTGAGTTATTTTGCATCAGGTTCATCTTTTAACATGAGATAAGTGCGTTCAATGTGGATTTCTCAAAAAATGACTCTAAACTAAGCTCTATATTCACAATTCATTTAAATAAGCAATTACTGATCAATATGTCTTCAAAATAGGTTTATTTGGTCATCCTGGATGAGCCTCTAATTGAAGGGGACAGGGGTGTGGGAAACTAATAAAAACTGCACCTAAAAGTAATTTAATAAGGAAAATTGGACCTTGTTTGTACTGTCAGGTGTCATAAGACATCGAGACTCCTTCAGACATTCACTAAATCTATCAAGGATGAAGAGTGAAGAAAATGATTGACAAACAGGAAGAAAATTAATGCGCCCAAACTTCAAAGGTGGACTAGAAGTTCTGACTAAATGCAGACAGATGATCAATGCTGATGGCTAAAACTTCACAGATACTCCTGATATCTGCTGATTGAGGAGGCAACCTGTGGATGTTAGTTCACGTTGGATCTTTTTTCAGATAATAACTCCTCAACAGAAGCTACCATCAGCTCTGCAGTCATTGTGCTGGTGTCAGGGTTGGGTCAAACCTCTAAATTAGTATTCTGCTTTTGGGCTGGTGTCCAGTGATGTGCAGCTTAATTACCTTTTACCAGCAGACTTACATTCACGGATCTCTTTCAGCCCCCAGGTTGTACTCAGTCCTCTGAAATGTTTACCTCATTAACAGCCCTTAGATTCATACGTCTCATCTGAATTAACAAATATCAATACAAGATGTCAACTCTAAATTTAATATGCATGATGTCAGAGACAGCCAAAAATGACCACATTAAGAAGACATGTTTTAGCCTGGTTTTTGTATTAGTACAAATGCTAATTTGAGAGGAGATTGTAAATTTAAATACAGCACATACAGAGATGTAATAAGTTCACCTCTGACCACAAAAGGGGCTTTAAGGGCTTGAAAGACATTTCCAGGGCCAGTTAACTTGTCAGCAACCCATTTATACTTATATTAACATACCTAAATAATCAACAGTCAACGTTAAACAAGTCCAGTAAAATTAGCTTGATGACTGATACTCATCTGTTAGCTAGCTCTTTACTCCCCTCATCATCGTAAATTCTTCTTTTCATTAAAGCCTGAACTTTCCCATTCAGCACACTAACATTTATAACTCTTTTTAAGTTGTGGGAGTTCAGACCCCTTTTCACTGACCTTGGGAAGTCGGCAAAATATGATGTGACTGTGAAAAAAGTATCCGGTTCCCTGGCTACAGACATTGCTATTTAAGTTAGCTGCAGCGAGTTGGACACAGAAGGGATGTTGTGGGCCTTGTTGACGTCACAGTAGCCATCCCCATTGGTACATAGTGCATTTGATACGATCCTTGGTATGTGTAAAGCATGAATCAATTGGCGTTAGTGAGAAACAAAGGTAATTTGATATGTCAGAAATTCGAGACAGGCATCAAGGGGTTTCAGGGGCTGCAAAAAAAAACCTGTTTTTTTGGGATGAAGACTCCGATCCCCATGAGCACTTGCAGCCACAACTGACTCTTACCAATGTGCTTGTTTATTTTAAAGCAAATGATAATGATGTCTTTGTTAAAGACAACATTAAACCATATAAAACACAACAGGGTAAGGTATTTATCAACAGTTACGTAGTGCTATTATTTGAAACATCACAATAAGCTAACGTTGTAAACTCAGTTGGTAGCGTAACGTAGTAACTGGGCCATGTTTAATGCTACTAACAGCCCGGTGCTCTGAGACGTGTATGTAACTTGTAATGTTAGTAAATCCTTGTTATGCTAACCAGTGCTTTCTTTTTGGCAGTCCAGTGCCAGTGTACATCATTTCTCCAAAATTAATCAAAAAAAAATGTATTCAGCAAAGAAAAACACAGATCTTTCTTCCCACTGCTAAACTTTTACTGCCAGTGTGGTTGTATCATGGGGACTTGCACTGTAAATCAATCCAATCCTGTCTGATATGATCAGCAAGCTGAGAAATAGCATTCTGAAATAACCTATTCTGTTGCTAATAATCCCATTTTAAATATGTCTAGCAGTAAGACTGTTTCAATATCACTCAGAAATTCCTCACTGGAACTTTAATAGGAAATATTTTTTCAATCTGATAAACATAAGGTCTTATTAGCACCTGGCACTGAAGATAAAATCTATTTCACTGAGAAGGCTTCACTCAGATGCATTCATCTACTTCATGTCAGGTTGTCTGATAAGAAGTGAGTTAAGTTAGAAATCATCTTTGACAATGAGGTTCAGAGACAGCAACTAAAACATCAGGTTCTAACGACACCCACATGATCTACTGTTACAGTAACGTGTCAGCTTCAGTCTTTGTTAGGGATAATGCACAGACCTTTTCAAAATCAGATTTTTACTAGGGATGAGTCAAGATTCTCATTATTTAAATAATCATTTAATAATTAAAACTGTTTTAAAAATAATGTGAATTTTTATCTGATCTGAAAAATGTATTTTTTTTCAAGTGTTACCAGCGTTTAGTCTTACAAGGATAATGGTTGCTGTAGGGCATCTGAAAGCTGTTCACTTTATGCATTAAATAACAGTTTTTAGTAAAACAGGTACAGAGCAGTGAGATTCAGAACTGGAAAAAAAAGGCATTGATACCAAAGACTTCTAAGAGAAACCTAGGAACAATAAATGAGTAAGTGCAAACTGCTCAGTAAAACTATATAATATCAATGAAGATCATATCTATACTTAAGTCGCCTACTTCAACTCTGCAGAGTCATAAAATAGATCGTAGCAGTGACTTTCAAACAGTATTTTTGGATAACACTCTGGCCCCAACTGGATTTTGAAGAGAAGTACACACTGTATTACAGGCAATAACAAGGGTTTGTATTATTTTCTGTTTCATTATTGTAAATAAAAGACTCCCTTTGCTTTGTGTTGGTCATCATAATGAGGACACAACCCATTCCTCACTGTAGCACCATCACAACACCAGAGAGATCATTACCAACATTGGGCTATTTTTCAGCCACCTGCCCACTAACCTGTTCTGCAAATTGCACCAACTATAAATCACCGAGACGTGCAGACAGAGCACACACTTTAAGAATGAATAATGTTAAAATAACAGGTCGTAAATAGGCCATTCATCATTATCTAGGTAGCCTGTACAGGGAACATGTTTTTAATGCTGGGCTTGAATGAGGTCCCAAACCTGCAGAGGAGCTCATTATGTGCAGGTCTGCCTTACTGACCGGCTGAATCTCTCCCCCTGTGCAGAACACAGCTCATTTTTCACCTCACTTGACTTTGCACAGCATCGACTCAGGAACAGTCCAGGAGCTCTTTAAAAAGATGCTTAAGAGGAGCTTGAGTAGGTTGGACTTTTTTAACCAAAGTGTATTTATTTGTTCATTTACTAGTTTATTTTAATGGGAAGAGTGAAGAAGCATTTAGCTGGGCCAGAGTTAGCCATGAGCTGATTTCAGGGGTGGAAGTAACGAATTAAAAATCCTCAAGTTACTGTAATTAAGTCGATTTTTTGGTACTTGTACTTCATGGGTACATTTCTCAAGTGTGCAGTTTTACTCACCATGTGATCTACTTCATTACTTTTAAAATCAGAAGTCACCATCTGAATCAATATTTAAACCTTTCATCTGCATATTGTAGTTAATAAGGCCGTCCAATCACGACCACACCAATGTCGTAAGAAAAGCAAAAGTCCATCACCACAAGCACAGGTGTCTAAAGGTAATACACTGGGTGGATACTTGACAAGTGCCCATAGCCATACCTGGAGGAATTTTCCATGTACAGAGGGAGAAAAGAAGACAGCCTATAGATGCAGAGCATTGGTTGCTTCCCATCATTTTCTGAGATGTTAAATGAGCTATTACTTAGCAAATTTCTAATCAGCCAATCGCATGGCAGCAACTCAATGCATTTAGGCATGAAGACATGGTCAAGATGATCTGCTGCAGTTCAAACTGAGCATCAGAATGGGGAAGAAAGGTGATTTAAGTGACTTTGAACGTGGCATGGTTGTTGGCGCCAGACGGGCTGGTCTGAGTATTTCAGAAACTGCTGATCTACTGGGATTTTAACCCACGACCATCTCCAGGGTTTACAGAGAATGGTCCCAAAAAGAGAAAATATCCAGTGAGCGGCAGTTCTGTGGGCAAAAATGCCTTGTTGATGCCAGAAGTGCAATTCTCACAGGTTCACCAAAATTGGACAATAGAAGATTGGAAAAACGTTGCCTGGTCTGATGAGTCTGGATTTCTGCTCCACATTCAGATGGTAGGGTCAGAATTTGGTGTCAACAACATGAAAGCATGGATCCATCCTGCCTTGTATCAACGGTTCAGGCTACTGCTGGTGGTGTAATGGTGTGAGGGATCTTTTTTTTTGGCACACTTTGGGCTCCTTAGTACCAACTGAGCATGGTTTAAAGTCCACAGCCTACCTGAGTATTGTTGCTGACCATGTCCATCCCTTTATGAGCACAGTGTACCCATCTTCTAATGGCTACTTCCAGCAGGATAACGCTCCATGTCATAAAGCTGGAATCATCTCAGACTGCTTTCTTCAACATGACAATGAGTTCCCTGTACTCAAATTTCCTCCACAGTCCCCAGATCTCAATCCAATAGAGCACCTTTGGGATGTGGTGGAACGGGAGATTCTCATCATGGATGTTCAGCCGACAAATCTGCAGCAACTGTGTGATGCTATCATGTCAACATGGACCAAACTCTCTGAGGAATGTTTCAAGTACCTTGTTGAATCTATGCCACCAAGGATTAAGACAGTTCTGAAGGCAAAAGGGGGTCAAACCCTCAACACATATTTACTAGCAAGGTATACCTAATAAAGTGAGTGTAAGAGCGCGGTCACACTGGCCATCCAAACCGTGCCGTGCCTAAGCACGATTGCCCCCCTGCAGCGCTATTCCCCAGCTGTAGAGTACGGCCAGCAGTCCCACTACCTCAATACGAAGCAGACTTTAGCGGGTATCAGACACGCACAGCCCTCCTTCGTCATCGTGAAGCAATTGTTTACATGAAGCGCAATCTAATCAGAGTCAGCACAATGAGACACAGAGAGCACTGCTACAACTTTAGAGACTTTTGGACTTATATTAAGTCGTTTTCACCCGACACCGCCCTCTAACACCCCCCGCTTTGTTTAAAATGTTCGTTGAGAGATGCGCTCGCGGTGATTATACGTAATGGATCGCACGCGCTGTCCGCGTGCTTGTGCTTGTGCATGAAGTAAACCGTGCCGAAGCCCTCCTCTCCGAAGCGTGCTGAAGCACGGAAGGGAATTGTGCTTGAGCACAGCACAGTTGCGGTCACACTGGCCATTCCAAACGTGCTTTACGGCTGAAGTGTGCTTAGGCACGACACGATTGGCCAGTGTGACCGCGTCCTAAGTTACATTTGGAAATGGATGTCTTAATCTGTATAAATCAATTAGCCAATCTATCTAAGTAGATTTTTTTAGAGAAGTACTTTACTTAAGTATTATTTAAACCTAGTACTTATGCTTGTAACTAAGTACAATTCAAGCAATGTAACAGCGCTTGTACTTGAGTACAAGTATTTATTACTCTTTCCACCTCTGGCTGATTTATACATCTGTAGTCCATGGGCTGGGCAGCTGGCAGAGACAGTGCTTCTATAGCATTACACTGCACTGTCAATAATGCAATAATGTAATGTGATGGGAGGGTGTCAAATGAAGAGGAGAATGAGCATCTGGTGCATCTGTCAAATTAAAATGTTCACCAGTAAGAGCAAGTGAGCTTGTAAATGCCCATAAAAACCCTTAACAGAGGGTCAAGCACCACAGTGAGCACAGGCGTTCATGAGGCTGATGGGAGCAGGCAGGAAGCCCAACATGGCATGCTCAGTTTTCAATCTCAGTGACCTGAATGTACAGCCTGGAGCTATAAGCACTGAACCCTCTCTACCCAAGGCCGTGTGTAGTTAACGTTATGTTTTCATCTGATTTAAGGCATTTGTATTAATCAAGCTCAAAGAGGAAAGGGAAATTCCTTTTGGCATGAAGTAGGTGGGATTAAGTCATCATACATGCACAGATACATTATATAAGCACATGTTAAAGGGCATCAGCTGCTCTTATACAATGTGACAGAACAGATCTGTGTTTACATTTCGTATTAAAGCATGCAGACTTTCATTTACTGGGTGCTTGAACACAGCTGTCAGTGCAGCGTTATTCTTTATAAGTGTGCATGCTGAATAATGCAGAGATCAGATCAATCCCTCCTAGTTCCTCTCTCAGGATGTTGTCTTTCATCACACCTGTCAGCTCTGCTGTCGCATCATCACCGCCTCCAGAAAGAGGAGCTGCTTTCATCTTCACACCGAGTCTTCAACAGCAAATCCTATTCAAACATATTTAAGAGCAATCACTGGATGCTCCTTTAATGTCCTGTGGATGCAGCTTTGACTGAATCAAAGAGTTTCCAGAAAGATCCATCTGTGCTCCCCCGGCCTGCAGAGCCGGTTCATGCCACTGTGCATGTGTGAGTCAGAAAGTCAGAGTTTGATTGTGTCTGATTGCATTAGTGGCCAACTCGTCCCTCATTGACGTTTCCTTTCATTTCTCTAATTGGCTGAAGATGGAGATGTTAAAGCAAGATGACACAGAGCGAATCAAGTCAGAGTGGGAGAAGGAGAAAATCTGAGACCTCCCTACTCCACACTAGTGTTTTAAGACATGTTTCTCCTCCTTTTCCCTCCTCTCTCTGAACTCCTCCTCTGACATGACTTATCATTAAAAGGCCAATCCTCACAGGGACTGTATATGTCACTGAATAAATCATCCTGACACAACTGGGTTAGAATATGAAGGCCGTTTGCTGCTTCACAGGAGGATTCAGATACTGTAAATGTGCACACTCTGATACACGCAGGCACACTCACTTGAAAGAGGAAGAATTTAAAGCCATGCAAACTGAGTCCTGATCAGACCAGACTACATTTATATGCCCAGATCATTATTTCAAAAATGCACGTGAAAATTTCGCCTACATCTATTTCTATTCCCGTCTTTATTAGTCTCTGTGTGTGTGCATGTTTGTGTGTGTCAGACTGTCACAGACTAACAGTAAACAACAGCTTGATTATGAGCATCACTAGCACACCCTCGTTTTACTGCTTTATGTCTCTGTCACAACTCCAACTGGCAGCTTTATTCTCTCAAACCTCCATCTTTTAAAGCAAATATTTTCTTCCAATTTACTTGATTTATTTATTTCCATACAGTTATGTTAATTCATTGTGCGTTTTTGTGTAATTTCACAGACCAACTTGCCTACAGTATTTTCTCTTAGTTGGAGTCACATTTTAGACCCAGCTTTTAAAGGGGCTGTGAGGAGTTCGAAAGTGATCGTGAAAAAGTCTCCTTCCTAGACACATGCCTGATTGTAATCCACACTTTACAACCAACATTACAGGTTACAGGTTATTATGGTCCTCGGCCTGAGCCAGGGCACCTTCTAGTTTGAAATTGCTACTCCTTAGCTTCCCAATCAGGTAGAGCAGTACTGGATTGATTTACTGCACGTCTAGGTCTCTATAGCTGCATTTCCACTGAGCGGACTGGTTCAGTTCGTCTCAGTACGGTGCACAATCTGTGGCGTTTTCACTGACTTGTCCCACTTTTTGGGACCCTTTTGTATGGGTGCCAGACTGAACCGATCCACTCTCAGAAGGTGGAGCTACAACACTGCAGACCGTTGTTTGGTCAAAAGAATCGTCACTTACCCCGACAGCAGCTGCATTTCTCCCGGTGGTACACAGACTTCTCCGAAACAGCCTGATTGCTACATGCCAATCTCAGAGAGGAAAAATGCTGGATGTCTTCCACCGTTGCTCTTTGTTTACTGTGTCACGTTTTTCTTCTTCGTTGGATTTATTAGCGGGGTAAACTGTGTCACACTGCTACTGCGTCACGATATTGTTTAACAGCTGCGGCTTTCCACATCTGGCTTACACGGCACCTACCACGAGAGGGCGCAGTTTGCTGTAGTAACGCAAACAGGATCAGGCTTAACTGAACCAAATAGTGCCAAACCTTACTGAACTGAACTGAACCGGACTTCCTGGTGGAAATGCGGCTTATGACAACACCACACTGGCTGACGAAGTTTAGTAGTGAGAAAAAGAGATCTGTGTTTTTCTCTGCTGAAAATGATTTCTGATTAATTTTGTAGTGATGGTGGACACAGGAGCCTAACTCTCAGACAAAAAAAGGACAGAAGGGAAGAAGAAAGATAAACAGGCGAGAGATACAGCCCGGACACAGGAGCTAAACTGTTTGTGACATGCATGCAGTTATTCTGCAGTGGTCTGTCCAAACTTGAGAGTCTATCAATAAGCGTTAGCTCTGCTTGGTAGATGACTGGTAGGACATAGCTAACCAGGATTTACTGACATTACACATTACAGACATGTTTTAGAGCACCAGGCTGTCAGCTGTGCTAAATTTAAATGGCTACTAAACTACTTACAAACTGACAATGTTTACTTGTTGTCGTTAGCCTACAGATGCGTCAGAGCACCGGGCTGCCGATAGCACTACATATAGCTGGCTACAACAATGTTTGCTTGATGTCACGTTTCAAACCTCAGTACTACATAACTGTACTGATAAGTACCTTACCTCGGCGTTGTATCCAGTAAAAAGTTGTCTTGAACAACATTTACAACAGTATGCGGAGACTCCAGGCCAGAAGGTGGTGAGGGAGTCCAATTAAATTAGATCCTCCTCATAGCATCTTTAATTTCAGGTGATTTCTAGGAGGCTTTGAACTCTCACAGTCTCCTGACAAAATGCAGAGGTTGAAGGATGATCTCTCTTTTTGCTCCATATCTAAAAGTCATGAGCAGATTTGTTTGGTGAAACTGGCAGAGGGTTTTCACAGCTCTATTGAGAGGCTCTTAATGGTGACAAGAGTCTGAAAAGAGACACTCGATGCGGCCTTGGCTTCAAGGCAGATAATAAATTTCTTGAATTTCATCTGTGGAGAGTCAGAATCTTAAATGCTTGGCTTGGATTGTACATCAGTCTTTGTATCCTGGGAGTTTCATTTACTTGCTTCTGTGACCTCTTTGTTTAACCTCTGAGATCATTTAAACCTCCCCCGTTTTGTGCCAGCATGCTGTACATCTGTTCCCATCTGGAGGGCTCACACACCAAAGTAACAGACACACACACACACACATATACTCACACACATCCAAGATAAAGTGACATAGAATGAATCCTCCTGCTGGGCTGACATATGGGCCTGCTGTAAGTCAGCGCCCTGCTGTGCTGTTTCTTCAATCTGCTGGCATGAAGTTAACAGTTTGATGAACACAGGTACAGTTTGAAGCGCACTGTGACACAGTCACATAAATGTAAAGTAAGAATTCTGGATGTTCAGACGAGAGGTGTGCACATTTTTCAAAATGCTACTTGGTCATCCCTTACGAAAGAAAAACATATGTACCAATATATTTTTTGAAATGTATTGTAATATATTTTGATATATAATGTTACACATGGAATAATATATTGAGGGCACATATACAATATATTATATATTCATGAAATATATTGCAATATATTGCAAAATATAGAAATGATTGCCGCTTTCCATATATTGCAATATATTAGAAAATATAAATACAAACTCTCATATATGGGAATATATTACCTAATATATGATATGATATTTTCCAATATACTGCAATATATTTTTCTTTCGTAAGGGATATGTTGTAGAAATCCCCGAATAATGGTCTGTCTGCCATGGTATGGGTTTTCATTTGTGTTTGTGTTTTTCTGGGTTTTGGATTTGAGTTTCTTGGTTAATATTTTTGATTCTTGTCATATGTTTCTTGAGTTTTTCGCAGTTATTCTTGTGTTTGGTGTTTCCTGTTTCCTGTTTTTGTTGTTAGTTGTCATGCAAAGGGCTTTTTGTGATAATTTCTTAGTGTTTCTGTGTTAAGGATTATCTTATCTCTGTCTTGAGTTCCCTTGTGTTTGGTTTAGCTCTCATTGTGTTCCCCTCCTGTTTAATTGTGCCCCTTTCTACAAAGTCTCTGCGTTTCTTGGGATCTTCCATGTCAGTTCATTTTCTGTTGTTGCCCCTCGTGTCTTGTGCTTCCTCGTGCTTCTTGGTTTTCTGTGTGAATTTTTTCGGTTTTGTCTTTTGGAAGAGATTTTAGTCATAAGCTTTTGAATTTTGAGTTTAGTTAAAATAAAACTTTTTGTTTCATCTGTATTTGGGTCCACCTCCTTTGTTTTCTGCTTTTCTGGAGTTTCCTGACACCGTCCTCAAATTAGTACCAGATTCTGATAAGTTTTTGAAGAGATCTTATTGAGACTTGCTGAAATGAAGAGGCCACCTTGTAGAAATCTTCTTGGTGGCTCATGATACATTAAAAGGGCAGGCGTTGAACACTAAGGTCTGCCTAAAGCTCCACACCTGACAGACTCAAGAAGGCTGGCCAATCAGAGGGAAGGGGGGTTTTGGAGCAGGGTGCCTTAAAGTTAGGGTCTGCTGAAATTTTTATTAGTTGTTTGTGAACATAAGTTCAAGCTAGGCTCCTCCTCCTTGGATCAGTGCCAGCAGCAGCGCACACCTACAGTGGAGCAACCACCTGCAACATCGCTTTTCTATTTGGGAGTTTCTCAAGAGCTGTACACCAGACTTAGCATGTTAACACAAGCTAATCATGGGTATTTAACACATACCTGGTTAGCAGAAAGCTAACTTGCGTCACTCTTCATCCTGAGCTGCTCTCTAAGTCCCCAAAAGTGAGTGAAAGTTTCACCCTTGTTTAGTTAAAAGCTTTACCTGTTTGATGGTTTATTTCACTTGGGTTGTGTTTTTCTTTCTCCATGCTTCACCCACTATTGTAGCCGGTCATGATAGCTTCTTCCATTTGCTAATCAATGCACAGTGTGACTGGCTGATTCAACCACGCTTACTCTCTGCCCAGAAACACCCCGATACAACCAAAACACCAACATACAGGCTGAGGAGAGAGTTCGTGGCAGACAGGCGCTGACACACATGCATAGAGGCCCAGAAGTGAAAATTAAGCAGGATTATTCCTTTAAAAGTTGACATTTATTTTTTTAAGAAAATCCTGCAAACTATACCTTTAAAGAGACAGAATCTAAAATGAAGTATCTCTGAAAGCAGCTGAAATAAAACACGAGTATGAGAAAAAAATAGTGATCACTTCATGTGTTCATGCGGAAAACTAAAGCAGTTTCCAAAACGTCAAACCATAACTCTACATTTGTGAGAGATAAAAGTTCATTATCCATCCATGAGGATCTGTTGTTGATGATGTGCATCTGTTTGCTCTGCCTCTGTTGTTCCAACACTGATTCTGCTCACCAAGCAGCCCAGAGATTTCTGTCAATATCACCAGCTGGACTCTCCAATGATGAACCTGGTCTTCTTTTCTTATCTGCAGGCACCACACAGCTCCACTGTGTGTAATGACACACCTGCCTTATCTCCATGATACACAGTGAAGCTTCTAAACAACAGAAACAGAAAGACTTTATGCTGGAGGGGAGTTTTGTGATTGAAGTTGCTCTGACATAAAATTAAATAAGAATACCAGGATGGACTGGAAATAATACATAATTAAAATTTAATAAATTAGCTTTTCTGCGCTTCTTTGCTTATTTTTTGGAAGATATTTTATTTATTCAGTATTCCACTGAGCAGTGCTAGCCAGCAGAAATCTTGTCATGGTGTTTATATCATCTCAGTGGCTGCCCTCTTAATCTGGTGTAATTCGAGGTGTGAAATTGAGCAAGATGTAAATAAAAAGCAGAGGTGTGAGAAGAGGATGTGTGAGGATGTGAGAGGATGCTGGTGTCAGCTTGTGTTTTCTTTAAGGCCTCAAACTCTGTTTTCGTGTCGTGATCGTTTCTGCAGATTAATCCTGATGAGGTGGAGGATGTTCTTTCTTTCTTTTTTTTTAATCAGGAGAAATGCTTGAACCTTCACAGCTTCCAGGAAATGAAGACCACGTGGAATCTGCTTCTGCTGCTGCTGACACTTCAGGTAGAAAAGGTGTCACAGGTAAACACAGGATGCTTGAAAAAGCCTACATGTGACAGACGCTAGGCTCTACATACCCAGGCAAGAACATTATTTTTTCTACCATGTTTGCTCATATTTATGTATTATTTTTTTATAAATCAATATTCCAACTGTTAAAAAAAACATTATATTTGATTAATTTTAACACATTAAAGGAAAATTCCACCCAAAACACTTTTTTTTATGAATTAATTTATATTTCGATAGAAAACATTACAAAGAAAATAACCTTTGCATCAAAAAAAATGTACAACTGTATGTTTTTTTTTAAATATATAAAGCCTGTGACGCATTGATATAAATTCAAGTGCACCTACACGTCTAATCTGTAGCTTTTGCTCAAAGCGTCTGGTCTCAATAGTTTTATGTCAAGTGTGTTGTTCAAGCTGACATCCTGGTTTGGATCCAAAGTGTCAGTAAAGACCTGTTTCCACCAAGCGGTTCAGTTTGGTTCGTCTTGTCGCGGCACAAATTTTGCAGCGTTTCCACTGACTAATCTTGGGACAGATCCTAAAATAACTGAGACGAGCCGTCCCACTTTTTGGGACCCTTACGTAGGGTTTCCAGACGAAACCGATCCAATCACAGAAACTGGAGCTACAACACTGCAGACTGTTGATTGGTCGAAAGAATCGTCAATTACTGAGCGACAGCGGCTGTATTTCTCCTGGTGGCACAGAGCCTTCTCAGAAACAAAACTTGATTGCACTTTGCAACGCGGCAAGGCTCTCATTTTACTGGTCAATCTACATTCCAACCCTCACCTATGGCCACGAGAAGATCACAGACACAAGCAACTGAAATGAGTTTCCTCCGCAGGGTGTCTGGGCTCAGCCTTAGGGATAGGGTTTATAGCTCAGACATCCGGGAGGCTTGGAGTAGAACCACTGCTCCTCCGCATCGAGGGGAGCCAGATGAGGTGGTTTGGGCATCTAGTGAGGATGCCTCCTGGACGCCTCCCTTGGGAGGTGTTTCGGGCATGTCCAACTGGGAGGAGACCCCGGGGTAGACCCAAGACACGGTGGAGAGATTATATCATGATTGGCCTGGGAACGTCTTGGTATCCCCCCAGAGAAGCTGGTGGGTCATTGATTTTTGCTGATGGCACTGCTACCCCAGCAACCCGGACTCGGATAAGTGGTGGAAAATGAGATGAGATGAGAGACTTTGTAGCAAAGTGCCACATGCGAATCACAAAGAAGACAAATTGCTGGATGTCTCCCATCGTTGCTCTTTGTTTAGTGTGTTGCATTTTTCTTCTTTGTTGGTTTTACTAACGGGGCACACTATGTTGCGCTGCTATGATGTAACGCTATTATTTAACTGATGCAGCTATCCGCATCTGGCTTACATGCTGCCTACCACTAGCGGGCACAGTTGGATGTGGAAACGCAAACAGGACCAGGCTGAACTGAGCCAACCTGTACTGATCTAATCTGGACTGCTTGGTGGAAACAGGGCTTATGTCAAACACCAGCTCTTCTGTGACAGCTGAGGAAACAACCTTCCTCTTGTTTTAACACAAAAACAAAGCACCTTTTCCAAACAGGACACATTCAGGACTTCCAAACCGTGCCAAAGCAAATCAATCAGAAGATTGTGGCCTGTGATGGCAAAAAATAAATACATCTTTTATTCAATGTTACAGGATTTCACACCTTTTACTTACTGACAGCTTACAGAGCTGACTGCAGGCTCACAGAGGACAATGCCCTGCCCATGTGGGCAACAACTGTGTTATAATCCAGTGACTGAAGAAATGGTTCTGCTTCACCGACTCCCCTCACAGAAGCTTAGAAACTCACAGAGTCCGAGCTCATGAGACTGTCGCTGTGATTTGGTTTCAACATCCCTGTAACCATGGCAATGTCGCTTTCTAAGTCTCTGCCACCTGCACAGAGTCCCTGAAACGCTCATGTTACATTTCTCCTGCTCAGTCTTCTGCGTCCTCGACCATCAGGTACAGTCCACAGTCTTTGATATTCGTGGCTCCACACTCTGTCCTTCACATTGTTACAGAGTCCCTGATGCTGAGTCTGTCGTCTCCTCTGCGTCTCAGAAACAGACTCTACGTGCTCTTGATGCCCTGGAAGCCGCAGAAGTTCCAGCGTTTCTCCAAACTGGCTCCGACACCGGTGAGCTCCTGTCTGAAGGTGCAGGGCAGCCGAGAGAGAAGAGCCTCCACCTCTCCAGGGTTTATCTGAAGAGACACACAGAGTTTAATCCAGTTTTATTAGTATTCTGGCCTAAGTACATTTGCTACAACATGAGCCACAGTGACAACCTTAGAGTGTGGTATATTAGTCAACACTGGGAAAACTTTTTGGCATTAGAGAGGGAGGATAACATTTTGTACATAAAATAGGTCTCCTTATATGTGGCACAACAATTGAGCTCCACTTGTTTTACTGGTTGGAGTCCTTCCAGGGATGTTTCTTGTAGTAGCTATCAAGCTAACATGATAGCTTTTTGTTTTCTTTGGGCCAGAAGGTTAATTTTATCAAAATGGAAAGACCCCATACTCTCAGTATATGGCCAGTGGATAAGGGAGGTCATGTGTCTTGACCACCTAGAAAAAAATAAGATATACCATTAGAGGTTGTACCAAGAAATGTTTTGAAACTCCCTCTTAAACACACGTGTGTTTAAGATTTTAGATTGTCTGGCTGAATATTGATGACCCTGTATTGGGGGAGGGGGGTTTTGGACAGAGGCATTTTTTTGTCCCTGACTGTCCTAATTGTTACTTGTTGTTCATGTTGTTCTCTGTAACACACAACATATAAAAGGACTTTGATTAAAAAAACAGGTCTCCTGCTGCCTCACTATACTGCGGAGTTCCACAAGGATCCATCATAGGTCCCCTTGAATTTCTTATCATATTACCACAGCTCTGTTAACCTATCGCATCTTTTTCTTCTAAATGAACCTTATGTTAGTCCTTCTTTGGAAAGCATATTAACAAATATGACACCTGATTCATATCATTTTGTTTTAATATTTGATTCATAGCAGTCATATTATTCTTATGCAACTGAAGTAATGCGATTGTTTTTGTTTTTACACAGGTGTCCTGGATTATTATTCTTCCCAGAAATGCAAATATTTTTGTAAATGAGGGAAGAGAAGAATAAATTTCTGTTAATTAGTTTATCTTATTGTGAGCACTGTTTTGCAGAAAGTTTGGACCAGTGACCCACTTTGTCTTAAAATAATCACATTACAGAAATAGTAAAGGAAGACTTTCAGATTTAGAAAGCCAGTTTTAAACATAAGATCATTGAAAATTCAAAGCCAGTGTGTGACGGCACAGCAGCAACCTGACTAAACGTAATCTGGCTCACACCACTCGGGTGGGCTGAGGATCCAGAGTCTATTAAAATTCTGAGCTGACACAGCCAAAATCCACTGTACAAGCTGTTGTCGACGCTGTCTCGCATTAATCTGAAGATTGTTCAGGCCTGTGTTGATGTCAGGAAGCATTAAGGCCCATGATGAAGACAGGACCGGTGTGTCATTACACACAATGGAGCTGTGTGTGTGTGTGTGTGTGTGTGTGTGTGGAGCCTCCTGATAAGCAGAGAGGATTGCTTAGACTCTGTGTTATTGACTCAAGCTCTGTGGGCTGCTTGATGTGAGCAGCCCAGAAAGTCAACGTGGAGCAACACACACTGAATTCAAACTCATACGAAGACAAACAGTTTTGGGAGTTTTCTCACAGACACACAACAAAAAAACATCAAACACACAAAGAAGACAAAAGACCCAAAAGGCACAAGAGATTAAAAAGACACAATCTCTGCTTTGCATATGTGAGGATGAGCCAGGGTGGTGAGGAGACGATTCAAAGAGTGGAAGCTCTGACGTTTCTTCCTTGTGAACATAACGATGAAGTCTTTTCAGACGACAATCAAAATCTTTCCAGCGTTCAGAATCTGACGTTTGATTGGCTCTGACTGTAAAGGCAGTAACACTCGCTGTTTTTTTCTCAGGTCTTGTCAAGGCAGGTATGGCCATTGATCTTAGTGTTTTGGAGGTGACATGGTGAAGTTGGCATTTTTGGAGCATTGTGACGGGTGATAATATGACACCTCTGCAGGAAGGTGAGGATGAACTTTTTTTTCCCGACAGGTTAAAACCAGGGGTGTCAGAGGATTGAGGATGGCTTCAGACAGTAATTGTCAGGATGAAGCATGTAGTTCAAGAGTTATAAAACTTTCCAGCCCACATACCCCAAAAAGCAATACTGGAGATGGTGACCCCGTATTGTGTGAATATACTGATAGGCCAATGCTAAAACAAACAGAAATAAGGCAAGATACTGAAATCAGATGATCGGGAGAAAATTAGACTACCTTTGTTCACCTGTTGCTGTTTCATAAAGGATGCCATACCCCATAGCAGGGCTTGAGACTGGGACCAAAATGGTCACATGGCTTAGTCAGTCTTCACCTGTTCTTTCTCCTGTTCTGCCGTCACGTACAGCCAATATGAGCATCACACACCAAAGACAGACTAAACTCTCCTTTTTACTATGTTACAGCATGTGGGAGCTAATGTTCGGTAAAGAAATCAGGGCAAACACAGGATGAATAAACTCTGTAACCAGCGCACGAGTATAAATCATGACAATATAACACTGATGCTCTGATAAAATCTTCATCAAAGTGTGTCACTGCTTCCTGTTTCTGTGTGTCTGAGTGATTGCAGTCACAGCCTCTTCGGATCAAACTAACTACATTGCCAACTTCACTGCTATCACTGCTCTGTTTTTGGCTGTAAACAGCCACATAGTTCCATGCACAAAATTCCCATCTCGGAAGAAGACAAGACTAAGTGGCTAAAGTTCATTTAAGAGAGAAATGTGCCAGCTACACTCAGTAAAACTGTGCATGTGTGTGCTAGTCACTTCACGGCCGACTGCTTTTCCAACTTTGGACAGTACAACAGAGGGCTAGCGAATAGACTGGTCCTGAATCCAGGCGCATTACCAACCATCCACCAACAAACCTGGGACCCTGGAAATGTGAGTATTTTAAATGCTGTGTGCTGTGGAGCAGATGTAAGAGCTTTTCCTCAGTGTCCCCCCTGTCTCTGTGTTAGCTTCAGGATGCTAACTTTAGCTGCGGTTAGCCTGTTGTTTTAGCCTGTAATGTTATGGTAAAGGAGCTTCGCTGTTTTCTAAACATTGGGCACTCGGAGCTCGTGGCGCCGCTCTCAGTGACGTGGAAGAGCGGGGCGGTATCAACGGTGGCTCATTTACATATGAAGACCACGCCCACTAAATCAGAGCGTTCTGAACAGAGGGGCTATGAGAGCCTGGAAACAATGCTGCTGTGCTTGATTTATTGGCTTTTTGGACCAAAACATGTTACTACCATTTCATGAAGACATCAATGATCCATATTAAACTGCAGAAAAGGAGCATAACATGGGACCTTTAAATCGTGAAATATCAGGATTTTTGTTTTTCTCAGGTTTGTGCACATGATTTAAAATTTGGCACAAGATTTAAACTGCGGTTTTAAAATCCACTCTGTGACCAAAATTTCCTTCCAGATTACATTTTCTTAGTTTGGAATATTGTCAGGTTTTAGTGGCAGGTGAATGAATGCTGTATGAACAGATGTTAAACTTAACAACCCACTGGCACCAAATTAAACTCTTCATCAAACCTTTCCTGAATCATTTCTAATCATGTGATAATCCACCACCTGTTGCCTGTGCAATCCAGTAAAAATAGAGTCGGAGGGAAAAGCACCTTTTCTACACCGCTCTTTACGATAAAAACAGGAAACATTAAACATTTTTTTTCAGATCTTAATGAAACAGGTAATTTGCTGGATTATATTTAAATCTGGTCTTTTTTAAAACATACTCTCAGTCCAGAAAACTTCATCTTGCTCAAAGAAGAATCAGTCCAGCTTTTCAGAAATAACTTCATTTGTGCTTCTTTGACTCAGTTTCAGTTATTCCAGAGTATCAGGTTGTTGAAGCATTGACAGGAAGTGTATCATTTTCACAGCAGGAACCTGGAACAGAACAAGCTCACACGTCGTCCTGACACTGAGCCATGTAATCTAACCTGATACTAAAAGCTGCTGACCTCCTCCACAGTTTGGTGTTCATTACCTTTGTGTCCAAACGCTGCAGGTAGGAGCAGATGTACTCGATGCTGGCTCCAAACGGGTGGACGTGCAGGAAGGTGGAGATGATTCCTGAGGTGGAGAGAAAAGTTAAACACAGATTTAAAGTTTGTCTCTCCCCTCTCCTCTGACTGAGGCGAACACGAGCTCTGAGTGTTTCCTCCCTGAGTCCCTGCGCTGTTAGAAGCCTCTTGTATATTCAGGCTCCAGATTACAGAGAGTGTTTAATGACGGCTTTTGATGCTGTTGCCTCTCATACACAGAAACCATCTGCTATCAGCTCACAGGAGAGGACGGAGATAATCCTCTACCTCTGCTAACTACCTTTAGAGGAGACCAGAGGAGAACAACTGAAACAGAAGCAGATTGTTAAGTCAGACAGATTTAAATGATCTTAAGGAAACTAGAATGACTTTAAACTTTAACAGGAGAGTTACAGCTCCATGATTTTTTTATTTGTTGCCTGCAGGGGGTCGGTTGATGCTTGAGCTCAAACAACATGTTTGCCTGGAGCTGCTCCACTGGCAACGAATGAGGCCGAGACTTTTACGCACATTCAGTATTTGATGTTGTTGATTTATTTGCATAAATCACCCACTGGATTGGTTTTGCCGTTTGTTTATTTGTTTGCCTTGGAGGACGACTGAATACCTTCAGCTGACACTTCAGAGTAAGCTGTGACAACAAGCGCCCACTCAGTGTTTGTGCGTCATCATCATTAAAACTTTAAAACAATGACAGTCACCCAGACAAGTTTTAGGAAGTTCAAACTTTTCTGTGGAGTTATGACATATTGCTTTTTTTAATCCTCTAATGAAACTGTGAGCTGGATTCTTTTGATGCATACAAACCTGAAGGTTGTTTTCAACAGTTACAGGTGAGTTTGGGGCTTCGACGAGCGTTGTGTGTCCCTGAGCTCGGTGCTGTGTCAGAAACAAAGACGTGGATGTTTGTTTTTGTTTTGGCAGCATTCACACCTGCTACCGGTTAACTGTTAGACTGCCCCAGGCCAGACTGAGCTGTGTGCCCCTTCTGACGTCTGTTCTTTGAATTCTGAACAATCACGGACCCTCTGACGAACAGTCGAGCACACAGCCTGAAGCTCCATCACTCTTGGTGTGAATACTCGGTTTGTTTTGTGTCAAACTTTTGATGATACTTTCATTTACCCACGAGTATGCAGATATGGGCACAATACACAGTATCCTGAAGTAATAAAGTGCCAAAGAAATATGTTTTAGGCACAGACAGTTAGGCAGGACCCATCTTGAGGTTGTGCTGAAACGGACGGGGGGTGAGGCCGTGTATCATCTCTATCATCTGAAACAAATGCAGGCTTGAGAAAGATTGGCAAAGTTTGCAACAAGAGGGTAGCGGTGGTGATGGTTCAACTTTCCTAACTTCCTGCAGCGTCTACCTACATGATAGACTGACACCAAGATCCAAAATCTGATTTAACGTTATTTGGATTTCTTTCAACTACATTTGTTTCTGATTCATGTTCTTCATGTTGGTTTTGTGCAGTTTTACTTTGGATGCGCTTTTCAATAAAACGCTCCCTTTTTATTTGAGCTTGAGCCCAGGACTCATGAGAACACCAATCTATTTATACCCCTTTTTCACCTAACTGGTGCTGTTGCAAGTTCCAGGCCAGTGACTGACTCAGCACTAGATCTTGGTGTTTCCACAGACAAAAGTCGTGTTTTCACCAAGCAGACCAGTTTGATTTGTCTCGGTACAGGGCGCATTTTGTGGCGTTTCCACTGACTTATCCCGAGACAGATCCCCAAATAATCGAGACGAGCTGTTCCACTTTTTGGGACCCTTTCGTATGGGTGCCAGACTGAACCGATCTGCTCTCGGATGGTGGAGCTATAACACTGCAGACCGTTGATTGGTAAAAAGAATCGTCACATACCCCGACAGCGGCTGCATTTCTCCTGGCGGCACACAGCCTTCTCTGAAACAAAACCTGATTGCTACATGCCAATCACAGAGAGGACGAAATGCTGCATGTCTTCCATCTGTGCTCTTTGTTTACTGTGTCGCGTTTTTCTTCTTCATTGGATTTATTAGCGGGGTAAACTGTGTTGCGCTGATACGTCGTCACGCTATTGTTTAACAGCTGCGGCTTTCAGCATCCGGCTTACACACCACCTACCACAAGAGGGCACAGTTTGCTGTGGAAATGCAAACAGGATCAGGCTTAACTGTACCAAACCGTACCAAACTGTACTGGACTGAACCGGACTGCTTGATGGAAACAGGTGATTAAAACTGGAGCTTAGCGAGCACCAAGTCTTTGCTGGGCCAGAGCTGAGCACCTTCTACATAAGGGACCGGGGTGGGGCTCCAATGACCAAAAATCTGTGTAAAAAACGGTCATTCTTGAGGAAAGCTGCTGGCCTTGTTGTCCACTGTTTTGTTAAAGTTTCCTAATTCATGATTTGAGATGGAGGCCAAATTAGAGCACTAATGTCTTTTATAGATCAGGTCTATACCTTATTATTTTATTTAACAGCCTAAACTGTCTTGTGTTATTTCTCATTCCTGAAAAGGAAATCTGCTGTGTGAGTTGTCTGTTTTGTTTACATTTACTCATTCATAACTTTAACACACTCACACACACACAGGAAGAGAAAGACGAGCACTCTCTGTGTTGCAGACAGTTCGAAACAAGTAATGTTAAACAAATCTCCGCCTGGTTGTAAGTGCTCTGAGCGCTAACTTTGTTGTCTTCTCCTGCCCTGTGTGTCTGCAGCTGACGCTACCTCCCTCCGGAGTGGTTACGAACTGACGTTTTACAGTGACGCAATGACATGCCCTGACTTGGATAGGATAGCTGATAGGAAAACTAACTGGCTTTAACAAAGAACATGAATTGAACCAACTAAGCACTCGCACCAGTACTGAACAAGCAGTGGTGGAAAAGGGGTATCTGTAGCATGGTAGGAACAACAGCTAAACAACAGCAGGTGCAATTTCAGGTTCAGTGACCTTCGCATTGAAAGTCCGACTTGACCACTGAGCCACAACCACAGCAACTGACTCATCAATGCTGAGGTATAAAATCAGAGCAACGTCACTTTAGCCATCTGGACATGAGACATTATTTGTAACAGTAGCTCAAAAACCAACTTTAAAAAGTTTAAAGCTGCCTTTACTTTGCTGAATAGTTGATAGCCTGGGGTGAACACGCTGCTAGGACTGAAAGTAGCTTGCAGCTCTGGCTGCTGCATCATGCATCATGCTGCTGATCCAGATAGACAACACTGACTTTGCAGCAGCTCGCTGTCAGAAAGTTATTTAATTCTCAGAGAGATGAAGGAGACCGGGTGGTGACCTTTGGAACAGCTCTGAGCATTTTGACCTGAATATGACTGAAAATCTGTTGAACATCACACTTCCTTTGACAAGTACTGTAACGTGACATCTGCTTTAAACTCATATTGTACATTTTAGTTCCTTTTTTGGTATTAAATGTTACTTTTATCAAGTAAAGCTCAACACAGATGTGTGATTACAGAATTTACCACAAACTAACTGAGACTAGGAAACTTTTGTTTGAGTTTAGTTTGGAAAAGAAGAGACTTCTTGTCAGCGTACCAACGAGCAGAGCTTCTCTTTCAGAGTGGACCGGACACTGCTGGTTCTTCTCTGTGGGACCTTCTTTCTCCTGACTGCACGACACCACTGCAGCTTCCTAAAACACACACACACAATAACACAGTTAGCTAGAATACACTCCCCATGACACATTACTTTTGATAAAAAGTACACAAGTCAAACTTTGGCTGATAAATATGAACAAAAGGCACAGACGTGGATGAGAACAAACACATCAGAAAGTTTCCCTACCCACGCTTTCATATCGACAGACAATGAAATTCAGGATGATGAGCTGAGGGACAATTTACAGCCAGCAGCTTTAGTTCTGATGTGTGAATTATTCATATACAGCAAAACAAAAGAGAGACAAGTGTAGGAAGAGGACGTACACAGAGGGGAAATGATCAAGCTGTTAGTTTCACGTCTCTGACAGTTGGCAGAAAATGGGAGCAGGGTAACGGAAAAGCTTTTGTGTTGTTGTCCTATAAAGTGTTGAGTGTTCTTCTCCCACTTATGTTGTTGATGCCCGGTGGCCTTTTATGACTTTTATATATCCATTAAACTCTGAGAGTGTGGGTCAGTGTGTGTTTGTGTGCAGACAAACCCACATGAGTCATTGTGACTTAAAGACTCCTTTATTTCCTAGCCTGGTTGTGTCAGCGGTGATTTACTCGATGACAAATGTGGCGGCAGAGAATTGAATTGGCCTGTAATGATCTGTCATGTCACTGAAGAGGTTAGAGAGGAAAGTCAGAGAGAGGGAAAGTGGGAGAAATGAGGACACAGAAACAAAACGTGGAGAAGAGTGGAGGGTTATATCTGTGTTATTTCCACTTACGCTGGCTTGATTAGCGCTCTCCTCGCTGCCGCCGTCGCCCTGCTTCGACGTCTCCAGCTGAGGCATGTGGGAACATGAGAGGAGAAGCAGCAGAGAAACAAGCTAAGTGCTAATGAAGACAGACGGGGGAGAGTGGTTGGGCACAGCGTGATGTGCAAAAGCAGACGACTACGTGCGTGGAGTATTTTTAGAATTATGTCAAGAAATGTGCTAGTTTGGAGCAAACAAGCACAGCAGATACACTGAACTCTGGCTGGATGAGATTAAATATTTAGAGAGAGTATTTGCACTCAGAGGTTGGAGCATCAGTCTGTGATAATTTGACATTTCATTAGATTGCTTGATAAATATTTTGAATCACTCAGTTTCTTGTTTTGGTGCAGGGGGTTTAACTCTCTGCAGTTGGTCTGAGCACTCGTCTGCATCACACTCTTTGCACAGGATGGATGTTTGAAGCTGTTCGGCTCTGGAAACTCAATGTCTGCTGAGGATCTGTGGAGGATGTGCGAGGAAATCTGTATAAGCCTCACTGATCCTGGAATTGTAAATGTTTAAGCCTTTTCCAAAGGTTCAGTCAAGTTTGCTTTTGGATTCAGCCTCTCAGAGGGATAGACGTTCAAACCATTTAATGAAATATTTACCTCACATACTTAGAGTATAGAAACCAGGAAAGAAAACAAAGAATTTCCTGCTGGGCAATAAAACTGAGCCAGTTGACCTCTAAAAGCCTGTGTAAAAGCCTCTGTCGATGCAGAAGTTGAGGAGTGATAACAAGTAGGTCTGGGACGATATGCTATTGTCACGATTCGATTCTGTTTTTTGGTTTTTTTTTTTTTTTTGCAATTTTTAATTTGCTTTTTATCACCAGACCATGTGAAAAAAGTTAAATGATGATAATGTCTACAGACTATATCAGGAGCCGTATTTTCCCATAAAATACACATCATGTGAGTCAGAAAGAAACATTTCACCCTCTGCTGGAGGAAAGTGGTAACTTTTTTCCAATCCAGTTCACAAAAAAAGACTGAAATGAAGAATTTGAATTGGAAAAAAAAGTCAATTTTTTGATATTGCCAAACAAAAAAATTCTGATATATCATATGATGATTTTTTTCTCCCACCTGTAATAACAAGATATCCCATCCTCTTTAGTCTTAGCCTGCAGGTGGATGCTGGAGCTGGAATTTGAGGTAAGGAACAAAAATTTTTGTTGACCACAACACTGGGAGCATATGTTTGTCATGTGATTGTGCAAATGACTGAATGAATGAGGCTTAAGTTACCTGCCTGTAGTAGCTTCCAGGCTTTGTCTCATTTTGGAAAGTAGAGCATGAAATCATGAAATCAAGAATATTTGTATTTTTTGATGCAAATTGTGTAAAAAAAACATTTATTTTGACCTGGTTTTATTACTTATTATTTTTTTTTATTTTTATTTTTATTTTTATTTGATTATTAATTTTTTTCTTTTTTTTTTTTGGAGGGTGGGGGGTGTCTTGGACTTTTGGTTGGACTTCTTGTTAGTGCCAACAACTTTTCAATGTTACTGAAGGAGTGTACAGTGGCCTATTGCATTCACTTGAAAAAGAAAATCTCCCTGTTTTTACAACATAACTAGCTCTTAAAAACAGGAATTTATTTATTTAAGAATTCCCTGTTTTTATGAGATACAATCTCGTAAAAACAGGAATTTATTTACTTTAGAATTTTCCTGTTTTAATGAGGTACTATCTTGTAAAAACAGAAAACATATTTATTTTTAAATGTTCTGTTTTTATGAGACACTATCTCTCAAAAACAGGATTTCCCATGATGCTCTGCTGCATGACTTGTTGATGCTTGTTTTTGCAGCTTATCAGAGGTGCAGTGTCAATACAGGAAAGGTAGCCTTTTAATGTGTTTTAGCTAGCAGTTGCATGTTTCATGTTTCTTCATCCAGATGGCGATTAAAGATTCTCACGAATTCCTTTACTTTTGAGATTACTGTTTTTAAAAGATAGTAATATAAAAACAGGAAATTGTTAAATTAATAAGTTCTTGTTCTCACGAGATAGTATCCTGTAAAACAGGAAAATCCAAAGTACATAAAAAGTCCTGTTCTTATGTGACAGTTATGTCGTAAAAACACAGGGATTTTTTTTTTTTTTTTTCGAGTGAATGCAATAAGCCGCGGTAGGAGTGAAAATTATCATAGCCAAAAAAAAGGTTGATAATGAGCTATTTGTTATAGAATGAGAAGTTCTGGCAGATTTTTCATGTTTTCATGATCCTTACAAAAGTGGAACAAAAGGGACATATGAATGCTTTGCAACAGTGAATGGTTTATTGCCAAAACCATTTACTAAAATAAAGAAATAGTCTTCCAAACTCAAATTTCCTTACTTTTTTGTGCTATGTTTAGTTTCGAAGGTGTGTACACTGATACATGCAAAGATAATAAGAATGTTTTGCAGCCTATAACCAAACATATCTATCTGGTTTTCTCCAATAATTTGAAAAAGAATCAATACTTCACTCAATAATAAAAATCCAGATAAGCAGTGTCACTAAAAGTCATATTAACGGTCAATGATAAAGAGCTTTGTTGTGATCATACAGTAAATGTTAAGGTTAACAGGTTCAGTGATCCAGTAAAAATCCACTAACGTGTGATAACAGCAGAGCGCTGATTGGGCCAGTGAAGGAGAACAGAAAAGTCCTCATCATGACAAACCACCCAGAGAGACGGCTAATCTGGAGAGAAACCACCACTCGGGCATCGATTTCTCCTGCGCCCTATAATGAGGCTGCCGTCCATGATTCATGTTAGCCCACATGCATGGATTTAATTAGCATTTTACCCACAGCGCACAGCCACAGGGACAGGGACTCATTTCCTATCAGAATCCTCACCATTAACTCACTATTGACAGCTCTGTTATTGCAGCAGATCTGAAAGACGGACGACACACGTTAACACTTATTCACTAATTTTACCTCTGTCTTGTGTGAAAATCGGCTCGTAAATCTAAGAGCAAACAGACGACACCTGGAAAAGCTTTCCATCGTCCAATTTAATGAGGGACTGAACATGAAGCTGTGTTTAATGAGAGCCTTTCCTCTCGTTATGGCCAGAAGGAACATTAACAAAGATCAGTATATGAACACTGGGAATATGGGACAGCTCCTGAAATATAAGCAGAAATGACGTGTATCATTAAGAAACCCCTTTAGAGTTCTTGTTGTTCGATGAAATTGTTTTATAGCCCAACAGCTGGTCTGATGTTAATATGTTGTTTTTTTTTTTTTTTTTTTAAGGTAAAACATGATGAAATGTAAAGTAACCACAGATCCTGTTGCACATGCAGTGACTGCAACATACCTCGATGGATGCTTGGATGTGTTTTTAAATGGCTGACATGGGTGAAGGCCTTTCATCACTGCTTGGGACTTCAACTATTTTCGTTTTGTTTTAATTGAATTGAAGGAGTTTTTTATTCTTGTAAACTGGGGGTTTAGCATTTAGATTGTTTTAAATTTGAGGAATACAGAGTGCTAAATGTTGAAGTAGAGAAAAATATTATTGAAAAGTGAAAGAAAAAAAAAGAAGAAGAAAAGCACTCAGAGAGCGCGGACCTCCGCCAAGCATATTGTGATTTTCATGCAACACTTTCGCCCTACTTTAATGTTATACTCCTTTTCAGCAGACTGTCTGCTACAATTTGGTGTTGGTTGCAGGTTTGTACGATAATTTGTTACCTGACAGTGTTGAAAATTACCCAGTAAATATTTCATATTCCAGATCTTAGTATCCAGAATATTGCAAGGATCTGGATTGTACTTTCACATCTGTCATAAATTATGATGACTTTGTCTTGTGTTGTTTTGCAAAGCAATCCGACCATTCATTGTGGGGTTATATACACATATGGTGAAAACAGCCCTATCTCACAATGATAAAGAATCCTTTGAAAAAGTCCTGGATCCAGATGGTGATCCAGATCACCTTCAAAATGTAATCACTTCTTCCTTATTCCATTTTGAACATTTTCTGAAGATTTTATCTAGATCTGTTTGTTACTTTTTGAGTTATGTTGTTCACAACCAGATAGAAAAACTCTCCCAAAAACATAAACTCCTTGGCGGAGATAATAAATCAAACTCGGTTTCTAGTGACATATATCTCAGCCTAAAGGGGACACTCACCAGCAGAGCCAAAATAACAAAACTTAATTTTCCAACTTTAACAATGTTTGTGAAATAAAAAACAAAGCACAGATTCCTTCAATGAGCAAATTGCAAAAAAGCATCCCCAATAAGATTAAGCTGGGTTTTGCCCTTTGCTTTGTGAAACCTCTGTTACAGCACTCTTGTCTTTTATAATCAAATAGTGAAATGATTACTCAGCGTATTTTCAGAGTGCTTGTAGCCAAAAGAACCAGCATTCCCATTCCCATGTGGATTTACTCAGAGTTGATTTTGCATAAAACCTCAGCAGCAAACAAGGAAACAATTAAAGTGTGACACAACACGCTTCGTAAGTTTCTGGTTAAGACACAAATTGATCTCATGTGGTGTTTGTTATCTTATTCTGGTGAGAACACAGAGTTACAGAGGAGTGGACACAATAACATCCTGTCTGGAGGAGAAGCACAGATGTGAAGAAAAATGTATTTAGTGTGTAAGAACGGAGAAGTTTAGTAAGACAGGAGGCTCATACATTGATAATGTGTATTATTTTTTGGTATTAGAAACATTGAGGGTAACACTTTACTTTAGAGGTCTGCAAATTTCATCACACTTTGGTAATAATTAGACCATTTTTTTTTTCTAATTTCTTTGAAAATAGCACATAACTTCTTTACAATAACGTCCAAATTTATTGTCCCAAGTCACAATTGGTAGGTTACTGTTTTTTCTTCTGTTTTTTTATTTGAAACTAAATCACAACCCACCACAAAATGTTTTCAGAAGTATCCTAACGTTTCTGCTATTTCCAGAGAAGCAGGTGATAAAAAGCTGCTTAGTTCTTGAAAACAGAAGTTAGGTTCATTGTTTCCTCTGATAATTACCTTTGAAATGATAAGTGAATAATTCAATTTCCCAATAAGAAGTTGATATTTAGCTATTTGTTATCAAATTTCACCAAGTTGTTTAGTACTGACTTTGTTGACATGAATAATTGAGATCACATGCAAAATGATAAACCTTTATGATTAGGTCTATAATGTTTTACTTGATACAACTGAAGGCTTCAGATGTGATATTCTCCAAGAGTAGGGTTGGAAATTGGCCTTACCTGATTGTGATAGACACTGCGAGGACAGGCGCAATGCAAAACAGAATCTGGCCAGAAGTTATGTGCTAATTTTCACCAAATTCTCATGAAATTTTGGGGGTAATTTCAAAGAAATAAGAAAAAACTTTGTCTAATTATTACCTAAGTGTGATGAAATTTGCAGACCTTTACAGTAAAGTGTTACCACAATGAGATACAACAGACACATCCTGCTGTACCTGTCATTCTATAAAAAAAAGGCTCAAGGGTATCGGTCTGTCAGAGTATTCAGTCTCCTGGTTTGGCAATTATTTGTCTAACAGATCTCAGTGCATGAAAGCTGATGGTTAACCTCTGGTTATTTCAGGTCTGATCTGGTGTTCCACAGGGCTCAGTCTTTGGACCACTTTTATTTACCCTGTATATTAACAGTATCTGTCATAATGTCCCTAATGCTAATTTTCATTTATATGTAGACAATACTGTTATCTATTGCTCAGCTTCCACACAGAAACAAGCTGCAGGAGGCCTTTGACATTGTGCAGGAAAATCTGAGGGACCTAAAGTTGGTTTTGAATTCTGAAAAAACAAAGCTGATGACTTTCACAAACTTCAAGCAGAAGTCACAGAAACGTCCATCTATTGTTACAGCTCAGGGTCATGTAATTGAGTATGTATCTTTGTAAAAATACCTTGGGTTTGTGATTGATGATTTTCTGTCGTTAAAGCTTCATATTGAACAGCTTGTAAAGAAGTTAAGGCTGGGACTGGGCTTTTACTTCAGGGATAAGTCCTGTTTTTCATTTGCAGCAAAAAAGCATCTTGTTTCTGCTACCTTAAATAAAGGTTAAATAAATAGATAAATAAAAACTTTAGATGCTCAACAGACATGAGCAGAATGATTTATTATTTTCTGTGCTTGTCTGCAAACACTCTGCTGATATGATATGAGCGTTTTTAACCTGTGATTTTCATACTTCTCATCTTGATGGCTCCTGTAGACAGAGCTGTAAAGTCTGTGTTAACAGCTTTGAATATATCCCACCCTGCTTTCTCCTCACAAATTATAGTATCACTCCATGTGAATATGTGCTGTGGAAAATTTAAACAACAGGCGGCCTTCGGGCTGTGAGCTGTTATCTCCTTGTCTCACGCCTCCCTGTGGCAGCAGTAACTGGCACTCAAAATAAATTTATTTCTATCCCTCTTTGTGTGGAAGGTCAATTTTTGCTTTTAGAAAAGGCCTCAGTTGGATTTTTAGACTTTTTCACAAGCTGATAAAAACTCTTCAGGACATCACATTTCAAAAGACTGAGCTGCAAAAGTGCAACTAGAAATATCTGGGATAATAAACTATTAATCAAAGCGGCTTTTATCAACAGACTGATGGATTCTTTTGTACAAATTTAGCTTTATATATTCAGATGTTTGGAGTTTAATAAAGCAAAGCTATATAGAGGTACTAGGATCAGTCTTTGAGGGTTTTCATGAGCTAACTTTGGCGGAAACCACAGAAAAAAGGGACATTTTCTTCTCACAGGAGATAAAAAAAGTCCTTCAAATTATAGTTAGAGGAGCACGTTTGTTATGAGATTCATTACTCAACGCTTACAAAGGCTGAAAAAAGCAACCACAAGCTATTTCAGCCTAAAAGTACCCTGTGAACTTTCTGAAGAGGGCTTGAGCTGAATGAGTAAATTACAAAAGAAGAAGAGAAAGAATCATGCTTCAGTGAGGAGAATGAGAAAGAAGGACACTGACTGAAGTTAGAAATTGTCCTCACCATGGTGAGCTCCTCCCTGCAGAGTTTTTACTTTAAAGATTGACCAAAAATATCTTGTGAGAATAGATATAAGTGTAAGATCTGTTTAAAATACCTAATTACATTTTTCTTAGCTTTCACATTCTTTCATTTTGTTTACTGATGGCTTCCTCCTTTAATATCTTTCATACGTTGGAGCTCAGCTTGAAATCATTTCTTTCTTATTAAAATGTAAATTAGATGGTCGTGTACACACAAACAAAGAGCGTAACTCCGGAATGAACTTTCTTATGAAAATAAACTTTGGAAACTTCATTCAGAGTTGACACGTGTCTGTTTCCTGTCACACTAACCTGCATGTCTTGTGTGTTTTGCAGATTCTGGAGTCCGTCCTTCAGCGTCTGGACTTGCTTCTCCAGCTGCTGTTTGTCCTCCAAACTTTTCTCCAGCTCTGCTTCTCGCTGTTTCATCTCTCCTCTCATTTTTAAAAGTTGCTGCACAGAAAAAAAAGGGAGAACAGAAAGTCATTGAAGCTACGCTGAACTCTCTGTGATGATTAAAGTTGTTTTTAGTGGAAGCTGAGAGCAAAGAGACAATCAGGCATTTGTTCCATTAGTAATCTGAACGCAGTCCCTACAATGGTAATTAGCACTTCAGCTCAATACAAGACAGCAATTAGACACCGATGTGAATTATGTTTCCAAAACACATTTTTCAAAGAGTAAAAGTTTGGGCTGTTATTTTCTGTCTGACATATTTCTATTATCCAGACCCTGAAGGGGTGATATGACAACCGCTTTGCTAGTAAACACTCAAAACGACAAATTGAATAAAGAGGAAACACTCATTAAGATGACAAGAGAAGACAAAACCTCTGATAGCTTCATGGTATTTATCTCATAATTGTCGTCTGAAGTTTCTGCGAACACAGATGAAAAGATTTCCTTCCTGCTGAGGAAGTTTCAGTTAACAGAGGATTAATGAAAAGGATCTCTACAGGCAGGAATATTCACTGCTTTAATATCACTTCCAGTTAATTTCTGTCTGAAGAGGTTTCAATAACTCTGAGGTTGATCCAATGTGCAGAACGATGAAATACCAAAGGACACCTTTCTCTGCAGTGACTCAGCTGTCCTTCAACAAAGCAAACCTGAAAACGTTATCCTTTTGCAGCTCTTCAGAACCAACAGCTGTTTCAGACAGCTGTACTCCACTACTTGTTCCCACACCGCTCTGTTTGAGAGCGCTGGATCATGAATAAAAGATAGACTAAGTGGAAAATTGAATGGGTTAACCTGAACGACCTTGTTCTCAGAGAAAACCTGGAGCAGAACAGAACAGGAACGAAAAGAGATTAAACTTTTTGTTGGCTGTCGGAGAGGAAAAGAGCGACTGTACGCCTCTGTGTGTGCTGGTGTAAAATACCTTCTGCATGCCCTGCAGAGCCTGCTGCAGGAAGCTGAGCTGCTGGGAGTGTGTGTTGTCCTCCTCGCTCCTCATTGGCTGGTTCTTGCCTTGCTCCTGTTTGAGCAGCTCCACCTCGTTCCTGTAGGCGTCCAGCTGACAGCGCAGGGAGTCGTTCTCCTCCTTTAAGGCTTCTACTTGAGAAACACCTGCAGGTTTTAACAAAGTGAACAAAGAAAGAAGTAATACCATGATTGGTATGTAAAACACTGCAGCACTGTTCAATTTACACCTCATCACTGGCCTCATTATTGTGCAGGACGTCACTTTCACAGTGTGACAGACTTTTGAGTTTCAAGGAAATGTTCTTGCTTATTTTTGTCTTTTAAAACTTGTTCAGACTGAATTATAAGACCTAATTTACATGTGCATCTAAATATTGCACATTTAAAGATGCTATGAGGAGAAACTATTTTAACTGCACTCCCTCGCCACCTTGTGGCCTGGAGTCTTTGCACACTGTCGTTTATTGCTTTTTGCGAGGCATGTGTTTGTTTTGGAATTAAATGCAGATCGAACTGAAACATCTTTTTTTTGTTCAAGTCAACTTTTTAGATACAACGCGCCGAGGCAAGGTATTTATCAGTACAGTTATGTAGCAATACGGTTTGAAATGTGACATCAAGCAAACTTTGAAGTAGCTGACTATATGTAGCACTATCATTAGCCCAGTGCTCTGACGTTTCTGTAGGCTAACATGACGACAAATAAACACTGTAAGTTCATTGACAGACTCTCAAGTTTGAACAGACCACTACAGAATAACTGCTGCATGTGGGTTGGAATGATTGTTATCACAAACAGTTTAGCCCCTGTGTTAGCCTTTAGCTCAGGCTGTATCACTCTCGTGTTTATCTTTCTTCTGCTCTTCTGTCCTTTTTCTGTCTGACAGTTAGGCTTCTGTGTCCACTATCACTACAAATTTAATCACAGAAATTGTTTTCAGCAGAGAAAAACACAGATCTCTGTTCTCACTACAACACTTCATCAGCTGGTGTGGTGTTGTCATAGAGACCTAGACGTGCTGTAAATCAATCTGGTCCTGTGCGACCCGCTTGGGAAGCTAAGAAGTAGCATTTTGGAATAACCTGAAACCTTTAATATTGGTGATGATAATCTAATTTTAAAGTGTGGATTACAACCGGGCATATTTCTAGAAGAGAAACTTTTTCCTGATCACTTTCAAACTCCTCACAGTCTCTTTGTATACCAATAAGATGGCAGGTGATTGTATAATGTAATGTGTCTGACAAAAAACTGAGTTTAACTAGAAAAGCACTCAGAGAGCGCAGACCTCCACCAAGCATATTGTGATTGCCACCAACACTTTAGTCCTACTTTAATGTTATACTCCCTTTCAGCAGACTGTCTGCTACAATTTGCTGTTAGTTGCAGGTTCGTACGATAATTTGTTACCTGACAGTGTTGAAAATTATAATGACCCAGTACATATTTCATATTCCAGATCTTAGTATCCTGAATATTGGCAGGATCTGGATCGTACTTTTACATCTGTCAGAAATTATGGTGACCACATCTTGTATTGTTTTGCAAAGCAATCTGACCATTTATCATGGAGTTATATACACATATGGGGAAAACGGCCCAATCTCACAATGATAAAGAAACATTTAAAAGAATCCTGGATCCAGACGGTGATCCAGATCACCTCCAAAATTTAATCACTTCTTCCTTATCCCATTTTGAACATTTCCTGAAAGTTTCATCAAGATCTGTTGGTTAGTTTTTTATGAGGCCAAACACAAACACAGCTACTTCCCACAGAGAGGTGTTGGGTGCAATGATAATGATCTAAAACCTGATTTGGATGTTCAGCCTGAGCCGGATAATCAGGGAACTTAAGTATAATAACAGATTGAGAGAGTGGAAGCTGTGATAATCCTGGAGTGTTTCTGTTCTGGACATCTGACCCGACCCATCGAGCTCAGAGAGGAGACAGAGGGAGTTATTACTGTACGAGAGCCGCTCAGCTGCAGACACGTCCAGTGTTATCAGCTCTGCTCTGCTCCTGTGGGCCTGAGAGGAAGCTCTTAGGAGAAAGTTTAATACACTGACTGGACGAGGAAGATAAGCCCCATCCTGCGTGAGTCTGTGAGTGTTCAGTGTCAGTTCATGTGTGAGTGCTGCGTGCAGTCCATCACGGAGGACGGCTGGCTGTGTTAATGAACTTCTGTGGCGTGTGTGTTGCTTGTGTGCACTTCACTGCCAGCGAAATGGAAGTTTGAGGTGAGAGGAATATTGATCCGAGAGCCTCATCAGCTCAGTGAGAGGAGATGTCAACCATTTGGCCAGAATCTGAGCAATCTCCCTCTGTTACATCACAGGTAGAGCTATCGACCCCCAGATATCCTCGAGCCTGCACACACACACAGATACTAACACACTCCTACAGGCACACAGTCATACACAAGGGCAGTTTTACTCTCAATTCTGTCCACGAGTCAGACGTTGGGCATCGATTCACCTCTTTAACAGGCTGCAGTCATAACACCAGAGGAAGAGTCGGTGTGAAAAAACGCTCTGAGTGTGACAGTCGGTCTGTTAACACTAATACCATGATGTGTTTCATTAACACCTGCCACCTTGGTTGGCCCTACAGTATGGAGTGGAATGACAGGTCTTTGACAGCACTGCTAATTGCTGACAGCTAAATAGCGAGGTTGCCACATAGGAGTGGGTTGGTCTGACAACAGAATTTGCATATATTTGCATGTTGATTAGATAAAGTGTCATATCAGCAAGCGGCAGAGATCATAGTGATTAAAAAAGGAGGAAAACACACAAACACAGGGAGAGCTAACAACTGAACATGAGGTGGTCATAGCTGCTTTATAACGCCCTGGTGACTACTTTAGACTTCAGGGTGATTGTAATGGGGGCAGAGAGATTAGCAGCAGCAGTTAGATTTTGTTGCTCCAGCAAATAAAAATGCTTCTTAAGGGGAAAACTCCAGATTATGGCACTTCAGATGTACCAGGAGTGGAAATCAGGCAGATGGTCAGGCTGGGCTCATACATACACATGTACACACACACTTAATGAGTGGAGTGTACATTCGCTTGATGTCATATGGTGGTTGTGTTCCTTATCGACTCAGTGGAGCATGTACACTCACCGGCCACTTTATAAGGTACACCTGTCCAACTGCTCGTTAATGCAAATTTCTAATCAGCCAATCACATGGCAGCAACTCAATGCATTTAGACATGTAGACATGGTCAAGACGATCTGCTGCAGGTCAAACCGAGCATCAGAATGGAGAAGAAAGGAAGGTGGTTGTTGGTGCCAGACAGGCTGGTGTGAGTATTCAGAAACTGATGAGCTACTGGGATTTTAAACAACAACCATCTCTAGGGTTTACAGAGAATGGTCCCAGAAAGAGAAAATATCCAGTGAGCGGCAGTTCTGTGGGCCAAAGTGCCTTGTTGATGCCAGAGGTCAGAGGAGACTAGACTGGCTCGACTGGTTGGAGCTGATAGAAAGGCAACAAATAACCACTGGTTACAACTGAGGTCTGCAGAAGAGCATCTCTGAACGCACAACACGTCCAACCTTGAGGCAGATGGGCTACAGCAGCAGAAGACCACACCGGGTGACCCTCCTGTCAGCTAAGAACAGGAAACTGAAGCTACAATTCACACAGCAACACCAAAACTGGACAATAGAAGATTGGAAAAATGTTGCCTGGTCTGATGAGTCTGGATTTCTGCTCCACATTCAGATGGTAGGGTCAGAATTTGACGTCAACAACATGAAAGCATGGATCCATCCTGCCTTGTATCAGCGGTTCAGGCTGCTGCTGGTGGTGTAATGGTGTGGGGGATATTTTCTTGGCTCACTTTGGGCCCCTTAGTACCAACTGAGCATGGTTTAAAGTCCACATCCTACCTGTAGTGGCCAGCTTAATTCAAATAAAAGCTCCCTTGCCACTTCGTAGCAGGACTTATTACTTCTGACTCAGATGTTCTTGATCCAAAGACGAAAGTGACACCGTTTCAAGGTTTCCAAAAAAGGTGAACACTTTTTATTCTTCAAAAAACTGACATAAAGCTGAGGGTTACAAAAATGATGTGTCTGCTATCCTTCTTAAACAAAAATTGACATCTTCACAGTGTCAGAAAAACGTTGCTCCTCATCCTGCTCGAACATATTTTTACTATAACTTAACTCCTCCTCAGACACAACAGACCATTTCGACATTGGTTGACACTTTACGGAGGCCGTGGCTTAAAGAGCAACACACGCACGCACAAACAGAGAAATGCTACAATAATACTATATTTCAATATGAAATGTAAAAAACATGAAAAATATTCAAAAATTATGAACTTATATTGTATTCTGTATTAGTGGCTCCAACACTACCTGAGTATTGTTGCTGACCATGTCCATCCCTTTATGAGCACAGTGTACCCATCTTCTGATGGCTACTTCCAGCAGGATAACGCTCCATGTCATAAAGCTGGAATCATCTCAGACTGGTTTCTTCAACATGACAATGAGTTCCCTGTACTCAAATGTCCTCCACAGTCCCCAGATCTCAATACAACAGAGCACCTTTGGGATGTGGTGGAACGGGAGATTCTCATCATACATGTTCAGCCGACAAATCTGCAGCAACTGTGTGATGCTATCATGTCGATATGGACCAAACTCTCTGAGGAATGTTTCCAGGACCTTGTTGAATCTATGCCACCAAGGATTGAGGCAGTTCTGAAGGCAAAAGGGGGTCCAACCCCCTAGCAAGGTGTACCTATTAAAGTGGCCGGTGAGTGTATGTTGTTGACATGTTGATGTTTAAGCATGTGTTTCTTATTCATGCTGAGTTGTCAGATGGTTGTTTGATGGTTTACGGATGATTACTGTCAGATTAGACTTTGATCAGCACATCGTCCTTTCACACTAACAGAAGTGCTGATCTGTGAATAAAAGCATCACATGAATACCTGAGTCCTCTGAGTCTTTGCTGTCTGGCATGTCCTCCATGTCGTCGTCTGACATCTCCATCTCCTCCTCTCTCCTGATGCCCATCAGCTGCTCGTTGTGCATGTTTCTGACCTCCTGGAAAACACAAACAAAGGAGGGCGGTTCAGAGCTGCAGAGGATCATGGGTAATGCATGTACAGAAGCTCAAAGTCTTCACTGTAAAATACTCCTTCTTTCAGCCTCACAGACTGAATTTCTAATGACTTCATCCAGAGACTTGTGGTAGAAGCAGGTTTCAAAAAGGTTTAAAGATTAAAGTCGTCCCTGTGAATCAACCTTGCTCCAAATGTAACTCGACCTTCCAGATGTGTGTAAAGAGAAAAAGCGTAACACAGAAAATCCTCTTAAAACGTTAAACACATCAGAGACCATGCTAGTCCAACCATGGAGCCACTAGGCTCTTATATACTGGTGTTGTTCTGCCTCTGATCCTCCCTCAGAGGCACTAACAGAGGCAGAATGAGGGATGAAAGCGGTGATGTGAGGAGTCAGAACAGCACTGTGTGTACATGCATGTCTAGGTGCGTGTGTGTGGGTTCTGCTGTGTATAAACATGCCACCTCTTGCATTGTTCTGCAGCACCATGATGAGATCTGTAATTGCACACAAGGGAAACATTATTACAGTTTTACAGTGCAAGGTGTTTAAGAGGTTATCTTTGTGAGGTGAGTCACATGTTCCTGAAAACATTTCAGCTTTAGTTTCCTGCTGCGAGCAGCTGTGAACAGCATTTCTATGAAAATTGCTCAGTTGTACATACTGAGAAGAAATACAGATTGAAACTACAGCTTTACAAAAGAGGGTTAAAGGTCAAGGAAAATGTCCTTTCACTGTTTATTAGCCACAGATATGCAGATAAGCAAGGAGCACTTATATAAAATTAAACTGGGACACTACATTTCAATAGCAGGTTTGTACTAAACAGGTATCTATATTAATGAACCGTTACTCTGGCTCGAAAACAGATGTACTAAAAGCTCAATTTGTGGACTGCAATAGGAAACTGAATAGCTGTCAAATATTGAATGACTGATAAAAAAAAATGTCTGAGAAACTTTTTAAGGGGACACGATAAATAAGAGAAGATTATCAACTGATTGACTGGAAAAAAATCTGAATTAAGTAGATTCAAGCCTCAGGAGTATATAAACTTAATATGCTACACATTTCTTTACCATTTCAGCTAATTTGTGATAAAGGCTACATCAATCATTACAAAAAGTATCAGAAATGTATAACAAGAAAATTAAACATAGCTAGGGTAAATATAATGTATCATTTTGGCTGACCAACCAGATTTAATGCAAGTTTGCAAGTTCACTTTAATATCTCTGCTACTCCTTGACCACTTAGCAGCACTTTGTTGTCTCCAGGGCAACTGAAGCCAGGCTCCCTTCATGCACAGTACATGATGCCCACAGCACAAGATCACTGAAAGCACTACCTGAGAATTAAATAAAATTAAGTCAGTTTTGATGCAGGAATTCAGAATATTTCCAAATTTTCCAAGCTCAACTTCCCATGGAAAGTCTCAGGAAGTTTCGCTTAAAATAATCTCTGTAATAACCAACAGCCACTTAAAAACAGCAAGAAATACAGGTATTGATTGGCATGTTTTGCTGTCAGGTGATTAAAAAAAATTATCTAATTAATTACAGGATTTGTAATTAATTAATCTAATTAATCTAATTTTAATCTCATATCTGCTTAAGGTCCCCAAATAAAGAATTTGAATTGTAGGACATTAGAAAATTGTAGTGTATGACTAATTAAATGAATACATGAAGAAGAGATATTTATACATAATAAATGTCTGTGTTTGCTGCCATTTACATTGCGCAACTGTTTGGTGCATCCATACGTGTCAATTATGTTTTTTAGTAAGAGGAGGCGGGGTCTGGAGGAGCTTGTCAATCAAAATCATTGCTCGTAAACTACTGTGGTTGAGAGCGGTGTGCTCTTTGGATGAGAGCTCAGCATGGACATGAGGAGAAGATGTGAGATGACAGAGCCATAGCGAGACGCTGCAAGTCAGAAAAGTTCAGGCAGCTCACGCTCCAACTGAGGATGTGTTATGGTAGTTCAGAGAGAAAGAGCAGCGCGATCGGGAGAAAAGACAACAGAGATAATGGAGAGGATCAAAGGAGGGAGTGCCCGAGACGAACACAATAAAAAAAGTATGTTTTGTCTGTTTTAGTTCAGGTAGTTTTGGTATTTAGAGTCTTAGAAAACAATTTTATTTGGGTCTTGAAAGCCCGTTTAAGATGCGCTGAAAATGGCTGGCAGCCAATGTTTATAGCATTATTTATATAACACATTAATTAGTGGTTTATCTAATTAACCCATTAAACTGACATCCCTATTTAAAAGACCAGAGTTATCACTTTGCAACCCTAATGTACCACTCCTTTGACCGCATGTAATTTGTAAAAACTACACATAATGGAAACATACACACGTCTATAAATAAAAAAAAAGGGTCAACAGCTAAAATGAGCAAAAAGCAGCTCAAGAGTAAATAAACATCAGCCAGAGGTCAGACTGGCACTCAACGTATCTCAAGCACACACAACCATCTGGTGTCTGGAGCTGAGTGTGCAAAAACAGTACATTCAGTACACACACACACACAGACACACACAGACACACACACTTAGGACATAAAAACATAAAAACAGTGATCGAGGGAGGCAGCTGTTGTAGGACTTTGCCTCGGAGCTGCAGCCTCTCGACACCGCGGCTCGCTTCTCCGTATTTCAGCTCCAGGCTGAAGAATCAGAGTGAGTTTACAATGACTGAGAGTGGCTGCCTGTTTGATGATAAACAACCTCCGAGCTGTTTCACTTTCTTATAAAGCTCTGCACCGCTGACCAGTGACTGCCTGTATGGCACACTGCAGGTGTAAAAGATGACCTTCATTAGGAGATGTCTCAGATTTTGGAATGAAACTCTGTGTTTTTTAACAGGTTATGACCAGTTTTCAGCTAAATACACTCAGTCTGCTTTGGCAGAATTGTGATAAACGACAGAGAGATGAAGCAAACAAATCACTGTTGATAAAATCTGAGCATCAAGTGAGCCAAGACTCCAAAATATTTACTCAGTGCTGATCAAACAAACCTTTCTGGCATCATCCGCATTGAGTTAGCAAAGACAAGATCCAAACAGTAAGATCATCTTCCTCTGAGACTGTTTCATGTGAGAGCAGGACATTTGCTAACAGGCACATAAACAACATAAATACACACAGTCAGTCATGACATGCCACGGTGTGTCAGGGCTACAACGGTTAAACAAGCAGCGATTGCCTCTAGCCCTTCACACTAAAGGTTTCGGAAACATCAGCAGAAACAGCTTTTCCCCCCGAACACATCCAGAAGTAATAGAGCAACTTAAGATTTTATTTGGAGTCGTGTTTCTGGTTCAGCTGAGCATGCAGGCTAAAGTTGGCTGTCAGAGCTTTTCCAGTAAGAAGTGATGCCTGCTGCTGCTTCAGCTTCTGCAAGGAGTGAAGCTAGGCGTGAAAGAGCAGAGACAGCAGACCAAACAAGTTTATAAAATCAACACAATGAGCCCAGAAGCACTCCATCAAGCTAAGGGGGTTTACAGAGCATGTTGATAGCCACTCTGTACAAACTCTTCCACATACATCCCACACACTCAGTATCCCACTTTTTGCCAGTTGAGCACATAAATCCTGTTTATATGCTAACTTTGACCGACTGCTTTAGGTAGTGTATGTGTCGGGTCGATCTGAGTGTCAGCTAAGTGTGAAAGAGAAAAACCAAACAGAAGTTTTAAACAAAGAAATTCTTACAGGGCATTTCTTCCTTCCTTCCTTTCTTTTTCTTTTTTTAAATCCTGTTTCTATTAATGTATTCAAAGGCTTTGACAGCATATATAGAAAAAACTCAGAGGGAAAAAAGAAAATAAAAACAAAACAAAACATACAAGACTTTTATGACCATATGCTAAATTGCATCACTAGTTCAGTATTTCTTTTGAGAAAGTGTTTTAAAAAAGTTTAGCGGTAAGCATAACAGTGAATTAATGTCCAAGTCAGATAAACTGAGGAAGATGATCAATTAAAGTCTGCCAAATACTAAAAAAAAATTCTAAGATTGCCGATCAAGCATTACAGCATTTCCTTCATGTGTAGTAGAGATGTGAGGACAGTGAACCAGGCCCTGAACTGGGGCACAGTGTCAGACTTCCAAAGATTTAATATCACTTTCTTTGCAATTTTCATACTTTCATAGTGCACTGCACAGAGAGACTTTGATAACATAAAGATAGGGAGCACCCCAATAATGCTATTTCAGGATATGGTTTGAACTCACAGCCATATAGGGATGGGTACCTTTCACATTTGAAACGCTACCGTACTAATTCCCAGTACCTTGCAATCAGGATTGGTACTCAACAGTACCAAATTTTGGTACTTTTGTGTGGTTATGTAGTAATAAATATCAGTTTGCCTAATAACAAAATCTAAACTCTTTTCAATTTAACATATTTATTCTTCAATATATAACCTTGCAATGCTGTGTTCATGTCCAGCATGGAAAATCACCTACTCTTCCAGTCCCTCACAGTCACAAAGATGCATTTAGGTACCTAAACATGGTACCTTTTGATGTACATGAATTGGAACCTGGTACTTTTAACAGAATTTGGTCGGTACTTATAAAAGTACTCAATTCGGTACCCAGCCCTACAGCCATACAATCCAGAAAAACAGTCGAATATCTCACACCAAAAGGGATACAGTTTCGGACATGTCCAAAATAAGTGGGACAGAGAGCCCTCAGCAGATTTGCAGCGACCACATAAAGAGGAGATAGTGGGAAAGATGTATGCAGTTTAGATTTAGAACAATGGAGCCTGTGTTTTGCTTTTGATTGAATTAACTGGTGCCGAGCATTAACAGAACATGATTAGATTCTGCTAAGGCTCTCCCACACGTCATCATCAATCTGCATTCCCTGGTCTTCCTCCCAAGCACTTTTCAGGATGTGGCAGGATTTACTTGTTTGGAGAAAACCTTTATGAAGTCTGAAACTAATTTTTTTGAACTGGGTGAAATCTGTAATAGCTTATAGATTCCTATCAGGGCATTTCTTTCTGAATGAGAAAACACTATGAGAAACTGAGTCCACCCACAGCGCTCTCTTTCACTCATACTGTACTCCCTGGTGTACGCTGTGTGTATATTCAGTACTATAAGAGCATGAGAAAGAACAGCTGGATCCCAGAGGTCTGATAAAAACCCTCTCCAATCCACATAATAGATTTTAATACATCCTGCTGCAGTGTACATACAGACCAGAGTGTTTCCCAAATGAGAAGATCCTTAAGAGACCCTCGAGATCTGAGTGAGGGAGACAACAAAACAAAAATGGTCCGTATGTCCTCAAGTACTGCTCCTGAACATGAATCACATCCTCTTTTTACTCTTTAAGTACATGTTAAAAGCCTCAACACACACTGTTAGGAGCATGACACTCAGATACAACAGAAGCTGAAGACATTAACACTGTCTGCATTATTTTGTCCATTATAAATCTAAACATTAGTGCAACATTTTCCCTTTGCGTCACCTACCTTTATCATGAAGTTTTCAACAAGTTGGTTTTTGCTTGTGATGTGAGGTTCTGTTAAAAACTAGTGTTTGTTTGAATTTTACACTACACTGTATCTTAAAACTGCTGTATTTGTATCAAAGGTACTTAAAGGAACTTACCAACCAGATCTGATCATATATGGACCTTTAGACTGGGGCTACACCTCACTCAAAACCTCCATACCAAACAACACATTCTCATGTTTATCAACGCCGTTAGTTTATAAAGGAGAAACAGTGGATGGTAAAACTGCTTCTTTGCTTCAAGATGTTACCTGCTCAATCAAAGTACACATAAAATATAGATTTTAAAGTTTACTTGTGCAGTTCATTGGCTTGTGCAGATCCACTTATGTTCTAGACACCCTTTAAAGATGGAAAACTCACCCAGCCGCCTGGATCCACTTCAGGGAGAGGCAGTGATGGAGGACAGGAAGTAGATATCTCACACTTTCTGGGGACAGCCAGCACCTGCTCTTGATATACTTACTGTAGCAGGAGTCTGCTCTGGAGACTAATGATTCACTTTTTGAAATGTGCTTTCATACTGCCGAGAACTGTATTCTCTTAATAGAGGGTGACATATGCTGTCAAAACCTGTGTGAAGTTTATTTTGCCATAAAGCACTTGGACATCAGAATAAAAACCAAGGTGGACTAACCTCTGCTTGTTTGCGCCACATGTCCAGGTTCTTGCGCTGAGCTTTGGAGAAATGGTCCCATGCCTTTTGTTTGGAAGCAGCTTGGAATACAGACACAATCTGTTCGACTGTGGCGGGATGCAGGGAGGGACCAGAGACCATGCAGAGACAGAGACAGAGAGAGAAAGAGGACAGGTGGGAAGGAGCAGAGGAGTGAGAACGTGGAGTCAACTACGGATGTAAAGATCTGTCTGTGGTGTGTGTTTGTGTGTAGTGTTTTGTTTTTATTCCTGGATGTGCAAGGGTGTGGGCTACTTACTGTACAGACCTGCAGAAGTCTGGATCTTCTGACAGACATTTTGTCAGATGGTTCTCACACATGTAAAAGGATCATTCCATTTTTGCAAACACAAATTGAACGTGATGCACTTTTTCAAACATGCTGAAGTCCTGGGGCTGAAGTAAAAGGCTAACTGAAGCCCTTTGCACACCAGATGCGTATTTTCACAAAAATATTTCCCATGCTTTTCTTTTCTTTTTTTTTTCAATCCAGCTAGCTTTCACACCTGCAACATTATTTCCCTGGAAAACTGGCTTTTCATTTTTAAGACCGAGGTTGATTTTTCCAAAGTTTCACTCAGAATGAATACACATCCAAGTAATCAAATTGCCTGTTGTTGACAGGTCACATACCAAAACATGCAACATTTGCCTCTGAATTTTTCCCAGTTTGATGCCGTTTACTCGAAAAAGACCTTGAGAAGGGACTTTGCACAAACAAAAATGCTCCTCAGAGAATGACCCATTGGTCCTGCATCATCTCTTCTGGCTGGGATGAAAAAGTTAATTCTAAACTTTTGCATTAACTGCCTTAAATTTTTGCCTCTGTCAGAATAAATCCCAATACAACACAATCTATGACTATGTCCAAAATCCCTCCCTATTCACTATGTTGTGCACTGTATAGTAGATGCAACATTTTGTACTGCTGTCTAAACTCTGAGTGAGCATGTTTATACCCTATATAGTCTAAATGTATCCCACAATGGGTTTTGAAAAGTAGTGTATGAGCGATGCTCACTGTGTGAGCAACATATACCATCATGCATTGCGGTTCAAACAGTAGAAATGGCTGATTACACGATTATGGATTACTAATAACTTGAGAAAACATCACATCATGTCAAAGAATAACACTTAGCTCTCTGTTTAACTCTTGGATGAGCGTATGTCACGACTTGGAGCAGAGAAATACACAACACAAATGTTAGCTGCTGAACCATCAATCACGAGTGATGCATTCACTGACCGTTGTAATTCTCTAATACAGCATAAGTTGTGGCGTGAATGCATAAAAGGTATTCATTTTCTTTACCAAAAAATGTGTAATAAATGTTATTGTCATATTTGGCAGTTAATGTGGAAAAATACGCTGAGTATAATGTGAGTTATGACTGAAATCCACGCCGTTTTGCGGTGTTTGAGGAAAATTTTAACTGTCAATTCCCAGCTATCTGAGCAATGCGAGAGTAATTGCATCACTGTTAGTGGCTGATGAGTGAGTGAGTGGTGTCTGAAATGATGTTTTAATTTTGCTGAGTGGGTGGACTATATGGTCCACTACATCTAACTCACTATATAGTGGAAGGAAGTAGGGAATGAGTGAGTGACTTTGGACCCAATGTATGACTTTATTCTCTTCATCATGAACACTCCTTGTCCCTCCAATCAGCATCGTATGAACTGTTTACTCCTGCTGTGTGTACACTCAGCACAGACTCACAGAGCTGCCAGCACGGCTGCACCTTTGTCTTGTTAAATATTTGTTTAAAAAAGAAAATTCTGCTAAGCAACGGGCAGCTTCCAAAAATAACCTACTTGAAGTGTGCCACTGTTGACCGCCGTGCAGCTCCACCGCAGCAGAGAAAATCGCCCAGGGACACCATTATAAAAGTAGCACAGTGTTCCTGATGCTCTTTCTTACTGTAGGTTTTTATTCAAAAAAAGAACAGCTTTAAGATTCAAGCCTCAGGAGTTTTAGCTGCACAATGACAGTGAATAAATTTAACCCTGGATTAGGCTTGTAAAACAGACTGTGTAGACCTTTAACTCCAAGGTTCAAACTGTCTTTAAGTGAACAGCTCTGAGTCTGTACAGTTTGTCTTTTGTGATCACAGCTTCACTATATTAATAAAAGTCATCCTGTCCTAAAACTTCTCCATCTGTTGACATGTAGGTAGTCACGGAGACATGTAAGGTTGGTCTGTGTATCCCAGAGCTTCTAATGAACACAGGCTGGACTCAATATGACCACCGGCTAAGAGTGTGTGTTCTCAGAGTGCTGAGAGACAGAGCAGTGTGGGATCGATAGCCCCTTCCCAGCAGCCTGTAATTTGATGGAGCAGATCAATGGAGGAGTCAGAGACCAGAGGAAAGGGCACAGGCAGACCTGCAGGACTTTCAACTTTCTATCCACCTGTCCATCTAAACATCAAAAAGGAAAACACTTCATTTTACATAAGGAAACCAACCTGTATAGCAGGAAACTGCCCAGTCTCTCTGTCTTAAAGTCAGGTTTACAAACACACGATCACCCACATTCACCTTGGATGTATTTTCCATGTGACATTTACCTTTATAATCAAAAGCAACAGAGAATAAGGACCTTCACTTTGTACTGGAGGATATTAACATTATAATTAACATGCATGTAGTTCGATATGTTGAGACAAAGCACCTCAGGCGCCGGAAAGCTGCATGTTTCACCTTTTGTAAACTTAAAGCATGCATTTTATTCAACATGTCTGCCTTCCTGTGGATTCATGCAATAAACATACTTACTGAATTTTTCTGAAGGCAACATGATTCATAATCCACCACAATGTTTGTCATTGTTTCCATTAATGTTTGAGGTACTTGTAACACAGAGGAGTAAAAGGGAATAAGTGATACGATAACACTGTTAGGAGAAAAACAAACTCACCTTGAAGTTTTCCCCCATAAGTTAAATTAGCATAAATCAGATGACATCTAGGTCCTTGTAATCAAAAGGATTTAGATCCGTTATGTTTGGCCTGTGCATGATTTTATACTTACCATTTTCAGCATCAACTTCTCCAGGCATGGAAAGACTTGATCAAAAATCAAACTGCAGTAGTTTCTGCTTCAAACCTGCATTATGTTCATGCTGCATGTCTAAGGTTTTTAAAGCTAGCCACACATTCATTATGGAGGGCAAATTTCTGACAAGACCCCTCTGACTTAAATCTGACATTTACTATAACACAATCAGAGATCAGTCCAGCAGGAGGTGTGTTTAAGATTCAACATTGCAGTGTGTGTGTGTGCGTTTAAGACTCACATTGACCCAGAATTCCAGCCAGAGCGGTCTTGAACTTGTCTTTGGCCTCCTCCATCTCCTTCTCGTGCTGACTCTTCTCGCCCGTCAGCCGGCGGATGTGGCCGTTGGACGACTGGATCATGGAGTAGAAGTTGTTGGCGTTCCTGCGGTTGACTTCGCCTCGTTCCAACCAGGTCAAGAGCACACGCACGGCTTCGGGAAATTTGGCGTCATCTGTTTGGAAGAGGAAGAGTCAGAATCTGAGCAGTAAAATAAATAAAGGTGGTGACAGAAGAAATGAGTCAAAACTTTGCCTTGTTTAAAATGAAAATCAAAGTCTATGCGAGACACGGCTGTTGATAGAATTGAGGCCTGTTACATAATATATCTTAATCCCACCAAAAACGCTGACTCAGGGTTTGTTTCAGCAAGGTGACACTGAAAAATGATTAAATATTAGACCACAGTGTTCCAAAGAGAAAAAGGAAAAGGGAACAAAACACACACTGGATAAAGGAGATAAGTGAAGTGTCATTATTGAAGAAGCAGAGAATTCAACGACACCTCAGAGAGACAGAGAGAGGAAACAAAAGAGGGGATTAAACCCTCTAGAGGTGGTCTGGGTTAAACATTTAGCCCCTGTCATCAAACAGGAATATAACACGCAATGAAAAGGGCTGAACCCCTTTCTCCTCTCTTGGTGACAGATTCAGGGAGGAGTAAACCCTAAACTTGCAGCAAAAAGCCAGAATGTGTGTTTTTCACAGCAGCAGCCAAAAGTAATTAGAAACAAATCCTCGGTTACCACAACACAGAGTTGGTTCTTTACACCCAGGCCAAGAAAGAAAGAGCTGAGAAAGACTCCAACAGATGGTGGAGAGGCTGAAAGTCACAGACATTTTGTTAACGGGTAACGGTGGCTGAGACCTGGAAGTGTCTTTGCTCATTAGTGAAACAAGTTCATTCAGCCAGAAACCTCAGGGAACGCCGGGAAGAGAAGGAAAAGAAAGGACAAGATGAAAGAGTAAACTGATAGAGAGTGTTTAACAGTGACCTCTGAAAAACAAATCCCTGGATTTGCTCAAACATCAGAGAACAGCTTGGTTTGTTTGACCTGCTGCATTTGGAGACCATTCCCATGATGCCTTAGTTGTACAGTTTACAAACAGACAAACACAACTCTTAACCTTATTCTTCTGTGCTGTCTGTTTGTAGTTTGAATAAATAACTTTCAATTCATCTGTTTGATTCTCTGTTTGTGAGAACTTGAATCTCAGATTTGTTTTTATTAATTTTTTAGGCGATCCTACCTTTGATTTTGTCTCCTAGCTGGCTGCACTCGTGCTCGGAGTAGTGGACGATTGGAGGAGGTGATGGCGGTCGGAGTCGATCCTCCTCCATCTTTCGTCGGTGTCTCTCCTCTCTGGCCAACATGCGCTGTCGACACTCCCACTCGTAGAGGTCGTCTCTGGCCTGGGCGTAGTCCACATGGAGTCGACCCGTGTCCTTTTTGTCCGTGCTTGAGCCCAGGCGAACACGATAACCTAGGTGGGATAACGACAGATTGAAGAAGAGGCAGGTGTCCAAAGCATTGAAAAACAAAATATTTCCTCTGCTTGTCAACATTTTTGAGACCTTGTCTTTTCTACATTCTGGCTTTTATCAGTCTCGGGGTGTCAGTCTGGGTATCTGACTGAAATATTTCTACAAGTATACGATGCATTGCCACAAATTTAGTATAGACTTTTATGACTCAGAAGATAAGACCTGCAAACTCTTCCTCTACAACAACCATCAGCGTATTTGTGATTTTCAGCTAACATGGCTTGAAGCCACTGGGTTTTGTTTTAAGACATTTGACAGAACACAGAAACAAGAAAGATAGAGACAGAAACAAAACAAGATAGAGTTTGAGATATATAAATATATAGAGAGGCAAATGGAAACAAAGAGATAGAGAAAATTAAGAAATACAAAAAATTAAGATCACACTGGGTCAGTCACAGTTTCCCCACACCAGTTTACCTGGCATACTATTACCCACAATGCACGGGGCTAACGCTGTTTGTCTATGCAGGTGGCAGGTTTTGATGAAGTACCGCCATCTACTGGAATGATTTGGCATTACAACTACAATACAACAACACTAACGTGAGGCGGTCCATGAGATAGAAGTGAAGTGATATGAAAAATCTTGTTATTTCTAGTTATAAAAGAGACGTTCACTTCTACAAATTAATTAAAGCCCCTATAAACCACTTATTCACTTCTTGAAACCATACGTGGATTATATGGAAGTGGTTTTTCCATTAGCAGTATAAAATAAAAATCCCTTCCAGATTTATTTTCAGTAAATGATATAAATCAAACATGATGATTCTGCTATGATATTCATTCATTCATTTTCTGAACTGCTTATCCCGTGCAGGGTCGCGGGTGGCTGGAGCCTATCCCAGTTGTCATTGGGCGAGAGGCAGGGTACACTCTGGACTGGTCGCCAGTCAATCACAGGGCTGACACTTAGACAGACAACCATTCACTCACACACTCACACCTAAGGACAATTTAAAGTGTTCAATTAACCTGATGAGCATGTTTTTGGACTGTGGGAGGAAGCCGGAAAGAACCCACTCATGCACGGGGAGAACATGCAAACTTCACACAGAAAGGCCCACCGGCCAAGTATCTACTATGATATGAATAACAAAATAACTAAATAACTAAAATGCCGAGACCGACCAAAGTTTGTGTTGTACATTTATAATAAAGGCAAAATCAAAATCCATCACCTGTAGCTCTGTTTTCCAAATCTGTAAACCAGAGTAGTATACTACAAAACAGACCCAACAGAACAGTCAGACTAAATACTACTGCAAAAGCAGTAAGCCTCTACATTCACATATGTAGTAGCCGGTTTGGAAAACAGCCTATATTTTTAGTCTGAGTAGCTCCTTTTGTTTTTATTTTACATTAACCCATTGATGCTTGTTGTTGCAAATTTGCGATGTATCCTATAAGGTCTTCATAGAATAAAATAGAATAGAATATAACTTTATTCGGCATTGCAACAAGTGCAACGAAATTGCAAGAGTGCTTCAGTCAGTGCAAAACCGTTTCAAGTGCAAAATAGCTGCCATGTTCAGGTAATTAATGACATGAGGTAATTGTTATGTAACTATATGATGACAAATGAGGTATTGATCCAGAGCATCCATTGATGCAGCTGAGATGACCTTTGTATCTCATTATTACCTATTGATTCGTTTTCTACACAAACCAAAGATCTTATCAGATCCACTATGTCACAATGTATTGGTCAAAGTATAACTTAGTTATAACTATTGTGTGTACTATACTCAAATTCACAATCTCCACTTAATTTAACATCTGTAAGAATGCAAAAATGCATTAAAAAATATATATATTTATACAATTGTTAATTTATTCAGGCAGTAAGAGGTTAATGTATGGCTGATCTGAGTTGTGGTTAATTTCCAGTCTCTGCTCTCCCTCTCTATCTATTTCTTTGATGAGCAAATGCCACTGTTGTTGATCATTAGTTGACATCACTGAGACTACGTCTGAATTTATACCGCCTGTTTTTCCACCTTGAGCCATGCCATCACTACAATACCCAAATATTTGTAATTTGTGACAGCTGTCAGCTTGACACTCATGTCTGAATGTCACTGTTCTGTCAGACTGTGTAGATTTCTCAGGGATTTGGCACACATACTCTGTGACTGTGTCTTAAGTATCTGTTTTAATGTTCATGAGAGACTGATGATGAGTAACACCATGTTAGTTAAAGGGAAAACAAAAACATGCCTGGAGGGGTGCGCTTGATTTCTGATGCAGGATGAGGAAACAGAAGTAAATAGCAAAAAAGTAAGTTTGGGTTTTTCTCAATGTTCACAGTTTCTTTGTGGAAACGATGTGAGTTATATACCATCACAAGCCATGAATAACATGTACCAATCACTCAACAAGCTTTCAACAATCTTTGCCCAACATGTTGACCACCTCTCACTGTATCCTCATCATTATCTGTTGTACATGTTAGATCCCATCACTGGAAAGGATGTAGCTGTAAAATGTTACAGGCCCAGGCTGGCACTGTTTGGTCAATCCACTGGAGAGGTTCATAGAGGCCAATTACTACTCTAATGGCTCCAAAAGACCACAGTACCCCTCATTACCCCCTCTTCTCCTCACTTCTTCCCTCTCATCTGTGTTGCTCAATTTTTACTAATGGCTGGTTGCAAATCTGAAGTGAAATCAGGCCCATTCTGTGATTTAATTGGTTCGAAGTTGTAGCAGAGTCCGTCAGAGCAAGTGTTTGGGCGAACATGTTGAGTGTGGGCTCTCTGCAGTCATAATAATGAGGCCCATTGCGGTTCAATGGGAGAAAAAACACACTCATAGCAGGAGGTAGAGCTGGTTCATGCCAGTGCAAACAGGAAAAGAAATAAGAGCAAGCTGTGGGCTCTCTACTTCAGTCTGCTCGCTCTGCTCATGGCTCCGAATCTACAGCTTTGCTTCAATATTTCATAAGAGGGTATCTGTGTGTGTTAGGGCTGTGGAGTGGGCATCATTAGGGGCTGTGTTTTGCAGACACAGGGTGTGTACGAAACAAATGTGTGTGCGGAGATATTATTTATGGGAAAACTACACAGCTCTGTCAGCTGTTTAATAAACAGTCCACAGGCCTGACGGCTCACTGTGAGCACAGAGGCAAAGCAAATCACAGCATCTCTCATACAAATTTATTCTCTCACAAACGCACATTCACTCACGCATAACGTGTGCGTAATAAAGCTAAACTGTCTGTGAAACAGGTTTCTGGAGTAAGAATACGCAGAATATATATGTGGGAGTTAACAGGTTTGAACACCTGAGTGTGGTGTGAAAATGAAGATATAACGCTGTGAGTTGGTTTCACACAGCGAGAAGGTTTGCATGCTTTCATATATCCTCTGTTGTGAGAGCCTTTAGGAGTCTCTGTTGAAACTTCCAGCTGGAAGGAGAATATTAAGTAAAAGCCAGCCCCAAAAGTGGTCATTTAAGGAAGATCTTTGGTTATGATTGTGTATTTCTGTAGACCTGTTTTAAACATTTCCCTTAACACTCACATTTTGACTTAAAATAGAAATATGTGGGTTTGGCCAACTTAACTTTGTCAACCTTGCTAGTCACCAGAACAATGGTTGAAGGAGCTGTGAGGACTTCCTGGGATAACTAGTGTTGGAGAGAGCGATAAAGACTTAGTTTCCAATACGTACCTGCTCCACAAAAAAAAAAAAAATGGACGTCAACTTGCTCGGCTTGAAATGAGGTCGCAAAAAAAACCAAAAAACTGCTCTCCCTGGTGGCTGGCTACCGTACAGGTCAAAAAACCCTTCTCCCCAGTGATTCCAGATGAGCTGTGGTCAAACTTTAAACAATTAATACACCTTATAGAAATGTTTTTCACGTCCACTTGTTGTGGTGATTTGCAGATATCTTTTGGCTGCCTTGTATTCAGGGCCTCTTCTTTTCTGAAAAGTTTTGTTTTTATTAGTTATTAGACTCTTGAAAGAAAAAAATAAGTTTTATTTCGTCACCTGGCTCCACTTAGATTCTCTCAGAGTCCCTCATAGCCTCTACTACGCAGACTCTGGCTGCACAACGGCTGCCAATGGTGGCACCTGTGACGGGGCTTTTTTTGGCTTCAAAACTATACAATGGTAAATGGCGAAGCCACGCTGTCCACTCTCTAATGGTTGTAAGGACCAAGGCGTATGTTTATTTCAAAGTATTAATGAGATCAGACCTTCCTTTTAACGCTTTTTTTTGTTCAAGACAACTTTTTACAGCATACGAAACCACAGGATAAATCATTTATTGAAAGCTACGTAGAGCTGTTGTTTGAAATGTGACAACAAGCAAATTTTGTGAACTCAGTTCGTAGCGTGGTTTAGTAGCCGGCTATTTTTAGTGCTACTCACAGCCGGTGCTCTGAGGCGTGTCTGCAATGTGTAACGTTTGTGAATCCTTGTTCGCTGTGCCCTGCCAGTCATCTACCAATCAGAGCTAACGTAACTTCACTCTTCATTTTATTGATAGACTCAAGTTTGAACAGACCACTGTAGAATAACTGCTGACTGTGGGAATGAACATTATTACAAACTGTCTAACCCATGTTCTAGACCATTCTCCATCACTCTCTCATTCAGTCTTCTTCTGCTCTGACCTCTTTCTTTTTGACAGTCCAGCTCCTGTGTCAACCATCACTACAAAATGAATCCAAGAAATGATTTTCAGCAGAGATAATCTCATATTAAAGTGTGGATTACAATCAAGCATATATCTAGAAGAAACACTTTTTCAAGATCACTTGGAAACTCCTCCTAGCCCCTTTAAGTTTAACAAATGATCAATACTTTTATAATTTTGGTTCCAAATACTGGTCATGGGGTGTGTCCAAGATGCCACACAACCACGTCATTAGTCAGACCTGTAGCTCAGGCTTATGGCTGCTGAGATTACGTGATCTCTCTTTGTTAACACAATATAAACTAAGCACATCCAGCATCTCGTTGTGTGGCAGTATTTTGATTTAGAAAGTAAAGAAAAGTTGTAAAAAGCTCATGTCTGTTTATGGGCTGTTATGTCAGTCACAGCTGGTAAACCTAATCTTTATTATTCACACACTTACACTACAAGACATTAGTACAGTATGCTTTGATTCTGTTTTTAGCTGTGTCAAATATATTTTACTTAGTTTTGATTGTGTTTCTGTCCTCAGCTTTCAATCATTCACACTTTCTATAAGGGGAAAAATGGTTTTACACTTAGGGGTTAACTCTTTGTTTCCTCGATTGAATTTTTACCTGATAAGAAGAGAGCCTTGTCGACAGTAAACTCCTCAACAAATCTGATGTGGCAGAAGTTTTTCTTGCTTTTCCGTATTGCTATGATAGCTCCACACTGTCCAAACACCTCCACGATGAGCTGCTCTGTGGCGTTCTCTGGCAGACCGCCGACGAACACTGTCTTACACCCTGGAGGGCGATCTCTTGTGGCGGGGGGAGGCAGGTCTATGGGAAAGTAGAGAAACAACATGAATGAAAATGCTGGTTGGAAACATCTCTGGGCATGAAAACTGTCTGCAGGAGTTCATATAAAGTGATGATAGGGCTGAACTGTGAACAACAGATTCAAATAATTTATTTACTTTTGGTATCAATAAAGCTTACAAAAAAGAAACAAAGTACACTCAAAGGTAAAATTATAACAGGAAACTTGACCCATATAAGCCGACATTGTCCAAAAGTCAATATGTAAAACTATTCAAATAATTTAAGATATAAAGTTTTAAAAAGGGAAGAAGACTGCCACAATAAGCATCTGATCTCCAAATGCTGCAAATTCAGTTAAATCTTATTTTCAATCATGGTGCTTCTGTCCTGACCTAAAAAGAAATAACAGAGCCTAATGCATGAATAATGATTACTCAGTTTGTTAGATAACTTTTCATATTAAAACTATTTCATGCAGGAAAATAAAATCCCCTTTTGGCTGCAGAGTGAGATGAAGGTCTCCTGCTCTGCACAAATCATGTCCTCAGCACAGATGAGTGTGGACTGATCTAATCTCCAATAGATCAGACCTTTCAGCCATGATGAATGTGATTAGCTGGATCCGTGAGGAGTGAACAGCTAATCAGTGGAGCGCTGAGGATGTTGTATGTCCAGTCGTCCGCTGGAAAAACCTCATGATCACTATATGTTACGCCCTTACAGACATGATTACACTGAAAAGAACAGGAGGGGAGCTGCTTTGATACCTGAGGTGAATCATGCGGGTGTGTTTGATCTGTGCAGACGGAACCAAATCAGATTTCTCAGATTCTTATGATCAAAGGGATGGTGAGGTTTTACCTCAGTGGGAACATAATAACCCTGCGTCAGTGAAATCACTGCAACAAGGAAGGTATGTTCAAGTCAAAGGTAAAACAGCTCTTATCCTTTCCAGACAGAGAAACAGTTCACTGCTTCTTCCCTTTTCTTTGAGAGATATCAGCTTATATCTGTGAGGGAAAGGGAATCCTTCTTTATTTTTGTTTCAGAAATACTTTACTTGTACTTCCATAGTCAGGCTTTTTCTTCTATTCAACCCTCAGATGGTATTAAAACTTAATTTTTTTAATCTTTTTTTTTTAGGAATGACAGTAGGGGTGGGAGAAAAAAAAAACGATGTTGAGATGTCCAAGCCCCTGAATAAATCTTAAAAACTGACTCACGTGATGTGCACTTTTTGGGAAAGTATTACTCCTGATACAGTCTGTAGACATCACCATCATAATCATAAAGCTTTTTCACTTGATCTGGTGTCAAAAAAGAAAACTAAAAATTGCAAATATCGTAGCAACCAAAGAGTTGCAACCTTAAGATGCTATGAGGAAGATCTGTTTTGATTGCAGTCCCTTGCCACCTTGTGGCCCGGAGTATCCGCACACTGTTGTAAATTACTTTTAGTGGACGTGTGTTTTTTTGGAATTAAATGGAGATCGGATCAAAACAAATTTTCTTTGTTCAAGGCAACTTTTTACTGGATACATTGCCCAGAGGTAAGGTATTTATCAGTACAGTTATGTAGCGGTATGGTTTGAAACGTAACATCAAGCAAACGTTGTAGCAGCCGGCTATATGTAGTGCTATCGGCAGCCTGGTGCCACGACGTATCTGTAGGCTAAAGTGACAACACGTAAACACTGTCAGTTTGTAAGTAGTTTAGTAGCCATTTATATTTATTGCAGCTAGCAGTCCGGTGATCTAAGACATGTCTGCAATGTGTAACGTTAGCAAACCCTGGTTAGCTATGTCCTGCCGGTCATCAACCAAGCAGAGCTAACGTATCCTCACTCTTCATTTTATTGATAGACTCAAGTTTGAACAGACCACTGTAGAATAAGTGCTGACTGTGGGTTAGAATGAACATTATCACAAACAGCTTAGCCCCTGTGCTGTGATACAGCCTAAGCTAAATTAGCTGTGTCCACCATCACTTCAAAATTAATCACAGAAATCCCTTTTAGAAGAGATAAAACACAGATCTCTGTGTTTATCTCTTCCCACTACTAAACTTCATTAGGCGGCGTGGTGTTGTCATAGAGACCTAGACGTGCTGTACATCAATCCGATCCTGGACGACCAGAACTGGAAGCTAAGAAGTAGCAACTTAAAATAACCTGTAACCAGCAATACTGGCACTGATAATCTCGTTTTAAAGTGTGGATTATGATTAGACATATATCTAGAAGGGAGACTTTTTCAAGATCACTTTCAAACTTCTCACAGACCCTACACAGTAAATGATGATGGTACAGACATGACTCAAGGTTTCACAGCAGGGGACCTGGTCTCATTATAATGAACAGGCAGAAAAAGACAGAAAGGAGAAATGAGGTGTCATGTCTTTACATTTGATACCAGCAGGCATCTTTTCAAAAGAACTCCTAAAACTGTGGTAATAAATAAGCAAACCATCAACTGAACTACATAATTCTAAAAATAAAATCTATTGTGGGATGTCAGGCAGTGAAAAAATAACAAGCCAAGCTCAGAGAGTTTTTTTTCAAAGATTTAAAATATGCAGCCAATTAACTCTTAATCCTTCTGCTGTCAGAGCTCCTCACACTCTTTGACAGCTACTCTGAAAACTTACAGCTTTCAGTTTCAGGCTTCAAGCCAGCGCTGTCCCTTTCTTTAAACTTCCTCACAAAGACGCTCCAGCTGCCCTGCGTCTTCTCCCCCTTTAAATGTGCCTGCTACAGCAAAATATTGACTGGCATTTCAGTCAGTGACCTCCAGAGCCGGAGGATTAAACAAGTTTCAAGTTGAGATGGGCAGAAAACAGAAAAGGTGAGAGTGGAAAAAGCTTGCAACAGCAAGAAAAAGCTTTGTTGGCAGATCCAACAAAGAGTCCCAAATTATCTGACCTTTTCGGTCCATGAGTGGGAGATGGTGGTGGCTGTGAGGACGGCAATGAGGACAGAGATAGGAGTGTGGGTGCAGCGCAGCAGCAGATACATGAGGTGTCGAGCTGTAAATTGGACAGAAATGGTGATATTTTTGTAGCAGAAAGTTTTGGGTATATTCAGCTTCAGTTGAGTAAATTGTTTCGTAGATGGAAACAGTTTGATGCAGGGGTTCAGCTGCATGCTTGGATATCTGCTATACTTGTGGTCAGCTTGTTTTATGCACAATGCTATGAACTGACTGTCCTTTACTTCTTGACTGAATTACATAGATGCATGGTACACATCTGACCAGTTTGAGTGACTACACAGACTGACAAGTTGAGACCTGACCAACACATTTAGAGAATCTGCTGTTTGAAGTCCATCATGTAGTTTCATTGCTCTAAAAAGACGAGGGGACCATGTCATCTACTGTCTTCCACAAGTTTGTGGAGCACATGCTTTCACATCAGCTGACAGCTTTTATGGAGTTACTGGTTTCTTTTTCAGTGGACTTGGCACCTGCCTACAGCGCCAAAACTCCTACCAAAGTGTTTGCAAAGCACAATGGTGCTGTGCTTGAATAATACAGAGACTAAGGATTACATTGTTCACAAAATCCATGGTTCAGATCTTATCATGTTTTTTTTCCTTTTAACAATCATTTCATGTACAGTTGTGTAAAACCTGATAGAATGAGGCAATTTGCAATTTGATGCATCATTAGAGCCGGGCGAGACATTTCTGGTTTCAACATGCCAGCTCCTGAGTAAGGAAAGTCTCTATTGGCTGTCCCAGAAGTCACCAAAAGCTGGTAAATGACACCTTTTCCTAATTTCCATAATAAGGCAATTTAAATTCATGTCATCTTCATGAACCCTGTAGGAGGGAGGAGTAACATCGTGGAAGTGACAGAAAGCGGGTAAAAAAACATAAATGTCGAAAACCAAGGCAGTGGCTCAGTCTGTAGGGACTCAGTTTGCTGATCGGAGGGTCGCAGGTTCAAGCCCCGGCGCGGACCAAGATTGGGAATTGAGCTGATAGCTGGGGAGGTGTTGGCTTACATTCCTTAGCACTGTTGGATATTCAGAGCAAGGCACCAAATACCCCAACTGCTTGGGTGCGCACTAAGAGTGCAGCACCATCACTTTGACCTCTCTAATCATTGAATTTTTCTGTGCAAAACAGTGCTGTTTGTATATCAGGGGTCACCAGTGTAATGCTCGCAAGAACCACTTAAGGTGCCCGTAAGGCTTGTTCCAAAAAACAGCACGGATCCCAATGGGGCTCCTTACTACCATCATTGTTGTGTAAATCATTAATAACAATTGTGAAATAATTAACATTGAGCAGTCCCTCCACATAGTATTACCTGTTCTATTACTATGATTAATATGATTAAAAGTGACTGGGCAATTTTGTTCACAATGTTTTTATCAGAAAAATAGCCCTACGTGCCACTCATTTGCCGAAAGGTAGCCCTCAGCCACAGCAAGGTTGGTGACCCCTGGTGTATATATAGCATGAGTCAGAGTATAAAAACTGAATATCTCCCAGGGGGATTAATGAGGTATATCTTCCTCTTCTTTTTTTGTCAATTCTTGGCTCCTTTATCTGGGCTTGGGACCAGCAGAGGTGACCCGATTAGTACATGATTTAGTTGCATGCAGTTGTCTGCTCTGGCTGCAGCTGAGAGGGACAGCTGCGAGTGAAGAGGAAATGACCTGAATGACTTTTCAGTCTATGAACCGAAAATAAACACAGCTTACAAACTTTTAAAATGTCAAACAAAATTCCATCTCTGATGCAACTGAAATGAGCCGATGCCATTGGAAGAAGCGCTTTTCTCCGGTATAAGGCGTATAATAAACAAGGGTATCCAAGTCATCTATAAACGTCTATCCACAAATGAGTTCATGATACCTTTTTACCTGTGTCCTACAGCCCCTTGAGAGGGATCCCGATGCATTTTACAGTTTGAGAAGGTTTTAAAATTCCTACATTCCCTCCAGAGTCTCTTTTTCAATCTGGATGTGCTGAAATTCCTCTAATCAGAGGTGTCTAAGAGGCATTCTGAGGAAATGGATGATCCTTGCCCCCTTTAACTCAAGGAGGCTAGTTTTACTCCTACACTTCTGCTGGAAAAGTGAACTCTTGACTCTGTTCCTGGGGATATTTGAGTTCTTGCAACCTCAATCTCCAGTTTAACTTCATCTAGAAGAAAATAACTCTCTTTTATAATCAGCCATGGTGGACAATGGCATGTGTTCAATGAAGTCAACACATCTGCATCACTACCAGAGACAGAGATGTGATCCTGATGTGTTAGAGAGGGCCTTGAGACACTGTCCGTGTAAATCACCAAAATCGCACAATCCCTTTGATTGTTTCAGTGCCTGATGTGAATCTAATTTATCTTTAGAGACTCGCCAAGGACCTGCTTAACCTGACAAACACCTCTCAGGGTTTAGTGTCTCGATGCAGAGCTGAAGCCTGTGGAGTGACTTGACTTTCAAGAGGAGAATTGAGCTGCAGCAGCTCACTTCAGAAGTCGTCCAGATTCTTGGCTCAGAGATTCTTTTTTTTGTGGCACTGAAAGAGGAGAATGATGGGACAATCTTAAGAAGAGACAGGCATCAGATAAGTTCAGAGCATCTGGGAAAGAATAGTGAGACGCAGCAGGATGAGAGTTGTGCAATAGTATCCATGCATCACTTCAGGTTTTGAGGCACATATAATCTCAGAGAGCATTTTAATAAGTGAAGAACATTTCACAACCTAAGTAAGCTTTCCTGAGCCACAAACATTCAGGGTAAAAGTTCTGCTTGTGCCACAGAGCGGTTGTGACAGGCTCTAAAGTTGGAGGGTAAAATCTTGACAAGCTGATCCCTCACACAGCCTCGGGGTTTAAATGTGCGCAGAGTACTGAGTGTGTTTCCCTCCACTGACGCCGGGCTGAGGAAGAGATTTTTCTAGGTGAAGTTAAACTTTTAATCAGCTTTTCCCTTCCCACCTTATTGTGACAGTGACGGTTTATGCTGAGCCACCGGGCACACCACTGCGTTACAAGAAAAACTTCTGAAGATTTTCAGAGTCGTGCTGAAAGAATCATATTTGTTTTAGAAAATGCAGGAGTGTGTTTGGTGAAAGGAGCGTAAACTCCCAAAAGCTGCTGCGGTGAGAAGCTTCCGTTTTCTTTCCCGCTTGAAGACGACATGTGAGACCTGTGTGAATAAAGTCCCTGAGGCTGAAACTTTTCTGCAGCGTGAAATCTGAAAAAGTGAAAGTGGGATCAATCAAAAGGCCCCCTGCTGGTTCTGTTCTCACCCGGGATAATTGGATGTTGGAGGTGAGATAAATATAAACAATAGTGTGCAGCACACCCTCAGTCAGATGACACAAAGTGACTTGCCCTGAGGTTTTCCTGTCTTTTGTGATGATAATGTGGTTTAAGATGGAAAATGTGGTTACAGAGTAAGAGTGACTTGACAGGAAGAGGAGAAGAGAAAAATAAAGAAGGAACAATAGTTTGACGGTTACCGCAATATTGAGGATCCTTTTTTTCAGACAGCAATGAAATTATAGTTTCAAGTCTTCGGAGGGGTAGAACAAGGATTGCAATACTTTCCATGTAAACACTTGGCTGTCATTTTGATTTTGCCTTCAGTAGAAGCTAAAAAGGCACATTTCAAAATCAAAGCTAGCGCCAACGTGTTTGGTCAAACTGATCTCTAAACAGACCCCAGAACACGTCCAATGCAGGAAATCTTGTCTCATTTCCTCATCTACATGCTGTTTTTAGAGATTAGCACAGGATTAGCATGATATAATGACTTACTGGGGTTAGGAGGGAACAGGGTGCAGCTCTTGCAGTGGATGATCTCCTTAAGAGGTGGGACATCCTGGGAGAGGGGAGCTGGTACCATATTGAGGCCGGGCATCATTGGGTTCAGAGGGCTGATTCCAGCCATCAAACCAAGGTTAGGATCAAAGTCTGGAAGAGGAAGGAGAAAATAAAGACAAAGAATTAGATGTTAACCAAATGAACTAAATTGAAACTTCAGTTATCGTTCACGTAAACTCTCAAATAGCTTTTCCCACTGTTTGCTTATTCACAGAGATTACTCTGTCAACACCACTGACACACAAGCAGCCAACACCAAATGAAAACACAGCCATTCATGAATAAAACATGGTGTAAACAACATCCATATTTTAACAAGTTTTAGTGACTCTCTCCGTCACTCCTGCTGTTTGAATTATGACTTTACAGATAATGTATGCTGATGGATCTGGATCTACAGTGAAGCTTTAAACATGATGCTGATGTAAACTGAAGCTCTGGTATCCACATTCACGTGTTCCCATATGAGCACACAGAACGACACTTTTCAAATGGAAATGACTCGGCTCTTCGGGATGTGCGTCATTGTCACCTACAGAGAATTTGGTGCTGACAATTATGCTGCAGGGTGCATAATATTTTTTACACCTGCTTGTGTTTCTGCGGGAGCACTGCTTCCAAAGCACATCCCTCACAGGGGATTATGCGCACACTGTTATATCGCAGACATGTAACAAAATCAATCTGACAAGCCAGGAGCAGATTTTACTGAAGGTGTTGTTGTTGACTGCAGCTATGGTAGATGAAATTGGAAATATAAAATGTGTAAATAGACAAGTAACATAATGTGAAGGAGACGGCTAAGCCATGAATGTCTCTTATACAAAGGCTGACACTGTCAAAGTGATATTTAACATACATCTAGAGTTTAGGTTTTGTACTGCAGTAGTGTCCTCACCTGCGTTTCTCCTGAAAAACATGAAGTACGAAGAATATCAAGGAATATATGAGGAATAAAGTGACATTTAAATCAAAATTCAGACAAGGTGACCCTGACACAAACAGCGGAATAACTAATGCTTGGAGAATCTTTGCCTTAACAGGTGTAGTAATATATAAAGCCCCGTTTCCACCAAGCAGTCCGGTTTGGTACAGGTTGGATAGCTTAAGCCTGGTCCTGTTTTCCACAGTCAACTGTGCCCCCTTGTGGTAGGGGGCATGCAAGCCGGATGCCGATAGCCGCATCAGTTACATGATGGCATGACGCCATAGCTGCCTGACACAGTGTACCCGCTAATAAATCCAACGAAGAAGAAAAATGGGACACAGTAAACAAAGAGCAGCGATGGAAGACATCCAGCGATTCGTCTGCTTTGTGATTTCGTGTGGCTCTTTGTTACTAAAAGGAAGTGACGATTCCTTTGACCAATCAATCTTCTGCAGTGTTATCACTCCAACTTCTGGGATCGGACTGCCCTTCCCAATTGAAGGGTTATTTGGGAATCTGTCAGTAGAATTAGATTAGTCAGTAGAAACGCCACAAAATGCATGCAAAGATGAACCCTGCTGAACCGCTTGGTGGAAATGGGGCTTAATTCAGTTGCTCGGTTGTGTAGATTTTTGTACCGTTTCTGCCCCTTCACTACCTTGTTTCCCAATTTTTTGCTGTAAGATGTTGGAAGGTTTTCAGCAATTTTTGATGATTACTGAATTTGGTTGGCTGAACTTCACAGTTGGTCTTGAACAACTTAATAGATGAGTAAATGCAGTACCTGACATCATATTTAACCAGTAAGTATGTTAATGGCCGAAAATGAGTTTTAAGAGTTGTTTTATGCACTTAGAGTAAAGGTGTGTGAACCTTTGGATTTACCTGGATTTCTTGGTCATAAAATGTGTTGTGATCTTCAGCCTGTTTTAACCCATACCACAAAAACAACCATTCGTTTTCATGGCTGGTCTAATTTCACATCTGTGTTGTTTATGCTTTTAGTGGTGTGTATTTATGTGTGTGTGTGTGTGTGTGTGTGTGTGTGTGTGTGAGCCTATGGATTTATTTCTCTCTATCACAGAGGCTGGGACCTGAGGCAAGTATTCAGCAGAGCTGTGTGTAATAAAGGAGATTATTTACTTCTACCCGGGGACTTCACCACATCTACAAGAATTCTCCCATCTTTCCCGGTGATGTGCTGTGAGATGTTTCATCATTTATGTGACATTATTTCTTCCCTGTGTCAGTGTCACTCCTTACAGTAGGAACTGACAGAAACCACAGGTGAAAATGTACATTTGTAAGTGTGCAGTCAGTAAAGGACTATACTGAAGTTTTACACATTTTTTCAAAGAGGGTGGGGAGATAGGCTGCCTCTGTTCTGGTGCAAGCAACCCAACCACTTTGCCAAAGTAGTTATTTTTAAGCCTGTGAGTGTTGCTGTGGAGGGTATGTGTTAGAACAGGGGTGACCAACTTGTGGCACGCTTGCGACATGTGGCTCTTTGCCTTTTGGTGTGCGGCTCTCTATTCCATACAAAAATCAATAAATAAATAGATAAATAAATCTAAAATATTGATATACTGATGCCAATGTTTGGATTAGTATTGAACAATACTTGGGTGATGAGTTTAATACTTAAGTTTCAGTTTCTCTTCTCTACACAGATAGATAGATAGATAGATAGATAGATAGATAGATAGATAGATAGATAGATAGATAGATAGATAGATAGATAGATAGATAGATAGATAGATAGATAGATAGATAGATAGGGATGGGTAACTTTCGTATTTGAAACGATATGGTACTGATGCTCGGTACCTAGTAATTGGTATTTGTACTCAACGGTACCAATTTTCAGAACTTTCTTGTGTATGTGATAATACATTTTTTTAATGATAAAAATGTGATTTTTTTTTTCAATTGAACAAATTTACTCTTCAGTGTATAACCTTGCAATGCTGGGTTCATGTCCAGCATGGAAAACCTACTCTTCCACTCCCTCACAGTCTTAAGGATGTACTTAGGTACCTAAGCACGGCACCTTTTAAATTGTTTGTGAATGGGTACCCATTTTTGGTACTTTTGACAGAATTCGGTTGGTACCTATCAAAGTACCTATTTCCGTACTCATCCCTAAAGACAGATGTAAGGAACTTTGTCTCTTCTGCAACAAAATCAGACATGGCTCCAAGTACAAATTTAAAAACACAAACAATACTTGCTTTGAAAATTGGAAATGTATTAATTTTCATTTTATGTCATTATGTCAAGACTGTGTGTGTGATGTGGCTCTTTGTAGTAACACGGTTGTTTTTGTAGCTCTTGGTCTCTGGCTGGTTGGCCACCCCTGTGTCAGAAGAAGAGACTATCAGCATGTTTTCCTATCTGCATCCTGCCGGAGAAAAATTCAATGCTAACATGTTACTGTCTACAGATGTTATTCAATCCTCCTGCTATGAGAAAAATGCATCTGGGCACAGATCACAGTTTGTCAGTGACTCGATCAAGAAAATGACCATACAATTGTATTTTGGCTGTATGTAGTCCCAAATTAAAGAGGGGGAGATACACTGTCTGGACACTATACTCGCCTGTATCTCGAAGAATACTTAAAGACATCTAAGAGTTAATTCTCAACTTTCAGATGGAAATTAAGTCACTTTTCAATTGTAGTTAAAATGCCAAATTCTCTCTCATACCAGCTTTTCTCTGGTTTTCTAATCTTTCAGTTCAGTAAACTGAATATCTGTCAGACAGAAATCCATAGACAGCACTAATAATGAGATCATGTGGTGGAAAAGCAGTGAGAAATAACAACACAGTGTGCAACAACATAAAATATTTTCACAATATTTTTCATTTTCATTTTAAACTCCTGCCTTGATTACCTGACCGCTGTGCACACAGCAGGTGTTGTTTATCATCAAATTAAATGATACTTTATTGTGAATAAAAAGTCCCAATGGCTGAATAATTAAACTATGATTAACACTGAATGGTTCAATGAGACCACTTTGTTGTGTCTAATTTAGTCGACCAGGAAATGTGAATTAATGAATGAATGCTGATACAAAGGCCAGAGTTGGATGATTAAAGGGCATTTATACAAAGGCTAAGCACTCGCACTGTGACATACATGTGCATATCACTACACACCCATAAAATCTGACCTCCTAGGTCATTGATAATGAAATGATGTTATCGCAGACTGAACTGTCCATCAATCAGAAGGCGCAGATACAAAGGAAGGGATATTTGATGGGTTGATACTCCTGATTGTTAATGTCTTCTTCTGGCCTTCAGGCGCTCTCTCCTCTCTGATTTCCAGGGTACACGTCCCTTCTAGCAGCCAGCAGAAGGTGGGGGTGTTGACGGAGGTGACATGGATGGTTGCTGTGAGGCATGCTGGATAATATCCTCTAATGAGACGAGCTAGCAGCACCACCTGGAACCCTACCAGTGGCTGAAATCTGCCTCTCTCAATCTCTGCCAGGAGTCACACGCTTTGCATTTTCATGTGAACATCTCAGACTTCATTTCTCCTGCAGGAACAGTTTTCCTATCTGCATCCTGCAGGAGAGAAATTCAATACAAACATCTTACTGTCTATAAAGGTTATTCAATCCCCCTTTTCCATTACACCTAAATAAGGTTCTGTTTTTTAAGGAGTTCATCTTTTTAATGTGACACCTCCATCGTCAAATCTCCCGAACAGATCTAACTTTTAATGATATCCAGCCTTTAATTGAATATAGCTGCCACAGAAAGGGAGAGCTGTCAGAAAGTTTCATTACTGCAGCCTTATAACTCCTGCTCTATTTTCTTTCCCCACAGACACACTGTATATCCAAAGTCTATCCACTCTGTCCGCCTACACACAGCCAAAATCCTCTGGCATTGAACCAGTGCAGCTCCAGTGCAGTCAGCAGAAAGGGACACAGCGCTCAGTCCGAGGGTTGGTAGAAGGCTCTGGGCAAAGGAGCGACTGTCAGCTAATATATTTCCTGATGTTAATTCAGGTGAGCTAATGTGTGACAATGAAGGGACCCTGATTCATATCTCGGGGGGTCTTGAATCCTTTAAATTCACAGGAGGCTCTGTTTGGATGGTTGGTTATCAGCCATGACAGTTTTCATATTCCATTGTGGTTGGATGTGTGTGTTTGTGTGTAGTTGTGTGCAGCTGTGGATGCTTGAAGAGGCTGTGTGTGTTGTTGTGGAGCAGGGGTTGTTTATTCAGAGGAGCTGTGTGTCCCTCAAGCTGGCTTATCTATTCTCCAGGGTGTTTTAGTTTGTTTGTGTGTCCATGCATACGAATGAGCATCTAAAATTAATTATGTTAACCTTGCAAACACATGTGTGAAAGGCTCAATATCTCTACTTTTGAAGGAGCTTTTGGTTTAAACTGTTTTTGTGTGGTCTACAGGAAAGATACACTTCAGTTTCAAGGTCAAACAAACAAAAATGAGCGTTGAACCAGAAAAGAAAAGCTTGACTCATTCTTTTGAGGAGATGGTGACACATTTACCACCTTAACTCTTCAAAATCCATTCAGTTAAAAGAAGCTGAAAAATGAAAAATCACTCCATAGTTGAACCTCTCCGCTGAGGTCATCACCTGCAATGAAGGCTTTCAGAGCAGTTCTTGACATGTTTTTTTCTAAGTGGTTTGATGCATCAGGAAGATTTTTGTTAAAAGGTTTGAGTCACAAGGGCTGAGACTCAAGTGTGGCGTTCACTCTAAGTCAAATATGCAGAGCAGCAACACATACTGTGGAGTGTCTCTGTTAATAGAAACCATCTTGTGAGGTCTGCGTTTGGACAGGAATATAGGAGGAGGAACTCTATAGCTCTCCATCTGGTTCTGCTTATAGCCTGGGTGTGTTTGAGAAAGTTCTGATGAAAGGCAGAGAAATACACACTGAACTCTCTTGGACGGCTCAAACCAGATGTTGAAGCAGCTGTCACTGTTGGAATCAGTTTTGTTTGCAATATTTTCTGACCATATGATGACATTTGTTACACTGGTGATCAGGCATCCAAGCAGCCTTCTATTTAGTGCTCCTTGTCTGTTGATGTAGAAAGAAAAATAGAAAATACTTTATTTGTCCCCAAGGGGAAATTCAGGAGTTGCAGCAGCATTCAAGAAAACAAAAGTAAGAAAGTGTATAGAAAGTGCAAAAAAGTCCATAAGAAATTAGATGACGACATCCCGTCCACCACTCATCCACCACTCTCCAGCCCAGCCAGTCTCCACCTCCACAGGGTCCAGGACTGAGCCTCCCCAGAAGTCTGTTCAGTCTCTGTCTCCTGGATCCTGTCTGCTCACAGCAGGTGAAGCTCCTCCAATGTGGCGCTGGCGTCCGATGTCAGCTCCGTCAGCCACGTCTGTGAACAGCACGATGCCGCTGGGTTAGCACAGCTAGCTCGTCCATCCCCCGGGGCTAGATCCCACGTTCCCAACAACAATGGATGGAAGGACAGGTCCACGTCGTCACCTCCCAGCTCACACCCGAGAACCAGCACGTCGTCCTCATCTCCTCCTCTTCACTTTGAGGGAAATCATCAAGCCTTACACTAGTTAGCATTGACATGCTACAGGTTGCTAACAGCTAATTTCACATGTAAACAATGCAGCCATGGTTACATGTAGGATCTCCAGACAAACACAGGAGAAAAGTAGTAAAAACATAGCTGAAGCCATAAAAAGTTTGAGAGACGAAAAAAATTGCAAGAAACGGACAAAGAAGAGAGAGCTGCTGCAACAGGCAGCTACTTGGGCAGCGCCTAGCAAGGAAAGAATTATTTATGTCATTGCTGACATAAACCAAAAAATGTTAGTTATCAGTTCAGTTAGTAGAACAGCTCTAGATACTAAAGCCGCGTTTCCACCAAGCAGACGGGTTCGGTTTGTCTCGGTACAGTGCGCATTTTGTGGTGTTTCCACTGACTTATCCCGGGACAGATCCCCAAATAACCCCTGCAAAAACTCCATTTCCTGGCGTCTACATGAAACCATTAAAACCACAGTTTTCCAAAATCTTCACTTTGGCCAGAGTTTTCAGAAAATATCATTTTTAGAGACATAAGGCTGCAGTTTACTGTGGAAGAAAGGCATAAAACTAAACAAACAAATGCAGTTTCCCAGATAGCAGGCTACATGTAACCTGACACGCCAGATGGACAGTTTTATATATCCATCCCAGAAATATTTTGCTAGTCTGTCTGGTAACAGCTCTTCAGATTTGCTTTCAGAGGTGGGACCTTCAAAATAAATCAGCAGCTGGTGATTGGACGACTGTTCTGATTGACACACTCACCACAGACCAATCCATATCAAGCCGTGGTATGACATAGCTTATGTGTGCCGCTGCTAAAAAACAGACGAACAACTACAGGAACTCGAGAAACAGCTGTGATAACTACTGCAAGTACGAAAGTCTGCTGTTGTCACGTCTGCTCATCACTTTCCCTGCCCTTGCAGCTCCAGCCTCTCGTCCCTGATTGGGCCGGTCAGAATTTAGCCGAGTGAATTAGTACGTTCGTGGAGCCTGGGAAGATGGATCTGCAAGGTTAAGCTACGTGTGCACATAGCCTAAATCTGAAGCTTATAATGCACTCAATAAAAACTCCAGCTGCAGCTTCCATGAGTTCAGAGAACACTCAGCAGAGATGTTCTGCTAAATGTGAGTCAGAATCCTTGAATTCTGCTGTTTACTGACATCGTGTTCCTCGACTCTCTTACTTTGGGTCCTTTTATTTCCCTCAGAAATCATTTTAAGCAGAGATGCTTTGATAACACTTCAAAAAGAGATTGCTTTTTACACTGAATCCAGCAACAGTCGTGTTTTCTCTCCTGGTGTGAGTTTCACAGAGTGTTCCAGTACAAGAAGAGAAACATTGCTCACACAAGTTTTTACTTAACCCACAAGAAAAAAAAACAAAAACCCAGATCCACCTGCTGTAAAACTAACGGAAACTCTATGTGTCTTTTTTTACAAACCGTATACGACGATCAATTTTGTCCTTAGCTCACAGCAGAAAAAAAACTAGTCACCACAAGATGAAAACCCCGACATTCACTTTCCTCCCAAGCATGGGTCTTGATGTATTTGGACATTGTGTACTTGGAGTTATCCATAACAAGAATCCATGGAGCCAAAGACTCTTTTAAACAGACTTGGCACTAACTGGACTTTAAATGTAACATGCTACTGGAGTTTGGTGTTATGGTTCCAGGGAATGGGTGGGTTTCAGTTGGGTTTGTGTTTTTTATGTTTTTTTATTTATTTATTCATTCATTCATTCATTCATTCTTTTCTTCCTTCCTTTCTTATTTTTTACTCTGAATGATCATTCTTATTTATCTTTTTATTTTCTTTCTTCCTTCCTTTCTTTTAAACTCCAAATGATCCACTTTTTTAAATTCATTTAAATATTTATTTTCTTTCTTTCTTTTTAACTCTGAATGATCCATCTTTTTTATGTATTTATTTATTTATTTATTTATTTATTTATTTATTCACTTATTTACTTATTCATTCATTTATATATTCATTTATTTCTATATTTTTTTTTTATCATGATTATCACACATATTCTCACTGAACTTTCAACAGACTCAGGTTTATTATTGTACCCGTTTACAGGAAAAAAAATAAAACAAAAATTTTATATTAAAAAAAAGAAAAAAAGAAAAAACAACAACAACTTTGTCCGTTACTGATATATAAAAAAAAAACACCAGAGTTTTTAGGTGACCTTCACTTCAGACCCAACCAGTTTCTGTGTCACTTCCAATCCTGACACTAGACGTGTTTATATCACTTGGCTACAACAACTCAGGTTCAGTTTGGGCTTTTATTTTCTGGCTGGTTTCCTTTTGAATTTTTTGGCTTCTGTTTCCTTTGCAGGCCATTATTCGGTGAGGATGGCTTGGACTGTGTCAGAAACAGTCAGCGCAACGTCCTCCAACTTTGATTCAAAAGACAGTAAAACTCTGATCTCCTTCTCGATGGATAAACGGGCATGCAAAAAGGTACACCCAGAAAAGAGAAAAAATCAACCCAACAGCAGAGTGGAGAGTCAAGTGGAGAAAAAAAAACATATGGGTCTTCTCCACTTTTGCAACTCCAGCACTAGCCCCATCCAAACACTTCACCAATACAAACATCTTGATGCAGCAACTTTCAAACAGACACAGTCACTTTTCAGTTCACCTCTTGACAAAGGAATTACTGGATATGCGCATTAAAGTCGGTTAAGCAGCAGAGGTTTGATGCCCTCAGTGGTCTGTTTATCCAGCTGTCTTTCTGCATTAATCCACTTGACTGGAGGCAGAGACACGCTCCCTCACACACAGTGGATGAAACAGAGGCAAACTTCAGTGTTTAATGAAAACAGTCCAGCACAGGCACTTACTTTTTAATGAATGAGACAAACTGATGCATAAAACCCACTTAAAGCTACACGGAGGCTTACAACCAGTCCAACGCATGTATGAGCTCACTCCCACATTAAACCAGAAAGAAGTGAGGCTGAATTCCCCCCTGTTGTTTGGAGCTGGAACAAAAAGGAGGCAAAGATGACGCTCTGAGGAATCAATAACTCATCCACTTGGATTACCTCCAAACCGCAAGGTGCTGCAGAAACAAAAGCTACATAACACCAAGAGACAAGAGTGTTTCTCCAACATGGAAACTTCTATTAACTCAGAAAGAAGCAGCCAAGTTTAGCTCAATTACATCACTCAATAAAAGTTCAATTTAGAAATACAAGGTGTTAACTTTGGATTTCCTCTTCCTCATTGTTTTCTGTAATCTGAGGAAATAGAAACAAGCACGGACAGAAAGCTTTAAACTTCCCGCTCACACTTCTCCTGGGGTTCAACATGTAAAGTTGTTCTGGCCTGAGTGAAATGAAAAATGCATGATGGGAGGAAAGAAGAGGCCTGTGAGTAATGTATGTAGAGAGATGATAACACAGCAGCACATTTCCTGAATTTACATATCATAAGTGTTCCCACTCTTCATAGGACAGAGAGAATAACTTTTCTGAGCTTTTACATCATAGATATAAAATATAATTAGCTACTGGAGTGGATCTGCCGTCATTTCTCTCAGTTTGTGCTCAGATGAGCGTTTCAGTGTGACTCAGAGGAGTCTGAGTGTGAAGGAGCTCAGAAAGTAACAGCGCGTGTTTCGGTTACAGAGGCTGACTCAGCTGTTATAAGATATAAATGAGCTGTGGGTAATTCAGGCTGTGAGGGAGGAAGGGGAAACAGGATATTAGGAAAGGGAAGAGGAAGAGGTGAAGGTGGCGAAACAGCAGCTGTTACTCCAGGTGATCTACTCGGGGAGTCACAGCTGTCCTATTAACCTGCGTCTCCTCCCTCTCCATCACTGCCTCCTTGTTTCAGTCTGAGCTACAGCAGAAACACAAACTGCTCCTGATCCCTCATGTGTTTAGGATAAAAGACCCTGATCACTCAGGGGACACCCACTCAGGAAAGTCCCATTGTTTAGCCTGATTACAGCTCTTTCTCTCACCTTGCTGTGTTTAATTGACCTGTATCTCGGTTGTTAGTTTGTTGCTCCTGTTAGCACAGGACAAATTAGGAAAAGGAATACAAGATCTGATTTATTTCTGCAATTTAAATAAGCAGGATCAACTTAAAGCCTGATGGCACCCTCATTTCTTCACGTCATACACTAAATTAAACTGATTCTAGTTCCCAATGAGGTTGAGCTGATCAGTTGGGGCTAGGGATGCAGGGTTAAATAATAACCTGCATGCCCTACTGTGGGATAAGACTGGTAATGTTTTGGGTAAAAAACAAAAATGAGTATATGGAATTACTGAAGTTAATATGTATTAAAACTATGAAATATTTAAATGTCAAACATCAAAACAATTTTTCAAAATGTACACACGTTCTTTTCAAATGTAAACTTTTAAACCCTGTAGACTGGTAATTCAGCAAAAAACAGCAAGTGAATCAGAGACAACATTCTGAATTAAGGAGCAAAGAGCGCTGGTAACAAAAAACCCAAAAAGGTATAGAGCTGCTTGTCTGGATCGGCACCATGGATCGCGAGGGGCACCGATACACTAATAACCGATACCACCAATCAGTATTGGAGCATCTCTAGTTGGGGCAGGGGTTCCCAAACTTTTCAGCCCAAAAGATTCTAAATTTAAGAAAAAAACCTTCTCCAAAGATCCTTAAACTAACCATACAGTAGAAAATTAGACACAGATTACGGTGTTTCCTAAATTAATCTGTCTCCATGAAAACCATCAACCTTAGCTGTCTTCAACAAAGACATGTGAAAAACAGATCAGAATTTTCTTTGTTGGGTTTTACATATTACCCACTATTGTTTTATCTTTATTTTAACAATAGTGGATGTAATATGCAACTGTAAACAGTTTTTGATTTTGGAAGGCATTTTGCCACCCCTTATCAGTGTTTCACGACCTCCCAGTGGGTCCCAACCACCACTTTAAAAACACTGAGATAAGTGGTGTTTTAGCAAGATAAATAATCATTCCCTAAGAGCTTTTTAGGCAAAGAGAATTTCCATAAGCACATGTTTCAGATTGATTCATGTCATCTTTTTAACAGCAAATTCAACATTGCCAATTAAACCGTGTTTCCACCAAGCAGACCGGTTCGGTTCATCTCGGTAAGGCGTGCATTTTGTGGCGTTTCTACTGACATCCCGTGACAGATCCCCAAATAAAAGACGAGTCATCACACTTTTTGGGACCCTTTTGTATGGGTGCCAGACTGAACCGATCCGCTCTCGGAAGGTGGAGCTACAACACTGCAGACCATTGACATTACTGTGTCGCGTTTTTCTTCTTTGGTGGATTTATTACCGGGGTAAACTGTGATCGCGCTGCTACGGCGTCAAGCTTTTGTTTAACAGCTGCCGCTTTTGGCATCCGGCTTACACGCTGCCTACCACGAGAGGGCACAGTTTTGCTGTGGAAATGCAAACGGGATCAGGCTTAACTGAACCAAACCATGCCAAACTGTACTGAACCAAACTGGACTGCTTGGTGGAAACACGGCTTTAGTCAATGAGAAAATTGGCCAGAATTGAGCTAATTTTACTCAGCACAACAATCAGTCACCACTAAATGAAGCTGCAATTCATCTCAATTTTTCACAGCAAACACCATTTTTAATAACTGCAATTTTCACTGCCATGTTTTTGGTTTTACCTGCTCCAAGGTCTCAGTTTGTGAATGCTGGATTAATGGTAGAGACATCTCTGAGAGAGACTGATTTATTATCAGAGCTGTTTCACTGACCTTTGTCACAACACACACACACACATTAACAAACACAGGTACAGATAATGACTTTACTGATTGCTGCTTTCCTCTAATGTGAGCCAGTTTCAGGCCCTGATGTTGTGTATGCTGTACCACTGCTGGCAGGACTTAATGACATATTTAGACAGAAACAAAGTCGTCTTTAATGTTTTTAGTTACACCTGTGCTTTTCTTCATATCACAACTTACACAGTCTGCTGTAAGGATGCACTGTGAGGTTGTCTCTGCTGTCTCGTCTCAGCAGGAAGGTTTAAGTTCACTATATTTAAAAAATGCCAGGCCAGAGCAAGAGTGTGGGTGTGTGCGTGTCTGCTGTTCATTTCTGAGAGTGCACACACATGCATCTACACACACACACACACACACACACACACACACACACACACACACACACACACACACACACACACACACACACACACACACACACAGCTTGGCATATTTCAAATATGAAAGTGCATTCCAGCTAAGAAGTTGGAAGTGATTATAAAAGGCTTTCGAGAAAGGCTCTCAACTGAGGAGAGAAAAGATGTGACAGAAGGGCTCTTTCAGGAAAAAGGAAGACTGCTGCTAGAAGTTAAAGGTAACAGAGATCAGATCAGTAATGATACACCATAACTTACACTGGTAACCCAAACTTTGCATAAACAATGACCCTGAAGTTTAACATCGAAAATAATCTAGATTTCATTCCTCTTATACCAATAACAGATATCATTGTTAGCCAAGCTTTCAAACAGGATCAAGAAGATATTCCTGTTTTGGGTTTTGACTGAAGGAACAGCTAAAAAACAACAATAAACAGCCTTTGTGTAGTCTCTCTGACAGACCAGCCACTGTCAGGTTGAGATTTGTCATCTAAAGTGTCGACTCGACATCCACTTTGTAATAAAAGAGAGCACTTCCCATGCTAGATGTCAGACAACCTCGCGAAATAATGAAAGAGAGACACAAAAGAAAAGACAATGACCATTTCTCATTGTCAACAGCCAGAGACAGAACCTTTAAAGACCTGCAACTCTTTCTCTGATTCCCAGAGGATTTTGTTTGGGAACATTTTATTCTGAGACAGACAGAGCCTGGTGGTTTGTGTGTGACATCCTAAAACTGATTATAGTGTTGCAATCCGTTCTTGGTGACTCATCTCATCTGTTTATACCAGCATCCTCATTTTAAGTGACCAAAGCTGCCAATGCCACACACCAGAATCCCACAGTACAAAAAAACAGGGCAGTCAGAGCAGCGGAAATACCACACTCATGCAACTCTCATTTAGTCGGACGCCATGCTGGAACAACAAAAGTCTGTCAGTAAATATAGTTTTTAAAACACTGCTCCACCCAGCCCAAAAAAAGTTCTGTTTATTGAAGTTATTGACTTCAAATTCAAGAAAATCTGAATTTATGTTGAAGGTTTTGATTCATTTTCATTAACTTTAGTGTCTAAATGATTTCAACACTCTAGATGCTAGATGTAAAAGGAAAAAGGCAGACAGGATGAACAACTGCTACTTGACTGTAAGTTAACAAACATATTATACAGATAAATTTTGAGCAAAATCTAAAGGTTTTTTTGTTCTTTCGGGGGCTTTTTATTCCTTTAATGAGATAGAAAAGGACAGTGGGTTACGGTGGCTAGTAGGTGTCAGCCAATTTGCAAAAGCCACAACGGAAGTTGAGAGGACAGTTGTCCCAACGGACACAGAAAAGTTGCCAAAGTAAGTAAATAATTGTTTTCTTTTTTACTTTCAGCTTTGATAGATATAGATTTGATGCTAACGTTATTGATTCTTCATAAAGCTAAATATAAGATGACGTATTTTTCCGGTAAATAACAAAATACAAGTACTATGAAGGATATAACAAGGTGAGGCCCCTACATAGCTTTATTTATCATAGATGAAGTTAAAAAAGAAAAACATTGACTTACTTTAACAACTTTTCTGTGTCTGTTGGGTTAACTGTCCTCTTAACTTCTGTTGTGGCTGCACTTCCATTGTGTTGTGGCGCTTGCATTTGTGGTTTTGCTCTGGCATTTGTGTTTTTGCTCTAGCATTCATGTTGTAGCTCTTGCATGTGAGTTGTAGCTCTTGCATGCATGCTGTAGCTCTTGCATGCATGCTGTAGCTCTTGCATGCGTGTTGTAGCTCTTGCATGCGTGCTGTATCTCTTGCATGCATGCTGTAGCTCTTGTATACTTGCTGTAGCTCTTGCATGCGTGTTGTAGCTCTTGCATGCGTGCTGTATCTCTTGCGTGCATGCTGTAGCTCTTGCATGCCTGTTGTAGCTCTTGCATGCGTGCTGTATCTCTTGCGTGCATGCTGTAGCTCTTGCATGCCTGTTGTAGCTCTTGTATACTTGCTGTAGCTCTTGCATGCGTGCTGTAGCTTTTGCATTCCTGGTGTGGCTTTTGCAAATCATCTGACACCCACCAGCCACCGTAGTGGATAGAGTAGGAAAGGGGCGTGAGTCAGGAGTGACATGTGGGTTACAGGCCACAGTCTGGATTCCAACCTGGGACACCAACTTGGGGGTAAACCTTACTAGGCATAACCTAAACTGCTACACCATCTGTGTCCCAAAAATCTACAGTTCTGAAGTAAATAAATCAGCATCCAATGTTGCTATTAATTCAATATCAAAGGAAACAACATCAGATACAGACATGGCAACAAACTGGGCATTTGGACCCCTGACTGGACTGTATGATTCTCTGTATTTTGGAAACATTTTCCAGTTGATATCAGCTATTGGGTTGTTACCTGGTATGATTTGCTGTCCAGTCATTCCTATTGGAGGCATCCCCAGGTTGTTCATGGCTGTAGCCCAGGCGCTGGGGTCTGACATGGGCATCGTCATCGAGTTGGAGTCCATCGTCATGTTACAGATTCCTTCTGCAGAACAAAAAGAAGATGACTGTCAGTTTAACTGCGATACACTGGTTTCCACCTGAAAGAGTGTGACTTCATCAGCATTCTGACCACGGGATGGATGAAAATGTACCATGAACCAGATGATGGCCCAATTATAGACCAACAAAGCTAAGACTGAGGTAAAAGATTATTGTGAGAGTTGGTTTTGAGACACTGGCTCCATCATCCTCCCTTTCAGAGTTTGTTCCCAGAGTTTCGTGTCTGTGTTAGTGAAAAGTTGAAGAGGCCACCAGGACCCTGCAGTTACTCTGACGCCACACTGTCATTTACAATCTATTCACCCTGATGCTGCTGTTAGTTCAGTTTCTACGCCGAGGCTGAACAGTCTGGCCTTTTGACACTTCCTGTCTCGATGCCCTGCTGGGTCAAAAAACAGCAGTAGGAGTGAAAGAGCTGACACACAAGTGTAGAATCTGGCTCACACAGGCGATGTAAATGACAAAATGGATATGAATTCATGAGCTGACTCAGAAAATACACCAACGAGTTCCTCAGCGAAAGATCAGAAGCGAGGGTAAGAAAATAAAGCAGCGTAAAAGTGGGTTATCATGGCAGGAAGTACAAATCCTGATCCTGATGATATCAGACGTTTGCCAGGCACTCTGCCACTGGAGCTTGGAAAACTCAGCTGAAGACATAAAACACATGCACACAACATCTCTACCTTACAACCTCAGACTCAAGGCTCCCCGCCAAATGTTGCATAACAAAGCAAACACATTTAGATCCAGTAATAAAAACCCTGAAGTCAAGTCGACATGTGGCTCATTCTTTCTCTCTGCAGCCAATTTCACACCTCTAAACGCTCTTTAACTCTCTCCTCCAGTGGACCTCCTTCTCTGTGACACACCTGTAAACTGCTGTGACTGCTGGCTGAGCTGAGCTGCCCTCTTCTGATGCCAAAGCCAACACTGCTGTTAATAATGAGACGCACTGCAGCCTGCACAGTCTTCACACCTCACAAAGTCTGTCGCAGAGCTCAGTGTGGAGGTAACACGTGTGTCCTCCTGCACAACAAGCACTACATTGGTATTCCTGGTGTTCAGACACAGCTGGCGGTGTGGAATAATGTTATTTGCCTCTTTGCCTTCCTCTCCGAGCGGCTAATTTCAGAGCAGCCTGCTGTGGCTGGTGCAGAGGGGCCTGATATAACCACCAGTGTCTGTGTGTCTCTGTGATAAAGCTGCTGACTTCACAGGCTTGTTAACTAACACAACCCTGTAAACTACGACACAACCCTTGGACACTCTGCAGGACAGAAAATGAAGAGTTGGAGGCCTGGTGGTGAGTTGTTTCATAGCTGCTTTAAATCAGTTTACAGGGTGTTAACTGGAGTTGCTGTAGCAAACACACATGTGAGTTTAACAGAATAGATTTGTCTTGACAGCCTTGTTTTTTAAGAGTGTCTTTGACCCTACTGTACCCATGCGTTCATTTTCTCGCCCCCACGATTAGGTCAAATCACCTATTTGTGTCACAGTTCCACAATATCATAATGCTATTCATTCTTCCTGTTGCCTTTTCTGTACTGACTTAAATGGCATCCACTATCCCATGTGTTACACGTATAGACACACACTTTCAGACTTGCAGCTCTGTGTGTTAGTCATCCAGGGCTTTGATTCCTTCTCGGAAAAACTGACCTTGCGGGCAGAAATCACCCTGGGCTCCTTTGAAAGAAAGCATCCTGCAGCATAACATCAATATATGAAGCCCAAGGAGGAATAACAAACAGCTGCTCATGGAGTCAACACAACAACACAAACACACACATGCACACATCCAGACACACATCTTTTTGAGAGTTCATCTTCCCAGAGAGGAAGAGTAGAAGTCCAGGTAAACATTGCAAGAAATCAGACTTTTTGTTTGTTTGTTTTTTTTATTTCCTGAAATTGACGTGATCATTGTAGATACTTATTCGTCTGATTAATCCTCACAGTCCTCAACTGCGCAGAGTCAATACAACTATCCAATTGCTCCTGACTGTGTCATAGCCTCCTGGTCTGGAATGGTAAATCAGAATCAAGTTTTATTGCCATGTAGATTTGCATATAAAAGGAATGAATTGATACGACGATTAACAGGGAAATAAAGTGTACAGCATCCAAGCAACTACTTAAATAATACAGAATTACTAGCTGTACGTTCTGTAAAATAGAATATAGAAAAAGTTGAGATATAAAACATACAAAAATATAGAAAAATATTGAAAAAACATTAAGTATTTAAATAGTAATAATTAAAAAATAATAAAAACAATAATAAAAACAATAATAAAAAACAATTAAAATGAAAAAATACATAATGATAACCAATAATAATAACAAATAAAGTGTTTTCATTACTATTATTATTATTATTAATAATAATAAAAATAATAATAATAATAATAAAAATAATATAATAATAATAATAATAATAATAATAATAATAATAATAATAATAATAATAATAATAATAATAATAATAATAATAATAATGATAATAATAAGAATAAGAATAAGAATAAGAATAAGAATAAGAATAAGAATAATAAGAATGGATGGAATGGAATTAATAATAATTATAATAACACATGACTAATATTAAGAATATAAATAGAAAAACAAAATATAGAATAAAAATAGTTTGGAGAAACAGAAGATACACATAGTATTCATAAATCCAGGTCAGGTTGCTTTTCTCAGAAAACCTGTCATAACCAGTAAGTAGAGCAGACTGGGAGGTGTCAACTACTGGATGTCAGAGCTCAAAAATAACTATATCCAGAACAAAGCGGAAAATCGTCTTGGATTTAGTCTTCTACCATGTTTTTATCTCCAGACATCATGTTTGGAGCTTCTGTGAGATCTCATGTCCATGGACTCCTTGTCCTTAAAGCTCAGGTTATGCTCCTATGGTGTCATATAACTGTGTAGTGTGTGTGATGCAAGGATTGTCTAATTAAAAACCAGTCCGAACCGTTGGTTGAGATCTAAAAGTCATCTGTGGAACTTTAAGGCATTAATGACAATAATCATCAACAATGAGGATTACAACAAGTCGTGATCCCTGTGCATTTCCACCCTTGAAGTGTTTCTGTTTAGATATCACCCGTTGGCATTACATTGATGGTGGTTTTGATTAGGCTGAGGTCAGCACGACTCCAATGCTCTTCCTGATACTCTCTCTACAGGCTGTGACCAGCTTTAAGCTTCTCTTAAAGCCCCCCCAGGAGGCTGATTGAAAATTAGATCATTTTAAGGCTCATCTGCCTCGAGCCACAACAGCAGGCGGGAAGACGATGAGGGACATTTAGTCTAAAATGCACCTTTTTAACAGCTGACTACAGGTTCATTACAGCCCCTACAGGGTGAGCACAGGAGACAGCTAAAAGGATGATGAGCATTAAGACACCAAGGGAGGGGAGGATGTGGTGCTGAGGAGACAAAAACAAGGACTAAGGACTGACGCTGAGTCTATTTTGCACATGGAGCAATGACTGCAGAACAAAGACTAGATGATGTTTGTTACAAACCCAAAGTCTAAAGACTAGGCCTGGGCTGATAACAAGATGTGATGGACAATATGTTGTCCCATATTTATTGACGATAAACAATATTATGTTGAGACCAAATAAACCACAAATATAATGATAATATATCATAAGAATACATTACACCCTTTCAAAAGCAATTCACTCTTATTACATACAAGTACTTTTAATAACAGACTGCCATCAAAGTTAAGAAGTCCGATGGCAGAGGGAATGCAATGAAGCCGGCAAAGTGACCGAGTTTTCTTTTAGCTTCCAAGAAACGAAATATTGATCAAACAACACTATTCTATACCCCAAACAGATTACAATCTATTATCATACGATGAATTGATTTATTGAGAATCGTCCCAGGCCTCCCAAAAAGAAACGTCCTTCACCCAGATCTTCAAGTAATGATGCTGATGCTTTTCATTCTCTGTTCTGAGACAGAGTGTTGAAAGATTGTGCCCCGTAGTGATGTGTGAACTGTTCACACTTTTGCATAGAAAGCAAAGTGCAGGGAAAAAAAAGCCTCCAGTGCACAATGGTTCCCTGAGAGCAGACGCCTCTTTGACCTTAATCTTCTTCTGAACACGGGTCTGTCTCTCTGTCCGTCTGTCTGTGTGAATGTTTGTGTGTCAAGACGGTTTTAGAGTCACCTGGTAAACACTAAGATAGGATGCATATGACTATATATACTTTGTCTTTAGGAACAGTTCTTGAATGGGATGGCACCTTATTTAAATTGTATACTGTACCTACCAAAAATGTAATCACATCACTGCCTCAAGATGAGCTGCAATATGAGCTGAATGCAGAGCCGAGCATCCACGGCAAATAAATTCATGACAATTTAATATCTTAGTGTCAAACAGGTGAGTGTGGCTTCAGTAAAGTGCTGTCGAATCAAATTACAGCCTCTAATATGGGATTAGAAAAAAATAACCTGGACCTAATCCCTTGAAAAGGTGAATAAACTCAGACTCCAACAAAATACTAAAACTCTTAATCCGACACCTGTTACAGTCTCAAAAGGCTTCAGGTGTCAGATACGTATGACTCTGCATTTATCTGCAATGATTTTTCTTTTAGCTTCCAAGAAATGAAATATTGACTGAACAACACTAATCTATAAACCAAACAGATAACAATCTATTATGTCTATCACATTCTACAACCTGATTGATAAATCCATACCAGCAGATTGCACATACGTATGAGTGCAGAGGACATGAGTGATACGAGTAGATCAATGGGAGACAAATATGAACAAACCTGGAAGCACAACACACAGCAGCATTAAACACAATAACTCCATCATCATATGCATTCAGACCCAGAAATAGTCCAAACTGTGAGGAATAAAAATATGCTGCTGACATAATTAACTAATTTAAGAAATCTGTCATAGCAGTTTTACATCAGCAGCCACTAAACCCCTTTAACAATCCTCCCTATGTGATTCATCACTTGATGTGAAAAGGCCACATGCAGAAAAAGCCTCTCTAAAAAATCTTGATTAGACTCAGCTCTGAAGAGACGGCTGATGAAACACTGAAGCCCGTCAGGAGCTGCAGAGCCGTAAATCCTCCTACATGACAACTGCTTTCATAATCGCTTAATTAATAGTCTTTTACAGGGAATACTGCTGTAAGAAACAGATGCACTGTGGACAGCAGCTTACTGAAGACTTCCTCAGGCAGATTAGTGATGGTAAATAACTTCAATTTCTGTTTCCTTATCAGGGTCTATTTCTGTACAAATGGAGCAGAGGCACTTGTGTCTTGTCAGTGTTGTTGAGGAGGAACATCCGTTTTCAGGCAGGAGCACGACACTTTCCCTCCTTATCAGGCGGGCTAAGAGAGGTGACAGACAGGAACAGATTACTCTGATATCAGAGGTGAAGAGGGATCGAAGATAAAGATACAAAACCTGGAGCAGAGCAGCAATCTCAACACATCGATAATACTTAGAAAGCATTAAAATAAAACAATCTGAGGTCGTTCATAAGATATGTGATTCTGCATTCTGATTGGTGAAATTAACATTTAAAAACAAATCAATAAAGCTGAAACAGAGCTGCTGACATTCAGTGAAGCTCACTGTGTCTTTATCTCAGTGTGAGAAACACCGACATGGATCAGACTGAATAAACTTTTCATTTCAGAAGGATTTTAACTTTTTAAATTTGAAGTCCATACTTGAGTTTGAAAACAGCTGATCTGAAGCTTTTATAACACAACAAATCTGCAACAGCTTATCATAAAATATATTTTTTAACATTTTTAATAACATGTCAACTGAAGAAACTCCATCTGATGTGTGGTGTGTTTCACCCTCTGGGTTTAACTAAACAGACTCATCATTCAGAGCCTTCCTGATGTGATCCTCCATTCTGAAATCAAACTAAATGAAAATCACAGCTGATGAGAACCAGCAGGAAAATGACCACATGAATGACAGGACGCATGAGCACGCTGATCGCTGCATTGATCCTAATGATGCAACAACACAGCTGCTTCTAATCTGAAAAATGAGCTCTCAGAGACGAACGGCTGCTTTAATGACCACGCTCAGAGAGATGAACACAAACATTAAGTCCACACAGTGAGGAGTGATCTGATGACAGAGGATCTGATTATTGACTTGAGGAGAAAGATGGATCATGGATGGGAAATCTATGCAGCACACATAAAGGATGAAGATAAACCAACATCTGGTTTTTGATTTGGAGGTTAATTAATTTGAACATGCACGATGAATCGCTGAAGTGCTACGTAAAACTAAAGTCTTTTATTTTCCGGATGATTAATTCAGACTTTCAGAATGACCCAGTGAAGCCTGTTAACAAACTGTTTTTAAAACTGAAATTTGCTTCAGAGCCACAACAAATATCTGTGACCTGCATTTCATTCCCACGCCTATCTCACATTTACATGCTCCTGTTGAAAAAGTCAAGCAGATCTCATCACTGAGAAGGTGGAATAGTTTCTCATTTTAATTTTCCCATGATTCACAGCATCTATTTCCCTGCACTGGAGAGAAGGAGGGGGGAAACATTTCTCACATGAGGTTGTAATCTGATACTCTGTGGTTCAGGTGGGAAGAAAGTGACTCAATTACAGAAGCTACAATTTAAAAAGGAAAGCAGTGATTGGCATTTTATCATTCAAAGTGCTGCAAGGGAAAATAAGAAATCCTTCTTTGAGTCCTGCAGGACATGAGCCAAGAGTTTCTGTTACACACACAGTGAAGTGTGTGAAAACACACAGCTTTGCCAACATGAACTACGCTGCAGCCTGTTTGAGTTTACTGGAACACCCATTTATTAATATGGCTTCACTGAACTTTCATTCAATAGCACAGACGAGTCTGATATTAACTGCAATATCCTAACGACTATTATCCTTGTTTCTTGCACATTATTTGAAAAGTTTATCAAAATTAAAGTGGCAGCTGGAATGTGTTACTGAAAGTGTGTCAGCTTGGCTAACAAGTATTTTTAGACTCTGTTGTTGATATTAATTCAGCCTGTGAGCTCATTTCTGCAACTAAGACAAAATATTCTACAACTGCAGTTCTGCTGATCTCTGCAGAAAGTTCTCCAAGACATTTGGTTTCTTTTCAACTCCACAGCAAAACAAAGTAAGACCCACAACACATCCACACAGTGGGTAATGTGATCAACATGTTTGTGATGGTGTTTTTTACCGAGCGACAATGAGAACTGGGCTAAGAGGACTGTTTTTGTTTTTAGGGATGCTGGAAACTTGATGCTGTTCCTGTTGATGAGAATCAGGCTCAGTGGTAGGGATGCAGCTATCCAACTCATTAAGTCCTGATTACTGGGACCCATACCTTAGCTTTGGTATTAGCCGATACTATTTCTGCTCTAAAATTTCACAATCTCGGTTCTTTAGTATGAGGATGAGGCAGAGAATTATGTTTGGACGACTTCAAGCTTTTCTAACTTGGATTAAACCTTGTAAACCCTATAAATCTGCCCAATAGATCACTCTATTTATTGGTCTGATACTTGATACCAAGATTGGTTTGGTGCTTATATTCAGAAGCTCTGCTCTTTTAACTGTATGGGGTTTGAGGCTTAAGATTTGAACAACTTTACAGATTATGGTTGACAGGGACCGCCCACCCCTCAGTGAGGCCAATCTGTCATAAACCACAGAGCAGGAAACAAAAAGAAGGTGCAGGACCCAAGTGCAGATTAAACAAAAGAATGGTTTATTTAACTAAAACTAAAAAATGCAAAAGCTAAAAAACAAAAAAAACTCTAACAAAAGAAACAAAACCAATAAACCCTAGAAAAACTCCCAATAAAGCACAGGGAGCAACAGCAGACATTGACAATGAACTGATAAAGAACACAAGAAACACAGGCCATGTCCACGTGTAGCTGGGTATTTGGGAAACCGCAAATATTTTTATACATTTATGCCTATCGTGCACACAAAACCACGGCTTTATGTCATTAAAAACAATGTTTTCTAAAAAGTCAGTCCAAAGTAAAGATTTTGGAAAACTCCAGTTTCATGGTTTCGAGTGGACACCGGTAAACAGAGTTTTTGGTTCTTAAACATCACAGCTGAATGACAAGGGCTCATTCTAATTGGCTGGCAGGGGGTTTACATCTGAAAAACACCGCCCATTATGGGTTTGGCAAGCTTTGAGCTGCACTCACCGGCAGACTTTCATTGTGTGTAGACAAAAGGATTTTTAAAACCAAAACTAGGGGGGAATACTTGTTTTTGAAAATACTCGGCTACTTGTGTACAAGGCCAGAGACTAAATAAAAATGGGAGTAAGCAAGCACAGGTGTGGAACAAGACACAGGTAAAACATGAGGGGCAATCAAACAGGTGGGAAACACAAGAAGAACTAAATTGAACACAAAGAAACTAAAGACAGAGACTAGAAACACTAAAAAATAATCACAACAGACCAACACATGACAAAAACCCCAAGGAACACGAACTATAGACAAAAACAGGAAACAAAGAACACACAAGAATAACTGAGATAAACACAAGAAACACCAGACAAGAATCACAAAGAATAACCAAGAAACCCTGAGACATAAATGAAAAATCCCAAACTCAGAAAACAAACGCAACTGAAAACCCAAACCAATCCACAATCATCAGAAAAACAAGCCCTATGTTTCCTTTAATTATAATCCTTTCTTTGGAAACTTAAAACTTCCCAATTTCTTCAATAGAAATCAACTGCTGTAAAATCTAAAGAAATCTAATCTCAAACAGCTCTGAAATATTTCCTGTAGTTGGCGAAATGTTAGAACAAAGGTGACAACACGGAAAGAAAGTGAGGTCTTTTCATTTGACCTTCTGAGGTAATCTATTTTCAGGCAATAAATGTTAAGGTTAGAGCTGAAACGAAGCACATGAACCCTGCACAAAAACACAGGAGCAGCCTGGTATAAACTCCTCAGTGTTTCATCCAGGCAGCATGTGTTGAGTTTTGTAGCCTGTTAGGGGGTTTCTGTTTAACAAGCAGTCACAACACAGCCAAACCCTTGTTTGGAAAAAGAGACACAAATTGAATGTGTGTATTGATGCCTGAAGGACAGCTTGACACCCTCCAGAAGGAAAAACAAGCTGGAGAGCTTCTTTAAATCTGCTTTCTCTTTTCTTTGAAGTTTAAACTGTCAGAACAAGAGACCAGGGGCTCAGAGGAAGGGGAAAAAAGCTGTGACTGTCAGTCTCTGTTGTTTGTGGAACTAGAAATGCTCATGGCTTGTTTCTTATGCGATATTAAAGAGAAAACATCTTTGATGGTCACAGTTAATCAGCTAAAGAGGTCCAACAGCAAACTTCAAAACTGTTAAAAACTTGTCAGCGTGGGGCCTGTTTCCACCTTTGGTGGGACTCAAGTTTCCCTCACAAGCACAGCCGTGGTAAAGGCGCCATCAAAGACGTCAAAATCATCACACAAAAATGAAAAAGTGGCACCAAGCACTGAGTTAAGAGCAGAGCATCATCCAAACTAGCGATGGGTTCCTTTCACATTTGAAACAATATGGCACTGATGCCCAGTACCTTGCAATCTGTATCAGTACTCAACGGTACCACCTCTCTGTACTTTTGTGAGTTTTTGTGGGAATAAATATTATATTTGTTTAATATTAAAATCTCAAAATCTTTCAATTTGACATATTTTTTTTCTCCATACATAAACTTGCAATGCTGTATTCATGTCCAGAAGGATAATTGCCAACTCTTCAACTCTCTCACAGTCACAAGGATGCATTCAGGTACCTGAAATGTACCTAGTTTGGTACCCATCCCTAATCCAAACAGCAGCTGTGAAATGAGTTGGAAACTTTAGTGTAGGTTTTGTCAGCCTCAGATTGACTGGAGCGAATGCATCAGGATTTAGAGAGGGTTATATACCGCAAAAAAATTAAATCTTATCAAGTGTTTTTGTCTTATTTTCAGTAGAAAATGTCTTTTTAGACTCAATTAACCGAACCAGTCCATAAAAATGTCTTGTTTCAAGTTGTTTAAAGACAAAAATGAGGTCTGAATTGCTTATAACAAGTTTAAAACAATCTGCCAATGGAACAAGAAAAAAGTCACTTGTATTAAGACCTTATTATAGTTTCTAGCACATTTTTCTTGTTCCATTAGCAGATTCTTCTACTCATTACAAGCAATTCAGAGCTCATTTTGTCTTTTAACAAGACATTTTTCGGGGACTGATAAGTTCAATGTGGCCTGTATCAAGTGTAATAAGACATTTTTTACTTTAAATCAGACAAAAAACACTTGATAAGATTTCAGTTTTTCGCAGTGTACCATAAAAGACAGGACTTGGGAAAAGTATGGAGTGTAAAAGCAGAAATTTTTGGGGGAAATAATGAATTCAGTAGGGCCCTTCTCTTGAATGCTACAAGCAATAAGAAATAACAGTCTGGGGTTCAAGTTAGGTTCGGGGAGAAGTGGGGCCTTATGATTATTAATTATGAAGAAATCTAGGCTGAGGACACAATAACTTGTGAACAACTTTCTCAGCAGTTTCGTCCCAAACCCAAGAGACCCTGAGCCACCTCAGCCAGCGAACACATCTGCTGTATCTGAGAATCTGGCCTCAAACAAGACCACATGGTTTGGTAACTTAACAGAAACAGGGTCAGGGACTCAGCAGAGTCAGAGACAAACTTTCATATTCAGTCAAATGCTAGTCTGACAATCCTTACTTTAAATGTTGACGTACGATTGATTTTACCCTTCAAAGATAACACGTTTCTGAAGCCGTTAGCCTGAGTTCTTTAGTCTAAAAGTTTTCTAAGCAGTACAATAACTAACCGTGAAACTGTTTTTGGTAAACGACCTAAACTTATCCCTGTCCACCCACCAACTCTTGAGCTGTTGTCACCTCACCCTCCAGCTGACGGCTGCAGCAGCTGACAGCATCTTATCAGCAGCTGCCAATTACAACACAGGAATCTTATCAGCAGCAGCCGATTAGAACCACAGGAGTTTGTGTGAGGAAATGTCAACAGCTCGGTGAACTTAGCAGGGTTTGTATTCTGCCACACCTCTCCATGTTGGCTGCTTTCTCTGCGGCTGCTGTCACAGCAACACCTGCCTGTGCAATGGTGTGATAAGAAAGGCTGGAGGTACAGCAGGGCTTCGAACAGACTGAGAAAGCCAACATGCTTCCTGGAAATTGCAATATTTTGGGAGGTTTTTGACAGCTGAGGACAAGGAGCCAACAAAAATCTTCAACTAACTCTGTCACAAGCTGTTCAGACTGAACGCTGAGATCTGACGTTACAAACTAAATCAAACATCACTGAAAACAGACTAACAGGATGTGTCTTATAAGACAGGCGTCTCAAATTCCCACCAGTGTGATAGATTGACAGATTATTCCTTCTTGTCCCATGAGATGGACGACAGGTAAGATGTTATTTCTGCTTATAAATGCCTACAAACAAATCTCTGGAGAGTTTAGCCCTGATGTGAGGATTCTGTCTTGATAGGAAAAAATTAAACAGTCTGAACTGATTTTCCTCATTAATACACCACTTCTCTCCATTATCTTATCATTGCATGGAGGATCAGTGTTTTCACTGTTTGACACCATGTTAGCAGATTTAATTAATGGCTGTTCCATCACTGTCCAGCACTTTGGCTAATCTATTTTATTACATTCACAAAAGGTCTCCCTAAAGCAGAAGTAGATTGCTCATAGTTTCTATTTTTGAGTCTTATAGATTCTAAATAAAAAAATGAATTGATTAAGTAATAATAATAATAATAATAATAATAATAATAATAATAATAATAATAATAATAATAATAATAATAATTATTATTATTATTATTTTTTTTTTTTTTTCATTATCATAATTATATAATAAAAATAATAATAATAATAATTATTATTATCCCACTCGTGTGTTACTTCCCGTAAAGTATGTTAGTCCTTCTTGTATGATGAAATTCAATACCACCCCTACAGCACTTAAAGAGCAACAGTACAAATGAAAAGGAATGACAGAGCATAAGCTTTCACTGTCAGTAAAATGGCTGATAGTGTAGGCGGACAGATTTCCATCAAACGTCATCATTGTTTGATCTCTGCTCATGAAACTTAATGGAGGACACATAAAAGCAGTGACTGGTTTTGAGAGCACATCTCAGATTGCTGCAGACAGTGACCTCCACAGAGTCATGGAGTACTGAATGAGTCATGGTCTGATGGTTTCTTTGGTAAAGCTTTCAGAATGGAGATCACCGCTGCTGTTTTAATGCTTCTTCTTTTCACTAATGGTGGTGTGGTTGAGGAGAGCCCTGAGAGGTACCTGCAGCGGCAGCCTCAGAGAGCTCATGACAGGGTAATAAAAGTAGCACATCACAAAGGATGTTTGGTTTGATCTGTGCCGTGTGGTTTGGAGCAGCTCAGAGCTTTTTTACCACAATCATAAAAAGGCTCCTCTGCTGGTAACCGAGTCTGAGCAAAGCCAAACCAGGGCTCCATCTGTGTCTCAACACAATGCCCAGTGATGGCTGAGGATGCTTTGGTGGAGGTGCTAACTCATCTCCTTCATGCATATTCACACTTTGCTTTCACTTAGAGCAGTGCTAGGTTCAGTGTCGCGCTCAAGGATGCTTCACTATGGCATCAAACCCTTAACCTCCTGATTAAGAGACGCATGACTCAACCACTGAACCACGACTGCCCTGCACCATTTACGACATTCATTTTGATATTGTTGGAGTTTTCTTTGTGCAACATTTTCTTTCCATTGGAAAGACACGATTAACCTAACAGGTTGAATAAAAATTAATCACCTATTTGAAAACCAGTGTTTCCCCAACCATTATAAAGAGGGGGCACCCTACCCCCCTGGAAGTCAAGTGAATTTTATTGTCATATATTGCCAGATCAAAGCAGCAGATGTAATTTAGAGTTACCTCTCTCATAAATCAGGTCTGTAGCTTTTTTTTTTTTTTTTTTTAATTTAACGGACTAAATAACCTTATGTTATTTATCTGATTTACGTGACGGGGTGTCATTTGTTCATCATTGTGCTCACATTTCTTCTTGTGCTGTTTTGTACGGCAAAGTTCTGCCCCAACGCGTTCACAGACACAAACACGTTCGACCACACTCCGTATAGCAGACAGTGAGCTCGGAAAACCACCACAGGAAACATCTCCCAATGGCTTCTCTGTGAAGATGCAACACTTGCTCTGCTGAGCTTGCAGCCCTACACACACACACACACCCGCTGTGGAAGACGTTGCCCCCCCTCCAAGACTGTTAACCCTAGGGAAAACACTGAAAACACAACTGCACAAATAGCCAGACCAGAGGAAAAGACAATACAAATAATATTAAGAATATCTTTTGTTCAATCCAAAGAAAAAATCAAAGTAGTTATTGTACAAGACAAAAAAAAGCAAAGATTACTATTTACTTTTATAAGCTGGAGACTCAGGCCTGAAAGTGTTATTAACCTTTTAGGCCTTCAGGATGTCGACTCTAAATTAGAGCAGTACCAAGGTGCACAAGTTCTTAAAACTTTCTGAAGAGAGGGGGGACCCAGTGTGGCAGAAAAGTCAAAGAGTGTTGGTGTTCAGTGAGTGCTAAGTCCAAAAACCTTAGCTTCCTCTCAGTGGCTTTGACAAATTGCTTGGACAAGAGTTTGGTCAATGCCATTAATAAAATGCTCTGAACCTCAATGACTCTCATCACTCTGTGTGCCGACTTCAGATCAAACCTATTAGTGCTTCTTATATAAAACAAACTCCTGAGGGGAACTCTACCACGGGAAAGTCTGTTAACAAAGCCTGATCTGTGTTGGTAGAAAAACCCTGTAGACCCCAGTGTATGAGGAGTGACAGTTCAAAGGCAGAGCCTTGTTCCCTCTATACAGTCTGTGACACTGTAATCACATCAGCAACCATCTGCATCCCTCATTTCATCAATCTAATCAGAACCGATATTAAAAACAGCACTGTGTTAAATAATTTATCAGCGTGTTCCTCTTTCATTGTGCCATCATTCCCTCTATTGATGCCAGTCTAGATTTCCCATCGCTACAGCGTCGTTATCGACTTCTTCATTATTCTTCTTTATGTGCAGATTCATCAGAGCAGGCTGTGCTAATCAGGTCATCCATTAACAACAGAAAGTTTGAGCTCTGCTTTAAGAGTGTGGATCTAAAGCTGAGTCCAACCTGTGCACAAAGTTTAAAGAGGCACAGACCCTGACGTGGAGCTGAAACACTGTCATCATGCTGCTTCTTCCATACATGATAATAATACTCTCTGAACAGCAGCATGCTGATAAAGTGCAGTCATTTCAGACAAAGAGGCTTCTGGGAACACAAAGTCCATCTAACGTCATGAGGACAGAAAGAGACAGAGAAGTGTCACTGGAGGAGAAATAGAGGAACTTGATTCTGATTCATCTTGCTTCAAACTGCAACAAGTAAGATTTTGCAGAAAATGGTTCCAAGACAGAAAAACCTTGGCTAAAGCTGGAGTCAAATGTTTGTAATATCCAGGAAGAACAAAAGTGACAAGTGGTAAAAAGGTGATATATATGTAACTCCTACAGAAGGATTTTTGAAATGTGTAGGTAATATCAATGCTTGGATGACAAAATTTTACTTTTGTTGCCAATGTGATTTATCCTTCTATGACATGATAATAAAGTACTGTTAACTTTTGTACATTTTTTTCTGCCAGAAAAAAGCTTTCAAGAAGAGGAAGACTCTTTAAATCATCTGAATTTATTGTAATTTCTAGACTATTGGGCGCCAAACTTGACTATAAGCTGCATGTTGTAACATATGTTTACAAAAAAAAGGGTCAGCCTGATGTTTGCGCCATCCCCCAAAACATAGGATAATAGATATAGGCTAATATCTGGCTCACTTTTCTCTATCAGTAAAACAATATGAACGTATGCCTGACGCCAGATGAAACTCCCGGTAGAATTTTGAGGATGCATCCCTTTTGTAGTCACAGCGTGGGCTTATTCTGGATTGGCATTCATTAAGTGTTATTTTACCAACCGAGGCGCTGGATTAGGGCTGTTGGAGGTTGTTAATTTTGTGTAAACTTACATCATTTTTAACATTACAGCCAGTGTCATGTCAATTTTGTTGTTTCAATTAGGCCTGTATTAGGGATGCATGAAATTATCGGCACAATATCGGTATGGGCTGATAAAAGCTTAAAAACACGTTTGTCGGTATTGGCAGATATGAAAATTTCTGCCGATATGCACAGCCGATAAGGTGCTATTCAGTTAGCATTAGTATTATTTTCCATCTGAAAAATAAGCTCCTTAAATAAAATGTAGCGCTTCATTTATTTGCTCTGCAGAGCTCTGTGTCTGTCACCAGGTTGTTACAGTAGCTCTAAAATAATCAACTGTAACTTGGTTATGTTTAAAAATGCATTGTACATTTAAAGTTCATGTGATCTAAAGAATTTTTCTGTATTTCAATACTGAATGTCTTGAGTTTGAAAAAATAATACATTTCTTATTTATGGTAAAATCAAATGTTTTTTTTCTTGTTTTATGTGTGTTTCTTAAACAAATAAGGCAGTCACAACAAGAGTAACATATAAATTCCAGAACAGGATAGACTTAGCTTTCTTTACAGTGAAAAAAACAAACAAAATTGTGATTATCGGTATTGGTATCGGTATCGGCCCAAAAGGGGTTTTGATATATCAGCATATCAGATATCTGCAAAAATCCAATATCGTGCATCCCTAAATTTTTCTTGTTCCTTTGGCAGATTTTTTTTTACTTGTTTCAAGCAGTTGGGAGCTCATTTTTGCCAAAACAACTTGAAACAAGACATTTTTTCCTGCGCTGATCAGTTAAATGTGGCTCATATCAAGTATAGCAAGACTATTTTTACTTAAAATAAGACAAAAACACTTGAGAAGATTTTGTTTTTTTTGTATTTGCTATGTAAATCATCACTTAAATAACAATGTCCAATAGATCTATATTTGTTTAAAACATAGGGCCCCACATGAAAATGAAATAGGTCTATGTCTTTTTCTGTAGATTTGAAATAAACCCCCCAGGGCTGTGTAGATAAGCTCTGTTTGTCTCTCCTTTTGAGATCATGGGATATTACAATTGCTTAATGAGTACAACCTAGAGAGCGCCCCCTGGCGACTGTTAAAAATCTATAAATTAGTCGCACCATTGTATAAACTGCAGGGTTCAAAGAGTGAGAAAAAGTAGCGGCTTATAGTACGGAAAGCATTTTTTTTTTTTTTGAAATTTTATTCGTAGAATGAGGAAAAAAAAATACTTATAAGCTAAACAAGACAAAACAATAAAATGCAGTTAAGAGAGAACCAACGTGTTTTGGTTTGAGCAGTTCTCTATTCAGACAGTCGGACTAAAACATCAAACTTACATTTGAACTCTTCAAAACTTACGTTTAATTCATGACAAAAAGGGAGAAATCCTTCAGTGAGCAGCTGAAAGAACAGATCAAAATGAAGATTCATCCAGGCTGAAGACATTAAACGTATACCTCTAAAAATAACACAATCTTAAGCTTGAAGACAAGTCTTCTTTTCATTGTGTCAGGATTCAAAGCAGCCATGCATGCAGCTTTCATACATTCCTCCTTGGTACAAACACAGCCCAACACTTGTATACATCTACAGCTTGTATATATCTTTTTCTTGTTTTTCCTACTTGTCTTGAAGCATACTGCATTTCCCTTGACAAGCCGTGGTGTATAAATAAAGTTTTGCTTGCTTGCTTACATGCTGTATGTGTTTCTTCAGGAGGAGTCAGAGCCCATGGTCAGACACAGAGCAGCTCTCCCATGACATGTTGAGGTTCAGAGCCTCCAAGAAGAAACAACATAAAGAAAGAAAGTCGGGTTTGTTCTGCCTGTCAAAATCCAGCTTTCTGCAACTTTCCTCTAAAGTGTGAAAATAAGGAGGGATTAAAAATGGGTTAATTGCTACCAAATTGATTTTCCTCTGCAGCAGTGTTTGTGCAGTGGCCTCTCACAGAGCAGAGTGAGACGAGGCTGATGTAAAAAGACGTCAGGATGGAGACAAGCGGAGGTAGAGGAGATGTTCAGCACACTGATGTCAGGCAGTCAGGAGGAAACTGAGGATCAGTTAACCCGGCTCAGACAGACAGACAGACAGACAGGGAGGGAGGAGGGAGAGGTGTTGATTGAAGAGCTGCAGGGTCTGTGTGATGAACACGCTGCAGTGAGCAGAGCGTCGGCTGAAAACAGGGGAATCCTTCAACCGCTTGATGAGTTCACTAATATGAAGGAGGAAAGAAATGAATTCTCTCCACTTCTTGTTGGCCTTCCCCTTCGAAAGGACTTCATCATTTCTAAATAAAGCTTTGTCTGTGTGTTAAGGAGAGCTGAGTGTGTCACATCTTTTATAATTTGTTGTCATATTATATCAAACCAGCCTCTCCAGCTCCAATTATAGCACAGAGAGAGTATTATGATGCATGTCCAACTGTCTCCACAGACCATTTAAAATGAGTTAAAAAATACTCCAGAGGTTAGCTCAAACTGAGTGTTGCTTCATTTATGGCAGAAACAAAGCTCGCCCACCTAGACAGCATGAATTATTCATCAGGTAATCCGACCTATCCCAGACAGACCGTATTCTCCGGTGTGGACGAGTCAGACGTGTAGAAATCTGACAGTCGCTGGTGGCTTTATGAAAAACACTGCAGATAAAATCTCCACATCAGATTTTACATGAGTAATTGAACCCTCTGAGCCTTCAAGTCTTTGAGCGGCCTTCTCTCTTGGAGAGTTGCCCCTGACAAGAGGAAACAGAAGATTCTGGTTCGAACAGAGAGAAGGGGATGTTTGAGGGCTGATATGAAGAGACAGTGCAGCAGAGATTAATCTGTTTGAGAGTTTCATGAAACCAAAGGGTCATCTCTCTCAAAGTTTTAAGAGTGACAGATATAATTCTTACATTTCTGGTATTCTGGATTCAAACTGTGGGCTGGATTAAGGCTTTCTCTGTCTGTCACAGCTGAGTAAGTCCATATCCTTACAGACGTCAGAGTCACATTTACCTCAAAACACCAAAATGTTAAAATTCAGAATGAGCAGGGTCTTCCATTTTTGAATAATCAGCAAAATTATAACAAAATATATATTTTATTTATCTTATTTCATATGTATTGTTCATTGAAGACTTAAATTAAGAATCATGAGACTTAATTTTTAGCCGCTGTTTTTATAGCACCTCAAAATTCTGAAACTCTTGCCCACAGGCAGCATCATATTTAGAATTAATACTTGAAAAATAATAAAACTAACAACTAAAACTTGAGTAATAAGTAGCTAACAATGTTAATTTAAAAGTTAAAACTTTGCTAAGAAATAATTACCGTGGCTTCGGGTTTCCTGAAGCAGCTTTGTCCCTGAGGCTGCAGAGAAAAGCTCCTCTAAAGGATAATTGTTTATGTTCCCACACCGATGCGGTTTAAAGGTAATAACAGGAGTGGGGATGTTTGATAAAGCACCAAACAGAAAGCAGGAGAAGATTTTGGTTTCCTCTTTTGGCTCTTCAGGCTTTGAGTCTTGCTTGAGGCTCTGCCATTAACCTCAGTGTGAGTCCACAGACAGACAGAGCAGAGTAGAGCGCCTTCTGGCTCCCTGAATTATTTAGAGCTCACATGTTTGTGGGTTTTTAAGATTTGGGCAGTGACACTAAACCTGTGACCAGTGGAGCACACAGAGGAGAGACTGGGAGAAAGAAAGGACAACCAGAAACAAGGAGGAAAACCCTGGTTTCATGTCAGCTCAGGTTCACAGCCTCAATCACAGATGATCTGGTACAATAATAATTCTGCAGTCAGTCAAATAACTTGTTACATATTGGACCTAAAATGGTAAGAAACATTCGCCTGGTAAACACCCTTCAGATTAAGAGGAATCATTGTCAACAGCAGCCATACTTGGACTGCATTCTTCCTCTAACTCAAAATGTTGGATATGCTCCGTAAGCACATATTGTTCATGCAGACACGGAGGCAGCAAGGAGTCTTTATCTTTCCCAGAGCAGCAGCAGAAACAAGTGGACTGTTATGTTCTGACTGAAGCAGAGGAAATCCCAGATGAATAAGGCGAGGCGGGCTTTTTCACGGCTTTTCATGCATTTCCATCACTCTCCTCACCAACAGTTTAAACACTGCAGAAATCATAGATGTTGCTCTCAGGTAGCTGCTCTTTCATTTCTGATACTTTAAAATCCAATCATGTGCAGTGAATAAGCGAATAGTTATTGAACAACAAAACATGTAACTTTTAGTGCACACACTTTATTTAATGTTATTAAGTCTAAATGTTATTTTTAAATCTGAGTTTGAGAGAAAAATTTCTAAAACTTTTCAGCTGCTTCTGCTGCTACAGTCAACAGGGGTGTGAGCTAACATTAGCATAGCGCATTGGGCTAACTAAGCTTTATAATCTTCAAGAACAGTTGACAAGTTTTTAAAATAATACCAAAATGATACAAGTTTAGCACCACAAATCCTCAAGAACTATTTAATTGGAGACTCATTCAGTTTCCACCAGGGAGTGGGTCAGGGAGACTCATTACATCCACAACCCAGCAACATCAATCATTTACCTTTGTGCTCCTGAAACATGTCTGCGTTCTTCCTGTTTGTGAGCTAATGAGTTCATTTGCAGCATCACTCTGTCATCCTGAGCCCCTCATCCATCAGCTCTGCTCTACATCATCTTCTGTTGTTGTGTGAACTCAGCATCACACACTCTAACACCAGGCCGTAGATCTTCCTCAAACACACACACTCTCACACAGAGCTGTTCAGGACAGTGTCACAGCCATACGTCTATGGACCGTCATCTCTGACAGCTTAAGTAGCCCATTTCATTATTTACTTTCCAGAAGCTATTTTCCTGTCAGACGTCTGTCGATGAGATCACTTTTTCTTTTTTTTGTAAATCCATTACTTTAAAAATAACTTTAAAAACCACTGGTGCCTTCAGGATCATACGCTTTTATGTTAAACCTTCTCAAAAGAGAAACCTCGTTCAGTCGACCTGGAGTGAGGGGTCAGCGCTCGACACAGGAAACGTCGGTCAGAGTGAAATCCTCTCATCATAAGGAGAGTGGAGACACAGAGTGGACTGAAACTTTCTGAGGAGACCTTTAACTGACTCAAAGCTCTGACCAGAGATGAACTCAGACAGAGACTGCTTCACTCCACAGTTATAAACTGTAAAAGAAAGTAACTACAGCTGACAGCTACTTACTGAAACTGTTTGTCAGGCCACAAAAAGTTAAAGAAGAATCATCTGATCCCTGATAAAAGCAGAAAATGGTTCAATAAATTTGAAATGATGTAATTTAAATCCATGTACCTGCTCCACCTGCATCTTTATCCTGCCATGCTCAGCAGCATTAACCTTCCCCCTGAACAATCAATCGCTCTTTATTCAACACCTCCCTCTCTGCTCCTGTTAAAGGTCACTACACAACAGATTAAATCGGTGAGAAAACAACTCTTTTACTCTCCTACACTATGACGGTGAATTGATCAAATTTACTTCAATGATTTTCATGCACAGAAAACATGAGTGAGGGCATTTCTTTAACCCTGGCATTGAAAGTGCTTGGATGAATCAATACACACGGCCTCAGGTTGGAAATTATGTCTCAGTACTATCACTACTCAGAGTTTTCTCCTTTCAAACAACCTTGGTACAAAGAGGCTTGAAACAAGTTCAGCAAAGAGGTGAAGCGTGCTCCTTCAAAGGGATTCTTCATAAAACTGTTTAGTAACTTGTCACTGTGCAGACTGACAGATGAATGTCCTTGTTTCACACTTCACTCTAAACTCCCCTGAAGCAGCCTGAGCAGAGGTTGTAGGATGTTGGTGCACACAGCCCAGTGTCTGCAGCAATCCTTGACTGGGTAACAAAAACCTCATTACCAACACTGACAGGACCTTTGCCTTCTACAGCTGTGGACCGACTCGCTCTCAAGCCTGAAAAATCCCCATTAGCCTCAAAGGTTCCCCATGGAGCTCTGGAACTTAGCGCTCCCTGGTGCCCTTTTTGGCTGAGTGGGTCACAGAGTGTTTAGTGAGTGTAGAAGATAAACAAAAAACAGCCTCTGTTCAATGTTTACACACTGATCAATTGGTGGTAACACACTTTTTTGGCACTGAAATGTGAGAACAGGTGTAGGGAAGAAGGATACTGCTGGTGAGAAAACAAGTCAGTTTTTTATCTTTGTATGAGAGAGAAAAGCATCCAACGTAGGGCTGAACGATTTTGGAAAATAATATAATTGCAATTTTTTGGACCAATTTTGCGATTGCGATTTAGCATGCGATTTTGTTTGGGAGGGACATTTATCCTCTGCATTACTCACTATACAGAAGCACTTAGTCATTCCATGCACAACAAACATAACAAAAGATACTGTCAGCATATAAACATTTCTTTCCTGCAATTTTCGATTGAAAAAGAAAAGGGAACACTGTGAAATTTGGCTGACCACCAGTTGTCAGTGAGAGTAACAAAGTGAACAAAGGGTATTAAGGAAGAAGATTAGGGCCACAAGGAAAAAAATATATATATATCTTAAGAAAATTGAGAATTCTGACTTTTATTTTAGAATTCTGACTTAAATATTAGATTTCTTACTTTTTTATCACAAAAAATAGTAATAAAAAAAAAATCTGTTTTTTTTTTTTTTTTTTTGTCAGTGGCCTTAATCCTCTTCCACAGAAATATGACTTTAATCTCAGAATTCTTTTTTTTTTTTTTCGAGAAATTAGTAATAAACAAAAAATTAGAAGGTTTTTTTTTTATTTTTTTTTATTTCCTTTTTTTTTTTAGTGGTCCTTATCCTCTTCTGTAGGGTATGACTCTGCCAGCCACAGTCATTCTATTGCGAATCTCTGTACAAGTTACTATATTTCCTTCAGGTCTGTGTATATAAAACTCTTTTTTTTAAATTGCAGCCTTTGCAATTTGAAAATTGAATTGAATCATATTGCGATGTCGGTTTCAGTTCGATTAATTGTTCAACCCTAATCCAACCCATTTGTAAGATCCTGACGGGCCACAGAATGTAATTTGGTGAGTTACAGTTGATGTGCTTCACAAAAATGAAAGATTAGTCAGATTACTATGATCTCTTACGATAATCCTTTTAAAAATGTTGACGCTAAGTAAGATTAATACGTAATTCATATTAATGTTTCGTTTAGTTTTAAGTCAGAAAGAAAAATTATAAGTGATAACATTAGGTTAATAAACAGTCATGAGATATCAGCAGCTGTAATGTGCTTTAGCCTCTAAACTGACATTTAAGGTCTCTGTAGGTCAGAAAATCCAGCTCAACTCAGACAAACAGCAGCATTTGAAAACCTCATTGTCTCCACCACATGCAGCTTCAACGCAGCAGGACACGAGGAGAAACGGTCGTCTCTGGCTGTGTTCAAGAAATGAAATAAAAACTGAATGAGGAATATCCCTGCAGTGTGTCTTCTGCCCAAAGGCACCGCTTGATGTGGGTTATTTAACACACACACATCTGACAGGGGACATAAACACAGAATATGATATAAAGGAGTAAATATGAGGAGCAGGTGCATGTGTCTAACTTAAGGAAGAGGAAAATAGAAACAGCAACAAGTTGAAAAACAAAAGAGGAAGATGGTCACAACAAAGTGAAGACTTCCTTCGAGTGGACTTGATTTTCAATTAACTTAATTTCTCTGGAGCTGTTTTCACTCAGCTGGATAAAAACATGAAGCGTGTGTGTGTGAAGTGAAGTGAAGTGAAGTGAGTGGACTCTGATGAATAATGTCTGTTTATGTGGCAGAGTGAACTGAATATCAATGTCACTTCACACAATGTCACGTTTCCTGTTACTGTTTACAGGAGGTGAAGAGCTCCTCATCACCGATCTGTTTGTGTGTTGTTTGGCTTTTTGTTTGTTGGATTGAAGATAATTATTTAATTATCTGTCAGCAGGGTGGCATTAAGTATGAAATGACAGGGATTCCTCTCAGGACACATCAAACACAGCGCGTTTGTTGCCTTCTTAAATTCTTCATCAGTGATTGAAATAAAATGGAGCTGTGAGCAGTTTAAACTGAGTGTGAACAGTGTGTGTGTGTGTTGTTATGGAGTGTGATGGATTGTTAAAAGTGTGATGTCAGATATAATGAGAAAAATCTATCCATTAGGATCCCTTAACGAGACTCAGTCGACTTGGCTGATAATGAGTCACCGGAGCATCTGAAGAATAGAGGAGCTGACAGAGACAGTCGGGTCAGATTGACACTGTTTAGCTGTTTAAGGTCTTCATTATTCAGCTCATTCTTCAGGCACTGAGTTTAGGAGGAAGTAGATAACTGCTCTTAAGAAAAAAACAGCTAAGGTCTACTTTCAATAATAGCAAACCTGCTCCTAGCATCTGAGCTGGAGGGAGTAGAGGAACAGACTTTTAGCAGCTGCATTTCTCCCTAAGAGGGGCTTGTTTTGGGCTTTACAGCTCATTTTAATTGTGTGCTTTTAGTTTCTCCTGTGCAGAACAAAGACCTCTGACAGGAAAGGTGTTGGAGTGAAAGCTGAGCAGCAGAATGAAAGGAGAGATCATGACACATAACTTGCCTCCTTCCATCAGATTTTACCTGAACTAAAACTCACTGCACAAAACAAAAAAGTCAGGATGATTATAGGCTTGATTCCCCCTTCGAGAAGAGAGAGACGTCTCATTAAAGCAGCATGATGAGACACTTAGAAACACTGTTACTTAACATGAAAACATTTTTTTTCTCCAAACTTGAAGACAGAAGTTCCTCCAGTAACTTCTGATGTGGATAGCTTTGTTTAGATTGGCTGAGACAAGTCAGTTTGGTCAGGTTGCTGCAGAGAAAATATGAAGCTGTGTTCAGACAAACTCTAATGCTGCTGATGCTTTAACTGAGGCCTTTCTGAGTCACTTTAAGGCGGATACACACTACAGAAAAGATCTGGCTGATTTTTGTCCCCCTTACGATCAAAGCCAGCAAAATTACCTCTGAAAATGACATCGTGTGTGCGATTTTCCTCTAGGGGTGTGCCATATTATACCGTCTACAATAATACCGATTTAATTTTTTGGACAATATTAATTTGTCATTTTGCAATATTTACAGTGCTGAGATGCAATGACGTATGACGCTCCCTGCTGTGTACAAAACAATAATAACCAAGAGTGAAAGTAGCACGGCAGCATCAACTTCGTCCTCACATGAGGGTTAAGTGCCTGAAAGAGGAGCTACCTCAGTGATGTGGAGGTGGTTTGGCTGACCAAAGATCAGACATGCAGCAAAACACATTAAATGCAAAATGCCCAGGGCCCAGTATTTCAAACATAATCCACCAGGGTTAATCCTGGTGGATCGGATTAAACCCAGATCTGATCCAAAATTGGGTAATTCAAACAACATTTAATCTTGATAAGTTAAATCCAGGTTTGGAAATCCAATCCTGCCTTTAATCCAGATTTGAGCCTGTGTTGGGTATTTCAAAACCGCAGTCCCAAATCTGGATCAGTTTTATCCTGAAAAACAGCATTAAATTAATCCCACCTCAGGGTAGGATCAGAGTGTGATCCCATGTTTTAGTTCTACATATACTCATCCACAGATAGCTTTTACTTGCATTTCTCGCAATCATTAGTATAAACAGATATTTTTAATGAATTAAATCTCTTCATGTACAGTTTTTTATTGAACAGAAAAAAATCCAAATTTCACAATTGTCAGAAAAGTAATTCAAACAACACACATTTCCTCAACACAAAATTGTAACACCTAAACTTAAAGTTTTCACACTACCTTTCCATTTGCCTTTCCAGTAATTGTATTTTTAACAGGATGTGTTCTTGCTGAAGCATGGTAAGTTTTATTTGTTCCTTAGCAAGTAGAATTTGCTGGTGTGCTTGCTCAGTTTCCATCTTGAGGAGATTTTGGTAGGCATGATCCTCATCATGATGCCTCTTCCGGTGATGTCTTGGTGGATTTACAGGGGGAATCTCCCCACTGCTCTAACTTGTGCTTGGCTCCCCTTCTGGTCTGTCTGTCTGTCTGTGACCCTAAAGGCGGGTCGATCCTAGGGGCGGGATGGATTTGAAAATCTCAATCCGAGAGGATCAGGATTATTCTGATCCAATCTAGCAAAGTTTTGAAATACTGGGAAAGAAGATCCTGATCCATGGATCAGGAAAGTGGGATTTGGAAATCTGGATCAATTTAATCTGTATCTAATTTTTTGAAATACTGGGCCCAGGAGAACTATTACCGTGAAGGGTGGCAACAACACAAACGTGTTCCACCACCCAAAGCTGAAACACACGGCTGGACTTGAAAGCTACCTACATCGGTGGATTTTTTACCTCTACGACGGACGTGTGGTCGAGCCAAACGTCCGAACCCCGATATCAGCATTACCCCTAATTTGCACATAAATCGTGGGCACTGCACAGCGCAGGCCGCACCCATAGCAGCTGGATACCCGAGATCACAAGATCACAGGAGAACCACATGTTCCTGCAAGAATCCCACCCGTGACAACATACTTTCATGGTAATTAATTAGTATGTTAAGCTCATCTGGCCCTCTAAAAATTCCGCACCTTCAGTTTATGCCTTCTCCTTTCTGTTATGTCCTTATTGTAAGGTTGTGTATAGAAGATTAACTTCTCCTCCTTCAAAACGTCAGATTTCCTCTGGATCTGACCTACTTCCTATGTTTACATTTCAAGCTTGTGTAGTAGCAGTTAATGTTTGGAAAAGTGGCTTCCATACTGTGTGTGCAATAAAAATGCAATTATTCAGAAGCAGCATCCACTAATAATAAGTTCTTAGTTTCCCCCCCCCATGTCGTCATAAATATAGTTACCGTAAATTTCCTTAAAATATCATGATATGGATTTGAGGCTATATCGCCCACCCCTGTTTTCCCGTGGTGTGGGGTGTGTAACCCCACTGTCTCCATGGCTTGTAATTTTAGAGTTCGAAAACAACCATCATTGCTTTTTCCTGTTCATCCAACATGTTTGTTTACACTGAGGTTACTCTGCTGAAGAGTCAGTGTGTGGCGTCCTCCACAGTGCACTCCACACCCTATAAGATCTGAAGAGAAAGATCTTGTGCGATCTGTCTTTTGTTATCATCAAATGTGTGCTCTCTAAATGTGTAAAGGCTTGAAGAATCCTCTAATGTGTGCCAGCCTCTAGTCCCTGCACGAAAACTCAAATGTAACTCTTTCTACTTCTGCCTTTAAAGCTTTTTCTGAGCTCAGATATTTCTCACATTGTCTAATTATTTGTTCATATGACAATGGAGGAGAGAAGTCTGAAATATCAACTTGACAAGTGTGATTTTTCATTGAAATAATGGGAATGCAGGCGCAGAAAAGTACACTTTTAGAGCTCTGAGAGGAAATCTGACAAGAGGGAAATAATTCATATTCAATTTATACTTGTGCAGTGACAGGGATCTTCTCACATAATCATGGAGTCTAACTCGTAAAAACTCTTGATGCTGTATTTCTGAATCATTAATGGAAGTTATTTTTGCCACTTCCAGACAAATTGAATATTCTCATTGACTAAATTTCCACCCATAGTTTTTTTCCACCCGTTACATTCACAGATGATATTTCTTTGGTTATTTAGAGTAAGACATGTTCACTGACACCAAATGATATCTTACTTTATCAAGATATAAATCCTTCCATGTGTGAATATATGAAGAGATATTATCTGATGTTTGAGAGCATTTTAATGTGGCGTATAAATTCTTTCTAATGAGCTCCTGTTACTAAAGAGGGTAACATGGAAACATCAACTCTACATCTTCGTCTTCCTTTTCCCTGAAAATCAATCAATAAATCAATTTTTTTAAATTCTGCCGTCTGACTGATTAACACAAAAATACACAGACTCAGAAATGAACCCACATACAGACTAACACCTCCCTCAGTTTGTCCATCTCTGTGTGACAGGTCAGTGTTTGTGTGTTTCAGGTAGCTGATGCAGCTTTGATTGGCAGGTGCTGTTGGCACGGTAACAGACAGGCTCCTGCTGCAGCTGTCTGACCTCCAAATAGGGAAGACAAGCTGAGCCTCAGGACATGGCAAGCCAATCTAAAACAACAGGGACTGAAACCAGCTGCTTTTTTCTCCATGTTGCCTCCCAAAGAAAGGATTCTGCAGCCGCTCTCAGCACACACAGTCCATGCAGAGATATCACAAGGTTGTATCAAAGCTTTCCTGCTGGAATTACAGGTGCTTGCATTTGGAATTGGACATGGCTGAAGGCAAACCGGTGAGGATTTGAAAGCCTGAGTAATCCTGCAGCGGTGGTGAAACATGTGAGTGAGCTGTTGTCCGTACCTGGAGGCAGGCTGGCTCTCTTCCTCTTCTTGCTGTTCTCTGCAGAGTTTTCCAGAGGAGGACACTCAGTCACCAGAGGCCCGCTGGAGCCGTTGAACTGCAGAGGGTCGTTGTTTGTAGTCGGATCAAAGGGCAGAGGGTTGAGTCCTGGAAGACACAAACACAGAGAGCTTGATTAAAGTGAATGGAGTGATTGCTGCTGACAGAAGAGGAGAGAACACTGGACATTAAAAGCACAGTGGCACTCAGAGCTGCTCTGATGCTTCAAACACTGAGAGCTTTGTTCAGAAGCACCCCTGAAGAGAAACATTTTTATTTCACATCAATAGAGGAGGAACAACAAAAGCAACATTTGGGATTCAGAACAAAAAACTTGTAAAAATGGACATTATCTTACAAGTGTCACACACTGGTGCCCAGCTAATGACTTTCTTTCTCTACTCTTTTCTCTTTTCACTTGCTACATACCATAGCAGCTGACCAGGATGTTTTTTATTCTCCACTCTTTTAGAGGCGTGTTTGTTTATCATTCAGAGCAGAGAGCTGGGGAGAATCCGTCTACATCCATGAAAGATTCATGACACTCCTTTGCGCGCAGATTTGTTTTCTCCCCTATTGCACAGAAGAGATCTGAAGCTGTACGCGAATGTGGCTCCATCAGAGGTCCACAGGACACAAAGTTGAAGCTCCAAACGTCAACAATGTCATTTTGGATTAGAGCGGATTACTGCTTTTTAAAATCTACTGAACTAAGCAAAGACACTGACTTCATGTTTTGACACTGACACTTAAGAGGTTTACTTGCTGTTGTAGCATCCTTCATTAATAAACATGGTGAGAATGTGAGTTTTCATCTCAGGCTTGAGAGTTGGGAAGTAGTGTCAGTTAAAAGGCACAGATGTGTCAGCAGCCAGGCGAGCTGCTGGGCCCAAACTAAGCTGTTAAGAGTTTAGGAGGCTGATAAGAACATGTGGGCATGGAAGCAGGAAAAGAAAGAATTATATGCCTGATCATGATCCACACTTTAAAAAGAGATTAGCAGCGCCAATATTACAGGTTACAGGTTATTTTAAATTGTTTCTTCGTAGCTACCCAATCGGGTCAAGCAGGACTGGGTTGATTTAGGCACGTCTAGGCTGATGAAGTTTAGAAGTGAGAAGAGGATCCGTGTTTTTCTCTGCTGATAACGATTTCTGTGATTAATTTTGTAGTGATGGTGGACACAGTAGCTGTTCGACAGAAAAAGGACAGAAAAGCAGAAGAAAGATAAACAGGAGAGAGATACAGCCCAAGCTAAAGGCTAACACAGGGGCTAAACTGTTTGTGATAATGTTCCTTCCAACCCACAGTCAGCAGTTATTCTGCAGTGGTCTGTTCAAACTTGTGAGTCTATCAATAAAATGAAGAGTGAGGTTATGTTAGCTCTGCTTGGTAGATGACTGGCAGATTAGCTAACCATGATTTACTAACATTACACATTACAGACATTTTTTAGAGCACCAGGCTGCCAGCTGTGCTAAATATAAAAGGCAACTAAACTACTTAAGAACTGACAGTGTTTACTTGTTGTCACGTTAGCCTACAGATACGCTGGTGCACCAGGCTGCCGATAGCACCACATATAGCAAACTGCTACAATGTTTGCTTGATGTTACATTTGAAACCACTACATATCTGTACTGCAAAATACCTTAACTCGGCATGTTGTATGGAGTAAAAAGTTGTCTTGAAAAAAGAAAATTTGTTTTGATCTGATCTTCATTTAATTCCAATTTAATTATGACAGTATGCGTGAGACTCTGGGCTAGAAGGTGGCGAGGCAGTCCAATTAAAGCAGATCCTCCCCATAGCATCTTTAAATAACATCATGTGGGCGGCAACTTTGTCTCAGTTACTGGCTGATGAATAAAAGAAAAACAAAGATAGATCATTAGTTTTAAAGAGGATAATTCACATGACAAGTAAATTAGAAGAATTAATCAAATACAAAAAAAAATCCTCTTTTTCTTATTCATACAAAACACTGTTGCTAAGTGCTGATGGTATGATAACTGACATGGGGAAAGGATTATCAACTTGAAATAATGGGGCGTCAAAACAACTTCAATAACACCAACCCTGTTCTAAAACGTGAATGAGGCAATAAAAAATGCATGAAATCAGGGAAAAAAACATCTGCACCAAAAAATCCTTCAATGTGAGGCCTAAAAACAGAAGTCCTCCAGTCCTGTAGAGGGCGCTGGGTTACAGCACTGATCACCATGCTGGTGTAGAAGCTTTTCTTTATCTGACTCATTATTCTGTGTTTTCTGCTGCAAAGAAAAAAATCTGCTTTTGATAAGTAAAACAAATCCTCTGACTACAGGCAAAAAATATGCTGAAAAATGTGCCAAAGGAGTCTAATAAAGTATCAATATATGAAATCTTAACAAACATTTAAAACTTTTTGATTTGCACAGGGTGGAGTGATTATTTACAGCCCTGTGTTGATCATCGCTCAGCATCCATCCGTCTCACTTCTTTGAAAATGAATAGAAATCCTCTGGAGGGTGAAATAAATTGATTTTTGTCACTAATAAACAGCTGCAGATTAAATTCAAAGACTGGAAGCTTTTCAGTCAGAGGCACAGCTGTGCATCCAAATGCTGAGAGAAATCATAGAAACAGAGAAACAGAACCAGAAAGCTGACAGAGAAATAGCACTCAGCTTGAGCAGCTGGTGCCATTTCATCCCAAAACCAAAGCCAAGTTTGTGTTTCTCTGCTAAAGTGGTGGTTTCTCCAGAAATGTCACAAAAAATTCTGCGATGAAATGAACCAGGTCTCCACCTGTAAATGTGGTATGGAATTTGTGATGACGGCAGAAGAAGTAGGAAAACTGCACTCGTACAAATGGGGTTTAAAAGTGATGTGGAGAGACATGACTGACTGCACTTCTCCCGTATAATGTTGTTTTATAGCACCCCTGAGTGATAGCGTTACAGCATAAAGCTCTGAAGCAAAGATGAGGAAAACATTTCACAGATTCATCCTCAACGCTGCAGCTTTAAGCTAACAGTTTTATTTTATCACATCAGGCGTCTGCTGCCCTGAGTTCAAGCTCTGCAACAGTTGTTAGTGTTCAGATCCAGTAATGGAGCAGTTCTGGCCTTCAGCTGAAATATATGTTGATGTGGAAGTGAAGAGTGTGAACACAGCAGAGGAGCTGGCAGCCTGTAAATGTGTGTGAGTGTGTGTGAGTGTGTGAACCTTTATTTAGGAAAGTCTTAGCTGGGTCATCGCCTCTGTCAGCTGAGCTTCTCGTCTGTCTGTCCCTGATGGATAGTGTGCTTAAGTTTCAACATCTGGACAGAGGGAGGAGTGATGTCAGAGAGTATGGCTCCCTGAAGGGGTGTGAAGGAAAATAAACTCCTGGAGGTCCGGTGGAGACAGGTGGAGGCTGCAGAGTTAATGACAGGAAACCAAAACGCTGAACTGAGAGACAAACGTCACGCTCTGCAGCCTCGGAGAGCAAAACCATCACAAATGAAAGTGACCTGATGTAACATGGAGGCTGCATCAACAACGAGCTCCATTAATGTGAGAGGGAGCAGCAGGAGGAGAGAGGAGCGTCAGGAAACACAATGAAACTCAGAGGGTCATTAAAATACCATTTAACTGCTTCAGATGTGAAACCAAGAGGAGCAGCGACTCTCTGGAGACTGAGGAGAGCTGTGGGTTTATGATGATGTCCAGATTTTATGGGTCAATAACAGAGATAATCAATAACTACACCGATGAGGTCAGCCTGGGTGTTTAAAGACCGACAGTAAAGGTCTGAATCTTTTAAGTGTCATGTCATATTTTTAGATTTATTGATCGACACTCAGGCTATCAAAGGTTTGACAGACACTGATGACATCAGATTAACCTTAAATTGTATTTGTAGAATACATTGCAGATAACATTTGAAGAAAAAAAAACACAAATTCAGCCTTGATATGGGTTTAGTATTTATTAGAGGGTTATCATGACAAAAATGAGCCCTCAGCCCTGATGAAACAGTGGCTTACTCAGTGCGTTTTCATGCAGGCAGCAGTCCAACTATGGCCCCGTTTATACTACAACGTTTCATCGAAAAAAGTGTGAAAAAATTCTGCGCTTACACAGAAACGCCAAGGGACTGAAAATGCTGTAGTAAGCATGCCAGGCCTATTGTTGGCGCTATAACTGTCTTGTCCAGAAGCCAATTTTGGAGGATCTCCACCAAAGTAGAGTTGGGCCGATCATCTGGTGTATTGGGGAATACTAAGTGCAGAAGTAGAGCAAATGATGCTCATTTTGTTGAAAGACAGTCAGCAGATTCAGCAGCACAAGCACAACACGGTAGATCGGGACAATCGTAACAGCAGTACTGTTGTCCTGTTGTATGCGCTCGTGCAAAGCAGAATGTGACGTCAGCACTTCCACTGAAAACACCGCCTTACTGTTTACACAGCAACTGTAAAAATTAGACATGAACCGATCGATCGGTGCCGATTTCCTTAATTTTGGGGGATCTGTGATCAGGGATCAGGGATCGGGGATCAGTGATCGGCCATTCCCTATATATGAAACTGATCTTATATACCTCCAGGAAGGTCTGACAGCCAGCCATTCTTGCTTTTTGCTTTGAGACCTAAAACTCAGGACACTTTGTTGGTTGTTTAAGTTAAAACGTAAAGATTTTGTTGTTTCACAGGCATTGTTCAATGATTTTCAATAAAATAAGATTGGAACATTTAAGGTATATGCTGTCAGTTATAAAAAATAAAAATTAGAATCAGCCCAAATCGGTATCGACAGGACAGGCTTTTTAAAGATAGGTGCTCGATAATCGGCCAGGAAATAGTGATCGGTGCACCCCTAATAAAAATTCCACTCTGAAGGTCGTTTTAAAAGTTTGCGTTTTAGGTCGGCTGAAATGCCGTTTCCGTGTAAACGCGAAGCTGAAACACAACAAAACTTTTGCGTTTCACCCTAAAACCGTTGTTGCGTGAATAGCCCCTAAGGTCATAGCTCGATTTTTTAAATCAGATTAGGGGATCTAGTCTCGTTGCTTATACATGCAGAAGAGACAATCAGACTGAGATGGACGCAGCTGTAGCTCTTTTTTTATACCAGTATGTGCCATGGTGTTTGTTTGTTGTGTTGGAGAGCAGCAACCCTATTTTTCATGGTCATGTACTTCCTCCTCTGGGGGCTCAAGGTGTACATAGTCCAACAGCAATCACATTATCTAGGTGTGTCAGCTGAGCTATGCTTTGTCTGATTTTGTTCCGACCAAGCTGTTTACATACATTTTGATAGTCTGATCTCAAGCTGACTAAGCTCATAGTCCGATTCCTGAAGCTGCATGTAAATGTACTGGCTGTGAGGTTATACAGTCAGACAAATTAATCCATTTTCATTGCAGATATCAAGCCCCAGTTGAATCAAAATCAAAAACAGCCCTGAAAAAATATGCAGTACCCTAATGCCCTTAAGTAATACGCCTAAATTGATTCCCCAAAAGACACTCCAAGTTTACTGCTGGGTATGGCTCATAGTAATACAGCTGCTGATTATTTTTAATAATAGCTTCCAGGCACACCTGCTGCTGAAGGGATCAAACCTGTGATCTCTCTTAAACCGCTCTGTTCTGTTTAATGATCTCCACAGTAACACTCCTGTTAAATCTGACTCTGATCAGGAAATAAACACAACAGTACAGACACAGAAAAACAGAGAATGAGGAAACGATGTAAGAATAAAAACTACTCCACATTCATGTATCAGAACGAGGCCAAGTACCAAATGCATTTATTTTCTAATAACAGTCTACTGAATTAGAGCTCATGTTGTAATCATACTGTATTAGTGACAATGGGAAGGCAGACCATGAGGAGAACATTTGGTTGGAAAAGGAATTAAAGTCTCTGAATAACATATTTAGGAGGTATTAAATGGGTCACATTATCTGTTACTGATATGTTCATGATGCAAGTCACAAGCTGCATTCAGATAGTGCTTTACTTCATGCTACATTGTGATTAATGGAAAGTTGGCTGCTCTGAGTCAAACAAAGTGACAGTCAGCGGCTGTAACTCTGAGTCCTGTTGGCCGCCAGCCGCTGAGTTTCAAACAGGATCCTGAATTAGTTTTTAGCCTCCTGAAAGGTCAACGATCAAACAAAGTCACAAGACCGCCATTAAAAAGTTTTCAGTGAGCACAATAAAATGAGTTGTTCTCTATTCATAGAGTCCACCAGAACAACAGAACATACTGTGGCTGTGACCACAAGGTCCCAGATCCCTAAAAAGGGAAGCAGGCTGTCAGGTCTGAGTGCCCCTAACAGATGTATCAACAAGGTGTCTGACTGATGCAGCTTAGCGGTGGATGGTAAGGCATGCTAAGCAGCTGTGGTATTCTCATGAGGTCTATTAGCTGAGCTTTTCACTTCCTGTGTATTTATAGCAAAGACAAAGAGCTGTGAAAAACAACACAGTTCATACAGTCAGAGGACACACCCAGTGGATTTATGTACAGCTGATCTGTTCCACAGGGCTTTGTATCTTTCAGAAAATTCATGTAGGAAAGGTCCTAATTTATCTAGCACTTATGGGGAGAGAATATAACCTTAAACTCAGTAGACTCTCACTTATGTAAGCTGTTACTAGAATGGTTCACACCTCCAAAACAATCCAGATGGGTTTTCATACAAGAAACTGCAGTTTAAGATTACAATATACACTCACCAGCCACTTTATTGGGCACACCTGTCCAACTGCTCGTTAACGCATATTTCGAATTAGCCAATCACATGGCAGCAACTCGATGCATTTAGGAATGTAGACATGGTCAAGATGATCTGTTGCAGTTCAAACAGAGCATCAGAATGGGGTAGAAAGGGGATTTAAGTGACCTTGAACGTGGCATGGTTGTTTGTGCCAGACGGGCTGGTCTGAGTATTTCAGAAACTGCTGATCTACTGGGATTTTCACGCACAACCATCTCTAGCATTTCTGAATGCACAACACGTCCAACCTTGAAGCAGATGGGCTACAGCAGCAGAAGACCACACTGGGTGACCCTCCTGTCAGCTAAGAACAGGAAACTGAGGCTACAATTCACACAGCAACACCAAAACTGGACAATAGAAGATTGGAAAAACGTTGCCTGGTCTGATGAGTCTGGATTTCTGCTCCACATTCAGATGGTAGGGTCAGAATTTGGCGTCAACAACATGAAAGCATGGATCCATCCTGCCTTGTATCAACAGTTCAGGCTGCTGCTGGTGGTGTGATGGTGTGGGGGATATTTTCTTGGCTCACTTTGGGCCCCTTAGTACCAACTAAGCATGGTTTAAAGTCCACAGCCTACCTGAGTATTGGCGCTGACCATGTCCATCCCTTTATGAGCACAGTGTACCCATCTTCTGATGGCTACTTCCAGCAGGATAACGCTCCGTGTCATAAAGCTGGAATCATCTCAGACGAGGTTTCTTGAACATGTTACTGAGTTCACTGTACTCCAACGACCATCACAGTCACTAGTCAGTCATAGTCACAGTCAATCCAATAGAGCACCTTTGGGATGTGGTGGAACGGGAGATTCTCATCATGGATGTTCAGCCTACAAATCTGCAGCAACTGTGTGATGCTATCATGTCAATATGGACCAAACTCTCTGAGGAATGTTTCCAGTACCTTGTTGAATCTATGCCACGAAGGATTAAGGCAGTTCTGAAGGCAAAAGGGGGTCCAACCCGGTACTAACTAGGTGTACCTAATAAAGTGGCCTGTGAGTGTAAGTAGAACACATGCAAACCAACCCATCTTTCCTCAATTTCAATGCAAAAACATTTCCCTATCAACAATGATTTGGAGCAATCATACCACACAAAATATTTAAATGTCAGCATTACCAGTAAGGGATGGTATCATGGTGTGTTAGTGGAATAATCGTGTTCTTACTTTTGGAAGTTTGGTAAAGGTTAATTTATTCCCCCTTTGTTGTGGTGACATTTTAAAATGGAGCTTTTAAATTTACCACGCTGCTTTTATGAATTTTAGCCAACCCTGCATGAGACATAAACTTTACTAGAAACGGTGACATAGAAAGAAACACGCAGAGACAGGTAGTTTGTTTTCTTTTTCCAAGAACATCAGGTTTTTCAAATGACTTGTGCACTGATATAGCCATTCATGACACCAATGACAAAGAAAATTCCTTATCAGACCCCCTCTGTCGTTCCTCCAGGTCTCTGTGGATTCACTGGAAGTTAATTTATGTAAATCTCTCATCCTCTCCGCTCTATTCCATTAAACTCACCAAGAATCTCTGGTTTGAGGTCTGATCCGCTTTCTCCTGTAAGAGGTCTCTGCCCTTTTTACAATGTTGTAACTGGACGAGGGTGTGTGTGTGTGTTAACAAGGCAACACTGCAGTTGATAAGGTCACGTTAGCTTAAACATACATTTGCATTGTCCTCTGGGAAAAAATCCTTCACATTGAACTAATAAATCTATAAACATCACTGTAGGATGTAATGAAACTGTAGGTTTCTTCCAGTAGAAATGCTCTTTCTTCTGTCCTCAGGGTTTGTGAAAAGGTTAAGATCCACCATCTGGCCATGGCTTTGTCAGACAGGATGCTGTCATGCATGCAGAGTGCGGCCACATCAAGATATCAACAATTAGGCAGCAGTACAAAGGATATCTTGGCTACGTGATCGCTAGCTGTGTCATTAGAATAGCATGGCATCCAGTATGGTTGGCACAGCCCCTCATATGCTAATGACTTTGGGAGTGTTGGCCTTTACCTTAAATAGCTGCTGAAGCTATTTGCAGTCTGTCAGATAAACATCCAGCCTACGTGGATGTGTTTTTGGGTTCCAGAGGAATGGCTAATGAGAGGCTCGCTGGCTCCAACAGGCCTAAACAATGACACACAGAGAGATGTGTGCGTCTGTGCGAGGCCATGACCTGCTGAGAGTGGTCATCTCTAAATCGCACTCGGCTCCACGGCTGACTTTCACTGTCTGACCGTTACGAGCACATCCAGAGATTGACTTGAAAACTTTCTGACACTGTGGCTCAAACTTCTGCAAGTCTGTCCCTGGAGCAGAGGATGAACTCATCGGCTGACCAGGAAGTTCTCGGTCCTGGGAAACATGCTATTTAAAGAAAACAGGGGTGCTCGCACAGAGTGAGGTTAAAGTCATTCCTTCTAATCAAACAGGGATTAGGTCACAGAGGGAACGGACTGTTCTTCTCAGGCTTTAAATGTATATCATTATCCTTTGGCACTGTCTGCCCATCTATAAACCTCTTCCTCATTTCATGTCACCTCTTGTTCTTTCCCATCTGTCTCCTCAAATGTAAGTTTTTCTTAATTATGCCTCTATCTTCACTCCACTGCCTGGCTGCCATCTCCTGTTTCTGTCCTCTTTTCTGTCTGTTCTCAAGCCCTTACCACTTTCTTCAAACTACCTGTACTTTTTCCAAGTGAGATAATGGACTGGAACAGAGGAGGGCAGAGATTTATGATGAGCAGCTGCCATCACTGACGGTGGCTTTTTAAAGCAACAAGATGTGCTCAGCACGTAGGTCTCTGATTGTTTGAGACTCACCTCAGTATTTTACTACGGGAGAAATCCACGTCCACCCTTGTTTTCTTCAATTGCTTGTTCGTTTTAATGCCTGGTACAACTTAAGGGCTGATATCATTTTCTGTGGTTTTCTTGATAATAACCAAAATCACTTAGGTTCATACATTAATAGTGCTTTCGGGCATTCCATGATTTTTTCTGTCTATTTTAGTCACATAAAACAAACAGGAGTTAGTACTTGATTGCATGACCATTGTTTTTGATGACTGAAGCTATAAATCTTGGCGTGGTCTCCACCAGTTTCTGACACTGGTCTGTTGTCACAGCAGCCAATTCCTGCCGCAATAATTCAAACAGATCTGCTTTGATTTGGGCTTGTGGTTCCTCATTTTGAGTTTAATGATGTTCCACAGGTTTTCAATTGCATTAAGATCTGGTGATTGAGCTGGCAAAGGCAGCTTCGTGTGTGGCAAGGGGCATTGCCTTGTTGGAAAATCCAGTTATTTGAGTCAGGAAGGAGTTTTCCAGCTGATGGAAGAAGATTGTTTTCAGTAGCCCTGTACATGACCTGGTGTCATTCGCCCTTCATACAGTTTGCATTTGCCCTGTTCCACCCATGCTGAAACAACCTCAGATCATCACCGATCCTCCCTCATGTTTTATTTAGGGGTAAGACAGTCGGGTTTGTGGGATTCTCCGGGTCTCCTCCTAACCAGTAAGTTGGCTGTAGCAGACATCACCTCAAAATGAGATTAATCACTGAAGAGACCCTTCACCCAACCATCAACAATCCAATTCTTGTGATCCCTAGTAAAGAGTAAATAGGCCTTCCTCTGCCTCTTGTTGATGAAGGGCCTCTTCCATGCCTTGTGTATCTTCAGACAAATTTCAAGAAGTCAGTTTCGAACTGACCTTGCTGAACAAGTGACATTTCTAGACAGTGCCCACTCATTTTAAGGTTTCTGGAGGTCTGACGATGATTCCTGACATAGGAACAGATAAGTGCACAGTCATCTCATGGGGTGGGGAGACACTTCCTGCCTCGACCAGCTAGCATGTGGTAGTTCCATGTTTGGCTTGCTTTTTCTTGCTGTCTTGGAGAGCTTCAGTTTATTGGCTGCCTGTCTCTCTCATACCATTTTCCAGTTGTGCCAAGATGGCTGCCTTTGTTGCTTTACATAATTCTTTTGTTTTAGGCATTATGTGAGAGCTGACACGTTCTGAGATGTGCTACAGCTTGAATGTAATCAGGAAACCACTCTTGGCCTCTGCCAAGGTAAAATGGTAAAATGGAGTTAAAATGGCTGTGTTTATGGATGAATTAGATGACTGTGTCACTCTCCTATTGTGTTGGACTTTGTAGCATCTGTTTGGCATACAAACGGGTTATTTACTTCTGGATCTGTTATGTTATCTTTTCTGTTTAGCAATTAAAGACAGGTCTTAAATATGAGTATGTTGTATGGGTTCAGGTACAGGGTGTGGTCGTTCCAAAGAAATTCATTTAAAAACAGCTGTTAACCAGCTCAGCTGATGAGTGTGTGAACCATGTTGTAGTTTGGTTTCATAAAGCCCACACCCATCCTCTCAGAACATCACAAACACCCATCCTCTGTTTCAACTAGATTTCATTTAAAGGCATATTCCCCTGTGTGTCAATTAGTACTTATTAAGAGTTTTCCTTCATGGGTTTTATTGTTTATCTTGTACACACAGCTTCCTTTCTCCGTTTTAAGAGCAGCTGAAGTTTTATCAGGATGTTATCAGAACGTCTGAGTGACAGTACAAGTGAGATCGTTCTGCACATCCTTCTTTCAAAAGACAAGCCTTTCCTTTGATGCTATTTCAGGATGGAGCTGATGTATAGGTCTGAGGAGAAGAAACAGCAGATGGCTGCTTGTCATCCTCCAGGAGTCAGAGCTCTGAAGGCAGTACAGGGAAGCTGAAGTCCTCACTGTGGAGCTGATCGGCAGTGCTATGACAGACACAGATGCTGATTGGCAGCAAGGGACCATGCTTTGTTTTTCAGTTGGTACAGCTCATTTTTGAAGATAGTTTCTGGGAAAACAGAGAAAATAATGTAGCTGCCATCTGTAATCTGGATAATTCATGGACAAGGAACCTGCTGTTTAACACACTTTGGGTTTTCTTTGTACGTGGTGCCCCTTTAATCTGATTCTGTGCCATGAAAATATATGCAGCACTTTGAAGAGGAACACAAAATGTTAAAAGTCAATGCACCATCTAATATGTACCACCTTTAAATCATTAATGTGGGTCAGTCTTTGAATATGCTTTTGGAGCTTTTCTTCTGGGACATTTTACTCATGTCTTTCCTTACATAACACTGTTAGCTTTGTTTTATTGATGCTCATGTTTTCTTATCTTATTCAGCCCTATTTTGCTAAAGATTAGACTTAAAACATGAAGCCTTTAATTACAGTCTTAATGTAAAACACCAGTGAAACAGCAATCATGCATCTTGGGAATGAAAGGTCTCTTGGTTTTTCATCCCAATGGTTCATGAGATTTCAAATTCACATAAATTTTGAAGTTACATCCGTTCATTTTTGTGACATAACACTAAAATATCCAGGACCACAGCTGAAATTAACATTTCCATAAAGACACTTTTTGTCCTCTTTTGCCCTCACTAAGTGCAGACCTGCCAACATTTGGAGCAAAGTAATATTTAGTCACACATGAGAGTGCTAATGGACCCTGTGGCACAAAATGTCAGCCCTTGTTGTTTGGAGCCTCTTGTTGTTCTGTCACAGAAAAATGGGAGGGAGCGTGTTTTTGTGGCAAAGAGGCTTTTTAGTGGGCCAGAAGGAATTACTCAGTGAAGCCTGCAAAACTTCCTTCTTTGACCAGGGAACAAGTCAGAAAAATCAATTCCAGAAGCAGCTTTATTAAATTATGAGGCATAAACGGAGAGAATAGCTAAAGAGCGGCCAAGAGTCCTAAACATCTCTGTTTTCCTTCAGGGAGGCTGGGAGTGTTCGAGGCCACAATAGGTTGCACTCAGTCAAGTAAACATCCACTTAGGAACACAATGATTTATTTGATTTATTCAGACGCCCTCGGTTTCAGCTGATGCATGCTAAAGCTGAGCTCCGACTCATTTAAAGACAGAAACATGGTGACAAAGGGTAAAGTGAATCATCTTTATAACATGACCCCTCAGTGGACTTTTTACTGTGCGGCTGTCAGAGAATTATTAAAGCAGAAGCTCTGAATCATACCAAGTCAAAACAGCACAAAAAGAAGGTCAGTCACTGTTGTTTGACAGTTTGTGGGAGAAATGCCAACAGTGTTTCCCAAGTCCTTGAAAACAAACTCTCACTGGCTCATTCTTGAAACATTTTTGAGTTTATGCAACACAAAAGCTGTGGGGATGAATCTCCCTCTAATAGAAGAAGCACTTTCACATAATGGTTCATAATTTAAGTCTGAACCAGTGTTTCACAGCCCCTTCTTCTGCTGAGTCACTGCACACAAATCAAGGCAGGAGAAACAGGCAGCACCAGCTCTAAACTCCACAAAACAAGTCCCAAAACAGTCACAAAGCACAAACCTATTACTGGTGGAAGAAAAGACAGGTAATAGAATCTGAGGACAGCGTGACACCAGGCAGTATGACTCAACTCTCTGTGCTCAACAAAGTCAGATTAACTACTTTTGAACTCCATGCATGGAGCAAACCTCCGTCCTGTCGAGTGTGACTGATTGTTCAGCTGACAGCGCTGTCATCAGGCTCACAGTGGAGACATCCCATGGTGCACTGGGACTGAGCTACAGACAGGAGCGGACTTTCACTCCCTGGGAGTGAATAATATGTTTCTCATGAGTGAAGACAAGTAATCTGAGGAGGTCACATTGGGCCAGAGGAAATTATGACGGACATTTTTCACTTAGTTTAGACACGTTAAAGAAAGAATGATGAATTGATTCAATTAGAATAAAAATATCACTCGCTGACAGTAACAAACCACACACAGTGTTTACAGAGTACATATTAAAGTGACAACATCCAGTGTAATAGTGTAAAAAAAGTTCAGATCCTGTCATCATCTGCAGGCTACTCCTCAAAAACTGTCTCCTCTGATGTATCACATCGCTCCTCTTTATACTTATCCTTAATGCCAACAAGCACCAGGAGGAAGCAGATTTAAGACTCTGGTGTCTTTGTGTATCAGCCAACAGCTCTTTCTGAAATATGGAGATCTTAAGAGTAAGAACTGGCGGGAAATCAACCAGGATACTTAAGTGTGTGAAGAATCTGCCTCTGCTTCCAGTTCAGATAAAATTTTTCCCTTTAATGGACCCAAATAATGAGGAACAATTCATCTGATACAACTTAAAGAAGGAGGCTCAGCTTTGAGGGAGAACCTGCTGAGTCGTTGTTTCCAACATGACGAGCTAAATTAACTTAGATTGAGTTCACAGTCATCTCACGTCCTGTCAAATATTTAACAGAGAGACAAAACTGCAGGTGTGGTCAAAAATATGTCCACTTTGCATTCATGTCATTCGTTGGGTCAGTCTCACAGTTTGTCCTGACAGCAGCTCTGGGATGAAACTGTGTCAACAAAAAGTGACCACAAATGAGCACAAGCTTCACCTTCTCCTTTAGATCCAAACTTTAGTTCAACAAAAGAAGCAGGCATTACATTTCCTCATCTTACTATTCTGACCTCGTGCAGGAGCAGCGTGGGACTAATACTGCAGCAGGACAGTTTGAGAGCTCTGAAAACCATCTGCTGGCCTCTTTGGATTCAGATACATTCCCAGCTGTTCCCAAACTCCAAGCTCTCTCTGTCTCTCTCCAGAGATTAGCTTCAGTAATTCAGCAAATAAACCAAACAATGATATCTAAATAACATCATGGACAGTATTTCTCTGAGCTGTGCTACAGCTCCCCTGATGGATCCACAGAAACAGGACAGGAAATGACCTTTGCAGACAGTGAATGTCCGGCCACAGCGGCCATCAGGACAAAGACGATTAGTCTGTTCATAGATCACACTTATCCGGCTATAGAGGATGCAACCAGGCCCAACAGTGACCGTTCAACCAACATAATGAATAAAGAGTCCCACTTCCACACGGCCGTTTAGAGATCTAATGCACTGAATAGTGAGAGGATTTCTTATATCAGAGGCTGACAGAGAAGAAACCCCTTCATTTGATGTGATCTGAGCATCATTTGCTTTGAATTGGCGCACTTCTCAAAAGCATACATTGAATATTTAAAGAATAGAAGCTTGTCATATCTATAGACCCAAAAATGTAAATCAGTTGTTTTAGAAGAACAAAATACTGATTGCCACAGGATAATAACTGTCCTTTGCATAATGCATTATCATAGAAATGAGGGAGAAGGAACATCATTTGAGCTTGACTTGGCAATCAATTTCAATCCTCTTCTCAATCAATAGAGCACTTGTCTTACAGGAGAGGCACACTGTACACCCTGTACTCCAGTTTTTAGAAACCTCCCATGTCTGATGCTCTGCATGGGATTCATGAATAATACATACTTGGCACAGAGATGCTTTCTGATATCAGAGAGGAAGGATGCAGCTCCAGGAGTCCAGGAAATATAATCTGGATCACTTGCTATTTCAGCTCAGCTAAGTCAGTGATATAATTATTAAACCAAACACTTTTATAGACACAACTGACCAGCCTTGTTAAGCTAAAGAATTTTGGCTCACACTTGCATTAACTAGATCATGAGTGTTTATGTTTGTGCAAATTTGCGAGTGCAAGCTCAGAAGAATACTTAATGCACAAATCTTTGATGTACAGTACATAAACTCATGGTTCTAGTTCATCTTAACATTGAGCTGAGTACATCAAACAGGTGAACAGGTGAACGTGTCTTCACGTGACATAATCAACTCAAACTTGACCATGTTGGAGGATACTCTCACAACAGCACAGAATTGAGCACACACATACTTGTACGATTGTCATCACAAGAAATGGTAATTTACTGCCCAGCTTTTTGCTGCATTAATCAGTCGGACTGAGAAAAAAAAACACATTTCATAAGTTTTTGTTTTGAAAACCAAAAATTGATCACAGATCAGGGTGAGGGGTGCCACCAATTGTCTGAAGAATGGAGAACAATGTGGTTAGCTAAGCTCCATCAGGATTTCCAAGGCAATAATTGGTCATTAATCTCAACATTAGAGAATGTTCACAGCATTTCCTGTCAGGTGGGTCATGTTCTCTGCCCATAGCATCTTAAAATCACACTTTAGTAAAACACTTTGATAGAGTATAACTTTGATTAAGAGGCAATTCAGGGCAATAAATAGTTCATAAGTAAAACTCAGTCTTTCAATCAAATCGATAAAATCAATTAGTAAAAGTGTCAACATTTTTCCATAATCAATGCACTGTGCTGCGCCATTACTGTATTAGTTTCGCTTCAGTTTATTTGTCGTCTTTCTTTTTGTTGGATTAATTAGCGGTTGACAACTAGCTGAAGGTACATTACCGCCACCTACTGGACTAGAGCATAGATTGCCTGGGCTGTATGAGTCACATGTAAACACATCAGCTTGGCAGAGGAGAAGCCGAGCCAGCAGGTGAGGGTAACAAGTAAACATGCAAATAATGGCAGAGCTGGAGAAGCAGTTCATCCAAAAAAAAATTCCTGAGTTTAGGAGTATTTCACGCTAGGTGAAAGCAAACAGCGTGTTAATTGACAAACATGGCCTTGCATGGCACGGCAGTAAGACTGCAATGATCCAGCACTTAAAGCTCAAACATGTTGGGCTTATCGATGACAAGCCGGGGAGCTCAACAGCGAAGTGAGGGGCTACAAAATCCCACATACACTCCTTTCATATGTTGTGAAATGCATGTTGTGTTTTTGAGGACTCGTTTAGTCTTTTTATTGGATTGCACCCCGTTTAAAAACCACAAGGAGTTCATAAAACCAACGTTAGCATTAGCGTCAGCTGCTACAGATATTGGTTGGGCAGAGGGGGTGAACTGTTTGACCAGCTAATGAAAAGATTGAGGACAAATTTTTATTTATTTGTCTTTTTGGCCCACTAAGTTCTTAATCTGATGACATAACATGGTATTTTCTTTTATTTTGCCTGATTCTTTAAGTGACAATACTTTCATATGACGTTTATACTTTATAAATGTAGCATCTGGTCAGTTTAGTTTGGTTTTGCAAATTTTAATATCATGCATTCTTATCCTTTTTTTCCAGATTCATCCATTAGTCATAAATATATTATCATCAGAGTTATCGATAACTAAAACAATCGTTACAGCCCCAGTACTAACATTTTTGTTTTTGTACCTTTGGATAGATAAGGATAAAGATGCTAACACCTTGTATTGGTCTCTCCCGTTTATTAGGCGTCATTTTTTAAATATCTCTCTTTTTCTTGCTGGCTGATTCCTTCAAAAAGAGTTTTAGTGCACTCCGTGCATTTTTCTACACTAGTTGGCTGATAAGACATCTTAAAATAATATTCTACTGCACACTTCTATCTCCGTCCATTCAATATTTACATCATGACTTAAGTACAAAGAGTTTCCCCAGATGGATGAAGTAATCTACTGATGCACCACTGACTTGTGTAAGACTTATAAACAGATTAGCAAAAGCTTTCCATGATAGAGCCAGTGTTTATAAAACTCAATCATGGTCAGACCTCTAAATACCTTGAATCCCTTTGCAAACTCCTCAGTCTCAGAGCAGAAAGCAGCCTTTGTTGCATCTAGATGAAGAACCACAGCACAACATTAATCCTGGCATGCTACAAGACACAGATTCCAAGAACTACAAAGCCAGGATGTCACTTCATGTCTGGAAATATCTTGATGTTCTGTCAACTCACAGAGACGTTCAAATTTGAGATGAAAGCTGCTCAGTTGTTGTTTCCTTGAAGGTAACCTGTACTCTTGCGAAAATACAATCCTATGACTTCAAAACTGCCAACACGACTTAAAACTCCTTTGATTCATGTTGTCGACTGTCGCACTATCCAATGTAATTTCAGTAAAGATTAAATTCAAGATTTCTGTCTGAAACAATATCTCATGAAGAAGAGGACAACTTTAGCACGTAGCATGTCTGTGTTACTCTGGAGCAGCTCCAGAGGAGTTACGGCAATGCAAATGAATGTGACACTTAATTACAGAGTTTTACTGCACCGGAAGCATTTCTGTCATGATTTTATGACTGTTATAAACTACAGTCTTCATTTAACTTTACTGGAGAGGGTGAGGTGTGAGACAGAAAACTGCTGCAGAATAAATATCGAACAGAAAGTCTAGAGACAAGATGTTTTTACTCTTAATACTGGTCAATGAAACAGCAGCTGACACAAACATGCAAGTGAAAAGTCCAATTCTTCCCACAAATCTCTTGATGGCTCCTCAATAAGACGGCTTTAATCATACTGTTTCTTCTTTGATTTTTATCAGCTCCACCCACAGAAATATCAGATCCTCAGAGCAAAGTCTCCAGTTTAGAAATCTATGGTTTGCTAATCACTGTTTTGGAGCCAGCTGTCTGAGCAGTTCTGCATGTTTTCCTTTTAGATACACAGATTAAAACACTGAAACAATTAAAATACAAAGAACTAAAGAGCTGATGTGAGACGACAGGAGCAGACCGTTTTAGCAAAGCTTGGTGTCCAAATATAATTAAACAGGACTGTAAACAGTGAGGCACCTTGGGAATCTCTCTCAGCCCCACACTGCTCTGTTTACCTTCAAGCAGCTCCTGGGATTCGATTCTCTCAGGGTTCCCCATTAATGAGACACCGCGTGCTGTGTCACTCAAACAGACACGACAGAAAACAACACTAAGACCCTCCACACCTCATCCTCTCCCACTGAATCCCTGATTGTTAAACTAACTTGCAATTAGCTCGACACTTTTCTCAGGAGTGCTTCAGAGAGGCGTCTCTTTCTGGTCTGCTCTCATGGCGCTGGTTTTTGGCTAATGAGGGTCTGGACAGAGGGGTGATGCTGACGGCTCACACCTTCAAAAAGCTGGTGTCAAAATGTTGCTCTGGGGGAGATTTGAGGCGCTATCTGCCCACAGGAAGTGTTCTAGTGAGGGGATAGCTCTCATTTCTCCATTCTGCTTTTTACCCGGAGGCTACATGTCCAACTATTGTGAGTGACAAGACACATCCAGCCTGTCAGCTGCCAATAACAAGGAATAAATGCATCACAAACGGGTCAACTTCCATGGTCAAAGTAAAGAAAGCTTTGTTAAATTATCTCCTTTCATAAAGTTTGTACAGGCATGCTTATTTTTATTAATGGCAAGTCTTTATTGGTACATATCAACTATAATATTACCAAGCAAAGACAAAGAAATAGTTGATTTTTGAAGCTGAACAGATTAGCGATTGACCTTTCAGGACTAATCGGACCGATTATTGACATTTTAAAAGAATCAATATTGACCAGAGTCTGTTTATTGGCCTTGTTACCACATAAACCAATGATGACTGTTGGCAGAGTTGAAACCTTCCCTTTGATTATAGCAGGTTTTTTTCAGTCTCAAATGACAGCACATCAAATCTGAAACAGTTACTGGTGTTGTATTTTAATGCTGTCATAGCACAGTTTGATACACAAAACACAACAGGCTGATATTTTCCCTGCTTTTGTAATGACAGACACTTTAAAACCAGCACTAGTCTCTGAAGCACACACTTGAGTCTGGAGACAAAAATGAGATGTGTTAGCCGTAACACCGTTTGTGTGTACCAGCGCTATTATTTCCTGTTTAGTCAAAGCCTGGCACAGCTGCTTCCTCCATCCCACTGATATGCACCGGTGTTCAACAGCTACTTAAACAATGAGGAGCCAAACGCTGGCACTTGGCAACGATTTCAGTCGTAAAGATTAGCACGGGCACTGTGCTTTCTCCTGAGTTAATACCACCACACACAAGCTCACACACAAACATGGTCCTTTTGCTGTAAATACTCAGCAGTGCTACAAATTTAAAGCTGAAAATAGTCTCAAACAAAGCCTTCCCGTTAAAGTAAAGACTGCAGAGCACAGCTGTTTAAGGACATCATGTGATCCACATCAAACCGTGGTCTTGTTGCTGAGTGCTCCAGACTCCAGACTTTTAAAGCAGGTGAGGAATCGGCAGACACTGTTTGCTCTGTCTGCTTTGGTCTTTTTTGATGGGTTTACTGTGATTATATGGATTTGGGACATTACCAGCTCTATCCGTTAACATGCACATTAACAGAACATATCAAAAGAACAATATTCAACACTACCTCTTGCATAAATTAAGAATGATGAGGTGACAAAGTGAGCTTCTCATGCTTAAGCTGTCAGCAGTCTCATAATCCATTTAATGCTTGGCAAAAATAAATAATGATGAAGTCAGACTATTAGGATGAGGGACAAATCCTCGCGGAGAATATTCATGTCTGATCCAGGACTTGTCATGATATCATCTGCCATTAGTTGTCTGGACAGACGCCACATCTAAATACCTCGGACCACCACGGTGATGACACCCTGGCCGAGCTCCCAATAAAGAAACAAGAAGTAAGTTGAGTAAACAAGATGAATCCCTTCCATTAGCAGAGGGACTGCAGGCTCTCCGGTTATTCCACCATTAATTATCTGGTCTTATGGGAAGATTAGGGGGGAGAGAGTAAGCCAGCAGCCGGACTCCACTGAGGAGGCCTTCCCTGTTTAATTACCAAAACAGCACAAACAAATGAAGCCCCATAGATCATGAGAAAGGACAGCTCCGGAGGCTATGATCAGGCTCAGACCGGCTTTGTTCTCTCAGTTCTCTCTCTGGTCTTTCCTCGTGCCATTCATCCATCCATCATCCATCCATCAGTCATCACAGCAGACACCCTGGGAACTGGAGTCACGCTGTTATTAATGGCCAATGTGATGAGGGCCGAAATAGGAAAGAAAGGTGTGACAGGAACATGATGGCGATGTCAGACTGGCTTTTAAAAATGAAATAACACCGTGAGGAGACCAGAGTTTCCTCAGTAACCTTTCACCAGGAGCTGCTGTCTGGTTACCAACACCTCCCTCTTTACAAACAGCTGTACCCAAGAACTGAGACTAACCAACACTGCATGGGCAAAACTTTGAGCTAAAAGTTCTTCTGCATCATCTCTGAGGGAAAGGTTGAATGAGTTTTGGATTAGAGGGCACAACACTTCTCTTGTAGAGTCCAATCAATAGCCACGGTTACATGAGGAGTTCTTCGTCTTTCCGAATGGAATCTTTCCGAATGACTTTTCCGAAAACAATAGTATACATGGAAAGGAATATTCCAATCTCTGGTCTTCATGTGCTGCTATAATCAAACAGAATAGTCAATGGGGCATGCACAGAAAAACGTACACATAACAAGATTTATCAAAGCATGAGGACGACAGTTTGTTTATCATGGTGTTGCAATACTCCGTATTGCGAATTTGTCGTCTGTCCAGTCTTGAAATTATGTTCATTTCTTTCAAAGTTTGGATCAAAAACAAACTTTCCGCAGCAGTCCAGCGCTGACGGCTCGCTGCCATTTATAAAGGTGAGGAACGTCTCTAGGTGTGTCTTACGTCATATCTGAGCATGCGCTGAAAGAACGCACCCTGACAACTTTCCGTTTGAGTGGATACGTGATACCTCAATCGGTTTGGGGAAAGGAATATTCCACCCCTGTGAAACCGATTAAATGTCCATTCGGATTGGCACTTTTCTTTTGGAATGAGGTGTATATAAAGGTTAAATTCTTTCTGTTTGAGCAAATAAACCGAATGCAAGCGGAATATTTGGGTCCATGTAAACGTGGCTAGTGTTGGAGTGAAATGAGCGACTCATGGACCAGACTCAAATCAATGACCGGCCTCCAGAAAGTTGTGTAGTTTAACCTTTTTGCAGCTAATGAGATAAAGTTATTTTATTGTGTCAAATCAATGAAGCAATCTAAGAGAATAATGCTTCTGTTATAATCTTAACATCATCCTTCTCACTCTTCAGGGTCTTTTAGAGCAACATGAAACCAAACCTGGCATCAGCCAGTGTCACTTGACTTGTGACTGACTCGAGTTGATCTGATGACTTAAACATGTCTTCACTGTAAAACACGTCAGACTGTCCAATGACCCTCAGGGGGAGAATTCATCATTCTCATGTTGGACATTTTCCCCCTGCTGAAGAAATCTAGGCTCACAACCAAACTAATGCTGAAAATTTATTGTCACAACATATTGGACTTTCAGAGAGACGATATATCAATATGACTCAAAACACACTGCTGCTGAATTTTGTAGAGGCTTGCTAAATGTTTCTGAGAAGCATCTACAACTGTTTTATTAATTTGGAGCTCATACTCTTAACTACACATCATCTCATCCTGGAGTTGTTACAAGAGAAGATGTGTGACTGATCCGATCCACTTCTGAAAGAACCAATTACTTAATAACCAGGGGGTGCTATAAAGCCCACAAAATGCTGTGGGACCCTGAGTTTTGCTCTTGGAGATGTCCAGATGAGCTTCCGCCTGTCACCTCTGGAGTCCAGACCAATTTTCTTTCAGCACAGCTTCGGTCCAGAGACCTCACTAACAAGCTAAAGCTCAGTGCTCGTCAGTTGGGGAGGGGTGTGCATCGTGGGCGCTCACCAGAGGCCTGAAAAATGCCGATTGTTAGTGCCTGCCTCCACTCAGACACAATAATTACATTGATCCACCTCCCTGACTTCTGCTGAGACAGACACACAGGGCATGACAAAGAACCTGCAGTACGTTTCACCTCAAGGAAGAGGGAAAACACAAAAAAAGATTTTCCTTCCAACAAGTCTGAAAACACACACACACTTCATCATCGACCTCTCTTTGCCTCAGGGAAATTTTTATTGCCTCACCTGGGAGAAAATATCGCACAGGAAGAATGGAATATGTAAAGACTTAAATGTTTAAAGGTAGAAACTTTCACAGTGAAATAAAACAAGATGAAGTCAAAGAAAGTGTTGGTAATATTGCAAAGTCAAGGATGACAAATTCCACCATGGGAATGTAAAAAGCTGTCAGTGTCTCAGTCCATTTCACCCTGAAGCTTTAATATTTGATCAGACTGTCTTCAGGAAACACAGGTGACAGAATACGGCCTCCTTACCTCTCTGAAGCAGAAGAAGAGCTCCTCTCCTGCACCAGTTCAACATTAAACCCAGCCTCACTCTGACAAACTGCCCACCAGCCTCTGAAATATGACCCATAAAGCCCGGTGCCACTATAAACCCAGGGCCATGGCTGATTTGTGAATCCAATTACCTCCCTGTCTGTAATGGCTGTGTTCAGTGCCATGATGTTAAGTCAGCTGTTGTCAGCGTACAGCCTTAAGGCCACCGCCTCCACGAGGAACCACAGTCAGCTTCCAGGATCATCTTAATAACCGTGTTGATGGATTGAAGAAAGAGATGATGGATGGCTCTAGAAGCTTCTGACAAACATTTAGTTTGAAGACACATCTGGAAACGGGTCAAAAGGTGCTCAGTGATGTTTGGATTAGAGCTGTCACTCATTAAGTAATTATCTATACCACAAATTAATGCTTTATACAAATTAACGCAAGATTAACTCATTGGCTGCCAGCCATTTTCAGAGCACCTTGAATGATCTTTCAAGAACCAAATAATAGTTTTCTGTGACCCTGTAAACACCAAAACTACCTAAGAAGAGTGGACCCTCTTCTTTTATGTCTCTCTTCCTGTTTTGATTTAAAAAAAAAAACAGAAAAAAATGTACTTTTATTTTTATGGAGTTCATCTCGAGCGCTCTACCCTTTGATCCTCTCCATGATCTCCATCGTCATTTCTCACGATCGCAACACATCCTCAGTTGGAGCATGAGCTGCCTGAACTTTTCTGACTTGCAGCGTCTCGCTTTGTCTCTGTCATCTCTCCTGTTATTAATTAGATTTTTTTTTATTGCAATTGCTGACAACACTAGTTTTGATGTTTTCTGAACAGAGAGAAGTTTCCTGATAAATATTAGAGGTGAGGGTTTGGAGCGTGATCTCAGTTTCAACCAAATATTTTCAACCCAATTTCAGAAGCCGGCACTAAATACAGAAGCTCCCATCACTAATGTACAGAGTTAAACCTGAATGGCTTCAGTGTGATCTGTACTTTTTAGTTTCCTCCAAGCATCTGTTGTACATTATCCCCCAAAGTTCACTGACACTTGCCTGAGGGCTGACAGAGTAATTTGAGCTTCAGCTGCAGCTACTAATGGTGCTTTTTCCTGAACAGCAGTTAATGGAGAGCAAGAAAAAGCTCTCAAAAAAGACTGAAGGTAGACTGAGTGACCAGATACAAGCTTTCATACAGGAGGATTTTTCAAACTCAAAAGGAAAAAATCCTGAAGGCAGTCATGGTTGGTTGACTTTTACAGTTATAACTGTGAACCAAGAAAAGAGGAAGAAGGTTAACAGATTGGGGTATTAGAGCAACTTTAAACCTAAAAATGACCCTCAAACAGGAGAAGGAGACAAACTTCATACTAATTTAAAGGAAGTCAAATGTCATGTCCCCAATTCAGCTTGCCCTGACCGTGTCACTGAGAGGGCTCTGAAGTTAACCCAAAGCCTGACCTCAGCCAGCATTCCTCCAGTCCAAAATAGCCAGAGCCATAATTTAAAGAACCTGACTGAAAATTACACCCCACACCCATAGCCAAAATGTTACACTGGTGTTGTATCATCCTCCTGTGAATGCTGACCTCTGATTCCTCAGGAAACGGCAGGGGAAAAGCCACAGAACAAATATTGGCCAGTAAGATGTGCTGAGTGCAGAGAAAGCCTCACATTTATCCAGCGGCGGCGGCAGAGAGGCTCTGACTTTGGCCGGGCTCATGCAGTAAACATGTGAGTACAAGGCTTCCTTTGAGCTCCCACACCAAACCTTTCAGAGCAGTCCCAATGACATTTGAGATTGTGTTTTTTCTGCCCTGCAGTGAAAGGTTCTGCACAGTGGGGATCTTTGAGTCTGAGTTTGTTGATGCAAAATGAAAAAAAAAAAACTCCATGTAAAATTTGCCACAAAAATTTGTTTGCAAATGGAAAATTCTGTGCTGACCACCACTCTCTCTGCTCTCTCTGCTCAGAGCGCTGAGCTTTGAGTTAAACATGCTTCAGAATATGAACTTCTTTGTCTTGCAGACATGCTCTACACACTAACCCATGAAAACACTTTGTTTCATTCCTTCACTCAGAGAACACACAGAGAACGTCTGCAGATCCATTAAAAATGCATTCATGCTTACATCCTCTCCTTCCACTCTGCTTCTACTTTGTTTTCATGCTCCTTCAACCCCCCACCCCCTCCTCCAAGCCATTCCTTCTTCCAGAGTCAGGGCCACATAAATCTTGGCCCTCAGTCTCTATTACAGTGGAGCGATGGCTGCCTTCTAGACAGGCAATCTCTGCGGACACCACAGTTCTCTGGTCGAAACTGCTGAACCACGCTCTCAGCCTCCTCCATTTTCTCTTTCAGGGAAACGTTCAACATACCAATGTTTGTGAGAACCGATTTCAACCAAGAGGGCAAACTTCTGCTCTGTCGTATATTCACAGGGCAGCAGCAAAGGTCTAATAAATGTCTTCAAGTTTCTTGCAATAAATTCAGCTCCTTCATAAAAACATCCACAGTACATGCAATAAGCAATTCCTATGATATTAAAACAAGAAAATCTGGACACCATGCAACTTCTAAATAAAAGTTTGATTTAGTGGATTCATTTATCATCCAGAGCTGAGGCAGAGAGCTCATTGTAATACAATCCCAGAAGCAGCAGTGGACGCGGCAACTCCAGAGAGGTACAACAGTAGAATCCAGCATCCCAGTGGTGATCCATCACACCGGGTGCTCTGCTACTTCCAATTACTTCTCCTGGCACAGCTGGTGAGGAAGAAAATGCCAAAATATAGAAAATAAATAAAAAATAAAGACTCAGGTTTGTTCTCTCTCAAGGGGAGCACCTACAGCAGGACAGGCGCAGGGCTGCTGTGAATGTTTCAGGAGGATGTCCTCACCTCAGCAAACTAAAGCAGGACAGAGGGGGAGATACAGCTCTGCTCGTCTCTGCACATTAAAGTGACAGCTGTGAGTCCCTCATTACTAAAACACAAACATAAGCACAAGTCCAGCAGGTTGGCTGGGTTGTTGCTCTTTAATTTTAAAGTGGTAAAGGTCTGACAGATTGTCAGGTATGTCTGACATGCTGACAGTTTGCAACAACTGACAGTCAGTCAGTATCTATAGGAAGCCAAAAAGTTTGTCTCAAAAGTTTTTTTATTTTTGCTTTTCTCATGAAACATCACAAATACATGGTAAACCTCATAAAAAGAAGCAGAAAAGTAACTCTGGTTATCAGACAAGGCGAGGCTGACATGTCCCCGTACCATCTCTGTCCTCAGTCAGTGAAGGAAACAATAACCGACAACACATTAATGAGCAATTCTAGCCCAAGATTATCTTGCTCAGAGCTGTAACAACCACCCAAATTGTTGAAAAGCAGAACAAAAGGAAAAATAATAGGTGGAGTTACAAACCAGTTATCAGTAGACAATTTAATCTCTAATATCCAAGGAGCTTTGTAGCCAAACAAAACAGGTTTAGAGGAATCAGTCAGTTATTTTAGAAACTCTAACCACCAAAACCAAACTGTGCACACAAAATCTGCTCTTTTATTCTCTGAAGAAAACTTTGTAATAAGAGCTGAAACTCCTGTTTAGAGACTGACACAGCACCTCTTCCAACAGTGACTCACATGTTATGTAGAAACTTAGTCTCTATAATTATCTGCTATAAAAAGGCTGAACTGATTCAGTTCAAGTGACATTTCAAACTGGATACAAAAGTGGGATGAATGTGGACTTCAGAGCACAGGGGAGGAGAAACTTCTTGTTTTCATGCTAAAGGACATCTGTTGAACCCAGTAGATCGTGTCACATATGATATAAATGTCTCTTATATTGTAGTTTATGCTACTGTAGCTGTTAAAGTAAACAGGGATGAGTCTAAATATGTGAAACTTTTTCCATGTCATTGAAGGTGAAGGTAAAGTTCCTGATGAGCAGCTTAATCCTCAAACTGTTTTTCTTTGGTCTCTTGAGCTCAAAGCCACTGTCAGCTGGGTTTAACACGGCAGCTCTGCAGCCTCACTCCTGTCTCACACACCGCTCGTACTCAGCTCATACAGAATAAAGCTGATGGCTCACTTCATCCTTCTTGAAGCTCCTGAATATGCTGTTGCTGAGTCCTTTGCTCCATTTTCAAAGTTCCCTGTGTGGCTGTGCATCATGAAAGTGATTAGAAATGAAGAGCTCTGTCACTGATATTGTTGGAGCTCCAGAGCTGGTTGCCTTCAGGCTGCCAAGCTCTCTCAGCTACTCAATACCAGATGGCTGCTTTAACTGCTGCCGCTGCCAACTCTGCTGATCCTTGTGGGGATCTTGAACACAAGCTAATATACTTTCCTTCAACCAGAACAGATCTTTGACTCACTTTAATGCTACAGTTACTCAATCACTGAACAATTACACCAAGGTAAATGGAGTTTCTGCAGGGCACATCCAAGTGAGCGTTAGACAAAAAAATAAACAACGATCATTCTCTGAGATTAGGCTGCCACACAGATTCAGGATGAATGCTGAAGCAATGAAACAATCTAGTTATTAAAGCAACGGTTTCAAACACCAGATGGTGTGGCACAGTGGTTGTGCCACATGAAGGGGAATGATGTGACAAAAGCAGCCAAGCATCTCATAAAGAGTGATTTCAGGAAGCAACCACACACTGCTTTTCCACCAAGAGATATGTTAGGATTTTAAAACCAACATGTTGTTGTTTGATGAAGGAGTGTTATTGATTAAACTCTGTTTTTCACAGAACAATTAAAGTCAGGAATGCAAAATATTGGATTTTTTGCAGATAACTGATATGTCAACTCATTTAGCCGATACTGGTACAAATATTTTTCTGTTCACATAATTGCAGATGATCAACTCTCTTCTGTAGTGGACAGGGATGGGTACCGAATTAGGTACTTTTATAGGTACCGACTAGAGCCCGACCGATATGGGATTTTTGGGGCCAATGCTGATACCGATACTAGGGGCAAAAAAAAGCCAATATCCGATATATCGGCTGATATATATAATAAATCAATTGATATACATAGGATGTATACTGTATATGAACACAAGTTATAATACCCGTGAAGTTGAGTTAATTTTATTTTCCATACAGCACCAGTTCGCAGCAGAAGTAATTAGGCAGTACCTCTCTCAAAAGTTATGTCTTAAGCTTTTTTTTTTTTATTATTTAATGGACTAAATAGCCTTATGTTATTAATTTACATGAAAGGATGTCATTTGTACATTGTTGAGTTCACATTTGGCCTTGTGCTTTTTTGCGCATGGCAAAGTTCTGCCCCAACGGGTTCACAGACACACAAACATGTGCGCGCATGACAACCACACTCTGTATAGCAGACAGAGAGCTGGGAAAACCACCACAGGAAACATCTCCCAATGGCTTCTCTGTGAAGATGCAACACTCGCTCTGCTGTGCTTGCACACACACACACACACCTGCTGTGGAAGACTATGATTCAAGACAGAGACAGAACACTATTAAATTAAAACAAGGAACTTTAACTATTAAACTGTCAACATAAGAACTGTAGTGTAAACCAAGGATAAATAAGAACAAGCTGTAAACACAATAATAAATAAAGAAGGCAAACTGTAAACACCTTAAATAAATATGTCAGACTTCAAACACAGTAAGTAGAAAAAAAGTCAAACTGTAAGCACACAATGAGCAACTTACACAACGTTAAAACGCTGTATTATAGTCTTACATTAGATAATGGTGGACGTGTGGATCGATCGAATTCTGTCAAAAGTACCGGGTATCGATTCATGTAAAATCAAAAGGTACCATGTTTAGGTACCTAAATGCATCCTTGTGACTGTGAGGGAGTGGAAGAGAAGGCTATTTTCCATGCTGGACATGAACACAGCATTGCAAGGTTCTGTATTGATGAATAAATATGTGAAACTGAAAAACTTTTTATATTTTATTATAAAACAAATCGATATGTTTTATCACATAAACGCAGAAAAGTACAGAAAACTGGTACCGTTGAGTACCGGTACTGATTGCCAGGTACTGGGTATCGGTACTGTATCGTTTTAAATGTGAAAGGTACCCATTCCCAGTAGTGGAAGTAGCATACTGTATTGCGGTGCATACTCTTGTCACATTTGTTCCATGAATACAATTTTTTGTGCAAAATAAGAAAATTATAAATTTGAAACGGTATATTTATTTATGATGATTGTTTTCAAACAAAATAATTCAAACGCTAAATCCTTCTTGAAATCCTTCTTGCACTTCCTGAGTAAATCATAACAATACCCACAACCAGGGCAAATTTTGCCAATTTCATAACTGACAGTCATAAACATAACATCTTTTCACAGAGAAAATACAAGAGGTGCAACTGTTCAGCAATTAAACCCAAATTGAATAAAATGGTTTACTCTGGTAAAGGGTAAATGCGCCCAAATTAGTCAGCTACATGTGCCGTACAGACTGCTGCTTAAGTTTAAGTTTATCTTGAAACAGGAGCCAGACTCAATCTGCACTGTGAAAACAAAGTCACAAAAAAATATAAAATATCTGCAGCTTCAGCCCATTTTTTGAGTGTTTTTTTGTATCGGAGGAGTTTGGTATGGTGGCCGATATCTGATATTTTTTATGCCAATATCGACTGATACAGATAACGTGCATCCTAAATCACAGTGACAGAAAACACAAAGCATCAGACAGAGGAGAACTATCATGCCTAACTGGATTATCAGGGACAACAACTAACCCACTGCCAGAGTTGGGAGAAGTTATGTAGAATTTACATTTGATGTTATGTATAAAACCTGCCTTCAAAGAGCTTCCAGGTGTCTGTCAGCTCAGCTCAGGTAGTCAGGTGACAGCAGCAGTGCAGAATACCAATAAGAAGGCTGAGTCATTGAGTTTGTCTCAAACATGGATGAGACTGGAGCCAACCACTTTATCTCTTTAAGAGGAAGAGCAAAAGCTTTCTAGTGATGATAGATTCCTCCCGCTGTCAGTTCTCAGGGTTTTTCTCAACAATAAATTACTACTTAGTAGCACTCTCAGAAGTGGCTGTTGGCACATGATGCAACTCATAACTCAAGTTTTGCTTTCTCTTAATAATACAACCACATAAAATCTGAGTTTCCAAAGCTACCAAACCTGTCTTATTTTTTCACAGCCCTCCCATCACTTTTTTTGCTGAACAGCTGAAATATTTAAGCTTCTTCTCAAGCACCCTTTGCGCAACCTTTAAATCTTTCCTCTCTGACACATCAGAATAAAGTGCTTCCTCCCTCTCACCATTAAAGCCTATCTCAGGATGCTCTGTCCATTGATTAGAGAGGGCCAGGGCAGTGTGGGGGTAAAAAGCTCAGGATATCACTTCCTGTTTGGTTAAGTTCTCATAAGAAGTTGAGGACATGAGGGTAGTTTTGTTGTCAGGATGCTTATTGCAGTGACAAACAGCTTATTTGTGCCAACCATGGGACTAATCTTGAACACGTCGTTGCTTTTATGGACTTCAGAAAAGCTCTGGTCACAGACTGTGAACACAGAGACAAGAAGAATAGCTTAGATACATCTGTGGTAAATGTACCATGACAATAAACAGAGAAAGCTGGTGAGCAGAGTGAGCAGGTTAACGGGAGAGTTCAAACATCATCGTCGCTTTATTTCATCCTGAGGAAATGTCCATTTCAAACACCATGTTTCTGTTAAATTCATCACCTGCATCAGACACATTATGCATGATGAACAAATTATAGAACAGAGTCACTAATGTCGATGATGCTGCCTAAATCAAACAGAAACCGAGCAGAGGAAATCATGCATCAGAGGATCCAGCGTCACCGCAGGTTCAGTCAAACTTCATCCATAAACAGCTGCAGCAGAGGTTTCAGTCAACATTTCAGCATCCACTCCTTTCTACTGTGCAGATAAGCTGGTGTTACAGTGTTCAATACGCTACTATTGACATTCATTATCATAAAGCACCGTTTCACATCAAATTCTGAGGCAGATGGAGTCGGCACAGCTCCTCTTCTGCGGTCTCAGCAGCTGGTATACGCCCGACAATTAACGGACTAAACCCGGTCTGAATGTCTCTCAAACCGCGGCGTAACTTATATCAGCCAACGAGGAAATGTACAGCAAATTGTAGCTAAAATACCCAATGAGGTCCAGAGAGAAACTGTAGCCTGCGGTAACACAACTACCGTTAGTCTGCGCGTGTAACGGACCTGAAAAATAACATTTCTGCTCTAAAAATTAGACCGTTGAGACAGTTGGAGCTCTTACCTGTGTACTGCAGGAGAAACATTGTCCACTAAAGGCTAAGAACGGTTCCTGACAGGTCCTCTGCTGCAGGAAGAAGTGTACGAAGTAGGTAAGATCCTTGTATGATCACCGAGACCCGTCCCTCTGTCAGTCCGCTCCGCTCAGCAGACTGGACTGCAATGAGAGCAGTCAGTGGAAGCGGGACCTTTTAGCTGAGGCAGGCAAGCACGCGCTCGCGACGACGTGCCCGCGCTTCGCGACAGAAACAGTTCGCTTTACGTGCTCGCTTTGAACAAGCGAACTGTTTCTGCTGTGTAGGTAGGCGCTACTACAGCAGCTGACCAAACTCCTGCTGCTTGTCTGTGACAGTGAAGGCGGACTCTGGCAGGCTGGTGAGCTTTCAGAGGAGGCGGGTGTTGCCAGAAGGACTTCCCCAAATGAGGTGCAGCCAGCAGTAGCCTACATTGGCCTCCTCAAGAAAGAAAGGGTATCTGTTTCCCTCCAAAAACTCCCAACAGCTGTGTTTATATATCATGCTGTCATTCTGTAGGCTGCCAGTTGGAGGAAGCACCGAGATTATCCATTCAGTAAAGCTTGGCAAGCAGTGATGAGAGGCATTCCTTTCATTCCCCAGCCTGAAGATAAGCTCTCTATTTTCATCCAAACATATGGAAAGAGAGCACGATGAAAGCAACAATTGATTTAGATATCCATTAAAGGTAAGTGGCATTTACTTTACTAGCTACATTTTGTTGAATGCAAGCAAATGAGGCCTGTGACAAGATTGTGCCCTCTTGAAAGCAATTCCTGATTCAGCCTACACTCAAAGAAGCACTCAGTATTAAATATTCATGATCTCTGACTCATGCTGTGTGCACTCAAAACATACAAAAATACTCAGTTTAAGCAGATTTCATTGGAATAACGAACAACAGGAAGATTAATTATATGGAAAACAGCAGAGCAAACCTTATTGTGCTTCTTTAATTTGACACAAGCCATGCAGCTACAGAGACATGGACAAATGGAGTGCATGAAAACGATCTCTGAAGTATCACTGCTGTGGTCAGCTGAGTTAAGATGTAATGAACTCCCCTCACTCTTGCTTTGGATAGACTTTCGGAGGCCCCACTGTCACCACCAGCTCAGTGTTTATATTTAGCCCAACTTATAATGTTCACAGCGCGTCAAGAAGAGTTAACACTTCATTTAAGGTGATACAATCAGTCTGCTGCTCAAGACTTTTACCACTAGAAACTTCAAACATGTTCCTGTCCCTGTTAATGAACATGTGTTTTTGGAAAGCAGCTCGAACAAGCACAAACTTTGTAACTTTGGGAAACTTTGTAGGTACTGCCAAGCCCGCTCACTTTAGACGTAAAACACTTTAGATGTAAAACAGTTCAAACTTTAAAACTTAAACAGATGTCAAGTATATTATACAAAAATATTATGACAATTAAGTTTTAATTATTTTCCCAATTAAAAAAATATATTTGAAGGAAAGCTCTTTTGACAAATGTAAGCTCCTGCAGCGCTTATACTGGAAACTTACTGTTGTAGACAAACTGCAAGAGAAATTGTGACTAAAACAGACATAAAGACTCATACAGCTTCCCATTAGCATTTGCTACAAACCAGTACAAGAATCTGTCTCGCTGTGGACTGTAGAAGGATCTTTAATGTTTTATCTTTAAGTTAAAGATACTAAATAGCTACAGCTCTCTTCCATTTACCTTGCCCCACTAGTGAAATACATCAGCACTTATCTTTTCTTTGTCACTCCTATATCCCATCAACCATTTCCAGCTACCATCACCATGGCCACAGAGAGCCAGGTGCAGTTAGATAAGCAGTCAGTGTTTCTCCTTCTTCAGTCTTATTCCATTAAACCATTGCACATGATTGTCAGTCAGACCTTCAGCAGTGGAAATCAATGCAACTACATAATGGGAAAATGGCAGCTACATCGGGGATTTTAACCAGGTGACACTACACCAGCTCCTCATTGATCCTCACAGATGTCATGGAGGTTTGTCAACTGCCTCTTTAGTCCCTGTAACAAAACAATAACTGTACTGTAACACTACAGCCTCATAGATTAAGCTACCTGTATTTCATCCCTGCCTCACCAAAAACTCTGCTTTCACTGCCCTTGAAAAGTGATTCATGAAGGTAGTTACAACCAAAGGCCAGAATGTCGTTCACTTTTACAAAAACTTAAAATAGTTCAGTACTATCTTCACTTTATTTAGACCAGAGGTCTGCAACCTGCAGCTCTGGGACCTCATGTGGCTCTTTTACTTGTAGCTTTAGATTTTTTTTTTTTTAATAGAATTAAAGATTTTTGTTTGTCCTACAAAGGGTATTGATGATGAAAGACAATGACAAAAATAAATCCATGGATTTACATTTTGCTGAACTAAATTTGATAACCTCTTGCAGTAAAGCTTCCAAAATTTTGGGGGGATTTTTGCTTTGTTTCAAGTTTTTGCAAATTTTTAAAATGTTATAATTTTTTGCAAATTTTTGCAAACTATTTTAGTACCACTTTAAAAAAAATGAAAAATTTTGTTAATTTTTGAAATTTCAATTCTGCTTTCATTTTGTTTGTTTTTTTGCAAATTTATAAAAATGTTGGCATATTTTTAAAGTTTCAAAATTTGGGGAATTTGTTTTACAAATTTTTACATTTTTTAAAGATGTTTACAATTTTTGAAAATTTTGCAAATCTATGAAATTGTGTTTTTGAAAATTTTAGTGAATTTATAAAAATTCTGGTAAGTTTTTGAAATGTTCATTCTTTTTGGAATTTTTGCAAATTTTGCAATTTTTTTATTTATTAAAAAATGCAAATTAATGAAATTTTAAAATAAAAATAATTGGCAAAAAATAATTTTTGTATACATTTATGAAATCTATGACATAAAGTTTTATTTTTTTAATATTTGCAAATTTATTTAAACAAAAAACTAAGTCTTTACATGTATGATGTTTTGAATACTTTAACTTCTCATTGAGATAATTATTTTAGAGTTTTTCTATGTTAAAATTTTATACACTTTTTTGTCTCTTTTGTGAAGATAAAGTTCATTTTGTGGCTCCCTAATGACTTTAATCCAGGTGAGCTGAGGCTAAATGTCTCCTACGAAAGTAAAGGTTGCAGAGCCCCAATTTAGATCAATCAACTAGGCTTCTTCAAAATGGATAGTCCATTATGAATGTTGATACTCTCAGTAAACACTTGTTTGTAAGAGGATGATTGGCATTAATAGTAATTAAAAAAGACTGTACCAAGATTCATGTCAAGAGTAAAATCTAAAGACAAAAACATAGACAAAAGCACAGACAGCTCAAAAACAGTGTTGAGGAGCATCTTTGTTTCATCTGACAGTTTTCATGTTGTGAATAATGTTTGAAGTTTTCATTCCTGGAAACTTTCTCGACACATGCTGTAAGCTGTCATTTGATCTTGCTGTCACTTACTATTTGATGGATGAAAAAGATATTCTTATGCTCTGTGATATTGGGTTGTTAAAGGACACATTCATACAGTACGCATACATTTATATCAATTATTTCACCAACAAGGAGAGCCATATTGATAATCTGCTTTCAATGATATAAAAGATAAAAACAAAGCATCCAGCTGACTGTTATTGCAGCCAATATTTCCACAAACAATGATTAATAAATACATTTATTTTCCTTAGCAGGATTCAATTACCCCTGTCAGCCAGTAGTAATGAGTAACAGCCAGTGCATGCTCTCACTCAATTTCACTGTCCTCTGGGGATGATGTTTGTCTGATGTCTTGATTTTTTTCTCTCTTTACAATGATGTTCTGTTTGGTGCAACAAAACATTTCAACTTTAATTTGACTCCAGGCCTTAGCAGATGAAAGCAGCCCTGTGTTGCTTTTATGTTTTGGTGTGAGAGGGTGCGTGCTTGGTGTCATTACAGCTGCTTTTACTCAAATAATCTGTCTGCGCTGATGTGAGTGGACAAGATTTCACCATTTCATTAAGAAATAATTGTGAAATTTACCTTGTTCCATAAAACATGAGCATGTCTCACTTCAGTCTCACATTTAAAGACAGAAAACAAAACTGTAAAATCTGATAGCTTCAATCTAATTAATAAACTATCATGTAAATCCCTCTTATTGTAAAACATGATGCATTATGGATGTAAGCTGTAGATGATTATAACAGTCAAATTTTAACGTGAGCTTTGAGAAACATCATTGTCGTAAACAGTGCCTGCTTCTGTCGATTTCTCTTTCTGCTCTTCAGCTTTTGTGACTATTTTTCCTGGGAGATGTCGGCACTGTTGCTCTGCTTCTATCCAGTCATTTGCAGAATCACACTCTCCTGACTTCACTTTGTCAGCGAGCAGCTTCCTGCTTTATCAATATGCCCTTTCCAGCTAAACAACAGGGTTCAGGTAGCTGCTCAGAGAGGACTGAGGATGATATTTAAAAAGGATGTGCTCAGCAGTATCAGTTTAGAGTGGCTGCAGTTTTCAGTGTCTTTGTTTCAGATCAATGGATGGAGTGTTTGTAGCTCATGTACCAGTAAAAAATGTCATTAACTCCTCTGCCCTCTGAAGAGGAAGACAGCCTGCGCTGAAATGTGTCCTGAGGTCGGGGTACATTTCTGTCTTCTGCTTCTTGCTGGTTATCTCTGACCTCCATCTTCCTTAATCCTTCCCTTTCTAATTACCTCTTCCCTCTCCTCCTCTCTTCTTCCTCGCACTCCTGCCCTCAGTCTGATGGTAAGCAGATGATCACCTGGACAGGAAAGGTTGAGGTGACTCTCCAGCTAAAGTCACACCTCATTAAATGAGCCTCCCACTGTCCCAATTCGTGGACTGGTCGACTCCTACTGGTCTGAGTTTAATGAGTTCAGAGGGATCAGGCGCTGTAAAAAGAATCTGGATCTGATGTGTTCTGAGATTCAGTTTTCATGATGATCTGAGAGGAGGGAGTTACCGCTGGTTCCTCTGTGACGGCAGCATCTGTTCTGGAAACTGGATTAAGCTCTGAAAGGAGGACAGGCCTACAACTAGAGAATCCCCCTCAGCATGAATACTGATGGAAACAGGTCTCAGACAGAGCGAGAAACAACAGTTAACCCCTCTGTGCTGCTGAAATGTTGTGAACTGCCCTCGCTGCCCCGCCATCATCCACAGCCAGAGAATCACTTGAATCAAACAGCCCTAATCTGCTCATACAGCCCAAAGCAGAGGTGATGACAGAGCATGTTGGTTTGTTTTACATCATTAGCATGCTGTGTTAAAAAGCTGCGAGCCCTCTGATTCAGGCAGAAGCAGCTTATGAGAGCGAGGGGGACCGTGCTGCTTTTGGCAGCTGTGATGTTCAGAAAGCTGGATGAGAAACTGGCACCAAACGTGTCCTCAGCCTCACACAGGTACCAAACTCCACTGCTCTAAGGTACACAGCAACACAAAGAAAACATCCAGATATTTAGCTCCCAAAGAGAAGTCAGCACACACAGAGAGAGGCTAAAGATGGTGGGATAAAGAGACAAGAGACAGTCACGTCCACCTACTGAACTTTAAACTCTAAATCTCACTCAGTTTTATCAGTAAACAAGCAGCGGTTCAAGTTTTATTCTCATAAAAAGTGTAAGCACCACTCATCTCTCCTCTGATGCCTCTTTAAGTTAAACATGAAGATATTTTGTGATACCAAGCAGCGCCTGTAAATGTGGGTCAGGAAAATAGTGACTTTGAAGGATGAAAGCTGTCTTTAAAAGAGCAGAAAAACTTCTCTTGACTCTGATGTAGAAAAGCCTCCTTCAAACCATGGCCCTGTTTGTTTCACAAGAGAGAAAAAACTGTTTCTCTACAAAACTTCACTTTGTTGTGATGTTTTTGGAAACAGATGAAGATCTGCAGTTTAATCTTCTGTTATTTTTCATGTTTCTGTTGATAAAAACTCTCAATTCGTTCAGTCAAGAGGTCATTTTTTGTTAAAAGACTCTAAACTAAGTTTTCCTGTAGATCTCTTCAAATACAGTCCAAAACTTTTTGTTTGCAATCATTAGAAGTGAATTTGTTGCAAAGAAGCTTGAGCTTTGATAGCTTGCATTAACTTTCCACATTATTTATTATCCATGAAAGGAAAAAGATAAATGTATAAGAAAATTCTGACTGATTTTAGTCATGTGTTACAGTTTACTGTGGATGTCATCAGAAAAGCTGAAGCTGGTCCCTGGAGTTTCAGTGAAATGTCTGAATTCATCATCACATCTCTTCCTCCCACAGACGTCGTGCAGTGAAGGTTTTCTGTGCTCAGAATGTGAAAACTTCTTTCAGTTCTGTGTTCACTGTAAAGACTCAGATGATCCACCAACAAAGGTGTCTTCTCTTTACTTTCAGTTCATACAAAACTCACAAATTCAGCTCAGCAGTGAAGAGACTTCAGCCTGAAGTCAGAGTTTAATTAATGAAGAAAGAGTCGGAACAACTTGACATCTTTACCATCTCCCACCTTTAAGCAGCTGCAGAACACTGAGCAGGAGGAGGAGATTGTACGATAATTAAACCCTCTGGAGGAAAATAATTTACTGGATGGTGAAGAAAACTCTGCAGAGTCTGAGGGTGAAAGGAGAAAGAGAGGAACAACAGAGAGAGCAGAGCAGACGAGCAGGAGGGGGGAAGAAAGGCCGGGATCAGACGGAGCATTCATTATCAGCTGACTGACCTGCATATTGCTGTGTGTGAGAGTAATGGGAGAGGACACACTCATCGGCCAGAGCCCAGAAAGAAAGGTGATTTTCATTCCCCCTCTCTTTCCTTCTTCCTAAGCAATCTGTCACTTTCTTCCTCAGTTCAATTTCTATCCTCAGACAGTTTACTGTGGGCTCCTATTGTTTGTAAAAACACAATAACAGCTCATAGAGACGGAGTGAGGGGATGACTGATGAGGAGCAGGTTGAGTAGCTCGTATATTAAAGCTTTCTTAACATGACATTATATTTTCCTTCGATGAATGTTGTCATTATTCTCTTTATGCTGCTGAGTACTTAGTGTGAGTTACACACTGTGGCAGTGAAAAGCAATTTCCAATAGATGTTAAAAGCAAATCCAACAACAGAACCAACGATTCCATATGGGCCAATCAGTTGTTTATACCTGGGAGAGCTGATGCAGTATTTCATGTATGGAGAGCCAAAGGACTGGAAATTATTCAAGATCTTTATCCATCCAAATCAGACATACTAATGTCCTTTCAGGAAGGTAGACTTAAATATTTTTTCTTAAAACATCTTCAACTTAGAAGCTTCATCCAGAGAAACCAGATCAATGTTCAAACAAGACATACTCAGTCTGCTTTTGAATAAATAATGACAAAAGATAGTCAGAAAGAGGTATGATATCGCATATTTATAATGACGATTCATACCGTAGACTTAAAGCTTGGAACGAAGACCTGGCACTAGTGTTAACGGAGGAGGATTGGAGAGATGCATGTAATATACGTCTCAGATTAATCCAGTTCAAATGGTTAATAAGATTGTATGTTTGTATATTATGTATCCAAAATTTTGTATTGAACCCAAGACTGTTCTTGTTTGGCTTATACACAGAGAAACCTCCAAACACAAAAGCTGAAAAAATGTTTATAGATTTAATCCTGTTAAATGTGAAAAGGTGTATTTTGTTATGTTGGAAGAACGTTCATAGATCTACAATAAGTCAGTGGAGGCAGCAGATGTTTCTTATGTGCTGAAGGGCAGACCAAATATTTTTGAGAGTGTCTGGGGTCTTTTATGTCATATATCAAAGATCGTGGGTTATGAGATAAGTGATAAGTGTTGTAGTGTAAAAGTGTTGAAGGCTGCTTTGCTTTTGACATTTTTTGTGGTCCTTCATTAGCCACAGTTACATGAAGAGTTTTATGTCTTTCCGAATGGATTCTTTCCGAATGACTTTTCTGAAAACAATAGTATACATGGAAAGAAATATTCCAATCACTGGTCTACATGCTCCGCTGTAATCAAACAGAATAGTCAATGGGGCATGCGCAGAAAAACGTAAACAGTTTGCCCATCCAGTCTTGATATTATGTTCATTTCTTTCAAAGTTTGGATCAAAAACAAACTTTTTGCAGCAGTCCAGTGCTGCAAAAAAATGGCTCCCGGCCATTTTTAAAGTTGAGGAACATCTCTAGTTGCGTCTTACATCATATCTGAACATGCGCTGAAAGAACGCACCCTGACAACTTTCCGTCTGAGTGGATACATGATACATCAATCGGTTTGGGGAAAGGAATGTTCCACCCCTGAGAAACCAATGAAATGACCATTCGGATTGGCACTTTTCTTTTGGAATGATGTGCATACACAGGTTACATTCTTTACGTTTGAGCAAATAAACCGAATGCAAGCAGAATATTTCGGTCCATGTATACGTGGCTATTGCTTCCTGATCTACCGTCCTCCTGGCCCTGCTGGTGCCTTCTTAAATGACTTCTATGACCTTTTATCATACATTAAAAAATTGGAAAAAGTTCTAATTCTCTGCGATTTTCATTTGCACTTCGACGATGGCTCATCTAGCCCTGTGGCTGAACTTCTATCTATGACTGAATCTCTTAATTTCAAGCAGCATGTGTCAGGCCCCACCCACCCCAAAGGCCATACTCAGGACTTAGTGTTCTCACTCGGCCTACATGTTGGAAATTTGCCCAGAGAAGGCGTCCATCTGAGTGACCATTGCTGTCTGTTCTTTGAACTTAATGCCCCTCCTGAGCCTGTAAGGGCAGATAGGAGGATCATTACAGATTCGACACCTGAGAGATTCTGTGCTATGTTTGACCCCTGTGACTTGAGCCAGTATGCTGATATTGATGGTTTTATGTTCTGTTTTAATTCACAATGTGGCACCGGTAAAATCTAGCCATGTCTCCCGTAAGTTGTCATGCCCCTGGCTAAATGATGGTATTTTGAACCTGAGAAGATCTTGTCGCGAAATTGAGCGCCTTCGGAAATCCACAAAGCTTGAGGTCCACAGACTACACCTCAGCGATCTTCTGGCCTCCTTAAACAGAGCAGTTAAAGAGGCACGTTCAGACCACTTTGCTAAACTGATAGTATCAATCTGTAAACGGGCACTTTGTTGTGTTATGAGTATGTGTTTATTTTATTTCTTTTGCCAAAATGAATAAAAAAGACTTTTGGGGAAAAAACAAAAAAGCAAACACTGGTTAGTGATTTTACATCTTAGAGAGTGCTTTAGCTCATTTTTCATATTTTTACAGCTACGAAAAGAAAGTCTGGGAATCAGGTTATCAGTACGACCTCAGAGTGATATTAACAACAGACCAGTTGGAGTAAACTACACCTCCCTCTACGGTCTCCTCCCTCTGTCTGACCCCTGCCCCCTCACTGTATTTTGGCTCGAAGGATCCACAGAAGCTTCACAGATGATTACAGCCTCAGTTATGCTGCTTGGGACAAGAAAAGTCCTTCAGGGAAGAGTTTAGTTTCATCTTCACATCTCTCCTGCTCACTTCAGTCTAAGTGGAGTAAATATCTCTTGCTGCAAAAGAAGTTTGGAGTTCTCATTTTCGGGGCGGATAAATAAGTACTACTTTCAGGATGAAACTTTCTGCAGATGGAACTGGAGATGCAGTTTCTTTTGGGCAGCCAGTAAATTACCCAGAGCCCTCAGCGTCTGACTTCAAAAGGAGATTTCAGTTTCTGTTTTGAGGGCAGTAAACTGGTGCAATCGGTGGCCGATAACAGCTCAGTGTGCTCAAATATTCATGTGTGCAATAACGAATTCTACGTATATACAAATAAATGTTTGGTCTTCAGGAACAGATTCTCCAGTTGTTGTTTTTAAAGGGCTGCAGATTCACACACTTTAAATCTTTCCACATATCTCGATTCAGCCTCCTCGTTATTTTGTGGCTGTGTTCGTGTTTTTCATTCGGGCTCTCCAGGTCAGAGTCATGAATGAATCACATGTGCGAGCTTGAAAGAGGCCAAAGCTGTAAATCAGAGGCTGTGACACTAATAACTGAAAGGTCAGGAAAGATTCTGATGTGTGCACAAAAAGAAGTCAAGAGGTACGGGCAAAAATAAACATGATTTTAGGAGAATAACTGAAATCCAGGAAAGAGAAACACAGGTCTAAAGGTTGAGGCAGCTAAGGAGAGGAAAATCTGCTCAGGTAGATACAAACACACACTCAGAAGTCTCACCTGCGACTCGGCTCGGTTTGTTGTCTTTGTACATCCCAGTCATGCAGAGTCAGATTTCAGCTTCTCTGGTCTGGTAAGAAATCTGTTAAAAAAACAAAACCAGAAGTTGGAAAATCCTCTGGGTGTTAAGGATATTAACACGCCACACCAGAGTCCTTCACGCCACCACTCTGAGAGTCGACATTTTCAGATTGGAGTTGTTCAAAGACGCTCACACTGGTTAAGCAGGACTGAAATAAAGGGGCTTAGTTTAAAAAAAGAGACCAAAACAGAAGAGGATGTAACTCATCCGCCTTTCAGAGAGGCACGACCTCCCTGCTTTGTGAGGCAGAAGTTCATTGGAGAGCTCTCTGAGGCGAGGGAGAGTCCCATTGACGGCGCTATTAACACTCAAACTGGGTGGATCAGCGTGGAGGAAATACAAAACGCTGCCAGAAGGATTCACAGAGGATCCTGTCATACATTTCTCTCCACCCAGAGGAGCCCTGAGGGGGCCGTGATGACCAGAGTAATTGGCTTTCTGCAGCTATGATAATCTGCATCAGTCATGCCACGCCAACAGTCTGACAGGCCAATGAGAAGGTCACATGACGCTCAAATGTCGCTGCTCTCTGCTGACAGGAGACTCTGACTTTCTGTTCAAAGACACATTGAAAACACATTCCTCCATTGTTCCTGGATTTTACCTGCAGTTCAGGGACTAACCAGGTGAGTTTCCAGGGGATAGTTTGATTTTACGTCATATTTGGAGATTTGAAATGCTGTTGGATCAAATGAGCCACCTGAACATCTCACATTTATAAATAAGGAATATTTTGTTCCACTTTTCTAAAAATCAATAACCAGACTCTTCATGTTCCATGAAGCAGAACTCATCCAGCAGCTCACCTCATGTCTCAGCTGGAGTTGGTTTTATCACATCAGCACTGTTATTCTCTCCCATCATGTCAGCACTGATAAGATCTTGATCAGACATCCACACCTGCCGTGCAGGTACATTAATGCTGACATACTGTATGACAGGCATAATAATCTCTAAGCACATAAAAGAACATCTTCAGGAGATCCTTGACTTCCAGATCCATGTCTCTGCAAACTGCTCACAGATGATGAGAGACGTGTACTGTACAAAGAACTGTGACCTCGTGTTTTCGGCTCTGAATTTTTCGAGCATTTGAAATTAAGCTTGAAATTATTAGATCAATCAAACATGAAAGTTATGCTGCTAAAGATGCAATCTGATAAGAATTATTTCACTTAGAAACCTCAAATACAAAACATTGAAATATATAAACAGAGTTTATTAGAGAAAGTATAAAAAACTTGTACTGAACTGTGTATTAAAGTTATCAGATACCAGATTCAGGTAAGCCTCAAACATCTGCTTTTTATCTGAGATCTGGCTGAAACTCAGGTTCAAACACATAAAATCCTTTTTTGTTTTGTTTTAGCAGCAATAAAGGTTTCTGTTGTGATGAAAACAAATCCAAACAATCCTGTTGGTCATCTTAAAGTCTGAGCTCTTCTCAACATGACAACATGCTGCAGCGTTGATCTATACTGAGGCCTCTTTATTCACACAGCTGACCTCCATGTCTTTTTATTTAACCTCTGAACACATGGACAACAGATCCTCACACAGAGACAGTCTGATAACATAACAACAGCCTTAAAAACAGAGGATGTTTACGAGTGAATGCACAGTCCTTTCTTCTCATCCTCCTGGTTTTAATTTAAACACAATGCAGAGTGAAATACGAAGCTTTAGAAGAAGAAGAGGAGTGATCAGAACGCTGGCTCGGGTTCAGATTGGAGCTCTTGAAGCATGAATAATTCAAAAAGGACTTTATGTGGTTTTTAGGAACTCTACTCCAAAAACTAGACCCAGTTTCTCAACATAGAAGGGTCTGCAGAGTTTGTTTCACACAAACCACTGGTTATGACAATGTTTTCAAACTCTACACAAGAAAAGCATCAAACTCTTTCTAAATAACATGTCAGAGGCTGAAAAGCTGCTGGTACTTAAAAAAAAAAAAATTACAGAAAACACATCTGCCTCATCAATGAAAATTAAAGTGTGGTTTGTAACAAACAGCTAAAGGCAGGTAATGAAAAGCCTGGTAGAGTTGTATCAACATGCACATGGACGTAGTGTGAAAAACTGAGAGCTGGTGAAAATTCTTTGCTTTAAATCAAACAATGATTGGAAACCAGAGAGCAACCTCAAGACAAGACAACTTTAAACAAATTCTGGGAAACACCTAAACTCCGGATGTCAACAACATGGGAGTCAGATAAAAACACATTTGGACCTTTGTAAGAACGAAAACTAATATCATTTATCACTTTGAGGCTGCCACACCACTTATATTTCCTTATATTTTTAACTAAGCATGTGTCTGACTTCCTAAGACTTGGCTTGAAGTTCTTTTTCTGGAAGTTTGAGATGGAAGCTTAAAGGAATGTTTTTTAACAAAGCTAAGAGACACTGTGAGGAAATACTTTTCTCCCAAGCATTACAAAACCTGATACTGAAATCTGGATTCAGATCAGCAAACTTCACAATGTGAGTCTAAAAAAAACTGGAGAGACGAGCTGTAAACAGAGATTTATGTCGACCACTGACCTTATTATGATGTTAAAAACACAAGTTTCTTCAAGCAGGAAGGTAACTTTAACCTAACTTTTTAACTTGAGAGCGTGTAAACAATGAGCCCTGTAGATATAACACAAGTTGATTTTTTTTTATAGGCGGTGATGACGGAGAAGTAGATAATAAGCCGGCTGCACGGTGTGTGTAATTCTGTGTTTATGTCTGCTCATGTCAAACTTAAACAATCAATAATTTCAGATTTACTGCATCAAAATTCTCTCAGGTGTTTGTTGTGAATCCTCACTCTGATTCCTCATCCAGACGCTGTGTTCATCCTTGTGTAGGTGTGTATGCATTATCATATGCATTGTCACACACCGCTCAGTGCATTAGTCATCCTGGAGACGGCACAAGGCCAGACACCTGAGTCTGGGAGGGATTAGAGGATCCCCTCAGAGGAGGATTATCAGAGTGAAGCGGCCTCTGTAGTGATGGAGGAGGAAGATACCTCATAATATCCCTGATAGGTCCATTCATCTTTTGTCTCCACAGCAGGAAACAGCAGCTGGGTGAGACACAAAGCAAATCACAGTCTGAAACTGTTTGCAGTGTGGGATAAATCACACAAACTTTACAAGAATAGATCAGTACTTCACAGGCAGCTTTTTCCCCTGTAGCCTCGAGTTGAGGTGATAAACTACCAATTAAAGTAGGGGGTACATATTTCTGCTGGTATCTGGTGTTCTGGCACCTTTATTTATTCATTATGAACAACGCCAAGTCTCCTTTGTACCAGACTCTTCCTGTTCCTCTTATTCTTTAGTCTGTTGGTTTTGAAAAGTGACATAAAACAAGACAAACAACTTTTCGTTCTTCAATAAATGATAATGTATTCTGTTTCAAATCCAGACATTCAGGGATGTGGTTGAGGTTGTGGAGAGGTTTTTGTTCTGACTTACTGAAACTCCCAGAAACTCATCTGCAGTATGACTCTCCTAATGAAGATTGATTAGGACATAGCAGATCATCAACCCTCACCACCCACCACAGAAAAGGGTTTTAGAAACCAAAAACCAATAGCTATTTTTATATTGGCATTGATTCTAACTGTGAACAGCAGATTCTTGTTCAGTAGTTCGGTTTATTATTACTTGATGATGGCAGCAAATGAGAAGGAAAGTATATGAGCTGACAGATGTCACTTGAACTGAGGGAATAAAAGCTTCCTCAGAGACAGAGTCTGTCTATTTATAATCAGATGCTCCTCCTGGTATTGTTCCTACAATTACAATTTGAAAAAGCTTGTCACTGCAATCCACACTTAAACTCCACAAAATACACTCACACTTTATCAAGTACACATTACTAGTGCAGGCTTGGACCCCCTTTTGCCTACAGAACTGCCTTAATCCTTCATGTCATAGATTCTACAAGGTCCTAGAAACATTCCTCAGAGAGTTTGGTCCATATTGACATGATAGCATCACACAGTTGATGCAGATTTGTCGGCTGAACATCCATGATGAGAATCTCCCGTTCCACCACATCCCAAAGGTGCTCTATTGGATTGAGATCTGGGGACAGTGGAGGACATTTGAGTACAGGGAACTCATTGTCATGTTGAAGAAACCAGTCTGAGATGATTCCTGCTTTATGACATGGAGCGTTATCCTGCTGGAAGTAGCCATCAGAAGATGGGTACACTGTGCTCATAAAGGGATGGACGTGGTCAGCAACAATACTCAGGTAGGCTGTGGACTTTAAACCATGCTCAGTTGGTACTAAGGGGCCCAAAGTGAGCCAAGAAAATATCCCCCACACCCTTACACCAGCAGCCTGAATCGTTGATACAAAGCAGGATGGATCCATGCTTTCATGTTGTTGACGCCAAATTCTGACCCCAACATCCGAATGTGGAGCAGAAATCCAGACTCATCAGACCAGGCATCGTTTTTCCAATCTTCTATTGTCCAGTTTTGGTGTTGCTGTGTGAATTGTAGCCTCAGTTTCCTGTTCTTAGCTGACAGGAGGGTCACCCGGTGTGGTCTTCTGCTGCTGTAGCCCATCTGCCTCAAGGTTGGACGTGTTGTGTGTTCAGAGATGCTCTTCTGCAGACCTCGGTTGTAACCAGTGGTTATTTGAGTTACTGTTGCCTTTCTATCAGCTCCAACCAGTCTGTCCATTCTCCTCTGACCTCTGGCATCAATAAGGCATTTTGTCCCACAGACCTGCCTCTCACTGGATATTTTCTCTTTTTGGGACCGTTCTCTGCAAACCCTAGAGATGGTTGTGGGTTAAAATCCCAGTAGATCATCAGTTTCTGAAATACTCAGACCAGCCCGTCTGGCACCAACAACCATGCCACTTTCAAAGTCAATTAAATCACTTTTCTTCCTCATTCTGATGCTCGGTTTGAACTGCAGCAGATCGTCTTGACCATGTCTACATGCCCAAATGCATTGAGTTGCTGCCATGTGATTGGCTGATTAGATATTTGCCTTAACGAGAAGTTGTACAGGCGTACCTTATAGAGTGGCTGGTGAGTGTAAAGATATTGTACATGGTGTACACTCTGCAGCTCTGCTCATAACATCACAAACATGTCATTATGTTCAATGTTTGTTTGGTAATGAGTCCCTGCTGACATGTTAGAGAGATGACAGTCTGACGAGCCGGCCTACACATGAGGGAAAACATGTGAGAGATGGCAGAATTATGACACAGAGAGTACATTATTAATACATTTATTAATACGATGGTTGTGGATATTTTTGTCCATTTAAGTTGAAATGACTTCCTCCAGTGGGTAAGCAGATCCATGAACAATCATGTGAACAATTTAAGAACAGCAAGACGTTCAGTGTTTTCATCAGTGAGAGATAAAAAGTATTCATGCTGAAGTCATACAAAATGATTGGTTAATATCACACAACATGAATGAAAAACAGAAAGAACAGAGTCCACTTTTCACCACAAAACAACAATCAAAAAGAGAAACTCGTCTTTCTTTGTTTGGACACGTCTCTGATGCTGAGCAGGAAACAATTTTCTACAACGTTTAGCATCACAGCCAGAGGACTGACCAACACAGCACTATTCTCTATCACTGCAAGACAGGAAACTAATGAAACAAGCTCCTAAGTGTGAGGAAGACGATAAAATGTGCATCCAAACAACAAAAGAAGGAACAGGTTCGGTTTATGGAGAGGTTTACACAGGGCCCACAGCTCAGCTTTAACTACAAGAGCCACACAATTCAAAGTGAGCACGCACAGGTGTGTGAAGCTGTTAAAGAAAGTCTGAAGCTGTTCCAGAGAGCTCTTCATCCTGGAGTATTCTTCATTTAAGTTCAGGACTAATTAACAGATACGATTAATGCTGCAGCTAACGCTTCTTTCTCATTAATCTCCAGGTCCATAAAACACCGAGTGCTGCTCCAAATGCTTCTTTCTGTTACACCTTTGAATTATCAACATCATAATGTCTGAAAGGCTGGAAGAGCACCACGAGGTTCATCCTACATGTTACAGACACAGACTCTAAAGGACCACCGTAAACCGCTTTGTGATCCACAAACACAGTCCAGATCCCTGAGATCTTCACTGACAGACGTGGAGCTGGTTCTGACTCCACTGTTTCACTAATAGCCGTCCAGGGAAAGCTTCAGTCTGTTTTTCATGAGTGGGTGAGGAGTGTGATGTTGGACAGCCTGAGACATGTGCTGCTGTTGCTTTAGAGACCAACAAAGAGGTTTGGGAAATCAATTTCTCACTCAGACACTGAGATCCAGTCAGTCCAGCAGAGCACCGAGTGGTGCCAAAAGAAAAACAAAAATATATCAGTAAACTGTTTTAAATGTGAGCAAATGAAGAGTTTCACTCATTGAAAAAAGAAAAAGTGGATCCAAAGTGTCGTCAGTTTATTGTTGCAACACAACAAAATGATGCCAAGGAGGGAACTTGAGATTTTAAAGGTTAACGACTGATTACTGAACAATCAAGAGGAACACTGCTGCTTTGTCTCAAAGGTCTTTATAATTATCTTTGATGAGATCAAATCAAAGTTTTTACACTTCTTAAAAAACACAACGGTGGCATTTAAACACAAAACAAAAGTCCATCAAAAGTGAGACTGGGTGAATGTGTGGCAGAGAGCTGCTGAGCAGAGCAGGACGTTGAGTCAGGCAAAGGTTTGAAAATCATTCTTGCATGTGAAGAGGTAGATGAGGCTCAGCTCTCACTGTCACAAAGACTTAAGCTGGAGGAGAAAAGTAGAAGAGCAGCTAAAGTGAGTGTAAAGAGGAGAAAGGATGAGACAGGGAGGCTAATACTGCTGCACCTGACGGATCCACCAACCTTCATATCTGGTGTCCCTGTGAGGCCAGAGACACGCTGAAATATTAAACCCAGGTCCAAATCAGGCTGGGTGGGGTGCTCTAAAGCTGTTACAGGAGCATAATACTGCTTTCAGGAACCAAAACGAGCTGTTGGAGGATTTTGGAAATCCTTCCTAAATGAGCTGGTGCCTTTTGAAGCAACAATAACCATGACTGAAACAGTTTTAGGCACCAAAACACACAAAGGTTGTTGACTTGTATTAGAAGAAGTGGTGTGTGGGATGCTGTGAGTCAGTGACTACAGGCTGCAGATTCATTACACAATGTTCAGAACAAAACAGCTTTTCTGCAGTTTTCTGTAGAGAGTGTGACAACTGTCAGACTTTGTCTAATTAGCATGAACGCCAGCTACAATAGCTTTAATAGTCTGTTCTCTAAACGGCTGGTGTTTCTATTAAAGCTGAGTGTACAGCTGTCTCAATGTGAACAGATTCAGTTTCTGCCTGTGCTGAAACAAGGACTGAGTGTGCTCAATGTAGGTTTTGATAACCTACATGAAGAAAAAAAGAGACAGATTAAAAAGTAAAATATCTCTTCTAGCCAGAATCCATAATTAAAAAGCTCCTCACTTCTCTGTCAGTCATATTTTAATGTAGTAATAAACTCCAGTCTCCTGACGCAGGTGATGCAGAGTCTTCCTCGTCTGTCTGCTCCTCTGTGCTCTCTGCAGGCCCTGACCAGAGAGCACAGAGCCTCTGATTGAAAAGCAGATGAGTCTGTTCTGCTCCTCAATGCAGACTCCTCTTTTAACAGCTAATTAGCTTGTCTCAACACTGACGCTGCTGCTGATAAGAGGAACGAGCTGCTTAAGAGTAAAGAGAAAGTCTGCCGCATACTGAGGGCTGAGGCTGTAAGATACACAGTGAGCCAGGGAGTCTGCACTCCTTTCTACTTGAAGACAAAGTGTCGAGTATTAGGTGTAGGTATTGTTGAAATGAGCTTCTTTTGATAGTGTCTAAACTGTAAAACTGAGCTCAGCCACCACTGTTATTCTTACTGGAGGTCCCAACACGAAGAAGACTCTGACAAAAGGCAGAAGTTATAGTTGAAAGAATATAAATAATATACATTGTTGATAAAAACACGTAGATGTGGGTTTTATGGGGCACCCCAAGTGAAGTTAAGCCGTGTTTTCAACAAGCAGTCAAAACATTTTGTGACATTTCCACTGACTTATTCCACGACAGATCACCAAATAACCGAGACTAGCTATCCCACTTTTTGGGACACTTCCATATGGGTGCCAGACTAAACCGATCCGCTCTTGGAAGGTGGAGCTACAACACTGCAGACCGTTGATTGGTCGGTAGAATAGTCACTCACCATGCGACAGCAGCTCTGTTTCTCCTGGTGGCACACAGACTTCTCTGAAACAAAGCTTGATTGCACTTTGTATCAAAGAGCCACATGCCAATCACAGGGAAGGAAATGCTAATAAATTGTTGCTGTGTGTTTACTGTGTCGTGTTTTTCTTCTTTGTTTGATTTATTAGCAGGGTACGCTGTGTCGCGCTGCTATGGCGTCAAACTACATGCTGCTGTTGGCATTCCAGCTTATACACCGCCAACCACGAGGGGGCACATTTGGCTGTGGAAACGCAAACAAGACCAAGCTTAACTGTGCCAACCCATACCAAACCGTACTGATCTGAACCGGACTGCTTGGTGGAAACGGGGCTATAATGTTTATGCACAATAATCAAAAGAAGCAACTGTGTGAAAGTAAGGAAGATAAATAATTAAAGGAGGAAGAGAGGGATGTGTTCCTAACAGTTTCTTTACAGATAATTGAAGAGGGGCTGATCACCCACCTGATAAATGCCAGTGACAGACAGAGACAGAGGACGGCCAGCAGCCAATAAGAGGGGGACAACACCTGAAGAGCCAATAAGAAGGTGAATCAACCTACATTCCTTAGAGAAACTCTGTTAGTGAGTATACATTGGTGCCGAGATAGAGAGACAAGATCAGTCTCCTGAGCTGTCTCTGCAACATGTAGACAGGGTCTGAAGCTGCACCAGAGATCTCTCTGAATGCATATTCTTGACATATTGTTAATAAATTTGTGTTAACCAGGACGTCTCCTGATCCTTCCCTATCAACGAACTGCAAGTCAGATAAATTAATATTAAGTTATTTTGGTGAGACAGATAACACCTCATTTGCAACATAGTCTAAGACTATCAAACTGTGCAAGATAATCAGTGACAAGTGGCTTAACACACCAGACAAACATCTGACTTACAGGGTGTGCCAAGACAGCTTCTACTTAGTTCAAACAGCAACTCAATGGCTCATTGTGATGGCCCCAAAACCTCAAATCCAAAGTTTTAACAAAAGCTTTCTTTCTAGCACCTTGGAATAAACATTTCCCAGGAGGCTGAGAAGTCAAGACTTTAAGGGCCCGTTTATACAACAACAGTTTTAGGATGAAACACAAAAGTATTGTTGTGTTTTGCCCTCTCATTTACACAGAAACACTTTTAAAACTTTTAAAAATGGCCTCCAGTGTGGCCACAGTTGCCTTGTAAACAGCAAGCTGGCGTTTTCAGTGGAAACGCTGATGCCACGCTTCACTTCGCACATATAACAGTACAACAGTACCATTATTACGATCGTCGTGGACTACAATGCTTTGCATGTGCTGCTCAATCTGCTGTCTTTTATCCAAATGCACAATTGTTGCTCCACTTCTGCACTTAGCATTCACCAATACACCAGCTGATCGGCCCAACTCTTCTTCAGTGGAGATCTACCAATAACTGCTTCTGGACAAAACAGTTATAGCGCCAACTACAGGCCTGGCATGCTTACTACAGCGTTTTCAGTCCCTCAGCGTTTTCCATGTAAATGTGTGTTTTTCACTGCATTTTGAGATGAAACGTCATGTAAACAGGACCCAAGTCTCCTCCTACCATAACCCAACAGTATCCACAGTCCAGGAAGACAATTCTTCACCCTGAACCAACCTTCTCCTTAACCTCTTCAAACGTTATCTTTTTGCTTTTGTTTGTAACTCCTAATGTCAATTATTGACCATCATGTAGTTTGTTAAAGCAGTAAGACGTCCTGAAATGACTGGAGCTCACAATGAGACCTCTTCCACCTTCTTCCTCACATCCTTAACATACTGCTGCTCTCTGACTGATCCAATTGACTGATGGATTTCCAAACTCTGAATCGGCCAAAGCTATTAAGTGGTCTGCTGGAGCGAAGTGACCTCACTGTTGCCAAAGCACAACATCAAGCTCAGCAGTTCCTGCTCGCTATTGTTCAGGGCCGCTGTGACAAAGTTAATTTCCTGCCAGACATGCACAAACACTTGTGCCGACTCACAACAAATAAATAACAAATAAATAAAAAAGGGGAGCCATGCAAAGTGAGATCAGAGTAGATCCTCGACTCTTTTTATGCTTCTAGGCAATGAACCAATAATGTGGCTGAAGCCAGCGTGTAATGCAATAACTACTAATAATTGTTTCCCCATTTGGTTTGTCATGGTGCTTAATAGGAGGCTTGAAGTTTAACTCAGTCCAGAGGAGTTTCTGTGGCCTTAGGTAACTCCATAACCAAATCCTCTTGGTTTAAACCATGACAAAATGAGAACGATTTCACAAAAACAGCTGCTGTGGTTGTATGAAACTGTTGAATAAAACGTATAAAACCACAATTTCCCCACATTATTCATGGAAGTAACTGAATGGTTGGAGAAAAATCCACTGTGTGTACTTAGTGAAGGCCAGACATCTAGTTTCACTGAGACTCAAGCGTAAGCCTGCCGGGATGAGCCAAACAAAGAGCTGATCCCAGAGTCCAGAGGTCTGGCCGTGACTTTATCCCACAAGGGGCTTTGGAGGTGCAGCACACAGACAGTTAATACAGGATATTGTAGTCCTGGCACGCTGCAGAAAAGAGGTCAGGGGAAGACATAGAGTGCAGGAGATGTTCTGGTGGTTTGATTGACTGCACGTTTGCTATAACCTGATTAGAAATGTGAGAAACTTCTGCATGAAAACTTCTCCTACCCAAACGACAGCTCCTTCAGAAGCTAGAAGTAAAGTGTTCAACTAGAGCAAACTGCCAAGGGTCATTAGTCACATGTCTTGTTTTCCTCCCCTCTATTGTAAGAGTGTGGTCTGGCTGCAGAGCCTCTTTGTCTTCAGGCCTTATCTGGCTGTGAAACACCGGGCTCTGTGCTGCCGTCTCTACTGGCACAGTGATGAAGGGACGGCCTGCCATCCCAGATAAACCTCCCTCTGTTCTCCCTGCAGCCCAGCAGGCTTCATGTTTGCTGCAGGTGTCACAGAAAATGTCCCCGTAGCTATCAGCGTCGAGCGCTGCTGGTGTCTTGTTGGCACCTCTGATGGGAAATGAGTGAAGATGGAGGAAAGTGATAACGGGAAAGTGGAGATGGGCGACATGGGAACACGACGAGATGAGAGGGAAGAGATGAAAAGAAGTGGTCACCAAAAAGTGTTGCAGAACTCAAATAATAAGAGATGTACTTCAGTGTTATTAGCTTAATAAACGGCTTCACATGAACCAACCAGCCTGCACAAGAGGCTGAACTCCAAAGAGAGGAGAGTAAGAATGAAAAACATGTACTCCATAAAGAAAAAAAGAAAGAAATGTGAGGTAGACAGGATGTGGAAAGCTCACAGTAATGATGCTTGTTGTAGCTGCTGTTCCAAAAGTGTCAGCAGGGGAAAACCTTGTTATGCTGAATATTCAGCAGCCAAACTGTTTCCAGGTGGGACGAGATTGGAAACAAGGAGACGTAATGAAATCCACCAACAGTTACTTTTATTGACAACAGCACAAAATATGTTGGATATAAGAAAAATCAATGGTAAATTAAACTTTCAGACTTGGCTGACAGGAAGATTTTTCCTTCTTCTTGAAAAAAATCAGAAGTGTGACTCCAGTCTTAGTCTCTACAGTATTTTAAAAAGTACTTTGCTGATCAACCTACGTCCCCCTGAAATGTCTTGCTCCATAGGATTTGATGTTATAACCGCCCTATCAAGGGACTCAGAGTCACGTGTGTAAAAAATTCCACCGTCTCATCAAGATACAAGAACTGGCCCATCTGTGTCCACTGAGGCCGATGTTAATGTGGGGACAAACAACCGTCCCTGCCACTTTGCCAGGCAGGGAGCAGGACACTGAACTGGCAGATTAGACCACCTGGCCCTGCCAGACTGTCAGCCTATTTATACCCAGAGCCATAATTTACACCAGGAGCAGAGAAACACACATCCAGAGGGAGGCAGCGCTGTGAGGCTCCCATGGCGTAAGGAGAGAAAGAAACACTGTGATGACCTTCAGACTTCTTCTTTCCTGGAAGCTTTTCCTTAAGGGGCTGAACTAATGACAGTTCCCTGCTTTTTATCTGAGAGCTGCTTCACCCACCACACAAACTTCTCAGTGTTACACAAGAAACTGTTGGAGTGTGGGCATTTTCATTCAGCAGGTGCACGTACAGGTGTCAACTTGTCTAGGGCTACATCTTTACATCGATTTAATAATTATGTGAACACTGAAAACTCTAAAAAAAACTCTTAAGTAGTGATTTGACAGTAAAGCAGGCGTCAAGTTGAACTTGAACCCAGAGAGCTTAATTTTTGGCTTCCCTCTGACGTTTTCCCATTAGCTGCTCAGGCGTCTTTTGGTGGCACCAGTTTTTCATTTCAGGGTGTTTCATGCAATAATGAACGTGTCACCAAGTAGAATTAATGTGTCACTGCCCTCAACTGCTTCTGTAGAGGTTGATAATTTGGATCATTTAATGATTTCACATCAGATCAGCTGTCTGAGATCAGCCAACTGCATTGACGCTTTAATTTTCTGATATTTTACAGCAACTGAACAAGTTTCATCAACTTTAAAAGTCAGTTTGTCTCACGCTCAGGTTAAAGAGTTTACAGGATGGTGGTTTTTCACCCAATCCAGCATTCTTAATGTTCATCATCAAGACTGCAGCTTTAAAAACTCAGTTTCCTCTCAGTCAGATCTGCTTCAGAGTGTAACTTTAGCACAGTGTTGCTAACTTTCACTGAACTTTGTCAAACAAATGAAATCACCGCTGTACGAGCATTTTTTATGTGTTGGTGTGGAAGAGAGAGCTGGAGTGTGTGTAGGTGCTTCAACAGCAGCTTCAGCCTACTAGAAATCTAAATTTTGTAGAAACGAGCTTGGGAGGCAGAGATGAGTCCAAGATGTCGTAATTAGCTTCCACCATCAGCAAACAGCCGCTGTGGAATAAAGATGCTGGAGATTTACATAAGTTCACTGAACAAAGTGGTGGCTGCTCTACTTTTCGAGGCTGTTGGAGTTTGCCCACTTACTTGTCATTTTCTGCAGTCCACACAAAATCATGAGTGGCAGTGGGTAGGCAGCAGGCTCTAATGATGATGGAATGATTCCAGTTGACGAGATAGAAAGTTGGTTCAATGCTAGGAGGTCTAAAAGTTTTATCTGTTGGTCAGTTTTGAGTGACAATCTTTAAGATAATCAGACAATCACACCTGTTCTGCTCTCTGTGGGCAGAAAGGTGACCCAGAGATTAGTCCTGAGTGTGAAAAACAGGTGGAACAAAGTGGAGCTAATTTACCGCCTGTGTGACTGTTGTGTGTGTTTGCATCGCATGCTTCAGGCACAGAGAAATACAGAGAGAGGCAGCTTCACACGCAGACCAAAGGTTAGCGCTAATATTAGCCTGCTGCTGTGGATGACATGTTAATGTTGATGAAGGTTAACAATGTAAATCTAAACCCTTAAAGATGCTGTGAGTGGGATCTGTTTTTATTGGACTGCCTCGCCACCTTCTGGCCTGAAGTCTCACGCACACTGTCGTGAAGATGTGACTTTTAACCGGCAACCTAAGAATATGAGAGGATGCAGAAGTGCTAAAATCTGCTGTTCGTCGAGTGTCTGCTTGAGGCTGGCTCCGGAAGTACCAGAAGTCACAAACACACCAAGCCAAAAAAGCCATTTTCAAAGCAGAAATTAACCTATTTACAGCCTGGTTCAAAAAATGTCTCCTGCCTGAGTCGCTTATTTTACTATCGGCACACACTGTACGGGGGGTGAATTTTTTCTAACGTTAAGAGGCTACTGAGAGCACGAGCTCGTCCAATCAGAGGCACAGTTCAGGGTCATGTGACCGACAGGTGCCCTGCAGCTGTATGCTAAGCCTTTGCCACTGCCAATATGGCCGCTATAGCTGATGTGCTTCATTTAACAGAAACACACGAGTGACGTGGGGGAGACTTCATGTTTTATACAGTTTTGGCTTTTAACCAGACGGGTGTTCATTTTGCAACAAATTTTCTTTGAGACAACTTTTTACTGGATACACCATGAAAAGATAAGGTATGTATCAGTAAAGCTATGTAGCGCTGTTGGTTGAGACAAGACTACAAGCAAATCTTTTAAGTTTGTATTTTACATCAGCAACCAGCTACACATAGCGCTACTAGCAGCCTGGTGCTACGACTTATCTGTAGGCTAACGTGACAGGTTTGTCAGTTTGTACACTAGTTTAGTAGTCGTCTATACGTACCGTGACAGCCCAATGCTGCGAGGTAAGTGGGTAATGTGTAACGTTAGTAAATCCTGGTTAGCTATGTCCCGCAAGTCATCTACCAAGCAGTGCTAACGTAACCTCTCTTCATTTTATTGATAGACTCTCAAGTTTGAACAGACCACTGCAGAATAACTGCTGACTGTGGGTTGGAATGAACATTATAACAAACAGTTTAGCCCTTTTAGCCTTTAGCTCAGGCTGTATCTCTCTCCCCTTCAGCTTTCTTCTGCTCTTCTGTCCTTTTTCTGGCTGACAGTTAGGCTCCTGTTTTCACCACCATTAATCAATTCAGTCCTGCTCAACTCGAATGGGAAGCTTGGGAATTTCTGAACTGTTTACAAAAATTAACATCACAGTATGGATTCGAAAATCATACTTTTGTAATCTTGATGGCAGCTTCTGGTAGCTACACCTATGAAAACAGTTTACCACTGTTACTCCTGCTGTAAGACTATTTAGGGCATATTTTTAAAGGCTGAACATTTTCAGCTACATTCTTTGAAGTAATTTAAGATTGTTCTACCCTGGCAGTCAATAAATCTCAAATTTAGAGACAAAGAAAAAGGAAGAGAATGTTTGGGGTTTAAAAGAAAGGAAAAGGCTGTTTTATTTTACATCCAGTGAACAAAAAATACCAGCCTGAGCTCAGAACAAGACACCTAAAGCATGACACCCCCTACAAAGCTAGACTTATGATTTCACCTTCTCACAATGCAGCACTAAAGTGCAGACCTTTCAAAACAGACTGGAAATGAAAAATAGCAGAACAGAAATGCACAGAGCACTTGAGTGAAAATTGCTCCATCAGCCTGTTCAGCCATGAATTGACAGTGATTTGTTCTGCCCTGTAAAATGTCTGCACTAGAAAATGAATAACAGGTAATATCCCCTCCATGTCAGACATTCAGAGGTGTCTGAGCTGCACTCAAATGTCAAATAGCTGCTCTGTGTAATGACTGTTAAAAGCCTGGCAGACATACTTCTGTTTGTGTGAGGTATGGTGGTGGTGGGAGGAGTAGAAGCTTTACTCTGAGATGAGGAAGTTGTTCAGCTTCAACTTTGAGAAAAAAAGAAAGTTTTGTTTCTCTCTCAAGAATAGCAGGACTGAACCAAAGACAAAGAAACAGGAGAGTTCTCATGTTTGATCGAGTTTTCACTCTGAATAAGGAGTGTGCTACAACAACGTACTTGGGCCTTTGTACAGAAGAAAAATGAGCAAAGGGAGCAGAACAATCTCAGAGATTACAGTAACACATTTGTTAGAATCAAGTGGTCAGTGTGTGGAGAGATGAAGATGCAACCAGTGAGAAAAATGTTTCACAAACACAAACTACTGTAGGGCCACTGAGCATCCAATCTTTTAACAATGGGGGCACTTCAGGTGCTCCACAAAACAACAACAAAAATTCAAGTGTTCAATCAATTTCTCAACATGAAGTATCTAAAGGTCATATCTGTCTTTCCTTGCCGAATGTACCAAAAAGTGTCAGTTGAAACCCTGAGCATGACTTGAAGATGGACATCACAAAGTAAAGACCTATTCTTTGATTTGCCTTCTTTTTTGCTCTCTGGAATACTTTTATTTTTTTTTTTTTACGTTAACAGCTTTTTCATTAGCTCTGCAACTCGTGTCCACTCATCCCCCTGGTACTTTGCCTGATTTTGGCCTTTGAAAGAGACTACTTGCTTCAACAATGTTTTGAAGACATTGGCAGTTCTTCCCTTAAACGCAGGGTGCCGACATCATAGCCGGCAGTGTGAAATGGTTTTGCGGGTTGTGAGTTTGAGACCCCTGTTTTAAGAGAAGGCCACTCACTCTTGTGAGTGAAGTGACCCTAATCCTACCCCTGTCTATTACCTTACCCCTTACCATAATCCCATTACCCTAACCCTAATGCTAGGTGTAACTCTAATCTTTATCCAAGAAGCAACCTAACCTTAAAACACATCTTGAACCCTAGATTTTTTCTTAAAGGTAGGGTCCGCAAGAATTTCTGTTACTTGTTAGTAAACCCAACATTCAAACTGGGCTCCTCCTCCTTGGATCAGTGCCAGCGGCAGCACACACCCACAGCCTACAACTGAAGCTACATGGACACACTCACAAGCCAAGCAACCAAATGTAGCATTGTGTTTCTATGTGGGAGATACTCAAGCCATGCAACAGACTTGGTATATCAGTGTAACCGGCAGCCTTTCTGTCCCCTCTGGGCTTCCATAGGCTCTGTTATCATGCAGCCTGTGATGGTGCCTCCCTTCTTCTTAATTAGGCACAGGTGTTTCCCAATATAGGCAGCCCTGTGCTAATACCCAGCAGGCTGCAGATCTTGGTTGGGACTCATTCTGGCTTCGTGAGTCGTTTTTCTGGGCGTCTAGTGTTCTTTGCGACAGACGTGGGGTAAGTGCATGCTTTGATGCATGTGGCGACTTTTTGTTGTGGCAATATCGCCTTGTATTTGTCTTTGTTATCATAGATCCTGGTCCTGAGTAGCTGGAGCTGACTTGTACTTGTTGCTGTCTTTGAAGGTACCCCAATTATGTTTTGTGTCGATTTTAAAATGTTGTAGTGATCAGTGTTTTAACCCTTTTACTGGATATCTTTATAGATTGACTGCCACTGCTGCTTTGTTTAGGTTTTGCTTTGTTTGGGCTTTGTTTTTCTTAGGTTGTTTGAGTGTTTACTTTTTAAACTTCAGTTGTAGTTAGGTTTTGTTTTGCTTTGATTATTTTCTTTTCCTTTGTATAAACCATCTTTTAACCTTGTTGTCTTTTTGTTTGAGTCTTGCAGATCGAGTGGTTCGTGGTTTGAGCGTCTTGAGGCTGTCCGCGGGTGTAAGCCTCACCACCTGCACCTCACTACCCCCATTTATTGTGTGTGAGTGGTTGTTAGCACTTTTTTTCATTTTCTCACTGAGCACATTTTTCTTTTTCCTTAGTTGCCGTGTTTGAGTGAATGCAGGGCTTTTGGGCACATGCGAATGGTAAGTCCTCGGCACCCCCCTTTCTAGTCACAAGCGAACATATTGAAAGAAACTTAACCCTTAGTCTGCAATATTCTCCTTAATGATTGTGTTTGGATTTAATTATGAAGCATTGTCATTTAACATTCTTTCTATTTAAAAAAAAAAAAAAAGATTAAAATAAATATTTTTCTACAGCTCAAAATTGTTTATTGCCCATTTTACATATTTCTTTTTTTTTAGATAAAGCAAATTATTTGAACATCAGTTTTTGTCTCTGATTTTCTTGCTGCCAATTTGCTGTTCCTCCAAATTATCTTTGGAATTTTACTTTTGGAATGGTTTAAAGCCATTTTTCTTTAGTTGAATAAAATAATTGTTTAACCTGGTCCTCGGTTACATTTCCACAAGAGTCACATAGTCATGAGTATTTGACACATACCAGCTCTCACCACTCTTTGAGTACCCAAAAGTTAATGAAATTGAGCCAAGCTTTACCCTCGTTTAGGAAAAAGCTTGAGCTGTTTGGCGTTTCACTTTGGTCGTGTTTTTCCTTTTCCATGTCACGTCCACTATCGTAGCTGCTCTGATTAGCTTCCACTTGCAATCATCAACCTGCAGAGTCACTTGTGCACTGGGCGTGCTGTGATTAGCTGATGTAACCATGGTTATTCTCCACCCAGAAATTTTCTGACTCAACCAAAACATCAACATACAGGAAGCAGAGGAGGTTGTGGCAGACACAGACACTGACACACATGTACAGAGGCCTGTAGGAGATGAGTGAGCAGGATTACTCCTGTAAAAGTTGAGATTTTACTTTTTTAGGAAGATGCTACTTTTTAAACCTAACCACAACTCCATAACTCTAATCCCTTTGATGTGTGATGAAGGAAGCCTGGAGGGTCATAATTTAAAGACTGCCTCCCCTGCCAAATTTCAAACTGCACCCTTCTCAGTATCCTGCTCCCACCACAAAGGAAAGCATTAACAGTAATGAGAATCGATGTAGGAGGTAGATGTATTGGCAGTCCGGCCCAGGGGTTGCTCTTAGTAGCATCTTTATTAGTCTGGTCTCCAGCCTGCCCCACTTCAAATAGGACCGCATTGATCAGACGGTCAGGCCGAGCTAAATCCAGCTCCTTAATTGACCACGTCACTCCTCATTCTCTGTCCAACAGCTGTCAGTGGTCTCCCAGGTGAACCAAGGCCACCATCCGAGACAGGGTTCAGACTCTGACAGAGAACCAAACACACAGCAGAGTCAGACAGGAAGTTTTAACATCAGACTGAATCTGTAGCTTCAGACTCCACAGCTCAGGTTCATCTCAGCTGATTCAGCCCATTTTTAAATCCACTCATTGTTATTTTTAGCCACTGGATATCCTAAATATAGCCATCTTGCTGCAAAGAAGCTCAGACTCCTGATGTTGTAAGAATATTTAAGAGCACAGTGTTTGGGGACTGTTCCCTAAAAGTACAGTTTAAGCACTAAGTGGGAATAGATAACTCAAACACAGAGTCTGAAACCAGAGCTGGCAGCACTCAGGTGCTATTACTACTATGAAGGATGAATACTGATTTGCCCTCTCCTCCTTTCCACTTATAAATAATATAATCTGTCATACAATTAGAGAAACCAGTGGTTTTTAAACTCACAAATGAGTCAGAAATGTAACTACCATGTACTCTGAGAAATTACCTGTTTTAACATTTCAGTATTACACTTTGCAGAAGAGCTAATTATTTTCTTTTCATTTCAAGACATATTCATGGAGGAGGTGAACATTCACAGGACAAAAAGGTAAATGTTTAAAATTGCAGGTTGAGTTCAGCTACCTCTGATTCCAGCACTTTCTCCAAAGAGAGGAAATTCAGTCTAATCCTTTCACACATCAAACCAGATGTCTGGCTGATTCAGACACAGAGATCTGACAGAGTTGTGTCCTGGAGCTGGAGTCATTTAAAGTGTCCTGGCAGCTGATCAGCAGCTTTCTTTCATCAGAAGTCACAGAAAAAAGCCGGACTTTTCTCAACTTATTTAATTTATTCATGATTTAATTCTATCATGAATTTGACAACAAGCCTTCTACAAGATATGTCCTGGATGAAACATGTTATAATAAATAGTTTACTTTGTGTTACTCCTCCTACAATCCTACAAACAGGCAAAGCTCAATCAGACCAGTAAAGTAGGACAGACAGATGGAAACTCATAAAATCTGAAGAGACCTGGGACACAAAGACTCTGGAATCCAAAACAAAATCTAATTCCTGCTCTCATCAGCTTGACGTATGTAGATGACATTCTCACAGGACAACATGGCATCTGCTGATCAGCTGATCCTGAAGAGACGGTTAACTCCACACACTCAAATGAAATCAAACCAAAGCCTGATAGAAAGTGAAGGAATAGAGCATCCTTCAGAGCTGAATCAATGTCATCCTCAGATGATCGAGTAATTAAAGCAGAATAAAAAGTGTTGTTCAGCTTATGTCTCAGAAAAGTCAGGCATGTCTGGATCATTTTCTGCTATAAACACTGCACTAACACACTGGATTATAAGAAAAGTACATCCACCACTCCTCCACTTGTCAAAGTCAAACCAGCTTCCAGAATTACTGGAGTATGAAATTAATTGACTTCACACCTTTTGAGGAATTCACATCAGATCAGCATCCACTGAGATCTGAAGAGGAGATTTACCCCAAAGCAGAAAGAGCCACAGAGCCTAAATGAGCGACCACGGGGCTGATGGAGGAAATAGTAGAGAGGTGTTTTAACGGTGATTCAGTCTGCCTGAGGTAAACACAGTGTTTTTATTAAAGGTCAGTGTTTGTGATGAGGACAAACCTGTTTTCAAGCACCAGGCCATGTCCTGAAACTAAAATGTGTCTGTTTTTTCCCATGTGTGAACTGCAAGGTCATGGTGACATTTTTCTTCATCCTCTACGTTACATACGTAGGACTACAACATATCCCATGAGGCACTTGGAGTATGACTGAGTGCTCTATTTTTCAGCCTCCAGGGAAGAGTACAGCGTACATGCTCCCATACTGTCATTTAAGAGAGTTTATTTTTGTCCCAGAAAGGAAGGAGACGTTAAAACTGAAGTAGTAGATTTATTTTTATCAGCTGTTTGAATAAAGCAAAACAGAAAGGAACATGAGATCTCGATTTGAGAGGTTACTTTAATGAAGTCACTGTGTCAGTCTGATGTCTTCATCTGAACAGGTTTCTACTTCCTCAGGCTGTGCCTGTTTGATAAATATACCAATATAGGATACACCCAGGGGAACTCAGCTCAGTTATGAATAATTACATGAAAATAAATCAATTAAAGGTCCCTTTGGTGCTGGTCACAGGCAAATATGAAATGATCCCATTTATGCACCCACAGGTGTAATAATGGCTTTCGAGTTTCAAACTGTTCCTCCCAGGAAAGGTCTCAGTGTAATGAAACAATTACTTCAGTGTGAAGTAATTTCCCTGCCAAGTGTTTTCGATCTTTAATTCACTCTTTTTTGTTGTTTTGTCATCTCTACTAACTGACCCTGAAAAATGTAACATTATTGCTTCGTTGATATGGCATCCTCTCACAGCCTGCCTCTCCTTATCCTGTTCCTGTATTCCCTCGAGAGCTGACGAAACATCTCATAATGAGAAACTTCACCTTTCCTCAACCCGAGAGGGACAAAAACAATTTGCTGCAGAAGTCTGGAAATGTTCTCAATGTGGTGCCATCCACTGAGCTAAGTGTAGTAACAAGGCCTCTGGCAGGTCAGGTCTAGTCAGACAGATTTAGCAGATGGAACCAGAGCAGACATGAGAAAAGTTAGGGGCACAGTGTTTAATGAAAAACAAGCAGAAAATAACAATGAGGAAAAAAACGTTTTGGACTGTCAAGTATCTGCATCCTGAGAATTCGATATAGAGTGAAAAAGGAAAGAGTAACATCAGCTTTTACAACTTCTGACCATTTTAAAACAACACTTATTGTCGTAAGTGACAGCTTAATCATTTGAATCATTTGCTAAAGCTGGAGACTCATTTGCAGATTCTTAAAAAAAGCTTCTTAATAAAGCCCCATCCTTGTTTGGTTAACAAGACAAAGTGTTTCTAGAACAAAGTTTCAAAGAGCCTTTTTCCAACAATTCTTCTTCTGTTCATAATTCACCATTTAAAATGAGATCATCAGTGCCTAAATTGGTGATTACCTCCACCAAGGAGGTTATGTTTTGAGGAGAGTTTGTTTTTCTGTGAACATAACTCAAAATTTAATTTACAGATCTTGATGAAACTTTCAGGAAATGTTCGAATTGGGATAAGGAAGAAGTGATTAAATTTTGGAGCTGATCTGGATCACCATCTGGGTCTAGGGCTTTTTTAAAAGGTTCCTTATTATTGTAAGATAGGGCCGTTTTCACCATATGTGTATATAACTCCTTGATAAATGGTCGGATTGCTTTGCAAAACAATACGAGACAAGGTCACCATAATTTCTGACAGATGTAAAAGTACGATCCAGATCCTGGCAATATTCTGGATGCTTAGATCCAGAATATGAAATATGTACTGGGTCATCATAATTTTCAACACTGTCAGGTAACAAATTATCGTACAAACCTGCAACTAACACCAAATTGTAGCAGAAAGTCTGCTGAAAGGGAGTATAACATTAAAGTAGGACTAAAGTGTTGTGAGAGAATCATTAATATGCTTTGTGGAGGTCGGCGCTCTCTGAGTGCTTTTCTAATTTCTAAATGCTATGTCCCAGTATTCATGGTCAAGTCAGATATTATCGTGAGAGCACAAATCTGTTTACGGCACGTTGACCAAAAGTGCCTTCGATGACTTCTTTTCATTTGTAGTGAAAGCAAATGCACGCCTTGGAAAGTGTAACATCTGTGTGATGCACCTGACTGTCCACAAACTGAACCAGAAATTTTGTCATTTTTGTGTTCCTACCTCTGCACACCGAGGCCACCAGGAATAAAAACTCAATAACTGGAAGATAATGAAGGTTAAATGTACCAGCTTTAGCACTGTATGAAGAGGGCCGCAGATGACAAAATGCCATCCAACTGGCTCCAAAAAGTAACTTTTAGGGAGCGGCACACCTTTAAAAAGTCTGACGTTTTTTTTTTTACATTTGCAGACAGTCATTAATGCAACATTTTAATTATGTACTTATCCAGCCTTTGTGTATCTAAACCTGTAGACCTCATTAATATTCCCACACAAGCTCTTAACTACTCTAACATTACACATTGTATATAGGAGGCTTTGAAAGCAGACAGACTGCCCACCTCTCTCAGTCTTTTATTAACATAATGAAAATGTTGGCCATATGGTCGTGGAGTGGGTTGTTATGCTAATGTGTTTTCACACAAGCTGATTTTGTATAGCAAAAAGAGTGAGTACATTTCTCCTTGTGTGTGTAAAAAATGATGCATAGAGGTATTTATCAGCTATTTAACATACAAAATTAATAACTTAAACTGTTGATTGGCTCTTATGGTTCTTAATATTGTATGTATGTACACTATATACAGAACACACATGAACTGTGACTGTTGAAACTGTATATCAGAGCACGTCACTTCACCTGGCATCCTTAAGTTTTATCATTAAAAAGCTTTAGACTGGTTTAACCATCTGGATTATTTTGTTTGCTGGTATATTTCTGAAATAAAGTCATCACATAACAAGAAGAGGGCCAACATAATTTGGGAAATGTATCATCTACTGTACACACTAGTGTTAAAAGAATCCGAATCTTGAGAAGTTCTGGTCCTTGGGTGGAACAGCATTAAAAACAGCATTGACTCTGTAGTGGAAATCACTGCATGGAAAAACAATTACTTTGTATCTAACTAAAAAGATTACACCGATCGTTTAATCAAAAAAAGAAAAAAAAAAAAGATTTCTCTGATTGCAAGTCTCTTGAAAATGGACAAAGACAAGCAAGATGACAAAATGAGCACGGATGCAGGATGAAAGTCTACCCCCAAACAGGAACACAGACCAGCCGTCTTCTTCATCAGACATATCAGAAACAGATAGGCTCTGATTGCCAACTGGTCTTCAGTATGATAGAAAAAAAAACTATTAAATGTAATGTTGAACTGTAAACTACAAACAAAGTGAAACAGTGAGCTTCTTCCTGCTCTACAACCAGAATCTCCTCAGCACTCACATCACCAGCGCCCATTTGTCTCTGTCCTTAGCCGCCAATAAGTCAAGCACAGATCCATCAATCAGGGCAGGTAGTAGATCAGGTAACACTGGCACGGCTGCAGTTTTCATTTGTGCATAGCAAGGTCACCGAACAACATGGATGCTGGATCAATCAGACAGATTAATGAAGCGCAACCTGCTGACATGACCGATATTGACACCCCTATTATTTCTCAGTACTGCAGTCCTTAACGCAGCTTAAATAAATCAGGTCCAAGAAGAATGAGGCAGGTAAACTTCTGAACCTAATCCTTCACAGCATAAACAGAATACAAGAGGAGGCTGAGTATATCAGAGACAGGGCTTTACCTGGATGTGAACTCCAAAATGTCTCAGCATTAGAAATCCATTTGGCAGCTGTAACTGCAATAAACTTTGTGTGAACATTTTATTGACATCCAGAGTCTTTCTATAATTTCCAAACTATGCGGCAAAATTATGCTGTGGGCAAAGTTTATCGATGTGTCACTTTTAAAACACTAGTGTCAAACATTTCATGTTTGTAGCCTCTGATATAAGACAATAAAAGATAGAATAAGCCAACAGTTCTGCAGCATACAGAAACATCTTAATTTGCTTTAAAGCTTAGGAATGTCAAACAACCTTCTTGTCTAGAGTCTTACCATAGACTGTCTTGCTTGGTTTGAAGTGAGGTCGCCACAAAAACTGCTCCCCCTGGTGGCTGGCTGCAGTATAGGTCAAAAAATCCATCTCCCGAGTCAATCCAGATGGACTGTGGTCAAACTTTAAAAAATCAAAACACCTCTTAGAAATGTTTCTCACATCTGATTGTTGTGGTGATTTGAAGATATTACTAAGCTTGTTTTCTGGTCCTCTTTTCCCCTGAAAAATGTTGTTTTATTTAATTATAGGACATTTAACACAAGGCTTAACGTCATGTTAAACGATGATAGACAGCTACCGTTCTTGTATATTTTTTTTTCAAGGATTGTAAAATGCGTCCGCTCTTTACCCGGCTGCACTCGGAATCTCTCAGAAGCAGTGTTTCCACCAAGCAGTCTGGTTTGGTTCAGTATGGTTTGGCACAGTTTGGTACAATTAAGCCTGATTTCTTTGTGTTTCCACAGCAAACTGTGCCCTCTCGTCGTATGCAGCGTGTAAGCCAGATGCTGAAAGCCACAGCTGTTAAATAATAGCGTGACGCTGTAGCAGTGCGACACAGTTTACCCCGCTAATAAACCCAGCGAAGAAGAAAAACTGTAAACAAAGAGCAAAGATGGAAGACATGCAGCTTTTCGTCCTCTCTGTGATTGGCATGTAGCTCTTTAATACAAAGTGCAATCAAGTTTTGTTTCAGAGAAGTCTGTGTGCTGCCAGGAGAAATGCAGCCGCTGTCGGGGTAAGTGATGATTCTTTCGACCAATCAATGGTCTGCAGTGTTGTTGCTCCACCTTCCAGTCTGGCACCCATACAAAAGGGTCCCAAAGAGTGGGTCGTCTCGGTTATTTGGGGATCTGTCCCCGGATTAGTCAATGGAAACGCCACAAAATGCGTGCCGTATCGTGACGAACTGGCGGCTCCTGTGACAGGGGTATTCTGGCATCAAAACCGTACAATGGTAAATGGTGAAGCCACATTGTCTACTCTAAACAGTCTATGAGTCTGGGCAAGTATTGGTATCAGGTCTTAAGCTGATACCAGCATTTTTCAAGGCTTGTGAAGGCTGCAGATACCACTACCCAGTACTCTCAGCAAAAAAAACATACGCTGAGTTAGTCCGCCTCACCAGTAATTGGCGCTACAATGCTGTGGTTTGGTACCATGGCAAATGTGTGTGAGATCCTGTTCGGACAACATGAATGATCAAGGGAGAGTTAAAAGTTAAAATGTTTTGTTTTGCTCTTCAGTTTAAAAGAAAAAAATACTAAGACTCTGAATATGTATCAAAAGTATTAGTGGTATCTCTACTTGGTATCGGTAAGTTCTCAAGAGGTAACATTTGTACTGGTATCGGTCTGAAAAAAAGTGGTAGCAAACATCCCTACCCCTGGTATAAATCTTTAAAGCACATTTTTTCCTCTTACTTCTTGAAACATGTTTGCGCTTCAGTGGACTTCAAGCATTTCTAAAAGCATACTTTGTGTATATCCCCACGGTTACAGCAAAACTCATCTGATGTAGAATTACATTGTCATAAGAAATGTCTCAGTGCACATTTTTGAAGGTTATTGAGAGTAGAAATACCTCTGCAGTACTCAAACCACAGGGGTATTTCTGGGACACTGATTCAAGCTAATCAGGAACAGTCTGCTTTCAGTTTGTTGCTTTACACATTTTCCTGTCAGCCACAGAGCTTTGATACAAAAATATCCCAGTGGAGACATGAAAAAAGAGATTTCCTCCACGGTGTATGATGCTGTTGACCAGAAACATGTCCTTTTCTTCACTGTGTATGTGAGCACATTCAATATCAGCCCTCCTGCAGGCATCCAATCTCCCTCCAAGCTGCTGTCTGTGGTCCCACAGCCAGTCTCTTCAACTTTCTCATTAGGTTCCCCCCTCTTTGCATCCCGAGTATTTCTGAAGTGCATAGTGTGTGGAATGATGCAAAGCATTCAAGTGTCGAGTCTGCACCAATCTCATCACGTCCAGGGAGGAAAGTTTGAATCCTAGCAACAGCCAATCATAAAGGGCTTTAATGTGGCTGTCCAAACTGAAGAGCAGACAGGATGGCCTCTCTGTGAGCTGTTAGGAAAGTGTTTACAAGCAATCAAAGGTTGTTTTAATCATTCACAGCAGAGTGTGTTAAACCAGAGAATAATGGGTTTTTTCTCGTCTCCAGTGAGAGCTGAAGAGCATGTAATCCCTTCTTACCAAGAGGCTGATTTTTACATGAGCGCAGACAAAACAGAACCAATCAGGTGTTTGAGCAGGGAGCTGATTGTTGAATCAAACCATCCGACTGCCTGTCACACTGGAGGGTCACACTTCACGCTATGTTTCCGTGTGTGCGACTGCGACTGATTGTGGCTGTGATTACTGGCACTCGGAGTGAGAATGATTTCTTAATAAATGTTGAGTCTCATTGTGGATTTATCACACCCTCCAGACTACTAATCCCAACCCCAAAGACTCTTTCAGCCTGATTTCATATCTCACCACTTTAGTTTCTATTTGTATCACTTCCACACATTTAACACTTAATTTATCATGAGACAAAAACTTTAATGAGGAAAGTAGTGAAGAAGTTTGTCGGTTTGAACTCCCAAAAAAGAGACATGATGAACAACGCAGCCAGAAGCTAATGTTAGGCTAACTTAAGCTAATATTAGAGATGTTAAAGATAACTTTACATTTCTGTCCAGCGAAGTGACAATACTTTCCCTCATATATGATGTTGACTTACCTCAGAACAGATTTAGACATCCTTGTTCATTTTATCCATGTTGAGTTGATGTTGTGGTCTACGGCACAACTTTATCCAAAAAAGACACTTTTCTTGGTTGAGATGTGGTTTAGGAAAAGCCTCTCATGGCCATGTCCACACGTAGCAGAGTATTTTCAAAAACCAGCATCCCCCCTTGTTCGTTTTTAAAAATACTTGTGCCCACACATAGTGCACAAATCCACCTATAAGTGTGACTCAAGGCATGCCAAATCCATATTTAGCACTGTTTTCCAGATGTAAAACCCATGAGCCCCTGTTATTCAGGTATGATGTTTGAGAACTCTGGTTTACCGGCATCCACACAAAAACCATGAAACCAGAGTTTTCCAAAATCTTCACTTTGGCCAGGGTTTTCAGAAAACATTGTTTTCAGTGACACAAAGCTGTGTTTTTACGTGGAAGACAGGCCTCAATGTGTAAAAATATATGCAGTTCTCCAGATACCCAGCTGCATATGGACATGGTCTCAAGATAACTTGTGCAAGGGTTGCATGTTCCCCATGGAAACTGTTTGTCCATTTTTTTAAACTTAAAGTTGTCAGGAGTATCCAAAGGAAACAAGGGAGGGGAAGATGCAACAAAAAGGTTTTAGTTTAACTAAACACAAAATTCAAAAACTCAAAACCAAAAACTCTAACAAAAGAAACAAAACCAAAACACTGGAAAATATTTACACAAGAAACCAAGAGGATGTGACACAAGAGATCACGGAGACATGTGAGGCAACAGCAAACACAATGAACTGATAAACAAACTCAAAAAACACAGAGACCACAAAATGTTACAGATGGAGCTGTTTTGTGACCTCCAGCCCTCCTAACGAGCTCTCACTCAGCTCACCTGTCCTCGGTGCACCCAGCTGCTGCTCATCAGCCTGGGGAGTCTATAAAAGGAGGCTCTTTCCCTCAGTTAGTGTGTGACACCAAAGGGCCAACACCTTCAGTTGGTTTCTCTTGGTTGGTTTGTGGAATGAGTGATTTGGGAGTGTTTGTTTTGAGGGAAAGCGGACATGTATATAAATAAAAAGCGATTTGAGAGAGTTGAAGAGATTTCTTTTTTTGCTGTGTTTACTCCCCACCAAACAACCCCACCTTTGTTTGAGGCCTTTTTCCTTTAGTTTGTCTACTCTTTTAGTTGATTCAGTGGGTGGCTGTGGGGAGCGAAACCTCCAATCCACCTTTTAGATGCCAGAGGCCTTTTTTTTTTTTTTTTTTTTTTTTTTTTTTTTTTTTTTTTTAAAAGGTGAAGATTTCCCTTTTTGTTAGTTTCCCTGACCGGGACCCCTGTTCTTCAAGTCATGCAACTTGTCAAAACGTAACAATGTTCCCTGAAAATTCCAACCAAAGTAAAGATTTTGAAAAACTCCAGTTTCATGGTTTTGTATAGATCCCAGAAAACTGAGTTTTTGGTTTGCAAACATCACACCTGAATGACAGGAATTCATCCCTATTGGATGGCACAAGTTTCACATCTGAAAATCACTGACAAATATGAGCATGCTTCAAACTGCAGTCACTGGCAGATTTGACCACTGTATTGTAAATATTTCTAAAAAGTAATAAGGGGGAGATATTCCTTTTTTTTTTGGAAAGACCTGGCTACATATGTGCAAGGCCTAAACCAAACATAGGGAAACTAAAGACAGAGACAAGATAAATCCAAAGCATGGAAACTCTAAGAAAGCAAAAGACCCACACAGACAAGAACCAAAAACAAAAACTACAAGGAGCCATAGACTGTATAAAACATGGACGAAGCATCTGCAATGTCACCCGTCCGTTCCTGAAACCGTCAAATGGAGCCCATCAACTGGCGCAGTCACATTCGCTCTGATGCCAGCTGAGTTTTTCTTTGAGCAGCAACAGGACGCCTGGCGGTCACGTGACCTGAGCTGTGCCTCTGATTGGAAAATCATATATCTTTATAACTTCTAAACTGCAGAGATAGGGAAAAAAAATCACTCACCATACAGTGTACCAACAGAGAAATTAGTGTTTTAGACCCAAGCTGTTTTTTTTAACCAGGCTGTAAGTATGTTTTTAATGCCGTAAAAATCTTTTTTTTTTTTTTTTTTTTTTTTTTTTTCCATGGCTGGGTGTGTATGTGACGTCCCGTCTTTTTACAGCCAGCCTTATGCGAAGTCTCGACAAACAGCGACTTTTAACACTTCTGCATAGGCTTCATTTTTACTGACCGGATGTTGCCCTTTGCAAGGAGCACAAACTATAGACTAACAGAAAACACCAAACAAGATTCATGAAGAGACAAAACAAACAAAATTCAGGGGACACAAGTGAAAAACAAAACCAAAAACCAAGAATTACACAAACCCAAAACCAAATCATCATGACAGAAACCACAGAAAAAACTCATAACCAAACAAAAACAGAATTTCTGCAATACACTTCAATAGCAGAAAATATCTGAGTGTAAAGGAATGGATTTTTTTTTTCTAGCTGCCTTCTCGGTATTGAGCCCTCAGTGGATTTTATTGGACCCACTGGAAGTAGAGCTCCTGTTCTTCTCGATGGTTTGAAACCATGGAGCACTGATTTGCCACCCTGTGTGCAATAATTTTCAAGTGACCAAACACATCAGAAGTATCTCTTGTGATTTAGATAATTGTATAATTGGCTATCAAGACTCATTCACATTTCTCTTTGCAAATGTTATCCATGACATGCACTCAATTAGAGGGAAGAAATGAATATAATTAGAGATCAAAAAGGTTGAACATTACAGGGACATCTATTGTTTGGTTCATTTGTTGAATAGGAATAATTACTTATTATGAACGCAACAATAATGCATTTAACTGTGCGTACAACCCAGCATATAAAGTCAAATACAACAGCAGAGTTACTTTCCTCTTTTATTTCCTGCAGGAGGAAAAGAAATGTTCTGTTCTTGTACTTCTGATGTGATAATCAGTTGCAGTCAGTGTTGGCTGCTTTTCATGTGCTAATGACTTTATTTAAAAATTAGCACAAAAATTGCATGCACAGAGCAACCGTGCTGTAGCTATTTATGTCTGTAATTAAAACTCTTGTTCATTAGATGTGTGATGTATGTATCCTGCAAGAATTTAATGATACAGACAGATGCAGCAATGTTGTAAAGCCAGTAATAAGAAGTACGATTTGATTTTAAATCACTAGAGGACAGAGGAAAAAAAGTGGGCTCTCAAGCAGAGTGACAAATCATGGATTATGTGCCGGAGCTGAACATGAGAATATGGATATCTGAGAGCTTTAAGATTCATGCAGGAAAAAGTCTTTGAAGAGGACTCCAAAGCTGAGAACTCACAACTCGACAAAAACACGACAGAGGATCACCTGTGTAGCCCCCGCTTTGCAACACAAGTGGGCTCATGATGAGGGGAGATCCACCTACAGAGCTCTGACTTTGAAGAGATTGTGCAAAAGATGGTTTAATACAGCCCAGAGTTTTGATGACCGTTTGAAGTTTTGGATGTCACTTAAAACGAATCCAGATCCACTGAAACATGTGTTTTTGGGCTTTATTTTTTTGGGCATGGAGAGTATGAGCAGTCGGTGTTCAGAAAAGCAAACTGACAACTGCACCATGAAGAGTTTTAGGGCTGCATTTAGTCACTAAAGCATCTATCTAAACTACAAATGACTGGACATGATTGGAAGTAGCTGGTTTAGCGGTTGAGTCTAAAACTGTCGTATCAGCAGCTTGAGGCTCATTAATCTCTTTAACTGATCCCCATCTGCTATATCATGACCTTGCACTGCTCTGAGACCTGGATCCATAACTCTGACACTTGATCTGCCTTTTAATGCATGTGTTTTAGAAACTGGAGATCCATGGATTTGCTTGGTAGAGTAACAGAGTGGTTGGAGACCTTTCGGTGATGAATCAAATCAGACACCAGCAAGAATACCATTTATGCCATCAATAATTAATATGATTTTCAAATTAAAACAGAATATTTTGATAGGTTTAAAAGTTCACAGCAAGTTGAATTCAAGTAGGTCTTTACTTTTCATTAAATGATAAACTCTTCCACAACAGCTGATAACTTACCCTGCCCGTAAAATCTTGTTAAAGTAATCTCAAAAGTCGCTTGAACTACAAAACCAGAATAAACACTAATAGAGCATGACTGACTAAACGATCTAATCTTACAATCACTGCCTCTGGATTACAGATTAACTCCCCTATGATGACATACTGCCTCTGAAAGAACAGAGGACACATTTAGCAGCAGGATAACATTATACTGTGGATGACAGACCAGGTTTTCAGTGGAAGTACCACGGTAAGTAATACAGTAAGATATTACCTGAACATATTTGCGGCTTTGTTTCACTCCGTTTATTCTTCTCTTGTTATGTCCTTGTGTATGTAGCTTTACCTCTTGCCTTGGTGCGTTTGCCTCTCTGATCTTGACATGTCAGCTGGCTGGTGCTCTGTCCTGTGTGCACCCTGCCTTTCTCCAAATGATTGCCCACTTTAGAGAGCTAACCTGTTGGAGGAAGGTGGACTTGTAATGGAGATAATCTTAAAGATGCTATGAGGAGGATCTGTGTTAAATGGGCTGCCTCGCCACCTTCTGGCCTGGAGTCTCATGCACACTGTAGTAAGTGATGCTTCTAATTTCTGTGTGTCACAGATGTGGCCCAAGCTATCTTAGCTTGGCATAAGGAGCGGTAAAAGATAGCAGTGTTTGGTCAGGAGGCTTAAAAACCCAGTCGCCCCTCCAAAGCAAAAGGCTGTGTTATATTTTCTGCGTGAATATGACACGCGAGATCCGCGCAAGAGAAGATGTGAAGGCTTTTATGGTTTAAAAGACCCTGCGTGGCATCCATTGGTATCCATTCCCAAACTGCAGGGGGCAGTGTATCACAAATGTACCTCTATCACATAGACTGTATAAAACATGGACATAAGCTGTGTCCCAATTCAGGGACTGCAGCCTACGGGGGCTGTAGCCTTCGAAGTACCTGGCCTTTGTAGCCGGTGTAGACCGCAAAGGCCGAACTGAATTGAGATGGTCTGGTCTAGGAAGCATTTCGTGTTTGTCACCCTCGATGTCACACAGCGCCGCCCTCACCTGTCAGGCTTACATTACTTTTTAACACACGTAAACCAAAACCTTACATTTAAAACAGGATGACTTTTACTATCTTTTTATTACTTTGCATTATTATCATTAATTTTTATTATTATTATATTTATTATTATTATTATTGTTATTATTATTATTGATAGAGTATAGAACCACCATTTACATAAGAGTAAGGCAACAACGTACATTTCCAACATTTGATCAAGTGCTGGGGGGATGATAAATAAAAAAGTATAAAATACAAGCTGCTGAAATGATTAAATGTGTTTTTTTGAATTCCCTGTAAACTAAAACAAAAAAACAAAAACAAACAAAACAAAAAAATAAATAAAAAACACCAAGTTTTTTTCCCAAGAGAAGTTACATTTATGAACATATTTTTATATGGTAATGAGAAGATTCATAAAGAACTGTTTTTCCTCAGTATATTACTTGAAAAAAAAAAAATCAAACAGCACATTTTCACACAGAAAAACAAAACAATCGCATAGTTGTTGCCAGATATCCTTCATATGCGGATAAAACAGGACTCCTTTTGGAGTTCGGCCGTGTCCATGTCTGCTGTGAAAATGGCTCTTTTTGTTTGGCTTGATGTGTATGAGACTTCTGGTACTTCCAGTGCCAGCCTCAAGTGGACACTTGAGAAACAGCAGATTTTAGCACTTAAGTATTGTCACATATTTTTAGACCAAAGGGTTGCTTCTTGTTCTATCAGAGTACTAAATGAGAGTCTAAGAAGTTAGCCTTTCTTTACAACAAGACGCACCTGTCCAGGAGATTTCTTCAGAATCTTTGAACCGATTTCTCTTCTCTGCCAAGAGAGGCTGGCAATTTCACGCCATGAATTATTTGCCACTCAGTTATCATGATGATCTCTTTGTGAGGATCCATACAGATGCCTGTATTCCTGCACTGCGAACACTAAGAGATCCTGTTCTTCTGCCATCTTGCCTTTTTGCATCTCCGTCTGGCAGGTTAGAAATTTTTGAGTTGCTGTTTTGGATGTTGCTTCTTATTGAGTTTTTTGTTAAAGTGTAGTCAGCGTACTTTTGAGTGCTGTGTTTTGGGATGGGTACCAAATTATATACATCTATTGGTACTGACTGGATCCCATCTGTATGGGAATGCATCCTTGCGACTGTGAGGGAGTGGAAGAGTAGGCGATTTCCATGCTGGACATGAACACAGCATTGCACGTTTATATATTGATATATAAATATGTTTAATTGGAGAGCTTTGAGAAACAAAAGTACCAGGAATTGGTACTATATCATTTGAAATGTGAAAGGTATCCATCCCTGTGCTGTATTTCAAATTTCTTGGCTGGTGTTTTGGCAACTTTTTCAGTAAAACTTTTAGTACCCGCCTCTCTGCTGCTGCACTGGTGTGGTTATGTCTCCATTTGGGGTTCCTGAAACTTGCTCTGAGGTCGTGAAGGAGCCTGAAATATATAGACAAACTCACTGCCTTTTAGTATCATGTGGCTCACTCAGTCTGAAGGGATTGCTTCAAATATAATATACGTATGTTTAAAAACCCCTTGGACTCAGCGGTGACGTTCATGCTGTTTTATTCTGAGCTGTTCTCTGGTGGACTGAAGTACGTACAGAAACTGTGCAGTTTGATGTTTTTGAAGATGTACATTTTGTGTGTTTCCACGTTTTAGTCGATGTTATTGATATAAGTTTCTTTCAAAGTGCCTATTTCTATATTTGCTGCTCGCTGTTTCATTTTGCCTCCAGGTTTACACCGGGCAGGTTTCAGAGATTTGTCAGAGCTGAACTCAAGAGGCCAACACTTCCACTGCCGCAGGCTGTAAACACAAAACTCAGCCCCACAGAAACACCAGAATGGCACAGACATTAGTCCCTTTTACTACCCATCCTGGCCAAAATTGTTTTTGCCCTTCACTGTGAGGGCTGGCCTGCATTTCCAATTACCAGAGACACCGTGTTGACCCTCAAGGGCAGCGATGAGATGAGAAAAGATGTAGATGTGAGGAGGTTCCAGTCTTTCCAATCAATATGCTTTTTAAAGGGCGCGCTTGTCCGTCATCTTCACAAAAACATCACTGACACACACACGGCTGAATCACACAGACCTTATATAGCATGACTTGGAATATCTTTAACTTTAATATCCTGTTTAATATTCTGAACTCATTCAAAAAAGTAACATTGTACCTTTGTACAGAAATCTTACTTGTGTCGGTATCCTGCTGGTTATTTTGAAACTGTTTGATTTGTTGATGGAGCATTGACCGGCTAATTGGCTGGCAGTGAGAGCACTGAACCTGCTGAGTTCGACAAAGGACCAAAGTGATTCCTGGTCAATGCTTCTACAGCAGGAAGACAGAATAAAAGGATTGTGGCTGTAGAAGAAAATCAAAGCATTACAGGATTTCAGGAGGAACATTTTCTGCATCATTTCACTTTAATGAGACTGAACAGGAAAGTATTCAGGTACAGAAAAGCCAACTTCTGCTCACTTTACACAGTTTAACTTAAAATAATGGGTTATTTCTGACACCATGGATAGTTCATCAGATTAAACTGAACTCTCACTATTAGCAAGTACAAAAGTTCTTTCAATTTTGAGTTTTTTTTTAATTTTACAAATGTGGTAATTCAATAATCAGTTAATTATTTCAAAATGACAGAAGTTAGATACCCAATGATATCTGCTGAATTAATCCTATGATGTCACAAAAACAAAAGTCAGTTTTTCTAGAATTGTTCATTGAAGACTTTTATAACATAATAGAAAAGCTGAAAGAGGCTCAGTTCATGAGTCATTCAGTGATATGACAAAGCATTTCTTCACATTCCCATAGACTCATGCCACCATCAGTCATAGTTTGGAAATATCAAGTTTTTTTCATCCTCAGAGGTAAAGCCAGAGCAGAGAAGAGAAGAATAGCTGGTCTGTGAAAATGGTCAAAAAAGGTTTGGGACCGCTGTTCTCAATGAATACAATTATACATGTTTAGTTAAGTTGCACTGCCCTGTTACTTGTGGCTGACTGTTGCAGCAGCTCTCTCTTCTTTGTCTGTTTCTTGTACTTTTTTCATCGTTTTTTTTACATTTTTGCATTTGGAGGTGATCATTACTTTGTATGGTTCATTTTATGGTCATGGACACCAAACTAGTTTTGTCTTCATTAATATTTTTACTATTTTTGCTCCTTTGTTTGTCTGGAGATCCTACACATAACCATGGCTGCAGTGTTAACATGTAAAATCAGCTGTTAGCAGCCTTTAGCATTTCAATGCACTTTCTACACACTGTCTTACTTTTGTTTTCTTGATTGCTGCTGTGACTCCTCCTCCCCCTCAGGGATAAATAAAGTATTTTCTTTTCTGTTTTATAATCAGATTGTTTCAGCTGCATTGTTGGACTTGCAATGTGCACAACTCAGTTTTTACGCAGATGACACTCTCATCTCAGAGTCAAGCCATCAGTACCTCTGAGCTGGCCCTTAAAACAGCTCATTCTCTTTCAATGGACTCAAACTAGCTTCTACTGGAGACGGAGCTCATTTGAAAGCTTTATATTGACCCTCTGATGCCTTTGTAGCAGCTTTACATGATTTACATCTCAAAAGAAGTCTTTATCTCAGGCTGGTGGCAAGCCTCATTTTAGCCTGGCTTCAAATTAAGTGCTGTCTCTTGAGCCCTTTAACCCCAGAGAGCACATCAGATCCAGCATTAGTATGTCTCACCAGCCTTACATGCAGTGGCAAAACCTTCAGCACTCAGACTGCTGCAGTAAAATGATTGTTCCAGTCTTTTACAGTGAAGTTGGATTAAAAGAGGCCACCTTAACCTCTTCTGTCCACTAGTTTTAGCAAAGGGCAGTACAATTGCTTCCATTCAGAGTCAATGGAAGAGGATATAAATTGAGAAAAAGCACAAATGATTCTCCTTAAAAGCCTGTTGGTGTGGATATGTCCCTGACAAATCCAAAACCAGAGTTTCTTTTCATCCTCTACTCTCTGCCTCTGCTGCTGGCATCAGCACAGCACACTCTCAGTCGCACTTTATTCCACAAAGGCCACACAGCCGACACATCTGATTCTGCTAACCTTACATCCAGTTCTGCTATTATTTCCTCTCTGGAGCGTAAGCTGCTTTGTTGAATTTGCTGCAGGCAGCCACATGCTGTAAGTCGTCCCATCAGAGCGGGATGGCCGCTGATTCAAGATGAAGTCGGAGGAGAGGTGTGAAGTAAATGAATTTCATACACCAGTAAGCCTGAAAACTCAGTTCAGACTGAGCGCTCTCTCTGATGGAGGCTGACATGTGGGGAACTGTGCTGTATGCTAATCCTGCTCCGTGAAAAGACGTGCTGTGTTGTTATGCACACTCACACGTTTGCATTCAGCACTCAGATGTTCATGCTGTCGTTCTTCCTCCTCATCTACTCGGTTAACCTAAACACTGTGAGCCATTTAACGGACTCACTGCTCTCCATATGACTGAACTTCTGGCCTCACTCTCGTAAACACCATACTTCTCTCACAGACAGCTGCTCAATGCTGCTCTGATTGTATTTCTGCGCCTGGAAATAAGCCATCAATTCCCGTGGCGATGAAGCATCAAGCGTTTGATATAAACCAGAGAAAGTGACAAGAGATCATCTCTGGATCTCACCTTGGTCGATCTTCACACTCATGAATAACGTGAAGGACGTCAAATAAAGCTCAAAGTGAGACATCTTCCATGAGGAAAGGGATCCATCCAATCCATGAACATGATTACAAGGTCACTCCTGCTACACTGGGGTGATTCTTAAAGACGGGGTGTCAAACTCATACTCACTGAGGGCCACATCAGCATAATGGTTGTCCCCAAAGGGCCAGATGTCACTGTAAGACAGTATAAAATGTAGCTGAATATAACTAAATTTACTAATTACGGCTGTCACTTTAATGTGTTAAAGACCCAAATAATATTGTTTTCGATGACTATGTAAACACCAAAAGTATATCAGAAGAGTGGACCCTCTTCTTTTATGTCTCTCTTCCTGTTTTTGATCCAAAAATACAGAGAAAACGTTTTTTTTCTTTCTTTCTTTTCTTTTTTTTTTAATCCCGATACCCCGGGCACTCCATTCTTTGATTCTCTCCATGTTCTCCGTCTTTTCTCATGATGGCGCCGCTCTTTCTCTCTGAACTACCACAACACATCCTCGATTGGAGCATGAGCTGCCTGAACTTTTCTGACTTGCAGTGTCTCGCTATGCCTCTGTCTTCTCACATCTTCTCCTCATATCCATCCTGAGCTCTCATCCAAAGAGCGCACCACTCTTACCTACAGTCGTTTACGAGCATGATTTTGACTGACAAGCCCCGCCAGACCCCTCCTCTCCCCACTGAATAACATAATTTACTTCTTTAGACCTGTTGCACAATGTCAATGGCAGCGAACACAGACAATTTAACTTTGGCCGGTTGAATTAAAAAAAAAAAAAAAAAAGATTTATAAATCCTCTCTTCTTCATGCATTCATTTGATTAGTCATGCACTGCAATTTTGTAATGTCTTAGAATTTAAATTCTTTATTTGGGGACCTTGAGCAGATATGAAATTAAAATGTGATTAATTAATTAATTACAAATCCTGTAATTAATTAGATTATTATTTTTTAATCGCCTGACAGCACGAGTGTTAATGTAAAATAAATGCAACTACTGCTTAAAAAATGCACCCTCTGAAAAAGGCTTTGCAGCGTGGGCAATTTCTTCAGCCACAATAAAGCTAGCTTTCAGTGCCTTGTTGTTTTTGGTTGTGGCTTTCTTGTACACATCCTGTTGTAATTGCAGTTTGCATTATAAATCTTGCACAATTTGTTGTTTTTCTTGAAGGCTCACTTTGGCATACTTGGCTCTGCATTTGGTGTCAAAACGCCGTCGTAGCTTGCACTCTTTGAAAACTGTCACGGCCTCGTAACACAAAAGACACTCCAGTTCTTCTCCTTGAAGCTCAAACATATATTGGCCTCTTGAAAACAGCCTTCACTCTGCATCAACTTTTCTCTCTCTGGACATTTTCAGATCATTGTTTTATTTATCAGTTCCACAAGTTCGGAAAAGGATACTGATATGAAAATGCTGCAATCTATCACTAGAGGGATGCAGTCACTTTGCGGATAACATATTTGGTTGATATTATGGGTAATGTAGTTTATGTAGGGGCCACATCCAATGGCGTGGCTGGCCACATTTGGCTTGTGGGCTTTGAGTTTGACACATGTGCTTTAAGAGCTGACTGTATTAAATGCTGGCATCATTTTAATTCCTGATTTTGTCTTAATGGTTGGCTTTGGGTCTCGTGGGATGGTCAATGCCCTGAAGTAATGAGGAGCAGATGGTGACCATGCACCCCCATAGCTCAAGACCAGGTTTTTAATTGAACAGATTTTAATTAAAGGAAATAATCAGCCAAGTATTCAGTTATATTCTTTTACATATGGTCTAATGTGCACAGAATCCAAGTGCTTTCTTTATCACAAAAATTGCACAAAAAGGTACATGGGGAAACATTTAAAAAAAAGATGTTCATATGTTGTTGATGAATCAGTAATCCTTCCTTGGAAGCATTTAAATACTGAATCTGCCACAGCAGTGTGTTAAAGGTGTCACAGCATCTGGCTGCATAAACATCTTACCTTACAGTTCTTGCCAGAAATTTCTACGACTTCCATCACATCTGTCATGTGAGCATGGCTCTAACTACCACAGATAATCCAGTTTTCATTACTGGAGGCATAATCCACAGCTATTACAGTTTGAACATGAGGGGACAGTGACTGTCGAGATCACTTAACATGAGAATCAAATTTATTTTTTTTAAAATTTTCAAAATTAAAACTAGAAAAGCACTCAGAGAGCGCAGACCTCCACCAAGCATATTGTGATTGTCACCAACACTTTAGTCCTACTTTAATGTTATACTCCCTTTCAGCAGACTGTCTGCTACAGTCTGGTGTTAGTTGCAGGTTTGTACAATAATTTGTTTCCTGACAGTGTTGAAAATTATGATGACCCAGTACATATTTCATATTCCAGATCTCAGTATTCAGAATATTGCCAGAATCTGGATCTTACTTAAACATCTGTCAGAAATTATGGTGACCTTGTCTTGTATTGTTTTGCAAAGCAATCTGACTATTTATGGTGGAGTTATATACACATATGGTGAAAACAGTCCTATCTCACAATGATAAAGAATGCTTTAAAAAAAATCCTGGATCCAGATCACCTCTAAAATTTAATCACGTCTTCCTCATTCCATTGTGAACATTTGCTGAAAATTTCATCAAGATCTGTCTGTTACTTTTTGATTTATGTTGTTCACAGACAAACAAACAGACAAACTCCCAAAAACAAACTCCTTGGTGGAGGCAAAATCTAAAACCTTGATAGTCACTGACTTTTCCTAAATGTGTCTGTTTTTTAATGTGCAATTGATATTCATACAGTGCACTTATGACACGGACACAGTGCCCAGCTGAACTGTGCCATACTCAAGCATGATTGCCCCTTGCACTGCCTTTCAGTCTTCCATAACAAATCAGACTTGAGGCACACCCATGGCCCACCTATGTCATCATGAAGCATCTGTTTACAAGTAGCTCGGTCAAAATTAAATTAAATTATTTCTAGCAGTGATGGACCTCCAGCGCTTCTCATGTTAATCCTGCCTGGTCTGACCTTTGTGCTCATGACATTTAGAGCTGTCAGAGTTCAAACCTGAGCTCCTTCAGCAGGCGCTGACCAGGAGCACACAGAGGATCACCAAAGCTGGACTAACACTACATTTCACATCACTTCACCTCTCCTTTCACACTGAGCTGATGTTTTGGATTAGAGGTGAATTGTTAAAGCAGAGCCTCTCCGGACTCTCAGGTAAAACTGTAAAGCTCAATAATAGATACCACCTGACAGAGCTTCCAGATTTTGTGCCAGAAGAGAAACTGTGCTCAGAATAAAAACACAGCAGCAGCCTGAATATTTGAAATTCTGCTGGATTAACCAAACCAAATCCTCCAAAGGACCACCCTCCTCAGAGTGGTTGCCAGAGTGATATGCTAACTAAAAAGAAAAGAAAATGAGAATGAGCAGCACTCTGCTTTGAATCCTCTGAGCGTTTTCTCCTCTGCAGTGATTTCTGATGCTGTTGTTCTGGTCAGCTTGTATTGTAATAAATAGCTGTGCATATTTTACTAAGCTGTGAAGCTGAGTGTTACATCTGTCCATTTGGCTGCAATCAGTGATTCATTCAGAGAGGAAGGGTTATTTTTGTGCCAATTTAAAGGAGCATAAATCAGAGGTCTGTTCACTTCTGGACATACAGAGTCCTGGATCACAGCATCATCACAGCCCATAATCTTAAAGCTGTAAATCTGCTCAGTGAGGACTCAGCTGTGATGAGTGATGTTTTTACTGAAAGGATGTGGTTGTGGAAATGTTATTTTTCTGTTAGTAACAAGATCCTTATATGTGGTGGTACTGGGTACTGAAAACTGGTTACTATTGTTGATATTGTTAGCCTCTATGCTTAACAATTCCCTTGTCATTTCTATGGTGGAGCTGCCAGACCTTACGTCAACTAGCCTGCCACAGCTATCTTAGCTTAGCAGTTAGATAACAGTTTCCCAAGAAAACTCTGACTCAGGATTTTCTGCTCAAAGTTTTACCGAAGAACTTAACACACAAAAAATATAGATAACTTTCTCGCAAGAAAGTAATATTCAAATGTACGATTCATATTCAATACATTCAACATGGTATAAGTCTCAATATTTACCAATAAACAATGTAAACGAAATGAGGCTAGCTTAACGCTAACATATACAAGAAATTGCATTGGTATGCTAACGGTTAGCATATAGCAGTATAACTTTAGTGTCAAAATAGAATTTCAACTTTCATCCTAAAAACATATCACAGTTAATCTTTGTAAACAAGACTGAGAACTCTAAATGTCAAAATAGTTGCACGCAAATGAAAGACTATAGCAAGGTTCCAAACAACTTAAACAACTACTATAACCACTTCGAGACACTAGATGGCCTACTTCAGTCAATAACATATTACAAAAGTCTATCAATGTCACGTGATGTACAATTTTTTACCCATTTCTATACAGGCAGTCCTCGAGTTACGAACTAATTCCATTCCTACGACGCGTTGTATACCAAAATTTTGCGCAAGTTGGATTTTTACCCTAAATACCCCCTAAATCTCTCAATAACTATCCAAATACATGTTTCATACTTCATTTTCATGGGAAAACAGTACAGAAGGTGAGGATACTATGAAAATTAGGGAGTACAATAACAAACAATCTACACTGACACGACACGATGCTGATGACCGCATAGCACTGCGTAGCTGTGTATTCATCCGTGTCAAAAACTAGAACGCATCGTAGGAGCTCACAAGCAGAGCAGCATAACTTTGAAACCTTCTCTGTTTTACATATTTATTGGCATCATAAAGTCAAAACGACGACCAGATATATCCAGCTCCAGTAACCATTTTCATATTTACGTATAAACTCGAAAGTTGTTGACACAAGAAACCTGTAAAGCTACTTTTTGTACAAAAAAAAATAACAGCAGGAATTTGTAAGGGAATTAAAGAATCAGATCAATAAGCAAAATTAATAAGGGTATTTGTACGAATAAAATTTTATCCATCCCTCGTACTGGAAGGATCTCTCTGCCCTCTCATATGTCTAGATGTACACCTGCTGGTCTGACAGCCTTGATTTCCTTTGTACTTTTGTCTCCTGAAGTTTACCTACTGCTTTCTAAGAAGCTAATTGTTTGTTATGAACCAAACCTTCAAAACCCTCTATTTTTTAAGTAATGTTTTGGAAACCGAGAAGCGGCACTTGATGGTTCCTATTAATTAAACTGTGACCACAAGAGAGTGTTTTTATTTTTTAATACATGTTGCTGAACTAAGCTGATACTCCACATTCCACAACTGGTTCATTTATCATCTTCCAGACTAAAAAAGCAGAATTTTAATTTCTTTTGTGTCTCCAAACAGAGTGTTTTAAACTCCATCACCAAACTGTCAGCGCACTGTAATTAAAAACAAAACATACTTATGAATTGAGGAGTAAAGATGTATTTAACAAGGAGTGTTAGTCTAAAATAATAGCTGTAATTTGGAAAAAATAGGATCTAGTGTCTCTGAAGCTAAATAAATTGTATGAGTAGGACTAAAAGTCTGGACACATCCGTCTCTGCTGCATTGATTTGCCAATTACTGCCTGGGCTGTAACACCCTACACCCATCTCCAATCCAACATGCTGGGAAATGTGGAAAACACTGACAGCGTGCAGTACATAATTCATGCAGAAATTACATTCCCTTCAAATTGCATTAGGCAAATTCATTTTGATAAAAATAGCTTATCAAAACCTGGTGAGAGCTGCTGCTTATTGGCGGAACAAAGAATATAATTTTGTTTTATATGAGGCCATTGCCTCAAACCGACTTTAATGGGATCATGATAAAATAAAGAAATAGTAAGAGACAACTCAGAGAGAGGCATAAATGAAGCCCAATACTTCCAATGAGATTATTTTAAAAGTAATTTTAAATTTAAAGACATCAAACATGCACAGAGGGAGACATTAATTTTCATTTTCTACTTATTATGGTTTAATTATTAGCCTCATGTTACACACAAATCACAGCTTCTTGAGTTGGGAAAAGTGGGTCAAAGTGATTCAGAAAGTTTGAGAATTTGAGAACTGTGTTTGCACAAAATCTCATTTATCATTCTCCTGAAAACTGAGATTCAACCTTGAGGTTTTTTTTTTTTTTCCCGACACAGTACAGCGAGGGAAAGTTTCCCACAATGACTTTATTCTGTATTCTGCTGCCAACCACACAGGATACCATCAGGTACATGATATGATGGGATTTCCTCTAAGGCTGCTGTAGCAGAGGGTGTTTTCACTGAAACTCAGGCAGCACTGTCTCCACTAATTTCCCCTGTGTCCGTGAAGCACACTGAGAACGATGGCAGCCGAGCCAAACAGTGTCCTCTAACTCTGCATCGTCCCTTCATAAAAAACACATTAAGTTTCATTCTCCCTCACATTAATAGGTTTTATTCTATCTGTATTCCAGTTTCAATCATCATTTCACCTCTCAGTGATTGGATCTTTTCTGTATTCCCTCTCATCACACCTATCTTTCTCATCTCTCTGTTATTAGCTGCAGATGTTGGGTACTCAGTCCTCACAATGACCTGTGCTCATTACACAGAACTCTCATCAATAAGCTCATAATTCACCCTCCGTCCTGATGGCTGCTGATGTAAGTACTAATCACCTTTGTCCTATTGAGGAGCCTATTGAAAATCACTGATGCATTCATAGAGTGAAGCGTTCACAGAGAGCAAAATGTTCAACCTGGAGGTCGATCAATTATCACTCAAAACAAGGTCATGTCTGCCTCAGTTTGATGAATTGATCACAGCTGCATGAGGTGGATGTCTGTTTTAGGTACTATATTGAAAACCTATAACAGCGTGGTCGGGCAATATGTTAAGCTTTAGCAACATGACCTTGCACCTGAAACTCTGTGAGTATAAATGATGACGAGTGCCTCTGGGCTTTGTTTGAATGACAGAGCAATTACTGCCGGTCTGCAGCCTCTGTTCATGGGTACAGAGTAGACTTACCTCCTCTACTGACTGAGCATTATCTCAGTTTTTGTCCCTCTGCTGAAATCCGCTCTTAAAGGGACTGTGAGGACTAGCTGTTTAAAGTGGATTGCAGTGACACCTTTGGCTTATATCAACAAACACTGTTGTGACCATAGACTGTTGATACCATTGTATGGTTTTGATGCCACAACACCCCTGTCACATGTGCCACCATTGGCAGCCAGAGTCTGCGCAGTAGATGCTACGAGGGACTCATAGAGAATCTGAGTGGAGCAAGGTGAAAAAAAAAAAAAGTTTTTTCTTTAACGTTTCTAATCTCTTCTTGGTTCTCCCAACATATTTTACAATCCCCGAAATAAAATTCACAAGCTGTCAATCATTGTTAACTGTGACATAAAGCCTCGTTTTTAACCTCTAATAACTAATGACACAAAACTTTCTAGAACAGAGAGGACTTGAATACAAGACAGCCAAATGATATCTTCAAACCACCACAACAATCATATGTGAGAAACATTTCTGTGAGGTGTACTATTTTTTTTTTTTTTAAAGTTTGACCACAGCCCATCTGGAATGACTGGGGAGCTGGATTTTTTGACCTATACTGCAGCCAGCCACCATGGGGGAGCAGGTATTGTGGCAACCTCACTTCAAGCCGAGAATATTACGTCCAGTTTTTGTTTTCTACAGTCTATGGTCATGATAACATGACTCTTAACAAGGCATGTGTTTGTTTTGAATAATGAATGGAGATTGGATCTTCTTTTGAATTCTAGTTTTCTTTGTTCGAGACAACTTTTTTATGTGATACAAAGCAATGGATTAATGCATTTATCAACTGTTACGTAGAGCTATTATTTGAAACCTGACAACAAGCAAACTTTGTCAGTTCTTACAGTAGTTTAGTAGCCGGCTACATTTAGCGCTCCTGTTAGCCTGGTGCTCTGAGACATTGTTTTATTCTGCCAGTCATCTACCAAGCAGAGCAAACGTAACCTCACTCTTCATTTTATTGATAGACTCTCAAGTTTGAACAGACCACTGCAGAATAACTGCTGCATGTGGGTTGGAATCAACATTATCACAAACAGTTTAGCTCCTGTGTTAGCTTTTAGCTTGGGCTGAATCACTCTCCTGTTTAGCTTTCTTCTGTTTTTCTGTCCTTTTTCTGTCTGACAGTAAGGCTCCTGTGTCCACCATCACTACAAAACACACAGCAATCATTTTCACCAGAGAAAAACACAGATCTCTCGTCTCACTACTAAACTTTGTCAGCTGGCGTGGTGTTGTTATGATCAGGCATATTTCTAGAAGTGAGACTTTTTTAAGATCACTTTAAAAAGTCCTCATATTCCCACTAAATTGACTCTGTAACTAACATATAGAAAATTGAGTGGTGGAAAGATCAAATATTTCACATCATAAATAACAACTGAGTAAAATATACAAAAACAAAGCTTGAACTAATTTAATTTCTGGACACTCACAACCCTGATACTGATGAATGCAAAACTTAAGATCAAATAAACTGAAATGATCTCAAACAAGTTAAATATCACATTTGCATCTCATGCTTTTAGCATCTTTCAATTCTCTGGATGCCCGGATTGCAGGACAAGATTTATCGTCAAGACAACCATGTGTGGCCTGTTGATATAGCACAGGAACTAGAATCACGTGCGTCAATGCAAAGTAAAGAAGTCATTACAAAAAAAATGACAGAGAGAAATTAAGATGTGTTTGGTGTTAGATGTTACGTTGCTTAGGAGACCTGCTCATCTCAGATCTCTTGAGTGTATTATGCCGCCAATTACCATCACTCTTCAACATATTACATCTCTTACATGATAAAAGACACATGCTAACATATTCTTGTTATAACCTTGTGGTGAATCAGTTCATCCATCAGACATTAACTGAGCGTGCCTGTGAAACGAGCTTCTTCTGATGAGGCCTTGGAGAAAATGAAACAGCTTTTAGATTCAGTGATAATTTCAATCCAACACAGTTTCTCCTATCTGTTAAAGCAGTCTGATGTTTATTAATGGTCAGATATAAGACGAGCAGCGTTTCTGCAGTTATCTCCAAAGCACGCAGCACCCTATGGATTTGAGAAATGAAGTGCATGTGGATTAGATATACATGACATGAGGGTTCAGTGTTTGCATTTTCTAGTAATGATCTGCTCTTCAGGGAAAGCTATACAGTTTTTATTTCTGTGGGCTAAAAACCTGACCTTTGACCTTCAGTGAGAGTGGGATGAGTAAAGCTTAATGATGAATCACCGAGGCAGCAGAAGAAGAAACAGAGGGAGGTGTACTGTGGAAAATGGGTTTACTGAAACAACTATTTTAAGAGTTTTTGTGGCTCCACAACTGTTTCAGTTCCCTCAGCTGTCTCAATAAAAACTATGATTCTGTGAATCGGACAGAGAGTAGATTGAGGCAGAAATTTGTGCTTTCACAGCACTGAGACATAAATTTAACTTTTCATCTGCACCACAGGGGATCAGGGTTTAGGCAGAAAAGAATACTTGAGATTAAAAACAGCAGAACACAAATCAAGATTTACACAGTGATGACAAAAGGGATTATAGATTTGTCCAAAAGCTTTGTGAGCTTTTTTCAGTAACATCAGCAAGACAGCAGGAAATCTTAATCCATTGTTCCAACACTTTATGCATGCCATCAGAGAGCAGAATACTGGCACCAAACAGAGAAGTTTGATATCAAAATGTGCTTAAAGGGGACAAATCATGCGATCCCTAATTTAATACTTACACATAATATAATACATTTGAAAACAAGACCTTTCACCCCCTGAATTTTCAAAAAATGAGATATTGTATTTTTTCTGATACCCTAGAACGAGATTTGATGCCTCTGAAAATAGGTCATTGCCAGTTGGCCGCGAGATTTCGACCTTCATGACGACACGAGGATCCTTTCTTTTTATAGGAGTAATCTGATAAAGCAGTTCCTCCTCTGTGATGTCAGTTAGTCACACAACCGCCACCGAGGGATACACCCACCAAGAGCTGACTGACTGTGTGCTGGATGCATGGACTCTGCTCTGCTGAGCAGCTCGGCTTTACATGGTGAATTAGCTGTTAAAACACTGTAGTTTTAGCAGACGTCGTAATACTTGTGAGACTGTGATATTTGCATGCTTGTTCTGACATGCATTGGGAACCTGGACCACAATAATGCTGCGGTAATAACAGTGAGGAACTGACGGTAGAGGCGATCTTTAGACTACACTTTCAGCATGATGGATAAAACAGACAGAGAAAAGTGAAGGAGCAGGATGGAGCCCTGTTATAGAAATAGTTTATTGGTGAGGTCTGCCTATAGTTCCACGTATAAACTATACATGTTACAGTACCGGTTTGACTCACCACACTAAAGCGTCCTGAGATGATCTGTGTCCAGGTGGATTTTCTTCCTCCTGAGCTGCAGAACCGTTAGGGTCTGACTCGGGGTCCACTACAAAAGGACGTATCCTACACTCTGCCATTTTATTAGTGATATCAATGCCTTACGGTGAAGTTTTGGCGAACAGCAAACTCGCTCAGTCTGCTCCATTCAATGTGGCGATTGTGTAAATACTGCCATGCTGCAAAAACCGCCCCCTGGCTCTACCCCCTCTGCCCCTCTGATAGAACTGACCAATCAGAGCACAAAGGGCTGTGACGTTGCGAGGTTACTGGAGGTCATTCTCGAAACGGAGCGTTTCAACGAGATCTTCAGAATGGCCTAAAATGAGGATATTGAGGACGCTATTGTGGGGCAATGAAGGAACTAAATGACTTGTACTGAGGGCAGAAATGCTTCACAGGCATCCTAGTCTGGCATAGTGAAAAGGAGAAACAAGCATGATATGTCCCCTTTAAATAAGAGAAAATACAACCAGGAATGAAACATGTGGCTCTGTGAAACGTGCTGACAGTGTGAAGTATCTATGACGTGAGCTGAGTTTGACGCAGAGTGCGATCACTCTGGAGTTCAGCGCTCCCTCGGTCACTATCAGCGGCTGAAGAGAGATAGAGGAGAGCTCATCATTCAAGCTTCAGTCATCCATCTCTCCATCCCTCCATCTCCATCTGATACAGTCTGTATCAGCCCCCTCCTCCTCCTCTCTCCTCTCTGCTCTGTCAGGCTTCTGCTGAGGTCAGAGACAGTCGTGTGGATTCAGGGGACTCGAGCCAAGAGGCCTCCTGGGTAAATTACCTCGCACTCGCTGGCCGTTTAATGAGGTTCACAATGATTTATGTTTCTTTATGTAGAGAAAATAGAATCAGGGAGCTGCGTATTGGCTTGTTACTGATTAATTCCACTCTCTAATTTTACCCTGGATACATTTCAATATCATATTGACTGAACTGTGATGTCCTGAAACTCGTTGCTTTACGAGGAGGGAAATTAGAGCTCCAGCAAATGAAGCACATAGATCCCCGTCTGAGGGTTGTTACGCGCTTTATCCTTTTGTTGGGTGGAATTTAAAGGTGAAAGGGTTTTGTCTGAAATGAACTGGGGTCTCATCTGTGTCAAACTGAGCTCAAATTCCCATTTTCTGCCTTTTTGGTCTCAATTATCATCCTGACTCAGTGCATTAAAATTCACACCGTGGTGCATGGCCAAAAGCAGCAGGAGGGTTTTCCAAAAGGTGCCCTGAGGTGGAATCCCCTCGATCTAAACACAAATCCCTGCAGGGGTTACTGCCAGTTTTCAATCTGTTGAAGCTGTTGAGTCATTGCCGTTGGAGTCTTTGAGCTGTTTTTAGTTGCATTTCCTCGCTGGGTGATACGAGGCCTGCTGGTTATGTTCAAGCTGAGGATGAATCCAGACTGGCAGTCTTGTGTCCAGAGGGAAACTGGATTATCTGCCATCAGGTCTGCTCCTTTACTTCTCAATTTAAACACCAACAAGTCTATCTTCACATCAGTTAATAACTTGGCACTTCTCCTGCGGCCGGATCTTCACGGTGTGTTTCAATTAGAGCTCCCCTCTCTGACCTGAGATCTGACAAAGACTCTCTCCACAGCAAAGTCCAGGAGAACAGGGACGGTTTTTCGACCAGGATTAGAGTAAACCTCTGAAATGAAAGCGTTAGATCATGGAGCTTTAAAGACTTTCAGGTGAAGATGAAGGTTTTTATTTTGTCTGAATCGGAGCTCAGGAGTGGCTCTGTAGAGAAAACTTTCGCCTCACTTCATCAGGATTTTGTGCAGGTCTCCATTTCCTTTTCTTTAAATCCCCTTCTTACCCAAAATAATCAGACCTCTCTCTGTTTGTTCTGAGCAAATATTCTCACAGCCAGCGCCGGCTTTTAAAACCCAAATCAACAAACCTGCAGAACTGTATCCACAAGTTATTAAATAATCACCAGTAATATATCCAGGTTTGCTTTTAGTTCAGCAGCCCTGAGGCGTACAGTGATGATGAGTTCAGTTCTCTGTGATCTCTGTCCAGCACTGAGCCAGAGAGGAAACACAAGGTGTGGACGTGTCCCAGCATCAGGCCTGAGTCACATCCACTCCACCAACTCCTCACATCTCTCTCCTTTTCACCTTTTCACCCCTTGCTTGAACACACACACACACATACACACACGTTTCCATGTATGCATGAACACCACCTGTTCTCACAATGAGCTCTGTACACCTCCTCTATAGAAGAAGAAACACTTCCAGAACGTTCCCACATTGTAAACACATGACACTGTCACTCTGCTGTATTTACATGCCTGTGTTTGAGCACACGCTGCTCTGTCCCTGAATCATCTTCATCAAACATCGCTCTCTGCAGCTCTGTGAGGAACTCTGAGCTCTCTGCTCTCAGACCTCGTGACATACACACATTTCTGATTATCGTCTGGTTTGTGAGGTCTGTGAAACCCTAAAGGTCTCCTCCTGCCACCAGAGGAGTATTGATTTATTATCACAGAGGTATAAGGTGTTATTGAGCCGAAGGTTAAGCACTGTTTTCTCTGTTTAGAGCTGAGATTGTTCTTGATGGACGGCTAAAGCCAGACAGCCTGACACCATCTCAAACTGCTGCGGGTGTTTTCAGAGGTGGCAGAAAGAAACCAGACGAATGTCACATGCCCGGTTAATGTCTCATGTTACACTGGCTGACATTTTAAACTACAGCAGACCCTCCCTCTAAATAACTAATCACAGTGTGTTTAGCCTCCTCCGCCTCCTCTCTACCTCCAGCCTTTCCTCCTTTCAGAGCAGAGCCAGAGGACAGGATGTCTATTAATTAAAAGGCTGACTAATAGTCACTCCAGTAAAAACTCCCCCCTCTTTCTCTGACGCATTAAGACAGTGTCTCTGTGGTTCAGACACAACTCTGTTTGTACTGAGGCATCAAACGTATGCAGCCTGTCAGACATGAGCTGTTCGTTACAACATATGAAAGAGTTTTTGTTTGGACTCCTCGTCCTGGTTTAGCTTTTAGATTAAGAAAGCCTTCCTCTAATTGACAACAACATTCAGTGAATTGTTTCCTGAAGCAAGTGAAATCTAACACGATGGAGCAGCACAAAACATTTAAGGATTTGAGCTTTTGTAAAAAAGCATCTTGTTTCCAACTAGCCAACACTGTTAATTTCAGAGTGTTAAACGGTGACCAATCAGCTGTTATTCTCAGAAAGCTTTATTTTGGGGCCAAGATTAATGGCAAGCCATTCTAACATTTAGAAGCTTGACTGGAAATTTAATGCAGATATCTGCTATTCAATTTCAATCAGACAAAAAAAAAAAAAAAAAACATTTCAGAAAACTGCAAATACATTCAGCCCATCCACAATTGTTGTTTCAGATATTTACATCATTTTGACAAGGAAAAATGACATCACTTTTTGCTATTCTTGTGTTGGGGTTTCTCATTCAAGATATCTACTACGTCATTTTGGATATCGAAAATGTGAATTACGGATGTTTACAAATGAATAATAGATATCTGTTATTCCAATTCAAGATATCTCTAAAAACATTTTGACGAGACAGAATTAGAAAAGAATAGAATAGAATAGAATAGAATAGAATAGAATAGAATAGAATAGAATAGAATAGAAATACTTTATTAATCCCCGAGGGGAGATTCAGGAGTCACAGCAGCATTTAAGAAAACAAAAGTAAGAGAGTGTACACAAAGTGCAAAAAGGTCCATAAGAAAATAGATGACGACAGCCCGTTCACCACTCTCCAGCCCAGCCAGTCTCCACCTCCACAGGGTCCAGGACTGAGCCTCCCCAGCAGTCTGTTCAGTCTCTGTCCCCTTGATCCTGTCTGCTCACAGCAGGCGAAGCTCCTCCAATGTGGCGCCAGCGTCCGATGTCAGCTCCGTCAGCCACGTCCGTGAACAGCACGATGCCACTCTGCCCTTCGGCAGCCCCTCTGCTGCTGGGCTAGCACAGCTAGCTCATCCATCCCACTGGAGAGAGATCCCAACAACGATGGATGGAAGGACAGGTCCACGTTGTCACCTCCCAGCTCACACCCAAGAACCAGCACGTCATCCTCACCTCCCCCTCTTCACCTTGAAGGAAATCATCAAGCCTTATGCTAGTTAGCATTGACATGCTACAGGCTGCTAACAGCTAATTTCACATGTAAACAATGCAGCCATGGTTACATGTAGGATCTCCAGACAAACACAGGAGAAAAGTAGTAAAAATATCACTGAAGCCACAAAAAGTTGGGTGTCCGTGACCAACAAATGAACCATACAAAGTAATGATCCACTCCAAATACAAAGTTTACGAAAAAGAGACGAAAAAAATTACAAGAAACGGACAAAGAAGAGAGAGCTGCTGCAACAGGTAGCTACTTGGGCAGCGCCTAGCAACGGAAGCAATGGAATTACAGATAACTTTAATTCACTGTAGTTCAAGATATTTACAATTTCTTTTTCAGATATCCAAAACTATATTTTGACTACATGAAATGCATTGTGGATATCTGTAAATAGAGTTTGGCTAGTCAAAATGGAAATGTAGATATCTGAAATAGGGATTAGGGATAGTCATTACTCAATTGTAGATATCTATAATGAAATAAGAAATAGCTTGAAATAAATTTTGATGACGGATATTTGAAATTTGAGATATCTGTAATCAAATTTCCCCTATTCAAAATTGAATTACAGATATCCTGGATTAAAATTCAGACTATATGAAATGTGGTTAGAACTAGTCAGAAATATGTTGTTGATATCTACACTGTTAATTTCTGACAGTCAAACTTAATTTTTAAATGTTAAAATGGCTTGTCATACAAGTTCACTTAGTTGCAGTTCAGGAAGTACATCTCGACAATTAGATCTAATTTAAAACTTGATTGGCTTTAATTGGAACAATTTATTAAAGTACAGAACAGTTTGGAGCCATTCTGCTTCATACAATGCCAACTTATCTAAAAAACAATCTGATAACAGCATCACTATTAATAATATTTACCGTAAAGAATTTTATTTAAACTTTTGTTTTAGATTTGGGAATTTTTGCATCAAAGTGCAAACACTGAAGTTTCCCTGCGAGTATATGTCAGCGATGTTTCATTGTTAAACTTTACAGTATCATTGATCTTCTGACAGATGACATCCACAGACAACAAGGATAACATCAGAAGGTTTTATCATGGAGCTAACTCTCCATATGGGAGTACAGAGTAAGCTTTTGTGTGTCCTCGTTTGCTTGTATTGAAAATCTTGTTTGAATATCATTAATGTCTCTCTTATCTCTCTGGTGCGAAGGTGACAGAAGACAAAGAGGTAAACACTGTCACGGTTCACTCCCCAGAGAAAGACTTACTGAGGGATAACAGCTGAAGGTCAAACTGGATCTGCATCAGATCACTTTCTTCATCACCGTGGAAACATCCTCCTCTCTGGATCTGCCTCTCTGTGGAGTTGAGCCACCCCTGCAGCAAATGTTTGTCCTGGGTGTAAACAGGCTGACAGTTTGGCAGGACCAAGCTGCCTGGAGCACAACAGCTCTGTTGTCCTGAAGTGGACGTTTTCCTCCAAGTCATAATGACCTCAGATCGTCCATGAACGGCAGTTTCCTGGAAAAGTGAAACAGTGCCGCTCTTTGGATGAAAGGATGGCTTTATAGAAATACAAATACCTTCTCAAATCCTAAAGATAGCTTACCTCAAATATTGGTTTTATGATTCTTATTTTGAAAAAATAGATGTGAGTGAGCAACCTCTACAGCATAGCTGCTTTCAAGACGATTTATGCAGGAAATCAGTGTTTTCTGATCTCGAGCTTTGTTCCTCCTCTTGACATTTCAAGTAATTAACCCGCTGATACCTGTAAGATGGATTTAAATCTCAAAAGGTCATTATCATGCTGTTGAGATATTATCCTTTGTTTACAGATTTGTTTTTTATGCTAGACAGAAAACAGAAATGGAAATCTGATGTGAGATGATGGTAGAGCCTGAAGAATGAAATTCAGAAAGATAGAAATCTGTTGTAACATTTTGAAGATTGGTACAGTCTTACAAAAAATATTGTTTTTCCACTTACTCCAAAAAATGCAAGAGGAGTTTAAGATAAAAACCATCATGTGGAATCTAAAAAAAGAGTTTCCCATCCTCCTTCCCCCCTTTCCTCCTGCAAACCTGATTTCTCCTCCCTCCAGTCATTTGTCCTCTGTTCATGGGGCCCGATTTGTCACCAGCAGACGTGTTGATGTCTGATGGTTGTGGGAGCATTTCTCTGCAGCGCCTGCAGCAAACAGGGAGCCCTGCAGCCTGCAGGGAGGTTTATCTAGGAAGGCAGGCCTTCGCTCTATCACCGTGCCAAGAGAGACAGCAGCACTGAGCCCGGTTCTCCACAGCCAGATAAGAGCCCAGACACGGGAAACGATGCAGTCAGACCCCACTCACTACAACAGATGGGACAGGGCAGAGACAGGACGTGACCAACAACTTTGTCAGTTTTTCCTTCTTCTGACCTTCAAATAACTCTGACACAGTGAAGGACAGATCATTCTCACAAGTGCTGGCTTGACTTGCTGCAGTGTGTAGAGGGTATGTGTTTACGCTACTTCCTCTCTGGGACACGCCCACTTCAGTCAGGCTGAGTGGCAAGACAAACTCCACTTAGCATTGCGGAGAGCGGCAGTTAACACGTCTAGATCAGGAAAAAATGTGGAATATGACATGAAATGGAGCAAAGTTGGACACGATATTGATTTGTTAAAGCTATCAATAACCAGGAGTCCAAAAACCTCAACATGTGGTTAGAAATCATATCCTGACATTTATTTGTACCTGATTTCAACACCAGGAAAACACACAATGCAAAGCATGAAAGCTACAAAAGCCTCGATATGATTCAATTTACAGTTTACAGCGACTGACCCAAGTGAATACATGTATAACCAGTGTTGGTCATCCTACTTTAAAAAAGTAATTACTTACAGTTACAAATGACTTCTCCCAAAAAGTAATTGCGTTAGTAACCCAGTTACCTCATTGTAAGAGTAATTAGTTACTCAGCAAGGTAACTGTGACGATATTTTTTCATGTTCTATATGTTGTTATATTCTATTACATTTTCAACGTCAAAGATGTTCATATCAACTGATTAAAGAATAAAAACACTATATACAATATTTTAGAACATTTGGTATTTATTTGAACTAAAAAGATTGCAAACTGTTAAGAAAACACAAATGTAAACTTCTGGCCATTAAGTAGTGCAAATCTCTAACTGTACATAAGGTCTACTGCACAATAAACAGAGCAATATCCAACTCTTAAATATTCAGTGAAGTGATAAAAATTAAATATTGAAAATAAATAATATTCACACACTTTGCATTGAAGTACAAAACCCCAAAATATAAAATTGGGTAATAAAAAAACAAAGGAAAATCTGGCCTTTATAGTGCAATGCTCTGTATCTGTATAATACTGCACAATGAAATAAATAAAATGCTCACATTTAGAGATTTTGTAACTTAAGGAATCATTTAACCCAAAAATACAACATAAATTAATGTTAACTGACACAAAATGGGAACCGCAAATCCAGCTTTCGTTGCCTGGATTGTTTCTGAAAATTGCAGCGATCTATCAGTTTCTTTGTCTTTCAGTCACCTGTAAGAGATCTCACTCTGACTACTTTTCAGACATGTTCATTAAATCGTACAACAGCTCCTCCCATTTTGTTGATTTTGTTTTAGAGTTTAGCTGGTATGTAAGCCAATGCTGACACTCATCTCCCTCTTTCTGCCACTCACTGAGCGTAACCGCAGCGACTTACACTTACTGTGACATCACATGCATACCCTCTATTCAAGCAACTCATATTAAACAATTTATTTAATTCTGGATGCCCATGCTTTAACAAACTACATGAAAAAAAAAAGAAGCTTTCTGCTGCCTCTTCTTCTCCTGACTGTTGCTGCAGCTCCCTGGAGACAGCACAGGGTCTTATGGGAAACGACTGCATTCAGTAAGGTCTGTGCTGCAAGATCCAGTCCTGTGTTTCACCAACCATGTCAGGCGCTTAAATCACAGAGAGCCTGAATCCCTCCGGGTCCCCACAGCCTGTCACCATGAATGTAAAGAGCAGCTTTATATCCTCAGACTTGAATATGAACATGAATAATGTAGGAGCAGGTAGAGCAAGTACTGAAGAGAAATCACTGATGGCGGCGCAGACTCCACGCCTCTTTTGAATGAAGTCAGCGGCAGGATGTCACTGAATCAACAAATCTTATTTACTGCTATCATCTTGGAGTGAAAGAGGAATAAAGTAATCAAAAATCAACGAAAACATCATGAGCTGGGGGATTTCAGACATGATGGATGAGGCAAGAAGCAGATTCATAATGAGAGAAGCTGTTCCAGTGAAAGAGGAGAAAAAAATGTCTCTGAGGGGATTCGTTCAGTTTGGGTCAGCTCTTCTGTCTGAATTCAGTCCTGATAATGAGCAGGAACAAAAGACAGAGCCAGGAATGTGTTTCTCTGTATCTCTCTCTGAGTTTGTAGCGTGTGTCAGCACATACATTTGTGCTTGTCTGGCAAGAAATTAACTTAGTCACAGAGCTCTGAGACAATAGCAGGCGGGAATCTCTGAGCCATTTGCAGCACCTCAGCTACAGAGAAAGCATTTCGCTCCAGCAGACCACTTAATAGCTCCGGCTGATGCAGCGTTTGGAAATCCATCAGTCGAGCGAGCCAGACTGATATGAAGATCTCGCTCAACTACACAAGCAGTGGGTGAGGAAACATCAGATCCTCATCATGAGATCAGGTCATTCAGGGTCAAGACCTCTGACTCAGAATCACATCTCTGAGATGAAAACAAGTGAAAGAAAAGTCATTAAAGTCTGAAATAATGAGCCAAAACTCTGACCTTCTGACCTTTAGCTATCATCACATTAGAATATATGATTATACCACAACAAGGTGCAGCATTTTTCTGTCTGGGTGTAAAATGAGCTCTGTGTGTTTCACTTTGTGAGTTAATCTCTTTGATTTGATGAGATGGGAAAGATGAATGCATCATCACCTGACTCCCTCCACACCCAAAGACTCTGGTTTCATGGCGCATCTTTCCACTAAAGGAGTTAAATCTTCAGTATTTGGTATTTTTGTACACACTCTGCTTCAATTCAGATTTTACTTCCTCTGAGTTTGTATTAACTGAACAAAAAGTGAGATTCTGAGACCCCAAAGGAAGTCTTTTACAGTCCCTTTCACAATAAAATCCTCCACAGCTTAAAGTCACCTGACCTTTTGACCTCCTGATGGACCCCCAGCTGCTCCAGCTCTGCAGATTCATGAACACCTGTTGTTTCATTCAGCTGACAGAGCTGCTGCCTGAGGATGTGTGTGTTTGGGTGTGTGTGTGTGTGTGTTTCTTTCAGTCCCTGTGTGAGCTTTTAGTGCTGATGCAGGGAGAAATTCATATTGCAGAGGGAAAAGCAGAATCTGTGTTATTGTATCCTGCTGCTATTGAGAGATGTCTGAGTATTCTGTCATGTCAACATGAGGCACATAGAGGTTATTATCCTGTCAGGATACGGAGACATGCGGGACTGGAACAAACAAACAGAAGATGTTGGAACCAGGAAACACAGAGCTGTGAGAAACAGAGTCAAACAACAAATAAAATATCAAATGACTTTTTTTTTTACATTTCATTTCTGAAATGTTGACAGTGCTGATAGTTTTGCACATGTAAATATACTAAACTTCACATTATCTTATCTGCTACGTGTAAAATCATTGTAAGCACATGTTTAATGCAATATATATTTATCAGTACTCATGAAATCAGCCACTAACATCATCAAAATGATTATAAAATGACCTTTTAGACAGATTTTATCCCTATAAACCAAATCTCAACAATGACACACTGTGCTGCTCTGTGTGTGGGGCGCGATTGCACACACTACAACTACATTTCTCCACATTTAGCTCTAAAACATCACTTTTTCTGCAGATGTAACAAAATATTTGCAAAATGAATTTTTCAAATTTCATATATAAATGTTGAAAGTTTTATCTTAATATTTTAATTTATATCTAACTGTTGAATGTTATTTATAAATGTTTTGAATGAATGTCCTGATTCTAAATATATATCTACGTTTTTGAAAGATTAGTTTTCATTCTTAATATTTAGCTAAGACTAAATATTTATCAAAGATTAATAAATCTTAAGCAAACATTTCTGAATATTCACCAAGGTTTCTAAATATTTAGTCAAGGTTTCTAAATCTTAAGCAAACATTTATAAATCTTGAGCAAATATTGCTCAATATCTAGTCAAGAATTTCACATTTTTTTTGCAAAGATTTTACAATATGAAGTCATGATTTCAAAATTTTTAGCTACCATCTCTCAATATCACCACCACAGCATTTGGTACGTTATTTTTCTAACAGCTAATTTAGTCGACTGTGTTTGACTTTCTCAAAAATTTGTTCGGCTGGATCACTTCCTCTGAATTTTATTTTGGTGTTCGCAGTGGGTGGGAGTGTGAATTTGCATATTAGCTAAGATTAAGATTAAGAAATCTTTGCTAAGATTTATCAATCTTGACTAGATATTTAGAAATCTTAGCAAATATTAAGAAATATTTGCAAAAGATATATAAATCTTTGAGAAATATTTATTCCCAGCTAAATATGTAGAATTAATCTAAATGTTTATAAATGTAGCAAAATATTTAGAATCAGGACATTAATTTCTAACACTTACAGACAACTTTCAAAATTTAGATAAAATACTCAAAATTTATTTATAATACTTGACAAATATATTTAGAACATCTCTAAATATGTGGGAAAAAGTGATGTTAAATCTGTGTGCAACTTTACAATTAGTGCCCCATACTGACTCACTTTAAACTGTGAAAATTTCCTGAAAAGTCTGATCAGAGGTGTTAATGTCAGTGTTAATATCACAGCTGATCTCTGCTGCTCCTCAGCTTCTGTGGCTAACGTCACACGTCTCTGAGCTGGTGTCTGCTTTGTGTTTGTTCTGATGACGTTAATCTTGTCACTGATCTCAGCCCACAGTTTAAATTACATTAACATCAGTAAATCTTTCCAAGCTGTCGTGAAGCAGACGGATGGAGTGAAAAACTGACTCCAGACAGACTCATCCTGTAACTCAATCAATAACTTAACGTGTTTTAAATAGTCGAGCTAACTTCATCTAAGAGCAAAATGTTTCCAGATCAGGAGTCAACAGCCCAAATGAACCGCTTTATATTTCAGACAGACTGTCACTAATAACGCCGATGACCTCAGGCGGAGCAATCAGCTCTGATGATGGTGCTGGGCGATAAGACAGAATCTGTATTCATTGTGTTGGTTTCTAACAATGAATAATTGATGGTTAGCTTGAAGCTGCTGCTGCTGGTCGGCTGTGGAGAGGATCGGCTGAGAGGAGAGAGGCTGAGAGGAGAGACAGGAGTGTTAAAGGCTGGAGGAAGATGCTTTCTGATAGTTATGACAGCAGTGGTTCATGGATAGAGACACAGCTCAGCTGAAGTTTGTGCTAAATGATTCAAGACGGATCAGAGTGAAGACTTCATCCTGATTTGGATGTTTGAATATTTTCTGTATGACTTGGTGCTTTAGATTAACAAAAAATATATATACTTTATAGAAGCTAGACCAATTCAGGCTGACTAACTAGGATGTTGAGAGGACTAGTCCCCCAGTTTCTTTCTCTGGCCCTTCTGACTTTCACCTTCAATTTTACAGAAGCACCTTTATTTGAGACTGTATTTCTGACAAGTCTTCAGTTTATCCTCAGACTTTGCTTTTGAGGTTTGACTGCAGAGCAACAAAAGCTTTTTCTGAGTATGTGGATATATTTTTTTAAAAAGTTTATTTTTACTCTGCATTTTGACCTTACTTCCACAGTTTTAGGTCCCTGAAAATAAAAGTTTTTTAAAAATGCCCAAAGTTTTCTCCTTTTAAAAACAAACATCTGCACACAGCACTTGTTTTTAATTTGTGTTGTGAATGCGCCAAGACAGCCAGCTGCCAGTTTGCCTACTTGTAATGATTACTCTTTGATTAAATAATCAGAAGTAAACTTCACTGCTCTTCATCACAGCATGCTCAATAGTTTTAATTCACCGCTCCGTACACGGTTTACTAACCACTAACTCAAGAAGACACTCACTTCACATGAGCTCATTGTTCTCCTGAAGTGTTTGACAGACTGATGACACGTTTTCACCACCTCCTGTCCGGGCACCTGATGCAGTCGTTTTCAGTTTTTGCTGTGATGAAGACAGAAAAATATTCAGAATCACCTCCAGTGTGGATGTTTTTTTTTTCCTTCTTTTTAAAGAGATGAAATCTGTTTTTACGCTGCCTCTCTGGCCAGCTCAGCAGGTGTAACTTCAGTGTGGGAAAAGCTCTGCCACTGCTGTTAGAAAAACAAAACAAAAACTCTCTCTGGATTCTTTTTTCATCCCTTTATTAAAAATTCACCATCAGCTTTAAAAGAAGCCTTTCTCCTCCACTATCACTGTGCTGCTAATAACTGGAAGCTGAGAGGATTCTTTGTTTGCACCAACAAAGAAACTAAATCATAGAAAAATGTTTCAGCTGTATGCAGCTGTAGTTATTCTCATCACTGCCCCTCTTCTCCATTATTCCTTCTTGCTGTTGTCTTTTCTGGTTCAGGCTTGTGTTGGTTTGTGCCAAAGTACCTGGCAGAGTGTCGGTGCACAGGTGTGGGGAGCTGGAGTGATTCAGTGTGAGCAGCCACCTGCTCTCTGTATCCTCTGCTCAAAGAAGCGTCTATTGAGCTGGAACCTGTGGAAACAATCGCTCAGATGATCAGGCCAAGTCCTCAGTGCAGCAGCAAACACAGTTAGAGAAGCTTAGAGCTTCAGAGAGACGGGAGGAGGTGTCTGAGTTTAATGAAAGCTGGGAATGAGTCATTGTTGAGAGCAGTTGGTGACAGAGACGCTCAGTGTCTGTCAGCTGACAGAAGAGTTCAGGTTGAAGTCCTAAATGAAAGAAACCAGCTGCTGATCCTTCCACAGGACACGTCCAGACCATAGACTGTATATAGAGTGGACAGTGTGACTTCACCATTTACCATTGTACGGTTTTGAAGCCAAAATACCTCCGTCACAGACGCCGCCACCGGCAGCCGTTGTGCAGCCAGAGTCTGTGCAGTAGAGACTGTGAGGGATTCTGGGAGAATCTGAGTGGAGCCAGGTGACAAAAATAATGTTTTTTTTCTTTCATAAGTCTAATCAGTTCTTGACTCTACCGCCCGACATATTTTACAATCCCCGAAAAAAATACATAAGAACAGCAGCTGTCCATCATCGTTAAACATGACATTAAACCTTGTTTTTAACCTCTTATAGCTAATGAAAAATAACTTTTCAGAAGAGGACCTAAAAACAAGGCAGCCAAAAGATATCTTTAAATCACTACAACAATCGGACGTGAGAAACATTTCTACGAGGTATTTTGATTTTTTAAAGTTTGACCACAGCTCATCTGGAATGACTGGGGAGATGGATTTTTTGAGCTATACTGCAGCCAGCCACCAGGGGGAGCAGTTTTTGTGGCGACCTCACTTCAAGCTGAGCAAGATGACGTCTGTTCTTTTTAAAGTTGGATAAAACATAAGCTTCAGATTTTTCTGTGATCATACGGATTTATCGTGGACTTAGATTGAACTGACAAACTCATGTTTCTTATTTTACTGAGCAGGTTTCATCACAGGAAGAAATTTCATTCAACACGACAAGATTTATTTCTTCTCAGTCCTCAGCTCAGTGTGAAACAAACTGTGTTTCCTTATCGTACATTAAAACAGCACCAGTTAGACTCTTCATCATGTTATTGAGTTTGTGCAGCTGCAGGAGGTTTATTAATCTGCATTTATTGATAAAAACCTTAAAAACTGAAGTGAACACGGAGGTTTTTTCACTTATTTTCTTTGTGAACTGGTCCGTCATAACCTTTCTGATGAAGTCCTTCATGAATGCTAAGTGTGTTTGCAGAACCAGCAGAGTGGGACACAGAGGATGAGCAGACTGATTGTTTCTGAGTAATCAACTGAAACTGTGCACAGAGGATATTTCTGGAAGCTGTCGAGCACTGCTTCATTTGTTTCCCCTCTCTTTCCTCATTCTTACCTCAGAGCTGTTGTCAGGAATCATTTGAACTTTCTTTTTCTTTCTGAAGTTTGTGACGTTTATTTATTTCCTTCTCAGGCAGGTGCTGCCAAACCTCATCCCTGTTTCTGTGACGCTCTCTCAGGTATGTTTATGTGTTGGTGGAAATGGGAAAAGGTTTGGATCGACTCCTCGTCTCACTAACTGGGTGCAGAAAGAACATGTGGCTGCAGGCTGTTGAACAAGGGGCACTGGCTCCCAGCTCTCTCATAAATAACCTGAGGACCAAGTCTTTTCCTTCAGGAGCTGTTTGCTCCAGGACACAGAATCCTACAGACGAGGCTGAACCTTGCTCCCACAGTTTGATTTATGATATTTATTATTTACAGTGCTGTGGTCTGACTTTTTTCTGTCTTCTTGTCATTATTTAGCATGTAAACAAGAAGTCCTCTCTCATTTGGAAATGTTTTTCTGCTCACAAACAATCAGCCCTGCTCTCATTAAAAACTGGAGACACTTGAATTGTTGTCAAAGCCTGAAATTATTCCTCAGACCGTTTCAGCCTTTGTTATTCTGCGTTTGATGGGATCCATTTGTTATGTCTGGGCATCTGCTCTGCAGCGTGGAGCCTGTGCCAGCTTTCAGGCAGACGTCTGCTTCTGGCTCTGGGTTGTTGGTGCCTTGAGCGAATGAAAGCATGACAGAGCCCGTCATGTCTTCAATGTGTCAGCGGGGACTCATTAACTAAACAAATCTGTGCCATCGGCCTGCAGTCCAACAAGAGATCCACCCTGAGAGAAGCAGAGGAGAGTAAACAAAGGATCAAACGATCACAGAAACAAACCCTCTGCTCAGAGAGATCTCTAACTTTTCTCTGGCGTTGATGTTCCCACCGCTGTCCTGCACGCTGAGCCACAGTGAACCTGCTTTAAATCGATCCAAACTGTTTCTCCTGATGCAAATCCCTCCCATCAGGACAACCAGAGGACAACATTTTGTCCATACATGCTTTTCTTCTCCCTGAACCAACCTCTGCTCTCAGTATGACGTAAATAATAGGTTCCCTCCAGCTGCCAGAGGAAGAGATGAGGTTCTTCATCACACAGATAAGAACGCAGACTGAGGCTGGGCTACAGGAAGGTAGAGGAAGCAGAGAGCTGTTTGTGAAGTATGGATTAGCTCTGGTAAAGTTACTATGATTAATCCAAAGCTGCGGAGCTGCTGTGGAGTCTGTGTGTGTGTGTGTGTGTGTGTGTGTGTGTGTGTGTGTGTGTGTGTGTGTGTGTGTGTGTGTGTGTGTGTGTGCAGCTCGCTGGGCTGCTGGTTTCCTGCTGTGGAACCAGGACACATGAATGGACCAGGATGTGATGAAGGGATGAATCATCTTTCTTTCTTCTGCATGTTTATGTGTTTGGTTGTTCTTTGTTCATGTAGGGGGTCGTCTGAACATTCAGGACTCATCTCTGACTCACCTGTTTGGAGTATGAGGGTTTAAGCTTCTCTGTAAAATGGTTTTTTAAGCTTGGTGCTTCACCTTTACCTGTTCTGCTGACAGGTTTAATCCTGGGACTCACTTCCTGTTAATTTGTTGGTAAACTCAGTAGATTTAAATCAGAGTGCTGAAACTCAACAAAATTCTCACATTCACATCCTGAGTTCAGTAACAGCTTTTTATCTTCAAAGCAGAATAAATGTTATTTAATGTTTCAGGAGGAAACTTCTATCCTCTTCTCATGCTTCATTTTCATCTGTAATGGAGGCTGTTACAGGACGTTAGAGTAGCTACAGCCTGCGTGTGCTCCACTTTCATGTGTAATCTCAAACCTGAACATGCTCTCTTCAGTCAGAGACAGATTACTGAATCACAAACGCATGCTGGAGTTTTCTTCCCCTCTATCGCAGAGGCTTAATAACCATCACGAGTTTGTTACTTCAGGCCTGTTAGGAGTCCTTTAAAGTGATGCTCGTAATAGAAGAAGGGATGGAGTATCTCAGCTGCATATGTGCGGAGAAAATTGGTGTTCTGGCGGTGATGAATGGGCGCTGCTGATGTTGTTTTGTGTGGGCTTCTCTCATCCTGTGCTGACTTTACAAAAGAGCCTTTACATGTGCTAATTTAATACGTGAAATCTGTGATTTACAAAAGGTTTCTTTGTCACATGATGTTCTCTTTCTTTTCCAAACAGTGAGAAACTGAAAAGTTAAATTTAATAGAAAGCCCCTCTCTTCACAAACAGCTCGTTGTGAGTGTCTTAAAGACACAGTCTGATTCTGGACGACTGTATCAGATCATATTGGTCCATTTAAAGCGCTCGATGTCTCCACAAAGAGGCTCGTGTTGTGATTTTAAGTGTCTGACAGCATTATGGAGAGGATCTTCTCTCGCCAGCTCTGACTCATGTTGGATCAATAGTCTGATTAACAATCTGAGTCTGCCGGCAGAACAGCCGGCCCTTTAATGGACAAACTTTCATCAGGCACAGACGCCTGCAAAGAGTTTAAAGCTGCTGTTTGAGGTGAAACATCAGAACAATTCAGAAACTTTTTGGAGCTTTTATTCATTTGGATCAAAAGTTATGCAAGGAAAAAGTTTACAAGAATGCTACAACTACTCAAAAATGTAATATTTTGTGCCATTTGATGATTTTTGTGTTTACTTCCTGTTTTATTTTGTAGTCTGGTGCGTTGTTATGTCAGTTTCACCTGCTCCGTATATAAACCTCTGTGTTTCACTAGTCCTCTGCCAGATTGTTGTCCTTGGATTATTCATGCTCTCCAGCCTTATCTACCTGTGTTTGCTTGCCTGTTTTTTGACTACTTGGATTGGATTTTGGCATTGAACTTTTAGATTTGTTTGCCTTCTTGGACTGACCTTTCATGTAAAGACTTTGCCCTCATCATATCCTCTGAGTCCTGGATTTTCCTCATACTGTCACACAAAGCTCTCTTCATTCAGTACATGCACATCAATTGTTGACATACATTTCTTATAAAATCGCAGGTTTTGTTTCTGGTACTATTTAAAATCAAAGGTTTTCTGTTAATAGCTTTAACTGATAAAAAGATAACTGAGGACTCCAAAGACCCTTAAAGAGAAGTTTCACTGTCTAAATATTTAACTGGATACTCTCCGCTCTGACTCAAAGGTCACAAGGTCTTTGCTGCCAAAGTGAAGAAGAAAGTAAAAGACTGGAAAATGACTAAAAATCCACTGTAGTTAAATTCACTTTCACCAAAAGTCTCAAACCTTGAAGCCACACAAGGTTTTCCCTGGAAAAGAATATCAATATTTTTCGTATTTGTAGGAAAACTTTACAAGACACCTCCAAGGTCTTGAATAAATGAAAGATCTGCAGTTTTTTATTGTGTCAGGATGATTTTAGAGAGTAAACTCACTCTGATCTCAGGTCACAGGATCAGATGAGAAGAACTTAAACTCTTGATGTGATTTGACTGAAAGACTTTGCAGACTTCCTGTCAGGTCTCATTCTTTGTATTCATGCAGGGGTTGATATTGCTTTATATTAAATGATGTTGGCACACAAGTATATCTGGTGGTGGGTTTACGTGCAAACTCATAGATAAGACTGGGATGGTACAAAGACCCTGATCTGAGAATGGAAGTTAAAGGTTTGTTTCTTTACTTTGATGGTGAACCTGTGTTAAAAAGAGAGATGAGGGTCACACCTGTCACTGCAGGTAGGTCTTCCTGTCAGAGGTCATACAGGTGATTTTAAGAGTATAAAATCACAGAAAGGGTTAAAACTGTAGAAACCAAGCCTCAAACAAAAACAAAACCTCACTTTCTTTTTTAAAATACACAAAGCAGCAGTCAGAAAATTCACCGTATTAAGATCCTGTTTCTTCTCTTAATGTTCCTGCTGTTTAGAAAAGTGTTGAACATTTTAGCTCCTATAATTAGATTCTCCTGGGTCCTCCTCTAAACTGAGACAAAGCTTTAAAGTCCTCTCCTCTCCCAGGATGCTTTTATTTTCTCAGCTTCCTCTCATTACATTAAACAGGCTCTGGTGCAGTTATTCTCTCACAAACATCATCAATGTTAAAACTGAAATGATTCAACGTTTCCTCCTCAGATCTCCTCTTTATAAAAACCTCTCTGTGAAGACACGGTCATTCAGAGTTTAGACCTCTGACCTCTTCCTTGTTTGGAGTCAGGACCTGACAGCGCTGCTTGTGTTCCTCTCCTGTGGGCCGTTATTCACTGTGACATTGAAGCGACAGGTAATGAACAACTTTGTTCTTGTGTTGGTCTGGAGCTGGTCCTGTCCTAATTTGAGATAAAGGTAGGTTATTGATCAATGGTTCCAAAGCGTTAGCGCTCTGCCTGGATTTCTGGTTTGCGACAGATAGGATGGTCAGGATGCTGAGGCTGCGAGGAGAAAGGAAGCTTGGACGGTGTGGATAAATTGGACAGGTCTGCTGGTCAGCAGTAAAAAGTTAATTATGTTCACACAATCCAGATAGTTTCACAAAGCAGGCGGCATCACAGCAGGGACAAAGGAGAGGTAAATAGAAACAGGATGAGGAGTCTGCAGCTGGGCTAGCTTCAGTTAGCATGACTCAGCATTACCTTTCAGTCACAGTGAACCACATATCTGATTCACTTTAATGAATTGGCTCATCTTAAATGAAACTTTAAAGACTTAAAAAATGTGTTTAAAAGATTTTAATTTACTTCACAGAGCTGTGACTTCAAGGTGACATGAACACAAACTGAGGTGACGGCTGAGCTAGCAGCTAGCTTATTAGGCTGTACTCCGGTTTCAGGATGCTTCAAAGGAGAGAGATTGCTCTACATGTTCACCTCATACTTAATCATTTTACAATTACATTTATGGTAACAGCTTTGCAATTACTAACTACAAATAGAGTTTTAAAGGTCTTTTTTTTTTTTTTCACTAGACCATCCACTCCTTGTTTTATGTCTGAAACAGGTGACTGGTCGCAATACAAATATAAATATCATAAAATAATAAGAATACATTTCACTTTTTCTCAATCTGAATATACTGTTTTCATTGTTATTGTCACATTTACTAAACACAAATCCCGGCAGTACTCTTTGAGAGGACATTAGAAATTTGCTCCTTTGCTTTCAAAATAAAAAAAGAAAGAAAATACAGAAAATTAAAATAAATAATAATCAAAGGAAGAAAAAAAAATAATAAAAAATAATAAAAAAATATATAAATAAATAAGTGAATAAATACAAAAAATAAAAATAAAATAAACAAACCAAAAGAATATCTTGCAGTAACGGTTAAAAGCAAATTTTAAATCAGTTGCAGATTTTTTTTTTTCAAACATTCTCCACTTGAAATATGTTTAAAATAACCTAAATAATGAGTCACCATCCATATAAAAATTTACAAGACAGGTAAATGAATTCCATCAGTTGGATTCTTTGTTAACTATTAAAAGTTTAGCACATTTCAGCCCTTTTCAAGCAGATTTAACTATTTCTACGTAATTTTCATAAGAAAGGGGGACTGTAGGGAGAGCTTTGCTGAACTTATGACTTCTCTTCATTTTCTGGAGTATGGTAGTAGCTAAAAACTGATGCATCTTACAGTACAGCTGTAATTCCAATAAGTATGGTCATTGGATGAACCCCAGGGCTCCTCTATCTCATTGAACCCCTGCTTTAACCAGCCTCTGGTGAACTTTGGAAACCTCTTCTTGGTTGTTTTTTTAGTTTTATCGCTGATTATAGCTGTAAATTCAAAGAGAGCTGGTTCTTGGAGTTTCAAAAGACACAACATAACAAGCTTCTGTTTTTCTCCTTCTGCACATGCTTAAAGAAAAGAAACCGTGAACCTTATTAACCCCTCATCTCTGTGTTCTTGAACTGGTTGCCCTGAAGATAAATTGAATAACCGGGGTTCATACATCTTTCAAGTAGGGTTCATGGGCAAGCTGGAGACTCACTGGAAGATAGGGTGGTTTTCATGTGTTGTTTTTAGACTTATCAGAAGGTGTTCTTCACCAGAAGTGTACCCATCATCTGCAGGTGGATAGCCCAAAGAGGATTTCTGCCCCTCTCCAGAAACTGTCATTGTTCCCCATGAGGAGGTCTTTCCTTCAGATCTGAGAGGAGCTGCTTCTCATCTGTATTAACCCCCACAGAGCCATTTCTCCCACAATCCTCTACACTGCTTTATATCTTTGAAGGCTTCAAACAGCTCTTGCATGCTGCTGGTGTGGTCGTTTTTTTCTGAATTTGAATGTGACAAAATGTTTCTGATAAATAACCATGAAAAAAACAACAACAAATCCCTTCTTTTTCACTTAAATTACACACACAATCCCACAGGTTGACTAAAGTCAGTGGAAAATTGCAGGATGCTGAGAGCGTTGACTTTTACATGGGAAGAAAAACATTCAGTATGCCTCCAGAACAATGACAGACTTCACAAGCGTGGGCACAGAAAAGATGAAGGGAGATTGTATGAGAGGGAACAGTAGTGAGAAAAGGAAAAGGACGGGAGGGGGGACTCAGTCGAGAGGGATTGCCGTAAATATCAAAACAGGAGGGAGATAAAAGAAGACTCAAAGGAGATGTTCCATGAAAGTGTCTTAAGAACATTCATATGAATTATTAGTGTGTATGCAACATGTAGTCTGGTAGATGTAATCACACGAGAGTAGGAAATCTGTTTTGGGGATCTAACTGGATTTTCATGCAACCACAAAAACTACTAATTTCATGACAGAAAACCATATCAAATCTTCCTTGGAGAACAGCTGACATGCTGCATTAACCCTCTTAAAATCCTCTCCTCCCACCTACTGAACTGACTTTTCCTCTCCTCCATGTGAGTCTGCGTGACGTCATCCCTCGCCCTCTGTCTCTGTCGGCTAATTGGACCCTGTCCTCTCCCTGGCCTTCAGGGACTCAGACATAATTAAGGCAGAGAGACAGGAAGCATCAAGTTCAGGGCTTCAAACCACACCCTGTTAATTGGAGGGAGCGGGAGGTGGAGGATGGTTCAGAGAGGGGAAGGATCGGGTGAATTTAGATGCAGTGTTTGCTCTTGAACGTTACATGTGGAGGAAAGTGATGGTAATGAAGCCAGAGTGTGTCTGATGCATAATGACCAGAAAATAAGGATGCTGAGCCATAAGCCAAGAGATGATGTGGGTTTGAATGAGCTCATGTCATATTTAGGATCAGGGTGGTGATATTTTTACACATTTAAAAGAGATTTGAGCCTCATTAAAACTTAGTTTCTATGTTTTTATATTTGGTTTTTATTTCTGTCAGTGATGATATTATTAACTTGGTGTGAAGTACCTTAAATACATTTTTAGTATTAGCTTTTTTTGGTTAGAGTTGTCTATGACAAACATTTCTCCAACATTAGAGGATGTAATCAGATTATAAATGTTAAAGTAATCTGAATAGTCTTGTTAAAGTAGTGTTAGTAGTGTCAAAGGTGACACATTCGAAGCCAGATATGATGAATCTATCAGCCCAAAGACCTGTTGCTCTGTAGAGAAGGATCTTTGTGGTGGTTTGATGTGGATTTGAACCCCTGTGATAAAAACAAATCATTTAGCCTGCCCTGTCTCTGTATTGATGATCTTTGATGTGTAAGCGACCTCCAGACTCAGGCTGATGGTTGGAGGGATTCAGTTTTAGAGAAAAGTCTGAGGCTCTCATTATGTTTTCAAACCCTCACATCAATATTCATGCTGGGGGAAACCCTCAGAGACCGGCTGGGCTCTGTGTGGATTTAATCCAATTTACTGATCGCTGCCACAGACAAAAACGCCGCTCTCTTTCCACCCTCTCTGAGAAAATAAGTGGCCTCAACACAAGAGTCCTGGAACATGATACTTCACAGCGTCTCCTTCACTTTCTTATTCTGCCTCACACCACGCTGTTGCTGATGGTACACTGTGACAGTGGGGTGGTGAGCTAATGAGGAGCGGCTCTGATGGGCAGGAGAAAAGCCTCAACCTTCCTCGTCCACATGATCGCTCACTAATTACTAACGACAGGGAGATCTGGAGAGGTGTCCAGGACAGATGATGAGAAATAATGAGAATTAGTGGTGACGTGGCATGAAGGACAGATCGCACAGACACAGAGGGACGGGGAGAAAGAGTGACCCCAGAGATTCAAGGGAAATAAAATAAGTGAGAAAGAGAAGCGTGTGGGCTCACAAACATCTGCTCACTGTCTTATAATCAGCAGAGTCAAGAGGAGTTAATGAAACATCATCAAGTATCAAGTGTGACATTTATGCTTCCCGGCTGAGCGACAATAGCTCGAATCATTAGCTTCAAAATGGAAACGCAAATACCACAACAGTTTGTTAAAGAACAGTTTGACATTTACTGGTTTTACAGGCTGGAAATCAGTGTAGTCCTTTAGTGAAGCAGTTCAACAATGTGTTGATGAATGAGCCCTACAGAGGCGGTCAGGTATCAGGACTTTCAGGTTACAAGCAGCTAAGCATAGCTATAGCTAGCTGTTTCTTTTAAAATCTTGGAGGAGACGTTCCTGTTCTCCTCACCTGACCCTCAGTGTGACAACAAATGATGAAGTGTTTCTTTAAAGTTCCCACGTGCACATTTCACAGCACATCCTCAGTTTGTCAGATGAATGAAACCTCTACAGGAAGGACAAACACTTCAGCCCGCCAGCTTCTGTCTGCTCTGTGAGTGTTCCTCTCTGTGGGGGGCCTCACACTCGGCCCGCTAAATACAGAAGCACAGAATGACAACAGAAGAGAAATCCTGTGTGTGTTCCCCCGCTCAGGAGAGAGTGTGAACAGGACGTGAAGATCTGGAGGAGAAAGTGGAACCCAGCTGTGATTTGAAGCAGATTTTATGTGTGCAGGTAAGATAAGTGGCTTCATTTGATCTACAACACATTCAAAGAGAATATGAACGAACCCAGGATCTTCATCTTTTATATTCCCATTTTTAGAATCAGTCTGGCTCTGGTGAAGGATTGTGGGAAATAACGGTGAGAGCTCACCAGGAGGGTTTGATGGAGAGTTATTCATCAGTCGAGCTGTGGGTTACATAAAAGAGATGATCTGTTGGAATGAGGAGGTTCAGATTCATGCCTCTTTAAGGGAACAGCTGCTGTGACTCCTCTGTGATGGTAAAAATATAACCCTATTTCTGCAGGAAGTGGACATGTTCTGGTAGGGATCACTTTGATTCATTACACCCTCACTTTTAAACCTCCAGTTCCCTTCCACTGAGGACTGCGGTGCTGTTAGAGCTCTGTGCCAGCTTTAACAGCCACAGACGCTCTCCTGCATCTGTGAGGTATTATGTCAAATTAGCATTTAACTAAGTGAATTTTCTGACTGAGCAAACCATGAGAAGCAAACTATTTTATGAGAATTTAAGCAAAACAAACATTCCTCTGAGGGAAATGCAAACAGAGCTTTTATTTATTTGTGCTGATGACGCAGATGTTGAATTCAGTCTTTAAAATTATTTATGCCTGCCTTTCTTCAGAGGGAGCACAGACACTCAGAGAGATGTGTGAAGCTGTACGTTTCTGTACGACCACCAAAGGCCTCCTCAGCCAACGCATGAGGCAGATCCAGCTCACCCAGTGGGAGATTTTAAACCTCTTTCTTTTTGTTTGGAGTAAAAATAGATCATCGATGACTTCAAAATATCACGCAGGAGAAAAGGACGCTCTGATCTTCTTAGTGCTTGCTTTCAATATGCCTTCCTGTCAAGACAGTCAAATCCCACCTGGCCTTGCTCAGTGACGACAGCATCATATGATCAATACCGCTGCTTAAATCTGCCCTCTTAACACTTTGGCAGCTCACAATGACTTAATTAGACTCCCTGAGGATATTCAGCCTGTAGTTTTACACTGAAAATAACACTGGCTGTGCTGGAAAGTGCTGCTAATTTTTCTCCAAGTACTGCAATTACAGGAAAGTTCTGAGGGAGTCATGTGGAGTAAAGCATTTCTTTTTCATAGCACTTAAATGGAAGGAAATTCCTTTAATAATATACTTCAGATTCTTTGATAAAAGCCCTAAACTCTGGTATATCAGCGGTGGTCTCCTAACAATTTCAAGCACTTTATTCTACACCTTTCTATAAGCATTTCCATTCTGAGTCAACACACTGTGTACAATAACAGTAAGAATGTTAAAGGTTGAAAACATTACAACACAAACCTTCTACACATGTTCAGCTCCACTTGATTGAAGCTTCGTTGCCTCATGTGACATAAGAAATAAGATAAATCCCTTTATCTGCTTATTCATTTGTCAGTTTTCTGAACCATTTGATGTGTTTTCACTGATTCACAGAAATTGCAGAAAAAGTCTGTAAACAAGCAATTTCCATCTCCACAAAATGTTTTTACAGATTGGGATTTTAACATAAGTGAGCAGTGAACGCCTCATTTACTGTATTTCTCCAATTAAGTCGTTTAAAAAGAAAAATCAGTGGTTAGAACTCAGTTATGGATGCACCATGTGGTTTATTAGATTTTTACCTCTGAAAAACTGATTCTTCTTGTTGTTCAGGAGTGAAGTGACAGCTATTCCGAACAATTTTTAAAGGAGACTCTGGAGTCAGCAGATAAATGCGGGTATCAAAACACCATTTCAGACAATTTCAGAAAAAGAGTAATGAATACAAAAGTGAGGGTCAACTTGTTGCCTGGATATTCATCTGACATTTCCCTTCAGAATACTTTTGAATTTTTCAAGGCATTGGTGGTGTGTTATTTAGCCGAGCATCAAGCATCACAGCCATCTAGCTGCCTTGAAAATAACACTACCTTCCTTTCTGAATCGTCTTTGAACACAAAAGATCTCTTTTCAGATTCTAGCTTTGTGTGTTCCCTAGGTGCCTGCTCAGTGTGATTAGGCACTTTTACTTAATATGGATTTACATTGCTGTCATGCAGTAACATATTTACAGCCTGGTCTCCTGTCTGAATTGCAAATTTTACTATCAGCACACACTGTACAGGGGTGAATTTTTTCTAACTCCCCAATTCAGAGGATATTAATATAGTGAGCTCGCCCAATCAGAGGCACAGCTCCGCTTACATGACTGACGTGCGCTGTAATCAAAGCCCCTATCATTTCCAATATAGCCGTGGTAGCCGATATGCTTCAAAAGTCTGTTTCAGAAACAGACGGGTGACGTTGGGGAGATTACGTCCATTAGTTATACAGTCTCTGGACTGCTCAGGTACTGTCACTGTGCTGGCTTTAGAGCATTGAGAAGCATAACTATTTTACTTTAACCTTTCTAATGAAGGTCTCTTAAAGTAAAAAGTTATTTGCTCAAGACAAAACCTGTAAGTCAGGATCATTAAGGCCCTGTTTACACTTTAGCTGTGTCCCAATTCAGGGGCTGCAGCCTACGGAGGCTGTAGCCTTCGGAGGACCCGGCCTTTATAGCCTGCGAAGACCGCAAAGGCTGAACTGAATTGAGACGGTCTGGTCTACGAAGCATTTCCTGTTTGTCACACTCGACGTCACACAGCACCGCCCTCACCTGTCAGGCTTACATTACTTTTAAACACACGTAAACCAAAACCTCACATTTAAACAGGATAATTTTTACTATCTTTTTATTACTTTGCATTGTTATTATTATTATCATTATTATTATCATCATTTTTATCATTATATCATTTGTATTATTATTATCCCTATTGATAGAGTATAGATTTACCATTTACATGAGAGTAAGGCAACAACGTACATTTTCAACATTTGATCAAGTGCTGGGGGGATGATAAATAAATAAGTATAAAATAAAAGCTGCTGAAATGATTTAATGTCTTTTGTGAATTCCCTGTAAAAAATACATAAATAAATAAATAAAAACTCCAAGTAAGTTCTTTTTCCCAAGACAATTTACATTTATGGACATATTTTTATAAAATAATGAGAAGATTCATAAAGAACTGTTTTTCCACAGTATATTACTTGAAAAGAGCCCAAACAACACATTTTCACACGGAAAAACCAAATATTCTTTCACGTTTTAGAAACACAATCACATAGTTGTTGCCAGAAATCCTTCATATCTGTATAAATCAGGACTCCTTTTGGAGTTCGGCCGTGTCCATCATGTTCGGCATTCATACGCAATGAATCTTGGGATATGTGAGGCTATGAAGGATTCACCAAACCCGTCCTTCGCGGCCCCCGAAACGGAGGACAGATTCGTCGGCCGCATTTGGAGGAGTCTCCGTATTGGGACAGCCTCCGACGCACCGCTGTGACGTAATCGGTCTTCAAATCCAGCCTCCGTAGGCTGCAGCCCCTGAATTGGGACACAGCTTATGTTTCATCTAAAAATGCTAAAATGTGCCAGACCTGTAGGTGGTGCTATACCTGTCATGTCCAGAAGCCACTTTGGAGGGATCTGAACTGAAGTAGAGTTGGGAAGATCATCTGGTGTTTTGGTAAAAACTAAGTGCAGAAATGGAGCAACAGATGCACATTTTGTATGAAGACAGTCAGCAGATTCAGCTGTACATGCACAACACAGCACCACACGCTGGCTTACTGTTGTCACGGCAACAGTCTGTCCACTCACTAGCCCATTTTCAAAAGTTTGTGTTTCAGGTCGGCTGAAACGCAACCAAACTTTTGCGTTTCACCCTAAAACCGTTGTCGTGTAAACGGCCCCTAAGTCAGAACTACTACTTAAAAATCCTTACATATAAAAACCAATTGTCTGCCTGCTTCTTATATTTATATAAAAATATATTTATATATATTTATATAAAAATTTAAGCCAAAAAGTGCCTCGGTTGTTTCCCTCTCCATTTTTAAATTAACCACCATGTCCCAATTCAAGATCACCTGTTGCTGTAACCCTACCCTCTCCACTGCTGTCCGACAAACAGGTCAGTTTTGTTGCTTCCTTTGCCACCGAAGAAAGGTGGAAGTAATTAACCAATCGCCATTAAGAGTGGGAAAACAGTTGAAAATGGTGTTTTGCATTCGTTATCAGTTGCCTTACACTTTGGTGAAAAAGCTTTCCACGTTTCTTTTCTTGCCCCAAATCCAGACTGGTCTCAAAGACGTACTTGAGCAAGGTGATAAAGTGGGACTAGATTTACCCTTTGCACCCTTTGTGTGCTGCATGAGATGCATTTTTTCCCTCTTCAACCTTAATATTGGTGGGGGCATTTTAACCTTTGTTTGAGATTGTCTATATCCATACACAATTCTATGTCTTGAGCCATGCTAATTATGAGAAGCTCAAATGCTTGTATAATGTGATGCTGTTTTGACTTTTATTTCACTTTCTATTGACTGACCTGCAGTGGAAAATTCTAGGGAAAAAAATCAGGCTATATCTTACATTAGCTACTTCAGATGCTAGCTGTGAGACAGTTATCCATCATTAATGTTATCCAAGAAGTGGCTATAAGGTGAGGTTACTTGATGGTTCCAAGTTAAGAATATAAAGCAACTAACTAACACATTAGATGGTGAAAAAGAAGAGCACTGAACCATCTTGAAATGAGATTAATGGCAGCTAGTGAGTGGCTGGATGCTAGGGGTAATCTTTAATTGAATTTGTACTTGGGATATTGTCAGATCTCAGTCCATTAGTAATGATAACTAAAGAGAGGGTTTTTAAATAAAGATTAACAACATCAGTTTAAGCATTTGCTTGTTGGCTGCCACAACATGTGTAGTTGTAATGTTGGCTGTAGAATCTGCAGACTGCCTACAAGCAGAGACTGTGAGCATGAAATGAGTCTCTGAGGGGGAATGATGCTCAACTGACTGGGGAGGAGAACACCTTTGGTTAACATGTGCTGCTCAGGTGCTGGGAGAAATGTTTCCCAGGGTGGAGAACAGCTCAGTGTGATTAGGCACGGAGCCAAACAGACGTTGGTGGAGGAGCACAGGGTGGAGGAGTTCATCTCATTTTTATGGAGGATGAGACCACCACTGCTGTACACATGTGAAGCAGAGCAGATGTATGCTCTGATTCCTTTCTCACTGCTATTTCTACATTTTTTTAAACTACGCCTAAACTTTCTCCACTATGTAAAAGTATCCCTCTACAACTTGATTACAGGCTTAGTTTGAATTTCTGTGTAATGAAATTCATCCTGCTCATTTGACTTTATAATGTAGTTTATTCCCCCTTTCATCCTGTGAGCGATGGTAAACTTTGGGGAAGTGTGACCTAACTGTTGAAAACTCATTTAGTCTGGCTGGACTGGGATAAACAGAGAGAAAACTTTATCAGACTCCACAGCCACAAATCAGGATAACATACATGGCTACAAGCCATTTTCACTCCCAGTGAGGTGGGCTCTTACTTTAAAAATCAGATGTTTTCCAGCTTGACTTACTCTCTTTGGTATGGCTGTGATTTATCCAGAGTACACTCTCACAGCTGAGAGTAATGATGGATAAGCGCTCATAATGGGATGATTAGTTCCCCATGCAGTTAGCAAGCCAAGTGATAAGAGCATGAACACAAATCTTTGGAGAGGAGCGAGCTCAGTCCTCACAGCTGTGCAGTCTATTCACTGCTGACAGATTGTAAACTTCATTTTTTTGGCAACCAATGTCTGACTCAGTAATCAAACAGTATTTCTTTGATACTGTGTCCTGTTTTAAACGTAGACTGTATAATACAATGGTCTCAATCTCTGTGACATCGCCCATTTTTTTCTGATGCAGTGCCTCATTGAAAAAGTTGACCCATCTTATCTTTCTTGAGACAAAGAAGCAGATTTGAGGCCTTAGGCCTCTTTGCTGACATCCACAGTGTGCACACGAGTAGCAATAAAATTCACCCAATAAACAGTAAGCTCTGATACAGAAATGAGTTTATCAGACCAAAACTGTTTCTAAACCAGGCTGTCAACATGTTTATTTTTGCTGTAAAGATTTTATTTATTGCATGGGTGTGTATGTGGTTTCATGTACTTCTACATTCAGCCTCAAGTGGACACTAAATGAACTGCTGTTTATAGAATATCTACATCTTCATATCATGAGATGGGAAGTTGAATGCAGCTTTACTAAAGGTCCCATATTGTGTAAAAATCACTTTATTAAGTCTTTTAGTGAAATTTGTGGGTCTTTGGCTTTCCTCCCAGCCCACAAAATGTGATATTTAATGACAAAACCTGTACTTAGTAGTGCTTGTGATTGTAAAATCCTGACGTAAAATGAGCTGTTTGGAATTTGGGGATTTGCCGACATCAGCGATTCCCTTTTTCTACCAATCAGGAGCAAGTCAGACCTGATTGGTCCACTGGAGCAGATACCTCCGAACCCCCTCCCTGCTTCTGCTCCAGCGGCCATCACTGCCATCACTGCTTTATTTTTGGCAGTAAACGGCTACATAGTTCGATGCACAAGCTTCCCATCTAGGAAGAAGACAAGTCTAAGTGGCTAGAGTTCATTTATCAGGAAATGTGCCAGCTACACTCAGTAAAACTGTGCATGTGTGTGCTAGTCACTTCATGGCCGACTGCTTTTCCAACTTTGGACAGTACAACAGAGGGCTAGCGAATGGACTGGTCCTGAATCCAGGCACATTACCAACCATCCGCCAACAAACCTGGGACCCTGGAAATGTGAGTATTTTAAATGCTGTGTGCTGTGGAGCAGATGTAAGAGCTTTTCTTCAGTGTCCCTCTGTCTCTGTGTTAGCTTCAGGATGCTAACTTTAGCTGTGGTTAGCCTGTTGTTTTAGCCTGTAATGTTACGGTAAAACAGGCTTCGCTGTTTTCTTAAGATTGTGCACTCAGAGCTCGTGGCGCTGCTCTCAGTGACGTGGAAGAGCGGGGCGGTATCAGCGGTGACTCAGTTACATATGAAGGTCACGCCCACTAAATCAGAGCGTTCTGAACAGAGGGGCTATGAGAGCCTGGAAACAATGCTGCTGAACCTGATTTATTGGCATTTTGGACCAAAATATGTTACTACCATTTCTTGAAGACATCAATGATCCATATTAAACTGCAGAAAAGGAGCATAATATGGGAACTTTAATGTGGCAGTCATGTAAATTATGAGCACCCACCAGGGCAAGCATAAATAGGCACCTGATTGGAACTGTTTTATAGGTGTCCATTATCACTTTTTAATATACAACCTCCATCAAACCAGAATCAAGTACTCACCCAGACCATAACTGCCAGGTCAGAGTACAATCTGAGACGGGATAGTCTCCTTGCTTCAAGTATTTTTTTCAAATGTCTTTGGGTTATATGAAAACCGTGCCTACATCCGAGAATTAATTTGAGATCATTTTATTAGAGGCCAGTCTTCAATAAGGGTGCACGCCTTCCATTGTTTTTGTTTGAGTTGACCCGGAGGTGTAAACACTGACCAATCACAACTGAGACAGCATTTGCAAGATCTCTCCTAAGGGGCTCCATACTAATTAAAGCTGATGCTTGATAATAATGTTCACAGACCCCTCCAGAGAAGGATCTTCTCCCTCTCCATCGAAGCGTCTGACAGGCGACCGTCTTCCATCCATCACAACAACTGGCAGCTGAGTGGCCTCAAGAGCAGCCATGGTTCACTTAAGGTCCATCATCCCCTGTGACAGCCACTTACCTCCACACTTACCTGCACCAATGAGGACCCGCTCTGCTGTGTGATCAATGGGAGAAGACATTGGTGGATTGCCTTAAGGAGGAAGAGGCTGACAGAGAGCACTGATGGTTATACAGAGGTATTTTCTTTGTTTTAAGTTTGCGCAGACCTTACGGATAACAGTGAGGCGAGATACTGAGGAGTGTGAAGAGATCTGTCAGCTGAGGGAAGAAACTAAACAAAAAACCTTTTAAATAAGGAAATGTTAAGTCCTTATTTTTCAAAAACTACCACAGGGAAGAAGAGGCAGCATAATGAAATGTGATAATAAGAGTCTGAGGTAAAGAAAGCTCACATTCAGTCATAACCAGTGGCATTGTGACAGTTTGGGAATCACACATGCACAGCTGGTGTAGTTACCTTATTATGACTCATTTAGTTGAGTCTCAAAGGGCCAGTAGGGCGTAATATGTCAAGGGCTGACGTTTAATCTCAGTAATGATTTTGGTCATTGAATGAAGATAATTAAAATGAAATGATCAGTGTGCTGCCTGCTGTGTTGTGCTAGTTTTCTCTTGTGTGGCTTCACGTTGGAGTGTGTGCTTTGCCTCTCCTCTAGGACACACCTGATTGGTGAATGATTGGCTACAATACACCAATAAGCCACAACATTGGACCAGAAATGAAGCAACTGCTCCTCTTTTTACCTTTATCACTTACATAGTGGCATAAAGTACTTCTCTTAAACTTTGTGTCTGCACTCACTATCCCACTCTTGGTGGGTTCCCTCCTCCAGGCTGAGGCCGATTATGTAAAACAGAAGCTGAGGGATATCTCAGAACTAGAACGGCTAATGAAGACAGCAGAGACATCATCAAAGTTGCTTCTCAGGATAAAGTTTCAATATGCATTTTAAACATGTGAGGGCAGCATTGATAATGCAGTTTGAATCATTTTGCATCTCATTTACAGCATTCATCTCTTTGGAGCGGGTGCCCTGAAGTGAACAGGTCTCATTTTGTTCTGTCTTGTAATTTATTCAGACTTGCAAGAAAGTATGTCTGTGAAATTTGTACCCATGATGTTCCTCATTTAAATGCGTAGGTGAAAGAAAACACATTTTTTATTTTTACTCGGGCAGTAAACTACCATATTGACCTAAAGATAAGACGACCCTGTTTATAGGATAACCGCCTCTTTTTGAGACAAATCTTCAGAAGAAGACTTTGATAACCAAAATACCTTTGTTCAACAAAACAATTTCCCCTCCCCCTTTGTTTTACCCCTTCATCTACCCTTTTACCTTGGCCTTCTGTTTTGAGGTCCCAGAGGAAGGGGTGAAAACACATCCTTTAGAAACAGGACGCCACTTGATTCCTGCTACGTCATCACCCCTAGACGCTCGCTAGCTGTGTCGTAGACATTTTTACAAAGTGATGATAAACTGATGTCAGATTAGAGACAAATTCACAGCAAATGATGTACTGCTTTACATGTGTGATAAGAAAGCTGTCACCCTGGTCTGACATCAGTGTGGCTATTACTAGTTGTAGTTGTATCTGTTGCCATAGCAGCATTAGGTAGATCATTATAACGAGCAATTTAAAAAACAACCTAAATTTCCAAACATGGCTAATATTTACATCAAACAGCAAAGTATTTCAGCACCTCTAAGTCTGAGGCCTTGGTATTTAGTCAGAAAGAGGTGGACTGCCCACTTCAGGTCAGAAAAGAGTCTTTGCCCCAGTTCAAGTATCTTGAGGGCTTGTTCACAAGTGAGGGCAAAATGGACAGAGAGATTGACAGGAGATACAGGTCTGTTGTGGTGGAGAGAGAGTTGTGCCAGAAGGCAAGGCTCTAAATTTACCCGTCAGTCTACGTTCCAACCCTAATCCACTGCCCATGAGCTGTGGGTAGTGACCGAAAGAACAAGATCGCACACAAGCGGCTGAAAGAGCTTTCTCCGCAGGATGTCTGGGTCCAGCCTTAGAGATAGGGTTGGGAGCTCAGACATCCTGAGGATCAGAGTACAGCCGCTGCTCCTCTGATGAGATGAGGTGGTTCGGGCATCTAGTGAGGATGCCTTCCGGACGCCTCCCTGGGGAAGTGTTACGGGCATGACCAGCTGGGAGGAGACCCCAGGGAAGACCCAGGACACGGTGGAGAGATCATATCTCTTGACTTGCCGGGGAACACCTTGGTATCCCCTCAGAGGGGCTGGTGGAAGTGGCTTGGGACAGGGGCCACTGGTCTTCACATAACACAAACGCCACAGTCACAACATGTCACAACCACATCTAGAACATCCCTATTGCACAATACCAATAATTTAAATAAATACATTAAACCAGTGTGGAGGCCAAGGAGCCAAGAGAAATTAAAACTACATCAGTTCATTCATGATCTTAATAGATGTTGGGATAAAAGATTGTTTAAAACTGTTAAGCCTGCAGCGGGGGACTCTGAATCTCCTCCTTGAAGGGAGCAGGTGATACTCTGTGTGGAGAACATGGGTTCAGCCGGACAAAATTTTTTGTGCTTGTGTCACGATGGATTGTTCAAAGATAGACTGAAGAGAATGATGATTTTTAACATACATGATTTTCATTGCTTGTTGTACCAGACGGTTTGACTGTGTCTTCAGCTGTGCAGAGAAGTTACTGTACTAGGCTGTGATCCCGTACCTTATAGTACTCTCTAGAACAGCATGGTGAAACAACAGCATGACCTTCTGCTCAACACCAAAAGCTCTCAGATGAGCAAAGGACTTGATAGCTGATTAAAAACTATCAATATTTTGGGATAGTTGTCATACCCCTTGGTTTCAACTGAGCACCTGGTTTGTCTTCATTTCAAAGGCTGTTCAGCCCCCTCCCCTTGATCCTACGGAGAATTGGGACCACTTCACTGAACATGCACACACAAAGCCAAAGGCTAGGGGTCAAACAGGGGCTAAGGGGTAGAATTAGGATTGGCCCTTAAAATGAATAACCCCATTAGGTTGGAAAATCCCACAAAAACCATTGTTTGGGAAATGTTTGGTTCTTTTTTTGTAGGAAAGTATAAAAAAAAGTTTGTCTCACAGTTTAGGAGACACTTTTACCTAAGAATTTGAGCATTTGCACTTTTGCAAACACTGAGATATGTTTTGATTAAATCTATTTATTAAACTCATGTTCATATTAAAGTTGGCCAGCTGGATCTTTTGAGAATTATTAAATCTTCAGTTATTGGTGCAGTAAGTTGGTGTTTATTCATTTTGTGCAGGTGTTCAAATAAGAACGGCAAAGCATCAGGCAGCCTTAATGAGCTAAATTTAACTTTTTATGTACATGTGTATAGAAAAAGCAAATGTAAAATCAGTGTAAAATAGCTGCAAAAAGGCAAAAATTAAAATGTCAAACGTACAGAGCCTGTTATAATGAAGCAGCTTTTCCACTTTCACTGTAATTAGTCAATCACATGGAGGTCTCTTTCTTCATCTGAAGGAGCTATAAAAATATGATGGAAAAAACAACTCACATTTCATCAATTTCCATGCCCTCCCAGTGGAAATAAGATTAATTATTGCAACAATGGAATGCACAGAGGCAATTTATTATGCTGCTCTGACTGCTTTTGTGTACTGTAGCTTAATGTTGCTTCCAAGGAGCAGAGAACGGTGCATTAGGTTTTATTTGGACAAACAGGGAACTTTTTATCTCCCCAGAAATTTGAACTCCATATTTTATTGGCTGCTATGTTCTGAGTTTGTGAATACAAGAGAGTAGATGATGATAAGAAGTATGGAAAATGGAGACACGTTTTTGGGGTAACTAAGTATAATGAAGGAAGTATGAAGTAACACAAGAGTTGATGCTTTCCTGTTGATAGTATTATATATAACAAGAGAATTCAAAATGTTAACATCTGAAAAGTTGTTTGCCATTGGCTCATATCAGGACAGGGACGGAGCCAGGATTTCAATTTTGGGTGGGCCTTAAATTACAAAGGTTAGAAAATAACAGTTTTGTTGCTTTGATCCTTTAATATTTATTAAGATTTCATAATGTTTTAGTGCATCAGACAGCAATAACTCTCAATGGCATCAGTCAAAGATTTGTGCCCTAATACACCAATGGGCTGCGCCACCTCAACTTTTCAGGTATCATAGGCTGTAAGAGCAGCAACATCAACCACAGTTAAATAAAAGAGAAAAATCTACTGTCTTTCCCCAAATCATTCTCTAGTCTTACTGGTATAACATGAGGCTGAATGATTCATCAATTTTTTGCCCTCAGGATAAAAAAAAATTACAAAACTCGGTTCATTTGATTAAGATGGGGCATCTAACAATGACAAAATGAGAGTAAAATGACAAAAATTTATAACATTCCTCTTGAAAACCTATTTCTTAAAAGAAAGAAAGAAAGAAAGAAAGAAAGAAAGAAAGAAAGAAAGAAAGAAAGAAAGAATTAAGAAAAGTTTGAAGTGGGCCCATCAGAAAGTTGGTGGGCCTGGGACCATTGGGCCCACTCATGGCACCGCCCCTCAATCAGAATATATCCAGGTTTCCACTCTTGAACAACAAATAAAGAATTATGAAAATAAGATATGATAAGATAATACTTTATTGTCCGATTGCTCAGGAATTTGCTTGGAATTGGTGGTAACTTTGACCTTTTGTTAGGTGGTATGGTCCACTTAAAGGATAAATTCGGTTTATACAGTTATACAGTAAAGCTGAGAGGCCTCAGTCCAAGCCACAACGCAACGTCACTAAATCCAGCTTGTTTCATTCTTGAAGTTAAAGGATAAGTTCGGTTTATACAGATTTTACATTGTTTATAGAATGAAGTAGAACAAAATACTCACCCAGAAGGCTTTCCTGATCCAAGCAGTGCTTCGGGAGATATTTAGATCCAAAATCGTGCAGCGGACGTCTGTATAGTGGGAAAACTTGTGTTTTTCACCAATATTCCACCATAGTTTGCTCCGGGTTAGATATCGATGATCTGCTGAAGTCTGTGTCACTCCAGACAGTGCTGTGTGGCTGTAATGACCTCTGAACTGACGAAGACTTTGTTTACATTTGTCCCTCAAGGAAAGGAGTCAGCTCTCCAGAGAGTACTGCGCATGCCTTTCTTTGAGGGACAAATGTAAACAAAGTCTTCGTCAGTTCAGAGGTCATTACAGCCACACAGCGCTGTCTGACTGCAGCAGATGACTAACCCCGAGCGGACTATTATGGAATATTGGTGAAAAACACAAGTTTTTGGATGATTAATGCAGTTTTAGGAGCAGCGCGGTCTATGCCCTGATGGATCCCATTATACGGACGTCCGCTGCACGATTTTGGATCTAAATATCTCCCGAAGCACTGCTTGGATCAGGAAAGCCTTCTGGGTGACTATTTTATTCTACTTCATTCTATAAACAATGTAAAAACTGTATAAACCGAACTTATCCTTTAACTTCAAGAATGAAACAAGCTGGATTTAGTGAAGTTGCGTTGTGGCTTGGACTGAGGCCTCTCAGCTTTAGAAGAAAAGATTTTAAAGATGGAAACAGCTGCTTACATTTGAATGCTCAAAAAATAGATTTTGAACATCCTTTCTTTCTGTTGCATTTGGTGTCTTGAATAATGCACAGTCAGTTTAACTATTTTGTTGTTTCCTTTTGTTTGTGTGCTTGCTGCTAGCAGTGCAACAAATTACTCCTCTGGGATAACACAGATTACCTTGAAATCTACAGGAGAGCCATTTAACAGATAAGTGAGGATTTCATCGTAACCTGGATCAGCTCATTTGAAGAGTAATGCAATAAAAACTTGAAGTGTCAGCAGAATCTGCAGCAAACTTGGCAGCCTGGAGGGTGTTTTTGGATCATCCAGGGCGCTCTCTGGGGCTGCAGCACCTGATTGATGGAGCTGTTTGTTTCTAATCACTTCAGAGATAAAGCACCATGCAAAGATTCTGCAGCAGCAGGTGGAGGAGCTGCTTCAGAGTTTGGGCTATAAATTGAGATTGTCTCATTGCTTTTCATTTCATCCTCCTCCTCCAAGTGATGGGTTTTTATTGAATAATGACTAGAGGATTAAAATAAAAGTGATTATTTCAATCATCTTTATCAATCACAATAATATATTCATACAAACCTTATCCTGAATGTCAACTGAATACTCTGAATGACTGAATAGCTCTGAAAGGCGTTTACTATGGCCTGACGTTAATGTTCAGGTTTGTTTGTTTACCAAAAGCTTCATTTTAGTCTGACTGTTCAGCTTCCCAATCTCTTTCAAAAGCTGAGCATTCAGGTTTACACGATGACCTATTTGGCCCATTTTAGCTAGCTAGTATCAGTTCAGTGGTGAATAAATCTGGATAAGAGCTGCCTGTCCAGAAACAATAATAGTCCTTATTCACTGAGAAAGGAGAGGATAAAATAACACTCATGGCAGGAGAAAGGTGGAAATAGAAAATTGAGCAGTAGGACAGGTTTGGATTGAAGAACCAGGATTAGACTGTTCAGCAGGGAGCGGCTCTGTGATTATACTTCTAGACTTTTCATTTCTTTCCTAACATATCATCAAAAGAAGCCTTCCCTCTGCTCTGACTTTATCAGGCTTTACTCCACCCTGTCAGTTTAAGCCTCTCTGTGTTAGGAAGGACAGCCTGAGCCAGAGATGGATGAATAGATTCATGTTGAATAAAAACAGCTGTGTACCTGCCAAACATCTGGCCTCCTGTTGACTCTGATCTTTTGAAGAGAAGTGAGACCAAAACGTGGGACATGTCCCCTCCCTCTGTTTCTTTGCCTTTTAAAACGCAGGATGTGCTGTGGTCTCAGTGGAGGCAGCTCAGCTGTGGGCCGTATTACTGCCACTATCACCCTCACTGCACCGTGGTCTCCTTCATGAGACAAAGCGTTGCTGAGATTTCGCCTTGTTTCTGGCGTTTTTCATCTTCCAGTGGTGCCAGGACAAACTATTGGAAACAGCACAACACAGGCTGTGATGGATTACAGTAAGGAAGGAGTACACTGCATCAGACAGTGTCCACTGTCTCTGTTGAAAAGAGTACAGACTGTATGTGTATGGAAGTATACGGCATCCAACTCTAGCTGTAAACTGTGAAACGTTCTCTTTGTGTACGATCGACACAGACTGTTGTTTTGTTTTGACGCTGACGCCACAATGGCAACTTATCAATATGAATATTTGTGTGTTAAAAGAAAACCTATTCTAAGGTTGTTTGTGTTTTTTCTTTCTCTTCCCCTACAAGTGTTGTTTATCTCTCACAGCGTTTTCTGGAGACACTGATATGTTGAACACTTTCCCTGCAGAGACGTCGCTGGAACACTGAGGCTGTGGTTCAACGGTTTGGCTCCAGAAATAAAAAACAAGCACTTCTGAATTTTTTTTTTTGACTGAAAAGCAGCCATATTTCCAACAAAATAGACGTGAGGCTGTTGGAGCTGTTGATGTCAGCCTGCTGATGAACAGGGACACAAATGTTCAAACCGCCACATGAATTGATGTGTTGTAGAAATCTTCTCTTCTTTTTATTTATTTATTTATTTATTTTCTTATTATTATTTTTTTTATTTTTTTATTGGTTTACAAAGGAATATCATAAAAGTTTGTCACTTTATGCTCGATTTGTTATTGTTAGATGCCTGTCTTCATAAAATGAGCCAAGTTTGGCAATGGTTTAGCCTATTGATAAAAAAGTTACCTCAAAGTTGCCTCATGTTATACTGGTAGGGCAAGAGAATGATTTGTAGAACGACTGTAGATTTTACATACATAGTAACAATAATATATCTATAACTATATTGTAACAGTTATTTTCCAATTTTTGCAAATTAAGTGTGACGGCCACAGGCCTTGGGATCAGGGTCTGCTGTCTTGCCTGCCTGCCTCTGTTTTCTTTTTCCAGGGCTTCCTGGTTTCCCTGCTCCTCCCCTCTCATCTGGGGATTGGATCCACCTGGTGGGAGCTTTTAAAAAATGTTTGAGTCCCACATGGGCTCTCTCTCTCCCTTCCTGGAAGGCTGGTGCCTGCCAGGCACCCACCTTTGGTTTGGTTTGGTTTGGTTTGGTTTGGTTTGGTTTGGTTTGGTTTGGTAATGCTAAGTTTAGATTCAGTTTCCTTTACACATAGTCTTAATAATCTGTTCACATTTCACTGCACCCAACACCCTCACCTCACTACTGATGCTGACTAAACCACAAGTTAGGTTTCTTGAGTTGCTCAATAAACTTATTTCTTTATTTAAAGCTATCACTGTGTTGACCTCCCTTATTTGTTATGCTCTACAACGAGCTGGGCATAACAAGTGGGGGCTCGTCCAGTTTTGAACCTTAAAGATTACCATTTTGGTTGGTGTTAAGGAGTCTAGCGAGGGTGGGAGGCCCACAGTGACGTTTATTCGGTAGTTTAGTTAAGCAGGGAGGGTTGAGACTTTTTTGTTCTCTAGTTTCTCTAGCTGTAAAGTCATTGTGCATTCAGGTAGACTATTGAGTTTGGGTTATGCAGTGCATGACAGTGGGGAGGATTGTGGCTGGGTAGCTGTGCTATTTTGCTGTCTGGCTGGAGCATTTAGTCTGTCCCCCAGATAGGCGGTAGCAGCAGCCATCTCACAAGGAGGGGTTGCTATTTTTTTGTTTTCAGGGCTGTTTGTTATTTTTGTGTGTTGTCCGTGCGGGTAGCAGCAGTTGTCTCGGGAGCACCCCGAAGTATTGGCTGAGACAGTTTGTCTCCCCAATACAGACGGTTTGTAGGTGCATAAATACCCACCGCCAGTACGCACATGAAGACTAGGGATCAGTTAGCCAGCTTTGAGGTTAGGTAGTTAGGAGGGGCGCTCCATAATTACTCAATCTCCCTGTGGTTGTGTACTGTGTCACTCAGACTGCCTTGTCTGTTTATTCGTTCTTTTTATTATCCATTTGGATGTGTTGGCTGGATAGGGTAACTATGTCTAACGTGGAGCCTGAGCACGGTAATACTTTGGTATCTGAGTTTCTAAAAAGGCCGTCTCGTAGTACTTTGACTCAGTTTACTAAAGCGGATCTAGTTGATTTGGCAGTTTATTTAGGCTGGTCAAAAACTGACAAAGTTCCAAGAAAGGCAGAGCTGAGGAGCATTGTTGAGGAGCTAGGTGTAGCTGCTAGACTGCTGGAAGTAGCTCAAGCTCCAGCAGCTCCAGGTCAGGTCAGTTCTGAGCTTGGTGGGGGTATTTTGTCAGCTGAATATCTGCAGCTAGAGAAGGAGAAATCAAAATTAGAGAGAGAGAGGTTACAGCTTGAGTTTGAGAAAGAAAGACTGAGGGTGGAGATAGAATTGGAAAGGGAGAGAGCTAAAGTAGAGCAGCTAAGGTTGGAGCTGTTAAAGGAAGAGAAGGCACGTGAATCTTTGTTGGCTGGTAGTAGAGGTGGAGCTACTGGTTTTGATGTTGCTGAAAGCTTGCGTCTTCTGCCTAGATTTGATGAGAAAGATCCAGACACATTTTTCTCATTGTTCGAGCGTGTTGCAGAGAGTAGAGGATGGCCAGAGGGTCATAGAACGATGATGCTGCAATGCATTTTCACAGGTAAGGCCCAGAGAGCTTTTTCTGCCCTTAGTTCTGTTGATTGTAATGATTACACTAAAGTTAAAGCTGCAGTTCTAAAAGCTTATGAACTAGTTCCAGAGGCATACAGGCAAAAGTTCAGGAACTGGAAAAAGGGAGAGAAGCAAACTCATGTAGAATTTGCCCAGGATATATTAACTCATTTCACCCGCTGGAGCTCTGCTTCGGAGGTAAACACCTATGAAGATTTGTGTGATTTAATTGTGTTAGAACAATTTAAAAGTTCATTGCCAGCTAACCTTGCTACTTATATCAGTGAAAAAAAGGTGAAGACAGCATCTGCAGCTGCTGTCCTTGCTGATGAGTATGTTTTAACACATGCTAGAGGTTTGGTGATTGGTCAAGTCTACAGAGGAGGTCAGCAGAAGGAGAATTTCCGGGCTGGGCCTTGCAAGCCTGCAGGGGTCACCCATGAGTCCGCTCATCAGGTTGTGAGGCATGTTCCGGGGACAGATGGGAAGTTTGATCCTACCAGGGTCTGTCATGCATGTAAAAACAAGGGACATTGGAAAGGAGAATGTCCGATCAGTAAATCAGGTCAGAAATCAGCTGATTCCAGTGTTTATGTAAAGTCAGCTGGCCTAGTCTCCTCTGCCTCAGGCATGGGTAAGGCTGGGTTGGATGTTTTTCCCCCTGAGCCTGCTCCACCTGAGGGTGTTGATGAGGCATATGCACCTTTTGTCTCAGATGGTTTTGTGTCTTTGGATGGGAAAAACAAGGTACCTGTAAAGATTCTGCGTGACACAGGGGCCACTCATAGTTTGATTGTGGGGAAAATGTTGCCTTTTTCAGCCTGCACTGCTACTGGGAAAAAATCACCTGTACTTGGCGTCGGGTTGGTTCCTCTGTGGGTTCCTTCACATCGTTTTCATCTCTTCTCTGATCTGGTTTGTGGAGAGGTGGAAATGGGTGTCCGTCCTCAGCTGCCGATTCGAGGCATAGACATGATTCTAGGTAATGATTTAGCTGGGGCAAAGGTTTGGAAAGGTAGTACACCACTAACTTGTGTTGGGTCACCCTTACAGGATTCTGAGGAGCCAGAGGAGTGTGTCAAGCAGTTCCCTAAAGTTTTTTCTTCCTGTGCTGTGACGCGTTCGAGGAGTAAAGCTGAGTCAGAGCTGTCTGGTCAGATTCAGCCCTCTCAGGAGTCAGTTTCTCAGGTTGAAGACAGTTCTGAGGAAAAGGAGCAGTTTGAATTGTTTTCTATCCCGTCGCTGTCTAGAGAAGAGTGTATTAAAGAGCAAGCAGCAGATCCCACGCTGAAATCCTTGTTTGAGCTGGTTTGTCCAGGGGGTGAGCTTAAGAGTGATCAGGGTGGTTATGTCATTGATGATGGGTTACTGTTGAGGAAATGGGCTCGGGTGGTGAATGGTGTACAGGTAGACAGTGTCGTTCAGATTGTGGTCCCTTCAAAGTTCAGAAAGCTGGTGTTGAGCACATCTCATGATGGTGTGGCAGGTCATCTAGGTGTGAAGAAAACATATGACAGGGTGCTTCGCCATTTTTTCTGGCCTCGTTTGAAGAGGGACGTGACAATGTATTGCAGAACTTGTGGCACCTGCCAGCGAACCGGGAAGCCCAACCAACAGATTAAACCAGCTCCATTGTACCCCATTCCTGTGGTTGAGAAGCCATTTGAACATCTGCTTCTTGACTGTGTGGGTCCGCTTCCAAAAAGTAAGTCTGGGAGTAGCTATTTGTTGACAGTAATGTGTAAGAGTACACGCTTTCCTGCTGTGTTTCCTCTACGTTCCATTAAAAGTAAACCAGTTCTGAAAGCACTGACTTCGTTCATTACCACCTTTGGGGTCCCGAAGGTGGTACAAACTGACCAAGGGAGTAATTTCATGTCTCGTACATTTTCCCAGGTGCTAAAACAGTTGAAAGTTAAACATCAGGTGTCAAGCGCATACCATCCTGAGTCTCAGGGAGCACTTGAACGTTTTCATCAGACTTTAAAATCTATGCTGCGTTCTTATTGTACTGAGCTTTCTCAGGATTGGGAGGAGGGCCTGCCTTGGCTGTTGCTGGCTGTGCGTGAGGTTTCACAGGAGAGCACAGGTTTTAGTCCTAATGAACTTGTATTTGGCCATACAGTTCGAGGTCCACTTGCTGTGTTGGGGGATGATTTGAAGAATGTTGAGCCACCTGACAATGTCCTAGATTATGTCAATGATTTTCGTCGTCGTTTGCATGTTGCGTGTGCTGCTGCTCACAAAAAGCTTAGCTGTGCACAAGGGAAAATGAAGGAGCTTTTTGATCGCAAAGCTGAATCGCGCAGGTTTGAGCCTGGGGATCAAGTTTTGGCCCTGTTACCTCTGGTAGGTTCACCCTTTCAGGCAAAATTTAGTGGACCTTACACAGTTAAAAGCCGTGTGTCAGATAGGGACTATTTAGTGTACACACCTGACAGAAGGAAAAAAGTTCAGTGGTGTCATGTGAACCTATTGAAGGCCTATCATTCTCCTATCTCTGCCTCTCAAGTAGGTGAGTCTGTAAAGTCGGTGGCTACGGTCACTACAGTGGAAGTTGGGCCTTCAGAAGATTTTGAGGTGCCATCTGAGCCTGTTCTGACAGGAAAACTCAACAATTCTGAGTATCTCAAACACATAGACAGTCACTTGAGTTATCTGGTAGCCAATCAGCGCGCAGACCTGGTGGAGCTGCTTAATTCTCATTTGTCTCTCTTCTCAGATACACCGTCACGCACCAGCCTAATTGAGCATGATATAGAGGTGGGTGATGCCAAACCTGTCAAACAGCGTTTCTACCGTCTGCCCATGGAGAAGCGGAAACGGATGGAGAGGGAGGTGGAGTACATGTTAGAACATGGGATAGCAGAGCCAACGTGTTCCAGCTGGGCCTCTCCATGTCTGTTGGCAGATAAAGCTGATGGTTCTGACAGATTTTGCACAGATTTTAGAAAGGTTAATGCTGTCACCAAGCCTGATTGTTATCCTATGCCTCGAATGGAGGACTGCATTGACCAGGTGGGGAGTGCAAAGTTTGTGACCAAACTTGACCTTTTAAAAGGTTATTGGCAGGTGCCATTAACCCAGAGGGCCAAGGAAATTTCCTCTTTTGTTACACCTTGGGGGTTATTTTCCTATAATGTGATGCCATTTGGGCTGAGGAATGCCCCAGCAACATTTCAGCGCCTTATGAATAGGGTGTTAGCTGGTCAGTCAGGCTGTGCAGCATACCTAGACGATGTAGTGGTGTTCAGCGACACATGGGAATCTCATGTTCAGCGCTTAAAGGCAGTTTTTAACAGGTTGGCAGAAGCACATTTAACCATTAATTTGAAAAAATGTGAGTTTGCTAAAGCAACCGTGACCTATCTGGGCAAAGTTGTAGGCCAAGGTGAAGTCCGGCCTGTGCAGGCTAAGGTGGAGGCCATTGATGAATATCCCATACCATCATCCAAAAAACAGCTGATGCGGTTTCTAGGATTAGTGGGATATTACCGCAGTTTTTGCCGTAATTTCTCTACTGTGGTTGCCCCTTTGACTGATCTCTTGAAGAAAAACACTCCTTTTGTCTGGTCTCCTCAATGTCAAACTGCTTTTGATGCTGTCCGAAAACTTATCTGTTCTGCCCCTGTTCTTGCAGCTCCTGTGTTTGATAAACCCTTTGAGATACAGGTGGATGCAAGTGAGGTTGGAGCTGGGGCTGTTCTCCTGCAGGAGGGGGAAGGGGGAGTTGAACATCCAGTCTGCTTCTTCTCCCGTAAGTTCAATCGTCACCAGTTGAACTATTCAGTGGTCGAAAAAGAGACACTGGCTTTGATTTGGGCACTGAAGTTTTTTGAGGTTTATGTAACACCGTCTGTGCCAGTGACAGTTTACACAGATCATAGTCCACTAACTTTCTTGGAAAGTATACAAAATGCTAATCAAAGACTAATGCGGTGGATTATGTTTCTTCAGCCTTATACTCTTAATGTGAAACATATTAAGGGTCGTGAAAACATTATGGCTGACGCGCTTTCTAGAGCACCATGTTGATTCCACAAAGACCCTGTTGGTGGGGGTCTTTGTTTTATGGGGGGGGGTGTGACGGCCACAGGCCTTGGGATCAGGGTCTGCTGTCTTGCCTGCCTGCCTCTGTTTTCTTTTTCCAGGGCTTCCTGGTTTCCCTGCTCCTCCCCTCTCATCTGGGGATTGGATCCACCTGGTGGGAGCTTTTAAAAAATGTTTGAGTCCCACATGGGCTCTCTCTCTCCCTTCCTGGAAGGCTGGTGCCTGCCAGGCACCCACCTTTGGTTTGGTTTGGTTTGGTTTGGTTTGGTTTGGTTTGGTTTGGTTTGGTAATGCTAAGTTTAGATTCAGTTTCCTTTACACATAGTCTTAATAATCTGTTCACATTTCACTGCACCCAACACCCTCACCTCACTACTGATGCTGACTAAACCACAAGTTAGGTTTCTTGAGTTGCTCAATAAACTTATTTCTTTATTTAAAGCTATCACTGTGTTGACCTCCCTTATTTGTTATGCTCTACAACGAGCTGGGCATAACATAAGGAACACCCAAAATTGAAATCATGGCTCCGTCGCTGCTGCAGACATGTTATGATTGAAGGTATGGGCCTCAAACACCAAGGTCGGCCCATAGCTCTGCCCTGACAGGCCTCAGAGGGCTGACCAATCAGAGGAAAGTGGGTTTGTTGGGTGGGGAGCCTTAAAGAGACAGCAGCTAAAACAAAATGCCTCAGGCAGAGGTTGAAATAAAAGTTTTCTAAAACACCTGTGTGAGAAAAATGGGGATATTTTCCTAGCTGTAAATCATATGAAGCTACCGATGGAGCACCAGTGGGATATAGCACAATATAAAGCACAATATCCCTCCTTAAACACTGAGTACAAACCATATCAGAGTTGAGGATGCAGCTTTTTGAACCAAACATCTTCTGAATAATGTGGCTAAAGCTGTGTTGATGTGGGGTTATCCAAGCCCTCGGGGTCTGTCTAACACTGAACAAAGAACATTTCTGCTCGCTTCGCTGCATGAGATTGAATTTCTGTTTCCTGAGGGAAGTGAAAGCACCTTGAAGGTGTTGTTTATTGAATCAGAGCTACAGCAGATTAGAAGCTTAACTCACTGAAATATGGAGGAAACTAAAGGCAGCAGGTAATTTTCCATCACCTGAGAGAGTTCATGTTTGCTGTAAACATCCTCGCTCCCTGACAGACCTTTCCTGTGAAGAAACCCCTTCATAAACACAGAGGAAGCTCTATCTAACATGTCATATATGGAGGTGAAGAAGGCTCCACTATGTGAGCTCAAAAGAAGCTCTGTACCTGAGTGTTTGCTACTCCGAGCTTGGTCAGAGTCAGACTCTGGCTGTTTGGATAACTTTGTGTATTTTTCAGCGTTCAGAACATCAAACTGACTGTAATTTGTTCAGCTGCATTTTTTAAAGTCGTCTTGTTGACTGGACTGTGGTCAGCATTTACAGGAAAGTGATTTATCACTGGTGTAACATTTCAAGAGGAGAGCAGAACAGCTTTCATCTGAGACGTTAATGTATGTCTCGGTCTGTTTCTCTGAATGTTGAAGTCAGCAGGATGTCAGTGAAACAGTCACATGGTGTCACTGCAGAAAACAAGGATCCAGTTTGTGAATATTAAAGGTGCAACAAATCACAAATCTTTCTCATTTACGTGTTTTAACTACAAAAAGTTTCTGAGTGTTTGTAGATTTTAACAAAGATGGAAATTCAGTGAAGGAGGTGAAGTCCAACAGTTCCTGTCAGGGCTCATTTCTTCACCTCTCATGCTCGTGTGAGTCCTTGCAGCCTGCTCACCATGTGAACTCTCATCTTCATTCACATTCCCTCTCTGCCTGTGGCTCTGCATCCAAACACCCTCCCAGTGGGGTTTCCTGTCTGCATTTCACTGCATCCCTCATTGATTTGTCCTCGACCGTGAGCTGAGCAGACCTCCACCTGGATCGGCCCAATCTGAATCCAAATTTAGGCTGCAGGCCTCAAAGCGTTCAAATGTCTCCTCTGATTATTTTCTGAGCCTGTGGAAATAAAAGTAGTGTGATAAAACAAATTCATAAGCTCACTTTACAAGGACAAACTGTCGATATCTCTCTGAGTGCGTTTGCCCTTTCAGTCTGACCTCCACTGGCTCAGCAGGAAGGAAGATGGAGGAAACAGAAGCATCTTCACCCTCATGTCAAGTTTCCTTTTAGGAGCTAATAATAATTTAAACTGTGTTAAAAATACCACACACCTCTTTTCAGCTTCATTTAAAGAGAAGAGTTATATCTGACTTTAATAGAGCTAAAATAATCCAGCAGGTCCCAGAGGAAAGAGGAAGCTAACGCACAGTGACACAAACACTGTAGGAATCTGTCTTTCCCCTCCTTCTGTCCCACCTCGCCTCTTCCCTGTAGTCCGTCTGTTTCTCTGATTTATTTCACATCATCGAGCTTTCACATCAAAGTACCCTGACTGTGGCCCCCCACAGGTGAGCGATGCCCATGGGACCTGAGTCATCATCGCAGCACTCACGCATATCATCTCACCCACCCCTTGATGGATGTGCTCTCCACCTCTCTGGTGTCTTTCAGTGTCTCAGTGAGCGCTAAGTGAAGGGAAAACAGTGAGACACTTTGCTCTGTAATTGTCAGTAAATCTGTGAAAGTGTCACCGTGCAGACCTCAGGGTCCCTGCTCCCTGAGGAGCCTCACAGCTGAGCTGGACAGCTCCCACTGTGCTGCAGCTCTGGTGGAGATAATCTCCCTGTCAGCAGCCTGTCTCCCTCCCTGATGTCAGCTGATGCCCACTGTTGTGTCCCTTCAGTTTGTGCTCCCACAGCGATGTCAGGAAAAGCTCATCCCAACATTTTCTGTGCTGCTGGGTTTTGTGCTCCATCACATGTCAAAGAGGTGTGACCTCTAAATTAAAGGGCAGAAGTTTAAACAGAAGTTTCAATTAGTTTTCAGCACACAATTTGTCAGCTTCATCTTTTGGCCTCAGTCTTCGGCCCTAAAACTGTACCATGGAAACTCAGCTCAGGACCTAGACTCTGCAAGTCTTTCTGAGTCTTTGAGGCCCCTCTGACTCACCCATAATCAGGTAACTACAGCTGAGTATCTCAGTGCTGAATCCTCTGATTCCCAAATGGTCATTGTGCCAGAGGTGCTGACTGAACATGAGCTTTCTTTGTCTCTGACTCATATTTTTACATTTCATTACTATGACTTTTCTTCTCAAAGCTTTTGTTAGAAAAACTGAGCTTAATGTTCCTCAATTAAGAAGAGATTTTTTTTTTCAGAAACTGAAAATTCTCCTGATACTCTACAATAGCTTACCCTGCATTTAGTATTGATTTCACCCAAAGAAGGAGCTCTTTATCTGTCAGCATCAGCAGACAACCCCCTGTGTATAGAGACACTGGGCTTTATGGGTAATATTTCAGGTGATGTTAGGCTGTTTGTCAGAAGTAGCGAGACAGAAATCATCTGCATTTATTTTTTAAACTTTCTAACTTCTTCTGAGCGACAAACACTGTTGAGCAATGAGTCATTTGAAGCACTTAGCCCTGTGTGGGTGACAGGAGTGATAAATACTTTTAAAAGCAATTAAACTTTGATCTATTGTTCTAAATGAAACCCAGACTGAGTCTTTTCTGACTGCTTTTACTCAACCTTTTCAAATCAAATTGCATTCAGCGCTGCATTAGTTTGGATCCAATTACAAATGTGCCACAAGCTCTTCTAAGTAATTTGTGAGTAACAGGTAGTTTACTCTGAGAGCACAACAAAACTGAGCTTTGACGGTGAGCCGGGGAGATGGATGTGATGAAGAAGGACTTAATCTGCTGAGTTTTTGAACTTCAGATAAGCTGAGGTGATATGAAGTGGATAGAAAGGTCAGAGGATACGGTCTGACACAGTGTGAGATGACCTCTTTGTCTCTCCATCTCTAACTCGTGCTCTTGGTGATGACACAGTGAGCCAGAGACACAGTGGGACCCAAAGAGTCCAGCTTCATCCTCCAGGTGTCTTTAGTCTACCCTCTGTCTCTCCATGTTGCTGACATCGGTCCAAAGAAGATCCACGAGGATCTAAAGCTACAGAGGGCGATAGGAGCAGTCTGCCCCCGTTGAGACTCCATATGCTGGGTGAAATCTGCTCCTCTTCTCCTGATGAGTCGGCTCGAGTGTGTTTGTCTGTACCATGGACTGAAAAGAGCTCCAGACCAGCTCAGTCTGGCTCACATCCCAGAGACGAACAGACATCCACTCACAGATATCATGCCATCTATTTGGCCTAAAGAAATCTAAAACAGCATGTTAGATTATTTTGTTATACTATCAAAGAAATCAGGCCACTGCTGTTTCAGTTTAACATGTGGCATGTCCGACCTTTCCTGCCAGAAAATCTCTTGTTTTTGAGAAATGAGGCTGATGTAAAGTCAGTAATCACATTGTTTTTAAGCAGCTCCAGCTGAAGGTATCTGTGAGTACAGAGAGGTCCCTGCTTTGCTTTCTGAAGTCAGCTGTTTCCCTTTTCAGCTTCTGCTCGTCCTTGCCTTAAAGATTGGTTTGTGACAGTTGATGATAAATAGTCTATGTCTTGTGGAACATATTTTATTTTGCTTTGTCCTGTATATCATGGCCATAAATCACCAGTATGTGTGTAACCTTCTCCCCTGTTTGCCAGCACAGCTTGGTGTGTGCCAGCGCTGGTCAACAGCTGAATGATAAATCTCCTTTCTGAGGGCCACAGGAGTGTGTGGGTGTAGCCAGGCTGATTTATTAAAGACAAAACCGAGTGTGAGCAGAGGAGTTACATTACTGATGGCTCTGAGAATGATATGTGCCGTAGCTGCCGGCTGATATGGAGGGCTGGTGTCACTGTAGGTGTGCATGGGATGGTCTGAATGGATGGATTGCTGAAGATGATGCACATGGAGGAAGATACAAATAAAAACCAATTTGCTCCTTCTAGCTGGATTTGCAATTCAAGTAAAAACATTTGGCTTCCAGAAACAGAGTCAATCATCCTCATTCATCCAGCTGACATATATCCCTTTGACAGCTCTCTAGTAGCAGTGAGTGGAGGAATAAATCCCACATCCATGTTAATGTTTATGTATCCTCCCCAACACTAACACAGTTTCTTATGAGAATCAGAGCAGATGATTCATATTCTGAATTCAATACAAACTTAATTTATGTTAAACAGATTAGTGGGTCAGTTCGAAGATCATCAACTTTTATGTGCAGGAATTAAAATATTTAAAGCTGCAGATTGTTTCAGTCGAGCTTGATCATGTAACACTGTTCCACTTATTCACATCAAAGAAGTCATTAGTGAGAATCTCCTCTGATCTCTGCACGATATCCTCTACCTGGATACATATCTTAAAGGGTCATGCATATAGGCTACAAAGTATAGCAGAAATATCCAGCTGTGCATATGATAACACAAAGAATAGAGTAAAAACGACTGCTGCAACTGGTCTCTACTTTACAAAGCTACATTTCTTTTGTTAAATGGACCTTTCTTAAATCCTTTTACAAGTCTTCACAAAGAGAAGAATGACAGAGTGAAAGCCAAGCCAACCATTGTGTTTCTGCAAAGAGGGAACAGGAAGATCAGACCTCATTGTCAGCAGGATATGACAGAAACCATCTTTCCAATTAAACCAAATTTTCACTCCCAGCTTCGAACTGAAGCTTTGAATTGAAGTCACATCTGTCGCTCCCTGTGGCTCATCAGTATTCATACAGCTCCTAACATTCAATTAACTTTGTGTTGGCCACATACGGTTTACTACAGACAGCTGTTGGTTTGCAGTTGTGCTGTAATAGATGTGTGTTTTCTTGTTTCGATAAGAAACTGGATTCAAGGAACAGATGGAAACAAGTATTTCTAGCCTGTGTATGTGTGTGTTCTAACTTATTCTTTCTTATCTATATCTATTTTCAAACATGTGACTACATCCACATTGTTATCTAAGTTATTAACCAAAATTTCTTCAGCCAAAAACGTCCAAACTTACCTCAGTTAGATCAGTTTTCACATTGCATCACAGCAGGTTTTCATGCAGCCAGGTAATACATTCCTATATGTAAAAGTTTTGACTGAATGTGAGGAAAACACAGTTTAATCTTACCTTAACTGAACCCCTTATAAACTTTGCAAGGGAAAATAAATGAAACCAGAAAAGAACTGAGCTCCAGAGGAGGGAACTATTGAACCGGTACATAATAAATGTTGAGGCATTGTTTAGAAACCACAGGACCACAGAGATTTATTATATGGTTGAAATAAAATAGCTTGCTGTGTTATTTAACAAAATTCCCTTCATATTGAATGTTTTTTTTAAGTTTATTAAATTTACTTAATGATATAAAGTTTCTGCAGCTTTCTTCCTGTCTTTTTTCTTCATCTGTAAAGTGAGCTTTACACGTGTGACTAATTCATGATCATTTCAGCAACATTGTAGCTAATTTGCACACTTGGTTATCTTTAAGTCATTTATCCCTCTGATTTTCAGCACACGGACACACACACAGTCACTCTTTCCTCCTTTACTTTCCAAAGCTGTATCTTTGAAGCATCAACCAGCAGTTCCTTCTTTAATTGGCTGAGACATTTGTCTCTTCATCACTCATATTGAACGTGTTATGTTGGCAGCAGTCAGAGGACCTCACACTGCACTGCCTCTGGCTTTGGCTTTATTTGATCGACTCATCAAAGAGACGGAGGGAGAGGCTGTAGGGTGAGTGAGCTCAGACCTGACAGGCCTTCATATCATCTCCGTATTTAGATGGCTTTCTGTCACTCCAAGCTCTCAGAAGTTGCTCTGGTTCTCCTCTGCAAAATGAACAAAAAAAGGGAATTTAATGACTAATGCTGCTCTTCTGTCCAGACAATAACCTGAAGGGTCCACATCCTTTATTTTCACCTATTGTGAAACAGAAAGATGCTTTTCCTAATCTATTTTTTATTTATTTTTTTGATGATTTAGCTTTTTCACAACAAAGCAATGGCTGTTTTCCAAACCATCTACTACATACTTCATGTGAATGTAGTATGTAGTAGGCACTGCATAGGGCCAACTGCTTTTGTGTGTAGTATGTAGTCTGACTGTTCTGTTGGTCTGTTTTGTAGTTTACTACTCTGGTTTTCAGTTTTGGAAAGAGGAGCTACAGGTGATGCATTTTATTTTGCCTCTATCATACAACACAAACTTTGGGTAGATCTTGGCATTTTTGTCATTTTGTTAACCATATCATAGCAGAATCAGCAAGTTTGATTTATATTGTTTACTTAAAGTAAACATGAAAAGGATTTTTATTTTTACAGCTTATGGAAAACAAACACTTGTATATAATCCAGGTATGGTTTAAAAAGTGAATTAATGGTTTATATGGGCTTTAATGAATTTGTAGATGTGAACGCCTTGTTTATAACGGAAATTAACAAGATGTACTTGTGTTTCTTTTGCATCACTTTACTTCTGTCTCACAGACCATCTCAAGTTAGTGTTGTTGTATTGTAGTTGTAAAGCCAACTCATTCCTGTAGATGACGGTAATTGAGTAAAACCTGGAGCCCACAAACAGCATTAGCACCGTGCATTGTGGGAAATACCATGCCAGGTAGACTGGTTCGTTGCATACTGGGAAACTTTCCTGGATCAGTAGGACATCCAGGGATTTTTGGCATACTGCAAATTTTGCAAGCTTTAGCATACTGTCTACCACATACTGAGTTTTGGCCAAAATAGTTAGTACAACAAGAATAGCAAGTGGTTTGAAAAACAACGGATGTCTTCTTGAAGGTGGGACCTTTAAGGTGGACAGCCTTGAAATGGGTCTGAGCAGGAGCCTGTGTGTGCCTCATAGACTGTATAAAACATGGACGTAGTCTCGCCGACATCACCCATCTGTTTCTGGAACGGAAAATGAAGCACATCGGCTATAGCGGCCATATTGGTAGTGGCAAGGGCTTTGCCTACAGCCACAGGGCGCCGGCCATCACGTGACCCTCAGCTGTGCCTCTTATTGGGGGAGCTTGCGATCTTAATATCCTCTGAACGGCCGCTTTAGAAAAAAATTCACCCCTGTACAGTGGGTGCCGGTAGTAAAATTAGCGACTCAGAAAGGAGAGGTTTTTTGAACCAGGCTGTAAAAAGGTTAATTTCTGTTTCGAAAATGGCTTTTTTTGGCTTGGTGTGTAAGTGACTTCCGGTACTTCTGGAGCCAGCCTCAAGCGCACACACTTGAGAAACAGCAGATTTTAGCACTTCCGCATTGTCTCATATTCTTAGACCTGAGGTTGCCGCTTGGTGTGCCTCTCCTAGTAAATAACTTCTACCTTCATTTGCATAGACCCTCCAAACTCTCACAGAGCCATGTCAGTGTTTGCTACAGGAAGTGAGTCGCTGTTCCACTTTTCCACTCAGAGGTTTGATTCCCTGCTCTTGAAATACTGATTTATTTCTTCAAAAGACTGCTGTTGTTTTTTTCTTTTAACACATTCTTAGAGTCATTTCAGTCCTCTCCCAAATAATCATCTTGCATGAATCACTATTCCCTGGCTGATCATTTCCCAGTGAAAAGAGGTTAAGCTGCTTAAGCCTCTTTTTTATATCAACACTTCTATTATGTAGTTTGGATAAGATGAAAAACAGACCTCAAGTAACCCCAAGAATAATTACAACTGCAAATCTCAGTTTCCTTTCAAGACGCCAAGCACAGGATTTTCCTCATTAGCGTATGACTGTAAATTATTTTTAATGACAAACTGTATTTTTGGGGATAAACGCTCTTGGGCAGATTAAGTGCAAAGACTTTGTGGGATTTTCACATGAATGTTTTCATAACTTGTTTTTGGCAATGTCAGAGAAAATCCCTTCCAGTCAAACATGAGAGTTTTTTTCTCCAGGAAACAGTTATTATGTGATGTAAAACTTGGGATTAATCATGAAACAAACAGAGAGGCACTGATCTGATTTACTGGATTAGCACTGGAACAAATACTGAGCTGGTTCCAAGAGAACTCTGCACATTTATTTTTATTATTTGGAAGCTTTAGGAGAAATTTTCTATATGTTTAAGAATTTAGCATAAAGCTTTTCACTGTGGAGGTGGGAATTATGATTAAAGGCTTGATACACTGTTTTAAAGCAATTTCATTTCATTAGTGTCAGTTTGGGGCCAGTGAATATATGTTGAAAATAAAAGAAACAGAGCTTGCTATGTTTAAAATAACAAGACTTTTGGATGCTCCAACATTAGCAAGTAGCAATTGCTCTCAGGGTGCAAGAGAGAGTTCTGTTCCTCGTCTTCTGTTTTTGTGTTACAGTTTGCCAAATCCCTGTCCCAACATGACGCCTCAAAAAGTCTCTCCAGGCCCAAAGTGATAGGCTTTAATGAAGACTTGGACCAAGTTCCACAGTTTTACTGTTTCATTTAGCAGACACTTATGTCCAAAGTGACGTACAACACAAGCAAGAATTTGGAAAGAAGGGAAAACCTTAGTAAGTTTGACAAAGTGTTACAAGTTATTTGGCTTCAGGTGCTGCCATTAAGTGCAAGGATTTGTTTTTTGTTTTTCTTTTTGTATTTTTTTCCCCATGTGGAATAATTTATTCATGACTAACCACAATTAATCGCTGCAACACTATAGTTCGACCTTCAACATATTCAATAATTAGTGCTAAATATTCCCCAAGAGCTGGGTCTGAGACCTTCTGACTTATTCTACCCCTGAGGACCTAGAGGAGAAGGGTCAGGTTGAGTTCCTAAGTGTTCCCTAAACAGATAAGTCATCAGACATCTCTTAAAGTAGAAAGGTACTTTGGTAATTCATTCCACCATTTGGGTACAAAAGGAGAAGAGTCTGGCTAGCGATTCGGAGCCGCACTGGGCTGGGAGCACCAGGCATCTTTCACAAGCAGAGCGTAGCGGGCAAGAAGGAGTGTAGACCTGGATGAAGGGCCCCACATAGGCAGGAGCTATTCTTATTAGTGTTTCATTCTTTAATTCATTCATTTTCGGAACTACTTATCCTATGCAGGGTCACAGATGGCTGGAGCCTATCCCGGCTGCCATTGGGCGAGAGGCGGGGTACACCCCGGACTGGTTGCCAGTCAATCACAGGGCTGACACAGACAGACAACCATTCACACACCCACACACTCTAACCTAAGGACAATTTAGAGTGTTCAATTAACCAGATGAGCATGTTTTTGGACTGTGGGAGGAAGCCGTAGTACCCGGAGAGAACCCACGCATGCACGGGGAGAACATGCAAACTCCACACAGAAAGGCCCACCAGCCAAGCTGGGCTTCAAACGGGTGACCTTGTTGCTGTGAGGCTTACTGTTGCACCACCATGCAACCTGCTTGTCAATGTTTTGTAAACAGAAAAGAGCTTTGAATTTCATTGGAGCTGCCACTGGAAGCCAAGTGAAGAGAAATTAACAGCAAAGTGACATGTGCTGTTTTGGGCTGGTTAAAGACCAGAAGTGCTGCTGATCTGCGGTTGGACTGAGGAACATGCTGGAAGGTCAATGAGCTCAGTTTTTAACAGATTTAGTTGAAGGTGGCGCTCCTTCATCCATGTAATGAGGCAGACCTGCTTGTTACTCAATCATGTAAAATGATACAAGTTTCTTAAAATGTTATAATCTGACAGATTAAGCTGTTCAAATGAGACATTTTCGCTGTAGTCTTCATGATAAATTATTATTATGATCACGATGATTAAATATTCTGCGAGAAGCTTAGTGTTGTTTCTAAAGACTCAAAAGAAGCAGGTGAGAAATGTGATGCTGGCCCTGATGACAGCTATTATCATTTCAGAGGGTTTAATCAGTGGGTGTGAACCCGTCCGTCCTCTCTAAGATATTGAAGGTGCCAAATATTGGTGTGGCAAGGTCCTTTGTAATGTGATCTAAATGAGCTCTGACTGGCTGGGTTGTCTTTCCCTCAGCAGTCAAATTATAATCTTTGGACAGGCCGATTATCCGTCTCCTTTACCGCAGTAATGGTGTCTGTGACCGGGTCATTTCCTGTTTGAAAGGTTGATTCTCTATTTGCCATCCTGCACATGTGGCCGTCAATTTATACGCCATTTGTTTCTCCGGAGCAGAATTTAAAATACATTTCCACACTGAGGTCTTTTTTAATTTCTTATCTAAGAAACTGAAAAATGCAGAGAATGAGACCTCACATTGACTCAACAGGTGTTTGTTTGAGATAACTGTGGTGCCATACCTGTCCTCTAACAGGTGAGTGACAGAAAGAAGAAATGAGGGTTAGTGCAGGATGTTCACCCTGCATTTTATCTGAGCAGATGATAAATTGGTAATGCAAGTCTACTACTACTAGGAAACCTGTGGACCAGATCTGAATCTCTTAACAAACAAAAACACTGTAACATTTTGTTAAATTAATCTTTTAATTTGTTTGTGTTGGTTTTTTGAGGTATCAGTTCATCATAGAAAATCTGAGCACACAGTGAAAACTAGTTCAGAAAGTTGCCATCTGTAGTAGTGTGTATTCACGCTCTGAAACACAGCACACACTGTGTTTTTCATTGATTCAGAGCTGCTTTAATAATGATTCAGCCTGCCTTCTGTTTCTGTCGTCGTGCAGTGACTCACTGCTTCACTTCAGCTCTTATTTTTCAAAATGTAGGACATCTGAATAATCCAAATAATGATTGTGCTCCTCACTGTGGATGCATGACCACTTGTTGGCTGAGCTGCTCTCATCTCCAGGTTTGGACTGAACTACTTTGAAGTTCAGAACTGAATCATTATTATTCAACTAATACTAGCCGCTAATCCAAACTAGGGCTGGACGATGACTTACTGTTTCATCCTTGTGGTGATGTGAACATGCATCATACAAAACAGATCAAGTGTTAACATTGGCTGTGAATTAATGAAACCCCAGAGAGACATCAGTCACCCTCTAATGAATTGGTGTTAATTCAATATCCGCTAATGATTACAGCTGCAAAAAAGAGCCGTGAGAACAAGTTTCTTTTTCACTTTGAGAACAAGTTTCTTTTTCACTTTGAAACAGATTATTCACAATAAAATCTTTTTTAAGGTCAAGAGGATGTGTGAAATGAAAACACCTTTCTATTCCTGGTGTCACAGCCTCTCTGTAGGTTTGCAGGAAGCTCACGAACTGACAGAGAATGACAAGCAGCCGTCTGCCTCCTCTTCTCCCTGAGCTTATTCAATATCTCCACACGGGAAAGCTTTAAAAGAGAAAACCTCTCCTTTTGAAAGAAAGCTTTGGGGCTTTAAACTCTCCTTTGTGTCATCACTCAGGGGATAAAAATCATTTTGATTCAGATTCCATCAAATGCAATCATCACACTCATGTGAGAAAGAGAAGAAGTGAGGCTTCTCGTGCTTCCTGTCTGATTAAAGCGATGAAGAGTCCAGAGAGGGAGAGCTGCTAAAGAGGAGGATTAATACTTTGATGAAGGAAAACTCAAACAACAGCAGTGAATGTGCTGCTGGCAGGCTGCAGGGTGGGCTGGTTGGGCACAGAGCTGCTGTGTGGGGGACTTATTGTCTGTTTAATGTTGGAGATGGCACTGATGCTGTGGAGCTGATGTGTCAGAAAGAGATGCTCAGAAAAACAGCTGGCACAGCAGAAGAGGAAGAGTGAGAGACAAAGACAAATCTGAGAGGTAGAGTTACATGTATGGAGGGTAATATGAGAGCTGTGGGTAATTCTAGATTTGAGAGCTAGCTTAGCTTCATTCAATCTGTGGAGTTAAGTTTCAAAGCAGATCTTTAACATGTTCAGGTGACATCTTTGCTTTTCTGTATTCTGATTCAGAGCCTAATATGAATAATATATGGCCACATTGAACCATAGTTCATTAAAAGTGTCTGTAAACAGAGTGTTGTACTGTTAAACTTGTTTTTGTCAGACTCTGGTGGTTTTCCATCACTACCCCTCATAATGTTGTCCATTTATGTCTAATGCTTGTCTTTTATGAATATTAAGATAAAGAATAGTCCACAGCAAACAGTAAATCAGCTCTAAGCAGCAGTATTTGCTCTTAGAGAGCAGAAATTTAATTTGCCTGAATAATAAAATGAATACAGTTTTGTCTTCCACCATAAACCACTACACAGAATTAACAACAGAGTATTATACAGAGCACGTTGTGAGGTACATCAGACTATGACAAAGATATGATTTGTGCTCAGAACTCTTCATTTCAAGCCTCTGATGAGTAAATCATCATGAACACAAAAAACGCTCCGACTTCAATCAAACGACTCTTCTGACAGACTGCAAACAGCTTCAACCAGGTGAACTTTTTCACTCTCACTATCATGACAGCAGGACATGACATGCTGTAATGATAACATAGAGCTGGTCCACATCACCAAGGTCTCCTTGTACCCCTGACCAAAGCCCTATTTCCACCAAGCAGTCCAGCTTAGGTCAGTACGTTTTGGTACGGGTTGGCTCAGTTAAGCTTGGACCTGTTCATGTTTCCACAGCCAACCCCTCGTGGTAGGTGGTGTGTAAGCCGGATGCTGATAGCTGCATCAGTAAAATAATAGTGTGACACCATAGCGAGGTGACACAATGGAAGACATCCAGCATTTCGTCCTTGTTGTGATTTTCATGTGGCTCTTTAATACAAAGAACAATCAAGTTTTGTTTCAGAGAAGTCTGTGTGCCGCTAGGAGAAATGCAGCGGCTGTCGCACAGTAAGTGAGGAATTCTTTTGACCAATCAACAGTCTGCAGTGTTGTAGATCCACCTTCTGAAATCGCATCAGTTTAGTCTGGCACCCCAACGGAAGAGTCCCAAAAAGTGGAATGGCTCATCTCGGTTGTTTGGGGATCTGTCCGTAGGATGAGTGCCACGCCGAGACGAACAGAACTGAACCACTTGTTGGAAACGAGGCTTTACAGCCACACAAGTGTGACCATCTCTCTGTATAATGGGATGGAAACAGGAGAAAGGGCTGATGGGATATTGAGTTTGAACTTGGTGACCTTTGGGGACACGTGATGCTATCTCCTGTCATGAGCATCATTCGGGTTAATTAAATCAGATTTTTTTTTTCCACATTCAAAGGGCAGACGTGTACATACACACACGTCTGCAGAGTCACACACACTCACACAGAACAGAACATCCACTGATTCCAACAAGACCTTATCTGCTGCCATGTTATCTCTAAAAGCACATCCAGCAGCTTGTGTTCAAACACAGCTTCAGCTCTGCTCTCTGACAGAGGGAAACAGATTACACGACAAAGTAAAGATTTATTAGTCCAGTTTAATGGAATAGAGATGAGTGGGTGCGAGATTTAAATAAATTAACCTTCGGTGGATTCCCTGAGGCCTGAGGAACGACAGAAGGCAAAGGAGAAGGAATTTTCTCCTTGTCACTAACGTTATGAATACTGATGACCTGATTCAGGCCTGAATGCTCTCTGCTCCTTTTCCACCCATTAGTAACCCGCTGATAGAAGAAACAAACCTGATGATGGACGGCAGAGTGGGAAATACAGCTCTCTGTGTTTGGGGATGACTTTAAAATCTTTGAATAAAGCAAGAAATGCAGCAGAGTTATGAATACAGAGAGGCTTTTAGAGACCTCTTTGAGTAAGTTCACTTAAAAGGCTGTGGAGGGGCTCAGTGTGTCCAGAGGATAAGACTGAAGTCAAACTAAGCAGTGATGAAGAATCTCACACAGAGTGACCTTATGAGTGTTGAAAGTCAGTGGGGATGTGTTACGGCTCTAATAAGAGCTAAAAATACTTTTTATCCTGGTGATTGGAAGAGTTTGAATGACTCTGACTCAGACACAATGTGATGCTGAGCTTCATTTTGGGAGCATTTATAAACTTTTCATTCATTGCACAAAAACATGGTTTCATTTTCTTATCTGTTTGTGTTTTTGCTAATATTTGTTAATGAGCTTCAGTGAATCTTTCTGTAGAGTTTGGTTTTGCTGATGAGATAAACTCCTCTGTCTTTTTTGTGTTGTATATCTCCACAGCACAGAGTAACAGCTTCATGTATATTGTTCATGAAAACAGAGGCCTGTTTCGAGCTGTTTCGTAGCCTGTCTCTCCCCTTTTGCTCTTTACTTCTGCTAAAGCTGAACAAATGAGCCAGTCTCACACCACCAATCTCATTCACACAGCCTCTGCTATCTCCACAAACGGCCTGATACCATAAAATCTGTGACCGCTCTCTCTGAACAAGTGTGTTAACAAACATTTCTCAGACGGCTCAGTTTATAGAAAAGCCAGCCGAGTGGTTTCACCGTCCTCTTTAAGCCCGTTTTCACAGAGAGGTGTGCTTTTGATAAGTCCTCCCTGCCGGCATTGAAGCTGTGCGTCTGCTTTGGGTGTTTCAGGAGAAAGTGCATGTGGCTGAATGTGATACAGACACCACAAAGAGGGTGTGTAGGTGTGTTTTTGTGTTTAGGTATGTCTGTGTGCACTTTAGTGCCTTGGTGCTTTCTTCTGTGCTCAAATGTGTCTTTGTGAAACAGCGTGACTGTGTGTGTAATGTCTGTACGCAGCCTCACTGTGTGTGTACAGCATAGAGCTGACAGCTGGTGCAGCTGAGACCTTCACTTTTTCTGCATTCAGATCTGTGGAAACAGTCAGAGTGAACAACAACAGCTGCTACAACCACAACAGAAACCTGTCACAGCAGGTCACAGTGTGTCAGTGTGTCCCAGTCTGTCAGAATAATATAGATTATGTTTTTGATAAAATCATGTTGGAGCAGGGTAAAGATGAAACTGACATACGCCAGGTTTGATCTGCTTTAGAAACATTACATCATATTTCAATCTGATGGATGTACACTCAGTATTCTCTGTCCTCTGTATCTGTGATGGTGCTGGGTCTAACTAGAGGCAGATGTGTGGGCAGACAGTGGAACTATTAATGAATGTTCATGAGCGTCCTCTCTGGCACTAAATAGAAACCCACTGTGTGGAGACAGACCGGATGAAGGCTGTCCATCTGGATGTTTGTACATCTGGAGCATCTGAATGTACGTTTAATGTCTAAAAGAGTCACTAGGCAACAACTGGTGGGACGCAGACATCTGCCAACGATTCATGGACGTGCACTGATATCTGAAGGTCAGCTTCATTATGCATGACCACTTCTTAAAATACTGATGTGCTAACTGAGAATCCAGGTTAATGTCCTTACTTTGATGCTTTTCGTGCCCAGAACCAGCATGTTTATTTATCTCATTTATCACTCAGTAGCTTTACACCTCTCCTAATGTTGTGTCATTGAGCCGACAGTCCAGTCTATAAACAGAGTAATGACTTGTTCCAGTGGTCGACTTATCTATCAGCAGGATTTCTCACCTCCACACTCTTCACAGGTCTTATGACTGAGTTTCATGGGCAAACTTCCAGATATGGGAACATTAGTGCTGCTGCTGACATGACGCTTATCTCAGAGCTTCACATGACGCAACCAGAAATGAGTCACGTGAACAAGATGAATAGCAGCCAACCTGGAAACGGGTTATCAGCCAGCAGATTAATGTGAGAGGTTACATTACACCTGACCAAGTGTAACATATAGCCTCAGTGTCGGGCATAAATTTTACACCTGTCACCGTCTGAGTGAATATCTTTGTTCAGCGAGAAGGAAGCAGCTCATTCAACTGGTGTCAGAAAGGTCATAGATGGCTGAGTTTCATTTCAGTCGGTCTAATAAAGGTTTTTTTTCCTTCTTATTATCAGAGTTGTACAGTCAGAAAACAGAAGATTGAAGCTGTCAGAATCAGAGGAGTCCATGATTCATGAAGCAATCTGCCTCAAAGCAGCTAGCATACAGACAGAACATAATCACTATCGACTCCTAACACCCAACAGCTGTTAATGAACAGCTGGAGATGTAAGTCGTCTTTGTGAATGATCCTGAAGCTGAGCATTTAGAGCAGACAAACAGCTTCTGAAAAATGACCAGTTAAACCCAAGCTCTAAAACTGCTCCCACAAAACGTGCAAAGTGCTAAAATCATCTGAATACTTTCAGATGCTTACTTTCATGTAAATTGGACTTTGAATCACATGCTTCAAAGACGACTCTGGGTTTCCAAAGACTTCAGTCTCTTATTGAAGTTGTGCAGTTTTGCCATTACTGGAAATGATTGTCAGTCTCCCAGGAACTCAGCTGTATCCATTAGTGCTCTCTAAACGAGGCGACATAGCTTCATAATGAGTTTTCCCAGAGCTTTTGTCATCATATGAAACCAAGAAGGCAAGGACAAGATGTCAGCCTTTACTAACAAGGATAAATGCTTCTGAATGCTGATACTCAGGTCAAATACAAACCTTTCCTTCCTGCTCTGCTCCCGTTCAGCTTAACATGTAATTATATCTGGACGTACATTTCTGTCAGAATGTATGGAGCTATTATGCACGGATATACTGAGAGAAATGAGGGAATGTAAATACTTTTATTCAGGGGAAAAAGAAACTGAGCTTCATTTTCCCCTCTCCTGTCTCCTGTACCAAACTGTGAGAGAAGCTTTCCTACTGCAGGTTAGAGCAGCAGACTCAACTTATCAGAGAAAAACAGGAGCTGAACTGATGAAACTACTTTGGAGAAGATCCACGGTTTAACAATCCAATTCAACCCATTTTATGTGTATAGCACATTTTAAAAACAATCAAGTTTCACAAAGTGCTGTACAATAAAAGTCAAATAAGATCATCAATAAAACAACACATAGAAACCAATAAGAGCCATAAAAACAAATGGGTTAAGACCATAAAAGACTTAAAAGGACAGAGATCACAGAACTCTCATGGTGAAAGCCAAAGAATAAAAATAAGTTGTGTGACGGGATTTAGAAGTTGGTAGAGTGTGGGATGTTTTTATTTCGAGTGGTCGATCATTCCATAATTTGGGAGCCACCACCAAAAAGTAGGGATGTATGGATATTGATGTTGTTATGGCCGATAACCGATATTTGCCGATATCGTGATCAGCGTGATCAAAAAAAGTATGTTTTGTCTGTTTTTTCGATGGAAAACAAGAAGAGAGAAATAAAAGAAGAGAGTCCACTCTTCTTATGTTGTTTTGATATTTACATATTCGTAGAAAACAATATCATTTGGGTCCTGAAAGATTGTTCAAGATGCTCTGAAAATGCTGGCAGCCAATGGGGTAATATTGGCTGATACTGATATGTAAAAAATGACCAACATTGGCCGATACTGATACTGATACTGATTCTGATACCAATATATTGTGCATCCCTACCTAAAAGGCTGAATCCCCTTGAGTTTTTAAAAAAATTCTCGGGGACCACAGGGTGAAAGTCAACAGCAGACCTCAGGGACTGCGAGGGAGTGTCAACATTTATAGGGTCAGAGAATTACTGAGGTGTTGAACCATCCAAGGATTAAAAAACAAATAATACTTTTAAAAAATAAAGTCTAAAATGAACAGGAAGCCAATGGAGGAATTCCAGAATTGGGGTGATGCTTTCGTGCACCTGTTAAAAGATGAGCAGCTGCATTTGGACTAACTGTAAGCCTTCGAGGGATGCCTGATTAACACCAACATAGAGAGCATTACAGTAGTCAAACAGTGTAGAAATAAAAGCATGAGTTACCCGCTCAAAGTCATTACAAGATAAAAACCAATTTAATCTTGGATAAAAGCCTGAGGTGATAAAACTGGATTTTACAACTGAGTTTATTCATTGATCCAATTTTTAATCACTGTCAACCTTCACACCAAGAATTAAAACTGTGGGTTTAAAATAAGGTAAAACACAGTCCAGCTCCCCGAAAAGGGCCTCCTGGGCTCCGTTTGGGCCCAAAATGATCAGTTCTGTTTTACTTTCTTTGAACTTAAAAAAAAAAGTCTTCAATGTTTTTCAAACAGTCTAGCAGACATTTATGAAAGCTGCTATTTTTTGTCTTTATGGGCAGACAAAGCTTAGTTTGAAAAAGTAATCCAATGACTGATTACTCCTTTAAAAAGTATGTTAGTTAGTTACTTTACTGACTACTTGATTTTAAAAGTAACTAAGTTAGATTACAAGTTACTTTATTAGTTACTTTCAGCAGCTGCCGACAACACCTGCAGCTGCATAATTTGGCAAAATTGTGTGATGCAATTAAAATGAACAATAATATGAGTCTACATGTTTAATTTTAAAGTAACATGCAGCTATTAGTAGTTATGAAATGTGTACTTAAAAAAAAAAAAAAAAAAAAAAAAAAAAAAAAAATATATATATATATATATATATATATATATATATATATACATATGTATATATATACATATATATATATATATATATATATATATATATATATATATATATATATATATATATATATATATATATGTATATATATATATATATATATATATATATATATATATATATATATATATATATATATATATATATATATATATATATATATATATATATATATATATATATATATATATTCATTTAATACATTTGAATTTTACAACTAAAGAAAGCTTGTACAGTTCTATTTTTGGTGCACTACAACAATGTTCAGTTTAGATTTTGATCAAAATTATTTTCTTTTTAAATACTTTGTTTTAGTCTAGTTTGGTTTTTATCAGTTTCATTTTTTGTTGAAGCTGTAGTCTGTTGATCCTGTATTTTTAATACAACACACAAAAATAAATGTTGCTGGGGTGTGGGCTCACATGATCCTCAGTACCCTGCTCAGGGCACCCCGCTCTAAAAAGTCTGGGCACGCCCCTGCTTGCCACCAGGTGCCTCGTGCATGTAGCTTACGTTATGTTGCTCTGCTCCTCAACTGACGGATTATGCTAAACTGAGGCTTCAGCTCTTGGAATAGAGGGAGTAACAGTGAAAGACAGGACTCACCTTTCCTCCAGGTAAGAGTCAAACAACTTCTTCAGCGTTTATGGCCGCAGTGCGCTAATCTCTCTCTAACTGACTCCTAAACGTTTCAGTCAAAGATCCTTAGCAAATTGCTAGCACAGTGTACAATGAACCCTAATACTGTCATACTGTCATCTTTAGCTGACAAACTAAAAAAAGTGACTGTATTAAGGCTAGAAAGTGCTCAGCTCTCCTCTCCCCCTCTGTTTACCTTTGTGTGCTGGCTGCTGTTACACGATGCTGAAAACGTGATGGACACACAACTCCCCGAGACACAACACTACCACTAACTGCACAATATGTAATACTTTTTTCTTGTACGTCATTGTGCATATTTATGAGGACCAGGCGTGCATGAAGCACATTATATCTCATTTTCAAACAGCAGTTCAGAGAAGTCATGCATGGATTTAAATTCCCTCACTGTCCTTGATAGCTTTTATTTTCCCAGTCATTCAATCCTCTCAGCTACATGGGGAAATAAGCACAGAGCTTCTATAGGAAGTTATATTATAAAAACATACCCTCATTTTTGTCTATAAATGTCCCTGTAAGTGCATTTTCATTTGTCTCAGATGAATGAGCTCCCAGTAATCTCTGTGCAGCTGACTGGTCTGTCTCTCACCCCCAGCTATCTCTCTTTTTGGACTCCCAGCTGCATGAGCTCACCTGCTAATGTGGCCAATTTTCTGCTACTGAGCATGCTCATATGTTCCTAACGAGATGATCTCTGTATTTACACGCCTTATTTGCTCCAAAGAGAAATGGTTTAACAAGCAGGCGCATTCTGCAGGAGAGAGGCCGGGGTGAACAGTGAGGATCAAATGTTATTTTAAAACCAGAAAGGCAAGAAGACCTGATGCAAAAAAAAAAGCTGACATTTGTTCCTTGAACATGCTGACGTGATTAGTCTAGTGCCTAGATGAACACTCAGACTCTAAAAAAAAACACCTCATGCTTCCAGAAAACAGCCCCTGACACGACTGCAGTGGGATATTGGCTCCCAGATTAGTCACCACAGTTATTAAAAATTAATGCGCTGGTTTGTTGATTATCTGTGATGTCATCACAAGCCTTCATTAAAATTTCCTGGAAATCAGATCTGAAGGTTATTTAGATAAGACAAGACAATAAGAAAGGCTGAAATGATGATTACTAAGATTTTATAAAAGCCTGTCTGTTTCTTTTATTATCTGTTTTTCTTTATTCACACATTTTTGAGTTTATCTGTCTGAAAAAGTGATTTTGAAGAGCCTTGAGACAACTGCAGCAGTTTATTCAAAAGCCATTTCTCAAAGTTATATCAGAGGCAGAAGAAAGAAATCTTTAGAACAAGAAAACATTCATTTGCAAATCTACTTTATATTATGAATATTTTTTATTATTGGAAGCTTTGGTAAGAATCTCAGACATCTGAGGTGGAGCATTCTGGATGCTCCTGTTTCCAGACATGTCCAACTGGGCTGACCCAGGGCATGCTGGAGGGATTACACCTCCCATCTGGTCTCCGCAGGTCTAAAGGTACCCCAGGAGCAGCTGGTGAGGGTGTTGGATGTCTTAGCTGCTGGCACCATGACCCACACTCACCTTTACTGAAGTATTTAGACCATCAAACTTCGACATGTGGGAGAGTTTGGAGCAATCAGGCCAACCTCGAGGCCAACTGAGCCTAATCTTTGCCTTTTCAGACCTTTATGGTCAGACTGTTATTTTTACTCACATCAACATGAACTAACTCTAGAAACTGAAATATTCAAACAACAAAGAGATGAGAGCTGCATAGTTTATTTAAGCTACTTTGTTACATTGGCATGATTAGTTTAACTTTTGCTAGCATGTGACCTAGCATGTTAGCTATGTATTTGCTATCATTTAGTTTAAAGCTTTGATGGAAATGGTCACTCTCTCAGATCAAATCACAAAACTGCGACTGAGCGACTGAGCAACTGCCAGTGTGTTAAATTGTGTGTTGATGTTGTGTAGTCTGGCATTGACTCTTCTTTCTGGCAGAAGGATGTATCATATTCAGCTCCTGTGCCATCCATGGATCCGTTCTGCCCATTAGCGAGCTCAGATCCATTACCACTGCAGAGTATCTCAAGTGATTTGTGGTTCAAGTGGTTTTCTTTACTGGTCAACATTCTCTGTGTAAAGTGTAGTGTGTTGAAGCTGTAGTAGGTTTCTTCTTGTCTGTTTACCAGAAGAACGGCAGTGCTGAAACAGTTAAAAGTATATTTTTAAACTTGATAGTCTTTCTTTGTAGTTGAATTCATATAAAGCAAATTGAAGTAGAGTGCAGCTCAGTGGTAGAAATGTCCTCTAGATAAGGGTTTGATCGCAGCTTCTGCAGTCACAGGCCAACCCAAAACTGGCCCCATTGTCCGGTGGTGTTTTTAACATAAATTGTATAAAACATGTACTTGGTCTCCGTCATGTCACTTGTCTGTTCCTGAAACAGTGAAATGAAGCCAATCCGTGGGTGCAGCCACACTGGATTTGACGGGGGCTTTAAGCTTTCTTTCTAACAGCTATAAGCGCCGTCAATCGCCTGACAATCAGACACTCCTTATATCTTCGAAACCGATAGCAAAATTGCTAGGCGCCGCCCTGTTGGCTATGGCTGCCTTTTGCAGCAGCTCTCTCTTCTTTGTCCCTTTCTTGTATTGTTTTCGTCTCTTTTTTGTAATCTTTGTATTTGGAGTGGATCATTACTTTGTATGGCTCATTTCTTGGTCATGGACACCTAACTTTTTGTGGCTTCAGCGAAATTTTTACTACTTTTTCTCCTGTGTTTGTCTGGAGATCCTACATGTAACTATGGCTGCATTGTTAACATGTGAAATCAGCTGTTAGCAGCCTGAAGCATGTCAGTGCTAACTGGTGTAAGGCCTGATGTTTCCCGCAAGGTGAGGAGAAGGAGATGAGGATGACTTACTGGTTCTCAGGTGTGAGCTAAGGAGTGACGACATGGACCTGTCCTTCCGTTCAACGTTATTGGAAATGTGACATCTATCTCCAATAAGATGGACGAGCTAGCTGTGCTAACCCAGCAACAGGGGGAATACCAAAAAGCAGAGTAGCATCATGCTATTCACAGACATGGCTAACAGAGCTAACACTGGACACCAACGTCACATTGGAAGAGCTTCACCTGCTGTGAGCAGACAGGATCCAGGAGACAGAGACTGAACAGACTGCGGAAGAAGCTCAGTCCTGGACCCTGTGGAGGTGGAGGCTGGCTGAACTGGAGGATGATGGACAAGCTGTCACCATCTATTTTCTTATGGACTTTTTTGCACTTTCTATACACTTGCTTACTTTTGTTTTCTTGATTGCTGCTGTGACTTCAATTTTGTTGTACTTGTTACAATGACAATACAGTTCTATTCTATTCCATTCTATTCTAAAATAAGCATTTCAGACCCAAGTCATTTTTTGAACATGGCTGTAAATAGGATTTTTAATCCTGTAAAAGTCGGCTTTTTTTGGTCTTGATGTGTATGTGTTTTTTGGTCTTTCTGCAGCCAGCCTCAAGCAGATTTGCAATGAACAGCAACTTTTAGTACTTCCAAAATGGGCTTCATTTTTCAAACAGGATGCCACCCTTTGGTTCTTCAAATCAAAGCAAATCAATCCATTGTGGCAACCTCTAAAACTAGTAAAAGAAGGAGTAAAGGGGATTGGTTATTATGGTAATTATGCCCCCACCCCTTACAAATGCCAGTCTCTCAATCCATATTGTATATGTTATCTTTAGACACTTTACAAAAAGTGCTTAATGCATATTATTAGCAAAGAGTCCACTTCAAGACAAGATGAGGTGTCTCATCTCTTACTAATTAGCTGTGAGCAGAGACCTTTGTAGCATTTAGCAAGTTAGAGAAACCACTAGACTCATGTTAGACGGGCATCTGCTGAGGCTGTGTTGGGAGAGAATATTAAACATCTGAAGTCTGTACTCTTTAAATTAACTCATCATATTTGAAAGGTGGGTGGGAACATCATCATTTGATTCACACAAACATTGACATTACTTCACTTGGAATAGACTTTGCCCGCATTTTCACATATTCTTCTTGGTTTAACTTATATCACGATGATGTATCTTAATTAGCTTCCTCTTTCAATGAGTCAATATTGCCTGTGATAGCCTCTTTCTCTTTATTTAAATTGAAAACACTGAAAGTGTCAGGCTCAGAAATCCAAAACACTGCGTTAACAGATGCTACAGTAAAACTTTTTATTGAGTTAAGAGTTGCTGCAGCATTCAGAAATCTGTGTTCATTACAAACAGCCTGAGCAATAATGATAAGGGCAGCTTGAAGGAAACTTTTGACGTGCAACATATTTTTAATGAGTTGTGTTTCCAGTTTTGGAGTTGGAGATATTCTGGAAATAAACTTCAGACCGGAGTTCACCAAGGGAAAGGAGATAAATCTGCTGTACAGAATAAAAACTTCATAATAACTTTGCAGCATCCTGCTCTGGGATGAAAACCTTGGGTTGAACTGACACTTCTAAAAATTAATTGCTGTGAGTTCTTCTTCCAAACTGGATCTCTGAGGCCTGGCTGTACTTCTACATCAACTCGTCTCATTTCTGCTCAGAGAGGCTGTGAACCCTTGGATCAAAGCAGAGCTACAGATGGAGGAAATGTTCACCCAATCACCAGATTTGACAAGATGGAGAAGAGACAAGCATGGTCCCAGAGTCATGGTTACAAATCCATACAATGCTCAAAAGCCCTGCATGAAAATGCCTGAGTACAGCCTGTAGGGTAAATATAAAACAAAAGTTTCAGAGGTTGTGTAGAGAGGCAAGAGGTTACTTTTATTCTCTGGTATATCAGGAATGTGCTGCAACCTGTTTTTGTGCTGGAATTTCTATCGGCTCCCCTGTGCACAAGAAAACTGTTTCTTTCTCTCCAACACAAACTCTGATCCTTGCCCTCATGTGCCTCGTCTGTCTGCTCCTGTTTTTCTCAGATACAGAACATCTTGTAAACTGACAGCAGTGATTTAAAATCAGCAACAGAAAATGAAGTGAAGCTTTGCTCGGCGGTCAGGTGATTCCAGAGAGAGGAGAGAGAAGAGGAGAGGAGAGAAAACATCTCCAACAGATGGATGTTGATGGGCTGCAGACAGCCTGATGCAGCCTGTGAGAAAGCATGAGAAGATCTGTGTGTGTGTGTGTGTGTGGGGCAGACAGCAGCAGAGAGAAAAACAGGTGCTGGCTCAAGCATGCGTGGATGTTTGTATTAGTATTCACATGTTCTGTCGGAGGAAGCTTTTGATAAGGATTCTGTTTTCCAAAAAGTGGAGCAGCAGAGGCAATTTAGAGCAGTGTGTTTACACGGGGGATTTGAAGCCAACATTTTTACGTTACAGACTAAAGAGCACGGCACCAATGCTCTCAGGTTACCGAACAGAAATGTGCTGAATGGAGCTCTTTAATTGTACTTTGATTTGTTCATTTCTTGTAATTGATGTGTTCCCATGCTACATGTGTATCAGAGCGCAGCAGCTGGGATAATTTTATGCTGGGATAAATTTGGTGCTTATTTTGGCATGAAATTGTGTTTGTGTTTCTTTCTGCTGATACCGCGTCAAATCCTGAATGCTGTTCAACACATTTGGTTCAGTTAAACGGCTGAAGTCAAGACTGCTGTAAGGAGGAATTGCGAAAGCCACAGGAAGAGGAAAATATCCAGCCGTAAACCTGGTGATTTACCCAAGAAGTAACTCAATTTTATGTAAATGCATGAGTATATTTTTGACGATAAATCGTTAATTAATCTGTAGCTGTCCCCCCCTAACAGGCCACTATGGGGCGCTGACTGTAAAGTTGCACACCCTACAAATAACGACAATGTTTCTCCACATTTTGCTCTAAAACATCACTTTTAAAGCAGATTTAGGGAAGTTTTTGTAAATGAAATGTTTTATAACAAAAAAGTGCAGTAATGCAGTAACAATAAAATAGAATACGATAATGGAATATAAAATTAGAACTTTGAAGAAATATAAGAAATATAGAAAAGTAGAAAAATATACGATTTATATATTTATATAGGAGTGAATGTCCTGATTCTAAATATTTAGCTCTGTTTCTCAACATTTAGTTTACATTATCAGCAATTAGCTAAGATTTTTTAAATATTTAGCTAAGACTAAATAAAGATTAAATATTTATGTAAGATTTTGAAATCTAAAGCAAAAATTTCTAAGTACTTGCTAAGGTTTCTGAATATTTGGTCAAGATTTGGGACTCTTGAGCAATGATTTCTAATTGAAGCAAATATTTCTAAATATTTGCTAAGATTTCTAAATATGAGGTCAAGATTTCTTAAATTTGGGGTATGATTTCGAAATATTTATTATCAAATCCTGCTTGGTTGGGTCACTTTCTCAAACTTTTATTTTGGTGCTTCTGGTGGACAGGAGTGTAACTTTTCATATTAGCTAAATATTTATATATATACACTCAAAATTTAGAAATCTTGACTTCATGTTGAGAATTTAGCAAATACTTAGACATCTTTGCTCAAGATTTAAAAATTGACTCAATATTTAGATTTTTATTCTAAAGATTTTGAAATTTCTGATAGATATTTAGAAGGAAAACTAAATGATAGAAAACTTAGCTACATTTTTAGAGTCAGGACATGTATTAATATCATTTACATATAACATTAAACATTGAGATATAACATTCAACATTTACATATAATATTGGACAGTTGGTGCCCCAGAGGCCACCAGAGGGCTGGCGAATCAGAGGACAGGGGGTTTGTAGAGGAAGGAGCAGCTAAAACCAAGGTGTCAGACAGAGGCTGGGATAACGGTTTCTGAAACACTAGAAAAAGAGAATTTTTTTTTTTTTTTTTTTTTTTAGCTATAAATCATGTAGAGCTACTACAGAGTACAACAGGGACAGAATGAAACCTGAAAAAGCACATTAACCCCTCTTTAAGGGAAGACATTGTTGCCGTCACTGCAAATTCTTGATGCATTAACTTGCAAAGAAAAAACAGTTTTGTCCCAAAACTTCAGTTTTAAGCTGAAATAATCCCCTTTTGACCAATTTCAGGTTGCAAGATATTTCTGTTTGTTTCTTTCAGACCTGCTCTCAGACATAAACCCTCTCCCTCCGGCTGAGCTCAGCAAGACCCTGGATTTACCTCTAAACTGTTGTTTGCTGTTAAATTGGACTGGAGGAGCTAAGCGTCCACATCCACCCAGAATACAAACCCAATCATTCTTCAAAAACAAACTCTATTTCAACTTTTCTATTGGATGGTGAAGTGCTTTTAGGTCTCTAAAGTTTAACAAACTTGCAGTTTGTACGTGCCATCTCTTTCTCCCTTACTAAAAATACAACTTTATTGTAACTCAGGTATTTTAAGACATATTCCTCTATTAAAATTACAAAACACAGGTCAATGAAAGCAGCAACCCTTTGCTGAGCTGTTCATTTTTTACGAAGTCTGACAACAGCACTGATCACTGCACATTAGACATCTGATTTAAAATCTCATCATCATGTCTGGGATCTGTAAGTGATAAGAATAGTATCATACAGACTTACTGTTAAATTCAGAGCACACAATAATAACAAACAACAAAGGAGTGTGAAGAGATACAGCCAGGGACGGTGTCTGAGTTAGATACCTGAAACTGTGTTTGTCCGTCTGTGAGCGATCAATAAAGTGATACAGCCTGAAGGCAGATGAATCACCCGCTGCCATCTTGATCTGTTATATCCCATTACAGAATACACACACACACACACAAACACACAAGTGAAAAAGACGCTTTAAATATACTCCAAAATGTGCTTGTTTTCTTCTGTATAAGTATTTTAACAACAGGCAGAGTTAGCTAAAATAAAAAAATATAGAAAAATGTGTCCAGTAGGGAAAACTTCTCCAGTTTGGTCAGTATCTGGGGCTGTGACCTCCTCTCCTCTCCTCTCTCCCAAACTTTGGAGTCCTCTGAGGATAATAAAGAAGGGAGCAGGTGAAACTTGGATTATTTATAGAACAGAATACAGGCTCAAGGCCATTAGGCAGATTTAGTTGATTTGTGTGAAAGCTCAGAGTCTCTTAGATCGTTGGTGAGTCATGTTTGTGTGCACAGACAGTCTGTCTACATTAATACTTCATCTGAGGTAAGATCCAGAAGTTCAGCCAAGCATCTCAGGATAGAAATATTTTATTGGGATTCAGAGCGCCTGCAGTCTTATTTATTTGTTTATTTATTTATTTAAACTTATCTATCTCACGACTTAAAACTCTTACCACATTTTTTTTTTCTGTCAAGTGATTTTTTAGGCCTCAGCATTATGAACTTCAACCAACAAACCAAACCTCCCACTACTCCAGTTGCTTGACTTGTGAACTTGTTGTGAAACTGAAAATGGCAAAAACTATAGACTTCTTCATTGATTTTTGGTGAGTTTTTTTTTTGGAAAACAAAGTGTTTCAAGGATTTTCTTTGCTAATACAAAATGTGTTATGTTTTTGTGAACACAGCATGAGACAGAGCAGAAAAGGGTTTATATTTTTTTATTCAATATTCAAAGTTTTCATTTGTTTAGATTTATTTTAAAAATTAGCAAAATAAGTGTCAAAATTAAGGTGTTTTTAGTTGTAGCCAGTAAATAGCAGATACTACAGATAGTGATCCTGTTGACTTTCTTTGTAAAGTGAAGCCAAGCTTAGTCTCACTCCTGTCTCAACAAAAAAATTAAACCTCAAAAGAATATGTCTCTTCTCCAGTTAATCCTCCGCTCTACTACAGTACGTGTTGTCCTGTGCAGGTCTTTCATTGTGTTACACCCTCTTGCTGTGACTGTTTGGATGTTTCCTGTTGAAATGTAATTTAAAAGCGAACAGTATTAAAAACTGCTGCAGAGAGATAAACTATAATCCTGTTATTCTGAAACAGTCTGAAAGAAGCAGCCTTGTTCACTCTTAATGTTTCTGATCAGCTCGCTGTGCCGGCCCGCTCTGCTTGTGTGGACTGTGTGGAGGTCACACGGCTGAAACCAGGAAGAGGTTTCACACCAGTCTGCATCTCAACCATGAAAACTGAACTGTCAGTCGAATCCTCACCTCTCACAGTCTGAGCCGTGCTGACAAAATACTGCAGTGTTGTCCATGTGTGACATACAGCACATGCTCTGAAGTGTCCCTGCCTGTGAGTTGATGTACCAACGCTGCCCCAATGAGTCTGGTTTTAATCAGGGCCAGTGCACAGTCTAATTAAAGGAGAGCTTTCTAATGGAGCACATTATGAGCAGTAGAAAGAAGAGGACCCTGGAGACTGAGGGGTGCAGTTTAATTGGTCTGGATTTACGATCTGTCAGAGGAGTTCAGATGAACTAATACCAGAACGTACGTTTGGAGGAATCTCCCTCTGATCTGATTAATGGGTCATTTTTCTCCATCAAAGACTGTGAATCTCTGTGATCTTTATGCTGTTACAGATTTAAACCCCAGATTAAGAGGTGAGGTGATAATCTGCTCAACATGACCCCGCTGTCTTTTTAATGCCACTGCTGGCTGATGTTTTGATAAAAGATGAACAGAATAACAGAGAGAACGACATGAAGGTGTTTGAGTCTCTTCCTTCACTTTTGCTGCTTTTACTTCCTCTGTAAGTACATGATGATCAACATAGTGTACGTCACAAAGAGTGAAAACAGTTTCTTCTTTATGAAGTCTGAATGTGGAGGAGATGTCCACCTGCTGCCACAGATCCAGTCTAAAATAGACAAAAATGAAAAGGTGCAGTGGGAGCGTTTGTGACAAAGAGCTTTGTGGCAGCAGCTTCAGTGTGAATAGAAAACAGTTTCAGAGTGACAGAAGCAAACTGTGACTCAGCACAGTTCATGCATGAAGGCAAACAGATGAGCTTAGCATGGTTTTCACTTTTTAGTTTCTCTTTTTAAGACGTTCTTTTATTCATCGCCCAACGTGTCCTTTGGATGAGTTCACTACTGTACTGTACTGACTTTACTAAAACCCCCAAACAGATGGCTGCGAAGAAATGAAGTCCATTTTCTCTGTTGTTTTCTGTGTGTGTACTGGGTGTGTGGTGTGTGATTCGATTAAAGCCTGTCAGAAAGCCAAAAGATCAAAAGCCTTTGTGGCTTTGTGGAGCAAAAATCTACAATGGAGGATAAGGGCCACATAATAAAAAAATAATAAAATAAAATAAAGTAATAATAATGTTAAAAAAAAAAAAAAGTTAACAAAATAATTCTAACAAAACACAAGAATTAAGTTGTAAATTCATGAGAAAAAAAAGTCGTGAATTTACGAGAAAGAAGTTGTAAATTTACAAGAATAAACTTGTTTTACTCTGTAGCTTGTCTATCAGGAGAGTAGCAGCTGCTTGTACAAAACTGAGGACTGTGAAGCATCTCGTGAAGTTACACTAAAGTGTAGGTTTTACACATAAGGATTTTTTTTGTTTGTTTTTTTTTGCCTCTCAGTACAACAATATGTATGAGGACCCTGAAAAGTTTGCCAAGAAACTTTGGTAAAGTTAGAAAGAAATCCATTGACTTGGCTTTCCCCAGTCAATCACTCATCAGTGGAACGCTGCTTTGACAAATCAGCACTTCCCTACAAAAGTAATTTCCTCAAAATGATCCATTCTCGATGCTGTGGGGTCTGCATTGGCCTCTATGCAGAGCTCTTGTTCAACCAAACGTCTGCAAATTGCAACTCTAATAAAACATGATGCAGAAATATCAAATAACTTCACCCAGGAGAAGTGCAGTATCATCAAAACCATTTTACACATATGTGATCTCACATTTCTTATGCTACAGTTCTTAGATCCTCTTATTGCCTATAGCTGCAGACTGAGCTGAGTTAATGCTCATAAATTGATTTAATTAATCTCATAAATTGACTTTTTCTATTTCTCAAACATGGTCTTAATCTTTCATTGGAAAATACTTTTTTTTCCATCTCAGATATGTCACTCTATTTTTTTTTTCTCTCATACTGTTTTTAAGTTATGGACGCTTCCATGAAAAAAGAACAATGATTGAAGCATGACGTCTTTTACCTGAACATGTCTTTGCAGCACCTCCTCTGTATCTATCCTCAGCTTTGAGGGAAACAGAAGGACTGTATACCTGTGGGTCAGTGTCCGTGTCCGCCTCAAACCCTCTCCTCAGCCTGTATGTTGATGTTTTGGTTGTTTCGGGACATTTCTGGGCGGGAAGTGAGCGTGGTTATGTCAGCCAATCACAGCGCGCCCAGTGCCCAAGTGACTTTGCCTGATGATTAGCAAGTGGAGGAAGCTATTGCAAGTGGCTACGATACTGGAAGTAGTACAGAAAAAGAAAACCAAAGTGAAATGAAACGCCAAACAGGTGAAGCTTGGCTTGACTTTCACTTGCTTTCAGGAACAGCTCGGGACAAAGAGCGGCACAAGTTGGCTTTCTACTGAGCAGGTATGCGTCAAATACCTGTGATTAGCTTGTGCTAACATGCCAAGTTAGGTGCACGGCTCTTGACTCTCCCCCAGGTAGAAACGCAATGCTTCAGGTGGTTGCTAGGCTAGTGAGTGTGTTAGTAGCTTCAGTCTGAGGCTGTAGGTGTGTGCTGCTGCTGGCACTGAGCCAAGGAGGAAGAGCCCAGCTTAAATGTTGTGTTTACTGACAAGTTGCAAAAATCCCTGCTGACCCTACCTTTAAGTTTTTAGATCATTTTGATGTTTCAAAGTTTTTCCATCATATCAGAATTTTGCTGAAAAAAATTGTTTACATGTTTGTGTGATAAAATGTGCTGATGTGCATGAATGGAAACAAAAACACTGACCGCTAACTGCTCCGTGTCTGGTTTTCTTCATTTCTTTTCTTCTCTTTCCTCTGTTTTCAACAAGTCAGTGAAACACATCACTTCCTGGTTTGACAGTGATAAATGTCCAGGAACTATTTCACAGGATAAAACTTCAACAGAGGAAACAAAGTGTTGAAGAAAAGACTTTGAACTAAGGGGTTTCAGTGTTTGAGTGTCTGATAGTTTTACTCCTTCGCTGTTTATTGTTGCACAGCATGAAGTTCAGAAAACACGTTTGGGATATCATCAGCAGCTTTAATCTAACATTAGCTCTGCACCAACAGAGATCTACAGGGCGTTGTTCCATCAGACTAATGAGCACGGACCAGTGATGGCAGATCAATGATTACAAACGTTTCTCTGTGCGGGATATGACTCTAGTTTCTATCAGCTGTGGCTGTTTGACTTGAAGTCCTCTCCTGAAGGACCAGGAGCTGGATGATTTCTCTCTTCAACATCTGGAGCTGTGGATTTACAGGCTTAGAGGCTCTGAGTGTGTCTGGCTCCAGGTCGTCTCTGGTTTTAGTCCTCCAGGTCTCTGAGGACGACTGATGGAGCAACAACTCATTAGCAGCCTCGTAGATTTAGTCTTGTTCAGGGACCCTAATGGATAGATTTATCTCATTTCATTTGGCGCTCCATTAGATGCACATACAGTAGAGCTGTATGCTTCTGTAGAAACACGCACATCAACCACACACTTCATTTGTTACAAACTGTCTCTGATTGAAGCTGAACAATAAAGACCAAATCATGAAGAGACCGCTTTGACTCAGAGCAGCTAACAGCTACTGTATGTAGTGAGGTCAGAGCGATCTCTCCTTAATAAGATACAAACTAAAAACCAGTCCAGGTCAATAAAAAACAGCTCAAACAATCAGCAGGACTTAAATCTCAGTAAAACTGTGAAACAATGAAAACAGGAAACAGAATAAGAGCGTTTAACACTTTTCTCTCAACCAAACACAACCTGTGAAATGCAGCTCCAGCATCAAAGACACATCTGTAAACAACCACATTAAAGTGACTGAGTAATATTCAGAACAAACTGTAAAATTCCCTCATGAACACACACAGGAACACACACAATTTGTTTGAAATGATCCGTACACAGCTGGGGAATGAGCTTGAATGAACTTGGAGTGAAAATGTGTTTCTTATAAATTTCTTTCAGCGCTCTGAATGAAAAAAATCTTCTCTTCATGTTGAAATACATTCAAGCTCTTCTCCGCTGCTTCATGTATCACACAAAGGTCACGCAATACTTTCCGCTTTATTGAAAAAAAAGGAGACAAGAAAAGAAAAAAAGTGTAAGTTTTCTAAAAAGCGGCTCTTTTCCGTCTTGCACTTCTTACAAATGTCCTCTTTTATATCAAAACCTACCAGAGAGTGGAGTTCAAGCTGTTTCTGCTAATATCAGCGTTTCACAGCAGCACAGGACGGCCTTTTCCTCTCAGATCTGTTCAGGACCAGAAAAGAGGGAAGTGAGCAGATTGAGCCTTTGTGGCGTTTTCCCAGAGCTCAGCTTCACTCACTGGATCAAAAGCAATCACATCGACTTGTTCCTGTTAGCTTAGGAAATCACTGCCTGTGTCATTACACCACAGAAGAAGCTTACAGTGCTGACTTTAAGGTGTTAAAATCAGTTTTTATTCTGTTTCATTCACTTTGATGGTGATAAACTGGATCACATTTCACAGTAGAGGTTCTTTATTTGAACTCCAGGTTGTGTTATGAAGGTTTTTACAGCAGTTTATGAAGCGATGGATGAAAACAGAGGATTTTCAGTCTCACACTTTAAAGGAGAAAACGTTTTTTTAAAAAGGCAGAACAAACTGAAAAAAAAAAACTTTTCAAAACATGAGTTTGTTGTAATTTTTCCTTGGTTGAAGAGAATAAAACTATGAATCAAAGAAGTGTTTGTGTCATAAACCTGAAATTTTCCTCATCCCCTGCAATCTTGCTCCAACATGCCACACAGCATGTGATCATTGTGTCAGATCATTTGAGTCAAACACCCTGTTTGTGAAAATTACCGTTCACGTCACAACAGGAAAGAAAGAAGATGCAGATTCATCAAGTGGTGGCTACAAACTGCTAAGTGTGTGTTGTTGATACCGTTTGATTTCAGGCTTTCTCTCGAGTCTTTAATGTGTGTTTATGTTTCAGAGGTTGAAGTGAGTCAGTCATCCAGTGTTCACTGAATTTGTTCTGATTTCGAAGTTACTCCAGGTGTTTACTTTGTGAGAAGTCTGGATAAAAACGTCAGGGATACGATCATTTGAAACTCAAAGAGTGAAATTTATTATTTCTGCACATTCATGACTGTGAAATTAGACAACACGGAGACAACAAATTATTCTATTTACTGTTAACATTTGACTTTTTTGCTCATAGTCCCAGAAAAAAATGACACAATAAAAGTCAAAGTAAGATAACTAGTCTCAGCAATGTCTGAGATCTCAAGTGAGTTTTTAAATTAGAACCAAAAAAGTGCACTTATTAAAGTGAAACTTTAATGTTAGGAGATACAGTACAACATTTAAAAGCCAAAACCTTGTGCACTTGTCCACTGTGTCTCTCAGCTCTGATTTCTTCGTGACACATTAACATTCAACACAGAAATCAGACGAGCTGTGGTCGCCTTCTCCCTGAAAGCTTTCCAGATATTTCATGCTCAGATGAGAAATAAAAATCTCTGCTAAGAGACGTGCTCAGAGGACAAAACACAACAAACAGAAGCAATTTTTCACCTGATGCTGCTTTCAGACCTGCAGCATCACCCGTCTGTGCCTTTCAAACCAGGATGAAAAAAAAAGATTGAAACAAAAATAAAAGAAAACAAAGAAACATTTATCAGACATCAGGTTTGATCAGAAATGTCTGACATACTGACCTAAATACATACACAACATTCAAAAGCATAAAGAGAATTAGTTTCCATTCAGCAAACACCTGGCCTTAACTTTGCTCAGCTCCATTAGAAGAGATTTAATTTTCTGTTAAACAGATTTTCTGCTGTTAAACTTGGAAAAGCCTGAACCTCACAGGTTTGGGTAATTTTAATTAGTGCACATTTCGTTCCAGACACTGTGACTGATCCGTTTTTTACCGACCCCATTAACTGAACAGCAGACGGCCTGAAATATGGAGGAAATAATTCCTGCATTAATTTGAGACAAACAACAACAACCAAATTAAAGAGGAACCTAAAATAAGACTTTAATTTTCTCGAACACTTTCTGTCGCTGAAGTCATCACACAGGAGGGCTGAGTCAATTCCCCATTCAGAAACTAAATGTTTTCTCTTTAGGTTTGACTCATAAAGTGTTTTTAAATACAACATCAATAACTTCATCCTGCTCTAAGTAACAGACACATCATCTCACAGCAAGGAGTGCTCACGTTGAGCTTCCAGCAGCACAAAAAGGAATAAAACAATCTTTGTCGTTGATGTGAAGTTTGACAAACTGAAAGAGGGAACTCATCAGCTGTTGTTGACAGGAGTGATGATCAGTGGGGCAGAATTTTTGCCGCTGTCGCTCCCACAGGGGCCGAAGTACGGGTAAAGCTTCTCAGTGAAGCTGCATCCAGTGAAGGAGAAGATGTGAGCTCTGGCGTCGACATCGTAGAAAGAAACTTGTCCTTCTTCATAATCAACAAACACGCCCACCTTTGGAGGGATCTCTCTCACATGCAGGTTGACAGCAGGGCCGGCGTTGGCCGTGAACTCGTTTCCTTTTCTCAGCCAAATGGTCCAGTATCCAGTCTTGGGGCTCAGCCTAATGTCACCCTTCCTGTTGATGGACTCGTTAGCCACTCCTAGATCCCACTGGGTTTTCCCTTGGACCTGGACTTCAAAGTAGAACTTTCCAGAGCTGAAACTCTCTTTAGCGAGGACATTGAGGACGTGGTCGAACCTCTCTGGCCCGTCTGGGACATTCCTCTTGCGGTCTCCACACTTGACTTTTTTCCCGTCCTCAGAAATGATGAGGGCAGGGTTTGCTGAGTCAGGATCCAGAGTCAGATCCACAGCATGACACTGCATTTTCTTCAGGTCAGGATCACACAGCAGCCTGATCTCTCTGGTCACTGTTGTCTCCAGCTTCACCAAAGTTTCAGACACAGGAAACTGGTCGCTGTTGAGAGTCACCTCAGACCAGTCCTGAACCTGTGGAGGAGTGAAGGAAAGAGACAGGACTTTCTCCAGGAATTCAAAGGGGTCATTGAGGCCACAGACCTGATCAAGCTCAGAGTTCTTCTGCTTTATTTGATCCATTTCTTCCTCCAGGTCTTTAACAAAGCCCGCTCCGTCTCTTTCCATCTTTTTCTGCCTCCTCTGAATGACCTCACTCAGCTCAGCCTGGCTCCTCCTGATGTAGTCCACCAGCTCAGTCATCACCTGCTGACTGTACGCCAGCGCTTTCTTTGCGTTCTTCCTGCCGGCCTCCACTGAGTGTTGGATCTCTTGGAGCTTCTTCTGATCCGTCTCCATCATCTGATCCATGTCCTCCTTTTGCAGTCCCAGGAAGGCCTTCCTCACTTTAGCCTCCTCCTCCACATTCACCGTCTTGTGTTTTTTATGCTCACTGTCCACACACTCGCTGCACAGAAACAGGAGATCCACCCTGCAGAACTCCTCTAAAGGCTCGCCGTGCTGCTTGCAGATCCTGCTCTCCAGGTCCTTGACAGGGTTGATCAGCTTGTGTTTCTTTAGGGGTAAAATGTTGTGATGAGGCCTCAGATGTTCTTCACAGTAAGACATGAAACACGTTAAACAGGACTTGGTGGCCAACTGCTTCCTCCCTGTACACATACTACAGAGCAGGTATCCACTTCCTGCTTGTTCAGGGGCGCCCTGTGGTTCTTCTTCACCCACTTTCTCCTTCATCTTTTCAACCACATCAGCGATGACGGTGTTAACACACAGATCTGGTCTGGTTAAGTACTCCTTATTACACAGTGGACAGTGGAAGACTGGTTTGTTGTTGTCCCAGTGGCCTGTGATACATCCACGGCAGAAGGTGTGACCACAGGGAATCGCCACAGGTTCAGTGAAGATATCCAGACAGATGGAGCAAGAGAAATTGTTCATTACATCCAGACTCCTCGCACAAGCCATGTCTGGAAAACAGAAAGTGAAACCGTAAAAAGTTAGAGTGGCTAAAGTTTGTCAAAGCTCATGACCAGCTTTGCATAAATCACGATAAATATCAGTTACACTTCATTTGAAGTGGTTTTCATAAGACTGATGTGACATCTGCCATTAAGATAAAGGAGGCTCTTTGTCCTCTTTTAATTTTCTTTTAAAGACACATTTCTACTTGAGAATGTTTTTATTGTTGAAATGCCACATTTACTTTGTTTTACCTTTAATTTTTTTCTTTCACAGTACATGGCCAGGATCTACAATTCTTATAATTTGTAGTTTTAATCTGTTTTAATGTTTGGATTTATTTCTATATTTTTCTGATGTTTTCCTTTCCTTTCCTTTATTTGGTGGTAGTTTCTAGCCTTTTATATACTTTTTTTTCTTTTAGTTCCTCAAATTTCTCTTTTATTTCTCCTCTTTTATTTATTTTAATGTTTGTTTCATTTTGTACAGCACTTTGTAACATTGCTCTTAAAAATTGCTATATAAATAAAGTTGATTACTACTACTATTGTTCATATATGCTCATGAATGCTGTCTTCAAGTGTCATTAAGTCAATTTTGTCACCTTTAACACAAGTTTGACATTGTTTGGAATGTCTTTTATAATAAAAAAACTCGACATAAACTTTTCATAACACGCCTTTTATTATTATTAAACTTATAGAAACTACTTACCTCTATCTGTTAGCATTACATTAACCTATTGTATGCAGTTGTTGTTGACATTGGTTGTCATTACACTGTTAAAACCGTAACATCAATGTTTTCTTCAACCTAAAGTAAAGTGAGACACTTTGGACTCGACATTAATGCTAACAGATGAAGCTAAGTAGTTTCTATTAGTTTAATTATCAGGGCTTTAATGACATGTTTATGTCAAGCTGTTATAATAAAATCATCCCAAACTATGTCAGCTTTGCATTAAAGGTGACACAATGAACGACACTTAATGACACCATTATAATAATCATGTAATCCTCCTTTATCTTAATAACAGGAGTCATGTCTGTCTTATCTATCCCCTTCAAATGAAGTGTTACCAAAATATCAAACATTACAAAAATAAATCAACACGTTTTATAATTTGCAGTTTTACCTGATGTTTGTAGTTTTTAGATCTGAAAAGAAAAGTGTGAGCACACGTCTCTCTGCCTCCTTTTGGTTTCACTTTCAGCTCTGACGCTCTTCACTTCAGTCTCCTCCCACTTCCTCTTCTGACTGAGGGAGGTTAACCCTTTGTGAGCTCAGTGCACTTCTGAACCATGTTTTTCTGTTTCTCTGTCAGAGCTCAGCTAGAGAAATAAAACACGTCCCTAATCTTCACTTCAGAGGTTTGTAAACAGCCATGTGAGCTGTGACTTCCTTCAGGTATGCTTTGTTTACTCAAAGCACACCATGACGAAGGGAATAATAAACTGTAAAAACACTCGTCCTCTGAGGTAACAGAGCTGTGGACTCAGTAGCTCCTCTTCATGTGTGAAGGGCTTTGTTAGTCCTGAAATAATCTGTCGGCTGCACGCAGGATTCTCTGCATCTGCATCAGCAGCGTTCACGTGACTAATTGTGTTTACACGGCTGTATGAGGGATTTCAGCCTGACTGTGGGTGTGTGAGTATATTTAATCTGGTGTGAGCGATATGTTGTACTACACCTGTAACTGACTCAAATGAATTCACTTCCATGCAGTTTAATAAGTCATCTAAACCTCATACATGTGTTTTAAAACAGTTAATGTGAGTGTGTGCTGTGTGCATCATGTCTCAGTGCTTCAGTATCTGTCATTGCTCCAGTCTTTCCTGTGTGAGTGTGAAAAGCTTGATGCTGACAACATAAAGAGTTGAAGCAAAGGCAGCAGGCCTTTGAAGATCCAGTCATATAACACAGAGATGAGTCTTAGTTCAGCCCTGTGAATTATAAATGTTCCTTACAGTTCATGCCCTCTGAATAAAAACCTCCTGTGTGTGACGTTCTCATCTGAAATGATCAGTGTGTTGAGTCACGTCTCATTCAGGCCTCACCTCCACCTCTCAGCTACCATTAAACATTCAAATGACATTTGGATCAGATGAGGATTCCCTCTGATCCTGGTCTGTGTGGAGCTGAAGGACCTGGACCTCTCTTCTGCTCTGCAGGATCCACTGATAAGTTCATCAGAGGATGAGAGAGTCAGGCCTTTTTCTCCTCTCTTTTTCTTCTGACTCCTTCCATCCTCCAAGCTGTGCGTTCTCCCCTCATCCCTCTTCTCTGACCCACTGGGCTCTCTCTGCTTTCTTCTCCTCGCTCCCACCTTGAATACATGAATAAGAGATTAGAGGAGCTCAGAGTGTGAGAGGACACTGATCTCCCTCTTTTAGAATTGAATGCTTCCTGCGAGGTGTCTGCTCGGTTTTTAACGGAGAACAAGTGTGGAATTAAGCCTGGTCTCCTCTAAAGCCCACAAGTTAAAACTCTACAGTACTAAACTGGACCATGATGCACTGCTTCCTCAGACATGCAGACTGAGGAGGTCAGTAAATGTGTGTTTGAGTCACATGATCTGTTTATATTTATCTAAATGAGGTCATTTTATCTTTGTTACAGCTCTGTGTCATATTCCTTTATCTAGTGAAAAGCAGCTCTGTGAGATTTGAGGGCCAGTTGTTCAAAGGCAATCCAATTGGATTTTGGAAATCAGATTGGATCAAATGTTGAAATTGGATTGTTCAAAAGGGAAAGAAGGATTTTGAAATCGGATTAGATCACGTAATCCAATCCCAGTCTTCAGTTTGTGTTATCCAAACTTTTTAGTAGGATCTGGATCACTTTAATCCAGAAAACAGGATTATCCAGATTCCAACAGGGGGTAGGCTTTCAAGGTGGATTTCAGGGGGAAAAAAAAGTAGTAAAACTTTTAAACTTTTGAACCTGTCAAAATAATCTGTAACAGTTGTATCTGTAACCACACGTCCAGTCAGTCCCTCATTCTGACAGAACCAGAGGTTGGTCTGGTTCTTCAACAGGCTCAGGTGCATCATTAGCATTATCACATAGAGGGACATTAGACCTGCAGGGATTTTGTGTAGAACAATACATGCAAGTAATATGTGTATTTTGTTTTCCCCTGATCTTTCTTTAATTTGTGAAGTATTGAAAATTGAGCCTTTCAAAAAATAAATAAATACATAACACGTTTTCTAAATATCCCCCATGTTATTGTTCGATATATATTATTTGTTTTTTATTTGTTTTGACTCAGATGAGGGCCCATAGAATAACTCATAAATAGAAGTGGATGTTTTTGCTGTTTTTGTGTTCTGTCTCAGAATAATAAACACTTAAAGTTAGTCTTGGCTTTTCTAACTGTTGTTCTTTACAGAGCTGGTAGCCCACGTTGTGATTTGTTGTCCCATTTAGAGCACTGGTAATCCAGATTTGGTAATCCTAAAAACTGTGTATCTGGATCAGAGTGATCCAATCCAATGTTGCTTTGAAAAAACGGCGTAAAAGTAAGATGGATTAGCTGATCTTGGATAGCAGAAAATGGGATTTCCAAATCCAGATCATTTTGATTCAGATTAAATTCTTTGACCAACTGGCCCTGGATGATAAAGCATGGCTATAAGATCAAAATTGGCCGCTTCAAAAGACAAAGTAACTCAGTCTTATAGGTCTCCACCCAACTGAGAAAAAGTGTTTGTCTCTAAAACTACAGCTTTAAATACATCCTGGGTCGAACCACTGTGCTCCCAACAGAGGTGAAAATTAAAAAGACCATCAAAGCTTTTAAATCACCAGAAACATCAAACTTCAGATTCAGTCTTCAAAATGTAAAATTACTGAACAGAACATTCATTCATTTAAAGATTATCTGACTTAAATTTTAAATTGTTTAAAACAAAACACAAAAAAAGAGAAATCATCATATGCTCCCCCTGTCCAGAGTCTGACTTGGTACAGTCAGGATTACCAACACCTGGTGGAGCACAGAGCGTTCCTGTGAGATCCCCAGCCTTAGGAGTTGATCTCTGAGGGAACAACTCAACAAGAAGTCAAATATTTCAGAAAGAAAAAAGTCGAACAGGTAGGCAACATTTTTAATCTGATGGCAGAGATTATGTTGAAATAATCCTCAGGAAAAAGTGATTTAAAAAATCAACACAAGCAAAGAGAGGAAGCCAAACCTGTCAGATTGTGTCGGTGTACTGTGAGTTTGTTTTCTCTTCAGTGTAGTGAGAGGAAGAGGACGCTCACCTCTGTCACCTCTATCATCCTGGTCTGTTCCCTACCTGCTCAGAGTGGAGGGTTGTGTTATTTTCAGCCTCTGGAGGAAAGATAAATAATTAGTCAGGATGAGTTCCTGTCTTCATCCATCAGCCTGAGGAAGACGTCTGCCAAATGAGAGTCCTCTCTCTGCGATGTTTTTGTTCCTCACACACTCCGCTTTAGGTTTCACTCTTTCATAGGAGCACTTTGAAACACTCAGAGACTTGAACAAGGATGACTCCATCTTTGTCAAAAGGTGTGCAGGAGAAAAAAGCCTTTTCTTTTCTCTTCTTTCATTTTTTCTTAAAGCAGTGCTTTTGACACAAGGAAAAATGAGCGCAGGTTTTTAAATCACAGATGAAGAAAAGCACAAGTCAGATCACATCCAGTTTCAGGTGATTAAAATTTAGACTGCAAAGTGCCATCCTCTTCTCTCCTCTCTGTTATCCTCTTGTTTATCATGGTGGATTTGGCAACAGGTGGAAGATTTTTAGGCTGTGTAAAGTTATTTTAGGAGAAAAGATTAAATAAAGGAAACACACAGTTCAGGAGTTTTTCTACAATCATTAAGAAAGACTATAAAAAAACAAAGTCGTAAATAAATATTGAGTGACACAGCAGGAAAGGTGTGAGTAGAAGAATATGTTGAGTGTTTAAGTGTTTTCTTCCTCATGTCAGTGTGTGAGGTAACTCTTTAAAAGCTGAGTGTTCAGTGAGTTTTATTCCTGCTTCTCTCTCACAGTGAAATCAAACCGGAAATTTTGCTGAATCTCGAGTGGAGCCTGGAGATTTAAAGAATCAGAGAGCTTATTTCTAAATGCAGAGGCTGTTAAAGCTCTTTTATTTACACTGTTATTCATTAAGACTGATGTCACTGTTGGATTTAAACCACTGTTTGAGATGGCCTCCAAACACCAGAGGAGTTAGACTCTCTGATTGGCTGCTTCAGCTGCTGAATTATTTATTTGTGCTGTTTGGAAGACTCAGAGACTGAGATATAAAGTTTTAACAAAGATTAAAAGATTAAGACTCACTGAGGTCAAATATTTTAAAGATATCAGATATTAAAACTTTAACATGAGTTTGCTTTTTGTGGAGGCTACATAACATGATGTGAAGCATTAAATACAGTTCAACATGTCTCCAGTGATGGCAGTGGGGATTCAAACCAGGTCCTCTAACTGTAGAGGGAGACCAAAAATGTCTTTCATTGACCAAGCTTAAAGAAGCTTTGTTATTATTGTCATTTAAGTAACATTTTTGATGGAAAATTATAAAGTCTCTCTAACCTTTCAAGAACCAGCATCCACATATGTGGACGATACATTTCTGCCTCTCAGACCCATGATACATCATTTTTTAAACTTTGACCTGTTGGCTACATTTAAGGACGCTGCCCACATCATATTTTGGTGAAATCACAATGTTACATCTATTTTAGTGAACACAAAATAACAAACAACACATTTAAGTACAATGACACAGCTAAAAAACAACTAAAAGAGAACTCATAACACAAATGATCAAACTAACCATACAAAGACCAAGTTTAGTCTTACTAGGCGCTGCCCTGTTGTGGCTGCCTGTAACAGCAGCTCTCTCTACCTTGTTTCTTGTAATTTTTTCACCTCTTTTTTGTCATTTTTGCATTTGGAGTGGATCATTACTTTGTATGGTTCATTTGTTGGTCGTTGACACCAAACTGGTTTTGTCTTCAGTGATATTTTTACTATTTTTGCTCCTGTGTTTGTCTGGAGATCCTACATGTAACCATGGCTGCATTGTTTACATGTGAACTCAGCTGTTAGCAGCCTGTAGCATGTCAATGCTAACTAGTGCAAGGCCTGATGTCTTCCCACAAAGTGAGGAGAAGGAGGTGAGTACGACGTGCTGGTTCTCAGGTGTGAGCTAAGAAGTGACAACATCAACCTGTCCTTCCATCCATCGTTATTGGGAACGTAAGATCTATCTCCAATAAGATGGACGAGCTAGCCGTGCTAACCCAGCAACAGAGGGAATACCAGAAGGCAGAGTAGCATCATGCTATTCACAAACATGGCTAATGGAGACTGAACAGACTGCTGAAGAAGCTTAGTCCTGGACTCTGTGGAGGTGGAGGCTGGCTGACTGGGAAATGATGGACAAGCTGCCATCATTTATCTTGTTATGGAACTTGTTGCACTTTCTATAAACTTTTACTTTCTGTGACTCCCCCTGAATTTCCCCTCGGGGATGAATACAGTATTTTCTATTCTATTCTATTCTATTCTATTCTATTCTATTCTATTCTTATCCCAAATGGCAAGGTGATTTAAAAATTGCACACCAGACAAAAGCTTGGGTCTTAAAAGGGTAAAAGAGTTAGATTTTTATCAGATTTCTTATCAAGCTGCTTCTCCATCTCCTTCTCTAAACCTCTGCTCTCTCCTCATTTCGCAGCAATCACATGTGAAACCTTTTCTTTCTGATGCCTCTGTCTGTTTTTCTCACTCCCTCTCTCCAACATCAGCCACATTTAATGACGGGGAGCTGCAGCCTTTACCCGGCTGTCACAGAGGGGGTTTTAACAAGGTCCTGCACCCTTTCTGCTCTTTCCTCCTCATTTTACCAATGCTCCCACCACTTTCCCTTTTAACCCTCTCCCTCCCAGTAATGTCACCTTTCTCTGGGGAAAAGTGAACAGATGCCTGACTGGTGTGGAGAGAAAGGCTGTATGTTGGTGAGTTAAAGAGGATCCTGAAACAGTCCTCGTCCTCCTCCAGGGCTCAGAGCAGAGAGATTTACAAACAGACTCGAAAATTGAAAATCAGCTCATTCCTAAATTAGAAAAAAAGACTTAAAATCCTTTTGATTTGCAGCAGTTTTTATATATGTTAATGTGTTAATAGATAAATATCTACTGCTGTGATGTACGTCAATCAGGTGTGTCAGTCAACATGAGCAGGAATGTGTTTGTGTGTTTTTACAGATGAGTGGAAATCTGATGTCCTTGGGCTTGAATTTATATTCATAACCAACCAGGAAATTAAACAGGACTAAATCACCTCAAGCTCCTTGCATCTCAATTATAGACAGAATAAAGGAGTCATTGATCCAAAGCAGAGGAGACACTCAGAGAGGCTGAAGATCTCATCAGTCTTCATCGTCCTCCTCCAAGGTTTGGTCAAACAGGTCTTTGATTGACTTTAAGAAAGCGGCAAAAGCAGCAGTTTAAGAGGATGAGGAACACGGTTTATAACATGAAAGCTCTTGTTCATCTCTCTGTAATGATTGAATATCATCCTACAGAGCTCTCCTTGAACAGTTCACTGCTTTCTGTCGTTCATCATCTTTAGTCTTCAGTAAAGAGCAGGACCGGTCTCTCCTGAGCTTCATTCAGTCCCACCTGATTAATGAGACAGAGGCCAAAACCAGAGTTACCCTGAACCATGTCAGCCCCCCATCACCTCCAGTCCCTCCCTCTGTGGGGTCAGCAGGTGTGATGTGTTTAGCTGTGCAGACGCCCCAGAGGTCACCCAGCATCTCCCACATGTCCTGTCAGACCCTCCAGCTGTGCATGAAGTACTAAATGGTCTGCAGGGTTCATGTTCATGAGGTCAAGGGTCATTAGAGGAAGTCTCATTTTAAGGAGGAATATTTGTTGAAAACAAACACACAGAGACACAACATGACTACAAGGAGAAATGTAACCAAAGCAGACCCATCGTCTCTGATGTAGGCAGGCTGTGGCGTTTTCTACGTGTTTGTACCCAGAGGCGCCGTCATCTCAAACATCCACGCCTGATTCCTCTTTTCCCTGTTTCTCTCTTATTTCCCTCCTTTGTTTCTCGCTCTTTACTCCATCTCCTCTGTGCCATCTGCCTCCTCTCTGCGTCTCCTGTAATGCCACAGACGCTCTCTGTGAAAGATGGGGGAGATCACTGAGGATTTCTTTCTCTCTGACCCCGCCGTGCCCTTCATCTTCCTCTCACAGCTTGATCTTTCACACATAAGTGCTTTTTGTTGTTGTGTGGCAGCCAGCTCCTGGCCCATGGCTCTGCTTGTTTCTCCCAGCCCCTCTCATTATAACAGAGAGAGTCACTCTGCTGGGAATAAACCAACAAATCTGCATTTCCTCTGGGCTGCATTATCAGTTCACACTTAGCATAAAGCTTTTATCATCTCTAAAATCTTTAAACATGAGCTTTGTGATCAGGTGAAAGTTGTTGAAAGCTGTTGTTTATGATCATATCTCCTCTGCTACAATATTTCATTTCAGCTTTTTTCTTGCTGATGTTGCAGAAGTCTGGTAGATTTTTTACAAAGACTTGTTTTGCTGCTTCTGTTTCTCCTCATCAATTTAAAACGACAGACATTGATCACTGGGAAAGAGTCCAACAAGTGTAGAAACCACCATGTTGACCAAAACGTCCTCCTTTAATTTATGAACGGGATTTTCTAAATTGGTAGAAATGAACATTAACAAGAACCTTTTACAGCCTGGCTCTTATAAACCTCTGTGATGAGTTGTCTGATTATAATAATCCAGTGAACTAATCCATGCCCTCCATGAAGCTGGATCCTCACTGTGTACAGTCGTCTAATCAGCTGATCTCTGGGCTCCTCCACAGTGGTAACAAGTCTTTTTGAAGTGTCAGTCTGTATGTATTATGAGTGCCGTGGGGTATTGTGGTGTCACCGTGCTTACATCAACACGACACTCACTTTGTTCAGCTCCTTTTAACATTCCCTCGTTACAGTTTATGGCTTTCCTTTGCCCTCAGGTCTTTGTGTAATTAAGAGGGGGAGTTGGTTTAATCTGAGCTCACTACAGCAGATGATTGGATGGTTAACTCCTGAGAGCTGCTGGACTGGAGCAGTGATAACTGAGGATGTAAAAACAATCATTAAGAGGTTCAATCCAGATTATTTGTGGCTCATGACGAACAGGTGATGGGTTGTGACAACGGTTATGGAGATTCTGTGATGTTTGACCCTTGACCTTTTTAACATCCGACCAGTTTTCCTCCACAATGGATATTTTTGACTAACAAGATTTTCCATTTTATCAGCAACCTGCAAAATTTAAACAATGAAAAAAAAAGTTCAAAAAGAATCTTTAATGGGACGCCATCTCAGCTTCCTTTGGCTTCATATTTACCTTTTTTCCCTCCCATATCCATGCGATGCCTTGCTCAGCTTTCACATGACAGGTTTATTACCAGACCACCATTTCTCAGGGGATGTTTCAAAGACAACAGTTTTGGGGTAAAACCCAAAAGTCTTATGGCACTTCGGCCTCGTGTTAACACGGAAATGGCATTTTAGCCAACCTAAAATGCATACTTCGGTGGAGATCTACCAAAAGTTGCTTCTGGACAAGACAGTTATAGCGCCAACTACAGGCCTGGCATGCTTACTACAACGTTTTCAGTCCCTCAGCATTCCCGTGTAAAAGCAGATTTTTTTCCTCTATGTTTTTACTGCGTTTTAGCGTTTTTGGATGAAATGTTGTCGTGTCAACAGGGCCTCAGTCTCTACTTTCGACCTTCCTGTTGTGATATTTTGTCTCAGACCCTGTCTCATCCCTCCATCGGTGTCTTCCTCTTCTGTCTCTGCCAGCTTTCATTCAGAGCTCCACTCATCCATCCCACCAGAAGAAGAAAGGTCGACCATGAAAACAGCGACAGGGACTCTGTTCCTGATGGGTTTAATGGATAGAGGAGCTGATCCAGGCTACACACCTCATGACTTTCACTCACCTCATGGAGCGTCAGGTGGACCATCACTCTGTGTTGATCGTAATGGACTACTCTGATAGATGGATGTTCCTGCTCTCTGATCGGCAAACTGCAGGTTAGGACGACACACGTTCTGCGTTCAGGTCAGATTGTCGTGTTTCTCCGTCAGCTTTGATGAAACGTGACAGTCTGGGACACGGCTGTCTCTGCTGATGGACACTTGTGTGTGAGCGTGTGTACTGATGTTGTCCTCAGGGACCACAAAGTGCCACTCACCCTGTCTGTTCAGGCTGAGCTTGTCAACATAGCGTGCGAGAGAAATGGAAACCTCAGGCAGCTGCTTTAAAACCATTTCAGTGTTTTTTATTTATTTTTTGAACTGCATTAAATCTAATATGAAACAAACATTAAGGCTGAGATTCTGGGCATGACTCTATTTATCGAACAGTCTGATCATCTCCTGATCTTTAGCTGTTTTCTCCTTTTCTCCCTTTCTATAAGATCACAGCTCAGCACACGTATGTTTATCACTCCTGACAGCTCCAACCTTCCCAGTCACAACTTTCCATCCCCGTCTCTTATGATGGATATCGTGACGATGGTATGGCTGCTTCTTCTCTCCACCTTTTGACATTTTCCCACACAGCGTCTCTCCTCCTTCCTCTGATTGGTCGTCTGCTGTGCTGTAGTTAAACTCTCTGAATGTTTATGTTTTCTGGAGCACATTGATTCCTCAGGTTAGGAACAAACAGGAGACTTCACTGCAGCACACCTTTCTTAGTTCCTCCTGCTCTCATGTGGCTGCTTAATTCCTCCGTCTCTGTGTCGTTGTATCTGGTACATTGTGCCGTGTTGTGGCCCTGAGGCTCTCTGCTATTTCCCAGAGAATCGTTTCTTTACCGTGACCCATTTTGAGTTTCTCCATCTCGCTGCCTGCTGAAACCAGAGGGCTTCCTCCCTTTAAATAGCCGTTCTATTCTCCTGGTTTTCAACAGAGAGTTTATACATTTAAAGATATTTCTGTAGATGAAAGAAGCTCAAGAGTTCATAACTTCAGACTTACACACAGAGAGAGTGTCTTTGTTGGATTTTTAACACTTTGTCCCAACTCTTTTATGTGGAACTGTGAACTCCTCATAAACTCAAAGACTCACTTTGGTTGAGGAGATGAACAGATGAATAGTTCAGTTGATATCAGGAGACATGACGACATCCTCTGCTGTGTAGATGTGTTCATCTATCTTTCTCTCACTTTCTGTGACAGATGAAAGATGCTCCATGACTACTTACTTACACCCACAGTGTGTGTGGTGTGTGTGCTATACCAGCTCCTCTATTTGACTCCACTGGACTCTTATTTCACAATGAATCAATATCTGAGGCAGGATCTCGTTTCTCACGTCTGATTTTGTCTTTCCCTCAAACTCCTGGGAGCTGGAAAAACCCAGAGATAGAGGGTATCAAAGAGACATTCAGTCTGTGCTGTTGCTGTGTTTCCTTGTAAAGTTGCGCTGTGAAACATGATGAACACCAAAGTGAAGGTAACTCTTCCCAAGGTCTTACACAGGGTTTCAGCATCAATCTGCATCGTTCCCTTCATGTCTGACGTTAAAAGATGGAGAATACTCTGCTGATTTCACTTCTCCAAGGTGTCACATTTATCCAGCTGACACCTGATAAAAGATGATTCATGCAGCTCTCCGCTTTGATGAGGCAATATCACACCGAACCGATGGAGGAGAGTCTGACTGTGAGGATACAGAGCTCTGAGAAGAAAAACACTTTTTAGGTTTGTTCTTGTTCTGGTTCCAGTGAATCATTCATTTGGCTACATGTGTTTTCTCTTTACCTCTTAGTTTAAGAGCAGGACTTACAGATTGTGTAAAGATTCTCTCTCAGTTTCACCCTTTTACTCAAACTGCTCCTGTTTACAACTAAATTTGCTCTGCAGACGTCTCATTGATTTCATGGTTTCTCTTGACTTCAGCAGCTTCTACTTTTCCTCACACTTAGTCTTAACTGTTTGGAAACCCAAGTCCCCTGGTTGATTAAAAACTGTGCAGGACTACTAACGGCTTAAGAGAAGATATTTTCTTTTCTGCAGATCAACATTACTTTATCTCTAGTAATAACTTTTCAGTCCATACGTGTTGAGGATTAACAGTTTCTTTTTGGCGTTCTGTGAAGCAGAGAATCAAAAACATTTGCTCCTCTCTGCTCCAGACATGTGTCCTCTGATTCTTTGAGCAACAACATGTGAAATCCTAAACTAACACCTAATCAGGTGAAGTGTTGTTTATGTGACCATGCTCCAGGTTTGACCAAATTATTTTAATTATGCTGAGGGAACCAACTCATTCAAATCACCCTACGAGTACAACTTCACCATGGACACTTAAAAAAAAGGACAAGTTGGCAGTAAGTAAATCAGAGGCAGAGACAAAAAAAAAAAAAAAGGTTTTCAAGCAATAAGGTTATTTTGATAAAAAAAAGTTTAAATGAGCAATAAATCATTTAAGCAGTAAAAAAAAAAAAATTCTTTTATTTGTAGATCTCTTTCTAAAATAGACAAGATTAGAATAACACTACCAACTTAGTCTAACTAAACAAAGACTAAACGAACAAAACACTAAGGGAAATATTGGAGACTAAGGGAGAACTTAAATGGCCACTAGTGACCAGGATGGGGGTGTAGAGGACTTACCATTTGAGCGATGCCCAAAATCCTGCACTCACTCAAACACAGCAGCTAAAAAGAAACAAAATGTGCTCCGTGAGAAAAATGAAAAGTGACAACGAATCACACACAATTAAGGGAAGGTGAGGTGCAGGTGGTGTGAGGCCTGTACTCGCAGACAGACCCAACGTGCTACAACGACAATGCACCACTCGGCCTGCAATACTCCCAAACAAGCAAAGAAAGAACAGAGGATTGACACGATTGTTTCAGTAAAGGAAGAGAGCAATCAACTTAACCTATAACAATAAAAACACTATTCTAAAAGGACTAAAGCATTCAGTACAGAAAACAAATCATGTACTGAGCCAAGCTAAAACATATAAAAGTAAAGAAAACTAACGCTAAAGCAACCTAAACAAAACAACAAACTAGCCTTAACAAAGCAGCAGTGGCAATCAGTCTCAGAAGAGCAGCAAACAACCTGAATCAGCTCCATCTACCCAGGGCCTGAATCCCACGTCTGTCACGCTACAATTTCCAGCACCAAACTTAAATAAGTCAAATTCAGAGGAGCAAACAAAAGCAGCAACCTCCAATGTGCCCGTACAGCGCTGTTTATATGGAGATATACCTGGCTGTAAATTGAGGAAGTGGGAGGTGCCGTCACAGACTGAGCTGTATGACTGAAACCACGGAAGCTTATTACGAACAAGTAAGCTGCCGGTTGTATTTACTTTCCTTTAGCAACTTTTTCACATTTACTTTTTCTTCCTCGTCCCAGTCCTCAGTCTTTCTTCCTTCTTAAATCCAAACAAAATGTTCACACCAGTCAGGACAAAACCTTGTGTTTCCCAAAGCTCAAATTAAGTCTGGGTCATGTTGCTCATCATGAACTTCTATTCACTTTTCCCTCTCTGTCCCTGAACTGGACGTCCTCCTGTGCTCTGAAGCTCTGAAGATTTGCTGTTTGCTCTCTGTGTGTCTTGAACCTTGTTCCTCTATCTGTAGGACAGTGTTTCCTCTCTCTGAGCCGTCCTGCTGACAAAGAAACACAAGTCACGAAAACAAAACTGTCAGCTTCTGCAGACGTTTAATTGAACACTGTGTGAACTTTTGTCTCCTGTCCTGGTGTGGGAAACCATAACCTGTCAGCCTGGACTGGTTTTTAGTTTGTCTGCAGGAGATCTGAGAGAGACGGGGTCATCCTCTCTGTAGCTGGACTCCTTCGGCAGCACATCAGCCCTCACTGAACCATGAACACAGCCTCACAGCAGAACCTCAGACTTGAAGAAGAGTTGTTTCTCTTCTTTTTCACAGAGTTTCTGCAGCATGTGTATGAGTGAATGTTTTCTGTTTTGCTGTTTGTCGTCATTTGCTTTGATTTTAAAGCTTGTTCTTTATTACCATACATCACTCACTGAGCACAGAGAAGATGCTCTGTGATGCTGATGGATCGCTGCGTTCATTCAGACAGTAACTGCAGAGGCATAAACATTTTATGGGAACAAGCTGCAGTATTGAGAATTGACAGAGTGAGTGAAAGTGTGACTATAAATCCAAACCAGCCTGTGGCCTCATTAGTTTGACTTTTATTCCTTTGTCCTCTGGAGCTTTTTTCAGGTGTCATGAATCTTCAGAAATATTTGGTACATAAGTCGATGATGTTTGGCATAAAACCTCTTTGTGTCACATGTGTTTTTATTTCACAATGATCACATCAACATGAGCGATGTTAAGGGTCATCGCCCTTCCCTCCATTCTTTGAGCTCTAATTTGACCCCCTAAACGTACTCAAAAACTTACCAGAATTGGCACAAACCTCAGAACCACGAAGGAGTTTGAAATCATACCAAACTTGACCCCCAACATCCCGTAATTTGCTCTGTAGCGCCACCTAGGCACACTAAAACGCCTCTAGTTTCCAGTACAAATGCCATAGAGACATCAAACCAACGTCAAAATGTTTGTCTCATTCAGACGCAAAAAGCATACACTGACACCTCCGACCTATCTCCAACAGGAAGCCACCTATTTGCCTTTCAAAATAAAACTTGGCCCCATTTGTACCCCTTTTTCAAAAATTACGTCCTCCAGAACCGTAAATGGTATCAGCTTGATTTTTACTCAGATGGCAGCCTGCTTTTGCTTTACAAAATGTTCTTCGGGATTTTGTTGTTTCTGAAACGGTTTTCAAATGACAAGCCCTCAAAGTCGGTGAACCCCACAGAAGCCCTCTCAGCTCCCTCCATTAGAATACATGGGAGAGCTGTTTTCAGCTCTACCCGAGCTGCCACATTTTGGCATCTACAAAAAAGAAGACAAGTTGTTCAGCTTTAAAAATGACATGGATGGATTCCTGACAAAATTTCCTACAAAAATATCATATTTTTTCACCAATTTCGGTCAATTGTGGCATCTATAAGGAGTTGTTTCCAAAACTTTTGTGAATTTAACTCCTCTGGCAGCAGTTGGAGATGATGTCACACAGTGGTCAGAAGCTCAGTTGGTCATGTGACTCGCTGAAGGAGGGAAAACGCTATGTTTTTAATACACACACTATAAAGGGATGAATCCTTGATGGAGGGCTTTAAAAGGGCATGACAAACCAGCACAGTGTGATGACCCATCCAACGCTACTTGCAGCTTAAATTCTTTATCATGATTGGAATTATTACGACTTGTAATCTGAAGCTCTGGAACATGGATGAAACTGTTGTTTTTCCATCTGTTGTGGGATCAAGAAGTTGTTAAACAAGCGAGCCTTTGACCAATCTGTCTACTTGCTCTGCTGCTGTGTTTTGTTTCCATCAGAACAGAATCAACAGCTTGTTTGTTCTTTGTTTACTCCTCTGAAGACTCGAACGTGTCTGAGTGACAGGCTGATTTCTTCCTCTGCTACACGTCGTTTGGGGATTGTTTTGACTGAAAGCAAACTGAGGCAGATTTTTTGACAGCTATTGTTTGACTTTGTCTTTGTTGTGGCTGTTTCAAAGTTTGCATTCAGAGCTTTCAGCAAACTTTCTTTTTTTCTCTCAGGATTCAGGGATTTTTTCTTTATCTGCTGAAAAGTCACTGAACGCACCATGTGTCACGTGTCATGATAGTCTGATCAACTCAAGTGACTTACTGTTAAGTTATAACCCGAGCAATCTTAAAGCTGAAACCTGGTTCCTCAAATCACGGTTTGAGACCTGGATCACATGATTTTTTTTCTCCACTCCTGATTATTTCACCTCTGATTATAGAAACACCACAGGAACTTTCTCCAATTACTTTTTCCAGGGGAGGCCTCTCTAGTCAATGCTGGAGTAATTACCTGAGTGCCCATCATGGTTCATCCAATATCTGCTCACACTGAGCTGTGACATATTTAATAGCTATAGTGAAAGCTTCTTTTATTGCTCTTCTGCAGGATTTGATTACTATTTGATGCAGCATATGCTTAGAGTTGGCTCCTGAGAGACGAGTTGGAGGAGTTTTTCATTGGCTGTAAATAAATCCATTCTCCCGTGTCCATCATCTTTATGTGAGGAAAATGAAAAGAAAACAAAACAGAGAGAGAAAGCTCACCTGGAGGATATGAGTCAAACAAACTAAATCTGGAATAAAACAGAGAGATATCTGAGTGTGTGTGAGTGTGTGTGTGTGAGTGTGTGCTGATTCCTTGCTTCATTACGCCCTGATGGCCAGCAGCTGATCGTCTCTGTCTCCACTAACCAGCCCGTTCTTCCACTTTCTGCTGCTGGGTGTCATCCTTCTGTCGGGCTGGATGCTGAGCAGCTCCAGAACCTCTGAGCCCCTCGTCTTAATTACCAAACACCTCTGTGACCCCAGAACCAGTTCCAGACCTCTGAACAGGCTGCTGTGTGAAGACAACCACTCGACAGCTTCTTACACAGACTTCACACTGACTGACGGTAACGAGAGCACATCGAGGTTTTAGGGGTCTGACTGTGGAACGTACACAAACAGAATGACAAAAAATAAACCAACCCAAGTCTCTCCAGTGGAAAATAAAAGCAGTGATATGATAGTGAAGGCATCATGTTCTCTGTATGTCTGAAATGATCCCTGCCTCTGTCTGATGAAGATAACTCTGACAGGCTGAACGACCTTCAACTGGAAACAGTCTGAAAACATGATGTGGAGGCTTTGGGTTACTTCAGATCAACAGACCGTCTGTTTTTTTCCTGAGTTTGATAATTCATCAAGGACTCTTCCACTGCTTCTTCAGTAATGGATGCTTTTATCGTGTCTGGGTTAGTTTAACTGTAGAGGATGAAGACATGTTTGCTGGCAGAAAACTCTCAAAGATGGAAGAAAATGGATCAAACATTCGTGTTTATCTCAAACCAAATAATGCAGCGCTGATTGTTGGAAGCATACAGAGCTGGAGGAGGAGGAGGTTTGGATGTAACGCACTCTTTTCTCTTCCAGTCTCTGTTTTCTGTCTCTCACCCACACACAGACGTATACACACACATTTAGGTAACCTACATATCTGAACCTGTCTGTCCCTCCAGGCCCAGAGAAAAGAGTCTCTGATTCAGTGTTTGAACAAATGATGCATAATAACAACACAGAACACAAATACAGTGTGTGTTGGTCTCTTCTAACAATGACTACAGGGTTCAAAGGGTTGATGTTACAGTAAATATACACAGATGTATTCAACAATTGATTCCACTCTGACAATATAAATAAGTTTAGGTGGAAAAAACAGGCCCTACCAAAAAAAGATGAATTACATGTGGAGAAATATTTCATTCATAAAGTTTTTCTTTGTCAGGAAATGTCAGTTGTGCCATCGTGAAGTCCCTGCTCTGGTTGCAGTGATACCTTCACTCTTTGCATCAGACAGTCAGACACAATCAGGACTCTGTAAGTCTTAATGTCACTAAATCACTCTGCAGGCTTTAGGTTGAGTGATTAGACTGAAACTCCAGCATGGAAAAAACCAGAGAGGAGGGTTTTTATAACGAGAGCCTGAGTTAGAGTCCATTAAAATCACTGTCCTGTTCTCTCTGCATGTTTTGTCTTTTCACCTGGGCTCTGTGTCTGAAGATTGAGTGATGGTCTTCAATATATTTATAAACACTCGTCACCCTCAGACCTGGTGGAGAAAGGAAGAGAGAAGTTATGATCAGAGTTGGGTTTGGGTTTCTTTTTTGTGATTGTGAGTGTGCTGATAAGACAGAGTTTAGTTTTAGAAAAGTTGCTGGGCTGTTCTTTGATTGAAACAGATATAAAACTTTTGTTTTATCACAAACCGCTACATCAGACAGGAACTGTGTGTTTGTTCTTTGTTTCCTTCCGGTAGTTTCCACAAAGACTCTCTGCTCTCTGGTTTCAGTGAAATGATTGATCGTTCTCTGTCGGGATCGTCCAAATTTTGTGCTGATGTAGTGTCAGGTTCCTGGTTATGCTGATGTCTGTAGGTGAAGAGGATGTCTATACACACACATCACACATAAACACACACAAACACACACTCAGCAAGGTCAAAAAGCCATCCACTACCAGAGGGCAGTTTTGCAGTCTCTGCATTTTATTGTGCCTGCTGTGTGTTTTCATGATTAAGATGCACGTGTCTGAACAGCCTGAGAGGTTTGTGTTTGCATGTAAATGATCAGATGTCACCTTAAATACATCACACCTAAATGAAATAATACAGCAGCCATTTAAGCTCTGCATGAATACACTGATACACAAACTTTTCAATTTCTCCTCATATTAAAATGCTGTGTTTATAAGGTCATGTGTTTCTTCATGTTTTTCAGGGTCTATAGGTCACTATGGGGCACCGATTGTAAAGTTGCACACATATCTAAATTTTAAATGCTATTTAGATATGTTACAAATAAATGTAGTTTAATTCTAAATTTTTAGCTAAGACTAAATATTTATCAAATATTTACAAAACTTTTGCAATGATTTCTAAATATTTACCCAGGTTTCTAAATATTTAGTCAAGATTTCAAAATCTTAAGCATGAATATCAAGTCAAGATTTGTAATTCTTTTGCAAATATTAAAAGATATTTGTTAAGAGTTCTAAATATGGAGTCAAGAATTTAGCTAATTTTTAAATATTGAGCTAATGTGCAAATTAACACTCCCATCCGCCAAAATAGAAGTACCAAAATAAAAGTTCAAGGAGGCGATTTTGAGAATGTCAAGCTCCCCCTCTTTGATGTTGGCCACAGGATCTTCAACACATCTTTAGCCCATCATCAGAAGATGGCTTGGTTCCATTTCATTAATTTTTTAACAGTGCCATCAACGTTTCTTTTCTAAAGGCAGATTTAACTGACTGTGTTTGACTTTCTCAAAATCTGCTTGGCTGGACCACTTCAACCACGCCTGGTGGGCGGGAGAGTGAATTTGCATATTAGCTAAATATTTTGAAATCTTTGCTCAAGATTTAGAAATCTCTAAAGAAACTTTATAAATCTTTGCTTTTGATTTAGAAATCTTGACTAAATATTTAGAAACCCTGGTAAATATTGAGAAATCTTTGCAGAAAAAAAGTATAAATGTATGATAAATATTCATTTATTCATTCCTTCACTTTCTTTACCGCTTATCCTGTTCAGGGTCGCGGGTGGCTGGAGCCTATCCCAGCTGTCATTGGGCGAGAGGCAGGGTACACCCTGAATTGGTCGCCAGTCATTCACAGGGCTGACACATAGAGACAAACAACCATTCACTCACACACTTACACCTCGGGACAATTTAGAGTGACCGATTAACCTGGTGAGCATGATTTTGGACTGTGGGAGGAAGCTGGAGTACCCAGAGAGAACCCACACATGCACATGATAAATATTCAGTCTTAGCCAAATATTTAGAATGAAACTTAATTTTTTTTTAAAACGTTGCTAAATATTCATAAACAGGACATTTATTTATGCCATTTATAAATACCATTCAACATTTAGATATAACATTTATCATTTAGATAAAACATTAAACATATATTTATAATATTTGAAGAATATATTTCACAAAAATTTCTCTAAATCTGCAGAAAAAAGTGATGTTTTAGAGCTAAATGTGGAGAAATGTTGTTATTTGCAGTTTGTGCAACTTAACAATAGGCGCCCAAAGGTCAACAGCATATTTAAGCTTAAATTCATAAAACCTGTTATTGTTAAGTTATCGTTTCACTCTCTTCTCTTGATCATTTTCCTCTTCCTGTTCTCTTCCAAACTCAGTCCAGCTTCCTCCTCGTCTCCTCCTTCAGGCTGGCAGTTAGCTGCTGAGAGCTCACTCACTTTGAACAAAATGCTCCCATGCTTCTCTCTCAGCTGGGAGGTTTATAACTGATACGCCTCAAAATGGCTCCATTTCCCATCAGCCCCAGCTCCCTGAGGGAGCGTTTAGCAGAGCTAAAGGCCAATCAGGAGAGTCCAGGAGATCAGTAAAGCCTGGGTCTGAAATCAATCCTCAGAGTTCACGAGCTCATGACTGTGGGGCACAGGAGGAATCAACTTCCCATCGACCGACTCATTTGAACCAGAGACTCTCTTTATAAAGCACCAAAAACCACTCATGTTCTGAAGAAAAGAATATAAACCTTTCATGAAAGACGCCAAAACAAGAAAAACTCAGTAGTTTCTACCTGACTTACTGCTCTCATTTTCTTAATGAAACAATATAAAGTGTAAAATGATGATATTAGGCTGAAATCCTGCTGACTTCTCTCAAAAGATCAGTGAATACAAGCAATTAGACTCACTCCGTGAGTCGTCATTTCACCATTTCTGACACAGCGGGAATGTTAGTTATAAAAAGCTCAGAGAAAATAACAAGAATGTTTCTGTGCTTAATTAAATTTTCTGTGTTATTTGGCTCTACAGGCACATGTAGCTCCTCGTTCATGATGAATACTGAGAAGAACACTGAGCAGAGCTGAATGTTTTAAACAACCTGTGCTGTATCCCTGTGTTCATTTTCAGAACAGGAGAAAAAAGGTTGAATAACTGGAGAAGTAAAGGGAGTGATGGTGAGACTGGGCTTCATTTACACTCTATTCTTCATGACCCACAGCAGTAATTACTCTGACTTTCATGGAGCCACATGTTGAACTGTGGTAACATGGAGAAAAGAAATCAATCAGCGACAACCAGCTGAGATGAACGTCTCTCTGGGGTTTTCTGACGTACAGGAAGTGTGTTGGCTGCGTGACGGCTGTGGAACGACTTGATTTTCATTTCAGTGTGAAAGAAGCTCTGTTGGTTATCAAATAATATCAGGTTAAAGGGAAAAATTCCTCCTGTGTGATCTCCTTCACCTCTGCACCTTTCTCTCAGCTCCTCTTCAATCCAATAACACCTGATGACCTGGGTTATACCTCCTCCTCCTCCTCTTCATCATGTGACCCACTTCCTGTGTGAAGTGAGCAAAGATCCTGTCTTAACTTTGACCTTGTTATAAAATTCTCCTCTTGAGTCTCCAGATTAAAAGTCAGACAGTGAGTCTGTGAATGAGACGAACAGTTTCAGAGAGTGAAAGTGGCTTTTTAAAGTCTGTGAATTGTTTCTGACGGATGATGTGAGCGGGATAAGAGCATGATGAAATGAAAACAAATACCTTACAGATCAAATAACATCAAATAGATTCACATAACTCCCTTTAAAGAGGAAGATTGTAAAGTTTGATGTCTGCAGTCGAAGTTCTTCTCACTTTTGTCAAGGTGCAAAAGCTTTTGATGCTTTTTTTCAGCTCTGTTGTTTCTAAAGAGCAGCTGTAATGAAAACGGACACTTTTAAAATTACAGTCATTATGACTTTAGTGAGGTGAAAAATGAATAAATTGACTTCACCTGAAAGGCAAAAATTCTTTTAATCATATTTCAGGAACCAGAAATAAATAAAACCACTGGCTTTAGTCATGAATGCTATTGTCATCACTCAAAGTCCACTTACTTTCTTTCATTCTTCATTTTCTTTTTCAGATGTTTTTCTTTCTTTCTATCTTTGAAGTCCTGTCAAAATTAGGTAAAGAGAGACTTGACTAAGGTAGCAGTCTAATAAAATCACAGCCACATAAAGTACAAAAATACAAGAAATAAAAATTACTTTAAAATCAGCTCTGTAACTTCTGAATGGTTGAAGTTTTACATCACTTGATACAAGACTATTACAAATGGGAAAAAGTAACCGAAACTAAAATATCAGACCAAGTTTTCCATTTTTTAGACAGTAATGTGACCTTTACACATCGTCCCGCTCCAAATTATTCAGCCCATGGTGTTAAAGTTCATAATGTGGAATAATTTCTGGGGGGAAAAAAAAGAATCAAGTGGAGCTTTTTTTTATGGAGAACTTGTGTTTAATACAAAACTGGGAATGAAAAACTAAAATAGAAAAATTGAGGCTTGCTGTGTCACTATTGGCACCCTTTGCTGTAAATCAGTAAGAAACACATTGTGACTCACTTATGGTAAATCACATATGAGAACCACCTGTGCTCCTGTGACTTGAATTAGTCAAACAATGATCACTTCTACGTTTTAAAAAGCCATCTGTTATCTCCTGTTCCTCCGTCATGACCGTGAAGACAAAGGAGCTTTCTGAGGATGTATGAAGTAGGATGATGAGCAAACACAAGACCTCCAAAGGCTCTAAAGCCATCTCCAAAGACCTTGGTATCCCTGCTTCAACAGTGCATAATGTTATTTAAGAAGTTTGCCAAGAATGGAACTGTCAAGAAACTTCCTGGACGTGGAAAGAAGAGAAAACTCACGAGAGAGTCTTTGAAGTTTGGTGCAAACATCCAAAGAGCCAACCTGGAACAGTCTGAGGCCGTGGTTTCAACAAGTACCACACATCAAGCACAAAACCAAGCAGCTCTTTATAGGCCAAGGCAAGGACACCACTGCTGAGGAAAAGACTGAAAAAGGATCGACTAATCTTTGCCAAAGAGTGCCTGGACAAACCACAATCCCCTTGTTTTTGAAAAACACAAATATTTTGTTAAAGTACTTGAGACCCCTGATGAAAAGATCCTGAAAATATACGTTTGGTACATTTCTATTTATTTCTAAAGATATTGTAGAGTTTAGGAAAAAGTAACAGTGAGCAGTAAAAGTTTGATGTGTGAAGGTTTTATTTCGTAGTAGAGCTGAGTAAGATGACTAACCAACAGTTGTTGTGATTTCTGCTAAAAACAGAGCTTAAAGTCACCCTGTAAAAAATTTGTGACATTTATTTTTCTGTGTGTGAGAAAATTGTTTCTTTCTTAGTGAAAAACAGAACAAAACTCGTTAAACTGACTCATCTGATGCTTTTTTGCTCTTTGTAATCCAAAGTAGCTCCTCCCTCACAAACACACAGCGCTACTCTCTGACTTACTCTGAGCTGGCACACGTCTAGTTTGCTAAAAAGAAGAAAATAAAGTGGAGAGTGGGCTGATCACAGGAACAATAACAGCATCACTGGGTGAGAAATGAGACGCAGGAATTTATTTCCAGGCTCAGTCCCAACTAGGCTGATCTGAGACCTCCTTTCTCATCTGAACCAGCTCCTCTCTGCCAGCAGGACAGCAGATTGTCTTTTGTTTCACGCTGAAATTATCATGATGACTATTGTGTTGTTAACCAGCTTTAAATAATCCCTGCTAGTTATCCTTCCTCCTGAATCACCTCTCCTCTGAGTGCACCGACAGTCTGCAGGACAGGTGATGTAAGCAGTAAACACGCCTGTGAAGCTTTCGTCAGGAACATTAGCACAGCAACAGCAGCACAAAGACCGAGTTATCAGACATTGCTTGGCAACATTCAAACAGCTTTTAATGAGTGGGTCTGAGCACAGAGGCTGTTGTGTCAATTTTAAAAGAATATTAATTAACAAGATGAAAGAAAGCAGGCTCTGCAGCAGGCTGGAGGGAAGGTTTCCTCTTTGACAAAGCATGTGTACAAAATGAGACGCCAGAGCCGCCGTGATCGCTTCAGCTGAATGTTTGGAGTCAAACTGTGAGCGGCCGGCGTGAAACGTCTGAGGTTCACACGTCATCAGACATTTCACACAAGTTTTAATTTAAAGTCATGAGATGAAATCTGGAGGATGTTGGCGCCTTCTGTAGACAAAGAGGCATCTTTTGTCTCTTCGATGAAGTGAAAGTGTTAAACGAGCTAAAAAAATAGACATGGTCTCTCTGATGATGTGCTGTTCATCCCAGCTCATAGTGGAGGTCTAAGCCCCTAACAGACTCAAAGGGCTGCAGAGACACTTACTGTTACCGTCATTGGTTATCATCCAAATTTTTGAGAAATAAATAAAAACCAAAGTTCACTTCAACCATGAACGTCTGCTGTAACATGAGGAGGATTCAGTGCTCGGCGTGTTTCTCTGTTCAGACCTTTGATTTACCTCCACGGCTGCTAGCTTCAGTACTCTACCAAAACATTCACAGTGGACAGATGGCTAATTTCCAACCCCAGAGAGTCAGAGTGCTTTGGTATTTACACAAAACTGTAAAACAGTGTGAGAATATCTGAACCAGGCACTGAGAAATCCAAACACAAAGTGAGGCTCTACTTCTGTTAATCGCTGTCAGGGAGGAGCAGGACAGGCTTCTAGCTCGGCCAGCAGCTGCTGCTCGATGATTTCCAAATCTGCCAGCGAGGGCTCACACAGTAAGAGCTGTAAAAGCACTTACTGTAAGGGTGTTGAAATGAACTCCAGATGAGGAGGATGAGCCTCTGGTGGATGCCATGACGTCTTCCTGTTGACTTTACTGCAGGGGTTTATCTACAGGGATCTGAAAGTGTTTGATTTTCTGTGTAAGGCTTTTAGGACTTGGCAGAGAACCTCCAGCCTCAGGGTTTGTGTAGCAGCTGATGTGTTTGTGTGTGTGTTGTTGTAGTGGTTTAGAGGATCTTCAGTTTTTTTGGTTTCAGAAACAAAGTCTGGACTTGTCCTTTCCTCTGAGACAATGCTTTATGTAAAGGGATTTTCATATCAAAGCTCTGTCGTTACAGAAAATAAATCCTGACTTATTACCTTTGGACCAATAAAATGCAACAGATTTACTGTGAGGTTTGTTTCAGAGGATGTTTGCCCACCTCTGTTTCCTCAGCCATCAATGATCCTCTCCAAAGTAACTTCAGAAATCTCAGCTGTAGCTTTAAACATTGAATTCTTTTGATATTAAATGTATGAGAAGAAAAGTTGAAATCTTGATGAGTTAAACCTCCATCTTTGATTTTCAGAGAGTCCAGATGTTTGCAGAGGTTGTCCATTAATATTTTGAGCTTCAGTGAGCTTCAAGTTTGAAATAATCTACCTGATTCTCGTAACAATGAGGCCATGGTTTAGTCTTTGGTTAAGAGAGGGTTTAGGTCTGGAAGGGTCAGGGTTGAGATCACAAAGCAGTCAGTTTTGGCACAGACATTTTGTTGTAACAGGAAGCCAAAACTTGTCACTCCTAAAATTTTATTCTGGATTTTCTTTAACCCATCCTAAAAAATCTTTTGGCTGCACATGAATAACAACAAAAGTTGATTTAAAGTCTAACTCATCCCACTTGTGTGTCTCTCCACAGACCTGAACCGTTACATGACAGTGGCTTCTGCCTCCATGACGATGTCCATGTCAGAGCCCAGCAGCTGGGCAGCAGCCATGAACATCCCGAGGTCGTCTCTGATGAGCTCCGATGGACGGCTGCTCACGCCAGGTGCCACAGAAAACACGCTACACGCTGCCAAACAGGTCACACTGTGCCCCACAGAGTCAACTGTACCACACTGTGAATATATTGATGTGAGAGTTTCTCTCCCACAGCTCATAAAAAGCTTCACACGCTGTACAGTTGAAGGTAAAGCTGCCTACATGTTCAGAGGTGGAGAAACAGCTGTCGTGAGTTACAGAAGTTTCTCAGTCGTTGGCTTGAATTCACAGACTGATGAGGAAACCGTGTAGGAGGACGGATGAGTAACGGTGTTTCCTCCCCCTCTGGTGCCCCCAAAGTGCCCTTGAGCAAGTTGTTGAGCGATGAGCATCAATACTGGAGCTGCTGTACTCATCTCACTGGGTTGCTCCTGATGTGTCAGTGTTTGGATGTCTGAAGGCTTCTCCTCTGCATCCACTCCCCCGGGCACTTCTTATCAAAGATCAGCTATGAGCTCATTCTCCTGCTTTAAGGATGAAACATGACAAATGTGTCCTCAGGATGATGATGATGATGATGATGATGATGGTGATGATGATGGCGTGGGCCTGTGGAGGCCGTCATCCTTGCCTGACTGTATAAAGTTCAGCTGGAGCTCAGGGTGTTTACGGTGTACTGAAGGATTTCCCTCATTGTTTAGATCGACACTGAAGAGTTAGTAATCCTCACCCAGCCCCATGTGACCGATGATTTTAATCCTGATTGGCTGAGCATGTACATGGAGGTTTTAGACAAAACCTGGCGATCTGTGCCCCTGTTTCTGTTTTTATGCTAAGCTAATCCATGTTAACCAGTTACATGTCACATTTCATGGCCCTTGATGTCAGTTTTGTCAGTCTTCGAATCTAACTTTGATTAAAAAAAAGCCAAACAGTTTGAAAGAAAGCGACTCTGACAGGGCTGAGCCTGAGAGCTTTGATGAAAAGTGGAGCCCTGCTGGTTTTGGTCGTCTCAGGTCAGCAGCTGAAAATAAACCATCATGTTGTATTTATGTGTGTTGGAATATCAAGTGTTCAACATTTACAGCATCATGTTTTGAAGATGATAATATTTGTGTTAGCTGAACCTTTCTGTATAACCTCAGCATGCTGAGAGTCAACACACGTAAACACATCAACATCCAGATAATCCCTGTAAGGCTGCTTTCTTTGAGCGAGGTCTATGACCCCAGCTGAGGCCTGAGCAGACTGCTGCAGCTGAGGACTGAGACTCAGGGGAGACGGCCCTGTCCTGAAAACACAAACACAATAACACACACAGACAGAAAATAAATGATCTGTACAGAAACATAAACCTGGTGAGGTGGGTGGTTTGTGTTCCTCTCTATAGACAGTGACACAGAGACAGCTCATATTATTAAGAGGAGAATACAGCCCTGTTGTTTATGAAGAGGCTGGAATGTTGCTTGGTATTAAAATTTGATTTTAGTTTTATATGAGTGAGTTAATTTAAAGTTATTACATCTTCAGAGCAGTCTGTGTTTACAGACAGTCCCAGACTTAAGAAGGCAGTGAGAGAAACAGCAGAACTGGGTTTTTGATTGGCACTCTGAGCTAATAAAGAGCTGGATTCCTGCTAATGAGGCGTTTCTACACCACTGAATTCAGAGGAGCTGGTACTTTCTGACAGTTAAAGCTCCTGTCAGGTTTATGATGATTATGAAATAAACTGAAATTAATGTTGATGGCTTTAAATGACCAATAAAATAAAAACAGACCAAAGGAGACAGAAATGATCATTTCAGTAAAACTGGTTTTGATGTAAGTGATATGAGGGGGAATCAGACTGTAACTTTCAGCTTCCTGCAGAATCAGCCTTTAACATTTTCTATTATTTGTTAGAGATATGTTTGACCATTTAAAGACAACAGGGTGAGATTTTTAGGTTTGCATGTTTTAATATGTAATCTGCAGAGAGAGCAGTGTACACTTTGTCCACAGGGGGCGCTGACATCAGCACAAACACAAAGTTTCTTACAGGAGCTTTAAAAGTTAAATTATTTGACAAAGAAAATGATTTGCAAGGAAGAGGGAATATATCAAATTTAGATTGTAAATATCCCTTTTTCTCATCTTGACCCATTCGAGTCATAAAAGAAGTTTCACAATTATTTTAAAGCATAGCAAGAGTGTTATGGAATCTGAACAATCAGAACAAGAATGGATTAATTTTTTCTAAATGAAAGTTCGAAGTCCATCAAAACTTTTGCATCTGTTCCACTAACAGTGGCAGATGCTGGTCAGTCAAGGAGGGGAAGCTCATTTTCTTCCGGCCTACATCATAAATTTGTTTATTTATTTAAAAGTAAATTCTACCCTTTGTTCCTGTTCAAGAAAATGATCTGTGACCCTGTCCAGGTGACAACCAGGTGTTTTTTTCCAGAGATTTTACCAGTGTTCTCTCAATGGCCACCAGAGCCAGACTGCTTAAACGGCCTTGGCCCATTGTGTTGCCGGTGTTGATCGCTGGCTCATTTCACTGTCAATCCAAAAGGGATTTGGCCTCAGACAGATCATCCAATCATCATGTAGAAGCCCAGCGTCCAGGCCAGCCCACTGCCTCATAGACCCCCAGAGATGCTGAGTGTCTGATGGGTGGGACAAAGCCCAACGTTTATCCAATGACCGTCCAGTTTCCCACTCTACGCTTTCCCGCTGAAGTCAGAAGACGCTCAGCGTTTGACTGCGTTAAAGCGCTGAGACGCTGTGGGGATGAATGAGAAGGAGGTCAAGCCAGTTACCCGTGATAGGTAGATGAAGGAATTCTAGCGTATATTTTGTCAATGAAATGTACACACAGCAGTTCATATCACCGCTTTTTTGGGGGTCTTAGAGCAATCGCCACTGCCCACTAGTTCATAATTGCTTCACCATCTTCACAGCCTCAGAAAGATCGTCAGTGCTCGGTTGAGTATCTGGAGGAAGTTGTGTGACGTTGGCCTCCTCTGTCTCACTCCTTCAGGGAAAAGTCGTTTCTCTCACTTGGTCGATTTTGTTTCTCTTATTTATGACACCAGCACCTGCTTTTCATCTGACTCTGTGCATTCACGCATAGGATTATCTGTGAGTCCATATTTCAGATTAATGTGGATTAAGGTGGATGTTCCCTTCATTAATGTGCTTCATCTATTGAACTTAACGTGTGGTGTTTACTGCTTTGCACCCTGAGCAGCCTCTGCCAGCTCTCCTTTCAACAGCCTCATAAACATCACTGACAGAGTGTGGAGCTGTCCAGCATGATGGAGAGGGAGGGAAACACTCTTTTTCACACACTGAGAGGGAGCGGTGTGTGATCTGTACGGCGTATAATGAAAGAGGCTTTAGTTTGATCATTTATCCTGATAAGGCCGTTTGTGAGAGGTAACATAAAGAGGAAAGAAGGAAAAGTCAGAGGATAGCTGTGTTCGTCCTCATGGATCATCTGGAGAAGCACCTGGTGTTTCCTTCCTTCCTTCCCTGTTTCCCCCTTGTCAGCCTAAATGATCAAACATCTTCATTAATGTCTCATTAGAGCTGAGTCAGCCGCTGTAACACACAGTCACATTTAACACTCGCTGCTCATTTGGTGTTTTAGAGCTGAATGTTTTCACAGCTTCAGCTGCTTCACAGTCACTCTGAAAAAGTAGAAACAGTTGATGGGATGAAGCGCTGCTGCAAACTGAGAGTGAATCTTTTCATGACATTTACAGCTACAGGAGCTAATTGGCTGTTTGAAGCAGAGAGAAGGCGATGGTCACTTCAGGAAACAGCTCAGAGCTTTAATGTTACAGAAAAGATCTCTGTTATATTGTCTCTGAGCTCATCTGTAGATTAGTGAGGTGTTTCTGTCTCTTCAGAGCTCAATGTTCTCCACCTGCAGACAGACAGAGACACTTCTGAAGTCCTCCTACATGTTCATTTTCTCTGACTCCTACCTTCACGGTCTGTGTCTCCTCCCGCCCATTTAGACGAGGGTCAATCAGAGTTGACGGCTCAGTGCTCTCTGAGTTATGGCTGTGTTTCCTCTTTGTTCTGCCTGCACTCACACAGGCAGCTGAAAAGAGCCTGCTCACTGTAAACATGACCTCTGCTGAGCTCACTATCCATAATCCATATGTCCAGTCAACTCTGAGACACATGCGTGGTCAGGTTTCCAGTCTGTGAGCTCTGGACCTTCTGAACCTGTGAGACGGTCTGAAACACCACACACAAACACACCTTCAACCTTGGTCCATAACTTGACTGGAGCTGTAAAATATGCACTCACATACTGGTTTTATGTTGTGTTGTCTTTGAAGTCTGGAAGCAAGAAAAACCAGGTAAATCCCACCATGTTAGACCTTCTGACCCCATCCTTCTGTAGGAGCAGGTAACGATGTAATCTGTCTCACCCTGCAGCTACAAAGCTTTCAGGAAAGTGATGAACCACATAACACTCTGTACTTTAATTTACTTTTCAGAGAAAACTGAGCAGACTGTACATGTTAACCTTCCACTCATGACATAGTATCTGAAAGTTTTCTGTTCGAGTCAATGTGTCAACTCATACTGGCTCTGTTTGGTCGTGTTCTGACTGCGTTTCATCTTGAGCAGATAAGAGCTCTAAGGATTAGATACTCAAAACTTGATTTGAGCAAAACAGATCAGGAGGGACAGGCAGTCTTGCAAAAGAACCACATTAAACAAACCGGTGATTTTCAAAATGAAATAAACCAGGTCGACACCACATCATACACAGCCCGGCCAAAAAAAGAAGTCGCTACCAAAAAAAAAGAGGTCACACATTAATATTTGGTTGGACCGCCTTTCGCTTTCATTACAGCCCATCACTCTGTAACAGGGTCAATGTGGACACATCAGACCACATGACCTTTCTTCCATTGCTCCAGAGTCCAATATTTGTGCTCCCTAGCAAATTTTAGCCCTTTCTCCGGTTAGCCTCACTGATTGCTGAATCCCAGTGGTCACACTCTACTATCATCAATGCAATACCTTGGTGAAAAATGAATGCAACACTGGACGCAAATGTATGCTGTAATCAAAGCTAAAGGCGGTCCAACAAAATAGAGTGTATGAATTTTTTTTCTTTTGGTGGAGACTTTTGGGCCAGGCCGTGTATTTACCTTTACTACAGTGGCAAACTGACAAAATGAGCAGACCCAGCCCAGGAGTCAACAGGTTTGAGGTCTATCTCCAGGCCATCTCGTAGTCCTGCTCCATGCCGTAGTGAACATGCATGATCTTAGGCCCCGTTTACACAACGTTTCATCTGAAAATGCTAAAACGCAGCAAAAGAAAAAAAAAAAGCATTTGCTTAGAAACACGTGTAGTAAACGCTGTAGTAAGCATGCCAGGCCTGTAGTCAGCGCTATAACTGTCTTACCCAGAAGCAACTATTGGGGGATCTCCACCGAAGTAGAGTTGAGCTGATCAACTGGTGTATTGGGGAAAACTAAGTGCAGAAGTGGAGCAACAGATGCTCATTTTGTTGAAAGACAGTCAGCAGATTCAGCAGATTCAGCAGCACAAGCACTACATGGTTGTTCGCAACGATCACTCAACTGTACTGTTGTCCTGTTGTAAGCTGAGTGTGACATCAGTGTTACCACTGAAAATGCCGGCTTACTATTTACAAGGCAACAGTGTCGGCGGCATATCAGGAAAATCCCGCCCTAAAACCTTTGTCGTGTAAGCCACCCCTGAACTACATTTCCATGTTTCCTGAAATCTAATTTTTTTCATCTTCCCATTTCTCTCTTTTTGTCCTCTAATAATGAATCAGCAATGTCTTGACAGCTGCACCTGCATGCTGACTGACTGACTAAACAATTTGTTTGCACAGCTCATTGTCATCTTTTTGTTTATTTTCACGATTTCTGTCATTTTGCAGACATCATTCTTCATCTTCTTCTTTTTTTTCTGTTAGTCTGACATTGTTTTCATTAAAGTGGCTTCAGACAAGCATGAAATCAGTTTATGTTTGATTCCATGTTGTTCTTTAGGTTGTCTTAATGTGCTCGAGAGTACTGCATCAAAAATAGTTGAACCACTTTTAAAATCGTGCAGTGATGTTTACAATGATTCATGATTTTGTCAGAAGTTTTACCTCAAACGCTCTGAAGCCTGTCACATCTTCAGCCTCATTTGTGAGATGGATTGATTATTTCTGCTTCACAAAAGCTCAAAGACTCACATCAAAAACTCCTCATTCACACAAAGACAGAATTACATAAAGACGTTTTTTCTTTTGGACTCATGAAGCTTGAGTAAGAAGGAAACAGTGCAGAACTGTTATTTCTGAAAAGATAATCAATATAAAGCTTCCATCAAAGCACTGAGCAAACTAAATGTCTCATAATAACAGGAAAAAAAAGCATGAACAGGAAAGAGGTTGGAGCTTTAACAGGAAATGTTTTATTTCAAAACAATAAAACAGCTTTTATTTTGAGGCCTGTCATTGTGTTTACAGTTGAGATTTTTCTTCTCTGTCCAGGTTAAAGATATTAAATGTAGGTAAACTTTTCTTCAGCTCAAGTCATGCTAAGCATAAATATGTTGCTATCTATACGGTCAGACTCAGAGGTTGAATAGAGGTTGTGTTTGTTGCTGTTGTTATTATTGGATGTTGAATGGATCGTTTATATCTTTTGGTCACACACACACAATGTGATGAAAGGAGGATATTGTGGAGTAGAAAAATGTCCCTCCCCTATCCCTCCTCCTCCCGTCAAATACGATAACATCTGCTTTCTGCTCTCTCCTTCCCTCTCATCATTTCTGCCTCTCTCTGTGACCTCACCACTACTATCACACACACACACCACCAACACACACTTTCCTTTAAATCTGGCAGGATTTATTCACTCTGACAGCCATGCCTAAGACACTCTGTCTCAGGGATATAATTTAGCTTTTTTTGAGGGGGAGACTTTAGAAGTCATAACTCACACTGACCTCCTCAAAAAGATAAAAGTGGCTCTTCTATCCTACTTTTGTTCTGCTGGTGATTACCTCTCAGTATCTTTCTGTCCTCTGGTTCACTTGTTGACAGTAAACTCTGTCAGCGGTCAGAAATGTGGAAGGCACACCTGCAACTCCTCTGCTTAGTGGTTTAGTGTTTCATTTCTTGGTTACTTCCTATTAAGAGTCAACCAAAAAAGCTAATCTAATCCATCTATCCATCTATCTATCTATCTATCTATCTATCTATCTATCTATCTATCTATCTATCTATCTATCTATCTATCTATCTATCTATCTATCTATCTATGTTTATATAGCGCCAAATCACAACAAATGTTATCTCTTTCCAAAAGCATTAACAGGTCTAGACCCGTTGATGTTAATAAAATTTATTTGCAGAAACTCAATGTCAAGACAAGATAAATAGTGTCATTTCATCTTAACCAGCCATAATTGCAGCACTTTTCAGTATTTAGCAATTTATAATGGCGAAGAAAAACTTCCCAGGCATAAACCTTAGATAAAATGCACCTCCTTGCTGTGAATTGAGTTTGTCCCAAATTGTGTTTTCTTTGGTTATTTTGGTTTGGATTATAAAATAAAATAATGAAAATAAATAAATAAATAAATAAAATAGAATAAAATAAAATTAAATTAAATTAGTACAAAAAAAATTCTAATGAAAAAAATATTGTGGAAACCTCTACTATCAACATCACTTCCTCTCTGTGAAAGAACTAGTATCAGAATCAAATCTTACCTGTCTCTCAACTATCACTTGAAACCAGATGATAAGTGGTCAGTTTTATAAAGAGACATGTACTGCGTAAACATCAGTAAAATCTGCTTCTGACAAAGGTAAATTTTCTCCATCAGGGGGCAATGTAAGGAAAAATAGATCAGATTTTTTTCACGCTAGGATCAAGATCTGGATTCTATCACAACTGTTTTCCAGTATGCTTTTAAGACTACTATGACCTGCCAACAACATTTTTATTCTTAATTTTTTCTTATACTACACTCTGAACATGTTTTCTGCACCTTTAATAAATTCAATCTAGGCTTTTGTCCTCTAATAGGAGACAGACTCAAAAATGGCGAAGGCCCACTTGAAACCCTTAGAATTGCTCTTTGTTTTTTTGTGCCATTTTAACCCCAATTTGTGTTCCCTCAGCTTGAGATTAATGCAAATGCATCAAGCAATAGTTTACGAATTCAATATTTTTGTGCCAATATGTGCTGCACAGCACCCCCTAGGTAAGACTTACTACTGTAAGACATGTTTTCTTTTCTTTTCTTTTTTTTTTCATTTTAATTAATGTATTTTTTTCCTTTTTTTTTTTTTTTTTACATCACTACCATGCCAACACCTACAAAGAAGTCTGTTGCTGTTAAGTGAAATTAAGGTTCAGAAATGTTAGTTAAATGTTGCATTCTGACCATCTAAAGGGTACCAAACTCATCCCACACTCGTTTCCCCTAATAATCTTTGAATTCATTAAGTGTATACTACACACACTGACCACGAAAAGTTACTGAAGGATTTTCTGAAGAACCGATAGCCACATTTTATGATTTTTTTATAACCCCCCCCAGGGTGACCCAATCGTTGAAACACCAACTAAAGTGCCCTTGAAGGAGCCAAAAAAATACACTAAAGAGCCCTTCTGGTTGACAAAACACACTTGACCACGCTTGGGTGTAAAAAAATAACAAAAAAAAAAAAAAAAACCACACCAAACTACTACATTTGCTGGTTATTTACAATTTGGTTTATGTTCATGCATCATTCCACTGATTTTCTTTGTGTCTTTTGCTTTCACTGGTATCACTGCAGTATAAGCTAGTATAAGCCTGTAGCCTCCCAGTCTTGTTACTGTGAGTTTAACTGGGCCTTAAGCTAAACAACATCAAACACTGAAAGCCTTAAAAGGTTAAATGTGGATTTCTAAGGTTTAAAAAAATTCTGGCAATTTTGACAGCAAACCAACTTGTATGTTCACAAATGTACAGATCTGATCGATTTAAGCGCCAGGTTCAACGCTGACTCTCTCTGCCTCACTGCGAGGTCAGACCGAGCTGAACATTGACTTTTATTCATGCGTTCAGTCCCTGATTTTGCAGCTGTAAGTTATCACCAGCTTCTTTTATAAAGATGTCAAATCAATTTATCTCTTCATTATTATTCACTTCAGATGAGAGATTCTGTTAACTCACAGCACTGCAGGACAACAAGGGCGTTTATGATTGGTTTTCATCTGAGGAATAGATGTTTCCATTATGAGCAATAAGAGCATTGATTGGCTGGTTTGGACTCTGATTAGAAAGGTTATTGGATGGAGGCCACAGAGCAGCTGCTGATGAGACTGCAGAGGATGTGTGGGGGAATAATCTCACTCTTTCACCTCTAAATGTATAAAGTACATGCTTTATGCATAGTAAAACATGAAAATCCACACAAAAACACAATTTCATACTCTGGTATCAGACTTATTGCAGTGATTGGTGAGGAATCATTTTAATTAACTGAGGTTAGCATCCTACACGGTACAGTGAAGGGAAAAATGAAATGTGCAGAAATTAATGATGGAAATTCTGCTTCATAAAATATTAACAGGCACAATCTGTGCAGGATAAATGAGATCAAGTCATTTAAAGTGATATTTGTCAAATTAAAGAGAATTAGATGAAGAATTTTTCATGGTTATTTGAAATTGATTGACTCTACAGAGATATCTCCTGGAGATGAGGAGGAGGAATGGAAATGTAGATGGGTTAACGTTGGCAGGATGAATAAAAGGCTGAGATCATGAAGGTTTGGGCCTGTCTGTTCATGAGAAAATATTACCCATATTACCCAGCGTGTCTCACAGCTGCTGTCAGCGTCCCTCTGACCGCCACCCATGGCTGGCTCTGCTGAGCGGGAACATTTAGTGTGAAAATCACAGTTTGAGGATGAAGGAAGGGGAGGAGAGGTTGTGTGAAGGCGGGAAAGGGAGTAGAGCAGAGATAGCTGGAAGCTTTTTGTGGTTAAATTCATTTTTCTTGAATTTAATTTCATGTCTCTGCTTCTCACACACAGGCAGGGTTGAAATCTGGTAACATTTCACAAACCTAATGGGAGGATTTTACAGTAGAATAAATAAAGCAACATGAGCTTCAGAGCAGTGTCGTGTACAGTGGTGTAGGAAACTGATAAATGCATTTTTGCTGCACAGAGAAAAAGATCAGAGACACATCGACACAGGGACTGGAGGTTGTGTGTGGGAAGATGGAGAACCTGTAGCCTCCTCTGTGTTTTTGTTTGAGGGCTGGTTTCCAAATCTCAGAGGGATTTCTCACTGCAGATCTCTTCTTTTTTTTTTTTACTCTTAAACTACTCCAGGTCACCGCTGCGTTGGTGATGAAAAATGAAAACAAGGCTCCTCTTCTTGAAAGACTGTTATTGCCGTGGCAGTGAGATAACCGAGGTGGTGAAAATCCCTGGAGCAAGAAGATAGTAAATGAAAAAAACCACACAACACACACGATGAACCAAAAATTAAACATTTAGTGCGTACTCTGTATTCCAGTATTTGAGTCTCATGTTCAGTTTTTTTTTGCTAATTTTTCCTGATGTAAAGGGGTCAGACATAACCTAACAATCTCTTTCTGCAAAAATGGTTTGGCCCACAGAGTATTGCATGTTGATTTTTTTTTTCTTTTTAATTAATTTTCTGTTTACCGATCGTGCAACAGTGTCCGGTTTATAATCACACAGACCCGTCCGTGAACACAAACCCACATGGTCCTCGCTTTAAGTGACACAGCCATGCTCATAAGCAGATTATCTCTTCGTCTGAATACAAATCTAATTCACCCTCAATCAACATTTACATTGTGAAGAAAAACAACAAAAAAACAGAACTCTGTTTGCACACACGGAGGAATATTTGCCGATGCGTCTGATAGATTACTGTGGCAGAGGAAATGAAAACAAACACAGTAACAACATAGAGACGCGCAGGCCGCAGAGGAGGCGCAGGGACGCTGAGCAGTCACATCCTGTCTGTCCGAGTATTCACAGATGACCTGAGCTCAGAGAGCTGGAAGCAGGTGAAGCTGGGGTGTCACCCTGACGGCTTCTTGTCTGATCCACAGGTCTGATGGTGTCTTATTTAATCTTTTGAGGAACAAGTCTTAGATGGAACAGAAAATGGTCACACTGACACAAACAGGAGATTTATTACATTACGTTCTTAAGTCAACTGCTTCATCTGCTTCTTCTTAAATTAACTGACTCTGACACTTAACATTGTCTGATAATGCCAGTAGAATAAGTCAAATTCAACAAAAAAGGCACAAATTTGGAGAAGAAGTGGCTGTTCTCATAGCTGTTCAAAACACTCTCTTTTTCAATGTTGCATCATGTGACGTAACAAAAGGGACTCGCATTCCTTTACTCCGCCTTTAGCCAATGTGAATAACAGTTTGTCATGAGTGAGATCGGGCATTTCAGGACCTGTTTATTGTGTTTCTTCCAAAGTATTATTTAATTGGACCATCCATTTAGATGAGTAAAATGTGTTTGGATGAAGGGATGCAGAAATACTAGCTTAACAGTTCATTAAGTCCACTTTAATGGACTCAGTGAGTTGGATTAGTTTTGTGCAGCTGACAAAACGGGACTTTATTTCCACATGGGTCCCAAAAAATATATTTGTCCATGGTGCCCATTTCTGGACAGTGGCGTGGTGTAAGGATTTTTTTTTTAGGAAGCCAAGTGAAACAAAGCCTCTAATCTGTAGGATTTTTAGGGAGTGTAGTACATAAAAGACTATGTTGCAGTTTGTATACCGCTATTTCATGTAATGGAATAACCTGTTAGAGCGCCCAGAGAGCGCTAATTTTATTCACTTTGAACACCGACACACACCCTTCACTCTCCCATCCTCAGTCACTCATTCACACATGTTCATTGTCCTTTTGACTTAGCTTAAATATCTTATTAATTTACTCAACGGCCCACTCAAATGCACAACCGCCGCTTCATGCACACTGCTAACGTGCTAATCCCCCTGATTTCATTCAGTGGCTTGATGATGACGATACCGTGACTTGATTGGTTTGAGGCCAAAGACGGGGTGGCTTCCCTTGACACAGTCTTGGCCAATCACGGGTCATTTTTGTTTTGTTTTTTCACCTAAGGACGCCAATGGGCTTGGCATCCTTGCGGACAACAGTGTGCAATATCGTATTTTCACCACTCATTTGCCACACAACATTTAGGAGGGCGCTGTTTTGAACATCGTTAAATGCTTAATAAGTAGAGGAGAGAAATAAGGAAGAGATGACAGTGACGAAACACAGGAGAATTATTGAAACTGTTAAAAGGAGTATTTTCAGTAAATCACAGCTACAGCCTGAAAAAAGAGAGAAAGCATGGCTTCCCTTGGCCTCTGGCAGAAAACGCCACTGTTTTTGGACAGGAAAACTGATATGATGGAATCTGTATTATACAGTCTATGGATGGAGTTCAGGATGAAATACCAGAGCCAGGTCCGGGTGAGACTGACGTGACTGCTGTTCCGTTAGACAATTGCATCTTCACCGGCAGCAGCAGCAGCCCCTAGCCCGGCTCCCGGTGACAGATGTAAGCAAGGATTGTCAGAAATTCAGCCTGAGATTCAACCTGACAGAAACATGAGCTGAGCACCGTAGCTAAGTCTTGGTTTTCTGACTCTAGATCAATGTATGGAACTCTGACAGATCTCTCTGTCTTCCTCTCTATGGGCTTTGTAATGATGGCTTTAAATATGTTGATGCGAATGCAGAATTAGGCTGCAGATCACTAGCTAACAGAGCTCACTCACAAGGACACCTGCTCCGTTCTCCTCTGGTTCTCCTCACGCCACAACTCTCCTATGGCAGATATTCCTCCTAATCCTGCCCTGTTCCTGGTCTCCATCTTTCCTAACAGGCTCATAATTATGACCCTGAGGACCATCATATGTATAGGAATTGAGATTTTCTTCCTCGTAATTGACAGGAGTGACGGTCTGATCCATGTTTATTAATGTTAAACAGCGGCAGAAGCAGCAGGACTCCAGATTGTGATGTCATGTTTAAATGCTGTTTTTTAACACAGAAGTACCCTTTGGAAGACCCTGTGGTTTATTAACTCAGGAATTTCTTTCAGGATGTTGTTTTTAAGCCGTTTTCCTATCAATGTCTTAACAGTTGTCTTTAACCTGCACTATGCCCTTTACACATTGTGGTTTGTGTTTGTGTTATTCTCCTGCTGCTGCCCTCCTGCATCACTTCTCCTTCCATGGCATCATCCATCTCTCTCTCCTCCTCCTCCTCACTAGGGGATGTCATTCATCGATGTGGCAACCAAGCGGTGTTTTTATTATTACCTGCCACCTCTCCCACTGTCACCTGGTTAATGACGAGGATCAAGGTCAACACGAGTGACAGGAAGAGACAGAGGTGCTGTGAGAATGACACTGCTCTCTTTAGCCACAGAGTTTTGCTAATTTGCATTTTATCATGGATAACTTTTAGTATCCCTCCCTCTGCTCTCTTAACTACTTGTGTCTGATTGGATGAACCTAAATGTCACTTTTAACACCCCTCTGCTCCTCTCTGTGGAAAAGAGGAACTCATTTACATTCATGTTTCACCAGGAGAGTAATAAGTGAATGTGTGTGTGTGTTTGCAGGTGTGCACTTGTGTGAATTTCTAATTAGAGGAGCGACCTCTGTGAACACTGATCACAGTGCAGCTGTCTTCAATATGTCAGGCCAGAGAGGTGATGGACTTTGTCCTCCTCTGAGCTGCATTATCACTGAATCTTCTCCTAATGTGCCTCCTCCTGCTAGCGCTTCGGTGGACTTAAACATCTCAATCTTTCTTTCTCTGTGTCTCTCTATCTTATACAACATCTCATCTCCTCTCACCTCATGTTCCATTTAATTACCTGATCACACCTGAGGCTTCCAGCTACCAGATCAGGTCAAAAGGTCTCTGTCAGGCTCCCGCTAATACATATGTATGTGAACAAATGGATTCTCTCTATGTGGACTCGCTCAGTCACACCTGTAAGGCAATGTGGAGAAGTTTTGCAGCAAACTCTAAATGATGCTGGCAGCTAAAAAGTCAATCCTCCAGAAAAAGAGCTTTAAAATCATTGTCATTCATCAACTATTGAATATTTGCAAATACTAACAGATGAAATACACCAGATGTGTTTCCAGTGCGTCTCCGTTCTATCACAGCAAACTGATCAAATAGGTTTCCATTGAAGTCAATGTGTCAATTTACACTAGATCCGTTCTGTTGCAGTTTTCTGGCCGAGCACCATTCTTTAGTCTGACCTGCCGGCACTGATGTGGGCCGATACTGATTATTTTTTTATTTTTTTAATAACTGACAACATTTACAGTGCGGAAAATAAGTATTGAATGCTTCAACTTTTTTCTTATCACATTTATCTCCAAAGATGCAATTCAAACAAAATTTCCACTAGAAATTGGTATTAACTCAAATAGTCCACACATGAAAAGAAATCATGACATTCAAGTCCATAAATAATGATTATGTGGAATCAAGTACGATAACACAGGAAAAAAGTATTGAACACACCATGGAAAGGCTGTATACTTTGGCAAGGAAATGCTCCATATCACCTGAAATCTGTCAGTAATTATTACTTGAACTTCCAATTAGAGCAAACCAACATCAGCTGGGCGAGAGCAAATTGATGGTCCTATAAAAAAAAGCATCAAAGCACCTGAATATTCCCGTCAGCACCGTTGGGCCATTATTCAATAGGGGAAGAAGCACCACCTTACCATCAACAGGACACGCACAGGAGCTCCTTGAAGATTTCCGGCCAGGGAGTCAGAAAGATAGTCAGAAGAGTACTCAACGAGCCAATGACCACCCTGAAAGTGCTCCAGAAAGACTTGGAGGCAGCAGGTACAATTGTTACAGAGAAAACAATAGGCAATGCACTCCACTGCCATGACCTCTATGGATGCTCAGCCCGCAAGACTCCATTCCTTAAGAAAAAGGCATGTTGAAGCTTGTTTATAAAGATGCTATTATCTCTGTGTCAATTCCAGTTAACCTTAAATCCTCCATAAAATAATTGAAACTACTACCAAGATGCAGCAAAAATGTGTGATTTTATGCTTCATTGTGTTTGTCCCTTCAAAGAATCTGTTCCTCCATACATTTATGCTGGTGTATATCTGCCTGTGATGCCTCTGGCTGTATGGGGCCACTGTGGGTAATTCACAGAGGCATCAGAGGGATGACATGATGGGATTTATGGATTCAGCATCATTATGTTCTCGTCTGATCCATAGAGAAACTGAACTTTTGACAGCAGTCTGAATATCCAATATGTGAAAACTCATATTTCAATATTCAGTTTGTAAATAGATTTATTTTCATTGCTGCAAGTGTCATCATACTGATTTAAATCTCATCTGAAAGTGAAACTAACCATAGCTCAGTAGACATTTTTAAAAACTATTCTGGATATATCAGCACATCAGACTGAAGAGAAGAAAAAAAAAATAGGGCTGGAAATGAGACACTTTCCAGTGAGCCTCGTGTGCTCCCCCACTCTTCTGTCACACTTTCTGTCTATAAATAATTAATCACGATCCTCCTGTTCACTTCCTCTGGGAGGAAGTTTCTGTCTCCTCTCAAAGAATAAAAACCTGTGAGTGTCTGAAGGTTTTTCCAGCAGCCTCACACGTCAGACAGAAAGCGCGTCAGATCCAAGTAGAGGAGGAGTGAGAGCTCCTCTCTACAGCTGACTGTCTTTGATACTGAGTGTGTTCAAGTTTAGCGTTCAGCCTCCTGTTACGGTCTGACACAGAAAGTAAATCTGACAGGAATTAATTAAAAAAACATTCTCCTGCACTTTGAGACCTGAGCTGTGTCAGCGATCGTGGCACACATGAGGAGGAACTTTACCCAGAGTTCATTCTGATCCTAAGGCTGTGTGAGGAGTCAGGCTGTGATCAGATCCACATTACAACACAACAAGCTGTCATAAACTCTCAGTGTGTGACCCCAGGTTAGATTCTTTACCAGTGTGAGCACTTTTTCACTGCTTCTGTGCCATTTTAGCCTCGTTGAATCAAATCTGGTTTAAAGGAGCCCTGCTGATAAAAAAAAAGTTAGTCACCATTTCATGCCTTTACTTTGACTTCTGAGTCTTTTTACTGTGTCTGATAAAAGACAAAATAAACAGCAGAGACAATGGGAGCAGATACCACATACACAGCTGAGGTTAAGGACTTCATCTCCTGTGGGCCATTCATACTTTAAATTTAAGCACTCAGGCAACATGTGGAGCACTTAAAATAAAAGCATCCATCCTGAGATGTGTTAAGACACAATACAGGACACATTAAGCTCAATCTTTCACTTCAACCCTTTCTCCTCATCGTCTCTGCGCACATCTCTGTGATATTTCTGTCATCATTTCATCCTCACTTTCTTCTCTGCTCTGTTTGTCTCCTGCCATGCATTTCCTTCCTTTATGTCACCTTAAAGTGAAGCGCAGACAAGAGAGGGTTGAAAAGTTTCCTCTCAGATGAAGCCAATTTACTCCCAACATGACAGTGAAGCACCTTTTTCTGCCTTTGAAAGAGGCTGAGGATGCTTTCTCCAAGAGACGAAGAGGGTGTCAAACCTTCCTTTGAGAGCAATAAGAAGACTTTCAGACTTTTTTTGAAGGAGGATAAAGTTGTTTTTGGCTCTCCACAAGCTGATATGCTCCTTTTTAATTTACAAATCTGTAAAATGTTTGTATTAGAGGACAGAAAATGAGAGGAATAAGGGAAAATGTACAGATATTCCCTCAGCCACCAGCTGTGTTTTCATTTCCACTCAGCGTGCTGTGTGACAGGTCAACGGATGATTGTGAGTCAGAGCTCTGTGTCCTCTGGGATCTGTTTTGTGTCCCCCAGGTTGAAACATTTTGGTAAGCAGGACCTGCGGCTACACAATTCACCTCTGACATTACACACAGCTTCCTCCTCACTGACCTTCAAATGGAAAGCACTGAACTACATTCACTTTCCATTTTATGTGGCAGATGTAATAAAGATCGGGCCGCTAAATACTTGTGTCTTCGTGAGAAAAGCTAAGAATGTGAAAGAAAGTTCAACAACAAAATCTTAAAGAAGGCATTGCCAGGTAAGGCAAGAGTATTTATAGAGAACAGCTTAGCAACAAGACAATTCAAAATGCTTCACACAAGACACAAAAAATCATCTATAAAGGTCAACAAACACATTGAAAGAAAACATCTGAAAAGAGGGAATTAAAATTGGAAAAACAGGAAATAGAATTTTAAAACTTTTTTTTTAGAAGATAAGCACAAAACTTTTCTTGTAATTTTATTGTCTTTTTTTGTCATCTTTGTATTTGGAGTGGGTTATTACTTTGTTTGGTTCATTTATTGGTCATGGACCCCAAACTGGTTTTGTCTTTAGTGATATTTTTATATTTTTGCTCCTGGGTTTGTTTGGCGATCCTTCATGTAACCATGGCTGCAATGTTTACATGTAAAATCAGCTGTTAGCAGCCTTTAGCATGTCAATGCTAACTGGTGCAAGGCCTGATGTTTCCCCACAAGGTGAGGAGAAGGCGGTCCATCATTACTGGGAGCGTAAGATCTAACTCTGATGAGATGGACAAGCTAGCCGGGCTAACCCAGCAACAGAGTGAAAACCATAAGGCAGAGTAGCATCATGCTATTCACAGACATGGCTAATGGAGCTAACACCAAGACACCAAGACCACATTGGAAGAACTTCACCTGCTGTGACAAGAAGCTCAGTCCTGGACCATGTGGAGGTGGAGGCTGGCTGACTGGACAATTATGGACAAGCTATCTTCATCTGTTTACTTATGGACCTTTTTTTCATTTTCTATACATTTTCTTACTTTTGTTTTCTTGATTGCTGCTGTGACTTCTCCTGAATTTCCCTTTGGACAAAGTGTGTTCTATTCTATTCTATTTTATACTTATATTATATTATATTCTAGTCTTGACAAGCTCATTTCTCTTATCCCACTGGCAGATTTTTTTTTTACTTGTTTCAGGCAGTTTAGACCTCAGTTTTGCTTTTTAATAACTTAAAATACGATTTTTTTTCTGGACTGGTCAGGTGAAAGAGTCTAAAAAGACATTTTCACTAAAAACAAGAGAAAAACACTGGATAAAATTTCACCTTTTTGCAGCGTAGCATTGTCAAAATTGTAGCAATGAAGACATTGATCATTCTAGTATCAGCCGCTCTGTCACTTTGGCATTCTCGGAGCTATCATTGGTAACATTAGCAATATTGCTCATATTGGTGGCATTGGAAGTATGATAGGTAATTTTGGTTTTTGCAGTATTGACAGTACCAGAATACATTGGCAGTATTTGTGCTTTTGGAGGTATTAGACAGTCTTTAGCAGCACTGTCAACATTGTAATTTTGGAAGCATTGGTAAACTTGGTGCCACTGGTGATATCTGGTTTTGTTGTAGCATGTTCGTAGTGTTTGCGACTTGATATTGGTGACAAATGGCTGATTCATTGGGATCTGTTTAACTCAGTTCTATGCTGCTCTATATTTACAACAATTATTTTTGCTCCACGGAGCTAACAGCACGAAGGATGATAACCACTGAACCAGGTGAGGGGAGACATAGTTTGACATTCTTGTCTTTTCACAGAAACACCCCAGACTTGATTAAACTTAATCTTTTCCATTTTTCTCTTGTTTCATCTATCCCACACACACACACACACACACACACACACACACACACTGACAGACTCACACAACCATTTTTATTCTTTGGTCCAATAATACAGAAAACCTCCTTTTATTCGCTGCCTCAGGGAGATATTCTGTGAGTGTCTTTAATGGTCATCACTTCCTCAGGCTCATCTTTTTCCAACACTTTTTCCTCCACGTCAAGCCGTCTGTCTGTAACCACCCTCAAGTCAAAGACCTTCAGATCCTCCTCTCTACGTGCTCACATTTCTAAAAAGTCTCCAGTATGGATTTCATCCTTCTTTCAAAGCCAAATGTTTGGTAATACAGTCACATCTCCTGTGTGTCTGGACAGAAAAAAAAACATTTTGTTAAGACACTTTCATGAAGCAACAATGTCAGATTGTTACCTTGTTGTCCTTTCGTTTTGTCCTCATCAGCAGACGTCTGTCAGAAACTGTAAGCAAATGCTAAACGGTGCAATGAGCCGAGGCACGTGTTAGCTGACTGCAAACAAAGACAGGGAAGCTCTCACCTTGTTGTCCTAGAGATGGTGTGTGTGTGTGTGTGTGCGTGAGTGTGTGTGCTGGCTGTGGGTATGTGAGTTGGACAGCAGCCCTGAGTATATGCCTGCTCCACTTTTAATGCTCATATCATGACCAAGGTCAGCGGACGAAGGCATTTGGGCAGTGTGCCCGAGCAGGCTGTGACACGAGGAGGACGAAGCCATAAAGCAGCTCTGATGTGTTTTACCATAACTTAGCTTCAGGCTCTCCAGGACTAAAGATACAACGCTGGGTAATAGCTCCTCCAGGACCCATCATTTCACTTTTCATGTCCGACCTTTGAGCACAGAGTGAAAAGTACACTGTTTTTTCTCTCTCAGGATGATTGATGTAAAGTCAGAGGATTTAGGCCCCAGCTACGGGGAAGTGATTTAGCTGCTCACGGTGAACATGACAGTACTTTAGCATATCTTCTGGCCTGGTTTATGTGTTCCACTTTGTGTCACTTTGCCTTTATGATGGAAATATAGCACAACCCTCAGGCTCCCAGATCTCTTGTGGAGGACCTGATTACTTTTGCGTGTGTGTTGATCAGTCTACCTACATCAGGGCTATTCCATTACAACAGGAAAGTTAAGCTGCTGTGGCTCTCTCCTGAGCTATGTGTCACAAGGCAGAAATATGGGTTTAATCATTAATTTATTGAACATTTTTAGGCATGCTTTTATAATAGAGTTTATTTGTGATGTGTGTTTTATTGCTTTTATTCTGTTTTATTTATGCATGTTTTATGATGATTTAACCTCCTGCCTTGATGCACTGGTAACAAGTTGGAAGCACCGTTGGAGTTTGTGGGCTTTGAAAGATAACTGGGTGGACCAATGGAGAACAAAACAAGGAGCCCACTCAGTCAATCGGCAGTTGTGGGGAGGGTAAAAGGAGCTTCCCCAGAAATCAGAGAGACAGAAAAATCGAAAGACAGGGGCAGCACAGAAGGAAAATAGGAAAAAAGTAACACTCTGGGTGGGAAGTGTTAGCAGCTAGCTTTTGAGGATCTTAAGTGCCGCATACTGTCAGTTTTCTTCTGTTTTGGAAGACACTGCAGCTGAGGGAGTGGTGATTGGATGTGCTTCTGAGTGAAGGCCTGAAGACGGGGAGGACGTCTCGTTGCTCTTTTAAGTGACTTTTAACTCGGACGTCTTAAGTGTGGCACTCAAGGGGAAACATCCCGCCAGTAAAAATGAAGCCTATGCAGAAGTGCTAAAAGTCGCTGTTTGTTGAGAATCCACTTGAGGCTGACTGCAGAAAGACCAGAAGTCATGTACACACCCGGCCATAAAAACAGACTTTTACAGCATTAAAATTATATTTACAGCCTGGCGCAAAAAACAGCTTGGGTCTAAAATGCTGATTTCACTATCAGCACACACTGTATGGTGAGTGATTTTTTTTCTATATCTGCTGTTTATAAGTTATCAGGATCATTTGGTTTTCCAATCAGAGGCACAGCTCAGGTCATGTGACTGCAGGGCGCCGTGTAGCTGCTCGAAGAAAAACTCACAGATGGTGTCTTAGCGAATGTGGCTGCGTCCTCGGATTGGCTTGATCTCATGGTTTCAGGGAAAGACAGATGACTTTGCAGATGCTTCGTCTATGTTTTATACAGTCTATGGTTGGACTCAACATCTCCCGTTTGATCTGTCTTTTACTGCTCTGTTTTAACCCATTTTCAACCAATGACATTTTAAGTCGTTTTTATTGTTTTACATTTTTGTGTGGGTTTTTACTGGTGTAATTTAAAGATTGTTTTTATGCACAAAAAATAAACCTGTTTGCACCAGATCATCATTGTTTTAGCCTCATTTTATTGCCAGGTTGCTCCCACTCGTAACTCAAAAGATACCTGTTTTTACAATTTTTTAAATTATTTTAAACACCACATTCATTTTACTTGTAGTCTGCTCCTCACATTTGCAAGTCTGCTTTATTGTAGTGCAGCTTTGGATGTAAGACTCAGTCAAACTCTGAATTTTAGCCGCCCCCTCAAGAGATCCTTTGGGAAAGTTTGTCCGAAACACGGCATGTTTTTTTTTTTTGTATGGTGTTTTTAGACATTATAAACTTTCAGCACTCGTTGCAGAGCAAACACATTGGTTTGGTTTTTGGACTGTGTGGTAAAATAAATAAATACTTTCCAGTCCACGCTGGATTAAACTGACAATTTTCCTTGCCAATTTTTTGTGTTAGGGTAGAAAGAGACATGATATTTTCACCTGTGTAGGACTGCTAATGTCACCTGCTCAATGACACAATGCATTGGGTTAGTTGCTAGGTTATGATAGGTGTTGCGTTCAATATTTGTAAAGATGATGACATTTTTGTAAAAACTTGTCAGAATTAGTAGAAGATGTTTTCTTATTGGACCCGAAGTCCCAGTCACTTAGCAGCTACTCTTGGGCCACTCTGGGATTGCTTTCGGGCCGTACGTGGCCCGCAGGCTGCTAATTGAATAGGGCTGACCTACATCTATCTTGGCATTGTGGTTCAGGACCAGGACCTGGTCAAATGTGGTCCGGTCAGAAAAGCATGCTGCTGAAAGAAGAAATGTTTCACAGATTTGTTGAAGCCCAACATAACATGCTAACACAACATCCCACCGCGCCAGTGGTGCCATGCTTTACTCTAGTCTGCTTCTGATTGGCCAGTCACATTCATAGTGGTGAGAGAAAGAGCTAAACCACTCACACTCCACTGGAAAGGTCATGTCCATTGACCTGAACATGCTAAACCACATCCACAACAAATCCCCAAATCTGTTTAATGTTCCTCCTCTTTTCCCTTCACAGCCTCACACATCATAGATCCGGCTCACAGCCAAAACACTTAAAACCCTGATAAATATTCAATCCCTTAACAAACACTATCAAATTAACAACACTGTTTACCAAACATGGTGTTACTTTGTTTCCTTTGGGTTAAATAAGAGCTCTACAACACCAAACCCCTGATGGTTTAGCATGCAGTGGTGTCCCAGTTTCCTCTGTGCAGACTAAACCAGTCACTCATGGAAAGCTGATGTTGGTGAGATTAGATCGGTCAACATTTATCTTTGCTCACTCAGAAATGTCCCTCATGCTGAAAGAACATCACCAAAAAAAGGATCAAACTTTTTTGTCCTAACATTTCCAGCTACAGGGGTGAATTGCTAATCAAAATAAATGTTGTCTTCTGTTCTTGAATTAAAGAGTAGTTGTTCGACCGTATTCACAAACACATGCTTTGGCGATGTCAGGATATTGTTGCTGCCAGAAAGGAAAGAAAAACATCTTTTATCTCTGATTGATTGTGAAGCATTTGTCGATAAACACTTCAAACTTTTGTTCCCTGGTCTCTTCAGAAACTGTGTTGAAGGTTTGGATTATTGTTGTAAGGAAAGAAAAGTTGTTTACATCACACGTATTGTTCCTGTTTCTCACGTAATGTGTTGTGCAGATAAACCCCTAACAACTCTCAGCCTTATTTTGACATGCATTTCAGATTACATTGAGCTTAAAGGTCAGAGAATAACAGCTTTCTTTCTCTCTCTTACCTGAACAATATCGAATCTGTGGAGACTTCTTGTGTTGTTAGCCAGCCAACATCGGAGCGGCTGTTTCTCTCCTTGTGTCCACCACTCCTTCACCTCAGGAGGTAAAGAGTGATGGGCTGTTAACCTTTACTCTGATGAAAATTAAAGGTCTGATATCCATCATTTAGAGCCACCAGACTCCTGCCTCACTCGTTTACTCAGGACGATCTGACTGGTGGATGAAAGCAAAGGAAGTTTGCTGCAGACCTTACAGATTGTTTTGAAGTGAGCTGGACGTAAAACTGAGGAACAAGAGTCGTTAAGCGAAGTAGAACAAGATGAATGGACTCCTTTGTCTTTTACCCTGTATATGCCAACAGGACACTTAATTATCCTTCCTGATGTACTCTAACTTCTATAAATACACACAGCTACCATCTTAAACACCTTCTGTTGAGCAAATGTAGTGAATAACCTGTATTTCACTCACTTTGTCCAGAGAGATTCAGGATTTTGTGAGCAGATAAATAACTCTTTGAAGCCAGAGTTACTTAAAGGTACGAGCAGCTTACTTATCACTGAAGCATTTCTGCTTTGAACCTTTTCTGCTTCATTAACACCAATAAGGTTTGCAGGCACACCATGTTTTTAAATTTAAAGATGGAAATGAGATAAGGGAGACCAGGTATGGGTGTAACACTTTTTACTTCAGCACCTCCAACTCACTGAATTTTTGAGTTAGAGTCTTCAAACTACAAATGGCATCAATTCAAACCTCTGTAAGAATTTCACAGACCTCACCAGGCGATGTCAAAAACCCGGTGATCCTGTGTTACAACCATCCCCACTTCCAGGATGGGTTGTACCACATGCTGGGGTAAGTTGTTACAGTTAGAAAAAAAAGAAAAAAAAAAAAAAGAAAAAACAAGAACATGGGGTCATGCCCCTTAAAAAAGAGGTTTATTGAAATAGAACAATCCAGAACAATGTCTTTCTCTGTAACTGACCATAACTCACTTCCTGTTTGGCTCAAGAGTTCATCCTTAACAGAACATACGTTTAAATGCTACAGTGTAGCTGTGTAAAGAACACATAGGTCTAACAAACACAGTATGTGTATGTCTGTGTGTGTGTGTATTTTAAATCAGAGTCACAAATGGTTGTTCGTAACCCTGGAGTGATATTCTTTATTTGTTTTTTCTATCTTTTTTTGTTAGGTGTAACATTTCCTCCTGTGGCCCTTTCAATGCAAGCTTTCACACCAGCAATGTTCTTTCGCTTGGCAAAATTGCGGCTTTAATTTTTCCGGGCAAGGGTTGATTTTTCCAAAGTTTTACTTGCGACGAGAACACAGCCGACCAATCAAAACGCTTGTCGTTGACATGTCACATACCAAGTCATTCAACATTGATGTTTTCCTGTCCCAGGATCCAGTTCTTCATGACAAAAGACATAAAAAGTACCAAGACAACGATTACAAAGACATCACTTGGAGGAGAAAAGCTGCAGAGATTGAATATGACGCCTCCAAATTTTTTATAATTTTGTGCAGTTTATTTGTGTCGCCTTGGTATGCAAAAGCTTTGTACCTCTGAGAAAACCTTGCTGCTGCTCCAGTAACAGACACTGGGATATCACTGGAGCCTCAGCTTTTGCAGTGATTTGTGGTAACATGGCAGATCCCAAGTGCCTTTGTGACTGATCTGACTGACTTCCTGTTTCTTTGTGACTTCATCAGATGCTTTTTTCAAAAAAACATCTGCAGGCACACCTCTGTCAGTCTTTCTTTTCCACTGCCTTGGCGTTATGTAGCTTTATTAAAATCAAATGTTCTTCGTTGTATATAAGTGAATGGTTGTGACACTTTTTAAAAATGTGTTACAACCCACCCCACCCGTGTCAGCCAATGTTTGGCTAGCTGTATTAGCATAGTGCATTGAAATTACCATGGGAAAAATGCATCACATTTTGCCTGAGAAACTACACTTTATTCTGATATACGTTAATGGTTTTATCTGGAATAGTGTAAGTACTTAACAAAATATAGTTTTAGTCAATTAGTATTATTTGTTTTAACCTCAAAATCTGTGTTTTTTCTCTACAGAATCTGCATGCAGCTGTTTCCAGCCATGACAATCACCATGTTGAAATGATCATATGACTCCTATCTTATCCCTGATTGGTGGAATTGGTGGTGTTACAACTCTCCCAATGTTACAACCATACCTGGTCAGACCTACATAAGAATGCCAGGTGTGTGTTTTTTATCTTCACCAAAGAAGTAGACACACAACTAATTAAACGTCTATGATAAAGCATCATGTTTTCATATATTATTCAAAGTTATAGTGTCTTTTTCACCGACTGAGACGACAGCGTGCAGCACATATATCACAAACACGTGCTACATTCAGGCTGACTCTAATTAACCTTTTCTGACAGGTGTGTAATTATGTGGTCTCATGTAGTTTTATGGAAAGCAGTTTTTATTGTGCAATTCAGCTCCTTACTCCTTCCATCTTCTCCTGCACAGATGCTTCAGATCTCTTTGTGTGGATCTCTGGACGTATATTTCCTCTTCACAAAGCTCATTTAAAAACACCAGCCATGCAATAATACCCTCTGCATTATTTAACGTGTGTGCGTGTGTGTGTGTGAGGTGTGATTTCATCTACCTCTTCTTTGCAGAAAGACTGCAGCTATACGTCCATGTATTAGCCTGAGGATAGACCTTTACTGCTTTCTCATAACTGAGGCTTAATATCCTAAAACACACACACACACACACACACACACACACACACACACACACACACACACACACACACACACACAAATGTGCACACACATGAACATGCACACTGAGATCTGCCTTCATGAAAAATTGAAGCAAATCAAGAGCTGTAAAAGAAAAACAAGGAGTTGGATCATGAGGCTGGATGATGTGAGCTGAGGACTGTTTCCTCAGATGGAAGGAAACAGTTTGCAGTGTCTGTAGAGGGGTTGTTGATGTTGTGTCTGAGCTTGTTTCTTCAAAAGTAACAGTACACACTCACCTCCTCAGAGATCTCTCAAACCAATCAAATAACAAAATCAGTGTGATTGTACTCCAGTCCCTCACACAGGGATTATAATGAGCTTTGAGTGTCAGATGGAAGATATGGAGCTATAGCTATAATAATCTCACTCTCTAAACTTTTCTCCGATCAAAGGCATGAAAAAGCCAAAACAATAACAAAAGCAAAAAAATGTAATAATCTCACTGTCAGTGTTTGTAAAGAGTGAAAAGCTCATGTGAATGGCTCAGTTTTTGTCTCAGTGTATAAATGTTGAGATGTGGTGGAAGCAAAGACAACAAAGAGATCTCTTTTCTAAAAGACACTTTAGAGGACGAACTGATCGTCTAATCTGCGCATTATCTGTGTACATCAGCCAATCTGTGCTTATCTCTGCTGTGTGTCTGAATCAGTGCAGCTCTCGACAGAAACTTATATTTCACCCTGTCATCACTCTCATCCAGTCTCTCACCGATATTTCACCTCCTCTGTTTTCTTCCCATTTTTTGAGTCTCTCTTCAACACAGGCGCTCCTTCGTCTACTGAACTTTTGGCACAACCTGGGGGCCAACAAAGACAGAGACATGAGTCCAGAGGGGATGACCACAGACAACCTCTGGAACTGTCATTAGGACATGCAGGGAAAAACTGTAGCCGAACCAAACGTTAACAGGTGCTATCCACTACTCACTATATGAAACAGGAAATAAGAGCCGTCTAATAAAATAAGGATTTAAAGACTAAAGGGGGCAAGAACTTATTAATGCTCCTGTAACCACTGTTTGTCTGTCCTATGCCACATATTCTGTCACAAGATGATCCACATTCCTTGACATTATATAAAATAACCATGGCTTAGTTATGACTTTGTCTTGCAAATTTTGTTTTGCAATTTGATTCATTTATCTATTTATTTATTTAATGCTACTTGTTTAATTAAATTAAATTTAATTAAATTTAATTAAATTTAATTTAATTTAATTTCATTTCATTTTATTTTATATTTTATTTTATTTTATTTATTTTATTACACTGGAGGCAGCCACTGAGTAAGTAGAGCCATTATTATTATTATTATTATAATAATTAAACATAATAATAAAATTATTATTATTATATTTAATAATAATAATAATAATAATAATAATAATAATAATAATACTTCTAAAAAATAATAATAATAATAATAATAATAATAATAATAATAATAATAATAATAATAATAATAATAAATAAATAAATAAATAAATAAATAAATAAATAAATAAATAAATAAAAATATTTTAAACGTTTTTTTCAAAACTGAAAAACACTTAATTTTCATTAAATCAATGCAAAAAAAACCCCAAAAACAAATCAAAAGCTAACTTAAAGATGATGGTTGAAAAAAAAGCAGTTACATAACTGAAACAATGAATAATTTAACAACAAAAAAAGGAATAAAAATGCATTGGGGAAGCAGAAAACCGAAAACTTGCTGACGACTTTCCTCCAAAGTAAATTATCTCAAGAGCTGTAATCTCGTCTGCTATTTCTTGTAAATACTGAAAATTTGGCAAACATGGTGAACTGTTTCCTTATAGCCCAAACTGTATAGTATTCTAACCACTGAAAAAGCTCTTCAGTTATATATCACATTGACCCATTCATACACTGATGACAGAGGCTGTGAGGGGATATGCTCATCAATATTAACTACTCTAGGGTGTATCACCCTTGTGTAAGGACTTCTGCCTGTCAAGAGCGGGACCTGGGACTGAACTCCCATTGAGGAACAACCAACCCGACCACTGAGGCACAGCGGCTCCACAGGACCTATTGGCGTCTCAAAATGGGGATGACAGCTTAATCTCCTGATGACTACTCCCTGAAAACATCCTTCACAGCTGGAAGGAGAATGATTAATCCCTTTAAAACATGCAAGAACAGACAACATGTAGCTTCCATCATTACTGTGGCCTTGTCAGCGTTCAGACATTAGCATAAAGCCTGAGGCCTGCTTAAAACCCCAGGTATAAAATCTGACAGATCAAGTTCACTTCTATCGACAGTCGTCAATAGAAGTTGACAATCCTGGTTTCAGAGGCAGCTTTGGGACTTTGGATTTACTTCTGCAGCACAGGTGTAAATTTAACCTTGAAAATGTTACAGAAGAATGCACTGATGCTATGCTAAATGATCAATGTACCACTGTTGGTTAATTTTTACTGACATTTTAACTCATTGAATGTTCACCCGTCAAAACGACAAACTGATAGAGAGCCCTGAAACATGTGCTCCATGCAGAGATCAAAATGTGTTAAAGCTGAATCTAAATGTAAGTAGAGCCAGCAGTGACAGTCATTTAAACACACTTGACATTTCATTAATGTTTCCTCACTGCCTGCAGACTTTTCTCCCTCTGACTCTGACACGTCCGCTTCCTCCAGAGAATTCAACCTGACTTAAAAACTTGTTAATCATTTTTCTTGACTGTAACTTTAATGTGAAATATTTAAAAGCTTTGTGAAGGTCGGGTGTGGATCGATCAGTGCCCAGAGCACACATGAGGCTAAGGTGAGCAGCAAGGGCCTCTGGGATGTGAAAATGTCTCATTGAGCCGTGTGGATTTTTAATGCAATCATACATCTGAGGCAGGAGATCCTTGTTGATCCCCAGGTACGCTGCTGTCCTTTCCTTCACTCCTGGAGCTGGGAACACTTGACAGCATCCACTAATCTGTTTGTCATATTTGTAGCACAAAAAACTTTCCTGAACTTTCACCTTTTCTTGTGATTGGATCAGATTTATCATTTAATAATTTCACTGAGAAAAAGCAGCTTTGACGGCACTAAATGAACTCAAACTAAGGCAGTGGAGGATTCAAAAGTGAAATGTTATTTCAGCATGAAAGCAGCACTGTTGGCTGAGATATTTCACAGATTTACAGCGACTGTCTTTTCCTCCTGCTGCTGTTCAAAGAGCTTCTTGGGCATCACTGTTTATAAAATGCCCCTCTGCTGCCAGAAAGTTTACTTTCATCTCCTAAAATTTGTATTTTCTGGTTCATTTCCTCCAAGTTTATTATTCCTTTCCCATCTGTTCTTCCTCATAAAAGATCTGCTGAATTAAAGGATGAATACAAAGAATTTAAGAGGGCAAACTTTTCAGAATGTGGTGTTTATTTATCATAAACTGAGCTAATGCACACTTAAAGTTTAAATAAAATTTGTGTGCAAGGAATCGCTCAACTGCTAAACCTAAACTCACTGGCCTCTGGCCATTTATAGAGATTGAACACAGCTAATATTCCTCCAGATTGTCTTTTAATAATGTCACTGCAGGCCATAATGTATGAAGAGACCTGAGTGTGCCTCCAAACAAACACAGCACGTCAGGTATTCATGAGACAACACCCTGATTCAATATTTGTGATGGTGATAAATCATCATTAACGTCTGATGGGCCCTAAGTGTGTGCGTGTGTGTGTGTTGTACGGATGTCTGTGTGTTTTCTCTCCCATGCTCCTCTGACTCTTAACACAGCGAGGCAGCAAAGGACAGGACAGCCACCACAGAATAACAACAATAGAGATCGATAAAGTCTCCAGACATCATCTGATTATTCAGCAGACGAAGCAGGAGCTCTGCTGAACACCAGGAGTTTTGTAAACAGCAGCGACACGACACCATGTTCACATTTAGAGAGATCTGTTCACCACAGATATCTACAGGAGAGACTGGAGCTGACTGTAAACTGATGAAAACAGTAAACTGGTGGATTTATTTTCATCTAAGCATCCTCATATACTCCTTTTTTCGACCCAGACACTTTTGCATGTGACCTGGAGATAACCCAGAATGCAACTCTGGAGATGTCTTCAACACACATAAGATAGAGCGCTCAACTTTAATCCATCCTAATCAAAACAGAGAGGCCAGACGAGCTGAGAGTTTAGATGCATCCTGTCTTCTCCTGTGAAACTTTTGCTCTGATGTCTTCAACGTTTAAGCTGATGTTGAACTCTTTTGACTCCTGTGAGCCTTCAATCATCAAATACATTCAGAAGAGATTTGAAGAAGAAGCTCTTTCTTTGCTTCTTCTGACCCTGAATCTTTCCTTTGTCCCCTTTTGGCAGACAAAAACTTAAACTGGCAGAAACCGTTCTGTTATTGATTCTGGCTTCTTTTCTTTCCCTCCTCGCCTCCCTTGGTATTTTCCTTTCTCCTGAAATGGCTGAAAGTTTCTTGAGGTTAACTTTTCTTGTTTATATACACAGTCGAGACGACAGCAAATATACAGATTAAAATGTTCTTCACCTCCTACCACTTTCTGATGGATACAGAGTCTTACTCCTCTTCTCACAATCTTATCATGAGCTCTTTGATCTGGATAATCAACAGCCATACATTTAATTTTAAAAAAAAAAATTAGACCCTTACTCTATGATCCAACAGTGACAGCTTCCAGTTGATGAGTGATAAATACGTTAAATTGAAAAAATATATACTTTATCATAAACAAATTGATATTTTTTACCACATAAACACAAACAAGTACCGGAAATTGGTACCGTTGGGTACTAGTACCGATTGCCAGGTACCAGACATCGGTACCATATCATTTCAAATGTGAAAGGTACCCATCCCTAATCACAGCTACCTATTTTAACACTTCCCTTAGCAACTCCTGAGCATATCAACAGTAGACAATCCATGTAACAGGTAACTGAAGCATGACCTTCACATTCTGAAAACTCCTTTCAAAATAAGAGCACAGTAGTACAGCAGAAAAAAGAATGTCATGCTCCAAAAAAATGGAGCTACTCTCGCAGACAACTGTAATCAAGTCAACTCTAAACTCATGTTCTTATGTTTCACAATGGTAAAAATGGATACAATGTAATCACATTTTTAAATAATGTGTTGAAAACTTCAAAGTTTTGTTCATAGCAGCCTGCTGTGATGTTTCATTCCAACACTGAATCTTACACAAAGCAGCAGGATTCATTTTAAAGGTCATCAAGACACAAAAGACCTAATATTTGGAAGTAGTAACACATCAGAAAATAAAACATAAATAACTTGACATTTACATTTACACATTCGTCCTCACCCAACAATACAAGCTTAGAGGAAACTCAGACAACACTATATGCCAAAATAAGAGTTTACTCACAAGGGATCATACCAAAGTCTGAGTCTGAGTTCCATAATATGGCTTCCCAGAGAAGCTTTTATTTAAATGTTGAAAAGTCTCCAGCAGCTGGGTTTGAAAAAAATTAGACTTGGTTTGAGAAATATTGTTTTCAATTCTGCTTAACTTGTGAGAAAATCTTAATCTTAGCCAATCCCAATCTATATCCTACGTTGAAGACAGACAAAAATGCACTGCAACATACAGACACTGCGCAAATTCAGTATGCAACAGCTGAACAGCTGCATTGCAAGTGACAGAGAAAGAAAAAAAGGGAAATATAAACCACAAATGTGCTGCAAATACTCAACTGATATAAAGTAGAAAACTGCAGAGGATAATGTGTGAATTCTGTTGAACTTTCTCTGGCTTTCTGGCCCTTTTTTCTATAACCAGAGACCTTAAAGCTGAAGGATCACACATAATCCATACAAACAGTAAACATTTATTCCCCAGAGAATTCTGAGATTCAGATTTCACCATCCAGTTAGTGCTGCACTTTGGTAGCAGGTGCAATTGACCACGCTATGCTGCAGTGATTCCCATGACCCTCTGCAGGCTGCAGCTTTATTACAGGTCATTGCTCCACACACGGCACATCAAACGAACAAACACCCACAGAGAAAAAGCAGGACTGAAACAAGCTCGCACCCAGACATTTTCACAGGGGCTCTGTCATACCGCCTTTTACCAACATATTAAAGAACTAAGGTGCATTACACAAAAGATTAATAATTGTTGAATATATGCCAAAAATGGTGAGGTTAAGACTGTTTGATGAAAGCAAACTCAGTGTAGAATATTTTTGCAGATAATACTGGGGAACAATTTGAAAATCAGTTGAGTTAGATTTTTATGCTGGGTAAAACTAAAATTGGCATGCTGATTCCAAAACTGCAGTCAGTTTTTTTTTTCTAACACATCAGATTTCTCCAAGATAAGCAAAATTCCACCGATTAGCTGCAGTAAGACTCTCCAGCTGATTACGATTGGACTCATCTACAGCTACGTGGCAACTTGTTGGTGCAGTCACAATTGAGACAGTGCAGTGAGAGGTGTGTGCAGCTCCTAATAGGTCAGAACTATCAATATCTGCAAACAGAAATCTTACACCAAAAGTTATATCGTTTACTGACAATAAATCTGAAAGGGATTTTTATTTTTTTACAGCTGATGGAAAAACCACTTCTATACAATCCACATATGGTTTAAAAAGTGAATTAGTGGTTTATATGGGCTAATGAATTTGTAGAAGTAAACATCTCTTTTACGACTGGAAGTGGCAAGATTTACTGGTGTTTCTTCACATCACTTCGCTTCTATCTCATGGACGGTCCAACGTTAGTGTTGTGTTGTGTTGTAATTATAGTGCCGATTGTTTCCATTAGATGGTGGTAATTCACCAAAACCTGCCACCCGCATAGACAAACAGCGTTAGCGCCATGCATTGTGGGAAACAGTATGCCAGGTAGACTGGTTCGTTTCATACTGAGAAATTTCCGTAGGACATCCTGGGATTTTTTCTCACATACTACCTACTACAGACTGAAATTTAGCCAAAATAGTAGTCGATGCTGGTGTCGTAGGTGTAGTAGTTTAGGAAACAGCCTGTGTCTCATCTTTGTTCATTTTAACCACCAAAAATTACTAAAATATTACATAAGTATGACAGTATGGGGGTGTCCTTGTCTACATACATGACACCATTATCATGGGTCCCACACTTTGTCCCAGATCATGTCTGCTCCTGTAGCTCCTTCAGTAGCCATATCTTTTGTTTAACAAAATAGTGTTGAATAAACATTGCAGTCATGCCTGTTTCTTTCATATTTCATTGTATTTCAGTATTTGAAGTATTTCATAAAACAAGCACACATTAAAAAAAAAAAGAGAGAGAGAGAGAGAGAGAGAGAGAGAGAGAAAAAAAAAACGGGGATCCAATAGTCCAAAAACTTGAAGTGATAAAGAAAATCTGAGACCAGTTCTGTAATCCGCACCCAAAAATTGGTTAAAAACAGCTGTCTAGCCTAACCCAACAAAACGTGTGTTCCTCAGTGTAATATTCTAAACACAGAATGATTTGGACAGTACTGATTGGAGCCATCAAAGCCTTCTAATTTCCCCAGAACAATTAATGTACTCATAAAATAAAGTGCAATGAATTTACAAATAACTGTTGTTTCTTGGTGTTATCTCAGAATCAACGCCCACTTGTCAGTTTATTTAGTGATTCATATAGGTTTGGTGTTGTGCCCACTGACAGCTGTTTCCTGTTGACAATGGAGGTGTCTTCCTCCCACAGGACTCACTGCTTGTAAACATGAAAATAAAAGTTACAAGTGTTAAGTTTGATGAGATCACTGCCGTGCCACGTGAGTTAACTTATTAGGAAACTTTTACAACCATATTTCGTGAAAAAAATTTAAAAAAAAAAAAAAAAAAAAGTTGTGGCACTTTTGAAATGTTAATCAAAAGGGAAAGAGATGCCTTGTAAACACTTACAACACGATCAGCTCTGCTGCCTGAATTGCAGGGCAAGACATCCAGCCCAGCATTTGCATGCCAATGGAAACTCATGTTTTAACCTCAGTGAGTGTCAAGTGTGTCTCTGGTGCTGTTCTTGTGCAGCTTTAATTGCTATTATTAAAGGGTTTTGGCCAATCAGAATCAAGTATTCAATGCAGCCTGAAAATCAGTGCAAAAGCCAGGTAGTCAACCTTTAGTTTCCTGGAACAGTTATTTGTATTATAATGTTGTGCTTTTTTTCCCACCCTCTGTTTATATTTTCCCATTTAATCAGAGAGTTTTAATGTATTCAACATGTAAGGCATGAAAAGCCAAACAAACTATCAGTGGTTGGTAGAACACAACACCAGGGAGGATCACTGATATGAGACCGTCTTTCTTCTGCTTTGTGTGATACATTTCCATAAACAGGCTTACACTGATACAGAAATGTGCTGTGTTCAAAAGAAAAGATTGAGGCAGATTACAGCCTCTGAAAACGTTTTCTTTCTCTGCTCCCCTCTCGCATTGTACATCTCAATTTCTCTCCGTCACTCACCCTCTCTGTTTGTCCCTCATTAAAGGCCGTCCATTCAACTCAAAGATCCATACAAACGCTTATTTCTATTCATGAGTTTGTCTTCGGCTGGCTGTATAACCGCCCATGCAAATGTCAACACAGAGATTGGTCTCCCATCAGGACGTTTTACACAGCTCAGTCTAACAAAAGACACATCCATATTTACCAGGCTGTGATTTTGTCACACACTGCTGTCCAAGAACACATCACCACGGGGATTCACAGCTCCGCCACCCTGAGCTGGATCACCTGGAGAGCTGAGGATATGGTCCAAATTCAGCTTATATTTTGAAACACATGACAAGGAAAATCTGAAAATGAAGGAATATTTGACTGGTCCAACAGCTTTACAAAATTTGTTATCTTCCGTCAAGTGTGCAGACTATTGACCTCAAATGCACTGAGCCAATCACAGTGCTCATAGCAGGGGGAGGCCAAACAGGTCTGTTGTTCAGGGCCCAGGGTAGGGGGGCCATAACTGGGCCCTCATGTGATTACAGAGAGGCAGGGGGCCCATTCAATGTCTCCTCCCGGACCCCTGCAAACCTGTCAGCTGGTCTGCATACAGCCATTCCCATACCCTCAGACATCCTCTGCCAGTATGTCCAATGAAATGTTTTGCAGAAAGTCAGTTTTTGTACAGTTTTATGGGGGTTTTCTGAGATTTTGAGTTTAAAAATGGTCAAACAGTGATCATGCACTGCAAAAAAAATGAAGTCTTATCATGTCTTTTTTGTCTCATTTTTAGCAGATTTTTTTTTTTTTGACCCAATATGAACCACATTCACCTGACTAGTCCAGAAATATATCTTGTTTTAAATTATTTAAAGACTAACATGAGCTCTGAATTGCTTATGACAATAAAAGAAAAAATATTAAATTACTTGAATTGATATGTCATGTTCTAGCCATTTTTTCTTGTTTTATTGGCAGATTCTTTTTCTTACGTTTTACAAACAGTTCAGACCTCATTTTTGTCTTTAAATAACTTAAAAACTAGACATGTTTGTGGACTGAGCAGTTGAATGTGGCTCATATCAAGTGTAATAAGACAATTTTCACTTGAAATAAGACAAAAACTATTAATAAGATCTCAGTTTTTTGCAGTGTGGAGTACATGAGACTCTGACACAAGATATCCTGAGAGGTATTTTCCTGATCCGTGCACACTCAGGAAGGTACTTTTTACTTTTCCCTTAGCCACATTTCAATCGAGAAAAGTGTCTACCTTGGTTAAAGTTGGATAAACGTCAACTCAACATTAATAAAATTAACAAGGATGTCTACATCCATCCAAGGGTAAGTTAACCCTGGATTTGAGGCAGCATATTATCACTTTGCTGGAGAGAAACATAGAGTTATCTATGGTGATGACGATAAGACATGGTTATTGCGTTTGAACTGGGACCTGTAAATTTTGTCTTGTAATTAATCTAATTAATTACAGGATTTGTAATTAATTAATCTGATTGATCACATTTTAATCTCATGTCAGCTTAAGGTCCCCTAGGACAATACAAAATTGGGTAGCACTTTAGATTACAGCCCGTGTCCTACAGTGTAGTTTCCCGTCTCTTGCAGTGTAGTTTCGTCAACTGTAGGGGTAACTCTCACACATGTACCTTGACATTTTGCGGTACCTATCGGGTAGTTACGCTCTCGTCTTACAGTGTAGTTTCCCGCCTCTTACAGTGTAGTTTCGTCAACTGTAGGGGTAACTCTCACACATGTACCTTGACATTTTGCGGTACCTATCGGGTAGTTACGCTCTCGTCTTACAGTGTACTTTCCCGTCTCTTACAGTGTAGTTTCGTCAACTGTAGGGGTAACTCTCACACATGTACCTTGACATTTTGCGGTACCTATCGGGTAGTTACGCTCTCGTCTTACAGTGTACTTTCCCGTCTCTTACAGTGTAGTTTCGTCAACTGTAGGGGTAACTCTCACACATGTACCTTGACATTTTGCGGTACCTATTTGGTAGTTACGCTCTCGTCTTACAGTGTAGTTTCCCGTCTCTTACAGTGTAGTTTCCTCAACTGTAGGGGTAACTCTCACACATGTACCTTGACATTTTGCGGTACCTATCGGGTAGTTACGCTCTCGTCTTACAGTGTAGTTTCCCGTCTCTTACCATGAACTTGTCAAAACAGTGTAATTTTCCTGGGCATATGCTTTTGCTGTTAATGTGCCACTTCCTCTTAACAATTAGTATGGTGAATAAAGTAGACCAATGATGAACCTAAACACTGTAATGTATTGATGAGTATGTGTTTCACACAATAAAGATAAGACTTGCAGATGTAAAAAAAAAAAAACTTTATTTTTTTAAACACACAGAGACCCCACATAGTAATTCACCTTTTAAGTAACCCGGCCATTAAGTTAACACTTGCCACTGCTTACTGTCTAACTGTCCAGTACTTCCACTGCGACAACCCACTACTTTACCTGTAACTACTGGTCAACAACTGGAACCGGGCTGGATTTTAAAGTGCACACTTGTTGGCTTTACTTACTGTGTAACTACCCACTACTTTACTGTAACTACTGGTCAACAACTGGAACCGGGCTGGATTATAAAGTGCACACATGTTGGCTTTACTTACTGTGTAACTACCCACTACTTTACTGTAACTACTGGTCAACAACTGGAACCGGGCTGGATTTTAAAGTGCACACTTGTTAGCTTTACTTACTGTGTAACTACCCACTACTGTACCTGTCACTACTGGTCAACAACTGGAACCGGGCTGGATTATAAAGTGCACACATGTTGGCTTTACTTACTGTGTAACTACCCACTACTTTACCTGTAACTACTGGTCAACAACTGGAACCGGGCTGAATTATAAAGTGCACACATGTTGGCTTTACTTACTGTGTACTTACCCACTACTTTACTGTAACTACTGGTCAACAACTGGAACCGGGCTGGATTATAAAGTGCACACATGTTGGCTTTACTTACTGTGTAACTACCCACTACTTTACCTGTAACTACTGGTCAACAACTGGAACCGGGCTGGATTTTAAAGTGCACACATGTTGGCTTTACTTACTGTGTACTTACCCACTACTTTACCTGTAACTACTGGTCAACAACTGGAACCGGGCTGGATTTTAAAGTGCACACTTGTTCGCTGTACTTAATGTTTAACTTCCCTCTACTGATGTACACTTTATACTCAAGTCCAGTTCCAGGTGTTGACCAGTAGTTACAGGTAAAGTGCTGGGCTGTTGCAGTGGAACTGTTGAAGCTACTGACATCTGTGTTTCTATGATGAATAATGCTGGGACACTTTATCCACACAGATACTCCGGTCAGAGAGTAAAGGCAGATACACAGTTCACAGTTCAGTCTTTTATGTATCCTTTTAGAAACAGCATTACACCAACGGCCGGATGGATGGAGATTGAATGAACGAAGAGGATGAATAATGTGTGTGACATCAACGTCCAACAGCCACTTATCCGTAGTGCATCTCAACAGGGCTGGCAGTGCATGGTATCTGAAACAATAAATAACAGGAGGTGAATCAAATACAGTGTCTACCAGACGTTAATGATGCGCCCACTAGCTGTTTAGCATTAGCAGTGCAACGTAAGGGAAACAAGAGCCAAAATTCCTGCCACACAAACAAACATAAACTAAATGTTCATTCCTCACTCAACACTCCTTAAAGATAACTTGTAAGCTATTAAAGTACTTACTTCCTCAAGAATGCATCACTGATAACTTATAAGATGTTTTGAAGATGCTTTTAAACAATCGCGGAATCTCCGTTCGGGCTATACAACTTTTAGGACCCCAGGCTGCCCGCATAAAGGCATGAACGCAAATACGCAAAATCCTAAGGACCCCGGTCTGCCCTCTAAGTTGCCTGAATAAAATTATATACAAAATGCTTACAACACATCAACGAAGAACAGAGGCAATTTATAACAGAAAATACTGGATAGTTAGCCAGTAAGCAAAGGCAAGTGTGATCTTAATGGATCAGTAACTTAAAAGGAGAATTACAATGTGGGGTCTCTGTGTGTATAAAAAAATTAAGATATTTTATACGTCTGAATATCATTATTATGTGAAACCCATACTCATCAATACATTACAGCTTTTAACTTTATCATTGGTCTACATAATCTTTATCCATGCTGATGAGGAAGTGATACATCAAGGTTTGCATAGTTGGAGCATATGTCCAGGAAAATTACACTGTTTTGATAAGTTCATGGTAAGACACGGGAAACTACACTGTAAGACTCCGGGACTTACACTGTAAGACGCGAGCATAACTACCCGATAGGTACCGCAAAATGTCAAGGTACATGTGTGAGAGTTACCCCTACAGTTGACGAAACTACACTGTAAGAGACGGGAAACTACACTGTAAGACGAGAGCGTAACTACCCGATAGGTACCGCAAAATGTCAAGGTACATGTGTGAGTTACCCCTACAGTTGACGAAACTACACTGTAAGAGACGGGAAACTACACTGTAAGACGCGGGCTGTAATCTAAAGTGCTACCCAAAATTGTATTGCATGACAAATCAAATGAATACACGAAGAAGAGAAGATTTGTAAATCCACATTTTTTCCAACTGGCTACGATTAAAATGTCAGTTTGCTGCCTTTGTTGTCTATAGATGTCAATATGGTTGCAATCGTTCACTGCGTCTATAGAAGTAAATTATGTTTTTCAGAGGGGGGAGGCGGGGTCTGTTGGAGCTTGTCAATCAAAATCATGCTCATAAACTACTGTGGGTGAGAGCGGTGCGCTGTCAGGATGAGAGATCAGCATGGATATGAGGAGAGGATAAAAGATGATGGAGTCATAGCGAGAAGCTACGTCAGAAACGTTCAGGCAGCTCATGCTGGAACCGAGGATGTGTTGCGGCAGTTCAGAGAGAACGAGCAGTGAGATTGTGAGAAAAGACGACAGAGACCATGAACGAACCCAATAAGAAAAAGTATGTTTTGTCCACTCTTCTTGGGTAGTTTGGTGTTTACATAGTCATAGAAAACAATATTATTTGGTCTTGAAAGATCTTTCAAGATGCTTTGAAAATGGCTAGCATGAGTTAATTTTGATTAATTTGTGGTGTAATTAATTCATATAATGAATGTGTTAAAGTGATAGCCCTACTTGTAACTGAAGCTTTTCAACAATAAAATGATTTATACTTTCCTCCATTGTTTAACTTAGACCCTTTTGGTGACTTATAGATAATATGTGATCTTTCTGTCTTCAAAAATTATCAATGGTCTCCTGGAAAATGTCTCCTACTGTGACACTAACTATAGCTATCACTGAATGCAAACCTTCCTCTGTAACTGAATCTGTACTGACCTTCATTAAACAAAACAAAATAAAGAGGAAGGTTAGGCTGAAACACCACTGTGACAACAAGCCGTGGCCCAAACCCCCCACAAAAACCATCAGCAGAACTTGATGTACTGACAAAGCTCTGCAGACCTGTTATGTTGTAAAGATGTTGGACAAAGAGCTGACTTCACCTTTTATGACTGTTTCTGTTAACTGATCAGGGACTCAGAGACCTTCAGATTGTCTTCTTGTTAGGAGGAGAAAATGAAAAACCTGACTTCTCCCACAGCTCTGTTGTGTTCCTAACAACAGCCAGTTTTTTGACATGTCTTGCTAAGCTTGACTGCCCCCCATCAAAAACACAGGGGAGATCTGCTGGGTGCTTTACTCTCACCAGAGGAAACGTTTCACCGCTCAGTGCTTTAAGAGAGGACGAGGAGAAAGTCAGAGCATCCTCTGTCTATGTTTGAGTTTTCTCTCCATTTTTCTGTCAGACATTAAGAAAAGAAAAGAAGCTGGCAGCTTCTACAGTTAGTATTGTTGTTTTCTTTCTCTGCCAGTATTTTCGTCTTCTTCTCTTGTTCTTGACGTTTGCTGAGGATAAGTCACCGGATGTATGTTCTCCATATGAATGAAGTTACCTCAGATTGTAATCATGAATAACAAAGAAACCCTGTATACACTCATTTACAAACACTCAGCTGGTCCAGGTCTGAACAGTTGAGCACAATAAAAGCTCTCCTCTGTCCACTCCTGACATGAATGCAGGAACCTTGGAGAGAAATGTCGATATTAATGCGCCATGAGGCAGACTCAACCCTGAACATATCAATAGTGTGGGATGAACAGTATATACAGCGGTGAGTTGTTGTTTGTTATTTCACAGAGTGATGGAGAGAATCTATCTGATGAAATGTTGAGCTCACTGTCCTCAGCTGCGGTCCAACAGGATCACTTTTAAAATACCACCGCAGTCTCTGCAGAGAAGGAGGGAGGGCAGGCTGTCGGCAAAACACATGGAGTAGTTTATCTTGGCGCCTTCTGGATGATGAAGTATTTATGATGCTAAATGAATGGCTGCTGGTCCAAACCTAGCAGCCAGCAGATAAAGAAGGGTGTGCAGAAAAAAGAAATGCCTTAGTTCTGATGCTTTTACTTCCAACATTTAGGCTGTATTCAGACCAGAAAAGTCCTTTGGTCCAGACCAAACAAGTGGACTCTGCCATCTGGCAAAAATTGGATTGCTGTATATTTGCTGCAACCTGCTGGAGCAGGGATGCAGCAGGGGCGGTGTCATGGGTAGGCCCAATGGTCCCAGGCTTTCTGACAGGCCCACCTCAAACTTTTTTTGATTTTTTTTTTTTTTTAATAGGTTTAAAAGAGGAAATATTATAAAATTTTGCCACTTAACAGTCACTTTTTTATTGTTGCCCTGTCTTTATAAAATAAGCCTAGTTTGGCCTTGTTTTAGCCTGTTAGTAAAAAAGTTATGACTCATTCAGCCTCATATCATACCAGCAGGACTACAGAATGGTTTGGGGAAAGACTCTATAATTTTGTCTTTGATTTAACTTTGGTTAATGTTGCTGGTCTTACAAACTATAATACATGGAAAGTTGAGGCAGAGCAGCTCATTGGTGCATGGAGTGCTACTCTTTGCCTGATACAATTGAGAGCCATTGGCGTCTGATTCACAAAATTTAATCAGATATTAAAGAATCAAAGCAACCAAATCTGCTTTAAAATATACACAGTTACTGTAATATATCTTTATCTACATAGTAACAGTTATTAATTAACTTTAGCAATTCAATGCCCACCCAAAATTGTAATCCTGGCTCCGTCCCTGGTTCACAGATTGAGTTGAATGGAAACCTCGCTGATCTGGGGCCATGATGGAGCAAAGCCAGACGGGGGATGCATCTGGTGTATATTGGCGGTTAGTAGCTTGGAGAACCATACACAGCTGCAACAGCCTGGCACCTCCTCCTCATGGTGGCCACAATGATGTGGGATGGCATCCCACTTTTAGTCAAGCCAATGTGGATGCATTGGTCACTGGCACAAACAGCTCATCCAAGCTGATCCCACAAATGTTCAGTGGGGTTGAGGTCAGGACTACTGACTGCCATTGCACCTTCTCCTCTCCAAAATTCCCATGGTACTCTCTGGGAAACCCTGCTCTGTGAGGAAAAGCATCGTCATCTTGGAGGATTGAGTCTGTGGAGATATGAGATTGCCACTGGTTGCAGTGGCTGCAGCTATTCACATGTCATGAGCCATTTAATGCCTTTCAGGGCTCTTTCATTACTCTTAACTTCCTTCCCACCTGCTTTTATGGGTTTTACTAACTAGTGCTTGTCATATCAGAGAAACTTTAGTGAATCAGAAAGTAAAATTACAGGTGAAGTTGTGTTTGCAGCTCATGGTGATTTACAAAAAGTGGAGAAAAAAAACTTTTTTTGTGAAACACAAGGGTATAATGCATCTTCATGTATCAGATTTGTTTATGAGAGCTCCCTCTGTGCAACTAATGACTAAATTACTCTCCTTTTGAGACTATCATCCATAAGAATTGTTATTTGCTCACTGCTGTCTGTTCTTGACCCAATATTTAGAGCTATCAGTGAGTAATCCAGGGGTAATGCATCGGGCTAAAATATGTCAAATGATATAAGTCTATTTTCTGTGAGGGTTAGAACTGCAAGTAAAAAAGATGATTCTACTTTTTTTTAAGTTTTTTTTTTTTTTTTTTTTATGCAGTATGCTTTACATTTTTATGGTGACAGGGTGTCATAACAAAATCTTCCTCCCTAAAGTAAACACTACACCTCTAGAGAATATTCCCAACATAAAAAGTACAAGATGTGTGTCAAAAGATGAAGGATTGAAAGGATTAAGCCACCAGTTGGCATTTTGATAGACACAAAAAAGGAGGAAAAATGTGCCAACTATACTGCAGACACACACACACGCGTAAACTTGCACATGTACCAGAAAAAGATTAAATGCTCACCCTGCATGAGTGATCCTTTTTAAAATCACAGTCTGATTCAGTTTTCATGGCTTTAAATTCTTCCTCTTTTAAGTGAGTGTGCCTGCATGTATCAGAGTGTGCACATTTACAGTATCTGAATCCTCCTGTGAAGCAGCAAACGGCCTTCATATTCTAACCCAGTTGTGTCAGGATGATTTATTCAGTGACATATACAGTCCCTGTGAGGATTGGCCTTTTAATGATAAGTCATGTCAGAGGAGGAGTTCAGAGAGAGGAGGGAAAAGGGAGGAGAAACATGTCTTAAAACACTAGTGTGAAGTGGGGAGGTCTTAGATTTTGTCCTTCTCCCACTCTGACTTGATTCGCTGTGTCATCTTGCTTTAACATCTCCATCTTCAGCCAATTAGAGAAATGAAAGGAAACGTCAATGAGGGACGAGTTGGCCACTAATGCAATCAGACATAATCAAACTCTGACTTTCTGACTCACACATGCACAGTGACATAAAACGGCTCAGCAGGCTTGGGGTGGAACAGGCGGATCTTTTTGCTACAACTTTTTTCAGGGAATCTCCGTCAAGTTTTTAGGCATCGCCGAAGACTTTACAGCCTTCCAGGCATCTCTTGCCTGAGGAAAAATACAGTGCATAACACTCCTCCCCCCCTGCCTATTGCTTCACAGATAGATGCACCGAACACCTGCTTGGTAGCTCTTTGTAGCCATCTCAACTCCACTATTCCCATCATTCCTCAGGCTCTTCTCCAACCTTCTGTAGTCTAAGTTTCGGATTGTTTTTATTTTGCAAAGTTACTGGTAGTCATGGCAGGAGGAAGTGATTATTGTTTATCTATTATTACAACATTACCACTAATTTCATTTTTAATATATTTCTTATCGCAATGTTATTATTAGTCATCCTCTTGAAATCTTACTTCCTATTTAATGTTGTGTGTAGGAGGACGTAAAAGAGAGACGGACAAGCTCTATGAGAGAGACTTGAATGCTGAATGATGACTACTACTTTTGCCGTTCGGTTGGCAAAATAAAAGGTAAAGAACTGAAGCCCAATCTTTACCCACCACCCGTGAGTGAGCTTCAACACAAACTTATGGCCTGTACACACAGAGCCCATTTTTTTTCTGATGCGTTGTTTTGGATCCATAATCCGACAAAAAAACGTCATGCACAGACAACTTGCACACTGTCTCCTATGTGTTTATTTTGTATTATTTGCAAAAATTCGCAGTGCAAGAAAAACTGAATCATCAAGCAGTGATCAAGCGATTGATCCTGAGCAGCGGCTGTCAGTATGAGAACATGCACAGGCACACATACACACCATTGTGCACACACACACGTATACAAGTCTTCATCATCTTAACATCACCCAAAATGTGTTGAGAAAATATGACAGAAAATTTGCAAATGAGATGTTGCAAGTGGCCTACAGGGTCTCTAAATAGTCAAACTACCCAGGAAATGAGCTGGGCAGATGCAAAAAAACTCAAAATTTTACCTGTTCCGAAAAAAAGTAACGACAAATAAAAGTTTCGGATCGAGGGTGCAAGCATGATTGACATAACATGGGATTGAATTTATTTTTAAACGTGCATAAGTTTCAGACCAAAAAAACAGACTCAATGTGCAAAGGCCTTTAGGGTTACACTTCTAAAAAAAGGGTATTGCAGACCTGCTCCTAATAAACCCAGCAGTAAAAAAAAATGTGTTCTGTTTATGTTATTGAGAAAATGATGGATTATTTAAAACCCGTTAATTTAACATTACTCATTCTTGAGGTGCGCTCTGTCTACATGTCAACTTGTGTTTGGAGGCACTTCCCTCACTCTTGCCCATTGAGGCCATCCCAGCTCTTTAATCCAGGGGTTAAATCTAATCTATTGACTGATCAAGGATTATGACGCTGACTCAAGATGAGAAAAAAAAACAAATATTAAAGGTCAGAGAATTACAACATGTAAAACTGTCTCTGATAATCTGCCACCAGCCACAGAAACCTGCTACTACCTGAAACTTTACAGGTGAAGGAGCATACATGTCCCTACAGACAACACATACATGCAATAAGTAAATAGGTATCTAATGTCACATCCCCCCCAGGACACTGGCTGCTATTCAGTTTGTTACTCCTGGTAACAGGTGCAATTGACCACGATTCCCATGACCCTCTGCATGCTGCAGCTTTATTACAGGTCATCGCTCCATGCACGGCACATCAAATGAACAAATGCCTACAGAGAAACACCAGAACAGAAACACACTCCAACACACCCAAAGTTTTCTTACCCTCATTCATAGCTGAAATAAATATTTTCTCTAACCAAACCTGTTATGAGACGGAATGGACGTTATTTCATAGTGATAAAATGGATTTGATGATAAAAATGAAGACTGAATCATCTGTTATGGTTTGAGCTGCAGTCTTAGCACAGTTTTTCTTGTTTTAATCTGACAGTGTTTCCAACAGTAAAGTATCATCAAGTTTTAATTTCTGCTCTTTTCTCTGTGCTGTTCCTCCTTAAAGAGTGAAGGCATCTTCCTACAGGACTCACTGTTTGTTAACTACATGACTCAGAGCTTTATGAGTTGAGAGTAACTTCTGCTACTTTGATGATCCCATCAACCTTGGATTTGCTCTGACTCTACCATGAATTGTTATGTTTGTTTGCTACATGTGGGTTAAGGCAAAATGAAACAGAGTTGGATAGACTGATTCAGACCTGCTGTTTTCTGATGTTGGACAAAGAGCTGACTCCACCTTTGACTGCTTCTGTTAACTGATCAGGGACTCAGAGACCCCTCAGATTGTCTCCTTGTTAGCAAGAGAAATGAGAAACCTGACTTTTCCCACAGCTCTGTTGTGTTCCTAACAGCCAGTTTCTGACATGTCTCGCTAAGCTTGACTGCCCTCCATCAAAAACACAGGGGAGATCTGCTGGGTGCTTTACTCTCAGAAGAGGAAACGTTTCACCACTCAGTGCTTCCAGAGAGGACAAGGAGAAAGTCCAGTTAGAGCATCCTCTTCCTCTTTTGTTTGAGTTTTCTCTCAATATTTTCTGTCAGAGAAGAAAACCTGAATGATCTGTTTCTACTGAAACAAAGACCAGGATTGTTCTCTCCTGGAGGCGTACATAGTGGTGTTTTATTAAAACCCTGGGAATCTGCATTTTTCACAGTGAGCTTCTTTTTTTCTCTCTGCCATCTGTATGCGTAACAGCCAAACAACACAAGATCCATGGTCTGACTCAATCACATCGACTGGAAAATGTTTTGCATTAGGAGGCCCCATGTCAGGGTTTTTTAATGTCAGGATCAGGATCTGGATTTCATCATAATTGTTTTTCAGTCTGTTTTTGAGACTATTTTGACTCAAGACATGTTCTTATCCTGCATTCTGAACCACCTTCCCCATTTCACTACTTCAGTCTTCTCTAATATGCTTTTGAACTCTGGATGTTTCATAAAGAACATTTTCACATCATGATAAATACATGTAATTAAAGATGCCAGCTGTAACAGTTCTTGGGTTTCTACGGAATGTACAGAGCTTCAGCTTTGTACAAGTAGCCTTTCCATAATCAATACATTGTAAGATGAAAGCTGGGAGTCATGTAAAATGGACCTGAAGTTATGACTTTTTCGCTTTAAGGAAACATGTATTCACATTTCTCCTTATAGAACAGAATAGAATAGAATAGAATAAAAATAATAATAATAATTTATCACTGAGGAGAAATATAGGAGTCACAGCAGCAATCAAGAAAACAAAAGTAAAAAAGTGTATAGAAATTACAAAAAGATCCATAACAAGATAGATGATGACAGCTTGTCCATCATTGTCCAGTTCAGCCAGCCTCCACCTCCACAGGGTCCAGGACTGAGCTTCTTCAGCAGTCTGTTCAGTCTCTGTCTCCTGTATCCTGTCTGCTTACAGCAGGTGAAGTTCTTCCAATGTGGTGTTCATGTCAAGTGTTAGCTCCGTTAGCCATGACTATGAATAGCATGATGCTACTCTGCCCTCTGGTTTTCCCTCTGTCACTGGGTGAGCACAGCTAGCTCGTCCATCTTATTGGAGAAAGATCTTACGTTCCCAATAACGATGGATGGAAGGACAGGTCCATGCCGTCACTTCTTAGCTCACACCTGAAAATCAGCACGTTGTCCTGACCCCCTTCTCCTCACCTTAAGGGAAGACATCAGGCCTTGCACCAGTTAGCACTGACATGATACAGGCTGCTAACAGCTGATTTCACATGTAAACAATGCAGCCATGGTTACATGTAGGATCTCCAAATAAACACTGGAGCAAAAACAGAAAAAAGTGTCTCAAAATTACAAGAAACAGGCAAAAAAAGAGAGAGAGCTGCTGCAACAGGCAGCCACAACCAACAGGGCAGTGCCTGGCAACCTATTATTAATAGCTCATTAAGAGCTCTTCTATTAAAACCAATGACGGAACAAGACATTTCTGTCTCCAGTAATGGTCGTAACGAAAAACACCTCACCATGTGGACACATTCCTGTTTTTTCATATATGATGAAATCCATACCAGATGTTGTCTGACCACAGCATTATTAAATGTCAAATCTGAAGCATATGTGACCTTTATATAGGACCATATTGATTTTATCAGATCATGGAGAGGATATATTTTTCTAATATGTGTGATGCCTTATTTTGAATGTCAGAGATGAAGGATTTGATGGATTTTCTCAAGAGCTTTGCTAAAAAACAGCATTGACAGAATGCAAAGCCACACAGATCAAACCCAGAAAATGGAATGTTTTTTTTTGTTTGTTTGTTTTTTTTTTTTTGTTTTTTTTTTGTTCTTTTTTTTAAATAAAGGACAAGATTATTATGGCATGCAATAATAAGATACTGCACATGTATTCATTTAACCCAGCTCCTTTTTCTTATCTGACTTTATGATTTCACTTTTTTTTCTGCTAATTTATCAGGGTTTAAGTAACACAATGTAACAAGTCCATTCTCATGTCCTTTTTCATTCTGTGAATGAAATGAAATGAAATAAATACATAAATGAAAACAGAAATCATGAGTAATTTTGGCTTTGTATCATTTCATACTTACCCGGCATTATTTATTTTTTTAATGTATTTTTAAAGTAAGAAAAAAGACAATAGTTGTGTTTTTATTGTTATTTGGGCAAGTGTCCTATTTTTTGTATTTATCCTGGTGAAACAGGCTTTCATTACTTTTGTTTCTTGCAGTAATAAGGACTACTTAGAGTAAAAGTAGACAAAAGAAGACATTAGTTCTCATAAAAATGTAATCTTCATGGAGCGGGTATCTTATTAAAAGAGTGTTTCAACTAGTTATTTTCATTCATTTAACCAGGAGAAAAACACTCTGTGGTTTCAAATCTCTTTTCCATTAGTGTCCTTGTTGAGATGGAGCAGCATCAGTTAAGATCTACAAAGTTTTCATATTCTACAATTACTGAAATGACTCAGTGAAGACGGTATTTTACTTCACACACGCTTTCGTCTCCAAAAGCACCTCACATAATGTAGCATAAGTGCGCTTAATGTGGTATAAGTGCTCCTAAATGCAAATGAAGCTTTGTCCTAGCAGGTTCCTGAACCAGTTTCACTGTTGAATGTGAATGAGTTCTTCTTTGTGAATATTCATGTACAGAATCAAAAGAGAAGAGAGTTTATCCCCTGCAGATCTCTGAACATGCTAATAACTCTCCAGAAATAGATCTGTGACATTAACAAGCATTCAGAGCTGCTGCCCCGAGCTGTCCACATCACATTGTTTTTACATTTGTCACATTTTACTCTTTAACTCCCCTCTGTTAGGAAAGACCTTTTCACATGGTTGTTAACCCCTCGGTATTAGCCTTTACATCAGACGTTATAGCGCACAGGTTGGGAATCTGTTTAGATCCTCTGTTGTTTAGCCTCGTGTGTTGAACATGGAAGTGAGGAAGCTCCTAAATTATTCCCAGAGCTGCAGTCAGACTGAGTGTTGTAACCATCTCTGCCGTAACTGTAATAAGACAAACTGCTTCACCATCTGTGTGTGACACAGACAACAGCAGAATAAAGCTTTTATCTTTGCATTATGGATGGCATGCTTTATTGTTGATGTTTTGATGACTGACTTAATGAAGCAAATGTGTTATTTTACACAGATTTTTCTCTCAGGGTATAAATCTCCTATATGAGGCTAAAATGCTACATTCAACCTTCATACTACTTCTTATCTCTGTCAAATGAAGGATGAGGACGCATCCTTGTAGGATGTCGTCCTTCATCCCCGTTGGTTCAGGTGTGTGTGTGAATATTCAGAGAATACATGTCTGCATGTCTGGCACCTGGAGACCTTGGGCTCGACTCCAGGAAGAGACAGGTGGCTGTTTGTTGTGAATCTGTGTTTCAAGGGCTTTTGAATCATATTTTGTCAAAAGCGTCATTTTAATGAGGTTTGAAGTTTTAAATCCATGAGAAAAAAAAATCTACACCAGCTGCTGTATTGTTTTACCCCAAATAAAGGAAAACACAACTGACGACTGAAGGTGCAGTGCTGTGGTTGATAGAATATCTAGTGGTCGTACTAAGCAGCATAATACCAAAATATGATATTATTCCAAAGAGACCTGGGAAAGTTGCATCATTCTGACACCACAGGGAAGTCTGGCAAACAGCTATTTAAGAGCAATCAACATGAGGAGTTGGCTTACTTTTCTCATTAAGGGTAATTGAGCTCAAACTGGCATGTTTATATTTCATCATGCACTCTCTTACATGGTGGCAGCAGAAAAAAACATGAAAGTCACACATGGCATAATTTGCCTGTAATATTGCTTTCATGCAGTTCTGGTATATATGTGATGATTCTGCTTTGAGTTTGCTTTTTGTTGATTTCAGCGTTAAAGTTTCCTTATGTTTCAGTCTTCTGGTGTTTCTTTGTGGTTATTCTTTGTGTTTCTTGTCTTGTGTTTCCTGTGTTAATCTCAGTTATTCTTGTGATGTCTCTTGTTTCATGTTCACTTTGTTGCTCCCTGTTTCGTTGTCAACACGTAGCCTGGGGTACTTGGGAAACGGCTTATATATTTTTAAATGTTAAGGGCCTGTCGTCCACAAGAAACCGCAGTTTTACGTCACTGAAAATGATGTTTTCTGGAAACTTTGGCCAAAGCAAAGATTTTTGAAAACTTTGGTTTTGTAGTTTCATGTAGACGCTAGTAAATGAAGATTTGGTTGTCAAACGTGACAACTGAGTAATAGGGTTCATCCTCATTGGATGACATAGGTTTCATGTCTGAAAAACATTGCAAAAGATGGGTTTGGCATGCTTCAAATTGCACTCTCCGGCAGTTATGTGTGGATGAAAAAGTAAAATGAATGGGGTGGGTAGGGGGGTGTTGTTTTTTAAAATATCCCGCTACGTGCATACAAGGCCTCAAATCTCCTTGTGTTTTCATCCTGTTGGTTGCCCCTCATGTGTTTCACCTATGTCTTGTTCCACACCTGTTTTAACTGTCCCGCTGCCGTTAAAGTCTCTGGCTGTTTTCCAAACGGCCTACTACACTAGCAGTGCCTACTTTTCTGGACAAAATTCAGTGCGTAGTAGGCAGTTTGCGAAAACTTGCAAAATCTGCAGTATGCCAAAAATCTGCGGATTTCCTACTGATCCAGGAAAATTTCTCAGTACGCAACAGACCAGTCTACCTGGCACACTGTTTCCCACAATGCACAGCGCTAACGCTGTTTGTGAATGCGGGTGGCAGGTTTCAGTGAGCTACCGCCACCTACTGGAATGGGTTGGCTTTAAAACTACAACACAACAAAATTAACGTTACAGGCCTGAGATAGAAGTGAAATTATAACACAGAAAACACTGGCAAATAATGTTATTTCCAGTTATAAAAGCAGCGTGTCCCTCTGCAAATTCATTAAGCAATGAAAACCACTGATTTCCTTTTAATCTAAACATATGTGGTTTATATGGGAGTGTATTTTTTCCATCAGCTATAAAAATAATAAGTCTTTTCTTCCAGATTTAAATAAATTATATAACTGTTAGTGTAAGATTAAAAATCAAAAATGATGTTTCTGCTATGGTATAATTAACAAAATAACTACAATATCAACATCTAACCATAGTTAAAGGTAATATATATATATATATATATATATATATATATATATATATATATATATATATATATATATATATATATATATATATATATCTTAACAATTGATACATTGATAAGATACTGTATATTTAAGTCCATTTACTGCACGTAAGAGGCATATAAAACTCTGTCAAAAAATATTTGATCATCAGCAAAGAGCTTGGGTCTGTAGGTTGCTCTTCTTATGGTATATATATATTTAGCTTTAATGAAGGAAGGCAATAGATCTGTCCCCGCTGGAGGCTCTTTGTTTTCATAAACTGTTTGTTTGAGCCTCAAGGTCTAAAAAAACTAGAGTTTTATCTGTCACAGATTGTGTTGTGACCATGAAGTTTAAGGATACGGCTCTGCTCTGTCCTCCATTTGATCCTCTTCTATTCTCTTCTCTGGAGGACAATTTGGTTTCCCTGTGTTCAAAAACACATAATCATAAAATTCTGGGAAATGTAGGAAATTGAGTAAGTAAATTAAGATCTAATCATTGCAACTCATTTAAGAAAGGCATTTCTGGAGCATAGAAATTATTGGATCATAAATCCCATGAACAGAGAGGGAAAGAAAGAGCATTGGGCCTGTATTACCTCAGCAGAGAGCCTGTAATATGATATTAGAGAGAAGCAGCACAATAAGAGATAAGTCAGCTGAGCAGAGCAGGAAATGGAGCTAATCTTTTCAAATCTCTTTTATGAAGGAAAAGCGCCCTTTAGGTTTTGTATTGGGAGATGCTTTCTTGTTATTAGCTCTACAGAGAATCCATGTTGATAGATCTGATACAAAGAAGAAGAAAAAAAAACACTGAAAAATAAACTCTAGAATTGCAAAAGCGTCCTCTAATAACAATATGACACATTAGGGGCGTGCTTTGTGGATTTGATAAATGATGCAACAAGCTGTTCACAGTGTGCAAACAGACACATGAGCTCACAGCGGCCTGAAAAACAAATCACAGGTCTCAGATAATAGCTGCAGGTTTGCAAAACACACAGATTAAAGGCAATATAAACAGCTTTCCTTCTTTTCCTGTTGCATGGTGTATCTGTGTCAGTGTGTACATGTATGTTTAACATGTTGGTAACATGATGTTCTCAGTGAGGAATCTCAGGCTACACATGCCGTGAGATGGAGAGTGTGGTAGAGCTGTTGGTTTTCCTTGGGCAGCGACTTAATATGAGTTTGTGCAGTAATCAATACCGTCCTTATCTGATCTCTGCCTCACTGAAGGCTGAAAAAAACACAAGCTAGAGGCTCCTTATCCAGCTTTAAAGTCAGTGTTTTTTATCATGTGCATCTGGCTCAATGGTAGGTCCAAAAACAAAACACCAAAGGTAACAAAACCAGCTCCCCTCTATCATCTTTTCCTACTTCTTTTGCACAGACTGTGATCTGAAAGTAATTAAGCAAATAGACATTCTGTGCTTTTTTGACAAGAAGTTCCAGGAACCATAAGTTCCAGGAGCCTGTGGTTCCTTTATACCACTGAGACCAGCAAGCAAAATTTCCTGGACCCTTTTCAAAGTACTATTCCTTGAGCAGAGACTTTTCAGGAAGGAGGTTAATCTACCCCAGAGCTAAATTTAGACCCTGGTTCCTGCAGTTGAAATGCAGAGTTCTTTAAAAGGTTCCTAGTTCCTGAGAAAAGTTCATGCAGTTGAAAAACGCCTCATATCAAATTAATGTGCAAGTAAGAAAGAGGTAAAAAGCATATTTTAGATTTAAAGTGGACAGCGTGGCTCCGCCATTTACCATTGTACGGTTTAGAAACCAAAAATACCCCCATCACAGGCGCCGCCATTGGTAGCTGTTGTGCCAGAGTCTGCGCAGTAGAGGCAATGGCGATGTGTGTCATGTGGATGCTGGCATGCAAAGTTTCCAGTTCTTAAACATCACAGCTGAATGACAGGGGCTCGTTCTGATTGGCTGGTATGGGTTCTACGTCTGGAAAACACTGCTTAATATGGGTTCGACGTGCCTCAAGCTGCACTCATTGGCAAATTTGCCAGCTGCATGTGGACAAAAGTATCTGTAAAAAGGAACGAGGGGGGGATATTTGATATTTGAAAATACCTAGCTACGTGTGGACATGGCCTATGAGGGACTCAGAGAGAATCTGGGTGGAACCGGTTGAAAAGTCTGATCTCTTCTTGGCTCTTCCTCCTTAAGTATTCTACAATCCCCAAAAAACAAATACACAAGAACGGCAGCTGTCAATGACATCAAACATTCAATAAATACATGTCCTGTGCACTCCGTACCAGTTCTCATTGTAAATTTTCACTGTCAAAAAAACAATCTTTGTATATATCTTGCTCCAATATAAATATGTAAATAGTAATATTTTTCTACTTTTCTATATTTCTTTATTTCTTCATATTTCTTCAAATTCTAATTTTATATTCTATTATCATATTCTATTTTTCATTGTTATCCCATTACTGCACTTTGTTTTTTTTCGTGAGCTGCTGTGGCAAAAAAAATTTCCCCCAAGGGGGATCAATAAAAGAATATTCTATTCTATTCTATTCTATTCTATTCTATTCTATTCTATTCTATTCTATTCTATTCTATTATTAAATATGGTGTAGAGCCTTGTTTTAAACCTCCAATAACTAATGAAAATGAATCTTTTCAGAGCAAAGGGGACTTGAACATAAGGCAGCCAAATTACATCTTCAAATCACCACATCAATCAGATGTAAGAAGCATTTCTATTCCGTGTATTAATTTTTTAAAGTTTGACCACAGCACATCTGGAATAGCTGGGGAGATGGATTTTTTTTACCTATACAGCAGCCAGCCACCAGGGGGAGCAGTTTTTGTGGCAATCTCACTTCAAGCCGAGCAAGATGACGTCTATTTTTTCCCAGTCTGTGGTTATATTTTGTTGCAAACTGGACCTAGACTCATATACCTCACACGGCTTTTTGATGCTGAACACATTCATGCATTTACACACAAATGCAGAGAGACCAAAAACGCCATAGGATGCATGCCAGGCCTGTAGTTGGTGATATCTACAGGAGCATCTTTTGCTAGCCCTCCTCCAAAGTCGAATGGGCTGATCATCTGGCGTATATATTGAATGGGTCTTTGAGAAGAGGAGCAAGAGACTGAGTCAGTGAGAAAGTGGCAGAATAAAAAAATGAATCTCATCACAGCTGCTGTTTGCAGGGCAGGGGAAGGTTACCCTTTACAAACTCAGTCATTTGAAAAGAGAGGGGAAACTTTGGATGAGTAGAAAAAGTGAATAAGAATAAAGGAAGAAAAAAAGATCAGCCAGAATCAATAACAGAACGGTTTCTGCCAGTTTGAGTTTTGTCTGTCAAAAGGGGACAAAGGAAAGATTCAGGGTCAAAAGAAGCAAAGAAAGAGCTGCTTCTTCAAATCTCCTCTGAATGTATTTGATGATGGAAGGCTCACAGGAGTCAAACGAGTTCAACATCAGCTTAAATGATGAAGACATTTCAGAGTGAAAGTTTCACAGAAGAAGACAGGATGCATCTAAACTCTCAGCTCTTCTGGCCTCTCTGTTTTTATCAGGATGAATTAAAGTTGATGCGCTCTAATGTGTGCTCAAGACATCTCCAGAGTTGCATTCTGGGTTATCTCCAGGTCACATGCAGGAGCGTCTGGGTAGAAAAAAATGAGGATGGGGATGAGATCTAGGTACACTGAAAACAGCAGAAAATTTAAATAAAAAGATTTATAAGCTGAACGTAAAGAGCAGGAAGAGAAATCAGTCAGCTCCAGTCTCTCCTGTAGATATCTGTGGTGAACAGATCTCTCTAAATGTGAACATGGTGTCGCGTCGCTGCTGTTTACAAAACTCCTGGTGTTCAGCAGAGCTCCTGCTTCGTCTGCTGAATAATCAGATGATGTCTGGAGACTTTATTGATCTCTGTTGTTGTTATTCTGTGGTGGCTGTCCTGTCCTCTGCTGCCTCACACACAAACACACACATCAGTACAACTCACACGCACACACACTTAGGGTCCATCAGACAGTTCACGTTAATGATGATTTATCACCGTCACAGATATTGAATCAGGGTGTTGTCTCATGAATACCTGACGTGCTGTGTTTGTTTGGAGGCACACTCAGGTCTCTTCATACATTATGGCCTGCAGTGACATTATTAAAAGACAATCTGGAGGAATATTAGCCGTGTTCAATCACTAAAAATGGCCAGAGGCCAGTGAGTTTGGGTTTAGCAGCTGAGGCATTACTCGCACACAAATTTTATTTAAACTTTAAGTGTGCATTAGCTTGGTTTATGATAAATAAACACCACATTTTGAAAAGTTTGCCCTCTTAAATTCTTTGTATTCATCCTTTAATTCAGCAGATCTTTTATGAGAAAGAACAGATGGGATAGGAATAATAAACTTGGAGGAAATGAACCAGAAAATACAAATTTTAGGAGATGAAAGTAAACTTTCTGGCAGCAGAGGGGCATTTTATAAACAGTGATGCCCAAGAAGCTCTTTGAACAGCAGCAGGAGGAAAAGACAGTCGCTGTAAATCTGTGAAATATCTCAGCCAACAGTGCTGCTTTCATGCTGAAATAACATTTAACTTTTAAATCCTCCACTGCCTTAGTTTGAGTTCATATAGTGCCGTCAAAGCTGCTTTTTCTCAGTGAAATTATAAAATGATAAATCTTATCCAATCACAAGAAAAGGGGAAAGTTCATCAAAACATGTGTCTTGAGCTACAAATGCAGATTAGTTGATACTCTCTTAGGGTTTAAAAAAAAAAGCAGAAAGTGGTCATTTTATTCCTTCCTGGTTTGGTTTCTCTGTGGCTATTTTCAGACAAGTGTTCCCTGCTCCAGGAGGGAAGGAGAGGACAGCAGCGTACCCAGGGATCAACAAGGATCTCCTGCCTCAGATGTATGATTGCATTAAAAATCCACACGGCTCAATGAGACATTTTCACATCCCAGAGGCCCTTGCTGCTCACCCTGGCCTCATGTGTGCTCTGGGCACTGATCGATCCACACCCAGCCTTCACAAAGCTTTTAAATATTTCACATTAAAGTACAAGTCCCGGCAGTCAAGAAAAATGATTAACAAGTTTTAAAGTCAGGTTGAATTCTCCGGAGGAAGCAGACGTGTCAGAGTCAGAGGGAGAAAAGTCTGCAGGCAGTGAGGAAACATTAATGAAATGTCAAGTGTGTTTAAATGACTGTCACTGCTGACTCTACTTACATTTAGATTCAGCTTGAACACATTTTGATCTCTGCATGGAGCACATGTTTCAGGGCTCTCTATCAGTTTGTGTTTTTGATGTGTGAACATTGAACAAGTTTACATTTTGGCTGAAAGTTAACTTTTAGTCAATAAAAGTCAGCACTAAAGAAAGATATGACCCCCCTCTTACATCATTTACATAGCGAAGCAGCAGCTACATTCGTCTGCCATTTTCAAAGCCTAACACACAATCAGAGAATAAAACTCTGCTGTCAGGCAATTAAAAAAGAAATCTGATTAATTGCAATTAATTAATCTAATTAATCTAATTTAAATCTCATATCTGCTTGGGGTCCCCAAATAAAGAATTTGAATTGTAGGACATTACAAAATTGTAGTGCATGACTAATCAAATGAATACACGAAGAAGAGAAGATTTGTAAATCCACATTTTATTGGTGATCATTCTGTATTGATACGTCAGGCTGGAGCAGCTTTGATGATGTGAAAATTCTTTTTTACATAAGCTACAAATGACCGTGTCTTCGTTATCCCTTGAGTAGAGACTTTTCACGAAAAACAAAAACTTGTTTACCTCACTCACAATCGTTGTCTCCATTCCTGTTGTCACCTTGGCTTTATTTGGTTTGATTAGCTGTGATTGTGTAAAGTGACGTGCCACTGCCATTTACAGGTCCTTTAACTGACCAATATTAAAATGTCAGTGTTCGCTGCCATTGATGTCTATAGATGTCAATTCGATCACAACTGCTTACTGCGTCTATAGAAGTAAATTGTGTTTTTTTTAACCTGACACACCAGACGGACAGCTTCATGGATCCGCCACGGAAATATTTCACTAGTCCATCTGGGTAGCAGCTCTTTGGATGTGTTTTTAGAAGCGGGACCTTTAAAAAAATCAGCAGCTGGTGATTGGACGACCGTTCTGATTGACACACTTACCACAGACCAATCCACATCAAGCCAAGGTATGACGTAGCTTGTGCGCGCCGCTGCTGAGAAACAATAGATGAACAACTACAGGAACACAAGAAACAGCTGTGATAATGGCGTTAGACGACTGCTGCCGTTTTAGTGAAGTTAACTTAAGAATCAAAGGAACGCTGACTAGTACGAAAGTCTGCTGACGTCACGTCTGCTCGTCACTTTCGCTGCTCCTGCAGCTCTTCCCTGACTGAGCTGGTTAGGATTTAGCTGAGTGAATGCATTGGTCAGTGGAGCTTGGCAAGAATTAAAAAAACTGAATCAGGCAGTTCCATCTGCTCTGCAAGGTTAGCGGGGTCTGGCGGAGCTTGTCAATCAAAATCATGCTCGTAAACTACTGTGGGTGAGAGCGGTGTGCTATTTGGATGAGAGCTCAGCATGGATATGAGAAGAAGATGTGAGATGACAGAAGCAAAGTGAGACGCTGCAAGTCAGAAAAGTTCAGGCAGCTCACGCTGAAACTGAGGATGTATCGCGTTAGTTCAGAGAGAAAGAGCGGTGCGATCGTGGGAAAAGAGACAACCACAATAAAAAAAAAATGGTATGACAGCCCTACTTTGAACACATTCAGGAAGAGCTCAAGTCTTGAGTGGAAGAGACAGACAGTAGAAATTAAAAAATTAAATTAAAAAAAAAAAAAAAAGAGGATAAAGATAGGTGAGATTGTAAGAGTGGTGACAGGTTGAAATATCAGTTTCCATCAAGCGCTGCTCTGATTCAGACATATAGCAGAGATAAGCACAGATTGGCTGATGTACACAGATAACGTGCAGATGAGATGATCAGTTTGTCCTCTAAAGAGTCTTTCAGAAAGCAAATATCCTCATTGTCTTTGCTCTCACCACATCTCCAGCTTTACACACTGATACTCCGACAAAAGCTTTTCCCTCTCTGTGAACACAGAGTGAGATTATTATAGCGATAGCTCCATATCCTCCATCTGACTCTCAAAGCTCATTACCCTCCTTGTGTGAGGGACTGGAGTACAATCACTGTGGTTTTGTTATTTGATTGGTTTGAGGGATCTATGAGAGGATGGGTGTGTAGTGTTACATTTATTCAGAGCAAATAATCAGAAAACAGCTCAGAAAAACATCAGCCAGCCTTCTTTCTAACCACACAACAGCATCTTTCCATCAGAGGAAACGGAGAATGAGCCTGGATGATGCGAGTGGAAGACTGATGTCTCTTCCTTATTTTGGGGTCTTGATTTGCTTCAGTATTTCCTGATTAGAGATCTTCGTAAGCAAAGCTCATAGTAATGTGTATGTGTGTGCAGGTTCATGTGTGATTTTTTTTTTGTGAGATAATGGGCCCTTGGTTTTGAGACATGTAGTGAAGCAGTGTCCCAATTCTCCGTAAGATCAAGGGGGAGGGCTATGCAGCCCTTGAAATTAAGACAAACCGAGACCTAACTTGCAGGGCTGGGGTATGAGAAATTTCCCATTAAATCAATCCTTTTTATTAGATATCCAATCCTTTGCTACTTCACAATAATATTAGCCATGTTTTGAACTGTTTGTTTCATTTGGAAATAGCTCGTTATAGTGATCTACCTAACATCGCTACAGAGGGATTACGATGTGCACACATCTTGACAGCAGAAGCAGCGCTTAGCTCCATTCATTCAGATGAGTTAACTTTTTTTGACACTTAATTTAGCCTGTTATCAGCATAAAATGTACGGTTGTTCTGTGATCAATTTCAAGAAACAATACTCTAAAAGAGAGGCAACGTCTATCAAGTTTTGACCGTCACAGAGCAACCGGTGTTTTGAAGCAAATCGCGACCATGCTAAATGGTGACTCTCAGCGGACAGAATCAGTGATTAATGATTGAGAGTCACCAGTTAACAGGGTCACACTTCACACTTCACACTGAGTTTCTGATATTTTGACACACGTTTACGTCCTGGTATGTCACGGTCTGGTAAGTGTCCACGAATTGTGCAGTCATGAGCATCAAGTGACAGTTTTGTGTTTAAATTGCCCTCTGGGTACAAGCCGGATTTCTTTGCGAAAACGTTAGTCCACCCAATATCTGTCCACTTGCTGATCTCTTCTGTCCACTCACTGCTATTTCACAAACCTGGAAGCCTTTTACCATCCGTAAAAGTGATGGTATTAAGTTTAAAAGTGCGTTTTTTGGTGGTACGTCAGTTGACAAACCATTCAACGGTAGATTAGCGTTCCCTTGTCAAGACTTAGCTGTCTCATTATTTATGTGATGTGGTGCATCATGGTGGTGTCTGTTTGCTGTGAGTTTGTCACCCTAATCTGACATAGTTTTATCATCAATTTGTAAAAACAGTAAAAATATGTTTTGTTTGGAAGTGAATAAACAGTTGCTCTGCCTACAACAGCCAGTGAGCATCTAGGGGTGATGATGGAGCGGGGATCGAGTGGCTTCTTGTTTCTAGGTGAGGTTTTTTTTTTTTTTTTACCCCTTTCACTGGGCTCTTAAAACAAAGGGCCCAGGGGAAGGGGTAAGCCCTAACCCTCAGTTATGAGAAAGCCGCACAGGTTTATCCTCTGGCTCATACATGGAGGTATAGCTGCAGGTAGGAGGTAGATGAAATGACACTCACACACGCACACACACACACCCTACCATGTTAAATAATTTAGAGGCTATTATTGCATGCCTGGTGTTTTTCAATGAGCTTTGAGAAGATCCAGAGATCCACAAAAAGAGATCTGAAGCATCTGTGCAGGAGACGCTGGTGGAAGGAGTGAAAGAGAATCATGAACTAGTGTCACATGACTCACTGAGTCTTCTTCTCTTTGTTGTATTTGAGAAAGGGTTTAAACAGAGAGAACAGAGAGATGGTAGTTAAAAATTCACTTTGAATATATCATGGATAGTGTGGGAAAAGATACTCAGAATTTGAATAGTTCACTGAAATCTGTTAAAAATAAGGGAATAACTCTTTTTTTAAAAACTTCATTATAATGAAAGTTTATTTATTCTACATTTCCTGTGCAAAAGCCTGTGATTGTTGTTGCATGTCTTTAAAGGGGACATACTGTATCATGCATAATCTACTTTTATATGGTTTACTAACAACAATACATGTCCCTACTGTGTCTACAACACCACCTACTATTATCTTTTTATTTAACCTTTATTTAAACCAGGTTGGTCCCATTGAGATTAAAAAAAACTCTTTTTCAATGGAGACCTGGCCAAACAGGCAGCAGCAAACACAAAGTTACAGACAAGAAGCACAAAAAGTGACAAGGCACAGCCAATAAAACACAAGTTAATGTTTAAATTTGTTCTAGGAAACAAATGTTCAAACAACCAAGCTAAAACACTGGCATCTGATAGAACTAGCCTCCATGTTTTTTATTTTATATTTTGTATTTCTACTATAAAAAGGATTGATCCTCCCCCTTCTTTCCTAGCCCCCTTTTTCTGAAAACCTCCTTGAAAAGCTCTCTTGAAATTCCAGCCCAGAATGATGTTATTTTGGGCTACACTCATCTACAGATCGGAATAGCGCTATCACGTCTGGCAAGTCATTCCACCCTCTTCCTGTGTCCTCTTTAGTGTGATCTACAGAATGACTAGTACGCTTCCGGTGGCTCTGCTTGGCTGCAACTTGGGCCACCTGCTAACCTGGCGTCTTCAATGTTTTCAAGTGATTTCTGACTTTGATTACTGCTGCCTGTACTCCCCTTTTTATCTAGCTGCTAAGCTAGACCAAGGAACAGCTCCCGCTTCTCCTACCCAGCCACAGAGCTGCCTCCCAGTTACCAAGGGAACTGCTGGTTCGATGTCCGGAGAAGGCAGGAGATGGACGGGCAAGAGGGGGAAACAAGGTGGAGTACATCAGAGGTTACAGGGACGAGCTAGCAAGCCACGGCTACTCGTGTTCACTGAGACATGGCTTCAGGATGATGTACCCAACTTGTATGTGTCTCTAGATGGCTTCTCGCTGGTCCGAGCCGACCGGACCGCCAACTCCGGGAAGAGCAAAGGCGGAGGGAGCTGTGTCTATATCAGCAACCAATGGTGTTTGCAGTTCACCTTTAAAGAGTCGATCTGCAACCCCGACGTTGAACTGGTATGTCTGAACCTGAGACCTTTTTATGTGCCACGAGAATTTGGGGACATTTTATTACCATCGGGCAGAAGGTTCAGAGTGCCTAAATGTAAACCTAACAGATTTTAAAAGTCTTTTATACCTATGGCGATCAAACTAGTCAATGAGCTTGGATGATCAGCGTATTTGCACCGGTCGGCACTTTGCTTGTTCTTAACTTTTTTTATATTTACTTTTTTTTTGTGTGTTATTGTTTTTTTTTGTCCTTAACTTACAGTCATGGTACTGTTGTATATAGTTGCAGTAGGGGCAAAAGGCCCAAAACAAATTTCTCTCTGAGACAATAAAGGCAATCTTGAATCTTGAATCTTGAGTTGTTCCGTCGTGGGCTGTGTGAACCAACACAAGCGGCTTTTCAACCCATCATTGGAATTGAATTGGATTGGATTAGACTTGATTAGAGTGCTGTTAATGTAATAACACATGCAGGGCACTAATCACACATGTTGTCACAGAGTCTCATAAAGGAAGGACTGTTATTTATCGAAAGGTTAATCAGTGTTGTTCTTTTCAGTGATATAACGAAAATCCATTTACATGATGTACACAGAACGGACACATCATTACATACATGTAGTCTCCTATGTAACCAAGGTTAATTATAACTGACCTGAATGCCTCACAACTACGTGTGCTGTGTCTTGTGAGTAAATGAGAAAACACAATTAGTTTATACAATATAATGAAACCATGGTGTGTCATCAGAAACACAATAGCAGTGCATTTTACAGCAGGTGTGAGATTAACTCACATCAGATGGATATTAAGTTTGGTAAAGGTAAAGGGAGCACAGGTAGTTTGAAATGCAGCTAATTTACTTCATTTACACAACAGAGGATTCATGCAGCAGGTGCAGGAAGCAGCTGTGTTTGTTTAAGGTAATGAAATCAAATCTGTCAGGGAAAAGTCAGGCGCCAAATGGCAAGGCTGAAAATAAAGACAAAGATTTGAAAAGATGACGATATTCATGCCATGTGAAATGTGCAGGACTACATTTACTGATTCTGCTCAGGCTGGCAGAGTTGAATGAGTCAGCCAGTCCACTTCAAAACAATCTGTAAGTCCTGCAGCAAACCCTCCACCCACTCCTCTATCCTTTCATCCACCTGTCATATTGTCCTGAGTGAATGTATGAGGCAGGAGTCTGGTGGCTCAAAATGATGGATATCAGGCTCTTCATTTCCATCAGAGTAAAGGTTAACAGCCCATCATTCTTCCCCTCCAGAGGTAAAAGATTGGTGGACCCAAGGAGAGGAATGGCTGCTTTTTGAGTAGCTGGCTAACAATACAAGTCTCCATAGATTCAATATTGTTCAGGGGAAGTACGAAAGAAAGCTGTTATCCTCTGACCTTTAAGCTCGAAGTAATCTGAAACACACCTCAAAATACAGCAGGGGGTTGTTAGAGGTTGCGTTGCACAGCAGTGAGAATTCAGCAAAGAAAGTAATATTTGATGGTCCTAATGTTAAACTTGTGTCAAAAGAATTATAAATTTGGGGCTAAGCAGTCTAACTTCAGACCCATGAATCCAGCCTGTGGCCTGTTTTCTGCACGGCATTCCCCACTCTCACCCAGTTTCCCACTCTACCCCGTCTTCTCTAATTAAGGGCATAAAAAGCCCCCCAAGAATTACATTTAAATAAATCAACAAATTGATAATAATAATAATAATAATAATAATAATAATAATAATAATAATAATAATAATAATAATAATGAAATGAAATAAATAAGTAAAAAAAATAAAATAAATAATAATAATAATAATAATAATAATAATAATAATAATAATAATAATAATAATGAAATGAAATAAATAAGTAAAAAAAATAAAATAAATAATAATAATAATAATAATAATAATAATAATACATAAAAGACATTGGTGTATTTTTTTTTTTTTGATGGCAATCATATCCCAATGCTCTCCAGAATCCTCTGGGTAATTGTTGGGCAAACCACAGAAGGAAATATCAAACCCCCCTGGAGGGTGTCCCCTTTTGGCTGGAGGCAGGAGGTCTGTCATAAATTAAGAAGAAGAAGAAAAAAGAAAACTGTGCTCAAAGGTCGGACATCAAAAGTGAAATGATGGGTCCTGGAGGAGCTGTTATCCAGTGTTGTATCTTTAGTCCTGGAGAGCCTGAAGCTAAGTTATGGTAAAACACATCAGAGCTGCTTTATGGCTTCGTCCTCCTCGTGTCACAGCCTGCTCGGGCACACGGCCCAAATGCCTTCGTCCGCTGACCTTGGTCATAATATGAGCATTAAAAGTGGAGCAGGCATATACTCAGGGCTGCTGTCCAACTTACATACCCACAGCCAGCACACACTCTCACCCACACACACTCTCTAGGACAGCGAGGTGAGAGCTTCCCTGTCTTTGTTTGCAGTCAGCTAACACGTGCCTCGGCTCATTGCACTGTTTAGCATTGACTTACAGTTTCTGACAGACGTCTGCTGATGAGGACAAAACGAAAGGACAACAAGGTAACAATCTGACATTGTTGCTTCATGAAAGTGTCTTAAAAATGTTTTATTTTCTGTCCAGATACACTGGAGATGTGACTGTATTACCAAACATTTGGCTTTGAAAGAAGGATAAAATCCATACTGGAGGCTTTTTAGAAATGTGAGCACGTAGAGAGGAGGATTTGAAGGTGAAATGTAGGTATATGCACTGAAAAAATAGGGATAAAGATATGTAATATAAATGCTTGCTTTTGTCTTGTATCTGTTTTGTGAGTATAAGGTTTTTCCTCTAAGTTATGTTTTAATATGTTTTTTAAATTATATTTTGTATGGTTTTTGTTATTCAAGTTTTAAATCTCTTTAATTTCAATAATTAAACTTTTTGGATTTTAAAATATTTTAAATATTGAATGTCTTATTAAATTGCCATGTTTATTATGTGTCAAAGCACTTAGTAAATGATTTCTTTTTAATGGTGCTGTATAAATAAAGTTCATCACTCTTATTTTATTATTAAATTCACTCATATTGCAGCTCAACGTGTTTCATTTGAAGGTCAGGGAGGTGGAAGCTGGAAGCTGTGTGTAATGTGAAGAGGTGAAAAGGCTTCAGGTCCTGTTTCCTGTGACAGCCACAATATGAAACCTGTTGACCTCCATCCCCATCACACCACAAATACACACACACACACACACACACACACACACACACACACACACACACACACACACACACACACACACACACACACACACACACACACACACACACATACACACACACACACACACACACACACACACACACACACACATTTATTACATGGGAAAAAAATCAAATCCCTCAGGAAACAGAGCTCTGACTCAATCTTTGACCTCTCACACAGCACACTGAGTTGAAATCAAACACAGCTTTTCTGTGCATCTTCCCCCATTCTTCCAATTTCCTGTTCTCTAAAACACACATCATACACACCTGTTAATGGAAAAAGGTGCATGTCAGCTTGTGGTGTCCTGGTGTGACTCCTTAAAAGATGCCCACAGGCTTCAGATTGAGCACAAACTTAAACCAACGAGAAAACTCTGTAAACCTTTATCCTCTGTAAAAATGTCTGAAAGTCTTCTTAGTGCTCTCAAAGGACGGTTTGACACCTTCTTCGTCTTTTAGAGAAAGCATCCTCAGCCTCTTTCAAAGGCAGAAAAAGGTGCTTCGCTGTCATGTTGGGAGTAAATTGGCTTCATCTGAGAGGAAACTTTTCAACCCTCTCTTGTCTGCGCTGCACTTTAAGGTGACATAAAGGAAGGAAATGCATGGCAGGAGACAAACAGAGCAAAGAAGAAGAAAGTGAGGATGAAATGATGACAGAAATATCACAGAGATGTGCGCAGAGACGATGAGGAGAAAGGGTTGAAGTGAAAGATTGAGCTTAATGTGTCCTGTACTGTATCCTAACACATCTCAGGATGGATGCTTTTATTTTAAGTGCTCCACATGTTGCCTGAGTGCTTAAATTTAGAGTATGAATGGCCCACAGGAGATGGAGTCCTTAACCTCAGCTGTGTACGCGGTATCTGCTCCCATTGACTCTGCTGTTTATTCTGTCTTTTATCAGACTCAGAAAAGACTCAGAAGTCAAAGTAAAGGCATGAAATGGTGACTAACTTTTTTTTATCGGCAGGGCTCCTTTCAGCCAGATTTAATTCAACAAGGGTGAAAAAGTGCTCACACTGGTAAAGAATCTAACCTGGGGTCACACACTGAGAGTTTATGACAGCTTGTTGTGTTGTAATGTGGATCTGATCACAGCCTGACTCCTCACACAGCCTCAGGATCAGAATGAACTCTGGGTAAAGTTCCTCCTCATGTGTGCCACGATCGCTGACACAGCTCAGGTCTCAAAGTGCAGCAGAATGTTTTTTAATTGATTCCTGTCAGATTTACTCTCTGTGTCAGACCGTAACAGGAGGCTGAACGCTAAACTTGAACACACTGAGTATCAAAGACAGTCAGCTGTAGAGAGGAGCTCTCACTCCTCCTCTACTTGAATCTGATGCGTTTTCTGTCTGACGTGTGAGGCTGCTGGAAAAACCTTCAGACACTCACAGGTTTTTGTCCTTTGAGGAGACAGAATCTTCCTCCCAGAGGAAGTGAACAGGAGGATCGTGATTAATTATTTATAGACAGAAAGTGTGACAGAAGAGTGGGAGAGCAACTTCCTATTGAGGATATTTTTTCTCTACATTTCTAGTTGTTGATATATTGTGGAAAACGGATTTATTCAGACGGCAGTTAGTTTCATTCATGAATGATATGAAAAGCTATGAGGTGCAGCAGATTTATTAATTAAACTGCTTTAAATAAATAAATAAATAAATAAATAAAGAGTTTAAGATTGACAGCAGATATTCTGAGGCTGAGAAAGTTGCTTGAGGGATTTTTACTGAAACAAAAAATCTGGATTGAAAGCAACATGATTGGTTATGGACTGTACTTAGTGTAGCTGACACACTTTTACTTTCCCGATAATTTTAAATTTCATTTAATTTTACTGAAAGATCTTATGTGTATAATGTCAAACCAAAAGAAAAAAGATAGTGTTCAGTATGGTCTTTGGTATTCTGAGTCTCTGTTGAGCAAAGTAAGAGAAAATTAAGTTCACTTATATAATGGATTCTCCTTTATCAAGAACTACTGAACATGACTGGTACCAAACAACATTTGGAATTTGCTTTTTTGCTTTTTTCCTTTTTTAGAGAAAGTTGTTGTTACTTAAAATGATTTTTAATTTGCAAAAATAAATAAATAAAGGAATAAATAAACAGTTTATCACAGTAATAGGGATAACCTTATGGAACAATCTGGAAAAGGACACCAAACAGGCAAAATCAAAGTTTATCTTTAAATTACTATTAAATCTAATATGTAAAGTAAATATTGAAAAAAAGAGTTAAAAATACAAATCCTTTTTGGTTTTACATTAGGGAATTCCTTATTTATGGATCCTTGTTTTTGGGGGGGTTGTTTTCTGTTTCCTTTTGTTTTGTGTTTTCTTTTTTTTTTTTTTTTTTTTTTTTTTGCTGTTGTTGTTGGTACTGAAGTGCTGAAGTGTTATACAGCGTGTTAGCCTGCAGCTATTTTTTTTATTTCTGTACAAGGTGATTTGTATTTTTTTTTTAGGAAAGGGGCAGACAAAACAATATATTTTCTTCTTTCTGCTTCCTTTTCATGCATATGTATTATTTCTATTTTGTTGCACTAAACATTTTTTTTTTTTTTGTCAGAAAAAAACAAAAACAAATCACAAGTGTCTGAAACATGGCATTGGCACTGCAGGCTTGTAGGCCAGGATTTCTTAAAAAATCATGCGTAGTTAAAATTGAGACCAAATTAATACTGCAGAATGAAAATCAGAACAATCAGAGTCTGACATAAACATCACAATGATTCGAGCTTTGAAGTCGAAGGGCTGACATAACCAAAGTAAAACAGGGACACCAGCCATCTCATGCCACTGTTTACCATACAAGACATCAGCCAACTGTTGAGATTTCAGCACCAGGACTGGGGATACAAACCAAGGACCCATTCTGTTTTTGTTCCAAATGGTCCAGCCCTGTGATTGACTGGCGACCAGTCCAGGGTGTACCCCGCCTCTCGCCTAATGACAGCCGGGATGGGCTACAGCCACCCGTGACCCTGAACAGGATAAGCGGTTAAGAAAATGAATGATTGAATGTTCCAGTAAGAGGCTTGAAGTGTTTGTTTCCTGAGTGATCTACGCCCTATCAGTGTAAACATGCTCTGTCCACTTTCGCTCTCCACCTTCTTTCTGCAACTGACATACACACACATACACACCGATTTTTCCAGGAGCCCTGAAATAAATTTGAATTGTATCTCACACATCATTTTCAGGAGTTTTGTTCCTCTATAGAAAAGATAGAAACCCATAGATGGCGATTTCTATAAATCCCATCATCTCATCAAAACACCCCGGATAATACTGCTGTTATATTACCAACAATGGTCCTATACAAGCAGATGCATTACAGGCAGATATACATAAGCATATGGAAAAAAGATGCTCTGAAGGAAAGAAAGGTATTGGAATATGAAATCTCACATATCTGCAGTGCCATTTCACAGGAAATGGCACCTTTAGGAGCAATCCCTGAAGAAGAGAAGGATATAGGAAAGGATTTAAAGTTCTTATTGCATTTTTTCCCTGCATTGGCTGTTCAACCTTTCGTGATCCAAACTGGCTGCATCTCATGATCACTTATTGATTTATCTGCAGATTAGTTTTAATGAATATCAGTTAATCCATCTGTCATAAAAGATGACATTTACAGACATTCGTGGTGACATAAAAAGACAGTGAAACCAGTTCTACCGAGGCTGCAGTCGACATCGCACTGGTTTCAGGATTGACTTGGTATAAGTCATCTAAGGATGGGTACTGAATTTGATACTTATACATACAAAAGTATCAAATTCAATAAATGTATATAAATGTGAATGTATCCAGTAAATGTATACATACATTTCTATACATATATATAATGGACTGGAAGAGTTGGTGATTTTCCATGATGGACATGAATACAGCTTTGCAAGGTGATACAGTGAAGAATAAATATGTTAAATTGACCAAAAAAATTTGAGATTTTATTATTAAACAAATTGATATTTTTTACCAAATAAACACAAAAAAGTACCAAAAATTGGTACCGTTTAGTACCAATACCGATTGCCAGGTACCAGGCATCGGTACCGAATCGTTTCACATGTGAAAGGTACCCATCCTTAAAGTCACTCCTTCAGCAACGCAATACAAGATTCAGGTTTAGCACTTATTAGAGTCTACCTATCCCTAATAGGTGGGGGCAATTTTTTTAAAAAAATGCATAGCTAACACAAGTTAGGGTTTCAGAAGGCTACACATTATGTTGAATGAATATTCATCAGTTCACTAATGCAAACAATGATGTCAAGCTTTTGGTTGCCAGAAACTATCATGTAATTTAGATTTTCAGATTTAATTCATCACATGCCCTCTATAGCATCAGGCAGATCACCTGTTTCAACAGGCCACACAGCTTCTGGTTTTCAGGCCTTTGTGTTTTCATGCATTGACCACTCTTTCTTCTAGCGGGCCTCTCTGCGTGTTCATTTAATCCTCCGCTGATTGCCCAGAATGCAGCTGCACGTCTGGTCTTCAACCAGCCTGAAACAGCACGCCACCCCACTGTTGATCTCACTTCAATGGCTTCCAGTGGCAGCTCCAATCAAAGCTCTTCCTCTGGCTTACAAAACATTGACAAGAACAGCTCCTGCCTACCTGGGGTCCCTCATCCAGGTCTACACTCCTTCTCTCCCACTACACTCTGCTTGTAAAAGACGCCTTGTGCTCCCAGCGCGGCTCTAAATCTCTAGCCAGACTCTTCTCCTCTGTTGTGCCCAAATGGTGGACTGAATTACCTAACTCTATACGATCTGCAGAGTCCCTTTCTACTTTTAAGAGATGTCTGAAGACTCATCTGTTCAGGGAACACTTCTGCACTTAGGCTGACCCTTCACCTCTTTGTCCTCAGGGGTAGAATGAGTCAGAAGGTCTCCGACCCAGCTCCTAGTGAATATTTAGCACTGGTTATTGAAGGTTGTTGAAGGTTGAACTACCTGCAGCCAAATAACTTATAGTACTTTGTCGCGCTAACAAGGTTTTCTCTTCTGTCAAAATTCTTGCTTGTGCTGAACGTTACTTTGGACAAAAGGGTCTGATAAGTGAAACTATAGAATTGTAACTTGATGCAAAAACTTTGCACATGACTTTCCATGTGTGGGCGCAAAGAAGAGATTCAGTTTGTAGATATACATTTGTATTAATAAGAGCCTTGCACAGACCTTTTGACCTGGATCTAGTAGGTGGAAGCCTCAGGTGTGATCAGGTAATTAAATGGAACATGAGGTGGGAGGAGATGAGATGTTGTATAAGATAGAGAGACGCAGAGACTGAGCAGGAGAAGGCACATTAGGAGAAGATTCAGTGATAATTCAGCTCAGAGGAGGACAAAGTCCATCACCTCTCTGGCCTGACATATTGAAAACAGCAGCACCGCGCTCAGTGTTCACAGAGGTCGCTCGTCTAATTAGAAATTCACACAAGTGCGCACCTGCAAACACACGCAGACACATCACCTCCCTTCATTCCTCCCTGTCTTCTTACTCTCCTGATGAAACATGAATGTAAATGAGTTCCTCTATCCGAGCAGAAGCACTGAGAGGTATTAAAGGTGACATTAGGGAAGAAATACCCTCACTTCTTCTTCGTCGTCACATAGTATCTGCTGCAGAGATGTCTGAGTGTAACAGATAAGTCATAGATAATGCACATTGATAAATAAAACATGCCCCAGGCTGTCTGATCAAGCTTGCAGCGCTCCTGGAAAGCAAAAGCACTGATAACCACTACAGAAGTATGGGTTTGGAGGAATATTATGCAGCTCTCAGACTGCTTCTGTGACAGTCCCATCCATGGAAGAGGGAGGCGACTGTCTCTGGCTGGGCATCATGGGATTTATGAGGGCAGAGCCAGTCATCAGGCTGAGATGGGGGTCAAAGTCTGGAGTTAGGAGAGAAGCATGGTGGAATATCATTATCAGGCTCCACAAAGAGAAGTCAGTCTATTTTCAATCTTCAGTCACACCAAACCACTGCTTAGAAATCTCTGTTGTCCTCATCTGCATCTGCAGCAGGGAAAAGAGGTTGTTGTGTGCACGTTTCACAAACTTGATCTTAATGAGAGACAAAAATTAATATTAACGCTGCAAGCAGCGTTGGACGGGTCCTCGCGCTCTCGCCAGTCCTTCAGGCCTGTTTCACCTTCACTGTGAAAGTTTCATCCCTTTCTGGCCCTCTTAGAGGTATCACTGTTGATACCATAGACTGTTTATAGAGTGGACAGTGTGGCTCCACCATTTTTCATTGTACTGTTTTGAAGCCTAAATACCCCCGTCACAGGCACAGCCATTGTAGCAGTTGTGCCAGAGTCTGCGCAGTAGAGACGATGAGGGATTCTGGGAGAATCTGGGTGGAGCTGGGTGACAAAAATAATCTATATTTTTTTTCTTTCGAGAGTCTAATCACTTCTTGACTCTACCTTTCGACATATTTTACAATCCCCGGAAAAAAATACACAAGAACCGCAGCTGTCAATCATCATTAAATGTTACGTAAAGCCTCGTCTTTAACCTTGTATAACTAATGGAAACGAAACTTTTCAGAAAAAAGAGGACTTGAATACGAGACAGCCAAATGATATCTTCAAATCACCCCAACAATCCGACATGAGAAACATTTCTACGAGGTGTATTAATTTTTTAAAGTCTGACCACAGCCCATCTGGAATGGCTGGAAAGCCGGATTTTTTAACCTTTCTAACCTATACTGCAGCCAGCCACCAGGGGGAGCAGTATTTGTGGAGACCTCACTTTGAGTTGAGCAAGCGGACGTCCATTTTTTTACATTCTATGGTTGATACTAGGTATTATTTCCTATGCTGAGTCACATGACCAGCTGCACGGAACTCGTAATCAGTGTCTGACATCATCACACAATTGCTGCTCAGTTATGGGCTGAATTGACATAATTTTTTAGAAACAACTCCTCAAAGATGACACAATTTTTTTCCAAGTCTGAGTAAAAATATACAATACTGTAGGAAATTTTGTCAGGAATCCACCTATGTAATTTCTGAAGCTGTACAACTTTTACTTTTTTGTCTAGAGGCCCAAATGTGGCAGCTTGCATAGAGCTAAAACTTTTGTCCCATGTATTTACATGGAGGAAGCTGAGAAGGCCTCTGTAGGGTGCACCAAATTTGAAGGCTCATTGTTTGGAAACCAGGTCCTAACTAACAACTTCCATAAGATCCTTTGTAGAGCAGGGTCTAGTCTCTCATGTGAGCCAATTTCAAAGCGATACCACTTATGGTTTCTGAGATAATTTTTGCAGAAATGGTAAAAATGTGGCCAAATTTTATTTTGAAAGGCAAATTGTGGGCTTCCTGTTGGAGATAGGTCAGCATCTCATTATAACAAACATTTTGGCATTGGTTTGATATGTCTATGACATTCCTACTGGCCACTAGGGCCGTTTTAGTGTGGCTAGGTGGCGCTAGAGAGGTTATTATGGGATGTTGGGGGTCAAATTTGGTATCACATAGAACTTTTTTGCGATTGTGAGGTGTGATTCTAGCACGTTTAGCGGGTGTAATTTAAGCTCAAAGCGAGGACGGAATAAGAAGAGAGAAAGAAACGGACAGAATACAATAGTGCCCACTTCCTTGGGGTGAGGACCCCAATAATTGCAACAAAAGTGATGCAAAGACAGAATGTTAGTATGTTAACACTACTGCAGAGCTATGACGACATCAATATGAAGAGCAGTGGTGCTGTGGTGGGTCATCCCTCTCTCTGTCTCCAGTTGATGACCCTGACATCCATCTTTGACCAGGTGATGAAGGAAAAGGAGGATGGTGATAATGAAAACGCTGTCTGATTGCCACGGCGATGGATTACTCCTTCCTGTGAAGAGGAGGAGGAGAGAAAGATGAGAAAGAAAGAGAAGTGACGCAGGTGTGAAAACAACAGTGGTTTCAATGCTTTGTATACTTGTCACAAAAATCCATATAGGAAAGAATTGTGAAAAGTGGGATAATTTGATAAAGTAAGACTGATTTTTATGAAGTGTCACAAATACTTTTCTCAAAAGTTGTAGGCTCGACTTTTAGTATGATTATTTACTTGTTTCTTAACTTCACTCTTTCTTGAACTCTTCTATTTCTCAAATATTTAAAAGGTTTGAAAAAGTGATGATTATTTTTACAGGAATATGATCCCCAGTCGTTCAACATAAAAAAATAACTGGAACAGAAATAAAGATAGCTATAGAACTTTATATGCCTTATTAAGTGACCTCTGAGCTTCAGGATGCTGAGTTTATAAATGAGTCATTCTGTCAGCTGGCTGTCACTCAACAGGCAGAGGCTTATCAAGAATTTAGGAAATAGCTTCATTATTTATGCCCTCTGTCAAATAAAATAACAATCCACAGCATCTGTTTAACGGCCAGAAAACTCCCATAACACCACACCTGTCAGATCTCAGGTTTGATCACAGTGACTAAGGGAAAGTGTCTGCAGAGGTTAGATTTTCTGCTTCTGACTTCCTGTAGAGTGATGGAGGGGTGAAAATTGTTGATTCAAACCAATGAACAAACCTGACCAACAAATGTATTGAGGAATGGATGGTTGTATGGATTTATAGATGCATCATTTGATGAATAGTTACATGAATTGATGGGGGGGTGGATGGTTGGATGACTTGGTTGGCAAAAGGATAAATGGATGGAGATAAAATGGATGGATGGATGAACATGTGTATGGATGAAGAAAATTGCTGAATGGATGGTTGGATGGTTGGATGGATGCATACATTCCAGAAGAGATGGACAAATGAATGGAAAGATAAGTAGATGGAGTAGATGACTTATGGCAAAGCCACGCCCCCTCCACTCACTCAGACAAACAATGAACATTCAGTGACAGGCGCTACAACAGGCAACATGGTCGGAGACATTTCACAGATTCACATTTACAGATCCTGACATTATCAAATGTGATCAACCACATTTTGTTGCCATCACCATCCTAGATAAAAATAGAGGATCAGCATTGGTGATGGCAAAAATGTGTTAGTTTGGTAGTATTTACACTGAATTATCCTGTACATTTGCCAACCTTTGTTATCTCGACAAATACAGATAGGCTAATGAAGCTAAGCTCCAGAAGCTAACATTAGCTTAACAAGAGCCCTTTGGACAACAGCTCAAAATAACGTATCATCACCAAAGTGCAAAAATTGGAACAAAATAGGCCGATGAACTCCCAAAAAACCCTGAAAAGACACAATGAACAACACAGCTAAGAGCAAATGGTAGGCTAACTCTAGCTAAAGCTACAGAGACAACCCCAAACAGTCCGTTAGACTGCAGTAGCAGTTTAAGAGTTAAAGATAACTTAAGCATTTTTTTTTTTTTTTTTTTCCGGCAGAGTGACGATAAAACCTTAGAGCAGACAACCTTGTTAATTTTATTCTTTCATTCTTCCAAAGAGGACACTTTTCTCTGTTGAGATGTGGCTCATGAAAGGATGAAAAAGTACATCGCCCAGCCTCTCAGGATACTTTGTGTCAGAGTTGCATGGACCTCATGGACACAGTTTGACCATTTTTAAGCTCAAACTGTCAGAAAAACCTTATAACACCAAGCAAAAACTGACCTTCTGCTATGTATTCCAGTGGGTGTACAGGCAGAGAATGTCCGAGTGTGTTGGAAGACTATACACATTGTGATTGGCTCCTCGTGTTTTTGGACGGGACTTAGCCTTAGGTCAACTTATGAATGAATGGGTGAGAGGACAAATGGAAGGATAGATGAACACATGTTTGGGTGGATGAAATGCTAAATAGATGAACAAAAAGATGGATGAGTTGATGAGTGGATGGAGGATGGATGAATAGAAGGATAGATTGATATTTTGATAGATGAATGGAAGATGTGTTAACATATTGAGTAATGGATGGATAGTCTTGTTTGTATACATGGATGGATGGATGGATGGATGGATGGATGGATGGATGGATGGATGGATGGATGGATGGATGGATTGACTGTTGACGGAATTTGCTTGTGATCAGTAGTTTTTCATGGGCCCATTGTTGGTAGAGTTAGGCAAGGGCCCTGATGGCCAATCACAAGACACTTGTATATTAGCATCATTTAGTGATTCCTATTTTGAAAACAAGTAGACATTTCCAATAGTGACACCAAAAACGTTCTCAATATTAAATCGCTTCTTATCAAAGTACCACATGTTGCAGTGATTGCCATGATGGAGTCATGTTTGATCAGAAACAGCAGTTCTTTGGCTCAGTGTGTGTGGTTACCTCGTAGAAACAGTAGTCTCGAGTGATGTTATTATTTACCGTTTTTTTTTCCCAAGGGATGTTCATCCTCTCCAGTTCTCACTGCCATGGCAACACTGGCGCACTAGCCCAGTAGCCATGTTTTTGTTTAATCACTAAATATATGATGACCCAGGGTTTGAGGGTCAGTGCGGAAGAAAAAGGAGGAAAACTCCCCAGAGACCTCCGGATCAGGAACAATGCCCTCCAACAGAAACACCAAGAGAAAGCTCCTAGTTCTCTGCCCACACATGCCTGCTGGTCCCAGTGTCGGTGTGTTTCTGATCTCTTTTTATGCATTCATCGGTTTCCTACACCACTGTACATAACACCGCAAGCTCATGTATCTGCTGCTTTATTTATTCTACTGTAAAATCCTCCCATTAGGTTGGTGAAATGTTACCAGATTTCAACCCTGCCTGTGTGTGAGAAGCAGAGACATGAAATTAAATTCAAGAAAAATGAATTTAACCACAAAAAGCTTCCAGCTATCTCTGCTCTACTCCCTTTCCCGCCTTCACACAACCTCTCCTCCCCTTCCTTCATCCTCAAACTGTGATTTTCACACTAAATGTTCCCGCTCAGCAGAGCCAGCCATGGGTGGCGGTCAGAGGGACGCTGACAGCAGCTGTGAGACATGCTGGGTAATATGGGTAATTTTTTCTCATGAACAGACAGGCCCAAACCTTCATGAACTCAGCCTTTTCATCCATCCTGCCAACGTTAACCCATCTACATTTCCATTTCCCTCCTCATCTCCAGCAGATATCTCTGTAGAGTCAATCAATTTCAAATAACCATGAAAAATTCTTCATCTAATTCTCTTTAATTTGACAAATATCACTTTAAATGACTTGATCTCATTTATCCTGCACAGATTGTGCCTGTTAATATTTTATGAAGCAGAATTTCCATCATTAATTTCTGCACATTTCATTTTTCCCTTCACTGTACCGTGTAGGATGCTAACCTCAGTTAATTAAAATGATTCCTCACCAATCACTGCAATAAGTCTGATACCAGAGTATGAAATTGTGTTTTTGCTTGGATGTTCATGTTTTACAATGCATGTAAACGAAACACAACAGAGCAAAACATGGTAGATTGTTCTCTTGGGAACATTTTGCTTCATTAGAATAAAAAAATGCTGTGGTTACATGCATGAAACAGCGAGACACAGAGGTTGGTTGTTCCTCCACGCATCCTCCACAGTCTCATCAGCAGCTGCTCTGTGGCCTCCATCCAATAACTTTTCCAATCAGAGTCCAAACCAGCCAATCAATGCTCTTATTGCTTGTAATGGAAACATCTATTCCTCAGATGAAAACCAATCATAAACGCCCTTGTTGTCCTGCAGTGCGGTGAGTTAACAGAATCTCTCCTCTGAAGTGAATAATAATGAAGAGTTAAATTGATTTGGCATCATTTTAACTGCAGCTGGTGCAGAATCAGGAACTGAAGACAGGAATAAAAGTTAGCCTTCAGCTCGGTCTGACCTCACAGCGAGGCGTTGGACCCGGCTCTCAAATCAATATAATCTGAATTTCTGTAAACACACACAGAGGTTTGCCCTGAAGCTTACAGAAATCTCTTTAACAGAAAAAAAACATAACAGAACTCTTTTTCAAATCATATTAAAAGCACATTTTTAAGACTTTGAATGTTTAATGTTGTTCAGCTTGAGGCTGAGTTACACTCATTGTAAACAAAGCAATAAAACTGGTCTATTCCTGATGTGAGCATGACTAATGACCACAGTGATACCTGTGAATGAGCAGCAGAAGAAAAACAAACAACAAGGGGAATGATGTATGAAATCAAAAGGAGGTTAGCTTTAAAGCTGGCAGCATGTAGAACTCTAAACAAAACCATTTTCTCAGTGAATATGGAAGCTCAGGGTGAGTGATTGCAAAGTAGCAGCAGGTGAAGAGCTTACAGCATTTCAAATGATGATCCAAGCAGGAAGAAACCATTTAAAATGGAAATCATTCAGGGTTGACATGGAAGGAGGAGTGGAGGGTTAAAAAATCCTTTGTGCGGCTCTATAATTTCAGTAATTGATTCATAAATGGCATATTGAAAAACAAGTTATCAATAACATAATGTGGTCTGTAACAGTCAGAGACATTCAGCAGGCTGTGATCATATTAAATGATATTACTGTGGCTTATCAGATGAGATACAGTGGGGGAAATAAGTCGTAAACGTTGTCCTGCTGGAAGGTCCAGCCACGTCTCATCTTCATCATCCTGGTGGATGGCAGCAGATTCATATCGAGAATTTCCCCATACATGGCTCCATTCATTGCTCCATCAATCATATGAAGTTTGCCAACACCATGAGATGAGAAACAACCCCATGCCATGATGCTTCCACCTCCAAACTTCACTGTTGGTGTAGTGTTTTTTGGGTGATGTGCAGTGCCATTTCTCCTCCAAACATGGTTTGTAGTATGACAGCCGAAAAGTTCAATTTTGGTCTCATCTGGCCAGACAACATTCTCCCAGTATTCTACAGGCTTGCCAAGATGCTGTTTAGCAAACTTTAAACCAGCTTCAACATGCCTTTTCTTGAGGAATGGAGTCTTGCCGGCTTAGCATCCATAGAGGCCATGGCGGTGGAGTGCATTGCCTATTGTTTTCTCTGTAACAATTGTACCTGCTGCCTCCAAGTCTTTCTGGAGCACTTTCAGGGTTGTCCTTGGCTCGTTGAGTACTCTGACTATCTTTCTAACTCCCTGGTCAAAAATCTTCAAGGAGCTCCTGTGTGTGGCCTGTTGATGGTAAGGTGGTGCTTCTTCCACTTGCGAATAATGGCCCCAACAGTGCTGACTGGAATATTCAGGTGCTTTGATATAAGTCTGTAACCAATTCCATTCTGATGCTGAGCAACAATCAGGTTGCGAATGCCTTCAGAGAGCTCTTTGCACCTTCATTTTTTTTCTCTTTATGCAACCAAAATTAGGCAAAGAAGCTAGTTTTCATGAATCCAGTGTCAGTATTCAGGTTTTCTGTAGCAACTGTTGCACACTTGGACAAATGGATGACTTTCCAGGCATGCAATAGATTTTGGAATTACATTTTTCTTGCACTCACAAAAATACAGAAACACAAGCACAGAAGCTGTATATGGCTGCACACTGCATTTCATCCTGGTCTACTAAATGACACGCTCAAAGACACCTTAGCTGCCCCAAAATGCCTATGTGAGCTTTGCTCGTTATAACCAACAATAAACTACTAAATTATTCATATTTTAACAACTGAACAATGTATACTACAAAATAGCAAAAATTACTGTAGGGGGTGTTAGTGTCCATTCACATGTTTGACATTTTTATGGACCCCACACCACTCCTCTACTCTGCATGAAGAACACTGTGAAAAGAAAATAATATCAAGAAGAAAATATGTAGCAAAAAGTTGGCAAGACGTACAACTACAAATAATCTATTAAAGTTTAAGGAAAGAACTGTCTTGACTGCAGCTGCCAGAGAGAATAAATCCTGCCAGACTCAGAGATGAGGATCTGTCTGTGTGCCTGAGATTGTGGCTGCTGGGGTTGTGAGGTCAGAAAACAGACTGATAGATTTTATTTTATCTGACAGCGTGGGTAGAGATGGAGGAGAGACCTTGTTCTTATCCATGGTGTCCTGCAGTCATGTAGGCTAGCCTGGTTCTGATGTATGACTCAGAAATATAACATTCAATCAATACACCGATAATAACCACAACACAACCTCTATTTACCAATGCTGACCATGAAGGAATCTAATACACTCTTCAGCAGAGCTTCAGTCTTCAAAACAGCTCAAACTGGATGAGAGTCTTCTTAGATTTCAAAAACTTAAAAAATGACACAGACTTTGGTCAAAAAGAGTTCATCAGTCTCACAAAAATCAGTTCCTTTAAAGGCAAATCAATTCACAGCAACAAACATTGTGACTTTTCATGATCAGTATTTACATCATGATTTTTTAACACGTTCGAGTTTAGTCTGACTAAAAGCCTCGTTTGACTTGAAGGTGGATTTTGTCACCCTGGCCACCTGATGCTTCATCTAGAGAGGACAAATCCGCTCTAGTACAATGTCTCAGTACAGCAGTTGATCTCTCTCCTTGGTGTAAATTCCAGCCTCAGGTAATCCAGTTTGTTTCACAATGAGCAGAAATGGAGGTATCACTGTTCTGAAGGAATTAGCTTTTAGCTCATTAGCTTCTCTGTGAGTGCCATACTTCTGCATCCTCTTTAACAGCTTTGTCTCTTTCAAGGATGCTCAGTGTTGCGCCCTAGCTCTGCTGGTGTATGGGCCTTCCTGCCCTTCATGCATAGCAGTCTGATGGACTTCAGTAACTGTATAGCATGCTGGTCAATTTTTAGCCTCAGGAGTAGGAGCCATTGACTGTATATAGAGTGGACAGTAGAGGTAGACCGATATATCAGGCCGATATTTGGACATTTGTCTCTATCGGCCATCGGCCGTATTTTCTTTTAAAAAGTCGATTTTTGATCCGTTGTATAAAATGACGCAATTTTTGATCAGGCACAAAAAAGATGAGCACCTCAAACCACTTGGATACATTACATACTTTTGTTCAAATTATATTAATAAGTTTAAATTTCTTTTTTGACATTTTAAGAAGAGTGTGAATGTTTACTACTGCTTGTTAAATTGTGTGTTTACTCAGACAAAATTTTTCATTGTTTTGAAAGCTGAATAAATGTTCAGGGGACTGGACACGACTTGTTGTAATAGATTTCTTTTGGTTGCTCAGAAATTGCTGCGTTTCACAAAAATGTGATAAATACATATCTATTTAACAATCGGCCTGAATATCAAATTGGAAAAATCAGCTATGCAAATCGGCATCGGCTGCCCAAATTTGGAAAGCATCGGCATCTGCATCGGCCCCCAAAAACCTATATCGGTTGACCTCTAGTGGACAGCGTGGCTCCACTATTTACCATTGTACGGTTTTGATGCTAAAATACCCTCTGTCACAGTCGCCGCTGTTGGCAGCCGTTGTGAGTCTGCGCAGTAGCAGCTATGAGAGAATCTGAGTGGAGCCGGGTGACAAAAATCCCGACATGTTTCACCAACCCGGAAAAAAAATACACAAGAACGGGAGCTGTCAGTCATCGTTAATCATTTTAACCTTTAACAACTAATGAAAATTTTCGGAAAAAAAGAGGACTTGTATACAAGAAAGCCCAATAATATCTTCAAATCACCATAACAATCCATGTGAGAAACATTTCTATGAGATGTATCAATTTTTTAAAGTTTGACCTCAGCCCATCTGGGATGACTGGGGGGATGGCTTTTTGGACCTATACTGCAGCCAGCCACCAGGGGAAGTAGTTTTTTTGTGGCAACCTTACTTCAAGCCTGGCAAGATGATGGCCATTTTTTACAGTCTATGGTCGGAGCAACTGCTGCAAGCTCAGATGGCACCACTTTTTGATTCTGCCAAGTCTAATTAGTTGTTTTCTCAGGACTAGGTAGAGAGTGTGATGACTGATACTTTCATCACTCTCCTGAAAGCTTTGTAGCTGCAGGGTGAGACAGATTACATCGTTACCTGCTCCTACAGAAGGATGGGGTCAGAAGGTCTAACATGGTGGGATTTTCTTGTTTTTTTTGCTTCCAGACTTCAAAGACAACACAACATATGACCAGTCTGTGAGTGCATATTTTACAGCTCCTGTCAAGTTATGGACCAAGGTTGAAGATGTGTGTTTGTGTGTGGTGTTTCAGACCGTCTTACAGGTTCAGAAGGTCCAGACCTCACAGACTGGAAACCTGACCACGCATGTGTCTCAGAGTTGACTGGACCTATGGATTATGGATGGTGAGCTCAGCAGAGGTCATGTTTACAGTGAGCTGCCGTCTTTTCAGCTGCTTGTGTGAGTGCAGGCAGAACAAAGAGGAAGCACAGCCATAACTCAGAGAGCACTGAGCCGTCAACTCTGATTGACCCTCGTCTAAATGGGCGGGAGGAGACACAGACCGTGAAGGTAGGAGTCAGAGAAAATGAACATGTAGGAGGACTTCAGAAGTGTCTCTGTCTGTCTGCAGGTGGAGAACATTGAGCTCTGAAGAGACAGAAACACCTCACTAATCTACAGATGAGCTCAGAGACAATATAACAGAGATCTTTTCTGTAACATTAAAGCTCTGAGCTGTATCCTGAAGTGACCATCGCCTTCTCTCTGCTTCAAACAGCCAATTAGCTCCTGTAGCTGTAAATGTCATGAAAAGATTCACTCTCAGTTTGCAGCAGCGCTTCATCCCATCAACTGTTTTTACTTTTTCAGAGTGACTGTGAAGCAGCTGAAGCTGTGAAAACATTCAGCTCTAAAACACCAAATGAGCAGCGAGTGTTAAATGTGACTGTGTGTTACAGCGGCTGACTCAGCTCTAATGAGACATTAATGAAGATGTTTGATAATTTAGGCTGACAAGGGGGAAAGAGGGAAGGAGGAAGGAAGGTAGGAGGAAGGAAGGAAACACCAGATGCTTCTCCAGATGATCCATGAGGACGAACACAGCTATCCTCTGACTTTTCCTTCTTTCCTCTTCATGTTACCTCTCACAAACGGCCTTATCAGGATTAATGATCAAACTAAAGCCTCTTTCATTATACGCCGTACAGATCACACACCTCTCCCTCTCAGTGTGTGAAAAAGAGTGTTTCCCTCCCTCTCCATCATGCTGGACAGCTCCACACTCTGTCAGTGATGTTTATGAGGCTGTTGAAAGGAGAGCTGGCAGAGGCTGCTCAGGGTGCAAAGCAGTAAACACCACACGTTAAGTTCAATAGATGAAGCACATTAATGAAGGGAACATCCACCTTAATCCACATTAATCTGAAATATGGACTCACAGATAATCCTATGCGTGAATGCACAGAGTCAGATGAAAAGCAGGTGCTGGTGTCATAAATAAGAGAAACAAAATCGACCGACCAAGTGAGAGAAACGACTTTTCCCTGAAGGAGTGAGACAGAGGAGGCTAACGTCACACAACTTCCTCCAGAGACTAAACCACTGACGATCTTTCTGAGGCTGTGAAGATGGTGAAGTAATTATGAACTAGTGGGCAGTGGCGATTGCTCTAAGACCCCCAAAAAATGGTGATATGTTCTGCTGTGTGTACATTTCATTGACAAAATATACGCTAGAATCCCTTCATCTTTTGTTCAGAATGAGCTACCTATCACGGGTAACTGGCTCCACCTCCTTCTCATTCATCCCCGCAGCGTCTCAGCGCTTTAACGCAGTCAAACGCTGAGCGTCTTCTGACTTCAGCGGGAAGGTGTAGAGTGGGAAACTGGGCAGTCATTGGATAAACGCTGGGCTTTGTCCCACCCATCGGATGCTCAGCATCTCTGGGGTCTATGAGGCAGTGGGCTGGCCTGGACGCTGGGCTTCTACATGATGATTGGATGATCTGTCTGAGGCCGAATCCCTTTTGGATTGACAGTGAAATGAGCCAGCGATCAACACCGGCAACACAATGGGCCAAGGCCGTTTAAGCAGTCTGGCTCTGGTGGCCATTGAGAGAACACTGGTAAAATCTCTGGAAAAAACACCTGGTTGTCACCTGGACAGGGTCACAGATCATTTTCTTGAAAAGGAACAAAGGGTAGAATTTACTTTTAAATAAATAAACAAATTTATGATGTAGGCCGGAAGAAAATGAGCTTCCCCTCCTTGACTGACCAGCATCTGCCACTGTTAGTGGAACAGATGCAAAAGTTTTGATGGACTTCGAACTTTCATTTAGAAAAAATTAATCCATTCTTGTTCTGATTGTTCAGATTTCATAACACTCTTGCTAAGCTTCATAAAAATGTGAAACTTCTTTTATGACTCAAATAGGTCAAGATGAGAAAAAGGGATATTTACAATGTGAATTTGATATATTTCCTCTTCCTTGCAAATCATTTTCTTTGTCAAATAATTTAACTTTTAAAGCTCCTGTAAGAAACTTTGTGTTTGTGCTGATGTCAGCGCCCCCTGTGGACAAAGTGTACACTGCTCTCTCTGCAGATTACATATTAAAACATGCAAACCTAAAAACCTCACCCTGTTGTCTTTAAATAGTCAAACATATCTCTAACAAATAATACAACAAGTTAAAGACTGATTCTGCAGGAAGCTGAAAGTTACAGTCTGATTCCCCCTCATATCACTTACATCAAAACCAGTTTTACTGAAATGATCATCTCTGTCTCCTTTGGTCTGTTTTTATTTTATTGGTCATTTAAAGCCATCAACATTAATTTCAGTTTATTTCATAATCATCATAAGCCTGACAGGAGCTTTAACTGTCAGAAAGTACCAGCTCCTCTGAATTCAGTGGTGTAGAAACGCCTCATTAGCAGGAATCCAGCTCTTTATTAGCTCAGAGTGCCAATCAAAAACCCAGTTCTGCTGTTTCTCTCACTGCCTTCTTAAGTCTGGGACTGTCTGTAAACACAGACTGCTCTGAAGATGTAATAACTTTAAATTAACTCACTCATATAAAACTAAAATCAAATTTTAATATCAAGCAACATTCCAGCCTCTTCATAAACAACAGGGCTGTATTCTCCTCTTAATAATATGAGCTGTCTCTGTGTCACTGTCTATAGAGAGGAACACAAACCACCCACCTCACCAGGTTTATGTTTCTGTACAGATCCTTTATTTTCTGTCTGTGTGTGTTATTGTGTTTGTGTTTTCAGGACAGGGCCGTCTCCCCTGAGTCTCAGTCCTCAGCTCCAGCAGTCTGCTCAGGCCTCAGCTGGGGTCATGGACCTCGCTCAAAGAAAGCAGCCTTACAGGGATTATCTGGATGTTGACGTGTTTACTTGTGTTGACTCTCAGCATGCTGAGGTTATACAGAAAGGTTCAGCTAACACAAATATTATCATCTTCAAAACATGATGCTGTAAATGTTGAACACTTGATATTCCAACACACATAAATACAACATGATGGTTTATTTTCAGCTGCTGACCTGAGACGACCAAAACCAGCAGGGCTCCACTTTTCATCAAAGCTCTCAGGCTCAGCCCTGTCAGAGTCGCTTTCTTTCAAACTGTTTGGCTCTTTGGGCTTTTTTTTTTTTTTTTTTTAAATCAAAGTTTGTTTAGACGATTGATAAAACTGACATCAAGGGCTGTAAAATGTGACATGTAACTGATTAACATGGATTAGCTTAGCATAAAAACAGAAACAGGGGCACAGATCGCCAGGTTTTTGTCTAAAACCTCCATGTACATGCTCAGCCAATCAGGATTAAAATCATCGGTCACATGGGGCTGGGTGAGGATTACTAACTCTTCAGTGTAGATCCAAACAATGAGGGAAATCCTTCAGTACACCGTAAACACCCTGAGCTCCAGCTGAACTTTATACAGTCAGACAAGGATGAGTTATGGCCTCCACAGGCCCACGCCATCATCATCACCATCACCATCATCATCATCGTCATCATCCTGAGGACACATTTGTCATGTTTCAGCCTTAAAGCAGGAGAATGAGCTCTCAGCTGATCTTTGATAAGAAGTGCCCGGGGGAGTGGATGCAGAGGAGAAGCCTTCAGACATCCAAACACTGACACATCAGGAGCTGCCCAGTGAGATAAGTACAGCAGCTCCAGTATTGATGCTCATCGCTCAACAACTTGCTCAAGGGCACTTTGGGGGCACCAGAGGGGGAGGAAATACGGTTACTCATCCTTCCTCCTACACGGTTTCCTCATCAGTCTGTGAATTCAAGCCAAGGACTGAGAAACTTCTGTAACTCACGACAGCTGTTTCTCCACCTCTGAACATGTAGGCAGCTTTACCTTCAACTGTACAGCATGTGAAGCTTTTATGAGCTGTGGGAGAGAAACTCTCACATCAATATATTCACAGTGTGGTACAGTTGACTCTGTGTGGCACAGTGTGACCTGTTTGGCAGCGTGTAGCGTGTTTTCTGTGGTACCTGGCGTGAGCAGCCGTCCATCGGAGCTCATCAGAGATGACCTCGGGATGTTCATGGCTGCTGCCCAGCTGCTGGGCTCTGACATGGACATCGTCATGGAGGCAGAAGCCACTGTCATGTAACGGTTCAGGTCTGTGGAGAGACACACAAGTGGGATGAGTTAGACTTTAAATCCACTTTTATTGTTATTCATGTGCAGCCAAAAGATTTTTTAGGATGGGTTAAAGAAGGTCCAGAATAAAATTTTACGAGTGACAAGATTTGGCTTCCTGTTACAACAAAATCTCTGTGCCACATAAAACTGACGGATTTGTGATTTCATCTCTGACCCTCACAGACCTAAACCCTCTCCGAACTAAAGACTAAACCATGGCCTCATTGTTACGAGAATCAGGTCGATTATTTTAAACTTGAAGCTCACTAAAGCTCAAAATATTAATGGACAACGTCTTCAAACATCTGGACACTCTGAAAAACAAAGATGGAGGTTTAACTCATCAGATCTTTAACTTTTCTGATCATACATATAAAGACCAAAAGCTTTTAATGTTTAAAGCAACAGCTGAGATTTCTGAAGTTACTTTGGAGAAGATTATTGATGGCTGCAGAACAAAGGTGAGCAAACATCCTCTGAAACAAACCTCACAGTAAATCTGTTGCATTTTATTGGTCCAAAGGTAATAAGTCAGGATTTAGTTTCTGTAATGACAGAGCTTTGATGTGAAAATCCCTTTACATAAAGCATTGTCTCAGAGGAAAGGACAAGTCCAGACTTTTTTTTTCTGAAATCCAAAAACTGAAGATCCTCTAAACCACTACAACAACACACACAAACACATCAGCTGCTACACAAACCCTGAGGCTGGATGTTCTCTGCCAAGTCCTAAAAGCCTTACACAGAAAATCAAACACTTTCAGATCCCTGTAGATAAACCCCTGCAGTAAAGTCAACAGGAAGACATCATGGCATCCACCAGAGGCTCATCCTCCTCATCTGGAGTTCATTTCAACACCCTTACAGTAAGTGCTTTTACAGCTCTTACTGTGTGAGCCCTCGCTGGCAGATTTGGAAATCATGGAGCAGCAGCAGCCGGCCGAGCCAGAAGCCTGTCCTGCTCCTCCCTGACAGCGATTAACAGAAGTAGAGCCTCACTTTGTGTTTGGATTTCTCAGTGCCTGGTTCAGATATTCTCACACTGTTCTACAGTTTTGTGTAAATACCAAAGCACTCTGACTCTCTGGGGTTGGAAATTAGCCATCTGTCCACTGTGAATGTTTTGGTAGAGTGCTGAAGCTAGCAGCCGTGGAGGTAAATCAAAGGTCTGAACAGAGAAACACGCCGAATCCTCCTCATCTTACAGCAGACGTTCATGATTGAAGTGAACTTTGGTTTTTATTTATTTCTCAAAAATTTGGATGATAACCAATGACAGTAACAGTAAGTGTCGCTGCAGCCCTTTGAGTCTGTTAGGGGCTTAGACCTCGACTATGAGCTGGAATGATAAGCACATCATCAGATAGACCATGTCAAATCTTTTGAGCTTGTTTAACACTTTCACTTCATCAAAGAGACAAAAGACGCCTCTTTGTCCACAGGAGGCACCAACATCTTCCAGATTTCATCTCATGACTTTAAATTAAAACTTGTGTGAAATGTCTGATGACGTGTGAACCTCAGACGTTTCACACCGGCCGCTCACAGTTTGACTCCAAACATTCAGCTGAAGCGATCACGGCGGCTCTGGCGTCTCATTTTGTACACATGCTTTGTCAAAGAGGAAACCTTCCCTCCAGCCTGCTGCAGAGCCTGCTTTCTTTCATCTTGTTAATTAATATTCTTTTAAAATTGACACAACAGCCTCTGTGCTCAGACCCACTCATTAAAAGCTGTTTGAATGTTGCCAAGCAATGTCTGATAACTCGGTCTTTGTGCTGCTGTTGCTGTGCTAATGTTCCTGACGAAAGCTTCACAGGCGTGTTTACTGCTTACATCACCTGTCCTGCAGACTGTCGGTGCACTCAGAGGAGAGGTGATTCAGGAGGAAGGATGACTAGCAGTGATTATTTAAAGCAGGTTAACAACACAATAGTCATCATGATAATTTCAGCGTTGAACAAAAGACAACCTGCTGTCCTGCTGGCAGAGAGGAGCTGGTTCAGATGAGAAAGGAGGTCTCAGATCGGCCTAGTTGGGACTGAGCCTGGAAATAAATTCCTGCGTCTCATTTCTCACCCAGTGATGCTGTTATTGTTCCTGTGATCAGCCCACTCTCCACTTTATTTTCTTCTTTTTAGCAAACTAGACGTGTGCCAGCTCCGAGTAAGTCAGAGAGTAGCGCTGTGTGTTTGTGAGGGAGGAGCTACTTTGGATTACAAAGAGCAGAAAAGCATCAGATGAGTCAGTTTAACGAGTTTTGTTCTGTTTTTCACTAAGAAAGAAACAATTTTCTCACACAGTGAAAAATAAATGTCACAAAGTTTTTACAGGGTGACTTTAGGCTGTTTTTAGCAGATATCACAACAACTATTGGTTAGTCATCTTACTCAGCTCTACTACGAAATAAAACCTTCACACATCAAACTTTTAGGATATTGTTAACAGTCCTGCTCACTGTTACTTTTTCCTAAACTCTACAATATCTTTAAAAATAAATAGAAATGTACCAAACTTATATCATCAGGATCTTTTAATCAGAGGTCTCAAGTACTCTCAAATATCTGTGTCTTTCAACAACAACAACAAGGGGATTGTGGTTTGTCCAGGTACTCTTTGGCAAAGATTAGTTGATCCTTTTTAAGTCTTTTCCTCAGCAGTGGTGTCCTTGCCTTGGCCCATAAAGAGCTGCTTGGTTTTGTGCTTGATGTGTGGTACTTGTTGAAACCACGGCCTCAGACTGTTCCAGGTTGGCTCTTTGGATGTTTGCACCAAACTTCAAAGACTTTCTCGTGAGTTTTCTCTTCTTTCCACGTCCAGGAAGTTTCTTGACATTTCCATTCTTGGCAAACTTCTTAAATAACATTATGCACTGTTGAAGCAGGGATACCAAGGTCTTTGGAGATGGCTTTAGACCCTTTGGAGGTCTTGTGTTTGCTCATCATCGTACTTCATACATCCTCAGATAGCTCCTTTGTCTTCACGGTCATGACGGAGGAACAGGAGATAACAGATGGCTTTTTAAAACGCAGAAGTAACCATGTTTGGCTAATTCAAGTCACAGGGGCACAGGTGGTTCTCATATGTGATTTACCATAAGTGAGTCACAATGTGTTTCTTACTGATTTACAGCAAAGGGTGCCAATCGTGACACAGCAAGCCTCAATTTTTCTATTTTAGTTTTTTATTCCCAGTTTTGTATTAAACACAAGTTCTCCATAAAAAAAGCTCCACTTGATTTTTTTTTTTTTCCCCAGAAATTATTCCACATTATGAACTTTAACACCATGGGCTGAATAATTTGGAGCGGGACGATGTGTAAAGGTCACATTACTGTCTAAAAAATGGAAAACTTGGTCTGATATTTTAGTTTCGGTTACTTTTTCCCATTTGTAATAGTCTTGTATCAAGTGATGTAAAACTTCAACCATTCAGAAGTTACAGAGCTGATTTTAAAGTAATTTTTATTTCTTGTATTTTTGTACTTTATGTGGCTGTGATTTTATTAGACTGCTACCTTAGTCAAGTCTCTCTTTACCTAATTTTGACAGGACTTCAAAGATAGAAAGAAAGAAAAACATCTGAAAAAGAAAATGAAGAATGAAAGAAAGTAAGTGGACTTTGAGTGACGACAATAGCATTCATGACTAAAGCCAGTGGTTTTATTTATTTCTGGTTCCTGAAATATGATTAAAAGAATTTTTGCCTTTCAGGTGAAGTCAATTTATTCATTTTTCACCTCACTAAAGTCATAATGACTGTAATTTTAAAAGTTTTCCTTTTCATTACAGCTGCTCTTTAGAAACAACAGAGCTGAAAAAAGCATCAAACTCTTTTACACCTTGATAAAAGTGAGAAAAACTTCAACCACAGACATCAAACTTTACAATCTTCCTCTTTAAAGGGAGTTTTGTGAATCTCCTTGATGTTATTTGATCTGTAAGATATTTGTTTTCATTTCATCATGCTCTTATCCCGCTCACATCATCCGTCAGAAACAATTCACAGACTTTAAAAAGCCACTTTCACTCTCTGAAACTGTTCGTCTCATTCACAGACTCACTGTCTGACTTTTAATCTGGAGACTCAAGAGGAGAATTTTATAACAAGGTCAAAGTTAAGACAGGATCTTTACTGACTTCACACAGGAAGTGGGTCACATGATGGAGAGGAGGAGGAGGAGGTATAACCCAGGTCATCAGGTGTTATTGGATTGAAGAGGAGCTGAGAGAAAGGTGCAGAGGTGAAGGAGATCACACAGGAGGTAACTTTCCCTTTAACCTGATATTATTTGATAACCAACAGAGCTTCTTTCACACTGAAATGAAAATCAAGTCTTTCCACAGCTGTCACGCAGCCAACACGCTTCCTGTACGTCAGAAAACCCCAGAGAGACGTTCATCTCAGCTGGTTGTCACTGATTGATTTCCTTTTCTCCATGTTACCACAGTTCAACATGTGGCTCCATGAAAGTCAGAGTAATTACTGCTGTGGGTCATGAAGAATAGAGTGTAAATGAAGCCCAGTCTCACCATCACTCCCTTTACTTTTCCAGTTAATCAACCTTTTTTCGCCTGTTCTGAAAATGAACACAGGGATACAGCACAGGTTGTTTAAAACATTCAGCTCTGCTCAGTGTTCTTCTCAATATTCATCATGAACGAGGAGCTACATGTGCCTGTAGAGCCAAATAACACAGAAAATTTAATTAAGCACAGAAACATTCTTGTTATTTTCTCTGAGCTTTTTATAACTAACATTCCCGCTGTGTCAGAAATGGTGAAATGACGACTCACGGAGTGAGTCTAATTGCTTGTATTCACTGATCTTTTGAGAGAAGTCAGCAGGATTTCAGCCTAATATCATCATTTTACACTTTATATTGTTTCATTAAGAAAGTGAGGGCAGTGAATCAGGTAGAAGCTACAGAATTTTTCTTGTTTTGTCGTCTTTCATGAAAGGTTTATATTCCTTTCTTCAGACCATGAGCGGTTTTTGGTGCTTTATAAAGAGAGTCTCTGGTTCAAATGAGTCGGTCGATGGGAAGTTGATTCCTCCTGTGCCCCACAGTCATGAGCTCGTGAACTCTGAGGATTGATTTCAGACCCAAGCTTTACTGATCTCCTGGACTCTCCTGATTGGCCTTTAGCTCTGCTAAACGCTCCCTCAGGGAGCTGGGGCTGATGGGAAATGAAGCCATTTTGAGGCGTATCAGTTATAAACCTCCCAGTTGAGAGAGAAGCATGGGAGCATTTTGTTCAAAGTGAGTGAGCTCTCAACAGCTAACTGCCAGCCTGAAGGAGGAGACGAGGAGGAAGCTGGACTGAGTTTGGAAGAGAACAGGAAGAGGAAAATGATCAAGAGAAGAGAGTGAAACGATAACTTAACAATAACAGGTTTTATGAATTTGAGCTTAAATATGCTGTTGACCTTTGGGCGCCTATTGTTAAGTTGCACAAACTGCAAATAACAACATTTCTCCACATTTAGCTCTGAAACATCACTTTTTTCTGCAGATTTAGAGAAATTTCTGTGAAATATATTCTTCAAATATTATAAATATATGTTTAATGTTTTATCTAAATGATAAATGTTATATCTAAATGTTGAATGGTATTTATAAATGTCATAAAAAAAATGTCCCGTTTATGAATATTTAGCAACGTTTTTAAAAAAAATTAAGTTTCATTCTAAATATTTGGCTAAGACTGAATATTTATCATGTGCATGCGTGGGTTCTCTCTGGGTACTCCAGCTTCCTCCCACAGTCCAAAATCATGCTCACCAGGTTAATCAGTCACTCTAAATTGTCTCGAGGTGTAAGTGTGTGTGTGAATGGTTGTTTGTCTCTATGTGTCAGCCCTGTGATTGACTGGCGACCAGTCCAGGGTGTACCCCGCCTCTCACCCAATGACAGCTGGGAAAGGCTCCAGCCACCCGCGACCCTGAACAGGATAAGCGGTAAAGAAAGTGAAGGAATGAATAAATAAATATTTATCATAGATTTATACTTTTTTTCTGCAAAGATTTCTCAATATTTACCAGGGTTTCTAAATATTTAGTCAAGATTTCTAAATAAAAAGAAAAGATTTGTAGAGCTTTTTTAGAGATTTCTAAATCTTGAGCAAAGATTTCAAAATATTTACCTAATATGCAAATTCACTCTCCCGCCACCAGGCGTGGTTGAAGTGGTCCAGCCAAGCAGATTTTGAGAAAGTCAAACACAGTCAGTTAAATCCGCCTTTAGAAAAGAAACGTTCAAAGTGCTTTGATGGCGCTGTTGAAGATCCTGTGGCCGACGTCAAAGAGGTGGAGTTTGACATTCTCAAAATCGCCTCCTTGAACTTTTATTTTGGCACTTCTATTTTGGCGGATGGGAGGGTGAATTTGCACATTAGCTCAATATTTAAAAATTAGCTAAATTCTTGACTTCATATTTAGAACTCTTAACAAATATTTTTAAATGTTTGCATAAGAATTACAAATCTTGACTACATATTTAGAAATCTGGGTAAATATTTAGAAATCTTTGCAAAAGTTTTGTAAATATTTGATAAATATTTAGTCTTAGCTAAATATTTAGAATGAAACTAAATATTTAGAACCGGGACATTTATTTGTAACATATCTAAATAGCATTCAAAATTTAGATATACAGTGTGCAACTTTACAATCGGCGCCCCATAGTGACCTATAGACCCTGAAAAACATGAAGAAACACATGACTTTATAAACACAGCATTTTAATATGAGGAGAAATTGAAAAGTTTGTATAACAGTGTATAGATGCAGAGCCTAAATGGCTGCTGTATTATTTCATTTAGGTGTGATGTATTTAAGGTGACATCTGATCATTTACATGCAAACACAAACCTCTCAGGCTGTTCAGACACGTGCATCTTAATCATGAAAACACACAGCAGGCACAATAAAATGCAGAGACTGCAAAACTGCCCTCTGGTAGTGGATGGCTTTTTGACCTTGCTGAGTGTGTGTTTGTGTGTGTTTATGTGTGATGTGTGTGTATAGACATCCTCTTCACCTACAGACATCAGCATAACCAGGAACCTGAAACTACATCAGCACAAAATTTGGACGATCCCAACAGAGAACGATCAATCATTTCACTGAAACCAGAGAGCAGAGAGTCTTTGTGGAAACTACCGGAAGGAAACAAACACACACACACAGTTCCTGTCTGATGTAGCGGTTTGTAATAAAACAAAAGTTTTATATCTGTTTCAATCAAGAACAGCCCAGCAACTTTTCTAAAACTAAACTCTGTCTTATCAGCACACTCACAATCACAAAAAAGAAACCCAAACCCAACTCTGATCGTAACTTCTCTCTTCCTTTCTCCACCAGGTCTGAGGGTGACGAGTGTTTATGAATATTATGAAGACCATCACAGAATCTTCAGACACAGAGCCCAGGTGAAAAGACAAAACATGCAGAGAGAACAGGACAGTGATTTTAATAGACTCTAACTCAGGCTCTCGTTATAAAAACCCTCCTCTCTGGTTATTTCCATGCTGGAGTTTCAGTCTAATCACTCAACCTAAAGCCTGCAGACTGATTTAGTGACATTAAGACTTACAGAGTCCTGATTGTGTCTGACTGTCTGATGCAAAGAGTGAAGGTATCACTGCAACCAGAGCAGGGACTGCACGATGGCACAACTGACTTGTTTCCTGACAAAGAAAAACTCTCTGAATGAAATATTTCTCCACATGTAATTCATCTTTTTTTGGTAGGGCCTGTTTTTTCCACCTAAATTTATTTATATTGTCAGAGTGGAATCAATTGTTGAATAAATGTGTGTATTTACTGTAACATCAACCCTTTGAACCCTGTAGTCATTGTTAGAAGAGACTAACACACACTGTCTTTGTGTTCTGTGTTGTTATTATGCATCATTTGTTCAAACACTGAATCAGACTCTTTTCTCTCGGCCTGGAGGGACAGACAGGTTCAGATATGTAGGTTACTTAAATCTGTGTGTGTGTGTGTGTATACGTCTGTGTGTGGGTGAGAGACAGAAAACAGAGACTGGAAGAGAAAAGACTGAGTTATATCCAAACCTCCTCCTCCTCCAGCTCTGTACGCTTCCAACAATCAGCGCTGCATTATTTGGTTTGAGATAAACACGAATGTTTGGTCCATTTTCTTCCATCTTTGAGAGTTTTCTGCCAGCAAACATGTCTTCATCCTCTACAGTCAAACTAACCCCAACACGATAAAAGCATCCATTACTGAAGGAGCAGTGGAAGAGTCCTTGATGAATTATCAAACTCAGGAAAAAAACAGACGGTCTGTTGATGTGAAGTAACCCAAAGCCTCCACATCATGTTTTCAGACTGTTTCCAGTTGAAGGTCGTTCAGCCTGTCAGAGTTATCTTCATCAGACAGAGGCAGGAATCATTTCAGACATACAGAGAACATGAAACTGTATCTGATCACTACCTTCCACTCGAAAGACTTGGGTTGGTTTATTTTTTTGGTCATTCTGTTCGTGTACGTTACACAGTCAGACCCCTAAAACCTCGATGTGCTCTCGTTACCGTCAGTCAGTGTGAAGTCTGTGTAAGAAGCTGTCGAGTGGTTGTCTTCACACAGCAGCCTGTTCAGAGGTCTGGAACTGGTTCTGGGGTCACAGAGGTGTTTGGTAATTAAGACGAGGGGCTCAGAGGTTCTGGAGCTGCTCAGCATCCAGCCCGACAGAGGGATGACACCCAGCAGCAGAAAGTGGAAGAACGGGCTGGTTAGTGGAGACAGAGACGATCAGCTGCTGGCCATCAGGGCGTAATGAAGCAAGGAATCAGCACACACACACACACACACACACACACACACACAGATATCTCTCTGTTTTATTCCAGATTTAGTTCGTTTGACTCATATCCTCCAGGTGAGCTTTCTCTCTCTGTTTTGTTTTCTTTTCATTTTCCTCACATAAAGATGATGGACACGGGAGAATGGATTTATTTACAGCCAATGAAAAACTCCTCCAACTCGTCTCTCAGGAGCCAACTCTAAGCATATGCTGCATCAAATAGTAATCAAATCCTGCAGAAGAGCAATAAAAGAAGCTTTCACTATAGCTATTAAATATGTCACAGCTCAGTATGAGCAGATATTGGATGAACCATGATGGGCACTCAGGTAATTACTCCAGCATTGACTAGAGAGGCCTCCCCTGGAAAAAGTAATTGGAGAAAGTTCCTGTGGTGTTTCTATAATCAGAGGTGAAGTAATCAGGAGCAGGGAAAAAACTCATGTGATCCAGGTCTCAAACTGTGATTTGAGGAAGCAGGTTTCAGCTTTAAGATTGCTCGGGTTATAACTTAACAGTAAGTCACTTGAGTTGATCAGACTTTCATGATATGTGACACATGGTGCGTTCAGTGACTTTTCAGCAGATAAAGAAAAAATCCCTGAAGCGTGAGAGAAAAAAAGAAAGTTTGCTGAAAGCTCTGAATACAAACTTTGAAACAGCCACAACAAAGACAAAGTCAAACAATAGCTGTCAAAAAATCTGCCTCAGTTTGCTTTCAGTCAAAACAATCCCCAAACGACGTGTAGCAGAGGAAGAAATCAGCCTGTCACTCAGACACGTTCGAGTCTTCAGAGGAGTAAACAAAGAACGAACAAGCTGTTGATTCTGTCCTGATGGAAACAAAACACAACAGCAGAGCAGGTAGACAGATTGGTCAAAGGCTCGCTTGTTTAACAACTTCTTGATCCCACAACAGATAGAAAAACAACAGTTTCATCCATGTTTCAGAGCTGTCAGATTACAAATCGTAATAAATCCAATCATGATAAAGAATTTAACCTGCAAGCAGCGTTTGATGGATCATCACACTGTGCTGGTTTGTCATGCCCTTTTAAAGCCCTCCATCAAGGATTCATCCCTTTATAATGTGTGTATTAAAAACATAGCGTTTTCCCTCCTTCAGTGAGTCACATGACCAACTGAGCTTCTGATCAGTGTGTGACATCATCTCCAACTGCTGCAGGAGGAGTGAAGTTCACAAAATTTTTAGGAACAACTCCTTACAGATGCCACAATATTGACCGAAATTGCTGAAATAAATCATATTTTTTTAGGCAATTTTGACAGAAATCCATCCATGTAATTTTCGAAGCTCAATGACTTTTACTTTTTTGTGTAGAGGCCCAAATGTGGCAGCTCGGGTAGAGATGAAAACAGCTCTCCCATGTATTCTAATGGAGGGAGCTGAGAGGGCTTCTGTGGGGTTCACCGACTTTGAGGGCTTGTCATTTGAAAACCGTTTCAGAAACAACAAAATCCCGAAGAACATTTTGTAAAGCAAAAGCAGGCTGCCATCTGAGTAAAAATCAAGCTGATACCATTTACGGTTCTGGAGGACGTAATTTTTGAAAAAGGGGTAAAAATGGGGCCAAGTTTTATGTTGAAAGGCAAATATGAGGATTCCTGTTAGAAATAGGTCAGAAGTGTCAGTGTAGGATTTTTGCGTCTCAATGAGACAAACATTTTGACGTTGGTTTGATGTCTGCACATCATTCGTACCAGAAACTAGAGCCGTTTAAGTGTGCCTAGGTGGCGCTAAAGAGCAAATTATGAGATGTTGGGGGTCAAGTTTGGTATGATTTCAAACTCCTTCGTGGTTCTGAGGTTTGTGCCATTTTTGGTAAGTTTTTGAGTACATTTAGGGGGTCAAATTAGAGCTCAAAGTGCGGAGGGAAGGGCGAGGACCCTAAATATCGCTCACGTTGATGTGATCACTGTGAAATAAAAACACATGTGACACAAAGAGGTTTTATACCAAAAATCATCGACCTATGTACCAAATATTTCTGAAGATTCATGACACCTGAGAAAAGCTCCAGAGGACAAAGGAATAAAAGTCAAACTAATGAGGCCACAGGATGGTTTGGATTTATAGTCACACTTTCACTCACTCTGTCAATTCTCAATACTGCAGCTTGTTCCCATAAAATGTTTTTATGAGTTTATGTCTCTGCAGTTACTGTCTGAATGAACGCAGCGATCCATCAGCATCACAGAGCATCTTCTCTGTGTTCAGTGAGTGATGTATGGCAATAAAGAACAAGCTTTAAAATCAAAGCAAATGACGACAAACAGCAGAAAACATTTACTTATACACATGCTGCAGAAACTCTGTGAAAAATAAGAGAAACAACTCTTCTTCAAGTCTGAGGATCTGCTGTGAGGCTGTGTTCATGGTTCAGTGAGAGCTGATGTGCTGCCGAAGGAGTCCAGCTGCAGAGAGGATGACCCCGTCTCTCTCAGATCTCCTGCAGACAAACTAAAAACCAGTCCAGGCTGACAGGTTATGGCTTCCCACACCGGGACAGGAGACAGAAGTTCACACAGTGTTCAATTAAACGTCTGCAGAAGCTGACAGTTTTGTTTTCGTGACTTGTGTTTCTTGTAAGTGTAACTCTATGTCAGCAGGACGGCTCAGAGAGAGGAAACACTGTCCTACAGATAGAGGAACAAGGTTCAAGACACACAGAGAGCAAACAGCAAATCTTCAGAGCTTCAGAGCACAGGAGGACGTCCAGTTCAGGGACAGAGAGGGAAAAGTGAAGAGAGGTTCATGATGAGCAACATGACCCAGACTTAATTTGAGCTTTGGGAAACACAAGGTTTTGTCCTGACTGGTGTGAACATTTTGTTTGGATTAAAGAAGGAAGAAGACTGAGGAATGGGACGAGGAAGAAAAAGTAAATGTGAAAAAGTTGCTAAAGGAAAGTAAATACAACCGGCAGCCGACTTGTACGTAATAGTCTTCCATGGTTTCAGTCATACAGCTCAGTCCGTGACGGCACCTCCCACTTCCTCAATTTACAGCCAGGTATATCTCCATATAAACAGCGCTGTACGGGCACATTGGAGGCTGCTGCTTTTGTTTGCTCCTCTGAATTTGACTTATTTAAGTTTGGTGCTGGAAATTGTAGCGTGACAGACGTGGGATTCAGGCCCTGGGTAGATGGAGCTGATTCAGGTTGTTTGCTGCTCTTCTGAGACTGATTGCCACTGCTGCTTTGTTAAGGCTAGTTTGTTGTTTTGTTTAGGTTGCTTTAGCATTAGTTTTCTTTATTTCTATATGTTTTAGCTTGTTTCAATATATGATTTGCTTTCTGTATTGATTGATTTAGTCCTTTTAGAATAGTGTTCTTGTTGTTATAGGTTAAGTCAATTGCTTTCTTCCTTTACAGAAACAACCTTGTTAGTCCTCTGTTCTTTCTTTGCTTGTTTGGGAGTATTGCAATCTTAGTAATGCATCGTCTTCGTAGTGCATTGGGGCTGTCTGCGAGTACAGGCCTCACACCACCTGCACCTCTCCTTCCCTTAATTGTATGTGAGTGGTTGTCACTTTTCATTTTTCTCACGGAGCACGTTTTGTTTCTTTTTGGTTGCTGTGTTTGAGTGAGTGCAGGGTTTTGAGCACCGTGTGAATGGTAAGTCCTCTACACCCCCATCCTGGTCACGAGTGACTATTTACGTTCTCTCTCTAAGTCTGCAATATTTCCCTTAGATTTTTGTTCATTTAGTCTGTATTTAGTTAAACTAAGTTAGTGATGTTATTTAAATCGTATCTATTTTACAAAGAGATCTTCAAATAAAACCAATATTTTTTCTACAGCTTAAGTGATTTATTGCTCATTTAAACATTTTTATCAAAACAAACATATTGCTCGAAAATCTTTTTTTTTTTTTGTCTCTGCCTCTGATTTGCTTTGTGCCAATTTGCTGTCCATTTTTTTTTAAGTGTTCATGGTGAAGTTGTGCTCGTAGGGTGATTTGAATGAGTTGGTTCCCTCAGCATGATTAAAATAATTTGGCCAAACCTGGAGCACGGTCACATAAACAACACTCCACCTGGTATTGGTGTTAGTTTAGGATTTAACATGTTGTTGCTCAAAGAATCAGAGGACACATGTCTGGAGCAGAGTTGTGCAAATGTTTTTGACTCTCTGCTTCACAGAACATCAAAAAGAAATCATCAATCCTTAACACGTATTGATTGAAAAGTTGTTATCAGAGATAAAGTAATGTTGATCTGCAGAAAAGAATATATCTTCTCTAAAGCCATGAGTAGTCTTGCACATTTTCTGAATATTCAGGGGACTTTAGATCCAAATAGTTAAGACTGAACGTGAGGAAAAGTAGAAGCTGCTGAAGTCAAGAGAAACCATGAAATCAATGATACCTCTGCAGAGCAAATTTAGGTGTAAACAGGAGAAGTTTAAGTGAAAGGGTGAAACTGAGAGAGAGTCTTTACACAATCTGTAAGTCCTGTTCTTAAACTAAGAGGTAAAGAGAAAACACATGTAGCCAAATGAATGATTCACTGGAACCAGAACAAGAACAAACCTAAAAAGTGTTTTTCTTCTCAGAGCTCTGTATCCTCACAGTCAGACTCTCCTCCATCGGTTCGGTGTGATATTGCCTCATCAAAGCGGAGAGCTGCATGAATCATCTTTTATCAGGTGTCAGCTGGATAAATGTGACACCTTGGAGAAGTGAAATCAGCAGAGTATTCTCCATCTTTTAACGTCAGACATGAAGGGAACGATGCAGATTGATGCTGAAACCCTGTGTAAGACCTTGGGAAGAGTTACCTTCACTTTGGTGTTCATCATGTTTCACAGCGCAACTTTACAAGGAAACACAGCAACAGCACAGACTGAATGTCTCTTTGATACCGTCTATCTCTGGGTTTTTCCAGCTCCCAGGAGTTCGAGGGAAAGACAAAATCAGACGTGAGAAACGAGATCCCGCCTCAGATATTGATTCATTGTGAAATAAGAGTCCAGTGGAGTCGAATAGAGGAGCTGGTATAGCACACACACACACACACACCACACACACTGTGGGTGTAAGTAAGTAGTCATGGAGCATCTTTCATCTGTCACAGAAAGTGAGAGAAAGATAGATGAACACATCTACACAGCAGAGGATGTCGTCATGTCTCCTGATATCAACTTAACTATTCATCTGTTCATCTTCTCAACCAAAGTGAGTCTTTGAGTTTATGAGGAGTTCACAGTTCGACATAAAAGAGTTGGGACAAAGTGTTAAAAATCCAACAAAGACACTCTCTCTGTGTGTAAGTCTGAAGTTATGAAATCTTGAGCTTCTTTCATCTGCAGAAATATCTTTAAATATATAAACTCTCTGTTGAAAACCAGAAGAATAGAACGGCTATTTAAAGGGAGGAAGCCCTCTGGTTTCAGCAGGCAGCGAGATGGAGAAACTCAAAATGGGTCACGGTAAAGAAACGATTCTCTGGGAAATAGCAGAGAGCCTCAGGGCCACAACACGGCACAATGTACCAGATACAACGACACAGAGACGGAGGAATTAAGCAGCCACATGAGAGCAGGAGGAACTAAGAAAGGTGAGCTGCAGTGAAGTCAACTGTTTGTTTCTATCCTGAGGAATCAATGTGCTCCAGTAAACATAAACATTCAGAGAGTTTAACTACAGCACAGCAGACGACCAATCAGAGGAAGGAGGAGAGACGCTGTGTGGGAAAATGTCAAAAGGTGGAGAGAAGAAGCAGCCATACCATCGTCACGGTATCCATCATAAGAGATGGGGATGGAAAGTTGTGACTGGGAAGGTTGGAGCTGTCAGGAGTGATAAACATACGTCTGTGCTGAGCTGTGATCGTATAGAAAGAGAGAAAAGGAGAAAACAGCTGAAGATCAGGAGACAATCAAACTGTTCAAGAGATAACACCGGGTTTAAAATCTGTAAATACAAGTTTGACTTAAGATCATATTCAAGCTCTGATCTTATGAGCGTCATGCCCAGAATTTCAGCCTCATTGTTTGTTTCATATTAGATTTAATGCTGTTCAACAAATAAATAAAAAACATTAAAATGTTTTTAAAGCAGCTGCCTGAGGTTTCCATTTCTCTCTCACGCCATGTTGACAAGCTCAGCCTGAACAGACAGGGTGAGTGGCACTTTGTGGTCCCTGCGGACAACATCAGCACACACGCTCACACACAAGTGTCCATCAGCAGAGACAGCGGTGTCCCAGACTGTCACGTTTCATCAAAGCTGACGGAGAAACACGACAATCTGACCTGAACGCAGAACGTGTGTCGTCCTAACCTGCAGTTTGCCGATCAGAGAGCAGGAACATCCATCTATCAGAGTAGTCCATTACGATCAACACAGAGTGATGGTCCACCTGACGCTCTATGAGGTGAGTGAAAGTCATGAGGTATATAGCCTGGATCAGCTCCTTTATCCATTAAACCCATCAGGAACAGAGTCCCTGTCGCTGTTTTTCATGGTCGACCTTTCTTCTTCTGGGGGGATGGATGAGTGGAGCTCTGAATGAAAGCTGGCAGAGACAGAAGAGGAAGACACCGATGGAGGGATGAGACAGGGTCTGAGACAAAAAAACACAACAGGAAGGTCGAAAGTAGAGACTGAGGCCCTGTTGACACGACAACATTTCATCCAAAAACGCTAAAACGAAGTAAAAACATAGAGGAAAAAAATCTGCTTTTACACAGGAATGCTGAGGGACTGAAAACGTTGTAGTAAGCATGCCAGGCCTGTAGTTGGCGCTATAACTGTCTTGTCCAGAAGCAACTTTTGGTAGATCTCCACCGAAGTATGCATTTTAGGTTGGCTAAAATGCCATTTCCGTGTAAACACGAGGCCGAAGTGCCATAAGACTTTTGGGTTTTACCCTAAAACTGTTGTCTTTGAAACATCCCCTGAGAAATGGTGGTCTGGTAATAAACCTGTCATGTGAAAGCTGAGCAAGGCATCGCATGGATATGGGAGGGAAAAAAGGTAAATATGAAGCCAAAGGAAGCTGAGATGGCGTCCCATTAAAGATTCTTTTTGAACTTTTTTTTTTTTTCATTGTTTAAATTTTGCAGGTTGCTGATAAAATGGAAAATGCTGTGAGTCAAAAAATCTCCATTGTGGAGGAAAACTGGTCGGATGTTAAAAAGGTCAAGGGTCAAACTTCACAGCATCTCCATAACCGTTCTCACAACCCATCACCTGTTTGTCATGAGCCACAAATAATCTGGATTGAACGTCTTAATGATTGTTTTTACATCCTCAGTTATCACTGCTCCAGTCCAGCAGCTCTCAGGAGTTAACCATCCAATCATCTGCTGTAGTGAGCTCAGATTAAACCAACTCCCCTCTTAATTACACAAAGACCTGAGGGCAAAGGAAAGCCATAAACTGTAACAAGGGAATGTTAAAAGGAGCTGAACAAAGTGAGTGTCGTGTTGATGTAAGCACGGTGACACCACAATACCCCACGGCACTCATGATATATACAGACTGACACTTCAAAAAGACTTGTTACCACTGTGGAGGAGCCCAGAGATCAGCTGATTAGACGACTGTACACAGTGAGGATCCAGCTTCATGGAGGGCATGGATTAGTTCACTGGATTATTATAATCAGACAACTCATCACAGAGGTTTATAAGAGCCAGGCTGTAAAAGGTTCTTGTTAATGTTCATTTCTACCAATTTAGAAAATCCCATTCATAATTAAAGGAGGAAGTTTTGGTCAACATGGTGGTTTCTACACTTGTTGGACTCTTTCCCAGTGATCAACGTCTGTCGTTTTAAATTGATGAGGAGAAACAGAAGCAGCAAAACAAGTCTTTGTATAAAATCTACCAGACTTCTGCAACATCAGCAAGAAAAAAGCTGAAATGAAATATTGTAGTAGAGGAGATATGATCATAAACAACAGCTTTCAACAACTTTCCCCTGATCACAAAGCTCCTGTTTCAAGATTTGAGAGATGATAAAAGCTTTATGCTAAGTGTGAACTGATAATGCAGCCCAGAGGAAATGCAGATTTGTTGGTTTATTCCCAGCAGAGTGACTCTCTCTGTTATAATGAGAGGGGCTGGGAGAAACAAGCAGAGCCATGGGCCAGGAGCTGGCTGCCACACAACAACAAAAAGCACTTATGTGTGAAAGATCAAGCTGTGAGAGGAAGATGAAGGGCACGGCGGGGTCAGAGAGAAAGAAATCCTCAGTGATCTCCCCCATCTTTCACAGAGAGCGTCTGTGGCATTACAAGAGACGCAGAGAGGAGGCAGATGGCACAGTGGAGATGGAGTAAAGAGCGAGAAACAAAGGAGGGAAATAAGAGAGAAACAGGGAAAAGAGGAATCAGGCGTGGATGTTTGAGATGACGGCGCCTCTGGGTACAAACACGTAGAAAACGCCACAGCCTGCCTACATCAGAGACGATGGGTCTGCTTTGGTTACATTTCTCCTTGTTGTCATGTTGTGTCTCTGTGTGTTTGTTTTCAACAAATATTCCTCCTTAAAATGAGACTTCCTCTAATGACCCTTGACCTCATGAACATGAACCCTGCAGACCATTTAGTAATCCATGCAGAGCTGGAGGGTCTGACAGGACATGTGGGAGATGCTGGGTGACCTCTGGGGCGTCTGCACAGCTGAACACATCACACCTGCTGACCCCACAGAGGGAGGGACTGGAGGTGATGGGGGGCTGACATGGTTCAGGGTAACTCTGGTTTTGGCCTCTGTCTCATTAATCAGGTGGGACTGAGTGAAGCTCAGGAGAGACCGGTCCTGCTCTTTACTGAAGACTAAAGACAATGAACGACAGCAAGCACTGAACTGTTCAAGGAGAGCTGTGTAGTACAATATCCAATCATTACAGAGAGATGAACAAGAGCTTTCAGATTATAAACCGTGTTCCTCGTCCTCTTAAATGTCTGCTTTTGCCGCTTTCTTAAAGTCAATCAAAGACCTGTTTGACCAAACCTTGGAGGAGGACGATGAAGACTGATGAGATCTTCAGCCTCTCTGAGTGTCTCCTCTGCTTTGGATCAATGACTCCTTTATTCTGTCTATAATTGAGATGCAAGGAGCTTGAGGTGATTTAGTCCTGTTTAATTTCCTGGTTGGTTATGAATATAAATTCAAGCCCAAGGACATCAGATCTCCACTCATCTGTAAAAACACACAAACACATTCCTGCTCATGTTGACTGACACACCTGATTGACGTACATCACAGCAGTAGATATTTATCTATCAACACATTAACATATATAAAAACTGCTGCAAATCAAAAGTAATTTAAGTCTTTTTTTTATTTAGTAATGAGCTGATTTCAGAGTCTGTTTGTAAATCTCTCTGCTCTGAGCCCTGGAGGAGGACGAGGACTGTTTCAGGATCCTCTTTAACTCAACAACAAACAGCCTTTCTCTCCACACCAGTCAGGTATCTGTTCACTTTTCCCCAGAGAAAGGTGACATTACTGGGAGGGAGAGGGTTAAAAGGGAAAGTGGTGGGAGCATTGGTAAAATGAGGAGGAAAGAGCAGAAAGAGTGCAGGACCTTGTTAAAACCCCCTCTGTGACAGCCGGGGAAAGGCTGCAGCTCCCCGTCATTAAATGTGGCTGATGTTGGAGAGAGGGAGTGAGAAAAACAGACAGAGGCATCAGAAAGAAAAGGTTTCACATGTGATTGCTACAAAATGAGGAGAGAGCAGAGGTTTAGAGAAGGAGACAGAGAAGCAGCTTGATAAGAAATCTGATAAAAATCTAACTCTTTTACCCTTTAAGACCCAAGCTTTTGTCTGGTGTGCAATTTTTAAATCACCTTGCCATTTGGGATAAGAATAGAATAAAATAGAATAGAATAGAATAGAATAGAATAGAATAGAATAGAATAGAATAGAATAGAAAATGCTGTATTCATCCCCGAGGGGAAATTCAGGGGGAGTCACAGAAAGTAAAAGTTTATAGAAAGTGCAACAAGTTCCATAACAAGATAAATGATAGCAGCTTGTCCATCATTTCCCAGTCAGCCAGCCTCCACCTCCACAGAGTCCAGGACTAAGCTTCTTCAGCAGTCTGTTCAGTCTCCATTAGCCATGTTTGTGAATAGCATGATGCTACTCTGCCTTCTGGTATTCCCTCTGTTGCTGGGTTAGCACGGCTAGCTCGTCCATCTTATTGGAGATAGATCTTACGTTCCCAATAACGATGGATGGAAGAACAGGTTGATGTTGTCAGATGAAAAAAATTACAAGAAATGGACAAGGAAGAGAGAGCTGCTGTTACAGGCAGCCACAACAGGGCAGCGCATTGTAAGACCTAATAAATATAACTAAACTTGGTCTTTGTATGGTTAGTTTGATAATTTGTGTTATGAGTTCTCTGTTAGTTGTCTGTTAGTAGTGTTATCATACTTAAATGCGTTGTTTCTTTTTTTGTGTTCACTAAAATGTAATGTAATGTTGTGATTTTACTTAAAGATGATGTGGGCAGCGTCCTTAAACGTGGCCACCAGGTCAAAGTCTAAAAAAATGATGTATCATGGGTCTGAGAGGCACAAATGTAACGTCCCCATATGTGGATGCTGGGTCTTATTGTTTTCCATCAGAAATGTTACTTTAATGACAATAATAACAAAGCTTCTTTAAGCTTGGTCAATGAACGACATTTTTGGTCTCCCTCTACAGTTAGAGGACCTGGTTTGAATCCCTGCTGCCATCACTGGAGACATATTGAACTGTATTTAATGTTTCACGTCATGTTATGTTGCCTTCACAAAAAGCAAACTCATGTTAAAGTTTTAATATCTGATATTTTAAAAATATTTGACCTCAGTGAGTCTTAATCTTTTAATCTTTGCTGAAACTTTCTGTCTCAGTCTCTGAGTCTTCCAAACGGCACAAATAAATAATTCAGCAGCTGAAGCAGCCAATCAGAGCGTCTAACTCCTCTGGTGTTTGGAGGCCATCTCAAACAGTGGTTTAAATCCAACAGTGACATCAGCCTTAATGAATAACAGTGTAGATAAAAGAGCTTTAACAGCCTCTGCATTTAGAAATAAGCTCTCTGATTCTTTAAATCTCCAGGCTCCACTCGAGATTCAGCAAAATGTCCGGTTTGATTTCACTGTGAGAGAGAAGCAGGAATAAAACTCACTGAACACTCAGCTTTTAAAGAGTTACCTCACACACTGACATGAGGAAGAAAACACTTAAACACTCAACATATTCTTCTACTCACACCTTTCCTGCTGTGTCACTTAATATTTATTTACTACTTTAGTTTTTATAGTCTTTCTTAATGATTGTAGAAAAACTCCTGAACTGTGTGTTTCCTTTATTTAATCTTTTCTTCCAAAATAACTTTACACAGCCTGAAAATCTTCCACCTGTTGCCAAATCCACCGTGATAAACAACACGATAACAGAGAGGAGAGAAGAGGATGGCACTTTGCAGTCTAAATTTTAATCACCTGAAACTGGATGTGATCTGACTTGTGTTTTTCTTCATCTATGAATTAAAAACCTGTGCTCATTTTATTCTGGTGTCAAAAGCCCTGCTTTAAGAAAAATATGAAAGAAGAGAAAAGAAAAAGCTTTTTTCTCCTGCACACCTTTTGACAAAGATGGAGTCATCCTTGTTCAAGTGTCTGAGTGTTTCAAAGTGCTCCTATGAAAGAGTGAAACCTAAAGCTGAGTGTGTGAGGAACAAAAACACCGCAGAGAGAGGACTCTCATTTGGCAGACGTCTTCCTCAGGCTGATGGATGAAGACAGGAACTCATCCTGACTAATTATTTATCTTTCCTCCAGAGGCTGAAAATAACACAACCCTCCACTCTGAGCAGGTAGGGAACAGACCAGGATGATAGAGGTGACAGAGGTGAGCGTCCTCCTCCTCTCACTACGCTGAAGAGATAACAAACGAACAGTACACAGACACAATCTGACAGGTTTGGCTTCCTCTCTTTGCTTGTGTTGATTTCTTTAATCACTTTTTCCTGAGGATTATTTCAACATAATCTCTGCCATCAGATTAAAAATGTTGCCTACCTGTTGGACTTTTTTCTTTCTGAAATATTTGACTTCTTGTTGCATTGTTCCCTCAGAGATCTACTCCTCAGGCTGAGGATCTCACTGCTCTGTGCTCCACCAGGTGTTGGTAATCCTGACTGTACCAAGTCAGACCCTGGACGGGGGGAGGATGGGATGATTTCTCTTTTTGTGTTTTGGTTTAAACAATTCAAGTCAGATCATCTTTAAATGAATGAATGTTCTGTGCAGTAATTTTACATTTTGAAGACTGAATCTGAAGTTTGATGTTTCTGGTGATTTAAAAGCTTTGATGGTCTTTTTAATTTTCACCTCTGTCAGGAGCACAGTGGTTTGTCCCAGGATGTATTTAAAGCTGCAGTTTCAGACACAACCTTTTTCTCAGTTGGTTGGAGACCTGTTAGAATGAGTTTTCTTTGTCTTTTGAAGATGCCAATTTTAATCTTATAGCCATGCTTTATCATCCAGGGCCAGTTGCTGAAAGAATTTATTCTGGATCAAAATGATCTGGATTTGGAAATCTCATCTTCTGCTATCCAGGATAAGGTAATCCGTCCAAGCTTTATGCCGTTTTTTCAAAGCAACATTGGACTAGATCACCCCGATCCAGATACACAGTTTTCGGGATTACCAAATCTGGATTACCAGTGCTCTAGATGGGACAACAAATCATAACGTGGGCTACCAGCTCTGTAAAGAACAACAGTTAGAAAAGCCAAGACTAACTTTTAGTGTTAATTATTCTGAGACAGAACACAAAAATAACAATAACATCCACTTCTATTTATGAGTTATTTTATGGGCCCTCATCTGAGCAACAACAAATAAAAAACAAACACTATATACAAATTCATGGGGGATATTTTGAAAACTTGTTAATTTTTTTAAAGGTTAAATGTTCAAAAGTTATCAAATTAAATAAAGTTCAGGGGAAAACAAAATACACATATTACTTGCATGTATTGTTCTACACAAAATCCCTGCAGGTCTAATGTCCCTCTATGTGATGATGCTAATGATGCACCTGAGCCTGTTGAAGAACCAGACCAACCTCTGGTTCTGTCATAATGAGGGACTGACTGGACGTGTGGTTACAGATGCAACTGGTAAAAACTACTTTGACGGATTCAAAAGTTTAAAAGTTTTATTACATTTTTTTTCTGAAATCCACCTTGAAACCCTACCCCCTGTTGGGATCAGGATAATCCTGTTTTTCTGGATTAACGTGATCCAGAGCCCACTGAAAAGTTTGGATAACACAAACTGAAGACTGGGATTGGACTACGTGATCTAATCCAATTTCAAAACCCTTCTTCCCCTTTTGAACAACCCATTTTCAACATTTGATCTAATCCGATCACCAAAATCCGATCAGATTACCTTTGAACAACTGGCCCCCAGATCTCACAGAGCTGCTTTTCACCAAATAAAGAAATATGACACAAAGCTGTAACAAAGATATAATGACCTCATTTAGATAAATATAAACAGATCATGTGACTCAAACACACATTTACTGACCTCCTCAGTCTGCATGTCTGGAGAAGCAGTGCATCATGGTCCAGTTTAGCACTGTAGAGTTTTAACTTGTGGGCTTTAGAGGAGACCAGGCTTAACTCCACACTTGTTCTCCATTAAAAACCGAGCAGACACCTCGCAGGAAGCATTCGATTCTAAAAGAGGGAGATCAGTGTCCTCTCACACTCTGAGCTCCTCTAATCTCTTATTCATGTATTCAAGGTGGGAGCGAGGAGAAGAAAGCAGAGAGAGCCCAGTGGGTCAGAGAAGAGGGATGAGGGGAGAACGCACAGCTTGGAGGATGGAAGGAGTCAGAAGAAAAAGAGAGGAGGAGAAAAAGGCCTGACTCTCTCATCCTCTGATGAACTTATCAGTGGATCCTGTAGAGCAGAACAGAGGTCCAGGTCCTTCAGCTCCACATAGACCAGGATCAGAGGGAATCCTCGTCTGATCCAAATGTCATTTGAATGTTTAATGGTCGCTGAGAGGTGGAGGTGAGGCCTGAATGAGACGTGACTCAACACACTGATCGTTTCAGATGAGAACGTCACACACAGGAGGTTTTTACTCAGAGTGCATGAACTGTAAGGAACATTTATAATTCACAGGGCTGAACTAAGACTCATCTCTGTGTTATATGACTGGATCTTCAAAGGCCTGCTCCCTTTGCTTTACCTCTTTATGTTGTCAGCATCAAGCTTTTCACACTCACACAGGAAAGACCAGAGCAGACACTGACAGAAACTGGAGAACTGAACCACTGAGACATGATGCACACAGCACACACTCACATTAACTGTTTTAAAACACATGTATGAGGTTTAGCTGACTTATTAAACTGCATGGAAGTGAATTCATTTGAGTCAGTTACAGGTTTAGTACAACATATCGCTCACACCAGATTTAATATGCTTACACACCCACAGTCAGTCTGAAATCCCTCATACAGCCGTGTAAACACAATTAGTCACATGTGAACGCTGCTGATGCTGATGCAGAGAATCCTGCGTGCAGCCGACACAGATTATTTCAGCCCTAACAAAGCCCTTCACACATGAAGAGGAGCTACTGAGTCCACAGCTCTGTTACCTCAGAGGACCAGTGTTTTTACAGTTTATTATTCACTTCTTCACGGTGTGCTTTGAGTAAACAAAACAGACCTGAAAGACGTCACAGCTCACATGGCTGTATACAAACCTTTGAAGTGAAGATTAGGGACGTGTTTTATTTCTCTAGCTGAGCTCTGACAGAGAAACAGAGAAACATGGTTCAGAAGTGCACTGAGCTCACAAAGGGTTAACCTCCCTCAGTCAGAAGAGGAGGTGGGAGGAGACTGAAGTGAAGAGCGTCAGAGCTGAAAGTGAAACCAAAAGGAGGCAGAGAGACGTGTGCTTACACTTTTCTTTACAGATCTGAAAACTACAAACATCAGGTAAAACTGCAAATTCTAACACGTATTGGTTTAGTTTTGTAATGTTTGTTATTTTGGTGACACTTCATTTGAAGGGGTATAGATAAGACAGACATGACACCTGTTATTAAGATAAAGGAGGATTACATGATCATGATAATGGTGTCATTAAGTGTCGTTCATTGTGTCACCTTTAATGCAAAGCTGACATAGTTTGGGATGATTTTATTATAGCAGCTTGACATAAACATGTCATTAAAGCCCTGATTATTAAACTAATAGAAACTACTTAGCTTCATCTGTTAGCATTAATGTCGAGTCCAAAGTGTCTCACTTTACTTTAGGTTGAAGAAAACATTGATGTTACGGTTTTAACAGTGTAATGACAACCAATGTCAACAACAACTGCATACAATAGGTTAATGTAATGCTAACAGATAGAGGTAAGTAGTTTCTATAAGTTTAATAATAATAAAAAGGCGTGTTATGAAAAGTTTATGTCGAGTTTTTTATTATAAAAGACATTCCAAACAATGTCAAACTTGTGTTAAAGGTGACAAAATTGACTAAATGACACTTGAAGACAGCATTCATGAGCATATCTGAACAATAGTAGTAGTAATCAACTTTATTTATATAGCAATTTTTAAGAGCAATGTTACAAAGTGCTGTACAAAATGAAACAAACATTAAAATAAATAAAAGAGGAGAAATAAAAGAGAAATTTGAGGAACTAAAAGAAAGAAAATAATATAAAAGGCTAAAACTACCACCAAATAAAGGAAAGGAAAACATCAGAAAAATATGGAAATAAATAAAAACATTAAATCAGATTAAAACTACAAATTATACGGATTTTTGATCCTGCCCAGGTACTGTGAAAGAAAAAGGTTATAGAATCTCCAGTAAAAGCACATTGATAAAAAACTGTCTTTAAAAAAGAATTAAAAGAGGACAGAGAGTCCTCCTTCATCTTAATGGCAGATGTCACATCAGTCTTATGCACACCACTTCGAATAAAGTGTAACTATTTTTCAGTGATTTCAGCAAAGCTGGTCATGAGTTTTGACAAACTTTAGCCACTCTGACTTTGAGCGGTTTCACTTTCTGTTTTCCAGACATGGCTTGTGCGAGGAGTCTGGATGTAATGAACAATTTCTCTTGCTCCATCTGTCTGGATATCTTCACTGAACCTGTGGCGATTCCCTGTGGTCACACCTTCTGCCGTGGATGTATCACAGGCCACTGGGACAACAACAAACCAGTCTTCCACTGTCCACTGTGTAAAAAGGAGTACTTAACCAGACCAGATCTGTGTGTTAACACCGTCATCGCTGATGTGGTTGAAAAGGTGAAGGAGAAAGTGGGTGAAGAAGAACCACAGGGCGCCCCTGAACAAGCAGGAAGTGGACACATGCTCTGTAGTATGTGTACAGGGAAGAAGCAGTTAGCCACCAAGTCCTGCTTAACGTGTTTCATGTCTTACTGTGAAGAACATCTGAGGCCTCATCACAACATTTTACCCCTAAAGAAACACAAGCTGATCAACCCTGTCAAGGACCTGGAGAGCAGGATCTGCGAGCAGCACGGCGAGCCTTTAGAGGAGTTCTGCAGGGTGGATCTCCTGTTTCTGTGCAGCGAGTGTGTGGACAGTGAGCATAAAAAACACAAGACGGTGAGTGTGGAGGAGGAGGCTAAAGTGAGGAAGGCCTTCCTGGGACTGCAAAAGGAGGACATGGATCAGATGATGGAGACGGATCAGAAGAAGCTCCAAGAGATCCAACACTCAGTGGAGGCCGGCAGGAAGAACGCAAAGAAAGCGCTGGCGTACAGTCAGCAGGTGATGACTGAGCTGGTGGACTACATCAGGAGGAGCCAGGCTGAGCTGAGTGAGGTCATTCAGAGGAGGCAGAAAAAGATGGAAAGAGACGGAGCGGGCTTTGTTAAAGACCTGGAGGAAGAAATGGATCAAATAAAGCAGAAATACTCTGAGCTTGATCAGGTCTGTGGCCTCAACGACCCCTTTGAATTCCTGGAGAAAGTCCTGTCTCTTTCCTTCACTCCTCCACAGGTTCAGGACTGGTCTGAGGTGACTCTCAACAGCGACCAGTTTCCTGTGTCTGAAACTTTGGTGAAGCTGGAGACAACAGTGACCAGAGAGATCAGGCTGCTGTGTGATCCTGACCTGAAGAAAATGCAGTGTCATGCTGTGGATCTGACTCTGGATCCTGACTCAGCAAACCCCGCCCTCATCATTTCTGAGGACGGGAAAGAAGTCAAGTGTGGAGACCGCAAGAGGAATGGCCTAGACGAGCCAGGGAGGTTCGACCACGTCCTCAATGTCCTCGCTAAAGAGAGTTTCAGTTCTGGAAAGTTCTACTTTGAAGTCCAGGTCCAAGGGAAAACCCAGTGGGATCTAGGAGTGGCTAACGAGTCCATCAACAGGAAGGGTGACATCAGGCTGAGCCCCAAGACTGGATACTGGACCATTTGGCTGAGAAAAGGAAACGAGTTCACGGCCAATGCCGGCCCCGCCGTCAACCTGCATGTGAGGGAGATCCCTCCAAAGGTGGGCGTGTTTGTTGACTATGAAGAAGGACAAGTTTCTTTCTACGACGTGGACGCCAGAGCTCACATCTTCTCCTTCACTGGATGCAGCTTCACTGAGAAGCTTTACCCGTACTTTGGCCCCTGTGGGAGAGATAGCGGCAAAAATTCAGCCCCACTGATCATCACTCCTGTCAACAACAGCTGATGAGTTCCCTCTTTCAGTTTGTCAAACTTCACGTCAATGACAAAGATTGTTTTATTCCTTTTTGTGCTGCTGGAAGCTCAGCGTGAGCGCTGCTTGCTGTGAGATGAAGTGTCTGATACTTACAGCAGGATGTAGTTATTGATATTGTGTTTAAAAACACTTTATGAGTCAAACTTCAAGAGAAAACATTTAGTTTCTGAATGGGGAATTGACTCAGCCCTCCTGTGTGATGACTTCAGCGACAGAAAGTGCTCGACAAGATAAAAGTCTCATTTTAGGTTCCTCTTTAATTCGGTTGTTGTTGTTGTTTGTCTCAAATTAATGCAGGAATTATTTCCTCCATATTTCAGGCCGTCTACTGCTCAATTAATGGGGTCGGTAAAAAACGGATCAGTCACAGTGTCTGGAACGAAATGTGCACTAATTAAAATTACCCAAACCTGTGAGGTTCAGGCTTTTCCAAGTTTAACAGCAGAAAATCTGTTGAACAGAAAATTAAATCTCTTTTAATGGAGCCGAGCAGAGTTAAGGCCAGGTGTTTGCTGGATGGAAACTAATTCTCTTTATGCTTTTGAATGTTGTGTATGTATTTAGGTCAGTATGTCAGACATTTCTGATCAAACCTGACGTCTGATAAATGTTTCTGTTTTCTTTTTGTTTCAATCTTTTTTTTCGTCCTGGTTTGAAAGGCACAGACGGGTGATGCTGCAGGTCTGAAAGCAGCATCAGGTGAAAAATTGCTTCTGTTTGTTGTGTTTTGTCCTCTGAGCACGTCTCTTAGCAGAGATTTTTATTTCTCATCTGAGCATGAAATATCTGGAAAGCTTTCAGGGAGAAGGCGACCACAGCTCGTCTGATTTCTGTGTTGAATGTTAATGTGTCATGAAGAAACCAGAGCTGAGAGACACAGTGGACAAGTGCACAAGGTTTTGGCTTTTAAATGTTGTACTGTATCTCCTAACATTAAAGCTTTACTTTAATAAGTGCACTTTTTTGGTTATAATTTAAAAACTCACTTGAGATCTCAGACATTGCTGAGACAGTTATCTTACTTCAGCTTTTATTGTGTCATTTTTTCTGGGACTACGAGCAAAAAAGTCAAATGTTCACAGTAAATAGAATAATTTGTTGCATCTGTGTTGTTTAACTTCACAGTCATGAATGTGCAGAAATAATAAATTTCACTCTTTGAGTTTCAAATGATCGTGTCCCTGACGTTTTTATCCAGACTTCACACAAAGTAAACACCTGGAGTAACTTAGAAACCAGAACAAATTCAGTGAACACTGGTCGACTGAATCACTTTAGCCTCTGAAACATAAACACACATTAAGGACTTGAGAGAAAGCCTGAAATCAAACGGTATCAACAACACACACTTGGCAGTTTGTAGCCACCACTTGATGAATCTGCATCTTCTTTCTTTCCTGTTGTGACGTGAACGGTAATTTTCACAAACAGGGTGTTTGACTCAAATGATCTGACACAATAATCACATGCTGTGTGTCATGTTGGAGCAAGATTGCAGGGGATGAGGAAAATTTCAGGTTTATGACACAAACACTTCTTTGATTCATAGTTTTGTTCTTTTCAACCAAAGAAAAATAACGACAAACTCATATTTTGATAAGTCTTTTTTTTCAGTTTGTTCTGCCTTTTTTAAAAAAGAGCTTTTTCTCCCTTAAAGTACGAGACTGAAAATCATCTGTTTTCATCCATCGCTTCATAAACTGCTGTAAAAACCTTCATAACACAACCTGGAGTTCAAATAAGGAACCTCTACTGTGAAATGTGATCAAGTTTATCACCTTCAAAGTGAATAAAACAGAATAAAAACTGATTTTAACACCTTAAAGTCAGCACTGTAAGCTTCTTCTGTGGTGTAATGACACAGGCAGTGATTTCCTAAGCTAACAGGAACAAGTCGATGTGATTGCTTTTGATCCAGTGAGTGAAGCTGAGCTCTGGGAAAACGCCACAAAGGCTCAATCTGCTCACTTCCCTCTTTTCTGGTCCTGAACAGATCTGAGAGGAAAAGGCCGTCCTGTGCTGCTGTGAAACGCTGATATTAGCAGAAACAGCTTGAACTCCACTCTCTGGTAGGTTTTGATATAAAAGAGGACATTTGTAAGAAGTGCAAGACGGAAAAGAGCCGCTTTTTAGAAAACTTACACTTTTTTTCTTTTCTTTTCTCCTTTTTTTCAATAAAGCAGAAAGTATTGCATGACCTTTGTGTGATACATGAAGCTGTGGAGAAGATCTTGAATGTATTTTAACATCAAGAAAATATTTCTTCATTCAGAGCGCTGAAAGAAATTTATAAGAAACACATTTTCACTACAAGTTCATTCAAGCTCATTCCCCAGCTGTGTACGGATCATTTCAAACAAATTGTGTGTGTTTCTGTGTGTGTTCATGAGGGAATTTAACAGTTTGTTCTGAATATTACTCAGTCACTTTAATGTGGTTGTTCACAGATGTGTCTTTGATGCTGGAGCTGCATTTCACAGGTTGTGTTTGGGTTGAGAGAAGAGTGTTAAACGCTCTTACTCTGTTTCCTATTTTCATTGTTTTACAGTTTTACTGGGATTTGAGGCCTGCTGATTGTTTGAGCTGGTTTTTATTGACCTGGACTGGTTTTTAGTTTGTATCTTATTAAGGAGTGATCACTCTGACCTCACTACATACAGTAGCTGTTAGCTGCTCTGAGTCAAAGTGGTCTCTTCACGATTTGGTCTTTATTGTTAGAGACAGTTTGTAACAAATGAAGTGTGTGGTTGATGTGTGTGTTTCTACAGAAGCATACAGCTCTACTGTATGTGCATCTAATGGAGCGCCAAATGAAATGAGATAAATCTATCCATTAGGGTCCCTGAACGAGACTAAATCTACGAGGCTGCTAATGAGTTGTTGCTCCATCAGTCGTCCTCAGAGAGCTGGAGGACTAAAACCAGAGACGACCTGGAGCCAGACACACTCAGAGCCTCTAAGCCTGTAAATCCACAGCTCCAGATGTTGAAGAGAGGATCATCCAGCTCCTGGTCCTTCAGGAGAGGACTTCAAGTCAAACAGCCACAGCTGATAGAACCTAGAGTCATATCCCGCACAGAGAAACGTTAGTAATCATTGATCTGCCATCACTGGTCCGTGCTCATTAGTCTGATGGAACAACGCTCTGTAGATCTCTGTTGGTGCAGAGCTAATGTTAGATTAAAGCTGCTGCTAATATCCCAAACGTGTTTTCTGAACTTCATGCTGAGCAACAATAAACAACAAAGGAGTAAAACTATCAGACACTCATACACTGAAAGTCCTCAGTTCAAATTCTTTTCTTCAATACTTTGTTTCCTCTGTGGAAGTTTTATCCTGTGAAACAGTTCCTGGACATTTATCACTGTCAAACCAGGAAGTGATGTGTTTTACTGACTTGTTGAAAGAAGAGGAAAGAGAAGAGGAGAGAAAAAGAAAATCAGACACAGAGCAGCCAGAGTTTTTTCCATTTGTTGAAAATCAACATCAGCGCATTTTATTACACAAACATGAAAACATTTTTTTTTTGACAAGTTTCTTCAGCAAAATTCTGATAAGATTGAGAAACTTTGAAACATAGAAATGATCTAAAAACTTAAAGGTAGGGTCTGCAGGAATTTATGTTAGTTGTTAGTAAACACAACATTCAAGCTGGGCTCCTCCTCCTTGGCTCAGTGCCAGCAGCAGCACACACCTACAGCCTCAGACTGAAATTAGGAACACACTCACTACCCCAGCAACTATCTGAAGCAGCGGGTCCCTATGTGGGAGAGGCTCAAGAGCTGTGCACCTGACCTAGCATGTTAGCACAAGCTAATCACAGGTATTTGACGCAGGCTAACTTGTGTCGCTTTTTGTCTCGAGCTGTTTCTGAAAGCGAGTGGAAGTCAAGCCAAGCTTCATCTGTTTGGCATTTTGTTTCACTTCAGTTTTCTTTTTCTGTGCTACGTCCACTATTAGCAGGTAGCGATAGCTTCTCTTACTCGCTAACACACAAAGCCACTTGTGCACTGGGCACGTCCCGAAACAACCAAAACATCAACATACAGGCTGAGGAGCGGGTTCGAGGCAGACATGAAACACTTGCACACATGTATATAATCCTTCTACTTTCCATTAAAGCTAAGGATAGATACAGAAGAGCTGCTGAAAAGACATGTTCAGGTAAAAGGCTTCATGCTTCAATAACTGTTCCTTTTTCATGAAAGCATCCATAACTTAAAAACAGTCCGAGTGACAGTGCTCTCTATCTCTGAGATGAAAAAAAAGGCTTTTCCAGTGACAGATCAGATTTATGCTCCACAAAGGCTTTGATCTTAAGGCTGTCTGACAGGCTTTAATCTAAACACATCCACTACACACACACACACACACAGAAAACAACACAGAGAATGGACTTCATTTCTTCGCAGCCATCTGTTTGGGGGTTTTACTAAAGTCAGTACAGTGCAGAAGTGAACTCATCCAAAGGACACGTTGGGCGATGAATAAAAGAACGTCTTAAAAAGAGAAAATAAAAAGTGAAAACCATGCTAAGCTCATCTGTTTGCCTTCATGCATGAACTGTGCTGAGTCACAGTTTGCTTCTGTCACTCTGAAACTGTTTTCTATTCACACTGAAGCTGCTGCCACAAACGCTCCCACTGCACCTTTTCATTTTTGTCTGTTTTAGACTGGATCTGTGGCAGCAGGTGGACATCTCCTCCACATTCAGACTTCATCACACAAAGAAACCAGAAGAAACAGTTTTCACTCTTTGTGACGTACACTATGTTGATCATCACGTACTTAGAGAGGAAGTAAAAGCAGCAGAAGTGAAGGAAGAGACTCGACACCTTCATGTTGTTCTCTCTGTTATTCTGTTCATCTTTTATCAAAACATCACCGAGCAGTGGCATTAAAGAGACAGCTGGGTCATGTTGAGCAGATTATCACCTCACCTTTTAATCTGGGGTTTAAATCTGTAACAGCACAAAGATCACAGAGATTCACAGTCTTTGATGGAGAAAAATGACCCATTAACCAGATTAGAGGGAGATTCCACCAAATGTACGTTCTGGTATTAGTTCATCTGAACTCCTCTGACAGATCGTAAATCCAGACCAATTAAACTACACCCCTCAGTCTCCAGGGTCCTCTTCTTTCTACTGCTCATAATGTGCTCCATTAGAAAGCTCTCCTTTAATTAGACTGTGCACTGGCCCTGATTAAAACCAGACTCATTGGGGCAGCGTTGGTACATCAACTCACAGGCAGGGACACTTCAGAGCATGTGCTGTACGTCACACATGGACAACACTGCAGTATTTTGTCAGCACAGCTCAGACTGTGAGAGGTGAGGTTTTGACTGACAGTTCAGTTTTCATGGTTGAGAAGCAGACTGGTGTGAAACCTCTTCCTGGTTTCAGCCGTGTGACCTCCACACAGTCCACACAAGCAGAACGGGCCGGCACAGCAAGCTGATCAGAAACATTAAGAGTGAACAAGGCTGCTTCTTAAAGACTGTCTCAGAATAACAGGATTATAGTTTATCTCTCTGCCGCAGTTTTTGATGCTGCTCGCTTTTAAATTACATTTCAACAGGAAACATCCAAACAGTCACAGCGAGAGAGTGTAACACAAAGTTCACCAGGGACCCTTCCTAAAATAAATTGCTTGTGACATGTGGGCACTGTTTAAGATAAGTCAAGACGTGGTTGAAGTTGGAAATATGTAACAAACTATGTGAAGGGAAGTTGAATAGCCGCCCCACATTAGGAGTAAGTTTATTGAGATGAAGTAGTTATAGCCTGTCGAAGGAGACGAGTTGGTGTTTTTCAGTGAAGGACTGACACCAGCAGCCTGTTTTAGCTTTTTCAGTGATGAGCATCTTGGGTCAAAAAGTCAATCTCAAACACCAATAAATACAAAAATATCTAGTTTTGAGTCTAACTCACAGACTGTAAAGAAAAAATGGACATCATGTTGCTCGGCTCGAAGTGAGGTTGCCACAGATACTGCTCCCCCTGGTGGCTGGCTGCAGTATAGGTCAAAAAATCCATCTGCCCAGTCATTCCAGACGGGCTGTGATCAAACTTTAGAAAATTCATACACCTCGTAGAAATGTTTCTCACGTCCGATTGTTGTGGTGATTTGAAGATATTATTTGGCTGTCTTGTATTCAAGTCTTTTTTTCTGGAAAGTTTTGTTTTTATTAGTCATAACAGGCTAAAACGAGGCTTTACGTCACGTTTAGCGATGATTGACAGCTGCCATTCTTGTGTATTTTTTCAGGGATATTCAGGAAGGAGAGCCAAGAAGAGATTAGGCTCTCCAAAGAAAAAAAAATCATAATTTTTGTCACCTGGCTCCACTCCGATTCCCTCCGGGTCCCTCATAGCCTCTACTGCTCGGACTCTGGACACCAATGGTGGCGCCTGTAACAGGGTTATTTTAGCTTCGAAACCGTACAATGGTAAATGGCGAAGCCACGCTGTCCACTCTATATACAGTCAATGATCTAACTCTGTGATATACTTAAGTTCCAAAATGATGTACCAAAGATTTGTCAATTTCAAAGTATTCCACATCCTGGTTGCTAGGCGCTGCCCAAGTAGCTGCCTGTTGCAGCAGCTCTCTCGTCTTTGTCCGTTTCTTGTAATTTTTTCGTCTCTTTTTCGTCATATTTGTATTTGGAGTGGATCATTACTTTGTATGGTTCATTGTTGGTCATGGACACCAAACTTTTTGTGGCTTCAGTGATATTTTTACTACTTGTCTCCTGTGTTTGTCTGGAGACCCTACATGTAACCATGGCTGCATTGTTTACATGTGAAATTAGCTGTTAGCAGCCTGTAGCATGTCAATGCTAACTGGTGTAAGGCTTAATGATTTCCCTTGAGCAGAGGAGGAGGAGGTGAGGATGACCTGCTGGTTCTTGGGTGTGAGCTGGGAGGTGACGACGTGGACCTGTCCTTCCATCCATCGTTGTTGGGAACGTGGGATCTATCTCCGGTGGGATGGATAAGCTAGCCGTGCTAGCCCAGCGGCATCGTGCTGTTCACGGACGTGGCTGACGGAGCTGACATCGGACGTGGCTGACGGAGCTGACATCGGACGCCTGCACCACATTGGAGGAGCTTCGCCTGCTGTGAGCAGACAGGATCCAGGAGACAGAGACTGAACAGACTTCTGGGGAGGCTCAGTCCTGGACCCTGTGGAGGTGGAGACTGGCTGGGCTGGAGAGTGTTGGACGGGAAGTCGTCATCTATTTTCTTATGGACCTTTTTGCACTTTCTATACACTTTCTTACTTTTGTTTTCTTAAATGCTGCTGTGACTCCTGAATTTCCCCTCGGGGATAAATAAAGTATTTTCTATTTCTATTTCTCTTTCTATTCCTTTACAGTGTAAATGTGATTATCACATGTCAGACTAGAGCCCCTTGATTCATGATCCATATGCAGTTTTGTTCCTTTCATAAAGTGACCCTCTAACTAAGGGTTTGATGGAAACAGACTGTTCACCACTATAATGACCAATCTAACATACCTCTGCCTGACCTGAACCCCTTTCAAGCAATGATGAAACGCACTTTGTCTTTCATAAGAGATTAATGGGATCTAAGGAAAGGAAAAGATGTTAAAAAGATCTTCAACAGATGGACTGATGATGTCTAAGACAGAAAAAGGAAACATCTGATGGACAGTTTAAGTCATGATATCAACAGGGTTATTTTTAAATAGGGGTTGAAATTCAGTCAACAACAGCTGAAAAGAAGAATTTCAGAAGTTAGAGAAAAAAAAAAGACCGCAGGCGCTCTGAATCCCAATAAAATATTTCTATCCTGAGATGCTTGGCTGAACTTCTGGATCTTACCTCAGATGAAGTATTAATGTAGACAGACTGTCTGTGCACACAAACATGACTCACCAACGATCTAAGAGACTCTGAGCTTTCACACAAATCAACCAAATTTGCCTAATGGCCTTGAGCCTGCATTCTGTTCTATAAATAATCCAAGTTTCACCTGCTCCCTTCTTTATTATCCTCAGATGACTCCAAAGTTTGGGACAGAGCAGAGGAGAGGAGGTCAACGCCTCAGATTAACAGTTTCTCCAATCAGAGGGATGGAAAGAGCATATTTTATCTCCACAGCTATCCTACAATATGTCTGTTTACACAGTTATTCAGAGGACAACAAGCCCATTATGGAATGTATAAAAGCTATTTTTTTCACTTGTGTGTTGGTGTGTGTCTGTTCTGTAATGGGATACAACAGATCAAGATGGCAGTGGGTGATTCATTCTCCTTCAGGCTGTATCACTTTATTGATCACTCACAGACGGACAAACATGGTTTCAGGTAACTTACTCAGACATCTTCCTCTGCTCTATCTCTTCACTGTTCTGTGTTGTTGTTTTGTCCTCTGAATTTAACGGTAAGTCTGTATGATACCAAGTTTGCATGGTCTATCTATCTATCTATCTATCTATCTATCTATCTATCTATCTATCTATCTATCTATCTATCTATCTATCTATCTATCTATCTGTCTGTATTTCTACACTTTCTGTCCTTAGACTTTGTAAAGTCATTATTACTTTCATAAACTTAATTAAAGCTTTTCATACACCTGTGTTCTGTCGTTCCAATAAAGGAAAAACATCTTGAAATACTTCTTAGTGATGGGGACTAAAGCTTATTATAGCTCCAAGAGTACAAACCCAAGAGTTATGAGAAGTCTAAGAGCACTGCTGATATTAGAAGTATTCATCAAAAACAGTACGCTCGGTTTCTGTGGGCTTAATGCGAGGTCATATTTCCAGGTCAGGAGAGAATATTAAGAATATGTCATGAGGTGTGCAGGGCTCTGGGTCTTGTGTCACATTGAAGTGTTAACAGTTTTTCTCAGTTGCTTTGATCTGAGTTGCTTTCTCAGATCAGAACTGAAATTCTCAAAACTACTTGTTCAATCTTCACATCATTGTGTCACTTGTGCACATAAAAAAACAGTTTCTCATTTCTTCAAACAAGTTGCAAATGCTTTGGGACATCCATGAAAATGGTTGTGTACAATTCTCTGCTGTTTCCTACATTGTCAACTTTTTCCGCCATGTTGATCGAAATGAATTCTCATGGGTTTCTGTTGAATAGTCTCACTTCCCACAACATTTAGTCATGAGCTTATTGCATGGGTCTTTACATGTTAAAAGGTTTAACAAGTTGTCATAATATGTCAAACATCTTTCCACACAATTCCATCAGACTTTCTTTTCTAAATCTGTCTGGATTGGTGAATTGCTCCCTGGTCAATCTTGACTTTCTCTAACAAATGGAAATATTTGAAGCATTAGATCAATCAATGACCAACCAGTTTTCTGGAATAACTCAAAGTTTCATCTCATGAACCAGACAGTGGCAACACATTTCCTGTAAAAGACAATAAAGATCTATCACACCTGTGGACCATGTTCTCAACCATAAGCTTACAATGGCTGAGATTTGTTGAAGGATGCAGCCAAAAGCTGGGAGAACAACTGTTTCCTCAATCATTCAAACTTTTTATGGACAGAGAAGATTTTTGTTGTGATGTGGACGAGAATTTTTGGCCCAGCATACAGGAACATAAGGAGGTGTAGGAAGACTGCACTGACCTGTAGTTTACACAGCACTGCATGAACAGTTTTCCGTAAAGACACGGTTTTATGTTCAACACAATGATGGGGAGGGTCAACAAACTGCAGCACAAACAGTGAAAGCGATAATATGAATTTTGTTCTGTCTCTTGTAATCAATCTCCCACATACACTAAGATGTAACTTACAATTTACAATAAGTGTCATCAAAACTTTAGGCATAGTTTACATCAGAACGTCCTTTCAGAGCTCACTGTTATACTGACAATCAGAGTTGGGTATATAACTACAAGTAACGAACGTTACAAGTAGTTAAATTACTTTTGATAGGAACGAGTGGTGTAACGGCACTACTCCCCCTTGATTAGTAGTTAAACTAGAGTTACAAATGAAACGCCACGATCGTTACTTTTACATTGACTGCAAATAGAGCAACCATAATATTATTATCTAAGCGGAGTTCTTTTTATTACCACCAGTAGATTGAACGGTGGCCATACGAGCAACTACTTGCTATCTCTTCCGGGTCAGGGCTGATGGAACTGTCACAGTAAAATTGGATGCATTATATAAATCTGTGCACCAATGACAACACTGCACTCCCTCCCACTGTAAATGCCCCTTTTAAAGGATAATTTCGCAGTCTGTGTCACTCCAGACAGCGCTGTTTGGCTGTAATGACCTCTGAACCGACGAAGATTTGTTTACATTTGCCCCTCAAAGAAAGGAGTCGGCTTTCCAGAGAGTACTACGCATGCGCAGTACTCTCTGGAGCGCTGACTCCTTTCTTTGGGGTAACTCTTTACTTTTTTGAGTTACGGACCCCAACTCTGCTGACAATATGACTAAGCACTTTGACTGTCCCATCTGTACACAGTAGCCATGGTTACATGAGGAGTTTTTCGTCTTTCCAAATGACTTTTCTGGAAACACTAGTATACATGGAAAGGAATATTCCAATCTCTGGTCCACATGCGCCGCTGTAATCAAACAGAATAGTCAATGGGGCATGCACAGAAAAACAGAAACATCACAAGATTTATCAAAGCTGGAGGACGACAGTTTCTTTATCACGGTATTGCAATACTCCGTATTGTGAGTTTGTCGTCCGTCCAGTCTTGAAATTATGTTCATTTCTTTCAAAGTTTGGATCAAAAACAAAATTTCCGCAGCAGTGTAGTGCTGACTGCTCGCCCCCATTTTTAAAGTTGAGGAATGTCTCTAGTTGCGTCTTACGTCATATCTGAGCAGGCGCTGGAAGAAAGCACCCTGACAACTTTCCGTTTGAGTGGATACATGATACCTCAATCGGTTTGGGGAAAGGAATATTCCACCCCTGAGAAACCAATTAAATGACCATTCAGATTGGCACTTTTCTTTTGGAATGAGGTGTATACAAAGGTTAAATTCTTTCAGTTTGAGCAAATAAACCGAATGCAAGCGGAATATTTGGGTCCATGTAAACATGGCTAATGACACAGGGACTCGCTATTCTGATGAACAGACACGTTCACTGACAAAGATATCTACTTTTAAGACATGAACTACAAATTTTGAGAAAGAGACTGGATTTTGCAGGTAATCCATGTTGTCCTGCTATTTGTACGAACCGTTTTGAGAAATTCACTTACTATTTCACAAATGGCGAGGATGATTCAAGAAATGTACCAAAGCAACTGAGAAAAACTGTCAGAGCTAGATGCACCAAGTGTCAAACTGAAACATCTGGATGTCAACAAACTGCAACCTGAATACAGTCAAAATCTGGACTTTGACCAGCAGGGTGTTTAGTGTGTAAAATGGTGCATTTTGTGGGCGATAATGCAGACTTATAAAAGGAATAAAAATAATTTGTAGTTTGGGAAATAACAACAGCCATTTGTGCAATTTTGCCATTTAGCAAACAAAAATTAGGTCAAAAGGAAGATGCTGGAGCACAAAGTGTGTTAAAACTGTTATCAAAATGACAGCCTGTCAGCTGTTACACATTAAAATCCCCACAGCTCCTGCACTCTGCCACACATACAGAGTGGAAATGCGTCACCTGTTAGAAATGAAGGGCTCAGACAATGGACTTTTATTTTAGCAAATTGTTGTTTCACAACCTGACAGCTTAGGTGTTGTGCCCCTTAGTCTGCAACAACAGAAATGTGTTGACTCCAAATCCCCTGTGTAAACACACTTCTCTAAATTGCCTCTGCTGCTCCACTTTTTGGAAAACAGAATCCTTATCAAAAGCTTCCTCCGACAGAACATGTGAATACTAATACAAACATCCACGCATGCTTGAGCCTGCACCTGTTTCTCTCTCTGCTGCTGTCTGTCTCTGCTGTGAAACATCACACAAGCTACACACACACACCTTCTCACAAGCTGCATCAGGGTACCTGCTGCCCATCAACATCCATCTGTCTGAGATGTTCTCCCTCCTCTCCTCTGTCTCTGGAGCCACCTGACACACCTGTCAGTTTTGAGTTGCCAACATGTTTTTTAAGACAATCAGAAGCAGAACAAGAAGACACATGAGGGCTTAAATATCAGGGCTTGTGCAGAAAGAGTTTGCTTGTACACAGGGGGGCTGATAAGATATTTCATAACCCCAGATTTTTCTTTTTTGTCCATTCTGGCCCAGCAGCTGTAATCTGGCATCTTTCTTACTCTTTGTGATGCATAATGCTGTTTTCATTAAACTCTTTGAATCTCCTCACTCTGTTCTGCAGATTTATGCGTGTTTATTTTTCCAAAGGCCTAAATTTAAATGGCTTTCTCAGCATGACAGCACCACTGTGAATGGAGGTGGGCTGACATGTTGTGCTGAGGACAGAAGAATAAATACAACCCACAATTCCAGAGGAGTTGGGACATTGTGTAAAATCTCCAAAAATGCAGAATTTAATGGTTTGCAAATCAGTTGTTGAAAATGAAAACAGCTTATTTCTCGAGTCATTCTCAAAAGATTGACTGAGTGTTAATTAGTTTTTCATTGTGTCAAAAAAAATGGTTTCTCTAAGTAAACACACCGGTAGAAACACACTACAGCTTACAAACACTACACTTTACACAGAGAGTGTTGACCAGCAGAGAAAACCACTCGAACCACAAATCACTGAGAGAGACTCTGCAGTGGTAATGGATCTGAGCTCGCTAATGGGCAGGACAGATCCATAGACAGCACAACAGCTGAATACGATACCTCGTTACTACACGACACCAACACACAGCTAATGAAATCATATGAGGTATGAGCTAGACTAAGGAGTTGTACTTAGTGCCCCTAACCCTCCAACATGTCTGAGTGCAAAGTATGGCGGTCTGCATGTTTCAGAAAGGTCTAGACCGTGGTGGTCAGACATCTTACAACCTTGCCAGCTGCTCCTTGGTGGACCTTTTGGCCTGTCAAGACCAGATGGGAGACGCAATCCCTCCAGCATGCTCAGGGTCTGGCCCCAGGCTGATGTTGGGTTGAGGTTGTCTGAAAAACAGAGGCATGGAGGAGATATCTCTCTGTTTAATGGTTGAATCATCTTTACTGACCCAAAAATAAAAAGGGTTTCTTGTAACACTTTGAGATAAGGGTCCCAGAGCAAACGTTAGTTAAGGCATTGTTAAGCATTAATTTTAGGTTTAATAAGCATCAAAATGTATTATCTGACATTAATTAACATGTTAGTTAAGCACTGACAAGCAGTCAATGAATGTCTACTGTTCAGAGATAATTGGTACAGTATGAAGTATAAAAAGTTATACTATATATCTAAAAAGACACAAACAAGTGTAATAGTCTTGCACAAGACATTTTTAATCAATTCATCATGTTATATAGCTCTTAATCTACTAATAGAATACGGGGTATCACTTTATATTAAGGTCCTGTAATAAGCATTAATAAGACCTTTGTAAGTACTTAAAAGATGCTTATTCACATTATTATTTGTTTATAAGACTATATAACTGCTTAATACATGTTTAATATGGTCATTGTAAGGGTTAGGCGTGAGGCCCCACAGGTTAGATTTAGGCATGGGGCCCCAAATGGTTAGGTTTAGGGGAAGGGCTGGGGTAGGGCTCATGAGAGACAAAAGCAGACGACAAAAAAACAAAGAGGGTTAGGGTTAGGGTCCATATACCTTATAGATTAAGTTGTCTTGTATTAACTATTACAATGACCTTATTAAACACTTATTTAGCAGTGATATAATCTTATAAACAAATAACAATGTTAATAAGCATCTTATAAGTACTTACAAAGGTCTTATTAATGCTTATTACCTTACTATAAAGCATTACCAAATACAGAAATTGCAATGTTATGCCAGTGGTTAGTACACATCAATAAACTTTTTTTTTCAGCAAAATATCAACTTTCATCCCTGAACACACAATTAAGTGAAATGGTCTCACACAAGAGAGCCATTTTTAATCCATTCAACATGTTATATAGCCCTCAACCTACAAACAAACGATATAGAGCACTTGGCGCTAGCTTGATGCTAACGTGCATCAGGAATTCTGTTAGTATGCCAGTGGTGAGTATACATCAATAAAACCTTTTCCACCAGATTATCAACTTTCATCACTAAACACACCAACAAATGTACATGATTTTCTCACAAGAGATTTATTTTCAGATTATCCGACATGTATATCTCTCCTACACCACACAGCCGTGGTTTGGAGATGGCTAAATGAGTTGTCATCCTGTCTTGAAAAGGATACCTATGTACGATCGCACATAATCTCCTTTCAGGCCACAAATAAAACCATGAACATAACTATAGATATTAACCGTACAACAACGACGATAATGCACCGTTAGGATGATTTGATGACAAACATTTAATATAATCATTTGGTGGCACATCGCTCTATGGTGACTGGAAGTTTACATGCCAAACAGTTTTTAACCAAATATACTCAATGGCTCGATTGTGCATAAGACCCATTCCTTCACAGTGAGTCCGCCACTTACATAATATGGTGCCTTAATGGCTCACAAATTGTCGGCGCAAGAGCCTTCATACATTTTAGAATTTCAAATTGGGACAGCCCTAAACCCCCATGGACTTCAACATTATGCGCCTCAATGTCAGTGAGCGTGTGGACACAGAGATTCAGTCAGACTGATCAACAGAGTGGGAACGTCTTGGTCTCCTGACTGGATTGACTGTTGGACAGTCTAGTGTATTTGAGGCATACGAGTAAAAGAGAAAACTTCAAATGCATCATCTACAGTGAAACACTCAATATCCTGGCAGAAAACAACAAACTCAAAATGAAAGTTGTAGATTTCAACACTGCTGCTGTATATGTGCTTTTTAAAGATACTTTTCAAAAGGAAATTAAAGCATAACTTAGTACAAGCTTTTTAATTATGAGTAATCCAAGCTTTGTTCTTTATTATCATTACAAACTGAATACATTTGGGTTTTTATTGGACTGCTGGCAATTTGGAAATCTCCCTTTAGGCTCAGAACAGAAGGAAATGTAATAAAAGGAAAAAGCAGGATATTATAAAATCTTAGTAATGATTATTTCAGTCTTTCTTATTGTCTTTTCTTGTGCAAATAACCTTCAGATCTGATTTCTAGGATATTATAATGAAGGCTTGTGATGACATCACAGATGATCAACAAACCAACGCATGAATTTTTAATAACAGTGATGACTAATCTGGGAGTCAATATCCCACTGCAGTCGTTTCAGAGCCTGTTTTCTGGAAGCATGAGGTGTTTTATTGGTCTGTGTTTTCAACCAGGGGACTGTCAGCATGCACATGTTTAAGGAACAAGTGATCTCCTGCCTTATTGTTTTTAAAATAATGTTTGATCCTCACAGTTCACCCCGGCCTCTCTTCTGCAGAATGTGTCAGCTTGTTAAACCATTTCTCTTTGGAGCAAATAAGGCGTGTAAATACAGAGATCATCTCGTTAGGAACATATGAGCATGCTCAGTAGCAGAAAATTGGCCACATTAGCAGGTGAGCTCATGCAGCTGGGAGTCCAAATAAAAAGAGACACAGGGAAAGAGATAACTGAATTATTGTTTTGGTTTTTTTTACACATCTTCCTATAGAAGCGCTGTGCTTATTTCCCCATGCAGCTAAGAGGATTGGACGACTTGGACAATGAAAGCTATCGAGGACAGCGAGGGAATTTAAATCCATGCATGACTTCTCTGCACTGCTGTTTGAAAGTATGAGCTGGAACATGCCTCATGCACGCCTGGTCCTCATAAATAAACACCATGAATCCATTATAGCCCTGTGTAATAGCTCCATACATTCTGGTGGCAATAAACGTCCAGAGATAATTACATGTTTGGCCATACAGGAGCAGTGCAGGAAGGAGAAGCTGTCAACACAAATTGGCTTCAAAGCTCTTGAATGTTCCTGAAACAGCATTTCTTTAATGGAAATGTTGAATACAACAGCTGCAGAGCTCCACTTGACTGCTAAATCAACCAAGCTGTCTTTGATATATTCATGATCTCAAAGATAGCGTTTGTTTTTGAAAGGTTAAAGCTCACATTTAACCTGAGTATCAGCATTCAGAAGCATTTATCCTTGTTAGTAAAGGCTGACATCTTGTCCTTGCCTTCTTGGTTTCATAGGATGAAAAAAGCTCTGGGAAAACTCATTATGAAGCCGTGTTGCCTTGTTTAGAGAGCACTAATGGATACAGCTGAGTTCCTGGGAGACTGGCAATCATTTCCAGTAATGACAAAACTGCACAACTTCAATAAGAGACTGAAGTCTTTGGAAACCCAGAGTTGTCTTTGAAACATGTGATTCAAAGCTGAATTTATGTGACAGTAAGCATCTAAAAGAAGTGACACAAATTTTCAGTTACTTCTAATAGGAGTCCAGTTGATGCATCACTTTAGATCTCTGATTGTGACTCAGACAGCTTGAATCTTCAGCTTTAGGAGTGAAAACACATACAATAACAAGCAGCAAATAAAACATTTATGTGCTTATCACTGGGACATTAACTCCTTGTTTTGGTGCCATTAAGAAGAGAAAATGAACTATTTCCTCCCTGGTCATCTTTAATGAGTACATTGGGGAAAATAAGTATTGAACACGTCAACTTTTTTCTCATCACATTTATTTCCAAAGATGCAATTCAAACAAAATTTCTACCAGACATTGGTATTAACTCAAATAATCCACACATGAAATCACAACAATCAGGTCCATAAATAATGATTATGTGGAATTGAGTGTGATAATAATTGGATTTAAGTCAGGTGATTGACTAGGCCATTCTAACAATTGTTCTAATAGATTGATTCTCTTTTTTTGAAAGCGTTCTCCCAGTATTCTACAGGCTTGTCAAGATGCTGTTTAGCAAACTTTAAATGAGCTTCAAAATGCCTTTCCTTGAGGAATGGAGTCTTGTTGACTGAGCGTCCAGAGGCCATGGCGGTGGAGTGCATTGCCTATTGTTTTCTCTGTAACAATTGTACCTGCTGCCTCCAAGTCTTTCTGGAGCACTTTCAGGGTGGTCCTTGGCTCGTTGAGTACTCTTCTGACTATCTTTCTGACTCCCTGGTCAGAAATCTTCAAGGAGCTCCTGTGCGTGGCCTGTTGATGGTAAGGTGGTGCTTCTTCCACTTGCGAATAATGGCCCCAACGGTCCTGACTGGAATATTCAGGTGCTTTGATATAAGTCTGTAACCAGTTCCATTCTGATGCTGAGCAACAATCAGGTTGTGAATGTCCTTAGAGAGCTCTTTGCCTTTACCCATTATGAAGTGTGTTGTATTTAACTGCTTGGTGAAAAAAATGACCTTTCTTATAGGCCTTTTTTAATTTGCTCTAGCCCAGCTGACAGATTTCAGGTGGTTTGGTGCATTTCCTTGCCAAAGTATACAGCCTTTCCATGGTGTGTTTAATACTTTTTTTCTGTGTTATCGTACTTAATTCCACATAATCATTATTTATGGACTTGAAGGTTGTGATTTCTTTTCAAGCGTGGATTATTAGAGTTAATACCAATGTCTTGTAGAAATTTCATTGGTATTACAGCTTTGGAAATAAGTGTGATGAGAAAAAAATTGACGTGTTCAATACTTATTTTCCCCACTGTATGTTATTGAAAGGCTACTGTTTGTACCTCAGTCCACTCAGGGGTCATGGCCTTTATTAGACCGACTGAAATGAAACTCAGCCATCTATGACCTTTCTGTCACCGGTTGAATGAGCTGCTTCCTTCTCGCTGAACAAAGATATTCACTCAAATGGTGACAGGTGTAAAATTTATGCCCGACACTGAGGCTATGTGTTACACTTGGTCAGGTGTAATGTAACCTCTCACATTAATCTGCTGGCTGATAATCCGTTTCCAGGTTTATCTTGTTCACGGGACTCATTTCTGGTTGCGTCATGTGAAGCTCTGAGATAAGCGTCATGTCAGCAGCAGCAGTAATGTTCCCATATCTGGAAGTTTGCCCATGAAACTCAGTCATAAGACCCGTGAAGAGTGTGGAGGTGAGAAATCCTGCTGATAGATAAGTCTGTTTATAGACTGGACTGTCGGCTCAATGACACAACATTAGGAGAGGTGTAAAGCTGCTGAGTGATAAATGAGATAAATAAACATGCTGGTTCTGGGAATGAAAAGTATCCAAGTAAGGATATTAACCTGGGTTCTCAGTTAGCACATCAGTATTTTAAGAAGTGGTCATGCATCATGAAGCTGACCTTCAGATATCAGTGCACGTCCATGAACCGTTGACAGATGCCTGAATCCCACCAGTTGTTGCCTAGTGACTCTTTTAGACATTAAACGTACATTCAGACGCTCCAGATGTACAAACATCCAGATGGACAGCCTTCATCCAGTCTGTCTCCACACAGTGGGTTTCTATTCAGTGCCAGAGAGGACGTTCATGAACATTCATTAATAGTTCCACTGTCTGCCCACACATCTGCCTCTAGTTAGACCCAGCACCATCACAGATACAGAGGACAGAGAATACTGAGTGTACATCCATCAGACTGAAATATGATGTAATGTTTCTAAAGCAGATCAAACCTGACGTATGTCAGTTTCATCTTTACCCTGCTCCAACATGATTTAATCCAAAACATAATCTATATTATTCTGACAGACTGGGACACACTGACACACTGTGACCTGCTGTGACAGGTTTCTGTTGTGGTTGTAGCAGCTGCTGTTGTTCACTCTGACTGTTTCCACAGATCTGAATGCAGAAAAAGTGAAGGTCTCAGCTGCACCAGCTGTCAGCTCCATGCTGTACACACACGGTGAGGCTGCATACAGACATTACACACACAGTCACGCTGTTTCACAAAGACACATTTGAGCACAGAAGAAAGCACCGAGGCACTTAAGTGCACACAGACATACCTAAACACAAAAACACGCCTACACACTCTCTTTGTGGTGTCTGTATCACATTCGGCCACATGCACTTTCTCCTGAAACACCCAAAGCAGACGCACAGCTTCAATGCCGGCAGGGAGGACTTATCAAAAGCACACCTCTCTGTGAACACGGGCTTAAAGAGGACGGTGAAACCACTCGGCTGGCTTTTCTATAAACTGAGCCGTGTGAGAAATGTTTGTTAACACACTTGTTCAGAGAGAGCAGTCACAGATTTTATGGTATCAGGCCGTTTGTGGAGATAGCAGAGGCTGTGTGAATGAGATTGGTGGTGTGAGACTGGCTCATTTGTTCAGCTTTAGCAGATGTAAAGAGCAGAAAGGGGGAGAGACAGGCTATGAAACAGCTCGAAACAGGCCTCTGTTTTCATGAACAATATACATGAAGCTGTTACTCTGTGCTGTGGAGATATACAACACAAAAAGGACAGAGGAGTTTATCTCATCAGCAGACATAACATCTAAAAACTGATGTTTTAACCAAACTAGAGAAAGATTTATTAAAGCTCATTAACAAATATTAACAAAAACACAGATAAGAAGATGAAACCATGGTTTTTGTGCAACGAATGGAAAAGTTTATAAATGCTCCCATAATGAAGCTCAGCATCACATTGTGTCTGAGTCAGAGTCATTCAAACTTTTCCTATCACCAGGATAAAAAGTATTTTTAGCTCTTATTAGAGCCGTAACACATCCCCACTGACTTTCAACACTCATAAGGTCACTCTGTGTGAGATTCTTCATCACTGCTTAGTTTGACTTCAGTCTTATCCTCTGGACACACTGAGCCCCTCCACAGCCTTTATAGTGAACTTACTCAAAGAGGTCTCTAAAAACCGCTCTGTATTCATAACTCTGCTGCATTTCTTGCTTTATTCAAAGATTTTAAAGTCATCCCAAACACAGAGAGCTGTATTTCCCACTCTGCCGTCCATCATCAGGTTTGTTTCTTCTATCAGCGGGTTACTAATGGGTGGAAAAGGAGCAGAGAGCATTCAGGCCTGAATCAGGTCATCAGTATTCATAACGTTAGTGACAAGGAGAAAATTCCTTCTCCTTTGCCTTCTGTCGTTCCTCAGGCCTCGGGGAATCCACCGAAGGTTAATTTATTTAAATCTTGCACCCACTCATCTCTATTCCATTAAACTGGACTAATAAATCTTTACTTTGTCGTGTAATCTGTTTCCCTCTGTCAGAGAGCAGAGCTGAAGCTGTGTTTGAACACAAGCTGCTGGATGTGCTTTTAGAGATAACATGGCAGCAGATAAGGTCTTGTTGGAATCAGTGGATGTTCTGTTCTGTGTGAGTGTGTGTGACTCTGCAGACGTGTGTGTATGTACACGTCTGCCCTTTCAATGTGGAAAAAAAAAATCTGATTTAATTAACCCCGAATGATGCTCATGACAGGAGATAGCATCACGTGTCCCCAAAGGTCACCAAGTTTAAACTCAATATCCCATCAGCCTTTTCTCCTGTTTCTATCCCATTATACAGAGAGATGGTCACACTTTTGTGGCTGTAAAGCCTCGTTTCCACTAAGCGGTTCAGTTTGGTTCGTCTCGGCGTAGCACGCATTATACCGCATTTTCAGTGACTAATCAGTGACAGATCCACAAGTAACCAAGACGAGCCGTCCCACATTTTGGGACCCTTCCGTAGGGGTGCCAGACTAAAATCAGATCTTGGAAGGTGGAGCTACAACACTGCAGACGGTTGATTGGTGAAAGAATCCTCACTTACTTTGCGACAGTGGCTGCATTTCTCCTGGCGGCACACAGTCTTCTCTGAAACAAAGAACCAAATGGAAATCTCAAAGAAGACGAAATGCTGGATGTCTTCAATCATTACTTCTTGTTTATCCTGTATTGTTTTTCATGGTGGAAGACAAAACTGTTTTCATTTTCTCTAGGAGCAAATACTGCTGCTCATAGAGCTGATTTACTGTTTGCTGTGGGTTATTCTTTAGCTTAATGTTAATAAAAGACAAGCATTAGATGTAAGTGGACAGCATTATGAGGGGTTAGTGATGAAAAACCTCCAGAATCCTACAAAAACAAGTTTAATCTGACAACACATGTCACCAAGAGTCAAAAACGACACACTTTTTTCATATTAGGCTCTGATTCAGAATACAGGAAAGCAAAGATGTCACCCAAACATGTTAAAGATCTGCTTTGAAACTTAACTCCACAGATTGAATGAAGCTAAGCTAGCTCTCAAATCTAGAATTACCCACAGCTCTCATATTACCCTCCATATATGTAACTCTACCTCTCAGATTTGTCTTTGTCTCTCACTCTTCCTCTTCTGCTGTGCCAGCTGTTTTTCTGAGCATCTCTGTCTGACACATCAGCTCCACAGCATCAGTGCCATCTCCAACATTAAACAGACAGTAAGTCCCCCACACAGCAGCACTGTGCCCGACCAGCCCACCCTGCAGCCTGCCAGCAGCACATTCACTGCTGTTGTTTGAGTTTTCCTTCATCAAAGTATTAATCCTCCTCTTTAGCAGCTCTCCCTCTCTGGACTCTTCATCGCTTTAATCAGACAGGAAGCACAAGAAGCCTCACTTCTTCTCTTTCTCACATGAGTGTGATGATTGCGTTTGATGGAATCTGAATCAGAATGATTTTTATCCCCTGAGTGATGACACAAAGGAGAGTTTAAAGCCCCAAAGCTTTCTTTCAAAAGGAGAGGTTTTCTCTTTTAAAGCTTTCCCGTGTGGAGATATTGAATAAGCTCAGGGAGAAGAGGAGGCAGACGGTTGCTTGTCATTCTCTGTCGGTCCGTGAGCTTCCTGCAAACCTACAGAGAGGCTGTGACACCAGGAATAGAAAGGTGTTTTCATTTCACAAATCCTCTTGACCTTAAAAAAAGATTTTATTGTGAATAAACTGTTTCAAAGCGAAAAAGAAACTTGTTCTCAAAGTGAAAAAGAAACTTGTTCTCACAGCTCTTTTTGCAGCTGTAGACATTAGCGGATATTAAATAAACACCAATTCATCAGAGGGTGACTGATGTCTCTCTGGGGTTTCATTAATTCACAGCCAATGTTAACACTTGATCTGTTTTGTATGATGCATGTTCACATCACCACAAGGATGAAACAGTAAAGCGCCCTTCACACCGCCGCGCGGTAACCGCCCCGAAAACCGCTCCTCTGCCGGCAGAGGCCCCTGAAATGCAGAGCGTTTTTCAAAGCGGCTCCTGCCACCGCGGCATGAGCATGGGGTAACAGGCGGCAGCGAAGTAGAGGTGATTCGGCGAACGTTACAGCAGAGCCCGCCCAAAAGTCCTTCACAACACTCCCTCCTCAAAAACACGTACCCCCTAGTAGTACCTTTCAGTTTCTGTTTACTCTATAATGTGCATATGAAAGATTTTATTATTATTGTAGAGCTCTGGATATTCAGATACCGGCAGTATTAGCTCCTCCATTGCTGTTCTGCCCCGCGAAGCCTGCTATTTCCGGGTTTTCTTTTTCCTTCGATGTGATTGACTGTTCCCAGGCGGCTGCCGCCAGAAAGTTCAACACGCTGGACTCCAGGCGGCAGGGGGAAATCTGTGCGCGTGCACGTGGGCGGCAACCGCTTCTGGGTCCAACCGCCGCAGCCAAAACCGCTTGCTGCCTGCCGCCCGACCCTCATTAAAATGACTGGAGGCGGCGCGTTGCCGCGCGGCGGTGTGAAGCCCCCTTAAGTCATCGTCCAGCCCTAGTTTGGTTTAGCGGCTAGCATTAGTTGAATAATAATGATTCAGTTCTGAACTTCAAAGTAGTTCAGTCCAAACCTGGAGATGAGAGCAGCTCAGCCAACAAGTGGTCATGCATCCACAGTGAGGAGCACAATCATTATTTGGATTATTCAGATGTCCTACATTTTGAAAAATAAGAGCTGAAGTGAAGCAGTGAGTCACTGCACGACGGCAGAAACAGAAGGCAGGCTGAATCATTATTAAAGCAGCTCTGAATCAATGAAAAACACAGTGTGTGCTGTGTTTCAGAGCGTGAATACACACTACTACAGATGGCAACTTTCTGAACTGTTTTTCACTGTGTGCTCAGATTTTCTATGATGAACTGATACTTCAAAAAACCACGACAAACAAATTTAAAGATTAATTTAACAAAATGTTATAGTATTTTTGTTTGTAAAGAGATTCAGATCTGGTCCTTGCATCACCCGTTTGTCATCTGCTCAGATAAAATGCAGGGTGAACATCCTGCACTAACCCTCATTTCTTCTTTCTGTCACTCTCACCTGATAGAGGACAGGTATGGCACCATAGTTATCTCAAACAAACACCTGTTGTTGAATCAACATGAGGTCTCATTCTTGCAGTTTGTTACCTGTGGAAATGAGGGAATAGATAAGAAATGAAAACAGACCTCAGTGTGGAAATGTATTTCAAATTCTGCTCCAGTGAGACAAATGGCGTATAAATTGACGGCCACATGTGCAGGATGGCAAATAGAGAATCAACCTTTCAAACAGGAAATGACCCGGTCACAGACACCATTACTGCGGTAAAGGAGACGGATAATCGGCCTGTCCAAAGATTATAATTTGACTGCTGAGGAAAAGACAACCCAGCCAGTCAGAGCTCATTTAGATCACATTACAAAGGACCTTGCCACACCAATATTTGGCACCTTCAATATCTTAGAGAGGATGGACGGGTTCACACCCACTGATTAAACCCTCTGAAATGATAATAGCTGTCATCAGGGCCAGCCTCTCGTTTCTCACCTGCTTCTTTTGACTCTTTAGGAACAACACTGCTTCAAACAGGAAAAGTACAAAGACAAATTGGTGGACTGTAGATAGTGAAGAAAAAAAAGTATAATCTACTCCTGATGGAAAGGTTTGTGCTATAGTTCTTCAAACAAACGAGATCTCAAAGGCATCTATGCTTTGAGGCTGAGACCCTGTAGATCAGAGCTGACCTGCTGTTTTGTAGCGAGATTGAAATGAATTTTCATAGCGAAGTGCATATAAGGTCACACACGTGTCCAGCCTCCTGAATACTTCCTTTTAACCCACTTACGCAACAGCAGACGGTCAGAAACAGCCTTATTTGTGTGCTGATCAAAGGAATATGCTTCATATTGTCTGCATTGACCCTCCCAGCCTCTGGCCGAGGAAAGGAACAGAGAGGAGGAGACGGCTGAAACAGCTAATGTTTCCATAAAGGCAATCTTGTCCTGTAACCAGACTCTGCTTCTTGGATCAAAATCGACCGCCTCGTATCAGAGGTGCTGGTGTGAGTTTGGGAAATAGCAGACTCATCATGCTGACCCCTCTGAGGAAAACAAAGGTTCCCCTGAAAATGGAACGTAAATTAAACTGCACACCTGTAACAGTGTTAGACCCACAATGGAGAGCTTTAATAAAAATTTTTTAAAAAGGTCAAAATCAATAATTTTATTTTATTTTATCATCCGTAAGACCCTGGGTCAACATTACAGTGGTGCTGGAGTCAAGGTTGTGTTGCACTGTTAGAAGTCTTGGAGAGTCGACCATATGTATTGATTTTTTTCATCTAAAGGCTTTGGAAAGGGGTTGAGGTGGCTGACAGTGTGAGGCACGATGCTTGGCCCAGGCTATCAGTGAAACAATGAGATACTGTCATAATCTAAACACCTTAAAACCAGTGATACATCATGTTATCTGAGAAGGTGAAGAAGACAAAGTGCCTAAAAAAAAACAAAAAGTGAAGAATTAATGATTTAATCTACTACACGTTAAAACAAGCTTTATATGCCTCTCCATCTATCTGTTATCCTTAGTGTTTTTCCTGTTCAGGGGTTGTGGAGTCTCTTCCATGTGTTACTGGGCACAAGGCACTTTAGAGAGATCACCAGGAGCAGTGAACAATGCAAGATGGTTGCTTTCTAATCTCTCTCTTTCAAATTATGAAGCAGTATTTCAGTAAAATCTAAATTTTTGGAGAGTTTGCTGAAGAACATAAACAAAGCTGTTCTTTTTGAGTAGAAATGATAGGGATCTGTTGCTCATTCCCTTTAGCAAACACGGACAGGACTCTGTGAGAGCTACATGGGTCAATGCCTGGGTTGTGAAATCCTAGGAGTTTTTAAAGTTGGAGCTTTCTACAGGAATTTTTAGTATTTTATTTTAACTACAGTTACCTGGTCATTTAAATGTATAAATATCAAACACTTTGGTTTGTTTGGTTTGATAAGCAGTCATTGCTGCTGTCAGCACAATCAAAGCGTACTTTGACATGACCAGACTCCAAATCCAGAAATGTGGTCTCAGTGGAAATGGTGTTAGCTAATAAAGAACGGATTGATGATGATCAGATGGTTGCACATGTGATTCATGGTACACAGTTGAATTTCTATTCAACCATGTTGTTTCAACCAAGACTTAATTTGTTAACAGGAAAAAAACAAACAAAAATATCCCAAGTCATAACTGTCCAGGAATAGTAAGAAAAAAAATCACTTAAAAGGCCATTTGTGCTTTTATTAGTTCCCACCTTCACTACTGTAATGCTCTTTATGTCAGCCTCAGCCAGTCTTCCCTCTCTCCCCTCCATCTCATCCAAAACGCTGCAGCGAGATTTCTTACTGACATGCCAAGACATGAGCACATCACCCCTGTGCTGTCATCTCTCCTCTGGCTTCCAGTTTATTTTGAAATTGATTTTAAACTTTTGTTCTTTGTTTTTAATGCAATTCACAGCCTGCCTCCTCTATATTTGTCAGGGATTTTAACTTTAAGCAGCCATATGAGGGCCCTGCATTCCTCTGGCCAGTTCCTTTTGGACGTTCCAAGGTCAAGATAAACAGTAGGGGGCCCGTTCTTATGCTGTTGCTGCACCTTCACTGTGGAGCAGGCTGCCCCCAGACATCTGCACCACCACAGACTTTGTCTTTTTAAATCTAAACTGGAAACTCACTTTTTTAAAATGGCTTTTAACTCTAACTGAGGCTTTTAGGTGCTTATGCTCATGTTAGTTTTTATCTTGTTTTATCTCTTCCAAATGGCTTTTATGCACCATTGCTGCTGCATCACACATCTTTTTTTTATATATTGTTCTTACGGTATTGTTTCATGTTGCTTTTATCTATAGTGTTCTTATTTATTCTCTGACACTGCTGTAAAGCACTTTTGGGGCCTTTTGGGTTCTGCAGAAGGCTTTAGAAATAAACATTGATCGATTGTCACTGATTGAGATGACAGCAACAAAACACTGAAATCCAATGGAAATTTTCAGGAACCTTTGCAACCTTTTAAATGCATGTTTAGGTAGAGGTGAATTATGGGTGTTACGTTTCAACAAGTCTTGTCCCTGTCAGGGAAACTAACAAAAGAAAAACTGCACCTTAGTACAAAACAAAAACAAGGCCTTTGGTGTCTTAATACCCTCTTCCCCTCAACAAATACACACTCCCAAAATCACTCATCCCATAAACCGAGAGAAACCAACTGAAGGTGTTGGCCTCTCTGGTGTCACACATTGAACTGAGGAAAAGAGCCTCCTCTTATAGACTCTCCTGGCTGATGAGCACCAGCTGGGTGTATTGAAGACAGGTGAGCTGAGTGAGAGCTCGTTAGGAAGGCTGGAGGTTAAAAGCTACCTCCATTCATAACAATGGGGAATTATAGGGATGCCCAATCTGAATACTTAAAGTGTTATTTCAGAGACCAGAGAGATAAAGTGAGGAGGATAAGTTCCAAGAATGTAAACAGCATCAAAATGCTTTTATTACCTGAATGCACGTATCTCACACCTTTTGCTGATGACACTCTGCTTTCTTTGACAAAGTGTTTTCTCATCCTGCTTCAGGACTGTTAGGCTTAGGGGTGTTACTATGGTAGTTCTTCTGTTATGTTTGTGTTCTTTTACTCTATGGGACGTGGGTGGTCTGACAGATTAGTTTACAGTACAAAAAGAACCAAATTGGAATGAAATGAAATGCAGACACCGTGATCTTAATGTTTAATGACAAAGCCTATTGGACCAATGATGTATGAAAATTTGTCCTTTTTTTATTATGGTGACTTCACCATGTGATAAAGACTGAAAACAAAGAAAACTGAATTTTCCTGACAAGATAATGAGCCCATATTAGGGGGAACTGTTTGACATTTTTAGCACGTCTGGACAGGAAGTAAAAATAACATCTTGTTTCGGCTCCGTGGACGCAGTCACAGTACACTGACCTGCTTTTCATTGAAAGTGTTTATTTGTGTATCCACAGCAGATACAAAGAAAAGGATCTGGGCCCTTCAGGCTGTTTGTAGGCAAAGACAAGAAGAGCAGAGTTTGGCATCAGATCCCTATTTCTTTATTTTACACAGCATCACAGCAAGATAATTAAAAGTGACAAAAAGCCATCTAAATAAGGATCTGACACGAAGGCCTGTCAGGTCTGCGCTCACTCACCCTACAGCCTTTTTCTCTGTCAAAACACGCTTCTTCTTTGATGAGTCTGTTGAATCAAGCCACGGCTGGAGGCAGAGCAGTGTGAGGTCCTCTGACTGCCACAGAAACATTCAGAATGAGCGGAAAGAGACGAATGTCTCAGCCAATTAAAGAGTGGTCGATGCTTCACAGCTTCAATAAAACAGAAGACGGAAGAAAAGGTGACTTTATCAGTGGCAGTCTGCTGAATACCTTAAGGAAAAGTCTTTGTGTGCCAGTTTGTCAAATAAACAAGGTCCTCCCTTTGTTTTTAAATAGAAGCAGTTGCCCTCCTTATTACTGTCCTTTAAAACTCTGCAGGAGGAGCACAGAAAACAAACCCCCTGCCCTTTTTGCTTTTCGGTGACAGCTAATAAGAAAGCAAAGGGTTCATTATCCTCACATATTTCAGATGTTGGTCAAAGATTTTGATGGGGCCTCTCTCTTTTACTTTTTATGCTGTGATTTATCAGATCAACACAGTAGCTTTTATACCACACAAGGAACAAGCAGTTTCCCATTGTTCCAGAGATGTAGGGGCTAATGTGAGGGTTTCAAAGAGCCTGACAGCTCAGCTATTGAAGGCTGTTGTGTGTTAGGTGGTGTATTAAAATATGTGTTTAGATATATTTGTTAAATAAACAAATCTAGTCCCAAAACTGTATTTTCAACCTTCTGGTATAGTTGAGTAATAGAAAGAAGTATTGTGAAGAAAACATTTTTCTGGTTCTGTTTTTGTCACACAGCCTCCAGCCTCCTGTGTGGCATCATGTTTACCTAATGATCATTATTCCTCTCCAGAGTCTACTGATTGACTATAAGGAGCTCCTGACTGATGCCACAGCCCTAAATGTCTGATAACCATGGTGATGCCTGACCCACGTCCCCATCCTCATTAAGAAAGTACACAGGACATGGAGTGAGTTGGTAAACAAGCTGAATCCATCCCAGTAATGGATGTGGGCTCCCCTGCTTCGCCATCATTGATTATCTGGTCTTAGAGAGAGATTAGAGAGACGAGGAGCCATGTGCCACACTCCACTGCCTGAAGTCCCAATTCAGTCATTTAAGACCTGGGTTTCAGCTTGTTTCTTCTTTAAAGAACCAAAAAAACATACCTAAAATAAAACAGCGGTTAAAGCTGTCGGATGGAGCCTGAGCTCGAAAAGACAAGGATCTAACTTTACCAAACTTGAAGCTAGAGGAAGCTCAGCATTACAGCTTGTCTGCTGGTCTGGATGCATGATTGGCAGATTTCGGTCTAGCTTAATGAAGGGGCACATTCAGGGGCTAAATCTGGATACCCAAAATTCAAAGTGACTTGTTTTGAGGCATTTAAAGTCTGATTTCAGAGGCAGACACCCAGTAGGTACAGCATGGGCAACTGGAGGATGTCAGAACCAGCAGATTGAGGAGGACAGGGAGGAAGAATTTAAGAGTTTACTGAACAAAGTTAGCTCCATTCAACCCAATCAGTGCAATTGAAAGTTTGAAGAAAGTTTTATAGGTAGTCCAGAGAAGACTTTTAGTGATCAGTGTGGCACAAAAACACCCTCGGCATGACCTGTTTTTATGTCTTGACGCACACAGGGAACTTCTGGAACTGGTTCAACCATCTGTGTTGCTTCCTGATCGGTAGAGGTGGGCGGATCGATCCAAATATCCATAATACCCATACCAACGTATACCCCCAGAACACACTTCCAAGACCCTCAAGAGAGAAAGACAACCCCCCAGAAAGACAGACCGACCCCCCCAGACGGACCCCCAGACAGACCCCCAGGTACCCAAGAGCGACCCCACAGACCCTTCAGACAGACAGACTGGCCCCCACAGAAAGACACACCTACCCCCTGACCCTCTAGATAGGCCCCACAGAGAACCCAAGACCCCCCCAAAAAGACCCCAAGACCCCCCAGACAGTCAGACCCCCAGGCACCCCCAGATAGAACCCCAGACTCCCCAGACCCCCTCCAGACAGACCCCGAAATCCCCCAGATAGACCCCTAGACAGATCCCCAGACCCACGAGACAGACCTCCCAAGACGAACCCCCCAACCCCCCAGAAAGACCTCCAAGAAAGACTACCCAACAGTCCCCAGAAAGAACCCCACGACAGACCCCCTTAGACAGACCCCAGACCCACGAGACAGACCTCCAGAAAGACACCCCCCCCCAAAAAAAAAGACCACCCAGGCAGACCCCCCCAGACACACCCCAAGACGAACCCCCCAACCCCCCAGAAAGACCTCCAAGAAAGGCAGACTGACCTCCCGTCTCCACAGATAGATCAGACCGACCCCCCAACAGACAGCACGCAGACCCCCCAGACAATCAATTGGACCTCCCGACCCCCTAGACAGAAAAACACCCTCCCCCACACACACACACACACACCTGCCAGACAGACCCCCAGAGTCCCCATACAGTCCCAAACAGACCCCCAGACCCACCATAAGACTGACCCCCCCCCCCAAAAAAAACAGACAGACTGACCCCCCAACCCACTAGACATACCCCATTACAGAACCCAGACCCCTTAAAAAGACTCCCAGTCCCCCCAGACCCCCCAGACAAACCGCCAGACAAACCGCCAGACCCTCCAGACAGAACCCCAGACAGACCAGACAGACAGACCCCAGACCCCCTCGTCTCTTAAAGGGTGGGTTTCAGGAGCTGAGGGGGTTTCAGAGGGTGATATCAGTGAGCACAGTGTGATGTATTAATCATAGTCAGAAACTCTGTAAGGATTTGTAACTTTTCATTAGTTGATGACAAAATCAATACAAGGTGTATACAATTTGTTAGAGCCTTTTTTTCACAGCCTAAGAGGGCAAATTACTTTGAAACACAGCAAGCATTTTTTGTATCAATTATATAATAAATCACAGTGGTCCTGTGGTCCATAAACAATGCCGCCTTGGCAGGTCTCTACCTTATTATGTACTGGTTTAATAGTTCCCTCCTCTGGAGCTCAGTTCTTTTCTGGTTTCATTTATTTTCCCTTGCAAAGTTTATATGGGGTTCAGTTAAGGTAAGATTAAACTGTGTTTTTCTCATATTCAGTCAAAACAGTTTTTTCATTCAGCAAACTGAATAAATGAAAGAAGGGAAAGAGAATTAAATGAGATTATAGATGATGGCTCATTCATAACGCAGAGTTTCTTCAAAATGATTCAAGTTTCACCTCAAGAATATATTACCTGGCTGCATGAAAACCTGCTGTGACACAATGTGAAAACTGGTCTGACCCAGGTAACATTTGGACATCTTTTACTGAACATATTTTGGTTAATATCTTTAATAACAATGTGGATGTAGTCATATCTTTTAAAATAGATATAGATGTGAAAGGATGGGTTTACACTCACACACACAGGCTAGAAACACTTGCATCCATCTGTTCCTTGAATCCAGTTTCTTATCGAAACAAGAAAACACACAACAATCTATTACAGCACAACTGCAAACCAACAGCTGTCTGTAGTAAACCGTATGTGCATGTGGCCAACACAAAGTTAATTGAATGTTAGGAGCTGTATGAATACTGATGAGCCACAGGGAGCGACAGATGTGACTTCAATTCAAAGCTTCAGTACGAAGCTGGGAGTGAAAACGTGGTTTAATTGGAAAGATGGTTTCTGTCATATCCTGCTGACAATGAGGTCTGATCTTCCTGTTCCCTCTTTGCAGAAACACAATGGTTGGCTCGGCTTTCACACTGTCGTTCTTCTCTTTGTGAAGACTTGCAAAGAAATTTGGGGAAGGTCCATTTAAAAAAAGAAATGTAGCTTTGTAAAGTAGAGACCAGTTGCAGCAGTCGTTTTTACTCTATTCTTTGTGTTATCATATGCACAGCTGGATATTTCTGCTGTACTTTGTAGCCTATATGCATGACCCTTTAAGATATGTTTCCATGTAGAGGATATCGTGCAGAGATCAGAGGAGATTCTCACTAATGACTTCTTTGATGTGAATAAGAGAAACAGTGTTACATGATCAAGCTCGACTGAAACAATCTGCAGCTTTAAATATTTTAATTCCTGCACATAAAAGTTGATGATCTTCGAACTGACCCACTAATCTGTTTAACATAAATTAAGTTTGTATTGAATTCAGAATATGAATCATCTGCTCTGATTCTTATAAGAAACTGAGTTAGTGTTGGGGAGAATACATAAACATTAACATGGATGTGGGATTCATTCCTCCACTCACTGCTGCCAGAGAGCTGTTAAAGAGATACATGTCAGCTGGATGAATGAGGATGATTGACTCTGTTTCTGGAAGCAAAATATTTTTACTTGAATTGCAAATCCAGCTAGAAGGAGCAAATTGGTTTTTATTTGTATCTTCCTCCATGTGCATCATCTTCAGCAATCCATCCATTCAGACCATCCCATGCACACCTACAGTGACACCAGCCCTCCATATCAGCCGGCAGCTACGGCACATATCATTCTCAGAGCCATCAGTAATGTAACTCCTCTGCTCACACTCGGTTTTGTCTTTAATAAATCAGCCTGGCTACACCCACACACTCCTGTGGCCCTCAGAGAGGAGATTTATCATTCAGCTGTTGACCAGCGCTGGCACACACCAAGCTGTGCTGGCAAACAGGGGAGAAGGTTACACACATACTGTTGATTTATGGCCATGATATACAGGACAAAGCAAAATAAAATATGTTCCACAAGACATAGACTATTTATCATCAACTGTCACAAACCAATCTTTAAGGCAAGGACGAGCAGAAGCTGAAAAGGGAAACAGCTGACTTCAGAAAGCAAAGCAGGGACCTCTCTGTACTCACAGAAACCTTCAGCTGGAGCTGCTTAAAAACAATGTGATTGCTGACTTTACATCAGCCTCAGTTTCTCAGCAACAAGAGATTTTCTGGCAGGAAAGGTTGAACATGCCACATGTTAAACTGAAACAGCGATGGCCTGATTTCTTTGATAGTATAACAAAATAATCTAACATGCTGTTTTAGATTTCTTCAGGCCAAATAGATGGCGTGATATCTGTGAGTGGATGTCTGTTCGTCTCTGGGATGCGAGCCAGACTGAGCTGGTCTGGAGCTCTTTTTAGTCCATGGTACAGACAAACACACTCAAGCCGACTCATCAGGAGAAGAGGAGCAGATTTCACCCAGCATATGGAGTCTCAACGGGGACAGACTGCTCCTATCGCCCTCTGTAGCTTTAGATCCTCGTTCCTTCTCACCTCATGGATCTTCTTTGGACCGATGTCAGCAACATGGAGAGACAGAGGGTAGACTAAAGACACCTGGAGGATGAAGCTGGACTGTTTGGGTCCCACTGTGTCTCTGGCTCACTGTGTCATCCCCAAGAGCACGAGTTAGAGATGGAGAGACAAAGAGGTCATCTCACACTGTGTCAGACCGTATTCTCTGACCTTTCTATCCACTTCATATCACCTCAGCTTGTCTGAAGTTCAAAAACTCAGCAGATTAAGTCCCTCTTCATCACATCCATCTCCCCGGCTCACCGTCAAAGCTCAGTTTTGTTGTGCTCTCAGAGTAAACTACCTGTTACTCACAAATTACTTAGAAGAGCTTGTGGCACATTTGTAATTGGATCCAAACTAATGCAGCGCTGAATGCACTTTGATTTGAAAAGGTTGAGTAAAAGCAGTCAGAAAAGACTCAGTCTGGGTTTCATTTAGAACAATAGATCAAAGTTTAATTGCTTTTAAAAGTATTTATCACTCCTGTCACCCACACAGGGCTAAGTGCTTCAAATGACTCATTGCTCAACAGTGTTTGTCGCTCAGAAGAAGTTAGACAGAAAAGGTTTAAAAAATAAATGCAAGTGATTTCTTTCTAGCTTCTTCTGACAAACGGCCTAACATCACCTGAAATATTACCCATAAAGCCCAGTGTCTCTGTACACAGGGGGTTGTCTGCTGATGCTGACAGATAAAGAGCTCCTTCTTAGTTTGAAATCAATACTAAATGCAGGGTAAGATATTGTAGAGCACCAGGAGATTTTTCAGTTTCTGAAAAAAAAATCTCTTCTTAATTGAGGAAAATTAAGCTCAGTTTTTCTAACAATAGCTTTTGGAAGAAGAGTCAGAGTATAAAAAAAATGTAAAAATATGAGTCGGAGACAAAGGAAGCTCACGTTCAGTCAGCACCTCTGGTACTAAGACCATTTGGGAATCAGAGGATTCAGCACTGAGATACTCAGCTGTAGTTACCTGATTATGGGTAAGTCAGAGGGACCTCAAAGACTCAGAAAGACTTGCAGAGTCTAAGTCCTGAGCTGAGTTTCCATGGTACAGTTTTAGGGCCAAAGACTGAGGCCAAAAGATGAAGCTGACAAATTGTGTGCTGAAAACTAATTGAAACTTCTGTTTAAACTTCTGCCCTTTAATTTAGAGGTCACACCTCTTTGACATGTGATGGAGCACAAAACCCAGCAGCACAGAAAATGTTGGGATGAGCTTTTCCTGACAGCGCTGTGGGAGCACAAACTGAAGGGACACAACAGTGGGCATCAGTTGACATCAGGGAGGGAGACAGGCTGCTGACAGGGAGATTATCTCCACCAGAGCTGCAGCACAGTGGGAGCTGTCCAGCTCAGCTGTGAGGCTCCTCAGGGAGCAGGGACCCTGAGGTCTGCACGGTGACACTTTCACAGATTCACTGACAATTACAGAGCAAAGTTTCTCACTGTTTTCCCCTCACTTAGCGCTCACTGAGACACTGAAAGACACCAGAGAGGTGGAGAGCACATCCATCAAGGGGCGGGTGAGATGATATGCGTGAGTGCTGCGATGATGACTCAGGTCCCATGGGCATCTCTCACCTGTGGGGGGCCACAGTCAGGGTACTTTGATGTGAAAAGCTTGATGATGTGAAATAAATCAGAGAAACAGACGGACTGCAGGGAAGAGGCGAGGTGGGACAGAAGGAGGGGAAAGACAGATTCCTACAGTGTTTGTGTCACTGTGCGTTAGCTTCCTCTGTCCACTGGGACCTGCTGGATTATTTTAGCTCTATTAAAGTCAGATATAACTCTTCCCTTTAAATGAAGCTGAAAAGAGGTGTGTGGTATTTTTAACACAGTTTAAATTATTATTAGCTCCTAAAAGGAAACTTGACATGAGGGTGAAGATGTTTCTGTTTCCTCCATCTTCCTTCCTGCCGAGCCAGTGGAGGTCAGACTGAAAGGGCAAACGCACTCAGAGAGATATCGACAGTTTGTCCTTGTAAAATGAGCTTATGAATTTGTTTTGTCACACTATTTTTATTTCCACAGTCTCAGAAAATAATCAGAGGAGACATTTGAACACTTTGAGGCCTGCAGCCTAAATTTGGATTCAGATTGGGCCGATCCAGGTGGAGGTCTGCTCAGCTCACGGTCGAGGACAAATCAATGAGGGATGCAGTGAAATGCAGACAGGAAACCCCACTGGGAGGGTGTTTGGATGCAGAGCCACAGGCAGAGAGGGAATGTGAATGAAGATGAGAGTTCACATGGTGAGCAGGCTGCAAGGACTCACACGAGCATGAGAGGTGAAGAAATGAGCCCTGACAGGAACTGTTGGACTTCACCTCCTTCACTGAATTTCCATCTTTGTTAAAATCTACAAACACTCAGAAACTTTTTGTAGTTAAAAACACAAAGATGAAAGATTTGTGATTTGTTGCACCTTTAAAATTCACAAACTGGATCCTTGTTTCTGCAGTGATACCATGTGACTGTTTCACTGACATCCTGCTGACTTCAACATGCAGAGAAACAGACCGAGACATACATTAACGTCTCAGATGAAAGCTGTTCTGCTCTCCTCTTGAAATGTTACACCAGTGATAAATCACTTTCCTGTAAATGCTGACCACAGCCCAGTCAACAAGACAACTTTAAAAAATGCAGCTGAACAAATTACGGTCAGTTTGATGTGCTGAATGCTGAAAAATACACAAAGTTATCCAAACAGCCGCAGTCTGACTCTGACCAAGCTCAGAGCAGCAAACACTCAGGTACAGAGCTTCTTTTGAGCTCACACAGTGGAGCCTTCTTCACCTCCATATATGACATGTTAGATAGAGCTTTTTCTGTGTTTATGAAGGGGTTTCTTCACAGGAGAGGTCTGTCAGGGAGCGAGGATGTTTACAGCAAACATGAACTCTCTCAGGTGATGGAAAATTACCTGCTGCCTTTAGTTTCCTCCATATTTCAGTGAGTTAAGCTTCTAATCTGCTGTAGCTCTGATTCAATAAACAACACCTTCAAGGTGCTTTCACTTCCCTCAGGAAAACAGAAATTCAATCTCATGCAGTGAAGCGAGCAGAAATGTTCTTCGTTCAGTGTTAGACAGACCCTGAGGGGATGGATAACCCCACATCAACACAGCTTTAGCCACATTATTCAGAAGATGTTTGGTTCAAAAAGCTGCATCCTCGCCTGCTCTGATATGGTTTACACTCAATATTTAAGGAGGGATATTGTGCTTTATATTGTGCTATATCCCACTGGTAGCTTTATATGATTTACAGCTGGAAAAATATCCCCATTTTTCTCACACAGGTGTTTTAGAAAACTTTTATTTCAACCTCTGCCTGAAGCATTTTGTTTGAGCTGCTGTCTCTTTAAGGCTCCCCACCCAACAAACCCACTTTCTTCTGATTGGTCAGCCCCCTGAGGCCTGTCAGGGCAGAGCTATGACAGAGCAAGGGTTTCAATTTTAGGTGGGCCTTAAATGACAAAAGTTAGAAAATAATGGTTACTAAAAAGATATAGATATAGATATAGATATAGATATAGATATAGATATAGATATAGATATAGATATAGATATAGATTACTGTTATTTTGTACGTATCAAAGCAGATTTGGTTGCTTTGATCCTTTCATATTTGATAAGATTCTATAACATTTTAGTGCATCAGACTGCAATAGCTCTTAATGGTATCGGCCAAAGATTTGCTCTCTAACGCACTAATGGGCTGAGCTGCCTCAACTTTATATGCATCATAGGTTGTGAGCAGCAACATTAACCACCAAATCTACAGACTTTCCCCAAATCATTCTCTGGTCCTACCAGTATACCATGAGGCTGACTGAGTCATAACTTTTTTTTTACCAACAGGCTAATGGATTTCCAGACTTGGTTCGTTTTATAAAGCAGGGTGAAAATAATAAAGCAAGTGTAAAGTGAAAAAAAATTATAATATTCCTTTTTTAAAAAAGGTTTAAGAAAGAAAGAAAGAAAGAAAGAAAGAAAGAAAGAAAGAAAAGTTTAAGGTGGGCCTGGGACCGTTGGGCCCACCCATGAAGCCACCCCTGGTCTGCAGTCAAGAGATCCCTGTATGATGACGCAAGAAAGTCTTGTGAAGACAGATCCAGTGATTTTTACAACACATAAATATGTAGTGGTTTGAACCAGAGATAGACTGATATGGATTTTTCTTGGCCGATACCGATATCTGAAGCTGATATTAATTTGTGGTCAAAATGAAAATATTGGTGTCAAAACATTGAACAATACAAACTCTAACACTTAGATTTATACAAATACCTTTAAGTTTACCAAGTTTATTAAAAAGCTCCCAGGCTTAGTTGCATGTTTTACGAAGTCAAATTAAAACTTTTTAAAAAATAGCTGACGTTTTCTACAGTAAATAAAGTTTTCAAAAATTTCAATGTAATTGCAATAACTGTAACAACTGAACTGCTGATTGGCTGTTTCCCAAGCCATGGCTCTGCTTCTAACCAATCAGATTGTACTATAGGTGGGACAGTGCTAGGGACTGAGTAGTGACAGCAAACAGCGAAGCGACTGCGTCAGAACCGCAGCAACACAGTTTTAAACTTGTTTGCAGCACATCGGATTTAAAAAAAAAGGCAGATGACGATATGCTTCGAAATGACAAATATCAGACTGGCTGATAATCGGTCTATCCCTAGTTTGAACATTTTTGTCCCTGTTTATCCTCAAGCTGTCATCAACAGCCTCACGTCTATTTTGTTGGATACATGGCTGCTTTTCAGGCAAAAAGAAAAAAATCAGAAGTGCTTGTTTTTTTTATTTCTGGAGCCAAACCGTTGAACCACAGCCTCAGTGTTCCAGCGACGTCTCTGCAGGGAAAGTGTTCAACATATCAGTGCCTCCAGGAAACGCTGTGAGAGATAAACAACACTTGTAGTTGAACAGAAAGAAAAACACAAACATCCAAGGATAGGTTTTCTTTAACACACAAATATTCATTTTGATAAGTTGCCATTGTGGCGTCAGCATAAAAAGAAAACAACAGCCTCTGTCGATCGTACACAAAGAGAATATTTCACAGTTTACAGTTAGAGTTGGATGCCGTATACTTCCATACACATACAGTCTGTACTCTTTTCAACAGAGACAGTGGACACTGTCTGATGCAGTGTACTCCTTCCTTACTGTAATCCATCACAGCCTGTGTTGTGCTGTTTCCAATAGTTTGTCCTGGCACCACTGGAAAGAGAAAAACACCAGAAACAAGGTGAAATTTCAGCCACGCTTTGTTTCATGAAGGAGACCACGGTGCAGTGAGGGTGATAGTGGCAGTAATACGGCCCACAGCTGAGCTGCCTCCACTGAGACCACAGCACATCCTGCGTTTTAAAAGGCAGAGAAACAGAGGGAGGGGACATGTCCCACGTTTTGGTCTCACTTCTCTTCAAAAGATCAGAGTCAACAGGAGGCCGGATGTTTGGCAGGTACACAGCTGTTTTTATTCAACATGAATCTATTCATCCATCTCTGGCTCAGGCTGTCCTTCCAAACACACAGAGGCTTAAACTGACAGGGTGGAGTAAAGCCTGATAAAGTCAGAGCAGAGGGAAGGCTTCTTTTTTAAGATGATATGTTAGGAAAGAAATGAAAAGTCTAGAAGTGTAATCACAGAGCAGCTCCCTGCTGAACAGTCTAATCCTGCTTCTTCAATCTAAACCTGTCCTACTGCTCAATTTTCTATTTCCACCTTTCTCTTTCATTTCCATCAAACTCCAGCATGGCCCTGACATAAGTTTTTTTTTTTACACTGTCTTCTTTCCCTGCTTTATTCTACCTCCTTTGCATGTTTGCATACACAACATTTCTGCTTGGGCAACCCTTCCCATGTATTGACTCACCACTCAGACCCTGAGCTGATACAAACATCACTGAAATGGATTTTTGTGGGGAGTTAAATTGGTTCCTCATCAAATCTGATTGTTCAGCTTTCCTGAACATCCAAAAAGAGAACAAAGCTGAACAATCAGATTATTCCAAATGTGGTGTCTGTCAAACACAGATACCTGGACTGGAGCAGAAGGGTAATGAAACAGATATTATTCAATAAAAGTATGGCACAGAAAGGGACAGAGTGAAATTAAAAACTATGAGACAGTCTGAAGTTAATTTCCTAAACTCTGAAGCAGCTCCTCCACCTGCTGCTGCTGCAGACTCTTTGCATGGTGCTTTATCTCTGAAGTGATTAGAAACAAATGGCTCCATCAATCAGGTGCTGCAGCCCCAGAGAGCGCCCTAGATGATCCAAAAACACCTCCAGGCTGCCAAGTTTGCTGCAGATTCTGCTGACACTTCAAGTTTTTACTGCATTACTCTTCAAATGAACAGTTTCTGGTGAAAACTCCCTTATCTGCTAAATGACTAACCCAGGAGACAGAATGAGGGAACAAGAGTAATCTGACGGATACAGAAACTAAAACTTAATCTAATACTTCACATTTGAAATGATACGGTACTGATGCTCAGTACCTGGCAGTTGGTGTTGGTACCCAACAGTACCAATGCTCTAATTGCTATAATTCTACTTGAGTAATGAATGTGAAGACTTTTGACACCACTGATGGTGAGTTAGCAGCCACAGTCTGTGATGAATCTCAGTGATACACACTGTCAAGCAGAGGCATTTATATGCAACACATCACAATAACCAATGACAGGTTAAAAAGTTGACTCCACCAGACTCTGTATTACAAAAGGGAGAAGAAAGACCTGTTTCAGACCTGCCAAACAAGCAAGCCATCCTAAGCTACAGTGCATAATAGGAGTCACAGGAGCATAATAAATTGGCTCAATTTATTTCATTTTTGCCATATTTGATCTTCTTTCCAGTGGAAGAACATGAAAATTGATGAAATGTAAGTAAAAAAATGTTTCATCATCCTCAAAGCAGCTTCAGGTGAAAAGCGAGGCATCTGTGTGATTAACTAATTACAGTAAAAGAAGAAAAGCCCCTTCAGTCTAATGAGCTCAGTATTTTACACTTTGTTATGATTTATGCTGCTGACTTACAGACCAAACGTAGATTGAAGTTTGTCCAGTAAGCCTTTTAATCTCTCCCACCTCCTGTCAGTAGAAAACAGTCCTTTAAAGCTGTCTGTTATTTTGATGTTATACTGCAAAGCAAAGCAATTGCCACATCAAGAATTGAAAATCTAATTATTCTTGATAAATGCAGCAACTTGCCACAAAGCTGTTGTAAAAACCCTGAAACTTCTTGATGTACTATCGATTTTCAGAACTCTGTAGCACATTATATCAAAGCCACCCACAGTTAGAGAAGATGAAAACATTGTTGACAGAGGGGCCAGCAGTGTGTTTACTGTGGAAAAACTACATTTAAGAACTCAAACTCTGATGTATAAATCTTTCTTTAACTGTTAAACGAAAATTTCTTTGTACTTCAAGAAATATTAAAAAAGAAAAAATAAGTTTCTTGTGTGGAAGTTTCAACCTCATGTCAGATATGTATACGGTGTTGAATCTCAGGAGGCAGAGTGAAAATTAAAAACCTGTTGAGTGCCAAACAAAGTGAGAACATGCCAAAACCGACACATCCTTCTTACCATTTTGCAGGAAGTCACACTGTCAAGATCTGTTAACGGATTTGTTTCAGCTCCTTATTGGATCACCCACTTTAGAGATGAATTTTGCAAATGAGAATCAAAAGGGTTAAAACTGAGTTATTAACACTTTTCTCGCATACTGGTGACAATCTGTGAAGACGTATACTCAAGAAGAAAATCTGAGGATGGATCAGTTGTCTCCATGAGACTCTTTCAGTGACTTCTTAAAATAACAATTTACCTTGAACACCGTCGACCTAATAGGGGTATCTGTGACATCACCCATCTGTTTCTGATTTGGAGTTTTGGAAGAAGCCACATCGTAAATCCAAAAACCAAGAGACAGACTTTGAACCTCCTCACCTGTCAGTCACCTGAGCTGTGCCTCTGATTGGGCAAACCTGTGATCCTAATATCTTCATTACTGCAGACTTTTTATTTAACAAATAATACCATATTTCTCACTTAATGATTTAATTTCTCATTTCCAGCATGCTTCTAACGCTGATCGCTCCACTTTCACTGCTCTGACTGACATGACAAACAAATGACTGACCTGCATTGATAACAAAATGATGTTTGAGGAACTGTATTTCTTGACTTTAGTGCAGCATTTGATGTTGTAGACCATTGGTTACTATTAAACAAGTTAACATTATATGGTTCCAGCCCATTAACAGTCAGTTGGATGAAAAGCTGTTTGTTAAATAGGATGCAGAATGTGTTCTTTAATAGGAGTTTTTCCTCCCTAAGTATCTACATTGCAGATGCCCCAGGGAAGTTGCCTTGGGCCATTGCTTTTTCTCACATTTACAAATGATTTACTTTGTGTTTTGAATAACTATAGAGCTACACTATTCGTAGATGATCAACTAGTTTGAGTGAATTTAGAAGAACACTTCAATCTGACGTACATTTCATAGCTAAATGGGTTGGTGAAAATAAACTTGTCCTCAATGTTGAAAAAACTAAAAGCATTTTGTTCATATCCAGACATGCAGCAGTGGTAGTCAGCTCTGCCTATCACTTAAAGGCTCCTTCATTGATCAATTTCGAGAGGCAATTTTGCATGGTGTCACACTTGATAGGCAGCTGACATGGGAGAAGCACATTAATAAGATTGTTATGAAAATGGATAAAGAGATATCCTCAATCAGACGTTCTCCTTTTCTTACCCCTGCGACACAAGCATTAGTTTTATCTCATCTTGACCACTGTTTACCAGTCTGGTCAGTGGCAGCCATAGTAAATATTTCTAAGCTTCACAAAATAGAGCTGCAAGACTCGCTTTAGCATGTCCATCAGGTGTGAGGCTGAGCACAGAGAGTATGCAAGCCAGGCTCTCATGGCTCAGAGTAGATAAGAGGTTGGCATTTAACCTGGTGCATTTCTTCAAGAATGTTCTTTATAGTAAGCAACCAAATGGTCTGTACTCTCAAATACATGGTGTGAGAGATCAACATGGTTTCAGGGCCAGGCAGGCCACTCTTGGTCATGTAGTTCAACAAAACCCAGGACAGAGGCAGTGTGCAGAACCATAGAGCAATCACAATATGGAAAAATGTACCAGTTAGTGTATCATTGTTCAGGACCCCTGTTTATTCAGTTTTAAGAGTTGAGTAAAAATAATTCATATTAACACTAATTAATGATACTGATTAATTCTTATTGCAGTACATGTTGTAGATGCTGATGCTTTATTAGATTGAATTTTGTATATCTTGGTGAGTATTTTTTTTTTTTATGATCATATTCTCAGTGCACCTAGTATGTCTTACTTAGTATGTAGTGGATAGCTTCTTGTATTTTGTGTGCTGTTTTGTGTTTATTCTGTGTTGTATGTTTGCTGTTTGTGGACCCAAGGAAGACTAGCTGCTGCATTGGTAGCAGCTAATGGAGATTCGATGAAATAAAGAAATAAAGAAAGAAATAAAGACTTTAGAAACAAAATTTGAAAGCCTCTCCCATAAATAATTTCTTTAATCCACTAAACAAAGCAAATATCAACTTATACATGTTTAGGAAATAAGTCAAATAACCACTGCATCCAGAGGAGATGAAAAGGCAGCAAATCAAAACAAAAGTTGTAATGCTATCTTTCACTAACACTATAAGATGAATCACTGGTTTCCGGCTTTAAAATAGGAATGCTCTAATTGAGCATTTTCAGTCGTAAAACTGTGCACACTACAAATGCTTCTTGGTCAGCCTAAACCTGCATTGGGAAAACAATGCCTACTCATTTGATAATAAAGTTAATGAGTCATACCTTGTTAACTTTTTGTTCCTCATTGAATGTCTTGTGTCAAAATCATAGACTGTATAAAACACGGACGTGGTCTCCCCGGCGTCACCTGTGTGTATCTGAAATGGTAAATGAAGCACATCGGCTAAAGCTGCCATATTGGTAGTGGCAAGGGCTTCCCGTACAGCCCACATTACCTTTAGCTGTGCCTCTGATTGGGCGAGCTCCCGATCTCAATATCCTCTGAAATGCTGAGTTAGAAAAAAATTCACCCCCCATAAAGTGTGTGCTGGTAGTAAAATTAATGATTCAGGCAGGAGACATTTTTTGAACAAGTCTGTAAATTTGATTGTAAATTTTGTAATTTCTGCTTTAAAAACACCTTTTTTTTTGGCGTGTGTTTGTGACTTCAGCAACTTAGTCTGTCTCTTGGTTTTTGGATTTACGATGTGGCTTCTTCCAAAACTCCAAATCAGAAACAGATGAGTGATGTCACAGATACCCCTATTAGGTCGACGGTGTTCAAGGTAAATTGTTATTTTAAGAAGACACTGAAAGAGTCTCATGGAGACAACTGATCCATCCTCAGATTTTCTTCTTGAGTATACGTCTTCACAGATTGTCACCAGTATGCGAGAAAAGTGTTAATAACGCAGTTTTAACCCTTTTGATTCTCATTTGCAAAATTCATCTCTAAAGTGGGTGATCCAACAAGGAGCTGAAACAAATCCGTTAACAGATCTTGACAGTGTGATTTCCTGCAAAATGGTAAGAAGGATGTGTCGGTTTTGGCTTGAGGCCAGCCTCAAGCGGACACTCGAGAACTGCAGATTTTAGCACTTGCGCATTGTCTCATATTCTTAGACCGGAGGTTGCCACTTGGTCAAAATACACTTTGCCTTCTAATTATATATAACACCTTAAATGATGAGAGTTTAATAGAAGGTCAGAAGTCCGTCCAAGCTTGTTCCTCCCAAAAGCTTTCCTGTTCCCAGCACTCAGCTTTCCACTTACTGAGAAAACTAATCTCAAAGTAATTATGAGCACTTATCCATCATTACGCTTTGCTTTGAGGGACCAGGCAGGCCCATAATCACAGCAATACAAAGAAAGGGAAAGGTGTTGGAATAAAATGAAACATATAAATCTGTTAGAAGGTGGTTCTTTTAGCAGTAGCTCAATGTTTCTGGATTTTTAATGTGTATTTTGAGGATTTTAAAGTGAGGAATAAACAGGATGCTTGTCGTCTTCCAGTCATTCACAACATCATCTGATTTGTTGCTGTAGAGTTTGATAAAGTTTTTACTCTGTTTATCCCAATCCAACCAAATCGAATGAGTTTCCAACTGTTAGGTCACACTTCCCCCAAGTTTCCCATCACTCACAGGATGAAAGGAGGAATAAGCTACATTATAAAGTCAAATGAGCAGGATGAATTACATAAAACATTATTTCTATTATACAGGAGGAACGTGCACTGAATAGGAGGTCTAATCCCCCCACACAAGCCAGATGCAGGCTGGGGGGTGAACTCCTCCATCCTGTGCTCCACCACCAGCGTCTGTTTGGCTCCGTGCCTAATCACACTGAGCTGTTCTCCACCCTGGGAAACATTTCTCCCAGCACCTGAGCAACACATGTTAACCAAAGGTGTCTCCTCCCCAGTCAGTTGAGCATCATTCCCCCTCAGAGACTCGTCTCATGCTCACAGTGTTTACTCGTAGCCAGTCCGCAGATGCTTCCATCAACATTAAAACCATCTTCTGGAGTCATGCTAAAGATGGGAATCTATTATGTAAATCTGTTTGGTCCAGTGTTGTTGGTAGACGGATACACTACAGTATGTTTGAGCAACTGGAACAGGAAACATCTGCTCTGAAACATTTATTTTTGAGCAAACAGTAATATCCCCAAGTCAGTAGCACTCAAAACACAACAGCATTGTCGAGAAATTGAAGGCTTTACAAAGTGAAAAGTCAGATAAATACCTGAGCAACAGCTGACCTTCCCTTTTCTGTAATGGTGTTTACTTCTAGAGTGACAACCTGCATTTACCAGCTGACACCGGTGTCGCCTTTAAAAAATGACTTTTAAATTGCTGTCCCGTCACTCTTTTAAAAAAGGTCAGAGATAAACTGAATGTCAGACAAATCCTGAATAGCACAGGTAGCGTGGACAGTGTGCATCATTTATTGTGTTTGCACTGCTGATTTTTAAACAAGTGGAGTAATTAGAGGAATAAATGAGGCAAAATCTGTCCGTGAAGCAGACTAGTCGTGACAATCAAAGCATGAATTAAAGTGAGAAATCTGTTGGATGAATGCAAAGTGATTCAACTTATCTTGCTATGGAGAATGTAAGTTCTTTAATGCGTGAAATGGGACAATAAAGCATAAAAAGAGAGAAATATTACTGGAATACAGCTTCAGAAACTAACAGGTGTTTTTCTATGCTGTACTATCAAAACTTTGAACTAATAGAGGGAGTAGTATTCTACTTTAGCTGGATATTCTTACTAAACCCGCACAAAATTTCTAACATCTACGGCCATATGTTGTAGAAATCCTGAATCTGAATCAGTCTGTGAACTGCTCAAAAGTAGCCTAATTTCTTCATGAGACTTACTGAAACAACAATGTCCTAGCAAAAGGAACTCCTAACTTGTTCATGACACATAGGCTGGGTGGGCCTTAAACACCAAGGTCTGCCCATAGCCCCTCCCCTGAGAGACCTCCAGAGGACTGGCCAATCAGAGAGAGGGGGGTTTGTAAACTGAGAGCCTTAAAGAAACAGCAGCTTAAATAAGAGAGATGGGGCTTAACTTAAGGATTTCAAAACACGAGTGGGAGAAAAAAGGACTTGTTTTAAAATAGAATAGAATAGAATAGAATAGAATAGAATAGAATAGAATAGAATAGAATAGAATAGAATAGAAAATACTGTATTCATCCCCGAGGGGAAATTCAGGAGCAGTCATAGCAGCAATCAAGAAAACAAAAGTAAGAAAGTGTATAAAAAGTGCAAAAAGGTCCACAAGAAAAAGATGATGACAGTTTGTCCATCATTCTCCAGTCAGCCAGCCTCCACCCCCACAGGGTCCAGGACTGAGCTTCAGCAGCAGTCTGTTCAGTCTCTGTCTCCTGGATCCTGTCTGCTCACAGCAGGTGAAGTTCTTCCAATGTGGTGTTGGTGTCCAGTGTTAGCTCTGTCAGCCATGTCTGTGAATAGCATGATGCTACTCTGCCCTCTGGTATTCCCTCGTCCATCTTACTGGAGATGAATCTTATGTTCCCAATTACGATGGATGGAAGGACAGGTCAATGTCGTCACGTCTTAGCTCACACCTGAGAACCAACACATCATCCTCACCTCCTTCTCCTCACCTTGTGGGGAAACATCAGGCCTTGCACCAGTTAGCATTGACATGCTAGAGGCTGCTAACAGCTGATTTCATGTGTAAACAATGCGGCGCCTAAAGCATATAAATCATGGAGAGCCATCACAGGTAAACCAGAGGGACTGCATAAAGCCTTAGAAAGCAGAGTGCCCCCTCTTCAACACTTGGATCCAGGTCTTTGACTCATGGCTGGAATTAGTTGTGTTGTATCCTTCCGCCTTAGAGTTTTCATTGATTTTAATGGGTGCAACAAAGTGGGATAAAAGTGATGTACATCAATCAATCAGTCTGTGCATTTTTTCTGCAAAACACAATACAGAGTAAATCTTGCTGTAAATGTAATGCTTAAAAGTGGCACATAACATCCATCAGAAATTGGATTTAAATTATTGAAAAGGTGCATTCACCAAGAGCTGAAGTTAGAGTACAATCCCTTAAATAAGAAATACTCCACATGACTCCCTCAGATCTTTCCTGTAATTGCAGTACTTGGATAAAAATTAGCAGCACTTTCCAGCACAGCCAGTGTTATTTTCAGTGTAAAACTACAGGCTGAATATCCTCAGGGAGCTTAATTAAGTCATTGTGAGCTGCCAAAGTGTTAAGAGGGCAGATTTAAGCAGCGGTATTGATCATATGATGCTGTCGTCACTGAGCAAGGCCAGGTGGGATTTGACTGTCTTGACAGGAAGGCATATTGAAAGCAAGCGCTAAGAAGATCAGAGCGTCCTTTTCTCCTGCGTGGTATTTTGAAGTCATCAATGATCTATTTTTACTCCAAACAAAAAGAAAGAGGTTTAAAATCTCCCACTGGGTGAGCTGGATCTGCCTCATGCGTTGGCTGAGGAGGCCTTTGGTGGTCGTACAGAAATGTACAGATTCACACATCTCTCTGAGTGTCTGTGCTCCCTCTGAAGAAAGACAGGCATAAATAATTTTAAAGACTGAATTCAACATTTGCGTCATCAGCACAAATAAATAAAAGCTCTGTTTGCATTTCCCTCAGAGGATTGTTTGTTTTGCTTAAATTCTCATAAAATAGTTTGCTTCTTATGGTTTACTCAGTCAGAAAATTCACTTAGTTAAATGCTAATTTGACATAATACCTCACAGATGCAGGAGAGCGTCTGTGGCTGTTAAAGCTGGCACAGAGCTCTAACAGCACCGCAGTCCTCAGTGGAAGGGAACTGGAGGTTTAAAAGTCAGGGTGTAATGAATCAAAATGATCCCTACCAGAACATTTCCACTTCCTGCAGAAATATGGTTATATTTTTACCATCACAGAGGAGTCACAGCAGCTGTTCCCTTAAAGAGGCATGAATCTGAACCTCCTCATTCCAGCCTGAAGTGATGGATCAGCTGATCATCTCTTTTATGTAACCCACAGCTCGACTGATGAATAACTCAAACCCTCCTGGTGAGCTCTCACCATTATTTCACACAATCCTTCACGAGAGCCAGACTGATTCTAAAAATGGGAATATAAAAGATGAAGATCCCGGGTTCTTTCATATTCTCTTTGAATGTGTTGTAGATCAAATGAAGCCACTTATCTTACCTGCACACATAAAATCTGCTTCAAATCACAGCTGGGTTCCACTTTCTCCTCCGGATCTTCACGTCCTGTTCGCACTCTTTCCTGAGCGAGGGAACACACACAGGATTTCTCTTCTGTTGTCATTCTGTGCTTCTGTATTTAGCAGGCTGAGTGTCAGGCCCCCCATGGAGAGGAACACTCACAGAGCAGGCAGAAGCCGGTGCGCTGAAGTGTTTGTCCTTCCTGTAGAGGTTTCATTCATCTGACAAACTGAAGATGTGCTGTGAAATGTGCACGTGGGAACTTTAAAGAAACACTTCTTCATCGTTTGTTTTTACACCGAGGGTCAGGTGAGGAGAACAGGAACGCCTCCTCCAAGATTTTAAAAGAAACAGCTAGCTATGCTAAGCTACTTGTAACCTGAAAGTCCTGATACCTGACTGCCTCTATAGGGCTCATTCATCAACACATTGTTGAACTGCTTCACTAAAGGACTACACTGATTTCCAGCCTGTAAAACGTGTAAATGTCAAACTGTTCTTTAACAAACTGTTGTGGTATTTGCGTTTCCATTTTGAAGCTAATGATTCGAGCTATTGTTGCTCAGCCGGGAAGCATAAATGTCACACTTGATGCTTGATGATGTTTCATTAACTCCTCTTGACTCGGCTGATTATAAGACAGTGAGCAGATGTTTGTGAGCCCACACGCTTCTCTTTCTCACTTATTTTATTTCCCTTGAATCTCTGGGGTCACTCTTTCTCCCCGTCTCTCTGTGTCTCTGTGCGATCTGTCCTTCATGCCACGTCACCACTAATTCTCATTATTTCTCATCATCTGTCCTGGACACCTTTCCAGATCTCCCTGTCGTTAGTAATTAGTGAGTGATCATGTGGACGAGGAAGGTTGAGGCTTTTCTCCTGCCCATCAGAGCCGCTCCTCATTAGCTCACCACCCCACTGTCACAGTGTACCATCAGTAACAGCGTGGTGTGAGGCAGAATAAGAAAGTGAAGGAGACGCTGTGAAGTATCATGTTCCAGGACTCTTGTGTTGAGGCCACTTATTTTCTCAGAGAGGGTGGAAAGAGAGCGGCGTTTTGTCTGTGGCAGCGATCAGTAAATTGGATTAAATCCACACAGAGCCCAGCCGGTCTCTGAGGGTTTCCCCTAGCATGAATATTGATGTGAGGGTTTGAAAACATAATGAGAGCCTCAGACTTTTCTCTAAAACTGAATCCCACCAACCATCAGTCTGAGTCTGGAGGTCGCTTACACATCAAAGATCATCAATACAGAGACAGGGGCAGGCTAAATGATTTGTTTTTATCACAGGGGTTCAAATCCACATCAAACCACCACTGGGATCCTTCTCTACAGAGCAACAGGTCTGTGAGGTGATAGATTCACCATATATGGCTCAAATGTGTCACCTTTGACACTACTAACACTACTTTAACAAGACTATTCAGATTACTTTAACATATATAATCTGATTACATCCTCTAATGTTGGAGAAATGTTTGTTATAGACAACTCTCACAAAAAAAAAGCTAATACTAAAAACGTATTTAAGATACTTCACACCAAGTTAATAATATCATCACTGACAGAAATAAAAACAAATATAAAAACATAGAAACTAAGTTTTAATGAGGCTCAAATCTCTTTTAAATGTGTGAAAATATCACTATCCTGATCCTAAATATGACATGAGCTCATTTAAACCCACATCATCTCTCGGCTTATGGCTCAGCATCCTTATTTTCTGGTCATTATGCATCAGACACACTCCGGCTTCATTACCATCACTTTCCTCCACATGTAACGTTCAAGAGCAGAGACAAAGCAACCACCGAAGCATCTAAATTCACCCGATCCTTCCCCTCTCTGAGCCGCCCTCCACCTCCTGCTCTCTCCAATTAACAGGGTGTGGTTTGAAGCCCTGAACTTGATGCTTCCTGTCTCTCTGCCTTAATTATGTCTGAGTCCCTGAAGGCCAGAGAGAGGACAGGGTCCAATTAGCCGACAGAGACAGAGGGCGAGGGATGACGTCACACTCACCAGAGCAGAGGGAAGGATGCAGTGGAATGAAGTTGGTACTAGGAATATTAGTTGAGTTATGTACTCCTAAATATTCAAATATTCATTTATGGAAACCAAGAACTGAAGTTTTCATTCATACAGATGCATTTAATCACCACAACCTTAAACACCTTCACTCTCCAAGTGTGAAAGATGTGTCTTATCAGTTCAATGATGTTAAATAAACTGGTGTTAATAATAGGGCTGGGATCATATGCTACTCTCATAATTCGATTCTATTACGAGTTTTGGGGTGCCAACTCAACTTAATGTGATTCTTTGATATTCCAGATATTTGCTATTTTAAGTTTGCCTTTTAACACCAGACCATGGGAAAAAGTGAAACAATGATGTTAATGTCTACAGACTATATCAGAAGCTATATTTTCCCATAAAATGCAAATCACCTGTCAGAGAGAAACATTTCACCCTCTGCAGGAGAAAGGTGGTAATTTTTTTTTCAATCCAATTTATAAACAAAGACTGTAATGAAGAATTTGAATTTAAAAGTATATTTATACAAATATATATTTTTAAATTCAAATTATATATATATATATATATATATATATATATATATATATATATATATATATATATATATATATATATATATATAAAATTTATTGTTATTATTATTATTATTATTATTATTATTATTATTTTTATTATTATTATTATTATTATGTTTCTATATTAATTTTTTATTTTTTTAAAGAAACCTAATTTTGATGTTGTCAAACAAAAATCACAACATATCGTATTTCGTTTTTTTTCTCCCAACCCTAGTCAATAAGTGGGGCTGATTATGACCAGCAGGCCTTGAGATCATTTGTCTCTCTAGTAACTTTATGTGTTGCCAAATGAATGAAAACTTTGATGATGATTATAAGGACGATGATGAAGATGAGGAGGAAAACAATCTGAGTGAGCTAAGCTGACACTGTAAAATAGAATAGCTGAAAGTAAGCTAACCCTCCCATGTCTTGTTTGCCTCAGGCTAACGGTAGCTACAGCTAGCAGAGGCTGAAATGTGAACTGCTGTGTCATTTCTGCTCCCAGCTGGGGTTTTAATCAACATCCTTCTCTGTGTTGGCTTTGACTGAATTTGTTTATCTTTATTAACCATGTAGCCCATAAATTATTGTGATTGCCTGTACATTTAGTGACACGCATTCCAATTATACCCCAAGGGTAATTTTTTCATCTTGCATTTCTTGCGCAAAATTATTTATAGGCTGTAGTTGCCCCATGGGTTTCTCAAACTCATTTCCATTGCACTGGTGCTGCTGAGTGACTACAGCTATCGGGCTACATGTTGCTACATGGTGTTGGAAAAGAGGTGAGTTGTATGACATACATCTAAGTGTCACTCCTACTCTGCTTTCCCACACTGCCTTGCAGGGTACCTCTAACTGGGTGCTCAGTATCTTCCCACGCTGCTATCCTGACAGAGCTACTTTTTCCACGCTGCCTTACAGGGTACCTTTAACCGTGCACTAAGTCATGTTCCCACACTGTTTTCCTGACAGGGTACATTTTCGCACTGCCTTACAGGGTACTTTTTACTGTTCACCTCAGTTAGTTTCCCATACTGCGATCCTGACAGGGTACCTCACAGATAGTTTGTCACTCTCAAATGATGTCTTTGTTCTAAATTCCTCAAATACTTAAACTACTTCTTATTGGAAATGTGACGCTATCAATCTGACCAAAATACACTAAAATTATTAATCTGACTCCAATCTCATCTCACCTCTTTCCGCGCAGTTCGTTGATGGGGAAGGATCAGGAGACGTCCTGGTTCTCAGTTGAACACAAATTTATTAACAATATGTCAAGAATATGCATTTACAGAGATCTCTGGTGCAGCCTCATTTCCCTGTTCCCTACATGTTGCAGAGACAGTTCATGAGACTGACCCCGACCCTCTCTCTCAGCACCAATATATAGTCACTAACAGAGTTTCTCTAAAGAATGTAGGTTGAGTCATCTTCTTATTGGCTCTCCAGGTGTTGTCCCCCTCTGATTGGCTGCTGGCCGTCTTCTGTCTCTGTCTGTGACTGGCATTCATCAAGTGGGTGATCAGCCCCCCTCACTTATCTGTAGAGAAACTGTTAGACACACAAATCTTGCTTCCTTCCTTCCTTTAATTGTTTACCTTCCTCACTTTGACTGAAACACCTCAACTCGAAAAAAGTAATGCTGACTTGCGTTATTCGTGTTACACAGTTACTTCTTTTTATTATTGGGTATAAACATTAACTTCACTTGTGGTCACTCTCTTCTCTGGGTGCTCCATAAAATCCCAGGAATCCCCAGCCCCCCTCAAGTGTCCTGCAATGCATACCAACAACAATGAGCACATGTGTACAACCAAGTTAGTAAAAGCACATCTGTATAGTATTGTTAATAAAAACATGTCTACATGGGCTATATATTCTTTCAATGGGCTACATGTTACTCACAGTTAAATGAGTATGTATGAGCTGCACTCAGTCTTCAGGAGCATCCCCTGTGATTCTCCTTGTATTACCGTCCTGCTTTTTATGTTTGACATTTACTCCAGCATCTTCTCTCAATAATAAATCGTATCCTTTCTATTTCCACTCATCTTCCCCTCTTGTACAATCTACTCTAAAGTTAAGGGCAAAGACAAGCCTCCTTTGGATCCTTTGTCAGTTCAGAAATGTGTTGTGCATTATTGTCTTTTTGAAGGACTGAGTCATTTCTTTGCAGTCAAGGTCCCCAGTCACAAGGTATGCCCTCAGCAGCATCTCCTTGTAGCCAGCTGAACAACATGAAGCTCCATAGAATGAAAAAACACCAGATCATGTTGGAGACTCTTGAACAGTTCCATGCTGTTCCTAACAGAGATTAAAACTTTCATTTTTGTCCAATTTCGGTGCTTTCTTGCAAAGTTCAAACAGGGAAACTTGTGGCATGGGAGGCTACACTTGGGAAAAAAATGAAATCTTATCAAGTGATTTTTGTCTTATTTTCAGTAGAAAATGTCTTTTTAGACCTAATATGAGACACATTCTCCTAACCAGTCCAGAAAAATGTCTTGTCTCAAGTTGTTTAAAGACAAAAATGACATCTGAAATTCTTGTAACAAATACATCTGACAATGAAACAGGAGAAAAGTTACTTATTTTAGTGACATTATTCTAGTTTTCAGCACATGTTATAGCAGATTTTTCTTGTTCCATTGGCAGTTTTTTTTACTAGTTACAAGCAATTCAGACCTCATTTTTGTCTTTAAATAACTAAAAACAAGACATTTTCTGGACAGATCATTTGAATGTGGCTCATATTGAGTATAATAAGAGCATTTTTAGTTAAAATAAAACAAAAACACTCGATAAGATTTCAGATTTTTGCAGTGCATGTGGCCCTTTGAGACATTTTTGTACATCTTAGGTTTTTGGCTGTAGTCAGCAGCACTAACAGCCCTATTTTGGCTCAAGGATTGCCTTGTGCCTTTACAGGTGCCGTCTGTTTTTTTTTTTCAGGACCTTTTATAATGTTTAAAATTACCATCTTGACCTGTTGCACAAGAATGGAGCGTTGTGAGAGGTTTTGCATGTGCAGCTCAACAATCCTGCCCCGTTCAAAGACAGAAAGCATTTTTGTCTTTGCCATCAGGTCATGACAGGGTGAATAACATTTTTCTTCTTAGAGTTCAAGGCTATTGTCATGAACTTTTGGTCAGCTGGTGAGCAGCCTGTTTGAACTCTACTACTACACCTTCGTATGAGAATGAGAAAAAATGAGAAGCAGCTCTTCTCTGATCTGAAGGAAAGACCTCCTCTTGATATTGGTATCTTGAGAGTTGCAGAAGTGTTGCCAGCAAAATCCTCTTAAAGCGGTTAGAGGTTGGAGTGCTGACCTATAGATGGGGAACACATCTCTGCTGGAGAAAAGCATACCCTCCTGATCAGTGGGCTAGAAACACACTCTCCCATCTTGAAAAATGCATGAACTCTGGGTATTCAGTTTAGCTTTGGTGCTACCAGTTCAAGGACAATGTGGTGAGTTTTTTCCTTTAATATGTTCAAAAGAAAAACAAAGCCTTTTATATTTTATACACTAAGAACAACCTCTCTCCTGAGTGTTGCTGAATGGACCAAGCCAGAATTTGCTTCAAGGCTTGGAAGAGACCGCAACTTTAAAAACTGGCAATAAAACAGAGGAGAATGACCCAGAAGAGGTTTTACAAGGCTTTTAGAGGAGCCCTGGGGGTCTTTTGATAATCAGCTTTATTGGATTTAAAATGTTATTTCAACATGTGTCATTAAGTTACTGCTAAAATATTCCAGCATGCAAAGAAAGGCTAGAAGAAAAAGCTCCCCTTTTCAGACACAAATAATTTTCTGAGTGTATTCTCAGTGTATTTTGTTTAAAGTACAGAAAACAAGAGCAAAGCTTCAGCTAGCTGCTGGTAAAGCTGTAGCCTAGCCAGGAGCTTGTCCCCCATCTGTGGGTAAGGCTAAAACTCCCTGCAACCCCCAAAGTTAGATAATCTGTCAAAATCAGTTCTGTTTCATGAGTCTTAAGATTCAGGAAAGCAGTAACTACACCAATTCATTAAAGTTAGTGAGATATGTGGTTCACTGTGACTGAAAGGTTATGCTGAGTCATGCTAACTGAAGCTAGCCCAGCTGCAGACTCTTCATCCTGTTTCTATTTACCTCTCCTTTGTCCCAGCTGTGATGCCGCCTGCTTTGTGAAACTATCTGGATTGTGTGAACATAATTAACTTTTTACTGCTGACCAGCAGACCTGTCCAATTTATCCACACCGTCCAAGCTTCCTTTCTTCTCGCAGCCTCAGCATCCTGACCATCCTATCTGTCGCAAACCAGAAATCCAGGCAGAGCGCTAACGCTTTGGAACCATTGATCAATAACCTATCTTTATCTCAAATTAGGACAGGACCAGCTCCAGACCAACACAAGAACAAAGTTGTTCATTACCTGTCGCTTCAATGTCACAGTGAATAACGGCCCACAGGAGAGGAACACAAGCAGAGCTGTCAGGTCCTGACTCCAAACAAGGAAGAGGTCAGAGGTCTAAACTCTGACTGACCGTGTCTTCACAGAGAGATTTTTATAAAGAGGAGATCTGAGGAGGAAACATTGAATCATTTCAGTTTTAACATTTGTGATGTTTGTGAGAGAATAACTGCACCAAAGCCTGTTTAATGTAATGAGAGGAAGCTGAGAAAATAAAAGCATCCTGGGAGAGGAGAGGACTTTAAAGCTTTGTCTCAGTTTAGAGGAGGACCCAGGAGAATCTAATTAGAGGAGCTAAAATGTTCAACACTTTTCTAAACAGCAGGAAACATTAAGAGAAGAAACAGGATCTTAATACGGTGAATTTTCTGACTGCTGCTTTGTGTATTTTAATAAAGAAAGTGAGGTTTTGTTTTTGTTTGAGGCTTGGTTTCTACAGTTTTAACCCTTTCTGTGATTTTATACTCCAATCTTCATCTGTATGACCTCTGACAGGAAGACTTACCTGCAGTGACAGGTGTGACCCTCATCTCTCTTTTTAACACTTCTGTTCTCATGTCAGGGTCTTTGCACCATCCCAGTCTTATCTGTGAGTTTGCACTTAAACTCACCTCCAAATATGTTTGTGTGCTAACATCATTTACTATAAAGTGATGTCAACCCCTGCATGAACACAAAGAATGGGATCTATGATTTGTTTCAGCCTGACAGGATGTCTGCCGAGTCTTTCAGATAAATCACATCAAGAGTAAAAGTTCCTCTCATCTGATCCTGTGACCTGAGATCAGAGTGAATCTGCTCTGTCAAACCATCCTGACACAATAAAAAACTGCAGATCCTTCATTTGTTCGAGACCTTGTAGGTGTCTTGTAAAGTTTTCCTACAAACAAACACGAATAATATTTAAATTCTTTTTCAGAAAAATCTTGTGTGGCTTCAAGGTTTGGAAAACAGACTCTTGGTGAAAGTGATTTTCACTGCAGCGGATTTTTGTTCATTTTCCAGTCTTTAACTTTCTTCTTCACTTGGCTGTAAAGACCTTGTGACCTTTAAGTCAGAGTAGAGAATACCCGGTTGAATATTCAAAAAGTGAAACCTCTTTTTAAGGACCTTTGGAGTCCTTAGTTATCTTATAGTAGTTAAAACTATCAATGGAAAACCCTTGATTTTAAATAGTATCAGAAACAAAATCTGAGTTTTTATAAGAAATGTATGCTGAAAAAGGATGTGCATGTACTGAATGTAGAAAGCTTTGTGTGACAGTATGAGGCAAAAACAGATGCAGAGGAAAATCCAGGTCACAGAGGATATGATGGAAAAGTCTTTACTTAACAGTTCAAAAAGTCATACATGAAAGGTCATTCTAAGAAGGCAAACAAATCTAAAAGTTCGATTCCAAAATCCAATCCAAGTGGACAAAAACAGGCAAGCAAACACAGGTAAATAAGGGCGGAGAACATGAGCGATCCAAGGAAGAGAATCTGGCAGAGGACTGGTGAAACACAGAGGTTTATAGGTTTATATTTAAAGAGCAGGATAAACTGAGATAACAACACACCAGAAAACAAAATAAAAACAGGAAGTAAACACAAAAATCAACACATGGCACAAAATATTACATTTTTGAGTAGCTGTAGCATTCTTGTAAACTTTTTCTTCACATAACTTTTGATCCAAATGAATAAAAGTTTCAAAAAGTTTCTGAATTGTTCTGATGTTTCACCTCAAACAGCAGCTTTAAACTCTTTGCAGGCGTCTGTGCCTGATGAAAGTTTGTCCATTAAAGGGCCGGCTGTTCTGCCAGCAGACTCAGATTGTTAATCAGACTATTGATCCAACATGAGTCAGAGCTGGCGAGAGAAGATCCTCTCCATAATGCTGTCAGACACTTAAAATCACAACACGAGCCTCTTTGTGGAGACATCGAGCGCTTTAAATGGACCAATATGATCTGATACAGTCGTCCAGAATCAGACTGTGTCTTTAAGACACTCACAAGGAGCTGTTTGTGAAGAGAAGGGCTTTCTATTAAATTTAACTTTTCAGTTTCTCACTGTTTGGAAAAGAAAGAGAACAACATCATGTGACAAAGAAACCTTTTGAAAATCACAGATTTCACGTATTAAACTAGAGAAGTTGCATTTCCTTGCAGCAAATGCGTTGAAATGCTGAAGCTGGAAAAGTTTGAATAAATGTGGAAAAAGCTGAAAATGTAAAATAAAGGAAAGAAAAAATGGTAAGGGAAATGAGGCACAGACAATGAGTGGATAAAGAAAGTGGATACAGTGGAAATTTAAATCAGCCTATAAAAGTTAAAATATATAGATAAAGAGACAGAAACCAAACAGTGAAATCTTAAAAATGTAGAAGAAAGCAGAAATCTATGACTAATGTGTTAATGGGATGAAGAGAATAGAACCAGTTTAATGTGTGAACAGAGTCTCTAGTCAAAGTCTGCAAAAGGTAGAAGCAGTTGAAGTTGAAGGAGTTGCAGGGGATCAGAAGATTATTTCAGTCTCTGTTTTTGATGGTTAAATGTTTTAAATAAAGTTTAATCATTTAAAAGTTAAAAAAAGGGGTTATGATGTGAACCAGAGCTGAAAATGTGGAATGGAGAGAAGAAGTAGAAGAAATAGGGGAAAAACAGTACAGAGATTAATGCAGCACTAGTAAGAAGAAAGGAAGGAAGAAGAAGAAAAAGTAGCAGTTTGTCAATTATAAGTTGTGGGAAAAAGCTGCATAAATAGTGGAGCATGTAGATTAAGTCAAAGGGGGAGGTATGGTATTATAAGTAACTGAAGTACATGTGTGTCTTTGTTCCTGGATGTTTTGATTATTTAGTATAAACAGCTGTGTGTGATGAAAGGTTGTCATGTTTGAATCTTCTGCTGCCTTTTCACTGTTTTGGATGGTAAAATGTTTGTGTGTGTGTGTGTGTGTGTGTGTGTGTGTGTGTTTTTGTTACAATGTGGGGCCCGAAACATGTTAGCCCACTCACAGTGTGGGGACCGAAAGTAAAGTGGGGACCAAAATGCTGGACCCCACAAATTTTAGCTTAAATTCAGTTAAAGAAAGCTCAAAATAGTCTCCTGTGAAGTTTTCAGGGTTTTCCCCATTTTGCACATATACCCGAAAAAGTGTGCTTAGGTGTGTATCAGGGAAGTAACTCAGTATCGACCTCTAGTGGTAGAGAGTGGTACTACCCCTATACACACTTTACACACATTTGGTTACAATATGGAGGGGCATGCAGCCATTTTTGATGCAGGCTCTGTCTGCTGTTCATTATTATTATTATTATTATTATTATTATTATTATTATTATTATTATTATTATTATCAGTATTATTTATATCACACTTTTTATATGGGGTTACAGAATGTTTTGCAAATGATAAAGAAACTAAAAGACAATACAAGCGGATGTTGTAAGAATAAAAATAACATAGGTAAAACATTAAAAACATCCAAAATCAGAAATACATAAATATGAAAATATAAATTAAAAATATAAAATCAGGGGAGTGATACTGCCTTAAAAGGGATATTTCTTCATTAAATTACACTTAAGTGACAGTTCCTGTAATTGTACATCATTAAATGTGCTTTTTTAACCTGTCATGCATTAATTATGACAACCAGGATTTGCAGGGTTTTTTTCTCTGTGTTTTTTTGCTCTTATGGCATGACTAACCAAGTTTAAGATAAAATAGCAAGGGGGTATTAGATATTAGAGGTTAGATCAGGCCCAAAATATCAATCCCCACCCAATCCAAGCACATGCAAATTGTGTCCAAGCCCTGCCAGCCGACATATAAACTGCAATTATGAGCCTGATTTAAACTCAGCATTTTGTAACTAATGTTTAACTGTTATAACTGATGTTCTCAGCTACAATTCTGAATTGGTTGAACCACAGAAATGTATTCAGAATTATCTTAATAATGCGACAAAGATAAAGCAAGTAAACTGTATTGTATGTTTACAGCAGGCCCGATGTGATGCATGCAAGATGCAACATGCTGCGACACTGAAGTTGTGACTGGTATAACTCTTTTACTCAAGCAACAGCTTTATAGTAGCGTGCTCAAACTCAAATTACTGAAAAAATGGAAGGCATAGAGAAGAGGGCCTTTGGTGAGTGCTTTCAGATGTTTGCCTGTTCTGCCAATGCCTCCTCTGAAGACCAGAAAGCTGTGGATGAAGGTCCGCAACAGAGACTGGATGGAGTGAGTTTTGCTTCTGGAGTTTTTTGACACTGAATGGAAGCAAAACTTTCAGGTGACGTGCTCATCATTCACAAAGTTGTGTGAACTAGTGGGTGGATTTACAGCTCCAGATGAGGTCACCGTCAGAGCACCCATTCCACGTATTATGTGCGTCACAATTGTTCTGTAAGGACTTAGAAGTTTTGCAGAGTACGGCTTCATCTCTAACCAATACTGACTTCACAAAAGCACCTAAAAAAGTTTAGATTCATGTTTCATAAGGGCATGTTAAAAGGACCAATCAAAGAGCTCATCCAGATGCCCAGTGAAAATGAGGCCACAGAAATTACTGGCGTTGAGCTGGAGGTGGTTCACGTCACACCTGTCAACAAAGTCAGTGATGACAGTCCTGTATTCCCGCTCGTTCCCCTGCGTTACGCATCCAGCAATGGCTGTGTCGTCAGAGAACTTCTGGAGTGGACAGCCCCAAGTGTTGTAGCAAAAGTCCGTGGTGTACAGGGTGAAGAGGAAGAGGGAGAGCACTGCCCCCTGTGGTGCTCCTGTGCTGCAGATCACCATGTCAGACACAGTCCTGGAGCCTCACACACTGTGGTCTGTCAGTGAGGTAAATCACGGTCCATGCAGCCAGGTGACTGTCAACTCACGCTTTTTTCCAAAATTTGATTGTGTCTGGTTGGGCAGTCCAGTTCACCCAGTACTAGGTGAAGGTAGGGAGAGTGGAGGAGAGCGATACATGATTAAGGGCTCCAGGGATGATGATCAGAGACTGAGGGTGAGATGTTTGCAGCTTGGACACTTCACTGTGGGAGGAGCTCTATCCGGCGCAAATCCGGCTTTGTAGTACAGCCCTCAGGACTGGATAGATGAGGTACGAATAAGCTGATTGGACCAAAACTCAGAACACACAGCTTATGTGGGCTTCAGTCTAATGTAGGCCTGTAAGAGCAGCTGACAGTTATTTCTAACATAACTTAAAAAAATGGATTTCAAACACAGTGGAGTAAGTATCAACACTGAGTAATAATACAGGCTTATTGTAAGTCAAGCAAATTTAAATCAAATTTATTTATTGATTTATTCATTTATTCACATATCAAAATAAATTACTTTTAAGACTATATGTTGTCATATTATTAACCATATGTGATATGTCAAGTCAAATTGAACAACCTTTTTACCTATCAGTTCTGAATACATAGAAAACATTCATGCTAAAAAGCCAAGAGTCGAGTTTCACATGAACACAATATTGTCACTCATAAAAATAAAAAAGGTACAATAAACATTGAAACTACATAAAAAAAGAATAAAAAAATGTAGAATTTTCTAGTGTTATGCTCAGCTCATGTAGAGCATAACAAATAAGGGAGGTTAACACAGTGATAACTTTAAGTAAAGAAATTAATTTATTGAACAACTCAAGAAAACCTAACTAGTGTTTAAGTCATTATCAGTAGTGAAGTGAGGGTGTTGGGTGCTGTGAAATGTTGGCAGATTAGTAACACTATGTAAAGGAAACAAAGGCTAAACTCAGCATAACCAAACCAAACCAAACCAAAGGCTGGTGCCTGGCAGGTACGAGCCTTCCAGGAAGGCAGAGAGAGAGCCCATGTTGGACTCAGACAGTTTTTGAAAGCTTGTAAACCAAGAAATGTGCCTCTGTCTGGGACTGCCCCAGCAGAAGTTTTGAAAACAGTGAGAGAGTGGGACTGCCCGATCTACTTATTGCTTGTGTGATTTACTTCATTTACCATTAAATGGTGCTTGTGTTATACAGAAAGTTTATTTAATAAAAAGATGTGCAGTGATTATAAACTAAAGCTAAATTTTGACATTGTTAATGGTAATGTCCCTTAATGCTGCCTTTATTTTATCACCGTATAGTATCAGTATTACTGACTCATAAATGTACCACATATATCCATGCACAAGTAAAATAATGTTATAGATTTAGCATGTGCCCCTGGTCTTAATTTTAGGTTGTTGTGATGTCACATTACGAAACAGGGGAAATGTTGTGGATTCATTTAGTGGAAAGGAGAAGCCTGCAGAAGCCTGCAGCGTGTGCAAGAGTAAGAGTAGGAGCTAACCTTTGACCCTTGGAAAACTTTAGCCCGTCTGTGAACTTGAGACGAATACTTCATTTTATCAGGACTGATAGATTTAGTGCTCTCAGCTGTGCTTGACCAACTTCTGCTCACTCAGAGACCCAGAAATATACAGAGACAGAAAGTCTGTTGTCCATAGACAAACTGCATGCATACACCCCCAGGGGGATAAAAGGAAGGGACTGAACACTAGTTTTTTGGGGTTTTGACCGTGTGCCACCTTAGTGTCAACTTCATCTGCTTGCTTTGAATTAAGTGTTGGACTGAAGCTGCCTGATCTCATCTCTATCTTGAACTCCTAGTCTCCTTCAAGCCAGCATTAGGACATTAGCCCACAAAGTACACAGTCAGTCAGGGGGATTTGATCCTCCTTCAAGACAAGATACGTCACCACCAAGTGGATCCAATCCCCAAACGAGAGGGGAGGATCAGGCAAACCAGGAAGACCTGGAAAAAAGACAACAGAGGCAGGAAGGCCAGACAGAACACCCTGATCCCAAGACCTGTGGCCGTCACACTAGTCAAATGTTATATTATTAATGGGAAAACAGATTGGATAACCCTTTTTATTCATTAACTTTTAAAATGTATTTAAGGGAACCTGAATATTCATGAAGAAACATGATTTGTTCTTAGTAAACGGCAGTCTGTGTGACTGTAGCGACTTCTGAGTAGCCTTGATGGAGCTGTGGCCATGGACATAATTAGGAGTAGACGCCCTATGGCTGCTCGGGCACTAGAAATACAGCCGCCTTCTTGGTCCAGTCAACCTACCTGTAAATATATGCTGAAGCAGCAGAGAAATCAAGATGCCAGAGCACTGTGCAGTGTATCCCCATGAAAATCGGCAGACTTTTGGGGTCAAGGCTCAGGGGATTACTTTTCACAGGTAAGATTGAACATTATTATTGTTTGGATTCACAGAAAAGAATGTTATTGTGCTGTATTTATGCCCACCAGCAAAACCGTAGCCAGCTCACGTTAGGTATGCTACGCTTACAGCCGGTGTTCACCCTGCTGTTAGGCTAGCTGAGACTTTACAAATCATATATTCCACAACACAGACTTAGATCACAGTGAAAAGAATGCTATGGTAGAAATAAAAATATATTGCTGGTATTACTTTGACAAGCAAATTTTACACAGAGGTCACAAGCTGTATTATTGTAATCCTTTTACCCACTCATACCCATCAAACTTATCTAAAAACAGACAATAAACTACTGTTGTTATTGCATTAAATAGCTACTTCTCAATAAATTTACAGGTGGCTGTGCTCAGTGGATGACAAACCTGACCTAATTAAGAAGTTGGATACAGGTTACAGTAGTTACAGTTATGAACTCTGCTCCTGTTTGTTAGTGGCTACAGTAGAAATAAATTGAAATATTTACATTGATGTTATGTGAAATACTTATTAATATGCACTGTCCCTTTAGATAGAATAAATATTTAAATAAAACCAGGCTAAGTATGGATTTTGTTGCACTCACGTTTGATTAGTTTTATAAGATGAGTATAAGCTGAGAAATCTCATGAAATCTGCCTATCTGAATTAATACACATCATATACTTTGAAAAATACCTACAAACATCACGAATATCACATATCAGATTATTCTATTACAGTTAAGGCTATTGTAGATATCAAAATACACCAAACCATATGTCCTGTATCCAGTGGCGCAAAAAGGGGGTATGCACTATATGCGATGCATAGGGGCGCCGAGTTAGAGGGGGCGCCAAAGCGATAGGGGCGAAATTATTTTGAGTCTGCATCTTCTGTATTTGACAGCTGTTTGTGTAAAAGATACAATCTAAAACAGAGGTATAGAGCTATAGAGATAGTAAGAATAAGAGAGAGATAAGAAGTATAGAGATCTCTATAGCTCTGCAGAGGCACGTCAGCACATCACTGATTAGCGCCCCTCCGCTCCTTCAACCCTTCCCATCCGCACCGTTCGTACGCGCGTGTGTGGGGGACAGGACAACAAGCATAAGCGTTTTCCTTTTGTAGGCAGTCAAAGATGGACAGACAGAGAAATGTGTGTGTTACGGTGAACAGCCGTTTGATCAGCTGATGCACGTACCTGCAAATGCGCCCTGTGACGTTCGGCAGCGGGCCAAACCCAATTCAAAAACTAGTGTGTTTTTATTATTAACACTTTGTAGACCATATCCCCGTCCGTCTACACCGAGGTGACCACAAGATATATATTTTTGAATAATTCAGCACTATTTCGGCCCGTCAAATCATCTGAACAAAGCCAGTTTATTTAAGTAGCCCATCAGCTGGCCAGGCACGCGTCACGATGATGCGTCTACTCAAGGACCTCAAGTCACGGGACGAGTGCTTTGTTTGTTGCTATTACTAATGTTAATATACCCATTCCACAGAAAATACATTACAGAGAGCAGGACAAACATGTGCAAGAGATAAAAACAGAATACACAGGAATCCAGATAGCCTTTGGTGAAAACAGTTGTTGTTTTTTTTAAATATACATTTTTGTTTGGAAAATGCTGATTTCACATCATAAAAATAATTAAAAAAATAAGAATCTTGTGTGACTTGAAGCCTAAAAAAGAGTATATATGTAAATAAAAATGTAAAAAAATTCACCAATATATATATATATATATATATATATATATATATATATATATATATATATATATATATATATATATATATATATATATATGGGGGGGCGCTTGTCATGTGTCTGCATACCCCCCAGAAAGTAGGTAGTTGCGCTCCTGCCTGTATCAGACCTATAAGTATGAGGTTTACAGAGAAAAAAATGTGTGAAAATCAGTTTAGTATTCATTGACTTATGGTTGATTTAATGCGATGACACTTCATTGCTCCGGTCAAACAGATGACACTGAATGTAGCGGCTGACCGGACCAACATGGCCGCCCTACAACTTGTCAGCACCCATAGGCAGCCAAGAGCACCCATCTGCAGGGACTGAGCATCGCCATATTGTCAACACAAAAGCCTACCTGAAAAGGCAAACTGGAAGTTAGTTTTCTTCGTTTTTTTTATTCTTATTTTATTTTTTTATTTTTTTATTTTATGTAAGAATGTGCAATTAAAGTTATTACAGTACTGCAGATTCTTTTTTCTTTTTTTGTTTTGGAGTATTTTTTTTTTCTTCTAGTATTACCAAAGTACAATTAACATTAAAGCTGCAAGCAGCGTTAGACGGGTCCTCGGGCTCCTGCCGGTTTTCCCTCCAATGTGTCCAACAAAATAAGACGAACATTTCGGCGTTGGTTTCATCTGTCTACGACATTCCTAGCCCCAGTTAGGGCTGTTTTGGTGTGTGTAGGCTTGAAGTGAGCCTTATGGCTCTGAGAGAATATTATGGGATGTCAGGGAGTCAGTTGATACCATGGCAACGTATCCCTCTGCTAGGCTGAAGGACATCACCAGCTGCATGAGTGGAACTCTAATTAGCGTGACAGAACCCCAAACAGAGTGGAGACTGAGAGTTTATCAGCCATCTAATGTAAAGAAATCCTCACAGAGTCCACAATTTTACCCCAATCTGTGTCAAAAATATCATGTTGATAGGAATTTTTGTCAGGAATCCATTTTTGGCATTTTTAAAGCTGTACGAGTTTTACTTTTTTCTCTAGAAGCACAAATGCGTCACAAGACAGATGGAAGAGTGCTGAAAATGGATTTTTTATTTATGAGAAACGTCCAAACTACTTGTCCTGTAGGTCACAATGTTGGCTTAATCTGTGTAAAAATATCATATGGTTGTAGGGAATTTTGTCAGGAATCCAACCATGTAATTTTTAAAGCTCTATGACTTGTAGTTTTTTGTCTAGAGGCCCAAATGCGGCACTAGTAGAATGTGTGTTTTGACCTGAAATCGGTTCTCCTCATCTGCTAACATGGAGAAATCCTAAATCGGCCAAAAGCGGTCGGCGGCTTTGAGGGCTCGCCATTCGAAAACCGGGCCAGAAATAATAACTTCCTTCACAACTTTTGGAGAGCAGGGTCTAGTCTGTCATGTGATGGTAGTCTCAAACCTGTACCATTTTTGGTTTTAGAGGAGAAAATTTTGGCAGAAATGGTTAAAAAAATTTTTTTTTAATTTTGTGAGGCAAATAGCCGGCTTCCTGTTGGAGATAGGTCCAGGGTAGCAGCGTATGATTTTTGCGTCTCGATGACACGAGCATTTTGGTGTTGGTTTCATCTCTCTACGACATTCCTAGCCCGAGCTAGGGCTCTTAGCGTGTGCCTAGGTGGCGCTATTGAGCTTATTATGGGATGTAGGGGGTCATGTTTGGTATCAAATTGCAATTTCACGCGATCCTGATGTGTGTGCCAATTTTGGTGAGTTTTTGAGCATGTTTAGGGGGTCAAATTAGCGTTCATTGACGGGGCGGAATAATAAGAAATTAAAGCTGCAAGCAGCGTTAGACGGGTCCTCGGGGCTCATGCCGGTTTTGCCCTACTATCATGGTATTGGCCCCACTGTGTCCAACAGAATAAGACGAACATTTTGGTGGTGGTTTCATCTCTCTACGACATTCCTAGCCCCAGTTAGGGCTATTTTGCTGTGCATAGGTGGAAGTGAGCCTAATGGCTCTGAGAGAATATTATGGGATGTCAGGGAGTCAGTTGATACCATGGCAACGTATCCTCTGCTATGCTGAAGAGAAATAGCCAACTTCCTGTCTGGGAAAGGTCAGGGTGTCAGCAAGTAATTTGTTCATCTCAATAAGATGAACATTTTGATGTTGGTTTGATTTCTCTAGGACATTCCTACTGGCTGCTATGGCTGTTTTAATGTGTCAGAATGTGGACAGAGGGAATATTATGGGATGTTTGGTATTATATTGAAGAGTTTGATGCTTGAAATGTGTGTACTGATTTTGGTGAGTTTTTGAGCATGTTCAGGGGGTCTAATAAGCACTTTAATGGAGGAGAGAGTCAATGTTGCCTCTGCTGAGTCATGTGACCAGCTGTGTGGAACCCCTAATCAGTGTGTGACATCATCACAGAAGTGCAGGAGGATCAAATTCCCCAAAGGACAAACTTCTCATCCTGTAGGCCAGAATGTTGACCTAATCTGTGTAAAAATATGATTTTCTTGAAGAGCGTTTTGTGAGGAATCCAACCATGTCATTTTTAAAGCTGTGCGACTTTTACTTTTTTGTCTAGAGGCCCAACTGCTTCACTGAAGCTCCTCTCCCATCTGTTAACATTGCGTGGTCGGCGACTTTGAGGGCTCGCCATTCGAAAACCGGGCCCGAAACAATGAATTCCCCCACAACTTTTGTAGAACAAGGTCTGGTCTGTCATGTGAGCCAATTTTCATGCCGGTACCATTTTTGGTTATTGACAAGTTAATGTTTGTAGAGAGGCTTAAATTTCAGAAAACTCTTATTTTGGCGGGCAAATTGCTGGCTTCCTGTTGGAGCTACGCAAAAATACCTCCTATATTTTTTGTGCGTCTCAATGAGACGAACGTTTTGGTGTTGGTTTCATCTCTCTACCACACTCCTGGCCCGAGCTAGAGCCATTTATGTGTGTTTTTGAGTGGTCTTTAGAGGTTATTTGGCTCTAGAGAGATTATTATGGGATGTCGGGTTTTATTTTTTGTATTTTATAAAATTTTTTGGCAGTCACAATGTGTGTGCCAATTTTGGTGAGTTTTTGAATATGTTAAGTGGACCTAATAAGCCTTCAAAGCGCGTGTGGAATAATAATAATAAGAATTAAAGCTGCAAGCAGCATTAGACGGGTCCTCGGGCTCCTGCCGGTTTTCCCTCCAATGTGTCCATCAAAATAAGACGAACATTTCGGCGTTGGTTTCATCTCTCTACGACATTCCTAGCCCCAGTTAGGGCTGTTTTGGTGTGCATAGGGTGAAAGTGAGCCTTATGGCTCTGAGAGAATATTATGGGATGTCTGGGAGTCAGTTGATACCATGGCAACGTATCCTCTGCTGTGCTGAATGACATCACCTGCTGCATGCTTGGAATTCTAATTAGCGTGACACCAGTGTGACTAGAGGCTGGAGGGAGTTTTTATCAGGCATCTAATGTAAAGAAATCCTCACAGAGTCCACAATTTTACCCCAATCTGTGTCAAAAATATCATACTTGATAGTAGAGCTTGTGAGGAATCCATTTTTGGCATTTTTAAAGCTGTACGAGTTATACTTTTTTCTCTAGAAGCCCTAATGTGTCACAACAACGGTGGAAGAGTGCTCAAAATGGATTTTGTATTTTAGAGCAATGTCCGAACTACTTGTCCTGTAGGCCACAATGTTGGCTTAATCTGTGTAAAAATATCATATGGTTGTAGGGAATTTTGTCAGGAATCCAACCATGTAATTTTTAAAGCACTATGACTTTTTGTTTTTTGTCTAGAGGCCCAAATGCGACACTAGTAGAATGTGTGTTTTGACCTGAAATCCGTTCTCCTCATCTGCTAACATGGAGAAATCCAAAATCGTCCAAAAGCGGTCGGCGACTTTGAGGGCTCGCCATTCGAAAACTGGGCCCGAAACAACAACTTCCTTCACAACTTTTGTAGAGCAGGGTCTAGTCTGTCATGTGATAGTAGTCTCAAACCTGTACCATTTTTGGTTTCGGAGGAGAAAATTTTTGCAGAAAGGGTTAAAAAAATTTTTTTTTAATATTGTGAGGCAAATAGCCGGCTTCCTGTTGGAGATAGGTTCAGGGTAGCAGCGTATGATTTTTGCGTCTCGATGACACGAGCGTTTTGGTGTTGGTTTCATCTCTCTACGACATTCCTAGCCCAAGCTAGGGCCCTTAGCGTGTGCCTAGGTGGCGCTATTGAGCTTATTATGGGATGTTGGGGGTCATGTTTGGTATCAAATCGCAATTTCACGCGATCCTGATGTGCGTGCCAATTTTGGTGAGTTTTGGAGCATGTTTAGGGGGTGTAATTTGCGTTCTCGGGGCGGGTGGAATAATAATAAGAAAAAAAAAAAAGAAACGCAGCAGGAACAATAGTGTCCTCCGCCTTCGGCGGAGGACACCTTCTAGCCCTGCTAGAAGGTGCCCTCCGCTCAGGCCGAGGACCCTAATTAAAGCTGCAAGCAGCATTAGACGGGTCCTCGGGCTCCTGCCGGTTTTCCCTCCAATGTGTCCATCAAAATAAGACGAACATTTCAATGTTTGTTTCATCTCTCTACGACATTCCTAGCCCCAGTTAGGGCGGTTTTGCTGTGCATAGGTGGAAGTGAGCCTAATGGCTCTGAGAGAATATTATGGGATGTCAGGGAGTCAGTTGATACCATGGCAACGTATCCTCTGCTATGCTGAAGAGAAATAGCCAACTTCCTGTCTGGGAAAGGTCAGGGTGTCGGCAAGTAATTTGTTCGTCTTAATGAGATGAACATTTTGATGTTGGTTTGATCTCTCTAGGACATTCCTACTGGCTGCTATGGCTGTTTTAATGTGTCAGAATGTGGACAGAGGGAATATTATGGGATGTTTGGTATTATATTGAAGAGTTTGATGCTTGAAATGTGTGTGCCTATTTTGGTGAGTTTTTGAGCATGTTCAGGGGGTCTAATAAGCACTTTAATGGAGGAGAGAGTCATTGTTGCCTCTGCTGAGTCATGTGACCAGCTGTGTGGAACTCCTAATCAGTGTGTGACATCATCACAGAAGTGCAGGAGGATCAAATTCCCAAAGGATAAACTTCTCATCCTGTAGGCCAGAATGTTGACCTAATCTGTGTAAAAATTTGATTTTCTTGGAGAGCGTTTTGTGAGGAATCCAACCATGTCATTTTTAAAGCTGTGCGACTTTTACTTTTTTCTCTAGAGGCCCAACTGCTCAGCGAGGGCTGCTCTCCCATCTGTTAACATTGCGTTGTTGGCGACTTTGAGGGCTCGCCATTCGAAAACCGGGCCAGAAACAACAACTTCCTCCACAACTTTTGTAGAACAGGGTCTGGTCTGTCATGTGAGCCAATTTTCATGCCGGTACCATTTTTGGTTATTGACAAGTTAATGTTTGTAGAGAGGCTTAAATTTCAGAAAACTCTTATTTTGGCGGGCAAATTACCGGCTTCCTGTGCGAGATAGGCGAAAAAAGACCACCCCCAAAGTTGTGCGTCTCAATGAGACGAACGTTTTGGTGTTGGTTTCATCTCTCTCGGACATTCCTGGCCCGAGCTAGAGCCATTTTTGTGTGGTTTTGAGTGGATTTTCATGGTTTTATGGCTCTAGATGGATTATTATGGGATGTCGGGTTTTATTTTTTTTATTTTATCAAATTTTTTGGCAGTCACAATGTGTGTGCCAATTTTGGTGAGTTTTTGAATATGTTAAGTGGACCTAATAAGCGTTCAAAGCGCGTGTGGAATAATAATAATAATTAAAGCTGCAAGCAGCGTTAGACGGGTCCTCGGGCTCCTGCCGGTTTTCCCTCTAATGTGTCCTACAAAATCAGATGAACATTTTGGCGTTTGTTTCATTTCTCTACGACATTCCTAGCCCCAGTTAGGGCTGTTTTGGTGTGCATAGGGTGGAAGTGAGCCTAATGGCTCTGAGAGAATATTATGGGATGTCAGGGAGTCAGTTGATACCATGGCAACGTATCCTGTGCTATGCTGAAGAGAAATAGCCAACTTTCTGTCTGGGAAAGGTCAGGGTGTCAGCAAGTAATTTGTTCGTCTTAATGAGATGAACATTTTGATGTTGGTTTGATCTCTCTAGGACATTCCTACTGGCTGCTATGGCTGTTTTAATGTGTCAGAATGTGGACAGAGGGAATATTATGGGATGTTTGGTATTATATTGAAGAGTTTGACGACTGTAATGTGTCTGCCAATTTTGGTGAGTTTTTGAGCATGTTCAGGGGGTCTAATAAGCACTTTAATGAGGGAGAGAGTCATTGTTTCCTCTGCTGAGTCATGTGACCAGCTGTGTGGAACTACTAATCAGTGTGTGACATCATCACAGGAATGCAGCAGCCCTGGGAGAGGATCAAATTTCCAAGATGAAAGAACTACTCATCCTAGACCAGAATGTTGACCTAATCTGTGTAAAAATATGATTTTCTTGAAGAACGTTTTGTGAGGAATCCAACCATGTCATTTTTAAAGCTGTGCAACTTTTACTTTTTTGTCTAGAGGCCCAACTGCTCAGCGAGGGCTGCTCTCCCATCTGTTAACATTGCGTGGTCGGCGACTTTGAGGGCTCGCCATTCGAAAACCGGGCCAGAAACAACGAATTCCCCCACAACTTTTGTAGAACAGGGTCTGGTCTGTCATGTGAGCCAATTTTCATGCCTGTATCATTTTTGGTTATTGACAAGTTAATGTTTGTAGAAAGGCTAAAAATTCTGAAAACTCTTATTTTGGCGGGCAAATTGCCGGTTTCCTGTTGGAGCAACGCAAAAATACCTCCTATATTTTTTGTGCGTCTCAATGAGACGAACGTTTTGATGTTGGTTTCATGTGTCTACGACATTCCTGGCCCGAGCTAGAGGCATTTTTGTGTGTTTTAAAGGTTTTTTGGCTGTAGAGAGATTATTATGGGATGGCGGGGGTCATGTTTGGTATCAAACGTAAATTTTGGGCGCCCATAATGTGTGTGCCAATTTTGGTGAGTTTTTGAATATGTTTAGGGGTTCTAATAAGCGATTTACTGGAGTGCGGAATAATAATAATAAGAAAGAAACGCAGCAGGAACAATAGTGCCCTCGGCCTTCGGCCGAGGGCACCTTCTAGCCCTGCTAGAAGGTGCCCTGGCTCAGGCCGAGGACCCTAAAAAAGAAACGCAGCAGGAACAATAGTGCCCTCGGCCTTCGGCCGAGGGCACTTTCTAGCTTGCTAGAAAGTGCCCTCTTCCGTTGGCCGAGGACCCTAATTAAAGCTGCAAGCAGCGTTAGACGGGTCCTCGGGGCTCATGCCGGTTTTGCCCTACTATCATGGTATTGGCCCCACTGTGTCCAACAGAATAAGACGAACATTTTGGTGGTGGTTTCATCTCTCTACGACATTCCTAGCCCCAGTTAGGGCTATTTTGCTGTGCATAGGTGGAAGTGAGCCTAATGGCTCTGAGAGAATATTATGAGATGTCAGGGAGTCAGTTGATACCATGGCAACGTATCCTCTGCTATGCTGAAGAGAAATAGCCAACTTCCTGTCTGGGAAAGGTCAGGGTGTCAGCAAATAATTTGTTCGTCTTAATGAGATGAACATTTTGATGTTGGTTTGATCTCTCTAGGACATTCCTACTGGCTGCTATGGCTGTTCTAATGTGTCAGAATGTGGACAGAGGGAATATTATGGCATGTTTGGTATTATATTGAAGAGTTTGATGCTTGAAATGTGTGTGCTGATTTTGGTGAGTTTTTGAGCATGTTCAGGGGGTCTAATAAGCACTTTAATGGAGGAGAGAGTCATTGTTTCCTCTGCTGAGTCATGTGACCAGCTGTGTGGAGCTCCTAATCAGTGTGTGACATCCTCACAGAACTGCAGGAGGATCAAATTCCCAAAAGGACAAACTTCTCATCCTGTAGGCCAGAATGTTGACCTAATCAGTGTAAAAATATGATTTTCTTGAAGAACATTTTGTGAGGAATCCAACCATGTCATTTTTAAAGCTGTGCGACTTTTACTTTTTTGTCTAGAGGCCCAACTGCTCAGCGAGGGCTGCTCTCCCATCTGTTAACATTGCGTAGTCGGCGACTTTGAGGGCTCGCCATTCGAAAACCGGGCTCGAAACAACAACTTCCCCCACAACTTTTGTAGAGCAGGGTCTGGTCTGTCATGTGAGCCAATTTTCATGCCGGTACCATTTTTGGTTATTGACAAGTTAATGTTTGTAGAAAGGCTTAAAATTCTGAAATCTCTTATTTTGGCGGGGAAATTGCCGGTTTCCTGTTGGAGCTATGCAAAAATACCTCCTATATTTTTTGTGCGTCTCAATGAGACGAACGTTTTGGTGTTGGTGTCATCTCTCTACGACATTCCTGGACCGAGCTAGAGCCATTTTTGTGTGTTTTTGTGTGTTTTTGAGTGGTTATTTGGCTCTAGAGAGATTATTATGGGATGTCGGGGGTTCATTTCCACATTTTATCAAATTTTCGGGGTCACAGAATGTGTGTGCCAATTTTGGTGAGTTTTTGAGCACGTTTAGGGGGTCAAATTCGAGTTCTCGCGTAGGAGGGAATAATAATAAGAAATTAAAGCTGCAAGCAGCATTAGACGGGTCCTCGGGCTCCTGCCGGTTTTCCCTCCAATGTGTCCAACAAAATGAGACGAACATTTTGCCGTTTGTTTCATCCTTCTACGACATTCCTAGCCTCAGTTAGGGCTGATTTGGTGTGCATAGGGTGGAAGTGAACCTAATGGCTCTGAGAGAATATTATGGGATGTCTGGGAGTCAGTTGATACCATGGCAACGTATCCTCTGCTATGCTGAATGACATCACCACCTGCATGCTTGGAATTCTAATTAGCGTGACACTAGTGTGATTAGAGGCTGGAGGGAGTTTTTATCAGGCATCTAATGTAAAGAAATCCTCACAGAGTCCACAATTTTACCCCAATCTGTGTCAAAAATATCATATTTGATAGAAGAGCTTGTCAGGAATCCATTTTTGGCATTTTTAAAGCTGTACGAGTTATACTTTTTTGTCTAGAAGCCCAAATGCGTCACAAAAACGCTGTAAAAGCGCTGGAAAAGTGCTAGAAATGGATTTTTTACTTTAGAGAAATGGCCGAACTACTTGTCCTGTAGGCCACAATGTTGGCTAAATCTGTGTAAAAATATCATATGGTTGTAGACAATTTTGTCAGGAATCCAACCATGTAATTTTTAAAGCTCTATGACTTTTAGTTTTTTGTCTAGAGGCTCAAATGCGGCACTAGTAGAATGTGTGTTTTGACCTGAAATCTTTTCTCCTCATCTGCTAACATGGAGAAATCCTTAATCGGCCAAAAGCGGTCGGCGGCTTTGAGGGCTCGCCATTCGAAAACCGGGCCAGAAACAACAACTTCCTTCACAACTTTTGTAGAGCAGGGTCTAGTCTGTCATGTGATGGTATTTTCAAGCATGTGCCATTTTTGGTTTCAGAGGAGAAAATTTTTGCAGAAAGGGAAAAAATGCAGAAAACTCTTATTTTGAAAGGCAAAATAGCCGGCTTCCTGTTGGAGATAGGTCCAGGTTAGCAGCGTATGATTTTTGTGTCTCATTGAGCTGAAAATTTTGGTGTTGGTTTCATCTCTCTACGACATTCCTAGTGGCGGCTAGGGCCGTTTTTGTGTGTTTTTGTGTATTTTTTTTTTAGGTTTTTTGGTTCTCTAGAGAGTATTATGGGATGTCAGGGGTCATGTTTGGTATTTTCTCGAATTTTTTGGCGATCCTGATGTGCGTGCCGATTTTGGTGAGTTTTCGAGCATGTTTAGGGGGTCAAATTAGCGTTCATTGACGGTGTGGAATAATAAGAAAAAATTAAAGCTGCAAGCAGCGTTAGACGGGTCCTCGGGCTCCTGCCGGTTTTCCTTCCAATGTGTCCATCAAAATAAGATGAACATTTCGGCGTTGGTTCCATCTCTCTACGACATTCCTAGCCCCAGTTAGGGCTGTTTTGGTGTGCATAGGGTGAAAGTGAGCCTAATGGCTCTGAGAGAATATTATGGGATGTCTGGGAGTCAGTTGATACCATGGCAACGTATCCTCTGCTATGCTGAATGACATCACCTGCTGCATGCTTGGAATTCTAATTAGCGTGACAGAACCCCAAACAGAGTGGAGACTGAGAGTTTATCAGGCATGTAATGTAAAGAAGTCCTCACAGAGTACACAATTTGATCCCAATCTGTGTCAAAAATATCATATTTGATAGAAGGGCTTGTGAGGAATCCATTTTTGGCATTTTCAAAGCTGTACGAGTTATACTTTTTTGTCTAGAAGCCCAAATGCGTCACAAAAACGCTGTAAAAGCGCTGGAAAAGTGCTAGAAATGGATTTTTTACTTTAGAGAAATGGCCAAACTACTTGTCCTGTAGGCCACAATGTTGGCTTAATGTGTGTAAAAATATCATATGGTTGTAGGGAATTTTGTCAGGAATCCAACCATGTAATTTTTAAAGCTCTATGACTTTTAGTTTTTTGTCTAGAGGCCCAAATGCGGCACTAGTAGAAGTACAATTAGTGAGTGTTTTGACCTGAAATCTGTTCTCCTCATCTGCTAACATGGAGAAATCCTGAAATGGCCAAAAGCGGTCGGCGACTTTGAGGGCTCGCCATTCGAAAACCGGGCCCGAAACAACAACTTCCTTCACAACTTTTGTAGAGCAGGGTCTGTTCTGTCATGTGATGGTAGTCTCAAACCTGTACCATTTTTGGTTTCAGAGGAGAAATTTTTTGCAGAAAGGGTTAAAAAAAAAAATTTTTTATTTTGTGAGGCAAATAGCCGGCTTCCTGTTGGAGATAGGTCCAGGGTAGCAGCGCATGATTTTTGCGTCTCGATGACACGAACGTTTTGGTGTTGGTTTCATCTCTCTACGACATTCAAAGCCCGAGCTAGGGCCCTTAGCGTGTGCCTAGGTGGCGCTACAGAGCTTATTATGGGATGTCGGGGGTTAATTTTTTTATTTTCTAAAATTTTCGGAGCTACACAATATGTGTGCCAATTTTGGTGAGTTTTTGAGCAAGTTTAGGGGTTCAAATTAGACGAAACGCGTAGGGCGGAATAATAATAAGAAAGAAACGCAGCAGGAACAATAGTGTCCTCCGCCTTCGGCGGAGGACACCTTCTAGCCCTGCTAGAAGGTGCCCTCCGCTCAGGCCGAGGACCCTAATTAAAGCTGCAAGCAGCGTTAGACGGGTCCTCGGGCTCCTGCCGGTTTTCCCTCCAATGTGTCCATCAAAACGAGATGAACATTTCGGCGTTTGTTTCATCTGTCTAGGACATTCCTAGCCCCAGTTAGGGCTGTTTTGGTGTTCATAGGGTGGAAGTGAGCCTAATGGCTCTGAGAGAATATTATGGGATGTCAGGGAGTCAGTTGATACCATGGCAACGTATCTTCTGCTATGCTGAAGAGAAATAGCCAACTTCCTGTCTGGGAAAGGTCAGGGTGTCGGCAAGTAATTTGTTCGTCTTAATGAGATGAACATTTTGATGTTGGTTTGATCTCTCTAGGACATTCCTACTGGCTGCTATGGCTGTTTTAATGTGTCAGAATGTGGACAGAGGGAATATTATGGGATGTTTGGTATTATATTGAAGAGTTTGATGCTTGAGATGTGTGTGCTGATTTTGGTGAGTTTTTGAGCATGTTCAGGGGTCTAATAAGCACTTTAATGGAGGAGAGAGTCATTGTTGCCTCTGCTGAGTCATGTGACCAGCTGTGTGGAACCCCTAATCAGTGTGTGACATCATCACAGAAGTGCAGGAGGATGAGATTCCCAAAGGGGACAAACTTCTCATCCTGTAGGCCAGAATGTTGACCGAATCTGTGTAAAAATATGATTTTCTTGAAGAGCGTTTTGTGAGGAATCCAACCATGTCATTTATAAAGCTGTGCGACTTTTACTTTTTTGTCTAGAGGCCCAACTGCTTCACTGAAGCTCCTCTCCCATCTGTTAACATTGCGAAGTTGGCGACTTTGAGGGCTCGCCATTCGAAAACCGGGCCAGAAACAACAACTTCCCCTACAACTTTTGTAGAACAGGGTCTGGTCTGTCATGTGAGCCAATTTTCATGCCGGTACCATTTTTGGTTATTGACAAGTTAATGTTTGTAGAGAGGCTTAAATTTCAGAAAACTCTTATTTTGGCGGGCAAATTGCCGGCTTCCTGTTGGAGCTACGCGAAAATACCTCCTATATTTTTTGTGCGTCTCAATAAGACGAACATTTTGATGTTGGTTTCATGTGTCTACGACATTCCTGGCCCGAGCTAGAGGCATTTTTGTGTGTTTTAAAGGTTTTTTGGCTGTAGAGAGATTATTATGGGATGGCGGGAGTCATGTTTGGTATTAAACGAAAATTTTCGGCATCCATAATGTGTGTGCCAATTTTGGTGAGTTTTTGAATATGTTTAGGGGTTCTAATAAGCGATTCACTGGAGGAGGGAATAATAAGAAAAAAAAAGAAACGGACGAAATACAATAGTGCCCTCCGCCTTCGGCGGAGGGCACCTTCTAGCTTGCTAGAAGGTGCCCTCTGCTCAGGCCGAGGACCCTAATTAAAGCTGCAAGCAGCGTTAGACGGGTCCTCGGGGCTCATGCCGGTTTTGCCCTACTATCATGGTATTGGCCCCACTGTGTCCAACAGAATAAGACGAACATTTTGGTGGTGGTTTCATCTCTCTAGGACATTCCTAGCCCCAGTTAGGGCTATTTTGCTGTGCATAGGTGGAAGTGAGCCTAATGGCTCTGAGAGAATATTATGGGATGTCAGGGTGTCAGTTGATACCATGGCAACGTATCCTCTGCTATGCTGAAGAGAAATAGCCAACTTCCTGTCTGGGAAAGGTCAGGGTGTCAGCAAATAATTTGTTCGTCTTAATGAGATGAACATTTTGATGTTGGTTTGATCCCTCTAGGACATTCCTACTGGCTGCTATGGCTGTTTTAATGTGTCAGAATGTGGACAGAGGGAATATTATGGGATGTTTGGTATTATATTGAAGAGTTTGATGCTTGAAATGTGTGTGCCGATTTTGGTGAGTTTTTGAGCATGTTCAGGGGGTCTAATAAGCACTTTAATGGAGGAGAGAGTCATTGTTGCCTCTGCTGAGTCATGTGACCAGCTGTGTGGAACTACTAATCAGTGTGTGACATCATCACTGGAATGCAGCAGCCCTGGGAGAGGATCAAATTCCAAAGGGACAAACTTCTCATCCTGTAGGCCAGAATGTTGACCTTATCCGTGTAAAAATATGATTTTCTTAAAGAACATTTTGTGAGGAATCCAACCATGTCATTTTTAAAGCTGTGCGACTTTTACTTTTTTGTGTAGAGGCCCAACTGCTCAGCGAGGGCTGCTCTCCCATCTGTTTACATTGCGTGGTCGGCGACTTTGAGGGCTCGCCATTCGAAAACCGGGCTCGAAACAACAACTTCCCCCACAACTTTTGTAGAACAGGGTCTGATCTGTCATGTGAGGCAATTTTCATGCCAGTACCATTTTTGGTTCCAGAGGAGATAATTTTGGCAGAAACGGTAAAAATGCCGAAATCTCTTATTTTGGCGGGCAAATTGCCGGCTTCCTGTGCGAGATACGCGAAAAAAGACCACCCCCAAAGTTGTGCGTCTCAATGAGACAAACGTTTTGATGTTGGTTTCATCTCTCTACGACATTCCTGGACCGAGCAAGAGCCATTTTTGTGTGTTTTTGAGTGGTTTTTAGAGGTTTTTTGGCTGTAGAGAGATTATTATGGGATGGCGGTGGTCATGTTTGGTATCAAACGTAAATTTTGGGCACATAGAACATGTGTGCCAATTTTGGTGAGTTTTTGAGCATGTTTAGGGGTTCTAATAAGCGATTCACTGGAGGAGGGAAGAAGAAAAAAGAAACGCAGCAGGAACAATAGTGTCCTCCGCCTTCGGCGGAGGACACCTTCTAGCCCTGCTAGAAGGTGCCCTCCGCTCAGGCCGAGGACCCTAAAAAAAAGAAACGGACGAAATACAATAGTGCCCTCGGCCTTCGGCCGAGGGCACCTTCTAGCTCTTGCTAGAAGGTGCCCTGGCTCAGGCCGAGGACCCTAAAAAAAAGAAACGGACGAAATACAATAGTGCCCTCGGCCTTCGGCCGAGGGCACCTTCTAGCTCTTGCTAGAAGGTGCCCTGGCTCAGGCCGAGGACCCTAAATATACACATAGTTGCAGCCAGGGGCTAAGATACAGCAATCATCCAACAAAGATGCACAAAAATATACACACAACAACACAAGAAAAAGAAAAGTTAAAATATTCTTCATGTTCTTTTTGACTTTTTTGGCGCTACGGTGCTCTCATTAAACTGAAAGTTGGACATATTCAAGATTTTATTCGGGGCTCCATAAGAAAATGTGTTTTTATTTTCCTGTTTGTGATTAATGGAATTCAGAGGGTCCTGCACCATACAGCGGTATGTTCGTTTGTTTGTAACATGTAACGCTTTTTACAATAAAGTTAACATGAAAAAAGAAAGAAAAAAAAAACCCTATGGCTGTGGCAGCTGTAGTGTGAATCGGGGCCTTGGTGTTACATATTGACATGCCAGGCGGGCGGATACAAGAATCACCAACTTATAAGCAGCACCACCCGTCCAGGATGTGCTCGTTGTAAGATGCAAGCGTTCCTTAACTCATGCACGGAGAGAAGACACGTGAGAGACGTACTTGGCAGCAGAGAAGCAAGGCAATAAAAGTTGTTTTAAAACCCAGGTAAGTTTAACTTTAATCTTCTTAACTGTGATTTATTTTAGGACATTTCTATGACACTGTTAAAGTGATGTTTTTGGTCAAACCAGAGAGATAATGCAAAGTGCGTGCCTCTCCGTTAGCATGGATAAATGACCAACGATGTGATTGAAATCAAAATAGATGTGAACGGTTGCGATACTTGAACATTTCATAAATTAAATCAACGGGTTTAATCCTCACATATTTTACTATATTGATTGATGTATAATTGGATATTATATGACCAACGAAGCTAGCTGCTAGTAAAAGTTATGTGGCTAACATTAATGCGACATGATTGTACACTGATTAGTCATTATTGTGTCTGGCTTTTTTTATTTGACAAGAAAATAATCATGTGACACGCCTTATTGTTTATTTGCCTTGATGTCAGGTTAAACATGTTTAACTGCAGTATTTTAGCTAAGGAGTGCTCCGGTCATGAAGCTACGCACCCGCTAATCTGCGTTCAGTATGCATTGCTAATGTGCGTTCTTTTCCTTTAAACCACCTTGCATTGTTTTCCCCCGGAGACAGTGATGCTATTTTCTGATTGGCTGCAGGGTGTCCATTTATAAAGGGGTTGCAGGTCTATGTTGGCATGGCCTCAGTAATTACTCTGCGTGAGAAATAGAGGTGTGAGCGTGAACAGGTTAAAATGCGTGTCTCACGCTCGGTGCAGACTTGAGAGCCCAGTGTGAATGAAATGGAAGCCCGTTTCCGCCAATTGAGAAAAAAAATTAGGAAAGGTAAAAATGTAAATAAATTTAAATCATAATTATGATATACTAAGTCATGATTATAAGACAGTTAGTCATAATAATGAGATACAGTGTTTTCCATTTAAAATGTGTCTCTTTAAATGTCTTTTGTTCCAGCTTACATAAAGAATACGTCACAGATGACGTTTTGTTCAAATCAACGGTTTCTTTATCTGTTTCGTAAAGTCTTTCTCAGCAATAAAAATTAATGTTAAAATGAAATGACAGATCTGCTGTGGGAATCATCTAATGAAGAAACAGTGGTGGCAGCTGCAGCAGGGTGCTGTTCAGACATGTGATCACATGTTGTGGTTATGATTGTTATTTTTGATTTGATTTGATTTGATTATGGTTTCATTAAAATTGCACTGCATTTGATTAAAGGATCTTGAATGGCTTCATTGAGGCGAAGGATTTCCCCAAATAAGGATGCCTTAGAACATGCTGTCAAGGGTCTCGACAAGACAGCAAAGCTGGAGGTGAAATATATTAACTCTTTCAAAGGTATGATGATTAAGATTTCACTACTATTTCATTTTGTTATTTTAATTTCATAGCCTACCTCTTAATGATGCTAGGTTTACTTAAAGAACTTTCAGTTCCAAGGATGGGAGTATGAACAACTGTAACTCTTTAAACATCAAACCCGTGTGCTCACACCAGGTCGAGGGGTCTTTACCAAGGCCCATTTCAGTAAAGGAGACTTTGTAGTGGAGTACAGAGGGGAGTTGATTGATGCTGATGAAGCCCTAAGGAGAAGATCTATATACCATGGCAAATGTGCTGTCTTCATGTTTGACTTTCAATGGCATGGGAGAACTTGGTGGTAAGGCTATGTGTGAACTTCACACCTCTTCACACTCCATTTGAAAGACTTTTTATGTTGCACAGAGGGTTATGATTAAAGGAATTAATTACTTTGTTTGACTGTAAAGATGTGTACTTAGGAGATGTGTTAGTCGAAAAAACATTAAATGATCTTGCCTTAAGTTCTCGTTCTAAGACTCAGTGGGCCATTGTGTCAGGATCCAAAGAAGATTAAGTTAAGGGAACTCTTAAATGGTTGATATTCTTTTTATTAGTATTGATGCAGCTCAAGAAGACAGCAGTCTAGGAAGGCTGGTCAATGATGACCACAAGCAACCCAACTGTAAGATGAAGAAGATCCTGACAGAGAGGCAACCACACCTGTGTCTCTTCGCTCTGAGGGACATTGATGTTGGGGAAGAAATAACATACGATTATGGTGGAGCTGATTGGCCTTGGAGAAAACAGGTTAGTTAATTTTGAAAAGTTGTAAGCACTTTAAATATGATTTAATATCATTAAGGTCAATGTACATGAATCAGAGGTCCTTCAGATTTTAATGATGTGCTGGGGATGATAGAGGAGGGGACATTTTAAGACTGAATCAAAAAGCATTGTTTCAGCATACAAAGTATAAAGTTAGTCGCAAAATTCCTCAAATACTGCTTTGTTTTTTTATTGTAAGTGCTTATCGTTTTTCTCAAAAATCTGCACTCTCATGTTGAACTTGTTCTACAGGATGGAGCCCAGCTAACTGAGACAGACCCCACAGAGAACGAGACCTTGGGAACTTCAGAGCAGAGTCCTCAGCGACCTGCAGCCTCTCAGATAGAGGTACAGAATTGTGCTGATCATTTTCCCTGATTTTTAAGGTGATCATACATAAGTTTAAACTGCTCCTGTTTGATTGACTCTGTTTATTATGTTTCAGTTACATTAAGATAAATGTTGTGAAGTCAAAGGTCCGTTGTGAGCCACATTCAGGTTTTGGTGATGTTCTGGGGTCCAGTCAGGATATTGTATTTTTTGTTCCCCTCCCCCTATCTCACACACACTTGTCAGGTCCACAGTGTTTGTGGGGACCCCTTAAGGTCAGAGGTCTGATGTGAGCCACATCCAGGTTTTCATGAAGTTCTGGGGTCCAGTCAGGATGTTGTATTTCTAGTCCCCCTCCCCCTTTCTCACACACACTTGTCAGGTCCACAGTGTTTGTGGGGACCCCTTAAGGTCAGAGGTCTGATGTGAGCCACATCCAGGTTTTCATGAAGTTCTGGGGTCCAGTCAGGATGTTGTATTTCTAGTCCCCCTCCCCCTTTCTCACACACACTTTTCAGGTCCACAGTGTTTGTGGGGACCCCGTTAAGTGAGCAACATGCTACACATTTAATGCTAAGAAGCCTGATTTTTTTTGTGCTTTAAACTCAAATTACATTGCAAATATCACAGTCCTTTAACACAAGGTTACTCTTTTCTCCTTACCAGTTGTATAAGCTGTGGAAACAGGACCTTTAGCTCAGCTAGCACTACTTTAGCTTGGCATTGGAGTTGATTGATAGCACAGGAGACAAGTTTACGTCTGAAATCAGAGTCAAATAAATTATTTCTAAAGTAAAATTGTTTCTGCAAACAAAGTATAAAGTTAGTAGCAAAATTCCTCAAGTACTGCTTTGTTCTTATTGTAAGTGCTCATCGTTTTTCTCAAAAATCTGCACTCTCATGTTGAACTTGTTCTACAGGATGGAGCCCAGCTAACTGAGACAGTCCCCACAGAGAACGAGACCTTGGGAACTTCAGAGCAGAGTCCTCAGCGACCTGCAGCCTCTCAGATAGAGGTACAGAATTGTGCTGATCATTTTCCCTGATTTTTAAGGTGATCATACATAAGTTTAAACTGCTCCTGTTTGATTGACTCTGTTTATTATGTTTCAGTTACATTAAGATAAATGTTGTGAAGTCAAAGGTCCGTTGTGAGCCACATTCAGGTTTTGGTGATGTTCTGGGGTCCAGTCAGGATATTGTATTTTTAGTTCCCCTCCCCCTATCTCACACACACTTGTCAGGTCCACAGTGTTTGTGGGGACCCCTTAAGGTCAGAGGTCTGATGTGAGCCACATCCAGGTTTTCATGAAGTTCTGGGGTCCAGTCAGGATGTTGTATTTCTAGTCCCCCTCCCCCTTTCTCACACACACTTGTCAGGTCCACAGTGTTTGTGGGGACCCCTTAAGGTCAGAGGTCTGATGTGAGCCACATCCAGGTTTTCATGAAGTTCTGGGGTCCAGTCAGGATGTTGTATTTCTAGTCCCCCTCCCCCTTTCTCACACACACTTTTCAGGTCCACAGTGTTTGTGGGGACCCCGTTAAGAGAGCAACATGCTACACATTTAATGCTAAGAAGCCTGATTTTTTTTGTGCTTTAAACTCAAATTACATTGCAAATATCACAGTCCTTTAACACAAGGTTACTCTTTTCTCCTTACCAGTTGTATAAGCTGTGGAAAGAGGACCTTTAGCTCTGCTAGCACTACTTTAGCTTGGCATTGGAGTTGATTGATAGCACAGGAGACAAGTTTACTTCTGAAATCAGAGTCAAATAAATTATTTCTTAAGTAAAATTGTTTCTGCAAACAAGTATAAAGTTAGTAGCAAAATTCCTCAAATACTGCTTTGTTTTTTATTGCAAGTGCTCATCGTTTTTCTCAAAAATCTGCACTCTCATGTTGAACTTGTTCTACAGGATGGAGCCCAGCTAACTGAGACAGACCCCACAGAGAACGAGACCTTGGGAACTTCAGAGCAGAGTCCTCAGCGACCTGCAGCCTCTCAGATAGAGGTACAGAATTGTGCTGATCATTTTCCCTGATTTTTAAGGTGATCATACATAAGTTTAAACTGCTCCTGTTTGATTGACTCTGTTTATTATGTTTCAGTAACATTAAGATAAATGTTGTGAAGTCAAAGGTCCGTTGTGAGCCACATTCAGGTTTTGGTGATGTTCTGGGGTCCAGTCAGGATATTGTATTTTTAGTTCCCCTCCCCCTATCTCACACACACTTGTCAGGTCCACAGTGTTTGTGGGGACCCCTTAAGGTCAGAGGTCTGATGTGAGCCACATCCAGGTTTTCATGAAGTTCTGGGGTCCAGTCAGGATGTTGTATTTCTAGTCCCCCTCCCCCTTTCTCACACACACTTGTCAGGTCCACAGTGTTTGTGGGGACCCCTTAAGGTCAGAGGTCTGATGTGAGCCACATCCAGGTTTTCATGAAGTTCTGGGGTCCAGTCAGGATGTTGTATTTCTAGTCCCCCTCCCCCTTTCTCACACACACTTTTCAGGTCCACAGTGTTTGTGGGGACCCCGTTAAGTGAGCAACATGCTACACATTTAATGCTAAGAAGCCTGATTTTTTTTGTGCTTTAAACTCAAATTACATTGCAAATATCACAGTCCTTTAACACAAGGTTACTCTTTTCTCCTTACCAGTTGTATAAGCTGTGGAAACAGGACCTTTAGCTCAGCTAGCACTACTTTAGCTTGGCATTGGAGTTGATTGATAGCACAGGAGACAAGTTTACGTCTGAAATCAGAGTCAAATAAATTATTTCTAAAGTAAAATTGTTTCTGCAAACAAAGTATAAAGTTAGTAGCAAAATTCCTCAAGTACTGCTTTGTTCTTATTGTAAGTGCTCATCGTTTTTCTCAAAAATCTGCACTCTCATGTTGAACTTGTTCTACAGGATGGAGCCCAGCTAACTGAGACAGACCCCACAGAGAACGAGACCTTGGGAACTTCAGAGCAGAGTCCTCAGCGACCTGCAGCCTCTCAGATAGAGGTACAGAATTGTGCTGATCATTTTCCCTGATTTTTAAGGTGATCATACATAAGTTTAAACTGCTCCTGTTTGATTGACTCTGTTTATTATGTTTCAGTTACATTAAGATAAATGTTGTGAAGTCAAAGGTCCGTTGTGAGCCACATTCAGGTTTTGGTGATGTTCTGGGGTCCAGTCAGGATATTGTATTTTTAGTTCCCCTCCCCCTATCTCACACACACTTGTCAGGTCCACAGTGTTTGTGGGGACCCCTTAAGGTCAGAGGTCTGATGTGAGCCACATCCAGGTTTTCATGAAGTTCTGGGGTCCAGTCAGGATGTTGTATTTCTAGTCCCCCTCCCCCTTTCTCACACACACTTGTCAGGTCCACAGTGTTTGTGGGGACCCCGTTAAGAGAGCAACATGCTACACATTTAATGCTAAGAAGCCTGATTTTTTTTGTGCTTTAAACTCAAATTACATTGCAAATATCACAGTCCTTTAACACAAGGTTACTCTTTTCTCCTTACCAGTTGTATAAGCTGTGGAAACAGGACCTTAAGCTCTGCTAGCACTACTTTAGCTTGGCATTGGAGTTGATTGATAGCACAGGAGACAAGTTTACTTCTGAAATCAGAGTCAAATAAATTATTTCTTAAGTAAAATTGTTTCTGCAAACAAGAAAAAAGTTAGTAGCAAAATTCCTCAAATACTGCTTTGTTTTTTATTGCAAGTGCTCATCGTTTTTCTCAAAAATCTGCACTCCCATGTTGAACTTGTTCTACAGGATGGAGCCCAGCTAACTGAGACAGACCCCACAGAGAACGAGACCTTGGGAACTTCAGAGCAGAGTCCTCAGCGACCTGCAGCCTCTCAGATAGAGGTACAGAATTGTGCTGATCATTTTCCCTGATTTTTAAGGTGATCATACATAAGTTTAAACTGCTCCTGTTTGATTGACTCTGTTTATTATGTTTCAGTAACATTAAGATAAATGTTGTGAAGTCAAAGGTCCGTTGTGAGCCACATTCAGGTTTTGGTGATGTTCTGGGGTCCAGTCAGGATATTGTATTTTTAGTTCCCCTCCCCCTATCTCACACACACTTGTCAGGTCCACAGTGTTTGTGGGGACCCCTTAAGGTCAGAGGTCTGATGTGAGCCACATCCAGGTTTTCATGAAGTTCTGGGGTCCAGTCAGGATGTTGTATTTCTAGTCCCCCTCTCCCTTTCTCACACACACTTGTCAGGTCCACAGTGTTTGTGGGGACCCCTTAAGGTCAGAGGTCTGATGTGAGTCACATCCAGGTTTTCATGAAGTGTTGGGGTCCAGTCAGGATGTTGTATTTCTAGTCCCCCTCCCCCTTTCTCACACACACTTGTCAGGTCCACAGTGTTTGTGGGGACCCCGTTAAGTGAGCAACATGCTACACATTTAATGCTAAGAAGCCTGATTTTTTTTGTGCTTTAAACTCAAATTACATTGCAAATATCACAGTCCTTTAAAACAAGGTTACTCTTTTCTCCTTACCAGTTGTATAAGCTGTGGAAAGAGGACCTTTAGCTCTGCTAGCACTACTTTAGCTTGGCATTGGAGTTGATTGATAGCATAGGAGACAAGTTTACGGCTGAAATCACAGTCAAATTAATTATATTTTAAGTTGATGACCATTGTACTCTGGTTTGATACATTACTTCATCCCTGAATTTCATATGACTCTGTTTTAATGTCATCAAAATGTTTTTATTCCTTTCTGCTTCTAATTGTTGTTATGGTCTTTTTTTAGGGCTTAGTTGCAACTGGTCCCCTCCCCATAGTTAAAGGAGGCAGGCTGGTTGCCTACACAACTTCTGATGACTCTGACCAGGATGACATTCCTATCCCGAGGCTCAGGAGGACCAAAAGCATATTGGTATGCAACACACTGACATTGTAGGGAAAAGATTAGAAGTTTATATGAAACGTATCATCAGTTTTTTAGCTTTATTTGGACTTTTCTTTCTTTCCTTTTTTTTTTTCTGTAGATGAAAGACCAAACCAGTTTTGACTCGGATGAGCTTTTTGACCCCTCGTCCAATGACAGTGGAGAGGAATATGTACCTGGGACTAGTGAGGACTCCGATGGTACAGAAACCAGTGAAGTCCTTGATCTAGTTGACCCCAGAGAGAAGATGCTGGATAGCCGGAACATTTTAAATGTGGATGATATTGGAGATTCATGTCCCTCTCCACCAGAAGAAAGTGTCTCCTCACAGCAGGACAGAGGGCGCTCACCAAGAAGAAGAAGAAGAAGTAGCTCCGCTTCGATGCGTAAACGGCAACGTGTATTTAATGCTTCCTGCCATATAACATCCTCCAGTCATGCCCACTCATCACAACAGAGGGACGTGGCAGACACTGATGACCTGTCAAAAAGCTCAACGCTCGCCCCAGATCAATGTCTTCCTGACAGTACCTCCTCACCTCTTACTGATGGAGTTTCTGATGGTTTACTTTCCATCCCAGCTACCTGTAAGAAGGGGAATGGGTCCAGACTCTACAACAAAAAACAGTATTGTTTGTACTGTAAGTTGGGTGTTTTAAAGCTTGCAAGACATTTGGAGCGAGCCCATCCACTTGAGCCAGAGGTTGTGCAGGCTATGTCCTTCCCTAAATGCTCGAAAGAAAGAAAAATGCATCTGGAACACATACGAAATAGAGGCAACTTCGCACACAATGTGGAGGTGATGAATTCAGGTGTTGGAAGTCTTGTTCCTCGTAAACAACCAAGACAGGATTCCAAAGCTGGGGATTTTCTTCATTGTGCATACTGCCAAGGCTTTTTTGCAAGGAAACTCCTCTGGCGTCACGTAAAGGCCTGCAAGTTTAAGCCTCAAGTTCCACACAAACCACAGCCTGGGAAAACTCGTGTCCAGGCTCTATGTGCATTTACTGTACCTCCACCTCCTGGTGTCAAACATGACTTGTGGAAACTTTTGAACAAGATGACACAAGATGAAGTTTATACAGCAGTCAACTCTGACCGCTGTATTTTAGAATATGGAGACCATCTGTATAACCGACTTGGACATGACCCAGGCAAACATGAGTACATTAGGCAGAAGTTGAGAGAGCTCGGAAGGCTTCTGATATGCTCAAGAAAAACCACATCCATGAAGACCATACGGGACCACATCAGACCTGCCAACTTCATGCAAGTTGTTGAAGCAGTGAAGCAGGTGGCCGGTTATGACAGTGAAACCAGTACCTACAAGACCCCAAGCCTTGCTCTCAAAATCGGACATAGCTTAACAAAGGTTTCGCTACTTGTTGAAAGCAGGGCGAATGTTCAGAACGACCACGGTGCTGCGAAAGAAGCCCGATCATTCCGCATGGTATACAATACCCGCTGGAATGAAATGATATCTGCAGCATCACTGAGAACTCTGCAGGAGTCCAGGTGGAACACCCCTCTGCTGCTTCCATTTACTAAAGATGTCCAGACTCTCCACTCATATTTAGACGAGCAACATCAGCAGACTCACGCAAAACTGTCCACTGAGACATCTCCAGAGTTATGGTCACATCTGGCAAAGATCACTTTAACCCAAGTCATCCTGTTTAACCGACGAAGAGCAGGTGAAGTTTCCAAAATGCCCCTGTCTGCGTTTTTGTCGAACAGTCAGTCAAATCCTGAGGATGATGTTAATGAAGCTTTGTCTGCTGTGGAGAAGAAGCTGTGCCAACACTTTAGGAGGGTGGAGATCAGAGGAAAAAGAGGTAGAAAGGTGCCTGTGTTGTTGACCCCATCTATGCAGCAAGCTTTGGATCTACTTGTCAGAAAACGACAGGATTGTGGGGTTCCTAAGGAGAACAAATATCTGTTTGGACGACCACATGCCTTAACCTGCTACCGTGGGTCTGACTGTCTCCGGCATTTTGCCAAGATCTGCGGAGCAAAAAGTCCAGAAAGCCTGACATCAACAAAGCTCCGCAAACAAACTGGAACTCTATCGCAAGTCCTGAACCTCAGCAATACTGAGCTGGATCAATTGGCAGATTTCCTTGGGCATGACATCAGGGTCCACCGGCAGTTCTACAGACTTCCTGAGGGCACACTGCAGCTCGCTAAGGTTAGCAAAGTACTTATGGCCCTGGAGAAAGGACGACTGGCAGAATTCAAGGGCAAGACCCTTGATGAGATCAACATTGACCCTCAGGGTACTATATCCCTCTCTTTAATGCCTGTACATAAAAGAACACTTTTCCTAAAGTATTTTGTACATGTTAATTGGCATTAATGCAACAATTTATAATCATTTGATGTTCAATAATGGTCATTCCTTTCCCCTCAATTCCCCACAGAGAATGTGCACCCAGACAGTGACGCAGAGGAAGCATGCGAGTCAGACTCTCCAGGTGTGTACTGTGATAAGATTTCAGACATGATCATTTATATTTATTTTAGGATATCTGTAACCCCTGTAAGCAGATGAAGTGGGGTTAAGCCGTGTGCTCCGAGGTCCTTCGACTGCCAGGTTCAAAGTGACTTGTAAGCGGTGTAAGTAAGCAGATGGCAGCTCTCCAGAATCCTGAAAAGTATCCATGAATTTAGCCTACAATTCCTCCCCGTCCTGTACCGTGCCATACGCAGAGTCAAGCTGCTGTAGATAGATGTTAGGGAGAGTATCTGGACTTTAATGTTTGATCATATCTGCTGCTGGTGGCAAAAGACTCTCCAAGATCTTCCTTAAACGTTGCATATCAGACACAGCAGGATCCTTCATCAATAAATCCACACTGGAACGCCAGGTATCAAAATCTGCTGAATGTGTAGGTCGAGGGGTTTTGCCAAAGAAAACACGCAGCCTTTGAGAGGAGAAGGAATGACTTGTGTGAGCCTTACTTTTAACAATATGCTCAACAACATACCCTTGAACATCCGGGGGATTCAGTTCATTAGCAGAGAGAGTCGAGAGAGAGGGTCGAGAGGGTTGTGAGGGAGACTGAGCCACTTTACTTGTGCTGGGAGGAGTTTGGCCTGTTTGTAGTGCAGAGACTGCTTCTGTCAGAGACATGGGTGCAGGTGAGGTTTTAATTCTTGAGACATCAGGTTGAAGGTCAGCTACTGTGTCACCAATCTGAGCCATCATATCCTTCAGAACATGAGCATAGTCTTTACCAGTTGCTTTAGCCAGTAGTTGCACGTCTGAAAGGTAAGTCTGAGTCTTTGTGGTGCCCACTTAGCTTGCGTAAAGGTCAGACAACGCAGAGATTGTGTATTTAAGCGCACCGCTCGCAGTCCTGAACGTATATGGTATAGGTAACGCAGCAACGGCAGCAGTGGTATCAAACTCGACAATAAGATAGCCGAAAAAATCAGTCTTTATTATCTACTTTAAGTATTCGGCTAATAGGCCCAAAAAATCTACCACCTCTTCATCAGCTTCAGTACCAGTGGCTTTATCAACCAACACAGCATGTGAAATGACAACCTGAAGCTTTTCAAAAAGCTTCATGTTGACTTTGTTCATTAAATACTATTCAACAACCTCCTGGCTAGCTCGCCAAAAATGTAGCACTCAGATTATAGTTAATTAGTAGTTGGACTTGAGTGAATAATAGTTGTATTGGGCTAATGTCAGAAAACTTAGAGTTCGCTCATGGAGGCTGAGGACCAGTTTAATAAACACAAAAACCCCAGGGTTGAATGCACTTGAGAAAATTTTATACAGTGGAAAAGGTGGGTGATTATTTACAAATATACACAAGTTTGACCATGACCAAATTGACATCATCAATCATGAATGACAGGAAAACAAACAGAATTCATCAACCAAATCAAAATGTTCACGTTATGGATCCATGAGAAAAGGGAATCAGTGTAAATTCATGAGTCTTTTGGTTTAAGAATCAGTTTGAGTAGACAGTCTATCGCTGCAGAAATCAGTTGAGTGTGTGATATGATTAAAATCCATGAGGAGAGTCTGCTGATTATGAGTGTGAAATGAGTGCATGGGGCATGGGCTTAACGCCTCCTACCACACAGGTGGAACTGATGATGATGAGTGTCTTTCATAGAGATTCTGGGTAGCTCGCCATCCAACTGAAGATCCAGGATCAAAATCAAAGGTAAAAGAAGGGAGAGAAAAAACCCGACCTAACGTTCAACCAGTTAGAGAAACTCCGTGACCGACCTCGCGACTTCCGCGTTCCATCTGCTGCAGATATTTTACAACATAAGGCAGTGGCAACACAGAATATCTGTTTGAAAGTTTTAGTTAACTACTGACCTGCTGCAGCCCATTCCAGCGCTTACCCCAAGCTTCCCCGACAGAGTATGTCACGTGAGCTCCCCTAACTACTGCGAGACAGCGCCGAAAACCTCGCGAGAACCCAAAAGAACTCGGAGCATACGGCTTAACCCCACTTCATGTGCTTACAGGGGTTACATATCCATTAAAGATTCATTTACTTATTTAAACTAAACTTGTCAGAAAATGAACACTGTGACATAAATCAGCATGAAATAACTGACTATAATGACAAACATACATTTGACTTTACACTTTGACCCATGTCCTGTCTGTTAACACAAGGTGGCAGCTTTAGAAGCTGTACTTGTGACAGTTGGGGAAAGAGAGGGCTTTTTGTATTTCTTTGGGGCTGTGCTGTTGTCCTTCACTTATTCACTTGGAATTTGGGTTTGGTTTGACAGTAGGCCTGTTTATGTTAAGCTAGATATTGATTTCATTGTTTCAACCCATCTTATAGTTTCAAGAGCTATTTGGGTCACAAATTTTAGGTTAAAGAAATGTACTGATATATCATAAATGTTGTGAATAGCAAATGAATATTTTAGGATTAGGGATGCAACAGTATTGTAAATATGGTAGTATCAAAATTCTCACTACAAGAGTGAAATGTGACAGAGAACAACATTGACACAAGGAGGCAGCTTTAGAAGCTGTACCCTCCTCTGAGAGTAGAGCCACGCTAACCAAACAGAAGCAGCTGTAACGGTAACTCGTGGTGTAGATCTTCATGTGTTTCTGCAGCTCTACCTGCTTCAAAGTGTGCTAAAGCAAGGTTTTCTGAAGTCAGCACCATGTAGGATTAATGACTGTAGCTGTGACTTGAAACTAAATGAACTGTATATATTTTAAAGGGCATATTGCAGGTTAAAGACAACTTTTAAGAAATAGAGAAATAACCTAAAAGTAATATTTGGAAAGAAATCCTTGATTTAAAGTGATACTCCAGGATGGAACAAGTTGGGTCCTATCACAAGGTTTAGGGCAGAAATGACCCCTACAGCAGTGTTTTTGTGCAGCAGAAGCCCAGAGCGCTCGCACCCCCTCCCTGCTCCTCTGCCGGTTTCTTCTGCACTCAGACGGGGCCATATTTTACTTGACCAAAAACACAAATAAACAGACTCCCACCAAAAAAATCTGATATCTGTCTGCATTCATGCTTTATTTAGAGAATTTTCAGCGTGTTACTTTCACACAAAAACACCGCTAAATAAGGCTCTAGTTCTCATCATGTCTCTTCGTCCTGGCAGACTACCTGCGTTTGTTTATATATGGCACGCCGCGCGCGGACTGATACACTAAGCAGCGAGAGCCTCGTAGCCAGCTGTGGCTCTGCAGCGGAGGAAGCACTGTTTTACGACACGATGAGCTGTAACACGCTGAAAATTCTCTAAATAAAGCATGAATGAAGACCGATATCAGATTTTTTTGGTGGCAGTCCGTTTATTTGTGTTTTTGGTCAAGTAAAATATGCCCCCGTCTGAGTGCAGAGGAAACCGGCAGACGAGCAGGGAGGGGGTGTTTGGTGTGAGCGCTCTGGGCTTCTGCTGCACAAAAACACTGATGTAGGGGTAATTTCTGCCCTAAACCTTGTGATAGGACCCAACTTGTTCCATCCCGGAGTATCACTTTAATACAACACAGGATTTCCTGGAGACATCTTTGTCCTTTTTTTTTTTTTTACTTCTGCATTAAAAACTATAATTTGAATGTGACGTCACAGAGGGGAGTCCCTCTTATTCTGCCTCTGTCCAATATTAAATAAACGTGAATCCGACTGTCACTCCTGTCAATTAAGAAGAAGAAAATTGGTATTCTGATACATATGATGTTCATCAGGGTTATAATTATGAGCCTGTTAGGAAAGATGGAGAGCAGGAACAGGGCAGGATGAGGAGAAATAACATCCAAAGGAGAGCTGTGGAGTTGTGGTGTGAGGCGAACCAGAGGAGAATGGAGCAGGTGTCCTGGTGAGTGAGCGCTGTTAGCTAGGGCTGTGTTCTCATCAGCGTATGTAAAGTTTGAGATCAAATACACTGACTTCAAATAAAGTTAACAAGTAGTACATGTATATGCTAATCATAAAGCAACGAGCTTGAATTTTCATGATAAAGCCCATAGAAAGAAAGACAGATAAATCTATTTCAGAGGTCTATCCACTAATCCAGAGTTAGAAACCAAGATGGTGCCCAGATCACATTTCCAGCGGATTGAAACTCAGGCTGAATCACTGACAAATCCTTGTTTACGTCAGTCATGGAGAGCTGGGCGAGAGGCTGCTGCCGCCGGGTAACTGTCAGTTGTCTGTATTGACAGAGCAGCTGCCGCTTCAGTCTCACCTGGACCTGGCTCTGGTATCCCATCCTGAACTCCATCCACAGACTGTATAAAACGGACTCCATTATATTGCCTGGCAAAAAATCTTCCTGTTGTTTTTTTGTAATTGATGCTGAAACAAAGTTCTGTCTTGTCCCCTGCACAAAATGAATACGACCACAAAAGCTGACTCCATTGAGTCTGAAAAAAGGTGGATTTGATATCCTGTTAAAGAGCATATTGCAGGACTCGTGTCCCTTCACTCTGCTTTAGGCTGATGTGGATAACAGGTGGTAGTAAGTGAGAGCGGAATTTTGAAGTCTGTTTTATTGTAATTTATTAATTAATTTGACCATTCATTAAGATAATTAAATACTACATTTGTGTTGGATGCAGAAAAACTATCTTAACAGGACATGAAGTCCACTTTTTCCAAAATAGGAAGATGAATGGAGTTAGCTTTGTGCTCAGATTCATTTTGTACAGGTAAAAAGACAGGACTCTGCATTGGTCACTAAAACAACGCGGTCGTCTGTGGTGATTATTTTAGAGAGAAAGATTATGAGCCTGATGATATGATGGAGTTCAGGATGAGATATCAGAGCCAGGTTTGGATGAGACTGACACAGTGCTGTCCCGTCACAGCTGCAGGTTCGCCGGTGTTACGGCCAACCTGCAGCTGCAGCAACTGCCTGACCGCGAGCCCGGCTCTCCGGTGGCAGACAACGTAAACACGGATTTGTCAGAGATTCAGCCTGAGATTCAACCCGACAGAAATGTGAGCTAACGTAAGCACCGTAGATAAGTCTGGATTTGTTTTCCGACACTGGATCAGTGGACAGACCTCTAATAGACCTCTCTGTCTGTCTCTCTATGGCTCTGTTAAAAGAGCTCAACGCTGCTTTGTGATCAGTTACTACTTATTTTAAGTTAACAGATCTGACTTCAAACGTTAAACCTGCTGATGTGAACACAGCTTTAGTCTTCATATCACTAGCAAACAGCGCTCACTCACCGAGACACCTTCTCTGTTCTCCTCTGCTTCTCCTCACACCATAACTCCTCTGCTCTCCTATGGCCGTTATTCCTCCTAATTCTGCGCTTTTTTCTTGATCTTTACTTGGCTAAAAGGGTCATAATAATAAGCCTGAGGACCATATCGTGACATCACTTTCAAATCCTGGTTTTTAAGAAGTAAGAAAATCTGAACTAAAATGTCTCCAGGAGACTCTGGGGTTTATTAATTTCTGAATTTCTTTCAGGATAGAGTTCTGAGTTATTTTACTATAAACTTCTTAACAGTTATCTTTAACCTGCAATATGCCTTTTAAGCAGTATTTATTCATCCATCTTTTAAAATGCACCTTAATCACCTTAATACATGGTTAAATTAAATGATACTTTGGAAGAAACACAATACACATAAACCGATCTCACTCACTACCACCTATTATTCACATTGCTTAAAGGCGGAGGGAGGGAATGTGAGGCCCCTTTGCTGACACGATATTGGAAAAAAAGGGGCGTTTTAAACAGCTATATTGAAAAAAAAATTGACAGAAAATAAAGAAGGCTAACAAGGGGTGGAGAGAAATGGACATATCGTGGTTATACAGTGTTGTGTTCAATTACATTAAGTGTATTTATCCATGATATTCCTGGCTATTCATTTTCCACTCTGACATTTTTTTCAAAGTCATGATTTTTTTGACAATACCCCAGTAATACCATTACTTTGGCCTGAGATTTTGACATCTTAACATCCCCATTTAGAAATACTATACAGTTTTTCCATCACTAGTGTTTTACACTAATATTAAAATGTGTGAAGGATATTTGTTGATGATGTAGTGGATCATTTTTTCTTTTCTATTTGTTTTTAGTGAGTCAGGCAACAACTCGCCAGAGGAGAGAAGATGAGGAGTCAGATGGGGACCTGAGCGATTCCTCAGGTCCACTAACTCCACCACAGCGGAGCAGAAAACGTCAGTTGTACTGTCTGTTAACCATGTATAATATATATGTATGTCCAAAGTATAATACACTTCAAAAGTAGTGGTATTGTTAAGGAATCGGATCGCTGAGGATAATGGGATCATTGATGACAACAATCCCCATCCCTGCTATTTTGTAGCTATTTGCTTTAGTTGAGATGGTAGGCACAGAGCTCAACCTTTGTAACAGTAATAGAGTCAACATGTTTTTCTGTGTTGTTGATCGTTCACAGACTTGTGCTCCTTAAATATAATTTCGAGAACTATTCTAGAAACAAAACATGTTTATCATTGTTTTCAATCGTTTTGCAGCTCGCCAGCCTCACCTGAAAAGGACCTGGAAGAAGGAGGAGGTCCTTGCTGTTGAGAGACACATGATGTCTTTCATTACATCTTGCCGTGTTCCCGGTAAAAGCGAATGTGAAAAGTGCCACCAACAGGAAAAAGTTGCCCTCAGGAACAGAAATTGGCTGGCTGTTAAGTTCTATATTAAGAATAGAATTACATCTCTTAAAAAAAATATGTAGTGACCCTTTTTTTGAGATCTAAAGTGTTCCATTTGCAAATGACTCTTTGTTAGAATTATGATCTCAAGGACCTCTTCAGAATTTTTGATTTTGACAATTGTTGCGAGGTGTTTTTTTTTTTTTTTTTGAGAATAAGTCCATCTTTTTCTAGTTTTCAAGTTATTCAAGTCGGCTTTTTTTTCGGATAAGGTTGACCATGTGTGGTCAGTTATCTGTTACCCGAGATTCTTCATGTTGCATTAAACTCAGCAGTTACCATGATACCGCAACAAGAGTGGTCTAATCATTTTTCCCGTAGTTGTAGATAATCTAAAGCATCTTGTGCTGACATTTCAGCGAAAGAGGCTTCTATAAGAGAGACTTTATTTGACTTTATCTTATATTATATGAATAATGATAATATCATGTGGTATCATGATTAATGTCATTTCTTATAGGAACTTTTGGTCTAAGTTCTGACCTTAAATGTTGATGTGATATGTTGAATTGTTGTATGTTTGAATTACTCACTGCGTTATCATAATCATTAGTGAAAAAAGGAAAGAGACTAAACTGTAAATTAATTGCTTTCAGTTTGAACACAAGTCCTTTAAACAACAGAAATCCTACCAGTAGCATCTCTCAGTGAATCCAGAGCAGAATCCTTCACCTCCTGCCTCAGTGTCTGAAGGTCCAGGTGTTGAGGATTCACTTATTGCATGCTGGTTCTCCCTCTCCATCAGGCTGTTGTGGCTCAGAAGGGTTAACAGCTACCTAGTACCAGCAGCTGGACTGGAGTTAGGATTACACCTCCACTTAACTGTGAATCTTTTACTTTTAATTTACCATACACCTTAGCTTGTGTTAAGGACCTAAAAAGAAATGTGACTTAACATGGCAGAGTTTTTGAGTGGCTCCACAAAGTGAGTTTGACCTAACTTTGTGTAAAGTGGTACCCAGAAAGTGAGAAAAACCTTAGTGTGTATATTTAGACCCCAAATGTAACTGAATACCTGACAGGTCCCCAGATGACTGCTTCTGGTCTGGTCAGGGACCTTTACTTTGTCTGATTGAAAATTTGAAGTGATAACTGTGCTAATGTGCATCCCAGGATGTTGCCTGATTTTTTTCAAGGCTGTACAACCTTCAGAAAGGGTGGTTCCCAGAATGGATGATCTGTACAGGTGACCTCACAATAGCACAAAAACAAGGCTGTGTGTGTGTGTGTGTGTGTGTGTGTGTGTGTGTGTGTGTGTGTGTGTGTGTGTGTGTGTGTGTGTGTGTGTGTGTGTGTGTGTGTTGGTCTGTGTGTGTTGGTCTGTGTGTGTTTGGGTTGGCTGTATGTGTTCGTGTAAGACAGTTTGGGTTGGCTGTTTAGGCATTATAAAGAAACATATGTGTTTCTCTGTCCTTCAAAGACCTAATCAGTGATTACCCACAGCTGTGTGGTTACCATGGTGATCATCATGATGTCATAATGAGTGTGAAATGGCAGTTGAACTTTGGAACTCCTTTGTATCCACTGATCTTAAGCTGGATTTTTGGGCTAGACATAGGTCCGAACAAACTGCATTTATGCTGAAACCCTAAGGGCTAGAAGAAAAACAAAAACATTGTGAGAATCTGGAGACTCTGATGAACAAGATGATATGCTTTACAAGATGATAGGATTAAAACTGACCGCAGGAGGGTGATGTATAAAAGTAGTTAGGAATGAAGTTGATGAGAAATATTGGTCAGATTTTAACATTACTTCAGATTACAGGGATGTGACGGTTTCTCTCACACTGAGGCGTTTTTTGGCAAAATTGTACATTTTTTTGCTAAAATACTCCCTTTGTAAGAAGCAGGAGCCTTCAGTGAACCATTTAATGTACTTTTTATTTTTCTGCTGTGAAGATTTTGGAAGTTATGACAATTCGATCGAGATTCGCACAACCTTACTGCAGCAGCCTCTCTCACTCTATTTGAAAACATTCCGCAGTCTAGCAGCTTCAAATTTAGGGCAAAGTGGGAAAAGTTTATGTTGCTTGAAGAGTGAAATCTCAAAAACAGTAAAAGCTGTTGAAGAGCAGATAAAAACCTGAAGAGTGGAAAGATAGCTGAACATTTTAAAGTTTAATTGAAGTCTGTAAGTGGAAGTAAGCTGAAGTTAGAGCTTGTTAAAGTTGAAGGAGATTTAAAGGAAGGAGCTGACATTTCCCATCTGTTTAACATAGAGAAATTTTTTTGGAAAAAGCTGAATAAATCAAAAAGTTTAATAGTTAGAAAAGTGAAAAGATATAGCACACATGTCCTAAACAAGCTGAATAGTTTAAAAGTTGAACGGTGAAAATCGGACAAAATTTGAAGGCTGTGAAAAGAGCCAAAAAACGTACGGAAGAATAAGAAGAAGAAGAAGAACCTGGAACTAGACAATTTCCGCGGAAATCGTGAGAGGGGCTCGGGCGGCGGCCGGGCTTTTTGCAGTCATCAAACATCAGAAACACCGATGTGACCAGACCTTGTTTTGTACTGACTTCTGATTGAACAGGTGTCAAATTATCCCATGAACAATGAAGCGCGCTTCGCGCGCACACTTTCATATCTTGAAAATGTTCAGAAACACAGATGTTACCAGATCTTGTTTCGGACTGACATAACGACAATCCTTAACATTTCTTATTTCTGATTTAACAGGTATTAAATTACCTCATGCACAGTGAAGCGCGCTTCGTGCGCACACTTTCATATCTTTACTGTTCTAGCCCCAAAACATTATGTCACAAATATACACCTGCATATCACAAGACATGTGAGAGTGGCTGGTTGCAAAGCCTTAACCACAGAGAAGCTCTTGAGAACTTGTTAAATTACTTGTGTGTGTGTGTGTGTGTGTGTGTGTGTGTGTGTGTGTGTGTGTGTGTGTGTGTGTGTGTGTATGTGTGTGTGTGTGTGTGTGTGTGAGGGAGAGAGGGAGAACTGTAAAGAGAAAAGAGAGAGAGAGGGACAGAAAGAGGGTGAGAAAGAGAGGGTGAGGGAGAGAGGGAGTATTGAAAGGAATTGGGGTTCATGTCTGTGTGTGTGTGTGTGTGTGTGTGAGGGAGAGAGGGAGAACTGTAAAGAGATAAGAGAGAGAGAGGGAGAAATAGGGAGAGAAAGAGAGGGTGAGGGAGAGAGGGAGTATTGAGAGGAAAATGGGTTCATGTTAGTGTGTGTGTGTGTGTGTGTACACACTTTCATATCTTTACTATTCCAGTTCCAAAGCAATACGTTACAAACATAGACTGCAAGCCAAAACACCTCCATCAAAGGCGCAGCCATTGGAAGCAGTTGTGCAGCCAGAGTCTGCGCAGTACAGACTGTGAGGGATTCTGGGAGAATCTGAGTGGGGCTTGGCAACAAAACTAATAATTTTATTTTTCTTTTGCGAGTCTAATCACTTCTTGACTCTACGCCCTTACATATTTTACAATCCCAGAAAAAAAATACACAAGAACGGCAGCCGTCAATTATCATTAGATGTGACATAGTACCTTGTTTTTAACCTCTCATAACTAATGGAAATGTAACTGTTCAGAAGAGAAAAAAAAAGACTTGAATACAAGGCAGCCAAATGATATCTTCAAAATCATGCACCTGTGTGTGCGTGAGGGAGAGGGAGGGAGAGGGAGGGAGACAGTAAGAGAGAAAGAGACAGAGAGAATTGAGAGAGAAGAGATGGGGGTTTATGTGTGTGTGTGTGTGTGTGTGTGTGTGTGTGTGTGTGTGTGTGTGTGTGTGTTTGTGTGCCAGCGGTATGTATGGGTTGGCTGTGTGTGTGTGTGTGTGTGTGTGTGTGTGTGTGTGCACGTGGGTATGTATGGGTTGGCTGTATGTGTGTGTGTGTGTGTGTGTGTGTGTGTGTGTTTGTGCGCATGCGCACGTGTGTGTGTGTGTGTGTGTGTGTGTGTGTGTGTGTGTGTTTGTGCGCACGCGCACGTGTGTGTGTGTGTGTGTGTGTGTATGGGTTGGCTGTACGTGTGTATGTGTGTAGAAGAAAGTTTGGGTTGGCTGTTTAGGCATAATAAAGAAACACATGTGTTTCCCTGTCCCTCAATGACCTAATCAGTGATTACCCACAGCTGTGTGGTTACCATGGTGATCATCATGATGTCATAATGAGTGTGAAGTGGCAGTTGAACTTTGGAACTCCTTTGTATCCACTGATCTTAAGCTGGATTTTTGGGCTAGACATAGGTCCGAACAAACAGCATTTACGCTGAAACCCTAAGGGCTAGAAGAAAAACAAAAACATTGTGAGAATCTGGAGACTCTGATGAACAAGATGATATGCTTTACAAGCTGGTAGGATTAGAACTGACCGCAGGAGGGTGATGTATAAAAGTAGTTAGGAATCAAGTTGATGAGAAATATAGGTCAGATTTTAACATTACTTCAGATTACAGGGATGTGACGGTTTCACTCACACTGAGGCATTTTTTGGCAAAACAGTACATTTTTGGGGTAAAATACTCCCTTTGTAAGAAGTAGGAGATGTCAGGGAACTTCACAATGTAGTTTTTATTTTTCTGCTGTGAAGATTTTGGAAGTTGTGACAATTCATTGGAGAATGCTGCAACCTGTCATCAGCTGCCTCGCTCACTCTACTTTCAGACATTCCGCACTGGAGGAGCTGAGGTTTCAGGGCAAAAACCAAAAAGTTTATGTTGCTTCAACAGTAAAATCTCAAAAACTGTAATAGATATCAAAAAAGTAAAGTCATACTCATAGAGCTGAAAGATCAGTGAACATTTTAAAGCGAAAATGATGCCTGTAAGTGGAAGTATGCCAAAGCCTTAGCATCTCAAAGTTAGTGGAAATTTTGGGCAGCGAGAGGGAGAGATTCCTAGGTTCCCCATTCATTCTCTATGAGGGATTTTTCACCGTTTTTGGCCAATAAGTCGGCCAAAATTTGGCGAATCGCTGAAAAAAATAATAGCACACCATTCCCAGCCGAGCCGCACATTTTGATGTATAATTTGTGGGGGTTTTCTCAAAGCCCTTGGAGGAGTAGCGAGCCAAAATTTTGGCCGGAAGATGATGAAGAAAAAAGGCGAAACGGGAGAGCATTAGGGGCTCGTGGCTTCGCCACGAGCCCCTCTCCTGCATAGCTTGCTATGCAGGAGAGGGGCTCGTTCGAAGCCCGAGCCCCTAATAATAAAGTAGGATAACAATATGTTGAAATGCTGAATCAGCATTTCAACATAATTAGCACATGTAAAGGCTCTTTTGTAAAGTCAGCACAGGATGAAAGAAGCCCACACAAAACAACATCAGCAGCGCCCATTCATCACCGCCAGAACACCAATTTTCTCTGCACATATGCAGCTGAGATACTCCATCCCTTCTTCTATTACGAGCATCACTTTAAAGGACTCCTAACAGGTCTGAAGTAACAAACGCGTGATGGTTATTAATGCTCTGAGATAGAGGGGAAGAAAACTCCAGCATGCGTTTGTGATTCAGTAATCTGTCTCTGACTGAAGAGAGCATGTTCAGGTTTGAGATTACGCATGAAAGTGGAGCACACGCAGGCAGTAGCTACTCTAACGTCCTGTAACAGCCTCCATTACAGATGAAAATGAAGCATGAGAAGAGGATAGAAGTTTCCTCCTGAAACATTAAATAACATTTATTCTGCTTTGAAGATAAAAAGCTGTTACTGAACTCAGGATGTGAATGTGAGAAGATTGTTGAGTTTCAGCACTCTGATTTAAATCTACTGAGTTTATCAACAAATTAACAGGAAGTGAGTCCCAGGATTAAACCTGTTGGCAGACCAGGTAAAGGTGAAGCACCAAGCTTAAAAAAAAACACATTTTACAGAGAAGCTTAAACCCTTTCATGCACCAAACAGGTGAGTCAGAGATGAGTCCTGAATGTTCAGACGACCCCCTACATAAACAAAGAACAACCAAACACATCAACATGCAGAAGAAAGAAAGATGATTCATCCCTTCATCACATCCGGGTCCATTCATGTGTCCTGGTTCCACAGCAGGAAACCAGCAGCCCAGCGAGCTGCACACACACACACACACACACACACACACACACACACACTCCACAGCAGCTCCGCAGCTTTGGATTAATCATAGTAACTTTACCAGAACTAATCCATACTTCACAAACAGCTCTCTGCTTCCTCTACCTTCCTGTAGCCCAGCCTCAGTCTGCGCTCTTATCTGTGTGATGAAGAACCTCATCTCTTCCTCTGGCAGCTGGAGGGAACCTATTATTTACGTCATACTGAGAGCAGAGGTTGGTTCAGGGAGAGGAAAAGCATGTATGGACAAAATGCTCTTCTCTGGTTGTCCTGATGGGAGGGATTTGCATCAGGAGAAACAGTTTAGATCGATTTAAAGCAGGTTCACTGTGGCTCAGCATGCATGGGAACATCAACGCCAGAGAAAAGTTAGAGATCTCTCTGAGCAGAGGGTTTGTTTCTGTGATCGTTTGATCCTTTGTTTACTCTCCTCTGCTTCTCTCAGGGTGGATCTCTTGTTGGACTGCAGGCCGATGGCACAGATTTGTTTAGTTAATGAGTCCCCGCTGACACATTGAAGACATGACGGGCTCTGTCATGCTTTTATTCGCTCAAGGCACCAACAACCCAGAGCCAGAAGCAGACGTCTGCCTGAAAGCTGGCACAGGCTCCACGCTGCAGAGCAGATGCCCAGACATAACAAATGGATCCCATCAAACGCAGAATAACAAAGGCTGAAACGGTCTGAGGAATAATTTCAGGCTTTGACAACAATTCAAGTGTCTCCAGTTTTTAATGAGAGCAGGGCTGATTGTTTGTGAGCAGAAAAACATTTCCAAATGAGAAAGGACTTCTTGTTTACACGCTAAATAATGACAAGAAGACGGAAAAAAGTCCAACTACAGCACTGTAAATAATAAATATCATAAATCAAACTTTGGGAGCAAGGTTCAGGCTAGTAGGATGTAGCTGTAGGATTCTGTTTCCTGGAGTAAACAGCTCCTGAAGGAAAAGACTTGGTCTTCTGGTTATTTATGAGAGAGCTGGGAGCCAGTGCCCCTTGTTCAACAGCCTGCAGCCACATGCTCTTTCTGCAGCCAGTTAGTGAGACGAGGAGTCAATCCAAACTTTTTCCCATTTCCACCAACACATAAACATACCTGAGAGAGCGTCACAGAAACAGGGATGAGGTTTGGCAGCACCTGCCTGAGAAGGAAATAAATAAACGTCACAAACTTCAGAAAGAAAAAGAAAGTTCAAATGATTCCTGACAACAGCTCTGAGGTAAGGATGAGGAAAGAGAGGGGAAACAAATGAAGCAGTGCTCGACAGCTTCCAGAAATATCCTCTGTGCACAGTTTCAGTTGATTACTCAGAAACAATCAGTCTGCTCATCCTCTGTGTCCCACTCTGCTGGTTCTGCAAACACACTTTGCATTCATGAAGGACTTCATCAGAGAGGTTATGACGGACCAGTTCACAAAGAAAATAAGTGAAAAAACCTCCGTGTTCACTTCAGTTTTTAAGGTTTTTATCAATAAATGCAGACAAACAAACCTCCTGCAGCTGCACAAACTCAATAACATGATGAAGAGTCTAACTGGTGCTGTTTTAATGTACGATAAGGGAACACAGTTTGTTTCACACTGAGCTGCAGACTGAGAAGAAATAAATCTTGTTGTGTTGAATGAAAATTCCCTCTTGCGATGAAATCTGCTCACTAAAATAATAAACGTGTTTGTCAGGTTGATATAAGCCTAGTGTAAATCAGTCTGAACCACAGGAGGACCTGAACGTCATCAGACATAATCTTGCTCGACTCGCAGTGAGGTCACCACAAAAACTGCTCCCCCTGGTGGCTGGCTGCATTTTAGGTCAAAAAATCCATTTCCCCAGTCTTTCCAGATGGGCTGTGGTCAAACTTTAAAAAATTAAAACACCTCGTAGAAATGTTTCTCACGTCCGATTGTTGTGGTGATTTAAAGATATCATTTGGCGGCCTTGTTTTTAAGTCCTCTTTTTTCCAAAACGTTTTTTTTCATTAGTTATATGAGGTTGAAAAGGAGGGTTTTTGTCATGTTTAACGATGATGGACAGCTGCTGTTCTTGTGTATTTTTTCTGGGATTTTAAAATATGTCGGGTGGTAGAGTCAAGAAGTGATTAAACTCGTAAAGGAAAAAAAAACATTATTTTTGTCACCTGGCTCCACTCAGATTCTCCCAGAATCCCTCACAGTCTCTACTACACAGACTCTGGCTGCACACCAGCTGCCAATGGCAGCGTCTGTGACGGGGGAATTTTGGCTTCAAAACCGTACAATGGTAAATGGTGAAGTCACACTGTCCACTCTGTATACAGTCTGTGGTCTGGACGTGTCCTGTGGAAGGATCAGCAGCTGGTTTCTTTCACTCAGGGCTTCAACCTGAACTCTTCTGTCAGCTGACAGACACTGAGCCGTCTCTGTCACCAACTGCTCTCAACAATGACTCATTCCCAGCTTTCATTAAACTCAGACACCTCCTCCCGTCTCTCTGAAGCTCTAAGCTTCTCTAACTGTGTTTGCTGCTGCACTGAGGACTTGGCCTGATCATCTGAGCGATTGTTTCCACAGGTTCCAGCTCAATAGACGCTTCTTTGAGCAGAGGATACAGAGAGCAGGTGGCTGTTCACACTGAATCACTCCAACTCCCCACACCTGTGCACCGACACTCTGCCAGGTACTTTGGCACAAACCAACACAAGCCTGAACCAGAAAAGACAACAGCAAGAAGGAATAATGGAGAAGAGGGGCAGTGATGAGAATAACTACAGCTGCATACAGCTGAAACATTTTTCTATGATTTAGTTTCTTTGTTGGTGCAAACAAAGAATCCTCTCAGCTTCCAGTTATTAGCAGCACAGTGATAGTGGAGGAGAAAGGCTTCTTTTAAAGCTGATGGTGAATTTTTAATAAAGGGATGAAAAAAGAATCCAGAGGGAGTTTTTGTTTTGTTTTTCTAACAGCAGTGGCAGAGCTTTTCCCACACTGAAGTTACACCTGCTGAGCTGGCCAGAGAGGCAGCACAAAAACAGATTTCATCTCTCTAAAAAGAAGGAAAAAAAAACATCCACACTGGAGGTGATTTTGAATATTTTTCTGTCTTCATCACAGCAACAACTGGAAACGACTGCATCAGGTGCCAGGACAGGAGGTGGTGACAACGTGTCATCAGTCTGTCAAACACTTCAGGAGAACAATGAGCTCATGTGAAGTGAGTGTCTTTCTTGAGTTAGTGGTTATTAAACCGTGTATGGAGTGGTGGATTAAAACTATTGAGCATGCCGTGATGAAGAGCAGTGAAGTTTACTTCTGAACATTTAATTTGATCAAAGAGTAATCATTACAAGTCGACAAACTGGCAGCTGGCGGTCTTGGCGCATTCACAACACAAATTAAAAACAAGTGCTGTGTGCAGATGTTTGTTTTTAAAAGGAGAAAACTTGGGGCATTTTTAAAAAACTTTAATTTTCAGGGACCTAAAACTGTAGAAGTATGATCAAAATGCAGAGTAAAAATAATTTTTTTAAATAAATATCCACATACTCAGAAAAAGCTTTTGTTGCTCAGCAGTCAAACCTCAAAAGCAAAGTCTGAGGATAAACTAAAGACTTTTCAGAAATACAGTCTCAAGTACAGGTGCTTCTTTAAAATTGAAGGTGAAAGTCAGAAGGGAGCCAGAGAAAGAAAACAGAATCCAGCTCAGGATTTTCTTCTTGGGGAACTATCCAGGTAAAATCTCCTCTCAACACTTCAAAGTCAGCCTGAAATACTCCTTAAAACTTGCAGAAAATATTCAAACATCCAAATCAGGATGAAGTCTTCACTCTGATCCGTCTTGAATCATTTAGCACTAACTTCAGCTGAGCTGTGTCTCTATCCATGAACCACTGCTGTCATGACTATCAGAAAGCATCTTCCTCCAGCCTTTAACACTCCTGTCTCTCCTCTCAGCCTCTCTCCTCTCAGCCGATCCTCTCCACAGCCGACCAGCAGCAGCAGCTTCAAGCTAACCATCAATTATTCATTGTTAGAAACCAACACAATGAATACAGATTCTGTCTTATCGCCCAGCACCATCATCAGAGCTGATTGCTCCGCCTGAGGTCATCGGCGTTATTGGTGACAGTCTGTCTGAAATATAAAGCGGTTCATTTGGGCTGTTGACTCCTGATCTGCTCTTAGATGAAGTTAGCTCGACTCTTTAAAACACGTTAAGTTATTGATTGAGTTACAGGATGAGTCTGTCTGGGGTCAGTTTTTCACTCCATCCGTCTGCTTCACGACAGCTTGGAAAGATTTACTGATGTTAATGTTATTTAAACTGTGGGCTGAGATCAGTGACAGGATTAACGTCATCAGAACATAAACAAAGCAGACACCAGCTCAGAGACGTGTGACGTTAGCCACAGAAGCTGAGGAGCAGCAGAGATCAGCTGTGATATTAACACTGACATAAACACCTCTGATCAGACTTTTCACATCACGGTTTGAAGTCAGACAGTATGGGGCGCTAATTGTAAAGTTGCACACACTGCAAATACATTTCTCCACATTTAGCTCTGGAACTTCACTTTTTCCCACATATTTAGAGATGTTCTAAATATATTTGTCAAGTATTATATATAAATGTTGAATATTTTATCTAAATTTTGAAAGTTATCTGTAAGTGTTAGAAATTAATGTCCTGATTCAAAATATTTTGCTACGTTTCGAAACATTTAGTTTAATTCTACATATTTAGCTGAGAATAAATATTTCTCAAAGATTTATATATCTTTTGCAAATATTTCTTAATATTTGCTAAGATTTCTAAATATCTTGTCAAGATTTATAAATCTTAGCAAAGATTTCTTAATCTTAATCTTAGCTAATATGCAAATTCACACTCCCACCCGCTGGAAGCACCAATATAAAATTCAGAGGAAGCGATCCAGCCAAACGAATTTTTGAGGAAGTCAAACACAGTCGACTAAATTAGCTGTTAGAAAAGAAACGTACCAAATGCTGTGGTGGTGATATTGAGAGATGGTAGCTAAATATTTTGAAATCATGACTTCATATTTTGAAATCTTTGCAAAAAATGTGAAATTCTTCACGAGATATTGAGCAAAATATGCACAAGATTTATAAATGTTTGCTTAAGATTTAGAAACCTTGACTAAATATTTAGAAACCTTGGTGAATATTTAAAAATGTTTGCTTGAGATTTATTAATCTTTGATAAATATTTAGTCTTAGCTAAATATTAAGAATGAAAACTAATCTTTCAAAATGTAGATATATATTTAGAATCAGGACATTCATTCATAACATTTATAAATAACATTCAACAGTTAGATATAAATTAAAATATTAAGATAAAACTTTCAACATTTATATATGAAATTTGAAAAAAATATTTCGCAAATATTTCTTTACATCTGCAGAAAAAGTGATATTTTAGAGCTAAATGTGGAGAAATGTAGTTGTAGTGTGTGCAACAATACAATCAGCGCCCAATACACAGAGCAGCACAGTCTCTCCGTGTTGAGATTTGGTTTATAGGGGACAAATCTGGCTGAAAGATCATTTTATGATAATTCTAATGATGTCAGTGGCTGATAACACGAGTATTGATAAATATTTACTGCACTAAACATGTACTTACAATGATATTACACGTAGCAGATCAGATGATGTGAAGTTTAGTATATTCATTGGTGCAAAACTATCATCACGATCAACATTTCAGGAATTAAATTTTAAAAAAAAGTCATTTGATATTTTATTTGTTGTTTGACTCTGTTTCTCACAGCTCTGTGTTTCCTGGTTCCAACATCTTCTGTTTGTTTGTTCCAGTCCCGCATGTCTCCGTATTCTGACAGGATAATAACCTCTATGTGCCTCATGTTGACATGACAGAATACTCAGACATCTCTCAATAGCAGCAGGATACAATAACACAGATTCTGCCTTTCCCTCTGCAATATGAATTTCTCCCTGCATCAGCACTAAAAGCTGACACAGGGACTGAAAGAAACACACACCCAAACACACACATCCTCAGGCAGCAGCTCTGTCAGCTGAATTAAACAACAGGTGTTCATGAATCCGCAGAGCTGGAGCAGCTGGGGGTCCATCAGGAGGTCAAAAGGTCAGGTGACTTTAAGCTGTGGAGGATTTTATTTTGAAAGGGGCCGTAAAAGACTTCCTCTAGGGTCTCAGAATCTCACAAACCCAGAGGAAGTAAAATCTGAATTGAAGAAGAGTGTGGACAAAAAGACCAAACACTGCCGATACAACTCCTTTAGTGGAAAGATGCGCCATGAAACCAGAGTCTTTGAGTGTGGAGGGAGTCAGGTAATGATGCATTCATCTTTCCTATCTCATCAAATCAAAGAGATTAACTCACAAAGTGAAAGACACAGAGCTCATTTTACACCCAGACAGAAAAATGCTGCACCTTGTTTTGATATAATCATATATTCTAATCTGATGACAGCTAAAGGTCTGAAGGTCAGAGTTTTTGCTCATTATTTCAGACTTTAATGACTTTTCTTTCACTTGTTTTCATCTCAGAGATTTGATTCTGAGTCAGAGGTCTTGACCCTGAATGACCTGATCTCATGATGAGGATCCGATGTTTCCTCACCCACAGCTCGTGTAGTTGAGCGTGATCTTCATATCAGTCTGGCTCGCTCGACTGATGGATTTCCAAACGCTGCATCAGCCGGAGCTATTAAGTGGTCTGCTGGAGCGAAATGCTTTTTCTGTAGCTGAGGTGCTGCAAATGGCTCAGAGATTCCCGCCTGCTATTGTCTCAGAGCTCTGTGACTAAGTTAATTTCTTGCCAGACAAGCACAAATGTATGTGCTGACACACGCTGCGAACTCAGAGAGAGATACAGAGAAACACATTCCCAGCTCTGTCTTTTGTTCCTGCTCATTATCAGGACTGAATTCAGAGAAGAGCTGACCCAAACTGAACGAATCCCCTCAGAGACGTTTTTTTCTCCTTTCACTGGAACAGCTTCTCTCATTATGAATCTGCTTCTTGCCTCATCCATCTTGTCTGAAATCTCCCAGCTCATGATGTTTTCCTTGATTTTTGATTACTATATTCCACTTTCACTCCAAGATGATGGCAGTAAATAAGATTTGTTGATTCAGTGACATCCTGCCGCTGACTTCATTCAAAAGAGGCGTGGAGTCTGCGCCGCCATCAGTGATTTCTCTTCAGTACTTGCTCTACCTGCTCCTACATTATTCACGTTCATATTCAAGTCTTAGGATATAAAGCTGCTCTTTACATTCATGGTGACAGGCTGTGGGGACCCGGAGGGATTCAGGCTCTCTGTGATTTAAGCGCCTGACATGGTTGGTGAAACACAGGACTGGATCTTGCAGCACAGACCTTACTGAATGCAGTCGTTTCCCATAAGACCCTGTGCTGTCTCCAGGGAGCTGCAGCAACAGTCAGGAGAAGAAGAGGCAGCAGAAAGCTTTTTTTTTTTTTTTCATGTAGTTTGTTAAACCATGAGCATCCAGAGGTAAATAAATGATAAGTATGAGTTACTTGAATAGAGGGTATTCACATGATGTCACAACAAGCGGATGTCGCTGTGGTTACGTTCACTGAGTGGTAGAAAGAGGGTTCAAAAACTATCTAAACTCTCAAACAAAATCTAAAAATGGGAAAGAGCTGTTGCACGATTGACTGGACATGTTTGAAAAGCAGTCAAAGATATCTTTTGACAGGCGACTGAAAGACAAAGAGAACCTGATGGATCACTGCAATTTTCAGAAACATTCCAGGCAATGATGTGGTTCCAATTTTGTGTCAGTTTACGTTGGTTTATGTTGTATTTTTGGGTTAAATCATTCCTTAAATTACCAAATCTCTAAATTTTAGCATTGATGATAACATTACTAGCTCAAATTGAGGCTAACCCAGTTTTCCAAATAAGGGGAAACTCCAGCACAAGCAGCTGAAGCTGTGTTGTATAAAGTATTTGATATTAACTTTACTTAAATACCGTCAGGAAGACTATACATCTGTCAATAATACAGTCTCTGTTAAATAACAAAAGTACAGATAGATAACACATGTATTCACTTGGGTCAGTCCACTGTAAACTGTAAATTGAATCATATCAAGGCTTTTGTAGCTTTCAGGCTTTGCATTGTGTGTTTTCCTGGCGTTGAAATCAGGTTTGAATAAATGTCAGATTAAGATTTCTGGCTGCATGTTGATGTTCGTGGATCCTGGTTCTTTGTTAGCTTTAACAAATCAATATCATGTCTAACTATCCCTCATTTCATGTCATATTCCACATTTTTCCTGGTCTAGCCGTGTTAACTGCCGCTCTCTGCAATGCTAAGTGGAGTTTGTTTTGCCACTCAGTCTGACTGAAGTGGGCGTGTCCCAGAGAGGAAGTAGCGTAAACACATACCCTCTATACACTGCAGCAAGTCAAGCCAGCACTTGTGAGAATGATCTGTCCTTCACTGTGTCAGAGTTATTTGAAGGTCAGAAGAAGGAAAAACTGACAAAGTTGTTGGTCACGTCCTGTCTCTGCCCTGTCCCATCTGTTGTAGTGAGTGGGGTCTGACTGCATCGTTTCCCGTGTCTGGGCTCTTATCTGGCTGTGGAGAACCAGGCTCAGTGCTGCTGTCTCTCTTGGCATGGTGATAGAGTGAAGGCCTGCCTTCCTAGATAAACCTCCCTGCAGGCTGCAGGGCTCCCTGTTTGCTGCAGGCGCTGCAGAGAAATGCTCCCACAACCATCAGACATCAACACGTCTGCTGGTGACAAATCGGGCCCCATGACCAGAGAGGACAAACGACTGGAGGGAGGAGAAAAGTGAGGCTGGGAGAAATCAGGTTTGCAGAAGGCAATATTGGAAAATTGATGAGCCTATCAGAGAAAAAACTGCATTTATAGAGTTATTCAACTTGCTTACAGAGTTAAAGTCTCATTAGTGTTTATAAACTTTCTAAAAACTTTTCTCCATACAGAAAGTCTTTGGATTTACTCAAGGTGACCTCCTGAATTTCTGCTACGAATAAACAAGCTCTGCTTACATTTATCATTTCTGTGGAAACTTTTTTTCAGGTCTAACAAACCATTTGTGTCAATTTCTTTCCTTATTAGAAAGAAAATATATATTTTTTGTTTGGAACATTTCTTTCGAAGTATGAAAGTTTGTTAGCGTACTCATTAAATTATGTTATATTTTGGTCTTGTAAGTGTCGAACAAAGAGCATAAAACCCCATCAATAATCCCATCTATATAAATAATAAAAGTAGCGACCAGTGCCGCTTATTTTCAGTTTTAATTAACACTGACTTTCAAATCTCTTTATCCTCTTAAAAACTAATTTTAATAGATTTGCTTTAAGAGGATATGTAATCTAAGTGCGCTTTAATCCTAACGCTGCTTTTATTCCTCTTTCCCAGTATCAAGCAGAATCTTTGATCTTTTAATATTAATTATCTCAATCTTTTGTTCCTTTGATTGGAACAGATAGAAATCTGTTGACTGGTCTTTCTTTTGGTTTGCCGTAATCCTCACATATCAGCCTTCATGTCTTTGTTTCAGATAGATCTAAAATCAGAAAAAGGGTAATTTGCTCAAAAAAACAAAACAATGATGACCTTTTTAGATTTCTTACCACCACGCAGATGCAGTCACAATAAGTGGGTTATTACCTTTAAATGTCAAGAGGAGGAACAAAGCTCGAGATCAGAAAACACTGATTTCCTGCATTAATCATCTTTAAAGCAGCCTTGTTGTAGAGGCTCATTCACATCCATTTTTTTTTTCAAAAAGGTATTTATATTTCTGTAAAGCCATCCTTTCATCCAAAGAGCTGCACTGTTTCACTTTTCCAGGAAACTGCCGTTCATGGATGATCTGAGGTCATTATGACTTGGAGGACAACGTCCACTTCAGGACCACAGAGCTGTTCCAGGCAGCTCAGTCCTGCCAAACTGTCAGCCTGTTTACACCCAGGACAAACATTTGCTCCGGGGCGGCTCAACACCACAGAGAGGCAGATCCAGAGAGGAGGATGTTTCCACGGTGATGAAGAAAGTGATCTGATGCAGATCCAGTTTGACCTTCAGCTGTTATCCCTCACTAAGTCTTTCTCTGGGGAGTGAACCGTGACAGTGTTTACCTCTTTGTCTTCTGTCACCTTCACACCAGAGAGATAAGAGAGACGTTAATGATGTTCAAACAAGATTTTCAATACGAGCAAATGAGGACACACAAAACCTTAGTCTGTACTCCCACATGAACAAGTTAGCTCCATGATAAAACCTTCTGATGTTATCCTTGTTGTCTGTGGACGTCATCTGTCAGCAGATCGATGATATTGTGGAGTTAAACAATGAAATGTCGCTGACATAACTTCTGTGTTTGCACTTAGTTGCAAAAATTTCCCAAATCTAAAACAAAAGTTTGAATAAAATTTTTTAAAGTAAATATCATTACTAGTGATTCTGTTGTCAGGCTGTTTTTTAGATAAGTTGGCATTGTATGAAGCAGAATTGCACCAAATTGTTTTGTACTTTAATAAATTGTACCAATCAAGTTTTAAATTGGATCAAATTGTTATGTACTTCCTGAACTGCAACTAAGTGAACTTGTATGGCAAGGCATTTTAAAATTTAAAAGCTGTCTGACTATCAGAAATTAACAGTGTAGAAATCAACAACCTATTTCTGAATAGTTGTAATCACATTTCATTTAGACTGAATTTTAATCAGGATATTTGTAATTCAATTTTGACTAGGGGAAATTTGATTACAGATATCTCAAATTTCAAATATCTGATCAAAATTTATTTCAAGATATTAACTATTTTATTATAGATATCTACAATTGAATAATGACCATCCCTAATCCGTATTTCAGATATCTACATTTCCATTTTGACTAGCCAAACTCTATTTACAGATATCCTCAATTCATTTCATGTAGTCAAAATTTAGTTTTGGATATCCAAAAAAGAAATTGTAAATATCTCGAACTGAAGTGAATTAAAGTTATCTGTAATTCTAATTCAGTCAAGTCAAAATGTTTTACAAGATATCTTGAATTGGAGTAACAGATATCTACAATTCATTTGAAGATATCCGTAATTCACATTTTGGATATCTGAAATGACATAGTAGATATCGTGAATGAGAAACCCCATACACATGAATGGCCAAAAAAGTGATGTCATTTCTCCTAGTCAAAATGACGTAAATATGTGAAACAACGATTGTGGATGGGCAGAATGTATTTGCGGATATTTGAAATGCTTTTTTGTCTGAATGAAATAGAATAGCAGGTATCTGCATGACATATCCAGTCAGGCTTTTAAATGTTATAATGGCTTGCAATTAATCTTGGCCCCAAAATAAAGTTTTCTGAGAATAACAGCTGATTGGTCACCATTTAACGCTCTGTTGGAAATAAGATGCTTTTTTACAAAAGCTCAAATCGTTACTTTAATGTTTTGCACTGCTCCATTAGATGTGTTAGATTTCACTGTGCTTACAGGAAAAAAATCATTAAAAGTTGTCCTCGATGAGTTGAAGAGTTTCCAAATCTTAAAGCTACACCAGGACGAGGAGTCCAAATAAAAACTCCTTCATATTTTGTAACAAGCAGCTCATGTCTGACAGGCTGCATACGTTTGATGCCTCAGTACAAACAGAGTTGTGTCTGAACCACAAAGACACTGACTTAATGTGTCAGAGAACGAGGGGGGAGTTTTTACTGCAGTGACTATTAGTCAGCCTTTTAATTAATAGACATCCTGTCCTCTGGCTCTGCTCTGAAAGGAGGAAAGGCTGGAGGTAGAGAGGAGGCGGAGGAGGCTAAACACACTGTGATTAGTTATTTAGAGGGAGGGTCTGCTGTGGTTTAAAATGTCAGCCGGTGTAACATGAGACATTAACCGGGCGTGTGACATTCGTCTGGTTTCTTTCTGCCACCTCTGAAAACACCCGCAGCAGTTTGAGATGGTGTCAGGCTGTCTGGCTTTAGCCGTCCATCAAGAACAATCTCAGCTCTAAACAGAGAAAACAGTGCTTAACCTTCGGCTCAATAACACCTTATACCTCTGTGATAATAAATCAATACTCCTCTGGTGGCAGGAGGAGACCTTTAGGGTTTCACAGACCTCACAAACCAGACAATAATCAGAAATGTGTGTATGTCACGAGGTCTGAGAGCAGAGAGCTCAGAGTTCCTCACAGAGCTGCAGAGAGCGATGTTTGATGAAGATGATTCAGAGACAGAGCAGCGTGTGCTCAAACACAGGCATGTAAATACAGCAGAGTGACAGTGTCATGTGTTTACAGTGTGGGAACATTCTGGAAGTGTTTCTTCTTCTATAGAGGAGGTTTACAGAGCTCATTGTGAGAACAGGTGGTGTTCATGCATACATGGAAACGTGTGTGTGTGTGTTCAAGCAAGGGGTGAAAAGGTGAAAAGGAGAGAGATGTGAGGAGTTGGTGGAGTGGATGTGACTCAGGCCTGATGCTGGGACACGTCCACACCTTGTGTTTCCTCTCTGGCTCAGTGCTGGACAGAGATCACAGAGAACTGAACTCATCACCACTGTACGCCTCAGGGCTGCTGAACCAAAAGCAAACCTGGATATATTACTGGAGATTATTTAATAACTTGTGGATACAGTTCTGCAGGTTTGTTGATTTGAGTTTTAAAAGCCGGCGCTGGCTGTGAGAATATTTGCTCAGAACAAACAGAGAGAGGTCTGATTATTTTGGTAAGAAGGGGATTTAAAGAAAAGGAAATGGAGACCTGCACAAAATCCTGATGAAGTGAGGCGAAAGTTTTCTCTACAGAGCCACTCCTGAGCTCCGATTCAGACAAAATAAAAACCTTCATCTTCACCCGAAAGTCTTTAAAGCTCCATGATCTAACGCTTTCATTTCAGAGGTTTACTCTAATCCTGGTCGAAAAACCGTCCCTGTTCTCCTGGACTTTGCTGTGGAGAGAGTCTTTGTCAGATCTCAGGTCAGAGAGGGGAGCTCTAATTGAAACACACCGTGAAGATCCGGCCGCAGGAGAAGTGCCAAGTTATTAACTGATGTGAAGATAGACTTGTTGGTGTTTAAATTGAGAAGTAAAGGAGCAGACCTGATGGCTGATAATCCAGTTTCCCTCAGGACACAAGACTGCCAGTCTGGATTCATCCTCAGCTTGAACATAACCAGCAGGCCTCGAATCACCCAGCGAGGAAATGCAACTAAAAACAGCTCAAAGACTCCAACGGCAATGACTCAACAGCTTCAACAGATTAAAAACTGGCAGTAACCCCTGCAGGGATTTGTGTTTAGATCGAGGGGATTCCACCTCAGGGCACCTCTTGGAAAACCCTCCTGCTGCTTTTGGCCATGCACCACGGTGTGAATTTTAATGCGTTGAGTCAGGATGATAATTGAGACCAAAAAGGCAGAAAATGGGGATTTGAGCTCAGTTTGACACAGATGAGACCCCAGTTCATTTCAGACAAAACCCTTTCACCTTTAAATTCCCCCCAACAAAAGGATAAAGAGAGAAAACGTGCGTGTAACAACCCTCAGACGGGGATCTATGTGCTTCATTTGCTGGAGCTCTAATTTCCCTCCTCGTAAAGCAACGAGTTTCAGGACATCACAGTTCAGTCAATATGATATTGAAATGTATCCAGGGTAAAATTAGAGAGTGGAATTAATCAGTAACAAGCCAATACGCAGCTCCCTGATTCTATTTTCTCTACATAAAGAAACATAAATCATTGTGAACCTCATTAAACGGCCAGCAAGTGCGAGGTAATTTACCCAGGAGGCCTCTTGGCTCGAGTCCCCTGAATCCACACGACTGTCTCTGACCTCAGCAGAAGCCTGACAGAGCAGAGAGGAGAGAGGAGGAGGAGGGGGGCTGATACAGACTGTATCAGATAGAGATGGAGGGATGGAGAGATGGATGACTGAAGCTTGAATGATGAGCTCTCCTCTATCTCTCTTCAGCCGCTGATAGTGACCGAGGGAGCGCTGAACTCCAGAGTGATCGCACTCTGCTCCAAACTCAGCTCACATCACAGATACTTCACACTGTCAGCACGTTTTCCAGAGCTGCATGTTTTATGCCAGTGTGAGTGCTGTGACGGTTTGAGGCTGTTAATACAACAACCAAAAGATAAATAAGTAATGATTAAAAAAAAAAGAATCAATCATAAGTGATTTGAAAGTAAAAATAACTTTGTTCATTTTTAGAAAATGTTAATATGTTTCACTCTGGAACTGGGAGAGTTGCTGAAATGCACTGATAGCATGTAGTGTTGGAACAAGGGATTAAAATTTCTGCTGTTTGCTGGTGTTACTGAAAAAAGCTCACAAAGCTTCCGGACAAGTCTTTAATCCTTTTTTCCATCACTGTGTAAATCTTGATTTGTGTTTTGCTGTTTTTAATCTCAAGTATTCTTTCTAAATCCTGATTCCCTGCAGATGAAAAATCAGATTTATTTCTCAATGCAGCAAAAGCACAAATTTCTGCCTCTACTTTCTTTCACAAAATCCTAGTCTTTTATCAGTAATCCCTTATCTCATCTCTATCTCATATTTCTTACATGTTTACTACTTTATTACAATACCTTGCTAGTACTGGTTGGACCCCCTTTTGCCTTCAGAACTGCTTTAATCCTTTGTGGCATAGATTCAACAAGGTCCTGGAAACATTCCTCAGAGAGTTTGGTCCATATCAACATGATAGCATCACACAGTTGCTGCAGATTTGTCGGCTGAACATCCATGATGAGAATCTCCTGTTCCACCACATCCCAAAGGTGCTCCATTGGATTGAGATCTGGGGACTGTGGAGACCATTTGAGTACAGTTCACTCATTGTCATGTTGAAGAAACCAGTCTGA